>NC_138892.1:35655456-38105456 GCF_965194825.1 Balaenoptera physalus | reverse complement strand
CATATCAGGAGCTCCAGCTGCAAGAGAATCTTGAAAATGTAGGTTCTAGCTTTCCATATTCTGCTATTCATCAAGACCCATTAGAAGTGGGATGGTGTTGAGCATCAATCTACCATACCCACCAGATAAACCAGCAATGTTTGTCTGATATGGAAGTAGCTGAGTGCCCAGTGAAATTTCTTGTATAGGAGCTCTTACTCTTCATTGTCACTGTCTATTTCCTTCTGGAAAATCTCCAGTTTTGAAGCCCAAACTCTTAGGCTACACTGCCTGCTACCTTTCTTTGTTGTAGTAATTTAAAGATGTAATTGAATTACTTTCCCTCATACCTTAAATATTTTAACATCTGGCTCAAAGCCACTTTCTTTGTTCCAGTCAGAATTCTTAATGATTCAACATTCATGCAAAAGAATCTTGACCTTCTTGTTTTCAATGATTTGATCCTCAATCATATCTTAGCCACCCACTTTCAAGGTCATGCTATGTTCTGCTAACATCAAAGGCTACACCTTAATTACCATAATCTAAATTTTAAATATCTCATTTCTATATACCATTTTCTATACTTCTAACTATTCCCTCAAATACCCAAAATTCAGTTATTCTCCAAAGCTAGGAGTACCCACATCCACTGCATATCATCTCTTCATTCTGCCTCATGTCCTCACATCCCTAGATACCCATCTTAGATACTGTAACCCATCATTATAATCTTGCAGACATCTTCACCTTTCCAAGCATCGCCTTGTCTTCTCCAGCACTTTCTAAATCACTTTTCTTGCCTTATAATTTTCCCTAACACCTTTCTATCCATCCATCTATCTTCTTCTTTTTTCACTTGACAATAATTTCCACAAGGCCAAAGACTGTTTTGTTCACTGCTGTTGCCTCAGAATGTACCATAATGTCTGGCATGTATTAAGAACTCAAAAAATATCAACTGAGTAAGTAAATGACATAGTTATCTTGTAATAATTCCTTAATTTAACTAGAACACTGGCTGTCACGTTATAGGTACTCAAATATTTTGTTGAATAAATAAGTCATAAAGAATTGCAGTTCTAAGTTGAAGCAAGCCCTTACAATTCTATTTGGTCTACTCATTTAAAGCTAAATGGAAAAGTCCATTTTGTAAAGTCAATGATACACAAGAAATACAAAGGTATCCTATTCTTTTAGTTATATGAAATTTGAATATATATATATTTGAAATTTTTCCTCTTTTTTACTTTCCCTCATAAAATTTCCCACCTTTTTAATGATAATTTCTTCAATTAAAGTAACAATATAATTTCTAAAGATTAAAAATATATGAGATAACTAACTGAATGAATTCTCAAATTGGTCAATTAAAATAACTATATGTTTTATTAATGTTGTACTGAAACTCTTATTCTCTTCAAACTGATTCTATCCTCTTCAATTTGTCTTTAAGAAAGGAAATTAAATAGCTTGAAAATATTTAAAGATTCATTTCAATGATGCCTTTCAGCAGTCATAATGTAGTTCCCAAGCTATTAATTACATCAGGTAAGTCAACCATGACAATCTATTAATAGGAAATGGAGAAGAAAATTAAATTAGGAAAAATTATTTGAACTGATTAGCTAATTATAGAGAGACCCACATTACATAAGCATGCAATAGGAGAGCCTACATCCGTACACTTGCATGCATGTAACTTTGATTGTTTACAGTGATGTTGCTTTCATTACTATAATGAGCCATCCAGAGATCTATAGTATGTCAAATCGCATGAAATGGTATATTTAAAAAAAAAGTTTCAAGTCCTGTGTAATTAATATGCTGCTAAAACCTGCACAATCTTTAGCTGTAGAGGCATATTACACAAAATGCTATTTAGAGCTTATCATAATATTTATGATGGATTATTTTAAAAATGGAATTATCTGGGTTTATTCATTTGTAACCTCTCACAATGCAAAAGACAACTGTTGTTTTCTTCCCTTTTTCCTTTCTGCTTTCTTTCTTTCCTTCCTTCAACAAATATTTTTTGGTGACCTACTATGTGTCAGGTACTTTGACAGGTTTGGCAGAATAACAAATAACAAGACAGACAAGGTGTCTGAGATCTGAAGGTTAAGAAGCAGTCAGTCAAGGGAATAGCTGTGAGGGAGGAGTCAGGATGCTTTCCTGAGAGCATACACACAACTTTTCTGGTGGGAAAAGCATAGTATATTCTAAGAGCTAGTGTGTTGGGAACAGAATGGATGACAGTAAGTGTGTGAAAAGAGAGTAGGTAGGCAGCATTCATACCATGCAGTGTCTGGTAGCCCAGGGAGGGAGTTTGGATTCTATTGTACGTGCAATGGGAAGCCAGTATAGTGCTTTTTGGGAGGGAGAAAAGATGGGGTAGTGTCAAATTATCAAAGTATCATAAAAGATAATAGTTAAAACTTCTTTTTATTATATGCTGTCCTATTTTGTATTTAATGTTAGAGAATCACATAAATCCAGAAACTATAGAACATTTTTTTTTAAAAAAAGAGTGGTGTTAAATATTCATAGACGGATTGCTAGAGTATAACTAAATGACTAGAGTTAATGGAAAACAACCTATTCCTGACACTTAACAGATCTAAGGAGTCACACGAAAGAAAATGTGTGGCCTAAGGATCACTAACAAAAGATCAAAGTGAGTTTTGAGCCTTCTACACACCCTAGATAACAGTCCTTAATAAATACTGCTCAATACAGTAACTCTAGTGAGTGGTAATTTGACATATTAATCATCTAATTGAGGTTTATTCTAATCTTTACTAATCATGAATTCTTGGGAAAGAGCCAATATATTGCAAGCTTCTGCAATGTATGATCCACAATAGCAAGAGCAGTTTATGTATAAGTACTCAATATGGCTGTTTTCTTAATTGAAGTATGATTTTTAGTAGTGATAAGGCATCCAAATGGAAAGATTTTGAAATGTTAATAGACTTTTGTTAAAACCATTGCACATTTTTATATACAAATCAATTTTTTTATCTTATGAAGAAGTTAAATTATCAATACATTCAGAACTGCTTGATTTTGTATTATAAAGTTTACACTCTAGGTTGTTATGTAAAAATAAGAGCAAGAATTGATTTTTTGCAATTGTTTTTATTCCAACCAAACATAATCAGAGAATACATTTGTCTAGGGGAATAAATTACGATGCATTAAGGAAAATACTTAAAATATAGCTTTTTATGTGTATTTGATCCATCATGACTTTTTGAAAATATTAAATCTGTAGATTTGAATATGTAAAAAATATAAACTGGACTGCAAACATGCACTATTCAAGATATTTAAAGCTAGCTATTTAACTGCTTCAAAATAATCCGTTGCAGGTTATATTTTTCCTTTGATTCTACTGCCTATTCCTCCCCCCAAAATGAATAAGTATTCTCATATGTACACATATACCTTCTTTTTAGAAATATGCATTGACCCTCTAGTGTGGATTCTATACATAAAATACAATATAGGCAAAATTCAATGTAACTCTATGTGTCTCTATGTTCAGAAGATATGATACATTAAAATAGACTATCATTCCTATCTGAAGATTAGATCTCTGAAAAAAATGTTTTAAAAGTTCTCATACAGAAAGCTTTAGATATAAAAACTTGAATCAATCATTCTACTTCTCTTTAAGTACATAATAGAAATATTTCTGACTAGGAAATCACACAAGTTTTCTGCCCCCAAGTTCCTTCTAGCTCAGTAGTACAATCCATTCTACATATTACTGCAAAAGTTACATCACTTCTTTATTTTACCCCACTTTGTTTCCCTCCCCTCCAAATTTTTCCTTAGAAGCCCTTTTCTATGATAATAACTCTCTTATTTAATTCTTCACAGAATTCTTTTCCACCTGCCTGGCCTGACTGAAACCAAGCTTTCTTTGGAATGCATCACTCTCCTACCCCCTTATTCATGGGGACAATATTCTGTATTAGTTAAGGTAATGGTAGCTTCTACAACAGAAAAAGTCTTAAATCTCAATGGAATTGTTTTCTAATCAGTGGGCCTGGGAACTTTGTTCCACACACTCTATCAAGGACCCAGGCTGATGGAAGTTCTGTGGTCTTTAACATGTTGCTTCTAGTTTGCTTGTGGAATCAACACGCACCTGTCAAAAGATTACATGGGATTTTACAGGCCAGAAACTTGTGCTTGCTTTTGTGGCCACTAATTCATTGGCCATAAATCTGTCAGATGGCTGCTCTTAAGAGCAAGGGAAGAAGGGACATATCCTGTAGCCCAGTGCCTGGAAGGAAAGGAAACCAGTTTTGCTAATCAGCTAACCAGTCTCTCTCAGTCTCCTATGCTTCATGTACAACAGGCATAAGGCTTGCTGGCATTTTTCTATTTAGTAAATAGTTCTTTATTCATTGAGACCCGTATAGAAATCACACCTTCTCAGAATTGACCACCTTCTATATTCTCATCAATGTGAGAAGTTTTAGTCTTCATGTGGTTGACCCATTCCAAAACCTAGCTTCCAGTTTTGTTTTGTCTTTTAAATTTATTTCAACATAAATAAATATTCTTTGCCTTCCACCTCTTCTGCTACATATTCATGGATGCTCGTGTGCACTGCTTTACACATTCTGGTCATTTGAACATTTGAATTATTTCAATTCTTGAATACTGTGTCCTTTTTCTCATCTGCATGCCTCTTGAAAATGCTATTTGTTTTGGCAAAGCTCTATTTATAAGGGATTTTTTCCTGCCCTTTCCTTCCCCAGTCTGAGGGTGGTATCTGTACTCTGTGTTGTCTGAGAAACTAGAGCTTAAATCCATAATGTGAAGGATACTGAAAAATGAAAAATTTCTACTAACTTCAGCAAGAGCTTAGACTGAATTTTTCTACCCAAACCTCTTACCTTGCTAAACCCATACTGACTCATGAATAGCAGCTAAACCATGGCCCCAGTGCTGCTCTCTCTACATCCAATTTAAGTTGCTATGTTTGTGGTAATTTATTATTTAGCACTAGGAAACTAATCCAGATCATTTATATATGTTTTCCTAGCACTGTGTACTAACTTGGTTATAACACTTAACATACTATAAATGTGGTTCATTCACATCTTTCTTCCCGGTGAGACTCTGAGTTCCTTGAAGGCAAGAAGCACATCTCATCTATAAAATTTAATAAATCAGTAAATATTTTATCATTGAATTGATAATATACTTACACAATAAAATTCCTATAAATTTCTCCACTATGCTTGTCTAAGAAATCTAGTCATTAGTAAAAGAGATAAAATTTAAAAATCAAGACATTCTAATAAAATCTAGGTCTCAGTAGTGGACATTGTTGGCTTCTTTTCTCCTTTCTAAATATCCAGATTTTAGAACAGTTGTTTTCCCCTCCTACGTGCATCCCAGGTAGTCTGGGAAAAGCTAATTAATCTCCTAATTTCAGAGTACCTTTTTGACTTGAGATAATCAGCATTTTTACTTCTTTGTCCTCAGGACACTATCTTAGGGATGCACCCTCAGTGAAGCTCTTACTTGGAATCCTGAAATAGAAAGTGTTCTGTCTTCTACTAGATGTGAATAAAGATTCATGTGGCCCTGGTTGCTAATGGAAGATAATTTGTGGCTGTGAGTTTTGCCTGTTTGGGGATGGAGAACACATTTCTGGAGGGCAGAGCAGAGAAACAGATGAAATTGTGTTCTTGATGACACAGTTCAAGTACTGTACCACCTAGTACTGAGTCCTACCTTCTTTTTGGATTTTGAGTTACTGGTAAATCTCTTCATGGTTTAAAACTAGTTTTAGATGGGATTTTGTTGCTTTAACATAAGACACAATTTCTAAAATGGACACAGTTTCTAAAACTATGTTCTTAAGGCATTACTAGGATTTGATATAAAGTAAACATTTAGTCATTCAACTAGGTGTCTATAGAATGTCAAATAACTGAATTGATAATTTTGACATGTTAATACATTCCTCATACGATAATGTAAACAGAAAATAATGTATTTTTCAGCTTAATGTTAAGTTACAAAACTAGAAGTAACAAATATCAGATATTTAAAAATATTTAACATACTTGATTTCTTAATGATATTTATCTCTATCTCCTCATAGTCAAACAGTTCTGCATAGGTTTAGTCCACATATGATTTATATGTTTTAATAGATATAGTTATTCATATTTTTGAATCCTAATAACAGAATTATATTTATGCTTCTAGATAGGAGTATGACCTAATGGTTAAAATAAAGAATTTCTCTCCATGAGAATTTAAATTAGACTTTGATCAGAACCAAGGCAATGGCATAATAGCAAAACTGATGGGAAATCCAGTTAATTTTGTAAGAAAATCCAGGCCAATTATATGCTCAAAATATTTGTGTCTTGATCTATTTTTTTGAATCATAATGTTTTCTTTGCCTGTAGGAAGTGGGATAATCAATATCTAATTTTAATAGGTGTCAGTACTACATAAGCAAGACATGAAAACAGACTAAGAAACCAGAAATGGGCATCTGATGCATCATTACTTTTCTCTTTCCACTGGACCATTCCCATCAGCATATAAACATGCTGCAATTTCAACTATCCTAAAAAATGCATTTTTAATCCTTCCATCTCCTACCTACCACCATCCCATTTTTCTGCTTTTCTTTAGAATAAAATTATTTTTAAAAGTTGTCTCCACAGATATAGAGATGTATGGATACTGAGGGGAAAGGGGGGAATGGGATGAATTGGGGCATTGGGGTTGACATATGTACACTACTATGTATAAAATAGATAACTAATGAGAACCTACTGTATAGCACAGGGAACTCTACTCAGTGCTCTGTGGTGACCTAAATGGGAAGGAAATCCAAACAAGAGGGGATATATGTGTAAGTATAGCTGATTCACTTTGCTGTACAGCAGAAACTAATACAACATTGTAAAGCAACTATACTCCAAAAAAAATTAATTAACAAAAAGAAATGTACGCCTATAAAGGTATTAGTAACAATGTAATTTCAGTTATAAATCATTTTATCTGGAGCTCTATGAGGTGCTAAATAATTTTTAACAAATATGCAAAGTAAGAGTAGATTATACTTTCTTAATCTCATTCTGAAATTATATTTAAATTTAGCACCAGCTCACATTCCACAGACAAAAGAAAAACTAATATAGGGACAACCTCTGATAGGAGCAGTCTATTAAACAAAATTATATTTTTATTTTAAACCTGCTTTGTAAGAACAGGGGTTACAATTTCTGGAAGGAGCCATATACAAATTAAAAATGAGCCATAATTCATGCAAAAAAACCAGAAGTCGTCTCTACTCATGGTATTTACCTCCACTCTTTCTATTCCCTTCCAAACCCTCCTGACTAAAACTCATTTTGACAGGGTATACAGTGACACCACACACACACTCTCAAATATCGGCACAGTTCCTTTCTCACCTCCTTTGAGTTCTTGTCCAAATGTAATACTCAGATTAGCCTTTCCTAATACCTCCAGAATTACTGTTCCCTTTAGTGCTTAATGATTATCTGATACACTCTATATTTTATTTATATATTTATCATCATCACCAGTCACTCCCACTAGAATGTAGGCTCCACAAGGGAGAGTCTTCTATTTATTTTTTTAACTTCAGTATCCCGGTTCCTACAATAATGCCTGGCCATTGGTAGACACACAATAATTTTTATTGAATGAATGAGAGAGCACCATTGATCCAGTAAGTAAGAATTAGGGCAGCCACCATTAATAGACAGAGGATGTCAGGGTACAGTCTTAAAGCATACAGGTTGATTGAAAAGGATCAAGAACCCAAAAAATATTACAGGTAACAGGAAATCAGACTCAACAAAAGAGTAGGTAAAATGCATAGGACTCCACCTTTCAGAATAGAAGTAGATAAAGCATCAGCTTTCTACTGAAAATAATATTCATACATACTGCATATATTCTAGAGACAGAACTTGTTTTGAACAGAGCTTTTTTATAAGTGGAAGCGGACAAATATAACTTCTATGGAATGAAATAAAATGAGTTCCTGACAATGAGAGGGAATCCACATTCCATTCAAATTACTGGGTACTTATGTGTTCAGCCCTAAGCAGTAGTGACTTATCATTGTCTATGCCCACAAAATATAATTTAAGTTTACAAATTTGTAAATAAGTAAACAAACAGAAATATTACACCAGCAACACAAGCTACAAAACGCATCATTAAAAGTATTTCCACAGAAACATCAGAATAATTATCTCTATAATCAGCAGCAGAGGAAATGTGCTAAAGGCAAGTTTTATTTTTCTCAGAATCATGGGACTGTGGTGTTCACCCACACAACAGAATCAGCAGCATGAACAACAGAAAATTATATTTTACACATTAAACAGTCATGTGCACTCTGCAATTAGACATAAACCAATGAGTGTAAAAAACATATTTTATAATAACAGCTAAGAAAATAAACACTTGTGGTATTTTTCAATATCAGTAAAATGTATCATATTCTAATTTTGGATTATTTCTAAAATTAAAGCATTGCACCAAGAGTTACAATTTTAGAAGATGAAATGCAAGAAATCAAACATCTTCATTTATAACTCATTAGTGAAACTGTTTTCTTTTCAACACAAAGAAGAACTCATCTGAAAGCAAAGAAGGCATCGGCTATCAGAGTCAATGTGTCAGAGGAATAAAAAACTGACTGCCAAAATGAGAATTATTTTTCTTTTAATGGATTTCATTAAAAAGAAGACATTTCTCTATATTAAATAAAGATTTAAGAAACAAAATATAAAAATGAGGTTGTTATAGATTTTTCTAGCCAATCAAAAAAGAGTCCTGAGCCTAATGCTAATATCTCACTTTCCTTTCCAGCATCAAATGATGAAGTAACATTTAATTTCCTCAAAATTCTATTTTCCTATTTTCAATCTAATATTCTTAACCTTTTATTTTATATTGCACAATTCTAAAATCATGAGTAATGCACTAAAAAACAAAAACAAAAAAAATTGTGGGGGAAGAGAGAGAAAAAAATGAGAGGTCCAATGAGAGAACTAAAGTCCAATCCAATAGTCCAGCATGAAGGAATAACCTCCAGGAAAAATATAAACTTTATATTTATTCCAATTATAGATATAGATATATAGATGGAGATAAGAGAAAGAGATAGAGATAGAGATAAAGTATCTATACATCAAGATTGTTCTAGGTACAATGGTGACCAAGGCTATTTCTTGTTCTGTGTCAGCTTAGTTAGAACTGTTATTTTAAGTAAAAAAATTTACTAAGTTTACAATATTGAAATATTTAAGGGAATTTAGACTTGAATATATTATATTTATTAAAGTGCAATTTAAAATGATGTTATCTGCCAAACAATTTAAACCATTAAAGGGAAATCAAGGTATTAACTATATGAATGCAGACCAAAATATAAAAAGGTATTAATTAAGTTTGTAAATGACAACATATAGATTTAACAAAGCTCTATAAAGGTGAATGTTAAAATTTGCTAGAATTAAGAGAAGAAAAATATGAGTCACAATTTAAAATTTAAGGCTAATAAATGAGAGAATAAGAGAATTATAACTTTAAACCAATGAACATTAATTCTTAAAACGAAAGTAATTATCTAATAAATGTTTTCTACATGTTAAAATAGACCTCATACATATATGTGAAAGGTGGGAAGGAAATCCCCAGAATAAATAACCATAAATGTACATTATTTTACATAGTAATATATATATCAAAAGAAAGTGGATCATAGTACGTTGAAAGAAACATGAATTGAACTCTTGACCAGGGAAGACTTCAGTAAGAAGGTGACATTTTAGAGTGAGTCAGGAGATTGGTTCAAGATAGTGGAGCAGAAGGACGTGTGCTCACTCCCTCCTGTGAGAGCACCGGAATCACAACTAACTGTTGAACAATCATTGACAGGAAGACACTGGAACTCACCAAAAAGATATCCCATATCCAAAGAAAAATGAGAAGCTGCACTTAGATGGTAGGAGGGGCACAATCACAATAAAATTAAATACCATAACCACTGGGTGGGTGACTCACAAACTGGAGAAGAATTATACCACAGAAGTCCACCCACTGGAGTGAAAGTTCTGAACCCTACATCAGGCTTCCCAACATGGGGGTCTGGCGATGGGAGGGAGAATTCCTAAATTCCTAGAGAATCAGACTTTGAAGGCTAGTGGGATTTGACTGCAGGACTTCGACAGGACTGAGGGAAACAGAGACTCCACCCTTGGAGGGCACACACAAAGTAGTGTGCACATCAGGACCCAGGAGGAAGGAGCAGTGACCCTATATGAGGCTGAGCCAGACTTACCTGCTACTGTTGGAGGGTCTCCTGCAGAGGCATGGGGTGGCTGGGGCTCAGAGTGGGGACAAGGACACTGGCACAGAAGTTGAGGGAAGTATTCCTTGGCATGAGCCCACCCAGAGTCTGCCATTAGCCCCACCAAAGAGCCGGGTAGGCTCCAGTGCTGGGTCACCTCAGGCCAAACAACCAACAGGGAGAGAACCCAGCCCCACTCATCAGCAGACAATCAGATTACAGTTTTACTGAGCTCTGCCCACCAGAGCAACACCCAACTCTGCCCACCACCAGTCCCTCCCATCAGGAAGCTTGCACAAGCCTCTTAGATAGCCTCATCCACCAGAGGGCAGACAACAGAAGCAAGAAGAACTACAATTCTGCAGCCTGTGGAATGAAAACCACATTCACAGAAAGACAGACAAAATGAAAAGGCAGAGGACTATGTACCAGATGAAGGAACAAGATAAAACCCCAGAAAAACAACTAAATGAAGTGGAGATAGGAAACCTTCCAGAAAAAGAATTCAGAATAATGATAGTGAAGATGATCCAAGACCTCGAAAAAAGAATGGAGGCAAAGATCGAGAAGATACAAGAAATGTTTAACATACACTTAGAAGAATTAAAGAACAAACAAACAGAGATGAACAATACAATAAACGAAATGAAAAATACACTAGAAGGAATCAATAGCAGAATAACTGAGGCAGAAGAACGGATAAGTGACCTGGAAGACAGAATGGTGGAATTCACTGCCATGGAAAAGAATAAAGAAAAAAAGAATGAAAAGAAATGAAGATAGTCTAAGAGACCTCTGGGACAACATTAAACGCAGCAACATTCCCATTACAGGGGTCCCAGAAGGAGAAGAGACAGAGAAAGGACCTGAGAAAATATCTGAAGAGACTATAGTCGAAAACTTCCCTAACATGGGAAAGGAAATAGCCACCCAAGTCTGGGAAGCACAGAGCATCCCAGGCAGGATAAACCCAAGGAGAAACACACCGAGACACATAGTAATCAAACTGATAAAAATTAAGAAAAAGAAAAATTATTAAAAGCAATGAGGGAAAAACGACAAATAACATACAAGGGAACTCCCATAGGGTTAACAGCTGATTTCTCAGCAGAAACTCTACAAGCCAGAAGGGAGTGACATGATATATTTAAAGTGATGAAAGGAAAGAACCCACAACCAAGATTACTCTACCCAGCAAGGATCTCATTCAGGTTCAGTGGAGAAATCAAAAGACAAGCAAAAGCTAAGAGAATTCAGCACCACCAAACCAGCTCTACAACAAATGCTAAAGGAACTTCTCTAAGTGGGAAACACAAGAGAAGAAAAGGATCTACAAAAACAAACCCAAAACAATTAAGAAAGTGGTCATAGGAACATACATATCGATAATCACCTTAAATGTGAGTGGATTAAATACTCCAACCAAAATTATCTTATGTGAGGGTTTTATTTTGAAAGGTATTATATAGTTTCTATATTTAACATTAAGGGGGAAAATGTAACCAAAATTAGTATTCTTTCTCTATACATATTGGTACTTGAAGATTCCTTTCAGAAGAAACCCCAGCCTTTTCCTAAATTCAATCCTCGTTTTAACTAAAGTCATCTTTCTAATTCAAAAGCTGTGTTCTTTTTGAATACCATGCATAGGGGTTAAGCTGATGTTAAAACAGTTTGCAATAAAAAAAGAATCAGCTTAAGTCATTTAATCATTTCAAGTGCATTCTGCATCCTATAAAAATAAGTTTGAGAACTTTAAGAGAATTGTGTTTCATTAAGTTTTGCATATCTTTTGTTATGCCATGTAAATTCCCTTCTTTTTCATATGATTAAAGGCTTGCTGAATGCATACCAAAACGAGACCCATCTATATGCTGTCTCCAAGAGACCCACTACAGACCTAGGGACACATACAGACTGAGAGTGAGGGGATGGAAAAAGATATTCCATGCAAATGGAAATCAAAAGAAAGCTGGAGTAGCAATACTTATATCAGATAAAATAGACTTTAAAATAAAGAATGTTACAAGAGATACGGAAGGACACTACATAATGATCAAGGGATCAATCCAAGAAGAAGATATAACAATTATAAATATATATGCACCCAACATAGGAGCACCTCAATACATAAGGCAAATGCTAACAGCTATAAAAGAGGAAATCGACAGCAACACAATAAGACTGGGGGACGTTAACACCTCACCTACACCAATGGACAGATCATCCAGACAGAAAATTAATAAGGAAACACAAGCTTTAAATGACACAATAGACCAGATAGAGTTAATTGATATTTATAGGACATTCCATCCAAAAACAGCAGATTACACTTTCTTCTGAAGTGCACATGGAATATTCTCCAGGATAGATCACATCTTGGGTCACAAATAAAGCCTCAGTAAATTAAATAATATTGAAATAATATCAAGCATCTTTTCCGACGACAACGCTATGAGATTAGAAATCAGTTACAAGGAAAAAAACGTAAAAAACACAAACACATGGAGGCTAAACAATATGTTACAAAATAACCAAGAGATCACTGAAGAAATCAAAGACGAAATCAAAAAATACCTAGAGACAAATGACAACGAAAACACGACGATCCAAAACCTATGGGATACAGCAAAAGCAGTTCTAAGAGGGAAGTTTATAGCAATACAAACCTACATCAAGAAACAAGAAACATTGCAAATAAACCAGCTAACCTTAAACCTAAAGCAATTAGAGAAAGAAGAACAAAAATACCGCAAAGTTAGCAGAGGGAAAGAAATCATAAAGATCAGAGCAGAAATCAATGAAATACAAACAAAGAAAACAATAGCAAAGATCAATAAAACTAAAAGTTGGTTCTTTGAGCAGATAAACAAAATTGATAAAAGTAAAAGCTGGTTCTTTGAGAAGATACACAAAATTGATAAACCATTAGCCAGACTCATCAAAAAAAAGAGGGAGAGGACTCAAATCAGTAAAATTAAAAATGAAAAAGGAGAAGTTAAACGGACACCGCAGAAATACAAAGCATCATAAGAGACTACTACAAGCAACTCTATGCCAATAAAATGGACAGCCTGGAAGAAATGGACAAATTCTTAGAAAGGTATATTCTTCCAAGACGAAACCAGGAAGAAACAGAAAATATGAACAGACCAATCATGAGTAAGGAAATTGAAACTGTGATTAAAAATCTTCCAACAAAGAAGAGTCCAGGACAAGATGGCTTCATAGGTGAATTCTATCAAACATTTAGAGGAGAGCTAACACCCAACCTTCTCAAATTCTTCCAAAAAATTGCAGAGGAAGGAACACTCCCAAACTCATTCTACGAGGCCACTATCACCCTGATACCAAAACCAGACAAAGATACTACAAAAAAAGAAAATTAAAGATCAACATCACTGATGAATATAGATGCAAAAATCCTCAACAAAATACTAGCAAACAGAATCCAACAATATATTAAAAGTATCATAAACCATGATCAAGTGGGATTTTTCCCAGGGATGCAAGGATTCTTCAGTATATGCAAATCAATCAATGCAATATACCATATTAACAAATTGAAGAACAAAAACCATATGATCATCTCAATAGATGCAGAAAAAGCTTTTGACAAGATTCAACACCGATATGATTAAAAACTTTCCAGAAAATGGGATAGAGGGAACTGACCTCAACATAATAAAGGCCATATACATAAACCCACAGCAAACATCATTCTCAAAGGTGAAAAACTGAAAGCATTTCCTCTAAGATCAGGAACGAGACAAGGATGTCCACTCTCACCACTATTATTCAACATAGTTTTGGAAGTCCTAGCCACAGCAATCAGAGAAGAAAAAGAAATAAAAGGAATACAAATTGGAAAAGAAGAAGTAAAACTGTCACTGTTTGCAGATGACATGATACTATACAGAGAGAATCCTAAAGATGCCACCAGAAAACTACTAGAGCTAATCAATGAATTTGGTAAAGGTGCAGGATACAAAATTAATGCACAGAAATCTCTTGCATTCCTATACACTAAAAACGAAAGATCAGAAAGAGAAATTAAGGAAAAAATCCCATTCAACATTGCAACAAAAAGAATAAAATACCAAGGAATAAGCCTACCTAAGGAGGTAAAACACCTGTACTCAGAAAACTATAAGATACTGATGAAAGAAATCAAAGATGATACCAACATATGGAGAGATATATCATGTTCTTGGATTGGAAGAATCAATATTGTGAAAATGACTATACTACCCAAAGCAATCTATAGATTCAATGCAATCCCTATCAAATTACCAATGGCATTTGTTACAGAACTAGAACAAAAAATTTCACAATTTGTATGGAAACACAAAAGACCCTGAATAGCCAAAGCAATTTTGAAGGGAAAAAACGGAGCTGGAGGAATCAGACTTCCTGACTTCAGACTATACTACAAAGCTACAGTAATCAAGACAATATGGTACTGGCACAAAAACAGAAATATAGATCAATGGAAAATGATAGAAAGCTCAGAGATAAACCCAAGCACCTATGGTCAACTAATCTATGACAAAGGAGGCAAGGATATGCAATGGAGAAAAGACAGTCTCTTCAATAACTGGTGCTGGGAAAACTGGACAGCTACATGTAAAAGAATGAAA
Source organism: Balaenoptera physalus (assembly GCF_965194825.1). Taxonomy (NCBI): domain Eukaryota; kingdom Metazoa; phylum Chordata; class Mammalia; order Artiodactyla; family Balaenopteridae; genus Balaenoptera; species Balaenoptera physalus. Next base: position 38,090,450 of record NC_138892.1, on the reverse strand, counting down.
TTAGAACACTCCCTGACACCATACACAAAAATAAACTCAAAATGGATTAAAGACCTAAATGTAAGACCAGACACTATAAAACCCTTAGAGGAAAACATTGGAAGAACACCCTTTGACATACATCACAGGAAGATCTTTTTTGACCCACCTCCTAGAGTAATGGAAGTAAAAAAAAAATAAACAAATGGGACCTAATGAAACTTCAAAGCTTTTGCACAGCAAAGGAAACTATAAACAAGATGAAAAGACAGCCCTCAGAATGGGAGAAATTCTTTGCAAGTGAATCAAAGGACAAAGAATTAATCTCCAAAATATATAAACAGCTCATGCAGCTCAATATTAAAAAAACAAACAACCCAATCAAAAAATGGGCAGAAGACCTAAATAGACATCTCTCCAATGAAGACGTACAGATGGCCAAGAGGCACATGAAAAGCTGCTCAACATCACTAATTATTAGAGAAATGCAAATCAAAACTACAATGAGGTATCACCTCACACTGGTTAGAATGGGCCTCATCAGAAAATTTACAAACAACAAATGCTGGAGAGGGTGTGGAGAAAAGGGAACCCTCTTGCACTGTTGGTGGGAATGTAAATTGGAGAACAGTATGGAGGTTCCTTAAAAAACTAAAAATAGAATTACCAGCAATCCCACTACTGGGCATATACCCAGAGAAAACCATAATTCAAACAGACACAGGCACCCCATTGCAGCACTATTTACAATAGCCAGGTCATGGAAGCAACCTAAATGCCCATCAGCAGACGAATGGAGAAAGAAGATGTGACACATATATACAATGGAATACTACTCAGCCATTGTTCCATAAAAAGGAACAAAATTGGGTCATTTGTAGAGATGTGGATGGACCTAGAGACTGTCATACAGAGTGAAGTAAATCAGAAAGAGAAAAACAAATATCTTATATTAACGCATATATGTGGAATCTAGAAAAATGGTACAGATGAACTGGTTTGCAAGGCAGAGATAGAGACACAGGTGTAGAGAACAAACGTATGGACACCAAGGGGGGAAAGTGGGGGTGGTGGTGGTAGTGGGATGAATTGGGAGATTGGGATTGACATATATAAACTAATATGTGTAAAATAGATAACTAATAAGAACCTGCTGTATAAAAAATAAATAAAATAAAATTATATTAAAAAAAAAGTAACAGAAACTCCCCCCCCCCAAAAAAAAAGAGTGAGTTAAAGATCTGTGGTCAGAGCACTCCAGGCAGGCATGAGCATAGTAGAGAAGGCCTATGAAGGCCAGAGTCAGGATTTGAAGAATTCTTTTTCCAAGTACACTGGAAAGCCTTAGAGGGTTTAAGTATGGAAGATGTGAGATGCGATCAATACTTTTTTTTTTTTTTTTTTTGGTCACGCAGCATGTGGGATCTGAGTTCCCTGACCAGGTATTAAACCCATGCCCCCTGCAGTGGAAGTGCGGAGTCTTAACCACTGGATCGCTAGGGAAGTCCCTCGATAGGTATTTTAAAGGATCACTTTGGTTGCTATGGTGGGGAGACATATGGACGCACGGGGGGCCAGTTAAAAGGCTATTGCTATATTTCAGTTAAGAGTTGACATCATCTAACACTGGGAGGAAATTAGGATACTTGGATGCATGATGTCAGGTAAAGCTGATAGAATTTGCTGATTTCCATTGAGAACTGGGGGATGAGGTATATATAAGGAAAAGGGAGAGACCAAGAATGAATCCTAAAAATAAAAAAGAAAGAAAGAAAAAGCAATCTGAATAGATGGTGCTGTTATTTATTGAGATGGAGAAGATTGGAGAGATGCAAGGTTTGAGAGTGGAAAATCCTCTTTTGAGGATGTCTGAGGTATCTGTTAGACATCCCAGGGGAGACGTGAAGTATGCAGCTGGATATACACTTTAGGGCTCTGTGGAAGTCAGGGAAGCAGAAATACATTTGAGACTTACACCTGTTTATCTGTTTTTTTGTTATGTTTTAATATACTTCAAATTCATTTATATTAGTTTGGTGATAAGCTTGGAGTGCAATTATCAACACATAATTTTTATTTACCATAGCAATATTTATGATTAAAAAAACTGATGTTACTACTAAACACTAAAAAGTCAATATTTTTCTATAATATTAGTGTTTTAGTGTTGAAGAATTATTAGAGATCATTTATTCCTTGTTCTTTATTTTATTAGTGAGAAACCTAAGGTGCAAAAAGTTATAATTCTTTGGAATTATATTCAAAATATAACTTGAATTATTTTCCTACTATATCTTTCACCTTTCTCAAGGGAAATTTTTCAGTTTTCTTATATCCAGGAAATGGAAACCATGCCAGCAAATCAAACTGTCATAAATAGTATGGTATTTATTCATTAAAAAAATGCCTGTTGAGTAATTAGTTACAATGTGCCTAGGACTCAACAAGGCCCTACACATTCACAGATAAAAGATAATGCCCCTGCCCTTCAGAAAACTATAGTAGAGCATAAGAGACAGATAATTAAGTAACAACACTACCTGTACAGAAGAAATATGATGATAGTGTAAGTAGAGTATACCATGAAATCACAGAAAAGGGAACCAAAATGCAACATCAAAGGATCAGAGACTTTCAGGGTGAATTAATGTTTGGATGGAATTTTGAATAATGAAGAGTTCCCTAGGCTAAGGCTGGATCAATCAAAGTGCAGCAAAACAAAACAATACAAACAAATGATGAAGACGAAGATAACAACTGGCAACCAGTAAGTGATCAGATGACTGACATATTGGCATGTGAAGATATGGCAAGATATAAGATAGAAAGGAAGAAGGTCTTCATTCCCACAAACCTTGCAGGACATGAAAGGGAAGATTTTCTCGTAAGGGTACTGGGGAGGTTTTGAAGTTTTTTTTTTTTTTTTTCTTAAGGAGAATGACACAGGAGGGTACACTGAAATGGAGTAAGACTGGAGTCAAGGAGGTGAATTTAAGGGCTAAAATAATAACAAAATTGGTAAGAAATAATGGGAACGACAGAATCTGAAAATTAGAAAGAAAGTCAGAGGTCAACTCCCAGGTTTATGATTTCACTTCTGGAAGTAACAAAATTAATTAAGTAGATGTTAATTAAGAAAATAAATGTAATGGACACACTTCCTGAGAACCGTGCTGCTCAGTTTCCTAAAACGTCAGCATTATCTTTAATGTAAGCCTGTCTCCCCAACCACAACTTCAGTCACAGTTGGATCAAAAATAGTCTTCTGAAATAAATGCAGCCATGACATTTGCTGGACGGAGACTTATGACTTGGGTGGTCTGGCTTTAACAGATGAGTTAATCCAATCAAATTAGAGATTTAGAGATTGTTACTAGTGAGCTGTCGACTTCATAGCTGGAAGATTATGTACCCTTAGATTCTGGGGTGGATATTTTCAGGCTTGTGCAAACTGATGACTAAGCCAATTTGTAGAGAAAGGAGGATAGAGCAGACATAAAAAAGGAAAGTGAGATAATAATCATGCAGTCCCTGAGAGTCTGTTCATACAGCTCAGCTGGCAGCCTGAGACTGGCTCAGCCTGCCAGTTTTCATAAAGTCAGATAATCCTTTCACTCCCATCTTTGGATTCTGTGAGGTCCTTTAAACCTTTATAATTAATACTCCCTGTTACTGATCTAGTTCACATGCATCTGTTGCTTTCAGCCAAAGGAGAACTGGGTGAAAAATGCAAGAAATCAATAATCAAACAAACACATAAGATACTATGCAGTTAGGATTTTCCTTTACTCTATGTGTAAAAGAAAATCCAGCTTCTTTGTGAATATCTAGTTAACAGAAGCACAACTTTTTTGGATACAGTCTATTCCATTTTCAGAATTTTAGGTATTAATTATTAGAAAGTTCTTGATATTATGATGGAATTATCAAAGCATGAACTTTGCCTATTGCTTGTTTCTTCCCCCATCCCATAACCACCTACTCTTTAGCAGCATGCCTAGGAAAGTTTTTAAATTTGTTATTTGCATCTTCCTCTCTCTCAACATATTAACAGAAGTAGCTTCTCATTGATAAAAGCAAAAGCCCCTTTATCTCAATTAAGAAGTTGTCTCCATTTATCAAATATCACTTAAGAGTTTTCTATTAATAATGTGTCTCTCATGTAACTGGTTTTTGGCCAAAATTTAGCTGACATTCCAACTTTGTATCATAACACTGGTATGAAATGCTGTGAAGGGGCACTTAGCCGTCTGAGAAAAGTAGGGTTTAGTTTCATATCCAATGTCACCAATACCTTGGCTGAAGAAAGGGATGAATAAAATGCAGTGGGTAACTAGATGAAAAGGACACTGGTTAAAATGTTCGAAATGCTTATAGGTATTCAATATGGTACTGTTATAAATATTGCTGAAACATTTTAATATAAAACAATAGTCTATAAAACATACTAATTTTCTCCAAAGATCATTTATGATTCTAGGGTCTATCAAATATATACATATATTCTTTAAATGGTGTATGTCTCTAATACCCTTTTTATCCTATTCTTCAGGCCCAGGTTATTAAAAAACAAACAAACAAAAGAGTACAACGGAGCAGACCTCAAAATCTATAGCAATAAGGGCTGGTAGATTATACTCAGATGCAGAATTTCTATAGTGATTTTCACTACTTATGAGTTTTTAAAACTTGTAGGGCTTCCCTGGTGGTGCAGTTGTTGAGAGTCTGCCTGCCAATGCAGGGGACACGGGTTCGAGCCCTGGTCTGGGAGGATCCCACATGCCGCGGAGCAACTGGGCCCGTGAGCCACAACTGCTGAGCCTGCGCATCTGGAGCCTGTGCTCCCAACAGGAGAGGCCATGATAGTGAGAGGCCCGCGCACCGCGATGAAGAGTGGCCCCCGCTCACCACAACTAGAGAAAGCCCTCGCACAGAAACGAAGACCCAGCACAGCCAAAAATAAATAAATAAATAAGTAAATTAAAAAAAAAAAAAAAAAAAAAAAAAACTTGTAAAAGTTTTGAGTGGGAATGAAATTGGGTGCAAAAATTGTTCTGAATTATAATAGTACTACAGAGATAAATGTGTGAAATATAAATTACAACTTATCAGTGTTATGACAAAGATCATCTTCAATTATAATGGTTCCTAAATTCATATTTCCTTTCTTCAAGTCATTGTGCTATCCTGTTTCCTAGTAACCTTGAATAATATCATATTTATCTTTCAATCATCACTTCCTTGCTGGATATTTAACCAAGTAAAAGAAGGAGTGCAATTAAGGAGGCCAAAGTTTTGAACTATTTTCAATGTATTTTCCCTTCTTGGAAATTAAATTACTTTCTTGTTACTTTTCATTCTTTTAGAATTATTTTAGAGAAGACCGTGAGGGAATCTCCAGGACTAAAAGTTTATTACTGAACTTTGAATTTCAAACTTAACTTAAAAATTCATAGCAAAGCAGACTTTCAAAAGAGAAAGTAAAACTTTTTCTAGAAACAACCAAAGGAGAGTTTATATCTGTTAAGAACAAAAGTCGAGATGATAGACCATAATGTCAGAAGAAAGAGCAGATAAAGTAACTGACACATAAAGAGTTTTAGGAAGATTGATGATTCAGATTGATTGATCAATTCAGATTGACTGGAGAAACTGATCATCTTGGAAATTTCCTGCTTCCCCCTGTGTAGTCTTGGCAAACTCCAATGCCCTCAGAGAAACCCCAGTGTTACCAATTGCTATGGTCTCCATGACACAATAAAGTAATGACAGGAGAAGTTGTCTAGATAAATAAACATGAGAGTAGCCTCAGCAGATATGGCACACTCCAGCCTGAATTATGAAATATGTGGTTGAAATCTTCCGGACAATGGACACCAAGGGATATACAGAAGTTCTGAGAATGATGGTGGATTTCAAGAGGCCTGGGTTAAATATAAGAGCATCCCAGAGTTTGGGAACTCTTGACTACAGGCAAAGGCCAGGTATATAGTTATCAGCAGTGGGTTCCAGAACAATACTTGAAAGATCAGATGGGACCAGCCACATAACAATGGATACCAGGTCATGATGCTCAATTTCCTGGAAGGTAAAATTTCACCACAGCAGATGCTATGAGATCATGGTGAGACACCTAAAACTAAGAAAATCTAATTCAATGTCAAAAAAATACCTAATATTTCCTCTCCATCCAGATACAATTTGGGCAAGGAGGGAAGGAAGAAAGTTCATGAGCATGGATAGAGCCCCTCCCCAACCTTATCCTCCCCACCAAAACTGAATAATTATGTAAAAGCTATTCATTTTGGTCTCTTTTATGATGCTATCACATGTTTCTTCATATGAGGAAATGAAGGCTGAAGAGCAAGAAGATATTTATCATTAGGAAATAAGGAAATTTATAGGACTTTTTTTCATATTTAGGAATTGTATGAAAATTTAAGTTCTATTATAAGACTTACAACTTGAAAAACTCACTCATGTGGCCTTTGTTGTAGCTCAGTACAAATCTATCTTTTATGTATGAAACGAGAATAAAATACAAGGTAAGAACTAGGAAAAAAGCATTAGCAAACTGTGCTGTTAGTCACTTCACTAAATCAGGCAAGTCATAAAAGACGAGCTAAGCCAGATTTTCAAATTCCACAAATTCCTTTTCACACATCATCAAAGCTAAGTCCTCAGTGAAAATACAAGTATTATAAATATAGTCAGCATCTCAGCATGTGTAGAATACACTATAAGAATTAATTATCAAAGCACTTAAAATTAATCAATAATCACAGCAAAGCTGACAGCTATTATTTACTTCCATATCAGATTAGCTGAAGATAAACATGAAACAAGATAAATGTATCATCCATTCTGAATTATCAACATAGCAATCCTCACTGGCTCAGTATAATTTCCAAATTTTACTCTAATATATTCAGATATTTAATATTACACAAAAACTGTAATTTTTATCTCAGACTCTTACTGTGCTTTACAAATAAAGTGTTTAATTGTATATTCCAAACTACTCAAGTACCAACCTTATTTTAGATAACAGCTAAAGACATCTTGTTTCCCCCTCCCCCATGACTTTATTAGAGAAAATAAAAAATAGAAGTATTTTTAAAAAGCCAAGAATGGTTCCCTGCCAGTGCCTGACAAGTTTATGTTTTTTTACATCAGTTAATATTAATTTATAAAGCACATACTGTTTGTACAATATAGCCCTAAAACCTAGGTGGAAAGCAGAAGGTGAAGTCTCTTCCAATAAAGCACTTAAATATGTACATAAGTATTTTATAGATGAAACAAAAAGTTTAATCTGAAACAGTCATAGAGAAACCAGAAACAGAGGATAATGATTTGATGTGATATAAAGTTTAAAAAAATCTCTGCTGGGACAATTATGTAGTAGAGGAAATTCAGCATCTAAACATTTGACTGACTTTTCCCATTTTTTCCACAAATCCTCCCCATTGGCCAGACACTGTCTCCAAATCCTTTACTCCCTAACTTCGAAGAAAAAAGAGAGAAATAAAGGAAGTAAAAGAGATAAGGGAAGGAGAGAGAGAAAAGTACAGAGTGGCCCCAACTAGAACTGAAGACATCCAAGAATACATCAGTTTTCTCAGTGCCTTAGTCTTGACCAATACTTTGTGGAAAATTTACTCATCTAACCCGGATCCCTGAGATGCCTCCTTATACCTCCTGGTAAATGTAGATGCTCTTGATAGACAATTTATTCTAATGTCAACACACCTCTACTAGAGCGCAGATCACAAAATACTTTAAAAATCCCTTCTTGGGGGACCTTCAAGATGGCAGAGAAGTAAGACGGGGAGATCACCTTCCTCCCTACAAATACATCAAAAATACATCTACATGTAGAACAGCTCCTACAGGACACCTACTGAACGCTGGAAGAAGACCGCAGACTTCCCAAAAGGCAAGAAACTCCCCACGTACCTGGGTAGGGCAAAAGAAAAAAGAAAAAAGAGAGACAAAAGAATAGGGACGGGACTTGCACCTCTGGGAGGGAGCTGTGAAGGAGGAAAAGTTTCCACACACTAGGAAGCCCCTTCACTGGTGGAAACGGGGGGTGGGGAGGGGGAAGCTTCAGAGCGACAGAGGAGAGCACAGCAACAGGGGCACAGAGGGCAAAGCAGAGAGGTTCCCGCACAGAGGATCCCTGCCAACCAGCACTCAACAGCCTGAGAGGCTTGTCTGCTCACTCGCTGGGATGGGTTGGGGCTGGGAGCTGAGGCTCGGGCTTCAGAGGTCAGATTCCAGGGAGAGGACTGGGGTTGGCTGTGTGAACACAGCCTTAAGGGGGCTAGTGCGCCACAGCTAGCCGGGCGGGAGTCCGGGAAAAAGTCTGGACCTGCCTAAGAGGCAAGAGACCATTGTTTCGGGGTGTGCGAGGAGGGGGGATTCAGAGCAACGCCTAAACGAGCTCCAGAGATGGGTGTGAGTCGTGGCTATCAGCACAGACACCAGAGATGGGCATGAAACACTAAGGCTGCTGCTGCAGCCACCAAGAAGCCTGTGTGCAAGCACAGGTCACTATCCACACCTCCCCTCCCAGGAGCCTGTGCAGCCTGCCACTGCCAGGGTCCTGTGATCCAGGGACAACTTCCCTGGGAGAACACACGGCTCACCTCAGGCTGTTGCAACAACACGCCAGCCTCTGCCACTGCAGGCTCACCCTACATTCCACATTCCGTACCCCTCCCTCCCCCAAGCCTGAGTGAGCCAGAGCCCCCTAATCAGCTGCTATTTTAACCCTGTTCTGTCTGAGCAAAGAACAGACACCCTCAGGCAACCTACACGCAGAAGCGAGGTCAAATCCAAAGCTGAACCCCAGGAGCTGTGCGAACAAAGAAGAGAAAGGGAAATCTCTCCCAGCAGCCTCAGGAGCAGCGGATTAAATCTCCACAATCAACTTGATGTGCCCTTCATCTGTGGAATACCTGAACAGATAAAGAATCATCCCAAAATTGGCTTTGGGAGCAGCTGTAGACTTGGGGTTTGCTTTCTGCATCTAATTTGTTTCCGGGTTTATGTTTATCTTACTTTAGCATTTAGAGCTTATTACCACTGGTAGTTTTCTTTATTGATTTGGTTGCTCTCTCCCTTTTTCTTTTTTACTATATATATATATATATATATATATATATATATAAATATATAATTTTCCTTTTTCTCTTTTTGTGAGTGTGTATGTGTGTGCTTCTTTGTGTGATTTTGTCTGTATAGCTTTGCTTTTACCATTCGTCCTAGGGTTCTGTCTGTCCATTTTTTTTTCCAGTATAGTTTTTAGTGTTTGCTATCATTGGTGGGTTTGTTTTTTATTTGGTTGCTCTCTTCTTTCTTTCTTTTTTTTATTATTTAAAAATTTTTTTATTGTTAATCATTTTAAAAAATTTTTTCTTTTAATAACTTCCTTTTCTTCAATCCCTTCCTTCCTCCCTTCCTCCCTTCCTCCCTTTCTCCCTTTCTCTCTTCTCCCTTTTCTTCTGAGCCATGTGGCTAACAGGGTCTTGGTGCTCCAGCCAGGAGTGAGGCCTGAGCCTCTGAGGTGGGAGAGCCGAGCTCAGGACATTGGTCCACCAGAGACCTCCCAGCCCCATGTAATATGAGATCTCCATCTCAACGCTAACACCCAGCTCCACTCAATGACCAGCAAGCTACAGTGCTGGACACCCTATGCCAAACAACTAGCAAGACAGGAACACAACCCCACCCATTAGCAGAGAGGTTGCCTAAAATCATAAGTTCACAGACACCCCAAAAACACACCACCGGATGTGGTCCTGCCCACCAGAAAGACAAGATCTAGCCTCATCCACCAGAACACAGGCGCCAGTCCCCTCCACCAGGAAGCCTACACAACCCAATGAACCAACCTTACCCACTGCGGGCAGACACCAAAAACAATGGGTACTATGAACTTGAACCCTACGAAAAGGAGACCCCAAACACAGTAAGTTAAGAAAAATGAGAAGACAGAGAAACACACAGCAGATGAAGAAGCAACGTAAAAACCCATCAGACCAAACAAGTGAAGAGGAAATAGGCAGTCTACCTGAAAAAGAATTCAGAGTTGTTATAGTAAAGATGATCCAAAGTCTTGGAAATAGAATGGAGAAAATACAAGAAACGTTTAACAAAGACCCTGAAGAACTAAAGAGTAAACAAACAATGATGAAAAACACAATAAATGAAATTACAAATTCTCTAAAAGGAATCAATAGCAGAATAACTGAGGCAGAAGAATGGATAAGTGACCTGGAAGATAAAATAGTGGAAATAACTACTGCAGAGCAGAAAAAAGATAAAAGAATGAAAAGAATGAAGGACAGTCTCAGAGACCACTGGGACAACATTAAATGCACCAACATTCGAATTATAGGGGTCCAAGAAGAAGAAGAGAAAAAAAAAAAAAGGGACTGAGAACATATATGAAGAGATTATAGTTGAAAACTTCCCTAATATGGGAAAGGAAATGGTCAATCAAGTCCAGGAAGCACAGAGAGTCCCATACAGGATAAATTCAAGGAGAAACACACCAAGACACATATTAATCAAACTATCAGAAATTAAATACAAAGAAAAAATGTTAAAAGCAGCAAGGGAAAAGCAACAAATAACATACAAGGGAATCCCCATAAGGTTAACAGCTGATCTTTCAGCAGAAACTCTGCAAGCCAGAAGGGAGTGGCAAGACATATTTAAAGTGATGAAAGGGAAAAACCTACAACCAAGATTACTCTACCCAGCAAGGATCTCATTCAGATTTGACGGAGAAATTAAAACCTTTACAGACAAGCAAAAGCTAAGACAATTCAGCACCACCAACCCAGCTTGACAACAAATACTAAAGGAACATCTCTAGGCAGGAAACACAAGAGGAGGAAAAGACCTACAATAACAAACCCAAAACAATTAAGAAAATGGTAATAGGAACATACATATCGATAACAACCTTCAATGTAAATGGATTAAATGCTCCAACCAAAAGACATAGAATGGCTGAATGGATACAAAAACAAGACCCATATATATGCTGTCTACAAGAGACCCACTTCAGACCTTGGGACACATACAGACTGAAAGTGAGGGGATGCAAAAAGATATTCCATGCAAATGAAATCAAAAGACAGCTAGAGTAGCAAATCTCATATCAGACAAAATAGACTTTAAAATAAAGACTATTACAAGAGACAAAGAAGGACACTACATAATGATCAAGGGATCAATCCAAGAAGATATAACAATTATAAATATTTATGCACCCAACATAGGAGCACCTCAGTACTTAAGGCAAAGCTAACAGCCATAAAAGAGGAAATTGACAGTAACACAATAGTAGTAGGGGACTTCCACACCCCACTTTCAACAATGGACAGATCATCCAAAATGAAAATAAATAAGAAAACACAAGGTTTAAATGATATATTAAAGAAGATGGACTTAATTGATATTTATAGGACATTCCATCCAAAAACAACAGAATACACTTTCTTCTCAAGTGCTCATGGAACATTATCCAGGATAGATCATACCTTGAGTCACAAATCAAGCACTGGTAAATTTAAGAAAATTGAAATTATATCAAGTATCTTTTCCGACCACAATGCTATGAGACTAGATATCAATTACAGGAAAAAAATCTGTAAAAAATACAAACACATGCAGGCTAAACAATACACTACTAAATAACCAAGAGATCACTGAAGAAATCAAAAAATACCTAGAAACAAATGATAATGAAAACACAACGACCAAAAACCTTTGGGATGCAGCAAAAGCAGTTCTAAGAGGGAAGTTTATAGCAATACAATCCTACCTCAAGAAACAAGAAACATCTCAAATAAACAAACTAACCTCACACCTAAAGCAATTAGAGAAAGAACAAAAAAACCACAAAGTTAGCAGACTGAAAGAAATCATAAAGATCAGACCAGAAATAAATGAAGGAAATGATAGCAAAGATCAATAAAACTAAAAGCTGGTTAATTGAGAAGATAAATAAAATTGATAAACCTTTAGCTAGACTCATCAAGAAAAAAGAGAGAAGACTCAAATCAATAGTATTAGAAACGAAAAAGGAGAAGTAACAACTGACACTGCAGAAATACAAAGGATCATGAGAGATTACTACAAGCAACTATATGCCAATAAAATGGACAACCTGGAAAAAATGGAGAAATTCTTAGAAAAGCACAACCTTCCGAGACTGAATCAGGAAGAAACAGAAAATATAATCAGACCAATCACAAGCACCGAAATGGAGACTGTGATTAAAAATCTTCGAACAAACAAAAGCCCAAGACCAGATGGCTTCACAGGCGAATTCTTTTAAACATTTAGAAAAGAGCTAACACCTATTCTTCTCAAACTCTTCCAAAATATAGCACATGGAGGAACACTCCCAAACTCATTCTACGAGGCCACCATCACCCTGATACCAAAAGCAGACAAAGGTGTCACAAAAAAGAAAACTACAGGCCAATATCTCTGATCAACATAGTTGCAAAAATCCTCAACAAAATACTAGCAAACAGAATCCAACAGCACATTAAAAGGATCATACACCATGATCAAGTGGGGTTTATCCCAGGAATACAAGGATTCTTCAATATACGCAAATCAATCAGTGTGATACACCATTTTACCAAATTGAAGGAGAAAATCGGATGATCATCTCAAGGCAATATATGACAAACCCACAGCCAACATCGTTCTCAACGGTGAAAAACTGAAACCATTTCCACTAAGATCAGGCACAAGACAATGTTGCCCCCTCTCACCACTATTATTTAACATAGTTTTGAAAGTTTTAGGTACAGCAATCAGAGAAGAAAAAGAAATAAAAGGAATCCAAACTGGAAAAGAAGAAGTAAAACTGTCACTGTTTGCAGATGACATGATACTATACATAGAGAATCCTAAAGATGCCACCAGAAAACTACTAGAGCTAATCAATGAATTTGGTAAAGTAGCAGGATACAAAATTAATGCACAGAAATCTCTTACATTCCTATACGCTAATGATGAAAAATCTGAAAGAGAAATTAAGGAAACACTCCCATTTACTATTGCAACAAAAAGAATAAAATATCTAGGAATAAACCTACCTAAGGAGACAAAAGACCTGTATGCAGAAAACTGTAAGACACTGATGAAATAAATTAAAGATGATACAAACAGATGGAGAGATATACCATGTTCTTGGAATGGAAGAATCAACATTGTGAAAATGACTACACTACCCAAAGCAATCTACAGATTCAATGCAATCCCTATCAAACTACCAATGGCATTCTTCACAGAACTAGAACAAAAAATTTCACAATTTGTATGGAAACACAAAAGACCCGGAATAGCCAAAGCAATCTTGAGAAAGAAAAATGGAGCTGGAGGATTCAGGCTCCCAGACTTAACACGATACTACAAAGCTACAGTAATCAAGACAGTATGGTACTGGCACAAAAACAGAAATATAGATCAATGGAACAGGATAGAAAGCCCAGAGATAAACCCATGATCATATGGTCACCTTATTTTTGATAAAGGAGGCAGGAATATACAATGGAGAAAAGACAGCCTCTTCAATAAGTGGTGCTGGGAAAACTGGAGTTACATATAAAAGAATGAAATTAGAACACTCCCTGACACCATACACAAAAATAAACTCAAAATGGATTAAAGACTTAAATGTAAGGCCAGACACTATAAAACTCTTAGAGGAAAACATAGGCAGAATACTTTATGACATAAATCACAGCAAGATCCTTTTTGACCCACCTCCTAGAGAAATGGAAATAAAAACAAAAATAAACAAATGGGACCTAATGAAACTTAAAAGCTTTTGCACAGCAAAGGAAACCATAATCAAGACAAAAAGACAACCCTCAGAATGGGAGAAAATATTTGCAAATGAAGCAACTGACAAAGGATTAATCTCCAAAATTTACAATCAGCTCATGCAGCTCAATATGAAAAAAACAAACAACCCAATCCAAAAATGGGCAGAAGACCTAAATAGACATTTCTCCGAAGAAGATATACAGATTCTCAACAAACACATGAAAGGATGCTCAATATCACCAATCATTAGAGAAATGCAAATCAAAACTACAATGAGGTATCACCTCATACTGGTCAGAATGGCCATCATCAAAATATCTACAAACAATAAATGCTGGAGAGGGTGTGGAGAAAAGGGAACCCTCTTGCACTGTTGGTGGGAATGTAAATTGATACAGCCACTATGGAGAACAGTATGGAGGTTCCTTAAAAAACTAAAAATAGAACTACCAAACGACCCAGCAATCCCAGTGCTGGGCATATACCCTGAGAAAACCATAATTCAAAAAGAGTCATGTACCACAATGTTCACTGTGGCTCTATTTACAATAGCCAGGACATGGAAGCAAGCTAATTGTCCATCGACAGATGAATGGATAAAGAAGATGTGGCACATATATACAATGGAATATTACTCAGCCATAGAAAGAAATGAAACAGTTATTTGTAGTGAGGTGGATGGACCTAGAGTCTGTCATACAGAGTGAAGTAAGTCAGAAAGAGAAAAACAAAGACTGTATGCTTACATATATACATATGGAATGTAAAAAAAGAAAAAATGGTTCTGATGAACTTAGGGGCAGGACAGGAATAACGACGCAGATGGAGAGAATGGACTTGAGGATGTGGGGAGGGGGAAGGGTAAGCTGGGACGAAGTGAGAGAGTGGCATGGACATATATACACTACCAAATGTAAAATAGATAGCTAGTGGGAAGCAGCTGCATAGCACAGGGAGATCAGCTTGGTGCTTTGTGTCCACCTAGAGGGGTGGGATAGGGAGGGTGTGAGGGAGACGAAAGAGGGAGGAGATATAGGGATATACGTATATGTATAGCTGATTCACTTTGTTATAAAGCAGAAACTAACACACCATTGTAAAGCAATTATACTCCAATAAAGATGTTTAAAAAAAAAAAAACAACAACAACGAATCCCTTCTTTCTCTTAGTGAGTGAGTTCTTTGTTTCACCAGTGTTTTCCAGGATTTGACACAGTACTTATGTTAATGCTTTTACTTACTTTCATATTCCTTATTTTTTCATTTTCCATTTCTTTTAGGCATGATTGCTTGGAGCACATTTTATCCTCCCAAGTTGATTTCACTAACTTCAATGTCTTTTTATTAAATCTGATTAAAGCAATGAAAACTTAACTAAGGTTTTACCCAACCAGGGATAATGAGCATTCCAAAATAGGACCTTGTTTACTGAAATGAATTCCCACAGTGGGAGGGAGAGGAAGGAGGGGAGAGAGAGAGCGAGAACAAGTGAACCAGTAGAAGTTTGTGTAGATTGCCTCTTTTAGGCAGATTCTGTATGTCTCATCAACTACCACTCCTGCCTTATCAAAGCAAGAGAATAAACACACAAATCAGGGAGTAAATACCTGACAGACCTTCTGAAGTTCTCTTTAATATTTAAGGAAGGTGAAAGATTTATTGTAAGAGTAAGCAATTAAGAATGGAAAAAACTGTGTTTGATACCAGCTCAACAACTAATTTGGGGAAAGTGATTTATCGTCTCAGAACCTCCTCACGTTCAACAATAAATACGTACACAACTAGAAAACCTTCCCTGCAAACTCACCATGAGGGTTGAAATGAATCTCTCATATGAGACAATGCCTTGTCAAGCCAACTCAGCAAAGGATAAGTTGCCATTAAAATAGATGGAAGAAATTATCTCTCATTAAGGAAGGAAACTTTGAAATGGGGAATTTATCAACCATTTAGTATTAAATAAGTATAGTTCTTTAGGGCTTTAAAAATATTTTTAAGGACATAATGCATATGTCTCTGTATTCCTTTGTGTTATTATTGATAAAACAAGGACTATTGCAAACAAAAATTTACATACTGCAGTAATTATGTATATTAAAAAATTATTACATTTTAGAATTCTAAGATATTTTGGTGCATTTCAATGAAAGTAACATATAGAAAAGTATAGTAATAATGTGACAGACACCTATACCTATCAAGATTTTAGAGATGTTTCATATTTCCATATTAACTTTAGGTCTCTCTTTAGGAAAAAATAATTACATATCATAAATACAATTAAAGCCTGTACCTCCTCAGCTAGTCCACCTTTATCTCTTTCTCCAGGGGAATCCACTATCCTGAGGTTGGAGTATATTATTCCCATAAGGATTCTTACATATTATATACATATATGTATTTGTAAGCAACATGTAGTATTCTGTTTAAAATTTGTATAAATAACTTAGTTTTTTTTTTACTTAACATTGTTTTTGAAATTTATCCATATGGATACATGTAGCTGTAGTTCCTTTGTTTTAATTGCTAAACAGTCTTCTATTATAAGAACAAAACAGTTTATTCTTTTATTGAGAAATCCAGTCATTTCCACTTTTTTTCTTGTTGCATTACACACTGTTCATTGGCAGGCATTTTCTTTTTTTAATGAGTGCTATTCAAATGAATTCAGCTGTAGGAAATTGTCCACAGCATAGTCAAATCTGACTACCCTGTCCATAAGCGCCTTCTCAACAGCTGTCCATACTAATGCGAGATAATTTTATGTAAAAATTAATGTTTCTATAAGAAGTTCTCATGAGAGGAGTTGACTTTTGTGGTGGGGAATCAAGTGCCAAAGGAAAATCATAACCTCCAAGAAGAAATATACAACACAGTAAATTTGTTTTGGTGGCTCCCCGTGTTATCTTTACAGTATCTATGATAATTTGAAAAAGTCTTTATTTTCTTTTGTGGAAAATAAAACAGTCTTGTGAAAAAATTGTTATTGCTCAACAAAATAGTTCCTTTTTTTTTTTTAGTATTAATCAGATTGATTATGCCTTTAAAGTGATCAATAAACAAAAGACTAGTGGTTTCTTGAGTATTTAGGATAACCATGATCAGGCTTCTGATAAAAAGACAGTTTCTTGAGTTGACTTGCTCAGGAGTTGACTTGCTCCAGGCTACAACTTAACAGTTTTGAAACCACTATAGATATATAATGGAATTGAACAATTAAGTAAATGGATGGCTGATGGTGACAGCCAGGTCTCTCTCTTGGAGTAATAGGTTATAGAGAAGCAAGGGAAGAAGACTAGAATAATCAATATGATACCAAATTAGGGTTAGAGACATTCCATGAATTCATGCTTAGCTTAATAGAGATATAGAGGAATATTGTAGTGGGATCATTAATGAGCCCTAGTGTTTGTCCTAATCCCTGGAACCTATGAATATTACCTTACTTGGCAAAAGATGTGATTAAGTTAAGAATCTAGAGAGGAGCTTAATCTAGTTTATCCTGGTGGCCCTAAATGCAATCACATGTATCCTTATAAGAGAGAGCCGAGGAAGTTTTGAGACGAAAGAAGAGGAGGCAATGAGACCACAGAAGCAGAGACTGGAGAAATGTGGCCAAAAGCCAAGGAATGCCTAGACCCACCAAAAGCTGGAAGAGGCAAGGAAGGAATTCTCCTCTAGAGCCTTGGGATGGAGTGTGGCTCTGCCTCAGTTTTGGACTGTGCCTCAATTTTGGGCTTCTAGCTTCCAGACTGTGAGAGAATATATTTCTGTTTTTTAAAAAAATTTTTTAATGCCATCCAGTTTGTGGCAATTTGTTACAGCAGCTGCAGGAAACAAATATAGATCTATATATCTACATTATCTATCTATCTATCTATCTATCTATCTATCTATCTATCTATCTATCTAATTTATCTAGATAGCTATCTAGATACATATCTTTGTGGTCAGACAGATAGATTAACATGCATATATTTAATTGCTCTTTCAGCTGAGAGGGCCTAGAAGTAATGATACCCCAACAGCAAAGGGAATACTAACCAGACCCTGTTTTATTTGAAAACATTTTGGAAAGTCTAACTACCAGTGACTCAAGTCACCAATATAATACCTCATCTGTCATATTCACAGAGATCCTATATATAAGTAAAGGCATCTAATACGCTCATTATGTCTGAACATGCCTGAACATTTACATATTAAAATACATGCCATTTACTATGCATTAACTTTCTTTTACACTTCTTTTATATTTCAGTTAGAGTGTTACATTGACTTTTTAAAAATTATATATTTAGATGAATTATATTAATATTTTGTATGAATTTCACTTCAGGAGGTAAAAAGAGCATCACATTGGAAAGCAGTGGACTTATTATAAGTCAGGGTTTTAGGGTCTAGGAAGTTTGAACACCACTGATCTCGGAGCTTCTGATCCTGTGATTGTTTTCTTCTGCAGTCTGGAAAGAGTTAGCATGTTGTGACTCCTCAGTTCCTAATCATGCCCTAAGCCTGGCAGTGAGAAGTGTGGCAGAGGCTGGGGGTGGGTGTGCTGGAAGGGAAAAGAAAATAATATTTTCCAGTACCTAGATTCTGATGTTGGCAGTAAAATTATTTGTCCATGACAAAATGTATTTATCTTCTGTGGAAATTGTGCTCAATTTATGACACCATGCTCACTTTAACTACAAACCTAAGTTATAGTGTATAAGTTTCATTTACATTTCATTTTATTACCAAAAAATGTACTGATCAATTATACATTTTGAATGATTTCAAATCCAGGTATCAAAAGTCTACTTCTGAGCCTCAGTCTAATACAAAATTATATACTCTTCACTTTATGGTAACTGTTAACTTATTGACTAACTTGTAAATGGATCAGTGATATATTTAACTGAAGAGGCAACAAAATTAAAGAACAAAGAGAATTGCAGATTTGAGCTATATTCCACCATGATTTGCTATAAAGTTCTCTGACAAATGATGTAAATTCCATGTGACTAATATTTTAATAAGGAAAATGATCTCTAATTATAGGAACAATAAAAGTATCTAGGAAAAATGTAATAAGGAAATGAAGCAGAACTGTGTTGTGTTTTTCCAGCTAAGGACTATTATTACCTTAAAAAAAGTGAGAAGAGAATTAGAATATTTATTTTCCTTTAAACAATAACAACATTAATTCATGACTCCTGTAGCCTCAGTTAGGAATTCTGAGATCAGTCATTAAACTAACATTACAATAGATACTATGATTTTACACGAAGAGACTGCAGGTGCTTCTTATAGAACTATAATAATACATTTGCAAAGAAAATATTTGTGTCATTCCATAGCTTTAGTTGGTAAGCTTTTTATTAGCAAAAGTATAAGGAGGCTTAGTTTCCCACAAGAGAAATAAATAGCAGAAATCAATGTCTTTGAGCCATAGCTTGCCTCCACACAAGTAGTGAATCATACTCTCCCATCTGTCCCAACCTGACTGCATCCTTTAGACACACATGTCTCTTTGGAAAGAGCATTGCCACATATATTTATTATTGCTTTCATTTATGTATAGTTCTAGCTTTGCCACTATCTTCCTAGAACTTTCTGTTCTTTAATGATGTTGAGTAAGCTTTATTGGAAAGATACCAGTCACAACCATTCATAATTGGAGATAGTATTTGAATTGACAAGTGAAGAATTAAAGTACTCTAAGAAAAAAATCCACTTTTAAGATATCTAATGACATACATTAGACACTAGAGAAACTGATAGAAATTTTAGCTTCTACAAAAATATGACCTAGATGTCAACTGAGGCCTTTTTCATTTTGAGATTTAAATATTATTGGTTAGCTCCATATCATGTCCTCTGGGAAGTCCAACTCATTCCTTAATGTTTTTAAAAATATGGGCATGTTCGTTCTCACAACAACCTCTTCACTTCAAAGTTTTCATCTCTCTGAATTCTTGAATATGGCCTTTTTTCCTAAATAGTCTCAAAACATCATTCACATAAGGCACTTGCATGTTTAATAAATAATAGGAATCTCAGAATAAATAATAGTAATGCATAGTAACAACAGAATAATAGTAATCTGAATATGAGGCATTCTTATTCTGAAATGTTATTTTAGCCACTTCTTCTCCACATCACTGTGAATTTGTTGCTGTCTAATTGACCATTTTCCTGTTGGGGGCTCTATTATTTTCTCTCCATATCCACAGATCCCAATTAACTTATTATTTGAAGCAGTGTACTCGTCTCTGTCTATCCCAAAGCAGACTCAGACCGTTTTATCTTAATAAAAAAAACCAAGCCATTAAGATACATTCTGAAGCAAAGACAGTTTTCTTTCTGAGATGAGTTCGTGAACTTCATGGTAAAACAAATAATTTAGTATAAAAACATTTCTAATCTTTAATCCCAGGTAAATAGACCAATTAATTAGCACTAGACACAGGAGATACAGAGTAAATGACAAATTTTTGGCCTTTCAAAATTCACAGCCTGGCCAAGAAGATAGACAAGTGAAAAAAGTTATATACAATGCATTAAGTGCTATAATAGGGCTGTATGGGATGTTTAAGAAGCAGGGAAAATCCAGAGATTATCGAGCTCATGGCCTAGGGGAGGATTCACATAGAGGAAACATAAGATCTGAGCTAAGTCTTCAGAGATGGATAAGAATTTGCTAGGCATTTGTGAAGCTAAGGCATTCCAGACCGAGGGAAGAGCATCTGTAAAATCATGGAAGTAATTTATTTGGAAAAATAGTAAAGGGATATCTTTGATAGGGTTAAATATACAAAATGATGTGATGCAATTAGCCAGAAGGTAGGGGATTAAAGTGATATATTTTGACGATCTAAGTAAGGCAGATAGTGGAAGTAAACAGGTCTTAGAGGACTTGAACAGAAACAAGTGTCCTGTTCAGAATCTGGTTTCAATGGACGCTGAGGATTCTGGCTGAGGTAGCTCCACAGAGCAGTGTAAGAGTACTATTTAATGGGGGTTTTATTTGGCATTTGAGTTCAACTAATCTTGATATGCATATGGGATAATTCTTTAGTAGAACGAAAAGTTACAAATAAAGTCAAGATGCCTCTGCTATAATGTCATTAATACATAAGAGGGAGTGAAGGCAAATATATGAATAAAAATGTGAAGAAAGAGCATTTAAGTGAAAAGACCAGTGGACTAAGAAGTGAACTCTGGGGAAAATCAATATTTAATGGCTAAAGAGAGGAAGAGTCTGAGATAGGGAGAAATTTGCGAACGAAATTGGAAGAACCCTATGATTGAGCTGTCTTAGAATCCCGTTGAGAGAACTCAAGAAGGAAGGAGTTAACAGTGATAAATGATGCATTGAGATCAATGAAAAATATTCATTGAATTTGGCAAGTAGAAGGACAAAGAACATGGTGAAAGCAATCTAGTTGGCATAGCTAGGGTGAACACAGATTACAGTGAGTGGGAAATGATCAAGCTAGAAATATACACTCAGAATTTGTTGGCAATGTCAACATATCAAGGCCAAGACAACAGCACTTAGCATTTAGCAGATGGGCAATAAAAGTTTGTGGGGTAACTGAATGAAGAGATAAATGACAAATAAAATGCTGGGTTTATCCATATCCAAATGAAATAGTGATAATGTACTCATTATTGGGTACTGCATTATTAAATTTAGTAAACTTCAATATATTACATTACTATAATATTCAGAGGAAGATATTGTCATAAGAAAGTGATCTATTTTTGAAAGGTTATATTTTATAGTTACTTATTTCTGTATTATAAAACTTTACTTCTCAGAGTTATCTTTGTGAAATTCTTATTTTACAAATAGTTTTTTAGTTGTATACATAAATACCTTTTCAAGCAAGGGTATTCATGTATTTCTTGCCACATCCTTAATTACAGTCTCAGTTTTGTCTCCCCAAAACCTTTCTCAGAAAGAATAAGATCATACTCTGAAACTATGGGTTTTTTAATAAGAATAACCTAATTAAGAATTTGATCCCTCTCTTACTCAACATGCTCTTTTCTATATGACCACACTGAGGTCTGGATGAATATGCTGAGGACAAAAATTCTAAGAAATCATTTCAGTACAGCCAACTTAATTTTAAAGAATTGAGATATCTGTTTTATCATTACTATAATAGCACAAACAATGGTATATAACTAAAATTATTATTGTACTTTAAAATAATTAAACAGTAAAATTGCTTAATAAGATTAATCAGCATCTCAAAAATTGTAGATTGAAGAATGAACAGTTTCATATATATAAACCTTGTAACTCTACACTGGGGATGGGGGTGGGGAAGAAAACCTGATCAAGTAAATGCTTAATATATTACATTGTGTATCCCATCCCTGAATGCTCTTCTGAAGTATTATCTTACCCTGCCATCATCAAGAGGTGGACTGGATTCCATCTCTCTACCCTCTTGAATCTTGAAAGGCCCTGTGGATGCTTTGACCCATACAATGTGGCAGAAGTGATAGTGTGCCAGCTCCAAGCATAGCCCTTAAATGACCTAACAACTTCTGCCTCCTGCTTCTTGTAGGCCTTCATGCAAGAAGTTCTGGCACTGCTAAGAGGGAAGATGCAGAGGAGCGCTGAGCTGCTAGACATAAGAGTGAAGAGGCCATCTTTGATATCCAGCCCAGTTGAGATTTCACATGACTCCAGCCCCAACTGCTTTCCAACTGCAAATTCATGAGAGACTCCAAGTGAGAATCATCCAGTCAACTACCAGATAATGAAAAATAGTGATCATTATTGATCACTATTGTTGTTTTAAGCCAGTGTGTTTGGGAGTTTTTGTTCAGCAACAGTAGATAACTGAAATATAGAGTATATGTTTTGGTGGTAATAATGGGGTAGGTGGTAAGAGACAGATCTGGAAAAGTAGCTGGGAACCAGATTAAGAATTATCTTTATGGCATTTTAAGATTTGGGTTTTATCTTTTTTTTTTTTGTGGCACTGCACGGCTTGTGGGATCTTAGTTCCCCAACCAGGGATTGAACCTGGGCCCTTGGAGGTGAGAGCATGGAGTCCTAAGCACTGAACTGCCAGGGAATTCCTTGGGTTTTATCTTAAAGGCAGTGGTTAGACAGAAGAATTCTAATTGAGTTGATACAATTTTGTTGCTATTGTTAGAAATTGATCTTCTACAAGTAACGTGTTAGATATTGCAACTTAAATTGAAAGAAGCTAACACTAGAATCAGGGGACCAGTTAGCAAGGTGCTTCAATAATTGAAGTGAAAATAATGAGCCTGAACTAAAATGCCAGCAGTAAGGAAGGTAGGATACAAGTGGTGTCAAGATCTATATAGGAAAAAAACACTGTAGAACTCGATTGTTGGGAGATACAGTTTTGGGTAGTCAACTACAAAAATGACAGCAACCCAAATTAAATTTCTTAAGCCAAAGTAGGACATATTTCCAGGAGAGTGGGGTTTGTCCTGGAACTCATAGACTGGGATGTGTCTGGGTCTCTGGGGCAACTGAAACTAGGAACTCTAATGTCTCCAGATCTCTTTCTTCCTTTCTTCTCTACTTCTTCCTAAATCTTTTTTTTTTAATTAAAAAAAAATTTTTTTTATATAGCAGGTTCTTATTAGTTAACCATTTTATACATATTAGTGTATACATGTCAATCCCAATCTCCCAATTCATCCCACCACCACCACCCCACCACTTTCCCCCTTTGGTGTCCATATGTTTGTTCTCTACATCTGTGTCTCTATTTCTGCCCTGCAAACCAGTTAATCTGTACCATTTTTCTAGGTTCCACATATATGCGTTAATATACAATATTTGTTTTTCTCTTTCTGACTTACTTCACTCTGTATGACAGTCTCTAGGTCCATCCACATCTCTACAAATAACCCAATTTCATTCCTTTTTATGGCTGAGTAATATTCCATTGTATATATGTACCACATCTTCTTTACCCATTCGTCTGTTGATGGGCATTTAGGTTGCTTCCATGACCTGGCTATTGTAAATAGTGCTGCAATGTACATTGGGTGCATGTGTCTTTTTGAATTATGGTTTTCTCAGGGTATATGCCCAGTAGTGGGATTGCTGGGTCATATGGTAGTTCTCTTTTTAGTTTTTTAAGGAACCTCCATACTGTCCTGCATAGTGGCTGTATCAATTTACATTCCCACCAACAGTGCAAGAGGGTTCCCCTAAATCTTTTTTACTTACTTTTTCTTTTTCTGTACAATGGCTTCTTCCAATTTTTTCAACTTAATGGAGGAAAACATGGCCTCCAAATCGGCTAAGATTTACACTTAATAGTCCCTAATCCAAGAGAAAGCCTATTTTCTCTTCCTCAGATCTAGGAACAAAATGTTTAAGAAATTTTCTGGGCAGATATTTGAGAAAAAGGGGAGTTTTGTCTGAGGTGTGGTGAATAATCTCACAGAAGAAAATGTTTCTGTACAGGTGAAAGGGCAACAGATCAAGTAGAAGTTCTTAGTTTTGAGAGTTGAAACAGAAATGTTTCCTGAGCTAATTAAAAAGCTATACAATATTTTCAGCACAATAACTGAAGGTTGTGTGAAATGTATGCCAGGGTTTTTCTTGTTTGGTACCATATGAATTCATTTTAAATTCTCAGTGACAAGGCTGGGTGGATATTTGAATAACTAAGGCTTTTCTCCTGTCTTTAAAGGTAGAAGTTCTTTGCTGAATAGGATCAAAGGCTATGGTTTGTGAGCAAATCTTAAGGGAGTGAATTGGTTTTAGAACAGCATTTCCCAAAGAGAGCTCCTCTAAATACTTTAAAAACACAGGCTTTTGTGATCATATAAATTCTGGAAGTGGTAGATTTTGTGCCTGCCTTTTAGACATTCATTATATAGATTAGAAGATTAAAAGCTCTGAAAACATATCTTTCTCTCTTTCATATATGTATGTATATACATATATACATATATATGGTACTTTCTAATGTAGTTGACAAAGTTTTTTAAATAACCTTTCTAATATTCTGTACTACATGTTGTGAGAAATGCATATAAGATAATGTTAATTTAAAAACTTATTTCCATGATTTCAAAATGGGAAGTATTCAAACTATAATTCCAATTTAGATTATATGGTATGTAATATAGTATTATATTATAACATATAATAATGTGTATAAAATCATTATCACATGTTATTCATTAAATGAAATCTCATTAAATATGATAACTATAACTAAAGAATAACATTGGCATTCTTTTCCTATTTTTCCCAGAAGAGATTATATCTCATTAATCTGAGATTCTTTGAATTGATAATCTGTAAATCTTAATAGGCATAATTTTCAAACAGTGACAGACTTTCATTAGGAGAAAATAAGTAGTTCTTTAGTCATGGGTTTCTGTTAACCTTTTCACTGATACTTTGGTAAAACACAAAACATTTTAATTCTTTTCATACAGGCCAAGAATAAGATTAGAGCACAAATCAGCAAATCAGTAACTTGATAGAGCTGAGATCATTTGCAAAATAAACAATAGCACTTTAATTGTAAATGAAGAGTAAAAAAATATCCAGACTCTCAACCCATGTCTGAAGAACAAAAAGCCTAAGGCTCAGAGATGTACATACTACAGTTACACTTCTTCTGGGTGTTTGCATATGGCACCGATAAAATATAAGAGGACACAGTCAAATTCAGTGGCTCCTGCACCGTGCTGCCCATCAGGATACTTCAAATAGGTTTTAGAAATAGAGACTCCCAGGGGTTAACCCTAAGTAAACTGAATAAAAAGTTGTTGGCAAGGAACTAATAAATGTTTATGTTCAGAAGCACCCTTGGTGATTCTGATACCACTAGTCTATGACTAGCCATGATATGAGGAATCACTGGATTGGGTGCATCTAGGTCACTTGCCAACTGTTTCCAAATACTTTAAATAATGTACACTATATTTTCACACTTTCTAGTTATCATTACTTATTTATCATAATGAAAACTTACTGATTAGGCCGAATACTTTGGGGTGAAGATAGTCCAATAATTATTCATTGGTAAATGTGTGATGATTATTTTACCAAAATTAACCCAACGAATAAACAAAAACCTATGGCTATCAAGTGAATAATATATATTATGAATAATTGGATGGGTTTATTGACATTCTAACATTTTAAACAGGCTCCTTGTTGAACTTGATTGACTTTGGTTTTGTGATTATTTATAGAATATTTCTTACAATTTTCCATGCATTTTAAAAGATGCAAAATTCTGAACTGTTTTTCACCAACTAAATGTAAAATGTGTTGATAGTTCATTCTATGAGTGAACACTTGTTGCTTAAGATGAGATTAGGTAGGCGGTGAAGTGGGGTTTGTCATCAAACGGAAGTGGGAAAATTTGAGCCAGCTTTTAATGAATGCTTACTAGGTTGTTTTGATTCCATTTATCTACCCCCTACACTAACTTTTGTGGCTGGTAAGACATCAAGCAAAAACCTTATCAATGGCAATCAACCAATTTAAGAGAGAAATTCCACATATAGCATGAAACCTGAGAGCTACCCATTGTTGGGGTCCTTATTACTGAAATTCATGATAGATCTAAGAGAAGCTAAAATGTAAGGTATACATCAGGAGTATACATCTTGCACTTCTTACATTTATATTTGCATTTTTCATTTATTAGCAAGAATGTGTCAGGTTATCTAATTTTCAGATTCAACATAATTTTGAAGTAGCAACTCAACTTCTTAAGCTGCTAAAATTTTTTTTCTATTTATATAAATGACCTAAGTTATCTTGATGGCCCCTACTTTTATTTTTTCAAAAGAAAAAGAAGGTATTAAATACGAGGTGGTTTATCAGGTCTCTTCGATTCCAAAACTTACACACATACACACACAAATAGTCTTTTTCATAAAATGAAGTTAAGATTACCTAACCATTTCAATGTAAATCCTACCAAGCATTCTTGCAATCTTGGTTATTCTGATTGATAAAATTCCCATGCCTGTTCACACTTAGATTTGAATAACTGGTAAGATCAACTCAATTTACCATTAAATTATGATTACAGAGACTGCTAGAGAATTATGAGACACTAGATTTGAGGTAAAAAGAAATATAATTATGTTCATCTATGGAAACCTTTTCTATTCCCTCTCCAAATTAAAGGAAAGTCATTTTTACATATTTTTAGAGAACTGAATATTCTTCCTTAATTTACAGCTATACACTATTTAGAGTGATTACTGTCTGCCAACAGGACTGAAAGAAAGCTCCATGTGTGGAGGAATCAGGCCTACTTTCATTCATCGGGATATTTCCAGATCAGCAGCTTCTTGTACAGGGTAGACTCTCAAAATCCCCAAATACCAAAACCTTAAAGGAATATTTAAAATCCTTTCTGTCAAACTCACTCTGGTTAGAATTCTTGCATATTTTCTTTTCTGCTTACCAGAGTAGAGAAGGATCTTTAAAATTGATCAACTTTAAAAAGTTATATAATTGTTATAGTTAATGATTTCTTATTCAAAGATCTTATCACAAAGGCTATCAATTATTCTGGGAAGTAGCATTATTTCAGCAATTTCCACCAGCTATCATTAAAGTTAGTCTTTGCATAGGTGAATAGCTATAGTAATTTTCTTTCTCTATTATTTAAACTAATTCCTGAAAATACAGAAAGTCTAGGCCATTATTCAGAGTTAAATAATTTCAGATCATAACTGAGCCTTTTCAAATTAAATAGCACTTAGCTCACTAAATGGGTAATTTACTTAAAAGTATTAATGGTTTGAGAGAATTAATACTTATGCTAAAATGCACTTACAAAGTCTCTGGCCATAAATTTTGTCTCAAATATCATCAGAGGCTCAGGAAAGGTGTCTATAGAAAAGCCATGGCCTAATTTGTGTGAACATTTATATGAACAATTTATAAATGCACTAAGCCTCACACATTGAGATTTGACTAACATATTACGTTTATCAAGAGCCCAGTGAATTATCATAGAAAAAGGGATCAGCAAGCTCCTTAAAGGATGGTGGGTTTCCACTTATAAGTCATGTGCTGGGAATCAGTGGTCCTGGATCATAATTTTTCAACTACACCATAATTCTCTTCTAATTTCATTTATTTGGTTCATATAATATGGTTGGGTGTGAAATATGGTATTTTTTTTTAACTTCATCAGCGATGAAACATTTTAGTGATATCGTTTAAAGATATGTTCAAATGTTTTATGTATGTTTTTAAGAATTTTACACAACTAATAAAAATAAAATATAATGTGCATTCTGCTTTTCTGTCTTATTAGCCAAAAGGTGGCATAGAAATGTTCCACCTTCATTCCCTAAAATCTGAAGGGTAGAAATATGGAATTGTACCTGGGTCAAATTTCATGACAGCCATTAACATAGCTCTCTTTGAATTGAAGAATTTGTTACGTTAATGTATTTATAATTCAATTTTGTTAAAGTGTTAATATGTAGAAATATAACACCACAACATTTTCATTTATTTTTCTTACTGGAGTAAGAAAATATATTTAATTATCTGACACATCTAAATTTATTTAGATTTCCAAATATTAGTATTATAATAAAATTATATTGCATATTTTATTGATGCTATCTGACATAGAATGCAAATAAACAATATTTTCATATAAATCCACAATGCATTTTGGAAACAGAACAGAATAAGTTTTAAATCTATATGTCATAGAAATACATTATAGAATGCAGAAAAAAAAGTTGTAGAATGGAGAAAAGAAAGTTGTAGAAGCTAACTTACTCTCACTGACAAGAAATGTACATATTTTGGTAAACTAAAGCACTTCTCAAATAAGAGCCATAGGATGGCACAACTAAAGGGTTTTCCCTGGAACCAAGTGGTCCTGCTGAAATCTGCCATTATAGTAGGAATAATAATAATGTTCAAAACCTTTTTGAGTCATTTTCTTGTTATTCTAAAGATATCCTGTGAAACAAAATCACCCTAAAAAGATGATATTCTACTGGGTTTACCAAGTATAGTTTCTTGGGATCCCAGATATTGGCTCACTTCTCAGAGGAGATATAGATGATTTACTCTGCCTTATAAGTAAGGAATACTATTGTATCATGCCTGATTCTTCTCACAACTAAATTGAAATAGACAGAGAATTATATTCATGGTTTTCCAAATGTTCTCTATACTTCTCAATTTGTGATGCTTGGACTTAAATCAGTATTTAAAACAAATGATGGATTGATGCATAGTTAATATGTATATTTCTTTACCCTAATGAGAATATATTTTCTTATAATTTATAACTTTAGATAAGCTCACTGACAATAATCAGGAAATCCAGATAAGTAAAATACAAATAAGTCGCCAATAATTGGACCACCCAGAGAGAGGATTCCCATGCTTCTGCACGGAACACATCATGGCCCTGGCATATTGGTGATAGTGGAGACAAGCCCATCTGAGTGTGATCACAGAGCTATAGAGCAATGTATATCAAAGAGTCCAGGGACTTCCCTGTTGGCACAGTGGTTAAGAATCTGCCTGTCAATGCAGGAGACACGGGTTCAAGCCCTGGTCCGGGAAGATCCCACATGCCATGGAGCAACTAAGCCCACACGCCACATCTGCTGAGCCTGCGCTCTAGAGCCCACATGCATCAACTACTGAAGCCCGCGCACCTAGAGCCCATGCTCCGCAACAAGAGAAGCCACCGCAATGAGAAGCCCGCGCATCGCAACGAAGAGTAGCCCTTGCTTGCTGCAACTAGAGAAAGCCTGCACGCAGCAATGAAGACCCAACGCAACCATAAACAAACAAACAAATAAATAAATAAATAAATAAATTTATTAAAAAAAAAAAAAAAGTCCAGGACAGTCAATGAAGATAACAGTAGCTCAAAGAATTTATTTAGGAGAACTCCTGAGATATCTCTGGAGACTTTTAAAATAATTGAAGCTGTGGCTGGCCCTATGCTAAGGATATAAAGACCTGCAATGGCAAGTGAGGGCACAGATAGTAAAATATGGGTTACTACTTGCCAATTTACACTCTGGCTGGAGTTGCCTGGGGAAACATGCACTGCAATACATGTTATGAACATATGCATGTTTCCATTCTATTTTACACAATGGCATTAGTGCCATTTCTAGGTATGTTATGTATTAAAAAGGCTGAAATTTAGTTCTTTTTGCAATAGAAAAGCATAAAACTTGTTTTTATAAGTTCTTGAAATACAATATAGGGCTATTTGGCTAGCTTAATCTCTTTTTTAAAATTCATCCCAAAGTTAATAGTTCTGAAAATTAAGGAATTTTGAACCTGAAACAATTTTAAAACACAGGGAGAAAATGTCATCCTCCATTTCTCTAAAGGAATCAAGAATTGCTTCAGGATACTCTAACTGGTACAAAACTCAGATAATAACAGCTAGCTACATTTCAAAAATAAGTGTTAAAGAGCCTTGTTTTTCTTTTTAAAAATGGAATGTGGGTGTGGTGACAGCAGTATGTGTGTGTGTGCTCACGCACGTGTGTGCACGCACATGCGTGCACATATTTTAGGTGGTAAGACAATTAAAGGCCAAGAAAAGACGATGCAAAATTGGACTTTCATGGAGTTGTCTGTTATGGGTTTCCACAGTTTTATTCATTTGAAAGGAAAATAATTTTTATCCCAAAGTTAAACTAGTGTTTTCTTTGTTGCATGACCAAAAGTATGACTTCAAGCTAAAGAAATTTTATAAATATATGGAAAATTATACCCAAGATGCCCTTAAAAGACTCTTTGTTTTTAGGGCTCAGTAATTCTAGACTTAAGAATGAATTCAAGTTCTACTATATCAAAGAGTTCACAAAAACATCAAAAGAAAACATTTCCATATTTAAATGGGATGTTCTCTTTAAAATTGCAAAGTAAAAATATTTATTAAATGATTTTACATTTTTTTTCTCTCATCCAGTGCTTTTTCCATGATGCTAAGTTCTTTTGCAGTCTTTTGGCTCATTTATTTCCCTAGAGTGATGTTGACATACATCTGCTCAAATTAATTAACATCCTATCCCAGTAGACTCATTTAGCCTGAATAAAAAGTTCAAATGCTAATTTGTGGCTGACCTATGTGGCCTCCTCCAAACAAAGTATAACACCTTATTCTGTTTCACACTAACAGGCAGAAGAGCTGTGCACCTCCTTTCTTGTTTTTGTCTTTTTCAATGACATTTATTGGCTATACTTGTGATTCTGAGGAATACAGGTATCAGAGGCTGAAATGCAAGAATGGTAAAATATGGTTGAAATGATATAGAAACTAGAGGTAGTATAGGTAAGATGTTTAAAATACTATCAGAAGTACTGGCATCTCTTTTTTTTAAGAAACATAACTCTGCATGTGTGTATGAGAGAGAAAGAAAGAGAGAGAAAATCCTTTAGCACTGGATGAAGAATTATTTGTGAAAAGCAATATGTACTAATATATTAGTTACAAGTATTGATATGACCTCAAAATTTGATTGTTCTTATAAAATATTAACAGAGAATCATATGTATTTTGAAAAGAACTTAGATTTATCAGGATGTCTTATTTATGTTTTAAATAAAAACTGAACTGACTTATTTAATAAATGTCCATAAATATGCATTAAGAGCCTACTATTTGTCAGGCAGAAAACTGGGCTCTCAGTTTTTCAAAAAAGACATTTTCAGATCTTAAATTTGTAGCTCTAAATATTTTAATTTAGCTTAAATATGTCAACAATTTGCCTTTACTATTTTTAAACATCATAGAACCTTATGTTTGTAAGCAAGAGAAAGCATAGGATAGGAGAAAGAGGCCATATTTGGAATCACAGAGACCTAAGTTAAGTTTCAGCTCTAGTATAGGTACCTCAGATTCTATCATTATAGGAATGATATCTTGGTGACCATAGAGGATTTAGTTTAGAAAATTTAACAAAATATATCTATCTAAAAACAGCCGATAAATTTAATCTATTGAGACTTCTGATCAGGAAGAATAGACATCAACAAACCATCTTTTATGCAAAAAACATTCTGCACAAATTATAATAAATGAGCTTTGATTCCAAAATGAAAAGCTAATTGCTGATTTCTATTTCTATTTTACAAATACACAACTAAACTCGTACTTTATTACAACTTTCAGAGGAGGTTTACCCATAGTATGAGGATGCGCATAGGAAAGATATGGCTTCATGAAGTGTGGTTCAGGAGAAAACCGCAGTGTGTAGAGACATTGCTGTAGGCACCCCAGGGGTTCCTAAACCTATGTAGATAAAAGGTTTGTCTTCTCTTGGTGAATATTTTTTGTATTCTCCAGAGCATTTACTCAGACAGTTTCACAAACCACTTTGTCCTAATTATAACACAGAGTTCTGGTGGAATTAGTATCAGATGCAAGCAATTAACTTCTGTTTTCTAGGTAAAAGCCATCACTTTCCAAAGATTCTTCACTTTCTTTTCAAAATATATATGTGTATATATTTATGTAATTAAAGTATTATGAAACATCACCCATTTGGTGCTTGGTTTGGTTAATGTCAAGTCAAAATTTCTGTCTAGATACTTATGTACTTCATCAAAGGGAGAGTTTGTATATACTGAGCACCTAAAATATATCAATCATTGTAGAGATGCCATCTAATTTCATGTTTGCATTAACTCTTTTGAGATAGTTATTGGAAGATTACACATGGAGTTCAAGGAAAGGAGAATAGAGTGTGGGGAGATAATCAGGGATGTTTCATGGAGGAGGTAAGAGAAGAAAGATGTAGAGTTCAGGTAAATGGGATGATGTAAGAGGGAACCAGGGGGTTCGAGTATAGAGAAGTATAACACACAGAGCTTGGAATAGGCACTCATGTTGAAAAGTGTGAAGTCACCTGTCTGATAGAAATGAAGTTCTATGTGGGTACTTTTCAATAAATAAAAAGGAATAAATATGGTCATACATTATAGTTTAAAGAAAAACAATTTTAAAAATATCTACTCTTCTTCCGATCATATGTATAAATTAAAAAGCAATAATATTTTGATAAAAATAATTGTGATAATAATTCAGGAATTGTGAGTATAATTCAACATCTCTTGTAAAAACTAGCTGTTATATATCTACAATTAAGAAGATATAAAAAGCACAAATACATTTTAATATCAACAATTATCCAACTTAAAATTCTGCTATCTGTATTATTTTTAAATAATACTTATAAGTTGGGATAAATATTTTGAAAAGCTTTTCAAGAAGAGGCCCCTAAAATCCAGAAATGTTATAGTGTGAAGGTTAATTGAAAATTTTAATATGCTGAACAGAAAAACTCACTACTTGAATCCTGGAAGAATTTTAGATCCTTTGTATTGTGAATGTAGACACTAAAGTATTTTCAAAAGAAATGCACTCAGGTAAGCAAGTAATTTGTTGAAATGGAAATAACCTATTGTTTGTAAGTTTAAACGTTGAAGTACTAATTCTGTCTCTAAGCAAAAAAACTGAGGCTTTTGCAAGGGTATAATTTCTTTGTTTTTTCTCCTTTTTAATAGGATTTTTATACTATACCAACCTATATGACATGAGTTATGTAGAACTTAGTTCATAATTTTAAAAGTTTATAAATGTCAAACACTATATAAATATTTGACTATCTCATCTACATCAAATTTCACCATACTTTATCACATTTTAATTGACCTACAAATAAGGAATGTACTTACAGCAACCATAGTTAACAGATAAACAGCTCGAATTAGTTTAAGAAAGATAAATTATTATAAGAATAATGGGTGTCATAAAATTCAGGGATAGAAATAAAACTGAGTCTCAGCAATGAAGAAAAGAAAGAGTACTTGAATGTCAACAGACTCACTGTTTTTATCTGTACCCCTCTCTTTAATCTTCTTTTTTCTTTTCCCTTTTACCCTCTGAAAGTCTGCTTTCTCTCTTTAGGTTCCCTAGTTTTAAAAAGATGGGACTCCATACTGCTCCCAAACTTTATGTGTACAAGTACAGAGCTTCCTCTTTTCCTGTTTCTCTTAAAATTCTCTAGAATGATTTCATTGACGAGTTCAGACAAGGCGGTCACCACTTGAACTAAGTATAGTCATCCTTGGGTATCCACGGGGGATTGGTTCCAGGACAATGCATGGATACCAAAATCCGCTAATGCTCAAGTCCCTTATATAAAATGGCTAGTCCAGTCGGCCCCTCCGTATCTGCGGGTTCCCTGTCCACAATTTTTGAATCCGCACATGCGGAACCTGCAGATACAGAGGGCCCAGACTGTAACTGGGTTGGGAGAGAGAGAGGTAGAGAAATGGATGCATGTGTCTTGATGGAAGGAAAGGTCTGCATTTCACTGCCAAAAGCCAGATGCTTACCCTGATCCTTAACGACCAGAGCACCAGTACATTCAGCCATTTGGATGCTTCCACCTGCGGTTTATAATCTGAGACATGTGATAGGCAGCAACATGGACAGAGCCAATTCATTCCACCAAAATGGAGGCAGTAATATTCAGAGTCCAGTGACAGCCGCTTATGTACAGTGAATTCTGGCTAGACTTTCTTTTAACTGTAACAAATACTCCGTGTTCACATTTTTTTTTTTTTTTGCTAGTGACATAAAACAGAGATATCATCAAAGATAAAAAATCATTTAATAAGTTAATATTGACAGAACTACCTTAATTCTAGTTTTCTTATCTCATGAGAAGAGGATGGTCCTGCATGTTTTTCAGACCCAGTTTTACAGCAGTTATCTGTTGCCAAGCATTGCAGAAAAATAAATATAACTTAGGAGACAGGAGGAGAAAATTACGAAAATCCAGTAGAAGAAAAAAAATTGAATGAATCTAAAAGTGGTAAGTTACTAAGAAGAATACAGTAAACTAATCTAAACCAATGGTTAATTGCAAATGTTCTCTGATCATACAATTATAACTTAAGTAAAAAATGATTAAGCCAGCATATAAAATGAAAATAATTCAGAGAAAGTGCAGTTTTTATTGTCCACAGATAATTTGCTTTTATTCTACAGATAATTACAGAAACAATACTATTAGAGAAAAACATTGAAAACTCTTGTGTTGTTAGGACTAATGGTGATAGCTAAAAACGGTTCACTGATGAATATTTCAAAGTGTATAGCCATTTTATAAGAGAGTTTGTGTTGACTGAACAATAACCACTTGCTCTGGAGAATTCTAATATGGTAATATGAATACTCCTGAAGGGTATTAGGCAAGGAGAGAGATTCTTACAAGTCATTATTCATTGCAATGGACAATGAACATTGTCTACCCAGAGAAGTTATGGCCTCCATCTTTAGTCTTTCTTATTTACGTGTGCATCTCTTTATCTTGCCCTCTTTTCTACACATGCATTCATTTTCTTTTTAAAGTATCTTTTCCAAAGAACTCAGTCATCTATTCCTTTCCAAATATACCAATTTGTTTATGAACTACTTTTATTTTCCTCTACCTCCTCTGATGTGTCATTCCACTACTCACCCTGGGTACCTTTCTCTCCCAGCATCTCCACTGGATCCTTCAGCGTGACCTTCACACATTATATACCATTGACATATTTAAAAATTAAAAACAATGCCTTTAATATATTTACAACCTCTACTCTACTGCTTTAGATTTCTCCTTTTCATAACTACGCTTCTTAAGTGGTCTAACTTCACTGCTTCCACTTGGTTTAATTTGTTCATTGTAATCTGGCTTCATTTCTAATGAATTGAATCCAGTGATCCTTTTAATCCACTTCTAATAATCGGTTTGATACAACTTACTGCTTCTTTCTTTAAAACTGTCTCCACTCTTGGCTTCTATAATGACACATTCTTTGGTCACTATTCATTAATTTTTTCATTTAACAGATATTAAACCATTATCACTTGGCAGGCATCACTGTAGATGCTAAAGTATAAACCTCAGTAAGATGTGGTCTTTGAACTTTTGAGGGGAAAAACATACACAAATAATTGTTATAAAACGTGATAAATGCTGTAATAGAGATATTTACATTACAGTATGGTATCATGGAAGAGGACTCATTTTTAAAATCTTTAATACAAATCACTGTTTCAATTCAAGTATATAAAATCAACAAAAATTACTCTATATAAATTTCTTCCTTTAGACAGAAATAAAAATGGCTTCTAAAGAGTTCTGTGTGAATGACATAAAAATTCACAGAATGAATGACTCATTCATTTTGTAAAATAGACTTAA
The DNA here is from genome assembly GCF_965194825.1 of Balaenoptera physalus. Taxonomy (NCBI): domain Eukaryota; kingdom Metazoa; phylum Chordata; class Mammalia; order Artiodactyla; family Balaenopteridae; genus Balaenoptera; species Balaenoptera physalus. The sequence continues at coordinate 38,054,351 of NC_138892.1, read as the reverse complement.
GTATGAAGAACAATTATTTTGAATGATATTAGTTCTGATTAACATTGTAAGTAGAAGACATTCATCTTCATTGAATACTTATGAAATTAATCATTATTCAAATGACACTTCAGAGGCTGTATATTTGAACTGAAAAAAACTTATAAAAATATAGTCTTTTAAAGCTGAAGGGGTCTTAGAGATCATTTAGTCCAAACATATTATTTTATAAAGAAAGAACTGACTCTCTGGAAGATACTTGCTCCACATCATGCAGATTTGTAGGGGCATAATTGAATCAGAACCCAGGATGCTCTGTTCCAAATGATCTTTCTAAAACAGGCAAATTGAGCACAATAGTGAGTCTATATAGTGAAATACACATACCTCTTTCTGAAAGTATTTACAATAGGTTAAAGAAAAATATTTTAATGAGTATCACATGTGTCCCCCCCATTTACTCCAATTATAAAATGATAGACCAACTCCTAAACACAGTGTTAAACTCCCAGGAATGCTCAAATGGATGTTACTTAACATAACTGAAACTGTGTTGCCCTAAGAAACAAGAATGAGAAAATTAGATTCCTAAAAATGTCTTTCATGTAAAAAATTAAAAGCTGTGCCTCAAAAAATGTCATAGATTATGCAACAAATATTTCTTTTACCTGTCATCTGGTCACTCTATTTTAGGGCAAATCTACAACTATTCACTTTTGTTTTTTTAAAAATTAGTTGCCAAAGGCTAACCTGAATATGGTGTCCTTAAATCTGTCACATATACATGTTTACAGGGAAATCACACCTTTTCTGTGGAGAGGGTTAGGTTTTAAAGTCAGCTCATAAGGCAAAAACCAATTTATTCAAAACCACTCTAGATAATCCCTCAGGGAGGCATCACACTGGAGACACACTGGAGACATCCTACATCACACTAAGTCCATTCCAGGCAGTTCTCCTCCCAAGTTAGAACATATCACTCCCACTGAGGAAGAGCACCAGATGGATGACCTTCCCTGCCATGGGGCTCCTTTGTATGGAAAGTACAATATGTACTTTTTAATGGACGAGAAGTATCTTTTAAAACAGGGGTTGCATTCAGCCTCACAAGGTGCTCACACCATGAGAAGCACAGGATCTACTACAGAAATTGTTTAGGGTTTCCCATATCACATTCACTTGGGGAATATGTTCATTGCATGGAATCTTCTGTAACATTTAAATGGTTATTTGTCTCCCCTTTTGTTGCTGCAGTACATGAATAGTTGAATTTACATAGGATACATGTGCAAATGGTGCCATCCCACTTAATACATACTCTTTCTCATATATATGAGACATACCTGTATACACTCTGATATATATACTATGCATACTATGTATATACTATGTATATACTACGCATATGTATACTATGTATATGTATACTCAACTATACACATATATGTAGTACAAGAAATGTTTTGATGGTATAAAAGTTTGTTTCAGAAAACTATTGAATTTTGTTAAAATTCTAACAATAATACAATTTCTAAAATATGTAAACTCTTGTATAATAACACATTTGTCTGGTCTTTTGTCCCAGGTTCCTAGGAGGAAGCTTCTGAAACTTTGGAATGCCCCCAGTGATGAGTATCTTTATTATTCATGGTGGGTCCCTTAGACCATACCTGAGTTTATGCTAATGAGGTGACTCATGATAGGCCCTCAGATAGTTTCAGGATAGGGTCAGAGCAATCCAGAAAGATCAACCATGTGATTAGAGGATTGGAGGCTTGAGCCAGGTGATATTAGCCTGACCTCATGGCCTCCAATGAGAGGATAGGATTGTAGATCAAGTTCTATTACTTGGGCAGTGATTCAATTAATCATACCTGCATAATAAAACCCCAACAAAAACTCTGGACACCTGAAGCCTGATGAACTTCCTGATTGGTGATACACATCAATGTGCCAGAAGGGTGATGCATCCTGAGAACACAGAAGCTTTACAGCTGGGACCCTCCCAGATCTCACCCAAGTGTCCCTACATTTGTCTGGTCCTGATTTGTATCCTTTGTAGTGAAACTTTAATTGTAAGTATAGCGGCTTCCTGAGTTCTTTGATTTGTTCTAGTGAATTATTGAACCTGAGGGAGCAGTAGGGACCCTCATGTTTAGAGCCAGTTGGTCAGAAGTATGGGTGGCTTGGGAACCCCAGAGCTTGCCACTGGTGTCTGAAGTATGAAGAGTCTTACAGAGGATTGTGCCCTCAACTATGAAGTCTGTGCTAACTATAGGTAGCCAGTGTCAGAACTGCACTACAGTAACCATGTCATAAATGTAACTAGCACTATGTTTGAAGGTAGAGTGAGTTGTTTGTTTGTTTACTATGTAATTCACCTAATTCTCCTGAAGAAGCTACACACCTTGGGTGGTGGATAAGAAATGAACTTAATCCAGTCTGATAATTTAAACAGTCCCTTCAGGTAAAGCTCTGATTCCCCAGCACTTCCATATTTTGTACTCTGGCTACTGTCTGAGATGACAGCTCAGGGTGGTAAGGCTTCTACAAGCTCACAAAAGAAGAACAAGAGTCAGGGGCCTCAAAGGATGCTATCCCTACCTCCTTTGTTCCTTGTCTGTCCAGTGGTGCGTCTCCCATCTTATAGTCTTATATTCACAAACAGTCTTAATGTAGCTTGTTAGTGTAGCTTGGGATGTCTGTTGGAGCTGGTCAACATTGCCAGCCAGCTTAAACTTACCTAAGCCTCAAGGTCCATTGATTTTCCTTGGATGGGTGTCCCCCCTTCCTACACACACCTTTACTGCTGGGTCAAATTGCTTCTTCTCACACCTACCCCAATGGCAAGCCCACAGATTCTCAAATCAGCTCCTTTCAGTGTGTCCTTTTTCAGGAAGATTTGGTCTGGGAATTCACAGGTTTATATGTCCTACAGGGGAAATAGGCATGCTAAGGAAACCAAATTCCTTTCTGCCCCTAGCTGAGAGAATCTCATCTCAGAGTATCTAACAGGAAGTCCATTATGGTCAAATCTTCCCTCTGCCTTATATGCCTCTCTTTTACCTACTGTATCTTGACTGCTCAATTCCTGTCCCTCATTCCTATTATTTCCCCTCTGGCTATAGAGGGTCAGGCTTTAACCCATTCTCTACATTATTACTCAGTGTCAAAGGTTAAAAGCTACCAATGAAACTATGGCTTGATGGGAAAATTATTTCAGTTTAAATTTTTTCAAAACATCATCCTTGGGCTTCCCTGGTGGCGCAGTGGTTGAGAGTCTGCCTGCCAATGCAGGGGACACGGGTTCGAGCCCTGGTCTGGGAGGATCCCACGTGCCGCGGAGCAACTGGGCCCGTGAGCCGCAATTACTGAGCCTGCGCATCTGGAGCCTGTGCTCCGCAACAAGAGAGGCCGCGATGGTGAGAGGCCCGCGCACAGCGATGAAGAGTGGCGCCCGCTTGCCACAACTAGAGAAAGCCCTCGCACAGAAACAAAGACCCAACACAGCCACAGAGAAATAAATAAATAAAATAAATAAATTCTTGGAAAAACAAAAACAAAAAAACATTATCCTTTGTTAAATAAGGATATAGATTTTTTATTACTTATTTAAAATCATAAAAATGTGTAGCCAGAAATAGAAAACCACTGTTTAAAGTAAAACTAAATTAGGTATTTTTCTACTTTTCTTCATAATGATATTCAAATAGAATTGTTTAAAACAAACCAACATTTGAACTATTTAATTTAGTCACCAATATGCACTTATCTTGAATCATGCTTTTTCATTAATATTGCTGAAAATTTACCTACATGGTATCACGATTTGTATAAATCATGTCATCTTTCTATGCTTCAGTTCTTCAGGTTTATTCAGGTCAGAGCCAAATGATAAACAAGCTCACAATAATTTTATTTAGACCAAAGGGATGCACTGGTGATAATGGAGCTGTTATATTCATTTATCGTTAATAAACAAAGTATATGATAAATACCTAGAAGGCTTTCCATAATTTGAAAGAACTTTGTACCTTATTTATTAGCTCTGATGTACAAGTGAAAAATTAAAATTATATTCTAAGATTAGCATTGTATGTAACTTTTATCTCTCAGCAAAAACGTAAAGTACATTTACTCTAAAACAATTTGAATGTACAAGTAAGCAAAAACAAAATAAAATCACCTAAAATCTTGCAAATCTAACAAAAAGAAAAACCTTTAGTATTTTGCGATATGTAAAACCACTTCAAATCCTACTGTTCTGGAAAGAAAAAACTGGTTGTAATATCTTTCAGGGTATACCTCCAGAATTTTAAAAATACATTCACTCAAAAACATTTATAACAATAGGATTACACTGTACATTGAACATTGTGCCCTGTATTTTTAATTTAACATCAAATAATAAATATAAATTTAGAATATTAAAAAAGTTCAGAACACTTTCATTGTGGAATTAAGGAGCTATTAAATAATATCACCAATCAATAGCTTCACTAGCCTTAATGAAAACAAGAATTGTGCAAAAACTATATATTCTATTTTACTTAATATGCAACACATGATATGAGCACTATCATTATTCCTTGTATCGATTTTTTTAGTAGGTTAGAAGTGGTTAAGTCAACTACTCAAGGTTACAGAGCTGGTAATAGTTTGTGAAGGTGTTTGAAGTCAAGCCTATCTGAAATTTAAACTCCAAGTTTAAAGTTGGAGTTTAAATGGCATCCCCTACTGAAAAACAATCCTGAGAGAATGAGCCATATCTACCAGCTCTTTCACAAAGTCTCTAAATCTAGGACACAGGTTAGCCCATTATCCCCAATTACCTCAAAGCTCAGCAATTCTTTGTCCTCTCCTCTTTGTTTCCAATCTGTGCTCATCACTACTACTTTCTATTTCTCAAATACATGATAATTTTCTGTATGGTTAACATCAGGAGCCAAAAATAACCTATCAAAGAACAAGCCTGTTGTGACTAAACCCAGTAAAAATAGGACAAAAGATGCTCTATTTTAACTTTACAATTGCATTTAACATTAGTTTGTATATTTTTCCCTAAATGTTGATAAAATTTTAAATTAAGATTTTCAAAACTCATAGGCCCTACTGATAACTTGCAAAGTCCATACTAAAGTTTGTTGGGTGTTTTTGGGGTTTTTTTGCCCTTCACTTCTTGCAACTTAAATTTAGAGAAAGACAACTGCTGTGTTGTCAAATCGTGAAATGTGTTTAGGCGGAGTGATAGGAGTTGAATTATGAGCAATAAGAGACACTGCTATTTTTGACAAGACAAATACAGAATGCATGACTCATTAAAAATAATCTATTATGTACCTTTTATGCTATCTTGTTTTATTTTCAAAAATTGATGCATTCATTAACATTCATGAATGATAGACACTTTTGTTAAAAAGGGGGAGAAATTTTGTCCCATTCACTGTAAAAAAAAAAAAAGTCTGTATCTATTGATGAAACTTAAAGTTACAATTTTATATATTAATTGCAACATAATAAACTGTAATGCAGTTTATAAAAATAGTTCCACAGTGTCTACCAGGTGATATTATCCCATCATAGAAAGCCAGTTTGAAACTAACTGAAGATAAATTTGTCTTGCTGATTTTGACTGACCTATAAATCTAGATTCACAATTTATTTTTTCATTTACATGGCCTATTTAATTTATTTATTTATTTTTAAAAATAAATTTATTTATTTTTAAAAATAAATTTATTTATTTTTGGCTGCATTGGGTCTTCGTTGCTGTGCGCGGGCTTTCTCTAGTTGCAGTGAGCGGGGTCTACTCTTTGTTGAGGTGTGTGGTCTTCTCATTGTGGTGGCATCTCTTGTTGTGGAGCATGGGCTCTAGGCACGTGGGCTTCAGTAGTTGTGGTGCATGGGCTTAGTTGCTCCACGGTATGTGGGATCTTCCCGGACCAGGGCTTGAACTGTGTCCCCTGCATTGGGAGGGGGATTCTTAACCACTATGCCACCAGGGAAGCCCTACATGGCCTATTTTAAATTGCATCTTCTAGTAAAAGAATTCTTCTAGAACATTCCCTGTAGTCAACAGAGAACTAACTCGTTCAATCTTTTTTTCATATTGAGGATTTTTTTTTTCCATTTTGCTATGCTATGATTACACCAACCAGTTATGGCATCAACATTTGCAGAACCTAATTAGAATGGGACTACATTGAGGATGATTTTAGGATTGAAAATTCCTTGGGAAAAGAGCTATAGAATATTCTTCCATATCACCCAGATTTGGAGTTCCATGTAGTGATTAGTTACTGCTATTAACGTTTCTGAACTATATTCTGAGCATTGAACTGCGCATTGGGGATAGAGAAAAATAAAGGAAAAAAATGTCTAACAACTTAATAGAGACATAAAGGCAGAATATTAGGAGAAAAAATATCTGTATAAACTACCAACTCGCCCTCTCTCTGTTTTACCTTGCTACTAGCAACATGGCAGCATGTTGATACTTAGAGGAACTCTAGTATATTGGTTCAAGGACTCGGGAGCAGACTGCTTGGGTTGAGATCTGGGCTCTGCCACTTACTAGTTGTTTGACCCTGAGCAAGTTATTCATTTGAAAATGGGATAATAGCAGTACTACCACACTGAATTATTATAAAGTTAAACTAGCTAATATGTGAGTAAACTGCTTAGGACAGAGCACATGGTGTGTACTCTAAATGTTGGTAGGAGAAAAAAACCCCACAAAAACCCTGGTTCCCTCTATTTTATAACCTTATGATAATTAAATCTATTCAATAATCTTTTCATTCACTTATTCCAAAATTATATACAGAATACTGTAACTGTTTCTCTTTCCTTTTTTGGCCCTAGAATATTTTTGTCCAAGATGATGAGAAACAGTATTTCTTGATACATTATAGGTATTAAGAACTTAATAGAAGAGAAAGCCAGTGTGTTCTTTCCAATTTCATATGTAGAGGTGGCCTTCCATGTAAAATATTCCCTAATCCTGTTAATAAGCCAAACTGCTAAATTTAATACTAGATTATGAAAATTGATAGCTAGGGAAGCTAAAGAGAGAACTGCTTTAGGGTATCCCTCAGAACATGCCAGATATGCAGCTCTGCCTGACCGTATCTGATCACTCTGGCTCCAGCCACACTGGTCCCCTTGCTTTCTTAGGACACATCAAGTTATCTTCCACTTCAGATTTATATTTGCTGCTCCTTCAGTTTAAGCACTAGCCTTCCTCCCAGCCCTACCATTCCCCCAGCCTATAACCTGCTTGGTTCACACGCTCAGCTCCTTCAGGTCTCTGCTCAAAAGTCATAATTTCAGCAAGCCCCCCCGGCCTTGGACTCCTTTATAAAATAGCCACCACATCTTTACTCTGTCTCCTTTACTCTGGCCCCTACCTTGTCCTGCTTTGTTTTCCCCCACATCACTTATCATCATATAACATACTAAATATTTATTTGCTTATTTATTATTTTCAATCTCCTTTCCACAGAGTGTAAGCACCATCACAACAGTAAACTTTCCTTGTAGCCTCAGTGACAGTGACTATCTTGGGGATACAATTTGTATCCTCAAGAACAGTGACTACCACATAGCACATACTCAAATATTTAATGAATAGAAGAATAAATGCAGCTACTTTCTCAATTTGACTGCATCTTGAGCTATTTGCTTTCCTGAGTACAATGTAAATAGATCACATGATAACCTGGAGTTGTGCCCAATTACTAAAAATTAGTAATGAGCTCTTCTGGTGCTCAGATCCTGGATTCTAAAGACATTTTACCATTAAAAGAAACGAAGGGGCTTCCCTGGTGGCGCAGTGGTTGAGAATCTGCCTGCCAATGCAGGGGACACGGGTTCGAGCCCTGGTCTGGGAAGATCCCGCATGCTGTGGGGCGGCTGGGCCCGTGAGCCACAATTGCTGAGCCTGTGCATCTGGAGCCTGTGCTCCACAACAAGAGAGGCCGCGATAATGAGAGGCCCGCACTTGCCACAACTGGAGAAAGCCCTCGCACAGAAACGAAGACCCAACACAGCCATAAATAAATTAATTAATTAATTAAAATTAAAAAAAAAAATAAAAAAGACTTCAAGTGTTCACTTGGGACCCCTGATAATAATATCCTCCAGGAATAAAGGCAAAAAAAAAAAAAAGAAACGAAGATCCTTTGGATAACTGACTGATTTTATGTCTGGAGAAGGGAAAGGAAGGTGAGTCTGAAATACAACTTTTCTGTGACAGAAAATAAATAAGCATTCAAAGACTAACAGAGGCATGTCAAAGGACACAAGGGTCAGCTTGAAGGAGCTCCCACTGACTAAATCTGGGATAACTTGAGTATAAAAACAAATGTCTACAATTGATTAATTGATCTTAATGTACTGAAAATATAAAAATGCATAAGTCCATAATAAGATTTGTGTGTGTGTGTGTGTGTGTGTGTTTGAGAGAGAGAGAAGGGGGTAAGGGGAGACACTAATTTGCCACACTGAAAGATTCATTAACAAAATGTAGGATAAAAATCATATGATCATCTCAACAGATGCAGAGGAAGCATTTGTCAAAAGTAAACATGAATTTATGATAAAAAACCCTCTCAATAAAGGGGGTATAGAAGAAATGTATCCCAACATAATAAAGGCCATATATGGTAAACTCATAGCTAACATTATACTCAATGGTCAAAAGCTGAAAGCTTCCCTCTAAGATCAGGAACAAGACAAGGATGCCCACTCTCTCCACTTTTATTCAACATAGTATTGAAAGTCCTAGCCACAACAATTGGGCAAGAAAAAGAAATAAAAGGCATCCAAATTGGAAAGAAAGAAGTAAAATTGTCATTATTTGCAGATGACAAGATACTATATAGAGAGAACCGTAAAGAGTACACCAAAAAAAATTAGAACCAATAAATGGATTCAGTAAAGTCACAGGATACAGCATCAAAATACAAAAATCTGTAGCATTTATATAATACTTTAATGACAAACTATCATAAAGACAAATTAAGAAAACAATCTCATTTACAATCGCCTCAAGAAAAAATATCTAGGAATAAATTTAAACAAGGAGCTGAAAAGACTTTTATATTGAAAACTATAAGACGCTGACAAAAGAAATGGAAGAAGACACAAATAAAGGAAAAATATTCCATGTTCATGGATTGGAAGAATTAATATTGTTAAAACCCAGGCAATCTACAGATTCAATTCAGTAAAGATTCCAATGGCATACTTCAAAGAACTAGAACAAATTTCTAAAATTTGAATTCGAGACCACAAAAGATCTCAAATATCCTAAACAATTCTGAGAAAGAAAAACAGAGCTAGAGGTATCACACTCCTTGATTTCAAACTATACTACAAAGCTACAGTAGTCAAAACGATATGGTACTGGTACAAAAAACAGACACACAGATCAATGGAACAGAATTGAAGGCCCCCAAATAAATGCATACCTATATGGACAATTAATTTACGACAAAGGAGCAAAGAACATACAATGGAGAAAGGATAGTCTCGTCAATAAATGGTGTTGGGAAAACTAGACAGCCACATGCAAAAGAATGAAACTAGACCACTATGTTGCACCACACACAAAAATTAACTCAAAAATGAATTAAAGACCTGAATGTAAGATCTAAGTGATAAACTTCTTAGAAGAAAACATAGACAGTACCCTCATTGACATTGGATTTAGTGATGTTTTTGTGGATCTGACTCCAAAGGAAAACAAATGCTAAAATAAACAAATGGGACTATATCAAACCAAAAAGATTCTGCACAACAAAGAAAACCATAATCAAAATGAGAAGGAAACTTACTGAATGAAAAAGATATTTGTAAATCATATATCCAAATTTTGTGAGACAATTCAAAGTTGTCAATACTGTGTAACAACTGCTGTATTGATTGTACTGTGTCTAAAATGATTCTTGTGCTATTTTAATGTGAGAAATTTCACCTATAAAATCTCTATGCACACACACACACAAAATAAGAAAGTTTCTATAGCATCAGTTCTTTACTCTATTGGTAATTCAGAGTTGCTCTGTTATTTTAGGTGGAACTATAGCTCATCCACAGCTAATAAGACAATGCTCTTCTTTACAGTAGTATCCCAGCTAATAAATAGAAGGGATAATAGGATTATAAAGTTACTGTTTCACAACTGCCAAAGGAAAATATGATAGTCAAGGACCACGGATCCTTGAATGCTAAAAATGCTGGGTAACTATTCTAGAATAAAAGAGACTAAAGAGACAGAAAACAAATACAATGTGTGATCCTTGATTTGATCCTCTTCAAAAGAAAAATAAAGTCATAAAACATATTTCTGGAACAATTGTAAAAATTGGAATATGAGGTGTGTATTAGATGATATATACTGGGGTATTATTGTTAATATTCGTACATGTGATGTGATTGTAGTTACAGAAGAGAATGTTTTACTCCTAGGAGTTCATGATGAATTGCAATGATCTACACAACTTACTTTGAGATTGTTCAGAAAAAGAAAAAATAGACATAATATAACCAAATATTGCAAAACATTAACAGTTGTGCATCAAGACATGGTGATTCAAATCTTCATTGTACTATTCTTTCAGTTTCACTGTATTTTGAAATTTTTCATAACAAAAAGTTGAAATACAAGTGTCAAAACTTGGATGCTCTGAAATTGGCATAATGATAATAAATAATATAGTCTTTGTATATAAATTAGAAAATGTTGATGAAAATTAATTGCTAACATTTGTGGAATACAACACCCTATTCAAGGTTTCTTTATCTTGGCACTAGCGACATTTTGGATAGTTATTTGTTGCGAGGGACAGCCCTGTGCATTGTAGAATGTTTAATAATTTTCCAGCTTATATCCACTAGATGCTAGGATATTGTCCCCTCACTCCCTCCCCAAAAAAATCCCACAAAATGTCTGTAAACATTGTCATATGTCCCCTGGAGGAACAAAATCTTCTCTGGTTGGGAAGCACCACTTTACATGTTGAGTTTTTTTTTTTTTTTTTTTGGCCATTCCTCCAAACTGCTACTTTTCAGATATTTAGAAAATAAAAATTAATTGATCATTAATATAAACTACATTTGTTAAAATCCAACTCTTCCCATTAAACACAAAGTATATGTCTCTATTCTGATACTTGGGGATAAAAATGGTTGAAAGGATTTCTAATAAAAGAACATTTTTAAACATGGAATTTTAAAATGCTTTTATGATAAAGCCTCTAGCAAATTTTTAAAATAAAATCTTGCCTTTTCCCACACTACTATTGTGAATAGAGATCAAATAAAAATTGTTTTGGCCTGGTAGTTTAAGGCTTGCTGTTTCTAGTAAGAGATATTAAATTTGTAATTTGGTCAATGGCATATTTACTAGGAAAAAGATATAGGCATTTGGAACAAAAATTACCTCCAGAACTATGTATAAGAAGCTTTTAAAAACATGCATGTTATTAATACATACAACTGCTTGGATGAATCTCTAAATGTATCAGGTTGAGTGAAAGTAGCTGGTCTCAAGAGGTTAAATTATGTATGATTCCATTTATATGACATCCTTGAAAGATAAAAGTAAAACTATAATTATGGAGAACAGATCAAATTGCCAGGGGATAGAGATAGAGGGAGAGTGTGATGGCATAGTGATAGCAGGAAGGAAGTTTTTGGAGTAACGGAACAGTTCTGTACCTGAATTGTGGTGGTGGTTACATGAATCTATATATGTGTTAAAATTCATCGAACTGTATTAAAAAAAGTCAGTTTTACTGTTTATTTATAAAACAGAATACAATAAAATAAGGATTTTCTTATAATTCTAATTATAATCATGTAAAAAAGGTCAGTGTTTAATAAAGTTCTTTTTCTAGAAAAGCCTTTTTTGTTGTTTAGTAATAAGGGTGAGTTATTAACGTATCATATGTAAAGAAAATACTTAAGGAAAATTAATAAAAATTCATAACCTAAACTCAAAAGTACTTATAAAATATATAATAGGAACTAATATAGCTTGGTTGATATCATAAGAAGGCAATAAGAAGTTTGATTAATTAAATTAATAAGTTTAATTAAATATCATGCTCCAAATGTCAAATATGAGTATCTTCAGATTATCAGATTTTGTCGCATATTGGTGGGAAGAAACCGCACAGATGTATTCATGTACTATAAGTTCCCAATTAAATGGTGAAAGTCACAGACCTTAAGAAAAGAAGGGGTACCAGCCAAAGCAGTAGCACATCATGGCTTGTCTCTTCCTTATCATTTGACTCCCTAAAGGGTGGCTACACAGCTGCTATCACATTCTCTGTAGTAGTGAGAAAATAGCCAATTTCTTTCTAATAACAACATAATGTTCTATACTTAGATCTTATGTCATCATTTGGGAATGCCAACAATCTATGCATGTCCATTTAAAAAATGTTTACAGACACCCATTCTTGTGATTCTTGACCCACACTTCGCTTTAGCAAGACTGCATCCTCAAAGGGGAAACAGCAGAGTCAATACCTAGGTTTCACAAGCTGTCTCTACTTCTAGGTTCTTTCTGGTGAACTTGAATCCCCACATTCCACTCTGCCTCTAATTTCAGAGCTTTCACCTCGTGATTCTGATCCTGGGTTTGGCCTGATAACCACAATCACAAGTCTTTCTTCACTTTCCCAGGTAAGAATTTATAAACCCCTTACGGAACACAGAAAAAGAGCAGCATGGTTTCAATCACTGTTGCTAGAAGCTTCAAAACTGTTAATTACAATGCTCCTGTAGAATAGAAATTAATTACAGTCCTTAAATGTATTAAATTGTTTTTGAAATATCTACTGCTGTTAAAGAAGCTTTAGTTGACCCCAAGTTCCTAGAGCAATCAATATTTTTTTCTAACTTAAAAGCACTCTAATATCTCAACTGAAAGAAAAAATAAATCCAATCTGTACACTGTTCTAGTCTGGAAACATTCTCAGTAGGAATTGTACCTCTGACTTTCACCCTCTCATTAGAGCTTTACTTAATATGTCTGATCTGTGATCATGATTCTGGCTTACAACTATACAGATGGTATTCAATTGCACTTTTAATGTTAAATTTTCTAATATCGCAATACAAAAATAGTTCTCATGGGCTGCATATCCATTTTCTGTACACATGCAGGAAAAATAACTTCCACATTTCCTCTTTTATCATCTACTTCTGTACAACCAGCAGGTTGCATGTCACGTCTTACCATCTGTTGATGTATTGCTTGTTAATATATTTTTGTTTTAATCAGGGAATTAATGGAGAAGTCTAGATAATATAAAATTCTATTTAATAGCAATTGATTATCTTTTTTTAAGGAATTAGAATATATCTAAGACTAAAACTTCATGAACCATTATTGACTCTTTTCTTGATGTTTTAGAAGCCCCATCAGAATTTTAAAATTTCTTGTATTAAAAAAAAAAAACTTAGAGAAATCCCATTAAATAAAAAATGGTCAGAATTAGAGGAAGATGATTCTTATTTCTATGCCACTGTGCTTGGCTTTCCAGGCATAAATGTTTACATCCTTTTATTAAGACTAAATGAATGCAATGGTAACAATTTACACAACCCACCAATTACCTATTTAGTAATATGATCCTTAGAATAGCCTTTGACTTTCCAGTTCCCATGAGCAAAATACATACGAATGCTTTTCTACCTGTAGTTAACATGGTGCCTCTATAGACTTTGTTTTTCTTGGGAAAAAAAACCCTCCACTCCCCTGAGAAGGCTAACGTTCATGTCCATTTATGGAAACAATTTAATTGATTAAACAAGAATCAATTAAACAATTTAATTGATTCTTTTGTGCTTCACGGCTGTTCTTACATTTGCCAAGTTTAATTGCTTGGTAAGGCTTTGTGGTAATGCTTTGTGTTCCTGAGGTAAGATGACATGCAACCCAAATTCTTTTGATATTTTCTCCTGCTTTCATGGAATTGTATCAAAACTAATTTGAATGCTAAATAAACTGAAACAAAATTGCGGGGTTTTTTGGTTCTGAAAACTGGCAGAATTCTCATAATGAAGCAAAAAATCATATATATATTTAAATTTTTTTCAAAGTATTTAAGAGGGTGAAGAATATCCTCTAAGTTTAAAGATGCAATATTTGTGAGATTTTAAAATCACCTTAAGATTGTTAAATTTCTATCTTACTGTAGACTTGTGAACAAATGCTTAATAACTATTTTTCAATACCCCCATCTCCACAATGGAAATAGTTCCTGAAAGTAAAGATAAATGTAATTAAGAAACCTGGAAACTGTGAATTTCATCAGAGTGATGAGGACAGTGGATTTCATCATCCCACCAAAACAGAGAGTATTTCTCACACTACTTTTCTCACCAGCTAAGTCTTATGACAAAGCAGATAGTCTTAAATCCACTACTACTGCTGGACAGACAACCAGTACAAACAGAGGACTCTGTGCTTTATGAGAAATTTAAAGTTCCACTTAAGCTTATCAATCTCAGCTCATACATATTGACCTTATGATCATTCCTTATAGAACAGATATTTATGAAATATTGACTTTGTGGTCAGCATCAAGATAGGCTTCAGTGGAAAAAAGTGAGCAAAAACATACATGGGCTCTGTTGTCTGGAGTTTTCATTTAAAAAATCCGTGTATATATATATACAATTATATAATGAGATAACTAGAAAAGAGTATGGTGCTTATAAACCTGTAAAACAAGAGGAACTTGAAGTTATCTAATGGATTAGCAACAGCTGTTATATTAGTTAGGATAAGGTTCAGTTGATATAAAAATCACAAAATAAAAGTGACAGAAGCAAGAGAGAAGTTTACTGCTGTCTCACATAAAAGACTGATAGATGTATGTGGTCCAAGGCTATTTATGGAAGTTCCAATTTAACAGAGGCCCATATTCCTTCTCTTTTGTTTCTGCCAATTTGAGAATGTGCTTCTACCTCATCATCAAAGATGCCTTCTTGAGCTCCAACAATCAGCTTTGCATTCCAACTATCAATAAGGAATAAAGTGGGAATGGTGCCTTTCTCCTTTCAAGAGCTTCCTAGAAGTATTACACAACCAGTCCTACTACATTGGTGGGTGAGAACTTAGTCATACAGCCATACCTAGCTGTAAGGGAGGATGATATAGCCATATTAAATGTGCCTAATTAAGTCACTTTTAATAGAGAAGAATAAAATAATAGATATTTGGAGGCAAGTATCAGTATCTACCATAGTTTGCCTGAGAAAATGACTTCAGATCTGAGGTTTGAAGAATGAATAAGCGTTAGGGAAGAGGGGAAGAGTGAAGAGACTTCCTGGCAAAAGCACAATCCACATGGCTATACCAGCCTCCAACGCAGCTGGACATGGACCACTAGTATTCGGTATTCTTTTATGTAGTAGAGAAAATAATTTCTCTCTTGTTGTAGTCAATGCTATTTTGAGAATTTTAAAATATTCCATTCAACTGAATCCTAACTAATTTTACCTAATATAACAGCTTTTGCTAACTCCTTAGATAAGGTCCAGTTTCTCTATATTACTATTTTTCTTGAGCCTGGTATATGATTAATGTTTTTGTTTTGTTTATTAATTATAATAGGTTTACTTTTATGAGCTTATATAAGCTTTTAATATTATCAGAGACACACAGTAAATAAATCTCTCCTGTCAAGATCATATAAATGTCATCAGAATATATATATATATATATATATATATATATATATATATACATATGTATACATTTTATAAGAGCTGCTTGAAGCACTTTTTGCTGAGCTAAAGCAAAGATTTTGAAAATGTTTAGATAATAAAATCTCATATTTTAGGAAATATTTCAATGAAAACACATGTTAAAATAAGTCAATTTAACTGCTTATGTTTTCATCTGATATATACATACTCTGAAAATAATTTAATGAAGGAGAGGTCTACACAAAGGCATGAACTTCAGGAGGTGAGAACCATTGGTGGTTATCCTAGAAGTTAGAAACCAAATCATGTATCATTAATATTATTATTATTATCATCATTATTTTTAATATTAAAAGCTTACTCTGTACTTGGTAGTTTACCCATTTTTAATCTTCATAAAATTCCTGTGAGATAGGTTTTATTATGTTCATTTTATAGTGAGAGAACTGAAACTGAAAAGTTAAATAACTTGCCCAAAGTCACACAGGTGGTAACTGGCAGGATATCTGTTGATCTGATTTCGAATCTTACACTCCTTCAACCATGCCACGAAGTCTCAGAAAATTTTGTCTGTTCTAGGATGATCCTGCTGGATGTTAAAATGTCTGCATAGTGACTGTTGCACTTTTTAAATATAGCACAAAGTGCAGGAGACAGAGGCATTAATCAACACTAATAATTCAAGTATTTTAAAAGCATTTTTTCTTAAAATATATCTAATGATGATGCTTATTTTGTAAGATTAGAATAAGATTGCTGACTATCTTCTCATTGAAGCTAAATTCAAAAAAATCTTGAGACAGCTATTAATGAACTTATAACCAATAATAAACTAGTGCTTTCTTCATGACTTTTTCAACATTATAATTTTCCTATGAACTTGTTGTGATTTTGAACTTGCAAATACATCTTGACATAAGGGAAGATATTTTATGAAAGCAAAGTGACACTTCATAGGCCTTATTATTGAAATTCAGCTGAAGGCATAAAGATAATTATCAAACACACAAGAGGGCTTACTTGTTATTTAAGAATTATGTAGTCCAGGAACTGCAACCACATAACATAACTTTTCTAATGAACACTTATTACTTTAATCAGGCTCCAATTTAATTTAAAAATCAGAATTTTTAAAACAGAACTGGTCACATTTACTATAGTAGATAATTTAAAGGTTTTATTTCATTTTACATAATTTCTGGGTGACAGATAAATCATTAATTAACAACAGATGAGTATCATTCTTGACACAGCAATATATTAAGTCTGAATTTGGAAATTCCCTGACAAACACATCCCCTAAAGGAGGGATAAGTTAAAGGTCATCATTATTGAGGGCTGGTCCTTGATTTAATTAGCTTATTTTAATGCAAAGAAATGGTTTGGAATTCTCATAATTCATACATCAATTGGAGTTAAAAATTGGTCCATGAAAGATATAACTAAATGAATTCATCACAACAAATCAAAATCATGTCTTTCTAAAACAGAATAATTATTTATAACTAGAAGAAGGCCTTGTGGATATTTAACCTTCTACCCACCAGTTATCCTTCAAATAGAAAGTACCTTTTATAGTGATAAAAGAACTCCATCTTCTGTCCACTGTTTCCCCAGTGACATTTCCGCATAGACAACACTTGGAATTCTGTTTAAAAATGAAGATTCCTTGGCCCTTACCAGATTTTCTGAATCATCTCTGGGGGTGGTATATGGTAGCTTGCATTTCTGGATAATTATGTATTCTAAAGTATGACAATCCATATAACAGTTCTAAGAATCTTTTATTCTGATCCATGAGACAGGAAGGATAAAATAAACTATAGTCAATAATGTAAAATCTGAAAGCCCAATATCAATTCCCAGAGAGAATTTCCATTGATAGTTAGTAGGAAGTAATTATAGTCTTGAGAAACAAAGTATTCCATTCAAATATTTGATACTTTAATAATAATATTAATAAAAGTTATGCTTTAAGTACTTTTGTTTTACATTTGTGCATGTTGAGCCCCATGGTAAACATCTCACTTGACCTTAATAACAATCCTTTGAGGGCAATATTTCTATCTACTTCCTTTACAGATGAAAAAAATGAACTTAGAGAGATTATGCCCAGTAGGTGGCAGAGATACTCAGGTCTGTCTGCCTTCAAACTGCTATACTATAGCACTATAGATTAATGAGGATTTAATATTCAAACCTGATAACTTTAGGAAAATATTAGATAGTGAAATAAAATTGAAGCTGATGTACAGCATGGTAATGTAGAGCATCAAACAGATTGAAATGGAACATCTAAGTGTTATATGGAGTTCACATGAAGTGCATAGATCCTGATATCATTTAGTGGACATTAAATAAGAATGAATATATTTATTTAAAATTTAGGAATGTTTTAAATTTTTTTCTTTCAAAATTTTTACAGAACATTATTTTGTTAATTACATCTCCTCTCCACCAAATAAACAAAGAAAACAACATCAACAATAATGCACACATGCATGCATGCGCACACACACACACAGAGGCAAGATAACTATCTTCTGTTGGATAATTCATATTTTGTAGTTACAATGTCAAGTTTAATTGACATAGTCTCAACATAAAGCTTGGTATAAAAGGCACCCTGTGACTTTTTGGGAAAATGACATGTATCCTTTATATATCCAGACATTTATTGAGCACTCATAATTCGTTCAGCTAACAAATATATATTGTGTCTTTAAGGAACTCACAGGATAATGGGGAAACAGACCTGCCTACTTAAAGTAGATTGGTGTTAATTATTATGATAGAGGTAAGCACATTTTATAGGATCTCAACAAGGAGGGTAATGAACCTAACTGGGAATGGACATATCCATGAAAGACACATATTGTAAACGGTTTGAAAGAATGAGTGAGTTTGGGGCAAACAAGTAGAAAATGGGGAAAGGAAGTTCTAGGAGGAGTGAGGAATATAGAGATGTAATGGATACTTTCTTTTCTTAAAGAAAGGCTAAAATCTGTTTGAGCACTGCATTCTGTCTGTAGTGTACCTCATTATAGTAAATGGAAAAGTGTTGGGACAGAGGTTGGGCAAGTCAGGCAGAAGACAAGTAGATGATGGCACGTTTATGATTAAGTGAGGTCCAGGTTGGACCAACGAGACTTCTCTCTCTTGAATTTAAATCTCGAATGGAGGGAATGTAGGTAGAGTTAACCTATCTGGTGGTAGCACTGTGAAGAGTACACCCTTCAGTTCATTCTCATACTGAGATCCAAAGCTGTTCTGATTCCTCCAGGTCTTTACTCACATGTCCTCTTCTCCACAACGCCTCCACTGCCCAAAGTTTAAACTGTGCACTTCAATGCTCCCTATCCGCTGTCTATGCTCTATATTTCTCCTTAGCATTTATCACCATCTAACATACTATACATTGTCCTATTTATTTTACTATCTGTTTCATCCAATTAGAATATAAGCTTCATGTTTCACTTTCTCATTGCTATACATTATCCTATTTATTATCTGTTTTGTCCCACCAGAATAAAAGCCTCATTTTTCACTTACTCACTAATTATCCAATGCATAGAATAGAACCAGGCACTCAGTTTACTGTATGAGTCAATAAAAGTGTTTCCCATATCATTCAAATACATTTTTCTTTTGACTAACATACCATAATCAGTTTCTGTTGCTTGTAAAAGAGCCTTGACTGAACTGTTTTTAAATGTATAAAATGCTTTCAAGTACATTTTCTCACATCAACCCTGAGAAATGTATTATTCTCATTACTTAAAAGTGAAGAAATTGAATCTTAGTGAAGTTTAGTAATTTTTGCATATGCACGTTTTAAGTTGCAGATATGAGACTCAAATCTATCTCACCTGCACCTTGCCTTTTGTACTCTGCCTCCTCTTGAAAATCCCCAATATAAAGGTTTCATTGAGCTATCACTGACAACTACCCACTTTCATGTTTCATCACCCCAATAGTCATAAACTCATTTTCTATATCCAACTGAAACTTCTATTTTTATTCAGACTCATGTATTCCTGCAGTTTTCTCACCACATATGCTGAACAATTACAGTGTATCAAATCAAAAGAACATTTCTTTTGAGTGGAAGAGATTATGTCTTTCTTCCATATTCCTTTCCCTGGGCTACGTAATGTCCACAATTTTTTCCATCTTTTCTTCAAAGATCTATTTTTCATTTAATAAATTATATAGACAGCATTCCATATTAAAGATTTATCTTAAAATGTGGTACCCTAACAGGCTATATTAAATGAAATTATATTAATGTAATGTGAAAAGTAAGGGCAATTTTCTAGATAATCTAGCCTGTGGCATGCTATATATATATGATTGTATGTTGAGCTTTCCCCACAAAGGCACAAACTCCGCTAACTTTTGTTTAGCTTATAATAAGTTATGACTGTATTCTTATCATTACTTACAATGTTTTATTTACTCATATTTCCCTAAATACATGTTGTATATTGCCATTTAATCTTTAATATTACATATAGGCAAAATATTTAAATAACTTTGATAATTACCTAATAGTATAAACTATATTAACTTTATTTCAGTTATAATATTTCATGAGGTTAAAAAATCTTTAAATTTATATTATTAAAGAACATCTATTCATTCTACATATATTTTTGGAGAGCTTACTATGTGCCAGGCATGATGGAATGTTCTGGGAATCACTGTTAAATAAAATACACTTTCTTGGAACTTATGTCTATAACATCATATTATAGAAGCATTGAGTAAAGCGTAATTTTTCAGTGAGCTTTTTTTCCCCTCTTTTAAAAAAAGTGAAATATAATTTCAATCAAAAATATTACTTCCTATGTTTATTAAGACTGAAGACTGACCCATGTTCAGACAGTTCAACCTTAATCTCGTTAGCACTTTGATTCTTTGTTTACTTAATTTTTTTTGCCACATTTACCAATATTTATTCCCATTCCAATTTCCATTTAGGGCGATTAACACAGAAACTCACTTTTTAAGACTGATCCAAAACTATGCTTCCAATCTTGGCTCCACTCTCATTGCCACTTGATGTCTATTATCCCAGACACAGCCATCTTTCTATCTCTTGATCCATTTTCACCTTTTATGCTTTATTTCTTAGAAAACGAAGCATTCTTCTTTCCAAGGCCAATGTTGCAGCTCTTCCTTTAGCCTCACCCTTCTGGATTTCCCTAGCTTTCTCTACCCTCTATCAATACATATGTTCGGGGTCAAAGAAAATATATAGTTTATTTCTTGTTATGCAAAATGGTTTTTTGCTTTAAAAAAGAGTAAATGTTGAATATTTAAGATTTAGTAAAACAAATCAGTCATTGCTCTTTTCAGAATACCATGCTAGTTCAGGAACGATTCTATTCATGAAAGCCTCTTAGAAGAAGTATTTCCTCTTCATGATCACCATCATCATAAGGTTGTATTTTTTTAAATTTTATTTTATTATTTTTCTTTATACAGCAAGCTCTTATTAGTTATCTATTTTATACATATTAGTGTATATATGTCAATCCCAATCTCTCAGTTCATCCCACCACCACCCCCACCACCACCCCCACTTCCCCCCCTTGGTGTCCATACGTTTGTTCTCTACATCTGTGTCTCAATTTCTGCCCTGCAAACCGGTTCATCTGTACCATTTTTCTAGGTTCCACATACATGCGTTAATATACGATATTTGTTTTTCTCTTTCTGACTTACATCACTCTGTATGACAGTCTCTAGGTCCATCCATGTCTCTACAAATAACCCAATTTAATTCCTTTTTATGGCTGAGTAATATTCCATTTTATATATGTACCACATCTTCTTTATCCATTCGTCTGTTGATGGGCATTTAGGCTGATTCCATGACCTGGCTATTGTAAATAGTGCTGCAATGAACATTGGGGTGCCTGTGTCTTTTTGAATTATGGTTTTCTCTGGGTATATGCTCAGTAGTGGGATTGCTGGTAATTCTATTTTTAGTTTTTTAAGGAACCTCCATACTGTTGTCCAATTTACATTCCCACCAACAGTGCAAGAGGGTTCCCTTTTCTCCACACCCTCTCCAGCATTTGTTGTTTGTAGATTTTCTGATGAGGCCCATTCTAACTGGTGTGAGGTGATACCTCATTGTAGTTTTGATTTGCATTTCTCTAATAATTAGTGATGTTGAGCAGCTTTTCATGTGCCTCTTGGCCATCTGTACATCTTCACTGGAGAAATGTCTATTTAGGTCTTCTGCTCATTTTTTGATTGGGTTGTTTGTTTTTTTAATACTGAGCTGCATGAGCTGTTTATATATTTTGGAGACTAATTCTTTGTCCTTTGATTCATTTGCAAAGAATTTCTCCCATTCTGAGGGTTGTCTTTTCGTCTTGTTTATAGTTTCATTTGCTGTGCAAAAGCTTTGAAGTTTCATTAGGTCCCATTTGTTTATTTTTGTTTTTATTTCCATTTCTCTAGGAGGTGGGTCAAAAAAGATCTTCCTGTGATTTATGTCAATGAGTGTTCTTGCTATGTTTTTCTCTAAGAGTTTTATAGTGTCTGGCATTACATTTAGGTCTTTAATTCATTTTGAGTTTATTTTTGTGAATGGTGTTAGGGAGTGTTCTAATTTCATTCTTTTACATGTAGTTGTCCAGTTTTCCCAGCACCACTTATTGAAGAGACTGTCTTTTCTCCATTGTATATCCTTGCCTCCTTTCTCACAGATTAGTTGACCATAGGTGCATGGGTTCATCTCTGGGCTTTCTATCCTGTTTCATTGATCTATATTTCTGTTTTTGTGCCAGTGCCATATTGTCTTGATTACTGTAGCTTTGTAGTATAATCTGAAGTCAGGGACATAAGGTTGTATTGAATGAGTGTCTCTACATGTACATGACACAACACAGACACAGAGAAAGCATAAATAAAGACACAGAGGCCTGGTGCCTATACTATGTTTTGGAACTGCAAGAAGATACAGGACACTGAATATCTGGGGAAAGCCCTGCAGTGGCAGAGGTCTGTCTAGGATGGTCCCATAGATCATGGCCCCTTGGCCAGTCATAGAACATGGCTGGTATACAATGGCTGAAAGAATTTTTTTCACTTATATTTCTGTGATATAGTTATTTTTAAATTCTTTACTATTTTTTAAAAGTAATGTTCTTACTTGAAGTCTTTCTCAAAGACACACTTGAAATTAACTGATTCTTTTAGGACATCACTGTATTTTGCATGATTCTCTATTCTAATGTTTATTTTTACTTATTATGTATTGTAACAATTGCTCCTTGAAAATGTAGACCACATCTAAAGCAATTTCTCTGAGTGTTTCTTGAATGAAAGAAATGTGTATGCAAATATTTGAACTGCCTTATATTATTGTTAAAATATTTGATTTTTTATGCATTAAATATTTTAACATCTAAACAAAATGATATTACAACACATAATATACTTTAACAATGATAAACTATAACTTTTCAAATATAGTGAGTTTATAATATTTTATAAAAATAGCTTATTTGTTTTAGGAGTTCAAAGAATGATGTTTTTAGCATCTTGTAGGCCTACTGTAATTTCAAAGATGGATTATTTTAGAAAGAGAAGATTAATGATGTGCTTAGTGAGAAAAACAATACAAAATAAAAGGAAACAGTATGCTATGTAACAGTGTATCATTACATTGTAGTTCACAACTGTCGCTTTTGCATTGATTTCATTTGATAGAAAACGACAAATAAGTATGTCTTTTTTTGTGTATCTTCTGTATTTTTTCACCAACATAATTAAAATTGAGAATATTTAAGCTGTAAGAACTAGATTATGTTCATTTCTTCCTAATGACATTGCTCAGTTGTCCATGTAACTTTGCCAACTTCTGCTTTGTGATATAACTTAGAGAATAATTTTGTGATGTTCTTTAAAAATGTTATACACTCCTTAGCATTGTTAACATACTCAGCAATTCTTTGACAGTTCTGCTGCCAATAATAGCATCAAATCTGGTTGGCTCTAAATAAATTTAGTAGTTACTCTAAATCTTTACATATTGTGTGGAGCACCCAGCATACAAAGTGAGCCACTCTCTTTTAATTTGTAGATATTTTGAATTATATCCTAAGTTAGCCAGTTTCACAAACTGGTCATTTTAAATTTGCATCTGTATCTGTGTAAAACTTGAGATGATAATAAAAGTCATAATGAAGATATAAGGTAAACGTCAAAATGACTTTACCAAATACAATTGAAAAATACCAAAAATGTATTTATAAAAGGAATCCAAGTATACTTTCAAAGGGATACTTAAATCAATTCTCTGAAAGCTTATATTCTATAAGCACAAAAATATTTAATATAAAATTAAGATCTTGAAAAGTTAATTAAATATATTTTAATAAGATCCCTTAGCGTATATATGAAGCACTTAAAGTATTTAAAGTGGTGAATATGTTTTCTTAGCATTAATTTTTTCCTAAATTTAAAATAAACAAAAGGAAAAAAGATCATTTGTGGAATAAATTATGCTATTATTTAGAAAGTACATTAATCATTAAAACAACACTAGCTAATCTTGATTGAATGCCATCTTTATTGGAAGTAAATACGTTATATATTATTCTATAAATAATCCATTTAGCATCATGATAAGCTCATGACATGCTCTACTGTTTTCCAATAGACAGTCAAGGGAAGTGAAAAGAAAGAATTTCACGTGCTTATAGCCAGACTCTAGTGAACGGTGGAAACTAGTTTTGAACCATGTGTTTAATTTCAAAAGTCATGCTCCAAACTATTGTACAATTTTATTTTTTGAGAATAATTCTTATTATTTGTAAAATATTTTGAAAATATAAAAGAAAGAACCAACAGTGGAAAAGTTAACTGTGAACCAGAATTAAAAATAGATTTGGAATTAGAATTATTTAATTGGAATTACATAAATTATAATAGTAATATCTATATGAACCTTTAAAGTCAAAGTATTTTCAGAGAACCAAATAATGTGCTATTATGACTGTTGGATAATATTCCAAGAGGCGACTAAGACTTTTGAGCACAGAAAACTGGTATTTTGCTCACCATCATTAAAGTCTGGCATAATGGGGATATTCAACAAGGTGTGTCAAATGATTTCAGAAATTAATATAAGAGGATTAATTTTAGCTAGCCTTCAATTTACACATGAATTCATTCATTCAAAAAACAGATTCTGTCTATACGACAAGCATTAGGCTAGGTGTCAATAAACAAATATGAGTAGTTAAGTAAAATAAATTTTATGCTTTTCAGGAGTTCACAGACTAGTGGTGAAGAGAGATAAGTAAAAAATTAAATATGGTATAATAAATAATACAATAGACATACATCAAGTTACTTTGTGAAGGTGTTAAGGACAGGAGGATTTAACTTGAATTAAAGTTTGGGGACAATATTTAAGGAGGGGTTTAAAAGGAAATGCTAGCTTCCAAAACGCATTTACAAAATAAAGCAAAGACACACACAAAGAGGCAGGAGCACCTAAATTGAATTAGGTTCAGAGGTGATATTCAAGGAGAGGTGATTAGGAAAAAGCTTCCAAACTGTGTTTGCAAAATAAACCAAGCACACACACTCCAAGAGATAATAATTCTGGGTAAGTCAGTGGGTCCAAGGATTTCACACCCAGCCCCACCCCCATCCCCATTCTCCTCATTCTTTGCCAAGGTCATTTCATCCACTTCCATAGTTTTCCCTACTCTGTAAGCAGACGCCTCCCACACTTACATCTACTATTCAGGCAGACCTGCCTCCTCAGAGCCAAACCGGTTATTTCCAACTGTCTACTCAATCTGTCCAAAACCAAACTCAATATATTGTTTTGCAAAGCTGCTCCTCCTCCATATTTCTCTCTCCCTCACTAGAGGTAATCTTGCCTTTTTCTCTCTTGTCTCCTATATTCAGTAAGTTAATGGATTCCTTTGAATCTCTTAATGACTTTTCCTTTGTCCTTTATGCTCATACCCTTGCCTCCTCTAGTATGTTTTGCAGACCCCACTTTTGGTCGCTGCTGTTGTGATTGCTGCTCATTGAGCTCTTACTAACCACCAGGCACTGTGCTCCGTGCATTAAAAGCTTTATCTTAAGAGCCTCCTAATTAATTTCGCTACTTCCAATTTCCTTCCCCTGCAGACAATACTTGAAATATAAAGCTATGTTAGCTAGGTATAAGTGAAATATATTTGTGGACGCTATGCTGGGTATCTTACAACCATTTATGTATTCCTATGGAGAGGTCATTCTAGATCAGAATACATACTCCTTTTCAATTTGTAATTCAATTCAATACCTACTTACTAAATCAAGGCTGTGTGTTGGACACTGCTTGGTGCTAGTGATTTAACAATGAAAAAAAAGTACACAGTGCCTGTCCTCTCAGAATATATTGCCTAGCCAAATTCTATTAAGCACAAACCTCTGCAGATGGAAGACATATGATTTCCTATGGGGAGCTCAGGAGCTACGCATTGTTTTCTACGGTTGGTCTCACTGATATACAGAGCATTCTTATATTAACAAAGGTGCGTGTTTAGGGAAGATTTTTCCCCCTCAATTTCCCTTTTTGCCTTTCAGCACAATTTGATAGGCAATTTGATTACTATAAAAACATATTTCCAACTAGAAGAAAACTGTGTTAATAAGGATTAAATGAGGAGATGTAACTGAATAAGAACCTCAAGTTTAAAAACCCAGTGAGGCTGTAGTACAATGTTTTGAAGAAGTAGAGTTAAATTTCTAGAAGTTTCTGAATTAATAGATCAACAGGATTAGAAATTATATAGCTTGAAATACTTTTGCTGATGTATGTAATCATCAGCAATTTCGGCAGAAGACTATACGGAAAAGACTGTGGAATTTTGGGTTCCATAACCCCAGATTCAGACAGAAACTACGTTATGTATACCCTGCATTATTAACAACTACGTAAGTGCCTTTTTTGAGCAACAGTTTTTTTCATCTGTAAAGCAGGGAAATCATGACAATTGCTCTATATTTTTTTGGAAAGCTACTGAATAGTTTTCTCTGTCCTATCAACCAGCCAAGGCACAATCCAGTATTCTAACTAAACAGGAAATTGAAGCTTGCCATTCTTCGCTGAAAATCCTTGAATCCTAAATTCAAGTTTCTGAGGATCTGGACTTGACATTCAAACCTATTTTTATATTCTGGAGTTTGCACATTGACTTTTAGCCATTTCCTTCTCCAGCTTATGTTCCAGTTATACTAAACTCTGCCTTTCCCAGACACCAATATGTACCTTTAAACATGTCAGTCAGCTTGCTTGAAATACCTCTTGTGTTAGCTCCACCAGTCATAATCATAATCATGACTGCATACAGTTGGGCAACAGAGAAAAACCTCAGTTCTCTCACTAAGCTGGGGAAGTCTGCTTATATTACTCTGTAACCTTGGAGCCAAAGGGTCTGTCTTTTTTATCTCCATTAGGCTACTTTGCTTTCATTCTTCTTTTTTTTTTAAATACATAACATGTTCCAAGCATTCTGATAGATATTTCCAGTACGTTTAAAAAATATCAACAGTAAGAAGTTATAATATGCTCCAAATAATAGAAAAATAATGGTGTATTCCCAGGGAGAAAAAAATGATAGAATATAAAAAAATCTGGGTTTTATTTCCCTGAAAAGCCAAAATTACCTCAACCTCATATGATCACAAAGATATGGTGCCCCATCCTAATTATTAAGAATTTGAGTGAAATTCTTCATGCAATTGAGACTTCCAACTTGCCCATTAGTCTTCTATATATTTCAAGTAATAGTATCTGCTAAGTGAAAAATAATATATTAATCAATTTTAAAGTTCTCTTGATAAAATATGAAATGCCCCAATTAATAAGGAATGGTAAAGAGGTACAAAGAAAAAAATCTCAAAAAGGTTTTATCTAGCTGTAACAGAAATCTATTTTAAAAACAATAAAATTAAAGCTTTCCTGAGATCACTAATGTAACTGTTACCTATTTTGAGGAACCCAACACTGGTATACAAAGGCTTAGTATTAAACACATTTACCTTTATATATCTTTAGATATTTCTCTACTAATATATGTCTCACCAACTGCTTATATAGTTAACACAAAAAGAATTTGTTGTTTATTGTGTTGAATTTTCATATTTTAATCATTTACCTTCCAAATATATGCCTCTGCTTATTATACAGAGATACTGGCAGTATCCATTTGCTAGGGACACAGATTAATAAAATGTTCTCGGGGATTCAAACAAAGCATAGTAAGAGAGGGATAACTTGGGAGATTGGGACTGACATATACACACTATATATAAAATAGAGAACTAATAAGAACTTGCTGTATAGCACAGGGAACTCTACTCCATACTCTATAATCGCCTATAAGGGAAAAGAATCTAAAAAAAAAAAAAAAAAGAGTGGATATATGTATATGTATAACTGATTCACTTTGCTGTACACCTGAAACTAACACAACATTGTAAATCAACTATACTCCAATAAAAAAAAAAAGCATAATAAGTGCTTCAGTAGTGGTATAAACAGGCAAATGATCAAAGGAAATATACTTAATACATCATGCATGAATCAGGTGAATGAGTGAAGGCTTCACCGGGTAGGTGGCAGTTGAGATGAGTCTTTAAGCAAAAACAATTTTCCAACGGGCAGGTTCAGTGAAGAGGCAAAGAACAGAAGCATACAGACAAATTTCTGGGAAAGCAGGTAAATAAAGCAGTATGTTGCATGAGCTCCAGACCAGGAAGAGCTTTTTTATGACAAGCTAAAGAAGTGAATTTTATCCTTTAAGGACAGGGGATACATAAAGTATTTTAAACATGGAAATGGCAGATTAACGTGTTTCCATATTTTGTGACCAAGTGTCTTTCTCTTGTTTTCAGTGGGTACCAGTGGACAACAGAGTCAAAGACTTTTACACACATTCTTGGCAGTTAATGTTATTATTAATACTAGGATGAAATGGCAAAGAAATGTATTCTAAGCAGAAATAATTGCTCTGTGGATTCAATAGATCAAAACTGCTCCCATCAGAAATATATTCCTTTGGTTTGAGGAAGTGGTTTACAAACCACTTTTGCTTTCTTTTTGATAGTAGTATACTATTTGTTGTTGTAGTTCATGAAAGCTTGCATAGAGCTCCAATGAATAAAATAGGTAAATGTAGAATCAGGAAACATTAAGAACCTCAAAAGAATGTATTCCTCTTCCCTACTGTCTCTAGCAACTACTGACAAACTCCCATGAAATCTTAGGACTGCGCAGACTTTGAAAACGTCTAGGTGAAGATACTTAATCTCTAGGAAATGAGGGGGTAGCGTGTTGCTCATCAATACCTCTGGGAGAATTAACACATTAAGTCATGATTAGCTAATCTAGAAGTTTAGTAAAGCATATTAAATGGTTTTACTTGCAAAAATAGAGCTAAATGTGAAATGATGTTGGGACATCATTTTTCTTTTTAACATCTTTATTGGAGTATAATTGCTTTACAATGGTGTGTTAGTTTCTGCTTTATAACAAAGTGAATCAGTTATACATATACATATATCTCCATATCTCTTCCCTCTTGCGTCTCCCTCCCTCCCACCCTCCCTATCCCACCCCTCTAGGTGGTCACAAAGCACTGAGCTGTGGGACATCATTTTTATGGACATAAAATTTAAAAGAATTTTTACTGCATTCATATATATATATAATATAATATAATTTTGTTTGAAGGTAGGTTTCCCATTTGTACATATTTGAGCCCCATAAATTGACAGTTCTAATACATACAAATATTATAATTAATTTTAATTTTTGTCAATCAAAAATCATTCTAGGCAACTATACTCTAAAACTTGATTTTGGGTGATAAGTTATTCATAAAATATATAGTGCAAATTGGGTGTTGGCATCACCCAGGGTCTAAGAACCTCTGAATAGAAACATGCAGACACAATTATCTTCACGGAATATTGAAGTGAGGTCTCATTTATAAGGAAATTAATTTAAATCAAGTGTTAGTCTATACAAAATAGTATTTGCATGTGTGTGTAGAAGTATGAATGTATTTGGCTAAATTAAAATACAATGAAAAAGAAAGGCTTGTAATTAGAATATCCTTCAGCTTCTTATTTGTTGTCTTTTTACCTTTGAACCCTTCAGGTCAAATACATTCTATATCTTACTTTTAAATTTTAATATTGTACAATTTCAGCAAAAATGACAAGCTAGTTTAAACATTTGATGAGAAGATGGAACTGAAACTCAGTATCATTCATGCTAAGCTATCTTAAATGTTTTTGCATATGTTAACTCTTGTGCAAGAATAATTTTAAGAAAGTAAGCATTAAAATCTCAATTCCTTGATGCAGAATCATTTCAGAAATGCATTTATGCCATTCTATAATGAGAACTACTTTTGAAAATTTAACTAATCATTTCCACAAGATACATTTTTTGACAAATGGTTTGTTACTTTTACAGCATCTCATTTCTCATGACAGTATTTCAACCAAAGAAAGTATACCGCATTGAATAGGTTAATACATATATATAAGAAAAATAATTGTTTAATTCAGTCCTTTGAAAATAAAAGCAAAGAGTCAACTTTTATAAACCTTTATATTCATGCTTTAAAAACCATCCTTCTTTCTTCCTTCTCTTCCACCAAAAGCAAAAACAAACAATAGCAACAAAAAGTTAAACACTCACTGCCTGTTATCATGAATGTCAGGATCAAATACCATTTTATGATTTTAAAAATGTAGGAGAATAGAGTTCATATTTGCCAACATTTCTATTTTATCTGAAATCCTAGTGTTTTTACATGAATTGTTATAACATCAACAAAAAAATAAATGGTTAAAAATCATTCTAGTGTGTTTTCAAAGAAAATCACCTGCCAGGAAATGTGTCAGCAAGATCTACTGAAAGAATTGTAAAAAGCCTGTGTCATGACTGAGCTATGGAATTCACTGACCCTTAAACTTTAAGAGACTGAAGCAGAATACCCAATGTCAAAAGCTGCCCCTAAGAGGCAGCTATGGGATATATTGTAAGGAGTGTTTATATCTCAGTGTATGAAGAAGGAAAAAGTAATAATTCTGTAGAACAGCCCCGGGGCAATTGCATTTTGAGTCACTGCCACAATAAGCTGATCGCCACTGGGAAGTAAATATATTCTGTAACAGCACAGACTTGCACTATCAGTAGACATCAGTGTAAGGCAGGACAGGCGACAGAATTAAAAACAGCAGTGTAAGAAGGGGGAGAGAGAGAGAGTAATTATATCTACTGCTATAGTTTGCAAAGGCAAGAGACTTTAATTAGATGTGCATTTATTCAGAGCCCCCTTTCAAAATAATTCATGCTGCCTCTACTATATTAATTCTCTAGGTCTTTACATTTATTTTTTCAGTGCATTATAACTATATAGCTAAAATAATTAAATGTTAGGCTGTTTATATTCCCATAGTGTAAAATATACAGAGAAGAGTTTCATTTTTCCTTTTAATCTAATGATGATATGACTGAATTGCAAAGTAAACCTTAGTACTGAAAAATGCAATTTGAGGATAAAAATGAAGTAGAATATGATTTACTTTAGACAACCATTTTCTAGACTGATGACTGATTTATTCACAGGCAGTTGAAATACATTTAGTAGGTAACAGCTTTGTAACTCACATTTACATTTATATTGTAAATCATTTTGACTTTTTGATAACACAGAAAATCTTCCATCTTAATGAGTTTCTACTTTATCTCAAATTGAAAAGCATACTAAACCTGGTACTTAAGCTACTGTATTATTGATTGATTGTATATTGCACACATAACAAAATTAAATAACAGGAGTTATGTTAAGCTATGTATATGAAATACAAAACATTTTCCTAAGCCCAGAGAACATAGTTTGCAAAGTTCCCTAAAATGTCTTTTAATTCTACCCTCTCTGTGATATATCAGGGAAGTAGCTCTGTAATTTTCACCATATTATATCCATGAATAACAATTTCAGGAGAATAACTCATAAACTCTCAAAAGATGATACTGTAGCAGATTTAAGAATCCTTGTGAAAATTAAGGGTTCACTATTATTTTGCTTGAATTCACAGAGAATCCTAATGCCATCTCATCTCCATATAAAAAAAAACAGATTAAACTGACATGCACATAATCTATATCTTACATCCTCTTTAATACTTTCACACTTTGCAGTTTTCCTTCCCTTATTTTTCTCTTTATTAAAAGTTTGACTATATATTAACTTCCTAAGTAGTGAAGCCATTTAAAGCACACTTACTTGAAAAGTGTAAAACCGGGTCCCATTAGGAGGATGCACTTTAGGGGAGCCAGAAACGGTGTTCATATCCGAGAAAATCATTTCTGATCAGAGAGACAATATAATCCACAAGGAGCTAGAGATGCAGAGCAGAGAGCTTAGCGTACAGATAAATCCGTGCATGCATTGAGGGAGGCTAGAGGGTAAAATGAAATCTGCCCCATCCTTCTTAGATACACAGTGATAGCATTTTGAATCTTTCTCCTACGTTTGAAATCTAAGCTGAAAGGTCATCGGCTACTGACCTTTTGTGCAGCTAGTTCTTTAGAACATACAATGTTTAAAAAAAAAATTAAAACACCGAAGGAAAAGAAGCAAGAACCAACAATAAATGGAGCTTGTGCAGAATCTGGCAGTGCTGTGGACCTGCCCATCTGTTCTCAGTGATAATCACCTCCCTCCACCACAGTCTAGCAGAGTGATTATGCTAAATATCCTGGTTAACCAATAACATACAGTTTCATTTCAGGGAAGCATGCACAGTGTAATTCAGAGGACCTCTTCTGACTAACCTGAAGCATGCTTCCTATACTGTTTAAAGCTGTATCTAGTAACAAATTATTATTTCATCACGATTATTTCTGTATGTTTCTAAATCTCTTTGTTAATCCCAGTCTGTTCAACGAGATTTTAAATTTTAAAGCCTGTTTTTTTTTTTAATAAAGTAAACAGTTCTTTTTAAATGTATAGATCAAATCATATTTTAGCTGGCTAGGACATTCAGGGGCAAGGCATATAATTCAGTAAGGCTATATAATACTAGGCACATTATCAAATAAAATGCTTCAATTATTTTTACTTTTCTAAACTCTTAAAGAACATCATGAATATGAATGTAATCATTGTTTTCTTATTTCCCCCACGTTAACTCAAAAAATTGTTTCACAATTAATGCTTTAAAAAGTACCATACATTTGTTTTAAATAATTACAACTTTATCTCATGTATATAGAAAGCAATTAATAAAACATACTTTAGATACATGAAAAATTTTGACCCAAGATCTAAAAATATTGATTACAAATATTTAGGCTGTGTTGCAATGCATGTTCATTTTTCTATGTCTTTTCACACAGATTATTCAGTCTGTATAAAAGATCATATTCAGATGACTTTACACTTTTTAGAGGTAAAAATAAATGTTCCATTTACACATCGTTCAAAGGTGGAGACTTCAGGAGGACAGAGACTAGCATGAACCAAAAGTGGTGTCTTTGTGAATGCATCTAAGATGACATAGTTATTTACAATCAAGAACCAGGAACCACCTCCTTTGAACCTGAAGACTATAAAGGTAATATGATGGTGATGAGCTCTTAAAACTTAAATTATTATTCATTTTTACTTTTGATTGTCTAGTCATGATTCAAATTTATAATATCAATGGGGAAGAAGGAGAAAAAATTCTCATTTCCTTAGATGGTATTCCTATATTCTGGTAAATTATGTAAGTAGGTAATTGTGTACTTAGCAAGCTGCTAAATAAATCAGAAGATAACTTGTTAAATAAGTGTTTAATTGGGGGATAATTTTAGATTTATAGAAAAGTTGCAAAGATAGTATGAAGAGTTCCCATATATCCCTCACCCAATTTATCTAATTGTTAACATCTTACATTTCTATGGTACATTTGTTAAAACTAATAAACTGATATGGTACATTACTATTCACTAAACTAGGCTTTGCTTGGATTTCACTAGTCTTTTCATTAATGTCCCTTTTCTATTCTAGGTTCTAATCTAGGGTACCACATTTATTTAATTTCTATGGTTCCCTAGTTTCCTCTGGGCTGTGACAGCTTCTTAGCTTTTCCTTGTTTTTCATGATCTTGATAGTCTCTAGAAGACTATCAAGAATTTCTGGTCAAGTATTCTGTAGGATATCTCCTGATCTGATGCTTACATTATTTTGTCTGATGTTTTCCTCAAGATTAAACTAGGGTTATGGGTTTTGGAAAAGAATACCACAGGGGTGAAGTGACTTTCTCATCACCTCATATTAATGAAGTGACCTCATCACATCATACTGGGCGTACATGATATCCACATATTACTAGCGATGGTAACCTTCATCACTTGGTTAAAGTAATATTTGTTAGGTTTTTCAACTAATAGTAAAGTTACTATTTTTCCCTTTCCATACTCTGTTCTTTGGAAGTTAGTCATTAGCATGCTCTCAAAGAAGTGATAGGGAGGGGTGAAATTAAGCTTTACCTCCTGGAAGGGGGAGTAGGTACATATGTTACACGGAATTCTTCTGTACAGAAGATTTGCTTCTCTCATCCAATTATTTTTTCGATCATTTATTTATATTGGCATGGACTCAGGTATATTTATTTTATACTTTGGGTTATAATACCATTTATTTGATGCTTAAATTGTCCCAGCATTGGGCACTGGGAGATCCTTCACGTTGGATCCTGTTACCCTTTGATGTGCTCTCATCCTTTTTTTTTTTAAGCACAAATAATTATTTTTAAAAAATGTTTTTTCCTGTATAAAGTATGTATTATTTGCTAAAATGATTAGTCTCCTTAACTGTAACTCTAATTATCACTGCAAGTTTACTTGAAAAGTCATGTTTTCCTTTTCCATTATTATTTTAATTGGCCGTATTATTTTGTTTTTCAAATTAATCATTTTTACCCTTCTGACTTCTTAGCCCACATGGGGTTTATTCCATTGATTCTCAAATAAAGTAACTATATACACATATTAGCTGTGGTAATCAGTGATGTATATATAAATTTCTGGTTCTTCCCCCTTAAAATTAATGTTGGGATCATAATTCCTCTTATGGTGGGTGGGACCATGTAACTCATGCTCTCAAGAGTTGTGAGTGCAAAAAATGTCTCAAAAACAAACCTGAAGCTTCTTGGGAACCCAGGATTTAAAGGAAAAATTTGTTTGCCAAATAGATTATTATGGTACAACTATAACCCCCATGTACTTTTATGCTTGTGTGTAAGTTGTTTCTGATATAATTTAGATCAAATGACTCACTATTTTTCTTATTATTATTGTAGAATAGACAATAAATCAAATATTTCTGGTATAATATCACATATTCCTGGCATAATCTCATATATTTGCTGAATTTGCATCATCCAGCAAACTATATAAGCTAGGAAATCTGAAGTATTTGGTCAATAAGAATATATGTTCTTTCTTTTTCATATTTCTTTTGTGGAGAGGGGAGGAAAGCAGTATGAATTAATGTTGAAAGAAGTAGGAAGGAGAAATAGTATTAATACATAATTATTTTAAGTACACTGCTTTATTCTAAATGTTGCTGAAATTGCCAAAGTATATATTCTTCCCCAAACTTCTTTTTTCTATGTAGGCTATTTATGATAATAACATTATTTCATCGTTCTGAAGGTCTATTTGGAGACAACTCAATTTTCTCTCTCTGCCTAGCAGCAATAATAAAAGTGGTGCCCAGTTCTGAAAATTGCTAGGATACAGAATCCTACCTTATCCATTTTGGTTATAGAGGCCTGGTACTGTTTCCCGATGCTAGGGGCATACCTATAAAAGACACAGTATCTGTCCTCAAGGAACTTTAAATTTGGTGGGAGAAACATCAATTGTAAGAGACAGTTAACTAGCAAGACAACTGAAATGCAGTTTAATTAATACTGACGACTGACTTAACCTAAAGGAGACTAAGTGAGGTCATCTGAAAAGCATCTAATTCAAGGGATGTATCAGAGTGACCCTTGCCAAAATAGGAGGTTGAAGGCTTTCCAAGAGAAGGATCCATGTGTGAAAAGATATGAGATGGCATAGAAATAGAACAGTTGGGAAAATATGGCTGAAAACATTTCAGGGCATAAGAAGTAAGTCCACTAGGTGTGTTTTTTCATATAGAAACATTTGCTCAAGTGAAATTAGTAAAGAGACTTAGTCTATGAACACCCTATTCCTATGAAATCAAGTAAAATTAGAACATACTTGTCTTTTAAAAATATATGAGGGCTTCCCTGGTGGCGCAGTGGTTACGAATCCACCTGCCAATGGAGGGGACACAGATTCGAGCCCTGGTCCAGGAAGATCCCACATGCCGTGTAGCTACTAAGCCCGTGCGCCACAACTACTGAGCCTGCGCTCTAGAGCCCGCGAGCCACAGCTACTGAGCCCACGTGCCACAACTACGGAAGCCCGCGTGCCTAGAGCTTGTGCTCCGCAACAAGAGAAGCCACCGCAATGAGAAGCCCGCGCACCGCAACGAAGAGTAGCCCCTGCTCGCCGCAACTAGAGAAAAGCCTGCGTACGGCAACGAAGACCCAAAGCAGCCAAAAATAAAATAAACTACAAAATAAAAATAAAATAAAAAATAAAAATATATGAAATGTAGAGGCATATTCTCATACTTTTGGTTAGCTTTCCAAATAGCTTTCCAGGATGGCTGTGGCTTGTCAAGAAATTTCATACTCAGTTTAGTTGTCTCTGATTTAAAATAAGACTATTCTAATTATTAACTTAAAAGTAAAAAAAGTACAATATTACTATGTAAAACAAAATTTAACGTGCTGATGGTAGCAACTGGTTTTCAGGCAATGTTTGCCACATGATGGGTAAATAATAGTCTGTTTCAATTGTTACAGACCACTCCCTAAAATCTCTCAAGATATATCTTTCACCAACAGAAGTAAATTAATGATATTAACTCTAGAAGGTTTAATGCTAGCTATCTCAAGCACTTGAATTTTTACAGAAAAAAACTGAAAATGAAAAAGCAAAAGGATAACTAAATTACACTTTTTAAAAAATGGGTAAAATAAAAGTCTTCAAGCCAGACACTTGTTTTTAATAGACTTACAGAGAAGATTCCCAGAAGTCATATAATATACCCTTCTGCCTCTGGGAATAATTACTCTTAAGCCTTCTGAAATGTATGTTATCAGTTTGGTTTTATAAAAAGTTCAAAAATACTTTAGAGCTACTATTTCATATCCTGTCAGGAAGATTAAGCACAAACATTTTTATATCCCTTCAACATACTTTTTTTTCAACAAATAACTATTAGACATATTCTGCTTCAAGACAAGCAATTCAATATAGCTTTTCTTTCATTCATTTATAGGTATTGGATAACAAGCTCAAAAATTTGCTAGAATGATAAGAATTTG
The DNA here is from genome assembly GCF_965194825.1 of Balaenoptera physalus. Taxonomy (NCBI): domain Eukaryota; kingdom Metazoa; phylum Chordata; class Mammalia; order Artiodactyla; family Balaenopteridae; genus Balaenoptera; species Balaenoptera physalus. The sequence goes on along the minus strand of NC_138892.1, from coordinate 38,017,127 downwards.
GGGAGTTAAAGGAATACACTGAAAAGGGCTTCTCATTTGCTGTTAGTTTCCAATAAATGCTCAGGGGGAAAGTGTCATACTGGATGAAGAACAGGAGAGAGAGAGAGAGTGCAGAAGAGGAGCAAGAAAGATGAGGAGGAGGTGGAAGAGGAAAGGAGAGAGGAGAGATATCAATACAACTTTCATCACAGCATTATAACAAAGAATTTTATAGCCAAGCATTCAGTTAGAAGTCATGCCAGATGGAGTGAAATTTACAGCCCAGATGGGAAATACATCCTAGTGAATCCATATGGATGACATATGGAAGGTAATTAAGTATATATTGCTATCTATCTATCTACCTATCTATCTATCATGTATCTATCAATCATCTATTTATCTATCTAAATATATATTCATAATTATGCACATTTATCTATATCTGTATCCTTGTCTTTATATCATGAACTTTTCAGGATGCAGCAAAGATGACCCTGTATAGATAGCCAAAACTTTTACATCCTGCTTCTGAGTTTCCCACATTCTGATACAGCTGGCTGTGCACACGTGTGTAAGGTTTGTTCATTCATTCACTCACTCATTGATTCAACAAATCTTTATTGAAGGGAGATGATGTACCAGACCCCTATTACAGTTAGAACAGAAGTGAAAGGCAGGTGAACTGAGGGGAAGCAGCATTTTGTACCATGCCAAAGAGATGCTCGACGTAACGGGTGTCATCAAGTCTAGCAATGAGATCTTGCATTAAAGTATTTCAATTAAAAAAAATCTTCTAATGCCTCAGAGACTTTTTGCCAAGTTCAAGAATTTTTTTTTAGCTAGTTAACCATTCACTGAGGGTGTCCCAAATAAAGACAATCCTTAGTATCCCTCAAGATTTGTGACCATGTAGACCAAGAAAAAAAAATCAAGCATATGGAAATTGAAATTGACAAGCTTCCATTTATAGCAAAACAAAAATATTAAATTTGTCTTTAATCCATATCTTGATAATAATGTGTTATATTTTTACATTATCTCATAAAGTTTTATATATGTATCTATATATGTATGTATATATGTATATTGTGTAAATTATACACACATGTACATATATACACATACACGTGTATATACATTACACCTGTGTGTATATATATATACACATACATACACATACATACCTGCACATATACTGTCTTCAGAACTCAACTTAGAAAAATTTTAAATGCTATCTTGTTTTCATATTTTTTCTTCTCTTTCACTCTGGTTTCTCTTGAACCACATTTTTCACAAATGTTTACATGTATTATGATGATAGCTTATGAATACTTGTATGCTTAAATTACAAATATTAATTGTATGAAATTCAGCATTGAGTTTTTTTGTTTTGTTTGGCCCTTTAGCAGAAAAATATTAATTGATTAGAACTCTAAATTCTACAAGTCAATAATTTCATTACATTATGTTAAGTTTATTTTATGTTCTGAAATATATGTCATCAGTCTGATTTTACAGAAATCACATTAAAGTTTTATGATAGGATGCTATTCCCTCATCTACCACTCTGGATACCAGATGCCCACATAGCTCAGGTTTTTATAATGATACCTGAAGAAGTTTCAGAGCTCTGACTTTATACACATAAAAAGAGTTAGTAGAGAAGTAGGAGGTCCATTCTATGGCATGATAACTACATATATAGTATTATATGTTGAACTTGAACCGGAATATGCCCTACATGCTCTACTATATGGTACAGTTTTACATTAAGTTTCACTTTTCCTTACAAATTGATAAAATTCTTAGCCATCTGTTACCAAACAGAATACCTCCACTCTGGACAAATCTTATCTACTGTCCAGTTTCCATATATGTTCTCAGATACTCTGCACTAGAACTACTGCATCAGAATACAGAGAATTCTCAGTTGCTCATAAAGAATTTGAATTTTATTTTTTTAATCAGGAAGCATAATTCCTAGCTAAAATTTGAGGTAAAAGAAGCTTCCTTAGTGTGCAAAAGTTGTGGCTTATATGGAACTTCTTGTCTGTCCCTAACAAGAACCAGTACCATGCATGTCATAGAATAGGCATCCAATAAATATTTGGCAAATGCTTTAAAGATTCTCTTCTGGCTGGTTTGCTTCTCTTTTTACATGGATTGCATTTTAATATTAACTACCTCATTTTGACTTGCTGACTAGTCCTGATAATTCAAAAATCTTTATTCTCATTCCCAGATTCTTACAGTCAATATGTTGTATATTTAACAGTCCAACTTTGGGCTGAGTGCACTGTTTGGTACATAATAGGCAAGTCTTTGCTGAATGAAATGTACAAAAAGAAGAATGAACAAATCCAGATATTCTAACTACCAACCCATGTTGTTTTTATTAAATATTGTCATGTAGCGGTTTAGGAAATAGATTTTAAATATATATGTTGAGACAGCTCACTTTGCACACATATGTATCCACTCACCCAAATGTACACATAAATTCTCCATGCACATTCACAGAGCTTTGAAATATCATATTAAAGAAAATAAAGGTATATTCCAAGCAAACAAGACAGATGTTTTAATGCTTTTCATCTGGTTCACTTTATGTTAAACACTTTATACCACCCCAGAAGAAATAGATTTAACTGATAGGATGAGAGAAATCATGATCGTAACCAATTCTATGCAAGGACCTTTAGGATAACATTACCATGGTTAGCTTGGAATAATAAAGCAATTAAAAAAATTAACTTATATGGATGGACACTCCATTCATAATCCCATGTTTAAGATTAGAAAGATTGCAATAACACAGGAACAAGGGCAATATTACGCAAAACTGTGGAGTGGACTAAACTAATCTTTAGACTATTTCTTTCTTTTTAAAATCTCTACTGCCAAATTGTCATGGTAGCAAGTACATTATTTCCTCCTTAATTATACTTTTTCCAAGAATTTTCTTTGGAAGCTAAAGCCAATCACTATCCTGTTTTATTTTCTGTTAAGAGCAAAAACAATGGCTCAATAGTTACCATTTATTGAATCATATTCTATGCCAGTCATAGTGCTGACTTTTACAAAACCTTCTAAAGGAGGTATTTTATTCCTCAGTTATATATAAAGAATCTGAGTCTTAGAAAAATTATAACTTGTCTAAGGTCACACAGCTGGTAAGTGAGAAAGTCACTTAATTTGAAATCAGGTTTATCTGATTGCAAAACCACACTATAACTCAAAATTATATCTTGGCACTGCTTTATCCACCACTGATTTTAATTCAGTACAGAATATGAAAAGGGGACTTACACATGATTGATTGATTGATTTCATACATCCAAAAATTTTTAGGTGACTGGCTATGTGATGAACTATTTATTTTAATATTATTGAAGTGTTCAGATTCTCCTAATGGATCAGTTGTGGGTTGTGAAAGACAGAAAATAATCCAGTACAACTGCAAGTCCTTTGACCTGAGCAGTTGCTCAAGTTTTTGGCTTGATCAATGGAAGAATGAGATCGCCACCAACTAAGATGGAGAAGACTGCCAGTGAAGCAGGTTTGGGGAAAATTCAGTTGCTCAGTTTTACACATGTTAAGTTTGAGGTTTCTATTAGTCATCTAAATAGGGATGTTACAATGGAAGTTGAATATACAAATCTGGAGCCCAAATTAGCATACAGACTAAAAACCAAAAGACTAGAATGAAGTCATCAGGAAGTGAATGTAAATAGAGGAGAGAAGAGGTAAGAGACCAAGCCCTAATGCACTCCAACAGTAAGCATCCTGGGAGACCAGCAAAGGAGAATAAGTAGAAACAATCAGCAAAGTAGGGGGAAGACCAAGACAGTAATGCGTCCTGAAAGGCCAGTGATAAACCTGAATCCAAGGGGTGAGAGTGATCATCTGTATCAGATGCTGAGAGATCACTTAAGATGAAGATTGGCCCTCGGATTTAACAATGTGAAGGTTGGCTTGGTGGAGGGTTGGAAGAAAAGCTGATTGAAGTTAAGTTTAAGATAAAATGGGAGGAGAGAAATTGGAGACTGTTTATACAACACTTTAAAGCATAGTGTTGCAAAGGGAATTAAAGAAGTGGGGCAGTGGCTGGCAAAGAAAGAAAGGAGAGAAATAAGAACATGTTGTGCTGAGGGAAAGGCTCTAGTACAATATGAAAAACTGATGATGCAGAATGAAAAGAGGCAAATTTCTGGAGCAATGTCCTTGAGTAGCTGAGAGGAGACAGAATCTATGAGAACAGAAACTGGCTTTAGAGAGGAAGAGGACCCCATATTTGATAACAGGTGGAAGACAGAGTATGTGAGTCCCTATGCTGGTAACTGTGGTGGTACGAGTTTGTGCAAATCCTCGGGAACTTAAGAAGCAAGGCCATCAGCTGAGGGTAGGTTGGGGAAGGGTGTTTTGAATGTTTGAGAAGTGAGAGAATGGTATGAATTAATCATGTAGGGGAGAGAGAGAATATTGAAATATAACCATATTAAAGAACATAGCTTAGATATGTGAGCAAATCAGTGGACTTTACCTCCTTAAATTAAAGGCTTTGGCTATAGATGAGTGGGTTGAGAGAAGCTACAAAGTTTACAGCGTGGCAAAAAGCAGTTTAGAATGCATGCGCCCCTGAGGCAGGCAGTTCCACAAACTGATAAAATGAGGGACCAAAAAAGTAAGCCATGCATCCCAGTTCATTCTCTCAGACTGGCTTACCCAGGAAATCATTTCTTCTTGGAAGAGTACAAGTTAGGCCAGAAGTATTACTTTAATGGGATCCCTGCCACATGGTGTAGAGGGTATTTCCCAGAACAATCAATCCTCATTCTCTCATTCCCATATTCTTATACTTCCACTATATTTTTTCTTGGACATCATGAAAATAGACATCATTTAACCCAGTTTTCTCCCAATTTATCAGCCAATTCTTATTTCCACTTTCTCCACACCTAACCAAGAAGCCATGGTCTATTATGACTTCCATTCTCTTGCCGATATCGTCATCCTGTTTTCCTAATATACTTTTATTTGATTCATTCAGTAAAGAATTGTTTTAATCCAATTGTCCATCTTCTCTGCTACAACCTGAGTTGATGTGTGCTGATGGAGCACATCATACAACTAATGCACTTTCAAGCTTGCCAGGCTCCACCTCAACAGTGCTCCCTAAGCTGCCTGCCCCTCATTATTTCCCTCTTTCTCCTTTCACAGCAGCTGAATAAACTTTTCTCCAATCTATTTAAGGCCTTTCTCCCCTGCTTGCTCACTCACCCTCCACAGATTAACAGTAGTTTTATAGTGAAATCCCTTTCTTTATACGCTTACATGTATTTGCACCTATGCTTATCTTTTTCTCTCATCTCAAAGTCTGAGACTGATACTTCTATTTGATTTTGTCACAATGAGAAAGAGAAGCTTCCTGGCAATTTCAGGTCTACAAGGGATCTTCTTAAGCATCAGTGCCAGTGGCTTGCAATCTCTTTTCTGGGACTGTCTCTTTTACGGATTTCCCTTGATTGTCCCTTTAATGCATCCACATATTCACTCGCCTCTAAACTTAGGTTGCTATATACTATCTCCAAACATTATTTAAAATCTCAGATAGTTAGAGACATAAAAGACCCTAGCAATCATCTAGCAACATTAGAATCTTCCAACATTATAATTCTCTAGGGTGCTTTAAAAAATACCAATATTTAGGCCTCACTTCTAGTGATCTTGGTTTAATTAGTTTAAGGATGCCAAATTAGTATTTTTCTAATCGTTTGTTTTTCAACATACAAACAAGATTAAGGGATCACTGACATAGTGCAATCCTTTTATTTTATAGTCAAGCTGAATATAAGAGAGATAACGATATCCTGCTCTTCTTGGTCATACCATGAATCATTCTGAGCTAACTAGGGCAGAGCATCTCAACTAGTGTGCTGCAAATAGGTTACAGGTGTGCTGCAACACCAGTTTCTCAGTCTCAGGGTGACTCCTCAAAGTCTGGGACTTCCAGAGCTCCTGAGGTGCTCAATTGTAGGCTTGAGTATGCTCCTCTGTCTACATTACTGTGATGTAGAAATATCATGATTTCCTCTTTGTGCCATTATGTGAACCAGGTTGAGAAACACTGATCTAGCGTACCCTGGTCCTCAAAATTTGCTGGCTAATATTTCCTCTCTGAGAAGTTTATCTTCCCACCTTGTTCTCCATTAAATTCCATTTTTTATGTTTACCCTCTCGTCTAAATCCAGGTCATGTGACCTGTTTTGTGTTATTAGTACATTCTTCAGTGCAATAACTAAATAAGGAATGAATGATTAACCACCACTTAGGGAATGACCTCAGCAAAACTTCATTTTGAACATATTGACAGTGAATTATTATTACTGAATCACAACTTCTTAGCTACAAATGTAGACAGACACCTAAATGACTATGGTCAAGTCACAGTTTTGTAGCTTGTTGATTAGGAGGCCCTGCAGACACAGAATTAAGAGTTTATTATGTCATGATAAATTGTGGGCATTTATTAATTCCTTCAATTTATCTGCCTTGTAATTAACATTCACCACACATAAATAAATGAAAGGAACATAAATATTAACATTTCATAACAAAGGCAGAAATCTATATTATAAATGCTTTGATTTAATTATCAAAAGGACACATAATTAGTAATATGATTACAGTGTCTTGGACAGCATTATATACACTGGAAACCCCAGTCTTGCAAAAAATGTTAATTTGATTGAACTGATTAGATGCAAGGAATTGGATATGTCTTTGAGTTATGATTGTATTATCATTAAATCATCAACTCAGTACATGGGCTCTAGTGTCAAACAGATCCAAATTCAAACCCCCATGTCTCTACTTTCTTGACCAACAAAACTTTGAGTTAGCCTCTCTGAGTGTCAGTTTTCTTTCTCTGAGAAGTGGAGATTAAAATAGGTTTTAACTCATTGGTGGTGTTGTGAAAATCAAGTGAGATAATGTATGTAAAGCATAGTGTCATCATTACCCTCTCACTCAGAATCAAATCTACTTTCTAAATTTCTTTTTTTTCACCAATAGATTGTATTGCCTTTCTTGATTGCCTTCTGTTACCCAGAATTCTCTTTTTACTGAAATTCAGGATCCAGATCCAGTGCCCCCTCTTCTATGAAGTCCCACCAGTCCAGAATCTTTTTTATTTTCACTCCACTAGTCTGCACTTCAGTTGTAGCCCTTAACAAGGTCTGCAATAGGTGAGTTATTAGCATATTGGTGCACCTGTCCACTCAACTAGGAGCTCCTAGAAAATGTGAATTGTGTTCTTCATACAGCAGCCTATAAGGTCTGTAAATATGTGAATCAGACCATTCCATTCTCTTTCTCTCAACTCTTTAATACTTTCCTTTCACACTTCAGAGAAAATCCAAAGTCCTTTCCAAGCCTACAAAGCCATGCAATATTTGATCATGGCCCTGTCTGTCTACTTCATGCCATTACGCCCCTGCACACTACCCAGTGGCCACACAGTCTCCTTGCAGGCCCCAAAATATAATGTCAACTGATACAGTGAAGATCTACTGAGCAGAAGCTATGAGTCACATGCTATTCTAGGCATTTAGGGTACATTGGTGAATACAATAAACAAATATCCTTCTTTGTAGAGCTTCCACTATAGTGGGAAAGAAGTGCAGAAACCACCAACATAATAAGTAAATTATACTGTACCCCAAAAAGGAATAAGTGCAATGGAAAGAAGTAGAGCAGGGGAGGAGGACAGGAGCTAGAGCAAGGGAAGAAGAGATTAGTTAGTTGTGATTTCAAATCCCATATTAACCATGTTCACCCCTTAGTATTTGCAACTGCTATTCCTTTTGCCTGGCTCTCCCCCAAGCCCACCCAATATTCATATAGTTCCTTCTATGAATTATTTAAGTGTCTGCCCGAATGTCAACACTTCCAGAAGTCCCTGTCTGAAGAGAGTGTAAAAAGTATACTCCCAATCCCCACTGCAGCTCTCTATTCCCTTAATCAGCTTTATTTTCTTCACTGCATTATATATCTATATATTTGTTCATTTTATGATGAATGTATTTTCTTCTGTTTTATTAACTGTTGTATTTCCAGTGCTTAGGACAATATTTGCCATAAAGTTATAATAAATATTTATTAAATAAATGAATGCAGGTAATAATTAGCTTCAGCTAATAGTTATTAAATGTAAAAGGTAGAGCCAAGAAAACTGAAATTTAATCAACAATATATTATTTCTCAATAATTGGGAAAACATTTTATATTAAAAAATTCTGCTTTTTATGCCCATGGCACTTTTATAGATAACAATATCCTGCCAAACTTCTCTAAATGAGATCCCTCACTCATTAATTCAACAATTGTTAATTGAGTGCTTATAACATTCTAACTTTTGCACTAAGCACTGAGGATACAACAATTCAGAAGATGGATATAATTTTTTTTTAAAAAGCATCTTTAATTATTAACAAACTTGCATACATATATATATTATAAAAATCAAAACACAAAGATTGTTTGTGAACATCATCACACTGCTTCTTTTGAGTTAAGTCACCATTCAAAACTGGTGGGTTGAGAAAAGAGCATGGAGAGGGGTGGTTAGAGTGGAACAAGGAAAACAAGCTAGGAGGCTGAGCAGGTAAACGCAGATGGTGGCTCAGACCAACGTGGCAGTGGGGAAGCTGGTGAGACCTAGCTGGACTCTAAAAATATTTTGAAGGTAGATTTGGATGTGAAGGAAATAGGAGACAAGCAGAACTCCAAGAATTTTACCTACCACAAATGGAAGGATGGAGTTACCATAAACTGAGATGGGAAGATTATGGTTGGATCAGGTTTGTAAGGACCATCCAGAGCACAGTTTTCAACATGTTGAGTTTTAGATATCTATTAGACATTCATGAGGATATGTCAAGGAGGTAGTTGGACACAGGAGCTTGGATTTCAATGGCGAAGCCTGGAAATAACTATAAATTTGGGAGTCTTCAGTGTATAGGCTTAAGTGTATAGGAGTAAATGTAGAGAGAGAATCTTCTAGCATCCCAATATTATAGAATCCAGTGAAATGAGGAAGGACCAGCAAAAGAAGCTAAAAGGCTAAAAAAGCTAAAGGGAGCTAAAAGGAGGCGCCAGTAAGCATCACACTAGGATTGGTGTTTCACTGGTGGAGCAGCCCTCTCTTATGCTCCTGCTTGAAGCAAGAGCCTCCTATCTAGAGCGGGGAGACTTTTGTCCAAGCTGATAACTTGGACAACAAGCCAGGTGGATTGAAAAAGAAGGTGGCCTTTTTCTGGCCAACCAGGTCACATAAGCCCACAGTGGTGACCAATGAAGGGACAAATTATCACATAATTATTATCCTATTCTGACTTTAATGGAAGGTCAGGATGGGAATATACCAATAAACAATATGTGTTTGCAATTTGATATAGAGTTCAACACCAACACCAAAATAATCTGGAGAGCTAGATGTCAGTGCTAAGGGGTATAATATAGGTTCTTTGAGTGAAATGTTGACATAATCCAGTAACTAGTAATTTAAACTTTTTTCTAAATGGAAGAATGTATGTTAAATATAATTAAATGCGGAAGCCCACAATATAAGATATACAAGAGTGGGATTTCTTTGTTTGAGGCAGAGGTAGCAGAATCAGAGACCTGCCTGTTCAGAGTCCCTTTTGGACTGTCCTTGGGGCATCTTGACACAGTCCTAGGGCCCTGGTAAACATGGCTTAAAAGCACTGGCAGAAGTTTAAAAAGAAAGCAGGTCAGAGATGAAAAAAATTGGCATTTGAAGCAGTCAGGGAAGGTCTGGGAAAAATGGACCAGATAGAATAGACCAAGCCCAGTTTGTCAATACTTTGGATTTTCCCCCAGAATTATGACATCTCAGTTACAAAACCTCCAAAACTAAAGAAAACATACTGGGGACAACCAGGGTAATCTAGCAATAATGTTAAGTAAATTATAATTTAAAGAAAGAGAGAAGATTTATAGTCTAGAAGAAAATAAAACTGATGTGAATAAGAATACACATATACAGTGAAGTTCATCCATTTCAGGAATATATTAACTCTAAGGTAAGGGGGTAAAAATGCATTTAAAAGTTTTTTAAAACAAAAGGAAAACAAGACAGTGAATATGCTCTTCCACAACTACCTCGGGAAAGACAGAAGTTGCAATGAAGAGCACGCTTGATAATGAACCTCCAATTGCATCCAATATCAATCTATTTTAATCGCATGGGAGATTAGCCTTCCTGCAAGAACTAAGTGGAAGTGTGAATAGAAAAGCAATCTTGTAGGGTCCCTCAAGAGGAATATTCCAACTTATTTAGAGATAAAAGACTTTCAGGAAGTATTCAAAACAGTGAAAATAGAGACACTCAAAATGCATGAACTAATTTAAAAGAGTAGATAAGAAGGAATAAGTATCATGAGAAATATAAACTGGTATTTATAAATGCTCATTAAAGTGATGAGGAACTTAGGCAATTTTAATGGCTTAAAATGATATAGCATTAACTTCATCCATCTACTACATAGAATTGGGACATCATTTTTTCTGTCTAAGGCTGAAAGATATATCACTAGTTTACAAATGTGAGCAGTGAAATGATCTGTCAAAGATGTCAGAGTAACTTACATTTACAATATAAGACTCCCACTACCACCTGTTTTCAGACTGTATATCCAGTATATCCACAATTGTATCTGGTGGGTATGTGGGTACAGCTCCTAAAACCAGACATTTGAACGAAGAACAAATGTCCTGATGATTAAGATATGTATCTGGACATTTTCTTATACAAATTTGATACAAAAACACATGACAAGGAATGAAACTCACTCATTTTCTCCTCCTACTAGAATTATGTAAATTATATAATGGGAGGGAATTTTTTTTTGCTCATTGCTGTAACCTTAAGGCTTAGAACAGTGCCTCACATAAAGTTACAACTCAATGACTATTTATTGAATGAATGAAGACCAGTTAACATACACAAACCAAAGTGACAACACTATTCCCTGGAAGTCAGTAAAATGTCCATTTTAAACAAGCTACTTTGCATAGTAGAATTGTAGGCTTACACAGGTAGGAGGCCCCAAAATATATATTCACTCTTTAGAAAAACAAAAAGACATTAGTTATTCCCAATATATAAATAATACACTGAGTTTTTGGTGAAAATAGAAAGATAACAGTATTTGGTAATCAAAACAAACCATAAAAATTAAGAAACTAATTTTTCATTTTTTTCTTTTTTTTTCAGTTTTAATATTTTTTATTGAAGTATAATTGATTTACAGTGTTGTGTTAATTTCTGCTGTATAGCAAAGTGATTCAGTTATACATATATATACAATTTTTAAAAAAAATATTTTTCCCATCATGGTTTATCACAGGATATTGAATACAGTTCTCTGTGCTATACAGCAGGACATTTTTGTTTATCCATTCTATATATAAAAGCTTACATCTGCTAACCCCAATCTCACACTCCATCCCTCCCCCTCCCCTGTCCCCCCTGGCAACTACCAGTCTGTTCTCTATGTCCCTGATTCTGAAGAAACTGATTTTTCTAATTTTACCTAAGCCGGTAATCATCAGGGGTGATTCAGGAAGGAGGAAAGCTTTAAAACATGGTTAGGTGGCATAAGGTTTTTCCACTCAGACTAAAAGTAGGCCAAAGTAGTTAAAACCAAACAAAACCAAAAAGTATACAAGCAAAACGAACCACAGGGTTGGTTAAAATTCAGCTTGCAGGTGATCCAAAAGAGAAATGAGTATTCAACTTTGATTTCTTAAAAGGACTCTATGTGTGTGCCTGTGTGTGTGTAAAATGGGAAAGAGAAAAGGAAAATCTTGCATCCTAAATAAGTTTATCACAGGTGCAATCATCCTTGTGTGATTACTATGTTGTAATTATTCATTTGATATAAAATATAAATGTTCATATAGTAATTATTCATTATTGTATACAAACCTCCAGCCACAGTGGTATAATTTCTTCCTCTCATATACTCCCAGATGATTCTGTTTATAGTTTTATTAGAAGGCTTGTAACTGTATTTCTTACATTAGACTTATTTGTATATTCATCACCCTCAATTCACTGTCAGTTCTTTTAAACAGCATGTATAACGGCTTACTAACCTTTAGCATTAATATATTGACAGTTGGATCATAAAATGTGACAGACAAATCTGTACTTTTGTATTTTCACCTATAAATTAAGACTGTAAGCCTCATGAAAGTAAAGATCCTTATTCACCACTATATTTTCTATGCCTCAATGTTTAAAACAATATCTATTGAATGGTTAATTTAAAAGATTTCTAATTTTTGTATTGTTATGAAGAACCATAGACATCAGGATAAATAGCCTGTGTTATTATGATACATGTTAGTTTAAAAAACTTATACAAGAATACTTTAAAAAGTAGAATTCAAGTTAGATAAATCAGGACACCAAGAAAGTTTTTGTGGAAATGGAAATTATTATGTGCTAGCTAAAGATATCATGTTTTTGAGTTTGGAGTCTATTTTGAATAGAGAAGTGTTAAGCACATCATTTTCCACCTAAGATGTGATGAAAGTAAGACTGTGATATTGGGGTTAAAAAAGGCAAGTTTTACTTAGTACTCTTTTATCTCCTGTAAACAAGTCAGCTAAATTTTGGGCACTACTCAAATAGCTGCATAAAAAGAATAATAAAAAACACACAGGCATACAACCTAAAACAATATTCACTATTTTCTTGATCAGAACACTAATAATCCTTTATATTGAATCACCTCATATTATTTTGCACTAATTGGTTATTGTGATTAATATAGCTTCCCCTTGCCAAGGGCAAAGGTTCCATGTGAAACAGTGAGTGGGAAGGAACAGGTTCAATGGAAGAGACAGGTAGGTTGAAAAACGGATCTTCATCTCTACAAACACTAAAGGTCAAAATACACTCTTCCTAGTAGTTGACAATCACATGCCAACGTGCAAATCCAAAAAATATAGAGTAGATATATGACTGTTACTTTCTGTATACCCAATTTTTTAATTATTAATTTCTTAGGTTCCGAGCCAGGCCAATCCTATAATTTGTACGTTGCTTAGCACTTGTCCCAAGTCACAGTTTTATATACAATATCTAATCATGATAAGGATGATGATGAAATATCTTAAAGGTTTCCCCCTCAAATTCTACCAGAGACAACAATGAGAATTTAGACAATGACATACTCTTTACTGGTTTTGGCCTTTCACAAAATTTTGATAGAAGTAACAACTTCTAAAATACAGGTTATATACATTTTAAAGTCTTTTCATATGTTAAATATGATATCAACTTGCAAAAGTGAGGGAGGTTAGGCCATCTTGCAATGAGCTACCTTATTAACAAAGCACTTGAGTAACTTAAATATTCATTTAAAATGTGAATAATTGGGCAAATTTCATATAGAATGACATTAACTCTGTTAAAGCATAGAGGTAATGATGCTATGATGTTGTCCATATAAATTAATCACTGTCTGAAGTGGTACTAGAATTTACCCCATGCTCACCACTGTCTTGCAAAGAGTTGTCCTGTGTCATAGAGAAACTTGGCTCAAAACTATGGTCATTTAAATAAAAGTTCATGACATTATGGGACATGTCACTACTGTGTACTTATACACTTTAACTAGGGTTATGGTTGCGGCCTAAGCTTATCAATCTCCATAACTGTGATACGTCAAGGTTGTCTGTAATATGTCCAATTTGCATGGACATGTCCTAAGCACTTGGAAAGAGCTGTGAATGAGGAATTCAGAGCCTATATTCACATCTTGAAACAAGAAATTTAGCAAGAAAAATTATGCTTGCCCTCAGATTCATTACTGAAATTTGAACTCCCTTCAGATGGCACCCCACAAATGCAGGAAAACTCAGTGTGATAGGAAAGAGCTGAAGGCTGTGTATTAAAAACCTTAGCTGGTATCATAGATACATTAATGTCACGACATGATCTTCCTTGCAAGGTTCCTTGGTCAGACTTAGCAAAAATCTCCCAGCTTAAAAAAAAAAAGCCTGAAAAAAAGCCCCAAAGAGCTTTCAAAATTCAGCCAAAGTTTACTGACACATCTGTAGTATCTGAGAGGAAGCCTTATCACATTTGGTGACAGGGTGATACACAGCTTATGCACAGACCACGAGAGCTGACAACACATGCGTAGAGCAGGGTTCAGGATGGGAGGCAGGTGAGTAGGAGCATATGTGTAGAGAAGTGGCTTCTATCTCTCCACTATGCTCTGGTGCCTCTCAGATACAGAGCCCAAGATTCTCCATCTCCAGTCCTGGCAAACTTTTCCTCTTTTTTGCTCTTCCTCTATTTTTCCTCCTTTTATATCCTTTCTCTCTCAACTTCTTCTATTAGGCCAGGAAATTTGTTGATCTCTAGTGTTCTGGTAATTCAGTAATGGTCATTAAAAATTTTCACAAGAGCCAAAAAAAAAAAAATCATCTGGCTTGGATTCAGATGGCATGAGTTGAATCCCGGCTCTGCTACTTTGTATAGCGGCTATTTTGTGTCCCTGGGCAAGATTCTTGGCTTTTAAAGTCATGGTTTCTAAGGCTGTAAACTGGCTACAATAACACATACCTGAGAGAGTTCTTGAGAAGATTGTATTTGAACATCTTATTTGAAAATAACTAGCATTATAGGTAGTAAAATAAAAGATGTATTGATTTCATTTATATTTCTATTATTCTCCAGTATTTTTCTAAGTATTATTGTTATTTCCTGATTCTTTCTCTCTTTTATTTTTACTCCCCATAATCCTTTTATGTGCTATACCTTAGCTGTTTGTGATAGAGAGAAATGTGATGCATAAGTCACAGAAAGAGGGAGGACCAATTCTCAATAGCAATCATTCTCAGATTTCATTAAAAACCCAAACATAGGGCCTTACTTAATTGAGAGAAATGCCCAGTTCCCATAGCAGGATATTTAACACTAGATTTTGTTACTCCTTTTCTAAGTTAGATTATAAACTCATGCTGATACCATTTATAGCAAGTTTGTAAGTGTAATGTACACATCTTACCTACTACAGGAACATTAAAGCACGTGGAGAGGACTTATCCTAGGTCAAAAAGGACTTTAAAGCTACCTGAAAGAATTCTTCTCTGTAAATTGAAAAAGAAGCTATTTTCAAGCTTTTTCCATTGCACATCAAAGGGATGCTTTCTACTAATGTAGCCTATTTCAACTTATAAAATCTCAAATTTACATGGTGTGAGGGACCACAAAAATATAATTCCAGAAAATATTTAATCCAGTATTATTACTACATCCTTATTAAATTAAAAAAATCACATACTTTTAAAAATTAAGGCATGTAACCAAATAGACACAATGTTGGATATAAATAGAAATTCTGCCAAGCTGTTTGAGTCACCCTGCAGTATGTCTGGTGGAATGGGAAGAGTACTGCAAACAATAATGAAATAAATAAAACTGGAATTGTGTTCTGAACAGTATGTTCTTGGCAGGAATTAAGGTGATGCTATCATAAAGGACACCTGCTTCCAGAAATTCAATTGGGAAACTCTGTTGCATTATTTCCCTGAGAACAAAAGCATACATTTTGAATGATGTGCGTTATTTTGGGAATTTGTTGGGTTGGAGGTTAGCATGGGCAGAGATTTCTGAAGTACTCAGTATATCAAATCTTTCTTTAATCTCTAAACCCTTTTTTCCTCTTTGATCCTAGTAAAGAAAGTACTCATTTTATGCTACGTTACCTTGAGTCATAGGGATATAGACAATACTAATCAATCCACTTTTACCTCTCAAAATAGATCTTAATCTATAAGGGATCCTTTTTTGCCTTAGGTCTTATATGATGTGCTTGAAAATAGATTATCAGTGATTAGGCAAGGGTCACCAAAATCCTTGACAATCTTTAAAAATTAGAGTCATTTTGATCACTGAAAGACAGTCACTCTCCTAGGACAGTACTCGCTGTTCATTACAACTGTTTTTCCACTACATCATTATGAGAAGGGTGTAATCTTTTTCTGGTGTCACACATGGGATGTATCAATTGCATAGCTGTAAACATCACAACCTAAAGGAAAATATGTAGCTTAATCTGTCTTCATTTCCAAGTTTGAAAAAAAATTAAATACTATATAGCTAAAATGGTACCCTTTTATATATTCTGACAATAATACTAAATTCATGATCAAAGATAACTCACAACATCCACACATTAAATGCTGCTGAGGTGGTCCCTGGAATTTCAATTATTTTCATAGATTGCCCTCTTGTGGCCATATATGATGCTACGAACAACAAAACAAAAATGCTACATATATTTTGTTTCGTTCTATCTGGTAAATGCCTTGAGGTTTTATTAATATCTGAATATTCATTTTATAACATTTAATGATAAAATACCCATGAATATTCTTCAATTTGAATTATAAGCAAAATACTGATTTCTGAAAATTCACTATTGGATGCAATCAAATTACTCAAGAAATATAATAAGTAAAAGAAGGTTTAATATGGTTATTTATTAGTTTTAAACCATGAACATTCATTGATCCATAAAGCTAATATAATGGTTTAATTTCATAAAATAAAGTTTTAGTCCTACCTTTAATATAATTTTCAGGAGAAAGAAATTTTAGAATATAATAGTAATATCTAAGATTAGTATTAGAAAAGTACTACTACTGGTATTAAAAAGAATTTCTCCTTGGTTATCTGACATACTTAGTAAAGCACTTTTATTCCCAAAGACAGCTTAAAATAATACCACTATGCTATCAGGCACTTAAGCTGTTAAATATGTATTGATCCTGGGCTGGCTATTTAAGCTTTCTCAGTCTCAGTTTCCTGATTTGTAAAGAGAGGAATTTGAGCCAGGTGATCTTGACTAACATCTATTTCATATGTGACTACATCCCATTCACAAGAACTAACTAGCAATCAACAGCTCTGTTCTTGTTTTTACTTTCTCCACCTGATTTCTAGAATGCAAGGCAAAATATCTATTGAGTTCTCATTTTTTGAAGCTGCTGCCTCCTGATCCCATTTGCAGGCTTCAGAGATAGTTCTTTTCAGAGCAAAGGGATTCAATGACACACAGTGTTTACAGTCTCCTGTTGTTCTCAGTGCTAGAACAGCAAGGTGTGGCCCAGAGCCAACAGAATGGAGGAAAAGGACCACAGGCAAAGGGAGGCTGAGCAGGCTCCCCTGGGTAAACTAAATTAGTTGACCTTTCTACCTCTTCCAGAAGGGACATATGCCAAGAAGAAAGGTAAAACAAGCTCTGTGGCTAATATCAGGATCAGAAATGGACATAAATTAGATCATATAAGCTTTGTAAATATTTACATAACATAGATCTGAGGAGATATATTTATATATAGTGATTTTATAATGTATCGATTACACCAATAAAATGTATATTCATCGAATGAGCTTTAATATATGATTTAACGATAGATTTAAAACCTATGCATCATTAAAAAAATTTTTTTTAGATGTAAAGATTTTTTAAAAAAGCTGATTAATCTCTTGTACATTTAAAACTCCTAGAAAAGAACATAAGCAGAACACTCTTGACGTAAATCATAGCACATTTTTTTTGGATCTGTCTCCTAAGACAAAAGAAATAAAAGCAAAATAAACAAATGGGACCTAATTAAACTTAAAAGCTTTTGCACAGCAAAGGAAACCATGGACAATACAAAAAGACAGCCTACTGAATGGGAGAAAATATTTGCAAACAATATAACCCATAAGGGGTTAATATCCAAAATATATAAACAGCTCATACAATTCAATATCAAAAAAAAGATATGGACACAAACTAAGTGTCCATCAACAGGTAAATGGATAAAGAAGATGTGGTGTGTGTGTGTGTGTGTGTATGCATGTGTGCATACACACACACACACACACACACACACACACACACACACTAGAATAATCCTCTACCTCAACCAACCCAAAGGTCAATGGTATGTTAAAATGAAGGGAAAACAAATGATAATGTTGTATGAAAGTATAAAATTGTTATATAAAAAGACAAGCAAAAGGCAAAATTCAAAATTTGTTTTTCATTCTTTTTCAACATTTTTCTGGTGATAAATACAGAATATCTAACTCGTGAATTGTTGAATTTTAATTTGGAAGATATCACCTCAGCCAAGTTACAACATAATTACCACAATGTCTACTATTCAGTGTTTATGCTTCCATAAACACTTTCACTCCAATACTGCATTATGATGGCTCCTAAACATTTAGGAGAAGTGTGTTCAGTGGCAAAGACTTCATTCCTGACAGACCTGATATCCATTTCTGGCTCTCACCTGTTCTAGTTACAATGTCCCAACAACCCTCTTCACATGTAAAATGGTAGTAATCATAGTACTTACCTCATAAGTTAGTAACATGACTTAGTGACATGACATAATGCCTTAGGGATTTGGCACATTATCTTGTACAGGATAACTACTCAGTACATGTTAGTTATAAATATCAGCAATGTTAAGTCAAGGATGAGTCAAATATATACTGAGTGAATAATAGTTGTGTCCATTATTAGGGACACACACTATGTTCATTTAGGCCATATATTTCTACTGCTGTAAACCATTAAAATGTACAAGAAGTAGGTGTTTAATATATTTCTTTTTTCTCCTAGAAAATATCTTTAATACATGTGCCTTTACATAATATATTGCATACACCACAGTGTGGTGAGCACATTTTTCTTCAATGAAATAACACAGTCCTTATTCACATATATATGACGAGCATTCTTAGAATCATCTTTTTTACACATGTTTTTTAAAAATTGAAGTATAGTTGATTTACAATGTTGTGTTAGTTTTAGGCGTACAGCACAGTGATTCAGCTATATATATATATATATATATATATATATATATATATATATATATATATATATATTCTTTTTCAGATTTTTTCTAGTAACCTTACAGGTTACTACAAAATATTGAGTATAGTTCCTTGTGCTATAGAGTAGGTCCTTGTTGTTTGTCTGTTTTATATATAGTAGTGTGTATATGTGAATCCCAAACTCCTCATTTATCCCTCCCCCACATGTCCCCTTTGGTAACCATAAGTTTGTTTTCTGTCTGTGGGTCTATTTCTGTTTTGTAAATAGATTCATTTGTATCTTCTTTTTTAGATTCCACATATAAGCGATAGCATATATTTGTCTACAGGTGTTTTTACATGGTGCTAATGTAGACTTCTTATCAAAATACAACTCTCAAAAGTATTCATTAACAGAAAATACAGGAAATATTTACTAGACCAGACAATGGAGTCCTGTGCTGGGTACTGGGCCAGGTACAGGAGATTTGGTGAAAAATTTCTCATTGTCCTCACCTTCCAGTTTCTGACAACCTTGTGGAAAGCAGATATGCAAACAATTCTAATACAATGTGATGCATGGTCACCTAGGTACTCAGCTAAAACAACTAGTGCTGTAGTCATGGTTAGGTTAGGATGGGTTTTTTTTTTTTTTTTTTTTCTTCTTCATTTTTTTTTTTTTTTCTTGAAGGACAGCAAGAAAATACTTGCAGAGATTTCCCAGAGGAGGTGACTTTTAAATTTGTTCTTGAAAGCTAAAAAGGAGCTGGCCAATAGAGAAGAGTATGGTAGATATAGCAACACAGCATTTCAGGCAGGAGGAATTTTATGATCAAAGGAAAGAAATCTTAATAAACTAAAGATCACACATTTATACAGATGAAAACTGTATAATTAAATAGAAAAAGATAATGAGACAATGGAAACTATTAAACAAGATAGAAGAGTGTAAAATTAGCCATAATCCCTTATTATGATGATATCTAAGGTAATTTTATTTTTGTTTTGTGGCTGTGTGTTCTGTGGGGGGGTAATAGAGGGATTGTTTCTATTTTTACTGGGATCTCAGGAAAATATATGCCAAAAATGAGAGAACCAGGTACTTAAAACTCTGCTGGACTCTCTAGCAAAACTTGGAAGTAAAAAATCTATTTATAGGTACTCTCTGTGGTAAGCTGGTATTCACTTTGGAATGGCTTGGCATATAAGTAAAATGTTACCACTTGTTTTTTTCAGTAAAGCAGTTTTTGTACCCTGCCACACCAAGTATGAATGCAAATAGAAGTTGGAGCTTTTTTTCATTTCTAGAAATGTCTGTAATCTTTTTAATAGTGGGTTTTGTTCTCATGAGCTGCTCTACATAAATTGTTGGTTTGAAGGTTGGCATCGTTTTGTAGCTTGCAATATGAATTTTATAGTTAAGGGTTTAAAATTATGTATAAGGCAAAAAGTCTCCATTCTTTCTTTGAATGTTCCTGCTGCAGCTAACTATTCCCATTTTTCATAGCCAGAATGATTTCTATAAGCTTCTTTTGTGGAATGAAAAAATGTTTAAGCTTTCATTTTGTATTCTTTAGAGCAAAGGGCATATTTCTGGTCTTCAGGTGACTTGATGAAGTGGTCCAATCCAAATGTAACTTGGCTGTTCCCCAGAGCAGGGAAAGCTGTTTAATAACTTTTTGAAATTGAGTCATTTTCATGTCTTACACATTAATTCTCCACAGTTAAAACAAGAGCCCCCAGAGGCTCTTGCACTGCCCTCTTGTGGAGAAAAGTGAAGTATTTTTCCTTTAAGGAACTTGCTGCACATTATAATACAATTTTCATAAACAGTACTTGTCATCATAATTAGTTTTGAGAACCACATTAGACAGTGTAATAATTTTATTTCATCCATCAAACATAATTTTGAAAACTCAAGAGGAGAAGGAAAGTCTATATTTATCCACCTTCCATGTTTTTTCTTCTTTCCTAATGTTCCAAGTTTCCTTCTTTTATCATTTCCTTTCTGTTTAGAGAATTTCCTTTAGACATTCTTTTAGAGTAGGTCTATGGGTGCCAAATTCTCTTACTTTGCTCTCATCTGAGAATTTCTTGATTATCCCCTGCATTTTTAAAGGTTATTTTCACTGGATATAAGATTGTGTTGACAGATCTTTTCTTTCAGCATTAAAAAAAAATACTACACCACTTTCTTCTGACATCTAAGGTTTTTGATGAAATTCCACTATCATTTGAATTGATTTTTTCCTATAGATAACATGTCATTTCTCTCTGGTTGCTTTCAAGACTTTTTCTTTGTATTTGTTTTCAGAAATTTGACTAGAATGGGAAAATGGGGAATTTTCAGCTAATATTTCTTAGAAGACGTTTCCAGCCCACCTTCTTTCGCTTTTCTTTTTTAGACTGCATTGACATGAATGATAGAGATTTGGTTTCAGTTCCATATGTGTGTGAGACTATGTTGTTTTTCAGTTTATTTATTCCTTTTTTCAGATTAGGTGATTTCTATTTCTTTTAAATCTCCAAATTCTGTGATTCTTTTCTCTGCCTTCTCCATTCTGCTGTTGAGCCCAGCCATTGAGTTTTTATTTTTGTTATTGTACTTTTCAGGTCTAAAATTTCCATTTGGTTCCGTTTATATCCTCTACTACTTTGATGAAACTTTATATTTCTTTGCTGAGACTTTATTTTTTATTTTTTTCAAGCATGTTTATAGTTGCTCATTGAAGCATTTTAATGATGGCTGCTTTAAAATCCTTTACAGATAATTCTAACAATTGTACCATCTTAGGATTGATGTCTGTTGATTGTCATTTCTCATTCAGTCTGAACTCTCCCTCATTCTTGCTATGCTAGTAATTTCCTATTGAAACCTGGACATTTTGGGTATTATGTTATGAATCCTGAATCTTATTTAAATTTTATGTTTTAGCAAGCCTCCATTGACTACTCCAGTGGGTGAAGTGGTTGCTGCCTCATTAATTCCAGGTAGGGGCAGAAGTCCAGGTTCTCAACCTATTCCTATTGCCATTCTTAATGGCTTGAAAAATGACAGGAAATTCATTCAACAACCTGATGTTTTAGGTTTTTCAGTGTCCTTGCCTCCGTTAGTTTGTCTCTGACACCGATGCTCATAGGGCAATGCTTGATCTTTCATCATCAGTGACTGCCTGATTTTCTAAAGCCCAGCGGTAAGAACTTAAGTATTTGACTACCATCTCCGGTGATCCACCTCACTTCTTCCTGTATTCCACCGCAGCTATGCTGTGATCAGATGTACATGTCACAGGGCCACTTATTATAGAAGTTAGAGAACAATTTGAGGGAGGGAAGCTGTGTGTAAGGAATCTAATGAGGAGGCTGCTGCAGAGGTCCAGGTGAGAGATAGCAGCGATTGGGACCAGGGTTCTAACAGTGGAAAGGGAATGTTTGGGTTTGAGATGTATTTTAAAGATTTAATGGATGGAAATTGGAGAGTACATTGGTGGAAGTTGGTGATGAAAGAGTAGTTCAGGAACAAGAAAGATTCAAGAATGACATTTAAGTGTTGAACTGAAGTGCTTGACTTGGTGGTAGAACCATTTACTGAAATATAATATATAGGAGGAAAAAATGATGGCAATACTGGATTTGTACTTGAGGTGTTTGTGACATGCAAGTTGTAAAGTGGATCTAGAACTCAGGAAAAACATAAGTAATCAATAATAAGTAATAAATAGCATATGTTGAGAGAAATTTATCTTTATAGAGATAGATAATTTTTAAAGCTATACTTGGAGTCACAAGTTTGGATGATTTTATGGAGAGAGATAAGTAGAGAGCTGAGGATGGGTCCTGGAGCAATGTTTGTCTAATTGATTTTACCCATATATGATCTATCCAGGATGATAATCATTTTATAAATGTGGAGTCTCTATGCAAAGATTTCTTAGAGCTCCATATTTAATATGGTGAGATGAAAACTACAGTTCCAATTTTTTCTTTTTATTGTCTTAAATTTTCTTCCCTACTTCAATATATTTTGGAGACTCCTTGCCATATTTCTTCCCTAGTTTCCTGTGGCTTTTCTCTTCTCTCCTTTGAAGGAAGTACTTATTAGCAAGGGAATTGTCAAAGCCTTTAGTGTGTCAAATAGGAAAGCCAACAATCTTGTTCATCACTATGTGCCTCATGAGGAAACAAAATAAAACTACAAAAGCAATAACAACTACCAGATGAGTAGTGTAGGAGTAGATTTGACTGGTATCAATTTTCCCCCGCTTTTTTTCTCTTAAAACATGTTCCTCTGGATCAAATTTCCAAATACCACCTGCGACAAAAACAACATTCAGCAGATCTCTGACAAAAGCAAATAGAAACTACAATAGAACATTCACTCCTGAGTCTTGAAATATCCCCGACATATCAACATACCGCCTACAGCCTAGAAAAATAAAATACAACCACCTACATCCCCTCCCACATCTAGCATGACTCAAACACACACTTTCCCCCTAACCACACTTATAAAGAATGTCTACTCAGTTGAAAAATTTAGTTTTCCTAAAGTCAGCAATAAAATATAATACATTATGCAGTCACAACAGGTTTTATTAATGCTGGAAAATATTTCTGGATTTAAACTAAGAAAGTTAAAGTATATGTGTTTCACACAAAGGTTATAAATGTTTTCTTAATTGATAAAGAAGAACATCCTTCACAGAATATATGCTCAGTAAACGTCTATTATATAGAACTGGAAACTGTCATAATATTTCACTAAAGAGTTCACACTTGTAATAATATATAATGGAAAATAATCTGAAAAATAATATATATATGTATAACTGAATCACTTTGCTGTACACCTGAACTAACACAACATTGTAAATCAACTAGACTTCAATTAAAAAAAGAGTTCACACTAAGATTATAATAACTATATAGGAGTCCAAAATTGTTCATAATCTGGACAATATTCTGCCCTATGTTGAGCCATTAATAAAATGAATGTGAGGTTGTTTTTGAAAGAACCAGATGATTCCATGTTTTCCTATATCAACTGCAATTAGTTACTACCATTTGTACCTGGTACTGTTACTTTTATACTCAACTAACAGGAATAACTTTTTTTTTTTTTAATAAATACTTGAGTTTTGAGTTTAGGGGAAACTTAGATATGATAGATGATCCTCGAATGTGAACATGATTACATACAAATATATATGATTAGATACATTTAAATTGAATGTTTATGCAATATGAAGGACTATCATAACATTTTTGGAATCTTATTTATATTATGAACATTACGTCTTCTCTTTTATTAAATTAGAATATTTCTTGAGCTATTATTATTCACCTACACTATGCTTCAGGCTGAGATCATTAATCATGGAAAGCTGGGGATGCATGAAATGTCCTTACAGAGGAAAAGTATTCTAACAGTTGGTGACAATGCCAATGACTGGAAACATGATGAGCAAAAATTAGTGCCAGGAAAGCAAGCAACAACAAAAATACCATCTTATCCTATATATTTGATCAAACTTGCCAAATTAATCATAATCTAATCTTCTAAATTCCTAAATATTTAGTTTTGGCTGCCTGTTCTTTTTCTTGTACAGATCTTTGCTCCAAATTTCCTTCATTCCCAAGGTTTCAAATGTCATCTCTATATGGACATTTCTACCTGTGATTTCCATCTAAAACCCCAGTTTAAAATTTTCAATGCCCCAGCAACTATTTCCATTGACAATACAATCACACCTTGTCCAAAACAGATTACTTTCAAATGAGTTTTCTTTCTGATATGTGTTTTGTTGTAATCAGGACACTATTCATAATACTACTAAGGAAATTATTAATTCTACAAATAATATACTAATGACATTTTTGAGCCCTTACTCTATCAAGCATACAGTTATGCACTTTACTTTCATGATTTCATTTAACCCAACCAATCACCTAATGAGGTAGCTATTATCATTTCCAGTTTTTTGCAAATGAAGAAACAAATCAGAACTTATAGAAAATAAATGACATGTCTAAGGTCAGTTTTTAGGGAAGGGAATTAGTGATAAAATTGAACAGACTTTTAATCCAAGTCAACTTTACTGCAAATCTTTAAGCACGTAAGTTATGTTTTTCAATAACAAAGTCACTTAGGTCAAATGATTTAATTTGACTTTTCTCCCTTCTTCAATTGTTTCTCTGATTCCAGGTCCCATTGATTATTGTCTCACAGTGTGTATGGTGATACTGTGAAAAAAAAAAAATATATATATATATTTGGTCATTCAGATGACCAAAATATATTACTCATATACATTTGGTCTTTGTGTGATTCCTCTCTCACAGCCCCCAAAACCCTTGTAATTTCCTAAGTGTGGAGAGTGATAAAGTGTTATGTTAATGAGGTGACTTTTGGATAGCTCCTAAGAAAGGGAGCTGGTTGCCAGTGGAACCAACCAAGTAATTAGAGGATCTGAATTTTCAATCCCACCCACTGACCTCCGGGGAGGGGTGAGGGGGCTGGACATTGAGTTCAGTCACCAATGGCCAAGCAGTTAATCAATCATGACTATGTAATAAAGCCTCCATGAAAACCCAAAAGGACACAGTTTGGAGAGCTCCCCAGTTGGTGAACAAGTGGAGATTCAGGGAAAGTGGTGCACCTGGAGAGGGCATGGAAACTCTGCACCATTTCTTCATACTTTGCCCTATGCATCTATTCCGTGTGGTTGTTCCTGAGTTATAGCTTTTTATAATAAATAGTAATCTAGTGAGTAAACAGGTTTGCTGAGCCACTCTAACAAATTAATCAAACTCAAGGAGGGGGCTGTTGGAACCTCCAATCTGTAGCCTATTGGTCAGAAGCACAGGTTATTTAGCCAGAGCTTACAACTGACTAGTGTCTGAAAATGTGTAAGTGTGTGTGTGTGTGTGTGTGTGTGTGTGTGTGTGTGTGTATCTGGTGTGGGGGGTGGGGTCTTATGTGACTGAGCCCTCAACCTGTGGAATCTGATGCTACCTCTGGATAGATAGTGTCAGAACTGAATTAAATTATCAGACTTCTCCCCCTACACACACACATTGGAATGTGGTCCAGGAACCCAAAAAGAGTACCATTTCCATTTCCATGGCTACAAAGTCTGGTTGTGGTAGATTACAAAAGTGACCACAATTTTTTTGCAGATCCACCCACTAACAAGTGGAGTACAGTTACCTACTCCTTGAATCTGGACTGGCACATGATATACTGAGGACCATAGAATGCTCCAGAAATGAGGTTGTATGAGTTCTGAATCAAAGTCTCAAGAGACTTCTCATGCTCTGCTCTCCATCTTGAAACCTCTGCCACTGCTGTCTATTGAACACACCTGGCCCATGTAAAAACTAAAAGAAAAACACCAAAGACCTCTCAACTACTAAAATACCTTTACAGACTCCTGTCCTAAAGCTACCATGAATTACCCTGTATAATGATGTCTGAAATCATGCAAAATCCAATAAATCTGTGACTAGTAGTTCTTCAGAGTCATACTTTAATTAGATGTAATAAATTATGAATGAAAATAGCTACAAGTAAAATTATTTATTTGAATTACAATTGGTTATAAGAATAGAGAGATAAATATTGCTATAGTCCAATAATCCTGGTGGGTTTGATTATCTGAGTTGAGGCTTTTGGAGAAAAGATAAGGGCATGCAGGCTGGAGGATATGATGGTGAGATGGTTTCTTATCAGAATGAATAACTGGATTGTGAGTCACCTGAATGTTGGCCACCAGAAGAAACACTCAAGTTTTTGTAACTGAACCTTTATAGTTTGCTGTTGCTGTATATGAAGACACAAAGGCACATTTACAAATTATATTTATCACTCAAAGTTACAGAAATAAGGAGCAAAGAACAGAATCAGGATATATAAAGAGTCTAACAAACTGAAAGAATGAAAGTCAGATGCTTAGTTTCATAAGAAATAATTGCCCAACTCAAACATGTTAGAACAGGGTGGGGAAAATCTGGCTTAAGAAAATCCCATGTTTAAAAAATAAACCATTAAAAGAACAAATACCAGAATGGGTTTTATTCTTCCACAGTTTCAGCATAGAAGAGTGATATGACTTGTTATCAAAAAGTAGTAAGGTGATTTGGAATCCCAAAGCATAAATACAATGTTTGATTTTGCAAGATGATGAAAGCTGTGTTCTTTTTATATTTGGGAGAAGGAAATACTTTCCAGCTCTGGGCTCCCAATTGCAAGAGGAATATCACCAAACTTTAGTCCAACCTTTGAAAGCAAGTTGAGATGAAATAATGTCAAATGTGGAAGCTCTAAAAGAACCAGTATCAATCTAATCCATAAAAAACGTTAAGTTTTTTTCAAGTTAAATTCCATGAAATACTAGATGCATTAATTATCTATTGTTAGAAAAATAGGGATAATGTGCCACAGAAAGATTCTAGAAAAATGAGTATTATTTTTAAGTAGACAATAGTATATTATATGTTACGTATTTTTTAAATTATGATAACAAAATTCGTTTTTGTTAAGTAATCTATTCCCCGGTACAGATCAATGAAGGATTCCCCAGTACTGGTCAGTGAACTATTAACTATATTCTAATGTCTGACAATTGATCAAAACCAGTCAGGCAAACAGGAATGATGTTTTCGTGACCACGTCTAGCCCTCCACTGGTCATACATAAGTTTGTGGACACACTAAATTCACTCCCTCAATTCTGGTTTCCCTACTTTTAAAGAAAGGCTTTTTGGGGGGTCAGGTCATCTTAATAGTTCCTTATAATGCTATTTATTATGTTATGCTAAAAATTAGTTCTAAAATAATGTTCCTATAAAAGGAATCATTAGTAGTTATAATTTTACAGAGGATTTTTATTGATTCATTAAATATGAAAAAAATTGATGTATGATTGCATAATAAAATTTTTCTAATTCCATCTTTCCATCTTTTAATTTTCCTTAGGAAAAAGCATGAGGTTTTATTTCTATGCTAATAATTTAGTATAGTATAAATTATAAGCACTGTTTTTTAAATGAATTATTATTCCTTTAATATTCCTGTCTTCCATTACATATAAGCATATATTCCCACAAGGTGGTGCTCTTTATTTAAAAGTTCCAACAGAAAGTAGTTTTGTTCTATATTTGCATAGTGCTCAAAGATATAGTACAGGCTTCAGCGTATTGTAAATGATCAAATGAGCAGTGAAAATGCATTTGTTACTTAAAATTTATTTTTATTGATCATTTTACTTCACTTATTGGATTAAAGTCAGATTTTTATTTTAAAAATGTTAAATGTACAAATAAGTTGTGGTGGTAGCAATTCAGTTACTGAGAATTCAGATGTTTTAAAAATTAAGAGTTAAGATATGAATTGGAAAATGCATTCTATATATAAGCAAAAACATGGAGGGAAAGATAATAAGAATATAAGTTTGTATGGAACAGAAGTTCTTCTCTGGATATAGAGGGAAGCTATAATGTAGCATGGAAACAGTGTCTAGAAAATCTTTAATATCAAGCCAAGTACAAAGAAGTCATACATTAAGCACATTTTATTAACTAGAATTCAGCTATTGGGGAAGGGGGGAGGAAAGCAAAACGAGGGGGGGGATTAAAAAATAGAAAAAGAGAGAAAGAAGGAAAGATATAAAGCAGAGAATGAATAATGACTGTGATTTTTCTTTTTATCCACCATTTCTTTCAAGAATCTCATTTCTTGAGTATGAGGTAGGAAGTTTGAATTTGCGATTTCTTCAGTGCCCTTAGTTCCCTCAAGTCTCTCAGAGTATTAACTCTCACCTTCTAAGGCCCATGATAATGTTCAAAATTTTATATTATTTGTTCACATCACTCATCAGTACTAGGTAAAGAGTTTACCTAGTAACCAACCAAAGGAAGAATAATAAATTCTAATACTGGATAAAAAAAAATTGGGTGAGAGACTTCCCTGGCAGTCCAGTGGTTAAGACTCCGAGATTCCACTGCTGGGGGCACGGGTTCGATCTCTGGTCAGGGAACTAAGATCCCGCATGCCGCACTAAGATCCCGCATGCTGCACTAAGATCCTGCATACCGCACAGCGTGGACAAAATAAAATAAAATAAAATAAAATTTAAATTTAAAAATAAAAAAAACAAAATAAATTGGGTGAGGAGTTCTACTTCCACTTAGGATAATAGAAAGTGTTAAGAGAACATTGCTCCTATGCTAACAATGAGAAAAAAAAGGTGATCTAAAAACATCATAATTTTTCCTTTAACAATCAGAGAGCTGAGGATGCAAGGCAACCAGATAAACCAAATACTCAAGGTTGACAAGACCCTCTGAGGAAACACAGGATACTCAAACTGCTGAGACAAGTAAAAGCAGTCATAAAAGTAGGTGAGAAGAAATAAACTCACATTTTAACAAATTCTTAAAAGCCTAGTGTGGGCTATCATGAGAGATCAGAATTCCTGCACCAGCTCCACCATCAGTTTTTTATAAGATGGGCTCAACTGCTGCTTGGGGATAGGCATAAAAACAGAAAAATGTGTCTGCCACTGAGGAAAGGGCAAGAACCCTTTTAGCATCTAACATCTTTCTTGTCCTTCTTTGATAAGAAAAGTCATCTGTCTGCAAAAGAAAGGAAGGGAAATCCTGCCATAAGTCCCAGGCAGAAGTTGGCTGCCACTAGAGAGGGCACAGAGAATCCTCTCACTCCTTGTTCCCAGGACAAGGTCAGCTGCCACTGGGAGTGGAATAGAAATCCACCTCCTCTAACCATCATGGCCAGTAGGAAAAAAACATCTGCCATTGGGAGAGGAGGAAGAAACCAACTTAATTCTAGGACTTTGCAATAATATAAAAAAGAGGTCCACTGCCATGGAGGAAGGGCAGGAGACTAGCTTGTGGAAACACTTACTGATTTGAGACAGAGGTCAGCTGCCTTGGAGCGAGGGTAGAAAACTCTAGACCACTAGGGAAGGTCCAGGAAAGTGGAGAAAGACCCTGTCCTGAGGCTTGATGCACAGAACCAGCTTAACACTAAGGCTGGAGGAGTAGAACTATGAACTCCCAGTCTCCCTTTTCCTGGCTCTTCACAATGTATAACAAGCTACAGTAGTCTATTGCTAGGGAGGGCCCAAGAATGCAAAGAGAAATTTCCCCCCACCCATTTTGTAGCACAGGCATGCAGAGTCTTCTGAAAGTTGAGAGTGGAACAGGAATACTTAGACAAATCTTCTGGCATGTACATGATACAATGTCAATGTATCAATGTTGTATATACATGACTAAAACTTAAAAATGTTATTTTCTTTTCTCTCTTTTTTCATTATTTTCTCCCTCTTCCCTCTACTTGATTCTTCCTATCAAGGCCAGCTTCCAAGGTGATGATTCAAAATTGTGTTACTTTAATGGTGTTATGTCTGAAGGCTACAAGAGGCTCAGAATCTTAATTATAGTTACTAAAGGATTATGATAAATCCTCACAAAACAGTGAAATGCTGGTTTAGTTTTACAGATGAGAAAACTGATGCTCTGTGAGAATAAGTAGCTGGTCTAAAATCAAAGCAATTATTAAAGTGATAAAATTGGGATTAAACCCTAGGGTCATTTCTTAAGATTTTATTTCTATCTCATATAATCACAGTATTTAATAAATATTCTCTCTTTTGTTCTTTCCCTCAATGAAACTAAAATCTAATATTGCCTTTTAAAGACATCATCCCCTTGTGATTAATTCCAAAGAGGGGTTTCCACAGTTGCAGCTTTGACCAGCCAAAAGAAAACCAGTGATCTTAGTTCCACTTCTGCCACTAACAAGATATGACCACCACAAGAAGGTTATTTGTCTTTCTGAATCTTGATTCCCTTATTTGTAAAGGTATACAGCCATACAGTCTGTAAGGTCAGTTCCAGTTCTACAGTATATAAGTGTAAAAATGGACTGACTGTAAAAGACCAGTTCTACCATATTGATGAACCAAACTTTGGATTGGCTATATGTTTGCATCCACCTTTCTTTTCATGTGGATTTTACATATAAACATTTTAAAGTTTACTATTTGAACTGGCTGTGAAATTAAGGACAAAATGCTATTGAAGTTTATTGCTCATAGAAGCTATCAAAAGCAATGTGAATTAGATTTGTGGATTTACAAAAATGTCATTGGCAATTTGCTTCAGTAATTCCTTATCCCATCTTAAATAGTAAAAAGTAGCATAAAGACTAAAAGCACAGAAATTCCAGAGACTTACTCTGAATGTATTGCTGAGGAAAATTTTTCTCAAGATGATAGGCAAACAGTCCTAACCTTTGAATCATTTGATTCATGAAACCCTTGTTTATATACAAATAAATCTGTTATATTCACTATAGTGGGGGAATAGAACTTGGTTCCCTACTTACCTCTGTTTCTTTCTATAACATAACATTCATAAACATTCATATATTTTCCAGCAGGAAATTATTTAATGTCCTATATTGCATATTTTCCTCTAATTTGCTTCAGTGTTGGCTTGGACTTCTCTCTTTCTACACTCTCTCCCTAGATGACCTTAACTATTCCCATGCTTTTAAATATTATTTACATACTGTAGTCCCTGAAATTTAAATCTCAATCCACGTAAAGAACTCACATATGTCAAGCTAAATAACATCCTCCTGATATATGCCCAGGAGTGGGACTGCAGGGTCATATGGTAGCTCTATTTTTAGTTTTCTAAGGAACCTCCATACTGTTCTCCATAGTGGCTGTACCGATTTACATTCCCACCAACAGTGTAGGAAGGTTCCCTTCTCTCCACACCCTCTCCAGCATTTATTGTTTGTGGATTTTTTGATGATAGCCATTTTGACTGGTGTGAGGTGATATCTCATTACAGTTTTGATTTGCATTTCTCTAATAATTAGCAATGTTGAACATCTTTTCGTGTGCCTCTTGGCCATCTATATATCTTGTTTGGAGAAACGTCTGTTTAGGTCTTCTGCCCATTTTTTTTTATTGGGTTGGTTATTTTTTTGATATTGAACTGTATGAGCTGTTTGTATATTTTGGAGATTAATCCCTTGTCGGTCACATTGTTTGCAAATATTTTCTCCCATTCTGTGGGTTGTCTTTTCATTTTGTTTATGGCACTCCTGGGCATACATCTGGAGAAAAACATGGTCCAAAAGAATACACGCACCCCAATGTTCATTGCAGCACTGTTTGCAATGGCCAAGACATGGAAGACACCTAAGTGTCCATCGACAGAGGAATGGATAAAGAAGATGTGGGGCTTCCCTGGTGGCGCAGCGGTTGAGAATCTGCCTGCCAATGCAGGGGACACGGGTTCGAGCCCTGGTCTGGGAAGATCCCACATGCCGCGGAGCGGCTGGGCCCGTGAGCCACAGCTGCTGAGCCTGCGCGTCTGGAGCTTGTGCTCCACAACGAGAGGCCGCGACGGTGAGAGACCCGCGCACCACGATGAAGAGTGGCCCCCGCTTGCCGCAACTACAGAAAGCCCTCGCACAGAAACGAAGACCCAACACAGCCAAAAATAAATATAAATAAAAAATTAAAAAAAAAAAATTAAAAAAAAAAGAAGATGTGGTACATATATACAATGGAATATTACTCAGCCACTAAAAGAATGAAATAATGCCATTTGCAGCAACATGGATGGACCTAGAGATTGTCATACTGAATGAAGTAAGTCAGACAGAGAAAGAGAAATATCGTATGATACCCCTTATATGCGGAATCTAAAAAGAAATGATACAAATAAACTTATTTACAAAACAGAAACAGACTCACAAACTTAGAGAACGAACTTATGGTTACTGGAGTGGCGGGGAAGGGTGGGGGGGGGAGGGAAAATTAGGGAGTTTGGGATCGACATGTACTCACTGCTATATTTAAAATGGATAACCAACAAGGACCTACTGTACAGCACAGGGACCTCTGCTCAATGTTATGTGGCAGTCTGGATGGGAGGGGAGTTTGGGGGAGAATGGATACATGTATATGTATGGCTGAGTCACTTTGCTGTGCACCTGAAACTACCATGACATTGTTAAT
This sequence comes from Balaenoptera physalus, assembly GCF_965194825.1. Classification (NCBI taxonomy): domain Eukaryota; kingdom Metazoa; phylum Chordata; class Mammalia; order Artiodactyla; family Balaenopteridae; genus Balaenoptera; species Balaenoptera physalus. Next base: position 37,984,149 of record NC_138892.1, on the reverse strand, counting down.
CAGCTATACTCCAATATAAAATAAAAAGTTTAAAAAAATCCTCCTTCCTCACTCCTCCCCAATTTTTATCTTCCTTGTGTTCTCTGTTTTGGTAAATTTCATGAACATCTACCCAGTAGCTCAGCTCAAAACTTAGGAAGGCATTTAAAATTTTTCCTCATCATGCACTTTCAATCCATCAGTAAGTCATCAGTTCTAACTTCAAAACAGATCTCAGCCTGCTTTACTTCTCTGTTGCCATGACTCTACACCAAACTCCCGCCATCTCTTACCTGGACTTCTACAGTAGCCTACCCGCTTACCAGGTTCTCCTTGCTTCAATTCTTGTCCTATTCTACTCAGTTTTTAAGAGCATCCAGCATATTATTTTAACACATAAATCTCATGTAATTTTCTCACATAAACTCTCCTATGGCTTCCTATAGCACTTGAAATAAAATCCACGCTTCTGTAAGACACAACATGATCTGGCTATTTTCTCTTACTCCAACCAAATGTAATACTCCAAGAAAATGTACTTTGTCTTTAGCTTACTAAACTTTAGTCACTCTTAATCCCTGTCTTAGTTTCCTAAGGGTGCTATAATAAATTACCAAAAATTTGGTAGCTTAAAACAGAAATGTATAGTTCTGGGTGCCAGAAGTCTGAAATCAAGTAGTTGGGCAGGTTTGGTTCTTTCTGGAAACTCTGAGGGAGACTCTATTCCATGACTCTCTCCTAGTTTCTGGTGATTGTTAGCAATCCTTGTCATTCTTTGATACATAGGTGCATGATTCCAATCCCTGTCTCCATTTTTACATGACATTCTCCTTTACGTGTCTCTCTGTGTGCTCTCCTCTTCTTATAAGAACAATAGTCACTGGATTTAGAGCCCACCGTAAATCCAGTATGATTTCATCTCAAGATCCTAAACTAATTACACCTATAAAGACTATATTTCCAAATAAGGTCACATTCCAAGGTTCTGGGTAAATATCAATTTGGGGGGAACACTATTTAACCCACTACTCTCCTTATGTTATTACATCTTACCAGATCATTCATCATCTACTCGTCAGGTAATTCATCTATTTGAAGTCACTTCCTCAGAGAGAACTTCCTTGATCTTGTCTTCCATTCTTAATTATAGCTCCCTGTTCTTTCCTTCACAACACCAGCCAAACATGTATAATTTCAGTGGAGTATTTAAGTTTACATATATATGTATGTATACATATATACATACTAAATATAAATGTATAAATGTAAGATAAAACATAAATATAGTAACGTGTTTGTGTGTATGTGTGTACACGCACATGCTCTGTATGATCAGTTAAGAACATAGGATATTTCACCTTCTTTTTGGAGTATTTCTTAATTTAACTTTGTCATCGTGCATACTCAAAGGAAGCTAGCAAGAAACAACTGGAGTATTTAAGAAATGGAGAAGAGTAACAAAATTACTTGAGGAGTGAAGCGTACAAGTGAGGAAGAAAATAAAATGAACAAAAACACCTGTAAATCTAAACAGGTATTAATGATAAAATATGAGAAAACAATGGAAAGGAAAAGGGAAGACATAAGGCAATAACACTTTGTATTATATGAGCTGTTGAGAAAAAACATCTAAAGTTCAAAAAAACTAAATATAAAACTTGCAGTCTATTAATCTGAGAGCAAGGATTATAGATAGATCTGCAAAAGGAAATTTTTTTTTGGTTTCCATAAAAACTAGCTTGCCAAAGGAAAGAAAGTTGCCTTCTCAGTCATTCATATTAAATCTAACCTTGATAGAAAATAATAAGAGAGTTAGATGAATGGCTATGGATACTCTGCTTGATGTGATAGTTAAATAAAACCTTTATATACTTTAGCAAAATCTGCATTTTTAGAGTTACACTTTGGCAATACATTTCAATTCTTGACACATCTTCAACATTAATATAAATGAAACTTCGTTTTGAGTATCTACAGCAACCTTTCTTACTACAATATCTTGAAAATGGAATTCCTTTATGTCCAAATAAATATTTAAAATTGTTTGAATAGCATTAAAAATGTGAACTTAAGTTAATGCCTTGATGACTTTAGAACTACATTTCTTAAGGACTAGGACACAGCATTCTTCCTGTGTTGTTTATGGCATCCAACATCATTTAGTTTAGATAAGCAAATCAAGACTGATTGCCATGTAATCCAATGTAAAGAGTTGATTAGTGCTTTGAAAGAAATAGATCCATAAGTAAAAATTTTAAAGGGGGGAAGGAAGGAGGGAAGGAAGGAAGGGAGTCTTACCATACGATCCAAGATATCAACTGCACTCTTTAGCTTAATACTAGTTACATCCTCTAAAAACAATACCAGGTAAAGGCTATTTTATACTGGAAACATTTTTATGCTGCGATATATTAAGTCCCAATGTTAACAAACATAAAATAAACATAATTCCAGACATTTATCAGTAGTTTAAAAGAATATTAATATAAACCTCTACTTAATTATCATTTACTATGTTTGCATTTTGGTGGTTTGTTTGTAGAATTAAAGTTCTGCACAGAGTAGTTCAACAAAAAGAATATAACTTTTTAAATCTTCATTCTGGTGCTGGCATCTTTCTATACAATGAGTGTAACTATTACAGGTTACAAAATTTTCATGCTCCAAATTATCTGGGAAGTATATCACATAATTTATTTCTATCTTCTATAATCTATCTTCTTTACACTTAAAAAAAAACCAAACTAGGGTGAAAGTCACATTTCCTCAAAGATTTTTTATTTCATTAATTTCGCATAGTTGGCCAAGAAGTAAGTTTGTGTGATCTAGCCATTAAAAGGGAGTAATTATATTAAATGAATTTTGAAAGTTAGACATCTCCAGCTGTTAAATATAGAAAGATCTGGAAGATCTACTATGTTTGGTTAAATAAAAAGGAAGGAAATAAACATAGAAGGGTGGGAGAAAAATATTTATTATTCAATAGAAATAAACCCAGCTATACATTATGGTAAGTGTAGAGTACTTTGTGTGTACTTTTGATGTGTAAGTACTTTGATAAGTAGAGTAATCTTCTCTGTATAGTGAATGTGCATGGAGAGCTGTCAGTATTTTAAAGGAAGACATTCTCATGAGTGTATATAAACAGGGAAAACAGCTGAGTTCCTGGCAAATATTAGTTGCTCAATAAACATTTGAATAAAATAATGACATTGAATAATTAATTAATAAGAAAGTTCATTCTATTTCTAGAATGTTGAAATTTTACCATTAAAAATAATCATTATATCATTAATATGTAATGATATTAAGTCATTACATGATCATTATATGATATAAAAATATCATTATAAACAAATGCTGAATTTTTATCTACATTTAGTCTGCATCTGTATAGATGATCATATGAATTCTTTTCTCTATTAATTAACACAGAGAATTACTTTCATTGAATTGTGAAAGTTAAAATAACCTTGCATTTCTAGAACCCAACTTGGTCCTGATGTCATATATTTATGTATTGCTTCATTTAATTAACTAACATTTTGGTAATATTTCAGGTCTTACTTTAAGACTTTTTGGCCTCATGTAGCAGACAGACCCAAGAGTGTCCCTCATGTTCATCCATTCTATAAACCCCTCCCTTTGAGCATGGGCAGGGGGTTTATAGAAGGGATGAATATGGGGCCTACCTTTGAGCATCACAGGGCTTGTGATTTGCTTCTAACTAAATAGAATATGAATGGCAAAGGTAATGGAGATCATAACCATCATTACACACGTATGTGTATATGTGCATATACACACAAGCACTCACACACATACATGTATATATAGACATATATACCAATAATCACGTGATCTCGGAAGGAGACCAGGAGCTCCAGATCAGAATGCCACCTAGCCCACACCTTGATTGCAGCCAGTTAAAACTCTGAGCAGAGGACCCACCTAAGCTATCCTCAGACTTCTGACCCACAGAAACTGAGATAATAAGTGTGTTGCTTTAAGCCTCTTAGGTTGTGGTAATTTGTTACACAGCAATAGAAAAATAATACACCTCATAAAACGACTTGGGAAGTGCTTTTTCATTTTAATAGTATAATTCCTCCCTTAAATGATAACAGAATTCACAGGTGAAGCCATCTGGCCCTGGATTTTCCTTTGTGAGAGGATTTTTTAATTGATGATTCCATTTCTTTCATGTGAAGTATTATTTGCACTTTTTAATTTCTTGGGTTAACATGGTTAAGATGTGTTTTCCTAGGAATTTTCTCATTTCATCTACAGTTTCAAATTCATCAGCATAAATTGGGTTCAAAATAGCCTCATTATTTTGAACTTTACCAACCCACCAGAGAATTATCAGTTAATTTTTTTAAAAACCAACGTTTAGCTTTGTTTATACTCTACTTAAATATTTTTACTTTATTAATTTTTCCTGCTAGCTTCATTTTTGCCTTCTTTCTCTATACCCTAGGTTTTATTTGCTCTTTTATTTCCTAGCTTCTTGAGATAATGCTTAGATCACTGATTTTCGGCCTTTATTTTTTCTAACATATAATAATGCTATAAATTTCTAAGCAGGGCTTTAACTACCTCCTAATATGTTTCAATATGTAGTACTCTAATATCACTAAATTCAACATTTTTTTCTTATTTTTAGTTTGAATTCTCTGACCAACGAGTTAATTAGAAGCATAGAGCATAATTTCCAAAAACTTAAGTACTTTGTATTTATCATTTTTTAATTTCATTTTTTGTATCAATTTCTAGCTGAATTCTGCTATTGTAAGAGAACATACTCTGTATGATTTCAGTTCTTTGAAATTTGTTGAGTTTTCCTGTATGATCCACATTTGGTCAATTTTGGGAAATAAAATGCAAGATTCTCTATATATCACTGAGGACAAGCTTGTTTATCACGTTGCTCATATTATCATTATCTTTACAGATTTTATCTTCTTGTTCAGTCAGGTACTGAAAGAAGTGTTAAAATATTCCACCATGACATAGGGCATTTATATTCTCCTTTTATTTCTGCTAACTTTTGTTCTCTATATTTTAAGTGTTTGTTATTAGGTACATAGCATTTAAAATTTCTACCTTCCTGGTATACCATTTTTTATATTTAAGTATCTCTTTTTATATTTATTATTTTTTATGAAAGACTACACTTTCTGATATTAATATAGCTGCACCTGCTTTATTTTGTTACCTAGTATTATATGGTATATCTTTTATGTCATTTTAGTTTCAACCTTTATTTCCATATTTTAGATTTCTTTATAAACTACACATAGTTTAAAAAAATTCATTCAGTCTTTATTTCACATTGACTAGTTTTTCCACTTATATTTAATACAATTACTTCTACTTATATTTAATACAATTACTTATATACATTTATTTAAAAGTTAAAATAATTGTGTTGGTTGTAATGTCAAATTTTAGTGAATTTCCTGGCCTTTTAGAGAATGGTAATGTAAATTAAATGAAACCCAGTGTTTCTGGATATGAATACCAAGATTTTTAATTTTTTTTTTTTTTCAAAAAGCTTGTCCATAGAAGAAAAATAGTCACTCATGTGGATTACTCATTTTAATCTATGATGAAGAAAAGGAAAAATAGTAAAAATAACTAGCATTACCACAAAACTTTCCACCATACTCCAATAAAAATATAAATTGTTCCTATGAGTAAAATATAAGATATCTGGAGAATTTGTTATATAGCCAAAAGATGATTTTGCAACTTTCCAGGGACTTTGATGAATATTTTTAGCCAATATTAAATTTTTAATATTATAACTCTTCTACTTTTCCTATAATACTTATAATTTTATATTTCAACAACTTGAAATATCTTTTGAAAAATAATTTAATAGCCTATCATAAGGCATATTCCTATTATGTGGTATTCTTGAAACAACATAGATTTCAATTGAAAATAATAATTTTGCATAATAATAACTTTGTTATGAATATATAATCAGATTCCTTTTTAAAGTGCCTGTAGTGATTATAATTAATGTTAAGTGAAAAAAGAGAATATGCATGTAATTTCAGCATTCACATTTTGCTGATTCATGTTTCCCTGAGTGTCCATTTGAAAAAGACAATGTAGTTACTGAAAGGTAGCTAGAATAAGTTGTTTTCCTTCCAGGTAAGTTCCTTCACATGGAGACACAAGTTCCTAGGTAGGCCTAGAGGACAAGTAAGCCTTAATGCTGCCTCCTCTGGAAGCCTAATGAGGAAATAGGGGAGCCACAGAAGTTTGCAGTTTCTTCAGCCAAACTTTGATGAATACCAGTGGTAGAATGGGGCAAATCATCAGAAAACTAGCTCCTTTCTCATTTTGCCGAAGGAGGTAGTGCATCACCTCACTGGGATCCCTGGAAAAGCAACAGCAGCAGCCCTAAATCTGTGCAAATTCTACTGCCTCAGGCTGTGCAGGAATGGCTCATCAGACCCTCCTTCTTAGAGGGCCAGCTGGGTGCAATCATGACTCTTTTCTGGAACGGCCAAATAAGAATTGGCCCATAGTCTAATCTCATTGAGGTTGAACAGGTGTTTAGCCATTAAGCTGCAGAGGCGCATGGAGGGTGTCTGGGGCTTCCTAGAAAAAAATAACTCACATATACTTTAAAAAAAATACCCCAAGACCAGGTTTAATTTTATACTCTAAACTTCAGCAATTAAATTTAAACTCATGTACTATAAATAAGTTGCAGTAGCCAGTTTTGTGAGTTGCTAAAGTCTATAGAGTTGAACTACTTTTGGATATTAGAGAAAGAAAGACCCTTCCATCCTTAATTCCTTCCATCCAAAATAAAGATTTTAATTTAATGCAAATTAGATCTTCAACATCTGGTTCAACATTCACCTCTCAAAACAAGTCTTCCAAAAAAATAAAAATAAAATCCCCCCTAAACACACTTACTGTGATTATTTCCATATAACACAAAAGTATTTATCTATGTACCATTTTTTTACACTTATCAATCATGTTTTAAAAAGAAACAATTGCTACCCAGTTAGAGTGCAAAAATCTATAGCACTGAATTGATATCTTTCATTTTTTCTAAAGTCCCGGAATAGTACTGCATACACAATAGCATTACAAATATGTTTCCTAAATAAACTTTTATTCTTACTTTATATTTTTCACATTTTAATGAGCAATTACATGTATAAAGCTGTATTCATCCATCTGTCTTTCAGATAAACACCCTAAATTATAAGCATCTTTGATCAAGAATAAAAATAGTCCCACTTTATTATGTTGGATAAGAGCAGTCTAATTAGAAACCAGCCTCTTGTTTAGTCAAGAAACTAAAAAAGTCCCATTTTTTGTAGGAGAAAGTACATATTAAAATTTAAAAAAAAAGAAATATATACGTTTATATATATTACATATATTTATATATATACTCAAATGTGCTTATATATCCTATATATAAATACACACACATATGTACAAATAAATTTATGTATAATAAAAATAAAGAGAAATAGAAAAGATAGGAAAAGAATAAAATACAAGTATTTACAATGTCTGTAATTGAAATTATATTACTATTTTCGACAGAATTGTAATAGGGATTTTGAAGAACAAAGATAGGTAAATTAAAATGATTCATATTAAACTTTATATGATCAGAAAACTGAGTATATATTAATATATAGTTCATTGTTTTATTATTAACAAAAATAATATATCTTTGCAATAATGCAAGTTCCTAATTTATTTTACTTATTATGTCCTTTTTCATTAACATATTGCTTTTCCCTCAAAAAAATTTCAAGTACCTTTATTCTTATAGATCGATTAGAAATTAACAGTAACAACTAAGACCCTTATTTCTAACACGAAGTTGTTTTGTTACTCTCAGCTTCCCAAATAACTTCTCCTATCCTGGAAAAATCATTTCTAAAATGTTTCTTAACACATTAATCACCAGTGAAACAATATGCTGAGAGATCTCAAAAGTGCTTCCACATTCAGTGTTATTCTAACCCAACTTTTGGATGTTAGTCTATAATTCATATCTCTTTGTTCACTTTCATATTAAACATGATTTAAATGTTTGAATATAGGAAACCATGTTCAAATGTGCCCTCTAAATAAGTAGTTTGTGTTGAAATACAGACGCTTAAATAGGTCTAATCAGTAATGCATTAATGAATAGGAAATTACCTAACATGGAAATCTTTTGGTATCATATATACAAAGCATTACATTTCTCTCACGATAAAATTCCTGCATACGAACTATTTTTCATTATTTTGGCTACATATTCATGACTTCAATATTTTAAGTACCTATTCTGACTAGTTAAAAATATTGATAAGTTAAATAATTAAAATGAAGTTACTGATTCCTTTCTTCCCTATCCCCTATCCACACCGGCACATAGGAAGCAAATATTTGATTCAGTTGTTTTGTGTATATCTTCCAACTCTAAGGGATACACATTAATTTCCTTCTCCCCTTGCCTTTCATATATTCCATGGAATTGCCTGCTGATATAGCTGTTGAATAAATATCTAAACACAGAGATAACACTGCCTTCTTCTATGAGTCATTCCTTTGGGTCCACTCCCATTTGGCTTAGGAGAAGGACACGCTTCTCTTCTTCATGAGAGTAAAAACCCTGCATTACTTCTTACCAGCTGAAATTCTGCTAATGAGTCCTTTCTGGTTTTCACTTAGAGAGGCTAAAGGTGGTGATTCACAGTGGCAGGACTGATACTACTGTAATTATTAACTAATAAGTCTGTGGTATGTTTAGCACTCCTCCATGAAATGCGGAGATGCTTATCACCAATGGTACTAAGCTTTGAGGCTCTAAGTAAAATTTTGAATCAACAATGGAAGTTCCACTTCACATCTTTTACTTTCTTATTTATTGAAATTTTCAATACTTGATTTCCATTTGTTCCATCTGAAGACCTATTAAATTCCTCTTCATCATTCATTTGTTCGTTGGAGTGTAGTTATAAACCAGGCAGAAATTTCTGCTTTCAAAGGGATTATATTTAATGATATTAAACAAGATAAATAAGATATTCGTACCCAAATATATCCTTATGATTTTTGCACTGATGTTATTTTTCCCAGTGGCCAATATTTGTAGTTATCCTTGAGTCCTATTTCTTTTCCCACCAGAAGATTCTATTAATACTGCCTTTGTAAGGTTTTTATTCTCTGCTATTTTAAGTCTTGCTACCACTACCATAATCTGAAGTACACTCGTGTAATCTCATTCCAGAATTATTATAACAGCCTCAATCCCTTTCTCCATAAGGTATTCTGCTAGAGTTATTATCAATACATTAAGCACACAAATATGATCATATAAATCATGTGTTTGAGAGTATTTGTTCTTATTCATTCAGCAAGTATACATTGAGGAACTCACATGACAGTATTATTCTAGACCTTTGGAATATAATAGTGAACAAAAGAGACAATGCCTCTAACTATATGGAGTTTATATTATAGTAGAGGAAAACAAACAATAAACACATAGGGGCAGAGAAAAGAATATTGGATGATCTTTCTGATAAATTAGCATTTGAACAAAGACCCAAGAAAAGTGAGAGAGTAGGTTTGGGGGCTATCTGTGGAGACAGTATGGTAAGCAGAAGGAATAATAGCAACAGCATACCCAGGTAAAGGGATAGCAAATTGGAATGAACTATGGGAAGGAAGGTATGAGATGAGTTCCTAGAGGAATTGTAAGGTGAGAAGTCATGAAGCGTCTTAGAAACCACTCCATAGGCTTTGGGGATTTTATTCTGATGGGAAGCCAACAATGATTTAAGCCTTGATGTCACATGATCTGACTCATATTTTAAGAAATTTATCCTGCTTGGTTCACTGAAAAAGGACATATGAAAAGGATGGTGGTTCTGATCAAGGTGGTAATTTTGTAGGGGTCTTTCTGAAAATTGGGTAAATTTTCAAAAAATTATGAAGACAGAACTCATAGGATGACTCTAAGGTTTTAACTTTGGAAATAGTAGCATGAAATAGCCATTAATTGATAGGTGGGAAACTGCAGGAGGTTTGTGGAGAGTGACAGAGAAGACCAGAAGCTCAGTTTTTAATTTGTTATGCTTTAAATTCATACTGGATATACAAGTAGACATGTCAAATATTAGTTGGATATAGAAGTCTGAAGTTCAGGGGAGTGATCCAGTCTAGAGATGTAAATTATTCAGTTATCAGTGTGTAGATGGCACTTAAACTGTAAAACAGGCTAGGATTATCAAGGGAGTAAATATAGGTAGAAAAGACTGCAGGGTCCACATAGATAATCCATCCAACTGGTCTCTCAGTTCCTTGATGTCACCAGTTTCAATGAGCTTCATTCCCTCTGTACTTCACCCATTTCCATGACCACAACTTGGTTCTTACCAGCACCTGGGAATGTTTTGGTCCTAAAATGCTTAAATCAAGCATTTTACTCTCTCACCACAATTCTGTATCCCTCTTCCTACACCCTTTTTTCAAATTTATTGAGACCCTGAACACTCTGCTTCATCAATCCCTTCCTACCTTCACTGAAATTCTTATTCAGCTTAGACTTTATGACATTCTTGTTAATATCCTCAATTATCTTGCTCCATTGGCCTTCCCCAGTAATTGACTGGCAGAACCACAACCTGAAATCAAAATGACTGTAGGCATCCCCCCTCCCATACCTGAGCTACAGAGTACTGTTGGAGGAAAAGAAAACACACCTTTGAGTTTATTTATAACCGCTACAAATTCACTGCCTACAAGTGTACCCAGACACTTTCCACTAATCCATCTATGGTCTACCTAATTCTCCCACAATCCATAATGGCTAGATACATCTTCTCTATATTCCTGAAATATCTTAACCCATCATCTCCCCACTACTGTCAGCTAATTAGGTCTTTTTAACTTTGTGGGGAAAATAGAAACCATTAAATGGAAACTCTCGCAACTTTGTAAGATCCCCACCTACAAAAATGTTTGCATCAGTTTCCATTCTTTTCTTCTACTTCCATTTCACTTTTGAAGTGACATTTCTCTTTCTATGTAACATGCTCTGGAGTCTATCTTTTTCTGCTTCATCCAATGACCTATTAATTAACTTCTCTTTCCTCAGTAAATTCTTTTCCCTCTCTATGTGCTTTCCATATGTTTCAACACACTCAAATTTTCTCTCCTTAAAATAATTGTCTCTCAGCCTCATCGCTTATGTTGGCTATTATTTCTTTTCACTTCCTTCATAATTAAACACTTAGAAATTGTTTCCTTAGCCACTGAATCCAATTCTCATCTTCCATTCAATTTCTTAGGCCACTGGAAACTTGATTCTACCTGAATTACTCCACTAAAATTATTCTCACCTAGACCACCCTTTATCCTCTTGTTGTTAAATTTCAGTGGGGCACACTGTTCTTGAACTCTCAACATCCTGAAACTGCTAATAACCCTTTTCACCACCCTCTCTTGACCCTGGCATTCATGATTACAAACTTTCCTAGTATTCTTTCCTGTAACCAACCTGTTTTATATTTTTTGAGGAATACTCTTCCTCTTAATTTTCCCTTTCCCTTTCCTCTGACCTTTAAATGCTTTTCTTCCTCAGGGCCTTATTCTGAACTCTTATCTTCTCATTCAGAATACATTTTTTTGGAATGATTTCATCAGCTCCAACAGTGTCAATTAACTATTCTACATGTTCAAATTAATGGCTATAAATGACATCTGACCTTTAAATTCCAAAATCATTCATATATTCCCAACTCTGTCACCTCAATTTAATGTGTCCAAAACTGAACTCAATATCCCCCCTCCAGAAATGCTCTACCTCATGGATTCTTGTCTCTGTGTATGGTACCTTTATCCACTCAATTGCCAAATTAGAAAGTTCAAAATCATCCTTGACTCTTCAATAAGTTTTATTCTCCTTCCTCCAAACAACCACCTATTCTTGTGTGTTCACTAAGTCCTTAATAGCTCATGAATCAGTTTATTCCTCTCCATTCTCACTGTCACTTGACAGGCTCATACTAAAAACTTATTGTTTTAAACAAAATAAAATGTTGACTTTCTCCTGATATATTGCCTCAATTAGTTTTATAATGTAGTAGGACAGACAAAAAAAATCACCATTATCATTTTTGTCATCCCTCCTTTGGATGACTGCAAGAGCCTTTTTCAATGGTTTTCCTGCTTAGTCGTTTCTCTAACTCACTCTCCACTAGAGTCAGAAAAATGTTTCTGAAGGACAGAGCTGATTATGTGACTCTCCTGTTTAAAGACTTTAATGGGTCCTCATGTTCTTTAGTATAGAGTACAATTTTTTTCCATGAAATTTCTTACTTCTTGCTCTGGATTAATCTTTTACCTTCTATCTCACCACTACCTCCCATCCTTCAGCTTATTTCCTACTCTAGCCACTCTAAGTTATTTTCTAATTTTTAACTTATGCATATAGTATTTCCTTATTTAAAATTCCATGTTCCACCTTTCTCAGTTGGCAAACTTCAACTCATTCTACAATTAGACATTATTTTCTTTTATTTGCCCTCCTTGATCCTCCAGCCCCTTTTTACTCCCATCAATTGGATTATGTGATCCTCTTATTTTCATTTCATCCTGTGCTTACATTATATTGTAATGTTTTTACCAACCTGTCTACTCCACTATATTGTAAGATTCTGAAATAAGAAACTGTGAATTGTTTACCACTGTATTTCCAAAACCTAAACAAAGGTCTAGCACACAGCATACACTCAAATATACACTGAATTCTAACTAAACAAATACGAGAATGAAAGTTAGTAATATAGCAATATAACATTCAGGCTGAAAGAAATTAAATTAGATAACAATTCAGACTCACATTTTTTATTCCCTTATCTTTTGAAGCAAGTGAGTAGAATATTGGCATTTTTTGAATAATCAAATTAAGATCAGTTCTGGAGACTTCAAAATTTTAATGCTATCTACAAGATGAAAAATATATAACCTGGTCTAAATAGCACCCTCAGGAAATTGAATTTGTTTTAAATTCTGTGGAGTGTTTACTCAAATTGCTAAGAACCATCAGGAAGACCATTAAAATGAGAACAGAAAGTACAAAAACATGGAATGTACAATTCTGCTTCCTCAGTGGGGAAAGAATTAATAGAGCTGGAGAATGTTCAGGACAGTGTGCATATCAAGCCCAAGGATACCAATTAGATGCATATTCACTTATTCATCACACTCTAGAAATAAAGAGAACCATTAGCATTTGAATAAAGGAAACTTAGAACAATTAAAATACTAAGTTGTGTAGGAAGCAAATTTATAGATCTTATCACTCCGGGGTAACAAATAGAAAGAAAAACAAGGGAGGAACTGAATAGCCCCAGTGGCATTCTTGCTGTAAGTCCTGGATAAGGCAATGAGGTGGACTTGATTCAAACACTGATAACAGAACTCTGAACTATCAAGACACTTCACTTCGACACTTGACCAGTGTGTTCAGGAATTTGTTTCGTATAGTCTAGGGTTTGTCCCACATTACTCTTTATTAGATTTTGTCCATATTAACCCTCAAAAAGAATCAGAAATAATAGGAAAGTAAGTAGCTAGTTTATATCAGTTTATAAATAATCAGAAAGTTTCTTAAACCAAATGACAGAGAAACTCCCCTCATTGTATACATTAGTCTGCTTGGATCTATATCACGAAACTTAACTTTTGTGGCCAAGCCAGCCGAGCTACTAAATCCCACCTGCAGACTTAGACCTAGCTCGCAGTCTGGGACAAATCCTGGCTCCAGGCTGAGGGTTGGCCAACACCTCTATGTCACTGGCTCATGGGCTCAAAACAGGACGGTGATCTGTCACACTACTGGTACCACATGGACCTGCATATTCACAGCTCTCCAGATACCAGGTTCAGCTGGTATAGCAGTATAACTATTCATGCTTTATACCTGTTTTTCAGCATCCAAAATCCCCTTGGCTATCAGAAACTGAGTTACCTAGACCTTACCCTGGCCTTCCTAATGGCCGGCCTGATGACCTGACAACTTGATAATGAGGGATATCCGTGACACCTTACATTTCACAAGCTTTTCATTTTTAATAATGTTAATATTTTAAATTTAAAACACTATAGCAAAATGGTATATTAAAAAAAGCACTTAATAATGATATTTTACCCTTTAGATTTTAATTATCTATTTCCTTCTTTTTATTTTTATATGTAAATATATGCTATGTTTTTACACTGGAGGTTAATCTGTGATCTAATTTTTGTGAATGAAAAATATATGCAGAATGTAGAATATCTTTGATACAAATTTTCAAAGACAATTTTAAGTTAACATAAGGGACAATATTTTTCTTAATGATAGAAGGGTTTATTTTCTAAGATAACTATGTGATTTAGAAAAATCTGCAAGTTCTATTTGCAGCAGCAACTGATTTCCAGTTTACAAATTTAAAAACATACTTTTTGAAATTCTTTTCAGAAGAAAGCCATTATAAAACTCTTGAATTGCCCCTGAAAATAATGAATGAGTGATTCTCTCTTTCATTATTAGCATTAAAACTGAGACTTCTTGAATTTTCAAAAAACCTATTTAACATTTATTGTTAAAAATATTAATGCAAACTATACTCCTGGAGTTACTCAAATTTATTCTTACCAGATATGCAAAGTTATTTATAATGACATTTGCAAATTTGACACAACTTTTTATACATGCTTACTATTTGAAAAAATGCAAAATTCACTTTTTTCTAATGCTTCAGAAATAATATTTATATCTACCCACAGAAAATTTTTCAATTTTTAAATATACCATTTATATTTAAAGATGTATCTGATATTTCTATTATACTGGTAAAGAAATTACTCCACAGTTACATATCCTTGTAAGAGACCATTCATTCAACACTTTATATATTCTGTTCAATGAGAAAAAATTATAGGAACTTGAATTTCTTACCAATGAAAATTTCATCATAGAATGGGTTTAGTAATACACTGTCAACATTTATAAAAAAGACACAACTTTAGAAATGGATAATGAATAATAGTATTCAGATAATCTATTATAAAAGCCTTTTTTTAAAGAAAGAAAAAGTAATATGAAACTTCAAATGGACTTAGGTTATGTATAATTTAATCTGACTTTCAGTTTTCTAACCTGGGGGCAAAAACAATAGCTTAATTCAAAGCCTTATTCTTAAATGACTGAAGCAACTCTAGACACCATTACCATTTTACCTTCATACTTGGACTACTTTATATAAGCTTTATAGAGGATTAAAAAGTGATTTTATTACCTAGCTCTTGGTAATATCCTCTCAATGTCTCTTTAACAATGGGAAACACTAAATGTATGTATACTGTTAACACCCTAGATTGTCTAAGCTAGGGTGTTAACAGTATACATACATTTATGTACTCTGACATTTGTGTGATGTTTTCCACTCTACAAAAAGTTATAAAGTAAGCACTATCATTGAATTTCAGAAAATGTAGGTAGCAGTATAAAATACCCATCATTATGGTAAGGGATGGCCAAGAGAGGACCTATATCTTCATAATATTATAAATTATGTCCAAAGAAAAAAAGACATACATATATGTAGTATAAAAATACAAATATACAGTTCACTTTTAGCTTTTGGGAATGAAGTTGATTAAGTTTGCCTTTAGGTCACCATTTTTCCTTTCTGTGACCTTTTTCCCCTGTAAGGGGCTTCTTTCAGTAACTAGGATTTATGCTGACTCAATCTTCCATGTTTAGAAACTTGCTTTCTTGAAAGGATATGATAAACTAATTTATTTTAACATGTAAATAGCAGGTAAGAGTTTTATGGTCACATGCAGAAGAGAGGTGTTTAGTTTAGTTTTGAACAAGGGACAAATCCTCTTAAAACCAACCTATCTCTAATCGCAGAATTCTTTCAGGAATCAGTGAACAGTGAGGGAGGTACTTTAAAGGAAATGGATTTATTCTTCTAATAAAGGTTGAATGCTATACACAAACATAACACAAAGCAGCAGGATGAAATTACATCACATAAGCAGTCACCTACACTACTACACTGACTTACATTTCATCTTGTCTTATGCTGCAGTATAATAGGTTCAGGGACTAAATATAAGCAGCTATCTGAAGACAGTACATTTTTTTCCCTGCATAAATTTAGACAATGAAAATAAAAGGAAGGGAAAGGACTAAAATATGTTGTTTAGCCTACTTTAGGAGCATTATGAAGATTAGACAACATCATGAGACACATGAGAGTGAGAGAAAGAGCTACAATTGAAAGTTATCTTTTTAACATTTCAGTGGTGTCTTAAAGTAATTATATACTTCAGCTAGATGCCTAGATGAAGTATAGCTAAAAATTGACAACACAGGATTCTGTGTGTTCCACATTAAACCTCACAGTGCTAAGTGAAAAGCAAGCAGTGATACAAATTTATGCATTGGCTGTTTGTTGAAATAAATTGAATTTTATTACTTTAGATATACACCATGAACTCATGTTTGTGCCTCAAGCGTGAAATCACAGGAATGTTGTTTTACTCAATGTTTTCTGAAATCAGCCATCACAGAAAGGACTACAATGTTCCAATACTAGACTATCAATCTCTTGTTATTGCCTAAAAATGACAATCTTTTAAAACTTTCAAGCACTTTCTCCAATTTTCTAGAAGCTTCCTGGGTAAAGCAGGAAAGAAACAGCAATATCAAGAATCAATACTGTGAAAAAAATGGGCTAAAATAATTTTTTCTCAGTAACTAGAAAGTATATTGCAACTGAAATCATGCACTTATTTACAATGGTAAACTCTCAAGTTCCAAAAAGTTTTAACTTTTTTTGTAGCCCATTAGTAGGACATAAGATGTTTACACATACTAATGAAGCTTTTATTCTTATTTTTAGAATCAATGTATGGAGATGAATTTTATGAGTATTAAAACTTTTTAAAACACTAAATGACACCTCAGAGCCAGTTCACATTTTTGTATTAGTTACAGCAATAGCTATAAAGTTTTGAAAGAAACTATTTCAAAAAGTTACCTGTATGACAAATTGTATACAAGTAACTCTGATGATCTGGTATGTACATAATTCATTTCGTCAATAGTTAAATTTAATGAAGAATCTAACTTACCGGTGGATCAGCCCCCTTAGAACCAGTCAGCCCTCCTGTTAGGGATTCGATATCCTGAAAAGGGGAGAGGTGTCGATTGTAAAATGCTACTCAACAGCATGGAGAATTTCCCAGTCCCACAGTGTCATATTTTCTTTAGCTACAAAGTTAGGGCACTCAGCTATATTTTTTTTTTTGTTTTGAGACAATCTTACACACTGTAATGCTATATATACCAATTGTTGTATCTAAAAATCTAGATATTTTCTCCAACTCTGTATAATCTGTAAATAGAAAAAAATACAAACAGACTAATTATTCTTGAAATATGTAAAGAAAATGGCTCTAGGTGGGAAAGCAGATGTTTCATTCTCTAAGGAGCTGAAGTGACGGCAGAATAGAAAAAAGAAAATTTAATGAAACTGCAATTTAACATATTATTTGCAAATATTGAACCCATGGAAAATGCTTAAACTCCAAAAAAATCTAATTATCTACAGTTCACTCTATTACTATACATAGAAGATGAAAATACAAACAGATATGGACAGATTAGCTATTCTTTTATAAGGATTGATTTCTAATCTTAAATCGGTAACCACAGTAGATCATGCCTGAGAAATGATTACAATTGACAAAGGTATCACAAATGAAGAAATGGGTGATGCTGTGACAAACTCGAGAGCAAGTGCGCTGTTTTAGGAACAACTAGAGCTCAGCCTTATCAGTTGTACGGCTTTGGTCACAGGGTTACTAATCATATGGCTTTTTCAAAAGTAGCTAGAATTTTAGGTTTTTAAGTAAAATCTCTCAGGACTTTAATGTTTGCAACTGTTTTAATTTTTAAACCATCCCCCCACTCCTCCCAAATGAAAAAACAAAACAACAACAACAAAAAAACTGTCTGCTCATAGGTAGATGAATAGGAGTTTGGGGTTAAATTGATAAGTTAGCGTTTTTGCTAAAAAGTTTCTTTCTTGTGACCCTGGTCACTTGTTATCTGTTTGCATCTAGTTGAATGGATAGGTTTGAGGAACCTGGGGAAATGTATTGCAGTAAGAAATCAAAGATGAAAGAAAGATAATTCAGTGAAGATAGAAGGAAAAGAAATTTAAATATCTATGATCAGAGAAACAGCCAACACCTGGATATCATTAAGAATACATGTTACTAATTCACTTGGGACTCAATTACATCATTTCACTGGTATCTCAAAAATGGGGAATCTTAACAATAAACATGGGACTCTAATGAGCATGTGAAGGAAACATTAAAGGCAGGGCAGAGAAGAAGGAAGGGATGGTGTGGTGAAAGTTCCCATCTGAAGGAGCTGACTTTGAACAGGAACTCGATGAGTGATGAACTTCTGCATGCATATTTTATTAAGGGCCATGAATGATAAGGCAACCACAAGAATGCTTGCCAAGAAACTTACTGTCTTCTTCGTAATGCATATATTGTACATAATATTTTTTCCTACCCAGTCCCTTTGAGGAACTTCTTCCCTCCCCGTTCTAGTTCTAAAAGAGGCTTATAAAAATTGTTTCAAATGTTGTAGGGGCCTGCCAGAGAATTAAGGCAATATGGATTCTGTAAGATATAATGGAAGTGTCTAAGTCCTTGATACTATCATTTGAGCAATGTTTGAAACTGGATGTTCTCCCTGCCTGCAACTTTAAGATAAGTTTCTGGCTCCCAAACACTAAAAGATCCTAATTAATATGTCTGCAATATAAAGTCTCTTTGAAAAGGCCCTCCCTCTCCACCCTATTGAAATTCTTTATTCCAACACCACGCATAATCATCTAAATTATTTGATCTTATGTGATTTTTAACATTTCTATTGTTATCGAAGTAAATCATGTCAGTATACAATAAAATTAAGCATGAAACATATTTATAAATTGGCAAACAAAATTAGCATTCCTTTTGAATCCAAAGATAAAATATAATTTAAAAATTGTTGTAGAATTTCATGGAGTGAAATAAAATGGTAATAAAATGGCTCAAGTGTTAGATTAACAGAAAATAAAACACACAGCCCTTTGCACTTTTTGATAATACTCCTGTTATGACCATGACTAAAAACAAAGTTCTATTCACATGAAAGGTTTCTTCCAAGCACATTTTAAATGAAAAGAAAAAAAAAAAAGGTGTTAAGTACATTTTGAGTTAATACCTTCGTTATTCATAGAAAGGCATATAAATTATATTAACAATAGAATTTCTGATGACATTATCAGAGAGATAATAGGGAAATTAATTCAGAGAAAAAATATTTTAGCAATTTAGTTGAGGCATTTTGTCATCTTGTTAATTAAAAGTTCTACCATGATGATTTCTTGCCATTGTAGAAAAGTTGGGCCAATGCTCAGATCTGTAAAATTTTAAAGTTTTCATGATAGTCATGGTCTTGAAAAAAACTAAAGCAACAATAGTATTTTGAAGATGAATGGAAAAGGCATTGGTATTTCTGTTTTTAACATGTTGAATTAAAGCAAATTATGAACTCATGGCTCTAAAGAGAATACAGATATATTCTTTTATTCTGTTTATTCTTTTAATTAAAAAAACTTTTTTTTGATCTTATTTTCTATTTTGAGTGTAAGTTGAGAGACAGTGTCCTACTTGGATAGAGGCCCAAGTTAAACATGGTTTATCTATCACTTGATGCAAAAAAAATTTTCAGGTGTGAATAACAAGCATAAGTGTGCATGAATGCATTTATGTTGTAAAATTAATAGGTGAAATAAATCCCTTGAGAAACTCTGAAAATAGTTGAAAGTGAGTCAGTCTTTCTGATGGTTGTTGAATATCTTATCTACAAAATATAACTTAAATCTTTGACAAATTTGTCTATCTTGTTATTTACATGTATTTTTATATAGATAACAAAAAGGGAGACACTAAAAAGTAAAAACATTGATTTCCTAGATAGTTTTTAAACTTACTATTGTAATAATGTTATTTGTTTGATTAAAACATTCAAAACAAACTTTGATTTTTTACTACGTTATGGAATTTTTTAAAACTATGTTGTACACCATATTCATTTAGATTTAATAGCTAATAAAATAATAACTACTTACAGAACATTTACTACATGCAGGCACTCTTTAAATGCTTTATATACATTATAAACAGTTTTATAGGGTAGTTATAAGAGCCTTATAAAGTAGTTATTTCTTTTCTCACTTAGGCTAAAAGGTTTATATAACTTACCCAATATCACACAGCTATTAAGAAGTGGGGTTACAAAATATATTTGTTTGACTCCAAACCTGTGTTTTTAATACCAGTTGTAGGAGGACAGCTTTATCCAGGCATCCTGGTGACCTTGCACATATCTACGTGGCCCATGTAGGCATGGCTAACCTTAGGCTGGCCCATGTCTTGGTGGAATATCCTGTGGACCTCCCAGGAACATGACAAGGTAAGCAAGTCATGAAGACCTTACACATGGCTGTTTCTCATTCTCCTCCCTGGCACCAATGAGGCATGGAACTTTCCACTGCACTCATCTCCCCCATCCTCAGATCCATCTGCAGGCTATAAAACTGCTAAGGTGCAATATGGAGTGGGCTCCTCCCCAACAGAGCAGCCTGCCACTCTTGTTGTCTGTCATCTGGCTCATCCAATTTAGTGTTGTCCTGTGGGCCTAGCGACCATGTCCAGGATTAGATTTAGGCTACTGATGTGACTAAGGTGCAAAATTTAAGGAGGCACTCATTTTGAGGGTCATACAGGTGCTGATCCTGCCCTTGCAGGATCCTGAGAGTGAGTGCCTCCTTAAATGTTATACCCTAGGCACCTCATTCTTAGACATCTGCAAAAACAAGCTGACATTTGTACAATCCTGAGAGCGAATGACTCCTTAAACTTTGTGCCCTAAGTACCTTACTTGTCTCACCCTAGTCCTGGTCCTTCTAGGGGTGTGGAAAGCTGACACCACGGAGACTTTGTTTATGCTGTATATGTAATATAGTCTTTCAATCCATTTGGACTCATTGTCTCCTTCCCAGTCAAATCTACAGAAGTGTGGCAAGCCAACCTGGCACCTGCCCACGTGCTGCTGCTCAGGGACGGCTTGCTGCTTAATATCAGCATTATATAGCCTCCTTTATACGGGCTGCTGTTATCTACACAGAACTAAATAAACTAGGATCTATTAATTATGGAATCCAATTCACTTCTTAAAAAGAAAATTCAGGTAATGAAGGTTTCACTTCCCTCTCCAAGGTGTCAAATACCTGAGCGAGGTTATTAGCAGTCCTTGACACAAGCTGTATAGAGTCAGTCTCTTTTAATATGGGAAAACCCTGCTTCTGAGATGGAAACCTGGTAATTCAAGGCTGACCCATGAATCAGAAGTCTTAAGGCTTGGGAAGGGCGAGCCACAGATGGAGTGGAGCAGTCAGTGTCAGAGCTCTAGGCAGAGTGAGATTTGAAGGCAGCCTGGAGCATGGGTATCACCTCCACCCAGGTTTAAAATAAACTCCACTTTGTGCTGCACTGATGCTGTTGGTTGCCCATCTGCACCTTTTTCCCTTGCTCTAAAAGTTGACATATTTTTCCCTTGACAGACAATTTGAATGATGGAGCTATAGGGATTAATCATGTGGTTTTCCCTGCAGATCATTAAGTTCAGATGTTGTAAATCTTGCTTCCTCTGTGTGGAGGTGGGAAAAAGGAGGATATTAGAAGTTGAGGTTTCACTCAGGACTATTGCTGGATCCTTATTTTTATTCCTGAAGAGTAGGATCAGCCAGTTACGGTCAAGGAAAAGATGTTAAGGTAGCTTGGGTATCAAATACATTAAAAATGAAGAATAGAAAATTCTAAACAGTCAGTTGAATCTAACATTGCACATGCCATCAGACCCAGAATATCTTAAAACCTAATAGTTACATTTAAAGTTAATATCAAGTTTTCAAGTACTACTCTTCTACAGAATCACTTTATATAATATGAAAATACTTAAAGCATTACAATATTGTTACCAGCTATGAGTATTTTGAAATTTGATTTATGCATATTTGTAATTTGCAATTATTTTAGAATATCTTCAGAGAAAGTGATTATATTTCAATATAGAGTACATTTTCATGCACTAAACAATCTATCAAAAATATATTAGTATAGGACTTCCCTGGTGGCGCAGTGGTTAAGAATCCACCTGCCGATGCAGGGGACATGGGTTCGAGCCCTGGTCTGGGAGGATCCCACATGCTGCAGAGCAACTAAGCCCGTGTGCCATAACTACTGAGCCTGTGCTCTAGAGCCCGCGAGCCACAACTACTGAGCCCACGTGCCACAACTACTGAAGCCCACGCGCCTAGAGCCCGTGCTCCGCAACAAGAGAAGCCACTGCAATGAGAAGCCCGTGCACCACAAAGAAGAGTAGCCCCCGCTCGCCGCAACTAGAGAAAGCCCGCGTGCAGCAACGAAGACCCAACGCAGCCAAATAAATAAATAAATAAATTTATAAAAAAGAAATATATATATATATTAGTATAGTGAAATCAATATAAAATAGTAAAACATCAACCATATTTACTGAATTATTATATTTAAAATTTGTTTCAAGGTCTTTAAAAATATGAGGTATTTTATGTTTGTAGAGAAGTTTACAAAATTCATATATTCAAAATATCCAAATTAAGCATTTCTCTCATCCCTTTTATGGAAAAATTCCTCCCAAATGTCCCTCAAGTTCCATTCTCTTTCGATGCAGGCTTTTGTCCCCACTACATCACTGTTACCCCTCTTATCAAGGCTGCCAATGACATCTAATTAGCTGAATCAACTGTCAAGGTTCATCATCATTTTTCTTGTCTCTAAGCCACATTTGACACAGTTAACCACTCCACCCTTCTTGAAATACTTTTTCTGGTCTTAGTATCCATTGAGTTTCACCCTCTGTGTAATTTTATTTAGTACCATGGCTTTAAGTACCATGTATGCTAATGAATTCTGGATTCCTTTTATCCTCAGAGATTTACACTGCCTACAACCTCCACTTGGGTGTATTACAGTTATCTAAAACTTAATGCAAAATCAAACTTGATTCTCACCTCAAACCTTCCCCCAAATTAGGTTTCTGTCCCAGTACTGTCCATCTTGACATCACCATTTACCCAGTTTCTTAGGTCCAAATCCATCAGCAAATCCTGCCAATTCTATCTTTAAAATATGGCTTGAATTAGACCATTTCTTACCACCTGCATTACTACCAACCTGATCCCGTGGACCAAATCAACAATATTCTCCCTTGGGCTAAAGAATGATCTTCCTAACTGTTGTCCCTGCATCTGTTCTTGTATCCTCATTCCTCATATATTCTCCACACTGCAGTCAGAGCTATCTATTTAAAATGCACATTAGATCAGATTACTCCCATGATCCAAACCCCTCCATGGTTTCCCACTAATCTTACAACAAAATACAAACTTATTACTATGTCATGCAAGCCCTGTGATGATCTGGCTTTGCCCACCTCACTGATCTTGTCTTTTGCCATATCCTTCTTTCTCATGCCACCCAGCCACACTGGCTCCATTGCTGTGCAAAAAACAAGCCAAATATAACTAACTGTCTAAATCAGTGAAGGTTCTACCCAGAAACAAAAGGCTAACTCAAAAACAATGTAAAAGAGCATTTAATCAGAGGATATTTTATAGAGGTATGGAGGGTTTAATGGATCCAGTGGAATGTGAAGCATGGAGACTGACGGAAAGTCATAATAACCACTCCAAGCCCAAAGGAGTAAGGTAAAAGAACAATGTTGTCAGGAGTTCAGCAAGGGATGAGCGCCACTCATCAGCCTCTAGAGCAGTTGGCCGCATGTGGAGCTCAACAAGTACTTTTTGAATGGATGAATGACTGACTGAATGAGTAAAGCAGGTAATATAATTTTATACCTAAAAAAGCCAAGTCTCAGAGTATACAAATGATGAAGTATTTCTAATTGTTGTATACATGTATCACTTTGAAAGCATGGCTCAAGGTAATAGTGTCTGTACATCAAATCTTTTTCGAATGCCTGAATGAACAAGTTAATGAATGACTTGCCCAAGATCACACAGCCGGTAAATGCTCCAAAGAAGCTTTGAAATCCTGGGTGTTATAACCCCAAGCACAATGTACATTTTTTTCCATTATACATCACTAATGAGATATCCTCCTTAAAAAAGACACTCAACTCTATATTATCTTGAGGCAATACATTTCTATATATCCCAGAGTTTCTAGTTCATAAGAAGGAAAATACACAAAATGATTTAATAGATAATAAACAATACATTAAATTTATCTTCTGGTGAAATACTGTCAATACTTCAAATTAAAAACCTGATACCCTAATTATTGCACAATAAATAAATCAATACTTGATAACTTTATATAACATATGTGCTGAGCATTAATAAACAGTTCAAATACATTAAACTAAAAATCAATAATGTTTATTTTTATGTAACATTTCATAGTGTGTAGGTACATAGCACTGGCAATGATTAACAGTCAGAAAACAAAATTTCTTTTAAAAAATCATTCAGTTTTTTACATAAGGCTTAATGGAAACAATCTTTCATCCCAGAACACCAGCTCCTTGAGGCAAGCATCCAAATAATGAAGCTGAGTTTATTAATGAGGCATCTTCCTGCTCTACCAGGCTTAAGCTGTTAGTGTTTCCTTGGCAACTTTACAGGGTAAATTTCCGGGGAGGCAGAGAAGAAGCAAGAAACACACACAACCAATAAATCGTCTTTCTTGCGGAAGCCAGAAAGAGCCCTATTTAGTCATTCTTTAAAAATTTTTAATAAAGGAAAATATCTACACTCTTACTGTGAGCATAGTCCAGCCCAAATCTGAATTTTCCCTGAGCCACACAATTAATTCCTTCAAATGAGAATGACTGAGCATCTGTTATGACTGAGGCACTGTGCTGGACACAGAGAGCATGATGATGAATAAGTCAAGGTCACAGCTTTCAAAGAGTTCACAGTCTAGTAGGGCATGAGAATGACAAAGACAATTTAGTCAACAAGTGCATGCTGCACACAAAGTAAGCACAAGGCACCACACTGAATCTGGTGTATGGAATCCAGAGGCTATGACATCCTCTCTGACTTCAAGGATCTTTCAGAATGTCAATCTGAAGAATAACATGAGGAAGAATTCAGAGAAATAAGGTGCTGAATTTACAACATATAGGGGTTGTAAAGGGAAATTTTATAAAGTGACAATGTCTGAGTATTTCATGTTGCTGGAATTGTATTTGTTTTTGAACGCACACTGGGTAAGTCTGCCCTAAGACCTTGGTTGGGTAACATAATAATTAACATTTATTAAGCATTTACTGTACCAGATGCCATGCTGAAATTTCTATTGCCTCATTAAAAAGCATCCCAGCTCTTTTAGCTGATTATTTTCACCATTTTTAAGATGATGAAACTTAGTCTTCAAGAGTTTAAATGACTTGACAAAGGTTACATAACTACTAAGTGTTAAAAGCTAAACAGGCTAACTTCAGAGGCAATGATTTTTAACTATTATGCTCTCTTGAGTAAGTGGAGGTGTGGAAAAAAATGTGGAGGACATCTTGGCATGCCACATAGTGACTTGGCAGAAAACATACTTATTCAATATTTGTAGAAGAAATGAATAAAATTGCAAGCAGAATTTTTCTGAGGTGAGGTGGATATTCTCTGATGGAAAAAAGAATATCCTTGTCTGACCTACAGATAAGAGCGTTAATGCCACTGGATTTAGCAAAAAAGTAAAATTCCAAAGATTTTTGCTATATATTTCTAAGTTCAAAGTATCCTTTTCAAACTCAAACCTAGACAGGAAATCTAATATGTATCAAAAACATAATTGTGACAGTGTTGCATGGAATAGGGTTTTCTGAAGAAAGTACCAAAGAGATTTAAGGTTCTGCCTTTTCCATGGAGTGCCCTCTTTGAAGCACTTTCCATTATGATTTTTCTGTCCTGCTCTTTTTCTTGTCTATTCCCTTCCATATGGCTGAGGTGATAAAGGGAACCTTTTGCTAAATCCTGACTCAGACTCAGCTCCTTTTTGCCAACTTTTACACATTGATGGGTACTTGTTATCTCAAATTTAATATGGCCAAATCAGACCTCATCTCCTCTCCTCCTCTGCCATTACTCTGGGCAACTGCCTCCATCCAATTTCTTCTCCCAGCATTTATCTCTTTTGGCATTTCCAATAAACAGTCAATCGAGATTTCTGGAAGTCAATAGAGTGTTCCCTCACTCTGGTATTCAAATACCAAGCCAGTCAATTTTTCTTTCTAGATATCTGCTTAGTTCAATCTACTACCCCCTTTCATCATCCACTCCATTCACTACCTTAGTTCAAAGCCTCATTTTATTTTTCCCTTATTCCTGGATTTCTCCAAAATAGTGTCTTTTTTGAGTTCTTTTTTCTACTCTCATCCTTATACAATCTCTTCTCCAGAGAAGTGTTTCTCACAATGTGACCTGGAAACTAGTAGCATCAGTGTCACCTAGGAACTTACAAATGCATTTTCTTGGGGTTTACTCCAGTCCTGCTGAATCAGAAACTCTTAACAAGCCCTCCAAGTGAGTCTGATGCAGGCTAAAGTTTAAGAACCACTACTTCAGAATGATGTGTTTCAAATGCAAATATGTATATGTTACTCCTATACTCAAAATCCTTAATAAGATCCTATTCTTTTTAGGATGAAAAACATATCAAGCATATTTATGCATGAAGTCATTCATTATATAGTTCTAGACTTTTCTTATTTCACTTTTTACCACTTCCTCAAAAGAAACCTTATACTCTCTATCATAATGAACCCTGTACTTCCCTTTTGTGTCAAGTGTTTTCTTACTTCTATGCTTCTGCACCACAGATCCTTCTGCCTAGAAAGCCACCCCTCCCTCCTCTGGATAAATCTTACCCTTTGAGACTCAGCCCAGGCATCACCTCCTCTCAGGAGACTTTCCTGAGTCCCTCAAGCTGGGGTAATGGTTCTGCTGCTACTTCCACAGCATCTTCCACTTAACCCACTCACAACTCTACCACATCATTTTATAATTGTCATTCTACTCACCTGTCTTTGCCATTCATTTGAGGGCTAAATTAGCTCAGTGAGGCACTTACCATCTCTGTATCTTCAGTAGTTATCACAAAGCATGACCAATAAATGTTAAAGGAATTTCATAAATTTATGTTGAATCTAGCCTCCCATGAACTCCTATAAGGAGAGGGCAAGCTGATTGGCTGACAGTAGTACTTGGGATCACTTTGAAACGTTCATTATCCTATATTAGTACATTTTCATTCTGGATATATATTGGTTTGGTTAGTGTATACCAGCCATTGAGAAGCTGATTATCTTTGAGTTTACTGCAGAATTTAAACTTCTGGATGGCAAGACTGATGATCAGATATTTTTGTTAACACAACAGAGGACCAATCATCCCAAGAGAACCTGGCTGAGGAGTAGCCAACAGCCCTTTAATTCTACCTCAAGCGTACAAGATGTAACACACATGCAAGAAGAAATATCTTAGTGATCAAGAGAACAGGTTCAAGCCTAGCTTCACTACTTACTAGCTATGTGACCTTGGGCAAATTGCTTTATATACCTCATATAAAATAAGTCAACCTATGTCTTACTACTTATCTTAGGAGGACCTTGGAGTATTAATTACAATTGTTCATGGAAAGTTAAATTGATAACCTATAGTAAATTATCAATTAAAAGTAGCTATTATTATGCATGGAATAATGTACAGGTACAGATTAGATTATACATGTATAAAATAGTCTATGGACACATTACATAATGATATACATTGAAACAGATAAGCATTAGCATGCATGTAGATGAGACCAACATACAGATTAATTTTAGGTATGAATCTCCATTAAATTTCTAGAATGTATTTTCCCTGAAAGGCAAGAGATCCTAAGTTTCATATTTTACCTCCTCAATTATCCCTATAATTTTCATGCATTTCTATGGCTTTGGTTCTTATAAATTTTTCACCAATAGTATTTTTTAAATATGTAATTTTTATTCTCCCTACTAAAGTTTGAGGAACCTTTTTGCTGTAGAGTAAGAATTATTTTTTGTATAAAATTCATGAATGTATACACAATTTACTCCTCTTTCAGTGTTGTGTTATCTGACGTCACATATTTATATACCATGGTGGGCAGCTTTAAGCCTGTTTGAAATGTGCTATAGCAATTGAGAGGAAGGGTCCAACATTTAAAAGAGGATATCAATGTTATGATCCTAGGTACACAAAATTTGTGGAAATTTGTCTATCAGCCTTTATTGGTTGAGAGTCAGACTCAATTACTGTGATCTTAATTTACAATTAAACCTTCAATTATATGATGTTTGATCTTTCCCTGATACAAAACACAAGTAGATATCTAGGAAAAAATACAATACCCCATCCTTTTTAAAAAATCAGGTTTTATGTTTAACTCAGTAAATAATAGCCTAAAACTTTTACTGGGTTAAAAAAAAACCTGGATATTATGCTGAGGTGATTTTTTTAGAGGAAAGAATAAAATATATCTCTTTTGCAACTATTATCAGCAATTCCACTGACTGCAGTACCTTAAAGACATGTATCATTCTGATTTATAAATAACTACAAGGAAGAATTGATTGTGAACTGAAAACAAAAATAGGGCAAGTAGTTTATTTAAAAATAAATATGTATATTACAGATATTTCTAACAAATATCTAACTATATCTGTTTAAATTTTATGTATTAGACCAATTAACATATATAGTTTTTCAAGGTAATCATGAGAAATTGGCAAGAAAGCAGATGAAATATTTTCAAATCCATTAAGTTCACACTTACAGACAAGTTTGGCACAGGATTTTCAGCTAAATATTAAGTATTTCATGATAATACCTTAATTTTGGAAATAATAGTCATGTAGGAATCAGGTAGAGAGATGAGAACTAGATAAAACAGTAATAAGTAGCATTATCTAAAATAAGATATGCAAAATTTTCAGAAAGAAGTCTAATTTGAATCTAAGGGATATGCAGACAACTTCCCTCTATATTGCTATTTTCTTTTAAGAAAAAAATTTATCAAGTTCTAAATCATAAGAAATAGATTTTAAATTCACTTCCTATCTCTTCTGTTTTTGAAGTAAAGAATGATGACTATAATGGTAACCAGAAATAGCAAGAGGACTATAATTTCTCTATTTTTTCTTCTGAGCAGCTCCATTTCAATTGATGCTACCGGGATTCTGATATGAATCAATGTTTGCAATATCAATATCACATTCTCAAAATACTATTAAATAAAAGAAAATGAAACTGACTGAAATCAGAGCATAAAATGTACTGATATTATGCTATTAGACTAATTGAGATTATATCATAGTGCGAGAGACTTCCAACCTGGAGACTTAGTCAATGACAGAATGCTCTATAGTCGGTATATGTTCTATAGACAGTCTTGTTTTCTTCTATTCAACTGAACAGGTTCCCAAAAAACCCAACCAATACCAAGTATCAAAGTTTATAATAAATATGCTTTGATTTATAAGATATGGTAAATCAAATAAAATTGGAATATTTTATATTCGGATCTCTCCTTTCTTTAATATTTCTGAAACTTATTTTTCCTTATTTATTATTCCTCCCAGATGTAAATGAGAGCATTCAACTGAGCCACACAGCCAGATAAGAATTCCAAAGTGCATAGAATTCTAAGCCTCTTGAGATTAGTGCGGTGGCAAAGAAATTCGGCTATTTCTCTTAAATGAAGCCCTCTGGGCAATAAATGCAGATAGTCCTCACTTTGCACGATACAGTGTTAACCAAATCTGGTGAATATAAGAACTATGTCCTGGTTTTGCATGGCTCTGTGGCAATTCAGTTGCTGTGTAAAGCAAGGCCACAGCTCCTCTGGTTCCAACATGCACTGGTTTCAGTTAACACAGTAGCATGCAAAGTAAGAACTGCCTGCAGTTACTTTTAGATGGTAGATTAGTCTTTATTCCTTTGCCTCCAGCATCCCCAAAACTAGACTGCGAATCCTGAATACATAATGCAGTAGCTATGTATAACCCAATATTAAAATTGGAATCCTTCTAAATTTTAGCTTGGCCCAAAGGCTAAGAACAATGCTATGGTGACAAGCATCCTCACATCCTCAAGCAAGGAGTTGCACCAGGTCTTGCTAAAATACTGTAAAGAAAAGTTCTGCCAGAATTGAAAAGCATCTTCTCTTAATGGGGCATTATTGACATATTGGGTAGGAAAAAATATATATCATTTTATATACATTAAGCACATTTAATATGGGATCTATCCTCTTAACAAAATTTTAAGTGCACAATGCAGTACTATTAACTGTAGCCGCAATATTGTACAGCAGGTCTCTAGAACGTACTCATTTTACATAACTGACACTTTATACCTGTTGGATATCAACTCCTCATTTCCCACTCTCCATAGCCCCTGGAAACCACTACTCTCTGCTTCTATGACTTTGACTATTTTAGATACTTCATATAAGTGGAATCATGCAGAATTTGTTCTTCTGTGACTGCCTTATTTTACTTAACATAATATCTTCAAGGTTTATCCATCTTGCTGCATTTGGCAGGATTTCCTTCTTTTTAAAGGCTGTATAATATTCCATTGTGTGTATATATGTATGTGTGTATGTCTGTGTGTGTGTGTGTACGCATATCACATTTTCTTTATCCAATCATCCATGTACATCTTTTGCACATCTCAGCTGCTGTGAATAGTGCCACAGTGAAAAATCATTTTGAGACTGTGATTTAAATTCTTGTGCATAAATACCCAGAAGTGCAGTTGGTGGATCACATGGTACTTCTATTTTTAATTTTTTGAGGAATCTCTATACTGTTTTTCACACTGGCTGCACCATTTTGCATTCCCACCAACAGTGTACAAGGGTTCCAATTTCTCTACATCTTCACCAACATTTGTTATCTTCTGTGTGTATAGTACAGTATCTTTGTTTTTCAGGATGTTTGGCATCTTCAGACATGGGCACCAAAGCCTGTCCCTGTTTCTCACTCCTTAACCCCAAAGCACACCCCCCCCACACACACACAGACACGTACACACACATTTCTGAGGACTAGATGTGGGCTGCACAGGAAGGAGTGCATCTTGAAATGTAGTTGACCCAAAAGGACTACCTAGAAGGACTAAGCGAACTAGCCTGGTGGTGGATGAGTGGAATCCCCGGGGATAAGGAGTGTATTAATTTCCTATTGATGCTTTAACAGATTACTACATATTTAGTGACTTAAAACAATACAAATTTATTCTCTTACAGTTTTGGAGATGAGAAATCTGAAAATCAAGGTGTTGGCAGGGCTGTGTTCCTTCTGGAGACTTCAGTGGAGAATCCACTTTCTTGATTTTTCCAGCTTCTAGAGGCCACCTACATTCCTTGGCTCATAGTCCCAACTCTCCATCTTCAAAGAGCACCAGTTTAATTTCTGATTCTACCTTCACATCTTCTTTTTCTGACTCTAACCCTCTTGCCTCCCTCTTAGAAGGACCCTTATGATAACATTGGACCACCCAAGTACTCAGAACAATCTCTCCATCTCAAGTCCTTTAAACATATCTACAAAGTCCCATTTACCATGTTAGGTAACATATTTTCAAGTTCTGGGAATTAAGACGTGGACATCTTTGGGGGATCATTATTCAACCTACCACAAGGGGATATTAAAAATGCAAGCCAGAGTAGGCTTGGCCTGAATCACAGGATGTATGAAGATACTTCAGATTCAAAACAAATAACACTTTCTTGACCAGCCCAGCCAGGAGTTTGTTTGCTTGTTTTTGTTTTTGCACCCTAAAATAAAAATGTCAAATATAATTTTAAAAAATTCCATCCACTGAATTTTCATTATATTTATTTTCATATATATTGGGTTGGCCAAAAAGTTTGTTCGGGTTTTTCGTAAGATCTTACGAAAAACCCAAACAAACTTTTTGACCAACCCAATATATTGTCTTACATTATCATTCTATGTGTTTTCTTTCCATATAAATTCTAACTCCTTTAGCAGAGATTTATCTAACTATGTTCTGTGGGTTCTCAAAAAATACATTCATTCAAAAAACCCCAAAGCCATGGAAGGAGGCTTGGAGTAGACAGTTGCCTATATGGTGGTAGCAAGGCCGTCTTAAGGTCTCTGCCAAAAAGTAACTCCTTTCAGGTCCCAGTACCTGATATTCTCCCATGATACATTATTTTTCTATTCTAAGTCATTGAAACCTAAGGCATAATTAAAAGATAACACATTATTAGAATTAGTCACTAACACTAAGTGAACCATTTCCACAGATTCTATCCAATCTTAAGCACCTCAAGTGCAAACTCAATGGGAAGAAGTACATGAAGTTACTCATTCTTTCATTGTCCACAACGCATTTGCCAAATGTCTTGCACATAAAATAAGATTACTTCAACAAGTACCTATTGAGGGATAATAGCTCAAAGCGAATTTTAATCAGTCATGGGAAGGAGATGCATCATTTCAGACCAGAGGTAACACCCAGGGATAGAATTCCATAAACAAGAAAATTATCAAAAAGGGAAAGGGAAGAAAAGATACACCTCACTTATTTGACAATATTGTTTATGATATCTTTGGAAACTGTGGTAGGAAGACTCTAAAATGGATCTCAATGATCCCATTTCCTAAATTTCATGTCTTTGTGTAATCCTCTCCCCTTGAGTATGAGCTGGAACTTGTGAAAATGTAGTAAAAGTGATGAGATGTCACTTCTGAGATTAGGTTACAAAAATTGTGATCTCTCTCTCTCTGTCTCTCTCAGTCTCTGTGTCTCTCAACCCTCTGGAGAGGCTGCCACATTACAAGTATTGCTATGGGGAGGTCCATGTGGCAAGAAACTAATGTCTCATGCCAATAAGCAGCCAGGAAATAAAGCCATGTAAGTGAACTCAGAAGCCACTCCTCCCCTACTTGAGATTAAGATGACTGCAGCCCTGGCTGATACTTTGATTTCAGGCTTATGAGAGACTTTGAGTCTGAGGACCCAGGCAAACCACACCAAACCCCTACCCACAGAGACTGTAAGATAATAAATGCTGTTGTTTTAAGTCAGTTGGTTTTGAGTTTTGCACAACTGTGTAATTGTTTATGCAGGGATAGATAACTAATACAGCAACTAAACAGGAATAGATAACTAATACAGCAACTAAACTCAATATTCACACAGCTCTAATAATATTCACCATATAAGGGCTCATGAATAAAATAAAAATATTTCACAGAATTAAATTTTTTGTACCAATGAATCAATAAAAGAAATAAGCATTTTTCTTGTTCTGGTTTTTATGCATTTGTACAACTCTAATTATATTTCTAAAAGTAAAGGAATGTTGGGGAAAAAACACTAAGTGATCAACTGATTGACTGCATTGTTATTAACAATTCTCAGTATGAATTATAAAAAGTATGCAAAACTCACAATGTATCTTCTTCCATATACATTTCTGTTGTCTTGGCCATTTCTGAATATTTAAGAATTCTTAAATTTCTAAGAAAAATATTTTTTTTGTGGTGACTACTACTAGACTGAATTTTGATACCTTAAAGCCACATGTAACTATCAGGTATGATATGGAATCCTATAAAGAAAAAGCAATTTCTTTTCAATTGTGTACGAATGACTCAGTCAAATTGACACAAAAGAATGTTTAAAAAGCACTGTGATTACTGTGATTTTTAGCTGCTGAATATACCATCATGGCAGATGACTCACACTTTATTTTTAGCCTGAGATATTTTACAACATAGATTAAAATACTCCTCATTCAATATCTGACCACATAGTAAAAATATGAACATATGCATCCAATTTATTTCTACCTAGTGCTTTAGTAATAAATAAGGCAATTTAAAAGCATCCTTTCAAGGAGGCACTAGAAAGTATATGACATTCTTAAAACTCCATGTAAAGAATTCCCCCCATAGGAGCATTTACAGATGATCTAGCCTCACTCTGCGCACACACACACACACTAGTCAAAAAAATAAAAATATGTTTTCCTTAGAAAACATATGTTTCTGCTCAACTGATCACCACTACACATCAATTGACTTCTGTTTCTTCTAAATGGTTTTGCATTTTATATTCCTCAACCCTAATTTCCTTAGGCAGCTCCCTAACCTCAGTCCTAATTTCCAGTGTTATGTAATTGTCTGAACAAGTAGGCCCCCCCAAAATGACAAAAGAATTTATCCAGAATTATGCAATCATAAAATCAACATATAAGCTAATTTAATTTCAACATATTGTGGTTTTGTCTTGCAGTTTCGTGTTCGTGTTAATACATGGGGTTGTATAGCTTGCTTAGAAGTATGAGCTTTAGAGCCAGGATACCAAGGTTCGAATCTTGACTTTGACACTGATTAGATATGTAACCTTGGGCTACTTACTTAACATTTCTGTGTTTTACTGTCTCATATATGAAACATATATTAATAGTACCTGTCTCACATGATTGTTGGGGGAGTAAATGATTGCACATGGCAAGTGCAAATAAGGTTTAGCTGGTAGTAGCATAAGTAGCAATAGTAGCAACAACAGTAGTCATTGCAATATTGTTTTGATGTGTTTTGTTTTATGTTGAATCACATACAGGTAGGGGCGGAAAAAAAGCTGGCTTTTCAATTCTTCTACCAGGTATGTGGCCTGCAGGCTCTCCACTCTCATAATCCAATAATAAAGAATGTGGCACCATAATTTCATCAGGAGACATTGTGACTGAATAAAAAGTTTAGGGAAAAAGACTTAAAAAATGCATATTTGCACATTTAAACCTTGCATATTTGACTTACAAAACCATGAAGTAACCAGGCTTATCTTATGAAGCAGAGACATAAACCAAGGTGAACAGATCTAAGTATTTTGGCAGGTTTAATTGGGACCTATAATTAAGTATGGTCTCTTGAACTCTTCTTGTATACAATGGCTTCAGCAACACTTTTTGTCTACAATACATATTACTATATTTTCATTTCTTCAGAATTCATTATTGATCAAGGAATTTCTCAAGCCATATCATGAATTCTTCTCTCAGGAAAGGAATTAAAGATTTTTTTGACAGTGTTTTTGAATATAGGCAAAAAAAAAAACTAACCTACTAAAATGGGATCCAATTAGTCCTGACCTATTTGATCTCCTGCTATGTTTTTCTCCACTAGATGAAAAGATACTCTTTCATCCTTAAACCTCATACACTTAAAAGGATATAGAGTTCTACCTTTTGACCTTGATGTTTTTTCTCTTAAGGAACAAGATTTTTTTTGCATGTGAAAGAAAATAATTTTAATCTTAAATCTGGGTTTATTATGAATCTAGAATCATTTTTTGTTGTTGAAATAAATCACAGATAGACATTACTTAATGAGAGAAGTGGAAGGCTTACATAGAAAATGTAGATTTTCCTCTGAATTTCTAAATTTTATGTAATGAACATGTTTAATTGTGTAATGAATTAAACATAAAAAGGAAGATATCTTCCCCCTCCCTCTCAACTGGGAGGTCTTACTGGAAAGTATACACTCCAAATGAGATAATTTCTCAGTAATGTTTAAGACCTTAAGGCTATTCTGATTCACTAAATGTTATGCTATATGATAAATTATTTAAAACTGATTTACAAAATATAATTATTTATTTTAGTTACAATTCTCTTCCCTTACGACAACTCTCAGCTCAGACTTAGGGAGATACATTCAATTAGTTTGGGGAAGGAAGGGAAAAGAAAAACAGATAAATTAAATAAGTCACATTTATAACTATGAAGAGTTTTATAGGACACTTGAGCTGAAAAATCTATACATAACTATATCATACTATTGGATTTAGATTTACATTATTCAGAAGAGGGCAATTTATACTTTTTAGTAATAACATTAACCTAGAAACTGCAAGAGAACATAGGTTCTCTTTAGTAAAATGAAAATCAATCAATAAAAACTTCTAAAATGTTACAAATGCTCTCAAGTTCTCTCCCCTTCACTATTCAGCATGTTTCCTTAAGGCCAACACTTTGTTTTGTTCACCGCTCAATTCCCAGCACCTGCATCAATGCTTACATATGATAGGCACTCAATAAATATGATTGAATGACTGGATGAATATACTATTTCCATTCAAATCAGGGTAGAATGATCAATAAGGAAGTACTGACATTAATTTTTTTAAACAAATATATATATGGGGTATGGAATCTGCAATACAGAATACCATAACCAATGTGATAAGAATAATCCTATTCAGATAAATTTGTTGAGGGACATTTAAAAATAAGCCACATAACATATATTTACATGAATGTCACCATGGGTATCACTATTCCAGGAGAGAAACATGAAGATGACAAAAATACAGACCCCCATATCTTACTCAGAGTTTCTGATTTAGTAGACCAAGAGTTGAAAATATTTGTTTCTAAGAAATTAGATTTGTTTATGTAGGATTGTTGTGGTAAAGAGTCAGAAGAAGGAAAATGAAGATACAGGACCCTGAGGAAAAAACAGATTTTTTTTTTTTTATAATTTGAGGCAAATCCTTTGCGGCAAATTAATTTGCATAACTTTTGGCCATTTCCTGTGCCTGTGGAGGGGTGGTGTGTGGAACGTGTGGTTTAGAGGTGTTATTAATTTAACCTACCTAATCCTTTTCATATATATATGCACACACTTATACACACACACACACACACACACACACACACACAAACACTGTTATGGAAAGAGATTCATTCCTTCTCTTCTTTAAAGTAGTGACTTTGAGTAGACTGGATGCAAGTTATCTATTGCATGTTCCATGACAATTACCATGTACTGTAATAAAATATATTTGAGCACAGGAGACTGTATTGCAAATATTGTTAGAGCTAAGATATTTGCTATCTTTGAGTAACTTTGAAAAGCAGAGTTATTTCTTCTAACTCAGAAAAGCCTTTAGATCTGATATTCTACTATCAAAGGATACTCAAAATCAAAACCACAGAAATAAAACATTGTAGGATTCAAGAAATTATAAGAAGTTACTAAAGGTGGTATATAGTATATAAACCTTTATTAATGGGCAAATTTATCCTCAAAGATAAAATTGGACCAATTGACTACTGACTTTTGAATCTGATTTGTTTCAATAGCAGTTTAAAAATGTGATAGGGTTAAGCAGACCTTGCTCTGTTATATATTCTTTTTTAAAAAAATAAATACAATACATAAAATTATTTCAAATTTTTATGATTTTATAATTGTGTAAATGACTTTTTGCAGACATATTTTCTTCTTGATTTAAAGTTTTTTTTCAGTATTTATCATGAATATTTGATGTAACAAAAATTGTGTAGTGGTCAAATTACTTTATTCATATTAGTAATATAAGCTTTTGTCAAGAATATGTAAATTAAAAATTATGAAATATACCCTAAAACAAAAGTGAGCTTCTACCCTGATTATTAGAGTTAGGTATAGGTTAGTTAAGAGTAATCACAATGAAAGGAAAAACAAATTATTGGATTCTAAGATGGTTCTATAAACATGAAAGTTTGCTTTTAGTGGATTTTATCACCATGCTGATTCCCCATCTTATAATATTAAGCAACATTAATTATTGTCTCTGAATATACATTTCTTAGCCCTAAATCATCCCCCAGGTATCTATCTCTCCTCTTTTTAGTTCATCTTTTAGGTGTAGTATACATTTTTCTCTCTCCATATCTTCACTAATCATTCAATTCCAAACTTGTCTCCGTTTCCACATTTGTACTGAATCTTATCTTGTCAAGGGCACAATGATCTCAATATGTTGCTAAATAAAATTCTTATTAGATGTCAGTACTACTATAGCATGGGTAAATCTTTGCTCCTTAAAATCTTAATCCATGAAACTTGTCTTCCGTAAAAATACTGGATTTTCTTTTAGTTCTACTCTTAACCCCATGATCACTCCTTCTCAGATTCCTCATGGTTGCTTCTTCACCTGAGCTCCCCTGAAACTGGTATTCCACAGAATTCTATCCTTGACCCATCTGTCTTCTTGCTCTGTGATTCTCTCAGATGATCTCATTCATTCATAGAGTCATAACCACCAGCAATAATATATACTGATGATTCCTAAATCATTACCTGTCCTGGTGCCTAATGTCACCAAGAAATCTCAAATATAGTATATCCAAACTGAAGTCTTTATCTTTTCAACTGTCCCTCATACCTCAATTAATAATACCAACGTTCATCACCTAGATCAAACTTTGAGAAACCCCTGTATGATTCCCTTCTCTGTCACATTTAATTGATCACTCAGTCCTGCTACTTTTACCTTGTAAGTCAGTCTCAAATTTCTTTGCACATAGAGTAAACTTGAAAGCTGATAAAAAGGCATATCCTACACCTCATCCAAAAGTTTCTGATTCAGAGGATCTGGGAATGAAAATCTGCATTTCTAGTATAGGAAGTTTGTTTTTTTAGGATGGCAAGATCTGAACATGTTTACAGGCTGCATATTGGCTGTGGATAAGGAATCACCAAAGAAGAAAAGAGGGAACTAATAATATTGTTAGGCATGTAGGCACCCCCTTTGTTGTGAAATCAGTCCTCTAACGTTTGGTAATGCACAGTATGTTGAAAGTAGTGGAGAGGTGGGCGATGTATAAAGGTAAAGATCCTATTATTTTTACCCGACCTTGTCTTTTCTTAGCTGTGTAAGTCAGTAAGATGTTTTTTTCTGCTTCTTTTTCAAGTCTTATTGTTCTATTTTATACTGCATTAGAAAAGATTATATTCTTTGTTTAAAACAACAAGCCCAGGGGCTTCCCTGGTGGCGCAGTGGTTGAGAATCTGCCTGCCAATGCAGGGGACACGGGTTCGAGCCCTGGTCTGGGAAGACCCCACATGCCGCGGAGCAACTGGGCCCGTGAGCCACAACTACTGAGCCTGCGCGTCTGGAGCCTGTGCTCCGCAACAAGAGAGGCCGCGATAGTGAGAGGCCCGCGCACCGCAATGAAGAGTGGCCCCCATTTGCCGCAACTAGAGAAAGCCCTCGCACAGAAACGAAGACCCAACACAGCCATTAAAAATAAAATAAATAAACCCAAGGAAAAAAAAAAAAAAAGCTGCTTCATAAATAAAAAAACAAAAAAAAGCCAAGAAGCCCAAAATGGAGTTGCTTCCGCTAAGCCCCTCACCAAACTGAGACAATTTACAGTGTTGGCTCTCCCAGAAATGGCATCTTAAACCAGTCAGGAATCGCCAAATCAGCCTTAGTTAAGGAATCTGCCTGAGAGACGCCTGCCATCCCTTAAAGGAAAGTAACTTTGCTGTAACCAACGTGCTTTTTTGCCTAGTTTATTTTCCTCGTTCCCGCTCCCGTCTGCCTAAAAAAGTCTTTCATTTTGAACAGCTCCTGGGAGCTCCTTTCCATTTGCTAGAATGGATGCTTCCCGACTGAATCGGCTTTTGCTCATATATAACTCCTAAACTTTTTTAAATGCCTCAGTTTATTTTTTAAGAGCTCTTAGTGTGAGAAGAGGGAACCGCTATAAGACCCCCGACGGCCGCAGGAGCGACGAGCACCCCGACGTAGTAGTACCTGCTGAGCCCTGGGCCCGAGTCCTTCTCGCCGCCTCAGGAGGTGCTGGGTCGGTCGCTCGAGGAGCCTCCGCGGCTTTTGCCTGAGGAGCTTTCAGACTGTGTTTGAACTTATCTTTTTCCAGGCTCGCTGCGGAAACTCGGACTGCGTCCAACTTAAGAAACGGACCGAGGTGCGGGTCAGATGTGGGTCCGACTTAGAAACGGGACCGGGTTTGGGGTCGGACCGCGGACAAGTTAGAAAAGGGACTGGTTCCGGGTCAGACTGGGCCGGACTGAAGTTGGATTGGGCCCAGCGTGAGGCGTCAGGGGAATAAATTCTGTTTTAAGGCCGAACAAGCGGGTTAACTTTACCCAAGATAACCGTGAATTACAGAGGCCACAGCAAGAACTTTTAACCTGGATAAGCTTTTCCACTTACGAGGTGCCCTAGAAACAAGGGGGTTCTCGGCCAAGCACTCACTAAAAAAGAGTAGAGGGAAAACTATTTTTCCGCCGCCTCCTGAGCTTCTGGTGGACAGGATGAGACCCGCTGGGACATCCCACTCGCTCCAGAGCCTGCAGAATCCTGGGGAAAACTGGCAGAAGAAAGCAAAGGGTAAGAATTCTTATCAAAGTCAGCGCTCCCAGATTTCTCTCTGTGGTGCCTGGTTGAGAGAGGAAAGTAAAATTTCAGGTTGTCCCTTCCTTCCCAAATTCAGACTGGCAGGCAAAAAGCACTTGTAAGAATTAGATCTTTGACCTGACTTGTGAATTTGCTTTTGGATACCCATTGGTTGTTGATTCTTTCCCAGGGAAAGCTACTGCCTTCCTGATTGTCTCGTTGGCTTGGCAACAGTCAGGTGGGGGGGAGTCCCCCAAATATGGCTGGACAGAAATGTGGGTTGCACTCTGTTTGCGGCTGGGTTCCTACTGACTGTTGCAGCTCTCAGGGGAATTGTCTGAGTTTTTTTCTTTTGGTTGTCTTTAGGAGTGGCGCTGGGTCTTGGGAGGGTAGTATCTTTTGACTCTCTTTGGGGGCACCTCTTGCGTCCATGGGGTTGTTCAGTAC
Source organism: Balaenoptera physalus (assembly GCF_965194825.1). Lineage (NCBI taxonomy): Eukaryota > Metazoa > Chordata > Mammalia > Artiodactyla > Balaenopteridae > Balaenoptera > Balaenoptera physalus. Next base: position 37,943,269 of record NC_138892.1, on the reverse strand, counting down.
TGCCAGTGAAGTCCCTGAGTAGGGGCCGAAATGACAAAAAAAAAAAAAGGTAAGGGGGGATGTTCCATCTTTGCCATCTAGCTAATTCTGGACTTGCCTGTATTTAAAATTATTTGGCTCTCTGAGGCTAGCCTTTGAGGCCCACCATTGCCTCATCTGAAAAGCAAAGATAAACCTATGTAACTGTAAAAGTAATTACAAAGATCACAGTGGATATGTAAATGAAAATGTTTTGAAACATTACAGTTGTTCATCAAAGGCAAAGTTGCACTAACTGTATGTTTATCACTTTCAAATTTAAAAAATAAGTTATAATTCCTGTTCTTAGGCTTTTTAAAGATGTTTTCTTCTGCCAAATGTAAAATTTGTCATAGCGTGTGAAAAAAAATAATGATGTGCTTATTCTTATAAGGAATAAAGATTCTTATTCTTTATAGGAATACAACATGGAACCTGAAAATTTGCTCCGTCCAAAGTTTTGGGTTTTTTGGTTTTTTTTCACATTCCAAAGCATATGGTATCAGAACATGTATTGCAAAATAGTTTTATATCATTATATAAAAGATTACTAGTGCCACTTCTGGCATTGTGCATTATATTTGAATTTACATTTCAAATGCATACAGTGTTGAGAAATATAAAAAGTAAAGTAAAATTTTAAAGTGGCTAAAAATTACCACAGAAATATTTCAGAGGACAATTACCAGTAAAAGCAACAAAGAAGAAAACAAACAAACATGAAATCTAAATAGGTTAGTTGATTATAAAAATTGAGTAAAAAGAAACATTTTGAATGGAAATAAACTTCACTGAGAATGCTCAAAGTACGGACTTCTATATTTTATATACTTTAAAAATCAACAAAATGTCACCTACAAGTGACTCCCAAATTGAGATAAAAAGGTTTAGAAAATAGAGATGGACTATGGAGAAATGGCTAAACTCAGTAAGAATTTTGAACAAGTAAAAGTATCCAAGATTTTGAGATTGACAACTTAGACTTTGGAGTCATGTTGCCTCCTCCAACACTTAGTGGTTAGGTTGCAAATGACTCAGCCACTGTGAATCTTATTTCCCTCATCTGTGAGATAAAGATCATCAAGGGCCCCCGAACAACATTATCGGGAAGATTAAATGAAAATGTCACAAGTAAAGTGGTTGGGACAGCGCCTGGCACTTAGGCACCATTCAGCAAAGGGCAGCTCTTATGAAGCGTGGGTGTTGTAGCTGCTGCTTATAAGTGTTAGACAGAGACATGGTTCCGTTCTTTTGGGGCTTGGGTCAAACTGATCCATTCGTTTAGAGGGCACAATCTCTGAGGAACCACATGATTCTGGAACTCTGCTCGGACATCCATCCATTTCTGGTGCCTCAGGCAGTAGAATTTAAGCGCAGACTTTGTGTCAGACTACTTGAGTGAACTCCTGGCTCCAAGACTTCGGAAATGCATGATCTTAATTAAGTCACTTAAACTCTTTATTTATCTATACAATGAGGATGAAAATAATAGTTGACTAAATGGGTTATTGTGAAATTTAAATAACATGTTTCACATAAAGCACTTAAAACAGCATATGAAACATAGTGCTCAATAAATAAATATCAATCACTGCCTAATCTACCATTTTCTCCTTCAGTGTGTTGTAAAAATAGTAATGAGGTTATCCACTAAGACTATCTAAATAGAGGCTTATTACTTATGCTTCAGTTCACCACATAACTGTTCTTCTGATAAACCCTGAACTGAACTCTTTTTCTGATTTAAATTAACCTCAGAAGAGTAAGCTATATATATTCTGGGAAGGTAAAAAGAGTAAAAAAGAAAGTGGCTGAAAGCTTAGATTTACAAGAGTTGAGTAAGGAAAGAGAGAGATAAAGAGAAAGAACAGCAGACTGGTAACTAGAGAAAGTGAGAGAAAACATGGGATGTAAGCAGGAATTTCCTGTCACTCGCTCCTAGCAGCTGGTTGTTGGATAGGAATAAGAAAAGTAGGGCAGCTGGCAAACACCCAGCTCTAGCTTCTCTTTCTGAGACCCTCCCCCACCGCCAATGGCACTGTGACTACTTGTCTAGAGCCACGCTCTAGCCCAGATTTTGCAAGCTGATGCAGCTCTGCACACACACCCCTTCAATATAGAAAGGTGCTGTAGCATGTCCCTGTCTAAATGTATCTTTTCTCTGTCCATTTTCTTTCCCCATTACTATGTTTCTCTCTTGCCATTGACAGCCACAATTATAACTGTTGTCTCCACTAGTTCCTTCCACTATAAGAATTGCCTATTTCACTCCAGTCTGGCTTCAAATACACCATTCCAGGGAAGCCAGTCTTGTTGACATCACCAAATTATTTAAGTCCATTTTACTATGTGTCAGTAGCATTTCCTGGAGTTGTTCGTATCCTTTTTCAAAACACTGGGATTTATAGATCACAATAAGGATTTTGAGGTTTTATCCAAAGTGCACTAGAAAACCACAAAAAGATTTTTTGGGAGGGAAGCCTCCAGTGACACTACACTCTCTGGGTTTTGCACCTACTTCTCTAGTGTATCCTCCTCAAACAAAACTCTAAATGCCAGTTGTTATCAACTGCATGTTTGCATCTCCTTCAAATTTACATGTTGAAGCCTAATCCCCATAACGATGGTATTAGGAGGTAGAGCTTTTGGGACGTGCTTAGCTTTAGGAGGGTGCTTAGCTTTAGGTCAGGAGGGTGAGGCTCTCAGGCTGGGATTAGTGCCCTTATAAACACAGGAGGAACACCAAAGTTCTCACTCTCTCCTCCATTTGAGGACAGAGAGAAAAAGCAGAGGTCTGCAAGTCAGAGAGAATGCGCTCACCAAGAACCAAATCTGCTGGCACAGTGATCTTGGATTTCCCAGCCTCCAGAACTGTAAGAAATAAATATTGAATATGCGGATTCCCTTTGTTATTCTTTCTCAGCCATTTGTTCCTCATTGAATTAAGAGTATTTTGTATGTATTGTTGCTTATATATTTTCTATCTTTATTTCTCATTACACTGTAAAATACAAAAGGGCAGGATCTTGTTCCTTGTATTCATTAATGCATGCTCAGTATCCAGCACATTTGCTGGATTCGTAGCACTCAATATGCTGAATGAATGAACTCAAGTATGAAATAGGCATTCAACATGCACTTAAATAATTAGTTTATTATAAATTACACCATATAAATATGTTTAACTATATTACTATTTAGTAACGCTTAAATATTACACATAATTGTTATGCAGAAATATTTTGAGTTCACCAACAAGTTTTTATTGAACCCAGTACCTACTTTATGCCCAGAATACTGTGTGGTATTATGGGGAGAGTTGATTTAAAATAAAGATAATCATTACTCTTAAAAAAAGGTTACAATCTAGAGGAGCTAATGTTTAAATACACAAAAAACATGGAAAGGATGTATAAAATGATTTCATGATGTGAAAAATAGCTGTAAAATATTTAATGAAACTTAGTGATAATGAGGATCTCTTTGATGAAGAGTCATGGCCCTCCAAAAAGTGAGCATCTATGAGATGAGATAAAATAAATAACAATAGCAGGTCCCACTAAAGTTGCAGAATCATATTACATATATGTGTGCACATGCAAAGTTCATGTGCCTTGGGAATTTTTAATACCTGCAGATAATTTATAAGAAGAATTCAGAATTGTAGTTTATCTAAAAAAAGTCGAAGTACATAATACTTTGGGGTAGCAAAATTTAATATATAAACAATAGTGACCTACCTTGTGTTTATCCTCTGACTGGTGTCAGACTGGCAAAAATGAATAATGTATAGTACCTACTCACAGTGTGTCCATAGTACGGTTGGAGGGAGAGGGAAGTAAAATAATCATATAAAAGCCAAATCAATTTACAGTTCAACAGGTGGTATAGAAAATACATACACACAAAGATGCTATGGAAGCCCCATGATTGAGGAGTCAACTAATTTGCTTGTGGGAGTCGAAGGTGGATTTACACAGGGTGTGTCATTTGAGCCAAGCCTTGAATATAAGTAGAGTTTTGACTGCTCATGAAATGTGAGAAGCTTATTCCAGATAGAAGGAATGACTTGTTCAAAGTCATAGGCCTGAGAGGAAACGAGGTGTCTGTGGAATATAGAATGCAAAGCAGTCTCAGTGAATTAATACAATAGGTTCTTGGAGCATACAAGACTTTTTCTACCCAGGCCAAAACATTCTACTTAAAGGAAAAATGCAAAAACGCAAGCCAATTATGGTGATACAGCTGGTTATTTTGTCATGATGCAAAACTGCCTAATCAGTCCTTTAACTTCTTTCTGCTGTGTTAACTATCTTTGTTAAAAAATAGTTTATCTTTTGGAGAAACTTTAGGGACTCTTAAATCATAGATCAGTGCATGTTCTAAAGCTTTACTGCCCAATTTGGAGCTGCAAGCCACAGGTGGCCACAGAGCACTGGAAACGTGGCTGTTACCACATGTTGAAATGATAATATTTTGGATACACTGGTTTAAATAAAACACATTATTAATATTATTTCACCTACAGGCACACCTCGGAGATATTGCTGGTTTGGTTCCAGACCACTGCAATAAAGCAAATATCACAATAAAGCGAGTCATACAGATATTTTGGTTTCCCAGTACATGTAAAAGTTAAGTTTACACTGAACTGTAGTCTATTAAGTGTGCAATAGCATTATGTCTAAAAAACAATGTACATACCTTAATTTAAAAATACTGTGTTGCTAAAAAATGCTAACCATCATCTGAGCCTGCAGGGAGTCTTAGTCTTTTTGCTATAGTAATATCAAAGATCACTGATCACGAATCACCACAACAAATGTAATAATGATGAAAAAGTTAGAAATTTTGTGAGAATGACCAAAATGTGACACAGAGTCACAAAGTGAGCAAATGCTGTTGGAAATGGCACCGATAGGCTTGCTTGAGGTAGGGTTGCCACAAACCTTAAATTTGTAAAAAAACACAATATCTGCAAAGCACAAAAAACAAAGTGCAATAAAATGAGGTATGCCTGTATTTATTTTTCCTGTTTTTAAATGACTTCTAGAAAATTTTAAACTACATGTGCAGCTATTTCTATTAAAGAGTACTGTTCTAAAAGGTTTATAAAACAAATTAATACTATTCTCTAGGAATGGACAACACCAATTTAGAAGATTAGGGATTATTCAACACTGAGCCCATAAAATCCTCTCTAAAATTTATGTGATTAAAATGAAAACCATAAAAGTTTAGCATTGTATGACGCATAAGTATTCTCTTATACATGTGGGAAAGCATTGAGCATTTTTTTAAAATGTGGTTTCACCTAGAGAAGCTGTATTTTATAATTTTAATTAAACCTGGAAAGCTTCTACAGTATTGTGTTGCCTTAGTGGAGAATTTCATGACCACCTTTATTTTTTAAATGAGGCTATTTATTGTGTTACTTTTGTTATTTCCACAATCTTAGAAAATTAACATACAAAAATACTTTTCTGATCCACGTGTGATACCCTTCCTTTGACTCTGTTCATTTTTAATAGCACTTTGTATGTATTAAAGCTAAAGATAAAATTAAAATGAAATCAGGTAGAAATGTATAGCAATTATTTTTATTGTGATTAGTTTTTTTAATTTTGAGAAATATAAAAGTAAAGAAGATGACAACATAATTTAGAATCAAATTGAAAATGGCTTAAAATGGTCAATATTTATTGGTCAAAGCTAGAGATTTTGGGACCCATCTACCAATTACTATGAAATTAAGGAAATGCATTTAGAAATTATTTGCAAGTCAATAAACCTCAAATAAAAAGTTTTCTGAGGTTATTTTGGTAAAATTATTACTTGTACAAAAATTACAACTAATATTTATTTAGCTGAGTTAACATGAAGCAATAGTGACATTCAATAACATTAAACTAATTACATAGAGCCACTAATTTCTGCGAAGTGCCTTAAAATAAAATGGATTGTTACTATCTACTGTGTTTAGGGAATTAATGCTAATATAAGAGACTCAGTTTATAGGCTACTTGGAATGATTGGGAATAACACAGTTGTTAAAATGCATAAGATTACACTGTAACAGCATCTTTTACCTAATAACAAATCAGGCCAGAAATACTAGTAAACATAATCACTGGGCCCTTAATGGAAGATTTCTGCTAATTTTGAAAGCTTTACAATTAGCTGTGATTCAATGAACCTGATTCCCTGTTAAACTGTTAGGGAAGGCAAAACAGTGTTGTCTTAGGAAGGCAATGCTAAAGATTCTATGTGAATTTTTACTTTATAAGGCAAGATAATTTTAAAAATAAAATTGTTTCATTATTTTTTGTAACTATAAAAAATTCATACATTGCACTAAGATTAAAGTACACTTTTTCTTTTAAATACTCACAACCCACCAGGGCCATTGTACTACCAGCATCTCAGACTTTCTGTCACACACTTCTCATTGTGCAAGAGACCTTCTTCCTGCTCCAGCCCTGCAAGCCTATTCTGGCCTGAGAATCCTTGTCCTTGCTGTTCCCTCTTCCAGAAAGGCAGTGTTCCTCAGTTCTCTCATAACTAGCTCCTTCTTTTCATGTAAATCTCGGTTCAAACATGACTACTTCAAAGTCCTCTTTCCAGAGTTCCCTTTTTAAGTGCTCATCATTTTCGCCTAATGCAAGAATTATTCCTTTCTTTTCCTCAGAAAAATCATCAAATTTGAATTTATCTTGTTAATTTGTGTGCATAGCTGTTGTTAGACTTTCCTCTGGAGAACATACACTCCATGGAAGCAGAAACATTGTTTGGCTTGTCCACCTCCGCTAACTAATTAATAAAGTAATGGTATACACACACACATGCCACACACACACACACATGCCACACACACACACACACACACATACACACACATATATTTATAAATATATATTTATTGTCATATTGCTCCTGATATTTGGTAGTTTTTTTTTTTCATTAAAAATTTATTGAGAGGGCTTCCCTGGTGGCGCAGTGGTTAAGAATCCGCCTGCCAATGCAGGGGACACAGATTCGAGCCCTGGTCCGGGAAGATCCCACATGCCGCGGAGCAGCTAAGCCCGTGCACCACAACTGCTGAGCCTGCGCTCTAGAACCTGTGAGCCACAACTGCTGAAGCCCGCGCGCCTAGAGCCCATGCTCCGCAACAAGAGAAGCCACCGCGGTGAGAAGCCCATGAACTGCAGCAAAGAGTAGCCCCCCTCGCCGCAACTAGAGAAAGCCCGCGTGCAGCAACGAAGACCCAACACAGCCAAAAATAAATAATTAAAATAAAAAATCTATTGAGAGCTTTCAAAGTCCATAAGCATATCTCTGTAGCATATGTTTTAATGATTACAGGGCATTCCACCATTTCAATACACTAGACTTTGTTATCAAATCCTCTATTGTTGGATACTTAGGTTCCTACCATTTTTGCATATTATAAACAATATTTTGACTTACATCCTTGTAGGTACATATTTGAACACTTGCCTGATTATTTCCTCCAGATAAATTCTAAGTTAAACTAAGTAAATAAAAATATACAAATTTTAAATTTTGACTCATATAATCATACTTTTCTACAAAAATGTTTTACCAGTTTCTACTTACATCAACATTGTGTATAAGTGACTATTTCTCCATAGTCTTGGCAATATGGAAATTATCAATACTTGCCGATTCAGTTCAGTAGGGGAGAATATATCACATCTTTTTTCTTTGGCTGTGTTGGGTCTTCGTTGCTGCGCGGGCTTTCTCTAGTTGCGGTGAGCGGGGGCTACTCTTTGTTGCAGTGCATGGGCTTCTCACTGCGGTGGCTTTTCTTGTTGCGGAGCACGGGCTCTAGGTGCGCGGGCTTCAGCAGTTGTGGCTCGCAGGCTCTAGAGCGCAGGCTCAGTAGTTGTGGTGCATGGGCTTAGTTGCTCCACGGCATGTGGGATCTTCCCGGACCAGGGATAGAACTCGTGTCCCCTGCATTGGCAGGCGGATTCTTAACCACTGCGCCACCCGGGGAAGTCCCTATCATTTCTTCTTGAATGAATTGTTCATGGCCTTTGGAACATTGGAAAGTTTATCTTTTTCAATGATTTCTAAGATCTATTCACATATTAAGATAATTTAATATGTGTAGTCAAATAACTTACATATAATTTTTTCTAATTTTTATATGTATTTTATCTTTTTCATGTATGTTTAGCTGTTTTATAGTAAAATCTGTTTTCTCTTCAAGTTTTTTATTTTTAGTATCAAGTTTTACAGGGTGCGACTTTATCCCAAGACTATGAAAATTACACACACACACACACACAAAAAAAACATACATAATGTGCATATATTATATGTCACACATGTACATACTATATATTGGTCTCATTTTCATCTTTAATATTCAACAAAAATCTATAAGTATTAGAGAAATCACTTTGCAAGTTTGAAAGTGTTGAGGCTTATATCAGTGTACCATCCTGATAGTTTGATACAAAGTCCTTAATATTTTCTATTGCTCTCAAAGAGAACCTCACAAATAATATTGTTCCTGTATAGGACAAAAATGCTAAAATCCCTTAATGGCAAATGTGTCTTTCTCAACTGACTTTAATTTTGTTTCATAAGGATGTGCCTTAAAAGGGGCTGCCTATACTTCTAAACAGACTTAGAAACTTAGAGTAAGAGTTTAATAATAAGTACCAGTAATAGAGATTACGTGTCTTTAGGTTGCATTTTGGTACCATATAATGTTTTCAGTTATGACTAACAAACAGCCCACTCTCAAATATATTCTGAAGGTAGATACAGTTTGAAACATCGTGATTTAACAGGTGGCTTAGTGGGTGACTCAGTCCTTTCACTCTGGCTCTAACAATAACATAAAAGGATTTTTTGGTGGGACATCACTGTTCTTTTTTTTTTTCTTAGATATCAACCACACACACAAAAAGACTGGGTTATACTTCCAATTGTGCTGTGTTTAACTTGGATAATGAAGTTACCATCCTATCAGTACCTAAGACTTCCTTAAATGTTCTGTTATATTCAACCACATGTCCAAGAGAAGTGATGATGGGGCTAGAGTCCCACTGAGTAAGTAAAGTTTGCTTTTATCATAAACTCATTATTCTCAAGGCAAGGGCTGGAACCTATTTTTGGAAGCCTGAAATATTAAATTTTTTATTTTCATGTTAACTTTTTTCATTTTCTTGCTCTTTTTGTGCATAATAGAAATTAATAATAAGACAAATTGTCACCTGTGTGATACATAGCCATAATTAGTATTTCTGTGGTTCCCTTTAATATTTCAGTGCAAATTTGTTAGAAAATACCATAAATAATAATAACAAAGCTGTTGTGAGGACTGACTTTATGCTAAGAGCTTTAAGAATATTAATTCATTTAATCTTCATAGCAAACTCATGAGGTTAGTACTATTTTTATTCCTACTTGACAGGCAAAAAACTGACTGACCAGAAACTTAAAGACACTTGTCCAAAGTCACACAGCTAGGAATGGCAGAGATAAGACACAAAAGTAGGCAGACTGCTTCTACAGCCCCTCTCAAAGAGTATACTCTCTACTGCTTCATGAAACTTACACTTTCCTCCAGCTTCCATAATCAAGTCATGACAGGGTTATAATGAAAGTAATAGACAACATTTCACTGATCCAGCAAGGCCAACTTCTACAGTTCTAAGGCAACTCGATTTCAATTACCCCTAAGAAGTTCTGGAAATCCTAATGTGTTAGGGGTGTGTCATGGGTTTACCAGTGTACTCTGTCTATAGCATATTTCCCACGTCATTGCCATGAAGTTTCCTGCTGTCTGATTTAACTCCTACGTCAACCTGATTCATTTATTCATTGACATTTATTGAATACTTACTATGTGTCCATTACTGTCTTAGCCACTGGGAAAATAGCAGAGAAGGAAACAAAATCCTTGCTCTTATGAAGCCTATATTCTAGATAACAGTGATGAGTGATAAATAATTTGTCTGTTAGCAATAAGTGCTGTGGATGAAAAAGTCAAAGATGGAAGAAGTCACTTTATATGAGATGGTGACATTATATATAAATGTCATCTCAACAATAAGATGACATTTGATTAAAGATCCAAATGAAGTAAAGGAATGATCCATGTAGATTTCTGGGAGAAGACCACTCCAGGAAGAGTTCTGAAGAATATCCAGAGTACCAGTGTGATTGGAGGGAAGAAAACAGAGGAGAGTAGTATGGGCAAAGAGATAGAGGGGCAGATGAAATGGGAAATGTGTGTGTGTGTGTGTGTGTGTGTGTGTGTAGTACATGCATATATACAGACATGCACACATTTCTATGTATTTAAAGTAGAGCCAAAAAGATTAAATGCTGGTTTTCGTGTGTGTATGAGAGAAAGAAAATTAAATATGACTTCAAATGTTTGGCCTAAGCACCTGGAAGAATGGAAGCTATTACAGAGATGTTGAAGGCAATTGGGTGAGCAATTCTGGGGGGGAGCTAGATGTTCAAGTTACAGATATGTTAAATTTGAGATTCCTATTCAGTGTCAAAATGGAGCTATTGAACAACCAGTTGCAGTTGTGAGTCCTCCTTGAGGAAGCGTTACTAGCCGGAGATGAAATCTGGGAGTTGTCACATTATGAATTGTATTTAATGCCATGAGACTGGGTGAGTTCACCTTCAGAGTCCATGTAAAATGAGAAGACAGATGACCAATTTTGATATTGGTTGACATTTAGAGGCTATGAATATGAGAGAGAAATTACATTGTTTGAATCAAGAAAAAGAATTAGAATATAAAATCCAAAGGAATAGAGGATCTTAATATCCTTCAGACAATATTTTATGACAATATTATGTTTTGCAACTACACTTTCATAAAAGATACATGGTAGAGTTCATGGAGATAATGTACTTGAATAAGGGAAGAGCCTTTGGCTTTACCAATGAACCAAGAAGAATATAAAGTTGATATTATTTTATGAAAATAAAGGCAATGAACAGGGATACATATGTTAATTCTTGGCATGGAATTAGGTCAAGAGCACATGCCAACACATCATTTCCAAGAGGTAAAGATGGAGAATTTGTTATAAATATCCTTAAATGGTCAATGGATATTAACGAAAAGGAAAGTCTGTTTACAAATTTCCCTGAGTCATTCTTCTTCTTATTAATCTTGCAGGCAATAGGAGGTCAATTTGTTGAAGAAATGAAAGTGTTCCTTGGCTCTAATCTCACAAAACGGCACAAGAACCCTGGTATATATATGCAGATAATTTCCTAATATACACAGCAGACCATAGTAATAACACAATTTTTTACATAAAGTGCTAATCTTGGGAACACTTTCTATACATTTATTTTTATCTTCATTCATCTATTTCCCCTGTTTACTAATATTAAGAGAATTTCATTATATTAAAGCTGAATTTACTACATGTTAATAGCTACATACTAATAGCTGAATCTGGTACATGTTCTTAAATTCGTGCTTGTGTTCTAAGTTTTATATAAATAACATTTTAAATTTTTAAAAATAGGGAATGATAAATAAGTATACATTTTCTCAGATGATTTCATGTTGAATGCTCAAGTGAAAAAAAGCTACTGGGTGTGGGCAGATAAGGTAATGATCAAATGTTATGTGCTTTTCCTCAGCTTTTTTTTTTTTTTTTTCATAACATTCAGGTGAGGGCCATAACATGAATGAGAGGAATGCAGCATTTGCTGTCAGACTTTATGAACATAAACCTCAATGCTAGGGTGAATAACGAAAACTTGTTTGTAATTTAAGTAATGCTCTGCAAGCTGGATGTACAAAACTTAGGCAAAGAAATCTAAATTATATAAATCAAATGAACTACTATTGGCAAAAGTATATATTTCACATGAATTTAAGAGAAGCTAATGGCTTATACACCCTTGATCTCATTTTACCTTGTATATTTTACCATTTAGGACAAATTTAAAGGGTACAAACTTACAGTTATTAAATAAACAAGTCATGGGGATATAATGTACAACATGGTGACTATAGTTAATAATACTGTATTGTACATTTGAAAGTTGCTAAGAGAGTAGATCTTAAAAGTTCTTATCAAAAGAAAAAATTTGTATTTATGTATGGTGATGGATGTTAACTAGATTTATTGTGATCACTTCCCAGTGTAATATACAAATATCAAATCATTATGCTGTATACCTGAAACTAGTAAAAAGTTATATGTCAATTATATTCTCTATGAAATAATTTAAAACAAAATTGAGCATATTATTATCAACATAATTATAGCTCAATACATACGATTGACCTTTATATATAGACAGTTTTTTCCAGCCTTATTGATATGTAATTGACAGATAACACTGTGCAAGTTTAAGGTATACAGTGTGATGATTTGATATCATATGTATTGTGAAATGATTACCACAATAATGTAAGATCTACTCTCTTAGCAAAGTTTAAGTATACAATACAGTATCAGTAACTGTAGTCACTATTCTGATGTCAATCCTCCCATTATACAAATTTCTGATCCTAATAGTGCTTCCTGATTATTTGCCATTAAAAACTTCTTAGTGTGGTGATTACCCCTTAATGAGGAGATGTCCTTGAAATAGAAGCCTAATTTTCATCTCTGTGTCACACTTCTTCTGCTTCTTTTTTTTAAACATGTTGAGATACCAATGATATCAAAGAGAAATTTAAGTCAAACTGATGCATTTGGAGGAGTTAAAATTTTTACCTGAACACCTGTATCTATCTTAGTTTAATTAAATCAGTATTTAAAACAGCATTCAACCATAGATCTTAAAAGGATCATTGAATAAAAATTCATTACTTTCCTGCAATTATATATATTTTCATATCTTGGTGGGACAAACTCATTTCAAAATAGTGTGTATGTCCACTGACTTTTAAAATAGGGTATGTCTGGTAAATAACATCATGACATACTTTGCTTAATTTATTTAAAAATCCTTGTTTTAAATATAAAGAATATTTGAGTGTGAAAGAGCATTATTTAATTTTCTTACAGTTAAAGATGATGTTTGTTTTATTAGCAAACTGTAACCATTCTAAATGTATTTAAAGTTAGTAAGCCTCAAGAAAATTTAATGCAATTTAAACATAGGCTGGCAATCTCTACTTTATTTATTTATTTATTTGATATTTAATGCAAACTTTATTTATTTATTTATTTAAACATCTTTATTGGAGTATAATTGCTTTACAATGTTATGTTAATTTCTGCTGTATAACAAAGTGAATCAGCTATACATATACATATATCCCCATATCTCCTCCCTCTTGAGTCTCCCTCCCACCCTCCCTATCCCACCCCTCTAGGTGGTCACAAAGCACCGAGCTGATCTCCCTGTGCTACGTAGCTGCTCCCCACTAGCTATTTTACATTTGGTAGTGTATATATGCCAATGCTACTCTCTCAATTCATCCCAGTTTACCCTTCCCACTCCCCATGTCCTCAAGTCCATTCTCTACATCTGCAACTTTATTCCTATGCTGCCCCTGGGTTCATCAGAACCATTTTGTTTTTAGATTCTATATATATGTGTTAGCATATGGTACTTGTTTTTCTCTTTCTGACTGACTTCACTCTGTATGACAGGCTCTAGGTCCATCCACCTCACTACAAATAAATCAATTTTGTTTCTTTTTATGGCTGAGTAATATTCCAATGTATATATGTGCCACATCTTCTTTATCCATTCATCTGTCGATGGACACCTACGTTGCTTCCATGTCCTGACTATTTTAAATAGTGCTGCAATAAGCATTGTGGTACGTGACTCTTTTTGAATTGACATTCTCTGCTTTAAGAAGTCAAGTATGATTCTTGTGAACTAACCTGTGATATAATCAGTGAGAAAGCATGGACTACATATGGCCACGTCTTAAATTTCAAATAGAATCAAATCCCTAATTGTTACTTTCTTCTGTGAAGACAGTTGCTCTCAACAAGATTCTTTAATTCGGAAGAGAAATCGTTCTGGAAAAAGCTCTAACTGATTTTAAAATGTTTTTTGGAAGAAAAATTGGTTTAAATTACTGGCACTAAATACATTTGGGTCTGCATGTCAAATGCGTATACAGACTTCATTCTTGAATGGCTAAGAGCTACATACATATAAATAGAACTAAAAGGATAGAATTTAAGACTCCAACAGAAGTGTCATTTATGGGTTTCTTAGCACAGCATTTAATCCCTTTTTCTGTTAATGAGAATTCAACTTCTTTGGAACACTGCCCCTCTTTGTCACATACTCTTGGACCATCAATTAAAGTATTGACCCCTTGTGGCCAAGATATGAGCTTGTGTCAACTTTGGCTGTTTCAATTCTTTCACCTGGGTATGTGAATTTTGAACAGAGTGCCGTATAGCGTGAAAAGAATTGTAGATGATACAGCTCATATGCCAACACCCCATTGACTGTTCTTTTGTTCCTGTTCACATCGCTGGATTTTCCTTGGTCCCTCTTCTTTCTGAGACCTAACTATTAGGTCTTCTTTCTGAGATTCCACACTGCCTTGCATACGTCTAATAAATTCTTTTTTGGCTCTGGTTAGCCAGAATCAACTTCTGTTACTTACAAGCAAAAATCTCTGGCCAATGAAAGCTCACAAAAATGATAAAATATTATATGTTAAGAAAAAAAATAAATGTTTCTGTGGGGAAGTAATACTAAATAAGTTAGAATCGGCACATAAAATGTGCCATAAATCTTAAGTTGGAAAGTACAACAGGCAGGCAGGTGATTAATGAATAAACTGTAACAACCTAGCAGGAAAAAAAATTGACAGTTTTTATTGCTTAGCTGCAACTATTAGAAATTACATTAGTTCTACAACAAAGAGAAAACTGAAATGGAGATACAGGTGTAGATGAGGTCAAGCTTGGATATTCTTTCACATTGATCCCAGAGATTCTCCTAGAAAAATTCCCCTGATCAACTTTGTTGCCCCCCAACAGGACTATATATTTTGTTTTGCATATGTTCTAAGCTCTTTTGCATTCTTTAATGCATTTTTAAGCTGAAATTGGGCAGAGCTTGTGGTTACTATGTTTTCTATATCTGGTAGAGTGAATCCTGCAGAATTTTTATTCTGTTAACACATGTTGACTTCATTCCAGTTAATAAGCACACATACATACACACACACACACACACACACACACACACACATACATTTAGTGGCAATTTGATCTCTAAGACTGCTCTCAATGATTAGGTAGCTGCTGTTGAGACATAATTTCAAATGAATTGGGGGTCTCACAAAGCATATTCTACACAATTATACCATTAGAAAAATATTATTTTACTACAAGTCTTTTCTAAAAGCAACTCTACCTCTTTCTTCATAATCTCATGGTATAGCACTGGTACTATACCATCCACATTTTATTTTTAGATACATAAACTTCATAAACCTAAGGACAACATGGCAGAACTATAGTAGCTCTAATACTCTTCAATGCCAATCTATGTAAATTCTTTATGACAAAATTTATGTCTGTTTAAAACCCAAGGTCTTTATTACAATTACAGAAGAGATTTTAGCACAGTAGTCAAATAAAGCATTCTACGAAGACTTTCACGTGCCTAAAAATAAATGCACACAAAAATTTAGTGAACTATGGGAGACTGTTGAGCTGAGGCTCTGGCGTGACCTCAGAACTGGGTTCACCTCTCAGAGTGTGTCAGAGCCAAAAGACACAACCAAGGCAAAGAGTGGGATAAGGAGGGCTTTATTACTTGCATTTTCCCAGCACCAGTTATTAAAGAGGCAACTAACTGCAGAACAACCATATGGAAAAGACAAAAACCTACCAGAAAAGATCTCTACAGCTAAAGATATAAAGAAGGAACGCCAATGAGACAGAGTCAGCTCTACCCACCACAAGTCCCTCCCATCAAACCTCTTAGATAGCCTCATCCACCAGAGGGCAGACAGCAGAAGCAAGAAGAACTACAGTCCTGCAGCCTGTGGAACAAAAACCACATGCACAGAAAGATAGACAAGATGAAAAGGCAGCGGGCTATGTACCAGATGAAGGAACAAGACAAAACCCCAGAAAAACAACTAAATGAAGTGGAGATAGGCAACCTTCAAGAAAAATAATTCAGAATAATGATAGTGAAGATGATCCAGGACCTCGGAATAAGAATGGAGGCAAAGATCGAGAAGATGCAAGAAATGTTTAACAAAGACCTAGACGAATTAAAGAGCAAACAAACAGAGATGAACAATACAATAATTGAAATGAAAACTACACTAGAAGGAATCAATAGCAGAATAACTGAGGCAGAAGAATGGATAAGTGACCTGGAAGACAGAATGGTGGAATTCACTGCTGCACAACAGACTAAAGAAAAGAGAATGAAAAGAAATTAAGACAGCCTAAGAGACCTCTGGGACAACATTAAACGCAACAACATTCGCATTATAGGGGTCCCAGAAGGAGAAAAGAGAGAGGAAGGACCTGAAAAAATATTTGAAGAGATTATAGTCGAAAACTTCCATAACATGGGAAAGGAAATAGCCACCCAAGTCCAGGAAGAGCAGCAAGTCCCATACAGGATAAACCCAAGGAGAAACACGCCGAGACACATAGTAATCAAATGGGCAAAAATTAAAGACAAAGAAAAATTATTGAAAGCAGCAAGGGAAAAATGACAAATAATATACAAGGGAAATCACATAAGGTTAACAGCTGATTTCTCAGCAGAAACTCTACAAACCAGAAGGGAGTGGCATGATATACCTAAAGTGATGAAAGGGAAGAACGTACAGCCAAGATGACTCTACCCTGCAAGGATCTCATTCAGATTCAATGGAGAAATCAAAAGCTTTACAGACAAGCAAAAGCTAAGAGAATTCAGCACCACCAAACCAGCTCCACAACAAATGCTAAAGGAACTTCTCTAAGTGGGAAACACAAGAGAAGAAAAGGACCTACAAAAACAAACCCAAAACAATTAAGAAAATGGTCATAGGAACATACATACTGATAATTACCTTAAACGTGAATGGATTAAATGCTCCAACCAAAAGACACAGGCTTGCTGAATGGATACAAAAACAAGACCCATATATATGCTATCTACAAGAGACCCACTTCAGACCTAGGGACACATACAGACTGAAAGTGAGGGGATAGAAAAAGATATTCCATGCAAATGGAAATCCAAAGAAAGCTGGAGTAGCAATACTCATATCAGATAAAATAGACTTTAAAATAAAGAATGTTACAAGAGACAGGAAGGACACTACATAATGATCAAGGGATCAATCCAAGAAGAAGATATAACAATTATAAATATATATGCACCCAACATGGGAGCACCTCAATACAAAAGGCAACTGCTAACAGCTATAAAAGAGGAAATTGACAGTAACACAATGAGAGTGGGGGACTTTAACACCTCACTTACACCAATGGACAGATCATCCAAAATGAAAATAAATAAGGAAACAGAAGCTTTAAATGACACAATAGACCAGATAGATTTAATTGATATTTATAGGACATTCCATCTAAAAACAGCAGATTACACTTTCTTCTCAAGTGCACATGGAACATTCTTCAGGAAAGATCACACCTTGGGTCACAAATCAAGCCTCAGTAAATTTAAGAAAATTGAAATCATATCAAGCATCTTTTCTGACCACAACAGTATGAGATTAGAAATGACTTACAGGGAAAAAAATGTAAAAAAACACGAACACAAGGAGGCTAAACAATACGTTACTAAATAACCAAGAGATCACTGAAGAAATCAAAGAGGAAATCAAAAAATACTTAGAGAGAAATGACAATGAAAACACGACAATCCAAAACCTATGGGATGCAGCAAAAGCAGTTCTAAGAGGGAAGTTTATAGCCTACCTCAAGAAACAAGAAAAATCTCAAGTAAACAATCTAACCTTACACCTAAAGGAACTAGAGAAAGAAGAACAAACAAAACCCAAAGTTAGCAGAAGGAAAGAAATCATAAAGATCAGAGCAGAAATAAATGAAATAGAGACAAAGAAAACAATAGCAAAGATCAATAAAACTAAAAGCTGGTTCTTTGAGAAGATAAACAAAATTGATAAACCATTAGTCAGACTCATCAAGAAAAAGAGGGAGAGGACTCAAGTCAATAAAATTAGAAATGAAAAAGGAGAAGTTACAAGAGACACCGCAGAAATACAAAGCATCCTAAGAGACTACTACAAGCAACTCTATGCCAATAAAATGGACAACCTGGAAGAAATGGACAAATTCTTAGAAAGGTATAACCTTCCAAGACTGAACCAGGAATAAACAGAAAATATGAACAGACCAATCACAAGTAATGAAATTGAAACTGAGATTAAAAACCTTGCAACAAACAAAAGCCCAAGACCAGATGGCTTCACAGGTGAATTCTATCAAACATTTAGAGAAGAGCTAACACCCATCCTTCTCAAACTCTTCCAAAAAAATGCAGAGGAAAGAATACTCCCAAACTCATTCTATGAGGCCACCATCACCCTGAGACCAAAACCAGACAAAGATACTACAAAAAAAGAAAATTACAGACCAATATCACTGATGAATATAGATGCAAAAATCCTCAACAAAATAAGAGCAAGCAGAATCCAACAACACATTAAAAGGATCATACACCATGATCAAGTGGGATTTATCCCAGGGATGCATGGATTCTTCAATATACTCAAATCAATCAATGTGATACACCATATTAACAAATTGAAGAATGAAAACCATATGATCATGTCAATAGATGCCGAAAAAGCTTTTGACAAAATTCAACACCCATTTACGATAAAAACTCTCCAGAAAGTGGAAATAGAGGGAACCTACCTCAACATAATAAAGGCCATATATGACAAACCCACAGCAAACATCATTCTCAATGGTGAAAAACTGAAAGCATTTCCTCTAAGATCAGGAACGAGACAAGGATGTCCACTCTCACCACTATTAGTCAACATAGTTTTGGAAGTCCTACCATGGCAATCAGAGAAGAAAAAGAAATAAAAGGGATACAAATTGGAAAAGAAGAAGTAAAACTGTCACTGTTTGCAGATGACATGATACTCTACATACAGAATCCTAAAAATGCCACCAGAAAACTACTAGAGCTATCAATGAATTTGGTAAAGTTGCAGGATACAAAATTAATGCTCAGAAATCTCTTGCATTCCTATGCACTAATGCTGAAAAACTTGAAAGAGAAATTATGGAAACACTCCCACTTAGCATTGCAACAAAAAGAATAAAATACCTAGGAATAAACCTACCTAGGGAGACAAAAGACCTGTATGCAGAAAACTATAAGACACTGATGAAAGATATTAAAGATGATACCAACAGATGGAGAGATATACCATGTTCTTGGATTGGAAGAATCAATATTGTGAAAATGACTATACTACCCAAAGCAATCTACAGATTCAATGCAACCCCTATCAAATTACCAATGACATTTTTTACGGAACTAGAACAAATCACCTTAAAATTTGTGTGGAGACACAAAAGACCCGGAATAGCCAAAGCAGCCTTAGGGAAAAAAACGGGGCTGGAGGAATCAGACTCCCTGACTTCAGACTATACCACAAAGCTACAGTAATCAAGACAATATGGTACTGGCACAAAAACAGAAACATAGATCAATGGAACAAGATAGAAAGCCCAGAGATAAACCCACGCACCTATGGTCAACTAATCTATGACAAGGGAGGCAAAGATACACAATGGAGAAAAGACAGTCTCTTCAGTAAGTGGTGCTGGGAAAACTGGACAGCTACATGTAAAAGAATGAAATTAGAACACTCCCTAACACCATACACACACAAAAAAACTCTAAATGGATTCGAGACCTAAATGTAAGACTGGACACTATAAAACTCTTAGAGGAAAACATAGGAAGAACACTCTTTGACATAAATCACAGCAAGATCTTTTTTGATCCACCTCCTAGAGTAATGAAAATAACAACAAAAATAAACAAATGGGACTTAATGAAACTTCAGAGCTTTTGCACAGCAAAGGAAACCATAAACAAGACGAAAAGACAACCTTCAGAATGGGAGAAAATATTTGCAAACGAATCAACGGACAAAGGATTAATCTCCAAAATATAGAAACAGCTCATGAAGCTCAATATTAAAGAAGCAAACAACCCAATCCAAATATGGGCAGAAGACCTAAATAGACATTTCTCCAAAGAAGACATACAGATGGCCACGAAGCACATGAAAAGCTGCTCAACATCACTAATTATTAGAGAAATGCAAATCAAAACTACAATGAGGTATCACCTCACACCAGTTAGAATGGGCATCATCAGAAAATCTACCAACAACAAATGCTGGAGAGGGTGTGGAGAAAAGGGAACCCTCTTGCACTGTTGGTGGGAATGTAAATTGATACAGCCACTATGGAGAACAGTATGGAGGTTCCTTAAAAAACTAAAAATAGAATTACCATATGACCCAGCAAT
The DNA here is from genome assembly GCF_965194825.1 of Balaenoptera physalus. Classification (NCBI taxonomy): domain Eukaryota; kingdom Metazoa; phylum Chordata; class Mammalia; order Artiodactyla; family Balaenopteridae; genus Balaenoptera; species Balaenoptera physalus. Next base: position 37,922,731 of record NC_138892.1, on the reverse strand, counting down.
CCCACTACTGGGCATATACCCAGAGAAAACCATAATTCGGAAAGACACATGCACCCCAATGTTCATTGCAGCACTATTTACAATAGCCAGGTCATGGAAGCAACCTAAATGCCCATCGACAGATGAATGGATAAAGAGGATGTTGTACATATATACAATGGAATATTACTCAGCCATAGAAAGGAACGAAATTGAGTCATTTGTTGAGACGTGGATGGATCTAGGGACTGTCATACAGAGTGAAGTAAGTCAGAAAGAGAAAAACAAATATCGTATATTAACGCATGTATGTGGAACCTAGAAAAATGGTACAGATCAACCGGTTTGCAGGGCAGAAGTTGAGACACAGATGTAGAGAACAAATGTATGGACACCAAGGGGGGAAAACCGTGGTGGGGTGGGGATGGTAGTGTGCTGAATTGGGCCATTGGGATTGACATGTATACACTGATGTGTATAAAATTGATGACTAATAAAAAAAAATTTAGTGAACTATGAAGATTAAAAATCAATACCAGAGGGAAAAAATTTACTGCTTGGTCACAAACAGCATTCTGAATATCTTGGCGATCAAAACAAAGAGGAGAACATGATCACTTTTACCATTCAGGGTCTCAACCCCTGTGAGCATAGGCAATTGTGAGAGCCCTGCAGAAATGTGTCTAAAGGGCCAGTTGCTGCTCAGCTCACACTTACTGGTCCCATGAAGAAATGCAAACTCTAGTCACCAGATTACCCAAGTTTTTAGAGAGATTAGAATTTCAGACTTTATGTGAAATCTCCCAAATTTGAAGTTTAGAAATTAATCCATAGTTAGTAGATTAAAACGAAAAATTAGCTCTGGGATCAGACTGCTGGAGCTTATGCCTTGGCTTCATCATTTACTGTTGTTTTTCCATGGACGCGACAATCACTCTCTCTACACCTCATCTGGAAAAACAATAATAATATCAGCTTCACAGAGGTTTTGTAAGGACTTCAAGGAGATAATGGAGTATCTGATAACTTATAAGAATTTAATACATTAGCCATTTTTACTATTTAAAACAATATGTAGTAAAACCAAAATATATCTGTAGTGATAGATATAGGTCACTAGTTTAGATCTGTGATTTATAATTGTTCTTACTGTCCAGAAGGGACAACATATCTGTTTTTCAGAGAAAACTTTGTCTATAGCATTTATCTCTAAAATCATATTTTTTCATGCAAAACTTCACATAGATGTTGCAATGTATAAAATAGGTATAACCTAGACAGAGTTCTGTGGTATGACACACCTTCACTCTGTTCCCCAACTCCTATTTTCCAGCAAAGTTTAATCTTAACCAAAAATCAAGTGGTATCTTGAGCCTTGCAATAATATTAAAATACGCTATACAGCAATCAACAATAAGAACTTGATTTCATGTATATCAACCTGTTTCTAATATAGACTTTCTCTAAACAAGATTCACTGTCCATCAAGTCATATGAGAATTCTCATAATGTACATATAACATATACCTTACTCCCAAATCTAAACTGGCTAGATCTGGGATTAAACTTGCAAATATATTTTAAGATAAAGGTAACAATGCTTCTGTAGTTTGCCTCAAAAAAAATTTTTTTTAATTCTTCATTTATCAGCAAAGGATTGTCTAACATCACAGAACCACAGGAGAGAAAGAGCACCTATCTCACTTCTTTATGAAACGTCAGCTTCCCAAAGCAATATCCCTTAAGAAATAGTTACTGTTTTTTCTTCTCCTTGCCTTCCCAAAGACAAATCAGTACACCACCTCAGGCAAGCTCTGGTTCTACAGAGTAACTTTTTATTATTCAATATTTAGGTCTTGATATAGATGTTATAGACTGCTTCATTCCAACCTGCATAAGGAAGATTTTCGTTCTGAAAAACCTGCCCACTTGATGCTTATCTAAACTGGTCTCGCTGCTTTGCCATGACATGATTTATTTCCAAATTTCTCTTCTGATAGTTCACAAAGTGCTTTGTGTCAAGCATAAAGGATACTAATTACCTCTGCAACTTGTCAGGTCTCTGAAATACATGAATTACATGTCCACTGGCATATAACACCAACCAACAGAACCTAGCCTGAGGATATAACCTTCTATCATCTGTGCCTAGCCTCAATTAAAAATTTAGTTGCACATGTGTACAGGTTAAAGCATATAGGCAAACATGTTCAGGAACACAAAGGTTATGAATATGCTGTGCCTTTCCTTGGCTGCCTCATATTTCACTGCTCCACTAACTCTACACAACCTCTTTGAAACCTATAATTAACACTTTGAAATACTGACTAATTCACTGTACCCTTTCTGCCTATAGCTGAAAACATAAGAAGGACATGCATTGTCAGTTTACAGAAGATACACAGCCAAGATTGCACAAACCACCTCAGTTTATAGTGATGATTAGTTGAAATGATATATGGCACATTTACAATTTGTTTTAAATATATAAAGTTAAAAGAATGTTAATAAATAAAATGTTAATAATTTGAATTTACTTTCATGAAAACAATGACCAAAGTGTATCACTCTGTAGAAAGCTGTCCATATTGAGGTACTTAGGAGAATCAATGAGACACAATCTCTCCTATCAATACAGTCACCTATTCTTTCCTTGGTATTTTAATTCTAACACATTCTCCAGGTGTCCAAGAAAATAATTACTCTTCTTCATAAAAATAATCATGTCGTCACTTAATAGAATACAATTCCCTGTATACACTGAAAAGCTTCCAGTTGAGTGCATTAAGTTTTGCAAAAACATCTATTGTAATTCAAATTATGAAATATAAAGCCACTCTAGAATTTCTGTCTATAAAGCAACTCATTGAGAAAATTCTTCATATTACAATGGGATAATTCCCCCCCCCCCAACTTAAGGTGCTTTATATCTGAAAGCACAAATTAGAGGATAAAATTAGAAGACACTTCTCAATGAGATAAATTATAAATGATATTTTCTGTTAATTTGATCTAAATTGTCAACTAAAATGTCTAAGATTGAAGCACATTTTAGGGAATTTCAAATTATTATTACTTTGCTTATTTTAAATATTGGAGCTATCTGAAAATATTAGAAAAAAAAAAGAAAAATATCACTGTTTCATATGAGAGTATTTCCAGTCATCTTTTGGCTTGGCTACAACTGTTTATCTCTAAATTTGAATAATCTTAAAAATAACACTAAAGATTTATACAATATCTTCTTTTAAAAGATTGTATTTGACATTGTTAACGGTGATTGTTAATTGTTATACTTACTATGTTTCAAAATGACATTGTGTTATACCTGGCTGATAACTTGAAAGCTCTGTAGTTATAAGAAATGATAAAATATTATTAAATTTCCTATATAATTAATTCAGCCTTTTCTCAGTTCATGTGAGATCAACTGTACCAAAATTAAATAACAATTTAGAAGAACTGCATAGGATAGGTCTAGATAACATATACATTAATTTCTACCTTGAAAAACAATAGAATAAAGTTTTTTCCCAAATTGCCTTAGAAAGTTCACAAATTTTACCATATTAGAATATTTTAAAAAATCAGTAAGTTGAAAGTTGGCACTAGTAAAGACCACAGTTTCTGATCAGAATGTATTAAAGATAGAAACACTAATAAAATTAGAAAAATAAGCCAAAAATATTTCTTCATCTGAAAAGTTCAAAACTATTTACTCAATTATATAATTTTTAAAAACTGCAGAATATTTTAAACACTACATATCAGAACCTATTGATGAGAAACCAAACAGTTCTCAGAAGAAAAAAATCCTTAATATTCATAGTAATGAAGAAGAAAAATTGAAAATAAGTGAATTAAACATCCAACATATAAAGTTAGAAAGAGAACAAGATGATAAACCTACAGAAGAGAGAATAAAGTATTTGAAAATGATAAAAAAAAATAAATTGATGAATAAGGAAACAAATATTATAAAGCTGATAAGCCAAATAAAAGTCAGTAAGGTGAAAAAAAACAACAAAAGATAACCTTTTGAGTACTCTAATCAAGAAAAAAAGGGGGAGGAGAATGCATAAATACACAAACTGAATAAGAAAAAATAACAAGTAAACAATAGGTACTATAACAAACCTTAAGAGGATCCTTAAATGCTTTTTAGCAATCATACCCTACATCCTAATTCATTTTTCTTTCATTCTCTCAGAAAACTGTTTCATATCTTTTCTTCTATCCCTAGCTTATCACCCATATTCATTCTCAACTTATTCCTTTGCTCCCTACTGCACTAAGAATACTGAAACAACCAGCAGAGAACTTTCACAGGCTCTCTAGCACCTCTACTGACATACTTTAACATCTCATTTACTATCACAAAAAAAAAGAAAAAAACAAAAAACTGTGTATTCTCCTATGTAAAAAGCTATATATTCTCCCATTCCCAAAACCTCCTCAAAAATGTAACCCCCGAAAGTTCCCCCCACTCCTTCATACATCACAAATTTATAGAGATTATTTCCATCAGTACCGACAGTGTAAAAACATCCTGTTATTCTATCTGGAAGAAAAGAAAACATTTATTTCTTTTGATTCCACTTTACCCATCAGCTACCACCCATTTGTATCTTCCTATTTATAGCAAAGTTTCTTGAAACATTTCTTTCTACTTGAAATCTCTAATTCTACTCAATTCATTTTCTCTGAAACTCAGTGAAACTGCCTTTTGCCCACCCTGCTTCACCAAAAATTTGCAGGAAATTTACAATATGCTAGATCATGTACAGTGCTGGGAATACCCAAAGTTTAATTAGATACAGGCTTTGCTTCTGAGAAATTTCTGATGTAAAACAGTCATTACTTTCCCTAGGATTATAAATATTTAAGATAAAAAATAGACACCATCAACTAAAACAGTTTTTTTTTTTTAAAAGTACAATGAAATTGTTACATTGTAGCTCCGGACATCCTGGCACTGCTAACTCTGATTGCAACTACCACCACTTCCATTGGCTAACATCACTGCCACCACTGCTATAAAGCTCAGTTAAATTCAGTTTTTGCCTTCAGAAGTCCTCCTTTGGATGCTAATCTGATGGCCTGGTGCTGGCTGCTCAAAAAATGCTGTCTTCTTTTTCATCCCCCTTTCTATTTTTCTTATTTGAACTCAGCAGTTAAAAGAAAACTATCTCTGGTCTGTCTGGGAGAACTAAGACTAGAACTGGAACTTTCCAGTGTGTCTGCATTTCTCCACATGACAGTGTGAAATACTTGAATATGAAGGCTCAGTCCTTTTTGCTGATTTTTCTTGGCTATGTATGTGAACCTCATTAACTCTTCAAAAATGAAGAATCTGCAGCACAGAGAGGTTGAATAGGTTCATGTAACTTGAAATCTACACTTCAAATTTCAGAGGCAATGCTTTTTCTTTGTATATCAAGGTCTAGAGTCAGTAGACCTAAGTGTCTCAGGTTTACAAAAGGGCTTTATTTTGCTAATATCTTAACAGGAAAAAAAAAAAAAAAACCAACCTTTCCTTTTAGGACATTTCAGTTAAGTAAAAGATATATAAGTTTGAAATAATACCAAAAGTTGTATACCAGTATATAAGTATACCCATGCAGACTGATAGTGTGAGAGTTCAGAAATCAGACTTTCTTAGTTAGAATTGGAACTCTGACATATACTACTTTGCAACCTGTAGAAGGTGAGTTAAACCCTCTCCATATCAGTTTCCTCACCTGTAAAAGAGGAATAATAGTACTTCTAGTCCATAGGGTAAGTGGTTCAGATTGATAGTTTTATATGTAAAGTCCTAGAACTGTGTCTGGAACACAAGGTCTTAAACAGTAGCTATCATTTCTGTTTCTGATTCTAGTCACTAGTCTGAAGAGTTAGTAGTGCAGGGGTGCATGAAGAGCAGTTATAAAAGATTTCAATTATTAAAACCTATGTCACAACATGATATGAGGAATATAAGTGAATATAACATGGAATTTGACCATATAAAAAGTTAATAGAAACTGTCATATATGTAAAGGCTCAGAAAATATACCACCACTCAAATATCTTTCCTAGAAAATTTAGTTAAGATTACATTCCATCTGGCCAAGAGATGAACCCAAAGGTAAAAAATAGTAAAATGAGTAAATGATGTATACAGGAATGATACAAACATTCAATTAAGTGTTCAGCAGCTATTAAATGCCCCTCATTTAATAGGTCAGGTCCCAACTACTGCCGTTTTGCCTCTCCTTAATTGAAAACCTGAATGCAAGTATAGACAATATACGTTGGAGTAAAAGTATTATATAAAAGTTTCTAATAATATGGATTTATGCTAACACAGATGGGGAAGTTCAGTATGGGAAAAGAGCAAGAACAGAGAAATATCCAGTTCTTCTACTTTATAGCATTTGCAAAAGTGATACAATTACTCTCCTAATCTTGCTAAATAAAGAAATATAGATGATTTTTTTTCCAAAGAAAAACAGGATTCACTAGTTTAATTACAAATAATTTGTTTTTCTTATATATACTGCAGAGAATAAAGCAAGGAAACCCAGTTCAACAGCCAAAGCAAAAACACAGAGGCAAAATCAAAGAAAAAGGAAAGAAAATTTAATGACAGGAAAAATTGCTCATAATATGTTTAATGAGAAAAGTAGCATATAAAATTACATACATTATGATTCTAATTTTGAGAAAAGCATCTCTCTACTTGTGTAAGAGATGATAAAGGTCTGCTTAAATTGAACTTTAAATAATTGTAGGTGTAGATATCTGAACATTTTCTGCAAAGCACAAAGAAAGCAATATACAAGAAAACAACTTCCAAGAACAGACCAAAATTGGACAAGGTCAGTATGGGACTCAAAATGGAAAATCAGCAAAATATGTGTCACAAACTGTGTTGAAAATCAGCTCAGAGCATCAGAAAAAAATTCTCTTAGTTATATCTGATCTTCTGTTTTTGACAAATCTCTTACTGAAGAGATGTCACAAATTAATATAGCAATCCCTTTGAGGCCTCTGTATATTAGGATTATATACATTATATTTAAGTTTATGATGATGAAATAGAAAAAAATTCTGGTTCTAAAGTATGTCATCATTCTTAAGAATCATTTTTTTATTTAATAAACTTTCAAGTTAAATTATTACTCCAGAAATGTAAAACAACTAGTATCAAGTGTTTAATATTGTTCTTGACTATCTTTGACTCTAAAACCTTAAGTGCTTTAAAAGAGATTGCAGTCAAGATGGCGGAGTACAAGGACGTATGCTCACTCCCTCTTGCAAGAGCACCGGAATCACAGCTAACTGCTGAACCATCATCGACAGGAAGACATTGAAACTCACCAAAAAATATACCCCACGTCCAAAGACGAAGGAGAAGCCACAATGAGATGGTACGAGGGGTTCAATCACAATAAAATCAAATCCCATAACTGCTGGGTGAGTTACTCACAAACTGGAGAGCAATTATACCACAGAAGTTCACCCACTGGAGTGAGGGTTCTGAGCCTCCCATCAGGCTTCCCAACCTGGGGGTCCAGAAATGGGAGGAGGAATTCCCAGAGAATCAGACTCTGAAGGCTAGCGGGATTTGATTGCAGGACTTTGACAGGGCAGGGGGAAACAGACACTCCACTCTTGGAGGGCAAACACAAAGTAATGTGTGCATCAGGACCCAAGAGGAAGGAGCAGTGACCCCATGGGAGACTGAACCACACCTACCTGCTGGTGTTGGAGGGTCTCCTGCAGAGGCAGGGGGTGGCTGTGGCTCACCACGGGGACAAGGGCACGGGCAGCAGAAGTTCTGGGAAGTAATCCTTGGCGTGAGCCCTCCCAAAGGCTGCCATTGGCCTCACCAAAGAGCCTCTAGGCTCCATGCTGGGTCGCCTCAGGCCAAACAACCAACAGGGAGGGAACTCAGCCCCACCCATCAGCAGACAACCAGATTAAGTTTTACTGAGCTATGCCCTTCAAAGGAACAACCAGCTGCACCCACCACCAGTCCCTACCATCAGGAAGCTTGCACAAGCCTCTTAAATAGCCTCATCCACCAGACAGACAGCAGACAGACAGCAGAAGCAAGAAGAACTACAATCCTGCAGCCTGTGGAATGAAAACCACATTCACAGGAAGATAGACAAAATGAAAAGGCAGAGGACTATGTACCAGATGAAGGAACAAGATGAAACTCCAGATAAACAACTAAATGAAGTGGAGATAGGCAACCTTCCAGAAAAAGAATTCAGAATAATGACAGTGAAGATGATCCAGGACCTCAGAAAAAGAACGGAGGCAAAGATCAAGAAGATGCAAGAAATGTTTAACAAAGACCTAGAAGAATTAAAGAACAGAGATGAACAGTACAATAACTGAAATGAAAAATACACTAGAAGGAATCACTAGCAGAGTAACTGAGGCAGAAAAATAAATAAGTGACCTGGAAGACAGAATGGTGGAATTCACCGCATGGAAAGAATAAAGAAAAAAGAATGAAAAGAAATAAAGACAGCCTAAGAAACCTCTGGGACAACATTAAACACAACAAGGTTCGAATTATATGGGTCACAGAAGGAGAAGAGAGAGAGAAAGGATCCGGGGAAAATATTTGAAGAGATTATAGTTGAAAACTTCCCTAACATGGGAAAGGAAATAGCCACCCAAGTTCAGGAAGCACAGAGAGTCCCATACAGGATAAACCCAAGGAGAAACACGCCGAGACCCATAGTAATCAAACTGACAAAAATCAAAGACAAAGAAAAACTATTAAAAGCAGCAAGGGAAAAACAACAAATAACATACAGGGGAACTCCCATAATGTTAACAGCTGATTTCTCAGCAGAAACTCTCAAGCCAGAAAGGAGTGGCACAATATATTTAGAGTGATGAAAGGGAAGAACCCACAACCAAGATTACTCTACCCGGCAAGGGTCTCATTCAGATTTGACGGAGAAATCAAAAGCTTTACAGACAAGCAAAAGCTAAGAGAATTCAGCACCACCAAACCAGCTCCACAACAAATGCGAAAGGAATTTCTCTAAGTGGGAAACAAGAGAAGAAAAGGACCTACACAAAGAAACCCAAAACAACTAAGAAAATGGTAATAGGAACATACATCTCGATAATTACCTTAAATGTGAATGGATTACATGCTCCAACCAAAAGACACAGGCTCACTGAATGGATACAAAAACAAGACCCATATATATGCTGTCTACAAGAGACCCACTTCAGACCTAGGGACACATACAGTCTGAGAGTGAGGGGATGGAAAAAGATATATTCCATGAGTATGAGTAGCAACACTCATATCAGATAAAATAGACTTTAAAATAAAGAATGTTACAAGAGACAAGGAAGGACACTACATAATGATCAAGGGATTAATCCAAGAAAAATATATAACAATTATAAATATATATGCACCCAACATAGGAGCACCTCAATACATAAGGCATATGCTAACAGCTATAAAAGAGGAAATTGACAGTAACTCAATAATAGTGGAGGACTTTAACACCTCACTTACACCAATGGACAGATCATCCAGACAGAATTAATTAGAAAACAGAAGCTTTAAATGACACAATAGACCAGATAGATTTAATTGATATTTATAGGACATTCCATCCAAAAACAGCAGATTACACTTTCTTCTCAAGTGCACATGGAACATTCTTCAGGATAGATCACATCTTGGGTCACAAATCAAGCCTCAGTAAATTTAAGAAAATTGAAATCATATCAAGCATCTTTACTGACCACAAGGCTATAAGATTAGAAATCAGTTACAGGGACAAAAACATAAAAAACAGAAACACATGGAGGCTAAACAATACGTTACTCAATAACCAAGAGATCACTGAAGAAATCAAAGAGGAAATAAAAAAATACCTAGCGAGAAATGACAATGAAAACACGAAGATCCAAAACCTATGGGATGCAGCAAAAACAGTTTTAAGAGGGAACTTTATAGCAATACAGTCCTACATCAAGAAATGAGAGAAATCTCAAATAAACAATATAACCTTACACCTAAAGGAACTAGAGAAAGAAAAACAAACAAAACCCAAAGTTAGAAAAAGGAAAGAAATCATTAAGATCAGAGCAGAAATAAATTGAAACAAAGAAAATAAGAGCAAAGATCAATGAAACTAAAAGCTGGTTCTGGGCTTCCCTGGTCGCGCAGTGGTTGAGAATCTGCCTGCCAATGCAGGGGACACAGGTTCGAGCCCTGGTCTGGGAAGATCCCACATGCCGCGGAGCAACTAGGCCCGTGAGCCACAACTACTGAGCCTGTGCGTCTGGAGCCTGTGCTCCGCAACAAGAGAGGCCACGATAGTGAGAGGCCCGCGCACCGCGATGAAGAGTGGCCCCCGCTTGCCACAACTAGAGAAAGCCCTCACACTGAAACGAAGACCCAACGCAGCCAAAAATAAATAAGTAAATAAATAAAAAATAAAAATAAAGGAATTCCTTAAAAACAAAAAATGCTGGTTCTTTGAGAAGCTAAACAAAATTGATAAACCTTTAGCCAGACTCATCACGAAAAAGAGGGAGAGGACTCAAATCAATAAAATTAGAAATGAAAAAGGAGAAGTTACAACAGACACCGCAGAAATACAAAGCTTCCTAAGAGACTACTACAAGCAACTCTATGCCAATAAAATGGAGAACCTGGAAGAAATGGACAAATTCTTAGAAAGGTATCGCCTTCTAAGACTGAACCAGGAAGAATAGAAAATATGAACAGACCAATCACGAGTAATGAAATTGAAACTGTGATTAAAAATCTTCCAACAAACAAAAGTCCAGGACCAGATGGCTTCACAGGTGAATTCTATCAAACATTTAGAGAAGAGCTAACACCTAACCTTCTCAAACTCTTCCAAAAAATTGCAGAGGAAGGAACACTCCCAAACTCATTCTATGAGGCCACCATCACCTGATACCAAAACCAGACAAAGATACTACAAAAAAAAGAAAATTACAGACCAATATGACTGATGAATATAGATGCAAAAAATGCTCAACAAAATACTAGCAAACAGAATCCAACAGCACATTAAAAGGATCATACACCATGATCAAGTGGGATTTATCCCAGGGATGCAAGGATTCTTCAATATACGCAAATCAATCAATGTGATACACCATATTAACAAATTTAATAGTAAAAACCATATGATCATCTCAATAGATGGAGAAAAAACTTTTGACAAAATTCAACACTGATCTATGATAAAAACTCTCCTGAAAGTGGGCATAGAGGGAACCTTCCTCAACATAATGAAGGCCATATATGACAAACCCACAGCAAACATCATTCTCAATGGTGAAAAACTGAAAACATTTCTTCTAACATCAGGAACAAGATGAAGGATGTCCACTGTCATTTAACATCGTTTTGGAAGTCCTAGCCATGGCAGTCAGAGAAAAATAAGAAATAAAAGGAATACAAGTTGGAAAAGAAGAAGTAAAACTGTCCCTGTTTGCAGATGACTTGATACTCTACATAGAGAATCCTAAAGATGCCACCAGAAAACTACTAGAACTAATCAATGAATTTGGTAAAGTTGCAGGATGCAAAATTAATGCACAGAAATCTCTTGCATTCCTGTACACTAACAACGAATGATCAGAAAGAGAAATTAAAGAAACAATCCCATTCATCATTGCAACAAAAAGTAAAATACCTAGGAATAAACCTACATAAAGAGGTAAAAGACCTGTACTCAGAAAACTATAAGACACTGATGAAAGAAATCAAAGATGACACAAACAGATGGAGAGATATACCATATTCTTGGATTGGAAGAATCAATATTGTGAAAATGACTATACTACCCAAAGCAATCTACAGATTCAATGCAATCCCTATCAAATTACCAATGGCATTTTTTACAGAAGTAGAACAAAAAAATCTTAAAATTTGTATGGCGACACAAAAGACCCCAAATATCCAAAGCAATCTTGAGGGAAAAAAACGGAGCTGGAGGAATCAGACTCCCTGACTTCAGACTCTACTACAAAGCTACAGTAATCAAGACAATAGGGTACTGGCACAAAAACAGAAATATAGATCAATGGAAAAGGATAGAAAGCCCAGAGATAAACTCACGCACCTATGGTCAACTAATCTATGACAAAGGAGGCAAGGATATACAATGGAGAAAAGACAGTCTCTTCAATAAGTGGTGGTCGGAAAACTGGACACCTACATGGAAAAGAATGAAATTAGAACATTCCCTAACACCATACACAAAAATAAACTCAAAATGGATTAAAGACCTAAATGTAAGACTGGACACTATAAAACTCTTAGAGGAAAACATAGGAAGAATACTCTTTGACATAAATCACAGCAAGCTCTTTTTTGACCCACCTCCTAGAGTCATGGAAATAAAAACAAGAACAAACAAATGGGACCTAATGAAACTTCAAAGCTTTTGCACAGCAAAGGAAACTATAAACAAGATGAAAAGACAGCCATCAGAATGGGAGAAAATATTTGCAAACGAATCAACAGACAAAGGATTAATCTCCAAAATATATAAACAGCTCATGCAGCTTAATATTAAAAAAACAACCCAATCAAAAAATGGGCAGAAGACCTAAATAGACATTTCTCCAAAGAAGACATACAGATGGCCAAGAGGCACATGAAAAGCTGCTCAGCATCACTAATTATTAGAGAAATGCAAATCAAAACTGCAATGAGGTATCACCTCACACCGGTTAGAATGGGCATCATCAGAAAATCTATAAAAAACAAATGCTGGAGAGCGTGTGGAGAAAAGGGAACCCTCTTGCACTGTTGGTGGGAGTGTAAATTGATACAGCTAGTATGGAAAACAGTATAGAGGTTCCTTAAAAAACGAAAAATAGAACTACCGTATGACCCAGCAAGCCCACTACTGGGTATATACCCAGAGAAAACCATAATTCAAAAAGACGCATGCACCCCAATGTTCATTGCAGCACTATTTACAATAGCCAGGTCATGGAAGCAACCTAAATGTCCATTGGCAGATGAATGGATAAAGAGGAAGTGGTACATATATACAATGGAATATTACTCAGCCATAAAAAGGAACGAAATTGGGTCATTTGTAGAGACATGGATGGATGTAGAGACCATCATACAAAGTGAAGTAAGTCAGAAAGAGAAAAACAAATATAGTATATTAACATATATTTGGAATCTAGAAAAATGGTACATATGAACCGGTTTGCAAGGCAGAAATAGAGACACAGATGTAGAGAACAAACGTATGGAAACCAAGGGGGAAAGTGAGGTGGGGGTGTGGTGGGATGAATTGGGAGATTGGGATTGACATATATACACTAATATGTATATAAGAACCTGCTGTATAAAAATAAATAAATAAAATTCAAAAAAAAAGGAGATTACATTTTAAAGGTGCAATGGTATAAAATTTAAGTTATGCAAAATGAGTAATTCTAGAGATTTGCTATGCAACATTGTGTTGTAGTTAACAATCCTGTATTGTGCACATTAAAAAAAATTAAGATGGTAAATCTCATGTTAAGTGCCCTTACCATAAGAAAAGAAATTTTTAAATAAATAAATATATATAAAATAAAATAATTAGGGAAACCTGTATTTAAATCCTGCTTCTGATACTTACCAGTAGTGTGAGAGAGAAAACATACTTCTCTGAGATTTTTATCTTACTATAAATAAAACAGAATTAAAGGGACTACTTTCAGTACTCTTTCTTTCTTTTTTTTTTTTTGATGAGATTGTTTTAATCCATAATGTTTCTTTTTTTCCCCTCAACATCATACTATTTATTTATTTATTTTTAAATTTTTTTAATTAAAAGAAGTTTTATTTTATATTGGACTCTCATGAGAACAAAATAAAACAGTTGAAGGAGTCAGTTAATATAGTACTTGGAAATTTGTGATCAACATGCTTCTTCTTTTCCCCTATTCCACTACTCTGAGATTTTTGCTCTTGTTCTTTATTTGCATACTTCCATCATTGTCAAACTTTTGTCATATATAATCATAAATATAGGTTTAATCATCAGTCACCTCAAATAAGCTAAGCATTCCTTGAAGGCAGAGGCATCTTTCATTTACCTTTTTCATTTCTATAAGTGAAGTACAGTAACACCCCAGGATAACCTACATGCCTGCCCTTTATGTTCCCTTACTACTAGTAACATGCCTCTCTATAACATAGACATTTTATTATAATGTTTTGATTAGGAATCTGTGTCTTCTGAAAATATGCAAAATCATCGAGGGCAGGAATAGAGTGTCTCTCAGCTTGAAAATGATCAATATTTGTCCCAGATAAAACCATGGTCTCATGTTACCACTGTTTTCTATTTAAGGTGCATATAGCACTCAGATCTGAGAATACTGTGGTGAAAATGATAGGTGCTCTCCCTGTGCCTCTGGTGCTCACAGTTTGATTTTCTCTTTAACCCCAAGTGAACCTCTTCAAACATCTAACAATCGTTAACTGCAGATAAAGCCAGGCTCAGCACTGCATTAGTAGTTTGGGGAGATACGGAGATATAAGATAAAATCTCTATATTCTCAGAGAATGCATTTGGAGAAAAAAAAAAAATACATGAAATGACACTGAGCAAGACAGTATTAATAAGAAGTTTAGGCTTGTAATTTAAGTTATGAGGCAGACAGTGGAATATTAGGAGGAAGAGAGGCGGATTTGAAATCAGATTTTGAAATATAGTAAGAAGATTAATAATTTATTTTCCATATTAGTGTTTTCCAAATCTAATTATATGAGTTACCTGAGGTGATTATTAAAAATATGAAATTGAAATATCCAGAGAAGATGATGTCAATGTCAACAAGCACTGTGATTTCTTATTTTCAGTGAAGTTTTTGAAAACTGTTCTAGAGGACTAGGAGCTGTGAAAAAATATTTTTCTAACACCTTCACTGAGAAATAATTTAAATACCATAAAATTCATCTGCTTTAAGTGTACAATGCCATGATTTTAATGGATAGAGTTATATAATCATCACCACAATACAATTTTAGAATATTCCCATTACCCCAAGATCCCTAGTGCTCACTTGCAGTCACTTCATTTTCCCACCTCTATCCCTAGGAAACTATTCATCCACTCTCCATCTCTATAGCTTTGCCTTTTCTAGGTATTTTATATACACGGAATCATACTCTATGTGATCTTCTGTGATTGGCTTCTTCCCCTTAGCATAATGGTTTTTAGTTTCACTTATGCTGTAGTATCAGTAGTTTGCTATTGGTGTTGCTGAATAGCATTTCATGACATGGATATACAATATTTTGTCCATACATTTGCCAGTTGAGGGATGTTTTTTCCACTTCCATTTTTGGCTATTATGAATAATGCTGTTATGAACATTTGTAAACAGACTATATGTGGACGTATGTTTTCATTTCTCTTGGGTAGATTTCTAAGAATGGAATTTATGTTTAACTTTTTTAGGAAACTGCCAAAATGTTTTTGATAGTGGCTGTACTATATTAGATGCCAGTCAGCAATTTATGGAAGTTCTAGGTTCTCTACAACATCATTAACACTTGATATTGGCTGTCTTTTTGATTATAACATTCTCGTGGGTGTGAACTGCAGTCTCATTTTGGTTTCAGTTTGGAATTCCTAATGACTAAAGGTGTTGAGTAGATTTACATGTGTTTATTGATATCCACTTATCATCATTAGTGAAACGTCTATTCAAATTGTTTGCCCACTTTTTTAATGTTCCGATATCTTAATTTTTTCCAGCTTTATTGAGATATAATTAGCATATAACAGTGTGTAGGTTTAAGGTCTACAATATGATGATTTGATTACATTTAAACATCATAAAATGATTACTGCAGCAGGATTAGTTAACACCTCCATCACATCAAATAATTACTATTTTTTCCTTGTGCTGAGAGCATTTAAGTTCTACTCTCTCAGCAATTTTCAGGTATGTAATACAGTATTATTAACTACAGTCACAATGCCGTACGTTAGATCCCCAGAAAGTATTCATCTTATAACTTGAAGTTTGTACCCTTTGACCAACATTTCCTTATTCTGCCTCCACATACTACCTCTCCACTCCTGCCCCCAGTCCCTGGCAACCACCATTCTACAATCTGTTTCTATGATTTTGGCTTTTTTAGATTCCACATATAAGTGATATCACACAGTATTTATCTTTATCTGACTCATTTCACTTAGCATCATGCCCTCAAGGTCCATCCATGTTGTTGCAAATGGCAGGATTTCCTTCTTTCTCATGACTGAACAGTATTCCTTTATGTATATATCACATCTCCTTTATCCATTCATTTGCTAACAGACACTTAGGTTGTTTCCATATCTTGGCTATTGTGAATAATGCTGCAATGAACATGGGAATGCAGATATCTCTTTGAGGTCCTGATTTCATTTCCTTTGGATATATATCCAGGAGTGGATTGCTGGATTATATGATAATTCTATTTTTACTTTTTAGAGGAACCTCCATACTCTTTTCCATAGTGAGTGTACCAATTTTGTTGGTGCTGCAACTTGTCCACTGGAAACTTGGACTTCCACAAAGGCTCTCTTGATTATTGGTGATTGTCTAAGACATTGTTCTCCAGTGGCTTCTGGACCCCAGCCAAGAGGGGCTGGAGACAGTTCACGGGCCACTGCAGGGTCCACAGCTGGGACCAGGGTCTATATGTCTATTACTCAATACACAGTGGGTGAGACTCCTCCCAGATCTCTTGGCATATAGTGCTGAACCCCACAGCTTCCACAAAGGCACTTTAATCCATGAATGGAATGCCAAATTGTTGTTGTTGAGGGGGCAGTATGAGTGAGGAACTATTATTAGACTATGTTGTTGACATCACTTTCTGTTTAGGAATATTTTAACTATCTTATTATTGAATTGTGAGAGTTCCTATTATATCCTGAATGCAAGTCCTTTATCAGATAAATAATTTGGGAATGTTTTCTTCTAGTTGTCTTTGTCTTTTCATTTTTCTTTATGGTGGCTTATAAAGTATCCATTTTTAGATTTTGATGAAGTCCAATATATCAATTTTAATGGCTTATGTTTTTAGTGCCATGTATCTTTGCCTAATCCAAGGTCTCAAAGATTCTCTCCAATTTTTCTTCTTCTAAAATGCATAGTTTTGCTCTAACATTTAGGTCTCTGGGCCATTTTGAGTTAATTTTTGTGTATGATATGGGGTAAGAATCTAAATTAATATTTTTATGTGAATATCCAATTATCCCAGCATTTTTTGTTGAAAAGTCTATATTTTCCACATTAAACTGTCTTGGTATATTTGTTAAAAATCAGTTGGCCATAAATCTAAGAGTTTTGTCTGGTACTCTCTTGTCTTCCATTGTTCTATCCTTATGTCTGTGCTTAATCTATTTTAAGGATATGTTTATCCTTAAGCTATCTTGATTACAGCACTTTTAGAGTAAGTTGTGAAATCAGTAACTGTAAGTCCTTCAATTTGTTATTATGTTTCAAGATTGTTTGGGCTATTCAGTGTTCTTTGCCTTTTCATATACAATTTAGAATCACCTTCCTCCTTCCTGCAAAAAAGCCTGCTGACATTTTTGATAGGAATTGTGCTCAGTATATAGATCAATGTGTGCATATGTGTTATCTTAATTTTGAGTCTTCCAAAACATGAACATGGAATGTCTCTCCCTGTTTAGATCTCTTTAATTTTTATTAGCAATATTTTATAATTTTCAGTGTGTGTTTTCAGTATTCAGTTTCAGTACATATAAAGCTATGTATTTTGTTAAATTTATTCTCAATTATTTTGACTTTATTGTGGATGGAAATGTTTTCTTAATTTATTTTTTTACTTTTTGATACTAGATAGAAACACAGTCAATGTTTGCATATTCATCTTTTATTCTGTGACCTTGCTGAACTAGTTTATTGGTTCTAGTAGTTTTGGAGGTTTTTTGTTTGTTTTTTGTTTTCTTTTTGTAGACATGGAAGCATTTTAAGAAAGGGAGTAGCATAGTCATATTAGAATTTTAAATAGATGATTTTGCAGCTGTGTGGAGGAGTATTAGAAGGAGGAAATGCTGGAGGAAAAGTGATGATTTTTCAACACTGTTGGAATAGTTAACTGACAACCAGAATCCAGCAGGAATATGTAACAAAATTAGGAATACATCAGAAAATGAATTAAGAAAGATAATTGATTACTATTTTTCATGGAACTGGGCATGTTTATTTTAAGAAAATTGCTTTAAGCTGTCTTTTCAATTAATTACATTATTGAGCTCATTAAAGCTCATAGCCTTCTGCTTCTAGTAATGGCATACTGCAAGCTGAACGAGCTTTGTTGATAAGAAAAACTACAAATGTTCCACATTAAAAAAAAATTGGTTCACTTATGATCTAATACAATAAGAAAGATAGTAAAAAATTGAGAGTTTGGGATCAGGAGAAGGCTAGATCTCAGAACTTTAGTTGCTTTTTCCCTAAGTTTAGAGGGACTGGCTCAGCACATTTGGCAGCTTCATGGGGCTAGAGGGACAGGAATTGGAGTCAATTCCTGACAAGATAGAATGGCCCTGGTGAATCCTCCTCATTTGGAGTTGAGACTCTCAAGGGCTGTACTCTAGAAGGAATAACTCCTGGATGAAGGATCTTCCCAGAAATTATTTGAATGGAGGTGATTAAGGATCGCTACTTTTCCCAGCCACCTTGCCAAAATAAATAGATATTTTCTTCAGAGGAAGATAATATAATCCTATAACCAAAATGACTTCCACTAACAATTTTACAAATAAAATGACTGCCACATAGTCAAAAATAACCATGCATATGAGATGACAAGACAATAAGAATGAACAATAACAGAAATAGAAAACAACAGAAATAGACATAGGAGTTACAGATACTGAAGTTATCTAAAAGACAAAATAACTATACTTCCAGTGTTCAAGATGGTAAAAGACAAGATGGTAAATTTTCACAGGAAACTGAAAATTAAAAGACAAAACAAATGGAAACTGTAGAATTGAAAAGGACAATAAACACAATAAAGAACCAAATAAACGAGCTCAACAACAAATTAGATACAGCAGAGAAAACTGGTGAATCAAAAAGGTAGGTACAAGTAAGATTCCTGATAAATCATAAAGAGACAAAGGGATAGAAAATAAAGAAAGGGTATATGAGGCATAGAATACAAAATGAGAAGAATAAGCATACGGGAAGTAGAATTCAAGAATGAAAGGAAAGGGGCTTCCCTGGTAGCGCAGTGGTTGAGAATCTGCCTGCCAGTGCAGGGGACACAGGTTCGAACCCTGGTCTGGGAAGATCCCACATGCCGCGGAGCAACTAGGCCCATGAGCCACAACTACTGAGCCTGTGTGTCTGGAGCCTGTGCTCCGCAACAAGAGAGGCCGCGATAGTGAGAGGCCCGCGAACTGCGATGAAGAGTGGCCCCCGCTTGCCACAACTAGAGAAAGCCCTTGCACAGAAATGAAGACCCAACACAGCCGTAAATAAATAAATAAAAATTAAAAAAAAAAAAAAAAAAGAATGAAAGGAAAAACAGAATTTGACGGTAGCAATGCTTTCTAAAAATGAATTAAAATTTTCCCAAAATAATAAAAGGCATTAAGTTACAGTGTCAGTAATACCTATGAACACAAAACAGGAAAAAATAAATACATTTTATTGTAAGATCATCATAGTAAAACTTCTTAAAAAAAAGAAACATTCTTTAAAGCAGCCAAAAGGAAAAACATACAAGTTATTCTCAAGGAGGCAACAATTAAATTGGCTACTGCCTTCTCAATAGCAACAATGAAGTTCAGAATAAAATGATATGTTAAAAGTGCCAAAAGAAAATACCACTAACCTAAAATTCTATACCCAGCAAAAACATCCTTCAAGAATAAAGGTGAAATAAAGGCATCTTCAGAAAGCCCTAAGCTGAGAAATTACTTATCTTTAGATCTACACTAAAGAAAATATCAAAGGCTGCTCTTCAGGTAGAATAAAAATGACCTCAGATGTAAGATCTGAGATCCAGAAAGAGTGATTAGTAACACAAGTGGTAAATGTATAAATAAATCTAAGGGAAATATTGCCTCTAGACTGCTACAAAATAATATCTTCACATCATATGCATGGAAATATAAGGTAGGAAAAGTACACATTAACATTACACTTTGGAAATGGGAGGGAAGTCTAAAAGGGAGGGGATATCTGTATGTGTATGGCTGATTCATTTTGTTGTGCAGTGGAGGCTAACACAACATTGTAAAGCAACCATACTCCAATAAAAATTAATTAAAAACAAACAAACAAAACAAACAAAACAAAAAAACAAAACATTACACTTTGGTACACTGAAGACGGATGTTGTAATTTATACATTAACTATTAGAAGAAAAGCAAGAGTGTAAAAGTGCCAGAGTAACAGAGGGAGGAAATTGAATGATCAAAAAACATAGTTAATCAATTCAAAAGGAGACATGAAATGTTAATAACAGAAATGCAAAACATATAGAGAAAATAAAAAGTCCTTAGTAAGACAGTAGATTAAGTACAAATATACAGGTAATCACAGTAAATATAGAGAGACCAAATAATTTAAAAAGAAAGATTGACAGACTGCATAAAAATAAAATCCAGAATAAAATCCAGAAACTATTTGCTATTTGTGATACATGTACAGACACAGACACATTGAAAGTAAAAGGATAGAAAAAGATGCACAGTGCAAACACTAACAAAAAAGAAATCTGCTATAATACTATTAAAATCAGACACAATAGAATTTATGAGAAAAGGCCTGTCTAGGACACTTCATGATGACATAAGGTTAAACTGGCCATGAAGTCAACAATGATTCAGCTGAATGCAACTAATAAAAGCTTCAAAACATATGCAAAAATTAATATAATTGTAAAGAGAAATAGGAACTCTATAATCATAGTGGGAGTCATTAAAACTTGTGATTTATACCAACGTAGAACTTTAGACTTGGAATTGTAAAAAGAAATTACATTTTTAAAAGAAAAGTTACATTTACTTAACAATGTTACTTTTAAAAATGTGATTTTAGAAATCACATCTTTTCTATGAAAAAGATGCTAGTAGATAAGTTTCTTCTATCTCTAGCAATGTAAACTGCCATGGAATATTTTGTACAGACTGAATATAGTTCATAAGACCACATTCTGATGACAGAATATATCAGGCAATAAAATCTTTAAATGACATTTTAAATAAGAATTGTTAAATAATATTTCCCATATATAAAATTAACAATGATAAAATAATATTGCCATTATTTGGAATTAATTGATCATTAGGTGAGAACTTCATCATGAAAAACTTTCAAATTAATAACCAGTAT
Organism: Balaenoptera physalus; assembly: GCF_965194825.1. Lineage (NCBI taxonomy): Eukaryota > Metazoa > Chordata > Mammalia > Artiodactyla > Balaenopteridae > Balaenoptera > Balaenoptera physalus. The sequence goes on along the minus strand of NC_138892.1, from coordinate 37,901,337 downwards.
TTTTTTAACTTAGTCAATTAAAAATCTACTATAAGTCACCAAAACATAAGTGAATTTTCTAAACTCTAACAGGAATAGAAAAAAATTTGAGCTAAAATATATATCTTAAAGCAGCTTACCGTAAAAGTGGGCATAAAAAGAATCATAGGTAAAAATAACCAGAAAAATTAGTTTACTGTAGAACAATGTAGTGTCAAATTCTAATCATTCCCATTCTTCAACAATTTCCTCTAACATCAAAATTAACATGGGCTTGCAGTCAAAGAAGCATTTCAAAGCGGAAATCTTCTGCCAAAAAACTTGAGGAATAACTGTTAATTCTTATACCTGCCTTTGAAAGCAACCTGAGATCTGATCTCTTGAACACCTCCTGGGAGGGGTGGGAGGAGGGGTTAAGAGCCAAGAGAGATGAGATTTACTTTGTTCCCATAGTACCCATTCCAAGTTCCAGGATAAGGGATCTCACTTTATGGGAGGCAAAAAAGAATTTAAAAATTTCATTTTGGGAGAAATGTGTCCTAATTCAAGGATCAAGAAAGAAATTACCTATTATTCAGAATCTCACTCAATAAATTCTGTCATGTTTGGGGGAAATTAGTAGACTTTTATGTAAAAAAAAATCACTAGAACCACAAATAAAACTTGGTTTAGAATACAAAGTATAATTTAAAATTCAAGTCCTATGTACCTTTGGCCTGCTAATCTTCAATAAGATTAAATCACATAATCTTTAAGACTGTTAAATAATCAGACAAGAAATTTTAAGGGCTTACTAAGGGCCATGCAGCATAAGCTAACACAGAGCTACTATTTCGTAAACTAATTAAATTGCAGAGGTCAATACAAAGATGTATGATATAATTAGCTAGGGTGTGATAGTCATGTTTTTAAAAGAATTCCACAACTGTAGTTCTAAACTCTCTCTCTTTTCCCAAACTACAGCATTTTTATGGTTGCTACCTAGCTTTGAGCCATAAGGCTCTGAAGAGAAATATCCAGGAAAAAGTAAATAGTGTGAATTTCAACGTCTTTGTTACTGAATCTAGATTTTCTCTTCAAAGATTAACAAAAAACAAATGAATCATATGCGTGCTAATATTAAGTATACCAAAGTACATTATAAAATTTATTGGAAAACTCAGGTTAGAAATTCATCTTGAGTGTGTTTCATGTTTGGTAATTGCAATCATTGTTGCTTTTGTTGTGGTCATCCATGTACAATGCTTGGTGTCAGTCTATTTATCTCTTGTAAAAATAAAATACAGTGTGTGTGTGTGAAAAAAAAAAAAAAAAAGAAATTCATCTTGAGAATACTAATGGCTTTTTTCTCTTAATATTTATTTTTAGAGAATGAGAATGAGAGCAAGCAAAACAATAAATAAATAAACTGCTTCAAAAATAAAAACTAACTCAAACATTCTACTTTTATCTTTGTTTTTCCATAAAATGAAAGTCAGATATAGATGTCAAACAGTGGTAGTAGTTTTGTAACATCACAAAACTATTTATACCATTTCTTTTATGAAAGCTGGCTTAATTTCGGAAGTAAACTCCTTAGTAAAAGAGCATGAAAAATGTTAAAAGAAATGAAATTTGAAGTCAAAAGAACTTGGAGTAATATCCTTATTTATACCTTCAAAGCAAGTCATTTACATTCTGATCTCCCATGCTCTGATTTGTAAAATATTCAAAATGCCACCACCTCTTGATATAAAACTCACTTCATTCTGGAAGGGGCTTTGAGGTGTAATATGAACACCAGACTCATATATACTATGACTTTAGCATTATAAACACTTTAGCCATAAGGCTTTATAAATTGTATTTGTTCTTTTGTTTTATCAAGATATTTAATATATGCTATCTAACATGTTTATGACTATATGACTTGCCATATAAGTACAAAATATAGAGAATGTGTTCAAAAAGCAAAGGAATAATTTTTGCTTTCATTTTATTATTTAGTTTTTTTGAACAACAACTAAATGCCAGATACTGTTGTAGGCAGAAAGCACAGCTGTGAACTGGTAAAAAAGAATCCCCTGGCTTCATGGAATAGAATCTAGTGAGGGAGAAAGAGATAATAAACAAGACAAAGAAATAAAATATGCACTGTGTTGGATGGTTATAAGTGCTATGGAGTAAAAGCAGAGAAGAAGGACTGGGAGTATTAAGGAGGGGGCTATTATAATTTTAAATGAGTGATCAGGCATGGCCTCACTGAGAAGGTGATAGCTGAGTAAAGCTCAGAATGAGTTGAGGGAGCAAGTCACATGGTTTTATGGGGAGGCAACTTTCCCAGGCCTAGGGAAGAGCCAGGGCAAAGTCCCTAAGGCAGTTGAATGCCTGACGTGTTGAAAAACAAGAACATCAGGATGGTAGGAGTAGAGTGAGTGAGCTAGACAATAGCAGGATATGATATCAGACGGATAAAGAGGAGGAGGCAGAGATGTTAGACCTCTGAACCAGTTTAAAGACCTGGGCTTTTACATTGAGATGGAAAAGCATTTCAGAGATTTGAGCGGATGTGAAACAAAATCTGACTTACCTTTTATCAGAATCAGGATCTCTCTTGCTGTTGTTTTTGCAGTAAACTGATAAGGTACATGGATACAAGCAAGGAGACCAGTTAGCAAAATTCTGATCTCTTGGAAAAGATGGTGACTCTTACTCTTAAGATGTAGTTGTAGAGGTGATTATAGTGGTTCAATTCTATACATACTTTGAAGATAGAACTGAGAGGCTTAACTGCTAAACTGAATACAGAATGTGAAAGAAATAAGACACCAAGGTTTTGGCCTAAGCCCACATAAGATTGACATTGCTATTAACTGAGATGCAGAAGACTAAATGAAGGTCATGAGCGCAGTTTTGGACATGTTAAATTTCTGCATTTGACAGCATGAGTCTGAAGGTCAGAGGAAATGTCTGGATTAGAAACATAAATTCCAGAGTCATCAACATTTAGGTGGTATTTAAAACCAGGAGATGGAAGAGATCATCAATGGTGTCAATAGAGATAGAAAGAGAAAAGGTACAGGTATTGAGACCTGGAGTAATCAAGAATTAATGAGTCAGGAGGATGAGAAGTAACTAACAATAAAGACTGAGGAGTGACCAGTGAGGTAGGAGAAAAACCAGGCAAGTGAGCTGTCCTAGAGCCAAATTAAGAAAAGTACAAGAAAAGTGTCTAATGATAAACAGGAACGGAGATTGAGAATTGATCACTGCACTTAGCAACATGGAAGCTATAGATAATGTTTGCAAGAGCATTTTAGATGAAGTTGATGCAGTGAATGCCTGAGTGGCATAGATTCAAGAGAAATGAGAGGAGAGAAATTAGAAAGAACAAGTATAGGAAAAAAAATTTTTAACTTTCGCTGTAAAGGGAAAGATAAATGGGGTGGTAGCTTGGTAGAGCAGGGTTGTTAATAGATTTTTTAAATGGGAGAAGTATAAGCATATTTAATGCTATTCGTTATAATCCATTACTGATGGAAACATTGATGATGTAGGAAAAAGAGGGAAAATGTTTTATCCTAGAATAGCAAGAGGGGAGGAGATCTAGAACACCGAAGAGGAAACTGGCCTATTCTAGGAACATGGATGGTTCATCACAGTAGAGAATAAAAGGCAATAAAATAACTAGAAACAATAGTTTCAGAGAATTTACAAATAAATATAATATTCAGTAGATTATAGGCATTGTATTCTTATTACCACAGCATATTCCTAGAAACCATAATTGGCCAAGGTCTTAAAATAAAAAAAAATATATATGTATACTGTAAACACAGAACCTGACACAGAGCAGGCCCTAAAATATTTGTTGAATAAATAATAATTCTGTATTAAATGACTATGAATAAATAAAGCTAAGGTGCATACCCTTTATAATCATTTGAAATTGGCAAAAGTATACAACATATTAAACAGTACTAGAATTCCATCTTTTATATGTAAGTAAACAGAAGCCTGAGAAGTTCAATGGTTTTCTGTCGTCACAGGGTTTGGCAAAATTGAAACTGAAATCCAGGTATTGTAATTTCTAGTTAAATACTTTTCCCTGAAGCCTATACTGTCTTGCTTATTAAATTAAAAAAAGACACATAAAAAGGCAAATTCATGGTATCATAAATATGAGGATTTGGGATCCTTGAATAATTATATTCAGTATAATTATACCAACTCTAATAATCATTTCACATTTCATTAATAATAATTTTATTTTAATAAAATTTTCCTTATTAGAACTTAGGAGTAGTCCTGATAAGTGCTTTCAGTGGCCCATGTCTCTTAAAGGTTTCTACAGATGTTTAATACTTCTTTAAATCTAGATGAACATAATGAAGTAAAGAAGATGGCTTAGAATAAAACAAAAGTAAGCCATGAATGAAATTCTGTTTGAACAGGTTACTTAACCTAGTAAGTTTCAGTTTTTTATCATCTCTAAAATGAGAATAATGATAACAACCACAATTGGAATGTTTTGAGGATTAACTGAGATAATACATCTAACCAGTTTAATGAAAGAGCTGGTTTCAGAAATGAATACTATTATATCTCCTCTGATTCCCTCATGTGAAGAAATTAACCCCAAATGAAATTTCAGCCAGATGTCTTAGCTTTTCTGCTCATGCTTAGAAAATAAACCATCTGTCCTTTTGTTCTGAAATTATGCAGTCTAACAATTTCATAGTTCTGGTTCAATATAAGGCTGTATAATATACTAGTTCTGAGCTCCTATCCAACCTAAAGATGTGCCATCCCCCACCCTTCACACGTAGTTCAGGCTTGTTTCAAGCTTTGAAGTAGGTCTGAATTGGAGGATGAGGGCATGGTGGTCTCTCTTTACTCTGACATCCCCCACCCATAGCAACAGTTTCTGACCCTTCTAAGAATCAGGGCCAGGGAAGGGGAAATTGGGGAGAAAGATCACAGTGATATGGGCTGACCTAGTTGTCATCTATGATCAGGGCTTTCTGAATGGCAAATACACAATCACTGAGCCTTCTTCTGGGGCGTGTTCGTGGCTTTCTCAAAGAACCCCTCTGTAGGTTCTTCCCCAGTTTTACTTGACTTGCTCTCAGTTTCTTCTCTGAAATCAATCTCCCAATTTGTTACTCATTGTTCACCATTTAGAAACCTGGGCTTCTAACAGTCTACTCAGTCTGTGGGTTTACACAAAGATAACCCTAAGTAATATCCCCTTTTGAGGGAACCATTTGCTCTTCAAAAAATTAATCTTTGTCTTGATATTGGAGGAGCTGCAGTTTATCTGAGAAATGACTCTTCAGTCTGCCGTAGAGGCAGGGGCATCTCCAGCCACGGCTGTGACGTTTAGACTTCAGCCTCTATATTCTCCAGCTTCTGGAGGAAACACATCAAGCTCAGAATGTTTCCCCTGAAGCCCTTCTCACTTGGCTAAGTTGAATAGGAATCACCCCATGCCTCATACATGGAGCAGGAGATTATGCACAGCAGACCAACAGCTATGCAAAACAGTTCTGTCTCTCTTTTAACTTTACCAACCTTTGTAGAGTCTTAAAATAGAGTTTTACCTAACACTGGATTTATTAGTTGGATTATATGTTAGCACATCCTGCAAATAAAGTCTTGTACCTCACTTATTTAGCCTCCCCTCAAACAGAAAGACTTCCATTTTAATATCTGGATGCTTTAATAAAAACATTGCCTGGCATAGGCAGAGTGTTCAGAAATGTTAGCTATTACTATCATTCATCTTCTATTTATTATTTAACATTTAAAAAGTGTCTAGATGAGGAATTGCTCACAGAAAAAAATTATGAGAAAAAAGTCAAAAAGACTTAAGAATGAAGACAATGTGGTGTCATAAAAGTTAAGAGAGTAATATAGTTTTTTTTTTATTGTTTTGTTTTGGGAAGTAATTTTTGAGAAGGGAGTTAATCACAGTGTCAAATTTTGCAGTGAATTTTAATAAAACAAACCTATTGCATTCATCAATTGGTTACTGGTAGTGTAATTTTTAGCAAGATGTTAGAGGAGAAGCCCAACTGCAGTTGCTCAAAAAGTGAATAGAAGATGAAGATATTGAGACAGTGAAAATAGACAAGTTGGGAAATAAAGGAAAAGAAAAGATAGATTGGTAGCTAAGTGGAGACACAGTGTTAAGGAACTCTTTTATTGGTATTGTACTTGCCATCATTTACTTTTAAGGAATAGATTTGAATATGTTACCAAAAAGCCAGTTGAGAGGGAGAGGGAGAGGGAGAAATTGAAGATGCTGGAGATAAAAAAAGTCAAAGGAGGAGATGAAAAGGAGGGGATCAAGGATTTGGAGGGAAGTATTGGTCTTAAACAAGAAAGGCAATGCTTAAGATTGGAGAACATAGGTAAATAAAGATGAGTATGGGTATAAATAAGTGTATGGGGGTATGTGGGAAAAGAGTGAGTACTGAAGAACAACATACCTTGTAGCCTATGAGGGGAATGGTTATGAAGAATTAAGGACATGGGAATTTCAAGATGAAATAATAGCATCACTTGGCACAAAGATGCCAAGGAACATGAAGAATGAAAAAGGATCACTAGATTTGCAAAACATGTACCCATTGGTGGCATACAGGAGTGTAGTTTTAGGAGAATGGTGATGAGAGAAGCCTGATTATAAGGGTTAAAAAAAGAAAAGAGAGGGACTTCCCTGGCGGTCCAGTGGTTAGGACTCCACACTTCCACTGCAGGAGGCATGGGTTCGATCCCTGGTGAGGGAACTAAGATCCTGCATGCCGCACGGCATGACCACACCAAAAAAAGAGATATAAAGAAAGACAAATAAAGGGTTATAAATAACAGGAAATAAAGGCTTCAGGTGAATACCATTTCATTTGGCCAGGGGAAAAATACCTAACTGTAAGAAAGAGAAACACATTAAGAAGAGAATAACTGGGCTTCCCTGGTGGCGCAGTGGTTGAGAATCTGCCTGCCCATGCAGGGGACATGGGTTCGAGCCCTGGTCTGGGAAGATCCCACATGCCACGGAGCAGCTAAGCCCGTGAGCCACATTTACTGAGCCTGCACGTCTGGAGCCTGTGCTCCGCAACAAGAGAGGCCGCGATAATGAGAGGCCCGCGCAGCGAGATGAAGAGTGGCCCCCACTTGCCACAACTAGAGAAGAGCCCTCGCACAGAAACGAAGACCCAAAACAGTCATAAATAAATAAATAAATAAAAATTAAAAAAAAAAAAAAGAATAGAATAACTATAATCAGAGGTAGCAAAATATGCAGCATCTTTCTTTTTGACAGGAGCGAGGGTTATAACTCTTGTGTATGTGATGTGGTGGCATTAGGTTTCATTGAAAAGGAAGGAGCTCAATCCAGATGTTATCTTCTTAGCACAACAGGAAGGGTGTTGTTTGACTTAATCAAGGGACATGTGAGACTGGCCATTGAGGAAGTGAAGAATTTGGGAAAACCATTTAAGAGAGTGTAGTTAAGATTTTTTTTTTCCTTAAAGAATGATCAATCAAAGAACTTACAAAATTTGATAAAGATTGTGGAGAGTAAGGATTTTTAGTGCTTTCAACTTGTGCTGGTGTTCATTATTACCCAGTAAAACTGTGCAGTTAAGTTTGGCTAAGGATAATGATGATAATATCTATGGTAATAATAACAGCATCAAAAGCTGCATGTAACATTATTGAGCATGTACTATCTGTAAGGCACTGAATTGATCATTTGCCATGTTCCAGCTCATTTATTTCTCATAATGATCCTATGAGGCAGGTTCTATCGTTATTTGAACTAAGTACTTTGACCAAGGTTATTAAGCTAGTAAGTAGCAAGCCCAAAAGATACCTAGGTAGAGCGCCTCTAGAATAAAAGTGACTTCTGTAACTCCCTGTAAGTTTCACTTAAATATTTTGTATTTTAAGATGTTAAAATATAAATGTATCCCTCTTCTCCACAAGTAGCCTCTTTTAACTTAATTCCTCATCAGAATATATACTGGCACATCCCAGTTTATGAAAAATACCAGGTGACATTTTATAATGTTTAGGGTTTCTGAAGCACATACACACACCTCCTTTTAACTACTCTTAGGGTAGATATCATCCTCTCCTTCCAATTAAGGAAACAGAGTTTCAGAGAAGTCAAGTTACTTACCAATGGTATCTCAGCTAATAAGTGGAAGAACTCCAATTCAAATTCAGATCTTCTAACTTAAGTCCAAAGTCATGGCCGTTTAGTTCATTATCTGGCTATGTCCATTCTTTCTCCTCAACATTCTTTACATTAACATGTCTTTCTTAGTTTCAAGGTTCACAATGCTATTTCAAATTCCCACACCTCACCAGAACTATTATATTATCACAGTAAGCTCTCCTAACATAAATAATGACCAAAATGATGGTAACTGTGTTTCATCTGTCTTTGTAATTTTGCCATGTGATGCTGCATTGCTTTGCACTCTGTCTCTGGGCTTGGCCAAGGGGTATTACAAAAAAAAAGAAAAAAAGACCCAAGCAGAAGCTTAAAAGTACTTGCTTGTTTCTGCTTTGCTCTTACTCCTTTGCCATCACCATGAAAACATGCAAAGACTAGCCTATTGAAGGATTAGACACACGAATAGAGTTGAGGGGCCCCTGTTGGTGCAGCTAAGGCCATCCTAGATCAGATAGCCAGTTAACATACAGTTGACTAAGCCAACTTTCAGCCAGCCAGTGGCATAGTGAGCCCAGCCAAGATCAATCCAAGTCAAGGTCAGCTGAATTCCATAAAGCCATTATTTTGCATGACAATGAGGTTTTGCATTGTTTGTTACATAGCATTATTTTAGCCATAGATAACTGATACATGAGTATTATATAACCTCTCCTAGATCAAAATGGCAGAATATTATTCCTTCATTATTGCCTTATCATGTCACTAGTTCACTCAAACTTCTACTGATTACCCTGTATACAAATGTCTGTCCTTAGCTTTCACCACACATATGAACAGGCTGCAATCCTCCACTGTCACTATACAAAACTTCATTCCTACCCTACAGCCCTTCAACAAACAATCTGTTAGTTATTCTCCTTATTTAACTCCTATTTACTCTTCTCTTTTTAACCAGGTATACTGCTAGATCAACTGTCTCCTTTATGCAAATTAGGAACACCAAGCCTAGCCTGGAAAGCAGAACACAGGCTGAATTTTAATCCCCCACATGTCCTTGAGCAGGATCCTCTCTGCACAACTGTACTGTCTGATGCGAAATACCCTCTAGCCCTTTCTAACCGTTTCTTAAAAATATCTCTCTAATATCACTTTCCACATGAAACCTTCTGTAGTTAATAACATATCAGTATTATGGTGCAAATACTTTCAGTACTTCTATAATCTTCTGGTACTATATTAATTTGGATCCATTTATATCTATTTCCTAAGTTCTCTGGGAACCAAACTATGTTCCTTTTTTTCTATCCCCTTTACAACATATGTAATCATTTACTAATACACAGAAGACCCTCAATATATGCTATATCAGGTGCTGAAAAGAAATTTTAAACTTTTATATCTAACGGCTTTTTGCAATGGAAGTTTCACTCCCCTTACCTCTCCTTTAAATATTCTTAGTGAACATATTAGTAATTGGTAAATATTTGCTCTGTTTTCAAAAATGTTTTAAGACTGTTTATTTTATCAGTATTCCTAGCAAATTATTCTAATACTCATTGACATACATATGCAGAAATTAGTTCATCTTTTAGCATTCTGGATGAAACAAATGCAAGCATTTCCGTATTTAATGCCTCATAAATAAATGCCTCAATTACTTATATTACTTTCCTTAATCATCACAAACTACCTTGTGAGGTATTATTATTAACCACTTTTTGTAGCATGTCAATTTGAAGTCCTGACTCAAGCTGATAATGTATGATAGAAACACATTACAAACCAGATCTTCCTATGTCAATTTTTTTCCCCTTTCTACATCAAAATGCATATACATTTAGTTTAGTTTTACTTTAAAAGCCCTCACTATGGACCCGGTACTCTGCTGATCCAGAGGGTTGTAGGTCATTGAGATATACTCCTGTTCTCAAGGAGCTTATAGTCTAGGGTGGGAAACAGACACATAAACAGATAATATAATGATAAAATGATAAGGGTAAGAAACACAGAAGACATGTATTTGGGAATTCAGAGAAGACTTCCTAGAACAGACAAAGTCTTGGCTAGGATGAGAAATGAACCAGACAAAGATATTGAGGAAGAACTTATGGGCAGAAAGGAATATGCTTGAAGGAAAAAGACTGGAATAGCATGATGTTTGTCAGGACACAGCAAGCAGTGTGCTATTATTCAAGCAAACAATGTGACACATTTACAAAAGTGGAAATGTTAGGAGATAGAGCAAAAAAAAGAAATTAAGGGTCAGGTGCCAAAGAACAGAAAAGAATAGAGATATCTGAGGATTATTTAAGAGAAAAAAACAGTATGGCCCAGTTCAGAGATGGGGAAGAAAGCAATCAGCTATGAGGACTCTCAGCTGTCTGGGTGAGGAGTTAGGGCAGATTTGGTCGAGTGGCAGGCAGATGATAACTGAGTTTGGGCATGTTGAATCTCAGGTTCCATGGAACATTAAATGGATCTGTGCATTAGAAAGGTAGAAAATCGGTGTATAGCTTAGAAACATCAGGCCTAGAATGTGGAATGAATTATCAGTCCTTGTTAAACACAGTTACACTCCATCACATAATGAAAAAGTAAACAATATGACTACAAAATACTTTTCATGGTTAGGATTGTTAAAATCACTGCTGCATGTGTTCATAAAAAATGTTATAGGAGAGAAAATGACTAAAGCAAAGCACTAAATCATCAACAACTAAAAACTATTGTATAGGCAATTGAAAACATGATATGTCATAAAGTTTGACTCTGCTTTGAATTCTATCCCATGTTTGCTAAAACAAATTTTACTTTTATGTTATTGTAGTAGTTTTCAATTTTACATACTTTATTTCTGCCTCAAAACTCGCATTTATGGGAGTCATTTTCTCCTTCCAGGTAAATGTCAAATGCAATGCCACCAAACAGCGCAGGTACATTGCTCACAAAATATTTTAAAAGATTCAAAGATACCAATTAAAGAAGAATTTTATATTCCTCTATTACTTGCAAAAAACTTATAGCCCTAAAGTTACAGATGAGGTTATTAAATACTTGCTTTAACAAATGACAGGACCATCACTATCTTTAAGGACCTGTGGATTGCTAGGGGTATTAAATATTTCTAATAGTAGAATACAAATAAATATTGAAAAAATGTGTCAAACTATTTATAAAAGAGATTGGAACTATAACCATCTAAATGTACAGGCTCATAATCCTTAATCTATAATTCCAAAACTCAAATACTCTGAAAACTGATATTTATTTGTAAGTATATTGCAAACTTGATTGGTGGCAAAACCAGACCGTACTAACATGAGGTCATTTATAGTCTTTATATTTTCCACACAGTAGGAATATTCATAGAATTCTCTTCAGAAATATGAAAGTGTATAATTATAGGGTGCTTCCCAGAATCTGGCTAGTGGAGTGTTCCATAGTATACATTGTACACATACAGAAAATTGGGGAAACTCTAAAACACAAGGGGTTTAGATAAGAGATTGTGCACCAGTATAATTAAAATACAAAAATGTTTAACTTAGATGGTATTATAATCTAGATTTTCAACATAACTGAATGCTACAATTAAACTATTTTCATTCCTGTACTTTTAAGAAGAGATTTATCTACACAATATAGTTATGTATGAAAACACTTCCAGTTTCCTCCTTTCCTCCCAAATATCTTGTTCTAGTATTTTATTTTTACAACATCCTTATAAAATAGTCAACCATGTGTTTATAGACAGAGAAAAAAAATTTAAAAACCAAATTATTCTTAGAATCACCTTGATAGTGTTAAGATCCCAAATTGATAGCATCAGGCTTAAATAAAATATAAAAAGATAACTGTAGGAGGAATACATGTGTAGTCCTACACTTACGACCAAAGAGTCAACTTCAAGAAGAGTGTGGGGAAATTGGGGAATACATGGCATTTATGCAACTCAATTATAAACTTCAGTTTTCTGCTGTTCTAATACATAATAAAAGTATGCTCAACTTACCCCCAAATATAATACAATCCTATATTTCCTAATGCAACACTCTGTCCACAAAGAGAAATGACTGCCCCATTCTGTGCTTGTCACAGAAGGTAATGAATAGTGTGATTGGTTCTGAGACCAATCCTGGTTAACAACATTAACCAACTCAAATAATCTTTGAGGAGAGTAAGCATGATGATAATCATTCTAGAAATCACCTTATGAAGAACAATTGCGAAGACTGAAATGTCTAGCTTCAAAAATATAATTCTTAGTGAAGATATGATAGCTGTCTTTTGAAATGAATCAACATATTCTATGTGATTAAACAAATTAGTGTACCAACAGGTTAGAGTTATTGGAAATATTATTGCATCTCAACACAAGGCAGACTGAAAATGAAAAGAACTGGGACAGGAGTTATGGGATTACCTAATGGGAATGTGACAGAGCATTCTAGGTGATCCTTTTTATTCGGAGAGTCATGAATATCTCAACATCATACTGCAAGTTAATAGTATGGCTGGGTTTAGAATTTTATCAACTTTGATTATATAATTTTCAATGTTTATGAAAAGATATTTCCTACAAGACATAACTTCATGGAGAGAGGTCAACTCTTGAACATTTGCTATACTGTCTTTTAAGTAGAGGGCCAATCAAACTTGTATTTAAAAGAAAAATATAGTTTATTGAGGGGTGATTATTAAAAACGTCATTCATATTCTATGATTTTTCTCAAACCTAAAATAAACACAATTATGCTATTCTTAAATAAGAGAATTGACTCATTATTAAATTTGTATATAAATTAGCTGAAAATCCTTAAAATGTTGTTTTTTCTATAAAATAAGACATATGACAATAATATATTAAAAATAACATTGTTATTTTTTATAATATTACTACATATAATAGTAATATTATTATTACATATACATATACATAATGCATATAACATGTTATTACATAGTACATATAAAATAATTCTTTTATAAATATTTACTTATAAAATAAAATTGTTAAAATCTAACAATTTTAAGTTTGTGAGAATAAAGCTGAACTTTTGCCTTTTCTCCTATTTCCAAAATTTTTTTTTTTTTAAAGAAACTGGTCAAAATGTTGTTTTCAGAAGAGAGGGTAATACATCAATAAGTTCAAGAATTTTAAGCAGGTGTCAGGCATTATTAAAGAAAGACAAATAAAAAATATTGGACAGCAGACTTCCAAAGTACTATTATTTCCAAAGACAGACTACATAACTGAAAATGTAAAGTACATATTTCCAAATGTCATAATAGTGTTTAAAAAGTAAGAAGGAGAAACCTCTTCCCACATTCTTGTAATTAAAAGCTGATCAACAGGTAATTTTCCACCTCCACCAAAAAACAGATAAAATTTTCAAGAGAAAGACCAGATAGGAACTCATGTTTCAAATCCCCCACCACCGAAGTACCACAATTTTGTTTGAGGCAAGGTTGCATGTGAATTAATTATCTATTCTTAAGTTTTTCTCACCAAAATTTGCATATCATATCTACTAAGGGCAAAAGTAATTCTAAGAATGAGAATAAAGCAAAGCTTATTTAAGTCTTATCACATTTTCAGTTGCAGTAGGAAGGACAGAAGCTCCCAGGAGGCATACCTGTGGCAGGGCTGAATTGAGCTGTCTCTGGAGCGAATCTCTGTCATAGATGACATCCTGCAGTCTTTGCTGGGCAAGTGAGAGGCTTTCTTGGGTTTCCCGAAGGGTGTCTAGAAGACGATCCCTTTCATCTAGCATATTCACCATCAGCTGCTCAAAATGGGAGTCAGAGTCCGAGCCACTGCTTTGGGACCCCCTTTGGCTCATTGGGGTGTCCTCATTAATTGTGGGCATCACTTCACACATCATTGCTTAAAAAAAGTAAAAGGGAGGGAAGTCTTAGTAAAAAAATGGTTTTCAATAATCCCACCTGACCCTCAACTCTCCAAACTCTTTGCAACTCACCAACCTAATTGTCTATTTCTCCTCTACCCACTGCCCCAATTCCAATGATGCTAAAAGTTTTGACTTCAATGAAATATGATTCACTGACTTCCTCCATCTAACATGCTTTCTCTTTTCATGACAGTCTAAATATCTCCTACCTACAAAACACAGCTTGATTTCACCTACTTCTCAAAGTTTTTTTCATGATTAACCCCACCTAATTCAGTTTATAATAAGATGTTACTAAGCTTATTAATTGATCACCTTTCTTTCCCTGCAAGTTTACAAATCACTTATAGCTAATACCTCCATCTTACCCTTATTCGTTATTATGTTGTTAACAGCAAGCATAGTGTCTGGCATTTAACAGGTGGGAAGTAAATGATGCTTGTATTTAATAATTGAATGAATTAATGTTCATTCTGTCATTTAGAAAATCCCCAAATAATTGAGTATTCATTTTATATAAAAATTAGCTTTTACTTTTTAATTTTATCAATTAATTTTTTTCATACAACTAACTTAAAGCTTCTTGACTTTACAACTCCCATTTTATTATTGGGTTGGCCAAAAAGTGCCTTTAGTTTTTAAGTAAAAATAAAAGACACATTTTTCATTTTCACCAAGAACTTTATTGAACAACGTAGTTACCCTTTTGTACCACTACCTTCTGCCATTTTTCAGGCAACTTCATAATTCCATCTTCCCAAAACTTTTTATCTTTTTGAGCAAAGAACTGTTCCAGGTGCCTTTTAAATGATTTTTTTTTTAAATTTTATTTATTTATTTATGGCTGTGTTGGGTCTTTGTTTCTGTGCGAGGGCTTTCTCCAGTTGCAGCAAGCGGGGGCCACTCTTCATCGCGGTGTGCGGGCCTCTCACTATCGCAGCCTCTCTTGTTGCGGAGCACAGGCTCCAGACGCGCAGACTCAGTAATTGTGGCTCACGGGCCTAGTTGCTCCGCGGCATGTGGGATCTTCCCAGACCAGGGCTCGAACCCGTGTCCCCTGAATTAGCAGGCAGACTCTCAACCACTGCGCCATCAGGGAAACCCCCAGGTGCCTTTTACAGTCTTCCAGGGAATTGAAATGTTTTTCCATTAAGAGAATTTTGTAAAGACCTAAGTAAATGGAAATCTGAAGGTGCAACGTCTGGTGAATACGGCGGATGAATCAGAACTTCCCAGCCAAGCTGTAACAGTTTTTGCCTGGTCATCAAAGAAGCATGCGGTCTTGCGTTATCCTGTTGAAAGATTATGCGTTGTCTGTTGACTAATTCTGGACTCTTTTCGTCAAGTGCTGCTTTCAGTTGGTCTAATTGGGAGCAGTACTTGTTGGAATTAATCATTTGGTTTTCTGGAAGAAGCTCATAATAGAGGACTCCCTTCCAATCCCACCAGATACACAACATCACCTTCTTTGGATGAAGACTGGACTTTGGTGTGGTTGGTGGTGGTTCATTTCACTTACCCCACAATCTCTTCCATTCCACATTATTGTACAGTATCCACTTTTCATCGCCCATCATAATTTGTTTTAAAAACGGAACATTTTCATTACATTTAAGTAGAGAATCGCATGCAGTCAAGAAGGTTTTTTTCACTTAACTTATGTGGAACCCAAACATCAAAGTGATTAACATAACCAAGCTGGTGAAAATGATTTTCAACGCTTGATTTGGATATTTTGAGTATGTCGGCTATCTCCTGCATGGTATAACGTTGATTGTTCTCAATTAATGTCTCGATTTGATCGCTATCAACTTCAACTGGTCTACCCGACCGTGGTGCATCGTCCAGTGAGAAACGTCCAGCACAAAACGTTGCAAACCACTTTTGACACGTTCGATCAGTCACAGCACCTTCTCCATACACTGCACAAATCTTTTTTTTGTATATCGGTTGTGTTTTTACCTTTCTTGAAATAATAAAGCATAATATGCCAAAAATGTTGCTTTTTTCCTTCCATCTTCAATATTAAAATGACTACACAAAAATTCACCAATTTTGATAAGGTTTTTTTAAATGCACACTAATATGACAGCTGCCACATACAGTCTAACAAAATTGTTTTGAATGAAGTCAAAGATAACTAATTGCTACTAGAGCCAGCTTAAGGAAAAAAAACGAACGAACATTTTGGCCAACCCAGTACTTGTATATACTCTCTTCCTGAATTCCTACAGTAGTCTACACAAAGTAGACAAGTGATTCTGACTGAATTAGACATATGCTTTATGAAATAGACTGAGATGCATAAATTTGTTTAGGTTATTATACTACCAATTACACTATTCCTTTGTTTCCTGTGAGCTGCTTTGTCTGGTTTCCATCCGAACAATACAAACTAACACTCTTTCAAATATTCCACAGAACAGATGCCATAAATTACATTAGCTAATGTATAAACTTCACATCCTAACTACTAATCAGGAGTCAGTCATAAAATAAATGAACTGTTCAGAATATTTTTAAATTATTCATTTAAAATAGAAAACACAGACATTAAGATGTAACATTGACCTATTGTGTAGCATTTTTAAAATCAGAAATTATCTTATTTTCTCTTTTCTATCTTATGTTTAAAAAAAAATCAAATCCATCTCAATTTCAGTTGTACTGAGGCCAGGAGCTGTTAATTAGAGGGCTTGGTTTTGCAGAAGTCTTATGTGGAGAAAGGCTGGTTTGGCTGTTGATCCTGGAGCGTTCTTTGGTTTTATAATACATTGTCAATTCATTTTTCTGCCTACATATTCCTGTCCTTGGGGAAAATATTTCTGATGATATCTTCAAATAAAATATCAAGACTTAACAGCTCAATAGTTAATTATTTTTTATGATTCTTGCTATAAATTGGGTTACTGAGGAGAGAATTCAATTATCTGTGAATAATTTGGTCAGGGCCCACTGAAAACCAGGAGAAACTTTTTAAAAGATAAAGGAAAGTATTTTGTGACTGATAGCCTATACAAAAGAATTAAGGCGGTGGTAAATTTTAGAACAATTTAAGGTAATGCTTTGAATTATTGCTCATCATTCAAAACACTGGGCTCCCTGAAGACAAGAACTTGAATTGTTCAATTTCGTATTAACCCTAAAATATAGAGCAGAGTAGATATATAGGATGTATTTAAACACAAACTCACAACACACACATGCACACACTCACACTCATACATTTGATATTATTGTTAACCACTTAATGGATGAAAATATATTTTTTGATTTTTTTTAACCTGAATTTCATTCAAACAATATCACAGAGATGGAAAAAATGAGACTCTTTTCTAACTGTTACAACTTTTCTTTACATTAATTAAAAAGGAATTGGAAAACAAAAAAAAAAATGTTCCAACACATTTAAATATTTAAAGCAATTAGTTCACATGCCATGCATAAAATCCACACATTGAACAGCTGTGTCATTCTGAGAAATCATTATAAGGAGCCAATGTGTTTCTTTTTGACATTTAAGGTTAAAACAAAATACTGGGAGAGGAAATGGTAGCACAGTGACAAGCTGTGCCAAAACACTTGCAAGGTTTAAATTTAAGGTTAAACATTTTCAGAACTGTATTTTAAATCATATCCTTCCTGAAGAAAGCTATTAGCCCGCCTCTACTCTGAATTACCTATAACAACTTTAAATTCCAAGGAAAAACATGACTGTAGTGATTACCTCAGCTACAGTTTTCTTCTGAATATTCTACCCTAATTCTAACAAACGTCATCACCGTGAGACATCAGACATTCACAGACTTCAGGCTCTTAGATCAGTATAAAAGTTGGTCTTTGATTTAGTTAGTTGAAAGATGCTATGATGGGATTTAGAAAATCTACACTCAAAAGAACTTGATTCAATTCTACTCCCAAGGCATGTGAACCAGAGCAGATCACTTCATGTCTCCAAACTTCAGTTTTCTCTTCTGTAAAGTAGGAATAATAATGCAAGCATTTATTTTAGCAAGCCCATTGTAGGGGTGCAGTAGGATACCTGACTGAGAACAGATTGTAAAATTATAAAGGACTATTACAAATTCAAGTATTTATTTCTATTATAAAATGACCAACATTCATCTTTGCAGAAAGAATATTTTACCTTTATGATTCATTCTGCTTCCATGCCTAAAGGTTTAATTCCAATGGGTGCTCTAAACTTTTCAAATTTAATTGAAAAAAAAATCAAGCTATGCAAAAGTTACTTAGGAAATAAGATGAATACATGCTTCTTCTTCCTCACAGTCAACCCAAATAAGTAAATCTAAAGTCTTCTCATCAAAATTAGAAGGAAAAAATTTGTCTGCAAAAAATAAGGCCACTTTCATGAGCTAGCTTAGTTTCTTGCAATAAAACAGAATCTTGAGATTCTGTCTAATATAAATTACAAAATAGTTGTATATTCCTTAAAATATAGTATAACTTATTTCCTCAATGCACATTTTTAGGTATTAAAAGCTATTAAAAATCTGTATTCAATGTAAGAGTCAAACACCCTCTTACAGAATGGATGAAATCTGAAGCAACTTGCGTAGTACAGAAGGCTATGGTCATTCAACCTCTAGTCTATTTCATATACCGCTTTTAACTTTTAGAATCATTTTCAATATTAAAAACTGCAGTGTATCACATAATTCCTGAAAAACCAGAAAGGGCATACTAACAATTTGCTTTGCTATTTGCCTTTTCGTCATCCCCTCCCCAAAGTCAATTGATATATGGATTATGTTATACTCTTCTAGATGTTGATGCCCCCTGTTCATTAAATTACTGAAAGTTTCAAGGTCTAGTTAGAGACATTATTTTATTGTGAAAAGAAACAAAACAAAACAAAACACCTCGTTGGTTTAATTATCTCAGTGCTTAAATTTAGCTTGAAGAATTTTATACCAGGAAAACCAACTCCCTTTTTTCTTAGCACATAACCTTGACTGTCTTCTAAATCCCTCAGATTTCAAAATAAAAGTTTTGAATGCCCACTGGAGTCATTACCCAAGGGGTTTCAAGATCCAGTGTGTTTGTTAGCAATATGTGCTGTTCAAACAGTACCTATTCAGATATGACAGTGCTACAAAAGGCTTTTTTTCTGTCAATGAATCACTTTATTCAAACAGATCTTTAGGATTTAGATCCTACTAGAGAAAAAGATGTAATTATTCTCTGTAGTCAGTTTCTTCTGCAAAGATTTAGTCTTAAGAACTGACCTATCTCCACCTCAGTTAACCCACAAGGAATAATTCCGTGAGAGAAATCCTAGCCATTGTCTGATTACATTACATGAATATTCCTCCTCCTAGTTAACTCTTTGAAGTCCCCTGTCCTCAGGAAATATTATTATCCCCTTTAATGGAAGTATTTTGCACTTTCTTTACCCCAGTGCATTTACAGCTGGCCAAAGAGCCTGCACACACCATACGGCGGGCTGGACAGTTCTCTCTCAGCCACACCCCCCCGCCACCACCCTGAAGAAGTTGACTTCGTGATTTCTGCACCAAAACTGTTCATCCTGCCCAACAGGAGACATCCAAGTAGGGAGAAGGTAGAGAAATAGGAGAAGGGAGAGGATGGGGATGGAAAGCAAGAGGTAGGGAACAGTGATTGACAAGGAGGGAATCTGCATCTCATCTTCCCTGGGGGCGGGGTGGGGCCGGGGTGGTGGTGGTGGGTGGGGGAAGGGGTAAAAAAATAAAGCCGGGGTGGGGGGGACCGTGTAACTCAAATACAGTTTCTGTACCTAATGTCTGTAATTTCGGGTCCTGCTTCTTCAATTGATCACTGACAACCGCAGTCTCCGGCTTGACGAGCGGGGAGGCTCACACCCGGCACTCGTGGACCATTTCCCTAGCAACGGGAGGAGAAAGGCAGCTTAGACAGTCGGGTGCCCCGGCGTCCTCTGGAACGTGCCCCGGCTGGGTGGCGTGGCAGCAGCTCGGCATCTTCCCGCGGCTCCGTCAGCAGCCAAAAGGAGAAGCGTCCATCGGAAAAATGGCATATTACAAATTTTGCTTTGGGAAGCAGAGCTCGGTTCAGACCATTGTCAAAGGGAGGAGAGGGGGAGGCGGCTCTTAAAGCAGCAGCGGCCCGATTGCCGGAGCAGCCGCAGCTCCCCGCGTGCTGCTGGAGACCCGGGGAGCCGGCAAGTGAGAACTGGGTTTGACTTGTAGAAACTGAACCAAGCGACGCTGCTCTCCCTCCGCCACCGGGCCACCCAGAGTGTGGCCCCCGAAACCTGAGCTTTGGGGAAAGGTGTGAGGACTATCTGGAAGGCAATTTCTCCACCCAGTCACCCACCCGGAGCCCCTCTGGAGTTTGTGGCTACCGCCAGGAGTTGGAAAGCTAAAGGGAAGCGAGTCCCCAGGGACTCGAGAAGCAGGGCAGGTCCCTTCCTGGCCCCCTGCCTATTTCCAAGCTAGGGTGTCTTATTTCACCTAAAAGAGGTGTTTCTTCTCCAGAAAGGCAAGCAGCCAGCCCCCCTACACCCAGCTTCGCCTCCTAGCCTCTTTGTAAGCCTCTTTGCTGTCGTCAGTTGGCCCGGAGAACCAACCTGCTGGGCGCCGGTGCGGATGCTGTAGCAGCTTCTCTCCTTACTTGCCTTGTGCTGTTGCGGCTGCTTCTCCTCCTGTCCCTCCACCACCCCCCCCGCCCCCCCACCCACTCCTTGGCAGCCGCCACCTCCTCTTCCTCTGAAACTAGGGCTTCCCCTGGAAGCTGCTGCAGTGGTTTCCACCGGCCCTTAAATAAATTCTGAAGTAATCACGTCTTTGCTCTCCTCCTCACGCACACCCGCTCGCGGATACACACGACTCCCCCAAAGCCGCTGCCGGCTCGCGCTGGTCCCAGTGCCCCAGGCGAAAGCAAGAACTGGGGATGGGCAGGTGTGAGAAGGGGGTGCGTTCTTCCTCGCCCGGGCTTCCCACACACAAAGGTCTCTACAGGAAGGCGTGTGTTGGCCCGCACTGCTGGGGCCGGGAACAGGCTTGGGGATCTTCTGGCTCTCTGGCCTTCCGTGCTAGTCATTTCTTTCAGCGGCTTCCTTCTCCCAGGACCAGGGCATGGAAGTCTTGGTTGTAGAGACCTGAGTCAATCTAGGGTGTGGCGGCATCTGTCACTTCTCATTACGTCTCCAGCTCTTTTCCTTCCATTGCTTTGGCAATGAGAACTGTATGTTAAGTACTCCCTGCCCGAGTAAATTTCAGCTTTGAGCAAAGTCTGCTCCCTTGATCTTTTCCAGTTCCCCCATACCTATACACCACTTTAAGTATTCTCCTTTCTTTCTGCCTCTGCTGCCCGTTCATATAGACCCATCAGGAATAGGGAGGAAGCAGAAGACAAAACCACTACCTACTCTAAGCAAAAAGGAAAGGTTTCAGTAAGGGAAATTAAGACATCCTAGTTTTAGTGAAAAGGAAGATGGTATGCAGGAGGGAACTGGGAGAAGGGTTCAACATTGAGTATAATTTGGAAGTTAGTACAAATATCCTCATGATGTAGTGCAGTAAACCCAAAAGGTATGTTTCACTTTTGTGTAAAGCAAATAGTTCAAAGCTAACTACAGAAATAGTATTCAAATACCAGCTCACTTACATTAAGTGCAGTATTCAGGAAACAGACTATTTCATTTTGGGGGCAGCATTTAATTAAGTTAATGACCTCACAGTAGAATGTGAGCGCAAGCTCACATATTTACCCCCATCTCTTCTAGACTGTTATTCAAATTCTGCATCACAACATAAACCTATTTAAATTAAGTATAAGAGTAATATAAAGATTCATTAGATGTCAACTGGAGCACTATCTCTCAAACATAATGTGCATATAGATCACCCATGGATCTTGTTATATTGTTGATTCTGATTAGCTAGGACTGGGGTGGACCCTGAGATTCTGCACCTATAACAACTACCAAATGAAACCACACTTTGCATAACAAGTATCTAGATCACCCAATTAAGCTACCATTTGATGTTGACTTAAATACTCTTAACCACAGGAAAACTCGTTAAGTCACGAGGCACCCAAGTCCATTTTCATATAGATCTAATTTAATAATAGCTTTATCATACTAATCATATATCAGTACTCATAACTTTCACTCTCTGGAATTCCCCAGAAGACATAAAATGTTCTTTAAACCTCAGCAACCTTATTTTTAAAGACAGTTGAAATGTCTCTTTGTACAAGAATTCCTTCCTTATTAAACCTTGGTTCTAGTTTCCTTGGTAATCAACATTTGCCAAGTACAGCCTCAAATGTTGTTAGTATTTCCAAGGAAAGTCTTGATTTGCCTGACTCCTATTCATATATCAAATAGAAGTATTAATTCTAAATATAATACCCACATATAATTGACTCAACAGAGTTAAAAGCTACCTGAGAGTTGAAATCACAGAAAGGAACAGTTTGATAATGGATGGCAGGAAACAGTCATGGAGTAAAGAGTATTTTAGTAAGAAGAAATATTCTTCATGGTCATTCTCTGCTTAGAAACTATGTGTTCTCACATTCTCACCCTTAACACCACTGCAAAGAGTGTAAATAACATTTAGGCGATGTAGTCATCCCCTGTACCAGTTCTTCTAGTTTAGTGGATCTCAAGTTCAGTAAGCAAGAGAATCTCTAGAGGGCTTGTTACAACACAGATTTCTGGGCCCCATGCCTAGAGTTTCAGATTCAGTAGGTCTGTGATATGGCCAGAGAATTTGCATTTCTAGTAAGTTCCCAGGTAATAGAATACTTTTAGGTCAGGAATCCCATTTTGAGAACACTAAATAAACAAATCTGAAGAAATTTGGGAACAAAATAAGTACAGAACAAGAAAACAGCTGATATTTTGCAGTTAAGGCAAAAAGGTCTCCCAAACAAATATAAAACAAATTATTATGCTGAGGTTATCTTCTACTCCTAATGGTTTCTGATAGCCAAGGATCAATGATTAAGATGAAATATGCTAGAACAGACTGTATAGCACAGAGAACTCTACTCACTGCTCTATGGTGACCTAAATGGGAAGGAAATCCAGGAAGAGGGGATATATGTATACGTGTGGCTGATTCACTTTGCTGTACAGCAGAAACTAACACAACATTGTAAAGCAGCTATACTCCAATTAAAAAAAAAAGATGAAATATGCTTATCTTCTAAAAAGTCAGCTGGGTTTAGGCAGAGGTAGTGGAACCCACCTCTTTTATTAGTTTTAATGCCTAACATCAATGAAAAAATTTAATCCATAGAGGCATACAGTATCACTAGGCACACTTACTAATTCTTCTTCTGCACATTTTATTTCAAATGTGGTCTTTTTGTCTATATGCTCTTTTAAGGGGAGCATGTCATACAACTACTCTCATTTTTACTATAGTGGCCAGCCCTTCCATCTCTTTAGATATTCTGAATATCACATGGTATGTTAGTAACATAATATAGTAATAATAATAAAAAGCACTGTTCTATTTAAACCAAGGACGGTTTTTTATGTCAAGGTAAAGTGTACTAAGATCAGGTGCCAAAGAAAATGAGTAATTAAGTATGGGCCATGACAGTAACAAAGATTTAGTAAGTGTCAGTAAGTTGCCTTTTGAGTGCAGATATAATTTTGAAGCAAAATAAAGCAAATATTTATAGTTGTAATAGACATTTTACTTTCAGTGTCACCTCATTTCAGCTATAGAGTTAACCATTTATGAAAATATTTTGCCTATATTCACAACAGTTTTATTAACTGTTATGAGTATTATTCATATTCTGTTATTAATGTTAACATTATTGAAACAATTAAATTACATTTTCTTATTATGCTTACTGACATCATGCTTACTGTTGAATTTAAAATTTAAGATCGGTTTGAATAGATAATTTAATAACTCCCATCATACACTTTACCTACCTATAGTTTTGTGGGAACATGAAATTTATTTTATTTCCATTAAAAAATTAGGCCATGTAATATTATTACACTGTATTATTTAGAGCAGGCAACAAAACAATCCCACATAAATAATGGGTCACAAAGCCAACTGAAATTTATTTTTTACTTTTTCAATATTCCAAGGTGAGAATTGGTGAGTGGGCTGCTTTCTTCCATGCAGTAATTTAGAGTCCTTTCTTGTCTGATCTCTACCATTTCCTTGGGTTTTGAACCCAGATGGTGGGAGAAGCAGCATACCCACTTCTAAAATCCTTGGTCCAGAAGTGAAACATCCTTTTCTCATATGCCACTGGTGAGAATAACTCACATGGCAGCATCCAATTACAAGAGAGCCTAGGAAAGTAGTCTAGCCTTAAGGCCAGAAGAAGAATAAAGAGGATGTTGGTAAAAACTCATCCAGTTTCTCTCACGTACTGTTTGTGAAAGTGATAGTGGAAATAAAAAGTATGTAGACGATATGTTTAAACTTTCTGTTATATGTACATTTAAAAAAATAAATTAAATGCAATTAATTGGAATCAATGGTCATGCAATTAGTACCCAATTCTGTCACAGCTAGTAAGCATTGTTTATTATATAGGTTTCATGTAACTTGTTGCGTTTATGCTACACATTATTCTTTTTACCTGTCTAAAAAAGCAAACTGTAGAATATGAAAGTTATATAAGCACATAGTTGCTGATTCTTTTGCTTCCACACAAATGTATAAGTATCAATTCTCACAAGATATATTTTGTAAAAGGCTACATTAATCAGCCTTTATCTATGCATTTATATGAGATTACTGTAATATGTAGCAATTTGACAAGTAGTCGCTGGGATTTCAATTTATAACTAAGGAATCTTAGTGTTCTAGAGGAGCAAATATTTAGTTATTTTTTGAAGTCAAAGTGTAATAAGAGAAGACAAGTTTCAGAGAATTTTATTATGTACATTTTATTATGTATCATTCAGTGTCTAACATCAAATCTAAGAGCAATATGAGGGCACTGAAAACAAATAAATTAGAACAGTGATACCTTATGAAATAACTTTTTCTCCTTTTTAAAGGAAAAATAACATTTCATGGGAAAAATCTATGTTCCTCTTTAGACTACTATGAGGTAAAATATTAAAGAAATATTTTAAATGTATTTAACAGTTGTTTTTATCTAGAGAGGAGATTTATTCTAACACAAAGCCCCATAATAAAGATTTTAAGTTTTGCTTCTGCTCCAATTCAGAGAACCATGCTTTGGAATTAAAGAATTATGGAATTTTATGCTGGGAGTTTTAATATAACTCCAATCTTACAGATGAGTCCTCAGTAGTACTAATTCCTGGGTTTTCTAGCTCAAGTACCTGAAGAAACTAGGCAGGTACATCTTGACTTTTGATATCTACTTTTTGACTTTTCCTATTAAATATAAATCTTCCAGAACTTGACTCAGACTTACTTATGATTACCTATCTACTTTGATCATTGGTATCACTGATACTAATCCAATTATTTCTTTGAATCAATTGGCAACACAAATAAACTGCATGAAGTTGAGATCAGTGATCACTGCTGTTCTTTGCATGAGAAATCATCGGAAAAAATAATCACCAATGTGAAAATGAGCTTTTCCTTAGTGTTCACCATTTAAAGACATGTGCAAGCAGTTATGGATAGTAAATTAAACGATGAAAATAACTGATATGGGTAATCCTCGTTTTAGATAGTTTAAAGATTCACAGAGCAATGAAGAATACAAATGTATGCTTTAGAAAGAATATGAATAGAAGACAGCATCTTCAATACTAAGAATAATTTAATAATAAGTTCTAGATAGTTAAAGTCATGTAGAAAACACTCTTCAAAATGACAGTTACGTGTAATGTCTTTAGCAATTGAGTCTTATATTCTGCTCAGTCTTAAATGGGGTGGACTCAAGTTCATAGCCCATGAATATGGAGGGTGAGATGTGGAAGGGAGTTCAAGACCATGTGGGGAAATGGCAAGTGTTTTGGTATTTATTACTGAGTGAAATATTATTCCAACACTTAGTAACTTAAAACAACGGTCATTTTCTTATTTATTATGGTATCAGTTGGTCAGGAATTTGGAAAGTGCTCACATGGGTAGTTCTGGCTTGGAATTCCTCATGTGGTTGTAGTGTGATGGTGGCTAGACCTGGAAGAGGGGAGGTGTAGGCAGCTAAAGCAGCTGGGGCTGACAGGGGAGATCTCTTTTTCTCTCTTTAATCCCATGGCTTCCTTTTGTAATATTGCTAAATAGAATGATTTGGGCTTCCTCACAACATGGCAGCCTAAGGGCAGTCAGATATCACACCAAAGTCAAAAGAAGTAGTGAACAAGGCAGAAGCTCCTTCACTTTTTATGACCTAACTTTTAAGGTCACATAGTGTCAATTCCACCATAACTCTATTATTGGATGACAGTCACAAGCCAACTTGGTTTCACGGGGAAGAAATATAGACCCCCCACCTCTCAATGGGAGAAGCATCAAAAATCACATGGTGAGAAGAGTATTTTTGAAGCCATTTTTGGCAAATACAGTCAACCACACCATCTACCTTTGTGAGATGTACAGTTGCTATTAAAACTATTCAGTTATATTAGATGAATAAATTTGTGGTTTGCAAAATATAGGCAAATGTTTTATATTTAAAATGTTTTAAGAATAGATTAGTAACTGGTAAGTAAAATGTTTGTTAGACATGGACAGAATTCATGGGGATTGCTAAGTATAAAATAAACAATAGACAGAATAAGATGGAAAGATCAGAGATACTTAATACTCATGAAACATCTGGGTACCATATATTTATAATATGTAAATATATGTAAGAACAAATATACAAGAGTCTCTAAGTATTCAGGATACACAAGATACACATGAAAATTATCATTCATGAAGTCTTTATTTGGCCACCCATTGGTGACTTCAGTTATCACCCTATATGTCTTCTGCCCAAGTAACACATATAAAATCCATAGCTGTCCATTAGGCTAATAGGAGAGCTAGAAATATTGCCCAGGTGTATTTGTCCCTGCATCTCTCTAGTAAAACAAGTGTGTGTCATTTACCCAGAGCATCTTCTGCCTTTTTACCCCCAGCTCAAACTTTAACTCTGGTCTTTGTAAACACATCATCAGTGAGGACGGTTGATATGGCAGAAAGAGGAACAGGACATTTGAACATAGATTACCCCAGCATTCAGATAGTGTGATCCTTCCCCACTGCACCTTATCCCATCTGTGTTAACATATCTTATCTCTTTTCCCTTGTTTCTGTGTGTTTTTAATAGACTTGATAAAATGAGTGATTTGACTATTTTCATTTGTTTTGTGAGCTTTTCAATTCCATGGCCTCTGATATACCTTGCTGGTAAAGTACTTTGAGGCTCCCATTGCCTCAAGGTGATGTCCCATATGACACTTTATCTTGGGAAGTGGGAAGGGAAATTTTGGGTCCTTTATAACCCCAAATATTTTTTCCAGTGTTATCTCTCTGGATTGGGCTCACAACAAAAACAAAGAAACAAAAAACAGCAACAACAACAACAAACCCTGATACTAACCAAGTGCCAGCCTACTGGATGTTCTCTGAAATCTTATTCAGCCACAGAATGCAAAATCATCTCACAGATATGTATGTTGTGGCAGACAACTATCATCAAATAATGCCAAACTGTAACTGGGTCCAGGTTAGGTTTGTATAGGGAAACCGTAACTGAACTCCTGACAAGCTGGTGTTAAAGTCTCATTAGGATCCTTTGAGTAATCTTCAAATTATGAAAACTGGCATATTATATAATTAAATTTATTTTAGTAATCATTTTAACATGGTTAGTAAATATTTGTTGTGGTGTACATCAGTGTTTTATTTTCATTTAATTTCCCAATGAATTTTAGAGTTTTGGGGTTGTAAAATGGGTCTTTGGGTATTGAAACTTATTTTATAGTATTATACATTTGTAAATAAGTGTTTTATTCATAATTTTAGGTGTCCATGCATCATCTAGGAACCAGCTGTGTAGGGAGTCAGGAGTCACACAATATGACAACAGATTTAATGAAGGTGATATAGGAGCACAGAAAAGAGCCATCTAATCTACTTATGGGAGATCAGAGCTGAGGATGAGAAGTGTTTTCTAAATAAGTCTGTGAATAAATAGTGTGAAAATGTAACAGCAAGGGCAAATAACCAGAGGCAGATAATCTATAACTTGCATAGGAAACAGGGGAAAGTGCCCATTTGGCTACTGTGTAGAGATGAGAGGCTTAGACTGAAAGAAAAGAATGAAAATCTAAGCACCATATGTGAAAGAACATGTAAATCTTGTTAGAGCTTAAAATTTATTGAGGGGAATAGGAAGCCTAGGAAAGTTTTAAATCAAGAAAAGTTAGAGCACATTTTGGAAGGGACAGGATAAAAATTGGGAACTAAGAAAGAAAGCAATAGGTAAGATATGAAGATTGAACCATCCTTCAGTGGGATACGAAGCAGGCAGGAGTGCATTTCAGTGAAAACAGAATGAATTCACTTTTGATCATGTTGAATTTTGTTATCTGACTGTGAGCCATCCAATTAGAGATATTCAAAAGGAGTTGGAAATGCTAATCTATCAAATGAGAAATCTGGGCCTCTGATAAATGTTTGGAAATCATTAGTGACATTTGAAACAATGGAAGTGAACAATATTGACAATGAAGAGAGTATAGAATTAGACAAGATGGGGGTAGAGTCACAGAACCTCAATTAACACAAATATTTAAGAAATAATTCTAACAAGAAATACGCAGAGACAAGAGAGGAAAATAGGAGGGTATATGTCACGGATACCAGGGAAAGAGAACAAGCATTTGAAGGAAGGGGTGAGTGGTGACTAGTGTCAGATATTCCTGGAAATCAAGTATGATAAAAATTGGAAAATATTTTGTAGATTTAGCAATAGACATTACTAGAATATTTAGCAAGGGAAGTTTCACTGAAGTGATAATTGCAGAAAACAAATCACAATGGCTTAAGAAGATTACAGGTAGAAATAGTAGCTATCCATGAAATGTGGCTACTAATGGTGTGAAAGAGATGGAAGCAAGCTGAAAAGATATAATAAGAGTTCTTGTCTTGGGAGTCAGTAGTGCTCTAGGTGGTCATTAGGTGGGCATTAGAAAATTCCAGAATCCCCCGAAATTGTATGCAAACTTTGAAGTATATGCATAAGTGCTTTTCTTTGAGATGAATATTTATAGCATGAGATTCTTAAGGCAATCAGAGATCAAAATATTAGTAATCAGAGCTGTATATGAGGTATTAGATACCCATTAGTTTTATACACTATTTGTATAATCTTTATAACTTGCATAGACCTGAGTTTATATACAATGACAATATATTATTGTGACTGGTTTTGTTTGGGACAGGAAAACACATCTCGTTACTTTATTATAATGCATATTGTGGTATATTTTATTACTGTTTGCTATTATTCACAATATTCCCTGAAGAAGATCATAAATCGCCACCTATTGCAATGCTCATTTCACTGCCCTTTGTGGAAGGAGTATGTGTCCCTTCCATATTGACATAGACCTTGTCATGTTACTTGTTTCTGTTCATGGAATGTGAGCAGAAGTGGCCATGCCAAGACCTAACAGAAATGTGAAGAATCATCACAATTTGCTGTGGCTTTTTTCCCTCTGCCACAGATCCACAATAGTTGCTATTCCTTCAGCCTGACTAGTACATAAGGATACTTTTCAAAACCGTATCTTTTCTAATATGTTCACATATCACTATTCTTTGGATATTGTTGCCATTTTCAGGTTTTTTCCCCTTTTCCATTCTATATAAGCAATGAAAAAGAAGGACTGCATCAAGAATATTTTTTTTCTACAGAACAAGTATATATTGAATGATGACAGTATATTGCTTAATATTAACTATGCAGGAAGAAAACTGGGGCCTCACTCCTTGGGTCCCTAAGGGGGAAATAAGACAAAACCACAATGGACTTAAGGATGAAAAAGTAAAATTATAAGCCAGTGAAATTTTATGCAAATCAAATGAGTAATATCTCAAATTAAGTGAATATGAACTTGGTTTTAAATGTTCTTTGTGTGTTACATTAGGAGGGAAAAGTATGAGTAAATGGCTTGAACAAATATACAGACTTTATTTGGAGCATGAGAGAAGCAGAGAAAAAGGGTTAAATGATGAGAAGGATCATCTGACTGAGAGATGACCTGCATACAGAGGAGTGAGACATCTAAATTATCAGACATGAGATTATTAGCTTGCTCAAATAGGTGACCCTAAAATTTTAGTGATTAAGAAACCAAAGGACATTTAGAGTAAAGATCTTTTGGCATTATGTTAATTTTATATGGAAATAAATAACAGGGAGAGGAAGAACAAGAAGTTAAATTAGAAATCCAAGATGATACTTGATGCTTGGTTGGGAATTAAGATTATAGGGATTGGCAGTGTTAATCCAAGTAGCCAGAAGCATTTTTCTGCTCAGATAATTTTTTGCTGCTCTTATTAATTTTATCTATAAATTTCATTTCTTTCATCCTATATATGCTTTATTAAGCATCTGTGATATGCCAGACAACGTTATAGATGCTGAGAATGTAGCAGTGAATAAACAAAAGAAAACAAAACAAACCTGTGCTCATGGAATTTACATTCTAGTATTCATTCGTTCATTCCAGAATATTTATTACAGATCTTCTTTTCATCAGACAATTCATCAGTATTATGGTTATAAATATCAGTTATTGTATGGTACTTTTCAAACCATAGACCCATAATGTGTGTGCGTGTTTGTGTGTGGAGAGAGAGAGAGAGAAACTTTTGACCCTAGAAGCATGTCACAAATATCTTACTTTTAAAATGCAGAAGACCTGAATATGTATTTTTCAAAAGTAGGCAGACAGATGGCCAATAGGCACATGGAAAGATGTTCAACATCACTAATCACCAGGGAAATGCAAATCAAAACCACAGGATATTACCTCACATCTGTCTGAATGGCTCTCATCAAAAATACAACAAATAATAAGTGTTGGCAAGGATGTGGAGAAAAGGGAACCTAGTGCACTGTTGATGGGAATGTAAATTGTTGCAGCCATTGTGGAAAACAGTATGGAGGTTCCTCAACAAATTAAAAATAAAACTACCAGGTGATCCAGAAATTCCTCTCCTGGGTTCATATCTAAAGAAAAATAAAACACTAATTTAAAAAGATATATGAATCCCAGTGTTTATTGCAGCATTATTTATAATAACCAAGATATGGAAGCAACCTAAGTGTCCATCAAGAGATGAAAGAATAAAGAAGAAGCCATATACATATATATGATGAAATATTACTCAGCCATAAAAATGAAATTTTACCATTTGCAACAACATGGATGGGCCTGGAGGGTGTTATGCTTAGTGAAATAGGTCACATAAAGAAAGCCAAATATCATATGTTTTCACTTATATGTGGAATGTGAAAAATAAAGCAAACAAATGAATATAACAAAACAGAAACAGACTCACAGATACAGTGAGAGAGGAAAGCAGGGAGGGGCAAGATAAGGGTAGGGGATTAAGAGTAACAAACTACTATGTATAAAAAAAATAAGAAACAAGGATGTAATGTGCAGCACAGGGAATATAGCCAACATTTTATAACTTCATATGCAGTATAATATATATTGAATCACTATGTTATTCAAGTGAAACTAATATAATATTGTAAATCAAGTACTTCAATAAAAAAATATACTTCACTTCTATATTCCTATTAAGTTACGGAGAAGCTTAAATACAAAATGTACTTCTTTGCAAAACTGTTCTTTATTTCCTCATTGCATTTGTTTTTTATCATGTGGTTTTTATGACTATAAAGATACTTCCAGGTTATAATAAAGTTGACAAATTTGGAATAATATTTGCAAATTTTAAAAAACACAAAACTGTATTAGTGATTTCTAAACCCCTTCAGAACCTAAGGGCAATCAGTTTTAAAGATATAGCAAAAAATACAATTCTCCTTTAATTAATTTCTGTTGAATTGGGTTTCAGTATTCTAATTAAATAAGTCAAAAAAAAAAAAAACAGAAAAAGTCAAAGAAAACAGAAAAAATATTCGTTGCTCTCTAAATATAAATGCATTAATTGATTGAATATTTTAAATATTGTAAGTAATAATTATATAAATTTGCCTAAGCAAATTATCAGGAATAAATCTTATAATCTCTTCCTTCAAACCTCTGTTTCTTTATAATATGGAACTCTGTAATAAGATACTTATTAAAACACCTTAAAAATTACCAGCAATTAAAACTTAAGCATCATTTATTAGAAAATTTTAGGCTGATTTTTTATTTCACTTTAAAGTTATTAAGGTCACAAATAAAAATTATTGAGTATTTTCAAATTTAACACTGAAATTTTTTGAGATTAATTGAATATATCTGTAAAGCAGATTCTGCCTTAGTGAGATCATTTGATATATTTTTTTAATTTATTATCAATTAAGTATAGCACATTCAATTTGAAATGAATTGGCCTTGAAAATGGCAAATTTAGATATCAATCTATGCCTTCGTCTAATAATTACAATTAAATTTACAATGAAATTCCTGAAGATCATGTGCCTCTTAGTACAACTTACTGAGCTCCTACATCTCACTATGAGATATTTAAAAAGTAAAAAAAAAAAAATGATATTATGCAAAGTGATTGAATAAACATGTGAACATCACGTCAAGATACTCTTCATATGTTTCTCCTTTGCCTCAAACTTAATGTAGCCAAAACTAAATTTCTTTCTTTTCCTTTTTATTCCTAACTCCTCTCGGTGTCCCTTTTCTCTATATGACATATCCATCCTCCCAATAACTAAGGTTCATGATTTTGGAATCTCCATTTAATTCTAAATTTTGATCCCGTACCCAATATGATACTAAGATTTGTTGAGATTTAACTACAAAACATTCCTGTTTTTCTTTCTCTTTTTACCATTGTGACTCAATATTCCACTCCACATTATTGTAGAAGTCATCTGAGTTGTTTTTAATAATTTTGAAGGAGTTCAGCAAGTATAGGAGGAAGTCAGGATATAAAGAGAGTCTTGGAACTAAAAGCAGGCAGGGAGATGTACCACTGAGATATACTGATAAATTATACACAAATATTTCAGCAGGCAGAGCATCTGAATCATCATGTGTATACATAATAGGTCACAATCCAGCAGTCAAGTAGGGGCAAGTAGAATGCCTGGCAGCATGTGGGCTTTACTCATAAATAGATAGAAGCAGAATTTCAGCCCATGAGAGGCTGAAAGAGCAAGGGAGGACATCTGCCCTAAGTAAGGAAATAAAATATAGTACTAAAAGCATCATCTCAGCAGACTGCCTGGTTTCAAGTCCTCTCATATGACAGCTGACCTTAGGCAAATTATTTAGATTTTCTTGTTTCCCATTTCATTATGTATAAAATTGGGATAAAATAGTATCTATATCATAGGCTAAAGGAGATCATTTATATACAGAGCTAAATAAATGCCAGCTATTCTTAGCACCAGTAATTCCAGACCTGAGAAATCGGGCAAAACCTAGTATTTGCAGCTGAGATAAGAATTAGAGGTCACACACAGTAGAGCAAATTTGTACAAGCAGATAAAAGTCAGGGGTGGTCTTGATAGATAAACATACCTTGCTTTACCCTCTCAATTTTGAGGCTTCATCTAAAAAATACATAACTAAATTATATAGAATTTATGTTATCATTTAAGCCACCAATATACCATTTAGTTTATTAATGAATTTATAAAAAACTTTTTAATATAGTTATTGTCATTGTCTTTGTATCAGAATATAAGCATTTGAACAGTATGGAGGTTTCTTAAGAAACTAAAAATAGAGTTACCATGTGATCCCACTCCTGGGCATATATCCGGAAAAGATGAAAACCCTAACTTGAAAATATACATGCACCCCAATGTTCATAGCAGCACTCTTTACGATAGCTAAGACATGGAAGCAAACTAAGCGTTCATCAACAAATGAATGGATAAAGAAAATGTGGTATATAGTATATGCCATGGAATACTACTCAGCCATAAAAAGAATGAAATAATGCTATTTGCACAACATGGATGGACCTAGAGATTGTCATACTAAATGAAGTAAGTCAGACAGAGAAAGACAAATATCATATGACATCTCATATGTGGAATCTGAAAAAATGATACAAAGGAACTTATTTATGTAACAGAAGTAGACTCACAGACATAGAAAACACTTATGGTTACCAAAGGGGAAAGGGCAGGGAAGGGATAAATTAGGAGTCTGGAATTAACAGATACACACTACTATATATAAAATAGATAAACAAGGACCTACTGTATAGCACAGGGAACTATATTCAATATCTTATAATAACCTATAATGGAAAAGAATCTGAAAAAATATATATATGTGTATAATATATATAACTGAATCACTTTGCTGTATACCTGAAACTAACACAACATTGTAAATCAACTATACTTCAATTTTTAAAAAGCAAGCAACATCGAATTAAACTATCCTAAGGTATTATTTTTGCTTTGAAAAGGTAAAAACTTGTATGTGCTTAAATATCACTCTAATAATGCAGAAAGTGGCTGACAAACTGAATTTAAAAGAAAAAAAGTGACATTTTAGAATTTTAAACTGAAATATGCAAAGATAGATTGTTCACTTGAATAACTTTTCAAAATTGCTTTACTCTAGGTCAAACTCAGGTTTATTTGTTTGTTCACCTACTTCACCAAGATGTCACTTATTTGATGGAGCATTATAATAGTCTCAGGCTAATTTCTGATACCATCAAGGATAGCAGTTATGAGAAAATATTTTCATCTCCAAATGTTGGGATTTTGCATTTTCTTAGAAGGAACGATTTTCAAAATCTTAAGTAAAATGTGGGCTACTAAAACTAATTACCTCACAGATACTACTTTTCCAAACAGGAGGCATATTATAGGAGAATCTCTTAAGTACTTTAAGATACTTTGAATATTTGGGTTCTTATTTTCAAAAACTGAATATTAAAATTATATTGGGATTAAAACTGGGAGTTAGTTTTCCTGATATGGGAAAATATAATTTAATTTAATTTCTCCATTTTACTGCAAGAATAAACTCAATATTACTGTCAGTCAGTGTTTAAGAATATCATTATATCCTGTTATGTTTATTGCCATAAAAATTACATTTTAAGAATCTAAATGTGTAATTTATGTTTTGGTTCATTTTAGGAAAGACATTACATTATACTTATATCAAAAGCTCTAATTTTAATGAATAAATTATAATATTCCATACGAATGTACTCTAAATGTAAATTCAAACTGCACATAAGGCATTATGCACATTTAAAATTGGCTAAATAGTTGAAGATATGACTAATAAAATAGGTAGTCATAACATTGTAAAATGAGCCTACAACTAAGGAATATTACTATCATTTATCAATTACTATCAATTACTATCATTTATCATTTATCAATTACGATCTCCATGAAATGTTCTATACCCAGTCTCTTCATATTATTTATAGCTATTTCCTACATGCATACTTATATTAGGTATTTATCTTGCTTTATATTATCTTACATACCCACATTACATTACTTGAAACGTTTCTGAAATAATATTTGTACTTATTTATTTTCTTGTCTTTTACTGGAATAATGTATTTACCATGTAAATTGAAGGCAGTGTTTCTGCCTAAAAGTCCTTCAGATGACTGGATTAATTGCTTTTCTGTAACCTCAAGGTTTGTTTAACTTATTCACGTGGGAAAACTATTCAAGACTCCAGGGTTGCAGTGATGTCATCTTCTTGAAAAACTTTAGAAAAACCTTTATTTGATGAAGGAAGGAACATTTTAGAAAGGACTAACCACACCGGCCAATCTGGCTAAGATTAATAAAACACCACGAGCTTAATAGGCTGCATACGTTTATGGGGCAGGCACCATGTGGGCATCAACAAGAGTAATCCAATATTCCCTTCCTTTGTCATTTACCTATTATAGGACAAAGGAACTCTACAGATGGACAAGGTGATTTAGTTTAGACTAATTTACAATGATTATTTTGTGATCACTTAGACAGTGGATGTTAGATGAAGTAGTTTGTCCTTTAGAAATTAGATCACGATATTGAGGATAACCTTTAGATAGTGACCTTTATTCCTTTCAACTTTGGGTAATTATAGATCTTGGTTTCAAGGTTAATGACGTTATATCCATTATACTGTCAGTTTTCTAAGATAAATCAATTTTAAATGATATGACTGTAGTGCGAATTTTTCACATCAGGAGCTATTCTGGCCATGCACTTCACAATTTAATTACTGTAAAAGGAAAATATGCTAAAATGTAGTCATTATATGACACCTTTAAACAGAGTGCTGCCAGTACACTTTCATTTAGATCTCTGAAAATGAGTAAAGTTACTTTAAAAAACTTTAACTTAAAAATGCACAAAACAGAATAAAACAAATCGCTTGCTTGTCTTTGAATCATAGATTAAAAACATTTACCTAGATTTTATATATACATAAACACACATGTATACACACACACACATTTTATATTTGTGGAAGATAAGAAAGCTAATTATATTGCATTTCTTCAAAGAATTTCAAGTATGATCAAATAAAATGCTCAGTAGTAGGTATAGTATGGGAGGCTTGAAATACATTTGTAAGTTTCTAACTCCTCCATGTGCAAACAATTTATTCACATGTAAGGAATTTGAGAATAATATATGATTTCCATAGTAAGACCAATTCTTGCCTACCACGATAAATGACACCATTTCATGATCCCATTGTGAACTAAAAAAAACACTAATCCTTGATAGTAATACTAACACAAATAATAATAAAACCTGTCCTATAAGGTAATCAGGCCATAGGTATTAAATTACTCTTTTCATTTTATACAGTGCTTTAGAATCAAAGCTAGAGCTAAAATAAAATGTTTACTCCTGTAATCTGCATCTCTGATTTGTTAGGAAATGTTTTCCAATACTAGACAACTAAAAAAATGGATATGGAAAGTCTGTAGTAGCTCAAAATAAGTCATGGAAATT
Organism: Balaenoptera physalus; assembly: GCF_965194825.1. Taxonomy (NCBI): domain Eukaryota; kingdom Metazoa; phylum Chordata; class Mammalia; order Artiodactyla; family Balaenopteridae; genus Balaenoptera; species Balaenoptera physalus. The sequence continues at coordinate 37,864,173 of NC_138892.1, read as the reverse complement.
TAAAAATGCCATGCTGAGATCTTTTTCAAGAAGTTATTTAACTGTTGGTCATTAGATCATCATTACTATATCTCAGTTTAAAGAATGTATACATGTTTTTAAAAATCTGCCAAAACCTAACTTGGAACTCTGATACAGTATTCTAAAGGATAAGGTAGGAGGATTTTGTTTATTTGAATGTAATTTGATGAGGGTAAGGGCAAAATTATCGAAAAAGGAGTATCCTTTCCTGTGTCCATCAATGTTTGGCTGACAGGTCAAAGAAAACTTAATTTATTATCTTTGAATATTTTGCTCTGGGAGCTTTTAAAATTAAACTTCACATTACAACTATTAATTTAATCAATTATGTCACAGATCTATCCATCAATATAAATGATGTACAATTTAACTTCACTATCACATAGTATTGTTTAATATTATTTACCAAAGAAGCTAATTCTTTTTTTACGTATTTTTAGAACATTTACTCTCTTCCAATTAACATGTGAAGCTGGTGTATGCCTGAAAATTTCCCTGCCACTGAGTGAATTAATAGCATAATCTGTAATTTGCATCTTCAACATTTTTCCCACAGGTTTGCCGTCTTTATTTCTTTTTATACACAGCAACTTAACAATGAAAATATCTACAACAGATATGTAAATCACAGGTCTATTGATTGTAGCTATCCATTTTATACCACATTTTAGGGACCATATTATTTGAACAATAAATTTACCAGCAAGTAATTCAAGCAAAATGATCTCTACCCTCAAATAGCAACTGTAATCACAACATTTAAGCATCAGTACTGACAGTTTGCCTTAATGTTTCATCATGCACTTCATTCTTCACAATAAATTATAGTTTAAATTAGAGGCATTGCTTTGGCATTGGAATCCATTTTACCTTTTGGAAATTAAGATTATATATTTAAATCCATACTCACATAAAGCTCAGCTATCTTCCTTTTGTATTTTATTCTGTCATTTTACATTCAGATTATCCTGATATCAAAAAGTCCTGCTGTTTTGCCTTTCTCCATTAGAATAGGGAACTAACAATAGAAATGTTCAATGATGAAACCATGGTTACATTAAAAGTTCTGCATTAGTAAGAGATTCTATTAATTTGTGTTATGTCCATCATATGAGGCATATTTCAGTATTTTGAAGCAGCCTCTATTCATGAGGGAGATACAATAAGAGACAGGGTTTTAAAAGATCAACTACTTATATTAAACAATATCAGAGGCTTCTAAATAAAACAGAAATGAACAAAGTATACTCTTTCATTAACATGTGAAATAGCATTCTGCAGATAAAAATAATCATCTTATAAGGTTGGTGATAGCACAAAAGCAAAAGTACCGCTCATACCTCTCATATATGAAGAAGATACTTCTTCATATCCATAGAAAACAAACACTATTTTCTCTAATATATTATAACTATACATTTTTAACACATAACGTATATTTAGCAATTTTATTCAATGAAACAAGTTTCAAACTTTTGACTATTGTTCATTAGCTACAAGAAAAAATTATGTTCTTTATATTAGGAACTACAAGCAAAATAATCAAATGCACGTGCTAATTTTTGTTGTACATATATAAGTTGTTACATTTTAATGTGATATATATGTACACATTTATAGACAGATACTTCATATGTATAGAGGTAGACAGTATACAAATATATGCACAGATATAGATATACTTACATAATTTATTTTTAATTCATATATCTGTATTTTTAAATTAATGGCTTGATGCAGTCTTCCTTGACATAGTCTGTGAACATACAAATATTCATATTTACATGAATCAAATAATTTAACAATAACAATCATAGGTATTATTTACCTAATAAGTGCACATAAAATAAAGATTGTGTTCTAAAGCCACACTTCTAAATTCACATTCAAGGTAAATTCCTTGATAGATAAACTAACCTTTAATATTTAAACTCTCAGCTCCCTTATCTTTAAATTTAGGAAATTAGGATGACAATGACAATAATACAAACATCTACATAATATTTTCTATGTTCTGGACACTATATATGATATAAATATATACATATCCACTTATGTAGTAGTCTCCATCCATAGAGCTATTGAAGACTAAAATAGTTCATACAGAGTTCTTAGAATATGTGGTACATGGTGAACAATCAGTACATGTTGCCTTTCATTACTAATGACCCAAGTCTTTTTGGCTGGTTTGTTACATTCATCCTCTCATTTAATTCCCATGATAGCCCAATGGAACAGACAATACCTGCTTTATTTAGAGATGTGGAATTAAGGCTTAAAGAAGTTAAGCCATTTTCCCATAACCACTCTTGTCAATGGTATAGCTGGGACTCAAGCTCAGACTCCAGAATCTGTAACACTAACTGTTTGATAATTTCTGTTTTACATAGCAGATATGAACACTGCTGTTCATCAACTGTTTATATTTTTACAAATCTGATAGTATTTTTATTAATACATCCATATATTCATAGATATATTGGCCTTTGGTATGTTATTTTCTTATATTTATTCATTATTAATGTCATTTTATAAACTTTTTTCCATTTTATTTTCTTTTCATATTACAAACACATTTGTTTATTATAATTTTTACAAATGTAGGATTATACGATATTAATATTCTGTAATTTTATTTTATTTCCAAAATAATCTGTCCTATTCTCTTCATATCAGGATATAGAGATTTCCCTTGTTCTTTCTATATGCTAAATAATATTTCATTTTGTGAGTGTACCAAAATATATTCAACCACATTTTTCTTGATAGAATACAGAAAAAAAATTGTTTTAATTACAAATGACCCTGCAATAATCACCCTTCCACATACTCTGTACCTTTACAGTGTTTTTCATTTTCCATTGGACTATTAATCTTTTCCTTAACTAACTATGCATTGTTTTGCATATTAAGGAAAACTGGCTCTCATCTGTTCCATTTATTGCATACATTTTTATCTATCATTGTCTTTTGACTTTTTTGATGTAGAGTATTCTCAGCTATTATGTAAAGAAATTAACTAATCTGTTACTTTAGGGGTCCTGTATTTCATGTCATGCTTATAAACAACGTCCCCATCCTTTAGGGCGTTTCTTTCCCCAGCCTCGAGGAGTTTTCTCACAGTCATGCACTGACCAGTATTCTCTTCAATACTCAGGGAATCCACTGCAGATCTCTGTGCAGCTCTCTTTTCAGGTGTTGGGATTTGCAGAATTCTTTCCACCTTGGTTTCTCCAGACCTCAGCTCAGACTCCTTAACTCAGGGACCATGGCCATCTCTACCTAGGTACCCCCTCCCTGTGCCACACAGCATGGAAGCTCTCTCAAGGCAAAAAACTGGGAAGAGCTCACCTCATTTTTGTCATGTCTCTTAGGGATCACTGTCCTTCCTTGCTTTATGTCCACTGTATTGAATACTTTGATTTACAGATTTTGTCCATTTATTTTTTCATTGTTTTTAGGTAGTAGGGTAGAGTCTCTGTCACTTCATCTTGGCCAGAAGCAGAAGTCCACACATAGGTTTTTGACTTTTATTATTATTTCCTAGAGACTCAGCAATTTTTTAATTTATTTTTTATTGAAGTATAGTTGATTTACAATGTTGTGCCAACCTCTACAGCAAAGTGGCTCAGTTATACACATAGAGACATTCTTTTTTTTCATATTCTTTTCTGTTATGGTTTATCATAAGATATTGAATATAGTTCCCTGTGCTGTACAGTAGGACCTTGTTGTTTATCCGTCCTATATGTAATAGTTTAAGTCTGTTAATCCCACACTCCCAGTCCTGCCCTCTCCCACTCCCGTCCCCCTTGGCAACCACAAGTCTGTTCTCCATGTCAAGACTCAGCAATTTTGAAATTGATTTCCTTTCTGAACCAACAGATCCCAACTATCTATCATTATTTTGTGTATCTCATTTTACATGATTATATTTTTATATATTTATTTATTGTATTTTATATATATATATTTTTTAATACATCTTTATTTTTTATAATTGCTTCACAATACCATGTTAGTTTCTGTTGCACAGCAAAGCAAATCAGCCATATGCATACACATGTCCCCATATCTCCTCCCTCTTGAGCCTCCCTCCCATCCTCCCTATCCCACCACTATAGGTCATCGCAAAGCACTGAGCCGATCTCCCTGTGCTATGCGGCTGCTTCCCACCAGGCAACTATTTTACATTTGGTAGTGTATATACATCGATGCTACTCTCACTTCACCCCAGCTTCGCCCTCCCACCCCATGTCATCAAGTCCATTCTCTATGTCTACCTCTTTATGCCTGCCCTGCAACTAGGTTCATCACTACCATTTTCTTTCTTTTTTTTTTTAACATTCCGTATATATGCGTTAGCATACAGTATTTGTTTTTCTCTTTCTGATTTACTTCACTCTGTATGACAGACTCTAGGTCCATCCACCTCACTACACATACAGTCTGGCCAGAGTATGTGCTCTGTACAATTTCTAGTGTTTTGAAGTTACTGAGAATTTTTCATGGTTCAGCTACAGTCACTGATGCCTCCATTATATTTTACTTATTCCATTGAAATGTGTGGAAGTCAGCAGTATGATTCTGGAATCAGCCTCCTCAAGACATGTTTTGGAGCTACAGTTTAGAAGAGATTCCTGAGTACCTTAGGGCCCTGTGAGCTGCATCTTCCCCCTACTTCTGTCATATTTGCATAGTTTGATGATTCTACTATAGTTCCCCAGATGTCTCCAATTCCCTTCATAGGGTTGGAGTTTTCCTCTGAACCTCTGTCCATGTAGCTGGTGACACTCTGCCTAGTACTTCTAATTTCCACCCTCCTGAAAGTGGCTCCTTCTCCCTGATACCAGCCTCTCTTCATGTGCTCCAGGGAACTAGATGACCTTTAGGAATCAGAAAATGACCCTTGCCTGGCATGAAGCAATGCTATGGGCTAAGAGTTCCTGTTGACAAGCTCTGTCCTTTGGATATCATCACCATTTCCAGTTACTTCTTGTTCACAAGCACCCTTCATTCCTCATCTCCACTTTATGATAAATGCCCTCCTCTACACTAATTAATTTCCCTGCATTTCTCACTCCCAAGTTCACTTGAGATAGGACATTTCCCTTAATATGGTATAGTGTGGAAGAATTAATTATTCCACTTCACATGCCATACTGAATTATCTTTCAAGTTATTTTTTTCCGTTTACCTTTACATTGTGTGGCTAAAGTTCACAGTGAAGAACAAAAAGATGCTTTAAGAAAAGCTGTTTCAGTAATACAGGAAAAATTTTCTTTAATTCTATGCTAAGTCACTGAATCATTTTGTAATTAGGATTTTCAAAACCTAATTAAATGCATGTGACTTAAATGATGGGCTACAATTTATATTTTATATAGCACCTAGTCTATAATAAAAATAATAAAAATATCAAATTAGTTAATTAACAATGTATTAATTAAATAATGAATATGCAGACTATGCTACTTCAAAAGGGTTTGGGGCCAGGATGTGTGGGTGTATAATTATCAAACTTTATGACAAATGAAAATAAAATTTCACAGTTTCATAAACCCCATCCTTAATGTTTACTCTCCTGTTACCACAAGTTTTGATAAAAAGAATCAATCTATTAATAATTACCAGAATAGGAATACACTAATAAGAAAATCTTTGTATATGGCTTCACAGTTTACAAAAGGTTTTCACATATGGATAACCACTATAATAAAAAAGAGAGTAAAACTAGTCAAAATTTATGCTTTTTTTTTTTTTTAAAGATTTATTGATTGATTGATTGATTGATTGTTATGTTGGGTCATCGTTTCTGTGCTAGGGCTTTCTCTAGTTGCGGCAAGTGGGGGCCACTCTTCATCGCGCTGCGCGGGCCTCTCACTATCGTGGCCTCTCTTGTTGCGGAGCACAGGCTCCAGACACGCAGGCTCAGTAGTTGTGGCTCACGGGCCTAGTTCCTCTGCGGCATGTGGGATCTTCCCAGACCAGGGCTCGAACCCGTGTCCCCTGCGTTAGCAGGCAGATTCTCAACCACTGCGCCACCAGGGAAGCCCCCACTTCTTTATTTTACATTACTCTACCTTTTCTTGGAATAATTTAAAAAATTAAACTGAAGTCACACACTAAAACATTTTTTTATTTCAATTAAAAGGCATGTTTAATTTTGAAATCCATCTCTTATTCTCAAAGTGTCTGCAAATATGGTGTCTTTCATGTGCATTCCTTCACTGCATGAGAAAAATATTAGTTTCTTACCCACATTGTAAGTTTTTCACCACTACAAGTAAAAATCAGTTAAATTATGTTGACTCACTCTGATGGCAGGTGAAAACTGTTTCATTAAAAAATATTTGAACTTCAATAAAGATGTTTAAAAAATAAAAAAATAAAAAAAAATTAAAAAAAAGAATCCTCTAAAAAAAAAATAATAAAATAAATATTTGAACACATTGGATAAAATAAATAGTAACATTAATAATAGACTATATCATTAATAGTCATAGTATTGTTAAAATGCTATGGAGGATAGGATGGCTATATCTTTGTAGAAGAGAAATGTTATCTCATTCAGTTCCACTTGCAGCAGTGAAATATCAAAAAAGATAGACTGATGTTTGTATTGTTACCCAGTGAGAAAGTCACAATCTTATAATACAATATAGTGATTCTCATTTTTAGATTTTTACTAGAGTCACTATATCATGTACCTTAATAATGAAGAAACCTTAATTTTATCAGCTATAGCATATAAACAGATATTGATTTCTTTCCAGTAGTGGCATAAATAATAAAAGGATGGAATGACACAGCCAAATGTAGGCAATAAACCCAACCTTTATTGAGTTACATTGTTATGTGAGAAGTGAAGTAATGACTGAATTGAACCAAAGTTTTAAACAGATGAATTCTTTAATTATATCTCATTATAGCAGCAGTTTCACTGGTTTTCAACTCTTTAAAAACATTTTTTTAAATCCTAGAAGGGTTTCAGATGTTCTCATCCATAAACTGTAAAAACTATAAGACAGAATGTTATTTTCCATAAAAACATTTGGAGGCAAATTTTATTGAGAGTTAAGATGATAAATGAAAGCTTATTATTTTGAGCCAGAATTATATTTATCTGAGCACTTTAATAACATCCTTGTTATAAGTTCCAGGAATATTTTGCATCTCTAAGGATGATCAGTCAATTTCCACTTGAAAGTTCTGACCTAGTTATCACAGCATTTCATGAAACTTAAAACCCATTACTACCATGATCAGTCTTCTTAATATTTTCTCATTTATTTAATGTATTTTATAAGGAAATTCATTTCAAACTACTGAAGCCTTGTCTTCATAGCTTATTATTTTATCCCTTCTTAATAAGAGTACTTTTTCTGTTATTTCTGTTGGTTCTAATTCACTTTAGGTTTGTTTCACACAAGTAAAAATGAACTTTTTATAAAATGTTCAAAATTCATTTAAATTGGTTTCAAGTATATGCCGGTGCTCTGGAGCTCTCACCATGTTTTGTTCTACTGATCTTCTTTCTCTCTTTTTTTTGTTATCAACCTCTTGCTTTCTTTTGACTCCTTATTTCAAACATATAAACCTGCTCAAGTCTCATCCACCTTTTAAATCCCTCCTAGGACCCATCTACTCTCCCAATTACTACTCTAGATCTCTTCCCATTTACAGCCAATCTCCTGATATATTCATTTGTAATCTCTCCATTTCATTAGCTCCCACTCATTCTACAACCCACACCAATATCCTATAGCTAATGTCAACTTTGAGCTTCATGTTGCTAAACCAAATGGGCATTTGACACTCTTTTTTATTTATTTATTTGTTTGTTTGTTTATTGGCTGAGGTGGGTCTTTGTTGCTGTGCGTGGGCTTTCTCTAGTTGCAGCGAGCAGGGCCTACTCTTCGTTGCGGTGTACGGGATTCTCATTGCGGTGGCTTCTCTTGCTGCGGAGCATGGGCTCTAGGCATGCAAGCTTCAGTTGTTGTGGCTCACGGGCTCTAGAGCGCAGGTTCAGTAGTTATGGCGCACGGGCTTAGTTGATCCGCGGCATGTGGGATCTTCCCAGATCATAGCTCGAACCTGTGTCCCCTGCCTTGGCAGGTGGATTCTTAACCCCTGCACCACAAGGGAAGCCTTGACACTCTTTATATAACCAGAATGACAGTATTTCTTGGTTTGCTCAGGAGACACTTGAATTATGCTTGCTGTTGTTATGGTGTCACATTCAGTTTTATATTTGTCCAAGACTTTTCATTTTTTAGTAAAATCTAACTTTTAACTCCTGCATTAAGTATGGCAAGTTGTATTCAGTAAACTGCTGTTTTGAAATGTCCACCTTCTGCTGTGACCTTACATAGCCTGTGAAAAACATGAGCAATGCCCAGACTTCTCATTTTAATAATAGTTTAAACATTATTATTATGATATTATCATACTAAAATATCCCTGGACAGAGTCTCATATCAGCTGTAGATTAAATTTATATTCACAACATATTTGAACAGACCAAAAGATAGAGATAGCATGATTAAGTCTCATTATTTCTGCACCCTCCCCAAATAGGATGTTGAAACTCTTAGAAAACATAGTATTAATGGAAACCTCAGAAGCATTGCTTTGAAATACTCAATGTTTTATAGCACTTAAAAAATCATTTCCAATGTTTTTTTTAACCTCAACTTTTTACCTATACTAGATGCTTTTCTTTCGCTTACACACACACACACACACACACACACACCCCACACAGAGTAAAAGGCTCTCTATTTGACTTGTTTTTGGCTTTTTATGCTTTACTACTGATTTCCTATAGTTGAAGAGCTGAATCACTGCCCACTCAGCTGCCCACTCAGGGCAATACTTCTTAAAAATATTCATTTCCTTGTCAGAAACACTGGTAGATACATTGCGACTTGCCCAGCACATCTTTATTAGAGTTGATGGTGAGCAAGACATGCTTGTCGACTTGGGTATTTGTCCTTGAGCATGCTGTGTTTAAGAGTCACTTTCAATACTCAGAGAATACTTGTTATTCTCAGTGTCTAAGTTTACAGTCCTGGAAACTCCAATCTCTTTCTCTAAAGACTTATAAAGCCATATTAATGCTGCACAGATGCATTAAAGAAGCTGAATTGAGATATAGGGGGAAATGTTACTGTTTTCTCTTTTGCCCAGAATCTTCAAGGCCCCATTTCAAACATCTCATTTTGATTTCTTAAGCAAAATCCAGATTCTTCACACTTCCATTTCCTTTCCTACCGAGAAACATAATTATTCTGACTAAACTTCTTATATTTCCATTCATCTAATATGTCTAAAGTTATTTTAAAATAGGGACATCTTAAATGATTTTTTAATTTAATTCTCAGAAAAGCCTCCAATAATATGTGAATATTATACAACTTTTGAAAAAATATTTTTTTAAAATATCTTTAGAAATTTAGGAAACACAAACAATAAAAACTACTGAAAATATACGTGACTGCACTTTGCCAACTGTAAAGTACTAAACAAATGGAGACTAATACAGTTATTATTATTACGCTATTAGGCACTAGGATTTGAATCTTTTCTACATCTGTATGTAGGAGGCCAAGAGTAAGGGGAGGACTAAGAATCTGGAGGGGAGCATATCCTGAGGTACATTCTGTGGATATTACATATCTGGGAAATGGTCGGGATAAAGCCCTGTGTGGCCTCCCTTAGCTCTGCAGCTAAGCTTCATGCTTCAATTGCCACAGCTTCTTTGGCCCTGTTTTATTAAATTCAACACTAACACCAGGGTGTAAAGTTGCTAGGGAAAAAATTTGGAAAGGTACTTATTCACAGCCCCAGTTGGTTTTCTATGGATTAATAAGTAGCTCGGTGCAATTTAATTCATTTCAAATCAATAATGCTACCAATCTATCTGTGGAAGAAAATTATGCTCATCTCTGTTTAACATTGGTGAGTGAATTACCTATTTGTACTGCTTGCTCCCCCCAGTACTTAAATGTTTTTAATTTTAGCGTAAACAGAATTATCTGTCTGTACAATTCTGGCCTTTAGCACATTGTTAAATTTGTGCAGTAGCTTTCTAACTTTGCACAGCCACATCTGGTGTCTTGGGGCAACTGCTGTCAAAAGAACCTGCCTAAGACAATGATTTCACTGTGGTGCTTTTGGCTCAGAAAAGGTCACTAGCTTATGAATGTCACAGAATATTTTTCTTGGACTTCTAAAATTCCCTAGTAATCATCCCTATCAATCATCTGGCAAAATTGTATACTATATTGTAATACTGATTGTGTGTGTGTGTGTGTGTGTGTGTGTGTGTGTGTGTGTGTGTGTGTGATGTATTTCCAATTATATTCCAAGCTGCTTAGGGACAGAGAAATTGAATTTTACTTCTGACTTCTGGCTATTCTTTAAATCATGCCTGCTGTGTTATAAGAACATTATATATCTCATGTATCTAATTACATAGCACCTCCTGCTAGGTGTTGTTTTCACCATCTTATATTAGGGAAACTAAGTCACAGAAGATGTGTAACTTGACTAAGTCCCCACTCCTGAGTAGATGATAAAGCCACTTTTAAACTGAAAACCCTTGGCTCCAAAGCCCTCTCTTCATACGACAACATACTGCCTTTAGTAATTTGTTTTTGCCTTTAATGATATTTGGCCTCAAGAAAACAAAATTATCAACAGGGTGATACATACTGGATGAAAGAAAAACCACTGAGATCGCTGCTACCTTCTCTGTTTGCTTATTAGAGCTAGGTAAGAGAAGCAAAGTGAAGAATCATGAAACCGATGGCAGGGAAAACATTCAGCAGGACTGGGGACACTCTATATTGCTCTTGTATGACACATGTCCCCTGATTCAGTAAAATATACAGAAAGAGTAATAGCCTGCCTTATTTAGACACCAGTTTTAAGGCAACTGAGGAGAAAAAAAAAGCCACAAGGAGAACTGGCACCTGTGCAGTAACATTCTCTCCAGACCAATGAAAGAAGTAAAAGAATCTTTAGGACACCTTCCTTGAGTGTTGAAACTCATGCAGAGTAACTTTTCCAACAGGAGGTGCCACTAGCTGCTGGGAATTTTTGATGGTCATTGTCCATAGACACGTGGAAGGCAGAATGTACAGAAATAGTACTTTCCTATGTCCAGACTCTAAAAAAGGAGGAGGCACTTCAACAAATATTCCCTTTGTGTCTATTGAACGTTTTGCCTGATTTCATGTGCACTCCATTACCAAAAAATATCTCTTCATCCCAGTGGCAAAAGAGTAGAAATCTTTTTCATTCTGGAAGGTTGTAGGCATGAATTCCTTAATTTAAAAAAGGAATCTTTTAGTAATCAGTTTCTGTGCTACCTAATCAGCCCTTGACAACCAGACAAAGACAAAAAATTAACTTTTGGGGGTAGAAGATATAACACAAAATTAGTTATCTGTCATTTTTAAAATGTTGGAATTAACAACATTTAAAGTTCATGACTTTGAAAATTCTGTCGAAAGTCTAAACAAAGCATTCCATCAAGACTCTCGTTTTGACACTCAGGTTCTCTGTAGAAATCATCTTCTCCCTTTTTCACCTGCCAGGACATTGGCATCCCTCCCCATTATATCAGTTCTCGCCAATGATAATTTTAGCAGTAAATGTACATGCCTTTGTGAATGTACATGTTACAAGAATTTTGCATGCATACAAAATTGTAGACATCTTGAAATTCTTTTGATAGTAATCTTAGGTGAAAGTCTTTCTTTTGTGGGAAGGAGGACAGGAGTTATCATCTGTCAGGGATAGTAGTTCAGTTAATTTTATCAATTTCTAATGCTATAGAAGAGAAAACATTAGAGAATCAAGTGGAAGAGGAAAGATTAGTGTTATACCATAATAAAATATTTTTTTTAAACATAATAGTACTGATAGTACCCTCTGAAGGTACAACATTCACTTTTTTTTCAAAAAGAAATGCCAATATAAAAGATAGGCAATTATTACTTTTACTGTTCATTCTTATCAGTATTCTTTTTGCTGGACACAATAAAACCACACTTCCTCTTAAATTATGTAATTGAGAGGGAAGAACAAGGACACGGCTAAAGTACATCAAATAAGATAAAACCTACTTTGTAAATACAGAATAGCAAGTGACCTTCTATATTACCAATGTAATTTAATTAACAGTATGAATATGATGTAGCAAAAAAAAGACTAATTTTCAAAGGTAAGCCCAAGTCAAATATATTGTGGTATAATTCTCACATGTCTACATTTTAGAGAAGTATAGTGGATTGGAAAAATATGATATAATTTTATTTGTTGTAATAAATACATTGCTGTAGGGCTATAAATCATTTTTCTATTGTTAACTGAAAATGCAACCGAAAAATAGCATATTTACACTGTGCAGATATTAAGTTAGAATTGCAGGTAACCCAAGTGTGATGGGGTTCCCATGGTCAGCATCTCATTTATTTTTCCCATCCTGAGTAAGGAACTTTTTGCACACCCTTCCCCAAAGTACAATTCTAAAAAGCAACAACTTGCAATGTAGATTTTACTGAAAATGGAGATTTACTGCAACCACATAGCAGAACTTCAGAAAAATCTTTCTAAGAACCTTCTATTCCTTCCTCCTCCTGTCGCTCTCTCTTTCCACACAGGCCTCTCTAGCCTCAGGACTACAGCTTTTCAACCTTTGGAATCCGCCCTCAGGGTTCTTCTTCAGCAGAATGCAGTTATCCCTCAGCCTCTCAGGTCTTGCAAATTTCCTCATTCTTATCACCCAGCTCAGCAAGCAACACATGTTCCTTATAAAGTTTTGGGAGCTTGAAATATTTAATATTTTCCTGTCACAAATGTATTTTTATTCACAAGTAAAATAAATATCTGAAAATAAAAGATATTTAAGGATTGGAACAGGAGAGTAAAGGGAATTATAGCACAGATTTACAGGAACTTATGGGCACAAATTGATTAAATAGACCATCAAAAAAAGGTGGGGGGAGGAAGGAAATACTGATGAATGAGACAGAAAGAGTCCTATAGAAATTTTTATTAAGTTCTGCTGCATAGTACCAATGTCTCTCCAGTTGCAATACATTTTTATTAAAACTTATTTATCAAAAGGCACTATGTAAAGCCAAGCTGCAGAGAGATGATATTTGTAATACTTATATCTAAAGAGAACTTTCATTCAGAATATTTCACATTCAAAAAAATCCAACAAGAAAAAGTACATGACCCTTTCCAAAAAAAAAAAAAAAAAAGATAGACAAATGACTTGATCAAGCTCTTCACAAAAGAGGAAATCCAAATTGCCTTTAGGTATATTGTTGCCAACAAATTTTGGCTCCCTGTGCACCGATGTTAAATAGAAATAAGGAGGCAGATTTGGAGGATAAGAAATAGAGAGGTTTTTTATTTTCTTTGCCAGGCAAAGGGAAGACACAACAGGCCAGTGCCTCAAAAACTGTGCCCCCCTGTCCTGGGGAATTACAGGGGGTCTTATAGGTGGAACTCGAAATCCAGGGTAAGTGATAAAGATCAAAGCAGTGAAGGTATTGCATTCTTCTTCTTCTTGCAGTATTTTAAAACAGTCACTGCTAACATCAGGCAGCCTGGTAAATGGGTCCCTTCATCTCTGGGTTATCTGTCTGCGACCTCCTTTTTGAAATGCAAACAGCTACAAGGGGTGATTTGCTACAAGAGAAATTACCTAAATTACATAGGATTAGGGGCGACAGGTTAGTTTTGTGAAGGACAAATCTAACTACAGACACTACAGATTAGTAACAGTTAAAATAAAACTAGGAGTGATTAACTCTTTCAGGCCAGGTTATGTTTCTTCTTTCTCTAGCCTGTTCATTGTTCGCTTTGTTTTCCTTGCTCTTAGTAGAGGGAAAATTTCATTTCTATTTTCACTTCAACGTTGTGAAGAAGTGTTTCACATCCTTAATCATCAGGGAAAAGGAAAATGAAAACCAACAATGAGATACCACACTACACCCAAAAGAAAGCCTTAAAAAATAGCAAGCATAGCTGGCAATGCCAGTTGTCAGTGAGGATGAGGAACAATTTGAACTCTCATGTACAGCTGCTTGGGCAGAAATTGGTACAATCTCCTTGGAAAATGGTTTTGTAGTTTCTAACAAATCAGACTCTAATCATCTCTTCAATTCCACCCCCAGGTAGATACAATATACAATGTACAGTAGGGTTGTGAACAGAAACATGTAATATGAACACAGTGCTACATATTCATTACAGTACTCTTCATAATAACACTAAACTGGAAAAAACCCAAATAACCATCAGCAGTAGAATAAGTAAATAGTGTTACGTTCTTAAAATGGAGTACGGAACAGCAATGATAAACAAAATCACTGCTAGGGGGATTGGTTCAAGATGGTAGAGTAGAAGGACATGCGCTCACTCCCTCTTGTGAGAGCACTGGAATCATAACTAACTGCTGAACAGTCATTGACAGGAAGACACTGGAACTCACCAAGAAAGGTACCCCACATCCAAAGACAAAGGAGAAGCCACAATGAGACGGCACAAAAGGCGCAATCACAATAATATCAAATCCCATAACTGCCGAGTGGGTGACTGACAAACTGGAGAGCAATTATATACCACAGAAGTTCACCCCCTGGAGTGAGGGTCCTGAGCCCCCTGTCAGGCTTCCCAACCTGGGGGTCCAGCAACGGGAGGAGGAATTCCCAGAGAATCAGACTTTGAAGGCTAGTGGGATTTGATTGTAGGATTTCAACAGAGACTCCACTCTTGGAGGGCACACACAAAGTAGTGTGCACATCAGGACCCAAGGGGAAGGAGCAGTGACCCCACAGGAGACTGAACCAGACCTACCTGCTAGTGTTGGAGGGTCTCCTGCAGAGGTGGGGTGTGACTGTGGCTAACCACAGGGACAAGGACACTGGCAGCAGAAGTTCTGGGAAGTACTCCTTGGCATGAGCCCTCCTGGAGTCTGCCATTAGCCCCACCAAAGAGCTTATAGCCTCCAATGCTGGGTTGCCTCAGGCCAAACAACCAACAGGGAGGGAACCCAGCCCCACTCATCAACGGGCAATCAGATTACAGTTTTACTGAGCTCTGCCCTCCAGAGCAACATCCAACTCTACCCACCACCAGTCTCTCCCATCAGGAAGCTTGCACAAGCCTCTTATATAACCTCATCCACCAGAAGACAGACAGCAGAAGCAAGAGGAACTACAGTCCTGCAGCCTGTGGAATGAAAACCACATTCACAGGAAGATAGACAAAATGAAAAGGCAGAGGACTATGTACCAGATGAAGGAACAAGATAAAACCCCAGAAAACAACTAAATGAAGTGGAGATAGGCATCCTTCCAGAAAAATAATTCAGAATAATGATAGTGAAGATGATCCAGGACCTTGGAAAAAGAATGGAGGCAAAGATCGAGAAGCTGCAAGAAATGTTTAACAAAGACCTAGAAGAATTAAAGGACAAACACCTAGAAGAATTAAAGAACAAACAAACAGAGATGAACAATACAATAAATAAAATGAAAAATACACTAGAAGGAACCAATAGAAGAATAACTGAGGCAGAATAATGGATAAGTGACCTGGAAGACAGGATGGTGGAATTCACTGCCACAGAAAAAATAAAGAAAAAAGAATGAAAAAAAATGAAGACAGCCTAAGAGACCTCTGGGAAAACATTAAACTCACCAGCATTCACATTACAGGGGTCCCAGAAGGAGAAGAGAGAGAGAGAAAGGACCCGAGAAAATATCTGAAGAGATTATAGTTGAAAACTTCCCTAACATGGGAAAGGAAATAACAACCCAAGTCGAGGAAGTGCAGAGTCCCAGGCAGGATAAACCCAAGGAGAAACATGCCGAGACACATAGTAATCAAATTGGCAAAAATTAAAGACAAAGAAAAATTATTAAAAACAACAAGGGAAAAACAACAAATAACAAACAAGGGAACACCCATAGGGTTAACAGCTGATTTCTCAGCAGAAACGCTACAAGCCAGAAGGGAGTGGCACAATATATTTAAAGTGATGAAAGGGAAGAACCTACAACCAAGATTACTGTTCCCGGCAAGGATCTCATTCACATTCTATGGAGAAATCAAAAGCTTTACAGACAAGCAAAATCTAGGAGAATTCAGCAGCACCAAACCAGCTCTACAACAAATGTTAAAGGAACTTCTGTAAGTGGGAAACACAAGAGAAGAAAAGGACCTATGAAAACAAACCCAAAACAATTAAGAAAATGGTCATAGGAACATACATATCAATAATTACCTTAAACGTGAATGGATTAAATGCTCCAACCAAAAGACACAGCTTGCTGAATGGAGTGCAATCCCTATCAAAGTACCAATGACATTGTTTACGGAACTAGAACTAAAAATCTTAAAATTTGTATGGAGACCCAAAAGACCCCGAATAGTCAAAGCAATCTTGAGGGAAAAAAACGGAGCTGGAGGAATCGGACTCCCTGACTTCAGACTATACCACAAAGCTATAGTAATCAAGACAATATGGTACTGGCACAAAAACAGAAATAGAGATCAATGGAACAGGATAGAAAGTGCAGAGATAAACCCACACACCTATGGTCAACTAATCTATGACCAGCCTTCGATGGTACAACCCATGTGGTACATTAAGCCTGTGTCCATGCTGGTGAAGGGAACAGCATTATTAAAACTCTAAGAGGGAACAAATAGCATTGTCGAGGAATATGAGTCATCAGATTTGTTCAAAGTAGAGGCTTAGGAAAAGACATAGAGGGTCCTAAGATCATGATCAAGGAAGTCTATTGGGCTCAGGTCCTGGAAGATCTATAATGGTCATTAAAGAAATCGTACTTTTTAAGAAAGTTAATGTGATTGGAATAAAGAAAGACAAGCCATTCCAAAAAATCACTTATTTTGCAGGAAAGGAAAAAGGTATCATTCTCCACACAAACACACACAAAAATGCTACCTTAGAAAAGACCTTCTACAGGACTTTCAAACAAAGGTGCCTGTAAATGCACAGTCACATCCTGAGAGTAATCATTTGATGGCAGAAGAATTAGATTGATGCTTTCTTTCCATCACCATATTATTTGGAAATCCAAAATCTAATTTCTAATTTTAAGAAGATGGTATGTAAAGTTTAAAGGGCATTTTAAGGGAGATGATTAGTATCATGAGTTATACTTAATAGTCACTGAGGCTTATCTGAGGGACTGCAGAAAGCTTTGGTTCCCACACAACCCCAAACAACCAAAATCTTTTCAACTCTCACCATGGTGGAGAACTCGTTATTTCCTGGCATCCTGAAGACTTATCAGTTTTTTACAGCCTCCTACGAAAATGAAAAATCTACTAATAAAGGAAGTACTATGTATATTTTATATATATATATAGATAGATAGATATTTTTAAAATAATTAACTAAAATCCTCCTAATAGCAGAAGAGGAAGAATAAGGATCCCCAAAGTTTGTGGATGTATATATTAAAGTGGTCATGCCAAAGGACAACATTTCTTTGTATTATCAAGCTCTATCTAAAAAACCATGATAACTTTATATTCTACTGTACAGTATATCATATTCATTTTTCTTTTAATGTGCACTTTAATATTCTAAATTACTTTAAATTTGCTTATCAAAAATTTAAAGCAAATATTTTAAATTGCTTAAAATTGAGTAAAACTGATGCCGTAAAAAAGAGGTATCCCATGAGTTTCAAACTGTGATGTTGCCTACTCAATTTTGATTATTTCCTTCTGTCTTACATCAGAACTCTGAATTTTTGTAGTAGCAAGGTGTCAATAGAAATATCCACCACCCTAGACTTTCTCCCAGTCAGGGGAAGCCATGTGACCCATTTCAGTTCCAAGTGCTATAAAGAGCCTGGTAACTGGAGATTCTGGAAAAGTTATTATTTTTCTGGAAAAAATAATTGAGGAGAGAATCAGCTGTAATCAGCTTGTTGGCTCTTACTCTTTCCCTTTTACTTGCCTGGAGCATTGACATGAGGCCTGGAGATGGGACAGTCACTTTAAGCTTGGACTCATGGACAAGTATACACAATGAACAACCTAGTAAGAATCTAGGAGCCCGAGTGTCACCAGTGCTGTGACTGCCATTGTTGTCCAATGGAAATTTCTGTGTTGTTGTGTGCTGCCCAATACAGTAGCCACTGTCCTCACAAAGTTATAGAGCATTTGAAATGCAGCTAGTAAGACTGAAGAATGAATTTTTAATTTAATGTATTTTAAAATTTAAATAAGAGCCATGTGCGGCTAGTGGCCACTATATTTGATAGCACAACTAGATTATATCTCTATTTAGTTGAGTATGTAGGCAGGTTTCTTTAACATGCAATTGACTGCACTCCTAACTAAATATACTGTGTTTATTCCAGAGCTTCAAATTCTCTCTTTTACCTCTTGGCACACACACACATACACACATCTAGTCTGAAAACCTTTCCCTTAAATTACTCTCAGATCAATACCTTAGTGGGATTGACCTACAGATAACTGAGATTTTCTTTAAACTGGGACACAGGATAGAGCAAAAAATGGAAACATGGAATACTGAAAAGAGAGAGATTTACCATGAGCAAACTGCAATACCTGGGTGTGCCTCTTTCCAAATGTAATCAAGCTTCTTCATCTGCATTTCTCAATGCAAGCAACTAAACAATGCAGAAGGATATGTGTTCCTGGCAGGTTCAGCCTTTCCTTCTCAAAGAAAACTGGGGCTCTGCTTCTCCACAAGGGATATGTCACATCCTACATGTTATGCTGCTCTGATTTATCTCACTTCATATTCAGACACGGTACCTCTTCTGACGTGGGTTTGTTTTATATTGGGGCAAAAGAGGATAATGCATAGGCAGAAAGGCCTGACTGATGGTAAGCAATACACATATGTTCAGTTTCTTCTTGTTTCTGAATCATTCACACAGACCAGAGGAAGAATAGAGATCAGTGTCACAACCACCAGAAGGAACAGAAGGTTAACTTTGGACAATTGAAAGGGCAAGAAACAATGTGTAAAAAGATCTTGTCTTTGAAGACTGTGAAAATAGAAGGATCTGAGTCTTGGAATCCCAATCATAACCATAAATATGGCTTCTGTGAAGAGGAGGTATTAAGGACATTGCTGTGGTGGTCATTTTCATCCTAGGTTGCTAATGGAAATACAGCCTGATAGTGTTTCATACAGAGAAATTGTTAGGCACCCTTTGTAAAAAAAAAATGCCTTTGTGTATTTATGAAATAAATTATTACACACTTTCATTTTAAACATTGGAGATTTAGAAACTACCCTTACCTAACTATGGCCTTAATGTGTATCTGGTACTAACTGAAGCCATGTTATTACATTGCAATTGCTTATTTTCAATCACAAGGTTTCATTTGATATACTCATTATGTAAGAAATATTACAGCATAAAAACATCTTAAAGGTTTTTAATATTTTTTTTCAAACAGAAACTATGACAAATAGTCATAACTGGACTTATGAGAGTGTGTTTCTTTCCAACAAACACAATTCTGGACCTGGCTGGCTCATTACAACATGCAACTAAAGGAACTTAAATAAATGAAGAAAACATACCACTCTCTGACATGTAAATTCTAAATCACTTAATGATATACTGAGATTTCAATTATACTGGAAATGATAGTGGGTAGATATAATAAACCCAAGGAAAATGTCAAAGCCCAAAAAGAAATCCAGAACAATTAAATAATTTGCTTTAAAGGCTTCCTTAGCTATAGAGTGAATAGTAGCTTACTTGACATCTATTAGCCACTTAATAAATAATGATAGCAAAGACTTATTGAGTACTTACTATGTTCCAGACCCTGTGCTAACCACTTATATTTATTGTCTCATTTACTCCCTTTAATCAATTGTTATAGAACCAAATATGATCAAGGCAATATGTTTTTAGCTTTATGAAGGATTCACATTATGTCATAGTGCATCAAAAATATATTTCATATTAGTTTGTAATCATTAGCTATAATATGATTAATAACCTCCAATGAGGTAATGAGTATATTAGAAAGAATTTTAAACTGTAAATCCACAAGATTAACATCCTTGCATCCACTTTGGGCTCTACCACTGATTTATCAGGTATATGACTATGAGCAAGCCACTGAAAATACTCCTAACAATTTGTCTTATAAGTTTTGAAAAATTGTTTCAAGTAAGTACAAAATAATAATTGAGTGAGGAGGAGGAAACAAAATAGAAGATACTCTTGAACCAAAAATTGTTGATCCAAGAGAACAGGAACAGGACTTCATTATGTGTGCCTCTTAAAGATAAGTGAAGTAGAGAAGGAATGGAAAATGATTCAGATGGTTTTCAGGGCCAGTGTAACTTTTATCTGGATATTCATGAAGAAAAACATAGCAACTATGTAGGGGTGGTTGGAAACAATAGAGCAAAATGGTAAGAGAGGGAAACCTGTCAGAGTCAACTTACAACCACTTATCATGTCTCACAAAGACATCACACAGCTGGGTTCCATGAAAAGGAATAGATAGGAAAAAGTACAAAGCATAGGCAAGAAGCAGGCAGAACTTTTACATTAGCTTGCCTGAAATCATGGACTGCAAGAACAGTTCTCAGGGATATGGATTGAAATGAGGTGTCACAAGTCTTTAAATCTTTGTAGTTTGTGTAATATTAGAATTCTTAAACAAGTATGGCTTTTGTCTTACGTTGGTGACTAACACTTCTCAATGATTGACTCATCCACCTCCTCTGCTTTCTCTTCAAATTACCCATGAAATCACAAGTGTCCAAGTCTCCATGGCCCTAGAAGGGAGAGTACTAATTCTGATTTGCCAAATTGTGGGAGGTATTTCCTCTGCTACACAGCAGATGTGCCACATTCTGCAAATACTCAGAGCTGCTCTATATTTTGGTGGATGAAACAAACACCACCACACAGGGAAGTCGTGAGTTTGAGATTCAGGTAAAATCACATGGATGGTGCCCTTGAAACAACAGGATCTGTACCAAAACTGAAGCTGCTTTCTTCAGTTTTATGTCATTACTATCCCTCTCTATAAGCATTTGCCCTGGACACTATGCACCCACGATGTAGTTTGGCCAACTGAGAAAATTTCTGAACAGGGATGTCAGTCCTGGGACATGAATGGCACTGTGTGTTGGGGCAGCCATTCTGAGGCTAGCAAAACAAATACCATTTATTTCAAAATATCCAGGGGGGGAAATACCATCCTTCAGTGTTGGAAGAACAGGCAAAATGAAAAGGACAAGATAATTCCTTAATCTTGCAGAACGACACTGGCTAAAGGCTGCCAGACAGGAGAAATTTGTACATTGAACTGTCCTCAAGCTGAAGATCTGAGGGGAGTGTTCTAGCAGCATCCAGGTGGACCTGAAGATTCCAAGGAGAAAATGCACATCTTATCTGTGCTGAACAGCAAACTACTAAGATATAGTATTCATTATTCAAGAAAAGGAAACTAGAGGAATTGTTAAGGGAAGGAAGTGGCCTTAAGCTAATGAAAAGACTATTGCAGGGTGTAATGGAGACATTGCCTTAAAAATGTAGCAGAAAGTTGACTCTTGAAATGTAGTCCCGCAAGAAATGTAAGAAAATGTTAGACTGCATTTACTATGTGTTATCACTAAAATATAAGAACAATATATGCTATCTGAAATAAGAAGAAAAAAAGGAGGAGAAATAAAATGGAGACAGACTGGCAGGATGATAGCTACATGGCATTTAGAGTTTGAAAATTTGCATTCACATCCAGGCTTGGCCACATCACTTATTAACGCTATGATTTTACTTTGTTATTTAGCGTTATAGAATCATAAGCGTCCTTGTAGATAGTAAAGGAAAACTAAAATGATGCAAAAAATTTACAAAGATAGTACAAAAATGCAAAAAGAAAAGTAGAGGATAATATCTGTAATATAGGCTTAATTAAAAACTTTAATAAGAATACTGAGGATAAATCAACATATGATATAGCTACAAATTTTTAGCTATTTGAGAAAAAATAAACTCATATTTTAACCTTACACCATATAATATAATAATGCCAAACAGTTTGAAGAATTATATGTGAAACATACAACTACAAAGGAACAAGATGGAAATATAGGGGAACATGTGTGTATGGTCTAGGGGAGAGAGATAATAAAGTTTTCTAAGCACAAAATCATGAAATAAATCATAAAGGAAAAATTAATCTGAATATATTATTATTAGATATAATTATCTATTAAAACAAGACCACCATAAAGAAAATCTAAGCATGGAAATTTAAGCAAACTACCATACATAAAATAGATAAACAACAAGGATTTACTGTATAGCACAGGGAATTATATACATAAAAAAGATATGCGTAGACAACTCATAGAAGGAATATGAAGGGCTAATAAACATACAAAAATTTTCATCCTCATCATGAATTGCTTAAATTAATATTCTGTATTACCTGTCAAATTCACAAAGAATAAAGAATAATAGCGTGGGTGAAAGTGTACCAATTAAGCACTCTTACACCTGCTGGGAGTAAGGCTCAGAACAACCCTTCTGAGAAACAATCTCATGTATTAAAAAATAATCTTTAAAAATATTACATACCCTTTGACCTTGTGTGTTACTTCCTGCTATTCTATCTAGAGGCAATAAAAATCCTGACAAAGATGAATGTGCATGTATATTCATTGTGGCATTACTTTTAATAGCAAGATATTGGAAACAACCTACATGTTCAGTGTTTGGAATGATTAAAAGCACATTGGCACATCTATCTGCTGTTGGGAGAATGGGTAGGCATAGATTTAAATCCCGAATCTCTCCTTTATCTGTGACTTTTTCTGAGTTACCTAACTCATCTTAATCTTTGTTTCTTCAAATGCAAAATGGGGTTAATAGTATCTATTCCAGGGTATTTTTTTCAAGAGTAAATATGATACTCTGCACATATGCAATATAAGAATGTTGTGCTTAAGAAAATTTATCAAAATAGTGTTTGTGGAATCAAATTTTATGAATTTGTATGAACATTTTTGAAGAAAAACTCATCCATAAAATTCAGGGTATTATTTTGTTTGTTCCTTTCTGACCTTGATTCTGATGCTTGTTTAGGGTGCTTTGCTCCCTCCCCATGCCTAACCTGAACTTGGAGCCTAGATTCCATGTAAGGTGAGCTCCATTAGGTATTTGCCTGGGAGTTATCATGGCAAAAAAGGCTCCTTTCCCAAAAGTAGAAACAAATTTGCACCCTAGTGGCAGGCCTGAGGATGTTGCCCCCAAGGAAGCTTTTGGAATTGCAGAAGCCTCTTTATCACCAAGCACTGTGTAAATGGGTTGAGTAAAGGGGCCACTTAATAGGGGATTTTCCCCACTGGTCTGTGGGATCCAGGCAACAGTGTTTGGTACACAGAGTGTTGTGACAAAAGCTATGTGACAGGCTGGGAGACACAGAAACACAACATCAGATTACTCAGGTTTTCTCCACTGCCAACTGAAAGGGGAATGCACAACCTAAAAGTTGCAAGTTAAGTTTTATTCAGGGACCTAACTTAGGGCTATAGCCTGGGAAACAGCCTCTCCGATAGCTCTGAGGCTACTCCAAAGAGGTAAGGGAGGAGCCAGGATATTTATGAGTTTTTTTGCTGGAAATAAAAAATGTAGTCCAACATCAAATGATTACTGCTAATCACAAAGAACAAACATCTCAAGATAATGATTTTAGTGCTTTATTGTGTGTGGGAAGATGCCAGAATCTGGGTTCATAGAAATTATTCCTTAGATATGCATCTTAAGTATCTAGGGCTGGTATCCATAGCACAGAATGCTTCCTGTTTTTCTCCATCCTGAATTCTCCTCAGGTGCACCGTTGCAGGACAACATTAGCAGTGGCTAATGGCTTGATCCATGTAGAACTAGAATGGCGGCCAACATTCTTTGTTTACAGTACCCACATACAAACAAATAAGACTCTACAGACAGAAAAGGTGAGACCCTCATATGTGGTAAGGTAGGGAATTTAAAGTAATTCTTCAATAAATAATATGAAGTATTAAAATTTACCAAGCCTCTAGGTGCTACAAATGACTCTTCACACATCCATTCATGAATTCATCCAGTAGTTACAACATCCCTGTGAGTTGGTTCTGTTATTAAAACCATTTTATAAAGATGGAAACTGAGACAGAGATGATAAATGACTTATCCAGGGTAATACACCTAATACCTGTCTGAGCCAGGACCCAGATCCTGGGAGTCTGACTTCAGAATCTGAGTTCTTCATCAATGTGCAACTGTCACTCATTGATAACTTCATTGATAATAATAATAATAATAATAATAATAATAAATAATGGCCACTTTTGAATGTTTACTATATACTAGGCTCTGTAATAAGTACTTTATAAAGCTTATTTCCTTCATTCTTCACATAATGAACTCTGATATACATGCATTGTATCTTCTAGCACAATTTGTAATCAAATCCCAAAGCCTGCGTTTGCAAACCTCTCAGCTATACCTCCTTCTACTGGAGCCAAAGAAAGTCAAGATAATACCTCTAGTGATCATAGATTTGGGAGTAAAGAAAAAAAATTAAGAATAAATATACATTCTTACTTACACATTGAGTTGGGGGAACATAGAATTTGTTCCCTGGAATCCTGTCTGTTATTTATACAAAGGTTAAAGATCTTTGTGTACTTTCCCAATTACAGAAGTTTAAGAATAAGCTACCATGTAGAATCTGTGGTTGATGAGACACCAAAAATTTGTTTACCCCCAAATATCTCCTAGGATTACCTACTCCATATATGATATCACCATTAGAATTATTCCTCCTAAGAAGGCATACAGATGGCCAAGAGGCACATGAAAACCTGCTCAACATCACCAATCATTAGAGAAATGCAAATCAAAACTACAATGAGGTATCACCTCACACCGGTTAGAATGGGCATCATCAGAAAATCTACAAACAACAAATGCTGGAGAGGGTGTGGAGAAAAGGGAACCCTCTTGCACTGTTGGTGGGAATGTACATTGATACAGCCACTATGGAGAACAGTATGGAGGTTCCTTAAAAAACTAAAAATAGAATTACCATATGACCCAGCAATCCCACTACTGAGCATATACCCAGAGAAAACCATAATTCAAAAAGACACAGGCATCCCAATGTTCATTCCAGCATTATTTCCAACAGCCAGGTCATGGAAGCAACCTAAATGCCCATCGACAGATGAATGGATAAAGAAGTTGTGGTACATATATACAATGGAGTATTACTCAGTCATAAAAAGGAACGAAATTGGGTCATTTGTAGAGATGTGGATGGACCTAGAGTCTGTCATACAGAGTGAAGTAAGTCAAAGAAAAACAAATATTGTATATTAAAGCATACATGTGGAATCTAGAAAAATGGTACAGATGAACTGGTTTGCAAGGCAGAAATAGAGACACAGATGTAGAGAACAAATGTATGGACACCAAGTGGGGAAGTGTAGGGGGTGGTGGTGGTGTAATGAATTGGGAGATTGGGATTGACATATATACACTAATATGTATAAAATAGATAACTAATAAGAACCTGCTGTATAAAAAATAAATAAAATTTAAGAAAATTAAATTAAAAAAAAGAATTATTCCTATAAGGTAAGACAGTAC
This sequence comes from Balaenoptera physalus, assembly GCF_965194825.1. Classification (NCBI taxonomy): domain Eukaryota; kingdom Metazoa; phylum Chordata; class Mammalia; order Artiodactyla; family Balaenopteridae; genus Balaenoptera; species Balaenoptera physalus. The sequence continues at coordinate 37,838,425 of NC_138892.1, read as the reverse complement.
AGGTCCCCTAAGAATCCTATTAAAATGTGAATGTATTACCTGATCTATTAATTTCCTATGGCTGCTGTAACAAATTACCACAAATTTGCTGGCTTAAAACAGCACACATTTATTTTCTTAGAGTTCTGGAGGTCAGGAGTCTGAAATCAGTTTCACTAGGTCAAAATCAAGATGTTGCCATTGCTGTGCTTCTTCCAGAGGTGCTAGGAAAGAATCTATTTCCTTGACTTTTTTAGCTTCTAGATCTGTATTCCTTGAATTTTTTGGCCCATGGCCCCTTCCTCTATCTTCAAACCCAGCAGTGTAGCATCTTGGTACAGTGGTCACATTGCTTTCTTCTGTGTCAAATCTACCTTTGCTTCCCAATTTGGGGTTTCATTTAGAGCCCATTTGGACGATCTAGGATAATTTCTCCATCTCAAGATCTTTAATTTAATTACATCTGCAAAGTATATTCTGCTACACAATGTCACAAAGGTCTCAGGGATTAATACTTAGTTATCTTTGGGGTCCATAATTCAGCCTACCACACCTGAGAAATGTGAGAAATGTGACCACTTTCAGTGAATAGCAGATAATGAAATAAGAGCCTAAAAGAATGAAAGGCAAAATAAATGCACACTATTTAGTAGTTACAGTAGGTGATAAAACTGCTTGGTTCCATTCAGAGAGTCACAATAAAATGAAGATTTGAGGTTACTAAGTACAAACTTGGGGGGGCTATGATCTGCTATTCTATCCTAAGATTAACTTTTGAATTTTAAAAGCTTACCTTTAAATGTTTATCCTGTAGAAAATTGGAACCCTCGTACACTACTTGTAGAATGTAAGAATGCATTTTTCCTAAGTTGATTTGATCATGCACAATTTTCAAATTTTTATTTTCTTAGTTTTATATTTGTAGATTACAGCAATTGGCAAAGAGGTCTGGGGTGGCCTGGCCCTTCTCCTCTGTATTCCTTTTCTTCTCCCAGCTCTCTGTCCTTTCAGGGACACCAACCACACTTTGCACAAAGGGCAGATAAAACAATGTTCTGTCATAGTTATGGTCATCTTCAGGCAGCAAGCTGTCACCCTGCCTGAGGCTGACTGTAGGACACAAGATTCATGATTTGCTATCTTTTAATGCTCTATTGTGTAAAGGAAGGAAGTAGTTCTAAGACATTTTAACGAATGGATATTTCTTGAATATTGCTAAGTTCTGCACTAATCCCCAAGTGTAATATTCATCATAATAGGCAAGAGCCACACTTTTCACTAATATAAATCCTCTTCTGAAGTCCAGTATGCCAACTAGAAAACCATTTGTTTTTCAACACATGGATATCTGATGCCCTTATTGTAATCACCGCTAAAGCGTTGGTCCTATAAAACAATGGAGATTGACCACCCTAGACTGTAACTCTTGATTACACCAGCTAATGGCCTCTAGTTATTGGCTCTTAAACTAATATCATGTTCTGTAGGCTGAACATTTTAAAGTATGGTTCAAACATCTTTGCATCTCTCTCATTTGCTATTGTATTCTCATCACTTAGAACTTTGCCTTAGCGTAGAATAGATGGTCTATAAATATTTCCTGAATGGATAATGTCTGCGTATTTATCTAAAAGTTCTCAAAACTGTCCATCATGAGTCTTATTTTAGGATATTTATTTTCTTATGAGACCTTAGTTTCAGAAGTTGGTTTTAGGCATTTTCTGCCATAGAAATTGTGTGAATTACATATATCCCTCCATTTACACAAATTTCTTTCCTTATTTATTAAACATATACCAGGTGTCTATCCTTGTACAGTAAATTGTTTCATACAAACTCAAGACGCCACCTGACCCTTATCCTCAAACTTCTCATCCTGCCCTAGTTATAGTGCCTAATCAGATATAATAACTGTAGCAATGATGAAGAACTTTACCTAAAGAAAATAAAAGAGCTAAATATGACGTTCTCCTGAATAAGTTCATCCTCATTCATGAGTTTTGCCTTTCCCTTTTTATTTTTGTATACCTTTGGATGTGGTGACCAAAGGATTTTTTCACCGAGGCTCAAGTAGAATTTCAATTGAAAATCAATTGCTTTTGTTTCCTGGGGAAAAGTTAACATTGAACACCTTGACTTTTTATTATAACTTAAAATATTGTCAGCTTACTGTGGTTTTGACTAAGAATTGTTGTCTCAGTCATGAAGAAACTTTGCCATGATAGATCAGAATTAGTTTTTAATTACACTAGATGCCACATAGCATGTAAAATGGTATAGTTACTAGTTAATGGTCTCTTTATCCCAAATCATAAACATTTACTATAAATAAGGCTTTATCATAGAAATGTAATTTTTAATCATGAATGTAAATAGGGAATGGTATTTTCAAAGTTCCTTTAAGTTTGAACTCATGCCAAAAGACAGCCGTATGTCAGTGTGGCAGATGCTGGCAGTTGGCTCACTCACAGCTCACTGGAAACCTCTCTTCCTTCCTTTTCTGTAGAAACTGGGAAGCAAAATACTCATTACTCCAGTCTCTTTACAACCTCCTTACAGGATTGGTCAGGATATAGAGTTTTGGCCAGTAGAATGTAGAAGGATGCCCCAGGTTTTACCTCCTGAATGAAATGTCAAAATCTCTTGAAAATTAGGCTTTGCCTTTGACCTTCTCTTATCACCTTCCTCATCTCTAGAACATGAGCATGATAATCAGAAGTTCAGAGCCTTCGTAAGTCAGGGAAGAAAATGTATGTTAAGGGTGGAAGAGAAGGATAGAAGAAGCATGGTTCCCTGAAGACATTCTTGAGTATCTCTGCTAGACCTGTACTATGTAACCTCCAGATTTTTGATCGTGAAGAAAATTAACAGCCTCATTATCCTAATACAGTAAATATCTAATATAAATAGTTGCAGTGATTGAAAAAGGTAGTTTTAAAAGTGATTTTAAAGACAAGACTGAATTCTTCCCTTTCTTCCTATCACAGAAAATATGACAAACTGGAGGATGTTTTTATTATATTACTTTTAGGCATCAGAATAACAGAATTTTCTGTTAAGTTTGGACTCTATGTTACCGTTTGGTAGTATAGCCTACATAATTTAACTTTTTTTGTTAAATAAGTATTTAAAACAAAATAAATCAGGTATGTGATTTGAGAGTTATGCTGTAAGTTATGACAGAGTGCTGATAAAAATGTAACCTCACATTACTTTTATTAATATGCATAAAAGTTTCAATACTCATATAGGTATTTCTTCTTGAACTTTGGTCATGAAAGTTTTTTTTTATCCCAGGAAAATAAAATTCATAGTTTCAAAGGGTACTAACAAGGGGTGGAGCAGAACTTTTCTTTTAAGTTAAAAATATCAATTTTCTATACTTTCAAAGTGCTTCAGGATCTGTTTTCATCATTTTTCTGTATTCCATTCTGAAAAGAAGGGTTATGACCAAGATAAGGGAAAAAGAAAAGCTGCTAAAAGATACAAGCTTGTGTATCATGATTAATATTTTGCAAATGATGACCCACATGCATTTTAATTTCCCCTTTAAATCATGTTTGGGTTTTCCATCTCCCACCTCCAGGACTAAGCCAGGAAGTTTATAGCTCCTGGGAAGGAAAGGGTAGGATTTTGTTCTTTTTAGCAAGAACATTGGACATGAAGAACCAGCTCTATGGAGAGAAAAAAAAAAATTACCAGTTTGTTTAATCTCCCACTTAACATTTTGAAGAGTAGTAATAAAGTACACAGCCATAGCAAAGAGAAGATGCCTCTTCCTCCCGTGACAGCTAGGCTTTAAGGCTCTTTGTTCTTAGTAGAAAGAAATTAGGACATAGAGAATGGGGATAAGCCAGTCCTTCTCTGTCCTGTGGGATTGTAGAAGCAGGGAGAGAGAAGAAAGTGAAATTGGCAAAAGTCCTCCTCTGATTTTTCTTTCCAGTCTTTGACATGGAAAGAAGAGTCAGATAATGAGAAAGAGAGAGGACGTCCTGGTTCATTTCCTTTTGGATTACGGAATAAAACTATCTCCCAGGTGTTATCTTCTCCCACATCAATCTTGGGGTTCCCATAGCAGAGTAAGTGGTCATATGACATAGTTAGGCAATAATGGTAGGGTTTGACTCCCCAAAATTCTTGCGTAAATTGATGTGGGACCTGGAAGATAGTGAAGGTGCTGGCTGCTAGATTCTGACAGTCATTTCAAGGTTACTTAGGCAGGTGAACCCAAGTGGGGAGTCACAGAAAGTGCTGAGATGAGACTAAGTCTGTCAGGAAGCACCATCATGCTTTAACCAAACTGAAAGGAAATGGATTATCGGTGTTACTGGTCTCTGATTTCAGACCTAACTCTCGGTAGTATTGCTACTGGTTTGTGCCCTACAAAACTGAATTCTGATTAATTCTATGTCAAGCAATGCCCATCATACATATTGAGAGAGAGAGAGACAGAGATAAAGAAAGGCAGACAGAGAGAGAGGAGGACGGAGACAGAGAGACAGAGAGAGACTCCCTGGACAATTTTATAATTTGATAATTGGAAGAATTTGTTTACAGATTAGTTTCTGGCTCCATACATTTCATACATTTTAGACTTTTTTTTTCTCCATCACTACCCACATACTTCTGGTCTCTGATGCCATAAAACATGTTCATATGATATTAAATCCTCTTGTCCTGCATCCTCATGTCATGAAGTAGGGTGAATTATCACAGTAGACAGTAGTAGGAGTAGTTCTGGGAAGCCATTGCTACACTGAGATAGCTAGCATAACAGAACTCTGCATGACAGTACTCGGTGACCTTCAAAAATATATCACCCTTGACCCAAACTAAACACAGTCCTAACATTTTCAATGGAACCCCAAAATACCAGCAGCCACTTTCCTTTCACTCAAGATGAGGCAAAGTGCAATGGACGTATTGTTGGAGTGAAAAATATAGCAGTCTTAACTAATTAAAATTAAATATAGTATTACTCTTAAAATTCTTATAAAAAATCAACAATGCTAAAACATTGCAAATAGTGCACAGTAAATACTCTTCTGAATGGAAGACTAAAAATATATGAGAGACTAAACATTTAGTTTTATTGTGTATGTCTCTTGATTAAATTCTCTTCATGGAAGAGGATTAAAACTGGATAAAACTAAAATGTGAAATTTCCCCCGCTGAATGGTGGATGCAAGGTCAGTAAAAAAAGAGAAACAGATTTGTTATTAAAAACTACGTTTTAATCTACATTCAAACTTTAATGTGAATTTTTTTTACATTAAATATATACACATTTTGAATAAGCTTCCTGCCCTACATCTTGTCTCTATTGAAATCTTCCTCTTTCTTTAAGATCTGACGTACTGCCACCTCTGATTTGAAGCCTTCCCTGATCACTAGGGAGAACTGAACTCACCCAATTATGAATTCCAGTGGTACTTGCTTTGTGCATTTCTTATTTCCAGATACTAATTACTTACCACTTTATATTTTAGTTATTGGTTTATATGCATTATCTCTAGGATGATCACATGATTTATTGACCTAACAAGGCCACCTTTGAAAATGAAAGGGGCATCTCATTAATTAAGCCAGGAACACAGGTATAAATTCAGACTGCCCTGAGGAAACTGGGAAGGACGATTATTCTTTATCTCTCTTATTTGAATGAAAGCTTTTGAAGCACATAGATTGGAGATTTGAATTATTTTTCCTTTAAGGAACTTAGTAATTTTCATTAAAATCACTAGAGAGGAGTTTAATAGAACTTGTTAGATGATTGCTTTAGTTGTTAATTTTAGAAATTTCCCTTTATTGAATTATAGTTTATCTTTCTGTTTTATGGACAATCAAGTCATGACATGGACACAGTTTGTATGAACAACAATTTCTTAGAGGGTATAAATTAATAAAAATTGTTCAATAGCTGGTTCAATAAACACACACATATATGAGGTGTGTAGACATACATCATTATGAACAGACGGCACTCTGAATCATAGAACAGGTATTTCTCCTTTTTAATTTGATGGGCCACAATGCAAATTTTGAAAGATGTGGATTTCCAAAAAGGCCTAAGTCAACAAAATTTATTAGACTACAAGGAGGAAAATCGAAGTGGTTCATTTCCCATTCTGGAAAATTGTGAGTATTAATTTAAATATCTGGATCATTCATTATTTTAATTGATAGAGTTGACTAGAATGATTTCATATTTTTGTTATTAAAATAATGGTAACTTTTTTCTGTTTTATATCTCTAAAAGATTATATAAAAGAAATTCGAGAATTGTGAACAATGTCACATTGAATGCATTTTCCCGTTATTTTGACTTCAGCTTAGATTTACATAAGACTCTTGGAATTTTCATGGGATATTTTTGGTAGTTTTTTTTTTTAAACTAGGTTTTGTTCATTCAATAAATATTGATAGTTTATTGTAATTCATGAAAAGTAGGTCATTCACTGTGCTATACCCTGGGGACAAAACAGTGACGATGATACATTTAATCCATTTAATCAGAAACGAACATCATTTAATTACATTTAAAAAATACTTGAATTCACCTCTAGTTTTATATTTGGGGTTGTAAAGTTTATAAATAGAAGTATTAGTTTTTAAAAATAATCGCATACTAAGCTAAATACAGTTAAGACACATTAAGTGTATACATGATTTTTACCTGCATGTGAGCCCAAAAAAATGCAAATATAGAGAATAATTCAATTAGGTTTCTTGCCCATCAGTAGAATAGTTTGTAAATTACCATACAGTCTTCTGAAAAAAACTTGGTTTTCACTGGAATGATGTTACACTCTTATAGTTGAACTTATCAGGTCAGATTGTTTTCTATTTTTTCCACAGTAGCAATTAATTTTACAGGTTTCAAGTTTCAGATTACTTTCTTTGGCAAAAAATACTCCTCCAGTTTAGTTTCTTATTGAATATCATGTTATAGGTAATATGACTAACATAAGTATATAATCTTGGAATTAGGCTCATATAAACAAAAATATATCAGAAGTAATGTATAAGTCAAGGTCTCAGCAAGATAAAGATGATGTATTCAATTAGGATAAATTGAGGAGGGTTTATTAAAGAGATTATTTTTAAAGTTAGTAGTGTGGCAACCCTTGAAGAATTCCATAGGTAAATGGCTGGTGCACTAAATAACCAGTTTATCTGTCTTCCTTCCTTCTGATCATCTGTCCGAGATTCTTTACTGGCCAAATTCAATTGGAAGAGGACAAGAGAGCCTGCTGAGATGGTCAATATAGGCGTACTTTTCAGGAAGGAGAGTAGAGTGAAGAGTGAATCTAAAAAGACAAACAGAAGATATATGGCACTGTTCATCCTTTTGTTTCTCAACATACACTGTTGTCTTTGGCCTGAATGTGTTCCCAATACAGAAGACACATAGAGACCCACAGCATGTTCATTCAGTCATACTCCTATCTGACATCTAAAATATTAACCACGACCAGTTTTCATATAAGAAAGTGGGAGAAAAAGAGGGATAAAGACTTAAATAATGTTAAATATGGCTAATTCACCACTTCCTTAGCTGGTCAAAAGACCTTGGTTGATGATTATAACTACCTTAATCCACAATACATTCCGTATTCTCCTTACCCTTAGCCAGTAAATTTCTGGACAGGGTTCCTTAGTGTGGTAAACCAAATCATCTTTCCTACAGAATCTGACACCTTGCATTGCCACAGTATTCCACTGATCAGGGCTATAAACAAGCACAAAGAAGTAAAAAGAGGCACCCAGTGAACCTCCTGGATTCCAATAATAATCTTCTTTTTGCCCAATACATTCCAGCTAATGGGATCAGTAACCCCAGTTAGTTCTGTTCTTGTTGATTTAGAGACAGGAGAAGCCCAAAATGGCCAGGAGTAGATTTAGCCTCCAATTTGTTGGAATCATGAATGTATTTTTTTGAGCAAATATTCCTTCTTTGGGTACTAGAACCCCCATACCTACCAAGTTCAAGGTTGCAGTGATAAGAAGAAAAATTCCTCAGAATGTTACTATATGTAATATTGAAAGGGACCACCTTCACTGTCATCTCTTGGTTCCCACATCTATCCATTCTGGGCATATATGAGCTGAGATTTAAGGCATGTATCACATCTCCTGTAAGCCTACTATGTTGTATTTCTTCCCCAAAATTGAGGTCCTTGATGGTATGAGTATGCAACCCTTAAATCCCATTAGGCTACTTCTTCTTTTATCAGTTTTCCATGCATTCTCAACAGGGGTACCCCCAAGTGGGGGATATTGGGTTTTGAGTGTAAAAAATCTGGAATATTATAATAGTATTTAATAGCAGGAGAAGGACAAGATGGGGGGTGGGTGCGATTAGAAAAGCAATGTCTAAAAAGATTCTATAGGAGATAGATAGCAAAAAAATGTTGAGAAACACTGAATTACTATGAAAAAAATATTGAGAAACACTGAATTATTATATACTTTCATTTAAAACACTATTTACAAAAGTACGGGTAGTATCTTGGAAAACCACAAAGGATAGTGTGATACCCTGAGGGTAGGTACCACCTGTATGTCAAAAGAGACAAGAAGGAGGAACAGTTAAAAGAACTTGGAAGCGCATACTCATATTTAAATGACCAATTTGAGAGGAGATGTGACCTTTTGTTGAGAAAAACAGCCAATTTAAAGAACCCCTTTGGGAAAGACTTCAGGGTAACAAGTTTCCTAACCTTACTTTCCTACTTTTTTCTGATCTCTTGCCACAGTTTCCAATTTTCTGTACTGGAAGCTATACAGAAAGGGTACCCATTGATATAGGCTATCCAGGTCAGCCTCCTAGGTCAGAGAGCAGAGTGTAAAAAGGTGGAGGGGTAAACAGATGCTATTCAACACAATAACATTTAAGGATAACCAACAAAACGGAGATATTTTCTAAAATTTGTCTGTTGCTTTATTGAAAGTGAAAACATATGGATTAATCATTATGTTTGAAATACGTTTCTAAATAAAATATTCTTGAATCAATCTCAGTCTAAATTAAGATGGGAAACAACTGATGAAAATATACTGAGACAATGGTATGATAGTGGATAAAATTTTCATAATTTCTAACAAAGGTATTACAGAGTTATTACCACCTTGAGTTCAAGGTAACCTTCATTATCACTTTTATATAGGATAGTGTATTCAGAAGTCTATGGAGAAAGTCTATAGAGAAGACAAATTTTGTCTAAAAATAAGAAGAGTTAGTTTGTTTTTTAGCCTAAGTATAACATATCAACATTGAGTTAATTAACCACTACTAAGTAAAAAAAATTCCTTTCCAAAACACCCCCTCTGTATGGTCTGGACACTTGATAGTCATACCTTTCTCAGTGTAGTGCATATGTCTATCCACAGTTACCAGGGGACCAGGGAATATCAGGAGGAACCCCAAGTGGATCATATGGGTTTCACATGCATTATTCCCTGCTCTCATTGTGTAAAACTGCCTTATAGCCTTCTGCTGGTTAGGGTCATAGCCTGATGGTTCTCAAGGAATAGCCTCATATGGTGGGCTCAGTACTGGCTTCTGTTCCTTAAAGTTAGACATTCAGAGGCAGCTGTAGCTAGATATACATTGGTAAAATACTTCATGAAATTGGGCCCATAAATAGCCGCCACGTCTTCCATTTTGGCCACTTTTTTATTCTGCTCTTCATCCCATTTTGGGGGTGGTCACTGAAGAAAGCTGGCTAAGTCATTTTGTCTACTTCATTGTTCAGTGCCTCTTCCATGGTGGATGCTTTCTGGTGTAAAGTAAATACAAAATTTTTTACTTTGTGTCCTGTGCCATATGTCCATTTGCACACCTCTGTTAGGGATTTTGTCTCTGACCTTTCAGTCTTTTTTCATCCAAGCCTCTGACCAGTTGACCAAGACAATGGTCAGTAATATGGATCTATATATATATTCTTAACTCAGGTCATTTTTTGCTCACTGTGTCACATTGGCATTATGTCCATCAGTGTGGTTCAATATGGTTTATATGGGATTTCTCTGTAGCCCAAATCTTTTTGACTTTAGTTTGATACAGGGCAGGAGAGTTGACATAGTCCTGAGACAAAACTGTAAGTTAATTTTATCCATCCCACATGAATGCAAACTGTTTCTGACTTATTTTATAATTGGAATGTTAAAAAATGCATGTGTGAAATTAAAAAAACACATACCATATGCCAGAGGTATTATTAATCTGCTCTAGCAGTGACACAACAGCTACTATTGGAGTTACTACTTGGTAGAGCCTGAAATAGACTATGGGTAATTCTCTAATTTCTGCAACGACCACAACAGCAAATTAAATGGATATGTGATAGGACCCCATTACCTCTGCATCTCTTACGTGTTTAATGGTTGCACTAATCTTCATCATACTCCTCAGGAAAAAATATTGTTTTCTTGGATGGAGTTGAGGTTGGGGGAGTAGTTTCAAAGTATTCCATTTGGCTTTCCATAGTACATTAGCTCTTATGCCATAGACCAGGGACTCAATGTAGAGTCACCCCTATTGCCAAGTACACCAATTCCATTTATGTGGTCAGGAATTGAGAAAATGAGCACTGAATTGGTGTGCAGACCCAGTGGATTCACTGTGGGCTAGACTTTCACCAAAACTCAATTTATTACCTGGCTCCTATAGGTTCTCATTTGAACAAGAGAGAAAGAAGGAGAGCAAGACAATGCTTTGGGTCTCTGGGTGTTGATGCCAACTCAGATTCTGTTTGCCATAGTCCTTGAAATGTTTGTGTATAAAGAAATAGAGAAGGAGCTACGGAAGGGTGGGAAAGTTGTCAGACTGTGTGGAAAATCAGTGAAAGAGAGGGAGAACTTTGGATGCAGACAAGGAGGTTCAGCAAAGCCATTTGTGCACTTGAACCAAAGTTGGTCAACAGAGCCCTGTGTTTCCTGGAAGGGATCGACCTTAGCATTCCTACACATTTAGTCACTCAACAATCCTCTCACCTTTTGTTTAGAGAAGTTGAGTTCAATCTCCCTCCCCTATTATGATAGTCTTGAAGAAAGTCTTCCTTGTTTCTTTAACTTGTCTCATGCAATTTTCTTTACACATAGACAACCACTAATCTACTTTCTATCTCTATGTATTTGCCTATTCTGGACATTTCATATTAGTGGAATCATATAATACTGAAGTGACTGACCTCTTTCATTTGGCATGATGCTTTCAAGTTCCATCATGTTGTAGCATGTTTCAGTACTTAATTCCTTTTTACTGCCAAATAATATTTCATTGTGATGGCTATAGCATGTTTAGTTTATTCATTCAGCAGTTGATAGGCATTAGGGTTCTTTCTGTTTTCTGTCTATTATGAATAAGGCTGCTATAAGCATTCATGTACAAGTTTTCTGTGGATATTTTTTTCATTTTTCTTGGGTATATACCTAGGAGTGAAGTTGCTGGATATCTTCTTATGTAATATTTAGAATAACTGCCGAACTGTTTCCCAAAGTGGCTGCACCATTCTGCCTTCCCACCAACAATGTATGAGGGTTCAAATTTCACTTTACCCTTGCCAACCCTTGTTACTATCTATTTTATCACAGCAAGTCTAGTGGTTTTAAAATGGTATTTCATTGAGGTTTTGATTTCATTTCCTAATGATTAATGAAATTGAGCATCTTTTAATGTGCTTATCTTCTTTGGAGAAATATCTGTTCAAATCTTTCACATAGATCTAAACTTTAAATAATCTTGTCTTGATTTTTCAAGTTTGAGAAGATTTTCAAAGAGACATTTCAATTGTCATTTTTGTGCAGTTATATATGTAGAAAACACAACAAAAAAGAATTTCATGTGGATCATGAGGAAATAGAAACTTTTTTTTCTTTATTAGTCATGCTATTTATTTCTGGATCTCAACCAGTGTTGACTTAAACCATGAACCACATCTTCAAAGCTTGAACTTGTTCTCTAAAATATACATAGAGTTGAAATGCAGACATTCAAATTCTTCGTTATTGAGTGTTATTTAATGTTCCTTTTTATAAAGCCAAGTATGCCCCACTCTAACAAATACTGGAATAAAAACTCTACATTTACAAAACTAATAAATTAGGGTAAAATTATATATACACTATAAAGTATTCTTTCTTTTGCCAAGAAAAGTAAGAAAGAAATGATTACAGGATTCTTTTAAAACATTTGTCCACTGGATTTAATCATCATCTGACTAATTGATAGTGAGTTTGTATGAGATATTTATGAAACGTAAAATTTTCTCCATAAAAGGAGAAAATCATGTATTTGAATAGTCATGTTCAAATAACAACATATGCAGAAATAAATACAAGTCAATCCTCCCAGTACAATTAAATCAGTTTAGCTATAAGTGTATTACTATTCCTCCTGTAGTATAGTGAAAACAGAACTAGAGTTAGATTCAGAAGAATTGCGTTTGTGGCCTAGATGTGTAGCATAACGGTTGAGTGAACTTGGGCAAGAAAGGAGAAAATATTTGGCAAGCTTTAAAGTTTTATGCAAATATAAGGTGTTAATAGTTGTAAACCTGACAATTAAAAGGAATATAAAGAACAGAAGATAGCAGGGAAGCTCATCTAAGGTAGGGGGGAGCTATCTATCTATATCTGTATCTATATCTATATCTATCTATATAACATAACCAGACCTTATAATGACTTTTAAGTAGCTGATGATCAATCATACAGGTAATAGTTGACAGTTATTTTCCTTCTTTACCACAGACAGAACAAGAAATTTTGTAATCTAGGGAAATTAAAATAAAGACTTTCTTAAAATTTCCAAGCGTAATAACTAACATTCTCTATCAAAGAATGTTTCCCAATGAAATCAGAATATCTAGACTTGTATTGAAATAAACCTCTGTGAGATAACATGTTTTGAAAAGATTTTTAGAAACACAATAGCTTGTGGTGACACAAGAGGACAATTTTACACTTACTTCTGGAAAGAATTCTACAATAAGCAAATTTATGATAACAAAACTAACATTAACCTTCAGTCCCACCCAATAGCTGACCTGCTAAGTTTCTCTGGTCAAATTGCTTTCTCACTCTATAAATTATTTGCAAATTTCTCCACTCCTTGTATCCTATTCTCTGTGCCCCTCCCTGTCAGCAAATGACCTCCCTTGCTATTTGACAGAAGAAAAGAAAGAGGAAGTCATTCAGCTTCCTTCCACCAATCTTGCAAGCCTTTATGTATACTCATTCTCTTCTCTGTTCTTTCCCTTTCAAAAGAGGTGTCCCTCATCACATCCAAGCCCAATTTTTCTATCTGAGCTTCTAACCTACACCTTCCTGCCCTCTCAAGAACCTCAACTCACACCACTGGTTATTATTTCTTTTTCCTTTACATTCAAATTTTCCCTTTCAAGTGTTTGCATTAAAGCATGATCAAGCCTATAATACAACAGACAACAAGCACAAAACCTTCCTAAATCAAACAAACTTTTCTAGCTAACAAACCATCTCCTTCCTGCTTTTGCTAAGAAGATATGGAGGAGTTTTGAAATTAAAAAAAAATGTTGTTGAATCTTAAAATCTACATAAAGGATCTTTTCAAACTGCATTAAAAGATCACAATCCTATCACAGTATTTTTCTAAAAGTTTCAACTGCTAAACTATAAATTTCCTAGATAATTGTTTGGAATTTTAACTCGAAATTTTTTCAATATGTGGTCAGATATACTGTGAATTTCCCATTCTTGCATATCATTTGATGAGTCTAGATATTCTGAAAATTTCCAACGACACATGAAAAAATCTGTAATTGCCCATAATAAAAATTGCATCTCACTGGTGCTTTCTCCAGTTTTACTGTGGAAGAATTTCTGCTAATGAAAGAGCAGTGAAATAATATTATAATAAAATAACAAAGCCTTGCTTACTATAATAAAGATTTATAGACTAAAACATGAACTGGTATTTCTCTAACACAATTAGAGTTCCCAAACAAAATTTATTGAAAATCCAAAGGACTTTGAATATCAAAGACAATTTTTTAAAAAGAAATTTTATAAGACTTACACCATCAGATTACAAGGATTACTATAAAGCTATAATAATTAAGAGAGTGTGATGTTGGCATAAAACTATTCAAATAAACCAATGACTAGAATAGAGAGTCAAGAAGTAGATTTATATATACTGAGTCATTTTATTTATAAATAAACATGCCAATGCCAGTCAGTGGAGAATGGGTAGCCTTTTCAATAAATGGTACTAGAAAATTAAATATAAATAAGAAAGAAAGAAATCTGTACTCTTATGTTTACCATAATAAAGAAGAAATTCAATTATGACTATTGATGCAAAAGAGAAAGGTAAAACAATAATACTTGTAGAAGGAAACATAAGAGTATATCTTCATGACCTTAGAGTAGGCAAAGGTTTCTTTAGTAAGACATACAAAAAATTCACTGAAAATTTCTAACTGTACAACATTAAATTATCTGTTCATCAAAAATTATTATCAAGAGAGTTAATAAATAAGACATACTTGAAGAAATTATTCACAATAAATATACTGGACAAATGACTCATACTGAGAATATAAAGGACTCTACTAAGCAAATATTTTAAAAATCTCGATTTGAAAAAAAAACTCTATTTAAATGAAAATGGCCAAAAGACTGACCAAGCATTTAACAAAAGAGGATGTTCAAATAGTCAATAAGCATATGAAAAGTTTCACATCATTAATCAAAGAAATGCAAATTAAAACCACAGAATACCCACCACAGTGGCTAAAATTAAAATGAGAAAACATTCCAAGTGTTAGAACAGAGAGGGAGTAAGGAAAACCCTCATACATTGCTGATTTTAGTGTAAATTGGTACAACCACTTTGGCAAACTTTTAGGTAGTATTTAGGAAAATTAAACCTACATTTACCTTAGACCTATTATTTCTACTCTTTGATATTCCTAAGAGTGCATATGAGTTACAAATCATTTATTCATAGGAGCTTTCTTTACAGTACCCAAGTACTTGAAAAAACTTAAATGGCCATAAACAATAGAATGGATATATAGATTATGTACTATGCATACTTAGAGGAATACTACACAGCAATAAAAAAGAACAAATTAGCGATAACCACACATAAATAGATCTCACAAATGTTGATTGAAAGAACTCATGCATAATATATGACTCTATTTATACTAGCTTCAAGGATAGGTGAAACAAATCTATGGTGATAAATATGATAAATATCAGAATATTGGTTATCTCTAGAGGAAGGACCCTAGGATGGAACACAGAATGAGGGAATCTTCTGGAATTCAATATCTTGGTCTGAGTAGTGGTTATATAAATGTATTCATATTGAAAAATCATATATTAAACTTTCTCCAGCCATACACTTAAAATTAGAGCAATTAACTGTATAGATGTAGACTTCAGGTATAAAATAAACACACACACACACACACACACACACACACACACACTCACACTCAGACTCACACAAGAATAGTTATGATCAAATGCTCTGAAAATGTAGAGGAGAAAGTCATTACTTTTACTTGTGATACGTTCAGCTGAAGAGGTGCCCAGCCATCCTATCACATGCTTCATGCCCATGACTAAGCATAAGCAAGTCTGAAAAACACTTGGTCTGGTTAAATTTTTTTAGGCTGATACATAATGACGCCCTTCTATTTTCCTCATGCTTTGTGAGACTTTGCTGACAAGATCCTGAATCTTTTACAATTAATATTCTGACATGATGAATCACATTTGAAGATTGAAGGGTTTTTAAGGAAAATGTGTTTCTTTCTTCATAATGATTAATAACTTTATCCTGTAATACTAGTATTCTTAAGTTGTTACCTCCTTTTTCTTTCAGAATATGAAGCCTATAGTTAATCTGGATGTGGTTTTCAAATAGGAATGTAGTGTAGAGCTTGTCTTTTCAGTAACCTATAGTTTCCAGGATGCCTACCATTCTCCCACCTGCTCCCATATTTTTGACATCTCTTGAAAATGCTTATATAGGTTTATTTTGTTGCATGCTTAATTTTGTAGTACTAATAGGCTCCTAATTAAGTGATACAAATGAATGAATTGAACGTATTTCCCGTAATACTTGATGTTAAAATTAGAGAGCATCTATGTACAAAAAAAGAAATAAAAATAAAAGATAATTTATTAACCTGATTACGTTTACACTTATTTTTCTGTATTGTGTAAGAAAAACTTTTAGAGCCATGAGTGTCAATTATCACGTGAAATATGTTGAATTTCTTAGATATATATAAAATCTATATGTTCTATCTCACATAAAATGTATGGCTTAATAAATCTTTTTCTTTGATACAATCAAAGCAAAAGGTTTTGCATAATAAAACAATTTTAAGAAAATAATTAAAACTATAAACATAATTTAAAGGATAATTATTCTTTTCTTTTAAAACATTACTCCTATTTGGTCATAATGTACATGAGATGAGTCGAAAGTAAGCAATACATTTTTAATTTGCAAGTTACTTCAAAAGTGATGCTAAATTTCATTTGAATATCAAATATAATCTGAGTTTAGCAAAAATAATTAATCAACTCAAATATGATTTATCTTCAGCTTTGTGAGCCAACACAAAAATTCATGCATCCAAAATATCATTCAGGATTAAGTATTATCATTTTAAAGTAATTTTTCTTACTATTTGTCCTATTTGTCTCCTTACCTCTTCAGACTGTTTTCTCTTTCAGTCAAAAGTTTAAAATATGATATTAGGATAGTATTAATTCCTAACATTTATCATACTTATTTATTACATAGCCAACAATCTTGCCAAGAAATATAAATTAAGTAAAATTGATT
The DNA here is from genome assembly GCF_965194825.1 of Balaenoptera physalus. Lineage (NCBI taxonomy): Eukaryota > Metazoa > Chordata > Mammalia > Artiodactyla > Balaenopteridae > Balaenoptera > Balaenoptera physalus. The sequence continues at coordinate 37,821,585 of NC_138892.1, read as the reverse complement.
TGAGCAGTGATTTTTAAGACTCTGGGCTTTGAAACATTCACTGACTACCACCATTGCATTCATATTCCGTGCTCCCTTTGGTTATGCCCCTGCCTATAAGTGATTCCTGTTCCCCTACACTGAGAGTCTGCTTCTTGATTATTTCTCTTTTGATGTTTGGTCTTGATGAGTGTTACTTTCATAAGAAGTGGAGAGTGATTCAGGATTCTCTGCTTAAAATGGGAGAGCAGGCAAGGAAGGAGATCTATAATCAAAATGAGGGGAAAATAGTAAGCTGAACATTTATACTGACCTTCAGCTCACTATTTTTCCCTCAATCCAATCTATTCCCCAAAAATCATGTTTAAATGCAAATAGGATCATGTCACTTGAAAGGTCCTCAGTGTCTTTCTTTTGATTCTAGGATCTAATTCAAAATCCTCAACATGGCCTGCATCATTTGGTCCATGGCTAACAAAGCCAATGTTCTACAGGCTACATAGTTTTTCCAGAAATATACATTCAGCTAATTACTTGAGTGAAGCAAACTAATTGGAATAAAATGCGAGATGCCTTCCATATTCCAAACAATACCAAATAAAAATGGGATATGTGCCTGAACAACTCCTCCTTCTTTTCATGCAAGCTGTTACTATGCCTCATCCTGGTGGGCTTTTGGAATTAAAAAGTATTTAGCATAGCAAGGGTGTTATGGCTATGGAAATCTCTTCATAAATGGATGCTAAACAAGGAAATTCTTTAATGCTATTTTAAAACAAAATATATTTAAATGAATTAATAACTCCATGATATTCTGTCATAAGATATTCCATTTTCAACTACTAATTTATTTGAATGGAAAGCTAAGTACATACATATCAAATATGTATATATTTATTGAATATATATGTTTAAAGAATTGTTTCGCGGGCCACCTTTCCTTGCAGGTGTTCATAGAAGTATTCAAGACATAAAAGCTAAATATAGAACTAAATGATATTTGTTCATGTCACCTATCAGTAAATATCAATGATTGAAATCCTTCAGAATTCATTCGAGATTAAGCAATCCTTTTTTTTTTCCTTCCAGATATAGTTTGAAGTGTACCTTTAGCTATTCTCCTGTGACTAAAATTTTCAAATCTCGTTTTAGTGTTTGGTGATATAGACATATTTTCCAACATGGCTCAAAATGCATTTCATGCACTAAAAGTTTTCTATGGGTTTTAATAGGTGCTTTATGAAAAAAAAATCAAATATCAATATCATACTAGGAAAATTTGGGGTTAAATAAAATGAAATAGGTTTCTCTACTGCAGGACTTCTTAGACACTTTAATAGTCCAATATGCATTGAGATTCGATAATAGTAAAATTGTGTGCTGTAATTTTCAAAATTATTTAGTCAAATACCTACTGAAAGAGAGCACTACTTCATGAAACTTTGAAAGGGCTGGCAGAAATGCACATTGATAGGTAATTTGCTTATTGTATTCTAACTTTCATAACTAAAACTAAATATTGTTTCTTCTGATGCTTCATTTAGTATCTGAATAGAATTATCTTGTAACATTTTTTCTCATTGAAATAACGTGAGAAATTGAAAGCATCTTTTGGTTCACCTGCTGTATTTTGGAAGGTCCTGTCTTAAACATTATTTCTTTTGTAAGACTTTCTCTCACCATACAGTAACTACATAGTCTATCTTCTCTCACATCACCATTTTAATTTCCTCATGATATATGTATCCTCCCATCTGCTTCCTCTCACTAGAATTATCTACTTCATTACTATAGTCCCAAAGCCTAGGCAGTGGTTGACACATAGTAAGTTCTCAATTAATATTTGTTAAATAAATGAATGAATTCTTTAGGGCTTTATGGCTTGTAGAAATTTAAACAAAATAGTTACATACATAAAAGCAGTATAAATCAGGATTAAAGGCCACATGCCCTACTAAAGGATATCATTTCAGTTAGTTAAAGTTTTACCAATATTTTAGTGAAAAACATCAAGCCAATAGTCATAATATCAAAAGACATGTGCCTCTGTGGAAAAATCATGAACCTGTAGCAACCCTAGCAGGTTGTTGTATGGGAACATAATGTTTCTCAATGCAATAGTTCACTCTTCTTTGAACAGTTCACCATTTCCTTTAAAGCCAGTTAACACTGAAAACTATGATATAACTGGACAATGCTGTATTTGCCATTTTTGGAAAGCCTTGACAATCAAAATTTAAAATATGCATTTAAAATACACAACCGCAAAGCACTTCACTTCATAAGAAGAAGCTTAGAACTTGGATATTTCCAATATACTTAGCTGTATAATGATTATCTCAAAAGATTCTTATTTATTTACTAAAAGAAAGAAAGCTTTTAAATATAAAAAAATCAATTACAAATGTTTGTAAGAATAGTTAGCAAAAAACCTCAAATAGAATTCTTTCATTCTACAATACTGTTATGTAAAGTTTTTTTTTTTTAACATCTTTATTGGAGTATAATTGCTTTACAATGTTGTGTTAGTTTCTGCTGTATAACAAAGTGAATCAGCTATATGTATACATATATCCCCATATCCCCTCCCTTTTTCATCTCCCTCCCACCCTCCCTATACCACCCCTCTAGGTGGACACAAAGCACTGAGCTGATCTCCCTGTGCTATGCAGCTGCTTCCCACTAGCTATCTGTTTTACATTTGGTAGTGTATATATGTGAATGCTACTCTCTCACTTCGTCCCAGCTTACCCTTCCCCCTCCCCATGTCCTCAAGTCCATTCTCTGCGTCTGCGTCTTTATTCCTGTCCTGCCCCTAGGTTCTTCAGAACCATTTGTGGTTTTTTTTTTTCCATATATATGTGTTAGCATACGGTACTTGTTTTCCTGTTTGTGACTTACTTCACTCTGTATGACAGACTCTAGGTCCATCCACCTCACTACAAATACATGACTTTCGTTTCTTTTTATGGCTGAGTAATATTCCATTGTATATATGTGCCACATCTTCTTTATCCATTCATCTGTCGAGGGACATTTAGGTTGCTTCCATGTCCTGGCTATTGGAAATAGTGCTGCAGTGAACACTGGTACGTGACTCTTTTTGAATTATGGTTTTCTCAGGGTATATGCCCAGTAGTGGGATTGCTGGGTCGTATGGTAGTTCTATTTTCAGTTTTTTGAGGAACCTCCATAGTTCTCCATAGTGGCTGTATCAATTTACATTCCCACCAACAGTGCAAGAGGGTTCCCTTTAATAACACAATGTTAAATTATACTTGCCACAATAATATTTTAAGCTGTAGTTTCAAGTATGGAAATTTTTAGTGTTCAAAATATTGAATTATGTTATTTCTTTTTCAATATTGTCATTTGCCCATTAAATAAAATGGATTTTTAAAGTGAATCATTTTAGTTTTTAAATTTTTTTTTGTGCTTCTAATTACTCACTCGAAATTGGATTTGGTCACTATTTGAAAAAAAATTTTAGTAATGGCAAGGAACATTTTACTTTCTGTTAATGCTCCATCTTGAACTGTATTCAACTTGAATTACAGTCAAAGCAAATTGCAAATTGCATAAATGTTTTATTCATAGTAAATAATTGTGTCCTTTTATCTGGGGAACAAAAAGCACACACAACAAAATAGTTTCTTATTTGCAGACTGATAAAATAAAGTAGAACATGTTATTATTAATGTGATCATTTATTTTATTGTTCAAACTGGGACAGTTTTGAGAGAGTAAGGGGACCTAAAATTAATCACATAATTTAAAATATTTATTTATTGACTTTAAAAATTATTTTATTATTTGTGGTGGATATATAAAATAGTTATAATCATAACTATAATCATATGACCTTATGACTAAAATATACTAAAACATACACTAAAATATTCATAAAGCACTTTTTTCCAATAGCCCAGATTGGAAATTACCAAAATGTCTATCAAAATTAGAATGTGTAAGTAAATTTGGTATGTTCACATAATGGAAATCTACAGAATAATGAGAATGAGTTAACCAGAACTATAAATATTAGGGAATATGGAAACATTATTATCAATATTTTGCGATAAGAAGCCAAATAAAGAAGACTACATAGTGTATGAGTCCATTTATATAAAATTTGAAACTGGCAAAACAGATCTATAGCTTAATAGCAAGTAGAAAGGGGCATAAAGAGGGCTTATGTGTTCTTGGTAGTGTTCTGTTTCTTGATTTCATCGTTGGGTTCAATTAGTAAAACTCTTTGGAGATGTACACATATTATTTGTGAACTTGTAGACATATGCTTCAATTAATAGTTTTTTTAAATCACTCATATACTCCATATGCAAAATTATTCTTGGTAAGCATGCATAAACTTTACTGAGATCTATAAACGTATCTTATTCTAATGTCATGTCTTCTATCTTTCTGAGGAATAAATTGTCTCTCTTTTTTTCGTAAAGTGGTCTGCAAATTATCTTCAAAATTGCATTTATGGTTGGTACATTTGAAATGGTTGACGTGTTTAATTAAACCACTTCTAGAGACCGTAATCTTCTTTGAGGAAATAATCTCCCGATAGGTACTGAGGTAAAGGAAACTCAGAGAAGATTCTGGTAAATGGAGGATACTCTCACTTCTATTTTTTTATACTGAAATAGATAATTATTTCAACCCACATATTTTCAAATGTACTTGTCTTTTTTGCCTTAACTCAGAGAAACTTTTTCTTACAGTTTACAGCAAACTAAACAATAAATTAACTCTATATTTACTTTTCTAAATGTCACAAAATTTAGATGCTGCAAAATCATTAGGCTTCTCGAGTTAATTCAGTTTTGGCATAGAATGTAAGTTTATTCAATTAAGTATACAAATTCCTTCAAAGAGTCTTAAGACAAATCAATATATGATAATAATTACCCTATTTCAAAACTATATCTCATATACCATTTATGTTTCTATCATCTAATCTGTTTACTTCCTCCCTTGCTTTTGTAGGAAACAAATGAATTCCTGTTTGCAAGTGTCATTTTCAGTAATTGTAACTTACCAAGAATTCTAAAAGCTGTAGACTGTTATTGCATTATTTATTGGTTTTAGGCTTCCAAATGATTTTGGCCAAATGCAACCAATTTAGAACACAAATTCATAAAATAAACTCAATATTATTCTAAGGCACTTAATTTACAAGGTAGTTTCATCAAAGGCTCAACATTTTAAAAATCTGGTTGCTGATAGGCAATGAAGAAAGAAAGCACATAATGCTATGCTGTAGTATCAGTATTTATTATCAGCTTCACTGTAAAATAGTTTAATTAGGTAACAGTGTATAATACAAAAATACTTGTGAACATGGACAATTTTATTTTGATTGGTAGAATATCACAGCTTGTTTCTACACAATTATAAATTTGTGTGTGCACCACAATCAAAATCAAACCACATTACTCCTCTGAGGGTTCTGAATTTGATAAGAAAACAGGTTTTCCATGACATTGTGCTCCATCAAAATTTGTGTTTGAATTTTCACTACAAAACCACAAATTTTATGTTCAATGTTGAATTTTTAAACTGAATTTACAGTAGTATTCATAACAATGTCAGGTATTTCACTTTGTACAAAATGAACTTCCCAATGCTTTACTTTGAATTCATGAAATGAAAGCAGTAGATTAATTCAACAGCTGATTTTCTCTCTGAAGCATCAGATAACACTGATGAAAAAGTCATCGTTGATATGAAACAATTATCCTTTACTTGTTCCCAAAGTTCTGCTAACGGAGCAACACATTAAAAGTGGCTGTCTTACCTTTTGTACATGTAAAAGAAATTTGGGGAAAAATGTGAAATTAGTTTAGAAGAGTAGTTATTTGCTCTAAATAAAAGTCATGGTTCGAGAGAAATCCATAAACACATTTTCTACAGCTACGTGAGTTAATTATTCATCTTGTGGGGCACCATCTTCTTAAAATGAAGACTTACATTTGAAGTAGATGCTGATGCCTCTTAAGCAGATTTTATGACTTTTTACTTTCATGGGCCATTGATATCATCATGAGGCCCATGGCAGATGTTAAATGTAAGCAAACAAAATTTCAAAATGTTAACAAACATAAAATAAATGCATATTTTAATACTATGTATTTATATCAAATCATAAGTGGCAAAACTGTAGAAACAAGAACATTCAGAATCTCTATGCTCTCTAAACCATGGGCCTCAGGCTCTTTTTCTTGCTCACATTTTGTACAGCTAACCTATAATTTCCCACTGATAATGCTAACTGTTCTCACACAGCTTCACGTTATCTTACAGGCTGTGAATGGGCCATGACACAGCTGATGGTCACATCAGTGCCTAGCAGAGGCTCAGAAGGTCTTGCTCTTCATGCTGCCCTTGAAGAGAGTTGTTTGTTCACTTGTGCCTGGAAAACGCAGTGGAAAAGAGATAGATTGATACTGGTTGTTTTTCCATTTTGTGTGCACTTTGAAGTGAAAACTCTGTGCACTGCACATGTATTTCAGATACTACTAGAAAATATGACGGTAAAAAATGGGCAGAGTGGAGTTAACCAATTGCATGTCAGTTTATTTTAATGCACTACTGGTAATAATTAAAAAGCAAAAACTCTGAGGCATACGCTAAACCAGATGAGATTCTAGGTCAATAGTCATAAACCAAGAAGAAAAGTTTTGCTGACTGTGATCATGAAAGAATTCTTAGAAGAGGTGGCACTGAATTTGGGATTTAAAAGATGAAGAAGTGTTTAACAGGCAGAAATGGGAGTGAAGATACTTGAGTCAGAGAGAATGGCTGTAGCAAAAATTCACGACCTATTTTACTGTCAATAAGTAAGGCAATTTTCTTGTTCTTTGTAGCAGTAACACAAAAGCTCAAGATATAGTCAAATCCCCTTAGAAACACTAATGCTTTTCATACCAATAAAATCTTCAGTACATTTTCTTGATACATCCCAATTGTGGATCATACCACTGATGGTAAAAGATGATTTCATTTATGTGAACACAGTGTTAAAAAAATTAAATCAAATACTGAGACAAATATTCTCTTCAATCTTTCTAATTATTTCAAAAGGAAAATCTCACTTTATTGCTTATTTGTCTTTATTTAACACCTTTCTAGATTTGATAATATATGTTTTTCAAGTAATAATTATCTGGAAAAAGTTTGCATACTTGTTAAAGTAAAAATTTAATAAATTTTATTTTAATTAATTAATTAATTAAACTGTTTTATTTTTATTATTAATTTTTATATTTTATTTGTAAAAATTGATGCTTTTTTATTTAAAGGCACGATATAAAGTTTTCCTTTAAAATAAATTTCTTTAAGTGAAAAAAGAAAACTTGATTTAAATATAGTATTTAGTAAATAATAGTTAATACAGTTTGCAAAACGGTAAAAATGTCAAAGGTCAAAGTGCCTAAATTTGGGGAAATAGTAATGTAATAAAAATGTAATAGTAATAGAAATAGTTCAAGATTTGAAAGCAATCTATAAAGAAAATTCTAAATTCACCAACATAGTGACCAGGCATTTCAATGTGTCAAAATAAGGACCACTTAAATTTGTCTTTTACAAAGACATTGCTTTTCCAGATGTCCTATATAAAATCCAACATTCATTTAATTCCAAGATTTATCTCTATCTTTCAACATGTAGTCAACCTGGAAAATTTTAGAGTGGTTCATATAATTTTTCTTGAATATTTCCCATGAATTCTACAGTTGTGATATGGTCATGTCTGGAATCTGACCTCTCCCTTCCAAAAGAACATATTCTACAGAAATTGGCAGGGAAATGTTATATAAAATATTTTTAAAGATTATTCAGTAAGTTAACAATTATGCCTGGCCATCAGAGTACTTTTAACTATAGTGTGTTTTTTTTACTACCTGCATAATAAATTTGGTTCATTTGGGTTGGAAAAATGTTTCTATTGTTTCTGAAAAAATTGGACATAAATGTATGGCTTTTATTCATTTAGTCAGACCTTGATGCATTTAAAAATAAGCTTAAGCATTGTATAGCAACCATTCCTTTATTTGCCATACAATATTAACAGCTTATTTAGAAAGGACCTTTTCAAATGATACCAAAAGAAAAAAAAAAGTTTAGTTATTGTTTATGTCACATGCATCGTTTCCTTGGTTAGATCAGAGATTGTGCTAATAGTTTAACTTTACATTGTAATTTATTTCTAAAAATTTGCCAAGACGCTGAACTCAGCCATTACTTCCATTCCTTTCTTACATCAGTTCCTACATCATGCCCTATGTTTCTAAATTAAGTTAAACATTAACTTGTAATCTGACATTCAGATAAGATTTACTGAACATTAATTATGAGTTGAAGTGATCTCAGAGCCTCAAAAATATTAGAGTGTTACAAAAACAGAAAGAAGCAGAGTCTCTGCTATTAAGTATAAATGCTAGTTAGGGAAAAACAAAATATAAACATGAGAAAACTAAGGGAATTTAAAAAGTAACTTGCAATTTACTATAAATTAATTAAAATAGTAGTTGAGAATTAAGAGATGGGAAATGAAAGGCAGCACATTCTCAGTGAAATTCCCAGATATACCACTTATTAGCTGTGTAATCTTGAGCAAGTTTCTCAACAATTCTATGACTCAATTTCCTCATCAGTAAAACGTGGGTCACATTAACACATATTAGGCAGGTAGGTTAGCTGTTCAACTCTCTCCCCTTCTATGTTAGTCAGGTTTTGCTGGGCAAGATTTGCCCATCTATAGACTCCATTTCTCAGCTATCATTGTAGCCAGGTGTGGCCATGTTACTAGTTCTTACTGAAGGAATCTGAACAGAAGTAATGTTTGTCTCTTCTGGACCAAGATTATTAAGAAGAGAGTGTTTTTCCTTCATGCTTTCTTTCTGATTCCACCAGCTGATGGCAGGTGTATGTGGGCGTACCTCTGCCCATCTACCAGGAATAATCCCCTTTGACTATTTAACTGAACCATTGGGATAAGCCATTTGTTAAAGTAGATTACCCTACTCTGATACAACTGACCTAAGGTTGTTGTGAGGAACGATTGAACATATAGCGTCACCCGTGATGAAAGCTCAATAAATATTATCAGTAGTGCTTTTACTGTGAAATATTTCTGGATATTTGCTTAGTTGCCTTATCAATTAGTTCTTTCTATAAGATAGATGAAAAAATGTCAATCAACTCTAACTTGAGAGAATTAAACAACAAACCCAACTTTTTAAGCCCATGTTACCAGTATGCCATTTGATCCAAAAAGTATTTCATATTATCCAAAGAAAACAAGTTATTCTGTCAGTAGTGAATCTCCAGGGTTTTGCACAATAAATGCCTGCTCTTTTATGTTTATTATTATAATTATTTGATAAATGAACAAATGCATGATCCAAATTGATAATCATCTCCAAAACTAGCATGTAGTAATTCTATAGATTGGTCTCAGATAATGCACTAAAAATGACTGGATAGGGGGTTCACAATTGTTTTTCAGCCTTCATGTATGTAGAAGAGAGTCAATATGTAAAGTAATCCAATGGTTAGTTTGACAAAGCAGTAACACTACATGTTTCCTGGTTGCTCTTTCAATGGAATCTAATCAAATCTTCAGTAATTCATTTCACAATCAACAATCTATCAATTTTGCTGGATGTATTGTGTTGGCCAAAAAGTTCGTTCGGGATTTTCCATAAGATGTTTATATTGGCTAACCCAATACAAATCCAACCTCACGTAGAAGTTACTATTTGACAGCTTATATCAGACATGTTATTTCTTAGGAGTTTTCTTTGCCTTGCCTGTCATTTTCTTAGTCACTTTCAGAATATCTGTCATCAGTTTCTTGTTTTTCACAGTAGCATCCTTTTATGATAAGCCATCATCCTCCAGCTCCTTACAATCATATAGGATTTCTGTCATCCACAAACCAGATAATTTTCCACTGGTTCAGAGTATTTCACAACCAGTTAATTGGCAAATGATCTCTACTTTTTGTTTTATTCTATAGGAAGTATTATAAATCCAAGCCACTGATACTGATTGTAAATTCAAATTAAGGATCTATTTTTGCACTGTAATGAACAATTTAAGTGCACCATATTTGCCACTTTTTATAAATTAAAAAAATAAAATTAAAACATTTCCCACAAATACAATAGTCTGAGCAAGGAAGACAATAGTCTGAGGAAATGTGGACTAAAAATCAGCATTGAATATTCTTTGTCCTGAGACAAAATTTGGGAGTAGAAGAACCAACTGTTCTCTATCAATGATCAAGATGGTTTTACCTGTAGATTTCCCAAAAAGATCTGCTTACAGAAGAATATATTTAGAATTGGATAACAATGTAAACTAAGGACCAATGAATATAAAAAGACAAATATAAGTCAGCAATTTTTCCAAAATCCTCGTGTAATTAATTTATAAATGAAGAAGAATTATAAATACCTTGGTAACTTAGCATTATGAAATAAATAATGAACTTTCACACAGACATATTCAAGAGTGAAGATCTCCTGACCAATTATGTTTCTACTACTAGAGATGTTTCCTGAGAAATTTATGTAAACTGATTTATATTTATTATGATTGAATTCTCCATGCATAAATTGAATGACAAAATTGTGTTTCCCTTAAAGAAAAACAAAAGAGTTATATTTCTTACATTTTGCTTCTTGAAGATTCTAAAAGAGGAATCCCCAAATCCTTTTTTATCATAAAATACAGGACCTGAACACACGAATAGTACAGCCCTCTGGTGTTGGCCGTGAATGTAATACATGTACTTTCATTTCAGTTGTGAGTCTATTCCATCTGATAGTGATTTACCTAAGGTAAATAAATGAATGCTGTTCTAAAACAAGAGGCCTAGAAGAGCTATATTAACTAATGCACTATACCTCTATTCAAACAGATTACCTCAGTCTTCCAGTTCTTACACGATCCAAAATCCAATTCCTTCCCCACATGAAAAAAATTGTATTACTGTATTCCTAACCAAATAATGTCCATATGTTATATTTTTTCAAAGTATTTTGTTCAGCATAACCTGTTCCTACTGAAGTCAAACGCCAGGAAAATCTACCTACAAGGGAAGCAATCATTTTAAAGGACTGCAGGTGATGTGGGTGGTTATTTGGCTTCCATTTACATAGAAAAATCAGGTGGAAAATTGAACACAACTAAATAGGAAAAGATATCTGTGAAGGGCCAGTGCTTCTGGATCCACTAAATGCTGTCATTCTGCCTAACTGGGCAGCTTTTGCTCGTCCATCCTTTCCATCGGAACTAGATAATAATGGCTAACATTTATTCACATGCATCATATGCCAGGTACTTTTCTAAGCACATTACATGCACTAAATTCCTTAATCCATACAGTAACCTATAAAAGTAGAGTCTATTATTATCCTTCCTCACCATTTGACAAATAATGCTACCAAAGCTAAATATTACCCATATTTATAGTTAGTATATAATTTGCCATCCTTTTTGAGACACTTTGAGAATAAAAGTATAAATAATAAAGATAAGACAGCAAACATACACTAGGACTATCCCAGGCACACCAAAACATATGGTCATCCCACCCATATTTCATAATGCATTTTAAAAAATAGAAGTTATGCTACATGTTAATGATTGTTTTTCTAGCACTTAAATATCTACAATTCCAAATTTTTATTTCACTAGTTCCAAATATTTGGGACTGACTGTATGGTACCTACTAAGTAGCAATGTTGAGAAACAGTTTTCAGCTATGTTTCTGCAAATAAGCAGAAAAACAACTTGGCAGAGGAGTTAGGAAAAATACAGAGAATTTTACGTTCCCTTTAGATATATAGAAATTTCAAACTTTTAAGCAAAATTGCTTAAGTCATTTCTTTAAAAGGGGTAATTGAAAAACAAATTAGGGTATTGTATGTAAACCTAAATCCATCTGCAAAGGTTAATTGTTCATCTCAGAAATGTCAACATGAAACAATACTAAAAGACATCATCCATTCCTTTAACACATTTGTTCAGGACACACATGGAAGCTAATATTTTAGACTTAGTCTAAATACTGCACTATACATAGTCTCAATTATTTAGAGAAATTGATTTAACTGACATTTATTGACTACCTACTGTGTGCCAAGCAGATAGGAATGGTGAGAAGAAAACAGTCAAATTCTACTTAAGGGTGTGTGGGGTGGGGGGAGAGAGAAAATGACTAATAATGTAAATAATCATATAGTCACAATGTATCAGATATTAATAATTGCTATAAAAATACATTATTGAAATAATGACTGGAGGGTAGCAGGGTACTTTTGATTGGGTTATTAAGGAATTCTTTTCTCAGGGGTAAACATTTGAGCTGAGATTTTTATTCTAGGAAGGAATCAATCATGATAAGGTTGGGAGAAGCATACAATGCAAAGGAAAGAGCAGATTCAAAGTCCTGAGATAGGAAAAAATTTGGGAGGTGAAGAGGATGAAGAAGCCAGTGGGTTAGAGCTCAGGCACAGCAGGAAAGAGGGTATCAGGTGAGGCTGGGAAGTCAGTCCTGGCCAGAGCACCAGTCTTCTGGACCCTGGTACTTGCTGTGGGTTTAATCAAAGTGCAATAAAATGCCTTTAGAGTTTTAATCAGCGGTACCATGAATTGTTATTCCTTTTAGACAGATCACTCTGGCTGCAGTGCAGAGTACAGATAGATTATAGGAAGGCAAAACGGAAACAATGATACCAACTAAGAGGTCTTCTAGGTAGCCAAACAGTGGTTTAGGTTTGGGAGGGGGCTTTGGAAGTGAGAAAAGGTGGATTGATTTGGAATGTATTTCAGAATTAGAACAAGCTAGATTTACTGGTAGACTTTCTGGTAAAGAAATTACAGCTCCTTTTTTTCTGACATAATTTTTGCTTAATTAATGAGATTAGTTTTTGCTGCTTTATTTTGTTTTGTTTTTTTTCACTTGTCACATAGTTAATGGATTTTGGGTGCTCAGTGAACTATCTAAAATTGTATGCAAAATAATCGAGTGCATTTATTAATATATACAATTTTGAAAGGAAGTCAGTTAATTACTTTTGTTGGGTAATCAGAGGTCCATGGCCCAGAGCAAGAGAGGAACTAGTGAGCTTATTTCCCTAAATATTTCACATATGCTTTTCCATTACCTATCTCCTTGTTTTCATCTCTTGCTACTCCTGTCTGGTAATTTACATTATAATAATACCAAGCTACCTCTTCTATGATATTTTTTTCTATAATATCTCTGCTCAGGCTGTATTTTCTTCCTCTTAGCATTTTTGGTTTATCAAACATTCCTCATCCTTCAAAATTTGGCTAAGATATAAACTTCTCCACAATGTGTTTTCTAAACTCTAAACTCAACTAACTTTTTTTCCCTAAATGTGCCTCAGAGTTTTTTTTTTTTTGAATGTAAGTTTTATTGTGTGTGTGTACCACAGGTTCAATATATATGAATTATGTCAAATTGATTACATTGTTTTTCAAAATAAAAAATTTTTGATATTTTACATCAGCTTCATAATATAAATGCAGAAAAACTATATTATTTTTTTCTAAAGTTCAGAAATAGCCATTTTGCTCATTCAGTATACTATAAACTACCTCGGACTTATTGAAAGGACATTCTATGTTTAAATCTTTTAAATTTTTATCCCCTGTGTGGAGCATAATGCCTGATTTGTGATAGACAATAAAGGAATGTAGGTATTATTTTTATTTACAGAGTTCCCAAAGACTAAAATCTTCTTTTATATTGTTTACTGTTCATATATGAAATAATATATGTTGTGCTGTTCTTGTCTAGTCTTTCTACTTTTAACTCATATGGAGGCCCGGTATTTCTTCTTAATGTTTTCAATTTATAAATTTTTATACCTAAATACAGGCAGAGAAACTGTGCTTTTTATTTGTGGTTGTTTTGAGGCTTTAAAAATTAATTCTCAGACAATTTTGATATATTTCCTCTTTGGGCTGCCACCATAGTTTCTCAATATAACTTTCCAATGTAGACAATGTAAATAATCACAAATTTATTTAATATCATTTGTATTATAATATGTATTTTAAAATTATAAAAGTATTGTAACCATATTACAAAATATGGAAAGAGGCAAGAAAAAAGTCACTCAGAATGCTACCAATTTAATACAACTACTGTGACGTGATGTTGTATCTCAAGCTAGGATTTCTTTTATCTTTTTACATACTTACAATTTCTACTCTCTTTTTCACTTTAAACTCCAAGGATTTTCCTTTTTGCTACAGATTCTTCATAATGTTTATTTTTAATAGTATGTAATATTCTTATATAAACTATTATTTATGTAAGAGTCCCTTATTAGAGTATATTTATGTATTTATTTTTATATCAGGGTTATTTCATTAGATAAGATCCACAGTACAGATGTTACTGGATCAAAGATTGTTAACATAAAGATTCCTTTTAATACATATTACCTAATATATTTCTTTTTTTTTTTTTTAATATATTTCTAATACAGTTGTATAACTACATCACCATCAGTGAAGGATAAAACTACTTTTATATCACATTCTCCAGTATAAATATTATTTATTATATTATGCTTAATGAGTACAATAATAAATGCTTTTTCATTTTGCCTTACTTTGCATTAGTTTGATAATGACCAAGGTTGAATTTTTTAAAATAAATATTTATGTACTAATTATATTTCCTCTTTTGTTTGCCTACTTCTATTTTAGTTATAATTTATTTTTTCTCATTAATTTGTAAGAATTATTTATAAAACAAGCAATTATTTCTGCTATATTTGCAATTCTGTTTTAAAACTAGTTAACATTTATTGAACACTAATTGAACTAGTCTGTGTCATAAGCACTGTGCCTAGGGGTTTACATACACTAGCTCATTAAATTTGCAAAGCTAGTTATGAGATAGGTGCTATTGTTAGTAAGGAAAAACAGAATCTAGATTAAAACAGACTCCAGAACTCTTACTATTGACACTTGCCTAGAAAAATCTAACCTGTTACATTTGACATATTGCTTTTGGGCTGTCTTTGAACATACTTAAAGCTTTGACTATGTAAGTTTATATTGTTCTTAATTTGTATTTTAGTTCTGGATTAGAAGAGAGTAAATACTAATTCCTAGTTATTTTCTGCTTAGTGAAATACATAGAAAAGATATGTGTTCCAGTGTTAGCTCTTTGAAATCAAAAGTCTAAAAAGTATTGGAAGTATGTGTACAGAAGCTGGATACTTCCAGTGCATCATCTCAGCTACATAGTCTGCAACATGAATAGTGCTCACTAGAGTTGGGGGTGTACAACACCACAATCGTACATTGTAACCCTGAATTGCTATAGCTTGGTATCTAACTACTAACTTATAAGATCAAATAAAATAAATATTTTAACTTGTCTACTGGGTACTTCTAGCTCTGTTTTCTGGAATACTGGGCTCTTAAATGTTCACGGTACTAGATTGTGGCTACTATGCTATGTGCCAATATAAAGAGTTGTTTTGTTTCTCTTGAAAACATTTCTTAAACCAAATATGTGACCTATATATTAATTCCTCAGCGTAAATAGTGGTTTAATAATGAGCACATAGGAAGTCAGCATCACAGGGGTAAAAAATTCTAAGGGTCTGAATCAGAAAGACTGTAGAAATTCATGTTCTGTCATTTACTATGTGACCTTGGGCAAGTGAATAAATTTGTTTCCTTACATTTAAAATAGGGATCATAATAGCATCAACCTTCTTTCAGGTGTATTTTGGTGATTAAATGTGATATTTACTGTACCAGAAAAGCAAGTTAAAGTGTTTAATAATGTTAGCTATTTATATAAAGTAAGGTCAGAAATGAGTATTAATCTCAAAACAGTGCCTTTAAGTAATATCTGGCGACTGTCAATATAGAGCTTTTTGAGTTTTAATCTTGGACCTCTGTATTAAGGCCCTCTGAGGTTGCCTTCACTTCACTGGATAGGCAACCCAATAAATTAGGCCACTGTAAAAAATACACACTTGACCTGGCTGTCAGTGAACTACAGTTTTTTTTCAGTTGGGAGAATGTTTTTTCCCCTCCCAATAACTGTTTTTCAGTTAAATCAAAATTGAAAACATAATTATTTCAGTTTATTTTCCAGATTGCTGAAAGTGATGACTTCATTTATTATTAAGAGCGGCAGCTGGTAACATCTCAGAGCATGCAAATCAGTTAACCCACTATGATTTGGTTTTCTTCTCTCTTTTCCAGTGGGCTACAGCTTTCTTATTGATCCAAAATGTAGTTATGTTTAATATAAGAAATAATCAGCAAGTTGTTTATCAATATCAAACAGATTATGCACTGTGAAGATATAGAGAGTTTTGAGCTGATAGAGTAAGAGCTCCTAGTATATTATAATAACTCGGGTATCCTATATTTAATTTAAACATGAGAAAATACTTCTTTAATATGATAAATGATTTTAATGCTGCTTTGCTGACCACTGTCATCTGAATTAATTATATTATAATAATGGTCAATGCTAATTTTGGATAACATCTCTAGGAAAAAAAAAATGAACAAACCCACCTTATTTTGGGTCATTGACTCCATGTGAAATGTAAGAGTATTTTTTTAAATATTAAAATATAAACGCACTTTAATTTAACTAATACTTTAAAATAAAGATGGAAATTTTTGCATAAAATTAACATACTTAATAAAATTATAAACCATTTCTTCATTAGAAAGTTTTACTAAGTCTTTAGTATGGCATTTATATTTTTATCACTAGAGACAATTTTTCATGTTCATTTTATCTAGTCCTTTTACAGTGTAAAGAACCAGGAAAGTGATAGAGTAAACTTTCTATCCCCTTATGGAAAGAATAAAATATTTCCCAGCCAAAAAACTTGGCTTTTCCTATTTATCATCTACCCTTTGATTCTAAAATAATTATAACTGTTTTTACACAATTTGCAGCATATTATTCATGTATTGCTAAGCACGTTTTGAAACATTAAACTCCTATTATTCTCCTGGAACTATTATGAATATTAGAGGTATATTTCATAAGTCTCTTCCAGTAAGAAAAATATGACTAATAATAATGACTAAAACTCTAAGCTCTTTCCTAAATTTTGCCAATTATTTGATCTGGATTTTATTTTTCGTTGGTTTTCTAGTACATGCATTCATAATAATATTTTTTAATTATTATTTTCAGAAGGTGTCATAGCTAAACAGTATATTGTCTTCACCATCATCATCACATTTGCTGTATTATGTCTATAGGATAAAATAAAATTATAAACCAAGATACTGCTGAATTTTAAAATACACATAAATTTTTTAAAAGCAATAAAATGAACATTTGCATTTAGAGAGCCAAATAAGAGTTCTTAGTGGCCAAAACATCCCAAATTAAATTTGACAATATTTCAAAGAAATTGATTTTTAAATATTATTTCATCATGTTAGTAGCTGTTTTCATTTTAATTCATCCATGTAGTTAATTACTCATATTTCTACTTTTTTTCTAAATTAGTTCAAAAACCAGAGTATCTGGTGTCATTAAAATTAAACTACTTTTGCTTTTGCCTACTTTTAAGGAGAGTACATTGCTGAACCAAATTCCCCTACCTATATGCTGAGAATACATTTCCACTTTTTGAAACCACACGAATAGGGTGGTATTTTGAACTTTTGGTATTCTGGATCACACTTAAAGATTTGTTAATTCTATGACACAGATACAACTTTATTCAAATAGCTTATTGAGCATGCTCCTATAAGAACTGAGACACCCAGGACAGGGAAGTAAAAGATAATTGCCCTGAAGAGTCCTAGGCCTTCTAATGAGACGAGAATAAAATGCCAGTTGAAGCACAACCAAGGGAAATATAAACAATTTCTCCCCGAATTCCAATTGGAACTTAAGTGCAGAGAATTAGATCCATGGCTTATTATAAAATATCATATAGTTCATGATATACTATTAGGATTGGTTCATATATAGTCTTCTTTCTGTCTTATTTTCTTTCTTTATAAAAACAAACAGTACCATAAATCCAACACCAACTAAAAACTATAACATTAACCTTAATTTATATTTACTATGCATTCCTTTCCTAATCAAATCTGTATTCTGAGTTTTATATTTATCATCACCATATGTAGTTTGTTTGAACCTGCATTTTTCACTCAACATTTTTACTAAGATTCATTGCATAGTTTCCTATACTTGACTATTTCCTACTATTCCTATTTCTTGACTTTTTTAGACACCTTACATAAGTAGAATCATGCAGTATTTTTCCTTCTGTGACCGGCTTATTTCACTTAGCATAATGTCCTCAGGTTAATCCATGTTGTTGCAAATGGCAAGATTTCCTTCTTTTTAAGGTCAAATAATATTCCATTGTATGTATATACCATATTTTCTTTATCCATTCATCTGTTAATGGATATTTGAGTTGTTTCCATATCTTGGCTATTGTAAATAGTGCTGTAATGAACATGGGAGGGCAGATATGTCTTTTAGATTCTGATTCCAATTTCTTGGATATATACCGAAAAGTGCTATTATGGGATTATATAGTAGTTCTATTTTTAATTTTTTGAGTAATCTCCATTTTGTTTTCCATAGTGGCTGTATCATTTAACAGCCCCACCAATAGTCTACAAAGGTTCCATTTCTCCACAATCTAGCCAACACTTGTAATCTTTTGTTTTTTTGATAATAGCTATCTTAAAAGATGTAAGGTGATAACTCATTGTGGTTTGATTTGCATGTTCCTGATGATTAGTGATGTTGAACATCTTTTCACATACTTAGTGGCCATTTGGATGACTTCTTTGGAGAAACATCTATTCAAGTCCTTTGCCCATTTTTAAAATTGGGTTATTTGCTTTCTTGCTATTGAGTTATAGGAGTCCCATATGTATTTTGGATTGTATATATCTCCTAGTGCAAATATGCTATAATTTCTTTTGGGTATATGTAATTTGAAGTGGAATTATTGGAGAGTATGTGAATGTTCTATATCACAACACAATGTCAAAATGATTTGTGAAATGGTTTATTCATTCAGCAAGTATTTATTGAAAAAATATTATGAGAAGCATCATTTTGTATCCATAATATATTAATGAATGAAAACAAAGGATATTCCCTTCATAGAGTTTACATTTAGGTGTAGACTACAGATGATACATATAATAAGTAAATTACAGAGTTTGCTAGAAGGTGATAAGCATTATGGGGAAAAAAATATAATAGGTTTAGGAGTATTGGAAGGACTGTTGAGCAGGGACAGGGAAGAATTTAATTCCATTGAAAATTTAGTTGAGTAAGAATTTAGTACCTGTTTTCATTAGCCAAAATAAATTCGAAGAGGATTTTTGCTTTTATGGAAAAAGCCAATATGTACTAATGTAGGTCTTTCACAAAAGTGAGATGGACTAATGTGAAATTTCAGAAAGTGGAGGATACCTGCACTTGAAGGTTAAGCAGAAAAGGATTTTCTAAGAAAATGTATATGGTGTGTAAAGATATATAAAAGTCAAATATAACCCCAAGACTTTTAGCCTGAGCAACCAGAAGTTTGAGTTGCCATCACCTAAAATGACAAGTCTAGCAAGAAAAGTTTGTTGAAGAAAGACCAAGAGCGTAGTTTTGGGTGTGTTCATACATGTTTAAAATATCTATTTGGCATCCAAGTAAAGATGTCGGATATACAGGTTTTTTTAATATTCTTTTCCATTATGTTTTTTTTTAATATTTATTTATACGGTTGCGCCAGGTCCTAGTTGTGGCATGCAGGCTCTTCGTTGCAGCGGGCGAGCTTCTCTCTAGTTGTGGCGCGTGGGATCAGTAGTGCACAGGCTTAGTTGCCCCGTGGCATGTGGGATCTTAGTTCCCCGACCAGGGATTGAATCTGCGTCCCCTGCATTGGAAGTCAGATTCTTAACCACTGGACGACCAGGGAAGTCCCTCCATTATGGCTTATTATAGGATATTGAATATATCAATAGTTCCCTGGGCTATACAATAGGATCTTGTTGTTATCCATTCTATATATAATAGTTTGCATCTGCTAGTTCCAAACTCCCAATTCAACCCTCCCCACCCCCTTCCCCCTTGGCAACCAAAAGTCTGTCTCTATGTCTGTGAGTCTGTTTCTGTTTTGTAGATATGTTCATTTGTGTCATATTTTACATTCCACATATAAGTGATATCATATGGTATTTGTCTTTCTCTCTCTGACTTATTTGGCTTACTATGATGATCTTTAGATCCATCCATGTTGCTGCAAAAGGCATTATTTCATTCTTTTGTATGGTTGAATAATATTCATCTTCTTATCCATTCATCTGTCGATGGACATTTAGATTGTTTCCATGTTTTGGCTATTGTAAATAGTGCTGCTATGAACGTAGGGATGCATGTATCTTTTTGAATTATAGTTTTGTCCAGATATATGCCCAGGAGCGGGATTGCTGGATCACACAACAACTCCAGTTTTAATATTTTGAGGAACCTCTATACTGTTTTCCATAGTGGCTGCACCAACTTACATTCCCACAACAGTGTAGGAGGGTTCCCTTTTCTCCACACCTTCTCCAGCATTTGCTATTTGTAGACTTTTTAATGATGGCCATTCTGACCAGTGTGAGGTGGTACCTCATTGTAGTTTTGATTTGCATTTCTCTAGTAATTAGCAATGATGAGAATCTTTTCATGTGCCTATCGGCCATCTGTATGTCTTCTTTGAAGAAATGTGTATTTAGGTCTTCAGCCCATTTTTTGATTGGGTTTTTTTTTGTTTGTTTTTTTTTTTGTTATTGAGTTGTGTGAGCTATTTCTATATTAAAGAAAGTTTTATACTCTGTTTGAGACAGAGGAGTTTGGAGTTTGAGAGTGAGTTCTTAGCAGGAGATATAAATTTGGGAAAAGTTAGAGTACCCTGGGTAAGACTATAAGGAAGTGGTTGTATGTAGAGAAGAAAATAGAACCAAGAGCTGACCCTTGGGACATTCAAACATTAAAAGTTCACAAGAGAATGGACTGTAAAAAACAAAGAGTGATCAGAGAGGAAAGAAAAAGATCAAGAGTTTAGTGTCCAGAAAACCAGTGACAAAAGTATATTAAGGAGTACATAGTGATCAACTTTGTCAAATGCTGCTAAGGGGTCACATAAAATGAGAACAGAATTGACCATCTGGGTATAGCAACACACAAGTCATCGGTGTCCTTTCCAAGAGCACTTTCCCTGGAGTAGTGGAAGTGAAGGCCTAATTAAAATGGTATAAGAGAGAATGGGAGGAAAGAAATACCAGTTTATAACCCCACCAGCGATATATGAGATCCTACATAGAATGACAGAAATAGTCATGTCATTTACCAAGCTTCACTCAAGTTACAACCATCCTCAACTTTTCTATTTATATTATCTTCCACATTTACTCAGCAACTCTTCTATTAATATCATCTTCTGCATTTGGTGACTAATTTTTAAATCTCTTCCCTACACTCTATCCTCATTCACTTAACTTCTCTTATTCATGCTATTGAAATAGCATCCTCTGTGGTCTTCCTGCCTCATCCCCATCCAACCTCCACATGATTTTCTAAACCAAATCTGACGTTTAATAGATTCTTTGGCCCCCCTACATACCATAGACACACAATTTTAAATGGAAATCTTTGTTCCCCCTCATCAACTTACTTAAGATTGAGCAACTTTATGTGGAAATTTGCCAGCAGCCTTGAAAAGAATAAATAACAAGAACATTTATTGGAATAAGTTGTTCCTGACTTCGACAAAAGGGAGTAAGAAAAATTGCATAATACATTATACAGGATAGTAAAGTCCCTGAGACTTCTTCTCAGAAATGAGAACAACATACAAATCGAGTTAAGGTAAGATGTCAGGGACATGCCAATTAGTACTTTTGAGATAGTAGAACAAAGAAAAAATAATGATAATAACAAAGTGGGCTAAGAATGGAGGCTCATAAATGTTTGTGTGAGGAGTCTGAAGGTATTTTTGAGAGAAGACTAATATTGTTAAGCCTTCTTTCCAGTATCTTGTTCCATCTGGGTTAAATATACCTTAAAGCAATCAATAAACTGATGTAAGCAAGCTATTTGTTAATTTGTTTTTTATTAAACCACAGGATCTGAACGTGCTCAATACTGAAATTTCAGAATCTCTTGATGTATTGGGTTCCCATGACCTTGGATTATTACTACTAGGAGAATCATGGAAATTTGAAAATCCCACTCTTCTGCTTAAAACCCTGATTATAGGATAAAGTCATTACTCCTTTAGTGAAATGAAAATCCTTCACATGCAGTAGCTTCCTTCTCTTTTTAGGTACTATCCTTTATACTCTGTATCAGCCAGTGTCCATCAGGAAATGGTACACTCACACAGCTGATTATAGAGAGTTTAATAGAAGTGTCAAATATATGTTAAGTATCATAGTGAAAACAGTTCAGTAGAATAATTGCCAGAAACACTATCATAAAAGCACTGATAAAAGTTTGTAGTTGGTTTATGAGGTTTTTTATGTTTAAAAAAAATTTGCCCAATTGAGATGCAAATCCAGTTTGGGGCAAGGCATAAGTATCCAATTCAAACACAAATCAAAGTTGACAAAGCACAATGCAAATTAAAAATGAATAATCAAATTAATAAAATTGTCCAGATCTGTTATTAGGCTCAACATTTTAATAGACATAACCATATTCCTGTCCTTGGCAACCTCCTTAATTTTACTGGATAATTGGTTCTATAGAAAAGGATATCAGTTAATATTTGGGGACATAGTTTATTTTATTTTTGATGAGAAAGGAAGTGGGAATAGGACTGTTTATTTTGCCACCCAAGGTTGGCCTTGTAAAATCTGGGCTCTATAATTTAGTACCAGCTGGTAAAGGAGAGCTCCTGCCTGATTAGAACGGAAGCAATGCTTTTGTGATAAACCGACACACTTTTATTCATATTATTGTACTAAATAGACCTTTGAGGTCAGCAGGGCAGAGCATGTTATGATCCCTATTTCACAGCTGAGGAATCAGAGACTCAAAGTGTTTGCAACTAGTTCAGTAACCCACGGATTATTTACAGAAGAGCTAGAATGTGAACTTAAGTCTCCTAAAATCAGACTCCAGAAGTCTTTCATGCAATTCAATTTAATCCAGTCAAGCAGCCATGAGTACCAGGTACTGATTGGTGTTCATTCAAAGTTAGATGAAAAGGAATTCTGTTCTTTAGGAATGTATAATCTGGTTTGAGAAAAGAAATCTACAAATTTGATAACATAATTCATAAACTCATTCTGAGACATAAAATTTTTAAAATATAAAGCCCTATATATAGAAACAATGGAAAACCACTGTGATTATTGTGTGCAGATAGGGATTGAATGCAGTAAACAATGTGTGGTAAACTCTTTCTAAACTGGTTTTCTCCAATTGACTGTCAAGCTTTTCCCCAAATAGTTTATAAAACACTGATTAAAACATTCTGCATTTTGTAAGCACTTCCTCTGATATGTTAAAGTCATATAGTGCATACATGAAAATGGTTTTATACAAATTTAGAGGAGCATATAATTATTCATGTTACTTGGTGTAAGTACTTACTTGAAAATTAGATGGAATTCAGGAATATTCCTATAGTGTAGTAAAATTACCTTTGATATTTTAATCCTTAAATATCTGTCATTATGCTTTTCAGGGCCTTTTATGGCCTAAATATACACTACTATGTCTTAAATATATGTGCATTCAGGATGTGCAAATATTTTAAATACTAAGGTACTCAAGGAAATCGTAGTCATTTTTTTCCCTCCTCCACCTCTTAAAAAATTACTTAAATATGATACTAGAACAAAAACTGATTATTTGGTATATTATAGTATTCCTTGGAAAAAGTATAAATATATCAATATATTTTTATCTTTTTCTAATGATTATTAAAATTTGAGGGAAATGTAGAAATGGCATTGAAAACCATATTTTTCCTGAAGCTTCACCACTAGCTTTACCTTGATCAACAGTGAGTTAACCGTGCAAGGGGAGTAGAAGTATGAAGTAAATGTATATTAATTATGTTGAGTATATAACACTGTATGCTGAGAGAAAAATAAATATAAGTGTAATGATAACATTTATTGATTGTTTACCATCAACAACACACTGTTTGCTAAAAGTGTCACACGTATAATCTCATATTTTACATACAGTTGTTTACTATTTTCTCCTTTTTATAGTTGAGAAAACTGGGTCTTACAGAAGTTAAGTAATATATATGCAGTGGATATGGGATGAAAACTCAGAATTTTCTAATTCTAGCAGCTAATTTTCATGCTTTGATTTCACCACCTTAATAACAGGGTAATTATCTTTAACATTGGAAAAATAAATAAATTTTAAGAAAAGAGTTTTTCTTTCCTTAGAATGCTAGAACTAACATGAACTAATTGATGATACACAAAACATTTTTTTCTTGCCATCTGTTTCTTGGATAATTTTTGGCTGATAGACATCATTTTATTTCATTTTACTATTTAAAAAAAATAATAAAATGTCCAGTCGTAGTTTTAAAATATTATTTTCTTATGAATGCCTAGCAGTTCTTTTCTCTGGTAGGATTTAAGTTTTTCTTCTGATCATACCTTCTAACTCTGTCTTCTCAAAGAAAACATGTGCTATCCATCAAATATTGCTAGAACAAATGAGGAAAATAGTTAATTCATGAAAATTACATTTAAAAATTAAGTTCTGATTCCAAATTATCATAAAAAATTTTATAGAGCCATTTAATAAGAAATGCTTATGTCTGTTCCATTACTCCATAAAAAATTCCTGAAACCCTCACAGATAAATGACTAACCCTGAAAGACATTAGGATGTAAGGAGGATTTCAGCTGAAGTTTTCAAATTCTTTAAACGGAAAAATAAAACAATATAAAGGAAAGAATATACTTTTTTTCTTTTACTATTCTAGGAAATACAACGACATAGAAGCAAAACAATGTGGATGGGATTCTTAAATGTAAGTAATGAATCATGTCAGCACTAATAAGACAAAGGATCTCAGAATCTGTTTGCATCTTTTTATCGATGAAACCAATTACTTTGCTTTGCCATGCGTGGTTTGCTCATTTTTTAAAAAAAATGCAGGACTTTTTAACTCTTCCTTAATTTCAAAATTATGCCTTCAGTGAAAACACTCTTCTGTAAATTTCTGTGGCAAAGTAGGATTTATAAAATCTTATGAAACTTGAAGACAGTGGGCAAAAGAAGGAACCAAAGATTATTGGCACTGTGCTAGAATCCTTAAAATCATTTCTCCATTTGCAGTATGCATTATTTTCACCATCCTGAAAATGAAGATGAGGAAACGAAAGCCAGAGAAAGAACATCTAGAACAATAGAGCAAATATGCTGCTTTCTCAAAAAAGAAGAGAAAGCATCATGTTGTCCACTAGTAGTATGCACACGTGTAATTTTTGGAATTTGCTTTCAAGCCTTGAGTGTGTCTTTGAAATCTTTGGCTGGCATTCTTCTTAACTTTTATTCTTGGATTCTTGACCTCAAGCTCCTGACTTAATTTTTTTAATAATCTAGCGGTCTCTGCCATTATTAGGTAAACACAAACATGATTATGTATTAATTTGACTAAACTAACTTTCAAACTGTATCAGAAAATATCTTAGATTCAAGTTGCATTCATTATATTGTGAAAAAACTAAATATTTAAACCTTTTTGCAGTTGACCTTTTGTTTCCAGTGTGAGAAGGTCTACAACATAGAGACAGGTATTCCTGCAGGAATTTTACCATAAGAGCTACATATTTCCAGGATGCATTACTCACTTATGTCACTCACTGTTTCCCTCATTTAGCTACCCTTATGCTTCAGTGGCTTGCATACTTTCATGGGAACAGCAACAAAAAATAATTGTACTGGATGATTTGAACTTAACAGATGAGCTGATCAGTGAAAAGAAACCGTCTTCTCTTTTGTAGAAGGTGCATTAAACATTTGTTTCCATCTAACACATAAGCTTTTAAATGGTATCTCTATTTCCTGTTTTTCTATATATATTTTCTGCAGCTTCTCACACATGAAACATTCAACTAATTGTTAATACAATTCAATTTAATATCAGTAACTAATGGTCAGGATACTTTGAAAGTGATTTACCATCTTTAAAGATGCTTTTTATGTTATTTTGAATAAATAGTGGCAGTTTTATTAGTTACTATAGCAACCTGAAATTCTATTTAAAAATGCGACATTCCATTTTCTCAGAAGGCATTTTAATTAAAACATACTCAAGTGTTTACTGAAATGAATATCTAATCTCACCATCATAGCAGGAGAGCATATAATACATATGTATTGCTGTGTCTGATAATACAAGGAGTACATATCACTGAAAATGAATTGAATTCAGAAAAATGTCTTTTTCTACCTGATTAACTTTCTTGTTAATTAGGTTTGGTTAGTGCTACCACTACTACCTATAATTTAATAATCTTACACTTTGACTTACTGACTATATTGAACTTGCTGTTACTTGAATACCAGATACTATTTCGTATTTCTTCTCCTTCACCCTGAGTCTTACAAGTCCATAAGTTAAACAAACATCTTTTATCTTCAAGACTCAACTAAGATATTCTTCTTTAGGGTTTTTAAACCAATTTCCCCCTTAGGAAGAATTGCCCACTCCTCTAAGTACCCCCAGTGTTTTTTATATAGGTCATGAATATGTTTTATATGTATTTAATTCTGTTTCCTCTTCACTGAGTTGGTATGTCTCAAAGGCAGAGCTACGTTTGTTTCCCAGCATCTAATTCTAGCACTCAAAATAATGGACTCTCAATAGTGAAATTAATGCCTAATGTATACATGCATGCAAGAATGAATGGAAACGAACCAAATCACAGATGGCAATGATTTATAAAGGCACATATTTGAAAGATCTCATGAAAAGATGAGAATAAATGTTATATATCTAAGCTTTCACTGTCTCAATTAAACTATTCTCTTGAGCTGTATACTTATTGCAATTTTTCTTAAAAGTTGTTCCTGTGCAGTTTAGAACATACTATTAAGAGAAAAGGATAGTTATAGAACAGCATGTATAACATGATATTACATAATATGCTATATATGGAAATCGTGTGTGGGGGGGTATACTTAGAGATCTTGATAGGGTTTATTAAAGTATTAGAGTGGTTACATTAGGGTGTTAAAATTTTATGCCATATTTTGTTTCAATTTTTAAAGTTTATTTGAACTTCTAGATTGATCGTATAAATTTATTTTTTAAAAATCTATTCCCTAAATGAAAATATGTTATCAATTATTCATATTAAATGAAAATATATTAGTAAAAATGTATATGTGTGCTAGAATTGAATAATTCAAAATGATAATGCTATTTTTCTATATGAAGGAATTACAGTTGTCATTTTTCCTCTTTTTAAAATATATTTTTCCAAATAATTATTCAAGTATAAATTTTTTTCAAAATGAGAAAACCATAAACTTTAAGATTAACAACAACAAAAACCCCAGAAATAAAGTGCCTTACCATGTTTGAAAACTCTCCAACTGGTGACTTCCAAGATTTTTTTAAAAAGGCAAAGAGTAATGTCAGGTAAAAGAGGAAGCATAGCACACCAGTATTTCAGATTATTTTGTAGATTCTAACACTAAAAGCTCCAGGAGGTACTGATGACAAATGTCTGTATATAGTTAATGTTTCTTCTGCTTCGCACATTGTGTTTGCAAGTGGCTAAGTGTATTGATAGACCATTGTTACAAAGTCCAACTATATCCTAAATAGAACACTTCCCAGAAGGCATAGTTGGTTTCACAAGACATAAGGTGGTCTTTAATTATCTTCTCATAGTTAAAAAAAAAAAAAAAAAAAAAAAAAAGATCCAGCGCTAGAGCGGTACATGGCCCTAAAAATGGTTGTTCTGAGGACATTAACCAACAATAACACTGCCGTGAGGATATTCAGTCTTAGATGGAATGAAATTGAGACACAGAGTCTGTGATTTCCCCACTGACTATGATCATCAGGAGGCTGAAACGATCTCAGCTTGGATACTAGTAAATGTAGAAGTAAATTGTCTTAGGAAAAAAGATTTCCCAATTTGTGTTATGCTAGATTCTCAATGGATAAGGTGAAGCTATAAAGTCTATCAAGGATCACCAAATGTGAAAGAAGTGAAGCCACTATAAGTCAAAGTCAGATGAAACAATGAACAAAATGATTTAGATGTTCAACTATAAAGATATTGAACTGAAGATATTAGAACAGCTACATATCAATTATTTTCAAACAGTTAGTCTGCAGAAAGTCCCACAAGCAGAATTTTGTTTTTGCTTTTTGTCTTAGTACTCAATACAGTATGACTATGAGATAATTCATTAACCTTTTGCAATACATAAAAATATTCTCTCCCTCTATACCACTGGCTGTTAAGATCATGAGACACCATCCCTTCCTACCTATGTAACTTATATTTATGTATATTAGGTTATTAGTATTACCCTATTTTGCCACCTTCTAGTTTTAAAGGGAATGACTTCAGCACCATAACACTCATTCCACCATTTCCCCAATCTCCAATTATTTTTGAAGGTCACCAATGTGTATTTTATATAATTCCAAAGACATTCAAGTTTTTCTACTCATTTCCATCTAGATGTGAAGTTCTCCTGGACATTAATAATGTTTCAGTTCTCATGGTGTCAGAGCTGCAGTATGATCCTCATGGATATTGAAAAAAGACTACCAACCACTCAAGATCACACTTTGTCTCCTAAGCCCTGAGATGACACTGTATATTCTCTGTATTCTGAAATCACTTTGAAAACATTTACCTTCACTTTTTAATTGTAGGACTCTTTTTAGAGATTTCAAAACTAGTAAGTGTAAGCAAGTTTGAGCATAAACCATCTTGTGCTCTCCTTCTCCACATCCAATTTTTCACTTCCTCCAGACACTTCTCACAAAACTTCTTCTCTCTCCCCCACATTAAGTAACATCTTGTTCCTGATCATATATCCCTTTAAAATAAGAAAGTTAGTTCTAAACAATGATAAAGTTCAATATTGTTAGCAACTTGTATGTCATAAGAACTGCCTGAAAAATCAGAACACCCAGGTGGTATGTCACACTGGTATATACCTGCCGAATCATACAATAGAAGTAGTATAAGCTCTAGTAAATTTAGGTTTCATCTTAGGGTGGCTTGAGCAGGTTGTCAATATCTTATCCTGCATAGTTTTCTTCTCGTCATTGTTGATGGTTCAATATCTACCCTCCAGCGTGCTGTCAAAAATAAGCACTCAGAAGTTTTTGATACTTTGATGGTAAGTGAGTTATAGTTCTAGGGAAAAAAAAAGTTACAACTTTATAGTATCTGCAGAAGTGGAAGCATTTTTTAGTTGGATCAATTTTATAGTTTTATATATTCTGTAGAAACAGAAGTCTAACACTCAAAATGGCCACTGGCCTTTTATTCATTGCCAGACTAATGTGTGATAAAATAACTTTCTCAATTCCAAGCATCATGGTGACTGATAGAGTTATTTAATGACTGGACATCAGCTGGCATGAAAAGTCTGACATGGGCTATTGCCATTGTCACATTGATTTATGTTATAAGCAATTGTGCAAAGTAGACATTTAAGATTCAAATATCACCCTAAACACAGAAGAAGAATAGAGAGACAATACATCCATGTCCTTTATTTCTAAGGCAATTTCATCATATCTTTTTTGGACTAAAGCCGTATCTTTTGCTACAAAGGCAAAATTGCAAATGCCAAAGGGTTTTGTGTGTGTGTGTGTGTGTGAACATATGTACATACAGATACTTGCATACAGTAAGAATTTGAAACAGCCCTTGGGAACTAACACATT
The DNA here is from genome assembly GCF_965194825.1 of Balaenoptera physalus. Classification (NCBI taxonomy): domain Eukaryota; kingdom Metazoa; phylum Chordata; class Mammalia; order Artiodactyla; family Balaenopteridae; genus Balaenoptera; species Balaenoptera physalus. The sequence continues at coordinate 37,791,613 of NC_138892.1, read as the reverse complement.
TCTGTATATATGCAAACTGATTGGGAGGAAGGCAGGAAATAGGAACAAGTTTCTCATATTTCAGCATTACAAATGTCCTAATACAAGCTCAGGATACCCAGTTACCCTCGTTGCCTCCATTTTTTCTTCCTCTTTACTAAGCTAAATTAACTCCATCATCACCCAAATGTATCCAGTACCACAATTAAACAAGCATGTAGAAAAAGACGACATAACACATTTTCCATTTACACTTCTTGCTCATTTATATCTCAACAACCAAAAATTGGCTTAAGCCTAGAATCCAGTATAAAATTTTAATATGAGGGTTAGGAAAATGAGTATGGGAATTAATGAAAGAGATTGCAAGTGGTAGCTGGAAAATGTATGGAGACATACTGTCCTAGCACCTCTGCTATAATTTTCAAAGTATAAATACTGGGACAGAAGAGAATTCTTTTTGCCATTGGATAGAACATAAATCTTTAAGAGTTGAAAATATCATCACCTCTTTTACCCAACTCCAAACCAGCAGCAGTAGGATTATTATTAAATTATGTTCCTCTGCAAAATTCTGCTCATATCAAATATTATAGGACAAACTTAAAACTTGATCCCTAATATACAGAGATTGGGCTACTTATATGCCATCAGTAGATCATGCACATTGAGTTCTCCATTCAGAAGTCCAGAGAAATTTGCACTGATTAATACAGCATTTCATATTGCTTTTGCAAATGACATTCTCTATAGCATTTAAAAATTTACAAGTATATTAATATATATTTAAATTCTTGAATTCTCAGTAGGAGATAAATAAAAATACTTTGCTCTGTTGAACCAATTAAGAAAACAGAGATGCAGAAGACCTAAATAACTTGCAAATTGCATGTAGATAGTAAGTGAGAACTATAATTCAGATTCTCTAATTTCAAGTTGCATAGTTTTTCTATATGCAATGTTATAATTACAGAATAGCTTTTAAACATGAAGATAAAATGACTAACAAGGCCATATGAGCACTGAAACTAATTCATTCTAAGAGAGAAACTACAGAGAAAACCAGACTGAGCTTAGAAGCTTAAATTTTTCCCCAAAGGATGCATTCAAAAAAAAAAAAAAAAGGAAAGCTAAATGCAGATGGATATTAGAAGATATTTATTTATTATTATTAATTTTTAAATTAATACATAGTGAATTATTCACAGAAAAAATTATATGATTTATTGGATTTGTGCCAAAAAAAGTGTGTCAGGAAGATAGATGAAATTAAACAGTAGAATGTTTATATAATTATATATAAATGATGTTGGCAAATGGGTACAGGGGAGTTTATTAATCTATTTGATGAATGTTTGGAAATTTTTCATAATAAAATGTCTTAAAACTCAAAGTAATACAAATCTATGCCAATAAACTTGAAGACTTAGGTAAAAGGAGCAATTCTTCCTAGAACATATCTTATCAAATCTCATTTTTAAGAACTAAAAATCTCAAAAGATATAGAACCATTAAAGAAATGGAATCAATAGTTTAAAATCTGCACACATACATACCTAAACCTACTGATCTCAGATGTTTTTGTAGGTGAAGCCTATTTTCAAGAAACAGATAATTTCAATTACATGCAAATCCTTTCAAATAATCATAAAATGAGTATACTCTCCAATTCACTTTATGAAGCTAATATAGTGTTGATATCAAAACCAGAAAAGGGCAATATGAGAAAGGAAATTTATGGATTAACCTTATATATTACATAGATGAAAAATTCTAAGTAAAATAGCAGCAAATCTTATTCAGCAAAGCTTAATACAAGTAATCAAAAAAGTTTAACATGAGAAAATATCTTCATATGCTTTTCTTTAGTCATAAGGGGAAAATAAAATTTTAATTTAAAAGAAGAAAAATAAGTAAAAATGATTAAATATGCATTTATAGTAAAATAAGAATAATAATAGTAATAATAATAATAATAAACTCTCAGGAAACTAGGAATAGAAGACAGTCCCTTAAGCTGACAAATGTTCCAATACAAGCCCATAACAAATACCATACCCAATGGTGAAATATTATGATGGTCCGTTTTATACAAAAAACAAGAGTATAACACGATCAACACACTTTTACTAAATATTTTTCTGGAAGTCCTAACCAAATACAGTAAAAAGAAGTAATTTTATGATGATTAGAAAGAAAAGTATGAATACTTCACATCCTATACAATATGATTGCCTAACTAGAACATTCACACAAATCTACAAGTTATTACACTTAACAATAGAATTTGGTAAGTCTGCTACAATTTAGTAAAAGGATTGGCAAACTACACAGCCTGTAGATCACATCCATTTTGCTGCCTGTTTTCCTAAGACCCGTGAGCTAAAAATGATTTTAAATGTAAAAAATTTCTTAGCTTTTTGGTGAGAACAGTTGCTGGATTTTGCTCCTTGGCCTACAAAGCTGAAAATATTTACTAACTAGACTTTTATAGAAAGATTTGCTAACCCCTGACTTAGATCCCCAAATAAAATCCATTTACAAACACAAACAATTAGAAAATGTAATTTATAAACATCATTTTTAAAAGTTAATATATAGGGTAAGACTAATATATCAAAAGAAGTGTTGACTTTTGTAGAGAAAATTATAAAACTTTGTTTAAAGGCATTAAGATTAGCATGCAAAAAAATATAAAGAACTCCTACCAATCAGTTTTAAAAAGTCAAATATTCCAGTACAAGAAATAGACAAAAGCACAGGAAACACAAATGGCCTATGAACTTTAAAAAAAACTTTATATCTATAGTAATTAGGGAATTGCATATTAAGACTATAACGAGAAACTATTTTACAACTATCAGGTTGGTAAAATTTATGTTTGACAACGTCGAGTATTAATGAGGATGTAGATCAAATAACATTCTAATATTCTGGTATAATCATTATGGAGGAAAATTTGAAAGTTTCTACTGATGTTAAAGATATGTATAATCAATGCCCCAGCAATTTCATCACTGGAAATTTACTCTAGATAAATTCATGTTTGTTTGTAAAAGAGGATGGATTTGTACTAGAACGTAAGCCTCAGGAGGATTGGTAATTCATTTTCCTCTTGTATCTTTGATGCTTGATAAATATTTCTTTAATGAATGATAAATGAATGGAATAAAATCAGATGCCAACTAAATGTCCACCAACAGGATAATGGATTCATTTTGATATAGTCACACATAAAAATCCATACAAAAGGAAAAATAAGTGAACTAGAGCTACATGAATCAATAGGATGAGTCCCAAGGGCATAATTTGGGGTAAAAAACAAGTTGTAGAGGGATACATACAGCGTAAATATAAAATACTAAATGTACAAATAATACTATATATTTTTTAAAGGTAGAAACATAGTACAAATATAAATACATTTATGAACCTGGTTTTCTATGAAGTTTAATAAAGAAGGTTATGTTGGGGAAGAGCCCATAATGAACCTCTGAGGATATTTTTTAAGGCTATGTATTTTATTCTGGGTAATTAGTAAATAAGTATTCACCATATTATCTTATAAACTTTTTCCTAAGTCTAACATAGTTATTAAAAATAAAATAATAAAAATAAATAAATAAAAAATAAAATAAAATAAAATAAAATAATAGCAGTGAAGTATTCTGGGAACAAAGAAGACAGTTTATTAAAAAATTGAGCCATAGTATTTGTTTGGCAGAAGGTGAAATGCAAAAACAGGAGGCTTTTTTTGCTATGCTCTCTGCCCTGGGCATAACTGCTAAATGGAAATCAACTTCCTGAGTGTGGAATATGAGTTTGGGAAATTAAATGTTAGTCTAATCATAAAAGGTCTTGAATGTCAAGTTAAAGAATTTAAACCAGTTTCTGAAAACACTGTACATTTTCTAGCAAGGTGATGACATGCTCAAAAAAAACATTTCAGGATAATGTGCTGAGCAGCAGAGTTTATATACAGGGAAACAATATGGAGACCATTAACATAGCCTAAATGTTATGTTATGAAAACCTGAACATACACCAAAAAAAAATAAGATTTTGTGACCAATCATGAAGGAAATAGAAAAGGTAAAAATGAGTTGAAGTTTTTGCATCAAATTGAAGGGGTAAGAAAAGAAAAAGATGACAGCATTCTTTGGACAGGGGGCAGTCTAGCTGAAGGGTTCACACGGGAATTTTTTTTTAAATGGTGAGTTGGTTATTTAAGTGCTAAGTTTTAGTTTACCCAACTTACAGAGAGCAGACTAGATCTAGGTAGCTGTCATAATTGAGGAGTACCACAAAGAACAACTGTACCCAGACTTTTATTTCTCTTTTAGTTGATGGCTAAAAATGTTAGCTTATTATGTGAGAAGAATCATTCTATAAGCTTTACATTTGATTCTCTCAAATGTACTATGAGGTAGTATATCAGTTTGTTAGGGCTGCCTTAACAAAGTACCACAAACTGGGTGGTTTAAACAACAAAAATGTATTGTCTCACAGTTCTGGAGGGTAGAAGTCTAGAGCCAAAATATCTCAGGTTTGGTTTCTTCTGATGGCTATTAGGGAGACTCTGTTCCATGCCTCTCTCCTGGCTTCTGGTGTTTGTTGGCACTCTTTGGTATGCCTTGGCCTGTAGACTCTGCTTCCATCTTCCCGTAGCATTCTTCCTTTGTCCATGTCTGTGTCCAGATTTACCCTTTTGATAAGGACACCAGTCCCATTGGATTGGGGGCCCACTCTACTCCTGTATGACATCATTTAAGTAATTATATGTTCAGTGACCGTGTTTCCAAATAGGGTGATATTCTGAGATACTGGGGGTTATGACGTCAATATTTAAATATTTGAGGGACACAATTCAAGCCATAACAGGTAAGTTTTAATTTATTCCAAATTTTTACAGATGATTAAACTGAGGAAGAGAAGGGTTAAGTTTATTGCCAAAGATCACTCAGGTAGAAAATGGTGGAGGCGGACTTCCCTGGTGGCACACTGGTTAAGAATCTGCCTGCCAGTGCAAGGGACACAGGTTCGAGCCCTGGTCCGGGAAGATCCCATATGCTGTGGAGCAACTAAGCCCGTTTGCCACAACTACTGAGCCTGTGTTCTGGAGCCTGCGAGCCACAACTACTGAAGCCCGTGCACCTAGAGCCCATGCTCTGCAACAAAGAGAAGCCCCTGCTCACCGCAACTAGAGAAAGCCCACACACAGCAACGAAGACCCAACGCAGCCAAAAATAAATAAGTAAATAAATAAATAAATCAAAAAAAGAAAAAGAAAATGGTGGAGGCAAAATTTGCAGTGAAGCTGTCTGCCTTCATATGCCATTCTTTAATTTAGAAGTTAAATAAGATGTGGATGGACCTAGAGACTGTCATACAGAGTGAAGTAAGTCAGAAAGAGAAAAACAAATATCGTATATTAACGTATATATGTGGAATCTAGAAAAATGGTACAGATGAACCGGTTTGCAAGGCAGAAATAGAGACACAGATGTAGAGAATAAACGTATGGATACCAAGGGGGGAAGTGGGGGGTGGCGGTGGGATGAATTAGGACATTGGGATTAACATATATGCACTAATATGTATAAAATAGATAACTAATAAGAACCTACTGTATAAAAAATAAATAAATAAATAAATAATTTAGGAAGTAAAAAAAAAAATTTAGAAGTTAGAATGAATAAAAAAACTGCCTTTGATAGGAGGTTGTCTTAGTATATACTGGACATACTAAGAATCACATTTTAGGAGAAAAGTGATAAATTTGTCCCAAAAAAGTGTGAATGAAACATGTGAGCAATAGGTGCCAAAGGGTGAGGGTGAATAAATGGATACAGTGCAGAAACCTGGCTCTCTCTGCATCAGACTCACTTTGCCAAACAGCCATTTCCCCCAGGCCTCCTCTGAATATATTAACTTCTTCGCAAGTCGTTAAAGTCAATGGGAATATTGCAGATGGGGATGTGAGAAATAGTTCAAGTCTTGAAAGAATTAGAGATGAAGTTGATCTTTGTATAACTCAGTTTGCTTTAACTATAAAATCTTATCCTTAAATATCAAAATGTAGGTAATTCTAAAGATCTATTCTAAAGCTCTACCCCTATTTCAGGCCCCTATTGTTGCCCATTTAAGATACTTCCAAATTTTTGTATTCTAGATAATGCTGTGAGGAGCATCCCTGCTACTATATCATAGTCTATTTCACGTTATATTTTTAGAAAAAACTGCTGTACATGAAATTGTTCAAGGTATATATAACTTCCAAGACTCTTGGTATATATTTTGCAGTTGTCCTCAATTTTCCTTGGAAAATGTCTCAGTATGAAACATGCCATCTGGTCTCAATACCCTTTCACAATCTTATCTCTCATCAAAGTTATTTTTCAATCATGAGTTTACTTATGGCTCCCTGAACCTACCGTGTGCTTTTTCTGTATCCCTTTGCTATGTGATAATATCATATCCTTCTAAGTCCAATTCACAGTTATTGCTTTTTTGGGGGAAACTCTCCTATTCTCATAGCAATATTAATCTATCCTTCTCCTGTGCTCCCTCTGCAGTTGCCTCAGATCATTAAACAGTTATCACATTGTACTAGTTACTGTCTTTCTGTCAATAGCTGTCTTTCTGCCTGGCTAAGGTGGTAGCTCCTTATGAACAGGAACCTCCTCAGCAAGGACTAGTGTTAAGTAACATGGAATCAGATTTTAGTAAATGTTTTTGAATGAGTAAAAAGAGCATATACTCTATTTCCTCAAATTAGACCTATATTCTCTGACCCAGTTTTTATCATCCCTTATGGCAGCAAATAATTCTGATAATGGCTGACTGTGGTAAATCTCAGTTCCAAAATTACATGAGACAAAATTCAAAAAGTTGAATAGATTTACAGAAAGAACTACATGGGAATTTTAAGTATGAATTTAATACACATTTTATTAATGGCTGTGTGAATGGTTACCATTTAATCATGTTTACTCTTAGAGCAATGTCAAAAAAAAAAAACTAATTGCATGTGTCTTGAAGAGAAAACAACAGATTTCAAAACTGTTTTTCATGAAAAGCAAGAAAAGCATGAGAATTAAAAAGCACTTCTGAGATCAAGGACCCTAGAATATTAAACATATGTTGGTCTTCTTTTAAAAATACGTATATTTAACCACATATTTCAAAATCTGCAATTTATTCAAAATAGTTCAAAAGCCAATGTGAGCATCTTTTTAACCTGCTGTTTGTGTTCATCACAGGTCAGGGAATTTTTACCCATTAACTTTAAAAGTAAATTAACTCTCTTGTTTTTTTATGAACTGTCATTTTAACTCTCCTCTCCACAGCCTGATCACTCAGACTTTTATAGACATTTGGTACCCATTGCTTATAAGTGCATCCTTCATGAACACTTACATATCCTATATATGACCTTCACTTAGAACTCTCCTCCCCACTTGGGCATTAACAAACCAATCTTTGTTAACATGAGAATGAAATTATTAATCTTTCCCATGATACACGTCTGCTCTCTGCCTGGAAATTTTGTAGAGTTTCATAAGCCAAAAAATGTCTTTATTTTTGGAAATTTGATGACATAGCAAGCACTTTGGGAAATCATTTTCTGTCAGGCAAGGCTTTGGACATAGCCTAAAGAAGTGGTCATAAATTCAACTTCTATAAAGTAGTCAGACAAGTAAGACAATGAGCAATGCAGATATTGTGTGACAAACTTAAGTGTGAAAGCCCCATCCTGGTAGCCCCACGGCTGCTTTATTCCAGAAGATTTTTGTCATGCAGGGTAGCAATAATGGAGCCCAGAATCCCAAATTTCAGTTTGCTATGAAATGAAACATTTTAAAATTGTTGTTAAATAATTTAACATTTTTGAAACATCATGTAAGCCAAGGAAAACATGACTTCAAGCAGGATGTGACAAGTGGGCATCCGGTTTGCAACCTCTGTGACATAAATTGTGTCAAAAATATTCTGCCTTTGGGACTAGAGGCTGTACCTCCTAATCCAACATGCCTTTTGGAGTTCAGAAAAGTTCCAAGTGAAGCATTCAAGTTAGGAATCCATTGTAGCTCCAGATCAGATTATTCATAACTATCAAGAAATAGGAAGTTTGAATCTTTTGGAAATGTTCAAAGTTTGTTTTCATGGAAAAATCCAAGAGAAAAAAAAGCTTTTGCTACAGAAATTTTTAAACAGTAGGTAAGAGACATTTTTCAAAAAAATTGGTGAGGCACATTTAGCATGATTTAAATTATCAATTTTCCCAGCCCCTGCTTAAATTGTTATAAGTAATTTTCATCTTTCCCAAATTATATGGCTATATTTTAATTGGAAATGAAAGAGATTTAATAAGTGTTATGTAATATTCTTAGGAGTTCATACCAGTTTAATCATTAGTGACATTATTTCTTTTTCTTTATTTTTATTGAAGTATAGTTGATTTACAATGTTGTATTAATTTCTGCGGTACGGCAAAGTGATTCAGTTATACATATATATACATTCTTCTTTGTATTCTTTTCATTATGGTTTATCACAGGATATTGAATGTAGTTCCTTGTGCAATACAATAGGACCTTGTTGTTTATCCATTCTATACATAATAGTTTGCATCTGGTAACCTTAAACTCCCATGCCGTCCACCCACCACCCCCCTCTCCCTTGGAAACCACAGGTCATCTGTTCTCTATGTCCTTGTGTCTGTTTCTGTTTCATAGATAAGTTTATTTGTGTCATATTTTAGATTCCACATATAAGTGATATCAAATGGTCGTTGTATTCATCTTTCTGACTTATTTCACTTAGTATGATAATCACTATGTCCATCCATGTCGCTGCAAATGGCATTATTTCATTCTTATATATGGCTGAGTAGTATTCCACTGTATGTAGGTACAACATCTTTTTTATCCAGTCATCTGTTGATGGACATTTAGGTTGTTGCTATGTCTTGGCCACTGTAAATAGTGCTACTATGAACATAGGGGTGCATGTATCTTTTTGAATTATAGTTTTGTCCAGATATATGCCCAGGAGTGGGATTGCTAGGTCATATGGCAAACTCTATTTTAAGTTTCTTGAGGAAACTCTATACTGTTTTCTATACTGGCTGCACCAACTTACATTCCCACCAACAATGTAGGAGGGTTCCCTTTTCTTCACAGCCTCTCCAGCATTTGATATTTGTAGACTTTTTAATGATGGCCATTCTGACCAGTGTGAAGTGGTACCTCATTGTAGTTTTGATTTTCATTTCTCTAATTATTAGCAATGTTGAACATCTGTTCATGTGCCTGTTGGTCATTTGTATGTCTTCTTTGGAGAAATGTCTATTTGCGTCTTCTGCCAATTTTTTGTTGTTGTTTGTTTTGTCTTTTGCCAGTTTTTTGATTGGGTTGTTTGTTTTGTTGTTGTTGAGTTGTAAGAGCTGTTTGTATATTTTGGAAATTAAGCCCTTGTCAGTCATATCATTTGCAAATATTTTCTCCCATTCTGTAGGTTGACTTTTCATTTTATTTACGGTTTCCTTTGCTGTACAAAAGCAAGTTTGATTAGGTCCCATTTGTTTATTTTTGCTTTTATTTCTCTTGCCTTGGGAGACTGAACTGAGAAAATTTAAGTGACATTATTTCTTAACACTAATAAGTACAGTCCTTACAAATTACCCTTTATCTTTCATTAAATTTCATTTTTTCTGTTACGATAATGAATAAAACCTCACTGCAGAAATTATGTAAATGAAAAAATTAATTAAATATGTTTAAAAAGTAATTATGAATACTCTCTATATAGAAACTTCCAGGTTGAATATAGGTATACAAATACAAATATGGACATTGTTTTAGGTCAATAAATATGGATACTCTTGAACAATGACCCTCGAACAATGTGAGGGTTAGGGACACCAACACCCTATGCAGTTGAAAATTTGCATATAACTTTTGACTCCCCCAGAGCTTGACTATCAATAGACTACTGTTGGCCAGAAGTCTTACTGATAAGATAAAGTGTTAATTAGCACATATTTTGTATGTAATGTGCATTATATGCTATATTCTTCCAATAAATTAAGCTAGAGAAAAAAAATGTTATAAGAAAGTCATAAGACAGAGAAAAAACATTTACAGTGCTGTTTTTTTTTATTCCCTTTGTTTTAGTCCTCTTTGCCAAGGCTTGAGTTCATTATTATGGCAAATTTGTCATCATTGGTCTTTTATTTTTTTTAAATGTTTAGTTATTTATTTTCTTATTAGTCATCCATTTTATACACATCAGTGAATACATGTCAATCCCAATCTCCCAATTCATCACACCACAACCCCATCCCCGACACTTTCCCCCCTTGGTGTCCATACGTTTGTTCTCTACATCTGTGTCTCAATTTCTGCTCTGCAAACTGGTTCATCTGAACCATTTTCTAGGTTCCACATATATGCGTTAATATACGATATTTGTTTCTCTCTTTCTGACTTACTTCACTCTGTATGATAGTCTCCAGATGCATCCACATCTCTACAAATGACCCAATTTCGTTCCTTTTCATGGCTGAGTAATATTTCATTGTGTATATATATATATATATATATATATATATATATATATATATAATCACATCTTCTTTATGCATTCATCTGTCGATGGGCATTTAGGTTGCCTCCATGACCTGGCTATTGTAAACAGTGCTGCAATGAACATTGGGGTGCATGTGTCTTTTTCAATTATGGTTTTCTATGGGTATATGCCCAGTAGTGGGATTGCTGGGTCATATGGTAATTCTATTTTTAGTTCTTTAAGGAACCTCCATACTGTTCTCCATAGTGGCTGTATCACTTTACATTCCCACCAACAGTGCAAGAGGGTTCCCTTTTCTCCACACCCTCTCCAGCATTTGTTGTTTGTAGATTTTCTGATGATGCCCATTCTAACTGCTGTGAGGTGATACGTCATTGCAGTTTTGATTTGCATTTCTCTAATAATTAGTGATGTTGAGCAGCTTTTCATGTGCTTCTTGGCCATCTATGTCTTCTTTGGAGAAATGTCTATTTAGGTCTTCTGCCCATTTTTGGATTGGGTTTTTTGTTTTTTTAATATTGAGCTGCATGAGCTGTTTATATATTTTGGAGATTAATCCTTTGTCCGATGATTGATTTGCAGATATTTTCTCCCATTCAGAGGGTTGTCTTTTCATCTTGTTTATGGTTTCCTTTGCTGTGCAAAAGCTTTGAAGTTTCATTAGATCCCATTTGTTTATTTTTGTTTTTATTTCCATTACTCTAGGAGGTGGATCAAAAAATATCTTCCTATAATTTATGTCAAAGAGTGTTCTTCCTATGTTTTATTCTAAGAGTTTTATAGTGCCCAGTCTTACATTTAGGTCTCGAATCCATTTAGAGTTTTTTTGTGTGTGTATGGTGTTAGGGAGTGTTCTAATTTCATTCTTTTACATGTAGCTGTCCAGTTTTCCCAGCACCACTTATTGAAGACACTGTCTTTTCTCCATTGTATATCTTTGCCTCCTTTGTCATAGATTAGTTGACCATAGGTGCGTGGGTTTATCTCTGGGCTTTCTATCCTTTTCCATTGATCTATATTTCTGCTTTTGTGCCAATACCGTATTGTCTTGATTACTGTAGCTTTGTAGTATAGTCTGAAGTCAGGGAGCCTGATTCCTCTGGCTCTGTTTTTTTCCCTCAAGACTGCTTTGGCTATTCCAGGTCTTTTGTGTCTCCATACAAATTGTAAGATATTTTGTTCTAGTTCTATAAAAAATGCCATTGGTAATTTGATAGGGATTGCATTGAATCTGTAGATTGCTTTGGGTAGTATAGTCATTTTCACAATATTAATTCTTCCAATCCAAGAATATGGTATATCTCTCCATCTGTTTGTATCATCTTTAATTACTTTCATCAGTGTCTTACAGTTTTCTGCATACAGGTCTTTTGTCTCCCTAGGTAGGTTTATTCCTATGTATTTTATTCTTTTTGTTGCAGTGGTAAATGGGAGTGTTTCATTAATTTCTCTTTCAGATTTTTCATCATTAGTGTATAGGAATGCAAAAGATTTCTGTGCATTAATTTTGTATCCTACTACTTTACCAAATTCATTGATTAACTCTAGTTAATGATAATGAATTCTTTGGTAGCATCTTTAGGATGCTCTATGTATAGTATCCTGTCATCTGCAAACAGTGACAGTTTTACTTCTTTTCCAATTTGTATTCCTCTTATTTCTTTTTCTTCCCTGAATGCCGTGGTTAAGACTTCCAAAGCTATGTTCAGTAATGGTGAGAGTGGACATCCTTGTCTCGTTCCTGATCTTAGAGGAAATGCTTTCAGTTTTTCACCATTGAGACTGATGTTTGCTGTGGGTTTGTGATATATGGCCTTTGTTATGTTGAAGTAGGTTACCTCTATGCCCACTTTCTGGAGAGTTTTTATCATAAATGGGTGTTGAATTTTGTCAGAAGCTTTTTCTGCATCTATTGAGATGATCATATGGTTTTTACTATTAAATTTGTTAATATGGTGTATCACATTGATTGATTTGCGTATATTGAAGAATCCTTGCATCCCTGGGATAAATCCCACTTGATTGTGGTGTATGATCCTTTTAATGTGTTGTTGGATTCTGTTTGCTAGTATTTTGTTGAGGATTTTTGCATCTATATTCATCAGTGATATTGGTCTGTAATTTTCTTTTTTGGTAGTATCTTTGTCTGGTTTTGGTATCAGGGTGATGGTGGCCTCATAGAATGAGTTTGGGAGTGTTCCTTCCTCTGTAATTTTTAAGAAGAGTTTGAGAAAGGTGGGTGTTAGCTCGTCTCTAAATGTTTGGTAGAATTCACCTGTGAAGCCATCTGGTCCTAGACTCTTGTTTGTTGGAAGATTTACAATCAGTTTCAATTTCATTACTTGTGATTGGTCTGTTCATATTTTCTGTTTCTTCCTGGTTCAGTCTTGGAAGGTTATACCTTTCTAAGAATTTGTCCATTTCTTCCAGGCTGTCCATTTTATTGGCATAGAGTTGCTTGTAGTAGTCTCTTAGGATGCTTTGTATTTCTGTGGTGTCTGTTGTAACTTCTCCTTTTTCATTTCTAATTTTATTGATTTGAGTCCTCTCCCTCTTTTTCTTGATGAGTCTGGCTAATGGTTTATCAATTTTGTTTATCTTCTCAAAGAACCAGCTTTTAGGTTTATTGATCTTTACTATTGTTTTCTTTGCTTATATTTCATTTATTTCTGCTCTGATCTTTATGATTTCTTTCCTTCTGCTAACTTTGGGTTTTGTTTGTTCTTCTTTCTCTGCTTCCTTTAGGTGTAAAGGTAGATTGTTTATTTGAGGTTCTTGTTTCTTGAAGTAGGCTTGTATAGCTATAAACTTCCTTCTTAGAACTGCTTTTTCTGCATCCCATAGCTTTTGGATCATCGTATTTTCATTGTCATTTGTCTCTAGGTAGTTTTTGGTTTCCTCTTTAATTTCTTCAGTGATCTCTTGATTATTTAGTAAAGTATTGTTTAGCCTCCATGTGTTTGTGTTTTTTACATGTTTTTCCCTGTAACTGATTTCTAATCTCAAAGCATTGTTGTCGGAAAAGATGTTTAATATGATTTCAATATTCTTAAATGTACTCAGGCTTGATCTGTGACCCAAGGTGTGATCTATCCTGGAGAATGTTCCGTGTGCCCTTGAGAAGAAAGTGTAGTCTGCTGTTTTTGGATGGAATGACCTATAAATATCAATTAAATCTATCTGGTCTATTGTGTCACTTAAAGCTTGTGTTTCCTTATTAATTTTCTGTTTGGATGATCTGTCCATTGGTGTAAGTGAGGTGTTAATGTCCCCCACTATTATTGTATTACTGTTGATTTCCTCTTTTAGAGCTGTTAACAGTTGCCTTATGTATTGTGGTGCTCCTATGTTGGGTGCATATATATTTATAATTGTTATATCTTCTTCTTGGATTGATCCCTTGATCATTTCATAGCGTGCTTCCTTGTCTCTTGTAACATTCTTTATTTTAAAGTCTATTTTATCTGGTATGAGTATTGCTACTCCAGCTTTCTTTTGATTTTCATTTCCATGGAATATCTTTTTCTATCCCCTCACTTTCAGTCTGTATGTGTTCCTAGGTCTGAAGTGGGTCTCTTGTAGACAGCATATTTATGGGTCTTGTTTTTGTATCCATTCAGCAAGCCTGTGTCTTTTGTTTGGAGCATTTAATCCATTCATGTTTAAGGTAATTATCGATATGTATGTTCCTATTACCATTTCCTTAATTGTTTGGTGTTTGTTTTTGTAGTTCTTTTTCTTCTCTTGTGTTTCCCACTTAGAGAAGTTCCTTTAGCATTTGTTGTAGGGCTGGTTTGGTCGTGCTGAATTCTCTTAGCTTTAGCTTGTCTGTAAAGCTTTTGATTTCTCCATTGAATCTGAATGAGATCCTTGCTGGGTAGAGTAATCTTGGTTGTACGTTCTTCCCTTTCATCACTTTAAGTATATCATGCCACTCCCTTCTGGCTTGTAGAGTTTCTGCTGAGAAGTCAGCTGTTAACCTTATGGGAGTTCCCTTGTATGTTATTTGTCGTTTTTCCCTGGCTGCTTTCAATAATTTTTCTTTGTCTTGAATTTTTGCCAGTTTGATTACTATGTGTCTCGGCGTGTTTCTCCTTGGGTTTATCCTGTATGGGACTCTCTGCGCTTCCTGGACTTGGGTGGCTATTTCCTTTCCCATGTTAGGGACGTTTTCGGCTATAATCTATTCAAATATTTTCTCTGGTCCTTTCTCTCTCTCTTCTCCTTCTAGGACCCCTATAATGCGAATGTTGTTGCGTTTAATGTTGTCCCAGAGGTCTCTTAGGCCGTCTTCATTTCTTTTCATTCTTTTGTCTTTAGTCTATTCTGCAGCAGTGAATTCCACCATTCTGTCTTCCAGGTCACTTATCCATTCTTCTGCCTCAGTTATTCTGCTATTGATTCCTTCTAATGTATTTTTCATTTCAGTTATTGTATTGTTCATCTCTGTTTGTTTGTTCTTTAATTCTTCTAGATCTTTTTTAAACATTTCTTGCATCTTCTCGATCTTTGCCTCCATTCTTTTTCCGAGGTCCTGGATCATCTTCACTATCATTATTCTGAATTCTTTTTCTGGAAGATCGCCTATCTCCATTTCATTTAGTTGTTTTTCTGGGGTTTTATCTTGTTCCTTCATCTGGTACGTAGCCCGCTGCCTTTTCATCTTGTCTATCTTTCTGTAAATGTGGTTTTTGTTCCACAGGCTGCAGGATTGTCTACAGTCTCTTTTTTGATACCATACGTTTACATTCTCTGTTTTCAAATTGAATCATCTGTCAATACCTACATCAATATTGTCTTATATGGTACAAAACACTGTAGTTGTTCTACATATTACTAATACTAGACATCAAAAATGAAAAGATAATGTGAAGTGAAATTTCTGTTTATTTGCAAGTATGATGATTCATGCATTGATAATGAAGAAGCGGTAACATGATTTCTTTATGATAGCCTGGTGTAATTGATATAATTGCTTCAAGGTAGCCTAGCCTATATACTAATGAATGAATTGTTATAGAACTTTTTGACATACAGTATTACAGTCAAATTCATAGTACAGTATTGGATAAATTGTTACATTTTTAAAAAGACATTTACCTGTGATGGTAGGCTGACACACAATTTCTAAATTAAGAAAGAGAGAGGGAGTTCCCTGGTGGTGTGGTGGTTAAGAATCCACCTGCCAATGCAGGGGACACGGATTTAGTCCCTGGTCTGGGAAGATCCCACATGCCGTGGAGCACCTAAGTCCATGTGCCACAACTACTGAGCCTGCGCTCTAGAGCCCACGAGCCACAACTACTGAGCCCACGTGCCACAACTACTGAAGCCCGTGCACCTAGAGCCCATGCTCCGCAACGAGAGAAACCACCACAATGAGAATCCCACGCACCATGACAAAGAGTAGCCCCTGCTTGCCACAACTAGAGAAAGCCTGTGCGCAGCAAGGAAGACCCAACACAGCCATAAATAAATAAATAAATAAATAAATAAATAAATAAAATTTAAAAAAAGAAAAGAGAGCGAGAGACACTACCTGAGAGAGAGAGAGATACTGTATAGTAATGTAATTCTTTGAAAGCGAAGTTATAAAACTGTAAGAAAACTAATACATATTAATTTTATATTAACTATCTCTTACCTTATAGCTATGTAAGATAGACTGGTATATACATGTATTTTATGCATTCATGACATATCTAAATTTTTATTAATTTTCTTCCAGTATTTCTAGGTGGTCCATCTATGATTCTTTTCAAATTGTTGTAAATCTCCAAAAGTTTTTCCAAAATATTTATTGAAAAAATCTGCATATAAGTTTGAACCCATGCAGTTCAAACCCATGTTGTTCAAAGGTCTACTGTGTATTATTTTTGGAAAGGGCGAATATCTAGATGTACCCTTAGTTTTAAATGAAGCTCCTAATTCATATACATTTAGAGATTTTCTGATTTTTGTACTATTATAAATAGTACCTCAATATATATAAACTTGTATATATAACATGTTTTGTTATTTATTTAGGATAATATATGGTAAACTGAATTTCTGGACATTTTGTATGGACATTTTGAAGACTTTTTGATAGGTAACAAATTTTCCTACAGAAAATTCTTTGAATTTAAATTTGCAACAGCAGTGTACTACGAGGGCTTATTTACCTATGCTGATATTACTCTTTTAATCATTGTCTATGTAATTTGTGAAAAACAAGATCTTGATATTGTTTTAGTGCTTACATCTTTGATTTTGTAACAATAAGACTTTTCGTGTTATCTCTTGGCCATTATCTTTCCTGTTTTGTAAATCTTTTCTTTTTAGACTTGTCATCAAGTATTAAATCAAATCAAATATTTATTTATAGAACTTTATGTATTTAGATTGTTCATCTTGTGCATATCATACTTGATGCAACTATTTTCCTGAGAGTAACATTTGTGTTTTATTGTTTATGTACTTTTTTATTTGTTTGTTAGTTTTTACCATACATGTCCTCTATGTGCATGTAATCTAATTTACCAAACTTCACATTGAATTACAGTCTTTGCAGAATTATCAGAAAAGATTTCTCCATCCCCAAAACACAAAAATGTTTGGCTGTATTTTTATAATAACTTTTATGGTTTTCTTTATATTTACATCTAAATCCTCATCTTTCTGTAATTAATTTTCTTGGAAATTGTGAGGTAAAGTATATTTTTGCAAACTGTTAACCAGTTACCATCATTTCATTTACTTTTTCTAATACTTTAATTTCATTTTAAATTTAATTCTTTCATTAAAATAGAATTTAGATGCTTTTAAAACATATAACCATTTTTCACATCAACATTATAGATAAATTTATCCATTTCCTACTGTTTTAAAACACTTTATCTAAAAAATACTCTTCTACAGTTGTTAAACTATATCCAGGTTGTGTGACTATATGGCTTGATTCTTTATCTGCAGAGTTCTTCACAGGAGTGTTATAAAGATTTTGAGTTAAGACATGTTACAGACTTAAGACGGTACTTGCCATATAGTAAGTGTTCAATAAATGCTAGCTATGGTGATGATGATGATGATGAAAGTGATGTGTCAATTTCTGCACTTTCTATTCTATTCCATTAAACTCTCTATTCATGTGCATTGTAAAATATGACATGTGAAGTTCACCATTGTTATTGTTATCAACCCATATTTTTTTTGCTTATCTTACTCCTTTATTTGTCCAGAGGAAGTTAAGTATCACTATATTAAGTTACATGGTTAATGGTTTCCTCAGGTGTTCCATACATACCTTCTACTGGGCACATTGTGATAACTTACATTTCTCTAGAGAATTATCCATTACATAAAATATTTATAATTCATGAAAATGCTATTGAACATAGTAATCTCTTATAATTTAAAAATATTTTATGTGATTATATTTCATTCTGAGTCTAAATTTTGTGCATCTGTGTTTTCTCTCTTTAACATACTTATTTCTTCATTCAATATTCTGAGTATTTAAAGCCTGTATAATTTATTTAATAATTGTAAACAAAATTATTTATTTTAACATTATTCTGTATGCTAATTAATTGTTGTGGGCAATTTAGATAGTGCAAAAGTAACAGTGGGTAAAATTATTGGTGCCTTAGCATGGATCAAGGCTGTATCACCAAACTGTACTACTAATCATTACATTCTTCACTGCCATGTATTTGCAGAAAAAAATCAGTTTCCCTTAAGAATGTCTTTAATGAAATAGTAAAAATTATTAATTTTATTAAAACCTAACCATTATTTTAATAGTGTATGCGGTAAACTGGGAAGTATGCATAAAGCACTTTTGCTGCCTGCCTAAACTACCATGGTAGTCTCAAGGAAAAGAACTTGCACAAATTGTTTGCTTTGAAAGCTGAAACTAGCTGCCTTTTTCATGAAACAACATTTTTACTTGAAAGAACAACTGGCAAGTAAACTGTGGTTATTCAGACTTGGGTAATTGGCAGACACTTATTTGAAAATGAACAGAGTAAGCCTGTCACTTCAAGAAAACAATTAACAGTATATGTTGCCAAAGATCAAATTTGATCCTCTGAGTAAAACTTAAAACACTGGAAAACTGCTATTTTTTTTAAGAATTTAATTGAGGCCAAATATTTGCTGCTTTTAACATGCCCAATAATTTCCATCTTTGTCTTACTTGAATAATCATTAAGTATTAGCACTTTATTTTTCTGCTTTCCACTCATTTTTATAAAATAGGTTTAAAGAAAATATTCAAATCGTTGCATAAACCGACAATGCTTTACAGATAATAAAACAATCCAGTCAAAACAGAACTAATGACTGACAATGACTTCCTGGAAAATGTAGAGTAGACTTGTAGGTTTGATAAATTTTTCTTTATTCTTAAGATGAGTACTTTATCATTTTAATTCTACTTTCCTGACTGTTATACCCAGGCTATTTGAAATATCTAGACTCAAGCCTTTCCAGGTTCCCAACACAAAGATGAAAATATTTGGTACAAACACAATTTTTGTCCATTCCTTGTCATGTGCTAGTGGTCACATGTGAGAACAAGATAATTAGTAGTTAGGTTTTCCTTCAAGTAACCTCTTTGGAAATATTTTTCAAGACATTTAGTGAGAGATTTCAAATGTGGCAATTTGAATTTTAAAAACAATCCAAGATAAATAAATGCAAGACTACAGGACCAAGTCTTATCAACACTACTAATGTATTCACTAGTTGAATGTTTTTTTTTTATTATTATTATTTTTCTGTGAATTTTATTTTTTAAAAATATTTTATTCAGGTATAATTGATTTACAATATTATATAAATTTCAGGTGTACAATGTAGTGTCACAATTTTTAAATGTTATACTTAATTTATAGTTATTATAGAAAAATATATCCCCTGTGTTGTACAATATATCCTTGTAGTATATTTATTTTATACATAATAGTTTGTACCTCTTAATCCCCTACCCCAATCTTGCTCCTCCCCACTTCCCACCCTCCACTGGTAACCACAAATTTGCTCTCTACATCTATGAGTCTGTTTCTTTTTTGTTTCATTCACTAGTTTGTTTTATATTTTTAGATTCTACATATAAGTGATAACATACAGTTTTGGCTTTCTCTATCTGACATTTCACTATGTATAATACCCTCCAAGTCCATCCATGTTATTGCAAATGGCAAAATTTCATTCTTTTTTATGGCTATATTATACATATGTACCACATCTTCTTTATCCATTCATCTATCGTTAGACACTTAGGTTGCTTCCGTGTCTTGGTTATTGTAAATAGTGCTGCTATGAACATTGGGGTGAATGTTTCTTTTCAAATTAGTGTGGAAAAATGCTATTTTAGGTGACATGGTCAAGGAGGTGCCCTTGGAAGAGTGACATTTGAGCAGATGCCTGAATGAAGCATAAAAACAAGTTAGGTGACTCTCTAGGAGGAAAGCTTTCTAGCCATATGAGGGGATCAAATAAGTATATTCATAATATGTATTCTCAGTTGTAGAAAATATAAATTATACACATCTCTTGAAGACTGAAAGCACACCTCTGGGTTTGTGGTACCCAGTGAACCATGACAGTAACTGAAAAACATTTTGATATGATAAAAACTATTTTCTCCTTTGTATGTATTGTGACCATGCCTAATGCTATATCGACGGGTCTCAGAATAGCTGGTAAGTTAGGTGTTCAGTACATCTGCAAGATGTCTGCTTCCACTTGATACGAGGTGTTCATTTATATCCTGATGTTGCTGGACTCAGAGCTGTCACAGGTTGATTGACAAGCTATTACCTGATCTCAAACTTCTTATACTTCCCAGCAATTAAACCATGTATAAATCATCTTGAGCTATGGGCTCAAATATAATATAAACTTGCATAATTTCCATTTCATATCTTTTGATAGCTTCAATAAAAACATATGTGAATAAGGGAAGGACTATGCACTAGCAAATTACAAAATTCCTATTGAATATCAAGTATTCAATAGGCACTTTACATATTTTATTCCATTTGTTTATCTTAACAACTCATGAAGTATTATTAGCTCCATTTTGCAAATGAGAAACTAGGATAGATGGAATTTAAGGAACTTGTACCAAACCATCCAGATTGTGACAGACAAAAAAATAATGTGAATCCAGAAAAGATTAACTCTAAATCCTATCTGCTTTCTAGCTTGCTTTCTTCATAAAACTAAGAGCTGCTTCTAAAGAAAATAATCTGCTTATGCTACCTCCATGTTTAAGAATTTTGAATATCTTTTCTACTGTCCTTGGGACTAAAACTAAACTTCTTAATATGTTTCACATACACCTTCAGAACCTAGCTCTTCACCTGCCCCTGACAGGCCAGCACTCTTCCTCGTGTGCCATATTCCCAAATATGAAGCACATTGCTTTTCCTCTAATATGTCATGTTCTTTCTCATGTCTTGGCCTTTATTATCAATTGAGTCATAGGCTGAGTTATAAAAACCAAGAAATCCTAATGGAGTGTTTTAAAGGTAAGATTTCTTTCAGGTTTTATTTGTTTTGGATTTCAAGCATCTTTTATTAATGGTAAAAAGAATCAAGCAGCCTTTGTAAGCCCAACTTATGCTTCAGTCTTCTCACAAGACAGGCACAATATATTTGTTCATGATTAATAATTCTATATTATTTGTCTAGGGCAGTGCTGTTCAATAGACCATTTCGTGGTAATATGAATGTTCTATATATATGCACTGTGCAGTAGAGTAACCACATGTGGCCATTGAACACTTGAAGTGTAGCAAGTGTGACCAAGTAAATGAATTTTTAACTGTATTTAATTTTAATTAATTTAAATTTAAAGAGGCATATGTGGTTAGTGGCTTCCACATTGTAGAGCACAGGTCTAGGGAAGTATGAGAGACAATTTAAAAAAAAAGAACAGAGAGACAGCAGCATAAGTATTAAAAAATTATAGTTTATTTCTTTCTCTCTGCTTCAATTCTAGTCACTGAAAAGTCATGTTCTCTCTTTATTTGACCTTTTGTATCCCCAGGGGATGCAACAAAGCCAACTACTATTTCAAATAAATAATCATGTAGGGAGGAGACCATATTTTTTCTCAAAATTTTCCTAAGATACACATATTGCGAGGAAAACCTGATTATGTTGGGATATAATTTTAAATAAGGTCATGGATGTGATGTTTACTTTTATGTATCAACTTGGAGAGTGGTTTTGGATGAGATTGACTTTTAAGTCAGTAAAGTGTAAGTAACCAGATTACCCTCTATAGTGTGAGTGCGCCTCATCTAATCGGTTGAAGGCCTAAATAGAACAAAAAGAATGGCCTCGCTGAGCAGGAGCAAATTCTCCAGCAGACTATTTTTGGAGTTTATCTGTATCTATTGCTTTCCTAAGTCTTCATCTATTGGCCTTCAGATTGGAGCTGCACTGTCAGCTTTCCTGGGGCTTGAGCCTGCAGGTCCACATTATAGATCTGGACTTGCCAGTCTCCATAATTGTGTAAGCCAGCTCCTTATAATCTCTCGATAGATAGACAGATAGATAGAGATATACATATTTACATATATACACACATCCTATTTGTTCTCTTTCTCTGCAAAACTCTACTAATATGATGAACTTTTGGCATTTTAATTTTCCATTGGTGTGTCTTCTTCAACATTACCCTTTCATATTTTATCATCTTTGTGATTATAGGCTTTCACCAGAGAATTCAAAAACAACAACAAATTTATGAAAAAATAAAAAAGTTATTAACCTTATAAAAAGATATTCAAGAAAGGAAATATAAATCACAATATACTCAACAATGAATAACATTTAACATTTACATAGCCATATAATCTAAGCACTGAATACTGATTAAGCTAAAACTTATGATTTCCATATTGAGTGGAAATCATCAAAGCAGGGAATCTTAATTCCATGAGGAAAAAAGTCACATGATCTGATTAATAAAGTATTAATAAAGTTATTGAATTAATGAAGTTATTGAATTAAAAACAAAGTTATTGATCTTCTTATTGACTACATTTTAAGCTATTTTAATATCAACAAATTTAAATTAACTTTGATTAAAAATCTTCCATAGATTTTCATTGAACTTAGACTTTTTAGATCTTTAAAATTGTAGCTGGATTAGACAAATTAAGATGAACACTCACAACAGTTAGCATAGCAGTCTTTATTTTACTCTGGAGTGGGAAATGTTCAGAATTAGACTCTCTGGAGCATGATAAGGCATTTCCTTATCCTAAGTGATCTGTGAACAGACTGAACTTTGGGCCATTTTTATCATTAGACTGAGGAACTGGAAGAGCCTTTAATTCCCAGAAGCAATTTTTGCGTGGTGTGATATTATGGGTACCTACATTTGTAGTTGTAGTCAGCTATACTAATTCTCTGATGACATTAGGGAAATACTTAGCAAATGTTTTTGTAGGATTTTAAGCTTGTTTCTCTTGCCTATCCACAGAGAAATCCTACTTCACACACTGCACAACTCCAGGGGAACCCTAAGCAGACCCTACAATTGTAAAATGTGGCTATGGGTCTGTCCACATCCTCAAACAGTTAGCATAGGCGGAAATGCGGCATTGGGTGGAAATTGGTCAAGGACACTGTATACTCCAGAGCTGAGAATAAGTGACAATTAGAAAGAATGGGGGCTTCCCTGGTGGTGCAGTGGTTGGGAATCTGCCTGCCAATGCAGGAGACACGGGTTCGAGCCCTGGTATGGGAGGATCCCACATGCCGCGGAGCAACTGGGCCCGTGAGCCGCAACTACTGAGCCTGTGCGTCTGGAGCCTGTGCTCCGCAGCAGGAGAGGCTACGATAGTGAGAGGCCCACGCACCGCGATGAAGAGTGGCCCCCGCTTGCCGCAACTGGAGAAAGCCCTCGCGCAGAAACGAAGACCCAACACAGCCAAAAATAAATTAAGTAATTAATTTAAAAAAAAAAAAAAAAGAAAGAATGGCATTACTAGCTCCAAGAGATAAGAATATAGATAACAAAGTTTCCAAACAGAGTGGAAAAAAAAAAGTACGTTGTTGTTGAAGATACAAATCAATCTGGAAGATAATGTGAATAAAATATGATTTTCAACAATTTTTGTATATAGGGAATATTGAAATTTCCAAAGGAATTTCTTATTCATCATCTTATCCCAAGACATCAATGACTTTTTTTGAGGTGAGATACTGTCACTGAGCCAAAAGGCTTGGAAGGGATAAAAATTGAAAACAGCTGGTTGGGTTCTATGTACCAGGAGTGAAGAGATTTCTGACAAATTGCTTAACTATAAATCTGGAAGACAAATGTCATACGTAGTTGACACAGAAGAATTTGAATTAAATGAATTTGTGGAAAATAGGGGAATATGAAGCTTTTTTTGCCTTTTGTAGTCATAGTGGATATGAATGACAGAAATATAGATTCCACATGGATTTATTTGAAATGTCTCAAAGGACATTTGGCCTTAAACAACATCAGATTTATTTAGAATCATGTATTTTGTACTGCTGATAAAAGTAAATGACTAGATTAAATGACCAAAACTAAAATTACTAATTATGTAGTTTAAAACTTATAACTACAGTATGAAATAAATTACATAGTGTGGCTATAGAAATAAAATTGTATAATTTTCTTTTTAAGTTTATATCTTGACCAAAGGCTCTGGTCCTCCCTCTTTTGAATTTTATCTTCTTGGCAAAGAAGAAGTTGTAGGACTCCCTGTAGACATCAGTGTAATTCTTATCTCAGCTCATTAAAGATCTTCTGGGATCCCATGCAATGTCTTAGAGATTACATTTTGCTCAGGTGTGAGCTTAAGAGGAATTCCATACAGAAGGCTGCAGTGTTGATTTCTTCACTAGGGAGAATTTTTAAAAGTCATAAGTAGCATCATGTAGATTTACCTTCCTAAAAAAAATTATGCACAACGTTAAGTAGAACACAGAATTCAAAACATACCTTTAAATTAATTGTTGAATTCCCCATAGCTTTATATTTGGCCATTTGGATTTTGTGGCTACTGTCTCAATTAAGTAGAAGTGAGTTGCTTTGTATAGCAGTCTGAAGCTCAGATTGCTGACAGGTAATCACTGGCTATTTTTAGAAGCCTTGTTCTATGATTTATCTTCTTCTTGCATCATAAATTGAGCTGTATTTGAACTACATTATTGTACACAGAGGAGTCACCCAGCTAACATAAAACAAAGTAAATATATTTTTGCTACTGCAGCAGTTTTAGAGAACACACTTGAATTTTTATAAAATGACAACAAATTAATCATGAAAACCCATGTCTTAATAAAGTTATTACTATATTACTTTCTGGTTATTGATGACACATTTTAACCTGGGAAAGGGCAGATGGATTTAGTAAAATGCTATACTGTGTGCTGTAGTAAATGCTAAAATGCTATACTGTATACAAAATGCTATACAGAATTTATTGATGCCAATATTGAGAATAAATTTTGGTCTAATAATTAGTACATATTTATTGAGCATTAACAGTGTACTTAGAAATATACCATGTTTTACACATCTTATTTTCCTAGAAATAGTTTTATTAACACTATTTTTTTGGTCTCATTGTTAAATGCTTACTTTATCAGTCTGCGTACCTGCAGGAAATAGATGGCACACTCAAGTGGGTAACTGAGATTCAATGAAGGATAAGTTACAAGGGTGTAGGAAGGGTTGAAGGAATAAAAGAAACAGGACAAAAGCCTAGCAATTAAAACAGAAGACTTGTCCCCTGAGGGGCAAGGACAGCTAGCAGTTACCAGACCTGGGGATCCTAGAACCTTTGGAAAGGTGTTATGGGACAGCTGTGACCTTAAATGGACAAACATAGCCACTATTGGGGTGCTTCAAGGGGAATAAATATAAACCCTAAATTTCCTTTCTCCTCTGAGTCTCTGAAAGTATTTCCCACTGGCAAATTTCTGCAAGTATAAAGCCAGAGGGCAAGGGAGTCCAAATTGGTAATCTGTAGAGGCCAGCCTCCCATAGCACAGAACATGCAGGGAAAGAACTTGAAGCAGACCTGGTAAAGCAAATGGAGAATATGCAGCACTATGTTCTTGGTACTCTTTTAGGCTCTTCGATATTACCAGTTCACAGAGAAAAATGCCTTCAGGCAGGGAGATTACATTCTAATGGGACGGTGCATAAAATAAACAAAATAAATAAAATATATAGTATACAACAAGATGATAATAGCCATGGAGAAAAACTAGGGCATTGAAAGAATAGAGGGAACAATAGGAAGTGTAGAAGTTGGGGTAAAAGTTCTAAATTTTAAATAGGATGGTCAGGGAAGATCTCGCTGAGGAAGTGATATTTGAGCAAAGACCTTAAAGAAGAACCTATACGGCCATTTGAGGAGAAAACATTTCAAGTGGAGG
Source organism: Balaenoptera physalus (assembly GCF_965194825.1). Classification (NCBI taxonomy): domain Eukaryota; kingdom Metazoa; phylum Chordata; class Mammalia; order Artiodactyla; family Balaenopteridae; genus Balaenoptera; species Balaenoptera physalus. Next base: position 37,765,609 of record NC_138892.1, on the reverse strand, counting down.
GACTAGCAAGCATAAATCTCTAGTTGAGGACAGGATACACAGGCATACTTCATTTTATTGCACTTTGCAGATACTGCATTTTTTTTTTTTTATAAATTGAAGCTTCAAGGCAATCTTGCATTGAGCAAATCTATTGACACTATTTTTCCAATAACATTTGCTCACTTTGTGTCTTTGTGTCACATTTTGGTAATTCTCCCAATATTTCAAAACTTTTTATTAATATTATACTTGTTATGGTGATCTGTGACCAGTGATCTTTGATGTTACTATTGTAATTGTTTTGGAACACCATAAATAATGCCCATATAAGATGGCCAACATAATTGATAAATGTTGTTTGTGTTCTAACTGCTCCATTGACCAACTAGCAGTTCCTTCATCTCTCTCCCTCTCCTCGAAATCCCTATTCTGAGACACAACAATTTTGAAATTAGGCCAATTAATAACCCTGCAATGGCTTCTAAGTACTTAAGTGAAAGGAAGAATCACGTCTTTCACTTTAAATCAAAAGCTAGAAATGATTAAGCTTAGTGAGGAAGGCAAGTTGAAAGCTGAGACAGGCCATATGTTAGGCCTCTTGCACTGAACAGTTATCCAGGTTGTGAATGCAAAGGAAAAGTTCTTGAAGGAAATTAAAAGTGCTACTCCAGTGAACACACAAATGGTAAGAAAGCTAAACAGCATTCTTGGTGATATGGAGACAGTTTCAGTGGTCTGGATAGAAGATCAAACCAGCAATAACATTCTCTTGAGCCAAAGCCTAATCCAGAGCAAGGCCTGAATTCTCTTCAATTCTGTGAAGGCTGAGAGAGGTAAAGAAGCTGCAGAAGAAAAGTTTGAAGCTAGCAGAGGTGGGCTCATGAGGTTTAAAGAAAGAAGCCATTTCCATAATATCAAAGTGCAAGGTGTAGCCGGAAGAACTGATGTAGAAGCTGCAACAAGTTATCCAGAAGATCTAGCTAAGATCATTAATGAAGGTGGCTACACTAAACAACAGATTTTCAACGTAGATGAAATAGCCTTATATTGAAAGAAGATGCCATCTAGCACTTTCACAGCTAGAGAGAAGAAGTCAATGCCTGGCTTCAAAGCTTCAAAGGACAGGTTAAGTAACTCTCTTGTTAGGAGCTAATGCAGCTGGTGACTTTAAATTGAAGCCAATCCTCATCTACCATTCCCAAATAAGGCCCTTAAAATTTATGCTAAATCTACTCTGCCTGTGCTCTCTAAATGGAACAACAAATCCTGGGTGACAGCACATCTATTTACAACATGGTTTACTAAATATTTTCAGCAAACTGTTGAGACCTATTGCTCAGAAAAAGATTCCTTTCAAAATATTACTGCTCACTGACAATGCACCTGGTCACCCAAGAGCTCTGATGGAGACATACAATGAGATTAATGTTGTCTTCATTCTGCTAATACAATATCCGTCAGAAGCCTGTGGATCAAGGAGTAATTTCAAATTTCAAGTCTTATTATTTAAAAAATGCATTTCTTAAGGTTATAGCTGCCATAGATATTGATTCCTCTGATGGATTTGGGCAAAGTAAATTGAAAACCTCTGGAAAGGATACACCGTTCTAGATGCCATTAAGAACATTCATGATTCATGGGAAAAGGACAAAATATCAACGTTAGCAGGAGATTGGAAGAAGTTTATACCAAGCCTGATGGATGACTTTGAGGAGTTCAAGACTTCAGTGGAGGAAGTAACTGCAGAGGTGGTGGGTATAGTGAGAGAACTAGAATTAGAAGTGGAACCTGAAGATGGGACTGAATTGCTACAATAATTCATAATAAGACTTGAAAAGATAAGGAGTTGCTTCTTATGGATGAGCAAACAGTGGTGTCTTGAGATGGAAACTTCACAGTGCGAAGATGCTGTGAAGATTGTTGAAATGACAACAAAGGATTTAGAATATTACATAAACTTAGTTAATAAAGCAGAGGCAGGGTTTGAGAGGATTGACTCCAATTTTGAAAGAAGTCTACTGTGGGTAAAATGCTATCAAATAGCATTGCCTGCTATAGAGAAATTGTTCGTGAAAGAAAAAGTCCATTGATTCAGCAAACTTCAATGTTGTCTTATTTTAAGGAATTGCCACTGCCACCCCAGCCTTGAGCAACCAGCATCCTGGTCAGTCACCAACCATTAACATGGAGGCAAGACCCTCCACCAGCAAAAAGATTACGACTCACTGAAGGCTCAGGTGATGGTTAGCATTTTTAGCCATAGAGTTTTTCTTAAGTAAGGTATGTGCATGGTTTGCTTAGACATGATGTCATTGCACACTACAATATAGTATGATTGTGAATTTTATAGGCACTGGGAAACCAAAAAAATCCATGTAACTCACTTTATTGCAATATTCATTTATTGCAGTAGACTGGAACCAAGCGTGCAATATCTCCAAGGTATGCCTGTATGTAGTATGTTAGTGAAGTGGTAAAAGAGCAAAAGAAAGCCAGTGTGGTTGCTGTGAAACAGCAAGGGAAAGCCTGGGGTGAGATAAGGCTGGCAAGGTAGGACTCTTGAAAGTCATATAAAATAATTCTGTTTTATTTTAAAAGCAAAGGGAAGCCATTAAAAAATTGAAAGATGAGGTTGATGTGGTGGTTAGCTCTACACTCGAGAAAGCTCACTCCACCTGAAGTGAAAAGTGACAGAAATATGTTGGTATAGGAGGTGAGGAAAGGGGAAGGAAGAAAGATGTGGTTGGTCCAGGCTGTTGCAATTATGTAGATGTCAAAGGATGCTAGCTTGGATGAAGGTGGTGGCAGTAAAAATGGAGAGAAGCAAAAAGGTTCAAAAAACATTTAAGATGTAAAAGTCACAAGTCATGGGAAAGCACTGCATAAGGAGGGTGGTGAGGGAAAAGGAAGTGAGCAGGGTGCTGCCTTTCACAGGATTGCGTTTGGGTTTAATTCAACTTCGGATGTGTTGAGGTGCTTTCAGACACCCAGGAGAAGATGCCAGGTAAACTGTTGGTATTTGCTTTGGAGCTTAGATTACAGTCCTAGATCAGATATATGAGCTGTGACTCATCTATCTATCTTCCTTCAGGTGATTAAACAAACAAACAACAAAAAAACACAGTCATAGATGTAATTGATAGGAGAGCTTTGGTGGTGAGCTTTGCTTTGAATAACTTCAAATTTATTAGCAGACAGAGAAGAATGAGCTTGAAAAGGAAAAAAACATATACATATAAATATATTTTTAAGTGTGTGAACTTATACAAAAATGAGCTATACTTTATGTTCTAATGATTGATTTAAGCATGAGTAGCTACAAAACTACAAATAGTATAAGGCTATATCTATAAACTGCTTCTAATATTAATGTTCAGTTTCTCATTGAGATGTAAACTGGACATCCATATTTTCAGAAAATGGCCTCTTTTCCCCACTTCCACAACTTTTCATCATAATCCTTTGTTGTCTTTTTTTCTTTCTTGTTTTTTTCCTCAGACATTTGCAAGTATTCTTTCTGTACCTAAATAAATCACTTTTGTTGTATAAAAACATATTTATTCCAAATGTCTTCAATTCCAGCATTTTGGTCATATCTAAGAGAAGGTAACCTTAGATTTGTCTTTGTTCTAAAAATACAACTTATTTTTCCTTGCTTACATTTTCCAAGGGATTTTGTAGAATTATTCGCCCTTAAATATTCTACCGACATATTCCCCTGTGTACTTTCACCCAGCTTTAAAAACAAGACAGCTTAAGGAGCGGCAGGTATAAAGTTTTAAGCCAAAAGAGACTAGAGCCTTTTGGAACATAAATTGCATATCAATTAGAAAAGAGAGAAGAGAACAATTTTCTGGTGGATTTTCTTCACTGAATTGCCTGAAAGAATTTTTTGTCATACAATGGTTGTTTATGCTTTGATTTACAATTTATGGTTATGCCAGCCCTCCCACAAAGGATCCCTGGTAAACAGAATTCCTTTCAGTAGTTAACAGGCAGGTTTATTACTTTTTTCAACAGTTGGGCTGCTCCTGTCCCCTCATTATCTATGACAACAAATTGGCTGCTTACTCAGTCTAACATAGAGTCCTCACATCGTTTTACTGGTATATGGAAGCCTTAGTTTTATGAAAGTATAACTCCTTGAAGTAAAACAAAATGTACAATTAACCAGATTCTCTAGAGATTAAACGTAAGATTAACTTTGAATAGTAATATATCCCTAAATGCCTTGAAAACATCAAATACAAAATACATTGTTTTATGACATCTTCATTTCAGTCCAATAATTTGAATATTGATATAGCTGACCAAGATGGACTTTCCTTAATGTTCCCCTCAGCTTTACTAAACTTCAACCAAGTTTCTTCTTTAGTATATGCCCCTGATCTCCCTTCTTAGAACATTTACTTTAGAAAACTTGCACTTGTAAATTATTTCTATGCCCTTTGGAGATGTAAATCTTCTACAACCCAGGAATGTCCTTCTCAAGGACCTGGGATTCATTTCTCTGAGGTGTAATCATCAAGAAAGATATCACCCCTATCTCCCAGTTTCTGTGGGAGGGTAGGAACCTAACTTCTATAAGCATCAATTAGCCTATTCGCATTCATTGAGCCTCCCCTCCCACACCCCCATGTCCTTCAGTACTTTTCCACTTTTCGTTTCAGTGGAGTTGAGTTCAATACTTCTGCCCTATTACAGCAGTCTCTCTTTTCTGTTGTGATAGTCTTGAAAAAAGTTTTCATTGCCTGTTTAACTGACCTGGTGTAATTTCTCTTTTACTGAAAACTATATGAATATGTGTGTCAAATGGACAGAGATTCAATCCTAACTTGTAACGTAGCTTTTATTCACTCAGTTATACAGTGCATACACAATTGAATGGGGCTGTGATGCTCAAAATCTCTTGACTAAATTCATTCTTTTCTTGCCAATTTAGTACAGTTTTGAAATTAAAAGAAATAGCATGATCTTGGTCCACGCAGTTTTTCAAATATAGTTTCCAACACGTCTTTTATTTAAATTCTTGTGTTTAAATTCTTGCCACATTCATGACACAGCTTTTAAAATTATTGGATGCCATTTTTTCATGGATACCTTCATTTTAGAATTCTGTAAATTATCATTTGGATTAAAGATTAATAGTAATTTTAACTTCAGGTTGTTTGTCTTTCAAGTGACCGTATTTATTAAAAACAGAGGGGCTTCCCCGGTGGCGCAGTGGTTGAGAATCTCCCTGCCAATGCAGGGGACACGGGTTCGAGCCCTTGTCTGGGAAGATCCCACATGCCACGGAGCAACTGGGCCCGTGAGCCACAATTACTGAGCCTGCGCGTCTGGAGCCTGTGCTCCGCAACAAGAGAGGCCGCGATGGTGAGAGGCCTGCGCACCGCGATGAAGAGTGGTCCCCACTTGCCACAACTAGAGAAGGCCCTCGCACAGAAACGAAGACCCAACACAGTCATAAATAAATAAATAAATAAAGAACGTGAATTTCTTTAAAAAAATAAAAAATAAAAATAAAATAAATGAAAATAAAATAAAAATAAAAACAGAGGTTAAAATGTTATTAAAAAGTTTGGCAAGTGAAAGAGAAAGTATAGCATTGGGAAAAAGAACATTTTAGTATACTCTAAAATATAAATATAGTGATCAAATATTATTAAAATGTAACATGTTAGTATTTCCACTTAAGGCAATGAATGATTTTTTTCACACTTATCGAGTTATAATTGACAAAATTGTAAGATATTTAAATTTTACATCATGATGATTAGATATACATATACATGTGAAATAATTCCTCCCATCTAGGAAGGAATCATTTAACATATTTATCTTTTTTTTTTTGGTGAGAATATTTAAGTTCTATTCTCTTAGTAATTTAAATTATACAGTACTGTGTTATCAATTATAGTCACCATGTTATTCAGTAGAACCTTAGACCACAGACATCTTTTAGCTGACAGTTTGTACCAAACTCTCCCTATTTCTCAAACATCCCAGTCCCTGGCAACCACTTTTCTACTTTCTGTTTCTATGAGTTTGACTTTTTATTTAGATTCCACATATACGTGATACCATGTAGTATTTGTCTTTCTCTTTCTGGCTTATTTCACTTAGCATAATACCCTTAAGGTCCATCCATGTTGTCTCAGAAAAGCCAAGATTTGGAAGCAATTGGCAACTTATGAATTACAAAAACACAAATTTGACAGATATTGTCCATACTATGAAACTTCTGAAAACCTTGTAAAACTTCACCTTACGTTTCGAAATTATTTCAAATCAGAACCAGATTTTTAGTGGAATAAACACTTAGATTAATACTTTTCTCCATTGCACTTTTCCTCGCCTCCCCCATCTACCATCAATTCTCTGCCCACCTCTGCCCTACTGTGTGCTCCTGTAGTCTGCCCTCTGTGGACTGCAGCCTCTGATTTCCAGCTGGACTACGGAGATGGAAGACAGCAGCAGGGGAATAGAAGATGATGCTTTTCCTGCATGACAAGACATGTCTTGTCTCCACAGCTCTAGCTCCTTTCCTCTGGCCCATTCCCAGGGCTCCAGCTCTCAAAGATTCCAGCAACACTGTTTCATTCCCTGCCCTTGTTTTTTCAGGCCTAGGATAATACTTGCTTCCATAAATCCCTTAGGCTTCACCATCCCTTGGTTTCCTTCACCCTGAACTCATCTCTAAAAATAATTCAGTCATTAAACTTTTGTCAGTTAACTTCTTTGAGGGTGCCATCTGTTTCCTGCTGGGTATATGTGTCATACTGATGCTACATATGAACTGAGTTCAAGTTCCTGTCTAGGACCATTGAGGAAATTAACATCACATTTTAAAATAAGGCCTGTTTTAAACATTTCTCTTCAAAGACAGTAAAATACAACTTCATAGTTATCTTTATTACCTTGTTATAAATTTGCATTAATAAAATTTCCAAACATACACAGCAGTAGAGTAAAATAAGCTCCTGTGACTCCCGTCACCCAGTTTCAAAAATCCTGTATATTTTACTGTACTTGTTTCAATCTATCTTCTTTGCCCTTTTTGGGGGGAAAGACAAGTGGTGAGGGTGGGGATAGGGCTGAAGTATTTTAAAGCTAATCCCAGACAGCATATCATTTCACCCAATTTTAGTATACATCAAAAGCAAAGTAATTTTCTATAAATTTATTTTATTTATTTATTTATTTGGCTGTGTTGGGTCTTCGTTTCTGTGCGAGGGCTTTCTCTAGTTGTGGCGAGCGGGGGCCACGCTTCATCGCGGTGCGCGGGCCTCTCACTGTCGCGGCCTCTCTTGTTGCGGAGCACAGGCTCCAGACGCACAGGCTCAGTAGTTGTGGCTCACGGGCCCAGTTGCTCCGCGGCATGTGGGATCTTCCCATACCAGGGCTCGAACCCGTGTCCCCTGCATTGACAGGCAGATTCTCAACCACTGCACCACCAAGGAAGCCCAAGAAAGTAATTTTCTTAAAAATTCATAATGTCATTATTACTATGAACAATTAAAAAAATTAACGATTTCTTATTATCAGCTAAAACGCCTTTAATTGTCTGAAAAATATCCTTTTACATTTGCTTTTTTAAAAATTAGAATCCAATCCAAAGGGTCCATTCTTTGTATTTGGTATTGTATTTCCTAAATCATTCTCTCTCTGTCTGTCTCTTTTATTTTTTTAATATAGAAAAGTCTCCCCTCCTCCCACTCTATTTTTCTTGTCATTGCTTTTTTGAGGAAATTAGATTAGTTATATATGATCCACAGTCTGGTCTGGGTGATTATTTCCTGTGGCATTTCACACTGTATTCTGTTAGGCTGGATATAAGTCCTTAAAAACTTGATTCAATTCAAGTACTTTGTTTTCTTTTTTTGCAAAAATATTTTATAGGCGATGCTTTCTTCATCATATTGCATCTCTTTGGAGACACATATTGTCCAATTGTCTCAGTTCAGTGATACTGATTGATATGTAGTTTCATATGGTTGCAGTCTGATTCCTTCATTGCAAAATTCTCCATCAAGTTTCACCTAATGGTTTTAGCATCCATTATTGGCCATTGCCCAAATCAGTTCTTTTGTTAGTAGTAGCAAAAGAGTGTTTTCTAATTATGTCATTTCTTCTGCATTTATTACGTGGAATTCTTCTCTTATAAAAGACAGTTTTCTCCACCTACTAGGGTCTTTTTGTTACATAGAATTATAGTTTATGTTGGAAAGATAGAATAATTGAGTAATTCTTTTTTTCTTAAGTATCATACTTTAAATTCAGTTAGAATAATTGCTATGCTATCTATTTCTTGTGGTCTGGAGTGAATTTTCTTTCTCTCTCCTTTCTTTTAAATACTGTGATAAACTCATGACCTTTAGTACTCACTGTGTTTTAAACAAAGTCAGTCTTTTTTTTTTTTTTTTTTGAGACTCACACTCTCTCATCTTTAGTCAGTGACACTTCCTGTGAACTTTGATATCACCTCATTTATTTTCTATAACTTACTTTCCAGCACAACGGGATGTCAGGCTTGTCTTGTACATTTCCTGACCCAGACTTGAAATCAGTCATGTTTTCAAGAAGCCTCTTTTTTCTACTGGGAAAAGATACTTAGAGACCAGTATGTGAAAGCTAGAAGAGCTCAATACGAGTATGCTTTCATTGCCTCTAGGCCTTTTCAATTAACGGAGCTGGGGAATGTGTAAAGTTCTAAAAAGGAAAAACTAAAGTGGTCATACTGCTTTTTCCCATGAATTGCACAATTAGTGTTTTTACTTACTTCCTTTCTTTGATTTAATACCTGCATAATTTTACTTTATGCTAGAAAGCTCAGTTAACAACAAATAGCATAAGTTACAAAAGGTAATATTGATTTACTCCCTCCTACAATATACATAGAATACCTGTGATTTTAAAATTGATTCAATACATACCCTTCAGGAAAGAGTTTTTAGGAGAAAAAACAAAACAAAACCCTCATTCTGTTTTGGTTAATAATTTATCTATATAACTTTCACTTCCAGCTACAGTGGAGTAATTGGTGTCGGACGTATTCTGTACCATAAATAATTACAAAACTAGACAGAGAATATGAGCGAGCCATGGTTTCCCTGAACTAAAGATCACAGATTGAAGTTAAGGCTAATGAAGTGGCTGCTAACTGCAAGGCTAATGATGATGATACAGAAGCCTATGTGGGGGTTCCTTATGAGTCTTTGATCAATAGCTGCACTGCAAATGCAAAGGGCAAGACCTAATGCTGCACGGCTGAATCATGGTCACACCATGATATTTCAGCTTGACCAAAGTGAAGAGGACTTCCTTGCAAGGCTGTCACTCACTCAATTTCAGGTAAAATCCTTGAAAGCCAAATCTTAAGAGTAGGAATCATGCATAGAGTAAGACCACACCCTAGGAGTAAAAATATAACTAAAATAAACTGCCCAAAGAATAAAAGCTTCATGGGATCAAAAGGATCCACCTAACTGCCTTCCAGAAGCTCAATACTCTTTTTTTTTTTTAAGAAGTCAACATAATCCAGACTCTCTATAATGTACCATCCAGAGTGTCATAAAATAATTTATCTAAATATTTCTAAATTGTTATAACTTGTGTTTCTAAAAACAACAGACTTGTCTTCTATATCCCTATATATTGTATAACGCTTTTCCTGAAAATTTGCATTTTGAGCAACCTTAACATTTTTAACATTTTCTAAGACCTGTTCTGTCTTGGTTATTTGTTTCCATCATTAAAAAGGATGAGGGGAGGGGAGTGGAGTTACATATAATATTAGTATGCTTCTTTGTGCAGCAGTTTGACTTCCAACAAAATTATTTTGCATTCTACTAACTTTATATATAACTCTTTTGATGATGTAAATATTTCTGAGATTTTTTAATATTAATAATAATTAGAGAAAGCAGAATAAGAGTTTCTTTTCTCCAGTTTATAAAGATTTCTCAAGTATTATCGAATCTCCCATGCACAGATAGCATCAGATATTTACCTGCTAACAATGCAAAATTTTTGTTAAAGTTAAGCTGTTGATTTATAAATGACCATACACACTAATAAAATGGCAGAATACACAACTGATTTTCGTACTGTAGACAAATGAAAAAGAATTACTGATATTCATCACCGTGTGGACAGTTACTTTCTGACACTGCACTATTTTCAAAATACAAGATATTTTACCTGAAATTCAAGACTTTGTGAAAATAGTGCTGGATTTTTTACATTAAACATATGGTGTGTTGTCATTTTCAAAAAAAAATAAGTAGTTATTGGGCATCAAAATTATATAACAAAATGGATGAATTAGCAAATTAAGACATATTTTGAACTATAAAAATTACATATTAGTTTCTAAGTGCCCTCCTTAGGGATTGTCTGTTAAGTACCACAAGAGTGCCAATGTGGTCTTAAGTCCTTGAAAACTGAAAATAAAGAAAGCTTATAATAATTGTTTCAAACCATTATCATAAAATTTGCACCCTAGGAAAGATTTTAAAAACATATTAGTATTAATTTTTCATTAAAATGAATTTGAATGGGGTTTCTGGCGTGTAGTTTTCAATTATTTAGGCAATGATGAGTATGGAAAGAACAAGGAGTCTAAGGTCAGCCAGACCTTTGTTCTAAATCCTGACTTTGTCATTTCAATGTATCATATTGGGCAAAGAGCTTAATCTCTCTGTTTCTCAGTTTTCTTATCAATACAATAGTCACACTAATGCCTTTATTTCAGGAGTTTTATGAGTATAAAATGTGATAACACAAGTAAAGTTTCTTTAGTGTGTGGAATGTAGTATGTATTCTGTAAATGTTGGTATCCTTCTTGTTCTTTTTCTATTTCTCTCTCATGAAATTAGAAAATTCAAAAATCAAACTTTTTCAGAATTTTCAGGGACTAGGCAGTTGAGATATATATTCATAGGTTATTAGAACACTTTCGTTTTCTCACCATGATATGCCTCAATCTACTGCACTGTACTCGTATTCTCTGCCTCACCTCCATCACAAGAAATGAACTACTTTCATTTTTATCAAAGATTTATCTGTCACTTATGACTACATTCTACTGGCTTTATCATAGTCTAGAGTTCTGCTCCCATTATATCCCTCTCTGTCCCTCTCCTATATTTCCCTTTCCTCCTGAATTATCTTTCTTAACATATAATCATGCTCTGTTTTCTTCTTTCTCAAAAACAAATTTCTCTTGCCCCACGTTCTCTTTCTGCACCATTTGTTTTCCTGTAAGCAAAACCAAAAATCTGCTATACTTGCTATACTCTAATCCCAGACCTCATCTAATTCAGGAATTGTTTTTATATCATACCTTCATATATCCAGTATCACATAATTATTCATTTCAATTCCAAGGTTGGATTGCTGGTTATTAAAAAGGGTTTCTACAAAGTAACCTAAAATGTGTTCAAATAATCCACACTAATTTCTCTTTCAAAAGAAAACTGTTTGAAAGTTCTTAAATCTTTGATGACTGTCATTATGTCTACTTTTATTAATTTCTTCTTCAGACTGAACATCTTCTTTTCTAACATTTTTCATATAAAATATAGCCTCCAAATTTTTCCTTATCCTAACACTAATTTTCTACATCTAGTGATATTTTTCAAGGCCTCTAATAATTTTTATTTTAGCTAAACTTATTTAAGAATGTTTTTTATTTTTTTTAATTTTTTCAAAATGTTTATGAAAAATTTCAAACATCAATAAAGTTGAAAGAACTTTATAGCAAACATTCATATATCTACCATTGAATTCTGTCATAAAATGTTTTATACTTATTTTACTTCATATTTATCCATGTATTTATCTATCCATCAATCCATCTTATTTTTTGATGTAATTCAAAATAAATTTCAGACATCAGTACATTTCTCCCCAAATACTTAGGCATGCATATATAACTAGAATTCAATATTTTGCTCATACTTTTTTTTCTTTTGACATAAAACACACATAAAAATGCACAAATCTTAAGTGTTTTTTAACAAAGTTTTGGCAAATGCAAACAGACCTGTGTAACAAAACTGCGATCAAGGTACAGAACACTGGCATCGCCAGCATGCTTTATCCCAGTCATTCCCCAATCCAAAAGGCAACCGCTGTTCTGATATTTTTTCCTGAATAGTTTAATTTTGCCTGTTTAGAAGTTCTTTTAGATGGAGTCAAAGAGTATGCACTTTTTCCTGGAAGGCTTCTTCTACTCAGCATAATTATTTAGAGAACTTTTCATGTCATTTGTATATTAGTACATTTTCCCTTTTTACTGTTGAATAGTATTTCATCCTATTATTATTATACCATAGTTAGTTTATTTATTCTTCTATTAATGGACACCTAGGCTATTTGCAGTTTAAGGCTACTATGAATAAAGCTTCCATGTACATTATTGTACAAACCTTTTTATGAATATCTATTCTTATCTTTCTTGTGTAAATACCTAGGAATGGAATTGCTGTGAGACATTCCTCCAAGTGACTGTACCGTTTTCTATATAAACAATATATGTCAGTTGCAACTGCTTCACATCCTTACCAACAACGGTTTGCTCAGACTTTAATATTATTCAGTCTGGTAGGGTTTGTACTAATTCTAATTATCATTTCCTGGAGACTAATGATCTTCAGCACTATTTATGTGCTTATTGGCCAGTATTTATTATGAAAGGTTTGTTCAAATATTTTGCTCACTTAAAAATTGGATTGTTGGAATTTTATTATTAAACTATAGAATTATATATGTCCTGGATACTTGTTCTTTACATTTCACAGATATTTTCTCCCACTCTGTGACTTGCCTATTTATTTATTTATTTATTTTAACATTTTTATTGGAGTATAATTGCTTTACAATGCTGTGTTAGTTTCAGCTTTATAACAAAGTGAATCAGCTGTACATAAACATATATCCCCATATCTCCTCCCTCTTGTGTCTCCCGCCTACCCTCCCTATCCCACCCCTCTAAGTGGACACAAAGCACCGAGCTGATCTCCCTGTGTCATGCAGCTGCTTCCCACTAGCTATCTAATTTACATTTGGTAGTGTATATATGTCCATGCCACTCTCTCACTTCTTCCCAGCTTCCCCTTCCCCTCCCCATGTCATCAAGTCCATTCTCTACGTCTGTGTCTTTATTCCTGTCCTGGCCCTAGGTTCTTCAGAACCATTTTTCTTTAGATTCCATATATAAGTGTTTGCATACAGTACTTGTTTTCCTGTTTGTGACTTACTTCACTCTGTATGACAGACTCTAGGTCCACCCACCTCACTACAAATAACTCAATTTCATTTCTTTCTATGGTTGAGTAATATTCCATTGTATATATGTGCCACATCTTCTTTATCCATTCATCTATTGATGGACACTTAGGTTGCTTCCATGTCCTGGCTATTGTAAATAGAGCTGCAATGAACATTGTGGTACATGACTCTTTTTGAATTATGGTTTTCTCAGGGTATATGCCTAGTAGTGGGATTGCTGGGTCATATGGTAGTTCTATTTTTAGTTTTTTAAGGAACCACCATACTGTTCTCCATAGTGGCTGTATCAATTTACATTCCCACCAATAGTGTCTGAGGGTTCCCTTTTCTCCACACCCTCTCCAGCATTTATTATTTGTAGATTTTTTGATGATGGCCATTCTGACCGGTGTGAGATGATCTCGCATTGTAGTTTTGATTTGCATTTCTCTAATGATTAATGATGTTGAGCACTCTTTCATGTTTTTGTTGGCAGTCTGTATATCTTCTTTGGAGAAATGTCTATTTAGGTCTTCTGCCCATTTTTGGATTGGGTTGTTCGTTTTTTTGATATTGAGCTGCATGAGCTGATTGTAAATTTTGGAGATTAATCCTTTGTCAGTTGCTTCATTTGCAAATATTTTCTCCCATTCTGAAGGTTGTCTTTTCGTCTTGATTATGGTTTCCTTTGCTGTGCAAAAGCTTTTAAGTTTCATTAGGTTCCATGTGTTTATTTTTCTTTTTATTTCCATTGCTCTAGGAGGTGGGTGAAAAAGGATCTCGCTGTGATGTATGTCATAGAGTGTTCTGCCTATGTTTTCCTCTAAGAGTTTTATAGTGTCTGGCCTTACATTTAGGTCTTTAATCCATTCTGAGTTTATTTTTGTGTATGGTGTTAGGGAGTGTTCTAATTTCATTCTTTTCCATGTAGCTGTCCAGTTTTTCCAGCAGCACTTATTGAAGAGGCTGTCTTTTCTCCATTGTATATTCTTGCCTCCTTTATCAAAAATAAGGTGACCATATGTGCCTGGGTTTATCTCTGGGCTTTCTATCCTGTTCCATTGATCTATATTTCTATTTTTGTTCCAGTACCATATTGTCTTGATTACTGTAGCTTTTAGTATAGTCTGAAGTCCAGGAGCCTGATTCTTTCAGCTCCATTTTTCTTTCTCAAGATTGCTTTGGCTATTCGGGATCTTTTGTGTTTCCATACAAATTGTGAAATTTTTTGTTCTAGTTCTGTGAAAAGTGCCAGTGGTAGTTTGATAGGGATTGCATTGAATCTGTAGATTGCTTTGGGTAGTAGAGTCATTTTCACAATGTTGATTCTTCCAATCCAAGAACATGGTATATCTCTCCATCTATTTGTATCATCTTTAATTTCTTTCATCAGTGTCTTACAGTTTTCTGCATACAGGTCTTTTGTCTCCTTAGGTAGGTTTATTCCTACGTATTTTATTCTCTTTGTTGCAATGGTAAATGGAACCATTTCCTTAATTTCGCTTTCATATTTTTCATCACTAATGTATAGGAATGCAAGAGATTTCTGTGCATTAATTTTCTATCCTGCTACTTTAACAAATGCATTGATTAGCTCTAGTAGTTCTCTGGTAGCATCTTTAGGATTCTCTATGTATAGTATCATGTCATCTGCAAACAGTGACAGTTTTACTTCTTTTCCAATTTGGATTCCTTTTATTTCTTTCTCTTCTCTGATTGCTGTGGCTAAAACTTCCAAAATTATGTTGAATTATAGTGCTGAGAGTGGGCAACCTTGCCTTTTTCTTGATCTTAGTAGAAATGGTTTCAGTTTTTCACCATTGAGAGCCATGTTGGCTGTGGGTTTGTCATATAAGGCCTTAATTATGTTGAGGAAAGTTCCCTCTATGCCTACTTTCTGGAGAGTTTTTATCATAAATTGGTGTTGAATTTTGTTGAAAACTTTTTCTGCATCTATTGAGATGATCATATGGTTTTTCTCCATCACTTTGTTAACATGGTGTATCACATGGATTGATTTGCATATATTGAAGAACCCTTGCATTCCTGGGATAAACCCCACTTGATCATGGTGTATGATCCTTTTAATGTGCTGCTGGATTCTGTTTGCTGGTACTTTGGTGAGCATTTTTGCATCTGTGTTCATCCATGATATTGGCCTGTAGTTTTCCTTTTTTGTGATATCTTTGTCTTGTTTTGGTATCAGGATGATGGTGGCCTCATAGAATGAGTTTGGGAGTGTTCCTCCCTCTGCTGTATTTTGGAAGAGTTTGAGAAGGATAGGTATTAGCTCTTCTCTAAATGTTTGATAGAATTCGCCTGTGAAGCCATCTGGTCCTGGGCTTTTGTTTGTTGAAAGAATTGTAATCACAGTCTCAATTTCAGTGTTTGTGATTGGTCTGTTTATATTTTCTATTTCTTCCTTGTTCAGTCTCAGAAGGTTGTGCTTTTCTAAGAATTTGTCCATTTCTTCCAAGTTGTCCATTTTATTGGCATATAGTTGCTTGTGGTAATCTCTCATGATCCTTTTTATTTCTGCAGTGTCAGTTGTTACTTCTTTTTCATTTCTAATTCTATTTATTTGAGTCTTCTCCCTTTTTTTCTTGATGAGTCTGGCTAATGGTTTATCAATTTTATTTATCTTCTCAAGGAACCAGCTTTTAGTTTTATTGATCTTTGCTGTCATTTTCTTCATTTCTTTTTCATTTTTTTGTGATCTGGTCTTTATGATTTCTTTCCTTCTTCTAACTTTGGGGTTTTTTTGTTCTTTTTCTCCAATTGCTTTAGGTGTAAGGTTAGGTTGTTTATTTGAGGTGTTTCTTGTTTCTTGAGGTAGGACTGTATTCCTATAAACTTCCCACTTAGAACTGCTTTGCTGCATCCCATTGGCTTTCGGTTGTCATGTTTTCATTGTCATTTGCTTCTAGGTATTTTTTGATTTCCTCTTTGATTTCTTCAGTGATCTCTTGGTTATTTAGTAGTGTATTGTTTAGCCTCCATGTGTTTCTATTTTTTACAGATTTTTTTCCTGTAATTGATATCTTGTCTCATAATATTGAGGTTGGAAAAGATACATTATATGATTTCAATTTTCTTAATTTACCAAGGCTTGATTTGTGACCCAAGGTATGATCTATCCTGGAGAATGTTCCATGAGCACTTGAGAAGAAAATGTATTCTGTTGTTTTTGGACGGAATGTCCTATAAATATCAATTAAGTCCGTCTTGTTCAATGTATCATTTAAGGCTTATCTTTCCTTATTTTTTTCATTTTGGATGATCTGTCCATTGGTGAAAGTGAGGTGTTAAAATCCCCTACTATGATTGTGTTAGTGTCAATTTCCCCTTTTATCTCTGTTAGCATTTGCCTTATGTATTGTGGTGCTCCTATGTTGGGTGCATAAATATTTACAATTGTTATATCTTCCTCTTGGATTGATCCCTTGATCATTATTTAGTGTCATTCTTTGTCTATTGTAAGTATTTTAAAGTCTATTTTGTCTGTTATGAGAATTGCTACTCCAGCTTTCTTTTGATTTCCATTTGCATGGAATATCTTTTTCCATCCCCTCACTTTCAGTCTGTATGTGTCCCTAGGTCTGAAGTGGGTCTCTTGTAGACAGCATATATATGGGTCTTGTTTTTGTATCCATTCAGCCAGTCTATGTCTTTTGGTTGGAGCATTTAATCCATCTACATTTAAGGTTATTAGCGATATGTGTGTTCGTATTACCATTTTCTAATTGTTTTGGGTTTATTACTGTAGATCTTTTCCTTTTACTGTGTTTCCCACTTAGAGAAGTTCCTTTAGCATTTGTTGTAAAGCTGGTTTGGTGGTGCTGAATTCTCTTAGCTTTTGCTTGTCTGTAAAGGTTTTAATTTCTCCATCGAATCTGAATGAGATCCTTGCTGGGTAACGTAATCTTGGTTGTAGGTTTTTCCCTTTCATCACTTTAAATATGTCCTGCCACTCCCTTCTGGCTTGCAGAGTTCCTGCTGAAAGATCAGCTGTTATCCTTATGGGGAGTCCCTCATATGTTATTTGTTGCCTTTCCCTTGCTGCTTTTAATAGTTTTTCTTTGTATTTAATTTTTGATAGTTTGATTAATATGTGTCTTGGTTGTTTCTCCTTGGATTTATCCTGTATGGGACTCTCTGTGCTTCGTGGACTTGATTGACTATATCCTTTCCCATCTTAGGGAAGTTTTCAACTATAATCTCTTCAAATATCTTCTCAGCCCTTTTTTTTCTCTTTTTCTTCTGGTACCCCTATAATTCAAATATTGGTGCATTTAATGTTGTCTCAGAGGTCTCTGAGACTGTCCTCAATTCTTTTCATTCTTTTTTCTTTATTCTGCTCTGTGGTAGTTATTTCCACTATTTTATCTTCCAGGTCACTTATCCATTCTTCTGCTCAGTTATTCTATTGATTCCTTCTATAGAATTTGTAATTTCATTTATTGTGTTGTTCATCATTGTTTGCTCTTTAGTTCTTCTAGGTCCTTGTTAAACGTTTCTTGTATTTTTTTCCATTCTTTTTCCAAGATTTTGGATCATGTTTTGTCTCATTACTCTGGATTCTTTTTCAGGTGGACTGCCTATTTCCTCTTCATTTGTTTGGTCTGATGGGTTTTTACCTTGCTCCTTCATCTGCTGTGTATTTCTCTGTCTTCTCATTTTGCTTAACTTTCTGTGTTTGTTGTCTGCTTTTCTCAGGCTGCAGTTTCGTAGTTCCCTTTGTGTTTTGGTGTCTGACCTCAGTGGCTAAGTTTGGTTCAGTGGGCTGTGTCGGCTTCCTGGTGGAGGAGACTGGTGCCTGTGTTCTGGTGGATGAGGCTGGATCTTGTCTTTCTGGTGGGCAGGACCACGTCCGGTGGTGCTTTGGGGTGTCTGTGAACTTATTATGATTTTAGGCAGCCTCTCCGCTAATGGGTGGGGTTGTGTTCCTGTCTTGCTATTTGTTTGGCATAGGGTGTCCAGCACTGTAGCTTGCTGGTCATTGAGTGGAGCTGGGTCTTAGCATTGAGATGGAGATCTCTGGGAGAGCTTTTGCCATTTGATATTACATGGAGCTGGGAGGTCTCTGGTCGACCAATGTCCTGAACTCAGCTCTCCCACCTCAGAGGCTCAGGCCTAACACCCAGCCAGAGCACCAAGACCCTGTCAGCTCATGGCACAGAAGAAAATGGAGGAAAAAAAAAAGAAAGAAAGAAAGAAAGAAAAATAAATAAATAAAATAAAGTTATTAAAATAAAAAATAACAATATATTATTAAAAATAAAAAAGTAATTAAAAGAAGAAGAAAGAAAGAAGAGAGCAACCAAACCAAAAAACAAATCCACCAAAGATAACAAGTGCTAAAAACTATACTAAAAAAAAAAAAAAAGGACAGACAGAACCCTGGGACAAATGGTAAAAGCAAAGCTATACAGACAAAATCCCACAAAGAAGCAGACACATACACACTCACAAAAAGAGAAAAAGGAAATTAAAAAATATATATAAAAAGAAGAGAGCATCAAATCAATAAACAAATCTACCAATGATAATAAGCTCTAAATACTAAACTAATATAAACAGAAAACCAGAAACAAATTAGATGCAGAAAGCAAACCCCAAGTCTACTCCCCACCCAGACAGGACGGGTGTTAAAGGAGCAGCTGATTATGGGGCTCTGGCTCACTCAGGCCGGGGTGAGGGAGGGGTACCGAATGCAGGGCAGCCTATGGCAGCAGAGGCCAGCATGACATTGCACCAGCCTGAGGTGTGCCATGTGTTCTCCTGGGGAAGTTGTCCCTGGATCACGGGGCACAGGTTCCCGGGAGGGGAGGTGTGGACAGTGACCTGTGCTTGCACACAGGCTTCTTGGTGGTGGCAGCAGCAGCCTTAGCATTTCATGCCCACCTCTGGGGTCCGCGCTGATAGCCACAGCTCACACCCATCTCTGGAGCTCGTTTAGGCAGTGCTCTGAATCCCCTCTCCTCACGAACCCCGAAACAATGGTCTCTTGACTCTTAGGCAGTTCCAGACTTTTCCACGGACTCCCTCCCGGCTAGCTGTGGCGCACTAGCCCCTTCAGGATGTGTTCATGCAGCCAACCCCAGTCCTCTCCCTGGGATCTGACCTACGAAGCCCGAGCCTCAGCTCCCAGGCCCCACCCGCCCCGGCAGGTGAGCAGATAAGCCTCTCAGGCTGGTGAGTGCTGGTCTGCATGGATCCTCTGTGTGGGAATCTCTCTGCTTTTCCCTCTGCACCCCTGTTGCTGTGCTCTCCTCTGTCTCTCCGAAACTTCCCCCCGCCACCCCCCGTCCCCGCCCATGAAGGGGCTTCCTAGTGTGTGGAAACTTTCCTCTTTCACAGCTCCCTCCCAGAGGTGCAGGTCCCATCCCTATTCTTTTGTCTCTGTTTTTTCTTTTTTCTTTTGCCCTACCCAGGTACGTGGGGATTGTCTTGCCTTTTGGGAAGTCTGGGGTCTTCTGCCAGCATTCAATAGGTGTCTGTAGGAGTTGTTCCACATGTAGATGTATTTCTGTTGTATTTGTGGGGAGGAAGGTGATCTCCATGTCTTACCCCTCCGCCATCTTGAAGGTCCCTAAGAATAATGTTTTAAATTTAATTAAAATTAAGTATTTTATGATTATCTTTAAAGACACGAATAAACTACACACTATTATCATTTTGTATGATAGGCTAAACCTAGGATAGGACAAAATCTTACTCAAAGTTTTGGTAGGTAGAATTCATTTTACCTATCCCCCAAAAAACTAATTTTGAAGTGTTTAAGTAATGGAGGTCAAATAAACATTGAAGAATTCATGTTGTAGACTTTTCAGGGTAAGGAAAATAGAAATATAAATCCAGTACAATGGTTTATTATTAATCAAATTCCTTTTATATAAAATTTTAACCAAAGTATTGGTCAAAAACAATTATAAAATACACAAAATTCATCCTTTTAAAAATAGTTTATCATGAAGAGTGAAAGTAGAACAAAACAAAGAAATGGGATAAGAAAAGAAGACAGCTAAGATTGTTCATATTGCCCATCAGAACCTATTCTGTGGGGTGAATCAGTCCATTTATCAGACTGACAAGTTGGTCAAAGGCTGTAGATATAGACAGACTTCCAGGAAGAGTTAGGAATTCAAATAGGCCAAATTCCTTTGAAGTAATAAATATCTTTTCTAGCCAGCAACCTCAGGTTGCTTTTGTACTTCCACATGATCTAAGGATTTGATGAAAAAGATGAACTGGGTTTCATTTTCATTCCTTTTGCAACTAATATACTTCTTTAAGTATATAGAGGTAACTTTTATGAATTCCATAGCAAAATATTAAAAAGTTTACAGAAGATTTGAGATAATATTTACTTTTACTTTCTGAGTCAGATTTCTTATTATAAAAATATAAAAGAGAAACCGAAATAAGCCAACACATATTATAACGGGAATATAAAACTTTTAGAAGTCCAAACCCCATTCTAAGTTTAGTGTAACATGAAAAGATAATAATATATAATATATTCCTATTTTTAAAGAAAAGCATAAAATGCTTAGCTCAATTCATATTAAAACATACAAGTTCTTAAACAGAGTTAGCTAAAATACACATATATGACTAGCATACAGTTCTAAATTTTATCACTTTAAAGATATTATTCCACTGTCTAATGACTCCTATTAGTGATATAGAGAAAACTGTTGACAAACAGATTGATGTTAGTTTTCCTCTTTTTTTCTTCCAGCTTCACTTATGATCTTGTCTTTGTTTTTGGTGTTCTGAATTTTCACTCAGATGTGTCAGCAAATGTATTTCTTTTTGTTTTCCCTACTTAAGTTATGTTGAGTTTCTGGAATATGAGATAGTCTTGTTTCAGTTCAAAAAAATTCATAGCTACTATCTCAGGGACTATATTTGTTTCTTGAACCTGGGATCTGCCAATGGTTTAACAACTTGCTCTTCCAAGTCAGGATGAGCTGGCTCCAACACACCACTGAATAGACTTTTAGGTGGACACTATTTTTCTCTCTTTACATTGAAGCTAATAGTTTACTTTCTTCTGATTTTAAGAAGAAAAGTCTACTGTTCAAAAATGACCATTGATCTGTACCTGATCTGACTTTTGCCTTCACCTGCTTTTGGTACTGTTTTCACTATAATGTGTTGAGGTATGGCTCTATTTTTTGTTTATTCTCCTCAGGAATGGACTGTGCTTCTTGAACATGAGGATTTAGGTCTTTTATCAATACTAGGAAACGTTAAGCCTTTATCCCTTCAAATATTGCTGTTTCTCATTCCATTTCATTTGTATTTACAGAATTCCTATTCAATACATGTTGAATCTCCCTCTATATTAATTTTTCAAATTTTCTCTCTTTAATTTGAAGTGCTGCATTTTAAGTAATTTTCTTCAGTCTATTTTTTATATTACTAATCTCATTTTATGTTGTGACTAACTGGCTATTTAACCCATCTACTGGGCTTTTAATTTCAGTAACTATATACTTTAATTCTGTAGGTTTTATTTTATTCTTTTTAAAATCCATGGATTTTTATAAAACATTGTCATTTCTTATCTTTGATTTTTCATTTTATACTTGTATATGTTAAACATACCTATTTAATGAGTACTTACATATTACTTATATACTAATACTTATTTAATAATAATAGATTATTTTTCTTCCCAGAGTCCAGGCTGAGAAAGACAACCTTCCTTGTCATCTTCTTATTCTGCAGTGGATTTTTAAAAATCTTTATAATGATTGTTCCCAGCTATAGACAGGTATCTCACTATCACCTCCTTGTCAGTGTTCCAGCTCCTTTCCTTTCATGAAACTTAAAAACCTCCATCTCCAGTGGTAGGCTAGTGACCCAGACTTTGTTATTCAATCAGCATATTTTATCTTCCTTGCTCATAGTGGTTGGTTAAGTGTTACTCTTATCATTCAAACACGAGAAATAAAACTTAATACTTGTTCTAAAATCAGAATGCTTGATATGTAGATTTTTTTTTCTTAGTTTGTTTGCATCAGACTTGCTTGTGTGAGGTTTATGAAATCCTAAGCAGTGGAAGAAGCCAACAAATGGTGAGAATGTTTTTAATCCAGATGAAAGCAGATGTGAAAGATAAAGGATGGGAATCCAAAAATGTATAACTTTTTTTGAATCCCTGGGTTCAGCAGCACCTGAAGCTAGCATTGCCTCCAGATTTTCAATTTATGTAGTTTAAGACTGCTTGAATTGGATGTATGCTTCCTGAATATGAGTCACCTTTAGTACAATAGAGTAATAGCTCTTCCCAGTCTTCTCTTATTTTTCTCTGCCTGGCATGTGGTAGGAAGTATGAATTTGAATGTGAAAGGCAGAGAACAAGGAATAATTTAACTACTCCATAGTGAACACTGTGAAGTCCATCTGAGATATCCCTTAAGGACTGAAGGTTTAATCAACCAGCTATTGGGCATTCTGTTAGTAGACAGTTTTTAGCTGTCAGCTTGTATCAGTCAGGGTTCAGAGAAACAGAACCAGGAGAAGGTATATATGAAGAAAATGACTGCAAGAAATTGACTTACCCAATTATAGGGACTGGCAAGGTAAGTCTGAAATCTGTAGAGCAGGATATCAGGACGGGCAAGCTTGACCTTTTGGGCTCAAGCTAAAGCTGCTATTCACATGTAGAATTTCTTCTTCCTCAAGGAAGTCACAGCTCTTTTCTTAAGGACTTTCAACTTATTGAATTAAGGCCAACCAGATTATCTAGGACAATCTCCCTTACTAAACATCAACCAAAATTACCTTCACAGCCACACCTATATAAGTAGTTGACTGCGTAACTGGGGACTGTAACCTAGTCAAGGTAATACATAAAACTTACCATCAAGTAGCCTTCTTTGAGAATCACCATAGTTGAAGAGAGTCTCCTCAACCAAGGCCATGGTTCCTGCCCAGAGTACCCTGCATTTAATGATTGGTCAGTGCAAGACTACTAAATCTGACACTCTTGCCCGAATTAAGGAAAACTCTGAAGGGTCATATCACATTCAGGATTTCTTTTGGAATTCGCTGAAGTCTTTGCTGAGACTGCATCACAGCCCAACTTCTCCCTTTGGCCGACCTCCTTTCTTGCTTTCCTTCCACAGGCATGGAAATACTCCTTAATAAATTTCACATACAAATCTCTTCTCAGAATCTCCCTCTTGGGGAGCTCCATCTATGACATGCTTCAACATTTCCTTTACTTATCTTTCTAAAACACACATGAAAAATACATTTTCTTCTAAAACCTATCACAAAATAGTGTGCTCAATAAAGCAATATAAAGCAATACAGTTGGTTACCATGAATAGTGAAAATCTCTATGCGTAAACTTAGAATGAAAGATTGTCTTGATCAGCACCTAAATTTATTAGAATTGTACCATTGTTTTACAAAACAGAAAACATGATGTTCGTTTTAAACTGAAGGAAGACTGTTGAATGAATTTCTTGCCACATTAGAAGTAACCAATATCTTATATCAAGATTCCACAAATTAGCTTGTGATGCTTTGTTTCAATCAATTTATTTATTTTTTTAACATCTTTATTGGAGTATAATTGCTTTACAATACTGTGTTAGTATCTACTGTATAACAAAGTGAATCAGCTGTAGGTACACATATATACCCATATCCAGTCCCTCTTGTGCCTCCCCCCCACCCTCCACATCCCACTCCTCTAGCTGGTCAAAATGCACCGGGCTGATCTCCCTGTGCTATGCGGCTGCTTCCCACTAGCTATCTATTTTACATTTGGTAGTGTATATATATCCATGCCACTCTCTCACTTCGTCCCAGCTTACCCTTCCCCCTCCCTATATCCTCAAGTCTATTCTCCACGTTTGCATCTTTATCCTGTCCTGCCCCTAGGTTCTTCAAAACCTTTTTTTTTTTAGATTCTTTTGTCTCCTTAGGAAGGTTTATTCCTATGTATTTTATTCTTTTTGTTGCAGTGGTAAATGGGAGTGTTTCCTTAATTTCTCTTTCAGTTTTTTCATCATTAGTGTATAGGAATGCAAAAGATTTCTGTGCATTAATTTTGTATCCTACTACTTTACCAAATTCATTGATTAGCTCTAGTAGTTCTCTGGTAGCATCTTTAGGATTCTCTATGTATAGTATCATGTCATCTGCAAACAGTGACAGTATTACTTCTTATATTCCAATTTGGATTCCTTTAATTTCTTTCTCTTTTCTGATTGCCATGGCTAAAACTTCCAAAACAATGTTGAATAATAGTGGTGAGAGTGGGCAACCTTTTCTTGTTCCTGATCTTAGAGAAAATGGTTTCAGTTTTTCACCATTGAGAACGATGTTGGTTGTGGGTTTGTCATATATGGCCTTTATTATGTTGAGGTAGGTTCCCTCTTTGCCTACTTTCTGGAGAGTTTTTATCATAAATGGGTGTTGAATTTTGTCAAAAGCTTATTCTGCATCTATTGAGATTATCATATAGGTTTTCTCCTTCAGTTTGTTAATATGGTGTATCACATTGATTGATTTGCATATATTGAAGGATCCTTGCATTCCTGGGATAAACACTGCTTGATCGTGGTGTATGATCCTTTTAATGTGCTATTGGATTCTGTTTGCTACTATTTTGTTGAGGATCTATGTTCATCCGTGATATTGGCCTGTAGTTTTCTTTTTTTGTGATATCTTTGGTTTTGGTATCAGAATGATGGTGGCCTCATAGAATGAGTTTGGGAGTGTTCCTCCCTCTGCTATATTTTGGAAAAGTTTGAGAAGGATAGGTGTTAGCTCTTCTCTAAATGTTTGATAGAATTCACCTGTGAAGCCATCTGGTCCTGGACTTTTGTTTGCTGGAAGATTTTTAATCACAGTTTCAATTTCAGTGCTTGTGATTGGTCTGTTCATATTTTCTATTTCTTCCTGGTTCCGTGTTGGAAGGTTATACTTTTCTAAGAATTTGTCCATTTCTTCCAAGTTGTCCATTTTATTGGCATACAGTTGCTTGTAGTAGTCTCTCATGATCCGTTATATTTCTGCATTGTCAGTTGTTACTTCTCCTTTTTCATTTCTAATTCTGTTGATTTGAGTCTTCTCCCTTTTTTTCTTGATGAGTCTCGCTAATGGTTTTTCAATATTGTTTATCTTCTCAAAGAACCACCTTTGCTATGTTTTATTGATCTTTGCTATTGTTTCCTTCACTTCTTTTTCATTTATTTCTGATCTGTTCTTTATGATTTCTTTCCTTCCGCTAACTTTGGTGTTTCTTTCTTCTTCTTTCTCTAATTGCTTTAGGTGTAAGATTAGGTTGTTTGAGATGTTTGTTGTTTCTTTAGGTAGGATTGTATTGCTATAAACTTCCCTCTTAGAACTGCTTTTGCTGCATCCCATAGGTTTTGAGTCATCGTGTTTTCATTGTCATTTGTTTCTACGTATTGTTTGATTTCCTCTTTGATTTCTTCAGTGATCTCTTGGTTATTTAGTAGTGTATTGTTTAGCCTCCATGTGTTTCTATTTTTTACAGATTTTATCCTGTAATTTATATCTAGTCTCATAGTGTTGTGGTTGGAAAAGATACTTGATACGACTTCAATTTTCTTAAATTTACCAAGGCTTGCTTTGTGACCCAAGATATGATCTATCCTGGAGAATGTTCCATGAGCACTTGAGAAGAAAGTTTATTCCGTTGTTTTTGAATGGAATGTCCTATAAATATCAATTAAGTCCATCTTGTTTAATGTATCATTTAAAGGTTGTGTTTCCTTATTTATTTTCATTTTGGATGATCTGTCCATTGGTGAAAGTGGGGTGTTAAATTCCCCTACTATGATTGTGTTACTGTTGATTTCCCCTTTTATGGCTGTTAGCATTTGCCTTATGCATTGAGGTGCTCCTATGTTGGGTGCATAAGTATTTACAATTGTTATATCTTCTTCATGGATTGATCCCTTGATCATTATGTAGTGTCCTTCTTTGTGTCTTGTAATTCTTTAGTTTAAAGTCTATTTTGTCTGGTATAAGAATTGCTACTCCAGCTTTCTTTTGAATTCCATTTGCATGGAATATCTTTTTCCATCCCCTCACTTTCAGTCTGTATGTGTCCCTAGGTCTGAAGTGGGTCTCTTGTAGACAGCATATATATGGGTCTTGTTTTTGTATCCATTCAGCCAGTCTGTGTCTTTTGATTGAAGCATTTAACCCTTTACATTTAAGGTAATTATCAATATGTATGTTCCTATTACCATTTTCTTAATTGTTTTGGGTTTGTTATTGTAAGTCTTTTCCTTCTCTTGTGTTTCCTGCCTAGAGAAGTTCCTGTAGCATTTGTTGTAAAGCTGGTTTGGTGGTGCTGAATTCTCTTAGCTTTTGCTTGTCTGTAAAGGTTTTAATTTCTCCATCGAATCTGAATGAGATCCTTGCTGGGTAACGTAATCTTGGTTGTAGGTTTTTCCCTTTCATCACTTTAAATATGTCCTGCCACTCCCTTCTGGCTTGCAGAGTTCCTGCTGAAAGATCAGCTGTTAACCTTATGGGGATTCCCTTGTATGTTATTTGTTGCTTTTCCCTTGCTGCTTTTAATTTTTTTTTTTAATTTAATTTTTGATAGTTTGATTAATATTTTTTTTGGCATATTTCTTCTTGGATTTATCCTGTATGGGACTCTCTGCGCTTCCTGGGCTTGATCAACTATTTCCTTTCCCATGTTAGGGAAATTTTCAACTATAATCTCTTCAAATATTTTTTCAGACCCTTTCTTTTTCTCTTCTTCTTCTGGCAACCCTATAATTCAAATGTTCGTGCACTTAATGTTGTCCCAGATGTCTCTGAGACTGTCCTCAATTCTTTTCATTGTTTTTTCTTTATTCTGTTCTATGGCAGTTGTTTCCACTATTTTATCTTCCAGGTCACTTATCCGTTCTTCTGCCTCAGTTATTTTGCTATTGATTCCTTCTACAGTATTTTTAATTTCATTTATTGTGTTGTTCATCATTGTTTGTTTGCTCTTTAGCTCTTCTAGGTCCTTGTTAAACGGTTCTTGTATTTTTTTCCATTCTATTTCCAAGATTTTGGATCATCTTTACTCTCATTACTCTGAATTCTTTTTCAGGTAGACTGCCTATTTCCTCTTCATTTGTTTGGTCTGGTGGGTTTTTACCTTGCTCCTTCATCTGCTGCATATTTCTCTGTTTTCTCATTTTGTTTAACTTCCTGTGTTTGGGGTCTCCTTTTCACAGGCTGCAGGTTCATAATTCCCGTTATTTTTGGTGTCTGCCCTCAGTGGGTGAAGTTGGTTCAGTAACTTCTGGAGGTTTCCTGGTGGAGGGGACTGGTGCCTGTGTTCTAGTAGGTGGGGCTTTATCTTGTCTGTCTGCAGGGCAGGGCTGCATCCAGTGGTGTGTTTTGGAGTGCCTGTGAACTTAGTATGACTTTAGGCAGCCTCTCTGCTAATGGGTGGGGTTGTGTTCCTGTCTTGCTAGTTGTTTGGCATGAAGCGTCAAGCACTGGAGCTTGCTGGCCATTGGGTGTAGCTGGGTCTTAGAGTTGAGACAAAAATCTCTGGGAGAGCTCTCACCAATTGATATTACGTGGGGCTGGGAGGTTTCTCATGGTCCAAATTCCTGGACTCTGCTATCCCACCTCAGAGGCTGAGACCCGTCATTCGGCCGGAGCACCAAGACCCTGCCAGCCACACGGCTCAGAAGAAAAGGAAGAAAGAAAAAAAAAACGAAAAGACAGAATCCTAGGACAAATGGTAAAAGCAAACCTAATCACAAAATCACACAAAGAAGCATACACATACACACTAACAAAAAGAGAAAAACAAAAAAATTTTTTAATTAAAAAAATATATAAATTAAAAATATAAATAAAAATGTAAAAAATAAAAAATATATATAAAAAATAAATAAAAATTAAGAAAAAGGAAAAGAGCAACAAAACTAATAAACAATCCACCAATGATAAGAAGCACTAAAATCTAAACTAAGATAATCATAAAACCAGAAACAAATTAGATGCAGAAAGCAAACCCCAAGTCTACAGTTCCTCCCAAAGTCCACTGTCTCAATTTTGGGAACATTCACTGTCTATTCAGGAATTCTTCAGTTGCAGAATTTATCAAGTTGATCGTGGGGATTTAATCTGCTGATCCTGAGGCTGCATGGAGAAATTTCCCTTTCCCTTCTTTGTTCACACAGCTCCTGGGGTTCAGCTTTGGTTTTGGCCCTGTCTCTGAGTGTATGCCACCCTATGGAGTTTGTTCCCTACCCAGACAGGACGGGGTTAAAGCAGCAGCTGATTAGGGCTCTCTTGCTCACTCAGGCTGGGGAGAGGGAGGGGTGTGGTTGTCATAATTGGAATGTAGGGCAAGCCTGCAGTGGCAGAGGCCGGTGTGACATTGCAACAGCCTGAGGCATGCCGTGCATTCTCCCAGGGAAGTTGTCCCTGGATCACGGGACCCTGGCAGTGGCATGCTGCACAGGCTTCCGGGGGTGTGTGGGTAGTGACCTGTGCTTGCCCACAGTATTCTTGGTGGCAGTGGCAGCAGCATTAGTGGTTCATGTCCATCTCTGGGGACCGAGCTAATAGCTGCAGGTTGTGCCCGTCTCTGGAGCGCACTTAGGTGGTGCTCTGCCTTCTGTGGGCACACGGGGAAGGAATCCCCTCTCCTTGTGCACCCTGAAACAATGGTCTCTTGCCTGTTTGGCAGGTCCAAACTTTTTCCCAGACTCCCTCCCAGCTAGCTGTAGCGCACTAGCCCCATTCAGGCTGTCTTCACACAGCCAGCCAACCCCGGTCCTCTCCCTGGGGTCCGACCTCTGAAGCAAGAACCTCAGCTCCCAGCCCCCACCCATCCCAGCGGGTGAGCAGACAAGTGTCTCAGGTTGGTGAGTGCTGGTCGGCACCAATCCTTTGTGTGGGAATCTCTCTGCTTTGCCCTCTGCACCCCTGTTGCTGTGCTCTCCTTTGTGGCTCCAAAGCTTCCCCCCACCCACCCCCATCCCCGCCAGTGAAGAGGCTCCCTAGTGTGTGGAAACTTTTCCTTCTTCCCAGCTCCCTCCCAGAGGTGCAGGGCCCATCCCTATTCTTTTGTCTCTGTTTTTTCTTTTTTCTTTTGCCCTACCCAGGTACATGGGGATTTTCTTGCCTTTTGGGAAGTGTGAGGTCTTCTGCCAGTGTTCAGTAGGTGTTCTGTAGGAGTTGTTCCATATGTAGATGTGTTTCTGATGTATTTGTGGGGAGGAAGATGATCTCCATGTCTTACTCCTCTCACATCTTGAAGGTCTCCTGTTTCAATCAGTTTAAGTTCTGGTCTGCTGGAGTAGAAATGACCCTAATTTAATGTTGCCATTTTATTCAAATCTCTCAGTGCCTTTACTATAAGTATAGTAGCTTTATTATTGTTTCTATTTTTCATTTTCTAGAATGAAAGAAGAGAATTACTATTACTTTAAAAAATGAGCTTGCATATTGTTTCATCTTAGAGGTGATCGTGCATGAGTACAGTTCCAGTAATGCTGATAAAATGGCAGACATATTTACATGTTCCTAAAAAAAGGCTAGAAAAAAAATTGGGGTAAGTGACAACTTTTAGGCAGATGCTCTTAACTCTCCTGTCATAATCACTATTAAATTGAACAAAACAATGAAAACTGGGGGGAGGGAGTATTTATATAATAAAAATTGGCAAATGCTATAAATCAGGGCTTTTCCCCAGATTGCTGGTTGTTCAAATTTATGCGTGCAAATCCTAATACTCTCCCAATTACTCAAGGACTTTATTTTAGCAACTTTCTCTCTTTCTCCTTATTATTCAACTTTAATCAAATAAAAAATAAACAAAAAAGGAATTTAAAGAAAAATGAAAGACGACTAACTATACCAAGTTTACATTATTCTGTTCAAGATAATAAAACAGTTTTCAAACGTGGTGATTATATAACAAAAACATAACATATGTTCAGACATTAAATTGCATGTGAAGGGTAAAGTTGTTTTTGCTAAGGAGTTTGTAACTTGTGGAAAAAGTACCATATATCATTTATTTGGAGAATTACAACCAGAAAGGGTGACCTAATTTCTGTTTGCTTATCTTATCATGCAAAGAGTTTATTTTGTTTATGACAGGATACATTATGTGAACCCTTATTCATATTCTCCCATACACCTCCCTTGTGTTCAAAACCCTCCAAAGGCTAGTTTTCTTTCCAAGGAAAAGCCTTCAATGGGCTTATAGAATGCAGCCTCTATGAGAAAAAGGGACTTTGTATGCTTTGCTTACTGCTATTTAATCAGTCTGTAGAACAGACCCTGGCACATAGTAGGTGCTCATTAAATATTTTTACCAAAAGCCAACATTTAGGCCCAAATGACCAAAGCCTTGTTGGGGAAGATGTGGATCTCTTGTCATTTTCTTCTTTGATCATAGATTTTCTGTGGACATTAAGCAATAATCATAATTGCACAATGGTTTCAGAGACTCAAGGTGTGTGTTCAGCCAACCTGAGAAAATTGAGTTAATCAATGAATATGCTGTCAAAAAGAACTGGTCTTTTTAATACCTAGAAAGTTTAATCATTTCCTGGAGTCTGCTAGAGAAAAAGCAAAGTGAAATTATTATATTAAAATAGATTGAGATAAAGATATAGCTAAAAAACAGAAGTTTATACCTAGAATACTATTTCTTTGTAAATCAGAGTAATAGTAAAAGAGTGGAAGCTAGTATTTATCAAGTAC
This sequence comes from Balaenoptera physalus, assembly GCF_965194825.1. Lineage (NCBI taxonomy): Eukaryota > Metazoa > Chordata > Mammalia > Artiodactyla > Balaenopteridae > Balaenoptera > Balaenoptera physalus. The sequence goes on along the minus strand of NC_138892.1, from coordinate 37,734,607 downwards.
TTATGATTTGTCTGATATTTTTCTAAGTAATTTGATTGCATTTTCTCATTTTTTACTCATAACAACTTTATAATATAGGTAGTTTTATTTGCCCATATAAGAGCTAAGCTGAGAATTTTAGAAACTTGCTATGTCAGGGTTCTCCTGAGAAATAGAACCAACTGGATATACACATACATATATATTAAGAGTTTATTTTAAGAAATCGACTCATGTGATTGTGGGAGCTGGCAAATCTGAAATCTGTAGGGCAGGTCAGCCAGCTAAAGGCTCAGGTACAAGTTGATATTGTAGTCTTGAGTCTGAAATCTAGAGGACAGAAGGAAACTCAGGCCGAAGTTAATGCTTCAGTCTTAAGAGAGATTTTTTTCTCCAGGAAACCTCAGTTTTCATGGTTCTTTGCCTGGTGGATAACCTAAACATTTACTCCTGAAGGACCTGGGTGATTAATTTTCCTGCCTAAATTGGGTTATCATGGTTTTCCATTGACTTTAATCAAAGGTCATGGTAGTAATAAGAGAAGTCCTTAAGGGATATCTTGTATTCCAGACATAATTTTCCTTACCTTCATTGTGTAGTAGCCGTCCAATTTCTCTTGGTAATCAGGATCGATCACCCCAGCCAGAATAGTAACTTCCTTCCTTGCTTGTTGATTCAGAGGCATGAGGAGCCCCAAATTTTGCAGCTAGAGGTAACTGTGAGTGGTGTGACTTCCATATCCACCTCTTGACTTCTAGACTCATGAATTATGGCTATGGGGAAAATAGACCTTATATTGGATGCTGATTCAGAGCATATATAGCCTTCTGGAGAACATTGCTGCCAACCCTGCATAATATTACTACCTAACTAGCACTATAACTAAGTCCTCTAAAGGCTACTCTGCTGTTCTATCAAGCCAGTTGCTTCAAGAGGATGGGGAACATGGTAAGGTCAATGAATTCCATGGGCATAAGACCACTGCCACACTTAGTTTGTTGTAAAGAGAGTTCCTTGATCACAAACAGTGTGTGTGGGATACCATGACAGTGGATAAGGCATGCTGTAAATTCTTGGATTATAGTTATGACAGAAGCATTGTGTGCAGGGAAGGTAAGTTCATATCCAGAGTAAGTATTTATTCTAATAAGAATAAAGCACAGTTTCTTCCATGATGGAAGCAGTACAGTGTAATAAACCTGTCACCAGGTAGCTGGTTGTTCACCCTGGGGAATGGTGCCATACTGGGGACTCAGTGTTGGTCTCTGCTGGGGGCAGGTTAGATACTTAGCAGTGGCTGTGTGGTAGTTCTATTTTCAATGTTTTGAGGAACCTCCCCACTGGTTTTCATAGTGACTGCACCATTTTACATTCCCACCAACAGTGTACAAAGGTTCTATTTTCTTTACAAATTCACCAAACATTGGTTTCTTTCTGATTTTTTGATAATAGCCATCATAACATGTGTAATGTAATATATCATTGCAGTTTTGATTTGCATTTCCCTGATGATTAGTAGTGTTCAACACCTTTTCATGCACCTGTTGGCCATTTGTACATCTTCTTTTGAGAAATGTGTGTCTGAATGTAACTTCACCAAGAAATTCCTATTATGATTTTTGCATCTATGTATCGATTTTATCTCTCTCTCAAAATGCACCTAAAAGTTAATGGTAGTTATCCCTGGGTCATAGAATTATGGGTAACTTATTTTCTTCTTTATATGTTCCTATATTATAAATATTATATACAGTTAATATGTTTTACATTTTTATACAAAACACCAAAAGACAGTAAATATTGTGACTAGTTTACAATTTTAATACATATGATATAAGATAGTTGGCCAACTGTTAGGAAAATCATAATAAACATACAATTTTAAGCACAAACTAAACAACAATAATAACTTCACATAAAAATAATATACTAAGCTGATGAGAGAAAAATCCAGTGACGATCTAAGCAAACTTTATGTAAGCTTTGTGTGAAAGGCAACGAATATGTCAACACAGCATTTTGTAGAAAATTAATGTGACTGTCAAAAAACTCTACACCAAGAGAACAAAAAGGAGATACCAACAACATTTTATAACAATGTTAATAGGTAGTGTTAACTAACAGTAGAAGCAAAACAAACATATAAAACTGATAAAATAACTTACTTGTGATATAGAATATCAGTAACTATTTCCTCAATCCATGTATACTCACTTACCTTTGAAGATGTCTCATTAAAGATTATAGAAATTAAAGCCATTCATAAAGTATTCAAGCACAGTAAGAATAAATTATGATAATTCTTTTACTGACCTTAGTAATGTTCCAATAAATGTTTGACAGACAAACAAATTAGTCATTATTAATGATTAATAATGTGCAACCTGCTGTATTTCAATATTATATGGTATAATGATAAAATTGTATTGTAAATACAAGTCATATTATATCCAGCACAAAAATTATAATCTAAACAAGTTTAAATGTATTAAAATGAAAAATTACCAGATTCTCTTTTTGATAATGCAATACAATCTAATTCCACCACTCTGCCTGCTGAAGTCAACTTGTGAATTTTGAACACAATGCTTACCAGAAAATACATATGAAAGTAGGAGGAATTCTTAATGGGTAAAAGTTTTTATGAAAACAAATGTTATAAAAGAAATAGTGATCTCCAGCTCGGTGCTTTGTGACCGCCTGGGGGGGTGGGATGGGGAGGGTGGGAGGGAGGGAGATGCAGGAGGGAGGAGATATGGGGATATATGTATATGTATAGCTGATTCACTTTGTTATAAAGCAGAAACTAACACACCATTGTGAAGCAATTATACTTCAATAAAGATGTTTATAAAAAAAAAAAAAAGAAATAGTGATCTCAAGAATTTATTTCTGAACTTACAAGGTAAAAATCCAAATAAAAAATTTAGTTAGTACTCCATAATAAGATTTACACATCTTCATCTTTTTCCCTCTCTCCAACTTGAGGGTCCAGCCTTACACTTGATCCATACAGAAATCTTTGTGAATCTGGGAGAGCAGACATGATCTAAGCAAATAATTTGACTTTAACCTCTCTAACCTTATAGTTTACTACCTCTCTTCAAAAAAATACCCAAGAAGTGTTATGCTATATTAGAATCTTGTGAGTCAGAATTTAGCTGGTAAACCCACTTCTGGCTATAAGAGCTTGGACAAATTTCTTGGTGGAGTAGTTTTCAATGTCTTCATCTTCATTCTCCATATCTCTCCCCCCCACACACACACCATCCATCTGTTTGTATGCAAACACTGTATCAGGCCCTATCTATATATTGTGATATATGTAGATAGTGCCTGCAACATAGTTAACACTCAACATCAGTCACTTACTCCTCTCTCATGTTCTATTCCACATACTCATTTATTTAAGCCATTTTCCTCTTTTAAGACCCAGATAAAATCCTTCATTTTCCGCTTGAATTTTGCCAACACTCCCACATCATAGTAATCTTGCCTCACTTGCCAATTAGCATTCACTTTTTGACAATGTTTGCTGTGTTTGTCTTGGATATATAAATAATCACTCTCTGAACTCCATTCTAAGCATCTTGAAGAAAAGGTTTATATATTTTAAAATTCATATAGCTTAGTCTAATATAGGACTTAAAGTAATTGCTCAGTAAATATTTGAGACTGAATTTAAAGAAAAGCTTACTTATTTGTACGAAAGGATCTATATGGAGCTTAGACCAAGATCTCTATGGTGCCCAGACCAAGGTCGTGTCTCTCTAGATTTACTTTCTTATTTGACTCACTATTTATTCAATGGTTTCTATATATCAGCATAATGAAACTAGTTAACATTTACTGAGCTTCTACTATGAGCCAAGCCCTTTGCATGTATCATCTCATTTAATGATCACGGTAATCCTATGGGGATCATTAATCCCACCTGCAAATTAAAACTCATAGAGGTTAACAAAAATTTCTCAAGGGCCCTAGCAGTAAAGCCTGAATTAGATCTCAATCTGCCTGACCTCCAAGCCCAGGTTCTTCCCACCATACTGCAGTACTGAAATGTCTACTTATACTCTGGTTACCCAAGTCTGTTTTCATTCCAGGTTTCTTATAAGTGTGGTTTGCACAGACTTCTTAATTTTACAGTTGTGCAGCTCTGGGTCAAATGCACTTAAGTACACACACACACATACACACACCCAATACACATTCCAAAAGGTAACTATTTGTTCTCAAAAACAATAGAGTAATAAGAAGGTAAATATTTACCTGAAGATCCCCAAAGTTTACATAGAATTAGAACTCATAAGTATGCAAATTATTTGTACCAAACCCTTAGATTCTCATTCTCGTTTCAGCTAGTATTTCCTTTGCCATGCTGAGAATGAAAAATAAGCCAATTGCTGTACCTCATCCTTCTTCAGTGCTACTCAAATATCAACAGAAAGTTCCAGTCAAAATGAAATGATTGTTTGTGCTGTTTCCACATCTTAGTATCCAGTCTACTTTCAGGTGTGTGTGGGGGAAGTGGGGTTCACTGACCCTAGAAACCATCGTTTTTTTACCGTCTCCATAGTTTTGCTTTATCCAGAATGTTGTATAGTTGGAATCATACAGTATGTAGCCTTTTTAGACTGGCTTCGTTCACTTAGCAAAATACATCTAAGGATTCTCGATGTCTTTTTCTGGCTTAATAGTTCATTTCTTTTTATCATTGAATAATATCTCATTGTATGGATGTACCACGGTTTGTTCATCCACTCACCTATTGATGGACATCTTTTTTTCCAGTTTTATTGAGAATAATTGACATACATCACTGTACAAGTTTAAGGTGTATAGCTGAAGGACATCTTGGTTGCTTCCAATTTTTGGCAATTATGAGAAAACTGCCATAAATATTCATGTGCAGGTTTTTGTGTGAACATAAGGTTTCATCTCCTTTTGGTACGTACATACATAGAAGCAGAATTGATGAATCATATGGTAAGACTAATTTAAGAAATTGTCAAACTGTCTCCCAAAGTGGCTGTACCATTTTGCATTCCCACCAGAAATGAATGAGAGTTTCTGTTACTCCATATGCTCACCAGCATTTGATGTTGTCAGTGTTTTGGACTTTAGCCATCTGACACATGTGGTAAGATGGAGTTTATATATATATATATATATATATATATATATATATATCTTTGTTGCTTAAAGCATTTTTCAATTCTATCTTCACTGTTGAGGGTCTAAAAATACCTGTCTCTGCCATTATTTTAAAGCTCTAAGTTTCTGGGATATCTAGTCCTGTTATTTATTACTTGCAGAGCCAACAAATTCTTTTTTGAGCTCATGTCTTTCTGCAATTCCTGGGCAAATGCAATCAACAACAACCAATATATACATTGGCATTCTGTTTTCTGACTTCTTCCCCTCAAGCTGAGAGTTCTGTGTGTACATGATTTGCCTCCCAAGTTTCCTCAGGAGACAGATTTACCAAATATTTTCCCACAGGATAACATGAATTGTCACCACATAACATTGATCGCCTTCTTAACCACCAGCTGCTAAGCCAACATCATGTATTACTTTTTAGTTTTTATGGAGGACTCCTACTACTTATGATCAATTCCTATATTAGTAAAAATAGCTAGTTTCTTCTTTTTTAAATGAATCTCCAAATCAGAGTTATTTAAAACAAAAGTTTATTTCACTCACGCTGCTTGTCTGTCTTGGGTGAGCAGGGAGGTTTTGCTCTACTTCATCCTCTTTTAGGGTTGTAGGCTGCTGGAGAGTCCACCTCCTGAAATGTTGTAGTTTGCCACAACAGGAAGAAAAGAACACAACAAACGATATCTCAGTTCTCAAAGGCTTCTACTCTCAGGTGACACATGTCACTTCTGCTCACACTTCATTTGCCAAAGGAAGTCATATGTCCATGCCTGTCATCCAGAAGGCTAGGACATACAAGCCTGCCCTGTGTCTGGAAGGAGAACCAGAAACATTGGTGGACAGCACCAATTATAATCACAGCAACACAGGCTGAATTTAGGGCAAGAGTAAAGCCCCACTTCAAGTTATATTAAATACTATTAATTTTTAAAATTACAAATGTCTTTTCTTATCTCAATCTTGTTTCTCTAAGATAAATGTAAATGTATTAGGGTGAAACAGAACCAATGGGATATATATATATGTATATACATATGAGATTATTATATATAATAATATAATTATTATTATATTAATTATAATCATCTCTTATACATATATAGGAGATTTATTATAGGATGGCTTAGGCTGCTATGGAGGCCAAAAAGTCACACAGTCTGCCGTCTATAAACTGGAGAACAAGGAGAGCTGGTGGTGTAATTCAGTCTGAGTCTAAAGGGCCAGGAACCAGCAGAGCAAATAGTGTAACTCTTAGTCTGAGACCATAAGCTTGAGTAAAAGGAGCTCTGACGTCTGAGGGGAGCTCAAGAAGAGAGGAAAGAGAACTTGCCTTTCTTCCACCTTGCCCTTTTGTTTTTTAGACCCACAAGGAATTGATGATTCTCTCCCATATGGGCGAGGAGGACCTTCTTGCTAATCTATTCCAGAATAGATTGCTAATCTTTTCTGGAAACACCCTCACAGACATAACTAGAAATAATGTTTTACCAGCTATGTGGACATAGCTTAGCTCGGTCAAGTTGGCACAGAATCAACCATCACTGTAAACTATCCCTGACAGGTGCCCCACAGAAACTGTATTACCCACTATAACTTTGGTTTCTGCTCTAAGCGGAGGCCAAGTGCAATTACAGTAACAAAATTACACTTCTTTTTATCTACTTCCCTATATTCTAAAGGGTCTCCAACACTTTGCAATTTGAAAAGAGATCTTTAAGGAGTTTGCTTTTTTATTCATCAGAAAGGGCCTATCAAACAGATACAGTGCTGCAGGATGGTTTAATAATGAGATAAAACCAGACAATATGAAAAAATTCAGGACCAGGGTAACCTATTAGACATACAATAAAATAAAGCCCATTTCTAGATAGTTGCTTCTGCCTGGCTTAGATTAATTTTCCAAGAGAATTAGGGAATAAGAATTGTTCTCTGCCTGATTTAAAGAAGAAAGTTGCAGAAAGTGAACACTAGCATTTTAAAAGCCTGTGTATACGTATTTTTTCTAAAAAAAAAAAACAAACCCAAAGGTGTTGATCAAACAGAGCCACATTTTAATTGTAGCAATGTAAATAAGCCACTTTGTTTTCAAACCCAAGATTATTGCTTTAATAGTCATGCTTAGTTTAAAACTTGCAGCTGTTAAAATCATAACTTATTTTAATAATGTTGGTTGTTCCAAAATAAGAAAATTGTGTCAGACTATTTCAATTAATTCACTTGGAAATGAAAATTAGAAGTAAACATTGAAAGATATTCCCAATTATTGTAATTCTTTATTCACACAGAACACTATTCTTAGAATTTAAAAGAACATCAAATACCTATTATCTGATTTTCTGTAGTGTGTGAGGCAGAATCCCTATTGTTCCTTTCCCTGCAGAACAGAAAGGTTTCAGCAGAAAAAACAAGTTCCTCTTCCTGAAAATGTGTCCTTCCTCTTGTACTCTGGATCCTGCCCTCTCCCAAACTGGCATAAATTATCCACCTGTTCCTTCATTTATCCATTCTTTCACATATTCTGCAAAATTGTATTGAGATACTACTATGTACTGAGCCGTGTGCTTGGCATTGAGAATACAATAATCCTAGAGAATATGCTTGAGAAAACAGGAAAAACTTGCCATACAGTGGAACCTGGCAGTCGGCTCCTGTCCTCCATCCAGCTCCCCTTCTCAAACTGAAGCAGATCAAAGCTTTTGTTTCCTGGGGGAAAGAGAAGTATATAGAAGGTGGTTGGAGTCAGGCAGGTAAACTGCAGGCCCTGCAGATTTTTATGTTTTCAATTATTTTTCAGTCCGGGTCTCTCAAGGGCCAGATGACTAGGAATATTAGAATTGCAAGTGCTGTCCTGGAAGTCACAGCCAGATTCAGGTCCTAGAATCATCTTCATGCATATTTAAGCCAGAGTAGAGAGCAGCTATAAGATGGTACCAAACGATAGCCAGAACAAATTGGATTTGGACCTTGCAGACAGACCCCTGGAATTTAGGATGGTTGCTGTGCAGGCTTGGACTTCATTTCATTAATCTTGCTATAAAGTGACCCCTACATATTAGGTTATTTAATTTGGGGATCTGCTTATAATATTAGAGTGGGGTAAATTACCCAACAGGCACCTTTTTCCTTTGTGACACGATGCAAAGAAGAACAAAGGAATGAACGAAGATGCTGATAGTTCCAGCATTGGTGGCAAGGAATTGAGGAATTTTCTATCTACTGAGTTCTATTTTCTCTGTGATTCAGGAAGCAAGTTCATCTGATGAGAATGGGGAAGCAAATATATTAAAACATACTCAAGTCTTTTACACCTTAAAAACAAAACAAAACCAAAACTTTCCCAGTCCCTATGCTTTTCCTTCCTCAACCTTCTCCAATAGATGCTTCTTTCCCTGCTGAGACTCTTTAAACTCTTCTACTTCCCAACTTGTCCCTGGCTTTATTTTTACTTAATTTGTTTTACTTGTTTGCTTTGACTCAGCATGGCATAAGTGGTATCTGTGTCTCTCAGTTCTAAATTTCAGTTTATTAGAAACAAGAACCTGACAGGGCCAGCTTGGCTCAATTGGACCCACTAAGGCATTCAGCTGTGGCCAGAAGTCAAGTTATATAATCCTGGTGGCCATACCTGAGTATAGAGACTATTTCTGGAAATAAAAGAAATTGTTGTAAATCAAATAGCCAGAAAATGTATATCTATGGCACATTCAACCTTTCCCATGGCCTCTGTGTTCCTAGTATTATTTATTTTCAGGAGATTCTTTCTCAGTCTTTTTATTGGGCTATTTTGCCTCATCCTGAAATGCTAGTATTTTCCAGGATTCTCTTCAAGGTCCTCTTCTCTTCTCACTCTAGGACCCTCTCCTGGGTGATTTCATCCTTTCTCAGGGATACAATCATCACTGATCCAGTGATGACGCCTAAATGTATACCTCTTTTACAGATCTCACTCCTAAGTGGCAGGCTGTAAAACACCACCAAGAACAGAGCTGAGAGGTTGTAGAGCAAAATCTTGATGACATCAGAAGGGTCAAAACCCTGGATTTAGCTGGCCTGAAACTAGATCTGTCTCTGGGATGTTTTGTAATAAGAATTATTCTTGCTTAAGCCAGATTGAACTGGGTTTCTGTTACTTACAACTGAATAGTTATTTGACTGATTCAACGATACTGTTTTAAGCTGGTTTCTTCCTCAGTGCTTCCTCGCCATTTGTCCAGAGATCTTTTCTTGGTCATTTCTTTCTTTTTCTCCCAAGGTCAGGCTAATAGCAATCACAGAAAACACTCTTAATGCTCTTCCAGAAACATTCTCACTTTCTTATTATCATGATTTTCCTTTCCCAAATCAGCACACACATTCATACACACACTCAAAATGCTAGTTATCATTTCGCTCTTAATTAATAAACAGTTCATTTGAGAATGTGTAGCTATCAAAGTTAATCTAAACACAGTTCTCTGTTTTCACTAGAGAAAGAAATAAGGTTTTAGCATGACCTGTAGTAAAACAAAAACTCAAGAAACCTGAGACTCGTCCCACTTATTTTGACAATAAAACTAGCTGGGAAAATACATGTTTTTAAAAGTATTTGTGCCTTTTTAGTTCTTCCCTAATAAAAATTATAATACCTACTCCTCATAGTGTTGTTACAAAAGTCTAATTAGTAAGAGCTGTGAAATGCTTTGAACCATGAGAAATTGCTCTTTGACAATGACATCTTAAAAGAGGTTGATACACATTTAAAAGTAAAATTAGGTGATATTAAATGAACAAGATCGTAAAATAAATACACATATAAATACTTACCTATATGCCCTTTTTATCTTGAAATATACAAGAATATTTGCATTCTTGTTCATCTAGACCATAATTTTGTAAATAAAACTTTGCAAGTTCTTTTCATGTATTTACAAATATAGCAAACTGCAAACTGTATGGAATTCATATACATTATAGCACTTCAACATGTGTACAAATGATTTAATTTAAAAGGAAAGGAACTCAGCCATTATTTAATACTATACAGACATATTTGTATCTTGACTGCATGAATATTGATCTAACCAGAACTGCAAAGTTGGATTGATCATAAATATATCTGGTTTCAGTATATAGATTTATTTTGTTTTAGATACTGAGTGCAACGTAATAAGAAGTTGTAAGCAGATCCAGAACAACGCTTTAGAATAAATACTCCCAAGCGATTCCTAATGCATCAAGTAAAAATAAAATTCAATACAAATTAAAAATAGATTATACATTTTACTTCCAAAATATGTCTTGCCTATAGAGTATATCCCAAAATAACCTCTCAATAAGACTTACAATCTTCATAGCAACATTAATTAAATATTAATTTTTTTTTATGTAAAATACTGTCAAAAAGAGAGCTTTTTAAAATTAGGACTGGATAATAATTGTCTTGCATTATAAACAAATCCTTCTTAAAACTAATTTCATTAAGCTAAATTTCTCATTGCTTTTAAACTGTATAGCTATCTTTAAAATAATTAATTCATAAGAATTCAGAAAGATAACACCGAAAGAACAAGTAGAATAAAAAATATATTGATGTAGTGGAAGAATAGAAAGAGACTGAAGTCTTAATACCTGGTTTAGTTCTTGAATTAAATAGCTTTGTCGACTGAAAATAAAAAAGTACAACCCAAAAGTTGAGAATTATATTTTATTTTGCAAACTTACTGAGGACTTAAGCCCAGGATACTGCCTCTCAGATAGCTGTGAGGGATTGTTCCAAAGAGGTACAGAGAAGCCAGGATACATAGGAGTTTATGATGAAAAAAAAGAAAGTAGTCAAACATCAAAAGATTACTATTAATCACAAAAACAGATTAATGATCAAGGTTAATGATTTTAGTGCTTTTCTATATATGGGAAGATGCAAGATTCTAAGCTTATTGAAATTATTCCCTTGATATGTACCTTAACTATCTAGGACCATTATCCTGCTTTTCTCCATCCTGAATTTCCCTCAGGGTACATCGTCAGGGGCAGCTGCAGTGGCTGATGGCTTTATGGCTGCAACATCCTTTTTTTACTGAAATGACAGGTGGCATTCTTTGTCCACAGTTGTATGACCTTGTCCTAGTCACATGCTTTCCTTGGGCCTCAGTTTTCTCACCTGAATAAAGAGGATGTGAGTTTTCATCAAGAAAACCTCTACTCATCCTAAGTTGCATTTTAAGTATGTCAGTTATTATTTAGTGCAGTAAGGAGAGGAATTAATACACAATGAAAGCACATGCTCAATCTTAGGTAACATTACCAAGAAAAATAAAAGATAAAAATTTTCCCAAAAGAAGTTCACTCGTCTTTTGAAATTATCAAGTGTATTTATGAAAGGATTAGCTTTAGTTTAATCTTAAGAAATGGGGAAATGTGCTTACTCACATATTGTAGATTATTTTTGATGTTCTGCTGTATTTTTCTTTACTAAATTATGTGCTTTTTTGTTATTCTTCCTCTAAATAGTTAAGAATTTAGAAATTTGGCCTATAGCTGGGAAAAATGGAAAAGCCCTAGGTGACCTAAAATTGTTTAGAATGCATTTGTATTCCACTTTAAGAAAGACAGTAAATCAAGGAAGAGTAAGTAAAAAGTGGCCTGGGGCAACTTTAACTGATGCACCAATGGCACACACAGGATTCACGAGCTGCTTTGTACAACTATCATTTTTCTTTCCATTGAAGAGCAAATGCTGCAGGATCCACTTAAACATTAGTCTTATCAAATCGATGCTGGATTTCTCTTTTTTCCTGGAGGCACTTATACTAACAAAATATCATTATTATTATTGAAGAAGCTGAGACTGGCTCTGTGCTCAAGATGCCAAAGTAATTTAGCCACTACCAAATGAATCGTTTGGCATCATACAAACATAGATTTATTTGGGGTAGTCAAAGTCTTTTGAAATTGTTCAGGAATAAAACATAATCCACCAGTCAAAAAGAAATGAAGTCAAGCTTTAGTGCAAAAAAAGGTTAGGACAATAGTCATTTGGGGATAGAGTAACACCAGGCTTACTACCAAGAGTTATTTTAACAACAAAGAAAGTCAATTTAGTCCATTTAGTGGGGGAAAACTCGAATGAGACTTTAATAATAGAAGAAATATACATCTCCAGGCTTAAGTGGGATACTCCATCAAATTCCTGGCAATGAATTTTAAAGCTACACTTCCTCCATACCTGCTATCCTGCCTGTGTTCATTCAAATAGTAATTATGAAACATCTACTATATGCTAGATGCTTGCAGGTCATATGGAGATGAAAAACGTAGCATCTGATTTGTAGGTTGATAATTCTTGTGACATGGTTATGCACAGTATGCTAAGAGATAAAAAGAGTAACATTTGGCTAATGTTGGAACTTCAAAGAGGATGTCCTAGAGAAGGAAATTACTGACCTAAGCCTTAAAGACAGTTAGGAGTTTCTCCAGTTAAATAAGGGACATCTGGCTATTCCAAGGGAAAAGGACATCTTTCAGTAAATAATAATTGAGTCAGAAAACTTCTGGAAGATAGGTTACATGTACCAGAAGAGTGATAGATGAAGTTTCAGAGGCAGGGGTCAGATCATGGAGAGCCTTGTAGATTAAACTAAGAAACTTAAATTTTATTTTGAACACTGTGGCGAGCCATTGGAGGAATATAAAGAAACAGAGTAACAAGATTTTGATTTTTCTAAAACTATTTGTATGCAGAGTTTAATCTTCTATTCATACACTCAGCAAACATTTGTGGAACATCTGTGAGAATGTACTGTATCAGGAAATAAATATGCAACTATAAATCAGAAAGTCAGGGTCCTGCCCTCATGGAGTTTATAGTTCCTCAAAAGAGATAGCTAGCTAGTTGCTTAGTATTTAAGAGGTTATTTCAATAAACATGGTGAGAAGTGATGTGGGGGGAGTCACAATTCAGTCAGTAGCAACAGGCGTTGTTGAGAAGATAGAGAAGAAGCGCAAAATAGGAGTAAAAGTAACAGAATTTGGTTATCCTGATGACCTAAACACAGGTAAGATATTTAACAATAATTATGAAGCTGATAAAGAGATATCTGTTGGGTGGCTACTCTTTGTCAGGCACTGAAACAGGCACTGTATGCTCATGAAAACTCTGTAAGGTATATATCATATGCTAATTTTATCAAAACTTAAGGATGTATAGATTTCAAAAATAACCTCAATACTTCGCAGCTCCTCCCCTTAAGAGATGAAGCTTATTTCTCCACAAGGCTTGGTCCTGTGGCTTTCTTTGACCCCTAGAAGGCAATGGGAGTGATGTCATACCAGTTCAGAGCCTGGACCTCTGTTTTGTGTGCCCCCTTCATCCATATGCCCATGACTCAAAGCAAACATTAAAGATAACAGGATGAATGAACAAAACTGGGAATGGACCCCAACCATGAAGCATTCCTAAATTTGGATTTGGTGGACTTACTTTCAGATTCTCAGAAAAGAGCCTACTCTTTGCACAAGTTTCAAATCTCATATCTTTTGTTTCTGGGCACACTCCCCGCCTTTACCACCATAGCATTTCATTCTTCAGGCAAATTCAGAGACCATTTGGATCAGGAGAAAATGTTCATGCATGTGAATAAATCAAGATTTACTAGCATTTTTTTAGGATTCTCTGCAAAGTTCTTGTAGTACAAGTGTCTCTCATTGACAGTGAGCCTCTGATGGTGTTTCACAGACATTTTTAAATGTAATTCTCTGGTCATGTAATTGTTTGCCATAATAACTGTGAAACAAGAATCATGCCACAGAGCCATTCATAGAAGAGTATATCAGAGCTAGAAGGGTAATTAAAGAAAATATATTGTAATTCCTTTCACAGATGAGAAAACTGTGAGGAGTTTCAGAAAACAGATGAGGTTCAGAAATACCGTCACCAACCCAAAGTCATACAGTTCATTAGTCAGAGGGGTAGAATCAAATACAGGTCTTCCGAAGTTCTGTCCAGTGCTTTTTCAACTATAAAAAGTACTGCTTCTAATCAATGATTGGTTAATAAAAGGGGAAACCAAAACAGGCACTTTCATTTCCCTAGGAAATTTTCAAGCCCTACAACATTAAAGTACAACTAGATGAAAAGAATCAAACAATGCAAGAGAACATGGGGAAGGAAACAAAATGAAACAGTCCTTTCTTAACAAGCTACATTTTCAACCCTTTTCTTGAGAAGCAAAAATCAATTTTTATATAGTTCATGAGAGAGGTAAAATTCAGTCGAGACTATTTTTAAACAAAATCAAATATTCAAGAGTGCAGTTAATACACACGTTAAAGAATTTTTTAAAAATAAGTGTTATGGAGCAATAATTAGTGTCTAAAAATAATCATTATTGAAATAAAATGATTGTGATTATCTTTCCCAAGGTCGTATTGCCTGCAATAATCATTCTATGTTTTTAAAAATAGTAACAACTTTTGAAGTTTAAACAACTACTCCTATTTCACCTGAATTTTCATATATACAATTGAACTACCTAAATATACAATGAAATGAGCTTTTCCTAAAATTCTCAAAATGGTGCATACAATTATCTCATTTATTTTTACAATGAGAATTTTTGTAGTTTTGCAATTGTGGGATGAAAGGTTTCAATGGCTCTTTGAAGGTTACTTAGAAGACCTGGAATAAATATAGAAATAGAAGAAAGCTGGTGATTCTGTAGGTATACTATGGGATGCCTTCCCAGCCAACACTTCTCTGAGAAGCATCCCCAGACCCAGGCTCTGATAAACGGTTGAACTGCCCTCTTATGCACCTGTGACTTCCCTGCAAACACAATTGATGGGAACAAAAATGGGCATATATTCCAAAATAACCTAATCTTATTGTTTCTCTTGGAAATTTATGTTTTCTGATTCAGGGACTTAGTTTGTGGGTATTGATTCTTTGAGTTATAAGGTATTGTTCAGTTGGTGTTTAAACCGGTGTCATAGAAACCTAGAGTCACCATGAGCTACAAAGAGACTCATCGACAAGCTTGTCTATCTAAAGAGAAAGGATGAAGCCAATGTGCAGCACACAGCCTGAGAGAAATAACTAGGAGAGAGAATTCAAGTGTAAGAAAGAGAGAATAACAAAAGAACAGGAGGGAGGCTACTTATAAACCTAGCACATATGAAATTAGCTGTATTCTTTGCAACTGGGTTCTTTGAGAGTCCTCTGGTTCCTAAGTGCTTCACGGACATATCAGTTAGGACTGTACAGAGCTAATAAATTGGGTGCCTAGTTTGGAACCAATGGAGAGACAACCTTGGAAGCATAACAGAGATCAAATTGTCAGCTTTAATTAGTGATCAAATCTAAGTTGGAGAAGGGCAATCTTCTAATAACTTATCCTAAATTTGTCAGATTTACATACCCAGTCACAAACCTGAGAGGAATTCTGCAGGTCTCACCCACGAGTACCTGATCCTGAAGAAGAAGGCGTAGATAATATAGTTCTCTGTACTCAGAGGACAGGAAGCAGTGGGTGATCTGCATACATTCAATGTGTTCTTCCAAATTCACTAAATAATGTCATGTCTACTTCTCTGTGATGTTAGGTCTCATCCAAGGTATTCTTCTTTAATTAGCCTGGGTGTTACCAAGGCACTGGTACTATCTAAAGCTCCTCAGGTGATTCTAATGGACAGCCCATCCTAGGAACCTCCTTTCTAGGGCAGACTTGCTAAAGAAAGGAGTGGCCATTGTCAACCTCCGAGGACTTCTTCAATCTCAGCTATAGGACTTGATCATTTGACTTATGATCTACCTAGGATGTGATTTTCCCTCTCAGGTGAGCACATCAGCATTTTTCTCAGAATTATCCCACTGCCATAACCAAAAGGCTCCAACCAAAATACCAATGGCTCCTTTTTGGACTATCTTTGATCTGATGATGGGTAAGATATATCCCACAAAAAGCTGCACAACCCATCCTAAAACTATTTTAATGTATCAGTCAAATTAACTCCAAGTGTTGCTCAATCCAATGTAATACCCTTTACTATTTCCCAACCCAAATTATGTCAGTTCATGTCATTATAGTTCATCAGTTTCTGCAATAAGATTAAATGAGTTTAAGTTTACTAGTGATAAAATAACAACTAAGATATGCTCCATATTTGAATATAAATCCCTTCCATTATTAATTCACAGGAAGATATGAAAAAAGCAGTCCAAAGAAATTTTACGTTTAAAATTGAAATAATTTATTCATATGAAAGAATTTAAAGCCTGATGAATTTAAAGTCCTACCCAACTTCTTATTCCATTTAATCTCTGCAAGAAGAGGTCTGGATACTTGCAGCTATAGTATCAGTTTTTGTCTACTGAGAAAACTATAAATCCCATAGCACCAATAAAGTTGAGCTTATCTCCGCCAAAGTCTCCAATGTGCCTTATTTAAAAAAATGATATGTATCCACCATTATAGTATTATACAGAATAGTTTCACTGCCTTAAAGGTCCCCTGTGTCCCACCTACTCATCCCTTCTTTCCTCCAACCACCCCCTGGAGACTGCCGATTTTTCTACTGTCTCCACGGGTTTGCCTTTTCACATGAATACCCTAGTTGGAATCATACAGAGCATAGCCTTAACAGATTGGCTTCTTTCACTTACCACTATGCATTTAAGATTCTTCCATATCTTTTCACGGAGCTCATTTATTTTTATTGAAGAATAAAATTTCAACATATAGATATATCACAGTTTGTTTATCCATTTACCTATTGAAGGACATCTTGGCTCAGGGTATTTTAATGTCCAGTCAGAGTTAAAAATCACTGCTGTAGACCACAGAAGAAATTCAATGGTTTTTGAAGGAAGGAGAACAAATGGGGAAAATATTTATTTTAGCTATGGTGGGAAGTCAGACACTCAGTGTCAGTGTATATTTAAACATACTTTTAAGAAACACAATCAGGAGAAAGTTCTCATTGAGGAGTTAATGTTTTTCACTAAATGTTTTTCATTTGGAGCTGGGAAAGCCACCTACTCATACTGTTTTCTCATGCAACATTTGAGCTATTGTTGCCTTCTTACAAAGTCTAGAAGTTTGCACTGCTACCAGTTCCAGCCACCATATGCTGTTTTACTCTCTCCCCATCTAGCCTTTAAATTTAATTCAATCCTTTCTAATTTATTTCTCTTTGGGGCTCTATGCTTTCACACTATTATGTCAGCAAGCATTTTAGTCCTGTGCTTTAGGTCATTTAATAAGGGTAGAGACTTTTGAAATCTGTGGCATAAGAAAGGCTTCCTCTAGTCTTCTCATTTGTTTCAACTGGAGAATCACCGTCAGCATATTTCTAAGGTAGAACATTTCTGCTTTTTTCTGTACCTTGTGACCCCAGAGGCTTAGGATGGACCAACTTCTGTCAAGTGATCTTAAATACATTATCCTGTACAGCTTCAGAAAGTCCCTGGCCTTGTATGTCATTGCTCTTTTTGTTGTTGTTTTTGTTTTCAAACAGCTTTATTGAGATTTAATTTGCAAACTGTATAATTTATCCGTTTAAAGTATACAATTCAACATTTTTCAGTATATTCACTAAGTTCTGCAACCATTGTGAAAATCTAATTTAGAACATCTTCAATCCCCCTGCTATATAATGCTGTAATGAGCATTCATATACAAGTTTTTGTGTGGCAAATATTTTCATTTCATTTGAGTGTATATCTAGGAGTTGAATTTCAGGTCATGTGGTAATACTGTGTTTTAATTTTTGAAGAACCGCCATTCTGTTTTGCAAAATGGCTGCACCATTATACACTATCCCCAATGATGTATGAGTTCCAGTTTCTCCACATCCTCGCCAAACTTGTTATTGTCTGTCTTCTTTGTTATAGCCATCCTAATGAGTGTAAAGTAGTATATCATTGTGCTTTTGATTTGATTGGCATTAATGATGCTGAACATCTTTATATGTGCTTATTGGTCATAAGTATATCTTCCTTGGAGAAAATGGCTGTTTAAATTATTTGCCCATTTTAATTGCATTATTTGTCTTTTATTATTGAAAAGTAAGTCCTTTTAAAATATCTGGATACAAGTCCTTTGTCAGATATATGATATACAAATGTATTTGCCAGTCTATGAAACTTATTTTACTTTATTTTCTTGACGGTATCATTTGAAGCACAAAAGTTTTAACTGATGTAGTCCATTTTTTTTTCTTTTAGCCTTTGTGCTTTTGGTGTAGTACCTAAGAAACCATTGCCTAACTCATGGTTGTTAAGATTTACTCCTATGTTTTCTTCCAGGAGTTTTATATTCATAGTCCTTACATTTAGGTCTATGATCAATTTTGAGTTATTTTCCTTTTATTGTACTGTGTTGTATTATATTGTATTTTTTTGCATGTGATTTGAGGTAGGGTCCCACTACACTCATTTGCACATGGTCATCCAATTTTCATAGCAACATTTGTTGAAATGACTATTTTTTTCACCATTTAATTTTCTTGGCACACTTTTCAAAAATAAATTGACCATATGTTTATAATTATGTCAGTACCACTGGAATAACTAACTGTCTTGATTACTATAATTTGCAGTTGGGTTGAAATCAGAAAGTTGAAGCCCTCCAACTTTGTTCTTCTTTAAAGAGTTTATTGGATGTACACACATGCACACGCACGTGTGCACACACACACACATCTTCTTTATCCATTCATCTATTTCTGAGCACTTGAGTTGCTTCCATTTCTTAGCTTTATGAATAGTGTTTCAATGAACATAGGGGTACATATACATTTTTGAATTAATGTTTTCATTTACTTTGTATAAATTCCCAACAGTAGAATTGCTGGATTGTATGGTAATTCTATTTTTAATTTTTTGAGTAACTGCTCTACTGTTTTCTGTAGTGGCTGCACCAACTTGTATTCCCAGCAACAGTACACAAGGATTCTCTTTTCATCACATCCTTGTCAACACTTATTTGTTATCTTTTCGATAAAACCCATTCTGACATGTGTGAGGTGATATCTCATTGTGATTTTGATTTGAATTTCCCTGATGATAAGTGATGTTGAGCATCATTTCATGTGCCTGTTGGCTGTCTGTATGTCTTCATTGAAAAAACGTCTATTCGGGTTGTCTACCCTTTTTTAAATTGAGTTGTTTGGTTTTTGATATTAAGTTGTATGAGTTTTGTGTATATTTTGGATATTAACCCCTTATCAGATATATCATTTGCAAACATATTCTCCCCGTTAGTAGGCAGCCTTTTAATTCTGTTGACTTTTTTCGCTGTGCAAAAGCTTTTTAGTTTGATATAGTTCCATTTGTTTGCTTTTGCTTTTGTTTCCCTTGCCTGAAGAGATGTATCCCCTAAAATATTTAATTTTAAAATAAAAGCATGTACTGCCTATTTTCTTGTAGAAGTTTTCTGGTTTTAGGTTTTAAATTTAAGTATTTTATCCATGTTGAATTTATTTTTGTAAATGGTGTGAAAAAGTAGTCCAGTTTGATTTTTTTACATATAGCTGTCCAGTTTTCCCAACATGTATATTGAAGAGGATGTCTTTTCCCCGCTGTATATTCTTTCCTCCTTTGTCATAGATTAACTGACCATATAAGTGCGAGTTCATTTCTAGACTCTCTATTCTGTTCCATTGAACTATCTTTCTGTTTCTGTGCCAGTACCATATTGTTTTGATTACTGTAGCTTTGTAGTATACTTTGATATGTCCATTGATGTAACTGGGGTGTTAAAGTCCTCCAGCTTGTTCTTCTTTCTCAAGATTATTTTAGCTATTTGGGGGTCTTTTGTATTTTCATACAAATTTTAGATTTGTTCTAGTTCTGTGAAAAATGCCATGGGTATTTTGATAGGGATTGCATTGAATCTATAGATTGCCTTTGGTAGTAGTATGGTAATTTTAACAAAATGAATTCTTTCAGTCCATGAGCACAGTATATCTTTCCACCTGTTTGTATCCTCTTCTATTAGTTTCATCAGTACCTTATAGTTTTCTGAGTATAGATCATTTATCTCCTTAGTTAGGTTTATTCCTAGCTATTTTATAATTTTTGATGTAATTGTAAATGGGATTGTTTTCTTAATTTCTCTTTCTGATAGTTAATTGTTAGTGTACAGAACAGAAACAGATTTCTGTTAATTAATTTTGTATTCTGCAATTTTGCTAAATTCACAGATAAGTTCTAACAGTTTTTTGCAGCATCTTCAGGGTTTTCTATATATACTATCATGTCATCTGTAAACAATGACAGTTTTACTTCTTCCTTTCCATTTGGATTCCTTTTCTTTCTTTCTTTCTTTCTTTCTTTCTTTCTTTCTTTCTTTCTTTCTTTCTTTCTTTCTTTCTTTCTTTCTCTCTCTCTCTCTCTCTCTCTCTCTTTCTTTCTTTCTTTCTTTCTTTCTTTCTTTCTTTCTTTCTTTCTTTCTTTCTTTCTTTCTTTCTTTCTTTCTTTCTTTCTTTCTTTCTCCCTTCCCTTCCCTTCCCTTCCCTTCCCTTCCCTTCCCTTCCCTTCCCTTCCCTTCCCTTCCCTTCCCTTCCCCTCCCTTCTTTCTTTTTTTTATCTGGTTGCTGTGGCTAGGACTTCCAATATTATGTTGAGTAAAAGTGATGAGATTGGGCATCCTTGTCTTCTTCCTGATCTTAAAGAAAATGCTTTCAGCTTTTCAGCTTTGAGTATGATGTTAGCTGTGGACTTGGCATATATGGCCTTTTTTATGTTGAGATGTATTCCTTTTATACCCACCACTTTTTTGAGTGTTTTTATCATAAATAGATGCTGAATTTTGTCAAAAGCTTTTCTGCATCTGTTGAAATAATCATGTGATTTTTATTTTTCAATTTGTAATATGGTATAACACATTGATTAATTTGCAGATATTGAACCATCCTTAGTTGTAGGTTTTATCCTTTCATCACTTTAAACATATTGTTTCACCTTCTTCTGACCTGCAGAGTTTCTGCTGAAAATTCAGCTGATAACCTTTTGAGGGTTCCTTGTACATAACTAGTTGCTTTTCCCTTGCTGCTTTTAAGATTC
Organism: Balaenoptera physalus; assembly: GCF_965194825.1. Classification (NCBI taxonomy): domain Eukaryota; kingdom Metazoa; phylum Chordata; class Mammalia; order Artiodactyla; family Balaenopteridae; genus Balaenoptera; species Balaenoptera physalus. Next base: position 37,713,426 of record NC_138892.1, on the reverse strand, counting down.
TCTCTTTATCTTTAATTTTTGCCCTTTTAATTATAATGTGTCTTGATGTGAATGTCTTTGGTTTAATCTTGTCAGACTCTCTGTGTTTCCTGGACTCAGATGTCTGTTTCTTTTCCCAGGTTAGGAAAGTTTTCGGTTATTATCTCTTCAAATATGTTCTTTGCCCCTTTCTGTCTCTCCTTCTGGGACCTCTATAATATGAATATAGTACACCTGATGTTGCCTCAGAGATCTCTTAAACTCTTCTATTTTTTTAACTCTGTTTTTCTTTTTTCTGTTCAGCTTGAGTGATTTCCACTACTCTGTCTTCTAGTTTGCTGACCTGTTCCTCTGTATCATCTAATTTACTATTGATCCTTCCAGTGCACTTTTTATTTCAGTTATCACATTTTTCATCTCTGTTTGATTTTTCTTTATATTTTCTAGCTCTTTGTTAAACTTATCATTGTGTTCATCCATTCTTCTTTTGAGTTAGTTGAGCATCTTTATGATCATTACCTTGAATGCTTTATTGGGTAGATTGCTTATCTCCACTTTGCTTGGCCCTTCTGAAATTTTATCTTGTTCCTTCATTTTGAAAATATTTCCCTGTTGCTTCATTTTGCCTGATTCTCTGTTTTTCTTCCTAAATATTAGGTAGGTTGGCTACTTTTCTCTATCTTGGAGAAGTGGCTTTATGTAGAAGATGTCCTATGGGGTCCAGCAGCACACTCCCCTCTGTTCACCCAAGCTATATTTCTAGAGGTGCCCCTTATGTAGGCTGTGTGGGCCCTTTTATTGTGGTGGGGCCAGTTACTATGGGTGCACTGGTAGGTGTGGCTTATCCCTGGTCCTGTTGGTTGTCTAGTATATACGTTACCAGCCACTGGTGTTTGAGGCTGGTTCCTGGGGTGGCTGGCTATGGGGCTCAGGATCTCCCAGAGCCAGCCCACTGGTGGGTAGGGTCAGGTCCCAACATGGCTAGATACAGGGTCCTGGAGGTTCCAGGGCTAGTACTGACCCACTCATGGGTGGAACTGGGTCCTGGGCCATCTGGTGGGCAGTGTTGAGTCCTAGAAGGGTGGGGGTCTGGGGAGGGGGTGGCTGTGACTGTTTCTGGCCTACTGATGGGTGGGTTTGTGTCCCTGTGAGGCTAATTGCTTGACCTGGAAAGTCGTAGAATTTGTGCAGACAGGCTGGTGGGTGGTGCTGGATTCTGGCACTAATAAGCTAGAGGGAGAACTCCAAAATGTCACTTGCTAGCACCAGTATCTTCATGGTAGAATGAGCTTTCAAAAATGACTACCACCAGCATCTGTGTCCCCAGCATGTGCCCCAATTGTCTCCTGTCTCTCCAGGAGGATTTCCGAGATCAGCAACTGGGGCTGGCCTAGGCTCCTTTTGAATTACTGCTTCTGCCCTGGGTCTCGGAGCATGTGAGACTTTGTGTGCACCCTATAAGAGCAGAGTCTCTGTTTCCTACATCCTTCTGGCTCTCTCCAAAGCAAGTCCCACTAGCCTTCAAAGCTAGACATTGTGGGGGCTCATATTCCCAGTGCAGAACTCCTGGGTTGGGGAGCCTGATGTGGGGCTTGAACACTTCAGTCCTTGGGGAGAACCTTTGAAATTGTGCTTATCCTCCTGCTTATGGGTTGTGTACCAGGGGATATGGATCTTGACTATACTGCATCTTTGTCTCTCCTGTCTGTCTTGTTGTGGTTCCTTCTTTATATCTTTAGTTGTAGAAGATCTTTTCTGTTAGTTTTCAGGTATTCTCATCAATATTTCTTCTGTAAATAGTTGTAATTTTGACATGCCCATGGTAGGATGTGTGCTCAGGGTCTTCCTACTTCCATCTTTGTCACTCCTCTCTTGACTTATTTTATATTAAGCAGATTTTTGTTTAGTGTAACATTTTTAATCTCAAGCAAATTTTAATTACAATTTGAGTCATTTAAAGCAGTTTCTCAAGGATTTACAATATACATCTTAACTTATCAGAGTCTACTTCAGATTTATACTGACAATTCTTATAATATATAGAAACTTTATTCTTATATAACTCCATTTCCTCCTTATATTTTATACTATTACTGTTATATGTACTACATTTATACATTTTACAAACTGAACAATGCAATGTTATAATTATTGCTTTATATAATTTATATATTTTAAGAAAGCTAAAGAAGTAAAAGCATGTATATGTGTTTAGAGTTTGTTGTATGAACTTTCTTATTTACCCTTTCTGGTTTTCTTTATTTCTTCTACCTGGTGTAATTTCTTTACTTCACCATAGTTTTGTTCCCATCCTCTTCCTTCATACTGTTATTGTCAAATATATTACATTTCTCTGTGTTATATGCTCAATAATATAATCATACACACATTGTGTTATGCAATTGCTTTTTAAATCAGTCAGGAGAAGAAAGGAGAAAAACTATGCAATTATACTGTATTTTATAATACCTACATAATTACCTTTAGTGGCACTCTGTTTTTTCTTATGGCTTTGAATTACTCTCTGTCACTTGCTTTCAGTCTTTTAATATTTCTTTTAAGGTTGATCTACTCACAACAAATTCTCAGTTTTTGTTTATCTGGGAATGGCTTTATCTCACCCCCATTTTTGAAAAATAGCTTTACTAGACATAACACTCTATGTTTGACAGTTGTTGCTTTTGTACATGTACATCCCACTGCCTTCTGACCTCTATTGTTTCTGATGAGCAGTCAGCTTGATGTTATGATTCCTTTTTCTCTTGTAGTTTGTTGAAGTACTTGACTGTCATGTATGCATATTTTTCATCAAATTTGGGAAGGTTTCAGCGTTTATTTCCTTAATTGTTTATTCTCTCTTGCTTTCCTCTCCTTCTGGTAGTACTATTACATACATTGGTGTGTTTAATTGTGTTCACATTTCTCTTGAGACTCTGTTAATTTTTCTTTTTGTTTTTTTCACATCTTTTAAAAAATGTTATTGAAGTATAGTTGATTTACAATGTTGTGTTAATTTCTGCTGTGCAGCAAAGTGATACAGTTATGCATATATATACTCTTTTTCATATTCTTTTCTATTATGGTTTATTACAGGATATTGAATATAGTTCCCTGTGCTATACAGTAGGACCTTGTTGTTTATCCATCCTACATATAATTGTTTGCATCTGCCAGTCCCAAACTCCCAATCAAACCCTCCCAGACCCCTCCCCCTTGAAAACCACAAGTCTGTTCTTTATATCTGTGAGTCTGTTTCTATTTTGTAGATAAGTTCATTTGTGTCATAGTTTAGATTCCATGTATAAGTGGTATCATATGGTATTTGTCTTTCTCTTTCTGACTTCACTTAGTATGATAATTTCTAGGTCCATTTATGTTGCTGCAAATGGCATTATTTCATTCTTTTTGATGACTGAGTAATATTCCACTGTATACACACACACACACACACACACACACACACACACACACATATACACCACATCTTGTTTATCCATTCATCTGTTGATGGACATTTAGGTTTTTTCATGTCTTGGCTATTGCAGATAGTGCTGCTATGAACATAGGGGTGCATGTATCTTTTCACATTATAGCTTTGTCTATGTATATACTCAGGAGTGGGATATTTGGATCATATGGCAACTCTATTTTTGTTTTCTGAGGAACCTCCATGCTGTTTTCCATAGTGGCTGCACCAATTTACATTTTCACCAACAGTGTAGGAGGGTTTCCTCTTCTCCACACTCCCTCCAGCATTTGTTATTTGTAGACTTTTTAATGATGGCCATTCTGACTGGTGTGAGGTGGTGCCTCATTGTAGTTTTAATTTGCATTTCTCTAATAATTAGCAATGATGAGCATCTTTTCATGTGTCTATTGGCCATCTGTATGTCTTCCTTGGATAAATATCTATTTAGGTCTTCTGTGAATTTTTTGATTGGGTTGTTTGTTTTTTTGTTGAGTTGTATGAGCTATTTGTATATTTTGGAAATTAAACCCTTGTGGGTTGCATTATTTGCAAATATTTTCTCCCTGTCTGTAGGTCGTCTTTTTATTTTGTTTATGGTTTTCTTTGCTGTGCAATAAGCCATTTTGAGTTTATTTTTGTTTATGGTGTGAGGGTGTGTTCTAACTTCATTGATTTGCATGTGGCTGTCCAACTTTCCCAACATCACTTGCTGAAGAGACTGTCTTTGCCCCATTTTATATTCTTGCCCCCTTTGTTGAAGATTAATTGACCATAGGTGTGTGGGTTTATTTCTGGACTCTCTATTCTGTTCCATTGATCCATATACCTGTTTTTGTGCTAATACCACACTGTTTTGATTACTGTAGCTTTGTAGTATGGTCTGAAGTCTGCGAGGACTATGCCACCTACTTTGTTCTTTTTCCTCAGGATTACTTTGGCAATTCTTAGTCTTTTATGATTCTGTATAAATTTTAAGATTATTTGTTCTAGTTCTGTGAAAAGTGTCATGGGTAATTTGATAGGGATTGAATTAATTCAGTAGACTGCTTTGGGTAGTATGGCCATTTTAACAATATTAATTCTTCCAGTCTGTAAGTGCACTTCTATAAGTGCATGGGATATCTTTCCATTTCTCTGAATCACCTTCAGTTTCCTTTATTAATGTTTTATAGTTCTCATCAAATAAGTCTTTAACCTCTTTGGTGAGGTTTATTCCTAAGTTTTTTTTTTTTTTTTTGATGCAATTTTAAAAGGGATTGTTTGTCTACATTCCCTTTCTGATATTTCATTGTTAGTCTAAAGAAATGCAACTGATTTCTGTATGTTAATTGTGTTTGCTGCTACCTTGCTGAATTTGTTTATCAGTTCTAGCAGTTTTTGTGTGGGAGCCTCTGTTAGTTTTTCTTAATTCCGTATTCTCTCTTTTAGATTACATAACTCTATTGCTTTTTCTTTAAGTTCTTTGATTTTTTGAAGTTCTGTCTTCTCAAATCTATTGTTGAGCCATTCTAGTGAAGTTTTCATTTCAGTTATTGTATTTTTCAACTATAGAAATTTAATTTGGTTCCTTTTAAAAATTTCTATTCCATTATTGATGTTCAATATTTTATGAGATATAAAAGAGATACTCTCTTTTAATTCTTTAAGCTTTGCTTCCTTTAGTTCTTTGAATATATTTGCAATATCTGCTTTGAAGTTTTTCTTCTGCTCAGTCCACTCTCTGAGAAATTTCTACTGCTAATTTTTTCCTTATGTATAAGTCACACTTTCCTGGTTGTTATCACATTCCATTATTTTTGTTGAAAACTGGACATTTTTTGATAATATATTGTACAAGTTCTAGATACTTATCACCCCTGGGAATTGTTACTTGCTAGGTCATTAGTTTATTTGTTTAGTGACTTGAAAAAAATGATTCTATAAAGTGTATTTCCCCTGCAGTGTGCAGACTCATGTTTGTTGCTCATGTCCCCCAACCCTTTATTTTCTTAAGCCTGGCCACTTGGGTCAGCATAACCACTTATTGGTCAAAGGTTACACATAAGCCTCCTTAGCCAGTTAGGTTTTTGTTGAATGTGTTTGTGTGGTTTGGAGACTATCACATTTCAGAGATTTTATATTTCTTCCCATGTTCAGCCAGGAATGATAGCTTGAAGTTTCTTCTCTGATCACTACTAAGAGAATGCAGCCTTGGGCATGCGCATGGTCTTTGAGATTTCCAGGGATGACTTTGATATTATTTAAAAACTTGGCTTTTGAGTAGTCACCCCTGGTTAGAGTAACTTATTCTGTCAGTGTTCAGTCAGAAGTTGTGTTTTAGCCCCTGTGAAACTTCAGACAGACACTGTTGATCTGTGTGAGGCTTGGGGTATGCTTTCAATTCTTGCCCTGACTGTTCTTGAGTGGGCTCAGCCTAGTAGTATATGTGCTTTCCAAATCCTAGTGTTGTCTATGATCCCAGGAGGGCTTTTATTGACTGCCTCTTTCCCTAGTTCTCTTTACTAAGCTTCTGCCTACCCTGCCATTTTGTTTGTATGAGAGCTACTGGGGTCTTATCCTTGAAGCTTGCAATAATGTCATTGTGTTTTCTTCCACTATCACAGCCCTGAAAGATGGATTTTTTTTTTTTATAATAGGAAATTATTTCCTTTTGTTTGTTTACAAATAATATCTATCACTTCATTGTAAGTGAAATGACACATTGAGGCTCAGATATCTAAAGCTATATTCAAAATTCAGTAATTACAATTCCAGAGCAGGTTGGTTGAAGGTTACTCTTGACTTTGAGGCATGTGTGCCCGGCATGAACAATCTTAGTTTAAAATGTCATCAGAGCTCTATAGCACTACTTGGAACTCAACTCTCTTTATGAATAAAAACTTAGGCCTCAGTTTGTAGATTCAGCTGAGAAAAAATTTAAGAAGCTGAAAAATTATTTCTCACCTTAATGTCTAAAGACCTATTTAGGAGAGATTCCCTGAAATAAGCAGAATTGATAAGAGTAAGATAGCCTCTCCCTGACTCCACGATTTCTGGCCCCTAATGTATACAACTTCTCTCAGTTATTCAAACACTAATATAAGCGCTACTGTGAAAGGATTTAGCAGATAATTAAAATACCTAATCAACTGGCTTTAAATTGGGGAGATTATCCTAGGTGAGTCTGACCTGATCAGGTAAGTCCTTTAGTAAAGTGAAGTGGCAGAATTTCCTTTTTATTTAAAAGCTGAATAACATTCCATTAATGTATATGCCAGATTTTCTTTATCCATTCATCTGTTGACAGACATTTAGGTGGTTTCCATATCTTAGATGTTGTGAATAATGCTGTAATGAACATAAAAGTGTACATGTCTCTTCAACATCCTGATTTCAGTTCTTTAGGACATATATTCAGAAACAGGATGCTGGCTCATATAATAGTGCCTTTTTAAATTTTTTTGAGGATCTTCCACATAGTTCCCATAGCATCTGCACCATTTAATGTTTCCACTAATAGCATTTAAGGATTCCAGTTTCTTCATAAACTTACCAATACCTGTCTTTTTTATATATATGTAATTACTATCCTAACAGGTTTGAGATGATTTCACACTGTGGTTTTGATTTGCATTTCCCTGAGGATTAGTGATGTTGAGCACCTTTTCATACACCTGTTGGCCATGTGTATGTCTTCTTTGAAGAAATATTTATTCAAGGCCTTTACCTATTTTTCAGTCAAGTCATTTCTTTTTTTTACTATTGAGTTTAAGAGTTCAATTGTATATGTTTTAAAAATTAACCCCTTACCATGTACATGGTTTGCAAATATTTTCTCTCATTCTGCAGGTTGCCTTTTCACTTTGTTGATTGTTTTCTTTGCTATGCAGCAGCTTTTTAGTTTGATGTGGTCGTACTTGTCTATTTTTTCTTTTGTTGTCTTTGCCTTTGGTGTTATATCCAAACCATTGTCATAAGGCTTTCCCCTGTTTTCTTCTAGGGGTTTTACAGTTTCAGATCTTATGTTTAAGTATTTAATCCATTTTTAGGTGATATTGTGTATGGTATAAGACAAGGGTTCAATTTAATTCTTGTGCATGTGAATATTCAGTATTCCCAACACTATTCACCAATGGATGAACTTGGCGAACATTATGCTGAGTGAAATAAGGCAGTCACAGAAGGATAAATACTGGCACTTATATGAATATCTAAAAAAGCCAAGCTTAGAGAAACAAAAAGTAGAATGGTATTTGCCGGGGGTGAGGAGAAAGGGGAAATAGTGAGTTGCCAGTCAACGGTTGTAAAGTTTCGATTATTCAGTAAGTTGTAGAGATCAGCTATACAGCATTATGTCTGCCATTAACAATACTGTATTGTGCACTTCAAAATTTGTCAAGAGAGTAGAACTCATGTTAAATATTCTTACCACAATAATAAATAGGTCATAGATAGATATATACGTAGATAGCAAAACAGATAGCTGGATGGATAGATTGATATATGAGAGATAGATAGATAGATAGATAGATAGATAGATAGACAGACAGACAGACAGACAAAATAAGGAGAGGTGTGAGAGAGACATTCTTCTGGGTTGGTCTAAAAGAAAAATGGAATCTTCCATGAGTTCTGCCAACAAACTGAATGATTTTGGAAGAGGTCCTCAAGCCTCAGATACAAACACAGCCCCTGCTCCCACCTGACTGCAACAGTGGGAGACCTGAGCAGAAAATCCAGCCAACACTTGCCTGGACTCCTTACCATGGAAACAATGAAATAGTATTTGTATTGTTTTAAGCCATTAAGGTTATGGAAATGTGTTACACGGCCACAGAAATCTAATACACTTTTTCTCTATAACCAAATCCTTTGCCTCTGCCGTGCATGATTGCTAAAGGCAGTACTGTCCACCTACATTTGCTAAGGCTGCTGCTGTAGTCCTACTGATTTAAAAATAGCCAATTGCCTGCATAAAACTTGCTCACCTAAATAAAAATTGCTACAAGACTGTGAATAAAGCTTTCATAAAGGGTAGTAACCTGGCAAGTTCGTAAATTCATGTGGCCAACCCTTACAAAAGGCTAAGATCAAAGCAACCTCCTCAGCCTACATGGTAAATAGTCAACTTCAAAACAGGAAACACTGACGTCAAGAACCACATAAGCTTCTGAATACTATCAAGGTCAAAAACTACCACAACTCCCACTTACTAACCTTAGGCTTAAAACTGCAATCAAGGCTCAACCAGAAGATGTCCAGACCTTGGGAAATGTACAAATCTTAAACCTAATAATACAATAAAAAAACAGATCTGTACAATTCGTAAAGACTGAGTTATCAGTTTTAAGCATGATTACATTCATAGGTGTGTATATATACATATGCGTATATGTGTGCATCAGCAAATTTGTTGGGAAGGAAGTAACCACTGCATATGTAATTAGGCAATAATTCCTAACCTTGAGATCAGATATCTTATTTACCATTCCAGAAGAGTATCCATTAGATTTTAAAATGACCTCTGAAGAAGCCCATTTTACTCAGGTTACACATTAAAAAATCATTTGGCAGATGAATCCTTTCAACATCCCTATAATGTGAAAATATACACAGTTTATTTTGAGGAAATAGTCCAATTTTAGTATTTAAAAGTGTTTTCCATACATTATCAAACTTCAGAAAAATTAAAATATATGAAACAAACTTGTTTTCTATACCTCTTTAGAAATTTGTGATACCTGCTTTTCTTTAATAATCCTGACGTAATTAATTAGAGCACAAGCTAAACTACTATAAAAAAGAAATCCAAAGATATAGAAACAAAGAAACAAAGAAAATAGATGGTTCTTATATCTCTCATAAATCCTTACCTCTTTGGAGGTAAGGAGCCTGAGATTAGAAGGCAATCAGTAGTCCTGAATACATGACTTCCATCCTTGGAGCAAAAGACGCTGTTCCAGTACTTGCTATCTGCCACAAGCAAGAAATAAGAAGGCAAGAGACCACGAGTACATTTCATTTTATGAGCATGACTACAAATGTCATTCTTTATTTCCAGTTACGCCCTATTTGCCAGAACTTAGTCACACAGATACACCAGCTGTGGAGAAAGCCGGGAATGTAGCCTGTAGGTGATAACCATATAGCCTGTACATGATAGCCATAAGCTCTGCTAAAACTTGGGAGCTCTAATATTAAAGAATTAGGTAATGGATAGATATTGTTGGACTTTTAGTATTTGTCCTTAGCTCTTTCCTACATCTGACAACACATAGTAACCTATTGTGTTCGCCTTCTCCTATTTTCAGTGGTTATATTCCAAAATTACTCTTCCAGAATCTGCAAGCCATTTATTATTTCAAAAATAAATTAGCATTCAAAGTTTAAAACTTCTACTCTTCAAAGGAAACTATAAAGAGAATGAAAATTCAAGCCACAGACTGAATGAAAATACGTATAATTCATATATCTGATAAATAATTTATATCCGTAATATGTAAAGAATTCTCAAGACTTAGCAATAAGACAACAAAAAACCCAAATTTATAAAAAATGGGCAAAAGATTTTAACAGACACATTACAAGGGATACACAAATCTCTATCATATACACACCAAAAAAATGCTCAGCATCATTAATCATTAAAGAAATGCAAATTTACCACAATGATATACAATCACACCTATTAAAATGGCTGAAACTAAAATGAGTGACCATAATGCTGATTAAGATGTTGAGGAACTAGAACTCTCATACACAGCTAGTAGGAATGTAAATGGTATAACTACTTTGAAAAAGTATAGCAGTTTCTTAAAAATGTAAACATATGCCAACCATATAATTCAGTTATTCTGCTCCTGGGTATTTACCCAATAATAAATGAAAATGTATGTCCATACAAGTCATATACGCAAATGTTCACAGTGGCTTTACTTTGTATTAGCCAAATACTTGAAACAAACAGAAGTCCACCAACAGTGGAAAGGATTAACAAACTGTGGTATATTCATACAATAAAATATGACCAAGAATAAAAGTTAATGATCTATTTATACTTATAACAAGATGAATAAATATCAAAATAATCATTCAGTACAAAAAGCCAGACCTCCACCTCCTCCCAAAATAGTATCTCCTCATTCCTTGATTTCATTTGTTTAAAATTTTAGAAAATTCACACTACTCTCTAGTGATAGAAATCAGATCAGTAGTAGCCTGAGGATGGAATAATATGATGGAGAAGTAGAAAAGAGGAATTACAAGGAAGCACAAGGAAATTGTTGGAATTGATGGATATGTTCATTATATTGATTGTGATAATTCTCAAGGTGTATACATATGCTGACACATTAAATTGTACACTTTAAATATGTAAAGTTTATTTAAAGTTTATCAGTTACTCTTGAATAAAGATTTTTAAATACATGAAGAACAGCAGGTTCAAGAGTATCGTTGGATTTCAGTATGACAGAGGAGGATGTAAGTTACCATTTGGACATGGAATAGCTCATAATCCTATGTACCCCTTTGAGTAGGTGTTATGAATGTGAAAGTCATCTGTCATTTGTGTCTCAGTAGGAAAAAATTGGAACTTCTGTTTGGGGCTTATGCTTGGCCTAAGGACCATAGAGCAATAAGACATGGTCCATGTGCTGCAGAACTCTTATAAGAATTGCAGCCAGTGCCACTCTTCTCATTTCACATCTCAATTAAATTGTGAATTCCTTAAGGAGCACAGTAGACTCATAAAATATTAGAGATGAAAGCAATTTTAGTTTATGTAGTCAAGCCTAACTATTTTCAGAAGATGGAATTGAACTTACACAATAGTACACAGAAATATATAGGCATAGCTGGGACTAAAAGCTACCTCTTCTGGCTCCCTGCACAGGTTTTCTCCATTATATCATTTCGCTTTTACTGAACACTATACTCTGAACAAAGTCAGTTATCAATAAATTTGCTTAGCAACTGATGATCAGAATTGACAGAATGCACAGAAAGAGTCCCTTCACAATTATAGTCTGTTTGGAGGGTTGAGGGAAAAACAGTTCACAAGAACAAGACAGGGTGGAAGATTCTGAATCTTCGTGTTTATTTCTTCTTTTTCTCCTTCTTTAAGAGTAGATATTTTAACATGTAAGTGCTGTAAAATAAACAAACAATAAATGATTAAGAGCCAATCCCTACAAACAATAAAAATTAATTGGCACTTTGATGGGAAAAAAATTTAGAAAGGACTGCTAAAATGTCAATTTATGAATTAAGACTATCAGTAGAGATTAATCTGGTGAACAATCAGTGGGAGACCTTTGAGAAATTCCATGCTGTTTATAGTAAAGGCTCTGAAGCTATCTATGGCACTTGGCAGGAAGAGACCATTGATTCCAGGCCAAGGAAATGACAATACAGTATACCTGCTGCTGGATTGAAGGAAGCAAAAAAAAAACAAAGAATAGATAATAATAGATGCATATGGGCCATAAGAAGAAGTGCCATCAGCTCAGATTAAGTACAAGCCCAGTAAGTATGCAGAGACAAATTTTGAAGGAACCCAAGATAAAAGGGAGTAAGCAGGTAGGGTGGCTGTAGGGAATTGACATTCAGACAAAAAAGAAAATTCTAATTCACATCAGCTAAGATAAAGGACCTGTCACAAAAGGGACATCATGAATGACTCTGTAAACAGGGCGAGGTAATCACAGGCCCTGGCACACGGAGACACATTTAATCTGCTCAAGGGAGTTACTCTTAGTTCTTGTCAGTATGTGATGTTCATTTTTCTTAGGCCATTTTGGGAAATGTATCATGGTGAACAGGAGTACTGATGACTTATTAGGAAAACAAATGCTGAAAAATTTTAATTGAAACAAACTTTAACTTCTAACTAAGTCACACTATCATATCCCAAAGTCACATATGCAATATATTCACCATTATAGATTGTAGTCCATAGTTACAAATACGAAGAAAACAAAACCAACAAAATCGCTTTGTCCAAAATGGATATCACAAAATCCATGCCTTCTGATCATATGAGACACCCTCATTTTCAGTATGACTCTTGGTTTAGATTTGATTTCAATAAGGTTGTGCTTTCTAATAGCAAATGTATAGCAGAAAATTCTAGAGGGAAGGAAATGCTATACATAGGTTATCAGCAGAGAAAATGTATGTAAAACCATACACACTAAGGGTGATTCATAAAAATTATGAGACAAAGTAAATCCTAATCAAAGGTCAATCTATGTAGAAACATACATTTCTACACCTCAACTGATCATGATACCAACACATTATATGATGGAAGATGTTTAGAGTGATGAATTGAAAATCACTGAAAGAATGAAAAATCAACTTCAGTACACTCTACAACAAAGACATGAAAGTGAAAAGTACATTATAGAAATGCCTCCATGCAAAAGTATTAAAATTTAAAGAAGTTACTGCCTTGAATACAGAAGCCATCTGGAAAATTCCCTTCTGTGAAACATTTCATTGGTCATGAGGCATTTTCTAGACAGGACACGGTAAACTCACTGGCAAAGAAAAGAAATATATATTTGGCATATTGCTTTTGCTTGGAAATGAGAGAAATCCAGCTAAAATGATTAAAGAATTTTTCAGTTCGTGTACCTGAAAAGCCTAGTGTGTGGAAATATAGCTGGATAGAGGTATATAAAGTGCCAGGAATCTATTGTTCTTTATCTCTTGACTACATTTCTTTCTTTGTTTTTTTTAAACTTTTGATTTCGAAAGTTTTACACTTACAGAAAATTAGGAAGACTATTACAAAGAGTTCACATGTATTCTTTATTCAGTTTTCCCTAATGTTAACTATTTAGATCGCCAAAATACAATTTTATGACTGGGAAATTAATGTTAGAACAGTAATATTAGGTAAATGGTAGACCTTATTTGAATTTCACTAGGGTTTTTTTTTTTTCCTCCTAAAGTCTTTTTTCCTTTCCCAAGATCCAATCCAGACAGCTATCACACATTTAGTTGTTTTGTCACTTCAGCCTCTTCCTATTGTGAAAATTCCATTCTTTCCTTGTGTTCACTACCTTAATACTTGTGATGAGTACTGGTCACTTATTTTGCAGATAGGTCTCAATTTGAGTTTGTCTGGTGTTTCTTCTTGTCTAATGATTAGATTGAAGTTAGGCAATTTTGGCAAGAATACCACAGAAGTAATGACTTTTTATCTTCTCTAAATGCATAATATTGAAGGAACACAATGTCAATAAATCTTATTTCTGGAGATGTTAACCTTGATAAGTTAAGGTTTCTCTGCCAGGATTCTCCATTATAAAGTTAACATTGCTTCCTTTGTAACTAATAAATAACTTGGAAGAGACACTTTTGAGACTATGCGAACAAATTGTTTCTCCTCAAACTTTCACCCAATGATTTTATCACCCATCTGTGGATATTGTCTGGAACGATTATTCTGTGATGTCTGCCTTGGCACTGTTTCTTCTTCATTAGCTTCAGTCTCACAGGGACACTGCTAAAGAAATAGTGACTACAAGTAGCTCTAGATTAAGTCCAACCAGCTCAACAATCCCATTGAAAGGAGAAGTTCCTCCAGTTGCAACAAAACATCTAGTGCTACCAGTTGTTTCCTTTGTTTGGGTCATATAGTCATTGCTGTATTGATTACCACAGGGATAGCCAAAGGGAAGGCCACTGTCATAGACCAGGCCTGGATCGTGTTCCCACACCTGCAGCTGGAGGATGGACTATCCCACTGTAATCCCATCAACTGAGAATGGAAGGTAGGAGGTGCCCTAAGAAAAAAACAGAATGTTGTTACCAGAAGAGACAATAGGTGGTGCACAGGCTAAATCAACAGATACCTGCTACACTAAGATATAAACAATTATTCTTGCTGTGTTTTGAGATCTAAGTTTGTGACAAACAATAGCTAAACCCAGCAATCTTAAGAGTATAAGCATTTAAATTTACCTTATTTATCACAATATGGAAGACTGCAATTCTTGGTCTTCTACTTCAGTGTTTCCCAACCCTTACAGTTGCTATAATGTAAGATTTCTTTCTCCTCTGTCCTTGATATAAACAGGAAAAATAACCATACTTGCCTCTACAGTTAAAAGAGAGTACTTGGTATAATACATGACACATAGATAACTGCTCAAAAATGTCATGGTTGTTATTATGATTATTACTATTATTAAATATTCAATTTGACACATTTATGGAGTGTCTGTTGTATACAAGATATACTAGATGTAGGAACTCAAAGATGAATAAGAAAGGGTTGTGATTTTAAGGAACACAGAGACTAGTGTGGAGGATAAAATATGCACAAAACTCTAATACCAGGCAGAATGTTACAAGTTTCTACAATACAAGTAAGTACTATGCATATAATACATGTTTATGTGTTTTAAATATTAAGTCCCTACTTAATCCCTTCTTCAGGCAATACAAAAACAGAAAATAAAGGAGCGCATTTTCATATAGCTTTTCCTTAAAAGATTAGGCTCTCCACACACACTTAACCTTTTGGATATAAATTGGATGTCACATTAACCAGCAACTGAACAGAGTGAAGAACAGTTGACTTCATTGTTATTAATGTCTTAAATAAAAAGACATAAAATAAAGATCACAACAAATAATCTAGTCAGAATGTTATTTTTCAGCATTTCATACTATAGCCCTTTATATATAACAATAGACTTCTGCTTTTTTTCCTGTACATGAAAAAAAACAGACTATTTGATTTCTATTTGACAAAAGACTTTGTGATTTAGAGATCATTTTTGAACTAAATGACCAGACTGTTGCTAAGCAACTACATAAAACATTTCTTAAATACAAAGACACGTCTAAAATATGATCATAAAAGGTCTATGGTAATATGTCTGACATTTTTGTATAATCAAGTCTATTATTTTAAAATAAATATTTTCAATATTCTCTTTCAAAAATGAATTGTATGTGTGAGTGTGTGTATTCAGAGAAAGTGGATAGATTGAATGTGAAATAGAAAGCAAAATCTCAACCCTATTGTGTTAATTTTTAATAATAATTTTTCAGGTCTGCATCGGCCCTGTTGGCCTGCCAGGGCCCAGAATTTTTCTAAATACTTTTGGTTTCTTTGTTGTAACTCTTGAAGCTTCTAAACAGACAATTATGCAGATGTTCTGGATCAATGACTCTGCTCTGGAAATAGATTTTATATTTTACAGATATTATTTCTGGGAAAATAGCAAGACAAGAAGGTATTACCTGATTTGATAACACATATTCCAATTTAGAAATTATTACATAATTAATATAATTTTATTATGAGGGTAGATACTAAAAATTTAGCAATTTATTACTTAATAAACGTAGGTTTTCATTACTAATACTACAAATATCTGGAATATACTTGTCACACAGAAAGAGAAGACTCACTTCCCTTATAATGCTGTGAGAAGTGGTAAGTCTGGTCCTTTGAAACCAGAGAAAGAAGCCCTTGAACTATTTTCCTATGAAAATACTGCTTTACTTTTACAGAAGTAGCTCTACCATAGGGTAAACTTGGTGACTGATGAAGCTACCGCTCTGTGAGGAGCTAAGTTAACCAACCATCTCAAGACGCCCCCTGTGGTCGTAACTAGAGATTGTCAAACCCTCAGCTATTACAAGTGAACCATTTCTGCTTCATTCACATAAGAACATTGCATTCACAAAAGTCATATGGGCAAAGCAAAAAGAAGAACTTACCCTGGAAGGGAAAGGTCTTTGAGTATTTTCCCTGCTAACCTACTTTCTGTAGAGGTTGAGTCCTATGGACGTTAGTATCAGGAAAAACCAAGATACAACGTGACTAAACTTTTCTATTAAGAGACAAGGGTAGGCATTTGTTTTGCTCTTGAGAGGAAAGTGTGTGGAGACAAAGAAAGAATAGAGAGAGAGTCAGAAGAACCAGGGAGACAAAGAAAGAATAGAGAGAGAGTCAGAAGAACCAGAGACGTGTGTGGCAAGAATACCTGTGAGAAGTATCCAGTGGAAATTATTTACTGTCTAGTTAATTCTGTTGCTTCAATATACAGCTTCTCCTCTCCCAACTCTAGCACCTCATCATAATATGCTTTCCATCATAATATGCTTTCCAATTTGATGGACCACATCAGTTACGAGTGATTTTTTGTAGGATATTTTCCCCAAAACATTGTGAATGGAAATAAGCTTCGCTTCTGAGTTGTATGAGATAAAACAGCATGTACAAAAGCATAAGCCTGAAGGCAGAGACCATAACCACAGAAGCTCCAATAAATTCACACAATGTTAGAGAAAGGGCTTAGGTTTCCAAAGGTTATGTTTGGAAGTTTGAGCCTATCTTAAGTGATTTCAAAGGGGTGGGAGATTCCACCCAGACGATATCTGGCTTATAGATATAATGTAAATGAGTATAGTGTTTTGGGTTATTTCATCTGCAGAATTTGTTGAACTGCCATTTAAAAAAATTATATAGAACAAATATAGGTTGTCACATATCATCTTAAATGTAAAACTCAGACAGTATTACATTTGCTGCAGGAATATTTTATGCTCCCTGCATCTTTGAGATGTGGATCACTGCCTGTCCAAATCAAATAAAACCAATCAGAACTCTATGCAATTACATAATTCTCTAATTACATTAAGGTCACATACAGATTGCTTTTTACACCAGTAATCTTGGTACAAGTTAATAGGATACTTTGTGTAAAATGTATACCGATTGAAATGGTATTTAGTGACTAATAATAATATAATAAAATTAGACCCATAGCAAAAAACTCAATAAGCAAGAAAGAATAGGACATTTATTTATATTATTCAAAAAGGCAAAAGCAGAACACTTTTGAATAGCACAGCTTGCTCTAGCCATGCATTTCCTAACACTGGGCACTGGTTTGGAGTAAAACTCTTTCCAGGCCCAAATATTTCCTCACCCAGAAAGCAAAATGATATAGCAAATATATTTTTATTTTTAAACCTTTTGCCTCTGGAATCACATTCAAAATTGAAGATAAATTATAGGAGAAATAATTAACTGAAACATCCTGTCAGAGTACTAAGGGAGTACTCACACCTTCATAGATTAAACATCATTAACCATGTAGTCTAGCAACCAAGTCATGTGAGAAAAGATGTGGCAATTTTTAGTATTTTAGCAAATATGACTAAGTATAAGCTACACTTTTTCTATTTAATTCCGAAGCAAATTTATCACCACATCTCAGGGTATGATTTTTCAAAGGAGTTTAGTGTAAACTGTATTCATAAAGCAAAATTTTGTACTTGGTTCAATTCTACTTCTACAAATTCACTGTGACTCTTGGAAGCATTTTCAAATACAATGTGTTCCTAGGTAACTGCAACAAAAAAGTTACATACATGTAATATTATAGAGTGCTATAAAGCTGCCCCAGGAATATTATCCTTGAGTCTGATGATATGAAAAATAATGCATGCTCTTATTTGGGCATATTTATGGAATATAGCTAAAGGTCTTGGTAATAAACCTTTGTATGACTATATTAAATCTATTTAGAGAAAGAAGAGATATTTCCTCATGAGAATTTGCAATTTAATACAGAATAGCAGTTTAGCAGAAACCCTAGAATGCATATAGTATAAGACAGGGAATCAGATGAAATAGGGAAAAATATAAGGGTTATATGCAACAATGCACACATAGGCGCACACATGCACAGGCACACACACACACACACACACACACACACATACTACACCAGTGGTTTTCCACAAAGAGATTTTGGTCAGTGCAAAAATAATGATACCTTAAAGGATTAAAATATCTTTGGTAAGAAATGGAGAATAGAATTTCATCACTGGGGATTATTTATTATTTTGTAAATATCTTCCCACATTAGAACACATTTTAGAAATAGTCTATAGCATATAATTGAAGAGAATAATAATATAAAGCAGTTAAAAATTTTTACCCAGGTCCCATTTCTGTAGACCTTGAATTCACTTTGAACTGGATTTGTTGCATGAACTGGGTTTCCTTTGTTTGCTTTTATGTTTGTATTTCCAGCTTGCTATACACAGTATGACAATGCTCATTCTTGCTTACCCTATTAGTAAGATTTATCTTCACAATGTGTATCAATTGAATCAAATGACAGATACTTTGGACAGTTTTTCCTTTCATTATGCTATTCTTCTTGACTGTCCAGATGGTAATGGAGTAAAAGCAGATACACAAACCTCAAAACATATCAAAAGGTGTGACAGATATTTAAGCTTGACACTTCAGTGAAGCTCTGACAAGGAACCTATTAGTCTATAATATCTTTAGGGGTGGAACTAACATCTGTCTTTTTCATTGTTTTATCCCCACCATGTACTAGAGTAAACTCATAGTAGGTGCAAAATGAAACTTGCTGAATTATTTCGGAATTTATCTCCTGGTTCAGAGATGTCACCTCCAAATAAGTAGAAAATTGTTTTCTTATGTATTTAATTTGAGATTTAAAAAACATCAGATTCACATTTATTTACACTGGATGTTTAATAAATGAACCATAAGAAAAGATATTCAAGACCATTCAACTTTCCAGTTTGGTCAATCTCAACAAAATGCCTTTTGGAAGGCAAAAGATACCTTCTTGCAGAAATACCATATTAATGGAAAACAAACAGGAAGTAACTATAATAAAAAACAAACAAATGAATTAATCTGTATAAAATAAACAAAAGAATGATGTGATGAGGTGATTGAGTGGGGACACAGGGAAGTAGTCTATTATAAATATTATAGACTATTATTCATAAAAGTCCGCTATTTAGGTTTACTTATAAAAAGAAAGACCCATTTCAAGATTCTAGGGGAAATTTCCATGAAAAGGGAGGAGTGAGTGCAAAAGCTTGAGAGGAAACCCATATTGGTTATTAGAGGAATAAAAGAAGACTTGTATTACTGGACTCAGAAAATGAAACGGAGAATGGTAGGAGGTGAGGTCAGAGAAGTTAGGCAGACATCAGACTAGGGGAGAATTGCAAGTCGTGGTACAGATTTTAGATTCATTCTAAATTCAGTGGGAAGCTTTTGAAGGGTCCTAAGCAGTGGAGATGTGATGTCCACCATTTTGAAATAGTGAATTTTCCTATGAATGTTTAACCTGTTAGTAGTCTAATTAAATGTAGGCTACATGAATGGCATTTTTTTTTAATTAATTAATTTATTTTTGGCTGTGTTGGGTCTTCGTTTCTGTGCGAGGGCTTTCTCCAGTTGCGGCAAGCGGGGGCCACTCTTCATCGCGGTGCGCGGGCCTCTCACTGTCGCGGCCTCTCTTGTTGTGGAGCACAGGCTCCAGACGCGCAGGCTCAGTAGTTGTGGCTCACGGGCCCAGCTGCTCCGCGGCATATGGGATCTTCCCAGACCAGGGCTCCAACCCGTGTCCCCTGCATTGGCAGGCAGATTCTCAACCACTGCGCCACCAGGGAAGCCCTATGAATGGCATTTTAAATTGTAATACATGAAATAGCAAGAGTAAATTTATCCACACTGCAATAAAACAGTATAGAGTTTTCAGAGAAAAAACTAGAGGAATCAACAATCATTACATGCAAAAAAAATTTTTAAAGACAATATCAACTAAGGTCTGAGTTTTTTTATGAGAGGTTATTGATCTAAGACAGAGTTGAAGCCTCAGAAATTTAATGAAACCCTAGCCTGCTTATGATGTTCTTCTCTTTATCTCTATCTAGACGGAAGAGCAGCAAATTATTCTCTACAAATGTCTAGGTTTAGAAGGTCAAATTATTTCTTCAGGAAGTCACATCTCACAGGACTATCTTGACACTGGTGAGAAGCAGGGATTGAAGAATGTCAGCCTCCATGTAGAGCCACACTTCACAAGTTTTCTGCTGATAGACATAACCGAATTTCACTCTGTGCATTCGTTCTGCAATGTGCTTTCAATAAATGTCGCCATGTACTCAGGAAACAACTCTAAAATTAATCCCACCTGTGGTAATATGTCAGAATTGGGCAGGCTAAAGGCTCTCATAAAATCTTACATGATATTTAAGCCTCAGATGTGGCCATTCAGTGTAATTAGGAACTTGTTAGTTGGAGGAGTGTTTTGACTTTTTGTGCAATGTATTTATATGTTGCTTTGGTCCAGAAAAGACTTTTAAGAAGATATACAATGAAAGACGTTATACCATATAGCAAGGTAATATTAAATTCTAAAAAGAGAAGAAATACAAGGCGGAGAGAAAATAAGCATGGAAGTAAAATGGAGCCAGCATGAGCTTAATACAAAATAAATACCATTAACCTTTTTGAAGGGTTCACAGGTTGGCTCCAAGCTTTCCAGAAGAATGGCATTTATTCAGTTACATTCTCAGTGTGTTAAGATAAAAACAACTAGTTTCTCAAGGAAGCAATAACTCTTCCTGGTTCTGAGATCAGAGTGAAATTTATTCCATGGACCCTTTCAAAAGACCCTCTTTAATGCACTGAACGACATCCTCAATAACATTCTTACGGGAAATGTAAGCTTTGTGGCATTGTTTTTATAAGGAAATGGATGAATGAGACTTCTATATCTACACATGCTAAAATAATAACATTTCTTATTTCTCAGTTTAAACTGCTTTTAGCATTGAGAATAAGCAATTGAGTAGTTTAGATTGAGGTTACTAGGGGTTGAAAATAATGCCTGCGAATGGGACTCGATCTCTCTAAATTCTCTTTCTTTGGATGAACACTTAAGGGAAGAAAGGTGGAATGATGCAATCACGTATTTCTTGAGTGGGACTAATTCTAAGAGAGGAACGGTTAGGGTGTGGAGGAGTGTGCAGGAGAGAACATTTACTTCTCTAAATTTCTATTATTGGTGGATGAGAAAGTCATGGATTTGAAACAGAGAACACAGAAAAGTGCCCTAAGGGTGATTGAGGTGCACTTCCCTCATAAAAGAGGTTCTGAATCAGAAAAAAAAAAAACAAAGAACACAAATTTTCATATATATTTTCTGGGTCAAGGACTCCTTTAAGATTCAGATGAAAACTATGTATCTTCTCACTGGGAAAAAAAAAACACATTCTAATGTAGTAAACATCAGCTCTCAGCCCATTCTAACTTTAGAAAAGTTTTGATGCTGAGGTTCTACAACAAGGGGAAAAAAATTCCAGGCACTTTTATTTTCTCAGTTTGCCCATCTGCATTAAGAAGAGAGCTGGCAAGTTACAGGTACATACGTGTGGAAAGTATTTTGTCTAAAGAAAAGAGTGTAATAGTGTAAAAGTGGCTATTAGTTTTGAGTTGAAATGGTAACAGATATACAATGGTGGCAGTAAGCCTGGGAAAGATCATTGGCAAGGGCCAGAGGAAAGAAGAGTGTATCAATGGAAACTAGTAGGGAAGGGTGGAAGGCATCCTTGGCAATCACCATGACAGTGGTGCAGCACAAGAGGGCAGAATTTTCCTCACCTCGTTGTCCTAAACCTTTGCCTTTGTGCAGCATTGCCAGGAATTCAAGTACTAGAAGGCACAGAGAATAAAGAGTAGGTGATGGAGTTATCCCATCTCACATTTGGGACTGCAGAATGAGCTAGAGCATTCTCCCTGTAGTATGTAAATAGAAAGGAAGGTGAGAAGAATGAATCCTCTACTAAGATTAGTTAAATGGAAGAGTGCATATTTGAAGTCTTTAAACCAAAATCAACTTGTTAATGCCATCTATTGTGCTAGCCCAACAGGTTTTTGTAAAATTAGTTTTCAGTATGTAAAACTAATATCCATATAAATATGTACATTTCTGGCTTCTTAAAAAAAATATATCAGATGACTTGACAATGGTGGACTCCAATTTCTCCATGCAACAGTCATTCCCTCACAAGCACCAAACTTTATTTTTCCAACACTGAGGCTCTTATCTTCACGCTTGAGCATTGTTTCTTTCCAGTAGCCAGGTTGCCTACTTTGTTAATTTATATTACCTGCCTCACCTCTGTAGCTTTGAGTTTGTAATCCACTCCTCTCCACCCCTGAACTAACGTGTTATATTTTATTCATCTAATGTGGCAGCCATGAGGATGCACCTACAAACCTCCAATTCTAGGGAGCTTAATTGTCCACAGGTATCAACTGCTGCACTCTGAATCCACCGCCATATCTTCACCAAGGCCATACTCCTTATTGGCTGCTCCCCACCAATGATTGAACACACCAGGAACCCTAAAATAGCTCCAGGACTCTCTAGTGATTTCGCTGAAGCTTCTGAACTTGCAGGGCAGACTAAGCTGCTTTCCCCTAACTTTCCCTTACCATGGGTCAGACTTGCCTCCCCCAGCTTTCTCCAACTCCCTCTCATTTTCTGTCTTAGAGGCATTTTCTCTAGCAAAACCCTTGCTTACTTAACGCATCTCAATGTCTGCTTCTTGGTGAACCTAGACTAATATAAGTGGTATCAGAAGTAGGGTGATGTAAGAAAGCAGGCAATAAGATTAGGATTTGGGACTGGCTCACCCACCACCCAAAAGGTGAAGAGAATGTCATTGTGTTTAATAAATGGGACATGGCTAGTCACTGACACAAAGTGGCAGTGTACTTGCTAGCAATTTTACCTGTAGTGACTTGAAAATTAAAAAAGAAGAAAGAAAACAGTCCCAATGGAGACTTTCACTTGGCAGGTGAAATGATGTAGGCATTTAAAAAATTGGGGGATAGGGGGATACCTAGAAAGGCAGTGGAGTTTACTGGGTACTGCTAAATTATATCGATACCTTATGGAATGATAATGAGAGATTGAGGGCTATTTTTAAGTTAATTTTTATTGGAGTATAGTTGATTTACAATTTTGTGTTAGTTTCTGCTGTACAACAAAGTGAATCAGTTACTATTCATATACATATATCCACTCTCTTTTAGATTTTATTCCCATATAGGTCATTAGAGAGTATTGAATAGACTTCCCTGTGCTATACAGTAGGTTCTTATTAGTTAGAGAGATTGAGGGCTATTAAAAAAGTAGTCAATGGCTAAATACTTGGGACAGAGAACCACTGTGATAGAGCTTCTTATTACCTGCAGTAGAAGGACAGACATAGTAGACCATCTTGTTGAAGACTGTTGAAGTCACAAAGCCTCAGAGATATCTGAATGCTCAATCAAGTCAAGTATGTTATACAAAGTTTAGGGCCTGGTAGAGAAAACCTGAGATGCTAAACTATGATTTGGGGACATTTGGATGGAGACTCCTGACCTTCTCAGACTCTCTGGTCTAGCAGAGAGGTGATCCACTCTTCCCTGGTAAGAGCTAACATTTCATTCTGCTGGAATATGCTGCAGGAGCCTCTCTCTCATGAAGCATCAAGTGTTCTTCCACCTCCTCTCCTGGACACCAAGCTGATAACAAATGTTACATCCCAACATAATCCAGCTGAGGATGTGCTCAGCCTGATGAAGGTTAGAAACTATATACATTAAGGAATTGCAAGATTTAGCAGGCATTTACCAGCAGGAGCCGGGGGTGCTCCCGGGATTGCATTTTAAGAGTGCTTGGTCAAGAGTGCCAGAATGTAAGACTGCCTAAGGAAGAATTCATTGACTTGAGGAGGTAGGGCATTTCCTCAGGACATGAATTTAATACTCTACCTAGAACACCATCAGGTGGAGTAGAGTATTTGCTGGAATGGCTGTTAGATGCCTGGAAAAAATGATAGTTGAGTCTAAGTGAAATAAAAATGCCTAAATTACCCTGGAAGATGATTGGGAAAGGAATTAAGAGGCTGAGAGGAGTGGGCACACTGAAATGGCTATATTATGTAAGGGCAAAAAATCCACCAGAGGATTAAGATCCATGAGAAGATCCAAAGAACACACCATTCAGCAAGTCCTTCAGGAATGTGTGGTGAGAGGGGTATCATCACTAAGAAATCCCTTGGTGGATATCCTCTGTAGTCCAGGGAAGTAGAAGAGAGGAGGTCAGAGAGCTGGTGTTGCTAATGTTCATGGAATGATGGGGACCTGGAAATAACAGATGCTAGAGGTAGTACTTAATTGCCAGAAACCAAGAGGCAGTATTTACTGTAACTACTAGTAAGGTCAGGGAGCAAATTAGCTACATGATCCGCCTTCCATCCTGGAAAAGCCAGGGGTTTTTCCTCACAGGGTGAGATACTTATTGTGGGTTGGGTTTGCTTTTCCTCCCTGCAGCGCCTCAGCCAACCCTACTGTGAGGAGCTTATGAAATGTCTAATTCATAGGCATGTAATCCCACACAGCATAGCATCTGACCAGGGGACCCCCTGGACAGTGAAGGAGGTATAAGAATGAGACCATGACCATAGAATCCACTGATCAAATCTTGTGCCATGCCATCCAGAAGCAGCTATTCCCGTAGAAGGCTGCAACAGTCTTCTAAAGGCGTAACTGAAGGAAGCATTCTGAAAAGATGATGCGTTATCCCCTCAGGACATAGTGTATTCGTTAAATCAGAGACCACGGTATAGTGTTATATTCTCAATAGGAAAGATACACGGGTCCTTCCAGGAAGCAGGAGTTATCCTACTTACCATGCCTTCCAACGACACACTGGAGGATTTTGTGCTTCCTGGCCCCATGACTCTGGTCTTGTCAGTTTTAGAGGCCTCAGTGCCCAAAGGAGGCACACTCTTGTCAGGAGATGCCACAAGGGCCTACTGAATTTTAAGCTATGGCTGTTGTCAGAGCTTTAGACTTCCTGTGTCAAGGGAGCAACAGGCAAAAAGAGGCGTTCACCATCCTCCCTGGGATACTGACTCCATTCAGCAGGAAGTAGAGATGCTTTCACACAATGAGGACAGGGAAGGATCTGTGTGGAAATCAAATGATCCACTTGAGTGCCCTCTGCTGCTCTCTTGTCCGTTGTTTCTGTAAACAGACACATACAGAAATCCTAATCTGAAAAGATATGATGATCAAGGGCTCAAAACCTCCACTGCCTTGAACAAAAGTAAAGTATAGTAATGACCTGTATCACAGTGGAACTGATCTGTAGCATTATCCTGACCCCTATAACCATCTGACTTTATTCTGATCATCACACTTAGTAAGCATTTACCCTGTACCTGAAATGATCTTTCCTAGGAAACTGACACAGTGTTTTCTTTTTTTTTTTAACATCTTTATTGGAGTATAATTGCTTTACAATGGTGTGTTAGTTTCTGCTTTATAACAAAGTGAATCAGTTATACATATACATATGTTCCCATATCTCTTCCCTCTTGCGTCACCCTCCCTCCCACCCTCCCTATCCCACCCCTCTAGGTGGTCACTAAGCACCGAGCTGATCTCCCTGTGCTATGCGGTTGCTTCCCACTGGCTATCTATTTTACATTTGGTAGTGTATATATGTCCATGCCACTCTCTCACTTTGTCACATCTTACCCTTCCCCCTCCCCATATCCTCAAGTGACACAGTGTTTTCTAACCTCTTTTTGTCTTTGTTCAAATATCAACTTCTTAGTAGGAGCTCCATGACTGCCCTATTTAAAACTTCATCATTGCTTCCTATTTATCTTTCCTTCATTCCTGCTTTATTTTTCTCCATGGCACTTATCATCACCTAAAATACAACATAATGCACTTTTTATTTTCATATTATCTATTGCCCCTCAACCGCAATGTAAGCTTCAAAAGGACTAGGATTTTTGTCTCTTCATATATTGCTGTATCTCCATCTACTAGAACAGTGCCTGGTGCATGTTAGAAGATCTTATTGAATGTGATGAATGGTTATCATTATAGGCAGCAATTGTTATATATGTGAAGCAATGCAGGTAGAAGCTGGGTTGCAAAGGTGTTGCAGTGTAAATGCACATTGAGAAAATATTTAGCATCATCATCATCATTGACCTCATCATTATTCCAACAACTGACATTTATTGAATGCTAATGTGCTAGATACTTTGCAGTCTGTTTTACATGCATTTTATTATTTAATCTTCCCAACTTTATGACATGGATTCTAGTATTATTCTTATTTTCTCTACAGCTTAGAAACGTTAAATATCTTAATCAAGATAGAAATAATTGGCAGAGATGTTATTCTAACTGGATTTGACACTAAAGCTTCAATTCATAATTTGAACTCTCTGGGGAACACAGAAATCACAGAGAACAGTTTTAGAACTTTGTAGTAAACCAAAGAAATGGAAAAGGACAGAGAAATATTAAAGTAACTCAGCAATAAGAAATATAAACATTTCTTATTTTTAAAGTGTGATTTAATAAAAATGTGGATAATGTTTTTTAAAGAGATCAGAAAAAATAACACAAATTAAGATAAGAAAATTGTGTTTTATGCCATATCTTAGACATACATAATCGCCTTTATTTAAAAAGTAGACAACGACTTTGTTCCTCCATCAGTCTTTATAATCAGTTTTAACAGAAGCTTAATTAAGAGTTGTTACAATAATAGAGCAGAATCATCACAAAGACAGGCAATAGCAATATTCTAAGTTCAGCAAAGAAAAATAAAGGTTTTTATGGAGGCCTAGGTAATAATATGTGTTCTAGAATACTACACTGAATTTTCGAGTCACTAGCTTTAGCCCACCCTATTTAAACATACACACACACACACACACACACACACACACACATTCATGCACAGAATTAAACTTTATTGTGTTTTTTGGCTTTGTCTTTTGAGGTGTAATTGAGACCCAAGTGCAGGATATCATAGAAAAGTCTGTTATCTCAGAAACAGACAGCTAAAGAGCTCAGTTACTTTAAAAACATTGAGATTTCAAGGACAGTTCTGTTGTTTAAATGAAAAGCAAGTGAAAACTCTACAGAAAAGTAGCAAATCATAAAAGAACCACAGATATGAAAGGCACTTGGGTCAAGGCTAAGGAACAATGGTAGATACATGTGCAGGCTAATCTCTGCTAATATGGAAATAAAGGAACCATTTCCTTTGAAAACTCTCACTGCATTTTTTGTTTCTCTCTATACTTTCACATTTGTTGAAACCAATCTCCACTACATGAAAAATTATAGGAAACATTTACCATACTTTGATGTGCACATATTTGGATTTTAATTTTACCACACTGCTAGCTCACTCATTTGTTTCTACACACACACACACACACACACACATTAGTTGAAAATCTCTTGAGTAATAGATATTGTTAGGTTTTGCTGCAAATATGAACAAGAATTTTCCTTGTCCTGGAAGCCAAGTTCCAGAAACATACACAGGCACTGAAAATTGCAATACAGTGTGAGAAGTGTATGGATCTAGGTAGAATCAGGATGAAAAACAGTAGATTTTAAAAGAAGGATTTACATTCTATATAAATTTTCAGGAGTGAGGGATATTAAAAGATGGATGTTAGTCCTGAAAAATCTTGAGGGACTGAAAGAGCTCAGTGAGACATTCATGTGTCTAGAGCATGGGCTGCTGCAGTGAGGCCAGAGGCAGAGGATGGTATTGGAAAGTGAAGTGTTTGCATGAAGTAAAAGGAAAACTAAGGACATTTTCAACAGGAAATGATGTAATCAGTTTGGTTATTTAGCCGACTAGTGTAGAGGCGTGCAGAGTGTACTTGAGTTATTGGAGGTGGAAAGCAGAGACAATAGTTGCTACAGGTTAGACAAAGTGAGGATACAGTCTAAACAAAGTTGTTAAAACTAGTCTCAACCAAGGTGTGACCTGTATGAGCTGTTTGTTATAAGCAGCAGTGAAATTAGGCAGATACCATGCATGGGATTCATAAACACATTTATTGTCTGTTATTCTACCCTCTTTACCCATTTATGTTCCAGTTCTCTCAGGCATTTATGTTTGTGAGACCTGGACTAAATTTAGGAGTAACAGAGAATTAGAGAGAAGGGGCCAGAAGTCTTTTCTTTGCTGTCGCAGATAAAGCTGATTTTCCAACAGGATATTTGTGATGTTCTCATTCATCATTAATATACACATTAATTTCTTCCATAGTTTAAATAACAATATTTGAGCAATATTAAAATTATGATTGTCTGTGACTATAAGCCCTTTTTAATTATAAGGGTTTCAATGGAATTTGCTAGTTTCAGTGTTATTTATGTCATGAAAGTTATCAATATTTCATTATATACCATGCATTTTATTCTTGGGTCATCATGGATATCGGCCAATCCTACACAAACTGTTTAGCATTTAATGTGTAAGCCACATTTTCTGGCAAACAATTACTAGAAGAAGCACAGAGAGATGTATCACAATCAGTGAGCCAATTTCAGGTCAGGCAGTAAAATCCAAATATAAGAAATCAGTGTACAATTTGAAGAAAACAATGGACAGCCTGATGCAAGTTCATTTTATGGTAGCTACTTTGTACTTCACAGTAAGAAATAGTTGAGAAATGTGGAGGTCATCACTAAAGGCATAAAATTTCATTCATCATGCACACATTTTTAGAGATATTGATTTTGATGGAAAAAAATCCATTGCATATTTTGAAACCAAAATCGTCCCCAAATAGTTTACGCTATCAATTCAAGACTTGCAGTGAAATGACGCAAATGCTATAATTCTGTGTATGATCTCTAAATTGACAAAACAATTACCCAGTTATTTTCTCCTGTGAGACCCTCTGTAATTGCAAATGCCAATAAACTTTTTTTTTCCAGTCTTTTTTTGCTCTTCTATTGGAAGAGAAAATGGACCCATATTTCCATTAATATTATCATCTTTAGCAAATATTTAGTGACAGGTAAGGAGAGAATTAAGATGTTTTAGAAAAGGAAAAATTTGTGTCTTTTCACCAAGCACAACATGAGAACATTATTTCAACCTAAATTAAGTTGCTAATTATATACATGCTTTGTTCTAATTGCAAAATCCATAATGTGAGGGAGACAAGAAAAAATATAATAATTTGGAAGAAAAGGGTGAGGTAATTGGGAGCTAAGACAATTTAGCATACAATATAACTACATCTGTGGCATATCTAAATGCTTTAAAAAGGAGGTTTAATGAGATTGACTTCTTACAGTTAAAAAACGAGTAATTTTTCAGTGGGTCATTAATATAAAACTGGTCCTTACAATTTGTTCATAAACCTTGATTATAGAGTGGTTCTTTTCTCTGTTCACTGAATAACTGACTAAATGTCTACTTCAGTTTACATTGACATGACCTAAAATAACAGAAATCTAACATTTTGAGGTTATAAAGGACTTTAAATTTTACAGTTGAAGAAGCTAACATGTAGTTTCCTGAATATCAAAACATAGCATTTATTGAAGGCTTTCTCTGTCACCAGCATTTTACATGTTCTATCTCATTTGAACATCACATCAACCTCTGATCAATTACCATTGTTATCCCCACTTTACATGGGGGAAAATAGAAGGTCAGACATAATCTACTAAAGACCACAAAATTTAAAAGTGGCACATTTAACATTTGAATATCTATAGTTTAACTAAAAAGCCTAAATTCTTTTTATTTTTGTGAAGTGTGCTACTAAGGAATGTCCTTTTTTTTTAATGTGTCAATTACTTTTTATTTATTGAGGTAACATTGGTTTATAACACTGTATAAATTTCACGTGTGCATGGGGCTTCCCTGGTGGCTCAGTGGTTAAGTATCTGCCTGCCAATGCAGGGGACATGGATTCGAGCCCTGGTCTGGGAAGATCCCACATGCCATGGAGCAACTAAGCCCATGCGCCACAACTACTGAGCCTGCATGCCACAACTACTGAAACCCGCACACCTAGAGCCCATGTCCACAACAAGGGAAGTCACTGTAATGAGAGACCTGTGCACCACAACAAAGAGTAGCCCCCATGCGCCACAATTGGAGAAAGCCCACACGCAGCAACGAAGACCCAGTGCACCCAAAAATAAAATTAATTAATTAATAAAAAATAAAATAAATGAATAAATTTCACCTGTACAATATTATATTTGACTTCTGTATATACTACAGGGTACTCACCACCAAAAGTTTAGTTTCCTTCCATCCATCACCATATAGTTGACCCCCTTTACCCATTTTACCCTTCCTCCTACCCTTCTCCTCTGGTAACAATTAATCTGTTCTCTGTGTCTACTGTTTGTTTTTATTTGGTTTCGTTTGTTCATTTATTTTTTGAAGCCTAAATTCTTAACTATTATATCATACTACCTCCCAGCTCACAATGAAAATCACAAACAGAATTCAGTAGCATGAGAAAATTATTTAAAAAGTTGATATTTGAAATCTCTGTCAAAAGAATTTTTCAATTCTTTACCAGGTACTGCTGAAAAGACTTGTGAATGAATGACAATATTTTTACTTAAAATTGATTAATATTTAACCAGTCATTTAGTTACCCCATGAGCGAATTAACTAATTGGAAGTTAGTGTTGTTTATGGATCTGTCTGTCATACCTCATGGCAAGATCACTGCATAAAAAGCAAAGCAGGAGGAGACCTTAAGGATGGCGGAGGAGTAAGACGTGCAGATCACCTTCCTCTGCACAAATGCATCAGAAATACATCTACGTGTGGAACAACTCCTAGAGAACACCTACTGAACACTGGCAGAAGACCTCAGACTTCCCAAAAGGCAAGAAAATTCCCACGTACCTGGGTAGGGCAAAAGAAAAAGAAAAATCAGAGACAAAAGAATAGGGATGGGACCTGCACCTCTGGGAGGGAGCTGTGAAGGATGAAAAGTTTCCACACACTAGGAAGGCCCTTCACTGGTGGAGACGGATGGTGGGCGGGGGGAAGCTTTGGAGCCATGAAGGAGAGTGCAGCATCAGGGGTGCAGCAGGCAAAGTGGAGAGATTCCCACACAGAGGATCGCTGCCAACCAGCACTCACCAGCAAGCTACAGTGCTGGACACCCTATGCCAAACAACTAGCAAGAGAGGAACACAACCCCATCCATTAGCAGAGAGGCTGCCTAAAATCATAATAAGGTCACAGACACCCCAAAACAACACCGGACATGGTCCTTCCCACCAGAAAGACAAGATTCAGCCTCATCCACTAGAACACAGGCACCAGTCCCCTCCACCAGGAAACCTACACAACACACTGAACCAGCCTTACCCACCTGGGGTAGACACCAAAAACAACAGAAATTACGAACCTACAGCCTGCAGAAAGGAGACCCCAAACACAGAAAGTCAAGCAAAATGAGAGGACAGAGAAACACACAGCAGATGAAGGAGCAAGGTAGAAACCCACCACACCAAACAAATGAAGAGGAAATAGGCAGTCTACCGGAAAAAGAATTCAGAGCCATGACAGTAAAGATGATCCACAATCTAGGATATAGAATGGAGAAAATACAAGAAATGTTTAACAAGGACCTAGAAGAACTAAAGAGCAAACAAACAATGATGAATAACACAATAAATGAAATTACAAATTCACTAGAAGGAATCAATAGCAGAATAACTGAGGCAGAAGAACGGATAAGTGACCTGGAAGATAAAATAGTGGAAATAACTACAGCAGAGCAGAATAAAGAAAGAAGAATGAAAAGAATTGAGGACAGTCTCAGAGACCTCTGGGAACATTAAACGCATCAACATTTGAATTATAGGGGTCCCAGAAGAAGAAGAGAAAAAGAAAGGGACTGAGAAAATATTTGAAGAGATTATGGTTGAAAACTTCACAAATATGGGAAAAGAAATAATCAATCAAGTCCAGGAAGCACAGAGAGTCCCATACAGGATAAATCCAAGGAGAAACACGCCAAGACACATATTAATCAAACTATCAAAAATTAAATACAAAGAAAAAATATTAAAAGCAGCAAGGGAAAAGCAACAAATAACATACAAGGGAATCCCCATAAGGTTAAGAGCTGATCTTTCAGCAGAAACTCTGCAAGCCAGAAGGGAGTGGTAAGACATAATTAAAGTGATGAAAGGGGAAAACCTAAAACCAGGATTACTCTACCCAGCAAGGATCTCATTCAGATTCGACAGAGAAGTTAAAACCTTTATAGACAAGCAAAAGCTAAGAGAATTCAGCACCACCAAACCAGCTTTACAACAAATGCTAAAGGAACTTCTCTAGGCAAGAAACACAAGAGAAGGAAAAGACCTACAATAACAAACTGAAAACAATTAAGAAAATGGTAATAGGAATATACATATCGATAATTACCTTAAATGTAGATGGATAAAATGCTACAACCAAAAGACATAGACTGGCTGAATGGATACAAAAACAAGACCCTTATATATGCTGTCTACAAGAGACCCACTTCAGACCTAGGGACACATACAGACTGAAAGTGAGGGGATGGAAAAAGATATTCCATGCAAAAGGAAATCAAAAGAAAGCTGGAGTAGCAAAATAGATTTTAAAATAAAGACTATTTCAAGAGACAAAGAAGGACACTACGTAATGATCAAGGGTTCAAACCATGAAGAAGATATAACAATTGTAAATATTTATGCACCCAACATAGAAGCACCTCCATACATAAGGAAAATGCTAACAGCCATAAAAAGGGAAATCAACAGTAACACAATCATAGTAGGAGACTTTAACACCCCACTTTCACCAATGGACAGATCATCCAAAATGAAAATAAATAAGGAAACACAAGCTATAAATGATACATTAAACAAGATGGACTTAATTGATATTTATAGGACATTCCATACAAAAAAAACAGAATACACTTTCTTCTCAAGTGCTCATGGAACATTCTCCAGGATAGATCATATCTTGGGTCACAAAGCAAGCCTTGGTAAATTTAAGAAAATTGAAATCGTATCAGGTATCTTTTCCAACCACAACGCTATGAGACTAGATATCAATTACAGGGAAAAATCTGTAAAAAAATACAAACACATGGAGGCTACACAATGCACTACTAAATAACCAAGAAATCACTGAAGAAATCAAAGAGGAAATCAAACAATACGTAGAAACAAATGACAATGAAAACACAATGGCACAAAACCTATGGGATGCAGCAAAAGCAGTTCTAAGAGGGAAGTTTATAGCAATACAATCCTACCTCAAGAAAACATCTCAAATAAACAACCTAACCTTACACCTAAAGCAATTAGAGAAAGAAAAACAAAAACACCCCAAAGTTAGCAGAAGGAAAGAAATCATAAAGATCAGATCAGAAATAAATGAAAAAGAAATGAAGGAAACAATAGCAAAGATTAATAAAACTAAAAGCTGGTTCTTTGAGGAGATAAACAAAATTGATAAACCATTAGCCAGACTCATCAAGATAAAAAGGGAGAAGACTCAAATCAACAGAATTAGAAATGAAAAAGGAGAAGTAACAACTGACACTGCAGAAATACAAAGGATCATGAGAGATTACTACAAGCAACTATATGCCAATAAAATGGACAACCTGGAAGAAATGGACAAATTCTTAGAAAAACACAACCTTCCAAGACTGAACCAGGAAGAAATAGAAAATATAAACAGACCCATCACAAGCACTGAAATTGAGACTGTGATTAAAAATCTTCCAACCAACAAAAGCCCAGGACCAGATGGCTTCACAGGAGAATTCTATCAAACATTTAGAGTAGAGCTAACACCTATCCTTCTCAAACTCTTCCAAAATTTAGCAGAGGGAAGAACACTCCCAAACTCATTCTATGAGGCCACAATCACCCTGATACCAAAAGCAGACAAAGATGTCACCAAGAAAGAAAACTACAAGCCAATATCACGGATGAACATAGATGAAAAATCCTCAACAAAATACTAGCAAACAGAATCCAACAGCACATTAAAAGGATCATACACCATGATCAAGTGGGGTTTATCCCAGGAATGCAAGGATTCTTCAGTATATGCAAATCAATCAATGTGATAAACCATATTAGCAAACTGAAGGAGAAAAACCATATGATCATCTCAATAGATGAAGAAAAACCTTTTGACAAAATTCAACACCCATTTATGATAAAACCCCCCCAGAGTGTAGGCATAGGGGGAACTTGCCTCAACATAATAAAGGCCTTATATGACAAACCCACAGCCAACATCGTTCTCAATGGTGAAAAACTGAAACCATTTCCTCTAAAATCAGGAACAAGACAAGGTTGTCCACTCTCACCACTATTATTCAACGTAGTTTTGCAAGGTTTAGCCACAGCAATCAGAGAAGGAAAAGAAATAAAAGGAATCTAAATTGGAAGCTTTTGCACAGCAAAGGAAACCATAAACAAAACGAAAAGACAACCTTCAGAATGGGAGAAAATATTTGCAAACGAATCAACAGACAAAGGATTAATCTCCAAAATATATAAACAGCTCATGCAGCTCAATATTAAAGAAACAAACAACCCAATCCAAATATGGGCAGAAGACCTAAATAGACATTGCTCCAAAGAAGACATACAGATGGCCAAGAAGCACATGAAAAGCTGCTCAACATCACTAATTATTAGAGAAATGCAAATCAAAACTACAATGAGGTATCACCTCACACCAGTCAGAATGGCCGTCATCAAAAAATCTACAAACAATAAATGCTGGAGAGGGTGTGGAGTAAAGGGAACCCTCCTGCACTGTTGGTGGGAATGTAAATTGATACAGCCACTATGGAGAACAGTATGCAGGTTCCTTAAAAAACTAAAAATACAACTACCATATGACCCAGCAATCCCACTACTGGGCATATACCCTGAGAAAACCATAATTCAAAAAGAGTCATGTACCACAATGTTCATTGCAGCTCTATTTACAATAGCCAGGACATGGAAGCAACCTAAGTGTCCATCAACAGATGAATGGATAAAGAAGATGTGGCACATATATACAATGGAATATTACTCAGCCATAAAAAGAAACGAAATTGATTTATTTGTAGTGAGGTGGATGGACCTAGAGTCTGTCATACAGAGTGAAGTAAGTCAGAAAGAGAAAAACAAATACCATATGCAAACACATATATATGTAATCTAAAAAACGGTTCTGAAGAATCTAGGGACAGGACAGGAATAAAGACGTACACGTAGAGAATGGACTTATGGACACGGGGAGGGGGAAGGGTAATCTGGGTCGAAGTGAGAAAGTGGCATGGACATATATACACTACCAAATGTAAAATAGATAGCTAGCTGGAAGCAGCCGCATAGCACAGGGAGATCAGCTCGGTGCTTTGTGACCACCTAGAGGAGTGGGATAGGGAGGGTGGGAGGGAGATGCAAGAGGGAGGAGATATGGGGATATAAGTATATGTATAGCTGATTCACTTTGTTATAAAGCAGAAACTAACACACCATTGTAAAGCAATTATACTCTAATAAAGATGTTAAAAAAAAATAGCAAAGCAAACGCACTTCTAGTTTTATTCTTTTTATTCTACACTCAACTGACATTTTCGTTGTTTATTTATGCCTTTTTAAAAAGTTTAAGCTATGTTACATGGTTACATAAATGCAAGATACAAAAATTTTATAAATGAGGCGATTTATAAAATCTGATACAGCTATTCAATTATTATTGCATCTTCTGAGTTCAGTAGGGGATCCAGATAAGGGGCAGGATGGTGGGCACCACTACATACACTTTCCACAGAATCCACTTTTGATAGATCCCACCCAAAGCTTATGGGTTACTCAGTGAGTGAAATGTCACCTCTGATATCACCAACATCCAGAGAAGCTCAGCAGGTATTGTGCCTCTTTGTTCATGGGTGAGTTGTGTAAGGTATAGAAATTTGTCTTCTTCTTTAAAGAGAGTACCCTGACATGCTGCAGACTTCTGGGTCCCTGGGATCAACACAGATATGGCAAGCTTCCAAGGTTT
This sequence comes from Balaenoptera physalus, assembly GCF_965194825.1. Lineage (NCBI taxonomy): Eukaryota > Metazoa > Chordata > Mammalia > Artiodactyla > Balaenopteridae > Balaenoptera > Balaenoptera physalus. Next base: position 37,677,222 of record NC_138892.1, on the reverse strand, counting down.
ATGGAGTTTATCTCTCATTCTCTGGGACTCATAGTTTTTACTAATCATTTAGGTACTTCCTACTTCCTTCTTACTACATCCGGTGAATCTAGGGGTGGAGAGAAAAGAGAGAAAAATCCAGCACACTCTCTAGGACTACTCTCATGGAGACAAAATAAAAATATGAGAAAAAATGAAAGGGGGAAAGTCACGGTATTGACTTTGCTACAACAGAAAGAGATCAAATTTGATTTGATATCTTACTTTAATCGGTTTTCTAAACAAAGCAGGATGCATATTGTGCAGTTGTCAGAAAAATAACTTTGGTGTTGGTGTACTGGCTCAACTGAAATATTTTACTTTCTTTCTAGACAGTGGAAATCAATATATCATGCCTGTAGGTAATTCATGTCTTTTAGACCAATGGTAGGTTGAAAAGAACCACTGAAATGGTACAACTGATGAGTGGATTCTGATCTAGCTTACATTTATATTATAATGTCAGGTAATTTTTACATGTGTGACTGTGTTCCCTAATCAGTTTTCCCCATTATCCCTTAAGGCAATGTATAACACAGATTAATAGAATTTGGTGAGAACTTTAATTCAGTATACGAAATGAAACATTTTTTCTTGTTTGGTGTTTGAAGTTTTCTTTGTTCGAACTTATATGTAGCCCAAGGTTACCAGGCTAAAATTTCAGACTGCTGTTTTGACTCTAAAAATGTGGGTGTGAATTCAACTACATTTCCATTATATATGAAGTCTAACAATGAGCTAATTATTTTATCACTCATAAATCTGACTCAAAAATAATTTCAAAAGCATGCTGTAAAATACTTTAAACATGACAAATATATAGTCACCAATGGTGATTATTTTCTAAGTGAAAACTCACTTAATACAACTATTTTAATTCCATTTTTAAAAGTCTCATGTCTTCACCTTCTCACCTTGTCTACTTCTTCAGATTAAAAAATCAGAATCACAAATAAAACTATGTGATTGTTGAAGAAGTCTGATGGTGTTTTTAATTAGTTGAGTGAATCATAAGAATTTGCTACATATATACATACGTATGTACATATTTATACATAGAGGTACTCTATGCATGGTTTTCCAAATGCACATAAAAACGTAAAAACCAGTGAAATGGAGTGATTCACAATTAAATTTCATCAGGCTATTTCTTTTATTGCTTATAAACTTGACTTTAAAAAATATATCAAAAAGGTGCTCAAAATATTTTACATGATAACACCTTTTACATGAATATATAGGAAACAATTTACAACTTCATAAATTATAAACTAATAAAATCTAAGAATCTTAGAGCATTTTCTAGGTAAATAAATATACCTCTATTAACTAGAAGCAACGATTATTATAAGTGTGGTACCATTTTTGTAAACTAAATATTGTAAAGAGCCTATCCAAAATATGTAGAATATAATCCATAAAGAAAATAAGTCAAAAAATTCAAATAAACTTTGCAATAATCTGCCATTAAAATTGTGCAACTAGAATTGCCCATATTGTTATTTTCTTACAAGTTCCACATTTAGTTTGTGAGTTAGCAGGACTCTATTTTGAGCTGGCCAAAGATATCTGTGAATTATTTATGGAATAAGCAGGCATATGACTTAAATGAGATATTTCCTCCCTATAGAATAATGTGTACCATTTATAGTACTTCTTAAGATCAACTTCCTTTTCATATTTAACAGAATTCTTAAACAAATATACTGATGAATCTGAAACACAGCAACATGTCCTTTTTCTATAAAGGACATGTGAGGACAGAAATAACAATTGGAATAAAATCTGTTTACAGGATCTTGACAAATAAATTCTTGGAAGAGTGTATTTTCTATTGGGTAAATTTGCAACATCAGGTTTACCAGTTATTTTATGGAATAGTATTTAGTTTTTCATTATGAAATCAAGGCCTAAAAAGATTTTTCATAAGAAAACTGTGTACAACTTAAGAAAAATGATTAGAAGCTAAAATATGTAAATGTGTGGCTAAGTCTGGAACAAATCATATTCTACTCTAAAAAGAACTAATTTGAAATAGTGAGTTTTCCCCCAGCTTTATTGAGATATGATTGACAGGTAAAATTTTATATCCTTAAAGTGTAAAACCTGATGTTTTGATATACGTATACATTGTGAAATGATTACCACAATCAAGTTCATTAACACATTCATCACTTTACATGGTTACTTTGTGTGTATGATGAGAACACTTAAGATCTACTCTCAGCAAATTTCAAGTATATAATACAGTATTATTAACTATTATTACCATGCTGTACTATAAATTCCTCAGAACTTATAACTGTAATTTTGTACCCTTTGACTAATATCTTCCCATGTCCTTCATCACCCAGCTGCTGGTAACCACCATTCTATTCTCTGTTTCTATTAGTTTGACTTTTCTTGGTCTAGATTCCACGTATAGGTGATACCATACAGTATTTGTCTTTTTATGTATGTATACTTCACTTAGTATAATGCCCTCCAGTTTCATCCATGTTGTCACAGGTGGCGGGATTTCCTTCTTTTTTTCACACTGAATAATATTCCATTGGGCATATATGTCATGTTTTCTTTATCCATTCATCTGTCAACAGACAGTCAGGTTGTTTCCATATCTTGGCTATTGTGAATAATTCTGCAGTGAACATGGAAGTGCATGTCTCTTCGAGATAGTGATTTTGTGATTTTGTTTCCTTTGGATACATTACTAGAAGTGGGATTGCTGGATCATATGGTAGTTCAGTTTTAATTTTTTAAGGAACCTTCATATTATTTTCCATAATGGCTGTACCAATTTCTATTCACACCAACAAAGTACAAGTGCTCCGTTTTCTCCACATCCTCACCAACATTTATCTCTTGCCTTTTTGATAATAACCATCCTGACAGGTGTGAGGTGATATCTCACTGTGGTTTTTACTTGCATTTTCCTGATGATCAATAATGTTGAACACCTTTGCATGTACCTACTGGTTATTTGTATATCTTCTTTGGAAAAACGGCATTAAGGCTAATGGGGAAAGAAATATTTTCAGACAGAAGAAATAACAATATATTTGTATACAATCCACTAGCAAGTAAAAAATCATATTGGAGATGAGAGGATTTCTGGAACAAAGGCATTGAGTATGTGACAGTAGATGGCATCTTGTGCATAAGCAGAGGGGTAGTCTTTAAATAGAAACACTGTGAATACACATATGGCGACAAGCAGGAAGACTGGAGTATGAACGTGCTAATATTGGTAGATTGTTAGATGTAGTAGTGGCTTTCTGTGAAAATTCACTGATACTTGCCACAATTCTCTCAGTGAAGCAGTTAGTAAGGTGAGGATGAAGAGGTGTTGAGAGTTTGAGGAGGAGAGAAAATAAATAGTCATCTAGAAGAGGAAATATGAAATGACTAGGGATACAGAGTAAGATTGCTGGGCATAATGAAGGATCCATCTGTGATTCAAAGTCATGAATTTAAAGTGAGACAAGTTAGCATAGTTGTGCTTTTTTCCCAGCCTTATGTTGCACAGGTGGGAGCCTGGTATATAAGAGAATAGTTTAATTAGACAAGACATGTTTTGCTAAGGAAGTAAAATAAAGCAAGAATAACATAAAGTAAGGGAGTAGAGAGTATACACAAGGAATTAAAATCAGAGATCACAATTTTAAGCTGAGTGGAAGAAAAAGATTTGAGGAGGGTGAAGAACAGTGAAATAATGGCCATATGAATGCAGTGAGGGTACTGGTTAGATTGAAGGAGGCTTGAGGTCTAGGTACTCGAGGTAAATGATAAAAAGAGGATGTGGTTAGAGAGTGAAATACAACAAAATTGAAATCTGGAGTGGCTGTAACTGTGGTAAGGACAGGGCCTTAGGGGTATTTCCATGGAAATATATGACTGAGGTAGGATAGAAGACAAGATAGATGAATGAGAGGTCAAAGCCAGAGAGCATCAGTTGGTGGAAAGATTATTTTTATTTAAAAAACTTTTTAAAATAGTTAGCCATTCTTTTTTTTGATATTTATTTATTTATTTATTTGGTTGCATGGGGTCTTAGTTGTGGCAGGCAGACTGCAAATTAAGTCACAAGAGAGTGACTGCAAAAGAAAAAATAAAATTCTTGAGAAATGAATGTCATATGTAACATTATAGGTTCTAACGATTGATGCAAAATTTGTGTTCTCCAATATCCATCTTAATTTAAAGCTTTGTTGTTGGATGAAAAGCTAATTTAGTTACATTATTTTGGACCTTATTTTTAAATGTTATTAAATAAAACTTTATGACTTCGTGGAATCAATCCCCGAAAGAATTTGCTATGTTTATAGTCAGTGTTGCCAGTTGAAATGAAACAAAATCTTCCCCCATGTTATAAACAGAGGGAGGGAAAAACTTCTTTTCCTAGTATGTGAGATCAGAGCAGCTTCTCAGAAGACGATACATCCCTGTATTATAAGCAGTGGCATGAGTAGGTATCAGGTACACCAATTTATGCAAGATGTTTATTAATTTTAAGAGTCAAACATATGGTCAGTGGAGGCTCTCCTTAATGTTAACTGCTAAGGTTGTATGACATGACAACTAAGACAATAAAATCAGAGAAGATATGAGTATGATCTGACCAAGTGGTGGCATGGAGAACCAGGTACAAATTCTCTTAGAAGTAGAAACAAGGATGAGAATTTTGTGGAATGTAATTTAATGATATAACACCATATGATGATTGGAATAACAAAACTAATGTGTTCCAACAAGATATTTTGATAGAAATTTTAACAAATTAGAAATCATTCAGCAACCATGGGGATATATTTGGAAGAGAGAAATCATGAGTATTAGGGTAAGCAAGGCCGGCTAAGTTACGCTGCAGTAACAAACAATCCCCAAATCTCTCTGGTTTGAGACAACAAAGGTCTGTTTCTCCCTCATGCTACATGTCCAATGCAGGTCAGCAGAGAGGCTGTTCACGGAGGTCACTTACAGACCTACGCTGGTACAGTCTGCATCCCACACTGGTATGTTAACACCTGGAAGTTATGCATACAGTATCTGCTCACAATTTCTCAGCCAAAGCAACAAAGGCAGAGAAACAAAAGATTTGTGAATAACCCTAATGACCACAACAAAATTATAATAAAATAATCCAGCTAAATAACAACAAATTTTCTCAAAAACTAATATACATATATATACATATATAGTGTGTGTGTATATGTGTGTGTATATATATATATATGTGTGTGTGTGTGTGTATATATATATCTTTGAGAAAGGGAAAGACGTACTTCAACTAAGCAGGCAAAATCTCTAGTTCCTAACAAATCTATAATACTATCTTATGACTTGCACCCTCTGAAAAATCTAGAAATTGACACCAAGTAGTCCTACCCCTCTAGCTCATCATTATCAAGTGATTAAAATTGTCCCTTGCATAAAATTGAATGTAAAATACCATATATAGAATCTCCCCAGTCAGGTGAGAAAGACTAAGTCAGGCTTCTAGACCAATATTCTTCTTAGAATAATTTTAAGAACATCTTCCTGTGGCACCCCTCCCTTTTCTTTTCTTTTTCTTTCAGGTGACTCTTAATTCCTTATTAGACATACTCTGAGGGTCTGATTTCAAAAAGAAGCTGAGATCTTCCAAAAAACTTTCAAAATCTTAGTTATTTTTCTTTTCAGCAACATTGTTTAGCTTCTGCTATGTAAGGACACCTGGAAACTGTATTCAGAAGTATTTTGGTCTAGCACAGCTGTACTCACACACAGTTAGCAAAACGTTGCTATTGGGGAAGATAATGTGGGTCAACGCTTCCACAACACTGATGAAGACTTTTTAGTAAAATCATGATTACTCTTTTAAAGGAAGCTTTGGTCCCAGAAGAGTTAACATATCGCTAAAAGATTCTTGATTTTGATGGGAAAGTAGGAGAGAAGCCAGGAAGAAGAGCCCAATAGCTATCCAAATGTCACTGAGCTGAGGCACACAATGCTGAGAGACAAGAAGTCAATTTCCAGATGGATCTGCATGAGGCCGGAAGCTTGATGTTATAACTTTGTTTTTTCAATGCAATTTCTAGGAAAGTTGTGAAATGGCCTTCTTTTTATAGTGTTGAAACTGTTGACTGTGTATATTAAAGGAACACACTTCTTTTCCATCTTTTATTTTTAACATCTTTGCATCAACCATTATCTAATTTTAAACTTGTCATGCAAAATTTCTTCAAGGATAGCTATTTTAAATCGTTAGAGTTAACCCTAATATTTGGGGATATTTTTACTTTTACCTATGTCCTATAAAAAGTATCTTAAGAGATATAAATTGCTATTTTGATGGATTCATTAGCCAAAACATTGTGGAAACCATGTGCATAATTAATTGCTTTATCTCTCTCAGAACAATCAAGCCATGTATGGTCATGAAAAACCTAATGAAGTTATTTTAGTAATTTTATAATCATGCCAATTATGGAAAAAGACATTTTCTGACTGTATAGAAATTTCAATGATCTAATTCATATTTTTCTATATTTATAAGGAAATGGAATTTACTGTGAAATAAACTACATTTTAGTAAGTACAACTTAATGGTTGAACTGTAATAAATCTTTGTCTTTTTTAAAAGACCTTTTTTTTAGAGCATTTTTAGGTTTATAGCAAAATTGAGAATGTGCAGAGATTTCCTGTATACCCCTGCCTCCACACATACATAGCCCCTCCCATTATCAACACCCCCCACCAGAGTAATGAATTTGTTACAATTGATGAACCTACACTGACACATCATAGTCACCCAAAGTTCATAGTTTGCCTTAGGGTTCATTCTATGAGTTTGGACAAATATTTAATGACATGTATCCATCATACAAAGTATTTTCACTGCCCTAATGTAATAATATTTTGCATCCTCTGAAAAGTTTAGTCACAAAAAAACTTACATCTGACAATACTATTTGAAATACAAATTCCAAACTATTATTTAATTAGTATCTTTCTCTAGCATAGTAATATATAGGTTGAATATAATTCCCTGTACTATACAGTAGGTCCTTGTTGTTTATCTGTTTTATATATAGTAGTGTGTATCTGCTAATCCTAAACTTCTAATTTATCCCTCCCCCCTCCCCTTTCTCTTTTGGTAACCATAAATTTGTTTTCTGTGTCTGTGAGTCTATTTCTGTTTTGTCAATAAGTTCATTTGTATCATTTTTTTAGATTCCACATATAAGTTATCAGATGCTATTTGTCTTTCTCTGTCTGACTTACTTCACTTAGTGTGATAATCTCTAGTTCCATCCATGTTGCTGCAAATGGCAATATGTCATTCTTTTTTATGTCTGAGTAGTATTCCATTGTGTATATATACTTCATCTTCTTTAACCATTCATCTGTTGATGGACACTTAGGTGCTTCCATGTCTTGGCTATTGTAAATAATGCTGCTGTGAACATTGGGGTGCATGTATCTTTTCAAGTTAGAGTTTTTGCCTTTTCCAGATATATGCCCAGGAGTGAAATTGCTGAATCATATGGAAAATCTATTTTTAGTTTTTTAAGGAACTTCCATGCTGTTCTCCATAGTGGCTGCACCAATTTACATTCCTACCAACAGTGTAGGAGGGTTCCCTTTTCTCCACACCCTCTCCAGCACTTATTATTTATTAGTTGATGATGGCCATTCTGACTGGTATGAGGTGATACCTCATTGTGGTTTTGATTTGCATTTCTCCAATAATTAGAGATGTTGAGCATCTTTTCATGTGCCTGTTGGTCATCTGCATGTATTCTTTGGAGAAATGTCTATTTAGATCTTCTGCCCATTTTTTGATTGGGTTGTTTGCTTTTTTGGATATTGAGCTGTATGAGCTGTTTGTATCTTTTGGAAATCAAGCCCTTATCAGTCGTATCATTTGCAAATGTTTTCTCCCACTCCATAGGTTGTATTTTCATTTTGTTTATGGTTTCCTTTGCTGTGCAAAAGCTTTTAAGTTTAATTAGGTCCCATTTTTTAATTTTTGCTTTTATTTCCATTACTCTTGGAAACAGATCCAAAAAAATATTGCCATGATTTATGTCAAAGAATGTTCCTCCTATGTTTTTCTCTAGGAGTTTTATAGTATCCAGTCTTACATTTCGTCCTTTAATCCATTTTGAGTTTATTTTTATATATGATGTTAGAGAATCTTCTAATTTCATTCTTTTATGTGTAGCTGTCCAGTTTTCCCAGCACCACTTATTGAAGAGACTGTCTTCTCTCCATTGTATATTCTTGCCTCCTTTGTTGTAGATTAACTGACCATAAGTGTGTGGGCTTATTTCTAGGCTTTCTATCCTCTTCCATTCATCTGTATGTCTTTGTGTCAGTACCATATTGTTTTGATTACTGTAGCTTTGTAGTATAGTCTGAGGTCAGGGAGCATGATTCCTCCAGCTCTGTTCTTCTTTCTTAAGATTGTTTTGGATATTGTTTTGGCTCTTTTCTGTTCCCATACAAATTAAAAATTTTTTTGTTCTAGTTATGTGAAAAATGCCACTGGTAATTTGACAGGAATTGCATTGAATCTGTAGATTGCCTTGGGTAGTATGGTCATTTTAACAATATTGATTCTTCCGATCCAAGCAAGGTATATCTTTCCATCTTTTTGTGTCATCTTCAATTTCTTTCACCAGTGTCTTACAGTTTTGGAGTATAGGTCTTTTGCCTCCTTAGGTAGGTTTATTCCTAGGTATTTTATTAATTTTGATGTGATGATAAATGGGATTGTTTCCTTAATTTCTCTTTCTGATATTTTGTTGTTAGCATATAGAAATGCCACAAATTTCTTTATATTAGTTTTGTATCCTGTAACTTTATGGAATTCATTGATAAAACTATCACTGTTTGCAGATGACATGATACTATACATAGAAAATCCTAACGATGCCATCAAAAAACTACTAGAGCATAGTAATAATATAATAATATCAAAAGAAATGATTAAATATTAAAGCCTTTGAACAAATTGCTTCTGGAGGAAAATTATTGGTGTTACACAAGAAACCTCATGGCACTGTGCAGCCTAAGTCCATAGTTAATTCAGACTTGAGGCAGAAAATTACTCTTCCTTCCAAAAGAGGTTTAAGTAACCCTTTAATTACCAGCACTTGCATAATGCTAATTATGCAGGAGAAAACAATTATTAGGTCAGAGGTAAAAATCAGTTACTAAGTGCACTTATAAGAAAGATGCTAATATATTTATTGTGTAGCCATTTGTGATAACAAGTAAAACAGGCCATTACTATTTTTACATAGACTCCTGGAGCATGTCACACTTCTGCAAAGTCTGTGAACTTTGAGCATTTGCTGTAACAAAATCAGATAGTGTTAACTCTAGGGGAATAACTGCCATGAAGTCCTGGTTACCTTGTGCATATCCAAATAGACAGAGGTTTGAATCACAGCTTATCTGAGTCTTGGCAGGATGCCTTATGATTCTCTTGGAGTACAAGAGGATAGGATGCCTCTAAGGAGCTGTTATGAGGCCATTTCCTACTCACCTTTTTTCCCCTGGGAGGCAATCTACAAAACAGTTTCTCATGGTCTCTGGGTTTTGATGAAGTATGGGGCTTTCTACCCCATCCCCCTCAGTATAGTGTCAGAATATAAACCCACATAGCTACAGTCTGTCTTTGGTTCCTCAGCAATGGTGTCTCCAACAGATCTCATTGCCATCATCCAGCCCCTTTTGTTTCAATATTATCCTTCTTAGTGTGTGGAACAAGAATCACAGGGAACTGACACCTTTGGTTTAATCTTCTTTCCATTGCCTATGTAAGTAATAAATGGTCTAAATCTGTAAGTGGCTCATTGTATCTTTACCAGTTGGATCAATAAAGCCTTGGGCTTGGCCTTGCCAATCTTATGTGTTAGCTTGACAGTAACAAGATCTCCAAACTGACTATGTCACATTTAAGGACAGAACATGAGATGTCACGAGGAATATGGAAGGAGTCCAGGAGAACTGAAACAACAAAATGATAAAGATATTTTGGATGGAGATCCGGTAGTGGCCATGTAATATATTCTAGTTGATTACAACCATCACTTTTAAATAATGAAATAGAAACAAAAAGAGGGAAAAATAAAAATAGCATAATTATAGAAAAAATCAGAGTACATAGTATTTAATAACGTTAAGCTAGCATACAAAAAGAGTTGTTATGTGAAACTTATGTTTCAGTTATTTATGTAAGTATTCCTCTATATCTGTTAACTATGGCCACAATAATTCTGCATTTATAAAAAAGCAACTAAATTTCGGCAGCATACAATAAATTTTTTTTTAGCCCACAAGTTGTGGGTTGGCTAGAGTTTGTCTGTTCTAGTCTAGGCTTCACTGAGTGCCTCTGCTGGTCTCAGCTGGGCTCATTCACTGGAAAGGATGGGGGTTGGCTGATCTGGGGTCAACCTGGTTTGGTTGGCTCTGCTCCATGTATCTGTCATCCTCCTCCTGGGACCAGAGTGCTGACCTGGCATGTTCTTCCCATGACAGTGGAAAGGAGGCACAATCACACATATGTTTTTCATGCCTCTGTTTGCATTATATCTGCCAATATCTGGCCAAAGCAAGTCACTTGCTGAACCCAGATAAGGGACAGGGGAGGACAACCTTCCCAGAGTGGGAGGGCACTGTAAAGTTGCATGGTAAAGGGTATGGATGTATAATCCTGTTACTGAAGAGAGAGTGAAAAGCTGGAACAAAAATCCAGTTAGCTATATTCTCTGTAGCTGAAGTTTCTCTATCTGAATATATGCTTCCATGGAGTACTGTCATGTAGATTCAATTTTCTGTATCCAAATCAAAAAGCTTTACAGTGAATCTATATGCATGTGTTAACAAAAACATAAATTGCCTGTGAGTCTGAAAAGAAAATGTAAGATTAACTTGACATCATATCTCAGCTTTTCTTCCAACAGGATCATGTTTTGTACTTCTGTCATTTAAATGTATTTTGTATTTTGGCTATAATCTCCCCCACATTATTAAGTTAAAAAAAGTCTTCAAAAACAGGTAAAAGGCTTTAAGGAAACTAATTGAATTAAGAGCCCTAGAAAAGCTCATGTGCTAGAATAAAAACTTATATTCAAAAGTTAATTTAAAGTTGAAAGTTATAAAGATAGAGGAAAGCACATGAAAGTGGTAAACTTGGACCTACATATGGGTAAGAAAGTTAGCAAAAATTGTAGAAATATATTTGATTCTAGAAAGCTTTACCATGATACCAGGGTACAATATAATCTTTTTGCAGTAACTAGGGAACATTGTGTGCTGTGTACCAATGGCGACAAGTAGCATAGAATGCCTTCAAGCATCATGTTCAGACAGCAGAATATGTTGAACATACTCAAAACTCTGAGGAAGGAGGAAATAGAGGAGGGAGTTGCTTTAGTGAAGGAGTTGGGTTTCAAAGGGAAAACTGGATGAATCAAGTGACCTAAGAAATTTTCTAAACATGCATCCCATGAAGAAGCCTGTAGCTTAATTGACCCTGTGCAGAATGACGATTACCTCACCTTTTTCTTATCTCCAATCATCTTTCCTCATGCCTCAGACCACCCTGCTTCTTAAACTCATACATAATCTTGAGCCCCTCTCCTTTGGGGAGGCAAATTTGAGACTTGTTCTCCCATCTCCTCACTTGGTTGCCTGGTGAATAAACTCTTTGCTGCAAACCTCGGCATCTCAGTTTGGCTTGCTGAGTGTCTGGCAGAAAAACCTGTTTGGCAACGCTATCAGTATTCCCTCAGACATAGCCCCCTTACGAACCAAACGCAGGCAGTCTCCTCAGCTGCCATCAGCAGCACTAGATAACTTTTTCCCCACTCGCAAATGCTTTCAAATCTTCCATCAGCTCAATACAGGGCATTTATAAGCATTTAAAGATAGGGTAAATTCACTGGTACTTTCCAGGGCTACATTCTTTAAAAATTCTTTAATAAGTACAGAGAATCTGCTCAGGTTATAAAACTGGAGCTCCTTACCTTAGTTCAATAATTTGAGATTTGTATGGTAGTTTCTTGAAGCTTGTTTATGCTTCAGAGACCTCATGCTCAGACAGAAAGGTTTTCAATATCCTTTAAGCTTTAAATCTGTTCCAGTGGAATTTCAACAGCAAATAGCACTGACTAAAAACTAGGCTTCCAAAGATCAACAAGCAGTTTTTTCCTCTCTCTCTGACTATGAAAAGAAGTAAACTGGAAAAAAAAAATGCTATGAATAAAAATTTCAAGCATATTAAAATGTTCACATTCCCCAAGATAATTTCATTCAGAGCATTATAATTTGTATTTGACTATTTACCTATGAGGGTTTCTACTTAAAGTCTATTAACCTAATAATCAACTTGCTGCAAACTGGGAGCAATGCTTGCTCTATCAGCAATCATTTCATTTTTAGTAAATTCCTAATAAATCAATATTTGTAATTGAAAACATTATCTAAACTCAACCAAGACTCAAGCTGATATAACGGAGGAAATATATATATATATATATATATTTTTTGGCTGCGTCGGGTCTTAGTTGCAGCACGCGGGATCTTTGTTGCAGCATGTGGGATCTTTTGTTGCAGTGTGCAGGCTTCTCTCTAGTTGTGGCATGCGGGCTCCAGAGCATGCGGGCTCAGTAGTTGCGGCTCGCAGGCTTAGTTGCCCCATGGCATGTGGGATCTTAGTTCCCCGATCAGGGATCGAACCCCCGTCCCCTGCATTGTAAGGCAGATTCTTAACCACTGGACCACCAGGGAAGTCCCAATGGGGGAAATTTTTTAATGCAAGAAATTTAAATTTAATGTTGAACTCCAATAAAAGAAAGTAGTCCTAATATTATTCTTTCTTTTAAGACTACTTTTGAAGGACAAAAACAATAAGTCCCATTTCTAGTTCAAAAATAAGCTTCTCTCCAAACTATATGGAAGCCTGTTAGAAATATGTATTTGTTTCTTTTTATTTGTGAAAAGCTACTTAGAGTTCATCTCTCAAACCACTGAAAAAGATAGGTCCTCTTTGTTTAAAAAGAGATTACTTTAAATATGGCACTTGAAATAGTCCACTAGTTCCTGTGATCTAGGGCAATGAGGTGTGCCATGTTGTTTGGCTGAATAAAGCTGTGCAAAATCTGACAAATGGCAGAGGACCATACTTGGGTTCTTATGCTTATTGGATTCACTGAACCCTTTTCTTTAGTACCACAGTGAGGCAGGGTGGGGAAACCTTTGTTCACAGATGAGTTACCAATATAGACTGTCACCTCCTATCCTACCACTGGACTCTAATGAAAACAATCTGAATTGTAATTTGATTCTTCACATTTTTCACAGTGGATGGTATTTCTTTTGCATTTTCAAAGAATATACTAACTCAACAAAAATGTAAATTAAAAGGCATATTTCAAAATGTATTGAAGTTACCTGTATCTGAGACTAGATCTGCTGTTAGCCTTCGCAACTGGAGTGGTGTAGCACGTAACTAACATTCAGCACCTAATTAGGCATTTAATGAATGCCAGTGGAATTGAAAATGAGTCACTACATTTCATCATTTTTTTAAGCATAATGATGATATAGGAAAAAAATAGGATTTAGAGTCAGAACATCTAAGTTTGAGTGCCACCTCTGATATTTACCAGCTTGGTGTTGTCAGAAAAGTCACTAAACCTCACCAAGTCTCAATTTTTCTCTTACATAAAATGATGATAAAAATAATTTTCTAACAGTATTATTAGTAGGATCAAAAAAGGTAAAGATATGAAAGTGTTTATCAAATGAGATATCCAAATACTCTCAAAGGTAGATAGAATATAAATAAAACATCGAAAACAAATTTAACTCACCAATATGATGAAAATATTCTAATTAGTGTTACTATACCACTGGTGTTTGCCTTCTATTGTACCCTGGAATAAGCATTACTTCAAATGACAGTAACTTGGATTAAATAACTGAGTAATACTGGCACCAAAAGAGTATACTGCAATTAAATAACATAACAATATTCATAATCATTTATCCTCTCATTGCAATTAGGTTATTCATTTCCCCTTTTCTTTATTGGCAATTTTTCTATGTAATTTACTTTCATTCTTAGGACATTAGTGTATAATGAGACAAAATATTTACATTCATTAAAGAATATGTGCTGAGGTTTGATGAAATCATGTTTGATTATGTTTAATTTTAGTTTAATTTTCATCTTGTACATTTCACCTATAGGGATAATGGAATAATCTGAGGGAAAAAAAATGTTAATGAAATAATTTGTAAAGATTCGAGGTTTGATAGCAATGAGGAAATGAATAACAAATAAGAAAGAAGGATTTCTGGGTAGTACTAATGTCTCATAGCAACAAGAACATATAATAGCAATGAAATACATATATTTAAAAACACCACATCACATTCTACATTGTCAGAAAAATGTTAATATAACAGTTAGTTAGGTTTGAACTAGCCAAATCACTGTGTATAAGAAAGAATCACTGTCTTCCTGAGTATCTTTGGCTAAGTAAATATTGTTTGTAAATAAAACCAGGAATGGAACAAATTATGGCACTTCAAAAATCTCAAAACAGCCTTTACATGTTGATCACATCTGAGGGCCATTTTAACATTTGATGTGTTGCCTAGAAATTATTTTTAAATAGTGTTTATAAAATATTTCATTTCCACTGTGTTTATAAAATATTTCATTTCATTAACACCTATAATTATAATCATCTTTGCATTTATTATGCTTTAATATTTTCTTCAAAAATTGTAGCTTCAGGTTGCATATGGCTGGTCTACTGTTTTCAGTCTGTGGTACTCCTGAATCTCTGCATTCATTCAATCACAAAGTCCTGCCGGTTCCACCTCCAGTATCTTTTTAACTTGTCCACTTGACTGGGCTATCTGCTTTTAATCTTAACACCTTCTGCAACCCAATGCATCCTCCAAAGTTGAGCCAGAGTAAAATAATCTTTCTCCTACCATGTTCTGAGTATCATACTCCTCTTGAAGTATCTGAACAGTTCACTGACTTCCCAACTGAGTCCAGTCTTTTCAAAAGCTGTATAACCATTCCCCTCCACACAACTCAGGTCTTTTCTCTCCCCATTTCCTATCACACACTCCCAAGTCCCACTCCATACCAATGCACGTATTCCGCTTCAATAATTCTCCATGCTCTCATAAACCACTGAACTTCTACACATACTTTTTCCATTGTTTAAAGTGCTCTTCCTCTATTTTGTCTAGCTAATCCTCCTCCATCAGCTCTCAGGTTAGGTGTCACATTCTCTGGGAATACTGCAAACTAGAATGGGTTTCCTGCCTGTGTGCCCTCATCTTACCCTCACTTAGTTGCCACCATATCCCCAGTCTAGCAAAAAGATAATAAATTAGGCAGTTAACAAATAGACACTGAAAAAACTAACAGTGAAGGAAATGAATATTTTAGACAAAATTGTCAGGTATAGTCAATCAAAACGTGACTCTCATTACATTTTAAACTAGAATATTTATGAATCACTTTCTAAACTCACTATTTTATAGGATCACTTAGTGATAAAATAGAAAGATGTGTACTGAAAAATTCTCAAGGTAAAAGCAGAGATTTTGAGGGGGGACCTTCAAGATGGCAGAGGAGTAAGAAGTGGAGATCACCTTCCTCCCCACAAATACATAAAAAATATGTCTACATATGGAATAACTCCTACAGAACACCTACTGGACACCGGTAGAAGACCTCAGACTTCCAAAAAGGCAAGAAAATCCCCACATACCTGGGTAGGGTAAAAGAAAAAAGAAAAAACAGAGACAAAAGAATAGGGATGGGACCTGAACCTCTGGGAGGGAGCTGTGAAGGAGGAAAAGTTTCCACACATTAGGAAGACCTTTCACTGGTGGAGACAGGTGGTGGGTGGGGGGAAGCTTCAGAGCCACGGAGGAGAGTGCAACATCAGGGGTGCAGAGGGCAAAGTGGAGAGATTCCTGCACAGAGGATCACTGCCGACAAGCACTCACCAGCCTGAGAGGCTTGTCTGCTCACCCACCAGGGCGGGCAGGGGCTGTGAGCTGAGGCTAGGGCTTCGGAGGTCAGATCCCAGGGAGAGGACTGGGGTTGGCTGCGTGAACATAGCCTGAAGGGGGCTACTGTGCCACAGCTAGCTGTGAGGGAGTCTGGGAAAAAGTCTGGAACTACCAAAGAGGCAAGAGACCATTGTTTTGGGTTGCACGAGGAGAGGGGATTCCTTCCCTGTCTGCCCACAGAAGGCAGAGCACGGCCTAAAAGAGCTCCAGAGATGGCCGCAAGCCGCGGCTATCAGCTCGGACTCCAGAGACGGGCATGAAATGCTAACGCTGCTGCTACAGCCACCAAAAACCCTGTGTGCAAACACAGGCCACTATCTACACCCACCCCTTCCCCCAGGAGCCTGTGCAGCCCGCCACTGCCAGGGTCCCGTGATCCAGGGAAAAGTTCCCCAGGAGAACACACGGTGCACCTCAGGCTGTTGCAACATCACGCCGGCTTCTGCCGCTGCAGACTCACCCCGCATTCCAATTATAAATACCGTACCCCTCCCTCCCCCCGGCCTGAGTGAGCAAGAGCCTGCTAATCAGCTGCTGCTTTAACCCCATTCTGTCTGGGTGGGAACAGAAGCCTGAGGGTGACCTACACACAGAGGGGTGGCCAAAACCAAAGCTGAACACCAGGAGCTGTGTGAACAAAGAAGAGAAAGGGAAATATCTCAGTGCAGACTCAGGAGCAGTGGATTAAATCCCCACAGTCAACTTGATGTACCCTGCATCTGTGGAATACCTGAATAGACAATGAATTATCTCCATATTGAGGCAGTAGACTTTGGGAGCAACTGTAGACTTTGGGTTTGCTGTCTGCCACTGATTTGTTTTTGATTTTTATGTTTATCTTAGTATAGTTTTTAGTGCTTGTTATTGCTGGATTTGTTTATTGGTTTGGTTGCTCTCTTCTTTCTTTTTAATTATTTTTTTATTTTAATAATATTTTAATTTATTATTATTTTTTTCATTCTTTTTTTTCTCGCTTTTCTTCTGAGCCATGTGGCTGATAGGGTCTTGGTGCTCCGGCCTGGTGTCAGGCCTAAGACTCTGAGGTGGGAGAGCCAGGTTCAGGACATTGGACCACCAGAGACTGCCCAGCCCCACGTAATGACAGTCGGCGAGAGCTCTCCCAGAGATCTCCGTCTCAACGCTAAGACCCAGCTCCACCCAATGGCCAGCAAGCTCCAGTGCTGGACGCCCCATGCCAAACAACTAGCAAGACAGGAACACAACCCTATCCATTAGCAGAGAGGTTGCCTAAAATCACTAAGTTCATAGACACCCCAAAACATGCCACCAGATGTGGCCCTGCCCACCAGGAAGACAAGAACCAGCCCCACCCACCAGAACACAGGCACCAGTCCCCTCCACCAGGAAGCCTACACAAGCCAATGAACCAACCTCACCCCCTGGGGGCAGACACCAAAAACAACAGGAACTATGAACCTGCAGCCTGCAAAAGGAGACCTCAAACACAGTACGTTAAACAAAATAAGAAGACAGAGAACTATGCAGCAGATGAAGGAGCGAGGTAAAAACCCACCAGACCAAACAAAAGAAGAGAAAATAGTCAGTCTACCTGGAACAGAATTCAGAGTAATGAGAGTAAAGATGATCCAAAATCTTGGAAATAGAATGAAGAAAATACGAGAAATGTCTAACAGGGACCTAGAAAACTAAAGAGCAAACAAACAATGATGAAAAACACAATAAATAAAATTACAGATTCTCTAGAAGGAATCAATAGCATAGTAACTGAGGAAGAAGAACAGATAAGTGACCTGGAAGATAAAATATTAGAAATAACTACAGCAGAGCAGAATAAAGAAAATAGAATGAAAAGAATTGAGGACAGTTTCAGAGACCTCTGGGACAACACTAAACGCACAAACATTTGTTGGGGTTTATAGGGGTCCCAGAAGAAGAAGAGAAAAAGAAAGGCTCTGAGAAAATATTTGAAGTGATTATACTCGAAAACTTCCCTAACATGGGAAAGGAAATAGTCAATCAAGCCTAGGAAGCACAGAGAGTCCCATACAGGATAAATCCAAGGAGAAACACACCAAGACACATATTAATCAAACTATCAAAAAATTAAATACAAAGAAAAAATATTAAAAGCAGCAAAGGAAAAGCAACAAATAGCATACAAGGGAATCCCCATAAGGTTAACAGCTGATCTTTCAGCAGAAACTCTGCAAGCCAGAAGGGAGTGGCCAGACATATTTAAAGTGATGAAAGGGAAAAACCCACAACCAAGATTACTCTACCCAGCAAGGATCTTATTCAGATTCAATGGAGAAATTAAAAACATTACAGACAAGCAAAAGTTAAGACAATTCAGCACCACCAAACCAGCTTTACAACAAATGCTAAAGGAACTTCTCTAGACAGGAAACACAAGAGAAGGAAAAGACCTACAACAAACCCAAAACAATTAAGAAAATGGTAATAGGAACCTATGTATCTTTACATGTAAATGGATTAAAAGCTCCAACCAAAAGACATAGACTGGCTGAATGGATACAAAAACAAGACCCATATATATGCTGTCTACAAGAAACCCACTTCAGACCTAGGGACACATACAGACTGAAAGTGAGGGGATGGAAAAAGATATTCCATGCAAATGGAAATCAAAAGAAAGCTGGAGTAGCAATTCTCGTATCAGACAAAGTAGACTTTAAAATAAAGACTATTATAAGAGACAAAGAAGAACACTACAAAATGATCAAGGGATCAATCCAAGAAGAAGATATAACAATTGTAAATATTTATGCACCCAACATAGGAGCACCTCAGTACATAAGACAAATGCTAACAGCCAAAGAAGGGGAAATCGACGGTAACACAATAATAGTAGGGGACATTAACACCCCACTTTCACCAATGGACAGATCATCCAAAATGAAAATAAATAAGGAAACACAAGCTTTAAAAGACACATTAGACCAGATAGACTTAACTGATATTTATAGGACATTCCATCCAAAAACAACAGAATACACTTTCTTCTCAAGTGCTCATGGAACATTCTCCAGGATAGATCGTATCTTGGGTCAAAAAACAAGCCTTGGTAAATTTAAGAAAATTGAAATCGTATCAGGTATCTTTTCTGACCACAATGCTATGAGACTAGATAACAATTACAGGGAAAAAACTGTAAAAAATACAAACACGTGGAGGCTAAACAATACACTACTAAATAACCAAGAGATCACTGAAGAAATCAAAGAGGAAATCAAAAAATACCTAGAAACAAATGACAATGAAAACACGATGACCCAAAACCTATGGGATGCGGCAAAAGCAGTTCTAAGAGGGAAGTTTAGAGCAATACAATCCTACCTCAAGAAACATGAAAAATCTCAAATAAACAATCTAACCTTACACCTAAAGGAACTAGAGAAAGAAGAACAAAAAAAACCCAAAGTTAGCAAAGGGAAAGAAATCATAAAGATCAGATCAGAAAGAAATGAAGGAAACAATAGCAATGATCAATAAAACTAAAAGCTGGTTCTTTGAGAAGACAAACAAAATGAGAAACCATTAACCAGACTCATCAAGAAAAAAAGGGAGAAGACTCAAATCAATAGAATTAGAAATGAAAAAGGAGAAGTAACAACTGACACTGCAGAAATACAAAGGATCATGAGAGATTACTACAAGCAACTATATGCCAATAAGATGGACAACCTGGAAGAAATGGACAAATTCTTAGAAAAGCATAACCTTCTGTGACGGAACCAGGAAGAAATAGAAAATATAAACAGACCAATCACAAGCACTGAAATTGAGACTGTGATTAAAAATCTTCCACAAACAAAAGCCCAGGACCAGAGGGCTTCACAGGTGAATTCTATCAAACATTTAGAGAAGAGCTAACACCTATCCTTCTCAAACTCTTCCAAAATTTAGCAGAGGGAGGAACACTCCCAAACTCATTCTATGAGGCCACCATCACCCTGATACCAAAACCAGACAAAGCTGTCACAAAAAAAGAAAACTATAAGCCAATATCACTGAAGAACATAGATGCAAAAGTCCTCAACAAAATACAAGCAAACAGAATCCAACAGCACATTGAAAGGATCATACACCATGATCAAGTGGGGTTTATCCCAGGAATGCAAGGATTTATCAATATTCGCAAATCAATCAATGTGATACACGGTATTAAGAAACTGAAGGGTAAAAACCATATGATCATCTCAGTAAATGCAGAAAAAGCTTTCAACAAACTTCAACACCCATTTATGATAAAAACTCTCCAGAAAGTGGGCACAGAGGGAACCTACCTCAACATAATAAAGGCCATATATGACAAACCCACAGCCAACATCATTCTCAATGGTGAAAAACTGAAACTATTTCCACTAAGATCAGGAAGAAGACAAGGTTGCGCACTCTCACTATTATTATTCAACATAGTTTTGAAAGTTTTTGCCACAGCAATCAGAGAAGAAAAAAAAGTAAAAGGAATCCAAATTGGAAAAGAAGTAAAAATATCACTGTTTGCAGATGACATGATACTATACATAGAGAATCCTAAAGATGCCACCAGAAAACTACTAGAGCTAATCAATGAATCTGGTAAAGCAGCAGGATACAAAATTAATGCACAGAAATCTCTTGTATTCCTATATACTAATGATGAAAAATCTGAAAGAGAAATTAAGGAAACAGTCTCATTTACCATTACAACAAAAAGAGTAAAATACCTAGGAATAAACCTATCTAAGGAGACAAAAGACCTGTATGTAGAAAACTATAAGACACTGATGAAAGAAATTAAACATGATACAAACAGGTGGAGAGATATACCATGTTCTTGGATTGGAAAAATCAACATTGTGAAAATGACTATACTACCCAAAGCAATCTACAGATTCAGTGCAATCCCTATCATACTACCAATGGCATTTTTCACAGAACTAGAACAAAAAATTTCACAATTTGTATGGAAACACAAAAGACCCCGAATACCCAAAGCAATTTTGAGAAAGAAGAATGGAGCTGGAGGAATCAGGCTCCCTGATGTCAGACTATACTACAAAAGTATAGTAATTAAGACAGTATGGTACTGGCAAAAAAATAGAAATATAGATCAATGGAACAGGATAGACTTCCCAGAGATAAACCCATGCATATATGTCACCTTATCTTTGATAAAGGAGGCAAGAATATACAATGGAGAAAAGACAGCCTCTTCAATAAGTGATGCTGGGAAAACTGGAGAACTACATGTAAAAGAATGAAATTAGAACACTCCCTAACACCGTATACAAAAATAAACTCAAAATGGATTAAAGACCTTAATGTAAGGCCAGACACTATAAAACTCTTAGAGGAAAACATAGGCAGAACACTCTATGACATAAATCACAGCAAGATCCTTTTGGACCCACCTCCTAGAGAAATGGAAATAAAAACAAAAATAAACAAATGGGACCTAATGAAACTTAAAAGCTTTTGCACAGCAAAGGAAACCATAAAGAAGATGAACAGGCAACCCTCAGAATGGGAGAAAATATTTGCCAATGAAGCAACTGACAAATGTGTAATCTCCAAAATATACAAGCAGCTCATGCAGCTCAATATCCAAAAAAACAAACAACCCAATCCAAAAATGGGCAGAAATCCTAAATAGACGTCTCTCCAAAGAAAATATACAGATTGCCAACAAACACATGAAAGGATGCTCAACATCACTAATCGCTAGAGAAATGCAAATCAAAACTACCATGAAGTATCACCTCACACCGGTCAGAATGGACATCATCAAAAAATCTACAAGCAATAAATGCTGGAGTGGGTGTGAAGAAAAAGGAACCCTCTTGCACTGTTGGTGGGAATGTAAACTGATACAACCACTATGGAGAATAGTATGGAGGTTCCTTAAAAAACTAAAAATAGAACTGCCATATGATCCAGCAATCCCACTACTGGGCATATACCCTGAGAAAACCATAATTCAAAAAGAGTCATGTACCACAATGTTCATTGCAGCACTATTTACAATAGCCAGCACATGAAATCAACCTAAGTGTCCATCAACAGATGAATGGATAAAGAAGATGTGGCACATATATACAATGGAATATTACTCAGCCATAAAAAGAAACGAAATTGAGTTTTTGTAGTGAGGTGGATGGACCTAGAGTCTGTCATACAGAGTGAAGTAAGTCAGAAAGAGAAAAACAAATACCGTATGCTAACACATATATATGGAATCTAAAAAACAAAATGGTTCTGAAGAACCTAGGGCCAGAAGAGGAATAAAGATGCAGACGTAGAGAATGGACTTGTGGACACAAGGAGGGGGAAGGGTAAGCTGGGACGAAGTGAGAGAGTAGCACTGACATATATTCGCTACCAAATGTAAAATAGCTAGCTAGTGAGAAGCAGCTGCATCGCACAGGGAGATCAGCTCCGTGCTTTGTGACATCCTAGAGGGGTGGGATAGGATGGATGGGAGGGAGATGCAAGAGGGAGGAGATATGGGGATATATGTATACGTATAGCTGATTAACTTTGTTATACAGCAGAAACTAACACGACATTGTAAAGCAATTATACTCCAATAAAAATGTCAATAAATAAATAAATAGATAAATAAATGAGGAAAAAAAGAGTAATTTTTTAAAGGGAGAAATGGACCTCAAAATTTGTTAAATGTATAAAAGAATTGTTTATAATGCTGAGTAAGCTCAGCCAACATGTTGATAGAATTTTAGTGACAAATGGCCCTTGAGGGAATAAAATAATATACATGGCTCAATGGGAAGCTAAAAAAAATGACAAAAATATGACTATTAAATTAGTGTTAATCTGAGTAAAGAGGAAATAAGTTGGAAAATGTCTGAACCTTGAAGCCAAACAAATATAGGATCAAATTCTAACTCTACCAGTTTTTAATTGAATGACTTTGGAGTACGAAAATTCTTTGAGCCTCAGTTCTTTCCTAAATAAAATGAGAATGATAGTAATGCATCCTCCCATATAAATCTGGAGAATAAACTTTTCTAAAGCACTACAACAATATCTAGCACAAAGTGGAAATGGATTCAGTGTTAGTTATATAGTTAATATTATGAAATGTAGTGGAATGAATGAGATCACTGTGAAGTATAGTCATGATAGAAGACCTCATGTAGGAAATTATTTTCATCTGGGCTTTGAAGATGGATAACACTGAGAAAGTGATGGAGACAGGATGGGCAGGCTGGGTCCATAATTCATTCACACTTTTACTATGGAACATATATTACAGATTAGCTTTTGCCATTGTTACTCATGAATAACAAATATTCTCTACTACATTGCAAATTTTTAGAAGAAAGGGAGTATATTTGACCAACTTCTGCGAACTTCTTGGCAACTAGAATATAGTACGTTCAAAATATTTTATTGCTGTTATTAATTTAAATAGCTGTGTGAGTTACTCTAAGGAAAAGAGTCTGATTGATCATTGAGGCAAAGTTAAATAGTTTGAGTGAGATTCTATTATGGAGGGCCTTCAAAACCAGGCAAAATATATACTCAGTTCTAATAAAAGTCTTAAAATAGGCCCTGAGTAACTGAGTTAAACAATAGAACTACCTAGTTTTACTAAATTAATATAAAAGATCACATAGAAGAAGAAATATGCAAGTATTGGCAGTAATATTTTTAAAGGAAAATGCTGAAAGGAAGTATATACTAATATTTATTAAATTGCCATGAAGTAAATATAATCAAAACCACATGACATAGACCAATAGATGGAAGATGTCTAAAGCCCAGACACAGATCCAAAAGTGGACTATTTTCGCCACATTTTGAAAGACTCTGAAGGTCAGAGACTAAAGAAAATTCTTTCAGCTGGCGGAATATTAGCCATATATCTCATTGTGACTTTGTCTGCAAAGATAGATGGCTTGAGGGAAGGAGCTGTACCAATTATTACTGGGCTGTGGCTAATGATTAGGGACTTGTAAGAAACAAGATTAAAGACTTGTGACTAGAACATTAGGGAAGAAATACTCAACAAAACACTTTCACAGTGAAGCAGACCATTAATAATCTGATGCACATGTTCACCTACTCTGGAAGTAGGTTAGCCTCTTTCCCAGCAAACTAGAGCTTGCTCAGTGGACTCATAACAAGGTGGGCGGCCATGCTGGCATGGATAAAGAACACACATGGGCATAGCACCATGGAGTTCTCTTCATGAAGACTTATCTCTCTTCCACCACTGTCACCTAGTTTTTTAGAAGTAGTGACTAAATCTAGAACCTCATCATGCTATCAAGCCTTAATAAAATCAGCCAGCTAGAAGATGACAGATTGACTACACTGGATCTCTTCCATCATGAAGGAAGCAGTAAAAAATCTTTGTGGAAATAGACACTTACTATGCTTTTGAATTTGCTTTCCTTACCCATCATGCTTCTATCTGAGCCACCATCTGTGGACTTACTAATGCATCAACATTTTGTCCCACACAACACTACTTCTAATCACCAGACAAATGGCAAAACACATAGACAAAGGGCTAATGTCCATGGGATTTATTGGTCTTATTACCCGTAAAATGGTAGAAAGGCCTAGTGAAGACTTGATTATGTCCTCAGCTAGAGGACATAATATCAAGATATTGCTATCCACCAACTCTTGGTAATTACTCACTCTATACTTCTAAGAGAATTAGATTCTGGATAGAGGTTCCTTAGATAGGAGATTTATTCAGGCTTAACTCAGGCACTGAATCTATATTTCTCAATGTAGAGCGAACCCTAAGAATAATGGGAGTAAATGGAAATAGCATCTATTGAGTACCTATTTAATAATATGTGCTGGGCATAGTGTTAGGTCTATTTTGCAGGTGAGGAGATAAGCTTATGAAAGTTAAGTCACAAATACGATGTGTGCTTGAGTGCAGATAGGAACCCAGGTGTTTTTTATTCCAAAGCCCACAGTTTTCTAGTGTGCAATGCCAAAAGAAGGCTAGATAATTCCCTTACTAAAGAAATTTCTACAAACTTTAAAAATATTGAAGAATAGGGGATTTTGCATGTACTTCAAAGAATGAGTAGGATCTCTCAGAGTTGGGAAATTAAAGGTTTTAAGAATGAACATATCCAGGTAAATACATTTCTTGTTTATTCCTTTGTCTGCTTAATCCCTACTTATCTTCTCTACATGCAAATGCTAAGAGAAGAATTTTATGTCTTGTACATTATTATAACCCCAGCGCCTCAAACAATACATGGCACTTGACAAATACTCCATGTATATCTGTTATATGAATGAATGAATGAGGCAAACCTCAAATGATTTCCAGTCAACTATCTCCCACCCTGCCACAGATTCCACCCTTCTACAAATTGAGGTTCAAAGAGTAACTACGTAAGGGGCTCTTTGGTGCCTAATAGACCAACACCATCTATCTGCTGTTAGTGTACAGTTGAAGGATTTCCTGTTTTGAGTAGTGACTATATCTGTACATTTAGGAATATGCATTTGGGATCATGAGAAAACACTGAATATTGGGAGCCTGTGACCCTAGTACTGACTGTTCCTAATAAGCTGTGAGATCTTGAACAGGTAACTCAATGACCTGAGCTATCTATTTCTTTATCTGAGAAATGAATAGGTTTAAGCAATTGATCTCAAACCATCTCTGTAATCTAAAATTCAATGACTCTAAGAATTACATTGTCAATTGTTTTGTTTTTCTGATGAGTAAGATATTTTTGTTTAGCCTATATTCTAACATGTAAGCACATTTATGGAATAAGACATATCTATTTGCAGCTTAGTCTTTATTTATAGTACATAACAATAAAAATATATCATATATAAATATAAAATATGAAAATAGAAAACATTATAGAAAATAGTACAAGACATGACATACATTTAATTTCATTGGCTAAGATTATTAGCTTTCCTTTTTTTCTGATTATATATTTTAGTCGCATATTTTTTAGTTTCTGTCCAAAAAATTACTCTATAACAAAACTGCTTAAGACATTCAATTCTCCCTTAAAGATAAATTAAGAAGCAAGCTCTTTTCACTACCTCTTAGGAAATCACATAATACCTTCACTTCAACAGACAAAGAGCTTGATTACTGTTATTCAGTTACTAAATTGATAACATTTAAAGGTCCATGGCATTTAATTTTTTTAAACGAATTAAAAATACATGGGAGATATTTTGTTTTTACTGACTTTACAAAAATCCCTGATTAACACGCCAGATGCCACAGTTCTTCAAGCCTGATGAAGGCTCCCTGGAGTTAATATCCTTTCAGCCGTTGTTGCCAAAGAACTGAAGCAGTTTGTGAAGGCTGCATAATCATATGATTTTTCTCCTATTGAGGAACTACTGACACAAGAAAAATCAACTGCCTTGATGAAAAAGTTTAAAATAATAGAACTCTGAATAATGAAAAATTTTAAATGCAGGTCAGTAGTATGGTATCCTTTGACATTCTAGTTCTGAAGCCTGTATTTCAATTCCTTCTCACTGAAATGAAAATCATACATTTTATCGTCATGGAACCAAAAAGCTCTACGGCAGTCTGGCTAAAGAGAGAGATGCTTTAGTTGGTACAGGTTGTGTGTATGGATGATATAAATAAAAATGGGAGATAAGGAAAATTAAATTGCTTGAGAAGCTTTATTTTTTAATTGAATTTTCACATCCATTTAGGTTACATATTCACTAATTAAGGCTATCACAAACAATCATGGACATGAATCAGCCAATGAAGCAGCACATTTACACCTAAATACAGAGAGTCACAGAAACCTATTTCACTGTGCCACTGTGGTCAAAATGGCTAACTGTGGAAGACACTGTTAATTCTCCCTTCTTCTTTACTAAGAAGAAGATCATGATTTTAATTAGGGAAGCAATATGGCACCCTAGTGATGGATCATGATAATAAATCATGACCATATTTTTCCCTGATTTCCCAACCTCCCCTCAAGCTAGGATGGCTGTGGGATCTAGCTCTGGCCAAAAAGACTTAAAAGGAAGTCTGCTGAAGGAGTTTCTAGGAAAGCTTTTCCTTTCGTGATAAAAAGGGATATATGTACCTAGCAGAACCCTTTTCTCTTCAGCCATTATCCCACATCACTTTTGTATTCAAGAGAAAACAAACATGAGATTTTCCAAAGAACTACAAAGACACTGGTCCTTATATCACTGAGATCCTGAACCAACATTAGCCACCATCTACTTTTAGGAGTCTGTTAAAAAAAATAAACTAGATATTTACCACTGCAAGATAGGTTTTCTACTCCTTGCAGCCAAACATTGGCATATTACTTTATTTATATTACTTTCTAGTTAATATACCAACTGTTCAGAATTGCATCCCAGTCTAATGATTCTTATTAACAAACCAGCATCTCTTGCCCGGATCAGCCATATTATCAGACTTATTGCCTCTAGTTTAATCAATTTGCCATCAGATGATCTTTCTATAATCTAAAATCTGTTCACCTCCTCTTTAAGACCCTTCAGTGGTTCCCCAGTTCTATTAGGATAAAATTCAAAACCTTGTCATAACCTGAAAGACTGGCATATGATTGCTTCTCCAGTTTCATTAATTCATTTATTAATTTTTTATTAATTATTTTATTTTTAAATAAATAAAAAACCTAAAAAATTTTATATTATTTTTAATTTATCATATATATATATATATATATATATATATTTAAGGATCTAATAAATAAGGGGCCAACACAAGCCTACCTCTATGTGGTTTCCTTTTTAATCACAATTTCCCATTCTTTGGCCCAAAGTATGTACGTTGCCCCCAATCCCATGTTAGAAGCCTTAACCAGTCAGCTGCTTGGGCTCTAGTCTTAACTCATTATGTGTAGATACAAAATAAATTCCTGGTCTTCTATGTCATGGAACTCAAAATAATTTCAAAAAGAATTTAGCAAACATTTCTGTAACATATAAGGATACTGAGATCTAATCTGTGGCTCATCAGTATTACAAAGCAATCATTGAGGACCAGCCAAACCTCCATTTTCAGGTTTTTTTCACTTGATTCTTCATTTCCCTGTGAGAAAGCAAAAGCTTGCACATAGAATTATCCAGTTGTTCCCTTATTTACCTAGCTATAACCATAAGTTAGTAATCTTTGTTAGTAAATATGGCTGCTTTTAGAATTGACATTAGTAAAGCAGTAAAACAAAAGTACAAACATGCCACCAACACATTAAGGTGAAAGGAACAATTGCAAATCTATTTTGGTATTAATCGAAACAAATCATTCCCAGAAATGCACATTGGTAATGCCTCAGCTAACATTAAGCAGTTACAAAATGATATACATATCTAAAACCAATTGGCAAATATAAGATAAAGTAACCAAAACTGACATTAACACATATATTTTCAGCAATTGAAAACTATTCCATCTACACTCTTGCACTTCAGACAATGTAGAGTGGTAACATTCTATACACTCAACTTGAAGATTATTTTTCTCTCACAAATTTTATATACATAGAAATATTTCAAAAATAGATTCTCAATGCAAGAAATAAATATATATTGGGTACATGTAGAGAAAAAAATTTAAATCTATGCAGTCATGTAGAAACATGCAGATTATCAAGCTAACGTGTATTAAAAACTCATTTTGCATACAAAATGATAAAATCTACTTCTGTTCAGCAGCTTTATCCATGAACAGATCATCCATCACAAGACCTATAAAAATCATACCAGGTCTTATATTGCCTTGTGCTTTGCAGTGGTGAAAGCTTTTTTTGCACTTGCTTTATCATTTTATCCATACAACAAATCTGTCAATACAGATATTTTTCTCGATACAGATATTTAGAGTGGATTCCCCAAATATTTTAACTGAACTGGACAAAATAGCATTCACACATTATGGACTTAAGTCTTTGATGTTTTTATTTAGTAGCTTTGTATAATGTAAAATCAGTCATTGGACTCAAGCATAGCCATGTTTGAATTCTGGTTGTGAAGTGTTTTAGCTGCATGATGTCATCTAACTTTTCCAAGTAAAAAGGGTGTTGGCAAGATTTGTTGACATTGTTGACAAGATTAGGTAGGTTGCCTAGCACAGTCCTGAAATATAGCAAGCACTCAAGATGCTGCCCCACTGTCCCTCTTTCATGTCCTCTCTCCTTCTTTTCCTTCCTTAAAGACATGTCCATGGGTTTAAGAAAAGGAAGCCTGAAAAAATAAGATGACAAGCATTTTCTACTTCATGGAAAAAATGGCAAGTCTCTATAAATTTTCCTGAGTTTTCCCTAAGAATAGATTTCAATTATTGAAAATTCATTGTGCTGAACCCATGGCCTAGTTTATGAAACCAAAAGACAAAAATAATTTACAGGTGTTTTAGTTATCTATTACTGTGTAACAAAATACCCCCCAAATTACCAGCTTACGTTGACAAACATGTATTATCTCGGCTCTGTTTAAGAGGGTCAGGAATTCAGGCAGGGCTTAGCTGCATGGTTCTGGCTCAGAATCTCTTATGAGATTGCAGTCAAGTCAACCAAAGCTGCTATCCTCTTAAGGGGCTGAAAATCCATTTCCAAGTTCAGTCATGTGACCTCTGATGGAGGTTTCAATTCTTTACCACATGGGCCTCTCTGCAGAGGCCTCTCCTGCTCACAAAACATTATGACTTTCCCTAAAGCAAGTGGTGATTGAGAGAAAAAGACAGAAGCTCCAGTCTTTTACACCTAACCTTGTGACATACCATCATTTCTTCTAATTGCTATTGATCACAGAGACAACCCTGGTGCAATCATAAAGGTATAGATACAAAAAGGCAGAAATCACTGGGCACCATCTTAGAGGCTGGCTACCAAACTGCCATGATGTACCTTGTAAGCTGAGCCCTACTTGTCCCAATGGCCCAGACAAGGTGTGCTTAGCAAGCAGGAAATTTTAGAGGCATAGGTTTTGTTTTTTAAAATAGATCTTTATTGGGGTATAATTGCTTCACAATACTGTGTTACTTTTTGTTGTACAACAAAGTGAATCTGCCATATGTATACACATGTCCCCATATCCCCTCCCTTGTGAGCCTCCCTCCCATCTTCCCTATCCCACACCTCTAGGTCATGGCAAAGCACCGAGCTGATCTCCCTGTGCTGTGCTGCTGTAAGACAGACAGAGGCATAGGTTTTATTCTAACCTAAGAGTATAATGCAAAACCAGCAGAGATATCTGAAAGCTTCACTGTTGCAAAGTTGAAAGAGCAGAATAGCACAAAATGTCAGTTTAGCACTATGCCTCTCACTTGTTACCAAGTAAGTAAATATTAAAGCAAACTTTTTATACTGTCTCATGTCCATTTAAGTCTAGATACTCTTGGGGGTTCTCCAGTTTAGTCATATTTATCCTCTGGAAGAAACATCCTTTTCCTCTCTGCTCTTTAAATCTCTGAGCTACAGAATCCATCTCAGTTGTACAGAAGGATTTCCAAACAATCATAGAATTTTTTTTTCAATGAGATAGCTTGCTGAGACTCTAGCTGATATTTTTAAATAATGTTATAGTAATATTCTGATTTTAATAATTGAGAGTAAAGAGCACACAGTAATTGGCACACATTAGGCATTCTAAATATTTATTGATTAAATAAATACACCCTTCTACCGCTTTTTATATAAAATAACAAAAGAAAATATGGTGATATGTTAGATATTTTTGTTAATATTGCAAAGGAAAGTGGACCTTCTAAAAAAAACTATACATCAATAAATATGTACATAAATTTTAAAAGAAGCACATACACAAGAAGCAAATATTGCTGTCAAACTAAAAACTTATATTTCCAAATACCTATAATTTAAAGAAATGGAAGTTTTTTGTATCTTTTTAAAAGGTCAACATTCATAAAAAATAACAACAAAAACCTCTTTCCTTTATGATAGCATATGTATCTAGTTTCAGTGAAAATTATATCAGGACTCAAAAGCTGAAATTACGGTAATTTAAAACAACTTCAAAGATGTTATGAACTACCTCTTTTTCAGTCTTGTCTCATAGATACTTCTATACTATAATTTATAATTCATGATTCTGGAAAGAAAACGAAAAAGTCACTTTGAGATATCATTTTAAAGGCAATTTTAAAGTGACAACTTGTTCAAAGATATGATTGAGGAATTTAAATATTCGTAAATAATCTCTAGGATTTATTATTTTAAGTTATAATAACCTATACTTTAATAATAATCTGAACTATTCAAACACAATGAATAAAAGGCTAAGAAGGTGGCTAACAGATTCTTAGAAATATTACTTCATAACGTTATTGCTTTAAAAATGTAGACTTGGAGGGAGGTTTAAGAGAAATGTTGGGAGGTGATGATTAAACAATGCTCTTCCAACTACTGGGCATTTATTTTAAAAAGTAAAGCATTTTCTTTAGGAAATAATTGTTAGGGACAGTTTAAATGTGTAAAAAATTAATAATCAGAAACCTCAAATAAATAGAGTCAGGAGACCAGAAGGGGGAGCTCTCACGCCCTTTAACAATAGCAGAGCCCAACAGCAAGAAGGAAGACTCTTCTTTCCAGCCAATGAAAAGCCATGGATTCTGTTTGCTACAGCCCTTCCAACTTCCTTTTCCCCTCTATAAAAGTGTTCTCCTTCCTTTGCCATGGGGTTACTTGCACATAGCTGGCCATGGTTGCATACCATAAACTGCAATTTTCTACTGATCCCAAATAAACCCATCTTTGCTGGAGAAATATCTGGCAATCTATTTTAGGTCAACAATGACCAGAACAATTAAGTGTCTTAAATTAGCATAATAAACATATACCATAATAAACATAAAACAAAAGCCCAACTTCTTGAAGTTTATTCATTCATTTGCTCTGCTTTCCCCCTGATTTATTCATTTGCATAGCAATTATCACCACCTAACCTATTATATATTTATTGGTTTATTGGTGTATTTTTCATATCAACCCACTAGAATATGAACTCTACGAGCGGAGGACTCACTAACCTCACTAACTCACTAACTTCTAAACCCAGATCTTAATATAAGATCTGTAATATACACAGTTCTAAACCCAGATCTTAGAAGAGTCCCAGGTTTATATTAGGTACTTTATAAATATTTACTGAGTGAATGAATAAATGTTTACCATGTGCCGTGCACTGAACCAGGTGCCAAAGATGCAGTAATGAACCATATAGACATGATCCCTATCATGAAAGCACTTAATTTTACTGAAGGTACAGACAAGTATATAATTACAAGAACCAATATCACAAATATTGTGAGAGAGGAGAACAAAACAGCGGTACCAACTCTGAAATTGGAGGAAGGAAAGCTTTCTGAAATCAAAACTCAGACCTAAAAATGTTTGGAGATTAGCCAAGTTTTTAAAAGGTGAACATAAAAGAGAGAAAACTGTTCAACAGCGGCGAGCTATATGTGCAATGACCCAGAAAGGAGAGAAGGAGTGACCTGAATGAAATTCTATACAATTCTATTGTAGAGATTAAATTAAGGGTAAGAGGTATCAGTTAAGATGCTTTCAGCACCAAGTAACAGAAAAATCACCTCTAAATCCTCAGCTGGGTGGGCAAACAATTAAAGTAAGACCCATTTTATTCTTTCCTCTCCTCAGATCCAATACCTCACCACTGATTCACTTTTGGCAACCCAATACCTGTACTGATAGTCTTAAAGTAACTGTAAGCAGCTCTCCAAATCTACTTGCTTCCTCTTCACGGCCAGCATTAAAAAAACAAAAAGGGAAGGTAAGTCCTATTTACAGAAAAATCCTGAAATTCACTTTGGTTGGGTCAATTTAGGTCATATGAAAGCTAGGTATTAGAAGGGACTGATTTGTCTCACCCATGTCTCCTGCTCAGTGCTTGGAGCCTGGTTGGAATCAATATCCCTAAAACCATAGGGAACCAATAGAACCAAGGGTTTTTGGATATGGGAAAAGGAAAATTGAATGCGTGGGCAGCTGAGCTGTTGTATTCACCATGTAACATTAGATTGTATCATAAAAACAACTAAGAGCCATTGAACTGAGTAAAGGAAGAAGCCACTTAGATTTTCATGTTAAAAATATCCCTCTTTCAGTGTGAAGAACAGAATGAACAAAATCAAGACTAGAAACAGGGAAGCCAGTTAGCAGGTTGTTGCAAGGTGTTATCAGTAGGGATAGACTGACAATAAAAGATTCAAGAGATATTCAACAGTTAGAATAAGCAGACACTGGAGAAGATTTGGATTTAAGAAGTGAAGGAGAGACCAAAGTCAAGGATGAACCCATGTGTTACAGTTGGGCAAGGGAACATGTATGGTAGTACCATAGAAACCAAGGAGGAAAAACAACTTGTAGTAGGAATGATGAGTTGGGTTTTGGATATGAGTTTGACATGTCTACAGGTTATAACCTTAAAGTTGTTTGAGTTCTCAGGGTCTTGCCATTTCAGAAGATGTTAAAGATGTTATTTAATTCTATAATAGATGTAAAACTATAAAATTAGATATAACATTTACTAATTATTAGGAAAGGACCCGTTTCCTTTTTGTATTTAAGTTCTTGCTCCATAATTACTAAATCTTGATGCTATTTGCCAAAGCCAAAGGTTAGGAGATAAAATTAAGAGACCAGAAGCATATAAAAAGTCATCTGTGTTTTCCTCTAACAAGAAACGTAAATACCTATCAAATGCCACCTGCTGTAATGGTATGGAAATCAAGTAGAATAAGAATTAGAAATCTCCTGATTCAGTAAACAGAGAAGCAAGCACTGGATTAGATAATATCAAGGTCAAGTAATGACACATACAAAGAGAAAGTAAAGCAAGATTTTTTAAATTCAAGATGGAAAAACATTATTATTGCAACATGGATGCCCTAGATGCTTGTAAAAAAAGGGGGGCATCTTTGTGTAGGACAATATCTACCTGAAACATCACTTGGAGGAAGAGGGCTAGGCAGTAAGATTAGCAGCTGCAGCATGGAACTGATTCAGCAGCAGATGTGAAGCAAAACTCCTTGTTTCCAAATTTGCTACAGGGATGTAACCTCATTAGGGAGGAAGCTGAATCTAGGTTATACAATAATGAAGTAGACAAAAGCCATAGCTAAACTGAACTTCATAATAAATCAATGAGAATTTCAAGGTAAAAGAGCAGAGAAGAAAGAAGAAAGGGGGAGGACCAGGGTGAGAAGGAGGAGGAAGTTAAGAAGGTGGGGGGGGGAGGAGAATGAGACGGGGGATTGGTGGGGGGAATGGTGCAGAGAGGGGAGGGAAGAGATGAGAGAGAGAGAGAATGAGAATGCAACAGAGTAACCAGAGGAGAACTTTCTTGTGGCTAAAGGGAATGTTTTAGAACAAAGAGTATTTAATATTCAATTATAAGCTATTTTCATTGGTATAGTATTAAACCCCACATTTTCAGAAAAGTCTAATACACTGAAATGTCCACATGTGGTGACACTGAAGAGAATAAGAACAGAAACAATAGCAGGAAATGTGGTCAACCTAACAATGATCCCTTCTACCGATCCTTGGATAGATGATCACCATCTTCTCAAGAAGAAAGATAGACAGGTGTTCCAGGTTCCATATGTCATGGCAGCTTCCCTTCGATTAGCTTTAGGTTTTATTCTAAATGAATTCAAAATGAAATTACATTTACATAACATCATTCATGTATTCAAAAATACAATCAATGGACTTGAGGACACAGGGAGGAGGAAGGATAAGCTGGGACGAAATGAGAGAGTAGCATTGACATATATACACTACCAAATGCAAAATAGATAGCTAGTGGGAAGCAGCTGCATAGCACAGGGAGATCAGCTCAGTGCTTTGTGATCACCTAGAGGGGTGAGATAGGGAGGGTGGGAGGGAGGTGCAAGTGGGAGGGGATATGGGAATATATGTATACATATAGATGATTCACTTTGTTATACAGCAGAAACTAACACAACATTGTAAAGCAATTATACTCCAATAAAGATGTTAAAAATAAATAAATAAATAAAAAGAAGCTAACATTTATAGAGCAAAAAAAGAAAATACAATCAAGAGCAAACTGAATGACTGCACATAGCATAAATGAGTGTTTTGACAAAGAAGCTACAGTGCAGAACTGAGAGTGACTGTGGTACAAATACACATATCAGTAGGTGAATTAATTACATTAATGACAAGTGAGCCTAAATGAGGCAAGTCTAACATGTTTGTTATAGTAGAATAAATCTGTACAAAGTACACAAAGTTTTAAGGGCCATTTTTCTCAACATCCATTAATATTATATTTTTTAAGGACATAGGACCAAGGTCCTAAACCTAGCTCTGATGCTATATGTGTGATTTTGAGCAAGGCACATGGCATAGTCAGAGCTCAGTTTCCTCATTTTATCTTGAGAGCTTTGACTGGATCATCACTCAAGTTCATTCTCAGCCCAAATAGACTATGGTTCTGATGCCAATTATAGTATCACCTTTTTCTAATATGTGGCATTTCTACTATAGTTGTTTTTCTTAAAAGATTTCTCCTGTCATTTTTTAAAATAAGACAAAATTAAATTTGAGTTGTGCCATCCCATGAATGACCTTTTTTAAAAAGCTATGCAACTTTTTTCCAGAAAAAAAGATAGTCCCAATATGACCTCTACTGAAAACAATGATCTTTTCTGGTCAGTGTCTTTTGCTTTTATCCTTCTTGTACATGGGATTTCTACACCTTCTCACATATGACTGTTCTGTTAGAAAAGTGAAAAAATACAATTCTCTTTATTTGCCATGACAGATCCCCATGTGATAAAGCTTTGTTATAAAATCACTTTCAGGAAATTTATTAATTTACTTATTCAAAATATATATAGTATGTAATTATCAGGAGTAAGAGCTGGTTTTAGCATGATGCAAAACATAACATATTTTCATTGTCCAGGAAGCTCATAAATAATATATGAACATCCAAATAATAGAAGATATTTTACCAGAAAACGTAGCAAAGTGTAGAAAGAATGCAGGGTCTACTCTGGTTGGATCACAACACTTCTGTAAATGAAACAAGAATAATAATAACTAACACAGAGAGTTGTTATGGTTATCAAATAAGATAATGTTTGTAGAGCACTTGGCACATGTAATTGATTAGTAAATTATTTCACTGCATCTTCTCCATAGGTCCAAATATGCCAGTTTTACAGATGAGGAAACCGAGGCTAAAATCATTAGGCTAGTAAGTGGTGGAGCTGATACTCAGACCCATCAATATGACGCCAGAGGTGATAGACTTAACTCATGTACTATGACACCTTCTAAACATATTATTACCATGCCCACAACTTCGAGCACAGGGCAACAAAGAATTTTATTGACAGCTAACTATTGGATGAGACACTGAGAGACGGTAGAAGCTTGAAGACATACATTGCTGAGTAATTGGAGTAAACTAATTTTATCACTCCAGTGAACATGGTCACCTACTGGTTATTTGTGTTTACACACAGATAGCAAAATTCTTTGCAGCAGATGGTGAATTTTAAGGGCTCATGCCTTATTCCAGTATGGGATGTCAGCACTAGAATGACCAAACCAGGTGAGGAATTAGACATATTCAATGGAGTAGGGCAAACCTATTACAGGCAGCAGTCAGAAGCAAAAGCAGGCTGGTATAGTACTCACAGAGTAACAGTTAGGTGGCAATTCAGGCAGGTGATACCTACATAAAAGGTAATAACAGATGTTATCAAGGCAAGTATAGAAACAGAAGCAGGAATCCCAGTGTCAGGAAAAAATGAAACCGTAGTAAGAGTTAAAATAGAACAAGTACAGTGAAACTCCATCATAATACCATATGTGAGATCCAAAAAATATAACCTGTACAATGTGAAGTTAAAATATTTGAAGTTAATGAAATGACTGGGCTAAGGCTGCTGCAGAGGATGGGAACTGATTGCCAATCACATTTTATCCAAAATTGCATTATTGTAGGATGCACTAAACTCAGTGTTTCTCTGTGCCTACCACACACCCAGAAAAACTAAGAACTTTACTTGTACTAACTCGTTTAACCATCAACAACAACTCTATAGCTAATATTATTTCCTCTTTCACACAGATGAGAAAACTGAAATACAGTGAGGTTAGTAACTTTCCCAAGATCAATCAACCAATAAAGGGCAGATCTATAATTAAAATCCATGCTGTCCAGCTCTAAAGCCCACACTGATTAACTACTAGGCAATCCTGTCTCTACAAAGTCAGGTATCAACCAGCTAACATCAGAGACTCTGGCAGAGGGTAACAAGACTCATGTCACAGGGTTGGCAATCTAAAGCGTGGGATCAGAGCTCTAATCTTTATGGCACAGTAGAAGTGAAGCAGTTAGAATAGTGTCTGGTCTCTAATAAGCGCTCAATGAATGTTAGCTATGAAAATCATAATAACTGTTGTTGCTGTTGTAAAAGGAGAAGAAAAGATGGGAACTTTTATAGGCTGAATTATAGCCCTCCTCCAAATTTATATGTTGAAATCCTAACCCCAGTACCTCAGAAGGTAACTGTATCTGGAGATAGGGTCTTTCAAGAGGTAATTAAGTTAAAATGAAGTCGCTAGGGTGATCTCTAATCCAATATGACTGGTATCCTTATAAGAGGGGAAAATTTCAACACAGACATGTACGGAACACAATACAGAGGAAGGACCATGTGAAGAGACAGGGAAGTGACAGCCATCTGTAAGTGAAGGAGAGAGGCCTCAGAAGAAACCAACCCTGCTGACACCCTAATCTTAGACTTACAGCCTCCAGAACTGTGAGAAAATAAATTTCAGTTGTTTAGGCCACCCAGTCTGTGGTGCTTTGTTATGGCAGCCCCAGCAAACTAATACAGGGACCAAAAGGTGAGAAATACAACATAACCAGAAAATATAGTAAAAGGTCAGTGTTAAATTCAACATGAAAGAGATTGGCACAAAACTGTGGCAGGGACCCACCTAGGAGAGATGGACTTCAGGCAAGAGCTCAGATGTATGTAGGCTTTGAGGCAAAGATTAGAGCATAACTAATAACAAAAGTAGTTAGATGCCAAGCTGCTGCTTTAAAGCTTCTTGAATATCCTCTGCTAAGGATATTGAAGGAGCTTGGGGATGGAGCAATCTTAATTCTAAATTTTTCCAAATTAATTTTAAGCCTAAGTTTTCAATATATGTTAAGCCTAAACTAGGTTACTACAGCTGCATTTTGTCTGTAATCTTGCTTATTTCAGTGATGAATGGCCCGAAATAATGGTGACATTTTTCTAAAAATAAGATCCAGAAATCTGTAAGACATGTAGGGAGCAAATACCTGCTTAGAACTTCCTTTTCATCTATTAATCTGCTTTAAATAGACACTAATTTTTCTGCTGTTCACTTAGATGTTATTACTTTTTTGTAAATATCCATATATCTTTAACGTTACGCATGTCTAGATGTGGGTAATATGCATTGGGTTGAACTGATGACATTGTTCCAGAAGAATGGTATCAATAATAGTAGCTTTCTTTCCTATCTGACCCCACACATACACACACCTACTGCATTTAATAGCAATAGAATTTAAAAAGCAAGATCTAATTAGTTAGTGAGATTATTGCTTTGCATTCTTCATTTATAATTCATATTGCATGCACACAACATCAAAATAGCTCAAATGAACACAAATGAACTAAAAGTCAGTTATTGATGTTATAACCAGTTACAATTTCAAGAAAGAATAAGAAGCATACAGTGTGGAGCAATTGGCATTTGAAGACATTTTGAATGTAGAGGCTTTCAGTTATCAAAATTCAATTACAACAAGAAAAGCAGCTAAAAGACACCCTCCCTCAATTTTTGAGCATATTCCACCTTTACAGGTGATTCAGTGCATGGTGTACTGATATATTTCACGGGTCTGATGGTGAGACTCAATAGAAACGAATCCCATTTGCCAAAAAGTGCTCTCCATTTCAGATTGATTAAACCTAAAAGTGATGATCATTATAACAATCAAAAGCATAGAGGCCGTTGCCACTGTTTCAGGATTTCTAAGTAAGAAAGTATTTAGGGAATTATTTTAAGCTATACTGTTCAAACAGTGATTTTAAATTAGTTGATGGGAAATTCCTATGCCTATTAGTCATCAGCAATCAAGGGAACAATAGCTGTTGTCCAGCTATGCATTCTTCATGGTGCAACTCATCTATCTATTTTCCTTTATTCCTTAGAAAAGGAAACAAAGTAAACTCTCTAATATCAACTACACGTTGCCAGTTAGCATGATGTTAATGTTCAGGTTGAATCTTTGTGATAAAGAGGATCATGACATGCTCTGGGGAGGACAGTTCTGTACTTATTATTGAAGTTGACACCATCTTCACAGGCATCTGGGACTTTATGGGTAGCTGGGACTTTATGGGTATCTGGGACTTCATGGGTAGCGGGGACTACAGTGGAAAAGAGCAGACTCCTCAATTTATGTCAGATCATACCGACAGCTGTTATCCTAATGCAGTCCAATGTAAGGTGAGAAACATGTGGCCAAAGTTTTAAGATACTAGTTGTGTGTCATTATATACTAATGACATTTTAAATACAAAAACATTAAAAAGATTTTTTAATTTAAAGGAGTACATATTTTGGTTATTTTAATCTCAAGTTCAAATAAAATTACAGACTTTCTTCTATTCTCCTCCGGAATATGCCAGACCTCTGCAGAGATATATCTAGCTTTTAGCTACAAAGGAATTATACATTTTTTTCAGACAGTGGTTGTTATTTTAAGATAAAATACGCCAGAGAATGAGGGTTCTATGTATGTATAAAAGAATAATCTTAGCCCTCAAAGACTTTCCAAGAAAAGGTATGTTATGAACAACTCTCAGCATATTTTTTATTAATATGAGTTAGAGTCCTACAGATAAATTAAATATCCAACATTTTTCTGTTTGTTATACAATGTACATAACTTAAGAATAAAAGAAAAATTAGCGTTATTCTACATGCTTCAAATATTTAAGTTATGTTTCCTGTAATCTTTGAGCCTTTGAGAGTGCTACTTTTAATATGAAAAATATGGAAATACTCCAAGGAAATTAACCCCTCTAAGTTCACTTCTAGCCTTTCTAGTGGGAAGTCTCTAAACCTAAACCCAGATTTTTCTCAGAATCTTCAAGGGCTCTACACAAATAGGGCAGATAAGAAAATCCTAGGAACTTCTATACAGACCCTGGCAGGTTCTAAGGCCAGAGCAACATCAATATAACCAATCAATTTTATTTCAGTAAAATCAACTAAGTTCTACAAAAACTTATTAAGCCCCTACTGTATATAAACACTAAGCTAAATACTGGTGCCTGGCACCCCAGAGGTTCCTTTCTTTGATAAAGAAAAAATTAAAAAGGACAGGAGACAAAGTCTACATATTCTCCAGCAAAGTCTACATTCTCTCCAGGTAAAGGTTGGACCTTTACCCAACCAGAGTAAATCAGGGACAGGACCTACCATTTCTGAAATTAATTTTTTAAGTCACAGTAGAGTCAGAAATCATGAATTAAATGACGAATTAAAGCTCTACAAGCAGAAAATCTAAAAAACTTTCTTTTTCATTCATGGATTAATTAATTTATACGTTCAACTAATACGTATTAATTATACATTTCTGCCAGTAACTCTTCTAAGTACTTTACATGAATTATCACAGTAATATTTTTTAAATCTTATGATATATACTTTACATTTAAGGGCTAGGACCCTAAGTTAAAATTTTGTCATGATTAATTAACCTTTAATGTGTGTGGCAATCAAGTTCCAGTCCATTCCTTCTTTGAATATTTATCAAGTGTTTGGCACTGAGGAAACAGTGAAGAAAACATACTCTTTCCTGCCCTCTTGGAGTTCATAATGGAGACCAGTAACTCCTTTAGATCCAGGCAAGTGGGGCCCCTGCCTCAGGTTCTGCTCTTCGAGGGGCCCTAGATATTAAAGGATCTTTCTCAAAATTGTCAAAGTCCTCCTCCTGTGCCTGTGCCAGCTGAAGTCTGCAGTGATATACAGGTAGAAAGTCTCAGGCCTAGATTAGGACCTGTATAGCCCCTGGTCCCCGTGTCTCCTTTCCAGGCACTTTGCAAATTTCAATCCTATGCATGGGTTCAACCAGAGGCCCCAAGGAGCTCCAGGACTCATGCCTATGGGTCATTTCAGGGTCCACTGGGCTGGGCCTTATTTCCTAGAGGGTGGCCTAAA
Organism: Balaenoptera physalus; assembly: GCF_965194825.1. NCBI lineage: Eukaryota > Metazoa > Chordata > Mammalia > Artiodactyla > Balaenopteridae > Balaenoptera > Balaenoptera physalus. Next base: position 37,635,829 of record NC_138892.1, on the reverse strand, counting down.
GAGACAATTGCTCCCTGCAAGCCAGTGTACTATTTCTTTCACAGGATTATTTATATAAGATTGAGCTTCCAGAATGGCCTTGACAAGCTGATTGTGTGTGATGCTCACTGACATGGGGCACATGGTGAGTTCAGGGCTTTGAGCTGCCAACAGCATACTGCTGACCAACCCTTTGGCTTGAGCTCATGTGTTGGATTTATGTTGGAATCATGTGTCATATCTCATACATCTGTGTTCTGGCCACTGTGCTGCAGCATCTGAGGGTGATGACAGGCACACTTTCCTCTGTATGTTGCTCACTACTGGCACCCAGAGAATCACTACCCCCTCCATAGGCTCTATGCCATGTATGAGGGAGTCCTCTGGGATAGTCACACTTAATCCATCTCCATTCTTTTCTTAGGTACCATAATTTAGATTTTTAATGATGTTTCTGCTCTCTAATTTTTATGTTCACTGGGTACATCTGTTCATGTGCTAATACCATCAATTTTCAAATATAACTTGCTAAATAAGCCTAGTATTTGGGAACTGAGAGCTCATAGTCAGCCTACATTACACCAAAAAATAGTTTCCAGTCTCTCAAAATTATTATTATTCCTTCCTTAATTTTCTACCTACCTAAAGAGCAGGTCCTCTAAAATCCATTTCATATGATGTGAACATGCTTTCAGACCATATGAATTGACCCAATATGCCCTTTTCCAATAATTCATAATGAGAGAAAAGAGGGAGACAGACAGACAGGTGAGCTGGGTTTTATCTATCTACCAGTAACTAACTCTATGGATTTTCTGTAACTCATCTGTCCCCACTAAACCTCACTTTCCTGCATAAGCCAACTTGGGTTCTTACATTCATATCCAAAAGATCACTAATTCCTAACAAATAAAACATTGTCCAGTCTAGAATCCTGGTAGAAACAAATAAGTTTCCTCCTAAAAATTCCCAAAGTCCTGCCATCATATAATTTCAGGGTATGAATTTCATATATATATAAAATTCCATAGGTGCCTAACAGAAGCAAATATTCAATTGAGTCCTGTAGGATTCCCATAGATAAAGCTCTCATGAAAATAAGCATAAATATGCAGATTTCCATAATATAGGAGGAAACAAACACTGTGAGTGAGAGTCAGTGGAAGCAACACATATGGTAGTTACTCTCATGAATTTCAGATTATGTAATTATTAGTTTAAATATTATCAAATGGATGTTTTAAATAATTATACAGATAAAATTGAAAATATGAGAAAGAAATCTATAGAAAACAAAACCAGGCAACTTTGGAAAAGAAGCCAAAGGACTTATAAATATTGCAAATGTAGTCATTGAAATAAAAATAAACTTTAATGACTTGGTCAAATAGTAGACCAATTGCTCAAGAGATAATTAGTTGTATAGAAATAACGAATCACTATGTTGTGTAACAAGAGCTAACATAGTGTTGTAGGTTAACTGTAATTCAAAAGCAAACAAACAAGCAAACAAATTCATAGAAAAAGAGATCAGATTTGTCATCACCAGAGGTGAGGGATGGGAAAGAAGGAGAATTGGATGAAGGTAGTTAAAAGGTATAAACTTCCAGTTATAAGATAAATAAGTACTAAGGATGTAATGTACAACATGATAAATATAATTACCACTGCTGTATGTTATATATGATAGTTGTTAAGAGAGTAAATCCTGAGTTCTCATCTCAAGAAAAAAACATTTTTCCATTTCTTTAATTTTGTATCTATATGAGAGAATGGATGTTCACTAAACTTAATGTGATAATCACTTCATGATGTATGTAAATCAAATCATTATGCTGTATACCTTAAACTTATACAGTGTTGTGTGTCAACTATATCTCAATAAAACTGGAAGAAATAAAAGAGATAATTAGTAAAATGGAAGTTACAACTGGAGAAATTATCTGAAATGTAGCAGGCAGAGATAAAGAGAAAAGTTTTCTATAAAAAGATTAAGGACTCTAAAAGACAAATTGTAAAGGTATACAATGTAAAAAGTAGAGAGAGTGGGGGAGAGGCAAATTTTCAAGGAAAAAAATAGCTAACAAATATATAGAATTGATAAAGGATATCAAAAATCAGCAATCAAGAAGTATAAAAACAATTTTGGAAAAATGAAACAAAACGAAATCCATACTTTGATACTTCAAAATGAAATTGCAGAATGCTAAAGACAAGGAGAAGCAACCAAAGAGAGAAAACAGATTATCAAGAAAATAATAACAATTAATAGATAACAGAACTCTCAACAGCAACCAAAAAATTCATGGCAAAGGAATTATACCTTTCACTATCTGAAATAAATTAAGAGAATTTTATTTATAATAAAATTATATTGTTTTATACCTAGCTAAACTATCATCTAACTGTGCTTGTGAAATAGAGGCGTTTTCAGACATATAAGAATTGAGGAAGTTTACCTTCAACAGACGCTCACTGGAGGAAATTATCTCTAGTAATGCATTTCAGGAATAAGAAAACTGATCCCACAAACAAGCAGAGATTCAAGAAAGAGTACAACTCTTCCTGGAGCCACCTCTGATCTATAACAGGTATTCAAAACTCATTTGCCTAAAAATGAACATATTGTTTTAATTTACAATTTGAAATAAAAAATGGTTACTAAGTACAAATTGTTCAGGACAAGAGGAACATGACACAATCTTTTTTTTTTTTTTTAATTAATAGACTTTTACTTTTTTTTTTTTAAGTATTTGTTTATTTATTTATTTATGGCTGTGTTGGGTCTTCGTTTCTGTGTGAGGGCTTTCTCTCATTGTGGCAAGCGAGGGCCACTCTTCATCGCGGTGCACGGGCCTCTCACCATGGCGGCCTCTCTTGTTGCGGAGCACAGGCTCCAGACGCGCAGGCTCAGTAATTGTGGCTCACGGGCCCAGCTGCTCCGCGGCACGTGGGATCCTCCCAGACCAGGGCTCGAACCTGTGTCCCCTGCATTGGCAGGCAGACTCCCAACCACTGCACCACCAGGGAAGCCCGACAAAATCTTTTTTTAATTACCAAATTCTGGGGAAAAAAAACTATAGGTCAGACCAGAGAAAATTTATTTTCTCCATTCTGGTTAAAAGTTTTTGGTTCCTTAATGTGGAAAAACTAGCGATTGATATGAGAACTTGTTATATATCATCTTTATATTTCTGTTTCACACACACACAAAACGAGTCTGCAGGCACTGTCAATCCTCCCTTATCTTTTTAAGAATATTATCTGACCACCATTTGTGTCCACATCAATTTATAACATCTGAATGAGTATTCATTGTTAGTTTCCAATAATAAACATTCAAATCACAGTTTTGGGAAGGTTTAATGTGTGTTAACTTTCCTCTTCCTAATTAAAGAACAAGATAATTCTAAGCAAACCTTTCTGTATCCTTGTGTAAGTCCTTGTCTAAAATACTGAACAGAACAAGACAGAGTCAATGCTTTCATGCTTTGTATTTCTTGAATCTCTCCCATTCAATATGATTTCTCAAAGATTATGTTTGGTGTTTTTTTTTCTTAAATCCTCTCACTGCCCTAGCATATGATTCAGCTAGAGTAGGTCAAGATGCAACTCATTTGGGCTTCCCTGGTGGCGCAGTGGTTGAGAATCTGCCTGCCAATGCAGGGCACACGGGTTCGAGCCCTGGTATGGGAAGATCCCACATGCCGCGGAGCAACTGGGCCCGTGAGCCACGATTGCTGAGCCTGCGCGTCTGGAGTCTGTGCTCCACAACAAAAGAGGCCACGATGGTGAGAGGCCTGCGCACCGCAATGAAGAGTGGCCCCCGCTTGCCACAACTAGAGAAAGCCCTCGCACAGAAACGAAGACCCAACACAGCCAAAAATAAGTAAATAAATAAATTTTTAAAAAAAACAAAAAAACAAAAAAAATGATGCAACTCATTTGAGCAGCTAAAACAATTATTTCTTATATTTCCTGATTGAATTGTTTTCCAGTGTGAAGATAATTTATTTTAAAGGAAAAGTTTCCTCATCTCTTGGATATTCATTAATACTCTTCTTTCAGCTGGCTCCAAGCCTAAAATTCTCTATCTTCTTAATGAAAATATAAATGTAATTGTCCTTTCGGTATTTTTTAAACATTTTCAGATGCATAGCTCATTTAGGGTATTAGTCTTCCTGACACTATTCTTAAAATGTAAGTTTCTAAAAACTTTGTACACATATTCTTTAAAATTTTTAGCTCAAGGGAAATTTTATCTGCACTTGCCATGCCTTACTTTGATCCTATGTATTGTTTAAATCTTATCAAGAAAATTCTCATTTAATGTGCAGAATGGCTGGCCCCTAAAGATATCCATGCACTAATCCCTCCCCTTTTACATGAAAAAAGGGACTTTGCAGATATAATTAAAGTTACAGACCTGAAGAAAGGGTGATTACCCTGGGTGATCCATGTGTACCCAATCTAATCACATGAGCCCTTAAAAGCAGAGAATTTTCTCCAGATGGAGTCAGAAAGATGCAGCAGAGGTCAGAGGACTCAATCTGCTGTTACTGAAAGGAGCCACATAAAAAGCAGGAGAAGGAACACAGGCAGCCTCTAAAAGCAAAGACTAGCCCTTGGCTGACAGCCAGCAAGGAAATAGAAACCTTAGTCCTATAACCTCAAAGAAATGAATTTGTTCAACAACCTGAATGAGCTGGGAAGTGAAATTTTCACCAGAGCCTTCAGGTAAGACTTCAGCCCAAACAACATGTTAATTTTGACCTTCCAATGCCTTGAGCATAGAATCCAGTTTAGCCACATTGTGCCCAGACTTCTAACCCACAAACCTGTGAGGTAATAAATGGACATTGCTTTAAGCCATCAATTATGTAGTAATTTTATTATAGCGGCAATCGAAAACCAATACTCACAACTCTTCCCTTGTAGAGCTCTATCTCATGGAAGTGAGCCTATTTTCCCCTGACTTTTATGGAGTTGGCCTTCACAATATCTAGATTATAGGTCAGTTTAGGCCCAGTCTTCCCTTCATGGCACAGTAACTTACAAAATAATATTGTTTCTTTTCCTCAAGGCTTTCCATCTCTTCTAGTCCACCAATTCTTTGGAAGAGAGGGTCAAAATTGGAATAGCAGTTTCTGTTCTTGCTCTCTTTACCCGTTGGGAGATGAAGTCACCAGCAAAGCAGGTCAAGAACTTGTCAGATACTCTGATTTTAGCCAACTGAGACTTCCAGCAGATGTCCAGAAAGTCCCTCAATTTGCCTCTGTGCCAGTTCTGTAGTTTGTGTCAGGAATGCATCATCCATTCCTTCCATCTGTTAGTCTGTCACCTTCAAATGTAAGGATTGTAGGGAAGCAGCATTTATGTACTTGGCTCTGAAATGATAATGATATTTCTTCAGCACTTCTCTCCTTTTACCTTCTCACAAATGCTCCCTAGTTTGAAGTCACTTCAACATTAAATCATAGAGACTTAGATTTTGCTAGCTCATTTATCCCACATACCTGGCTATGGGACCTCAGTTCATCTTTAGTTCAAGTAATAGCACCACCCTCCTCCAAAAGGCACAATTCTCAATCAGACTCACACAGAATAAGTCTTATCCAGCACTGAGCTTTACTCCTAGTTCACAAAGGTCACAAGAGAGTAGCCACAATCAATGCCAAATCAAAATTTGGGATGCCCTAACCCCATCAGATTCACCTTCCTAAACTCGCTTTCACTCTGAAGTGTGTTTTAGGTTAGAGTAACCAGCACTGACAAAGACTGTTACAAATTTTACAGAGAAGCTAATTAGCTTGGGGTTCTCTCAGGCTTTATATCCTATTAATCATGTAACTACAAAGATTATGTGACTAACTTCTGTTCTCCAATACAGTCATGTCTCATAAATCCATTGTAGGTTTATTTATAATAAACAGTCCTAAAAAAACAGAAATTATCTGCTAAAAGGACACCTGGTCAGTATACAGCGGCTCCTGGAAGACCTTCATTTATCTTCCAGCTGGCAAATTTCACCAGAATATTCACAAGGAGATCTGGTCCAGTCAAAATTGCCTGCCTTGGGGGAAATGGGAGGAAGTGAGTTACAGATTCACTTTTCTTCCAGTTCCCAATTATAGTTTAAGCCACTGCTGTCCTTTGATGATCAGAAATTTTCTTTCCTTTAAAATAATTTTTCTCAGGTGCCAAACGTTCCACTCCCAGCCCCCTACTCCTTTACAATTTGTCTTCTGATGCCTCCTGATGCCTCAATTCACCAGTAGTGCTTATCTAGCTGACATCCTAAGTACTGAAAAAGTCAAGGCTTGTTTGGTTTTTAATTTGTTCCATTTTTCTATAGTTGATATTGTTTTCTCCAAGAAGCTCCTAACCCCATGAAGATGAATGGATGTAAAAATATATATACTGCCATTAGGAAGAGAATGTACTCACATCTATGTATCAGTAACAGCCCTAATCCACTCTACAATCCAACACATTAGCATAAGTCTTCCTGATGTTGATTACTGCTGGTTCTCCTCTCCTGATTTGTATTTGCTTTTTAACTAGCTCCAGTTACTTATTTCCTTTGTGAATCCACTCCGACAACTCTTTATGACATCACTGAGGTTAAACATTACACCTTATGCAATAATCGCATGTTTAGTTTTTTTATTATCCATATGCTAAAAATTGGTATATTAGAGACATCTGAGACCATAAAGTTTAATTTTTAGCCTCTTCTAAATAATTATTTATGTTTCTTAATAGCCAGTATTTCTATTCTCCACAGTTTTGTTCCTTTATCTTAGAATTTGAATCTCTCCTCCCTATTCAGCTCAGTGCATTCTTGGACAAGCCATGCAGTCTGCAGGCAAAAAACAAACACATTCTTCTGATTCCTGTGAGGTGAGCTAATTTCTTCGCCAAGGATTCTGACATTATGATTTAGACTCCAAATGCCCTTTTTCAGTACCTCTTGTAATACCTGAATTCACTTAAAAACATCACTGTTCTTTGAAGTACTTCAGTTTTCTGTTCAAAGTCACTTTGCACAGTTCTTTAAGATTTTGGGAGCCCTTCTCTGGAAATATCATTCACCTCCTTGTAAATTAGCAGGGGCAACTAGCATCCAGCAGATTAGATTAAGGAGGGGCAGGCTGTCTGTTACATCCCATTGTCAATGAGCACATCTCCCAGCTGCTCATGTTAGGTCTACAACCCTCAGCTGGGAGTCAATAATCAACCATAGGTACTTTCCAGGAACTATACTGAATTCTTGGAATCAATGACACTCAGGGGATTTATTACATTGTTACATTGTTTTTCCCAGAAATCTAGATTTCCTATAATAGAACATGCTTATTGATTTTAGAGCTCCAGTAGAACAGTTTGTTTCTCTACTCTCCTACTTACATCACTTTTTAAAATTCTTTATCTGTGTGGCTTTGTTTTGATTTCCAGATATTTTCTCATCCTATTTCACAAAGCACATTTTCTCCTGAGTGTCTCCCTTGATGCAACAAGTCGCATATGTACTAGTTAGAAATTTACAGAGTTGTTCTTTTCATTTCTGAGTCATCAGTCTCCATTCTCTGAATGCTTGCTGTGGATTTTTATATACTCAATTTCCTTAGACTTTTGTACTATTTCTTCTTTCTCTAGTGGTTACTCCATTGTATGAATCATGTTTGGCAAAATGAACATTTATCCTAGGATCAAAACTCCACAGACCTGATATTTTCTACAAATGTGGCTCTGGGCATGTCGAAACTATTTTGAGCACCAATTTCTCTAAAAAAATGGGAATAATGATTTCTATACCTCAGAGTCGTTGTGAAGTAAAATAAGACAATACAGGTGATTTTTTGAATAATAACACACTATAGAAATCCTTGCTATTCATAGTTTGCTAACCATTCATTCATTCATTCATCCATTCTTGTATTCAAAAATATATATTAAACTTTATATAATGTCCTTTTCATTTTGGTCCAAGTCCTTGATACTTCCTTGTCTTAGAGATTTTTTGCTCACCAAAACAGGAACTATTGGAAAACAGTGCTTTTTCCTATTTTAATTAACAACGTATTTCATTAAAAATATTATATCTTCAAAGAGCATGAAAATAAAAGGAGATATTTCCCACAGACTAAAATAAATTTGGAGGGCAGAAGGTACGTTCCACCCCTAAGTACTTTAGGGCAGTAGCTGGGGACATTGGTAAGACTCTGAAGAAATACTTGTGATATGCACCCAAAGAATAGGCACCCAGGAACACCAATGAGTGCTGTAATGGTTAATTTTATGTGTGGACTTGACAGGCCTAAGGGATGCCCAGATAGCCGGTAAAACATTATTTCCAGGTGTTTCTGTGAGGGTATTTCCAGGAGAGATGAGAATTTGATTCAGTAAACTGGGTAAAGAAGATCCCCCCTCACCAATGTGGGTGTCATCGTTCAATCCACTGGGAACCCTAATGGAAAACAGACAAAGGAAGGGCAAATTGACATTCTTATTGAGCTGGGACATCCACCTTCTCTTGCCCTCAGATATCAAAGTTCCTGGCTCTCGGGCATTAGATAGGACTGAATTATTCCACAGCTTTTTTGGTTCTCCAGCTTGCAGATGACATATTGTGGGACTTCTCAGCTTTCATAGCCACATGACCCAATTCCTATAATAAATCTCCTCACATTTATCTCTATGTATTCTATTAGTTCTACTTCTCTGAGGAACACTGACTAATGCAAGTACCAATCTTTCAGAGTAATTTTTAAGCATCGGAGGAGCTCCTGTAGGCTGGACAAGCGAGCATTATACCTCAATCAGCACTTACACATAGAAAATATCTTGATATTGCATTGGACTATGGAAACACTGCATACCTGGGAGAAAGGGAATTCCTAATAATGACTGAATTTATTTATAACTCAGAAAGATAGATCTAGGTGAGACTCAGATTTAGTTATTAAAAAATAAAGAAATTCTCATTTCCTCAAGTCTGGGTTTTTGACTGATTAATATATACAGTAAAAACATAACATATGTCCTACAACACTAGACTTGTTTCTTTGGCTGCATAGGCCCTCATTAGACTAAAGTATATCAAGTGAAATAATATTATCTGACTGCTTTGAGAATCACTCCTCCTGGATTCTACAAAGAATTTCAGGGTAAGTTGCCAGTTTGATTACCTTTTTGCTCCTGGTTATATACTCCACAACCATATGATAGAATATTGTAGTGCAATGAAAAATAATTCTTCTGAAAACTAAAGATGGAAAATGCTGAGGATTGATTTTTAAATAGAAAAAAGTAGAATTCAGAGCTGGAAAAACAGAACGATGCTAAATTTTTAGTAGAAGTGGTAGTAGTGATGGTGGTGGTGTGTATGTACATATCAGGATATGTAAGGAAAGATGATGGAGAGATGAGAAATTCACTAAAATTATGCAAAAATTATGCTTTTCTCTGAATAAAAGGATTGTGTTTAAAGTCTTACTTTTTCCTTTTGTTTTCCACGTTTTTAAAACTTTCAACTGTAAGAATGTATCACTTTTTATAATCAAGCAAAAACAATAAATGTTATTTTTGCAGTTCCCTTCTGACACTTTCTTATGTTATCTCCCTCCAGTTGTCAAGGAACAATTGGTTGCCAAATACCAGGAAATTAACAGCAATTATCACCAGCTGGCTAGCTGCTAGGAGTAGTCGCTGGACTGTAATCCACCCAGCATGAGACAGAAAACCTTGAAGGAATAAAGTCGATGATTAATCAAACTTGAAAAATTAACTTCCTGGGATAGCATATATCGAGATGGCTTACTCACTGAGCACTAGACATCATTCCCGAAAGTCCCATCCTAATGATTTCAGCAGCATTAGCTCTTCAAAACAGGTTGCTAATAGTCCACTCTACAGAAAAAGAATTTCATGTGTTTGAGATAACGTATAAAATTCTAGCTAACAGTGAAATATTTCATTGTTTGGGAGGTGACAATAATATTTATCTGTAAGATTTTCTTTAATCAGCATCGGGTTCAAGTGCACAAAGGGCATTACTGGATTGCATACTGACTTTACAAAGATAGAGAACTATCATCCTTCTCTCTACATTTCCTAAAATCCAGGCAGGTAGACTACAGGAGGGCATAGATATTAATTTTGAGATTCTGAGGTGAGGCAGCAATAGCACCCTTCTTTCCTACTCAAATTCTGATCGAGTTAAAATATAGACAAAATGTCAAGACAGCTAGAAAATCAAAATCAGGGAGAGCACTTCCACTTGTGACAAAGGAGGCATTTGTATATTGACCCAGGATTGGCCAGACACCAACCTTGTTAGAGGTAATCCTAGTGCTGAGCCTACCACAGGGGCAGAAGCTGCCTTTGCGTAACTGTTGGTGGGGGAGGAGCAGAGCAGAATGTGCGCTTTCTTTGGGCAGAGCTGTATTTCAGCCGTGGTTCCCAGAGTGTTGTTCCTGGCCTGGCAGCATCAGCACCACCTGGGAATTTGTTAAAAATGCAAAATCCTGGGCCCACCTTAGACCTACTGAATTAGATCCCGGGAAAGGGGGGCCAGAAATTTTTAAAGAGCGTCTTTAAGTAATTTTAAAATCACCTGCATTAGAGAGATAGAGAGAGAGAGAGAGAGAGAGAAGGGAACTAAAATACACATGCACACTACCTTTTTCCAAGCTCTCCAATAAAATAACTCACTCCACATTTGTGGGAAGAAGTGAGTGAGGGGGAGTAGGAGAGAGGCTAGGAAGGTTACACTTTTGGGACTCCCTCCAGATAGAAGGAAATATCAAGTGTAGGGAAGAGGCATCCCCCTACTAATCTTCTTTAGCCATTAATTCTCCTAACCTATTGAGTTTAAACCTTAAGCTTATGATTAAATGGGGATTTACCTGTCCCCTTTGATGGAGATTACAGGAGAATCCTGACAGTTTTCCTCTTTCATGAGGCCACTTCTCCCTTTACCAAACTTTACTTCTTTTAGTACCTTCCTGGAATCATTGGTGGACAGTTGTAGATTTTGTTCCTCAAAATTTCTGAAATGATTTAAAATACCAATCAATTAAACTGGTTGAGAAAAATTTTAGAATTATGACTAATCCCTCCAAAATGAAAAGTGTAGGGCTAATCTAATTATTATGAAATAGGGATATTTACAGACTGCTTTTGATGACAAGGAAGAAAAATCTTTATTCTTAGGCCCAGAAATTTTTAAAAACTTAACTCAGAAGATTTATCTAAAAGGCTCACAGCCAAACTTGCAAATCAAACTTGAAGAATCTATTCGCAAAATTTCAGCTAATGACCCACTTAGCCAGGCAACTACTCTTTTTTATTTAATCAGAGAAATGATCTATGGTGCAAAATACTTTTAGTAGTCCAATCATTCACGTGATAAGTAAAATTATATAACTGTATAAAACTGCACAATGTCCAAACTGAAGGCACAGTACCATCACAAGTTGAACTTGATGATTTTCTCCTTGTGTCCAACTAATTGCAGTGGAGGATTGCTCATTTCCTGTTCCACTAGGAATTAACTGCAAGGCCATTTTGTGCTTAAATCCAACAGGACCCTCTCATTTCTATTTCCCATCTCAAATTAAACCCACTCGTATTGTCCAACATAAACTATCTAAGATTCTACACATAGAATCAAATATTGAATTAGGATATTCCAATAATAGTAGCCAGTAGAGATTCCCAAATGTGAAATAAATTTTCTCTCAATTTTATATTCCAAGGAAGAAATTAAGAGACAAAAATTAAATTCAAGACATCAAAATCCAAATGAATTAAAGCCTCAGATTGAGCCATCTTGTTTTGTTTTTTTTCAAGTAAAAGGCCTAAAAAAATGAAATTCTTCTCAAACTTTTTATCATGTTGGGTCTTAGAGAGGGTTATCGATGCTCCTAAGGAATTGGGGCTCCCTCACAGCCACCAAAGAAGTGGTGTAGCTCCTTTAGGACCACAGAACATGAATCTGTCTCTCATAAGAACCATTTCAAAATCTCTGAAGAAACAACAGAAGGAAATTATGCAATATGGCAGATATCTGAGTGGCTCTCTCCTAAAAAGCACTTCCAGATAAAACATACGTTTTAATACATTGTTAAATTTATAGGGACTGAGAGAAATCTCCATGTTACCTCCTCTCTGTCCAAAATAAGAAAAAACAACAACCCATGAGCTGAAACCTGAATAGGGAGTAGCTAGTGGTAAGTGAAGGTGAAAGGGGGTGTTGTTCGTATAATTGTTTAGACCAGAGTACTGAACTTTGGGTCTCTGGTGAGCTCTTGCGAGCTAAAATTGAGACACCTGCATTAAATCTGGGACCTGGTTCCAGCAAACTTTCTCTCTCCCTCCAGGAGAATAATTTCAGTTCTGGTACTTAGGATTCCCACCTGTTAAAAGCAATCGCCTATGAGTATGTCACCAAAGATGGCCAAAACCAGAAGAATTTAGAAGGAATAACAACAAATTTAGACCTACAAAGACATCAGGATTTTTTTTCAAATTTCAAATTTATTTTAATTATTAATTGTTACATAAAAAAACACCCCAAAAGTTTTGGGCTTAAAATAAATCTTTTTTTAAACTTCTGTGTGTCAGGAATCTGAGAAAGTCTTAGCTGGTAGTTGCAATCACTGGGGCTGGAGGAGCTACATCCAAGGTGCCTTGTTTATTCATATGTCTTCTGCCTCATTGCTCCTTGGCTTCTCTCTCTCCAAATGGTGTCTCATCCTCCAAGTTCTGGCCACTCAGCTTGAGCTCAAGGATGGCAATTTCATGTTAATCACACTTCTCGTATGTCTGTTGGCTTCCAAGTAGGGTTGCCATATTCAGCAAATAAAAATATAGGATACCCACTTACATTTGAATTTCAGGTAAACAAACAATTTTTCTTTAGTATAAAATATCCTAAATATTGCCTGAGGCACACTTATACTAAAAAATTATTAACAACCTTAATCCCAAGAAGTAGTTAAGTGGAAGACTTTCAAGCCATTTAAGGGCCTTGCTCAGAATTGAAACAGTGTCATTTCCAACATAGAGTATTGGTCAAAGCAGTCACAGTATTCACTCAGATTTGAGTGGAGAGAGAGTCTCACTTCTTGATGAGGAAGTGGAAAGGTCACATTGCAGAAGAGCATGTGGGATGGGATATATTATGATGGCCATCTTTGGAAAATACAGTCTGCAAAAGAGTAAGCATAAATATGTGAGAAAAGGTTTTAAAAACACAATGTTCTAATGCTGGCCTTGTAAAATGAGTTTGGAAATATTTCCTCCTCTTCAATTTTTTGAAAGAGTTTGAGAGGATTGGTATTAATTCTTCTTTAAAAGTTTAGTTTACCAGTGAGGCCATCTGGTCCTAGACTTTTGTTTTGGAGCAAGTTTTTGATTGTTGATTCAATCTCCTTACTCATTACAGTATTGGTCTGTTCAGGTTTTTTATTTCTTTATGATTCACTCTTGGTAGGTTGTATGTTTCTAGGAATATATTAATTTCTCCTAGGTTATCCACTTTGTTGGTGTATAATTGTCCATAGGAGTCTATTTATGATTCTTTGTATTTCTGTAGTATCAGTTGTAATGTTTCATCTTTCATTTCTGATTTATCTGTTTTTCTTCTCTCTTTTTTCTTGGTCTAGCTAAGGGTTTGTCAATTTTGCTTATCTTTTTTCAAAGGTAACTTAGTTTTATTGATCTTTTCTGGTTTTTTTTTCTATTCTCAATTTCATTTATTTCTGCTCTGATCTTTGTTAATTCCTTCCTTCTGCTGACCTTAGGCTTAGTTTGTTCTTTTTCTGATTCCTTGAGGTGTTAGTTTACTTGAGATCTTTCTCTTTTCTTAATTACAATAAACTTCCCTTTAGAACTACTTTTGTTACATCCCATAAGTTTTGGTATGTTGTGTTTTCATTTTTTTTTGTTTCGAGATATCTTTTGATTTCTTCTTTAACCCATTAGTTGTTGAGGGGTGTGCTGTTTAATTTCCATAAAACTCAAAACTGGATCAAAACATTATTTGAAAAACTATATTACAATATCATTGACAAAAGTACGGGAAGAAAGAATTAGAAAAAAATTAAGCTTTTAGGTAAGACTATAGATGATAAAAAGAAGCACAAAAATGTGGCAAAAGAGAAAAAATAATGTTAAAACAAGTCCAAAATTATCAACAATAACAATAAAATTAAATACACTGAACTTGCCAGAGATTCTCATATTGGAGAGGAAAACATTCTACCCTATATGCTCTTTATAAAGTACACCTAAAATATAATAAAATGCATAGTTTCATCTAAGAGGCTGGAAAAAGTATACCAGGAAAATACTAATGAAAAGAGAGCTGGGGTGATTCTCTTACTATCAGACCAATTTGACTTTAAGCCAGTGAACTTGGTTAGGGTACAGCCTGAGATGCGGAAACAAGTGAGGCTTCAAATACAGCTGCTCTATCCTGTGACAGTCCAGGGGCAAGAGATCAGTCAGTCCAGGGAAGGTAGCAGCAATGACAACAAGGTCATTAGAAGACTCAGAGTCCTTCGGCTTCATTGGTCCACCACCATCAGGAGTGTTGTTCATCTTTTTTTTTTTCTTTTAGAGCCTAAAGCTGGGTCACCAATGTGTCCATGTCTCAGCTAACAGAACAGAGAAAAAAAGAGAGAGAGAAAGCAATCATCTTCCTTCTAACATAAGTTGTTACATTTTTACTCCTATCTCATTAGTTAGCACTTGGGTACATGGATACAACTGGTTGCAAAGGAGGCCAAAAGAGGAACTCTCTTACTAGGAGGCTATGTGCCATCTAATTCAATTGAACAGGAAGACATAACAATTATAAAACCGAAAGCCCTTGATAAAATACCTTCAACATATGTAAGGCAAATATAGAGGATGAATCTGATGAATTGACTATTATAATGAAGTATTTCAGTATGCCTTTCTCAATGATTGATGAGTCATGCAGAAAAAAAGTTAATAATATAGTAAGTTTGAAAAGCACAACTAATAATCTTTATTTAATGAATACATATGGAGTTCTGCATCCACAAATTAGAAATACACATTCTTTACAAGCACTTATGACTTATTTACACAACCTACCCCACACTAAACTATAAAACCACTCTCAACAAATTTCAAATATCACTCTTATTAGACATTTTGTGACTACAGTGCTACTAAATTGGAAGTTAATATCCAAAAGATACACTTGGAATACTAAAAATACACCATTCAAAACTATGAGTCAAAGAATTTATCATAAAACTTCCTAGGAAGCTAGTTTATTTGGGGCCTAAACAAATCCATAGAAGAAGTTTTGAAAACGTGTGAAAATGAATGTCTTCTCACGAGAGATTGTAGATGCTATTACACTAGACAAAACTCAGATTTTAATGAATACAAGGCTCCTGAAGTATGGGGCTCAAGGAGGAAATGGAACTTAAGATATATTTAGTATAATGGATGAAGGAGACCCAGCAATTAGATGACCTCATTTACAATTCTTAAATTTTGCAAAGAAGAGGTAGTAATAGCTTGTATTGTTTCCAAATATTACTCCTACTTTCTGTAAGTGAATTATGAATCTCATCATTGCCATAAGACTTGCAGTGCCTCCTGTGGAAGAGTATACATATGTCACATTGATGTTGGGTTTGGCCACGTCACTTGCTCTGGTCCAACAGCATGTGAGCAAATGTGATATCCATCATTTCCACACAACAGCTTTAATAGCCACTGCTCTTTTTTTTGTGTGTGTGTGGCCATCTCTCTTACTCTTTTCCCTCTGCTGTGAGAACAGCATGTTCCAAATAAGCAAAGATTCTTCAGCCCGGATCCTGGAATAAAAAAGAAATGTGGGGACTTCCCTGGTGGCGCAGTGGTTAGGAATCTGCCTGCCAATGCAGGGGACACGTGTTCAATTCCTGGTCCATGAAGATCCCACATGCCGTGGAGCAACTAAGCCCGTTCGCCACAACTACTGAGCCTGCGCTCTACAGCCCAGGAGACTCAACTACTGAGCCTGAGCTCTAGAGTCTGCCGAGAGCCACAACTACTGAGCCCGCATGCTACAACTACTGAAGCCTGCACACCTAGAGCCCGCGCTTCACAACAAGAGAAGCCACTGCAATGAGAAGCCCGTGAACTGCAACGAAGAGTAGCCCCCACTCGCTGCAACTAGAGAAAGCCCGCGTGCAGCAACAAAGACCCAAAGCAGCCAAAAATAAATAAATAATTAATTAATTAATTTAAAGAAAAAAAGAAATGTGGAACAGACCCAGGTGATCTAAAGTGACTAGCAGCTAACATGTTTTTAAAAAAAGATTTTTTTTTAAACCATGGAGACTGTGGGATAGTTTGCTATAGCAGCAGACTAAGCCAGACACTGTGCCCGACACCTCACTCATCATGCATAAACAGGAAGCATGAGCATATTGTTCCTAGGTATGATAATGGTATGATGCCAAAATTCACATGCTAATGTGAGAATTTCCCTTATTGTGTGTAGATTCACAGTCATGAATCCCAGGTTTCTGGTGTAAACTAACTAGGATCCTAGTGAGACTAAACTGTGGCAGTAGAAGCTTTCCCTATCCTACTCCCCTTCACTCAAATAATTGAGGCTTTCCTAATGGTTCTTGGCAATATAATTTTGCCTGAAATAACTTCTGTTGAATGGGGAATGGTTAGTTTTCTAAATTCAATAGGCTTGGGAGCACAGTATACTTATGTGTGTTCTATAAAGTATTTGGACTTTAAAAATGTGAACCACTTAGAGACTTGGCATTCAATTAATTAACTTCTGAGTTCTTCTAGGGTGCAGCTGCTGAAAAAGTCCAAAATCACCCCCAAATACAGGAAATCCCCCCAAGCTCAGATGCAAAAGAGAAAGAGAGAAGGATAAACGTTCAATTTTAATTTCTTTGAAATTTAACAACCAGGAACAAGAGTATTTGATATTAAACTTCAATTTCTTTACATTTTTACATTTTTGAGTTTAACATGCAAGAGGATTTAATTTCTTGAATGTCAGTTTCTCTCTAGTGATTGATAATATGAAGGGGCTCATGTTGAAATTTGGGGTATCTCCATGTTGACTTCATTATTTGAATAGCTTAATGTGGTCATTTGACGCTGTCATGAATTCCTGATAGGCTATGTTGGAACAATCTGGGAAGGGAAATAGACATGGAAATGAATTTTCAATGTTTTACACGTGTGACCTAAATGTTAATCTAATATTGAAAGTTGTCCGATTTCAGAGCCTTGTGGCAACAAAATTGTACTGCCCATCAGTGGTCTGAGAAAAATACCCAAAGGAGCAGTAGTTTATGTAGAAGAAGTGGTCTCATGAAGGTAGAAGCAGGAGTGTCATGTAGGCTAATGACTTCTTCCTCCAAAGGGAACACTGGTAATCCACAGGCTTATTAGATAAACCCAGTAGACTAATAGAACAAGAGTAGCTAGATGTTAGGGGAGTTGAACTCTTTTTCACACTCTTGATATTTATTTATATGTAGCAGGAGCTCCACTATCATTGCATCTCTTCACTCATTCCACCCCACCAACGATCCATGAGTGGCTGAAAAGAAACTGGGCATGTTTAGCCCAGCCATTTGCTGTCCTTTCTCTCTACAGAAAGAATGTGTTCCACTCTGCTGCCCCATTCTACAAGTTGTATGCAGAACTAGCTGGGAATGAGTTTTTGTTTTGTTGAAATAGGCAATGCTGAGGTAACAAAATCTCAGTGACTTCATGTATCAAAGTCGGCTTGGATCAGCAGCTCTCCAGAGCTACTCACTTCCAAGCAATGAGTCAGAGATCCAGTCGGCTTATGTCTTGCCATTGTACCACTTGAGCATATGAATTTCTGGTAATGTTGCTAAGGTGAAGACAAAACATTGCACAGCAGCTTTTAGATGCTTTAACCTGGAGGTGACATACCATATGTGTCATAGGGCATTGTCTAGAACTCATCACATTATTCAGTTTAACTGCAAGGGAGCTAGGGAATATTGAAAGCATATGCAGATTTGGTAAGCAGCTGGTATCTCTGCTACAGTAGATTTATAATATTCTGGTGAACACTGTTAGTAAACTTGTTTGCCTGTAAGATATAAGACACATTTACCTATATCAAGTTTATCAGTAATGAAGACGGTATTTTTTATCCCCTGTCTGCCCCATTTGTCTTGTTTTTTAATTGCTTCAGAATTTGGGTGGGGTAGAGATGTGATTTCTATTGCCACCTCCAGTGGCCTCAACAATGAGTACTAAACAATTAGTAAAGATAATTGATCTTTACAATTATCTGAGGATCTCAACAAAGAAAGATTACTGTAAATCAGACAAAGATTTGGGAAGTAGGTAGAACTTAACCTCGGATTTGAAAGATAAATGAGACTTAGAGTTATAAACATTTTTAGTGTCTCTTCTAAGTAAAATCAGCAAAAAATTTTCTGAAACTGTATCTTCTTAATAAAATAAAGACAAAAGAGATATGGAAAAGTCAATGAGCTAACCAAGAGGTTTTGACAGTCTAGAAATGTTAAGTCCTGAAATGTAAGGTTCCTTCCTTTCCTGTAATACGAAACCATTATTTTTCTTGATGGCTTAACAAGGATGTGTTGAACATATGCCAGATCCATGCACATACAGACATATTCCATTAAACAATGTGGCAGTGAAGAGGCCTTGAATGAGATCCAATATGCCATTATGTGATAGCAACATTTTAAGATACTCAATCTGATCCATTGTAAGCCTTCTTCTTCTAAGTCCTTTTTCTTGCAAGTGCACAAAGAAAACTGAACTTTGTCAGTTACTTTGAATGTCATGTTCTGCATTCACTGCCATAGTAATCATCCTAGTAGGTTTTCCACGAATCTTGGTAAATGCCAAGATATCTTCTTTGAAAACTGTTATCAGATAATTACCTCACTCCATTTGGCTGTTGTGAGTCTATAAGTATGTCATGTATTTTTAATCATAAGTCCAAGCCTACAAGATTCCAAACTTGGTATTCTTTACCTTTGTAAATATTAATCTGATGCTTATGGGGGAAAATCAATGACTTTTTCTTCAGTGATTGATTCTCATCTAAACAAGAAGCTACGATTTACTGAAATTCAATTAATGACATTAAACTTCAATATGTATAATACACAAGAGTGAATTCCTTGAATAAATGTTTTCACATAATGATTTCCTTCATAATAAGCAGAAATAAGTTCAAGAAGCGAGATAAATTTCGTTATATAAGCAGGCAATGTTTAGGGTGATTTTTGTCCTATAAATAATTTTTATCAAGCAATATGCCCTACTGTTTCACAGGACTGATTCAATATTATGTAAAAAAAACCCAATTACCTCAAATTCCAGTGCTGTGTCTGCACTGCATTAGTCCCCATTCAAATCTTTTAAATCTATATTAAAATTATTATTATTATAATTTCTTCATTATGTATTGGTCAAATGGCAAGTGATAGAAAACCAATTTAAACCAGCATAAATAAAAGAAGAGAGGAAAAAGAAAAGTAAAAGGAAGAAGGGAGAAAGGGAGGTAGAAAGAGAGGGAGGGAAGGAAGGAGGGAAGACAGGAGGGTAGAAAATTAATGGCCCACTAACTAAATGGTCTAGGAGTAAATTGTGCTCCCTTCTGGCATAAATGGATTTAGATATTCAAGTATTATCAGATTCTCTCTCTCCCTCCCCCCAGACCATCTCTCCTTGCTCTCCTTGGAAGATGGATACTAGTGGTACAATCCCTAAGCTTGAATCTCAGTTTAAGAAAAATAAAGTCCAGAAATGAAGTAAGTCCACAGGAGACTCTGATTGGTCCATTTCAGATCATATTTTCAAACAAACCCATGAGTGCAACAAGAAGAATGGAATATTCTGATTGTCCAGCGTCGGAATTACCGACCCACCTCTGTTACCAGATTTAACAGAGAAGCCAGTAAAGAAAGCATGGTTAATAAGCTAACAATAATATGTAACACTACTGTTTTATTTAGTGTCAGGCACACTGCTTGGTATAATCTCAAGGACTGATTAATATAATAAGCCTAACATAGAAGTGCTACTGTTATTCCTCTTTTACAGGTGAGGAAACCAAGGGCAGAAGGACTGAGAAAGTGACAGAGCAATGAGGAGCAAATTCAAGACACAATTCAGGTAGTCTGACCTTACAGTACAATCATTAAATATACATGGTGGGCAGATTAAAAAAAAAAAAAAATATATATATATATATATATATATATTTAGATCCTTCTACAAACTGCTTTGTCCAAAAATAATGATTCCTGAAAAATCTAAAACTCTGCCTTTACTGTATGTTCACCTTTACTGGTGAGATTTTCCATTTTGTAATTTTCTTGTTTCTAAATGTGACCTTTTCTGCCTAGGGAAATTCCTTTAGCATTTGTTGTAGAGCTGGTTTGGTGGTGCTGAATTCTTTTAGCTTTTGATTGTCTGTAAACCTTTTGATTTCTCTGTCAAATCTGAACGACAGCCTTGCTGGGTAGAGTATTCTTGGTTGTAGGTTTTTCCCTTTCATCACTTTAAATATATTGTGCCTCTGCTTTCTGGCCTGCAGAGATTCTGCTGAAAAATCAGCTGATAACCATACTGGAGTTCCACTGTATGTTATTTGTTGCTTTTCCCTTGTGCTTTTAATATTTTCTCTTCATCTTTAATTTTTGTCATTTGACTACAATGTGTCATGGTATATTCCTCTGTGGGTTAATCCTTTATGGGACTCTCTGCACTTCCTGTACTTGGGTGACACTTTCCTTTCCCATGTTAGGGACGTTTTCAGCTATTATCTCTTCAAATATTTTCTCAGGCACTTTCTCTCTCTCTCCTCCTTCTGGGACCCCTACAATGCAAATGTTAGTGTGCTTGATGTTGTTCCAGAGGTCTCTTAAACTGTCCTCATTTCTTTTCATTCTTTTTTCTGCTCTGCAGTAGTGATTTCCACTACTCTGTCTTCCAGCCCACTGATCCATTCTTCTGCTTCATTTATTTTACTATTGATTTCTTCTAGTGTGTTTTTCATTTCAGTTATTGTAGTCTTCAATGATACATTGGATATGTTTGGTTGTTCTTTATATATTCTAACTCTTTGTAAAAACTTTTAATTTCTCTCTCTGTGCATCCATTCTTCTCCCAAGTTCTTGGATCATCTTTATGATCATTACTCGAACTCTTTCTCAAGTAGATTGCCTATCTCCACATCACTTAGTTCTTCTGGGATTTTATCTTGTTCCCTCATCTGAAACATATTCCTCTGCCACCTCATTCTGTCTAAATCACCTCACACCAGTCAGAATGGCCATCAACAAAAAGTCTACAAATAATAAATGCTGGAGAGGGTGTGGAGAAAAAGGAATCCTCCTACACTGTTGGTGGGAATGTTGGTGCAGTTACTGTGGAGAACAGTATGGAGGTTCCTTAAAAAACTAAAAATAGAGTTACCATATGATCTAGCAATCCCACTCCTGGGCATACATCCAGAGAAAACTATAATTCGAAAAGATACATGCACCCCAATGTTCATAGCAGCAATATTTACAATAGCCAAGACATGGAAGCAACCTAAGGGTCCATCAACAGATGAATGAATAAAGAAGATGTGGTACATATATACAGTGAAATATTACTCAGCCATAAAAAAAGAATGAAATAATGCCACTTGCAGCAACATGGATGGTCCTAGAGATTATCATACTAAGGGAAGTAAGTCAGACAGAGAAAGACAAATATCATATGATACCACTTATATGTGGAATCTAAAAAGATGATACAAATGAATTTATTTACAAATCAGAAATAGATTCACAGACATAGAAAACTAACTTATGGGTACCAAAGGCAAGTGAGGGAAAGGGATAAATGAGGAGTTTGGGATTAAAATATTCACACTACTATATATAAAATAAACAACAAGGACCTACTGTATAGTACAGGGAACTATACTCAACATCTTGTAATAACCTGTACTGGAAAAGAATCTAAAAAAGAATATCTGTCTATATATATAAATATATATCTAGATAGATAGATAGATATATCTGAAACTAACACAACATTGTAAATCAACTATATTTCAATAAACATTTTAAAAATAAAAAACTCTAGACTTTAGACCTCCAGCTATCACCTATGTTTCTTCTCTCTAATGTATGGCGTATTTTACTTTGTACTTTTCCACTGTGCCCATGGGAGGAAATACTTTATATTAATCTCTTGATTTTAACCATAAAAACCACATGGAGAAAAAATCCAGTACCCCAAGGAATAAGAAATATTATTTTAAAAAATTTAGGAATGGAAATTAATTTTATGATACATTCACTGTTGGGTTAACAGCATCCACACCCAGAAATGTTCTAAACACATCAAGCAGCTCAGCTCGACTGGCACCCCTTTGGATTCCTATCAGATATGAAACAAAGGTGTTAGGACAGTTTTGAAATCATTTTGAAAAAACTCCTTTATTTGACCCCAAATACACATGCTGGGTGATTATTTGCTTTCATCCTCCACCACAAACTGCTTTTATTTTCTTTCTCAGCATTCACCAGGAAGAGAATGACCATCTATTTTTGAGATTATGTTTGAAGTTGGAAGTATATGAGCATATGATTTTTTATGAAAAAATTAGTAGCATATAGAACAGCAATTCTTTTTTTTTTTTTTAAACATCTTTATTGAAGTATAATTGCCTTACAATGGTGTGTTAGCTTCTGCTTTATAACAAAGTGAATCAGTTATACATATACAATATGTTCCCATATCTCTTCCCTCTTGCATCTCCCTCCCTCCCACCCTCCCCATCCCACCCCTCTAGGTGGTCACAAAGCACCGAGCTGATCTCCCTGTGCTATGCGGCTGCTTCCCACTAGCTATCTATTTTACATTTGGTAGTGTATATATGTCCATGACACTCTCTTACCCTGTCACATCTCACCCCACCCCCTCCCCATATCCTCAAGTCCATTCTCTAGTAGGTCTGTGTCTTTATTCCCGTCTTGCCACTAGGTTCTTCATGGCCTTTTTTTTTTTTTTTCCCTTAGATTCTGTATATATGTGTTAGCATACTGTATTTGTTTTTCTCTTTCTGACTTACTTCACTCTGTATGACAGACTCTAACTCCATCCACCTCATTACAAATACCTCCATTTCATTTCTTTTTATGGCTGAGTAATATTCCATTGTATATATGTGCCACATCTTCTTTATCCATTCATCTGTCGATGGACATTTAGGTTGCTTCCATGTCCTGGCTATTGTGAATAGAGCTGCAATGAACATTTTGGTACATGACTCTTTTTGACCTATGGTTTTCTCAGGGTATATGCCCAGTAGTGGGATTGCTGGGTCGTATGGTAGTTCTATTTGTAGTTTTTTAAGGAACCTCCATACTGTTCTCCATAGTGGCTGTATCAATTTACATTCCCACCAACAGTGCAAGAGTGTTCCCTTTCCTCCACACCCTCTCCAGCATTTATTGTTTCTAGATTTTTTGATGATGGCCATTCTGACCGGTGTGAGATGATATCTCATTGTAGTTTTGATTTGCATTTCTCTAATGATTAATGATGTTGAGCATTCTTTCATGTGTCTGTTGGCAATCTATATATCTTCTTTGGAGAAATGTCTATTTAGGTCTTCTGCCCATTTTTAGAACAGCAATTCTTCACCAGTGTGTTGTCATTTATAGCAATCTGCTATGTTGGTGAAAAAGTGGGGGAAAAAAGAGAAGAAAATAAGAAGAGGAAATGGTGTGTGAGTCATCTAGTCTTGTATAAACATTATAGGCATTCCAATAGCATCTTTTATGGCATCCTTTAAAAATTACAGTCATTGTAGATTTTTTTTATATCTTGGAGTATAATTGCTTTACAATGTTGTGTTAGTTTCTGCTGTGCAACAAAGTGAATAAGCTACATGTATATATATCATTGTAGATAGATGCAAAAATCTAGTTTTCATTGTAGAAATAATTATATTTCTATAAGAAATATTTATGTTTATTACTTTATATATTAAATACAAATATAAACAAAACTATATACAAATGTATATTATATATTTATTTCTATAAGGAATATTTATATATTTTGTATATATATATGCATATATTCATGTTATATGCACATGATTCCTTCCATAAAATAAATATAATTGATAGATATTTTATAAATATGTTGCTATGGACTAAACTGTATTCCCCCCAAATTCACATGTCATAGCCCTAACCCCCAATGTAAATGAATCTGGAAGCAAGGTCTCTAGGAGGTAATTAAGGTTAAATGAAGTTGTAAGGGCAGGGTCCTGATCAGATAAAAGACTGTGGCCTTAAAAGAAGAGGAAGAGAGAGAGAGTTCTCTTTGTCTCTACTATGTGAGGACACAGTGAGGAGTCAGCCAACTGTAAGCCAAAAAGAGCTCTTTCACCAGAAACCAAATCAGTTGCACCTTGATCTTGGACTTCTTAGGCTCTAGAACAGTGAGAAATAAATTTTTATTTTTCAAACCACTCAGTCTATAATAATATTTTGTTATGGCAGCTCAAGCAGACTAAGATATATGTATGCATATATAATACTGGTAACAATGGTTGACATTTATTTAATGCTTACCAAATGCCCCAGGTGCTATTTTAAGCTAGTTACATGCATAATTTCATTTGCTTTCCACCACAATTTTGTGAGTTATGCATTATTATTATATCAGTGTCATATATTAATCAATTGTTCACATTCACATAGCTGATGCTCAGTGGAGCCAGGATTTGAACTTGTACAAGATAAATAAATAAGTTCAAGATAAACTAACAATAGCAAAAAAGAAGAAAGCAGGAAAAAATGGGTGTAAATAAACTATTCACCAGAAAATATATTTTTTTAAAACTGAAAGAAAGGCATTGTAGAAATTGAGACATAGAGATAAGATATTTTATATATATTTTAAAAATCAGCCATAGGTGTCACCTTATAAATTAAAAACTGGTGGTTAGATAAATTTTTAAAGGATTGAATTTTAAGTGTTTCCTTTTGAAATGTATTTTATTAACTTACTACCAACCTCCTTCAGTGCTTTACTTAAAGGCATCTTAGTGCTTTTATAAGTAAGTGCCTCCCATTTCAGCACAAATGCAAGTGTTGAATATAAATCACTGGAAAATATTATCCTGCTCAATAGCATGTCTTCTATTTTTAGCATGTAAGCAGATTTCTTCTGCATAATGTTACTGAGCACAACTTTCTTATCATTTGCTTTTCTTATCTAATGAACATACTCTTAGACTGAGTTATTTTTTTCCATTGTATAAAAATATTATACTCATTTGAAAATCTTGAGTGGATTTTTCCACTTCAAATGCACATACTTCAAATACACACACACACTCACACATACACACACACACCATTATCAGAAAATTTATAATGTTGAAAATTTATTTAGCATTTATAATATAGGGAAAGACTAATAATATAATAAGTATGTCAAACATAAACAGTTCCAAAATATTGACTATATACTCAGTCCTCAAATATTTATACTAATAGTAGAATACATTGTTTAGTTAATTAAATATGCTATACAAATTTTATGAGGTTTAAAAATCTTTTTTTCTTTTCTGATATGATGAAATATGCTTAAATATGAATTCACATCTACCAGTTATCAACTGAGACCTAAAATGGTTAAGAAAAATTAAAGAAATTCACATTTAAGGAACATATATATTTGTTTTAAACTAAAAATTGAAATATTTTAATTTTATTTTGTTACTATGAAAAAGCATATCTGTTAGGACAAATTTTAGCTTCTTATGAAGAGAACTCAAAATAAATATGACTTTTAAAAAGACACAGAGAGCACCAATTATAAAAGGAAAAATTGATAAGTTGCACACCAACAAAATTTTTAAACTTCTCTTCACCAAAATCCAACATTAAGAAAATGTACAGGTGAATCACAGATTGGGAGAAAATATACACAACACATGTATATGACAAATGACATATCATATATTTATAATGTATATCTTATATACATCATATATATGTTTATCTTTTGCCTGTTTCAAAAATAAGCAGAAGATTTGAGCAGACACTTCACAAAAAAACATATACAAATGGTCAATAAGTACATGAAAAGTGTTCAACATTATTAGATATCAGGGATATCAAATAGTGATATTTAATCAAATCAAAACCACAACAAGACATCAGTATATTTCCACCAGTGTAGTTAAAATGAAAAATATTGACAGTACCAAATGTTGGAGAGGACGTACAGCCACCAGAACCTCCAACCTTGCTGGTGGGAATACAAAATAGTACAACCACTTTGGAAAACTAACAGTTTCTTTAAAAATAAAACATATTTAACCTATGGGCCAGCACTTTTCCACTCCTACATATTTGTCCAATGGGAATGAAAACATATACCTACATAAATCTATGGATAAAAGTATTCCTAGTAATTTTACTCATGACAGTCCCAAGTGGGAAACATCCATTAAGAGGAGAATGATTAACTCACTGTGATTCAATGGAATAATAACTCAGCAATAACAAGTCTAATATTGATACTCTTAATGACATGGACGGATCTCAAAAGCCTTAATCTGAATAAAAGAAGCCAGATACAAAATAATACATAGTTCATGACTATTTATATTAAATTCGAGAATCAATGAAGCTGATCTACAGTGATAGAAATCAAATCAGTGGTTGCTTCTTGTGGAGGTCAGGGAAATGATCGGGAAGATACAAAAGGAAACTTTCTTGGTTGATGGAAATGTTCTGTATCTTGATGACGGTGTGGGTTACATGAGTGTATGTTTGTCAAAACTAATTGAACTTTACACCTACAATCTCTGAATTTTAATGCCTATAAATTATATCTCAATAAAAAATTACTTAAGGAAAGACAGATTTTTTTTCTGTCTCTTATACAAGGAAGTCCAGGGGAATAGAATGTAGCAGTTCACTTCCACCAGAAAGCAGATTCTGAGACAGAGTTTGGTGTGTGAAGGATGTTTATTTGGGAGTTCCTTTGGGATCGACACCTGTGGAAAGGAGAAGGGGGCAGGAGGATTCAGCAGCAGAAGTATTTGAATGTAGCAGAGGCCCAACAGCATCAGCTGACCCCACCAGGACCTCTCAAGCTGAAGTGTCCTATCAGAGTTGTGCCCATCTGGTAAAAGTGGCCAGACTTTTATCTATCTGCTCCAGTGAGTGATGGGATGCGAGACATTCCTGGAGGGGTGTGAGCTCAGTTGAGCTGAAGTCTCTGTATCTGAGGCAATCTCTAAAAGGGCCAACAGCTGAAGGCATCTGCTGACAGCATTCCCAGCACTGGGGACAAGTCTTTTGATGAGACGTCTGGGAGGCACACAGGCATACCCCATGTCCACCAGAGGTAGGGTGACCATTTTTAGCAAGTGAAACACAGAATACCTAATAATTTTTGTATACATATTGCATAAAACATGCTTGTAATAATACTAAAAAAAAAAGGTTTGCTGTTTATTTGGAATTCAAATTGTACTGCAGCTGGTCTCACACTGTAACTGACACTTATCTCTCATACCATCCATTCTAGATTCCCCTTACGCTCATCTACTACCTTTGCTGGTTTATATGGTGGCCCAACCCAGACCTTACCTTCATCCTAAGAGGACTGAGCCCCTAGTCACCAAGATCTTCTCAGGTTGGGGATGCTGAACTTAGCTATTTACCCTCACAACAGACAGGAGAGTCAAAAGAGGCACCTAAGCAGATTGCCTGGGTGCCAAACATGTTCTCCCCACTTCCACTGAGTAACAGCAGCCCTAACTCTTCCTGATAATTGGGGCAAATAACCCCTGCAAGATGGTAACTCCTCTTCTTGCCTACTGGTCCCTGGACACAAACATCCTGAAGTGCCGTGGCAGTCATAGCTTAGAGTTCAATGCTCCTCTCATGTGTCCCCTGGTGAAAGTGTTCCCTAACATGCAGAGCTCATAGTTGTTGGTACAGGCAACACACATTCCCCAAGTGGGCCATTGGGAGTTGGAGTAAGCATGGCTGGTGCCATATAAAGGTCTTTGATTCATGACGTGCACTGTTCCGTGGAGTATGGTGTCCCATCATTGTAAGATATCAACTCCCAGCTGGTGCCTCAGGTATGCCTCCAGCAGGACATTCCAGTTCTCAGAAAGGGGCTGCACGGTGCAGTATGTGATACAACCAGTGGATCCCATGATCATAGTCCTCATTTGCAATAAAGTGGGTCCCCTGGTTTGATGCAATGTTATGTGAGATCCTAGGCCAGAAATTAAATACTCCATAAACTCTCAGATAGTGATATTGGTTGAGGCTCTGCAGGTAAGAAAGGCAAATCATACTCAGAAAAGGTATTTTTCCTGCCAGATCAAATTGCTGGCCTTTCCTAGAGGAAGCCTCATGTAGAATGGTGTCATATTAGAGGCTCAAGAATGGTCTCTGCTGCTGTAAATTTGGACATTCATTAGCTAAATCAGACCTCATGTTGTTGGGCTCAAAAATAGCCTACAGTATTGCCAAAGTGACTTTTTTTATTCATGCACCCATGGTATAGCACTGAAGTTAACCAGTATCAGGAGCTGGCTCATACCAACTGGCTGAGTTATTTCGTCTACTTGGTCTACTTGTTTAGTGCCTCATCCATGGTAGATGCTCTCTTGCAGGAATAATACACGATATAAAAATCTTCACACTTTTTTCCCACTCCCATGTATCTATGAATATGCCTCTACCCCAGTCCTTTTTTGTTCCTGAGCTTCTTGTCTTCTACAGGCCCTTGACCAAAAGGCCAGGCCATTTGTCACTGCCCAGGAGTCTATATGTACTCTTATCTTGAGCCACCCACATGCACTGTGCAAAGGTTCACCTACTGGGAAGATTTTCCCCTACCATGCCTTTCAAGACCACCCCTAAATGAGACTATTGTGCTGCTCTCCATTTTTTACTTGCCCCCAGATACCAAGCCAACACAGCTCAGGAATTTTTCTTCTCTATCAGCTGCTTATAAGGGATCTCCTTAATGGCTGTAGGGATCAGCTGAGGAAGGGAGTGGGACAAGAGTGGGAGATGACGTGGGGGTCTGTGCTGCCTGCTCATGCAGATTGCTTGTGCTATGGGGTTCTGCTCATGTTCAATCTGGATTTAGCACTTCCTTCTTCTAAGATTAGTACTGGTCTTGCCTGATCTGATGACTCGATAGATCTCATATGTCTTACAATGGACACTTCTGGATGAATGGTCACTTGATGTCTTATGGTCAGAGACTCTATCAGGGATCAAATGCATTTCAGAAACTACCTTTCAAAAGGAATATAATTATCCACTGTATATGGCATGACCTTATTTCAGAACTCCAAGAATGTTTTTTTGTGATTCCCCAACTGGGGCTTCCCACAGACTTAACAGAACACATTTTCCCAACACAATTTCTTTAACATCATAGGGCCCGACTGTTACAAGTGTTTTTACTGCTTTATTTTTTCCACATTGGTTCCTCTTGTTTAGGCTTTTAATGTCAGGCATTGTATTTGAGAAATTGTTGATAGAAACAATTTGGATACTAAAATTATGTTACCTTCTTCTAGAGAGGATTAAGGTATACTGTTTCTAGTCTCCTAAGGGCACAGGCACACTGAAGATCACCTTAGCTGAATTTCAGAGATTAGCATCATTCAAGCTAAACTGCAATTCCCAGCAAGGACCTCTTTGCTTCAACTTTATCCTTACATCTATAGTGCAGCCCTTAGAAGTTCTAATGTGTAGGTAGGTTCAGAACACTAATATCTTTCTTCATATCTCTGTATGGCTGTTAAAAGCTGCACTAAGCACCTCTAGTGCCTGACACACAGTATACACTCAATATATTTTTGTTAAATGAGTGAATATATGAATGACTGAATGATGAATACTTAAGTACCCATAGTGATAATTGTAATTGATAAACATCACTGACCAAAAAGACAACAATTGGTTCAAAACGTGTTTGTGTGTGTGTGTGTGGTGCATGTATGTGTGTGACTGAATTGTAATACTGCAACAATTTTCTCTGGGGACATTCATTTTCTGAATAGCTCCTGCTTAACCCTTACTACATCCAAAGACACAGCCTCTCCCACCATAAAACACACATATATTTCACTAAGAGATCTTAATAGTAAAAGAATAAAAAATAATACTCATTGGAATATTTATATAATTATCTATCAATATTGATTTTATCCATTTTATATATTCACTACAAACACAAATGTGTATGTACTTGAGAAAGAAACTGTTAATATATATTTGATAGGGAGATTTTACATGTATTAAGTTTAAATTTGATGAGAATGGAAATCTTTGGACTGTGAGCATGGGTGGGTATGGCCAATCTCCACTTTGTTGCTAGAAAGTTCTAGGACCTCAGTCCAGTTACTTTGTCTTCTAGACTTAAGTTTCCTAATCTATAAAATGAGGATGTTTGACTGGATGACTTTTATATATCTTCTAGTTCTCAGATGGTTTTATTTTTATCAAATTATATATTTGGACCCTTGAAACTTCTCACTGTAACAGTAGAAAATCAACCAAGTATGAGTAACCACTAACAAACTTATTTATAATCCTACTTATTTTGCAACTCATGGACAAAATGGCACTTGCATACATCAGAAAGTCACAAAGGTGATTTTATTTTCTAAAATGTTACAGTATCATGAAAGAGAGGCACACATACTACTTCCAGGAAAAAAAAAAAAGCCAACAGATGTTTTCCTGGTTATTTGGTTATTTCAGGTAGAAACTTCCTGTTTTCAAACAGCTTAAAATGTGATTATGATGTGGGCAATGACATTTGTTAGAGATGTATAAAAGAAAATAGATTTTAACATATAATTTCTTTGATGTAACAAAGATTAATTTACAGTGAACTTTTAAAAATAAAAAGATTAAGGTATTCTAGTATTATATTCAGAGAATGAATAAGGAAATCATGTAATGCTGTAATGGAAGATTAACTTTAATGATTTGTGAGCATTTAAATGATGATTATATTCACATAGATTATCATATGCCACATTACTCATTCAGTTTATGACTGTAATTCAGCTTTTTATTCTGGTTACAAGGAATTCTGTACAATAACTAATTGAACCCAAGTCCAAATTTGTATATAAGGAAGAAAAACCACCCTAACACTTAAATTTTGCATTGACTACATTATAGGCAGGAAAAAAGAAGCAAAATAAAAGTGTCTACATTACTTGTGTCTCCGTCAGTAAGTAATTGCCCTTGAACATTCTTCGTTCTTTACCTAACTTAAGTATCTCAACTAACCAAACACCCAAAACTCCATCAAACAAAACACCAAGAAAATACTCACCTTCACAAGAAGGAAGAGATTATGTTCTTAGATGTGTCCTCCTTTTCCTATGAAATTTAAAAGCACTATTCATTCATTTATACACAAAATTTATTAGAAATTGTGACAAAAATTGCTACATGCTCACCCATTTCCTCCTCCTCCTCCTGTATAGATAGCTATGTCACATCTCCCAGACTCCTTTGCGTTATGCCTAAATGAATGGAACATAAGCAGAAGTGATAGCCTTCAACCCCAGGCTTAGAAAATAAAACCTTCCCCATATGATCCCCTTTTTAATTCTCTTCCTTTTAAAACCCTAAGCTCCATGAGGGCAGATACTGTCTTTCTTGTTCACAGGTATATTTTGGAACATAATTTATGCCGGTAGATGGCAGATGGCACACAATAATTACTGTTACTTATTGTCTGAGTGCTTCCATGTGCCCATGTTATAGTATGAGGAAATGTCAGAAAACCAGCCCAGTTAGGTATATTGTAAAAACATCAGAAAGTCTTTATCCCTGGGGAAGTATCAAAGGTTTTTAAACAGAGAAATAATGGATCAGATTTGTGATTTTAAAAGATGTCCTCAGCAATAATGAGGTAATATCTAGTGAGGGGCAAGGCTTCAGTTGTTTTTTCTTGTTTTTTTCCTTAAATTACTATGAGACTAAAAGACATGCTTGGGTTTTTTGTTTGTTTGTTTGTTTTGAGTTAGAAATTTTGATATTCTTACATCTGTAGAATAGGACTTCACACCTCATGTATTTTCTAAAGCATAAATCAACTCATGTCACTCCTTTGCTCTCAAAATTGCAGTGGCTTCTCAGGACCCTTAGGAGAAAATCCAATAAAATCTATGATGTAGAAGGTTTCACACATCCAGTTCCTGTCACCTCTCTGACCTCACTTCCTCTGTCTCAATCTCTGCACAATGAGCTCCAGCCAAGCAGGAATCACAGCTCAGCCTTAAAGCAGTGAGCATAGTTCTGCCCCAGGGCCACAGTTCTTCTGTTTCTTCCTCCAGAAATGTTCCTCCTTATTGGTACTACTTAGGATACAGTTTCAACAGCTGTAATGAAGACCCACAATAAACAATGTCTTAAGCAAAATGGGTATTTAAATTATATCTCATGTAAATGTCCATATCGAGAGTTCAAGGTAAGTATACAACTCTGCAATTAACAGGGACCAATATCACCCTGCCATCCTTATATAGTTTCCATCCACCTGTCTAAAGTGACAGTTCACAGCATCATATCTGCTTCCACCAGCAGAAAGGGAAGAAGAGCACAGGGAAGGTACACACTTGCATTTTACCACATGACACAATGGTTGGACACGTTATTTCCATTACTCCATTACTATGGAGTAATTCCTTGGATAGCTCATTTGGCACCTCCTGGTTCTACTCTCTGAGAGAAATTTCCTTATCACTGTCCTCCATGGCCCCTGGCTTTGCATTTAGAAGATTCTTCCTGGTTTATTATCTTTCATGGCTACCTCTGAAATGTGCTTAGGAGAGTATGTTCAGTGTGTTATTTAAAGGGAAATGTGTAGATTTCAATGAAATAATTACTAAGAAGAAAGCCTAGAATAGAGAAAACTCAATATCATTTTGAAAAATTAGAAGGTATTTAAAAGAAAATATATAGATAATAAGGATAGAGGCTGAAATTTAGGAAATAAAAAACAAAAAATGTAGAAAAGATAAATTAAAATGAAGGGTTTCTTGTTTTTGTTTTTGGGAAGACCAATAAAATGCTATACCAATCAAGTGTTTAAAAAATCAGAAAGAAAAAATAAGTATGGAGAAAAGAAAGGAAACATACAGTCACAGATAGATAAAATTATGAGTAAATACTACATATAAATATATGGCAACAAATTTCAAATTCAAATGATTGTTTTCTTGTAAAAAGCTGCACATACGTATGTATATATTCGCAAGCTGCTACTCAAGATGACAGTGTCCTGTCTAAAATGCACTCAACTCTATGCCTTTTCCCTGCTTTATTTTCCTTCATTATACTTGTCATTGCCAGATATTATGTTATATATGTATTTGTTTTTCTATTTATTATCTTCCCACAAACACAAATTTAACTTGCCTGAGGGCTGGCATTTCATTTGTCTTGCTCACCAGTTTTTCCAGTGATTAGAGCAGTTCCTAACACAGAGTAGGCACACAACGAAATACTTATTAAATCAATAAAAACATATCCTTTGTGTTTTCTGATGCATTTTTTTTAAAAAATATGTTCTTTCCTACTAATTGACACATCGTAGAAAATAGTTCATGTGTAATTTGAAAGCCTTACTTTTGCAAAACTGCCTCCAAATTGAGATATGAAAAAAATTTAGGAATAGACTTCTTCAGTTCCCAAAGAGAGGTTAAAATCACATTTTACTTGAATTTTTCTTCCCATATATAATGTAAGTGCACTTTTCTGCACAGGCTAAAGCAAACTGCCTCACACCCCATATTAGAGAACTGGGCCTATTTAAGGGAAGAAAATCCATTAAATGAGAAAATTAGTATCGTAAGCTTCATTTCTTTCCGGATAAAAATAGAACTACTATTAAAATCTCATAGAAAGCATATTCCTAATAAGAATTCTACAAACATTGCTTCCAAAAGAATTCAAGGAATTTACTAGACATGGCCTTCACTATAAATAACCATTAATGCCCACAATTCAGCATTCAAATGAGTTGTTTGTAATATTTTCTTTCAAAGAATTGCAGCACTTAACTTACTGAAAAGGACACTACATGAAATTGGGGGGGGGGGGGTACTCCCCTATTAAAATGTGTAAAATTTTCTTCCTTTCAGAATATCTAAAAATAGGATAAAACTTGTAGACACCTTAATAAAGAATATTCACTACCCATTTACACACAAAAAAAGCTGAAAACAGTTACTGTTCTTTCTAAATGAGAGATAAGGAAGATGGCTGTTTCAGGCCTTGGACAAGGCCCAACATAATCGCTCTACTCTATCCCTCTCAAACCAATAGGTTCCAGTGCCTGGAGGAGGAGAACAAGGCTTTGGGCGCCAGTGGAATCCTGAAGGACAGAGATGTATAGACGAGAGTCAAGGTAAGAGCAGCAGAGAACTGAACTGAGAATTAAAGCCAACTCTTGATTTCAAAGAGAGCCTGGCTTACACCTAGTCATGGTACTGTTTGTTCCTTGGAAAATAACCTAATTTCCCCCAAAGAACAGAGAAGCCAGATGGACAAGTTGAGTTCTCTGTTATTGTCACTGAAAGAGTACCAGCTTTTGAGGAGAAAAGGGAACACAGTGAACAAACTGCTTGCAAGTGAACCACTAGCCCATGAAAATAGCAACCACTGTGCCTCTCACTGTAACTATCAGTGATGTTAAGGCACTCTGGACACCAGACAAAAGACCCAGAGACTGGAAAGTGATCCTGTATCCAAAAGAGAGACAAAACAAACTTATCCTTAAATAATTTAGACTGCTCAAGTATGAATGCAGTATCTTAATACCCTCTATCCTCACCTCCCCGCAAAAGATTCAGGAAATTCAAGTTCAGCTCACAAACAAGTTTGGAAAAATAAAGCATATCACAATTTCTGTTCAACATTGTACTGGCAGACATAGAACACTAAGGCAAGAAAAGTAAATGCAAGGTATAAAAAATAGAAAAATTGAAAGAAGAAACCTGAAAAATCAGAAAAGGAATATAACATTATTTGTAGATAATATGATAGTATTTTATAAATTCTGTAAAATCTACAGAAAAAAAAATTTAAGCTGTAAGTAAATTTAGCAAGATTGCCATAGAAGATCATTTTTTATAAGTATTGTGTTTCTATGTGCCATCATCTGACATTACAAAATAAAATATTTAAATGGTACCACTTAGATCAGCATCAAAAATCAAATACATCCATAGAATATAAAGCATCAAGAGTAATGATGTGTCAATATAGATTCATCAATTGTAAAAAATGTACCACTCTGGAGAGGATTAGGCATCAGGGAAATTAAAACCTAAATGAAATACAACTGCACAAATGCAGTATGGATAAAATGAAAAGATAGACAATATCAAATATTGGCAAGGTTGCAAAGCAATAGGAGCTTTCACACTCTACTGGTAGGAAGATAAATTGGCACACCACATTAGAAAATTGTTCAGTGGTATGGACTAAAGCTGCACATGAACACGCCCTATGACAATGCTATCACACTACTACATATATACCCAGAAGAAATTCACATATACGTACATCTAGAGACATATGTAAGTACATTTATAACAGCATTATTTGTGAGAGCCAGAAACTGGAAATGAGTCAAATATCCATCAACAGCAGATTAGATAAATAAATTTTAGTAAATTTATCCAATGGAAAACTAGAGAGCAATAAAAATAAACTAATAGAGAAATGTATTAACAAAACTCTAAAAGAAGTTAAAAACAATAGATTTGATATATTATTTTATGTAATTAAAATATTATCTAATTACATAAGCCTATTATATAATGTATAAAATATTGACTATTATAAAATATTATGTTTACAATATTATAATTATATACATGTCAAAGATTTTTTCAACATTGGACAAAATCATCTTAAAGACCATATGAAATAATAAATGTTAAAAAGAGGCAAAAAAATATGAAATAGTAAAAGTTAAGGGGAGATTAGCCTGACCAATTATTTAAGTGATTATACTGCCTTACTAGATGTTAAAACTAATATAATCAAAACCATGAGCTGTTGGTATAAGAATATGCAAATAAATCAGAGAAACAAAATAGAGATCCCCCAACACCCAACAATAGTATCTTAATTCAGTGAGAAAGAAGATAGTTTACTGAATCTGTGGTGCTGGCAAACTCCAAATCACAGCATAAAACAAACAAATTTATTAAAGACTTAAACGTAAAAATAAAAATATTAGAAGAAAACTTAAGAAACTGTATTTGAAACCTAGTGTCTGAAAAGACTTTTATAACCAAGACAGGAAATGGACTTTTTGCAACTTGGTATTAAAAAATCAAAAAGGAAAGAGGTGAGAAAGTATACAATTAAGCAAGAGTTTCTCAGAATTGACACTACTGACGCTGTGGGCTGGATACGTCTTCATACAGGAGCCTATCTTGTCCAGCATAAGATTTTGAGCAGCATCACTGGCCTCTACCCACCAGATGCCCATAGCACTTCCCACACTTCCTGTAAGTCATAACAGTTGAAAATATCTTTAATCATTGCCAAATGTGCGTCACTGTGATAAATCCATGTCATAGGATGTTAGCTAATCCCAAAAAGAATGCATTAGCTTGCCTGATAATATTTAGCTGGCTCAGATGGAATATCACAGCACAGAACTACTGTAACACGAGAAAAAATGCAGAAAAATGTCCATGACATAATCTTATTTTTGTATCAGAAAGGAAAAAAAAGTGTGTGTGTGTGCTGTTTTTCATCCTTTATGTTTATATATTTAAAAAATAGATAGATAGTAATTATTGAGTTCTTTGTTTTTAAAAGAAGAAGCATAATATGAAATGTCAAGTTAAAGTTTTGGGGTATTTTTTGGAATTCAAAAAGAGGGTCTTTATGGAAGTTCAATTTTGAATAAGTAAATTGACCAGAAGTTAGTAATAACATACTAGCTAGTATGATTCTTTAATCAGTTTTTGACACTAAACCACCACCTATATTTGGGAATAAATATTTTATGTCCTAGGG
Organism: Balaenoptera physalus; assembly: GCF_965194825.1. NCBI lineage: Eukaryota > Metazoa > Chordata > Mammalia > Artiodactyla > Balaenopteridae > Balaenoptera > Balaenoptera physalus. The sequence goes on along the minus strand of NC_138892.1, from coordinate 37,598,672 downwards.
TGTCCAAAACAATCCAATTTAATCCTCCATTAAATTATGTTTCTTTCAAACAAAGGATATTTAACTACCAGATGTTTTGATACTTTAAAAATATTTTTATAAATAAATTCACCATTTAGAAAAAACACATCTTTTATCAAGTCATGATCCCTATTTTGAATCAGAAAAAATTATTACCTGAAATTATTTTAATATACTTGCCAAGTTCTATAAAAAGACATCAAAACATTTGCTAACATTACCTGTGAAAAAAAGATGTTCTTAACTTGAATGATTGCTTAAAATTGCCAACATTTTTACAGTGTCTGTCTATCATATATCATGATTTTCTCAGATAATCTCCAATTTTCAGATGAAGGAACTAAAATTAATAAAGGTTAAATAACTTGCCCAAGAACACATACTTAATAAGTAAAGGGATTGTGATTGCTACCTAGTTCTGTCTGATTCTAATGTATAAATCATTGTATTAAACAAATATCATGACAACAAGCATATTAGTTAGATTCTTTGTTCTCACCCTATAGGGATGGAACTAGATCCAATAAAATGAAAGTTTTAATAGAGAGGTTCCAAAACCCTCAGGAACCACTTGCTGTAGTGAATATTTGCCAACTGACTTCCCAGCATCCATTCTTCCATTCCATGTTCTCAAAAGCTACTAATTGCTTTTGGGGAAATATATTAGTTTCTAATTGTTGAATTTAAAAAATGAGCACAGGAGAAGCTCTTTCAGAATGTCAGAGAAGAAAACCTTTCAAAATTCATTACTCCATAAAGGCAATGAGAACACTATCAGAAATTGTCAGAATCTAAATTTCAGAACTCCTGAAATTAAACAGAAGGCTTGTAATCATCCAAGGAGCATGTATTCAAGAAAAAGGGCTGAATCTCAGTGAGAACAGTGAGTTTCATGGCCTCTTAACTTGCTTTATTCCCATGACCCTCTTTTTAGTTCCACCATAGTCTTGAAACTAGCAGACTCACACCATGGTAGGTATGCAAGCCAAAAGCCTAGCAGACACTGAAGGGGAAAGAATTGTTTTGAAGCTTCCTCAAGAGTCTAATTCCTAGAGAACTGTCACTATTTGACATGTCTGTCATTTCTCTGGAAAAGCCCCATTCACAGGACTCATCTGTATTTTACCTAAGCTTGCTCAGTGGAAAGAGCCCTATCCTCAGGGAGTTTGTTAAAAAACAATCAAATGACAATAGATAGTAACTCAAATCCACGTGAAGAAATAAAGAACACCACTAAAGGTAACTACATAGGTAATATAAAATACAGTATATATGTATTTTTGTTTGCACTCTTTACTCCTGCTATCTGATTTAAAAGACAACATAAAGCCATAATTATAAAATTTTGTTAATAGGCTTATAATATATAAGAAGTATTTTGCATGACAAGAATAGCACAAAGAAGTAAGGTTGGGAAAGGCACTATTTAGGAGCAAAGTTTTAGTATAGTATTAAAATTAAGTTGTTATTAATGTGAAGCAGATTAAGATGCTAATTATAATCCCCAGGGCAACTACTAAGAAAATAACTTAAAAAATATATAGTAACAGAAACAAGGGAAGTAAAATAGAACACTAAAAGTTATCTATTTAATGGAAAAGTATATGATGACTTCTTAGATATGTTCTCTTCTACAGGTTTTACAGTTTTACATTTAGATTTATGATTTGTTTTGAGTTAATTTTTGTACAGTGTAAGGTCAGGTCAAGGTTAATTTTTCTGCCAATCAGTGTCCAATTGTTCCAGTGGCATTTGTTGAAAAGGTTATTCTTTCTTGAATACTTTTGCTCCTTTGTCAGAGAGAAATTGGTCATGTTTTTGTGGGTATATTTACATTTTCTATTCTATTCTATTAGTACATGAGTTTATTCCTCCACTAATACTACACTGTCTTAATTACTGTAGCTACATGGTAAGTCTTAAAATTGAGTAATAGGATTCCTCCAACTTTATTCTTGTTTTTCAAAATGGTTCCAGCTATTTTAATTCCTTTGAACTCCATAAAATTTTAAAATAAGCTTGTCTTTATCTACAAATAATGACATTTTTTAAGACTTTTCCTTAAAGAATGAAGAGGGAGTATAATATACATGAGTTTCAACATCTTGATGTAGAAAGTAGTGTTGTACATTAGAAAGCACTTTAACAAAGAGCTAGTCAACTAAAGATTAAGATCTAGTTTTGTCACTTATTAGCTACCTGACTTTGGGCATATAATTTACTTTCTCTGATTTTCAGTTTCTTTATCTGGAAAGTGAGTAGGTGGGTAGTAGGCTTATAAAAAAACTGAGCTCCTTATATAATGGAATCAGTTTAAATACTATCTGTAGATTGATGGTAATCAACAATCCCTCACAGTTGCAGCTGAGGTCTGCAACTAGATACATTAAGCTTGTATCAAAATGTTTATGAAAATAACGTGAAAGTAAGTAAAATTCTGAATAAAAAATTGTGATTAGAAAATAAAGAATAGCAAGCTAGGCATGGAGAGAGGCAGATTATTCACTATTAGTGTGGTAATATTTGCATAAGGTGACCTGCTACCTCAATTTATTGAATTGAAAATGCCAGTGATTGCAACAGCACTATCAATTTTATGTTCCACTAAGAAAGAAAAAAATGCTATCGACTGTAATTATAAAAACATCGTCTAATTTTTTTAGGTATTAAAATATGGAAACAATGTGCAACTTAAAATCAGCGAAAGAATACAATTCCTTCAAGCCTTCGAACCTGTCCTTGTAGTAAATTGGACAAATTGAAATCGTGGCTCTGCCACATATAAGTTGTATGACCTCTGGAAAGTTATTTGATCTCTCCAAGCCTCAGTTTGTTCATCTTAAAAAAATGAGGATAATAAGAGTAAACTGCTTCAAAAAACTTTACAGGTTAAAAAGTCAGTGCCTTCAAAATGCTTAACGTTGTACAGAACTGTAACAAACAATAGCTAATTCACTGGTACTTTAAGGGTTATTATTAGAAAGAACCACTATTATTGGGCCCTGGTACAGATTAGTAGTTTTTCTTACTAGAAGCTGGGCATGTTTTTCCTGTTCCCTTATCTCTGTCAGAGCTCAGGACCTCAAGCATTCTTACTTCCTCAAATTTTTTGTTTTCCAGTATTTCCTAGAAATCTAGCTCTAGCCTTTAAAATCTCCAGGTAAATACCTTAACAACTTTATATCTCCTTTCAATCTTTATTTGGAGTAACATTTAGCCTTCAGTGAATACTCAGTGTACTCTTGTATGTTTTCTTTATTGTACTTACTTAAAACCTTCATACTAAACAGGAAGTAGCTATACAGGTAGTTCATAGGAGATTGTTTATGCTAGCATTTCCTAAACCTTGCTCTTTCAACAATTCTTGCTGTAAATACAAATACAGATTCTGGGAGCACACTGCTTTAGCTGATTGGGATGGAACCCTAATATCTTCCTTCTCTGGAAGCTGGCCAGTTGACCTTGCTAAATAGTCATGTCTGGTAACCCCTTGTTTAGGCCTCCCAGGATCTTCCCTGTGAAGTCCCCAGACCACCTGAATCAGAATCACCTAGATTGATAAGAACATTTCCAGGTCAGAGTGTTGGCTTCAGAGCATGTACTATATTTTTATGACTGTACATGTATTAGTTTTTGCTTACATATTGCTTGTATCCTCACTGGACTGTAAGCTCCATGAGGGTAGGGACTATAATTGTTTTTTTCACTAATTTTCTAGCACCTTTACTCTAAGAAGGAAAAGGTGTGGAAACGGGGTTAGAGATAGTGGCACAGATTACTCAGGAAATGTTTGTTCATAGGAATCATCTTTTGTTTGCGTACAAAGAAATCTGTAACTTATCACCATATAACTTATACAATGAGATACAATTTAATAATGTTAAGTGAGATAAGTCTGAAGGATACTTTTCTAAAAGAGAAGCCAAAATTTATTTACTGTTTACTAATTAGTCCTTATGATAATAGAGCTTAGCAGTTAAGGCAGTTAGCTTAAAATTAGAATTGAGTACATTTTGGTCACTACCAATTGCCAGCTTTGACCTTCAGTATTTTATTTAAGCTATCTAAGCCTGAGTCTGAATAGTCTTTAAAAAAGACCTATAGGATAAATATCACATGATCATCTTAATAGATGCAGAAAAAGCATTTGACAAAATTCAACACCAGTTCATGATAAAAACTCTTGACAAAGCTGGTGTAGAAGGAACACATCTCAACATAATAAAGGTCATTTATGACAAACTCATAGCTAACATTATACTCAATGGTGAAAAACTGAAAGCTTTTCCTCTAAAATCAGGAAAATGACAAGGACGCTCCCTCTCGCCATTTCTATTTGACATAGTATTGGCCATAGTCCTAGCGATAGCAATCAGAAAAAATAATAGTAATAAATAAATGGCATTAAAATTGGAAAGGAAAAGGTAAAACTGTCCCTGTTTGCAGATGGCATGATACTATATATAGAAAACCCTAAAGTTTCTACTAAAAAAACTATTAGAGCTAATAAGTGAATTCAGCAAGGATATTACTCAGCCATAACAAAGAATGAGATTTTGCCATTTGCAACAACATGAATGAACCTGGAGGCTATTATGCTTAGTGAAGTAAGTCAGACAGAGAGAGACAAATACCATATATTTTTATTTATATGTGGAATCTAAAAAATAAAATGAATGAATATAACAAAACAGAAACAGACTCCTAGATACAGAGAACAAACTAATGGTTACCAGTGGGGAGAGGAGTCGGGGGAGGAGCAAGATAGGAGAAAGATTAAGAGGCACAAACTACTAGGTATAAAATAAATAAGATATAAGAATGTAATGTACAGCACAGGGAATATAACCAATTATTTATAATAACTTTAAATGGAGTATAATCTATAAAAACATCAAATCACTATGTTGTACACCTGAAACTAATGACGTTGTAGATCACTATATTCAATTTTTTTAAAGTAAGACAAACAAACAATAAAAACTGTAAATGATAACTCATAGGCCTGTTTTTAAGAATCAAATAAAATAATGTATATAAAGAACTAAACATAGTATCTGGCACATGGTAAGCTCTCAAATGTTGTCTTTTATGATTATTCATCTTGGAAATTAATATATTTAACCATGCTGAAATTAAGCATTTTGGCCTTTATCTTATTTTAATTATCAGCATTATTCATTCTAATTGCCATCACAAATATAATTGAGTAGTGGTGAAATTTCTGGGAAAAGAGTTAAAAATGCCAAGGCAATTTGAGATCACTTTCTTCATAGCTTATTTTTGAACTGTTTTTCTTTATGTACATATTAACAGTAGAAAATTGGAAATCACTAGCAACTTTTTTTTTGCCTGGGAAACAAGAAAATTAGCCAATCTGATAATTATTGCTATTATAAATAATTTTGTTCCCATATGTATATCTGTGCTACTGTGTAAAGAAAAGGAAAAGAAAATGAAGAAAAACGAAGAAGGAAAGAAAGAAATGAGGAAAACCAGTTAAGGATGCCAATGACTCACTAGTGTCAGAATATATTATGAGATATTGTGGATCTGTTGTTGGGAAAATGAACTCCATTTGCAGAACACACTTTCTCAGCATGGCCACTGCAGAGGAGATAATAACAGAAGCTTTGCATTCTCATTTTACAATATATTAAGTGGAACGAAACTCAAATAAGTGACTCAAAAATCTGCTCCTTCCACTATAAAATAACGTTTCTTAAATTCAAGAGTTTGTGTTTTGGGAATCAGCCACTGTAGAATATTTTACCAGAGTCACTTAGTATTGATAAAATTCTCCAAAGAAGATTCATTGCTACTAAAATGTTTACAATTTATCAGATATGATGGATCCAACTATTCACCAGCTCTCTTATTTTGATTAACCTTATATCCTCCAACTAGGAATAATTTTAAGAAATTGAAACTAGTTGGCTATATAGTTATATAAAAGCAGCAGCTCAACTTCTATCTCATTGTGGTAGATTGTTAACACTAACCACTCCCAGTGAGTCACACTTTCCAATATTCATAATCTTGTGTGGTCCCCACATTGACTCTGGGTTTAGCCATCGGACTTGCTTTGGCCAATGGATATCAGCAAATGTGACAGGCTTAAGTACTTATGCACGGAGCTTCCCCTCTTGGAATGCTACCTCTACCATGTGAGACAGAGACCAGCCTCCAGTCAGTCCTTGAGGTGAGTACATCTACATGAGTGAACCACAAGAAACCAGCAGAAGAACAACCCACCCAAACCACAGAATCATGAAGAATGGTTAAATTACTATATTAAGTCACTAAGTTATGGAGTTATTTGTTTGCAGCAATACATTACTGATACAGAATTTGGTACTAGAATTGGGGAACAAAACTTGGAACATGTGACATTACTTTTGAGACTGGGCAGTGGGCAGAGGCTGCAAAGGCAGCAAAGAAATGGTATAGTTGAATGAGTCACAAGGAATCCAATACTAGAGACTGAAAGCATGGTGAGCTGTACTTTTGTAGTAGCAAAACAATTGGTAAATTTGTTATCCACAGTAACTTTAATATATAAAATATTCCTAGTGAACTTGAGGATTTAGGCTGACCAATTTCCAAGCTGAATGTTGGAATTGTCCATTAGATTCTTTTAGCAACATATGATAAAGGAAGAGAAGAAGAGCCCCAAGAAATAACTGCTTAGTGTGTGAACAGAATTTGGTGTGACATTTTAACTAAATTTTAAGCATGGGGTTAAACGAATGCATTTAATTCTGGCCCCAAATCCTCCTGAGGTCAGGCTTGAGGTTAGGAATTCTTAAGAAGTACTTTTTTGCACTCCACCAGAACAAATCCCAAACAGACAACTATCATCAGTGTACCTTTTTGTAGTGTGTTTTTGGTTTGGGGGGTTTTATTTGTTTGTATGTTTGTTTGTTTGTTTTAGGTTTACCCAATGAAGATATCACCTTTAGGGATCCTGATTTTGTGAAGGGATTTTCCTATCTAACTTCCATCCAAAGTGTGCTGTGTCTCTCCCTACCAGGGCCACAGAGGTTGCATAGATGTTTCCAGGATGAGTTCTGTTTTAATGATATTCACCTTTCTGGATTCACAGCTTTTCCATGTATGTTACCTCTGAGATTTTTTTCTTATGTTCTCATTCATTTATCTATGAATAGATACAGGGAAGGATCACTTTGGTAGGACCTGAACATTGTATAATTTGGAGGAGACTTGTTAAGAAAAAGGATACCGAAGAATAAATACAAATTTGCTAGGACCTTAGAAGGGGCCCTGAAACTTAAGCTTCAATAAACTTCATAGTAAATCTCCCTGTGGCTTATATTTTTTAAATATTTTATTTATAAATTTTAGGTTGCATATGAAAAGGATATCTCTAGGCTTCTGATGTATTATGTTACTGGAAATGAAAGTATAGTTACTGTTCAGTATGTATTTTCCCTGTTTGATTGTATCTCTGTGAATATAGCAGCTGGGACTGTCTAGTTGACTGATATGTCCTCAACACTGGATGCTCAGTAAATGTTTGATGAATGAATGTTTGAATTGACAATAAATTGAACTTATTTTATTGGTAAGATATCTCTATACAAAAAAATGAAATGGAACATAGGAGTACAGAATTAAATAAGTAAAGGTAAAAATTCATTCAATAACCCAACGGTAGATTATGCCAGCTAGAAAGTTAGCAGATTTGAGTCAAGAGGCAAATCTTTTGAAATCATATTGTTCTAAAGAGGCCACCCTTAAATTCTTGGAACTATGAAGTCGGTCAATATACACTCCCTCAACATTTCCCATCCAAATTTTCTTCCATGTTATAAGATTAGGAGCTCTTGAGAGTTAATGAGAATATGCAGTTCTTTTGAAGAGGAAAATAAGCCTCTGTAGACGTGCCTCCTACCCACATCCATAACAAAGTAAGTTAGCCCTTTGTTCAGGTAAGAATATTAATTCAGGTTTTAGAATCATAGAAGAATGACAGCTTTACCCCTTCACATCTGATGGTTAAAGTTGTCAAGAGCACTTGTTAAAGACTATCTTAAAATATAGATATACGAGAATGACAGTTTCATGAGATGGTAAGTCACCGTTCAGCTGGATTTGGTCAATTCTGTCTCTGTAATAAATTAGACATGGGTCACATGAAGTACCTGAACCATAATAGCTTAGTGTCCCATAGAAATGCCTTGACTGAGTTATTTGCTATTCCTTCCTCTGATTTAATGCTCTGCTCTAAACCTTTATAAGAGGTCAAACAAAAACTCTTTATCTGACAGTGTTTTTATTCCTTTGATATGAACAAAAACGAAGATATTATCAAATCTACAGGCTGCCCATTATGCATAAATCTCCATGATATATGTCTCACTAAATTTATTTCCAAGAAATAATTTGCCCCTGCAGAGGAATTTTTATGCCTTTGATATCAGACATGAATATTACTTAGCCCAGTATGTTTCCTTTTTTGCCTTAGCTGCCAGGAAACTAAGCCAAATTTTGTGCCCAGCAGTAGTAATGAGGTCATCTGAGAAATCTGGTGACATAAACTCCTTATGCTTCTCTAAGCTTGTCTCTCTTCTTTTTTTATTCTGTTATTGAATTTGACATAATTTAAAACTGTATATTTCATGTCTAAATCATTTGAAGGGAGGTGAGGTTCAGATAAGAAAGCAAATAATATACATTTTAAAGAGCTGTATTAGCCATTATGTCTTCTGTTAACAAAAAATACAGATGGAATGTGACCTATCAGTTAAAATTTTCCTGATGTAATTCAGTTATACATCTCATATCTTTATATTAATATTATTCATCAATCTATTCTTTCAAAAATAATGAGTACCTACAACAGGCCTATTTAAAGAAGATTGTGCCAAATACTGTGGTGGGAAAATTATAAAGGTACTATTCAATCCTTTAAACTAAAAATCTAGTCAGAGAGATGGCAATCTAAAATTTAAGTAATACCAAAGGCATATAACTATCAGTCAAAAGTCCAACATGTTCCAGGAAATGAGCTCAGTAATTCAATCAGATCTATATGGGGTCATTATTTCCTAGTCCCCAGTGAGATGTATACCTGCCACTGGAATTTATCCTCCAATCAACAAATTACACCTTTACTGGCTTGTGGCTTTATCTTTTCAGTATATTTTAGAGTTGTTCTAATGATAGAGCCTGTTAGACCTAGAGTACTAGCCTTATTAACCCAGCTTGAATTAAAAGCTTGTCTGAAAGAAAATAAGATATTAGTTTAAAAAGAAAGACCCTAGCAGAATAAACAAACCAAATTGATTGGCAAGTGGCCTCTCAAACTGAGGAAAGCATGATATGAGTCATTGACTCTCAATGAGGGAGAATCCAGATGGACTAGTGTTTATTCTACCACACAGTGCTTTGATCAGGGTTATAACAAATCAGCTCAATACAAGGCAGCATATAATGCAATATGCCTATGTATGACAGTATATGATGACATTTTATTGTCATTTATTAGCTTGCATCTCTGTCTCCCCCCCACTAGATAAGGAGGGAAGAACTTTCCCCAGTCTTTCTCAGCATAGTATCCCTAATGCTTAGAACAGTGAAAGACACATAGTTGATAAATGCTGTTGATGAAAAGAATTACATGCTAAATGATTGATACAAAGTATAAACAATGCAGCAGTCTGGAAGAAAAGAGGATTCTACTATCCTGGAGTGTCGTCTTAGGTTAGAATCCCCCCCACATAGACAAGGATTTGAGAGTAAACAGTGCGTTGGGGAGGTAATCATAAGAAGCACTGGTAAGGAGGCAGAAACATGAGATGGGGAAGAGAGGGAAGCCAAGAAGGGGTACGTTATCTAGTGGGTTCCCATGGCCAGTTCCCACTGTGATCAACTGGGGAACTCTAAGAGACGCTAGACTATAACTCAGAATTATTCCTCCTGACAGGGGAGAAAAATGGAGTGTTTATCCTCCAACTGCCATCTAACCTTAGCTAAGGGTGGGTGCTGGGAATATTAACCACCACCTCCTCCAGGATGTGATTTCTGCCCTGTGTGAACTGAGAGAGAGAGAACCAATGGTTCTTGCACTAGGATGCATTGAAATAATCAGTGCAAAGGAGACATGAGTGGGGTACCAACAGTGTGTACTAAAAATGTTAACAAAATAGGGGAGTTAAAAGTAACAGTATAAATTAGCTATTTAACCCAATGCAGCTGAAAAATGAATAGGATTCAAATCGACAAAAGAAGAGGAAAGCAAGAGACAGAACAAGCGAGGCATATTTGGGAAACCAAAGAGAAAACCAAACCTAATGGACTGGAGGATTGGTGAGAGTTAGTTTTAAAGATCCATTGGTTCCAAATCACGTGGGTCTTAAAGGTGACCAAGGACTTTGGACTTTATTTATCCTGTAAACAAAGGAAACCCTGGAAGATTTTCAAATATAAGAATAAAATGAAGAAACAGAATAACAAGGATTAATTTGTCAGCTATAAATAGGAAGAAATGGGATATTGAGATCTTGAAGTGTTGATCAAATGATATTATAATTCAGGTTTGAGGAGCCTGGATTGGAGTGGGGGAATTAAGGCAGGAAACAACAAAAAGATGAATAAGACATAACGGATTAACTAAACACAGAGCAGGAAAGAAGGAGGAGCCTAGGGAGGAGCCCAAGATTGTCAGAGTTCAAATTAGTTGGTCATGGCAATTGTGCGTTCTTGAATTAGTCCTAAATTATAGGACTAATTAAAACCTAATTTTTTTTTTAAAGACACCAGTTGTACTTGAACATTTGTTACTTTTTTTAAATTAATTAATTTGTTTATTTATTTATTTTTGGCTATGTTGGGTCTTCGTTTCTGTGCGAGGGCTTTCTCTAGTTGTGGCGAGCGGGGGCCACTCTTCATCGCGGTGCGCGGGCCTCTCACTATCGCGGCCTCTCTTGTTGCGGAGCACAGGCTCCAGACACGCGCAGGCTCAGTAGTTGTGGCTCACGGGCCCAGCTGCTCCGCGGCATGTGGGATCTTCCCAGACCAGGGCTCGAACCCGTGTCCCCTGCATTGGCAGGCGGATTCTCAACCACTGCGCCACCAGGGAAGCCCAAAACCTAAATTTTACATTAGATATTTTTTAGAAATTTTACTAAATTTGTATAAATTGTCTGGTTTTGATATCATTTCAAAAAGTTAAAGTGTGGTTTTCACAAATCTAACAATATGACTCTGGTAATTCATAGTAATGACATAATGATTAAGAAAGTTGATTCTGAAATATTTTTCTATATGTATTTATTTATTTTTCTATATTTTAAAGTTCAATTATCATGGAATTATTGAATAAGATTATAAAACTCCTTATATTTACCTCTTTTTATTAAATTGAGAAAACTTTTTCTTTGCAATGATATTAAGAAACATTAATTAAATACCTACACTGTGGCAAGCTCTATGCTAAGCTATAGGGTCACAAGTGGATTGCTTGATTGGTTGATTAGAGAGCTAGTTGTTAAACATTTAAACACCCTCACTGAATAATTGGAAGCAACTATTTAGAAATTGCAACTAAACATTCTCAGATGCAAAACTATGAATGGCAAATGCACTATTGAATTTTTCAAATGTTATTTGGGATTGAGCAAAACAAATTGTTCTGGCTTTCCAAAATGCTCTTTAAAAACCACCTGTTGTATGCATCTGTTACCATATGTGTATATTTATACATTTTACAAGTGAATATGTACACGAAATACTTGTACATGTTACCCTTTTTTCCCATTTTTCCAGGTGTGCCAAGAAGTGAAACTAATAGTTTTTGCCAAACTTATGTCATCTACCTCAGAATATCTAGGGATTGTCATTTGGCTATGGTTTTTGTTTTCAGTATTATTGCAAATTTTAATTTTTCATTCCTGTCTTTATAAGTTTTTATAGAGAGGTGGGGAGAAGTTGCACTGGGGGCTTCTAGCCAGATGCCATTTCAAATGTCATATAACTAGCAAGTCTTTTTCATCTGTTTTAAACCTAAGGAAAATTTTCAAATAAGGCAAACATATTAAATTTTAATTGAGGTTCATATTTGACATTGGTGAGTTTAGTCTGTGTATGCACAGAATTACTTGGTGCCAATCTATTGTATCATAAAAATGAATATTTTAGGGCAAATAAAAGACTGTGCTGTAAAACCCCTTTACATGGTGAAGGTAAGTTATTGAGTGATCCTACTGTACTATATTATTACATTATAGACTGTTAGCCAGCAACCTAAACTATAGCGTTGAGGTATTGTAATATTTTGTCTGCATGCAGGGTACAGAGCTGACACATTCATACCTCTCCCTTGACTCTATAGCTAGTCTTTCAGGTAGTAACAGATAGCATATCTTGAAGAGACACTATTCTATACTTTATATGTATTAGCACACTTAATCCTCCAAATAACCTATCAGGAAGTTGCTAGTGTCCTAATTTTATAGATAAGAAAATTGAGATAAATAAATAAAAATAGGTTTTCCCAAAGTCACACAAAGAAGAAATGGCAGAATTAAAAGTAGATGACAGGCAGTCTCTTTCCAGAACCACATTTTCAACCCCTCTGCCTGAGCAAATGAGGTCTAACCCAGAGATTAGTAATTGGTGAAACTCATATTTGATATCCTAATATGGCTGACTCCTCCATTTATAATGGGAAAAATGTTGAAATTATGGATTCTATGAAACTTTTATTGAGGAAGAAGCAAACATTGACATTTGAATCCCTCCTTTTTCTTGTAAATAATTTTGAGCTTTGTCAGGTTTACATTGTTTAGGTATTCCTAGAGTTTGCTTCTTTTTCATCTTTCCTCTTTGAATCTTCCAAAGTATAGGCACACATTTGAAAAACTCAAGATTTAATTAATCTGAGCGCTAAAGTCACCACTGTAATTTCCTTCAGCGCATACATTTTGAGATCCCCAAATAAACACAAAGAAATCTTTTCCCTTTCCCTAAGATCTACAGGGGTAAGTGTGTTGAACCTGGCAGAGTGACAGAGGAAAAGATCCTTAAAGACCACAACAAGTAACTTTTAAATATAAAATCTATTTCCTTAGTCATTTTTTCCCCTCTTTAAAGGTTAGGAAATTGCTTTTGTTGGATTACCTATTTAGTAGTTATAATAACCTAAGCATATATTGATTTTCTTTCTAAAACGATATATTATGAAATGCTTCCCAGAGTTTGTAACATTTAATTTCCGCTCATCTATTCTATAAATCTAAACTTAAAAAAAACTTTTTAAAAAGACATTTGAAATGAAACTAGAATAAAGTCACACTTGTTACAAGACTACATATATCTAACACCTCCGTTGGCAAGTCTTACAGTGCCATTTACTTATTTTACATCTTTTGTTTTTCTTTACAAGGTAACACTTCAAATGGTTACTCAACAACAACTTATTGACAAATACTATGGCCAGGTATTTTGCTTGGGACTGAGAAGAGAAGATGAGTAGAACCCATACCACACTTCCAAAGACTTCATGTTCTCATAAAACATACAGACAAGTAAATATATGATTATAATACCCAATTGTGGTAACAGAGTAATGGCTCCCCAAAGCCATCCATGTCCTAATCCCAGAACCTGTGAATATATTGTCACATGGCAAAGAGGAATTAAGGTTGCAAATGAATTAAGATTGCTAATTAATAAACTGACCTTAAAGTAGGGAGATTATCCTGAATTACCCAGATGGGTCCAATGTAATCACAAGGGCCCTTGAAAGTGGGAGAGGAAGGCAAAAAAGAGAGCCAATCATAAGGAGTGATTACAGAAGAAAGATAGGGAGAGATTCAAAGATGGAGAAGAAAGCCTCAATCCAAAAAATTTGGGTGGCCTTTAGAAGCTGGAAAGGACCAGGAAACAGATATTCCCCTAGAGCCTCTGGAAAGGAACACAGCTCCGCAAACACCTTGATTTTCACCCAGTGAGATCAGTATTGAACTTCCATCCTGCAGAACTATAAGACATTAAATCTGTGTTGTTTAAGCCACTGAATTTGTGGTAATTTGTTGTAGCACCAATAGGAAACTATACACCAATGAAAAGTACTGAAACAAGAAAACCTTATATAATGCTAAAGGAAGCCTGGGGGAGAGCTCAGTCTGGAATGAAAAAATGAGTGCACCCCAAAAGAAATACGGTAAAGACCAGAGTCTTCATATGTTCCTCTCCCTGGTCTTCAAAATGCCTACACAGTCAAGGCCACAGAAGGAAAAGCTTGCAACTTTTATGAAGGCCCTTGTTGGATTGTTACACATTTAAGAACAAGCAGGAGAGCCAAAGCCAGGCAACTTGAGAAGTCATACTCCCTTCTTTTGGGATCCCTTTTTTGGGCGATAATGGCAAAGTATGTCAGGAAGTTAGACTATGATGGTGGAAAGTGGTTTCAGTAGTAAAAGAATGGAAGAGGTATTTTTCTTTCAGTTCAGTTAAATATGGAGAACTAGGGTCTCTTTTGGACATTTTAATCTTCCATATAGGGGTAGATATTTGACTTTGTATAATTTTTGAGTATACATCCTTTGGGCCTTAGACAAATACTAATTCAAAGCATGTAGGTACTTATGTGCCAATTCAAAGCACAGAGGTAGAGGTACACATGGCACAAATTTAATGACTCCTCAAAAAAATAAAAATAAGAGAAATAGCATGTGAATGACCTATAGCCATACATGTACTCAGTGAGTTAAAGATTATGCAGAGAAAGTGAAATGCAATCGTGTCTATTATTGGTGCATGCCACAGTAATGCAGTAACATTTTTGCATTTGAAGAAGTCACATCTATGGGAGATCAACTACATGCCAGGTCTAGGTATAGTAAAGTTTTTTATAACTAGATGGTAAATAATGGTAAATAATGGTAAAGCAGTGGAAGATCTCGCTCTCTCTTTCAGCACTTAAATACAGGACACTGTTTTAAGGAACAAAGGGAGTAATTCCTGTGGCATGGCCCCCTCAGAAACTCAAAGAAAACACCCAAGAAAGAGCTATAGAGAGAACTGTAAAATGGCTTCCAGATGTTAATCTGTAAAATTCAGCTAGGCCATGATTCAGGTGTCTACTCTAGGAAAACTATGAGAGGCTTACTGTGAATAAAAAGCAAAGAAGCTAAGAGACTGCCAGTGAATTAACGGTGACAACTATATTTTTATACGCACCTGCGGTCACCTCTCAAAAAGAGCTATTTAGGAGGTCCTGTGACTAAAGATCTAAAGATTTCTCAATTAATTGCCAGTTAAATTCCTATCTCTTCCATTAGACGACCATACCTCTGAAAGCAGGGACCTCAGGTACTTTTCACCAATGGATCTTCAGCATCAAACATATAATACCTGGCATATAATAGATGCTTAATCCATGTTTGTTGAATAAATCAAGTAATTATTTTTTTAATTTGGAAAAATATTGGAAGAAATAGAAAATTCCTTTTAGTAAAATAATAGGTGAAAAAAATCAGGATTCAGATACTCTCTGATCCCAAATGGGTTAACATACATACATAGCAAAGAAATTCAAAATGTTAGCTGCAAATATTTCTGAGTGGTGGGCTAATGAGTGTTTCGTATTATCTCTTTTATACTTTTTCTTTGTTTTCCAAAATTTTGAAAATGAACATGCATTACTTTTATAACCAGAATTTCTAAAGACATGTGAGTGACAAGGAGATTCCCTGATAAGAAACGGATGCCTTGACCTTGGAGTCTCATATTATTATTTTGGGTTCTTTCATCCTACATAATTTCCAGTCATTTTCTGCATAGGGAACTGGAAACCACTAGTTTATATAGAATAAAATAAGCAACCTCTTTCCAATCCTGCTTTTTTTTTTTTTCCTATCCAAGGTTCTGAACTGATACCAAAAACAAAGTTTCTTGTAGATTGAAGGCATTCTTTATATGGTTCTACCATCAGGCAAGAAATTTCCCCTGTGATCTGAAGCAATTTAAAGAACAATAATCCTGAGAAGGTATTCATTCAGTCATTTACTCACTCATTCAATCATTGATTTACGGATGTAAAATAATGCACCTTCAGTCTGTAATGTAATGACTGTGACTGAAAGAATCTTCCATTCTATTACTACTCTAGGGTCCCATTTATATTTGGTCCAGGATCTCAACATTTCTGGCCTAAATAATTCAATTAGTTTCCTAACTGGTCTCCCTATCTCCTGACTCTCATTCTAATCTATCCTTCATTATGGTTTTTTTTTTTTTTTTTTTTAATTTTTATTTATTTATTTATGACTGTGTTGGGTCTTCGTTTCTGTGCGAGGGCTTTCTCTAGTTGTGGCAAGTGGGGTCCACTCTTCATCGCGGTGCGCGGGCCTCTCACTATCGTGGCCTCTCTTGTTGCGGAGCACAGGCTCCAGACGCGCAGGCTCAGTAGTTGTGGCTCACGGGCTTAGTCGCTCTGCGGCATGTGGGATCTTCCCAGACCAGGGCTCGAACCCGTGTCCCCTGCATTGGCAGGCAGATTCTCAACCACTGCGCCACCAGGGAAGCCCCATTATGTTTCTTAAAGCTTCTAGCAACACAAATCCATTACATGGCATGTTATAGGGATATTATGACATTGGGGGTCAGAGAAACCTGGATTGGAGCCTGATTCTTCTACTTACTATATGGGTCATGAGTATTATCTTTGGAGTTATATAATCTCTGTTTTTCAAATCCTGTCTCTGATTCTTGCTCGCTCTGTGCCCTTGGGGAAGTTATTCAGTCACTCTCTCACTTCCCTTCTTTGTAAAATGGGGTTAATCACACTTACCTCATAGTGTTAACTGACGTAATGCATGAAAAGTCTTAGCTCATTGCTTAGCATCTGTATTTCCTACTGCTGCTATAACAAACTACCACAGAATTAATAGCTTAAAACAACAGAAATTTATTCTCTCACAGATCTGGAGACCAGAAGTCCAAAGTCAGTTTCACTGGGCCAAAATCAATGTTTCAGCAGGACTGTGTTCCCTCTGGAGGCTCTATGGGAGAATATGTTCCTTCCCCCTTCCAGATACTGGTGGCTACTATTTCTTGGCTTGTGGCTGCATCATTCCAATCTCTACCTCCTTGGTCACATTATGTTCTCTTCTGTCTGAAATATCCTTCTGCCTCTTTGTTACAAGGACACTTGTGATTGAATGCATTTAGGGGCCACCATTGTATTATGCAAGATAATCTCCCCATCTCAAGATCCTTAATTTAACTGCATCTGCAAAGTCTTTGCCATATGTGATAACATTTACAGGTTTCAGGGATTAGGACATGTACATCTTAAGGGGCATTATTCTGCCAACTATAGACCCTAGCTCATAATTAGTTCCAAGAAATGTTAATTATTATCCACATTATGAGACTTTGTGCTACCCTCTTAGTTTTAATGAGTTTCCTTATTAGTAACATGAGAATAACAATGTACTGATACCTACCCCACTACCCCAATAGTGGCATAAAATATCATAGTAATTGTTTAATAAATGCATTTCCCCTTCTTAAACATCTTTAGTGTGTATTGTTGAGGGTGTAAAGCAACAGGAGTACTTATGGAATCTAAATTGATACAAACATCAGACATTCCATTCATAGATACACACTCAACAGAAATGCATACATATTCACCAGACGACAGGTACTAGAATGCTCAGAGAAATACTTCAAAACAGCCCCAAACTGAAAACAAGCTAAATGTCCAATAACAGTACAGTTGATAAAATATGGTATATGTATACAATAGAATAACCTACAGAGATGGAAATAATCTACAACCATCTATAGCAATGTGAATGAGTCTTTCAAATATTAGCAAAAGAAGGCAGACATGCAAAAAGTACATATGGTGATTTCATATCTAAAAGACATAATCAAATTAATCAATGATGTTAGATGTCATGATAGTAGTTACCCTTGGAGTACTGATTGGAATGGGGGGCAAGCAGGGGCTCATGGGGTGCTTGAATGCTCTGTCTTTTGATTTTGATGGTTGTGTTGAGCTTGTAAAAATTCATCAAGCCATGCACTTATTGTATATGATCTTTACTGTAGTATATTGTACTTTAATTAAATGTTAAAATTGAAGAAATATTTTTCAAGAGTTCCCTGCCCCGAAAACATTGTCTAAATTGTTTAGGTTGGCACACAAGGCCGTTCTCAATCTCACCCCTCTCCATTCTGTTTTCCCAGCCTCGTTGCCTGCCATTTTCCCCCATCTTACAATCACAGGCTTCTAGGTACCAGTCCCTAAAATAATGCACGCCCCCTTGCACTTGTACTTTCTGTTCCCTCTTCTTAGATGCCATTTTCCCTTCTCTTGATGAATACTACTCATTTTTAGGGCCCAGCTTAACTTCTGTCTTGTCTCCTGTCTGACTCTATGCATACTGTTCATAAATCTACCATATAACACTTATCTCATGATTTTTAAATTCTTTACGAGTTTACACATCTATATAGGAAGCTGTCATTAACATTCCAGATCCGTTAGGCAATCTACTCTCTTCCATCTGTCAAAACCCCCTTATGGATTTTTCTATTATAACACATTCTGTACTATAGCCATTTCTTTATGCATTCGTCTTGGCCCTTATAGGGTATAGGTTGCTTAAGGACAGAGACCTTCTTATCTTTGTGTCACCTAACAGTAAGTGTTCAACACATTTTTATTAGACTAAAATAAATGTTCTACTGCACTGGGAACTATTGTACAAAGGAACTGGATTATTCATTCTTGAGTCTCTGGCACTTGTCTCAATGCCTGAAACATACTAGGCTCTCAACACATTTTTTGTTGCATAATGAAGTCTATGCTATTTCAAATTTTGGATTATAAAATTTCTGAATGAATTCTGTTTAGTGGTCATTATGTGACTTTTGAATTGTAGCTTGCTTTGCAGAGCTTCATCGGTGGAAATTTAAGCAAGGGTGATGAGACATACCTTTATAGATTGTATTACTTATGAACTTAAAAATATTACCATGTCTTTGGGGAAACCTAAAATGGAAAAGTGACTCAAATCAATACAATTAATTTAACTCAATAAGTATTTGCTGAGAAACTATTTAAAGTATTCTGCTAGACATGGTGGGGGTATACCATATACAAAAAATACTGTCCCTGCTCTCTCAGGATTCACTGTCCTGTGAGACAGATAAGAGAGCCAGCCTGCACAATTCTAACCTTGAGCATCTAAAACATGGCATCCTGTGGTATAAGAGATAAAGCATAGCTACAGGAGAGAGCAGTGCTCATGAGGCAGATCATTTGAGCTCATTCTTGAAAGATACATAGATTTTTAACAGATGTGTAGCAAAGATCCTCTAGTCCAAGAGAGTAAATTATTTTCACTGTTCTGCAAGGTAACCAGAAAAGCTGTTCGTCATTGGGGGGACAAGAAATGGAGAGGTGAGGGTGAGAAACAATATTGAAAAGTCCAATCGAGTTCAAATTGTTAAGGGTTTTAAATAACACTGAGGTATTTGGACTCTATTCTGTATGAAATTATAAATGTTAAACATTGGTTATCTTTAGTAGGAATACCACTTGATGACTGTGTGTTAGAGACTGAAGAAGGGAGACATTGGGTGCAGGGAGATACCTGAGGAGTTTGCTGCAGAAACACAAACAAGAGGTAAAGAGAGTTTGAACTACAGCAAAGATTGTGGTAGCAGGAAAAAAATTGAACTCTATTGAAAAATTAGAATTGGTAGTAATAGACAACTAACTGGTAGTGAGTGGTAATAGTTGGTTAGGAAGGAAATATAAAAGTGACACCAGAAACTAACACAACATTGTAAATCAACTATGCTTTGACAAAAAATAAAAATTAAAAAAGTGAAATTTTAAGATGACATATTTTTCTGACATCATTATATTGTCAGAATTCTCTTATGAAATAGTTTTTTATTGACATATAGTTGATTTACAATATTGTGTTAGTTTCAGGTATACAGCAAGATGATTCTGTTAAACATACATATATATATTCCATATATATATTCTTTTTCAGATCCTTTTCCCTTATAGGTTATTACATAATATTGAGTATATTTCCCTGTGCTATACAGTAGGTCCTGGTTGGTTATCTATTTTATATATAGTAATGTGTATGTGTTAATCCCAAACTCCTAATTTATCCCTCCTCCCACCTTCCCCTTTGGTAACCATAAGTTTATTTTCTATGTCTGTGAGTTTCTGTTTTTAAATAAGTTCGTTTGTACCATATTTTAGATTCCACATATAAGTGATATCATATGATATTTGTCTTTCTCTGTCTGACTTCACTTAGTATGATAGTCTCTAGGTCCATCCATGCAAATGGCATTGTTTCATTCATCTTTATGGCTGAGTAATATTCCATTGTATATATGTACCACATTTTGTTTATCCATTCCTCTGCTGATGGACATTTAGGTTGATTCCATATCTTAGCTATTGTAAACAGTGCTGCAATGAACATTGGGGTGCATTTATCTTTTCTAATTAGAGTTTTCTTCAGATGTATGCCCAGGAGTGAGACTGCAGGATCATATGGTAGCTCTATTTTTAGATTTTTAAGGAAGCTCCATCCTGTTCTCCATAATGGCTGCACCAATTTACATTCCCACCAACAGTGTACGAGGGTTCCTTTTTCTCCACACCCTTTCCAGCGAAATAGTTATTTTTCATTTCACTAAAGAAGAAAAGAAAATGGTTGCTGAACATGCAACAATTTCTCGGCCAGTAAGGAGGTACAAGTTGAGCAAAATTACAGGAAGGCAGGATATGTGTAACTTCAAGCTTAGCATATCAAACCATTGGGCCAGAAACCAAGGTCCTGGACCCCTTAGTCAAAGTTACACCTTCCTACAACTTTATACCATGGAGTTATTATCAAATCATAATCAAGCACATGAGACAAAGAAATCCCACCCCCAGAGGCTTCAAATATTAACAATGCTTTAAAGAAAGTATCCAAGTGAAATGCCAACTAAATTATAAGGTTTCTCCTCCTAGTGGTTAGGCCTACAAAAGCCATTGTAACCCATGATATTGTTGAACACCAAAATGAAAAATATTCTTCAAATCCGGGGTTAAACATACATAATATTTGACTTTCAAATCTCCATATTAACCTCATAACAAATTCCAAAGGTCTATGGAAATAATGCATGAAGATGTGGGGATCTGAGGTCCTTGAAAATAAGGCAATTCACACCAAAGAAACAAGGAGGACTTCAGAAATGCCTTACAGAGACTGTGGAGTACTTGAGAGAAAGAAAGAAATTCAACTGAGTTCCTCCAGACTGACTTCAGGTAGCGGCAACAATCTATTTTAATTATAATCCTCATAAACCAAACCACCTCATCATGGGAGTAAAAAACAACAACAACAACAACACAAATACAGGATCACAATAATAGTCACAAAGAAACACAGTGTTTTCCTGCCTGCATCCATACCTATCCTTCTGGACTGTTAATAACTCCCCCACTACTACCACCATCACCACCACTGCCACTGGCATTAACATGCCTCCCATGTATTCTTGGAATCCCCACAGGATAGCTCTTCTATGCTCCATGGACTAGTCCTCTTAGCAAGCCTGAAGCATTTTATATTCTTCTTGCTTTCCACTCTGACACGCTGTGGTGACATCTCCTGTCACTGTCAAGACTGCAGAAATCTCTATTGCTGCTGCCTGCTGATGCCTCTACAGTGGCTCTCAATGCCCCATGTCTAGAGAACTAATAACTCTAAATCTTGTCTTATTCAAAGCATTGCTAATCACTGAGGGAAACCCTAGGTCAGTCTCCGATAGCTCCATAACCTCCAAGCACCACTTCCTTGACCTAGAGCCACCTTTACAATAGCCTCAATCCTTTGGGACTGAACTGAAGTACAAGTTAAGTGGCAGATTCTCTACTTACAATCATTCTTCTCCTTCATTCTTAGCCTCTAGTACATATAATAATACTCAGTCATTGTTGCACTTTTGCTATGAACCAAGCATTATGTAAGAGACTTTAAATAGGTTCTCTCATTTAACCTTCATGACAATCCTGTAAACTAGAATTGTTATCTTCATCTTACAGATGGAAATAACTGAGGGTTTTAGAATTATTACAGGTATTGACCAGTGGCTTATTATGCACGTAGTCTCATGCTAGATTACACTAAACTGCCTCTCATTTCTTAGGATAAATGGATCTGATTCCTTTTTTCTACAACACGATGACCATGCAGGCAAAGAACATATCAGCCTAGAGCAGGTCCTACTTGACTCTATTGCGGCACATGTAGAAAATTATGCCTTCACTGATCAATTGCATGGTTTGGCTTTTCTGGAAGTGCCTAGTTCCTATAACTATAACCAAAATGGCAGGTTTCTCTCTTTCCTGGATGGTTAAGAGATTAGGTTTGTCTTTGTAAAAAAAAGAATCAGTGCATCCCAGCACATTCCACAAGTAGGAGGAAAATTTCTGTTATCTCTCCTTTGACCCTTCTACTCTCCAGTGGACAGTGTGTCTGATCATAGTGCTTCTATAAGTCTAGCAACCCCTTGCCAGTATGTCTTGCCTGCAGTACTACAGGCTAGTTTCTGGGTTTAGAATAGAAAGTAAGTATCAGTGAGCCTGGAATATGTGGAGCTTCTGTCTTCTGGAGAAAAGTCTCTGCCAGAGAGTTGACCTGCTGAATATACAACAAAAGGTGATGTCAAATTGCTCAAAATAGGTGCTTCTCCTTGCTTTATACAAACTGAGTTGTTATGTGGGTCTCAGTAGCAGTTGTCTGAAAGAAAAAGATCAAAATCAACACAAGGAAAAACATGAAAGAGTAGAGACAATATAAAAAACAGAAGACGATTTACCAGACAAAACCTAATATTCTCAGAGAGATAACAGGAAATAGAATATCCTTAAAGAAAGAGCAGGATGGTAGACGAAGAAACAAATTATGGGAAAAAAATCCAATTATACATGTATTTGTATATATGTCTACCTGAGATTTCAGAATATCAAGACAATGGCTTGAAAATCATGCTAATATTTCCCAAAAAGCAAAGTGAAGGAAAATGAAGAAGAAAAGATGAGAAAATTAAAGGATCATAGTGGTTCAACATTAGATAAAAGAAACATCAGAAATGAAGAACAGAAAGAAAACCTTAAGAGTAACTTATAAAAAAACCCCAAAGTACTAACATAAATTTACCCAGAACTGCCTGAATCTCCTAGTAAATGAACTCACAGAATATCCTGCAGAAAAAGAGAGAGATAGAGAGGGAGAGAAATAATAAAAATTATCTATGGCAAAATGCATCATTATAACATTTCAGAATATCAGGGATTAAAAAAAGACACTAAAAACTCTTTAAAAGTTAAGACAGGTACTCAAGAAGGCATAAAAATAAGTTTTTCATTGGACTTGAATGACACTAGAAAGATATTGTAGCACAGCTTTCAGTACGCTGAGAGAAAATAATTTTTAATCTAGAAATCCAGATGCCTCTAATTATGAATCAAGTGTAAAAGAAAGATTTCTCCATCATTACCCCTTCTTAGGAACTTGCTAGAGGATGTGCCCTCCAGGAAAGAGAGAAATTAACAAAGGAAAGAGGAAAAGAGAATTTCCATGATGAGGTCAAAGAGGTTCCCAAAGGCAGCTGTGCATCTAACCTCCTGATTAACCAGTCCAGTTGGGAGTGAAGGACTGAGTTCTCTGGGAAGATGGCCACCATGAAAACAGCAAGCTGATAGTGATTTGATATGTTGACATTTTGGAAAATACTGTCAACGTGTTTATAACGGCTCCAGTGAAGCATAGGGACAAAACTTAAGTACATAGAAAACCAGGCAAATAAGAAAAGTATTAATTCTAAGAAAATCAAAAAGTTGCATGAGAAAGGATATATAACCACTTCTTGACTCTGCATGAAAGTCCTTACTTTGTTTTTAAATGTAAACAGTAATGAATGATGTAACCAAAACTATGATATAGCCATATTAAGAAGATGAGAAAGGAGATAAGTGTATGGAGAAGAGTTATACAACAGAGAGCTGATCTTTGTGCAACCAGAGGGTGTTAATAAATATGCAAAATTGATTTAGAGCACTATAAGAATCTTTGGAGAGAGCAAAAAGATGAATACCTAGGGAAACAAAAACAGAAAAAAGAGTTGTAAGTGTCTGTGTCTGGGAAGCAAAATTGGGTGATAAGAAGCGATACAGGACATAATTTTTCCCTAAAAACCTCTGAGAATTGCTTAATTCAACTAAGTACCTCCTTTATTTGAAAAAAAAAAACGTTTGTAAATCTGTAGGCTGCTATGAAGACTAATTTTACTGTTTATAACAGGTAAGTCCAATTTTTTTAATTCACTTAAAAAAAATGTTTAAGGCCTTTACAAATGAGTGGTGTATTTAATGTTGCCTTTTTTCTTGCTTCCAAGATTATTTTTGACCCTCAAGAAATTTAAAATTGTAAACAAAAGATACTAAAAATTATAATGCTTAATAATAAGAGTTTATCAGGAATGGGAAAGCATCATTTGGAAGATGGCTAACTGGGGGCAGGGGCAACAAGAGGCCAAAGAATGAATACAACAACTACATAATATTCAAATGTAGTGTTAAATTAATTAAACAAGAAGGCCATTACACTGACATGGCCTAATGCCTTAGTAGCCTATGAAAGCCAACCAAAATCTAAGCCTGAAATGCCTCAAGGTTAAGAAATTGAAACCTAAGGACGACCAATCACAAATAGGAAACTAGGCCTTACCAATCAATACAGCCACGTAAGCTGTAGTCAGTCAAATAATTTCCTAGGTTTTCTAACGCTTCTTCTCTATAAAAGTCCTTCCTCTGCCTACTGTGGGTGGAGTGCTCCTAACCACCTGCAGTTTGGCACTGCCGGATTCAAATCAATTTTTATTCAAATAAACTCTTAAAAATTTTAATATGCCTCAGTTTATCTTTTAACAGTAGGCACTACCATAATACATTACTCTGTCACTATCATTATTATCATTTTTTCTATTTGAGTACTTACCATACACCAGGCATCATACAAAACCTTTTACATACATAATTCCCACAGTAGCCCGAGACAGATACCTTACAACAGGGGTCCCCAACCCCCGGGCCACGGACAGGTACCGGTCCGAGGCCTGTTAGGAACCGGGCCGCACAGCAGGAGGTGAGAGGCTGGGAAGCGAAGCTTCATCTGCTGCTCGCCATCTCTAGAATTAACACCTGAACCACCCCTCCTTCAACCCCTCCATGAAACCGGTCCTTGGTGCCAAAAAGGTTGGGGAGCGTTGCCTTACAACTCCCCTCTCTCACTAGTGACCCTTTACCACATTTGTCTCCTTTTATTGTCTTCGTAGCAATTTCAACTCTCTGAGTTGATATCATCTTTTCGTTGGAGATGTCTTTTACTTGTTTATTATCTGTCTACAATGTAAGCTTCATGAGAACAGAGACTTTGTGTTATTCATTACCTGGAACATAGTAGGTGCTAAGTAAATTTTGCACGAAAAATGAATAAGGTTGACAAAATCAGTCTGGAGAGAGGTTAAATACCTACTTAAGATGAATATTTAAAACAGAAATATGTTCAGATATGGAAATATATTTAAGAAAACTGAAAAAAGTTATGAAATCATATAAAATATTGTGTGGTATGTGTGTATGTATATGTATATGAAATATGAAATTTGGGGAGTATATAATACAAAACAGCAACATTACATATCTCACAGTGAAAGTTAAAATTTTTTGCTTTGCTTCTCCACTTATTATAATTTTTACATTAAATATAACTTGTATAATAAACATAGTAAAATGTTTGAAAAAAACACATGTGACAAGATACATACTCAAGATACTAAAATAACGTACTCAACTAAGTCCAAGGACTAAGCTCTTTTTAATGATTCTTTTTAAGGAATGCTGAGGTGTCCAATGCTGAATTTAACTCTTATGTGATCAAAATCACCTATGAAGTTTACAACCATATGTATTATCTGGACTCAGAGGTCACAAATAGCTATGGACAATATTTGTCCCAACAGACCTTGAAATACCCAAAGGCATTCCCTGTTCATATTCCATTTTCTCCTTCAAGTCTAAATCCATTTGCTCTAAGCTTTCTTTTTGGGTTTCATTTCAGTCCTTTTAGTAGTTTGGTTTCTTTTTCCTGCTCTTCCTTATTCTCTCCACATCTCTTCTCATATATGAAACTGCCATCTCTTGGGACATAAATGAACTGGTTAGTGTGGTCATGAAAATTCCCTTATATCCTTCCTGTATGAATCAATCTGTTTCTTTCTAAAGCTATTTTTGATGGCCCAAACTCAGTTCACCATACACTAATGGACCAAAACATAATAAAAAATTTTCTCCTCACCTCATTTGATCTACAAGTAAGCTTTCATTTTCAGCTTTTACTTATTTGTATTGCTTTTTTTTTTTTTGGCTTGTAATAATACAAATCTGGTTATGACTAGCTGGTGTATCAACATCCTGTTAATCTATTTCATCTCTTAACAGATGTTTTTAGATAATTAAAGCAGTAGGAAACATTTACCTAATGTTATATATTATTGCTTAATTGATAAAATTAAGTGTTTGAATGATAGAAATATGTATATAACTCGGGGAGGTGTGAGGAACACTACTATGAATTATGTTCAATTAAGAACCAAGTGTCATATAAAAACGTAACAGATGTATTTTCACAATTCACTGAAGCTTATTTTCTGATAGACACATACATCATATAAAAATGTAATATTCCTGAAAAAGCTGCGTGAGATGGCATAAAAATAATGTAGCAGCCTCTACTGTTATCCATGTAGAGCAGCTGTGTGATCAACGCCCCACCTGCCTTTTGGGAATGAAGCCCACTCTGGGACCAGGCATACCAGGTAATAATCAAACAGATGTGGCAGGACTCCCTCACCATGCTGAAACACAGACAGCGTCACTTAAAACCAAATGAAATAGCAGCCTGGGTGAAGAGAATACTATTAAACAAGCAAAATAGAAATGACCATCAGGTACCCTTTAGGAAGTCAGTCTTCCAGAGGCCTACCAAATAAAGAGATATAGCAAACTGAACATTTTCCTCTTTTTGGTTTCACTAAAGTAGCCGCCTCTTCTCTTCTAATTATACTCTCAGCAATTCAATCAAATACTATGTATTAAGCAACCTACGTGCATCACGCCACATATGGATGAGATTTGCTTTCCTTGTTAAATATTATTTGAGAGAAAATTAAGTGGCTTGAGAAGAGGAGAATACAAATAACATGTGCATTAAGAGATACAACTACTATGTATAAAATAAGCAATGAGAATATATTGTACAACACAATGGAAATATAGTCATTATTTTGTAATAATTTTAAATGGAGTATAATCTGTAAAAATACTGAATCACTATGTTGTATACCTGAAACTCATAATATTATAAATCAACTATACATCAATACAAAAGTAAAAATTAAGAATTAAAGTTAAAAAATTAAAATTAAAAAAGTGCATAAAAAAAGCAAAACAAAGCAAAACAAATAACATGCGAGTGTAGTAAATCTGAGGTAGACCACTAAAAGCCCCAAATAGAAAAACAAAGTCCAAATGACATTTCTTCCTTCTTAGGAGCCAGAGCACATACCAAAGTTTTTTTTTTTTTCCTGCTCAGACATTGATTCTCAGAATGGCCTACAGCATGTAATAACCTTTCTACTTTAGTATCCTTATGCAGAAAACTGGTATCATATATTTTATTACTT
Source organism: Balaenoptera physalus (assembly GCF_965194825.1). Classification (NCBI taxonomy): domain Eukaryota; kingdom Metazoa; phylum Chordata; class Mammalia; order Artiodactyla; family Balaenopteridae; genus Balaenoptera; species Balaenoptera physalus. The sequence goes on along the minus strand of NC_138892.1, from coordinate 37,570,832 downwards.
TGAGTTCATCACTAGAATGGTGAGAGGATTAATTAATTTATTCATACATATTAAATACATTTTGTAAAAGTCCTTTTGAAATTCTGCCAAGAACCAGCCTTCTCATCTTTGATAATCAGTTGTTGTTTTTCAAATGGTTGTATAATATTTTAAAATTTATTTTTTCATTGATAAACAAAACTTCTGTAGGAAGATCTTGAATGCAGCTTGATTAAATCAATGCTAATTTCTACAAACAACAAATTTACTTAAATGCCTATTTTAATTTTTATTACAATAACATGTAAATTTTAGCAACTACAAATCAAGCAGTCCAGAAATTAGGTCTGATAGATTCAGTGCATTAACGGGTTTGATGCACTGTTCAGCATATTTCTTGCAGAAGGCTAATCTTTTTTCTGGTATCTCACACAGGCATACAGCTAGTGCTAAAACGAATGTGCAGTTTTCTGAGGCTTTCCCAAAGGAACAAAGCGTATCACATAGCAACATCTGCCAAGGAGAAAACAACACAGCCAGCTTCAGTTTTTCCATCTTGTAAAGATGATTTCATCCAATTGCAGGAAATGTATGTAACATCAGTACCATTTTAAACGTACTTTACTCTGCAAGTCTATGGTTATTTTATTGGGTTCAATAACCATTATCACACCTTAAATTTTGCATTTCCAAAAAGTTTTCACATCTGCTTAACAACCCTGTCAGGGAAGGGTTGATCATTCCAGTTTTACATATAGAAAAGCTTATATTTAAAGGAGGTGGGTATCTTGCTCAAGGTCATAAGACTGCCCTTATATAGAACGAGGACTGGATTCGCTACTCAGTTCCGTTCTCATTATACCTGCCATAGCTCATACATTTGTGCACAAAAAATAATGAATAATACAAGTATATAGTTGTGCACTAACAGCCTATTTTATAATCTACCGGGTTATATGTATTGTGAAGGGAAACACTATGTCTATTGATTGCTCTAATTTCTATGTAATCATAGTGCAGTTTGGTTTTTGTTTTATAAAATGATGGTGGTTTGGAACAGCTGCAAATTGCTAATGTTCCTGGATACGTTTGGCAGCAGCCTGAGGCAAGCAAATTCACAACAAGAATATTAAATCCTTATAATTTATCCTAAGCAGTTACAGTATGAATAAGAGAGGGATTGTGGGCCCCAAACAATTTAAATAGAAATACAAGTGGTTATTTATTTATTTATATAAAGGGACCGAGAAGTTTAAAGCATATGGTACAAAGAACAATAACCAGGAGAGTCAACCTCTTGCTATAGCTGAAAAATCATGAGCTTTGAAGTTAAAAAAAAAAAAGAAAGAAAAAGAAAAAGAACCACTTGAATTTGAAAGATTTCAAATTTGATATCAAGGTAAAAGATTGTTAATCGGGCCAGAAGGGCATTCCAGGCAGAGAGCATGGTGTGGGAGATGGAACAGAGGCAGATGTGAGATTAATGGATCAAGGAGTTTAGTTTACTCAAAAGCTGCACCTCTCTTGTTAAAAGAAACAGAAATAATGGCCAGGCAAATAGGAGATACCATTATTCTCTGATGTGCAGCTCTAGAGTACAGTTAGCTGCTTGGCATTTCACTTTTTCCTTCATTCATTGGTCCATGCCATGCCTACCCTCTACTCAAGGCCAACTTTACCCATATATTTAGCTATTTCTACCTCATGGTTCTAAGCTATTGGTGATGAGCCATGCATAAGGTAGAGAGCTGAGGAACTAGCACAAAAAGAAATATTTAAACTGTTAAAGAAGAATTTTTCATGATACTTGTTAAAGATAGTAAGGCGGACTTTATTCAGGGGGACTATCATGATAGGCATATGGGTACCACGTTTGGGTTTTGCAGTAAGGGAGAGATATTGGGCTTAACTCTGAATAGAACAAGGGAAAATGGCAATTTATAACCAAAAAGCAGGAGGTGGGTATCAGTGGATGGAAAATTACTAAAAGGAAATATCAAGGATTGGGGAGGATTCTGGCTATAACAACACAACCAGACTCTTGCTGAAGGCAAGTCAGGGTGATCAGACATCACCTGGGGAATGGTAGAGGATGAGGAACTTGATCACATATTGAGGGTAGGAGATTCTGGCTAAACTGACTTAGCAAGATTCTTGAACACAGAAGCTCAAAAATCAGGGCCTAGTTGAGAAGAGAGTTCAGAGGAGCCTGACTAGAGTTTGGTCAAGAAGAGAATCTTTGTCAACACACATACACACACAGCCTCTATTCATCCAGTCCACAGACACTTTCCAGTGTCATCAAGTGCTAGTGCCTCCATCTTGTCACGTTCACTATCCCCCATCCCACTGCTATACCTGTATGCACTTTTGCCTGTTTTAACATTGTTCAAGGGAGCTTTTCCTGACCGTTCCAGACTAGATAACAAACCCTTCTAAATGCTTTCATCATCCCATATTTGTCTCTCACAGCAGATAGTCATTATGTAATTGTGCAATTGTAGATAGTAATTGTGTGTCAGTGTGATTCTTTAATAAGTATCTGCCATAGTTCAATAAAATTCCTGAGTTTTTTAAAATTTATTTTATTTAAGTAATTGAAGTATAGTTGATTTACAATGTCATGCTAGTTTCTGCTCAACAACAAAGGGATTCAGTTATAGACATATATATATATATTCTTTTTCATATTCTTTTTCATTATGGTTTGTTAGAGGATATTGAATATAGTTCCCTGTGCTATAGAATAGGACCTTGTTGTTTATCCATTTTATATATAAGTTTGTGTCTGCTAATCCCAAACTCCCAATCTATCCCTCCCCTACCTTCTTCCACCTTGGCAACCACACATCTGTTCTCTATGTCTGTGAGTCTGTTTCTGTTTCTTGGATAAGTTCATTTATGTCATATTTTAGATTCCACATGTTAAGTGCTATATGGTATTTGTCTTTCTCTGTCTGACTTACTTCACTTAGTATGATAATCTCTACTACTGAGATATGATAGGACCTATATGATAGGTCCGTCCATATTGCTGAAAATGGCATTATTTCATTCTTTATCCATTCATCTGTTGATGGACATTTAAATTGCTTCCATGTTTTGGCTATTGTAAATAGTGCTACTATGAACATAAAAGTGCATGTATATTTTCCAATTATAGTTTTGTCTGGATATATGCCCAGGAGTGGGATTGCTGGATCATATGACAATTCTATTTTTAGTTTTTTGAAGACCATCCATACAAAATTTCTGAGTTTTCATTGACTGTAGGTTCCATAAGGGACAATGAAGGGTATGTTTTGCTCAACAGTGTAATCTAGCACCTTGCACAGAGTGGATAAATAAATACTTATTGAATAATTGAGCCCTTTCCAAGAATAATTCTCAAAAAGAGAGAAGAGTGGAAGTGTGGAGAAGAGATAAGAACAATTAAAACAGATGTACAAGAAAACCAGATTTATTCACCCACTCATACATGTAAAACTGTCCATTCAATAGTTAGTACACTGGTTTTAAATCTAGCAAATTTTAATAGCGAGTCCCTTTACCTATTTGCTTATTTACTTAAGTTCATTTATAGGGCTTGGAACATAATTTCCCTACTTTGCATGATTATAAAGTTTATAGTTGCCGTATGTTAATGGGTTTACTTGTTGTATGTGTTGTTTAGCCCTTAGGTAAAAATAGAACCCCAAATTATGACATTGCTTCTCTGAAAAGCATGATCTGTGATCTTCATAACTGTGATCTATATGAAACTGTGGCATCCATGTATACTCTGAAAAGAATACCAAGAACTTGCCTATTGGAAAAAATGCAGATAATCACTATAAGGCAGTGCAAAATCCTTCAGAAGCCTAAACTAGGGAAAAGATAGGTAGAAAAGATAATTTTGGAAATTAAGGGAGAGGTTTGAGACTTGGGTAACATAGCTCAAAAACATGAAAGTTTTTTGAGAAAGTTCTATAAATGAGTTTAAGTGTAAAAACTTTAGAAAAATAAAACTAAGAAACTAATCCAAAGGAAGTATTAAGTTCTTTTATAATGCATGCTGAATTGGCATCTTCTTAACCTAAATCACTAGTGCAAATTTGTTTAACACATGTAAGGCTTATCCTCTGAAATGGATCAAACAGGCCACCTCAAAATATGTCACTTTAGCATAAGAATTACTTTGAGCTGAGGACAATTAAGAAACAATAGACACAAGAGCAAATCTCTGAACTCTGCCTTTCTGCCTAAAAGTAGGAAGTAAATTTATCTTAGTAAAGGTGTTCCCCCTCCCCTCTTCCACACAAGGAAGAGGACAATGACCCTTAAACACTGAAGACAACTCAACTCATCAACCAGAGATGGCACCAACTCTAGTCTGTGTAACAGACCTTACTGAACAACACATCTTCCATTGGCTGTCTTCATATATTTACGTTCCCACAGTTTACTGCCCTTAGAAGCCCAAACGCCTTTCTCTCTATCTTGTCACCTCTCCACAATTTATTGACTTTGTTAAAATGATATATAAGCTCTCAAGCCTAACCACATCTTTTCACTGTTTTTTTTTCTTTTTGGAGGCCCCATGTGAATGCATGATAAACCTTTTTCTGTTAATCTATCACTTGCCATTTTAATTTGCAGACTCCAGCTACTGAACCTAAGAAGGCAGAGCAAAAGTTTTTTTTCCCAACCGTACACCTCCCATCTCTAGTTTTTCAACAAAAGAAATGGGTAGTTTATAAGCTGCCATCAAGTAGGGAATCCCTTAAACTGTAGACAATATTGTTTGGAAAGCATTCTAAAGAGGACTATGTCATTCATTGCACCATTCATTCATTGAAAACATATTTATTAGGCACCTACTATATATCTATATATAGATATAAAGGTTTGACTAAGATAGACATAGTGATTATCTTCATGGATCTTATATTCTAGCAGGGAGAGATAGGAATTAAGCAAAGAATTATGCAATTAATCATTTAATAACAATAGTTATAATGCTATGGAAAATAAGTAGAGGGTTTTGTGAAAGTGTAACTACTAAGAGACCTGACCTGGAATGGGAGGAGGGGGTGGCCCATGGAGACATCCTCAAGAGAGTTATACTTCTGCTGAGTGCTGAAGAATGAGTAGGAATTAACTAATATTGTTATTTGGCCAGACAGCATCTAAATCCCTTTGTTTAAAAATTTATCATTTAATGAGTTTTTGTAGGGGCAGAGTCCATGCCAGTGAAAAGAAGTTAAAAATGCCGGATACTCATTTTCCCAGCATCCTTTGCGGTTAAAGTGCAGCCACATTCATATACATATATGAAAGACTGAACTGAGAACGAGTGACACAAAATGAATGGGAAATGGAAGGGATGTTTTCTGTAGGTATCAGCTGATGCAGCGATAATGAGTTGCTTGGGCAACAGACTTGGCAGAGTAAATAGCCACATATGGGGCTTGGCGTTGAGGACCGTTATGTCTGCACTGCACCAGGTCTGGAGTGATCTGGGATGTGGTTCTGGCAGCATGGCCACAAGCTTTGTTCTCTAGAGCCCTCCCAATAATTCTGTGAGCCTCCAAACATCTTTTAATATTTTTTTCCCTTCTTAAATTAGTCAGAGTTGGGTTTTGTGGGTTACAAGCAAGCAAAGGAGTGGGAGAGAATGGAAAAGAGCTCCCTGGTGGAGGCGAGCGTGAATGTGAACCGTCTGAGCTGCTGGGAGGGAGGATGTGACAGAGGAGGCTGGTGAAGTGGACAGCGACCTCTGAGACAGGGCACTGAGGCCATGCGAGGGATTCTTCACTTTATTCTAAGAGCAGTGAGAATCAGTAAAGAGCTTTAAGCAGGCAGGAGGCATGATGAAATTTGCATTTTTAAAGGTCACTCAGTGATCAGAGACTTTATGCCAGAAATTATTGTAGCTAGATAAAGACTATGGCTGTGGAAATGCAGACAAGAAGTTGAATTTTTGAAATTCTATGAAGTAAAATAAATAGGCTTTGGCAAGAGGTCAGATGTGTAAGAGTGGAACATTTTACTTGCACAACAACCTGTTAACTTGTTCAACAAAAGCAGATAACACATGGAGGAATTCCAACATATGTGCATTCTCTGGCTGGGCTGATTTGCATATGTCCTACTAAACCAAATATAGTGAGTAGAAGCACATAGTTAATACACATGGCTGAGATTTCTTTCCCCATTCTCTTAACCTAAAATGATTACATTCAGTTCTTCTGCATTTCATGTTCTTCGGTAGTTTATAACATTATGTCATCTCTTCAATATCAACTTAATCTTTTTTCATGCATTTTGAAAGGGAATGAAAGCATAAATTTGTTCTAGAAATGTAGAAAAGAAATTCAGAAGCTAGATAAATAGAAGGGTTGAGATTTAGTTTGGTTGATACTTGATGTGTCGCTAAACAATAAAATCCAATCATTAGTAATAAAAGAAGACAGAAATTACTTATTCATACTATCTAGTAAAAATAAGCAAAATATTCTAATAGTTGAAAGTCCTTTCATTGTCTTCTAGTGATAATGCTGCAGAACTCAGAATCTCTGTTCAATAGGTATTTGTGACTGGTAATGGAGTCTAGTGCTTCATCACATTCTGTCGCTGGGACACATTTTTTTTTTTTTTTTTTTTTGATTTAACTCTGTGCCCTCCTCTGTGTTCCCACAGAACTCCAAGCAAAACTCTGACACACACTTGCATAGGCCATGACAGGGCTGGGTTAACGCGGTCTACCTCCAGTGCAGAAATCATGGGTCCTATCAGTTATGATGCAGCTTTTCCAACACTCATGGGTTCAACAGCCTTAATCATTGCACTGCAGGGTTCATATGTGTGTACTCTGGGCCCACATTTTTAACTCTCTATCATCCACCCTTGTTTAAAATTGATACCCTCCCTGTGCATTATGACTTCTCACCCACTGTCTCTGAGTCTGACCAATGCCTGCTTGTGCTTGTTGTTTGAGAGCATGCTTGCCTCTGCCGACACAGTCTTGATCTGTGGTACAGTTCTCTGGTACCAGTTTGTGAGGTTTCCATTCAATTATTGTTATAAGCCTTAGGAATTAAAATTTTTAATTATGATTGTTAATTAAGTTATATATACCCAGGCCACAAAGGTTAAAATGGACCAAAAACATATACTGTAAAAAGTAACATTCCATTCAGAGAGAGGGAGGGATGAACAGGTGGAGAAGAGAGGATTTCTATGGCAGTGAAACTACTCTGTAGGAAACTGAGTGGTAGATACATGTCATACATTTGTCAAAACCCATAGAATGTACAATGCAAAGGGTGAACCCTAATGTAAACTATGGACTTTAGTTAGTAGTAATGTATAAATATTGGCTCATCAATTGTAACAATTGTACCACACTAATGCCAGTTGTTAATAATGAGGGAAACTGTTGATGGGAAAGGGGGGACATGCCATATGGGAACTCTGTATACTTTCTGCTCAATTTTTTCTGTAAACCTAAAACTTCTCTAAAAAATAAAGTCTCATAGTTTTCCTCCCGTTCATGCCCCTGCCACCTAATTCCTTTCCCTATAGGCAATACATGTACAGAATGTTTTATATACTATCCATACATTGAAATATGTAATGACAATTAGTACCAATTATAGGTGCTGCTTTTTTTTTTTTTTTTTTTTTTTTTTTAATTTAGTTTTGGCTGTGCTGGGTCTTCCTTTCTGCACGAGGGCTTTCTCTAGTTGTGGCGAGTGGGGACCACTCTTCATCGCGGTGCGCGGGCCTCTCACCGTCGCGGCCTCTCTTGTTGCGGAGCACAGGCTCCAGACGCGCAGGCTCAGTAGTTGTGGCTCACGGGCCTAGTTGCTCCGTGGCATGTGGGATCTTCCCAGACCAGGGCTCGAACCCGTGTACCCTGCATTAGCAGGCAGATTCTCAACCACTGCACCACCAGGGAAGCCCGATAGGTGCTGCTTTTAAACTGAAAACGTGGTTCACTATAAGGAAACCAAAATGACCCTTGCCACTGTTCTTACTTCAGTTCCATCTTACTTCAGCTCCAAGTTCCTCTCTGACCCAGAGGGTCTGCTTATGTTTTGCTTCCACATGGATAAGTTTTTCCAGGCTAGAGAAGAATCCATTATTCACTTTCGCTTTTCACAAATTTTTTTTGGTAGTACACATTATAGTTAATTACATCTCAGTTTGCATAATTACTTTGATTAATGTCTGCCTCTCTTCCTCGTTTGACAAACTCATCCTTGATGATAAAGTTTTGTTCAAGTCAGTGTTTTAAAAGGCATGTACTAGGCAAATATAAATGTTGTTCTTAATCATAATACAAGCAGCTTATTATACCTGTTGCACCATAACCAATCTGCTTTCCCATTTATGTCACTGTCTGGTGTCCTCTTACAGACATCTGATCTGTGACCCCTAGATGCTAACGTCAGCACAGTGTGGGCCAGGAGTTGCATCCGTAGGATTCTAGAACTCTCTTTCCTCAGTTCTTTGTACTCTAACATCATGAGGCAGGGCAACTGTGTGGCATAGTCTCAGGGGGCTCCATTCACATAGCAACCTAGAGCACAGCTGGCCCTACATTATGAAGCAGTCCTGGAAGTAGGTTTTCAGTAAATATCTATTACGTGAAATAAAAACTATATAGTCATTGTACAAACGGGCAGAAATTATTAAATGTATTCATATTAGCTTTTTTTAAAGAGAATAACATAAAGTTTATTTGATTCATTGTGTGGTTGAGTCAACATAGTTTTTATTGTATACTGTGGTATATTGGGTCTTTGTTCCCAATTCTTCATTACTGCCCTCTAACAGAGTCACATCCACACCCTTTGGCATTTGATTTTGTGGTACCTTCCTTTGACATGGTACATATGTCTCCACCCCAATAACATTTGGTCTAGGTATTTGGCCTGCCTTTGCAGATGGGGTATAAGTGAAGATATACACACCACATACTATGGAGGGCTGTAAAGGTGATTGTGTCACTTGACTTGGCCTCCTAGAATTTTCAGACTCTGCCAGAAAAATGTGCCCAATGTAGCCCTTTCCCCCCTGAATCCTGGAATAGAGCACGTGGAGTAGAATTGAATCCAAACCAAAGCTGGGAGTTTAGCCTACACTAGCTCAAGCAGAGGAGCGCAGCCAAGATCAGCCAAACAGCAGCTGACCCGGAGACCCACGAGAGAGAAAAATAAATGTTTATTGTTGGAACCTGTTGAGATCCTTGTGGTTGCTTGTTCCCAGCATTATCTCAGTGAAAACAAAGCAAAACCAAACCAAACGGAGTAATGCCAATTTGTGTTTCAAAATTATTAGTAATAAGTAAAACATCCATGCATCCGTCCAGGGCTACCAGAAATGTTAAATAGCTGAACATTTATCTTTAATTTCAGTGAATTAAATTTTTAAGAAACTGCACATTCATTTTTAAAAGCAAGTCATTGTCTCCCTGTTAATAAACTTCCTCACCACTGTACAATTATTCAAAACCGTATCATTTTGAAGAATAAGAAACATTTTGAATGATCACACAATGTCCATCTTTTAAACTACTTAGTTTTATCACCAGTGAGTAAAACGTCACATAGAGCCCCAAATTTAGTGAAAACAGCAGTTTGAAACTTTCTAAATTCACATTAAATGTATTTGGTCAATATATACAAAATAAAAGAATAAAATCCAAATATAGTTGGAAGTTGTTTATCATTGAAGGGAATTACCAGGCTTGGTGTATGTATAGAGGTGAAAGCCAAAATAACAATGACTTCCATTTACTGTGACAGGTAGTATCATAAAACATTTACAGATATTATTTCTAATGTTCTTGATACCTCTGCAGGGTAGGCACTCTTACCTCCATCTTAGAGATGAGGATACTGAAGCTCAAGGAAGTGAAGTGATCTGCCTGAGAGCACACAGCCACTAAACCAGGCTTCAGACAAAAGATTTGTCTGATACCATAACCACAGTGCTACTCACACAGTGTCTTCATCTTTTAATACTCCAGATACCTAGATACTCATAAAAATGTTTGCTGAGTTGAATTGAGAAGAAATAGATATTCAGTTCTACAAGGGATAATTCAGCAAAAGCAGCCACTGTATCTCTTTGTCTAGCTTTCCCCTATGCAAGAGTAAAATTATCCCCAAGAGTATCAAGCTGTGACCAATTTTGTTTTGATTTTGTGTTCAATTTGTCTATTTTTTTTGGTAAGAAATGTAGGAAACTTACTACATCTTCAGCATCCATACATTAATGGCTTCTGCATTGGCCAACCTCTTAACCTAGACATTCTGCTTAATAAGAATAGTTCTGCAACCCAGCATGGAATTATGATTTTCCAGGAGCAATCCCTTTAGACATTTAGAAGGATCTTCTTTATGATTTTTTTCTCATATTACATGCTGCCATATGGCAACAAGAATCTACCCAGCAGAGCATATGGAAAACTTGCCATGCATGGGAAAACATTAAAGGAAAAATATGGAAACAAGAGATGTTGCCATTGCTCATACCACTGCATAAGAAAGTTGCTTGCCACTCGTGCCAAAGCATAAGCAGTTGAACATATCTCTTATGTGTGATTTCTATTTTATGTTTAAGTCTGGCTTACCAAGCAATACCCTGACAGTGTTAGTCCCTGTTTGGATGCCAGTTGGATAAAAATGCTTTCCTATAGAAGCAGTGATCTAGCAGGTGGGAACCTGGAACAGCCTCTTCTATTATTAATCTTCATTTATATCATCATTGAATCCGTTTCTCAGAATGAAGACTTCCAAACCAGTCTCAATTACTTCTTCTCCCTCACCTCCCATATCCCACTAGACACAAATCCCATGAATTTTATTTAAGAAATACATTTGAATCTGGTTTCTATTTTCCATCCTCACTACCTTTATATTTAAGCACTTATTTCCTCCTTGGAGAATTGTGATAACTATCTCTGTTTTCTCCCTCCTAGACCTGGTTTTTCTTCGCACCAGTCTATCTTTCAACTACTGCTGGCGTTAACATTCTAGAACATAATTCAGATCAAGTCACTTCTGTAGTTCAGAATATCTGTTGGTTTGACAGAGTAAAGAATGAGACCCATACTTCTTAACTCAACATCTCAGGGCCTTCATGGTCCAAGCCAATGAATCTCATTTTGGTGATTGCTAGACTCTGGCCACATGACTTTTTTCTCACCATTTCCTCAACCACATCAGACCCTTTTATATCTCCATGTCTCTTGCAAACTAATCTTCCTGGTGGAAGATCCTTCCCCCATCATCTTTACCTTGCCAATTGCAACTCATATGTGAAAGTATCTCCTCCAAAGAAGGTTGGTTGCTTCTTTGATGCTTCCAGAGCTCTTAGTGTATATTGTTATGTTTCTAAGTTTTAATCTCCCTCTTTGCCAACAAGTTTTATAATATCTGACCCTTAAAAAGACACTTAATAAATAATTGCTGAGTAAATGAATGAATGAATGAATGGTTCAGTGTATCTATTTTAGGATGAGCCAATTTTCAACACATACAGAGTTCTATAAAATAGACTTTCGAAATTGTAAAAGGGATTAGTTTAAGGGAAAAGAAAACAGCGATATAAGGGGAAATGTTTACATATGCAATATCACACAATAATTTGTCACAAATAAACTTAATTTCTTAAGGGGATTCCCCAAATGCAATTTAATATCAAAACATTCTCAGGATATTCTAAGTCTTCGTCTAGGTAGTTGTGACTGGAGACGAAGTCTCTTTCCTGATCCTTTAGGATTATCACATATTTTCTCGCTGTCCTCATTTAATATGACAGTAGTCTCTACAAGTTGGCTGCTACAGATTGCTGGAATCCTTCTGAATTTCAGATTCAACTTCAAATATTATTTATTGAATGCTTACCATATATCCTACACTGTGCTTACTACCTTTACATATATGTTTATCTTTAAGGGGCTAATTTTTTTCATTATTAGTCCTTACTACTAATTTTTTGACATTCCAGGTCTTATAATTGCTATTTCTGCTGCTTCTGTGTTGCTCTTGCAACACTCTGTTATTACCTGGCACTGCCTTATGTTGGATGTAGTTTCCCTCAAACTCCCACCTTTCGGTTTTGTTCTGCAAGCAGTCTCAAGGCTAAATGCTTTCTCTTTGGGCTGTTTGCCCCCCAAACATTAGTCTAAATCCTCTCAATCCTCTAGAAACTCAGGCCTGGCCACATCCCCACATGGTTCATGATGTTATCGATCATTTCATCCTTTCTGGTCTTGCTAACAACTCTGGCTATACTAGCTTAACTGCTGCTCACTCACCATCTAGCTCACTCTATGCTTATCTGTCCCACAGGCTGCTCTGACAGCATCCCCATCTCAAACATCAAAGGCTAACTGAAATGATACATAAGCCTCAAAGCCCTTTTTAAATCTTTTAACTGCCTCCTTAATTTATATTATTCTCCCTTAGTACATAAATTGCATATGTTTCTACCAAGTTTCTAATTTTCTTAGCCCATTTTCAGATAATCAACATTGATTATCAGCCCTTAATAATTGATGAAAGTAATTGTCCCAAAGGAAGAAATTATAAACACCTCCTACATGTATTATTCATTCTTTATAGTTCTGTGTGAGCCTCAAGAAAGAGAAATATATTGAGTCATACACAGAGGAATGAAAAAAAAAAAAAAACCTCCAGGGCTATATCAACCTTGAGGCTGCTAAAACAACTATCACAATAAATAAATGTCATTGTCTTCTTTACCTACTGTATAAAAGTGTCTGACAAGGCTGAAAGAAGATGCTCATGGCTTATATTTAGACATTTCACTGCTGTTCAAGATACATTCTTTATTCTGAGAAAGACACCAAACAAGTAAGTTTATCAAAATTTAATATTTTCTTGACAAATATATGCAGCCCACCATTTGTGAGTACAAGTATTTTCCAAAAGTTTGCTTATAACCTGCCTATTTGGAACTTTGTTTCCCTAGAGAACTAATGTTTGTCTCCACCTGAAAAAAGTCAGTTTCACCACAATGTGGCTAAAACAAATACTAATAGCACTGATTCAACTCTATGAAGCTCTGGTTCATATTTTTGTCATGTAAGTATATATTTCAGGTTAAAATTCAGGTGGCAGAAATATGTCTCCCCCTACTAAAATACTGGTGGCAGCTAATGTCAGGGAAGATAAGGTAGCAGGCAGGTGGTCCTGGACTCCACAACATCTGACCTCTCAGAATATGCGGGACAAAGGGAACCTTATAGGTCACTCATGCCCCCAGGATTTATAAATTAAGCAATAAATTCTTGGAGTCAAAAGGCTTTCCTGATAGCACTGTGATTCTACTGAAGACAGATCACACACCCATACATTTGAGGAGAGAGAAGAGAGCCTTGTCTATTTGTCATTTCAAGCCAGTATTTTTTTAATATTCATAAAATCAAATTGAAGTTCCAAATCCAGACAGTCCAACTTTGGAAATAGTAGATAGATAGATAGATGATAGATATATAGAGAAAAAGTGAACCATAGTTCAAGTAACCATCTTTTCATTTATCTTTATGCTTCTAAGTCCTACTTGATTTTCAAAGCCCAACTCAACTGCTAACTCCCATCTAATTGTAAGGGGAAAGAATTATATCTGCTTTCCCTAGCATATAGTAAGTGCATAGTAAATATTTGATTAATTAATTATTAATTAATCTCCTCCTCCAAAATCTCTTCTAATCTGTAATAATTTCTATTCCTCTAAATTTCCATAGTGTTTTATCTATACCCTCTTCTGTTTTTTTCCACCTTCTATGCATTAATATGTTAGTTATTATGTGCATGCCCTCTGTTCCTCACATATGATTTCTTTCAAACAGGGTTTATATATGATTAATTTTCACATACACTAATCAGTTAATAAATAGTTTTGAAAAGATGAGCATCTGGAAAATGTAAGCAAATCAAGTTTTTGTTTTTAAATACTGGTGCATGATGGAAACATGGTAATAAGGAGAATTTTCCACCCATGTTGCACTCTTTTCAGATTACAGAAAAATCACTGTTACAAGAGAAAGTTTTAAAAATAAAATTCTACTTCCTAAGGACAAATAAGTTCTAAAGCAGCAATTTAACTCTCCAGAGATGCTTTGATAAACATGTTATCAAGACTTTTCTAAGAACTATAGAGTTTATATGTTTGCTTTTATTTTGCAATCATAGAAATGACACCTTCAGGAGTGATAATAAATCTCTGTTTCTAAAGAATAAAATAAGAATTTTCCTCAGCCATTATGTGTATGAGATTGGGCTTATTACCCATTTGTTATATCTAGTATTAAATATAAAATCAGAAAGATGCAAGAGGAAATAACTCAGTGTTGGACCCTCAACTCACAGAGAAGCCAGGTGTAACTACTGGAACCATAACAAAACATGACCCATGAACTTAGTAACCAAACTGCAATATAAAGTCACAATTCTATTTGTTCTTTGATAATATAAGAACATTAAGGATGTTTCATCCAGATAAAAATTTAAGAGCAAAAAAATGTTATGAGTGTTAGGTCATTAAATTGCAGCATTACCATGTCATACTAATCACTGTCAACTCCTCACACACACACACACACACACACACACACACACCAAATTGATGAGCATGAAATGTGTAACATAAAAAACACAGTTCATGATGAGAAAATATATAATTACAATAAAATACTGTGTGGTGCACATATCTTTTGTTGTAGAAAACTTATTCTCAATCTAGGCCATTCAGAAGTTGATTATCCAATTTGGGAATTATCCAGAAAACTCCCTCCTTATATTCTTTGGTGCTTCTAGTAGAAACTGAAAAAGGAAAGGAATGACAGTGGAAAAAGGAAATAATTCCACTTAGTCTCTTTGCAGCAAATTTGTTAAATATTGTTAGGAGGGGAAACTGAAACTTGTAATTAAATTAGTGTTTTTGATTACCAGTGGATTTCATTTTTTCTGACTCTGAACTTAATTATCATGGATAATTGAGATCCATCTTTATAGCATTAAGAAAAAATGCTTCTCATCGGATAGTCACTCGGAGGAGGGAGAAAACTGAGGAAATTGCAAGTCAGGCGATCCATCTCCAGTCCTCCCGTTTCCTTCTCTGGCCCAGCGCCACCACCTTTGCTCTTCGGAGGCTGCACGGAGCTTCCTCCTGTACACAAAGTGAGAAATAGAGCATGATAAATATCATCTGTGCACTTCAGAATTATGCGTTACCATAGTAGCAAAGCACTTCAGGTGTACTGATGTAATGTGTCTGGAATTGGAATATTAACCTAAAGAACCTAATACTGTTTTTCTCAGATTTAAAAAAAAAAAAAAAAAGCTTGCCAGTAGATATATAGCTGCCAGGGGCTTAGCTTAAAGTGAAAGTGTTTAGATTGCCGTGAAAACAATTGACAGGAAAACCTATGCACTGACAACACCCATACTAAGAGATCTATGAGAATTTAGTTAGTTGAAGAAAATTTAAAAGTGTCAAGAAAGCAACTTTATGATTATAATCCCTGTCTTGCTGAGAAATCCTGCAATGCTTTCATCAAGGGCATCATGTTTTCTCAGATGGTCTATGAACCGTCCCACTCCAGTAATTATCTGCTGCTGAGTAAGGCCTTTGCATTTTATTCAAGGATGTCCCCTTAAAACTCAACCAAGATGACTAAAACAGATTATCTTCTCATCAGTATGCTTTGAAAGTAACACATGACAAATTCCACTTACTCACTAAGTTTTTTTTCTAGGGAGATTATACCTAAATCTAGAAATTACTGTGGCATCTCCAAGGTCAAATAGCATTTGTAGAATAAGTCAGTTTTTCCAGGAAAGGATAAAGATTTTGGTTTCTCTGGAATTTGTTTAAAAGTAGTCTCTCTAGTTGGTGACATTACTCTGAAAGATATTTATAATATGACTCACTTCAAGAATTTCAGGGTTTTCTTTATTGTAAAACAAAGTTTTTTTTTTTAAAAAAAGAGTATTTTATTTTATTTTAGTACTTTAAAATTACAGAGGATCATATGATTTACAACGTAACCAGAATAATTGACTAGCAAAAGCATTTCATTTCCAACCATGATAGATAATACAATTTACTGAAATTGATTGTTATTACCTCTGTATATTAGTCATTGGTGAGTTTATTAACAGCTAAATTCATAACCATTATGACTCAGATCTGTTCAAAACATTTATTAAATGCCTTTTATATGCCTTCTCTAATATAGTAGATGGCTAACTAAACTGAACTAAACATTATGTATTGAACATTATGCTAGGACTTCTACCTGATAAGGTGAAGTTCTGTTGGGGATATATTATTCCCTTTCTTCTGTTTTTCCTTCTTTCCTTCCTTTTCCCCTCCCTCCCTCACTCCCATTGTCTCTTTCTTTATGGCTTTCATTTGCATGTTCAAGGTAAGAAATTTGGTGTAAAATCTATTTGTCAAGCTTTGGTAAAGGATGCAAAAAATGAATGAAATCTGCCCGTAAATTTTGAGGTGTCCATGGCTGAATCCCTGTGACCTGTGAATATGGTACCTAACATGGCAAAAAAAAAAAAAAAAAAAACTTTGCAAATGCAATTAACATTATAAACCTTGAGATGAGGAGACTACCTTGGATTATTTGGGTGGACCCAATCTAATCACATGAGTTTTCAAAAGCAGAGAAACTTTTGGCTACAGTTAGAGAGAAATGTGATGACATCAAAGAAACGGCAGTGAGAAGGATTCACCACTCTGTTGCTAGTTCTGCGATGCAGGGAGTGTTTAGGAACCAAGGGTAGTCTCCAGCTGACAGACAGCAAAGAAAAGAGATCTCAGTCCTACAACTACATGGAAATGAATTCTGAATGAGCAAGGAAATGGCTCATCCCCTAGAGCCTTCAGAAATATCCTGACCCCTTGAATTTAGCTCTGGGAGATTGGTACTGGCCCTCTAAAATAATAAATTAGTGTTGTTTTAAGGCACTAACTTCGTGGCACTTTGTTATAACAACAATCGAAAACTAATACAGAGGTGTTATAATCTACTGGATAACAAGAAATATAAGCACATTAAAATGTGATGTGGCAAATGTTTCAGGGTGGTATGAACAAAGCACCGTGGTGTCTTATTTCCTGGGACTCTGCCATAGCAAAGTGCCACAGACTGGGTAGCCTAAACAATAGAAATTTATTACTTAGTTCTAAAGGCTAGAAGTCTAAGGTCAAGGTGGTGGCAGATGTAGTTTCTTCCGAAGCCTCTCTCCTTGACTTGTATGTGGCTGCCTTCTCACTGTGCCCTCACGTGGTGTTTCCTCTATGTGCACACATGTCTGTGTCCTAAACTACGGAACCCAGTCATGTTAGATTAGGGTCCACCCCTATAACCTCATTTTACCTTAATTACCTCTTTAAAGGTCCCATCTCCAAATACAGTCACATTCTAAGGGTTAAGACTTCCACGTAGGAATTTGGGAGGGACACAGTTCAGCCCACAATAGTGGGGTTACTGAGTGAGGAAAAACTTGGAGAAATTTTCATAAGGAAGATTAGATACTTGAGCAGGCTGCTATTTTTCAGGCAAAGAAGAGGTAGAAGAGCATTAAGCTTACGTGGACTACCATATGCAAAGGCACAGATTCTTTAAAACTATTACTCTTTCATTGATACAAACAGTTGATGGAAGAGTTTTGGAAGAATATAAATTCCAAAGTCAAATTCCTTCCACAGACTCTCTACCATCTGACTTCAGCCAAGGATATAACCACTGTTAACATATTATTGTGTTTTCTTCCATATGATTTTAATTCATATGCAAGTATGTGTTATTTATAAAAAATGCACATTGCTGGGCTACTTGATTTTTATAATTTGAAAATACTTCTGAGATATGTTTTTATGTGATTCTAGTGACTATGTAATATTCCATTTTAAGGATATACCATAATTTTCCAGTCCCATATTTATGGGTATGCTTTGCTCCTCCAAATAAAGTTGCAATAAACATTTCTTATACACCCATCTTTGTCTATAAACTGGTTTAGGAAATAGACTGAACTTCATGGATGCAAACAGAAAGATTGTTTTGTTATTGTTGTTTTGAATTGTTTTACTACTGCCTTTAACAGTGGTTCTCAAAGTAGGTCTCCAAACTATCAATGTTAGTATTAATATCACCTGTGTCGATGAAAATAATCAATAAACAAACAATAATAAGAATAGAAAAGAGTTTTGTTTGAGCCAAACTGACGACGATAGCCTGGCAGCCAATTTCCCAGATTACTCTAAGAAACTGCTCTGGAGAAGCATGGTTTTCAGCACAGTTTTATATCTTGTCAGAATAAAGAATAATCAACAAGTCAGGGATACATTTCTTCAAGGTTCCAAAAACAATAGACCAGCACGTACACAGTGAGTCAGTGTGGCCTTGGCACCAGGGAAGGGAGCCTTATCATCAAAGGAGTAGCAGCATTGGCGTC
The DNA here is from genome assembly GCF_965194825.1 of Balaenoptera physalus. Lineage (NCBI taxonomy): Eukaryota > Metazoa > Chordata > Mammalia > Artiodactyla > Balaenopteridae > Balaenoptera > Balaenoptera physalus. The sequence goes on along the minus strand of NC_138892.1, from coordinate 37,552,356 downwards.
CCAGGAAGAGAGGCACTGAATCTTTATTTTTAACATGGACAATCTTTACTTCTGGTCAGTGTGCTCTTTTCTTTAATAATTAAAGCAGATGTACAACATATGTTCAATAGGCCAAAAACAGGCTGTTCTAATTAGCATAACATTCAGGTTAACTCACGTGTAAGCCAGAATGACTTCCCCATACCTCAATATGGGAAAATTTCTTTTATCACCTGGAAATTTAGAAATGTAAATTCTCAGGCCCCAGAGACCCTCCCAAACCTACTGAATTAAAAACTCTGGAGATGGGACCTGCAATTTGTATTTTAACAAGCCCTCCAAGTGCTTCTGATGCAGAGTAACATTTAATAATCCCTGCTGTAATACCTCTCCCATTCCTACTCCTTGAGGACTCCTCAGACAGGTCTCTTGCTTTCTCGTATCATTCCATTTCACTATGTGTTTTCACGCATTAAAATATCTCGTAGAGTTTCACCAGAAAATTTGGTTTCACAATCAATTCAAGGCCTGAACCATGACTTAGTACGCAGGGAAGGAGGAGATTGTCTATTCTTGCACTTTTCTTATTTGTCATTCCCACCTCACTCTGCTACTTTTGTATCTCTCTTTCTTCTCTGAAAACCTAAGACCTGGAGAATAGTTGGGGGAAAGGAAAAACCATCTCTTAAATGATTAGTATTGTAATCCAGCCATTAGGATTCTTGATGAGACAGGCATTCAAATGAGGATTTTCTGGAAGACCTCCACAGGCGTCTCTAATTTGCACAGTTCCACGGGAGGGGTCAGGCACTCTCTGACTGACCTCCTGTGGCTTCCCATTCCATCAAACCCCATCTTCTGCCTCTCCAGCCCCTGCCCTTGGCAGTCTACTGCTCAGCCTCTTTTTGCTAGAATCCTCTTGGCCCCAGACTCTACCCTCTTGATTGATATTAGGTTGGGATGGCTCAAACCTGGTTATATTCCACGACAATCAATTAATACACAGTAAACTCATGCATCTGTGTCATGTTGATTGTCAGGATACAGACAGTTACTCTCCAATCCCTTCTCTCTTCCAGCTGTTAAGAGTTTGAGAGGTCCTAACATAAAGGAGAATTTTCCCTATCTGAGATAAAATCAAACTACATGATAGATACAGGAATCCAAAAAAAAAAAAAAAAATGGAGATGGAGATCCGATATGTGTGATTATTTTTAAAAACTTGTTTACAGGAAATGGCTTAGAACTGTGCTGGTAGAACCTGCTAATACATCACCCCAAATAAGATGGAATTACCTACCCAGTCATAGGCACAGCTGGAAAACTGTAGTATTCTCCCCCCCACCCCCACCGCCGCCTCCGGGAGCAGGTTCCTTAATCCTTGGCAGAAAAGCAGATGATAAGGCATGCTTCTGATGGACAGGCTGCCTCCCAAAGAAGGGAGAGAGGGAAGGACTGAGTCTGGGTAGTCAGCTCCTTTTCCCAGACTTAACAGTTAAATTATCCTCTTTTCAAATAAAAAAATAAATGAGTAATGAATAGAGAAGCAAGACTTTAGGCTAGCTCAACGCTGTCCAATAGAAATACAATATGAACCACAAATGCTAGTCACATATACAATTTTAAATAGTTCAGTAACAATATTAAAAAGAAAATTTTAAAAAACAGTGAAGTTAATTTCGTTAATGTATTTTTATTTAATCCAGTATTCCAAAATATTACCCTTTTATCATGTAATCAATATTTTAAACTGATATATAGCACTCTTTTTAAATACTAAATCTTCAAAATCCTATTTGTATTTAGCACTTTGAGCACATTTGAATTAGGACCAGCCATATTTCAAATGCTCAGTAAAGGCATGGGACTACAGGCTACCATATTGGACAGTGCAAGTCTAGTTTAACACTTTCAACATTTAAACATAACTTGAAAGGACTGTAAGCCTTCCCTACCATCAGCCAACTTCGAGATTTCAGAATGCTCCAGGCATAAAGGAGACTGGTTTCTATGATCCTAACACCTTTCACCACTACCCTTAACTCCAAACACCACAAGTCATGAGTTATTTACTCCCCCAATTTTTTTCTATAAGAACTAGGATAAGCCTACAAATTTCTTCAGCTCAGCAGCATGCTGCTAGGAAGTATGACCTCAGTTTCCTATCATTTGAATTCACCTTGATCACTACAAGCAGATATACATACTGTCTACATACTGTGTCCTAAAGCTATCAACCCCTGCTAGGATATATCATTAGTCAAAAACAATTTTTGAAATACCTTAAATTATCCTGATATAAATTTATAAGCTGTAATAATAATTATATTTATAACCTAATGCTGTGCAATCACACTATTATATAGTCTATATAATAGGTATAATATATATGAAAGTATCAGAGTAGCCCATTTTAACACAAATACTGTATATATGACTTGTCTTAGACAATCGGAAAACATGTGATTTAAAGTCAATGTATAAACTTTGCCTGTAAAAGTCCCCTAAATTTTCAAGGAATTTAGGACTCTACGTACCTTGAGGATTTAACTTCTCTTGATCTTGCTCAAAGAGAAAAAACTCCTAAGTTAGTATGATTTGGTGCACCATGTTATCATTGCCAAGATTTAAAGCTCCTACAGGCTAAAAGTGGAACATTTTCTTGTTGCAAAGCAACTTCTTTTTATCTAATTGGATCATGAGAAAAGTCTCTTTAAGGATCTTTGTCTCACTTTTCTTTCATTTGCTACAGTTATATATGAACTGAAACTATATTCAACAAATCACAATTGATTTATATGCTATGAGGCCAGAAATTAAACTTTTACACAACTAGTTATCATACATATTCAAGTTACCCACATTCAAAGAGCCAGCATTCATATCAAATCTATTTTCTACCATACCCTATAAATATACACAATGATTTATTAGGGGTATGACTGTTTTCTTAGAATTTTACATTATCATTTATTAACAACATAATGCATAAATTTGAGATGTTTGGAATACGATATGATTATTTTGAAAGTGTGATAAGATTCTCTTAGCAATGTCATAATTATCACAATCAGAACCTCATCCCAGCTGATTGTGATGAGCACGCAATCAGCAATGTAGAAACTGCCTGCTGCATCAACAAATATTGAACCTAGGTAATAAGTGGCAGTTCCTCCAGAATGTCTCTGTGAGGAACTTGGCCCATCTATATGAGCCCCTCCTGCGTGGGCTTTTGTTATTTCAGAACTTCCCTCAACTCTTGTCCCCTAGATCACTGGTACCTTGAGCAGGGACATCCCTGAAGGATACATCAGATTACTGAATGGTGCATATTCTCTTTCCTTTTTCTTCTTAGTCCTTTAGCTCAGGGACTAGACTTGCCCCCACTCTTTCCTAAATAGTTTTCAAAATAAATATCTCTGGATGGAACTCTTTCCAATAGTAGGCTTCTACAACCTCCATAGTGTATTGCAGAAGCCGAGTCCCCAAAGTTCTCCATCGTTTAAAAACTCCTCTGTGATCGTTATGTTTGCCAGAAATAGTCTAAATTTGACACGACCCTATTTAAACCAAATAACTTATTTTTAGCCCTTTCACTGGAATTACTGCTTTTGCCCTATTGTGTCCTATACTGTGTTAATTCCCAATCCCCCCTCCACCTTTATTAATTATAAAATGTAGTATGGTATAGTAGTAAGGAGTGCCTGGGTTCAAATTCTGACCTGGCTATTTATTATCTGTGTGGCTATGGCAACATTGCTTAAACCATCAGTAACTGTTTCCTCATCTGTAAAATGAGGATAATAACAGCATCTACTTCATAGGGTTTTTTGAAGGAGTAAAGGAGTTGATACTTGTAAAGCCCATAGAAAATAGTTGGCATGTAGAAAGTGCTCAAAAATGTTGCTTACTAATAATCTAATACAATATGAAGCCAACCTAATATACTATGAAAACCCCAGGATGTTAAAATAATAAAAATTATTTGGATGAAATGATGCCATAGAACTAACTGGAGAAGAAGGAAGAGAAAAGAGATAAGTGATCTAGGTATCCAAGACAAGAAGGATAAGAAGCAAGAGGAGATGCAATAGGTTAAAACTTTTGAAATTGTTGTTTCTGTAGCTCAAATATTGATAATTTCTTATGGGTCAACCATGTAGAAAAAAACATTAAGCAAAAGACAAGTGGAGAGATTGCTGGATAAGAATGAACACCACATTATGTTGAGACCATACACCTGAGTGAAATAAAAGGCAAACACCTGAAGGAAAGGATTATTCAGACAAAGAATAAAGAATTTTCAAACACCTTAAATCCAATAAGCCAAATAGGGAAAGGAGGGAAAATGGTGAACTGAATTCAGGTGTGTACCACATTTTGACTAAGTGTATGGAAGTTCTTTGCCAGATGGCAAAGCCATCGTATAAGATTAAAATTAATCTTCACCAAAAAGGTGTTGGCAGTTCAACGTGATAAACTAAACTCATAAAATACAATAAGCTTTCATGAAAAACTTATTCTTCCTAAAAGTATGTGATTCTACAACCAATTAACAGTTGGAAGAGCATCACGATTATCATATTATTTTCATGTTAAAAATAGAATCTTATGGTGTAATAGACTATTCAAGGCATAGGGTAAATCAATTTTAGCTCAGTTTCCTGCACCTTAAATGTGTGACAAATAATTCTTTCCTTGTCTGTCTCTCCCATAGAATCCAAACTCCTTACCCTCACCTTCAGTGTCCTTCATAATTTGACCCCTGCCTCCCTTTTTAACTTTATTTCCTACCATTTCTCTTTTATTTACCCCATGAGCTGGAGAGATCATATCATCTACTGTCCAAACTGAAAGCATTTTAAGAGTGAATACAGGTCACTAAAATAATTATACTAATATAAATATTTGAAATATTATTTGCTTGCCTAAAGTTTGGTTTTATTATGCTGGTGGATGTATAAAATTCTATTGAAAGATATTTTCAAAATTAAAATTCTATTTAGACAGTAAAGATAACACAAGAGTTTAATAAAGGAGGAAACTATCTTGATTATCAGAATACTAAAAAATAGCGTAAACAGCAGAAATAATACTGGTACATAGGCTAATGCTTTTAATCAGTTCCTTAGTTGTAACTGTCCCAACACCATATCACTGGTATTTTTCTAAAAAATGTATATTTACTTGTCTCATTATTTAATATTTTTATAAAATTCTCTGCAATCTTCTTCAAAACCAGAGGGTTAATAAATTTGATGTTGATATCTTCAATAGAATCTTTTCTGTGATCACAATACTTTTCACTAAGAAAATATTCTCTCTACAGAACTGGGATAACCGATAAGCTCAAAGCAAATTCTGCTAAAAAGAGGATATTCTCAATTCTAATATTATTTAAATGAGTAAATATTTCATGGTAAATATTTGCATAAGCACATCATTTTTACCTGCAGTCAGAAAATTTATCTCTGACAAAGATTTACATGAAAAACTTACCAAGTAAGTTATCTCTATTTATAATTGCTTTAAATGTTTTGCCAAATTTAGATCTTGCAAAATTATATGCCTTCTTAGCATTCTTGTACAGAATCTAAATTAACCAATGAAAAATGAGATCTCTATCAAAATCAACTTATTCCAAATGCAATTCTAGAATTTCAAACTAAATCTTATATACTGTTTGAATTCCTATCATTTAATTTGTTCTCTTCTTCGTTTGCTTTTTATGGATAAATTTCCAAGTCTTTCTGTTTGTAAACTTTGTTTTCAATACTGCAATTCTCCAAAAGCTTAAAAAAATAGAGACTCTTGGCATTCTGTTTGTTGAATATTTAAAGACGCCTCATTGATTTTCAGTGAAGTGCAACCAAGTTTTAGAGAAATCACTTATTTAAAAGTTCAATATCATGGTAAGATACATTCAATTACAGATAGTTCTTCAAAGGTTCAAACATTTCTAAACTCTGAATGATACTGGGCGATAAAAAAAAGGTACTCACTGCCATGCTGAAGTATTTACTTCTACTTGACATCAGTTTTGTTACAGACAATTGGTTATTCAGTTACTCTAAGTATGTATATATTTTAAAAATCATATATTTGGACATTTGTGTGTACCATAACATATCCCAAGTACATTTCCATGTTGTAGGTTTCTTAATTTAGTTAATAGCCATCTTCCTATAACAACACTGTACTCTACACAAAAACTTTTAGTTGCATTATCAACCCAAAAAACTTTAAATTTATTTCTTAACTTTTAAACGAAATTTACAACAGCAATTTAATAATGCTAAATATATCTCCTTTTCCAGGATGAGCTTCCAAAAGACTTACTTTGATTCCATGGAATGAGTATTTTGTTTAAACGCAAGCCATTATAAAAATTTAACTAATTTCCTATTTTAAGCATCTAATGACATTTTTGTGGAACTGGCATAATTTAACAATTTGCTAAATTCTGCTGCTGCTAATGGATCCAATTAATTAAACCTAACATATCATTTTTCTTGTATATGAAAAAGAAAATCTGGGATTAAGAACAAGCAAAACTAACTTCATTTAATCTAAATGTGCCTTCCACAGTCTCAAGTATCTGATAAAGTTTTGAAGTAGGTAATGATTTATGCTTTTTTAGAAGATTTAGGTTTTCTGGTTTCTGGTCAGATATATCATTATGGCCTCCATAGTGGATAATAAATGTTGACCAACATTTTGTATAGTTTACATATTCCTCATCAACCTTTTGAATAAGAGACAATCAGACTGTAAGTTTTCATTATACATACACTTTATCTCATTGCTACTGATATGATTTATTCCAAAATAAAAAATGACTTACCAAATAAAATAAATGGTTAGATAGATATATACCATCTGCCAAATGACAAAAGGGTTATTGAGAGAAATCTAGATGCACATTACAGGAGGATAATCTCTAGTGCTTCCAAGATGATCCCTTGGCGGTTGCAGAGGTCTTCAAGTGTAAATTTGCAAATATTTTACACAAAATTAACCCACAACATTGAAGACAAAATAGCCTTTGTACTCAGCCAACACTTGGAGGTGGGAGAATTTTACTAAAATTTCTGAGTATGTCTCCAGTGCCTATCATTTCTGTCACCAGTATAAGCGTGAGACATGGTCAAGAAGAACCCAAGAGGCTGGGGAGAGAAGATGGCAGAAGAGTAAGACGCGGAGATCACCTTCCTTCCCACAGATACAGTAGAAATACATCTACACGTGGAACTGCTCCTACAGAACACCCACTGAACGCTGGCAGAAAACGTCCGACCTCCAAAAAGGCAAGAAACTCCCCCCGTACTTGGGTAGGGCAAAAGAAAAAAGAAATAACAGAGACAAAAGAATAGGGACGGGACCTGCACCAGTGGGAGGGAGCTGTGAAGGAGGAAAGATTTCCACGCACTAGGAAGCCCCTTCGCGGGCAGAGACTGCGGGTGGCAGAGGGGGGAAGCTTCGGAGCCACGGAGGAGAGCGCAGCCACAGGGGTGCGGAGGGCAAAGCGGAGAGGTTCCCGCACGGAGGAGCGGTGCCGACCAGCACTCACCAGCCCGAGAGGCTTGTCTGCTCCCCCGCCGGGGCGGGCGGGGCTGGGAGCTGAGGCTCGGGTTTCGGTTTCGGTTGGATCGCAGGGAGACGACTGGGGCTGGCGGCGTGAACACAGCCTGAAGGGGTTAGCGCATCACAGCTGGCTGGGAGGGAGTCCGGGAAAGGCTGCAGCTGCTGAAGAGGCAAGAGACTTTTTCTTGCCTCTTTGTTTTGCGGCGCGCAAGGAGAGGGGATTCAGAGCGCCGCCTAAACGAACTCCAGAGACGGGCGCGAGCCGCGGTGATCAGCACGGACCCCAGAGACGGGCGTGAGACGCTGGGGCTGCTGCTGCGGCCTCCAAAAAGCCTGTGTGTGAGCACAGGTCACTCTCCACATCGCCCCTCCCGGGAGCCTGTGCAGCCCGCCACTGCCAGGGTCCCGTGATCCGGGGCAACTTCCCCGGGAGAACACACTGCCCGCCTCAGGCTGGTGCAACGTCATGCCGGCCTCGGCCGCCGCAGGCTCGCCCCGCCTCCTCTGTACACCTCCCTCCCCGCGGCCTGAGGGAGCCAGAGCCCCCGAAGCAGCTGCTCCTTTAACCCCGTCCTGTCTGTGCGGGGAATAGACGCCCTCAGGCGACCTACACGCAGAGGCGGGTCCAAATCCAAAGCTGAACCCCAGGAGCTGTGCGAACAGGGAAGATAAGGGGAAATCTCTCCCAGCAGCCTCAGAAGCAGCGGATTAAAACTCCATAAACAACTTGATGTGCCTGCATCTGTTGAATACCTGAATAGACAACGAATCATCCCAAATTCAGGAGGTGGACTTTGGGAGCAGGATATATTAATTTTTCCCCTTTTCCTTTTATTTGTGAGTGTATATGTATATGCTTCTGGGTGAGATTTTGTATGTATAGCTTTGCTTTACAATAGCTTTATTTTACTTCACTATATTATAGCCTCTTTCTTTCTTTCTTTCTTTCTATTTTTTCTCCCTTTTACTCTGAGCCGTGTGGATGAAAGGCTCTTGGTGCTCCAGCCAGGCATCAGGGCCATGCCTCTGAGGTGGGAGAGCCAACTTCAGGACACTGGTCCACAAGAGACCTCCCAGCTCCACGTAACACCAAACGGCAAAAATTTCTCAGAGATCTCCATCTCAACATCAAGACCCAGCTTCACTCAACGACCAGCAAGCTACAGTGCTGGACACCCTATGCCAAACAACTAGCAAGACAGGAACACAGCCCCACCCATTAGCAGAGAGGCGGCCTAAAATCATAATAAGGCCACAGACACCCCAAAATACACCACCAGACGTGGATGTGCCCACCAGAAAGACAAGATCCAACCTCATCCACCAGAGCTCAGGCACTAGTTCCCTCCACCAGGAAGCCTACACAACCCACTGAACCAACCTTAGCCACTGGGGACAGATACCAAAAACAACGGGAACTACAAACCTGCAGCCTGTGAAAAGGAGACCCCAAACACAGTAAGATAAGCAAAATGAGACGACAGAAAAACACACAACAGATGAAGGAGCAGGGTCAGAACACACCAGACTTAACAAATGAAGAGGAAATAGGTAGTCTACCTGAAAAAGAATTCAGAATAATGATAGTAAGGATGATCCAAAATCTTGGAAATAGAATAGACAAAATGCAAGAAACATTTAACAAGGGCGTAGAAGAACTAAAGAGGAACCAAGCCATGATGAAAAACACAATAAATGAAATTAAAAATACTCTAGATGGGATCAATAGCAGAATAACTGAGGCAGAAGAAAGGATAAGTGACCTGGAAGATAAAATGGTGGAAATAACTACTACAGAGCAGGATAAAGAAAAAAGAATGAAAAGAACTGAGGACAGTCTCAGAGACCTCTGGGACAACATTAAACGCACCAACATTCGAATTATAGGGGTCCCAGAAGAAGAAGAGAAAAAGAAAGGGACTGAGAAAATATTTGAAGAGATTATAGTTGAAAGCTTCCCTAATATGGGAAAGGAAATAGTTAATCAAGTCCTGGAAGCACAGAGAGTCCCATACAGGATAAACCCAAGGAGAAACACACCAAGACACATATTAATCAAACTGTCAAAAATTAAATATAAGGAAAACATATTAAAGGCAGCAAGGGAAAAAAAACAGATAACACACAAGGGAATCCCCATAAGGTTAACATCTGATCTTTCAGCAGAAACTCTGCAAGCCAGAAGGGAGTGGCAGGATATACTTAAAGTGATGGAGAAAAACCTACAACCAAGATTACACTACCCAGCAAGGATCTCATTCAGATTCGATGGAGAAATTAAAACCTTTACAGACAAGCAAAAGCTGAGAGAGTTCAGCACCACCAAACCAGCTTTACAACAAATGCTAAAGGAACTTCTCTAGGCAAGAAACACAAGAGAAGGAAAACACCTACAATAACAAACCCAAAACATTTAAGAAAATGGGAATAGGAACATACATATCGATAATTACCTTGAATGTAAATGGATTAAATGCTCCCACCAAAAGACACAGGCTGGCTGAATGGATACAAAAACAAGACCCATATATATGCTGTCTACAAGAGACCCACTTCAGACCTAGAGACACATATGGACTGAAAGTGAGGGGATGGAAAAAGATATTCCATGCAAATGGAAATCAAAAGAAAGCTGGAGTAGCAATTCTCATATCAGACAAAATAGACTTTAAACTAAAGACTATTACAAGAGACAAAGAAGGACACTATATAATGATCAAGGGATCGATCCAAGAGGAAGGTATAACAATTGTAAATATTTATGCACCCAACATAGGAGCACCTCAATACATAAGGCAAATACTAACAGCCATAAAAGGGGAAATCGACAGCAACACAATCATAGTAGGGGACTTTAACACCCCACTCTCACCAATGGACAGATCATCCAAAATGAAAATAAATAAGGAAACACAAGCTTTAAATGATACATTAAGCAAGATGGACTTAGTTGATATTTTTAGGACATTCCATCCAAAAACAACAGAATACACATTTTTCTCAAGTGCTCATGGAACATTCTCCAGGATAGATCATATCTTGGGTCTCAAATCAAGCCTTGGTAAATTTAAGAAAATTGAAATCATATCAAGTATCTTTTCCGACCACAACGCTATGAGACTAGATATCAATTACAGGAAAAGATCTGTAAAAAATACAAACACATGGAGGCTACACAATACACTGCTTAATAACGAAGTGATCACTGAAGAAATCAAAGGGGAAATAAAAAAATACCTAGAAACAAATGACAATGGAGATACGACGACCCAAAACCTATGGGACGCAGCAAAAGCAGTGCTAAGAGGGAAGTTTATAGCAATACAAGCCTACCTCAAGAAACAGGAAACATCTCGAATAAACAACCTAACCTTGCACCTAAAGCAATTAGAGAAAGAAGAACAAAAAAACCCCAAAGCCAGCAGAAGGAAAGAAATTATAAAGATCAGGTCAGAAATAAATGAAAAAGAAATGAAGGAAACAATAGCAAAAATCAATGAAACTAAAAGCTGGTTCTTTGAGAAGATAAACAAAATTGATAAACCATTAGCCAGACTCATCAAGAGAAAAAGGGAGAAGACTCAGATCAATAGAATTAGAAATGAAAAAGGAGAAGTAACCACTGACACTGCAGAAATACAAAAGATCATGAGAGATTACTACAAGCAACTCTATGCCAATAAAATGGACAACCTGCAAGAAATGGACAGATTCTTAGAAATGCACAAACTGCCGAGACTGAACCAGGAAGAAATAGAAAATATGAACAGACCAATCACAAGCACTGAAATTGAAACTGTGATTAAAAACCTTCCAACAAACAAAAGCCCAGGACCAGATGGCTTCACAGGTGAATTCTATCAAACATTTAGAGAAGAGCTAACACCTATCCTTCTCAAACTCTTCCAAAATATTGCAGAGGGAGGAACACTCCCAAACTCATTCTACGAGGCCACCATCACCCTGATACCAAAACCAGACAAAGATGTCACAAAGAAAGAAAACTACAGGCCAATATCACTGATGAACATAGATGCAAAAATCCTCAACAAAATACTAGCAAACAGAATCCAACAGCACATTAAAATGATCATACACCATGATCAAGTGGGGTTTATCCCAGGAATGCAAGGATTCTTCAATATACGCAAATCAATCAATGTGATACATCATATTAACAAATTGAAGGAGAAAAACCATATGATCATCTCAATAGATGCAGAGAAAGCTTTCGACAAAATTCAACACCCATTTATGATAAAAGCCCTGCAGAAAGTAGGCATAGAGGGAACTTTCCTCAACATAATAAAGGCCATATATGACAAACCCACAGCCAACATTGTCCTCAATGGTGAAAAACTGAAACCATTTCCACTAAGATCAGGAACAAGACAAGGTTGCCCACTCTCACCACTATTATTCAACATAGTTTTGGAAGTGTTAGCCACAGCAATCAGAGAAGACAAAGAAATAAAAGGAATCCAAATCGGAAAAGAAGAAGTAAAGCTGTCAGTATTTGCAGATGACATGATACTATACATAGAGAATCCTAAAGATGCTACCAGAAAACTCCTAGAGCTAATCAATGAATTTGGTAAAGTAGCAGGATACAAAATTAATGCACAGAAATCTCTTGCATTTCTATACACTAATGACGAAAAATCTGAAAGTGAAATTAAGAAAACACTCCCATTTACCACTGCAACAAAAAGAATAAAATATCTAGGAATAAACCTACCTAAGGAGACAAAAGACCTGTATGCAGAAAATTATAAGACACTGATGAAAGAAATTAAAGATGATACAAATAGATGGAGAGATATACCATGTTCCTGGATTGGAAGAATCAACATTGTGAAAATGACTCTACTACCCAAAGCAATCTACAGATTCAATGCAATCCCTATCAAACTACCACTGGCATTTTTCACAGAACTAGAACAAAAAATTTCACAATTTGTATGGAAACACAAAAGACCCCGAATAGCCAAAGCAATCTTGAGAACGAAAAATGGAGCTGGGGGAATCAGGCTCCCTGACTTCAGACTATATTACAAAGCTTCAGTAATCAAGACAGTTTGGTACTGGCACAAAAACAGAAATATAGATCAATGGAACAGGATAGAAAGCCCAGAGATAAACCCACACACATATGGTCACCTTATTTTTGATAAAGGAGGCAAGCATATACAGTGGAGAAAAGACAGCCTCTTCAATAAGTGGTGCTGGGAAAATTGGACAGGTACATGTAAAAGTATGAAATTAGAACACTCCCTGACACCATGCACAAAAATAAACTCAAAATGGATTAAAGACCTAAGTGTAAGGGCAGACACTATCAAACTCTTAGAGGAAAACATAGGCAGAACACTCTATGACATACATCACAGCAAGATTCTTTTTGACCCAGCTCCCAGAGAAATGGAAATAAGAACACAAATAAACAAATGGGACCTAATGAAACTTAAAAGCTTTTGCACAGCAAAGGAAACCATAAACAAGACCAAAAGACAACCATCAGAATGGGAGAAAATATTTGCAAATGAAGCAACTGACAAAGGATTAATCTCCAAGATTTACAAGCAGCTCATGCAGCTCAATAACAAAAAAACGAACAACCCAATCCAAAAATGGGCCGAAGACCTAGACATTTCTCCAAAGAAGATATACAGATGGCCTACAGACACATGAAAGAATGCTCAACATCATTAATCATTAGAGAAATGCAAATCAAAACTACAATGAGATATCATCTCACACCAGTCAGAATGGCCATCATCAAAAAATCTAGAAACAATAAATGCTGGAGAGGGTGTGGAGGAAAGGGAACAGTCTTGCACTGTTGGTGGGAATGTAAATTGATACAGCCACTATGGAGAACAGTATGGAGGTTCCTTAAAAAACTACAAATAGAACTACCATACGACCCAGCAATCCCACTACTGGGCATATACCCTGAGAAAACCATAGGTCAAAAAGAGTCATGTACCAAAATGTTCATTGCAGCTCTATTTACAATAGCCAGGACATGGAAGCAACCTAAATGTCCATCGACAGATGAATGGATAAAGAAGATGTGGCACATATATACAATGGAATATTACTCAGCCATAAAAAGAAATGAAATGGAGGTATTTGTAATGAGGTGGATGGAGTTAGAGTCTGTCATACAGAGGGAAGTAAGTCAGAAAGAGAAAAACAAATACAGTATGCTAACACATATATACGGAATCTAAGGGGAAAAAAAAAAAAAAAAGGCCATGAAGAACCTAGTGGCAAGACGGGAATAAAGACACAGACCTACTAGAGAATGGACTTGAGGATATGGGGAGGGTGTGGGGTGAGATGTGACAGGGTAAGAGAGTGTCATGGACATATATACACTACCAAATGTAAAATAGATAACTAGTGGGAAGCAGCCGCATAGCACAGGGAGATCAGCTCGGTGCTTTGTGACCACCTAGAGGGGTGGGACGGGGAGGGTGGGAGGGAGGGAGATGCAAGAGGGAAGAGAAATGGGAACGTATTGTATATGTATAACTGATTCACTTTGTTATAAAGCAGAAGCTAACACACCATTGTAAGGCAATCGTACTTCAATAAAGATGTTAAAAAAAATAAAAATAAAAATAAAAGTATGTTAAATACACAAAGAAAAAAAAAAAAAAAAAGAAGAACCCAAGCCTCCTGGTCCCATTGAACACTTGCAAATAGATTTCACATATGCTATGAGTTTATAGCATGTCCAGTTCATTGCTTATTCTCAGCATGAGCCTTGCGAAAGAGACATGGCTCTGAAGTAGCAAAAATTACTTAATTTCATGTTTTCAGTGTGGGGAATTCCAACCTACTTCTCCAGTGATAAAGGTACTCATTTTCCTGGGACTGTTATTATAGAACTTTGAAAGCCTTGTCGTGTAATTAGAAACTTTATTGTTCAGATTACACTCAATCCTTAACAAAGCAGAGAGAGGCAATGGCACATTTAAATTCAAGTGGGCAAAATTATCTGTCACTCTTTGACTTCACTAAGAATGTTCTCATAACAATGAGATCCATACTTTCTGAGACCCATCAACTGTCACCATATAAAGTTATTACATGTCACTATATGAGGGTGGGTATTTCTCCTCTGACGTTCTAGTCTAACTTACATAGTCAGACAACAGCACATGGCAAACTACTTCAAAGAACTCATGCAATAATTTAGTTTTATCACCAACATGGACAAGCTGCTTTTCCTTCATGTCCTCTCAAACTTTACATGATAGAACTCAGAGATTTTATCTTCTGAAAAAGAAATAAGATGGAAAATGCCTTGGAACTACTTTGGAAACAACTGTATTAGGTACTTCTAACCACTAACATAGCAATTAAAATCTGTGGTGTAGATCCTCAGAGTCATGGATCTCAGCTAAAGAGATGCAAAGCTTCATACTTCAATACTTGGACTGCCATTCCTTTGAGAGATATAAAATAAAGGATTCTTAAGAATACTTCAGAAGCAGATAGTCATCAGAAGGAGACTTCATCAACCAAGGGCTTCATATCAAGAGGATAACTGTAGGATGAAGACAGCATACACCCAAAACCTGCAGGACAAGATCTAGTTCACCAGAGCTACAGATTGTCTTGCTTTAATCTTCATGCCTCTGTTCTTCATTTTCCTGAATGATTTCTGTCCCCTGCTGGATTAAGGTTTTGAATTTTTACAAAAATATGTGTTTTTTTTTTCTTAACCGTAATACTTACACATTTTACACTTCACATTGCTTTCTGAATCCTCATATACTCCTTGGTATGAGTCCAATCCCTGGTTGCAATCTTTTCATGATTCAAACAAAATGTACAATTGAACTGTTTGGTTTGAGTACATTTACCTCTGAGTGCCAACCAATTTCTTTAAGTATCAATCCCTTGTAAAAACACATTTGCTCTCATCAGTAGTTGGACTCAAACAAGACATGACTTTTTAATCTGGTAGATAACATAATAGTCCAGAGTTAAGTCTGAGAAAGAAAATAGGAAACTGATGGCTTGCATCTTACCTCTGTTACATTTACAGACCTTACAAAGAAGGCTTAATATGTAAGCGTCAGATTCCCTATCAGATCTAACCGTTTATCTATTTAATCATGTCTCCACTTTATAATCTCCTGCCTAGCACCTAACTACTTCTGAATGGGGCTGAAACCATGCAATGAAACTGAGGTACCCCATAGGGGTATTATAGCCAAGACCACATCATTGGATAGACTCCAAAGCCTGGTATTGAATTTATGGCAATAATAATAATAATGTATTAGATACTCTCAAAAAGCTGGACAGGGTCTAGTTATCTCAGTAAAGTGATGTCTGTCTTCAGGATGATCTCTGATATTACACAGGGTCCATTTGGGCCCCCTATTTCTCCTTCTTTGAAAAAGAGCTCCCTTTATAACTTGGTACAAGAAGGAAAAAAACTGGGCCTCAATTTGAGGTTCAAAACCTTAGTCACTCAATGGAAATTCTAGATAGCTTTGTTCTGTCCTCAGGGCTTTTCATATTATGCTTTAAAGGAGACACAGAAAGTGAGGAAGCTCCTACCTGCCATGGTTCAATGACTGACAGAGGAGCTAGACAATCTCACTAAGAACTGCATGAGATTGGAAATATGATGATTTGAAACAGAGGAGCCCTAGACAGAATACTGGCATCTTGAGGTTGTCAATATGCCATTTGAGAGGAAAAAATTGTTGTACTTTCATCTCTACAAAATTTACGAGAATTTTAAAATTACTAAGAAGATCTGAAAAACCAATGAAGAAATTATGCAATTAATTGATTTGGCTAATACCTCCAAATCTGGTTCTGTAGACTTTTCAGAATGAAGATGGGATCTGTTTTCTTTGTTTAATTTAGGTACTCTCGGATATAGGCTTAGAAGTCTACAAACTCTGATTATAATTATGCTCCTCGTATTTGTCTGAGTGGCACAGTTCAAATGTGTGATCTCCAACATCTTATACTGAAATGGAGCAGGACCCTATGGTCCTTGCCCCCCCCACGTCCTCCGCCTGCCTTTTTTTGTCTTGGAAAAACCTTAGCCCAAGAATAAGTTTAATCAGAGAAGTGAGAAAATGCAGAAACAAAGGAAAACAGTCACAGGAAACCAAATAATAATAGCTTAGTCAGTAAGCATAGTCAAGGACTTTAGTTCCTTCTCAAGGGCTATAGATAATATTCTGAACCATATCCTGTGGGCTGTCTTGTAGATGCTGAAACCCCCAGCAGGTGGAAGAAGTTAACTACATGATGGCCAGACTGTAGCCATGACTTAAGCCGCCACAATTCCTAGAATTGGCCTCAAGGAAATGGGAACAAACCGACCCTGGAACTGAAGATTAACTGTACTTAAAACAATCAAGATGACGCTGATCAGACCATCGCATGACCAATTTCAAGATGACTGTCAGAGCTGACTGTACTGTTTCTACATGTAGCCCCCTCCCTTAACCTATAAAAGCTCTTGCCCACTGGTTGTGGGAGGAGGGGAGTCGGCCTTTGGACAGGCATCCGCCCTCCCCACCCCGTTGCCAGCAACCAAAATAAAGCAAACTTTCCTGTCCACCAAACTTGCCTCTTTATTGGCTTTTGAGCAGCGAGCAGCTGGACCCCAATTTTGGTTACAATACCCTACTATACAGTCACCGTCCTATCAAGTGATCCCCAAAAATGATATTACAAAAAGAACAAGAAAACCTGATATGTGTAGCAGTTGAAATAACTACCACCAGCAACTTGCTATGCAATCATGACTTTACAAAAGGTGGTATAGATCTAGACTGATTGTTTCCCCAGATAACAATGATCTATCCTCCAACCTGAGAGGAAGAATGACAACAAATAACAACTGAGAATTGAAGGCATCTGTGTCACTATGACAGAAGAGACTATAGATCACCTGTTAACCTGACTTAGTTCCAAGAAATTTTGCCGAGAGAAAAATAAAGCTGTAAACCAATAAATAACTTCACTCTTCGCTTCCTACGTACTTGCCCCAGTCCCCAGATAATGATTGTTCTAGCTTTAGATCAGAACATCTCCACTAGGATAGCTTATCATAGGGGCGGTGAGGGGCGTGCCCCTCTGCTGGTTTCCCTGGTAAGGGGGGAGCCAACCTGATGTCAATTTCCACTAAAACAGGTAACCGCCCCTCTCCCGGGAGTGAAGACTGCTGCCATGTCTTGTTCGCCATCCACACACGGTGAGGTGTCGCTCCAGGACCTTGCTGCAGACAAGTAAGCTCCCCCTATCCATTAAATCATTGATGTCTCTGTTGCTGACTCCGGGCTCTTTCTTCAGTCTTGAAGCTGGGTAAGTACGGGGCTTGCAGCGAGGTGCAGCCCAACAATTGGCGGAGCCAGCCGAGATCCTGAGGAAACTCCCGTGAGCGCCGAGATGTCGGGAAATACGCGTTGCAGGAAAACGGTGTGTGAGAGAATGGTCACGTCCCAGGTCCCGAGTGAGTCCCTGGGACAGCCCGCCAAGTGAGGGTCCTTGGCTTCGGGCAGCAAAGAATTCAAGAGTGAGCCATAGTAAAGTGAAAGCAGGTTTATTTAGAAAGACACATTAGCCATAGGAAGAATGCAGTCTGTCTCAGAAGGTGAGAGCGGCCCTGGGCCGTGGGAGTTTAGTTTTTATGGGCTGGGCAATCTTATACGCTAACGGGTGGTAGGAATATTCTAACTATTTTGGAGAAGGGGCAGGGATTTCCAGGAATTGGGCCGGCCTCAGAGCTGTCATGGTGCTCGTGGGTGTGTCATTTAGTATGCTAATATATTATAGTGAGTTTATAAGGAGGCTCAAGGTCTTCTGGAAGTCAAATCTTCTGCCACCTTGAGCCTAATGAGTTCTAACCAGTTTTTGTCATATCCTGTTATTCTTAATGGCTGTGTCATTCTTTTAATGGTTGTGCCCTGCCCCCCACCCTCCTGTCTCATAAGGACAGGGAATGGAAAATGCGGGGGCCATGCACTAGCCCGTCGCCTGAAAGGTGCGGGGGTAATCCCAAAAGTTGTAGGGGTAATCCTGTTGTGGCTGTCCCTAGTATGTGGGTCCCAGTGGTGGCCGTCCTTGAGGAATGGGGGCTTGCAAGAGAGTACAGAGAACTCATAGACACCCGTAAGGCTGTTGCGGAGATACTGGACGCCATTACAGTGGGAAAAAGGAAGTTAGACAATAAGGTTATGGCTATGGCTGGGGGCTGGCTATTGCTTTCTATGTTAAGAAAGGCCACAGATGCTGAGCTAATAGCTGAGGTGAAGGTTAGGCGCCCCAGCACTGGGACGACATTGTGTTAACTGGCCAGGAAATGTTAAAGATGGCCTCTGTGACTAGCCACCCAGCCCTGTGGCAGTGCTTATATGGGGCCATCAATGAGGATGAAGTGATTTCCCTGCTCTCCTGGATAAGGGCCACCTGTCGTGTCACCTGGCCTAACAAAGGGGATGTACCTACTACACCTCTCTCTTGGTAAACCATGGGAGAACTACAGGA
The DNA here is from genome assembly GCF_965194825.1 of Balaenoptera physalus. NCBI lineage: Eukaryota > Metazoa > Chordata > Mammalia > Artiodactyla > Balaenopteridae > Balaenoptera > Balaenoptera physalus. Next base: position 37,533,255 of record NC_138892.1, on the reverse strand, counting down.
TGTATGAAGAGAGCTAGGCATGAAACACGCTGTATATGCTCAGCTGTATGTGGGCACATACAATGAATTGTATATAGCAGGAATGAAGGACACGATACTACAGTACACTCCTGAAGGATGGTTTGGGGCTTTAGTTTCCATCCTGAGTCCCTTAGTAGGTCATTCAGTTGCTCAGGCTGCACAAGTCATAGTAGGCTTAGGAGAAACAGAAGAAATATGGTGCTGGGGTGATCAGAGCTCTGTTCTATCTTGCAGTTCCCCTAGGGTATATTTTGCAAAACTGAGACCTTCAGGTATGCCCTCATAAATGAAAGAAAATTATATTTTTATTGTAAGGCTATTTGGCTTCAGGACTCCTTGAGACCTGGAGAACAATGTCTCTAATGGCTCCACTGTTGTATCAAAGTGAGCCTTTTGTAATTGGTTTGGCTTTTATCTGGAGTGTGTGCAAGAGCACCTTGAGTTCAAATCCTGTTCTCTCTCCCTGGTTTTGACCCTCATTAGGGAGTTCTAGTAACTTGAATGCGGATTCATGTTCCTCTGAAAGTGAGGCATGTGAATGTGAGTGAATGATATGTATTATTGTCTAATACTGTTATTTGTTTAAACCGAATTGGCTATTTAGAAACTGAAAAAAAAAAAAAAAAAATCCCTGAAGATGTCCAAGATAGGACTCTTTTGACATTCTAAAACTGGTTTTTGTATATGTTGTTGAGGAAGTTAGCTTTCTAGAAGGAATTGGTATTTCTCTTCCTGTGCCTTTGAGATGTAAATGGTCTATCTGGGAATCTCAGGAACTTGCATCTAATTCCTGAGCTTGAAGGAAAAAACAAAAAGAAAGAGCCGCCGTTTTAAACTCTAGCAGGAAAACTGTGAGATCTCTGTGTCTATATGGATATATGTGCGTATACGTGTATCTTGTGAATATGGAATGCCTCTGCCTCCAGATGGCTTGCCGAGACTGGTTTGTGATGAGCTCTTTAGAGTCATCAGTGTTAAGTATAATAATTCTGTTGTATGTTGGTTTATTAAGGGCAAGTAAGACCTTATTATATCTGTTGCAAATTTTTAGCAAGTAAAGTGACTTGATATGATGAAACTTTAAGTAAATGTAAATAAGAGCTTTTGGGTAAACTCTATACAAATAATTATCTTCTGGGAATGTCTATCTATAATAGTTGCTCCAGATTTTGTTAACTTGAAGCTAAACCAAGTTAAATGAAGAGAATTCATTGACTATCTGTGTCATTTCAAATAGGATAAAATATTGGAACATTAATTGCTAGGCAGGTCTAAGTTTACCTACCTTTGCCTTCTTAGGAGAGGAAGATGAAAACATAAGTGTCCCAATCAGGAAATGCTATTATGACAAACAGTTCACAATTACTTATTTCTTGGTTTTTGCCAGAGATTAAGGTTTTTAAGGGTTGTTATTATAATCAGTCATAAAACTAGTTATTGTAACCAAGTTTCTTTATCGATTACATTGTAATCAGGTATTTAACCCATGCCTTTTAAAGTCTGTTGTCATTCAAGAAAAAGAAATAAAAGGCATCCAAATTAGAAGGGAAGAGGTAAAATAGACAGATGGCATGATACTGTATATAGAAAACCCTAAAGACTCCACACAAAAATTACTAGAACTGATAAACAAATTCTTCAAGGTAGCAGGATACAAGATTAACATACAAAAATCAGTTGCATTTCTTTACACTAACAATGAAATATCAGAAAGGGAAAGTAAAAAACAATCCCTTTTAAAATCGCATTAAAAAAAAATACTTAGGAATAAACCTGACCAAGGGGGTGAAAGACCTATATGCTGAGAACTATAAAACACTGATAAAAGAAACGGAGGATGTGCACTGTTGGTGGGAATGTAAATTGATACAGCCACTATGGAGAACAGTATGGAGGTTCCTTAAAAAACTAAAAATAGAACTACCATACGACCCAGCAATCCCACTACTGGGTATATACCCTGAGAAAACCATAATTCAAAAAGAGTCATGTACCAAAATGTTCATTGCAGCTCTGTTTACAATAGCCAGGACATGGAAGCAACCTAAGTGTCCATCATTGGATGAATGGATAAAGAAGATGTGACACATATATACAATGGACTATTACTCAGCCATAAAAAGAAACGAAATTGAGTTATTTGTAGTGAGGTGGATGGAGTTAGAGTCTGTCATACAGAGTGAAGTAAGTCAGAAAGAGAAAAACAAATACAGTATGCTAACACATATATATGGAATCTAAGGAAGAAAAAAAAAAGTTCATGAAGAACCTAGTGGCAAGACGGGAATAAAGACACAGACCTACTAGAGAATGGACTTGAGGATATGGGGAGGGGGAAGGGTAAGATGTGACAAAGTGAGAGAGTGGCATGGACATATATATACTGCCAAACGTAAAATAGGTAGCTAGTGGGAAGCAGCCACATAGCATAGGGAGATCAGCTCTGTGCTGTGTGACCACCTAGAGGGGTGGGATAGGGAGGGTGGGAGGGAGGGAGATGCAAGAGGGAAGAGATATGGGAACATATGCATATGTATAACTGATTCACTTTGTTATAAAGCAGAAACTAACACACCATTGTAAAGCAATTATACTCCAATAAAGATGTTAAAAAAAAAAAAGAAAGAAATGGAAGATGATTCAAAAAATGGAAAGATATTCCATGCTCTTGGACTGGAAGAATTAATATTGATAAAATGTCCATTCTACCCAAAGCAATCTACAGATTTAATGGGATTCCTATCAAATTACCCATGACATTTTTCACAGAACTAGAACAAATAATCCTTAAATTTATATGGAACCATAAAAGACCCAGAATTGCCAAACCCATACTGAGGAAAAAGAACAAAGCTGGAGGCATAACTCTCCCAGACTTCAAACAATTCTACAAAGCTACAGTAATCAAAACAGTATGATATTGGCACAAAAACAGACATATGGATCAGTGGAACAGAATACAGAGCCCAGAAATAAACCCACACGCCTGTAGTCAATTAATCTTCGACAAAGGAGGCAAGAATATAAATGGAGAGAAGACAGTCTCTTCAGCAAGTGGTATTGGGAATGCTGGACAGCCACATGTAGATCAATGAAGTCACAACATTCCCTCACACCCTATACAAAAATAAACTCAAAATGGATTAAAGACGTAAGTATAAGACATGATACCATAAAACTCCTAGAAGAGAACATAGGCAAAACATTCTCTGACATAAATCATAGCAATATTTTCTTAGGTCAGTCTCTCAAGGCAATAGAAATAAAAGCAAAAATAAACAAAAGGGACCTAATCAAACTTATAAGCTTTTCCACAGCAAAGGAAACCATAAACAAACAATAAAAAGATAACCAGTGGATTGGGAGAAAATATTTGCAAACAATGTGACCCACAAGGGATTAATTTCTGAAATATGCAAACAGCTCATACAAGTCAATAACAAAAAAACCAAACAACCCAATCAAAAAATGGGCAGAAGACCTAAATAGACATTTCTCCAAAGAAGACACACAGATGGCCAAAAAGCATATGAAAAGATGCTCAACTTCGCTAATTATTAGAGAAATGCAAATCAAAACTACAGTGAGGTACCACCTTACACAAGTCAGAATGGCCATCATTAAAAAGTCTACAAATAGTAAATGCTGGAGAGGGTGTGGAGAAAAGGGAACTTTCCTACATTGTTAGTGGGAATGTAAATTGGTGCAGCCACTATGGAAAACAGTATAGAGGTTCCTAAAAAAACTAAAAGTAGAGTCACCATATGATCCTGCAGTTCTACTCCTGGGCATATATCCAGAGAATACTCTAATTAGATGTCAAGAATGGACTTGAGGACACGGGGAGGGGGAAGGGTAAGCTGGGATGAAGTGAGAGAGTGACATGGACATATATACACTATCAAATGTAAAATAAATAGCTAGTGGGAAGCAGCCACATAGCACAGGGAGATCTGCTCCGTGCTTTGTGACCACCTAGAGGGGTAGGATAGGGAGGATGGGAGGGAGACGCAAGAGGGAGGAGATATGGGGATGTATGTATATGTATAGCTGATTCACTTTGTTATAAACCAGAAACTAACACACCATTGTGAAGCAATTATACTCCAATAAAGATGTTAAAATAAATAAATTTATTTATTTATTAATTTTTAAAAAAGATACATGCACCCCAGTGTTCATAGCAGTGCTATTTACAATAGCCAAGACATGGAAGCAACCTAAGTGTCCATCAACAGATGAATGGATAAAGAAGATGTGGTACATATATACAATGGAATATTACACAGCCATAAAAAGAATTAAATAATGCCATTTGCAGCAACATGGATGGACCTAGAGATTATCATACTAAGTGAAGTAAGCCAGAAAGAGAAAGACAAATATCATATGATATGACTTATATGTGGAATCTAAAATATGATACAAATGAACTTATTTACAAAACAGAAATAGACACACAGACATAGAAAACAAACTATGGTTACCAATGGGAAAGGGAGACAGAGGGATAAAGTAGGAGTTTGGGATTAGCAGATACAAACTACTATATATAAAACAGATAAACAACAAGGACCTACTGTATAGCACAGGGAACTATATTAAATATCTTGTGATAAACCATAATGGAAAAGAATATGAAAAAGAATACACACATATATATATATGAATCACTTTGCTGTAAACCAGAAACTAACAACCTTGCAAATCACCTGTATTTCAATAAAAAATAAATAAAATAAAGTCGTTTGTCATTTATAGACAGTTATTGTTGTCCTCTGATGCTTTTGTAAAAGTGCTTCATCTTCAAGAAGATTCATAGCAAGGACCTTTTGACAACTACAGGTCTCTGATAAATTTCAAATCATACCACAGAACTGGGTAAGAAATTAAAGAATCCTAGTGGAAAACCTGATGGCTTCATTAAAAGTCAACAAAAGGGTTGTTTACTGAGTGAACTGGTGAATATAGTTATAATTTTTATGGTTTTTGTCTAGAATATTATTGGTTTTGATCTGCGTTTTCCAGATATAGGGAAGCCCTTCTCCTCAAGTTAGTTATGACTTAAGAGCAATTTGGTAAACTATACTGTGGGTAGAATTGAAATATTTTTCTTTTCTCTCTGCCTGGTCTTCTCACTAATCTAGGGTGTCTTTGATGAATTCTTTTAGGGACATTTAGTTGGTAAATGGCAGAGCCAAGATTTTTAACTCAAGGTGAAATTCAAAGTCCAGAGGCCTTCCATGATTTCATACTCTACTCCTCTCTGACCACATTCTCTTACAACTCTCTTGCTCATTGTCCTGCAGTTTTACTGGCCTTCTAGTTGCTCCTCAAACATCCCAAGCAAGCTCCTGCCTTCGGATTTTACAGTTGCTCTTGCCTCAGCCTAGAACCTTCTTCCTCAGAATCCTGCAGGGTTTGCTCCCTCCACTCTTAAGTTCTCTGCTCAAATGTTACCTTAGCATAGAGGCCATCTCTAACCATTCTATGAAAAAAATGACACTTTCCTGCTGTTATTCTCTATATACTAAACATGTTTTATTTTTACTCATAGCATTAACTACAGCTGGACATATTATACAACTGTCTGTCTACTTATTTATTATCTTCCTCCTTCCATTAGAATATGGTGCCATGAGAGCAAGGCTTTTGTCTGCTGGTCATTTCTGTGTCCCCCATATCTAGAACTGTGCTTGGTACACAACAGATAACAATAAACATGAGTAGATGAATGATGCTGTTAAGCCATATTTTGCACAATAATTCTCATTTCTGTTGTGTATTTTTATAAACAGTATTTCTGACAATTCATTTTTAAAAGTGTCAGAGCAGAAAGAAATTTGTTACTATTACAATAATAATTGACCCCATTTATTTCATAATAGTTCCCATTACTTTTTCCATAAACACTCCATTCTGTAAAAAAAAAATACTTTATAACAAAGAATATGTTTATTAAACTTTGAACAAATGGGGCGTTTTTCATCTGACTGATAACATTTGTTTACCTAAATAAAAACGTTATGATCTAGCCACAATAATCATCATATAATGAATTAGCAACCTTTCACTTACTAACAGAGTTACAGAATCTTCTTCTTTTTTTTCCATCTCTCTTTCAGGAAGAAAATAGAGAGAAATTATTTTCTAATTATTTTAAGGAGTCTGAGATTGTGACTTTTACTGGCTTGAAATTTACCCTGTTTGCTAGCTAACAAGTTTGCCTGCCAGTTTCATAGATGCTGACATAATACACAAGATTACTGTTCAGAGACAAAGAATTTTATTACTACAGAAATGGCAGTAATGAAAGCAACAGCATTTGAGCCAGTTCTCTGATCCTGGGTTCCCAAAGAGGGATGTGAAAGGGGCCACGTGATGCCTACCCATCCCGTGCATTGCACTACAGAAGAGAAACCCTAAGCTTAGGGACCTTGACTCTTTGATAATGGGCAGTAAGTGAGCCTGACTTTTGTTCAGAAGGAGATATTACTATAGTGGACAAGAAACAAACCTGTCCTTTGCTCCAAGAAGAAAACACTACTTCCATCTTGCAAAGCTGTTTACTATACATACATTCTTGAAAAGATGGTCTAGAAAAATAGCAGTTAATGTCTGCTCACAAGATGTACAGAAATGTGAAAGACCTGTGGAGAACTGTCTCTCCACAGGCACAATTTGGCGTTAACTCCAATACAGCAATAAAGTTGTTAATGCACCTTGAGAGCTCTTCACTGAAGTGCTTCCCTTTTCCAACGTGCCTCCATTGACACCATTTGCCTTTTTCCTAATTATATTTTAGAAATCAGATTATAAATTGCCTCCTCTGGGGAACCTCCCCTGGTCTCTTGAGGTTGAAATAGGTGCCCCTTGCTCCCACAGAATTCTACACATCCCCTAATTTCTATATCACACCTCATTCTGTATATTAATGGCTCATTGAATTATCTTTTACCCCCTTAAGCCATAAGCTTCTTGAGGGCAAGAGCTGTGATTTATTAATCAATGTGCTCCTAGAAACTTAAATCAGGATTTGACCCATTGTTAATACTCACTAAATATATCATCTTGAGAGTTTGGGATAGTTAAGAGATTTTCATAAAATACGGAATTTTTGAACTCTTTATTAACATTAGGCATTGTGCAGACTATTTCCTGAGATGCTTCTTCATGAAGAGTGACATTTTAGTTAATTCAGGGGGGAAAAAAAGTAAAATTTTCAATTGCAAAGAATTAAACCTGATGAAAACTTGATGCCACTAAAATTAATTATTCAGGTTAGCTTAAGAAAATGTATTTTAATAGTCTGTCACAATGCTTCATTAGTTAGATGGAAATCTTTGACAGGCAGATGCAGATTTTGAGATCTTGTACCTTTCAACACTAGACAAAATTCTGTGATTATTTTCAAATTAAAGAATGATCTGTTCTTAAACCAACAGTCTAGGGCAGTCTTACATTTTCTGGGAAGTATAAAAAGAAAAAAAAAATTTGTCTCATATGCTTTGATAGTTTTAGTTAAATCTAGGCAATTATTCTTTCTTTTTTTTCTGGTTTCTTGTCTGCAGATAGAAATCTCATGAAAGTGTCCGCCCTATGGAATTAAGCGTGTTGTATTAAAGACAAGTACTTTGCATACTAAGCACTGTAGAAGATAAACTTTTCATAATAAAAGCATACTCAAAACTTACAGCACATCTTATTTTCTTTATTTTTTAAAACTGAAGCTACCATAACAACAAAGTAACCTGATGGATCCAGTAGCTCATTATTTCAATTAGGTTTATATTTTTCCCAAGAAAACAGATTATTTTGTTCTCCTTCAAGAATTTGTAATGTACTGGGCAAAATCAGCTATAAAAACAGTTAAAATGAAAATATCCAATTGGAACAATGCATCTTTTACAAATAACATCTGCCAGAAATTTCAAAATCCTACAGAGTATTGAAATTATTCGTTCCTCTACTTAATCCCCAGGCATCTTGAATTTCAATAATTTTAAATAATTTCTCTGACAATGCCAAATAGAACTAAGGGTGAAATGGCAACAATTAACTATGAATTGGCATATTGAATGACAATGCAAAACTCAACATTAGTTGGGATTTGGCCAAAAGATCATAGGGTAGAGAAATGACATTCTTTCCTTATTAATTAGGTAGTTCTAATACTGCACACTATTTTAGAAATTTGAATAATTATTTTTATTAAAAATGTTAATGCAGATGCTGGTTTTCAAAGAGTTTCCCCACCGATATTGCTTCCAGGGCGTGATCATTCTAAAATCCCACAGTGCTAAAAATTACATTTAAAGAGTTTAAAATATAATAGATTTTAGCCCACTCATTTGCATTCCCAACAAAAGATAACGTGAAGGTCATTCAATGTGAAAATGACTCTACTACCCAAAGCAGTCTACAGATTCAGTGCAATCCCTATCAAATTACCAGTGGCATTTTTTACAGAACTAGAACAAAAAATCTTAAAATTTGTATGGAGACACAAAAGACCCCGAATAGCTAAAGCAGTGTTGAGGGAAAAAAACTGAGCTGGAGGAATCAGACTCCCTGACTTCAGGCTATACTACAAAGCTACAGTAATCAAGACAATATGGTACTGGCACAAAAACAGAAATATAAATCAATGGAACAGGTTAGAAAGCCCAGAGATAAACCCACACACCTATGGTCAACTAATCTATGACAAAGGAGGCAAGGATATACAATGGAGAAAAGAAAGTCTCTTCAATAAGTGGTGCTGGGAAAACTGGACAGCTACATGGAAAAGAATGAAATTAGAACACTCCCTAACACCATACACAAAAATAAACTCAAAATGAATTAAAGACTTAAATGTAAGACCAAACACTATAAAACTCTTAGAGGAAAACATAGGAAGAACACTCTTTGACATAAATCACAGCAAGATCTTTTTTGATCCACCTCCTAGAGAAATGGAAATAAAAACAAAAATAAACAAATGGGACCTAATGAAACTTAAAAACTTTTGCAAAGCAAAGGAAACTACAAACAAGACAAAAAGACAGCCCTCAGAATGGGAGAAAATATTTGCAAACAAGTCAACGGACAACGGATTAATCTCCAAAATATATAAACAGCTCATGCAGCTCAATATTAAACAAACAAACAACCCAATCCAAAAATGGGCAGAAGACCTAAATAGACATTTCTCCAAAGGAGACATACAGATGGCCAAGAAGCACATGAAAAGCTGCTCAACATCACTAATTATTAGAGAAATGCAAATCAAAACTACAATGAGGTATCACCTCACACCAGTTAGAATGGGTATCATCAGAAAATCTACCAACAACAAATGCTGGAGAGGGTGTGGAGAAAAGGGAACCCTCTTGCACTGTTGGTGGGAATGTAAATTGATACAGCCACTATGGAGAACAGTATGGAGGTTCCTTAAAAAACTGAAAATAGAATTACCATATGACCCAGCAATCCCACTACTGGGCATATACCCAGAGAAAACCATAATTCAAAAAGACACATGCACCCCAATGTTCATTGCAGCACTATTTACAATAGCCTGGACATGGAAGCAACCTAAATGCCCATCAACAGATGAATGGATAAAGAAGATGTGGTACATGTATACAATGGAATATTACTCAGCCATAAAAAGGAATGAAACTGGGTCATTTGTAGAGACGTGGATGGATCTAAAGACTCTCATACAGAGTGAAGTAAGTCAGAAAGAGAAAAACAAATATCGTATATTAACACATATATGTGGAACCTAGAAAAATGGTACAGATGAACCAGTTTGCAGGGCAGAAATAGAGACACAGATGTAGAGAACAAACGTATGGACACCAAAGGGGGAAAGTGGCGGGGGGTGGTGGTGGTGGTGGGATGAATTGGGAGATTGGGATTGACATGTATACACTAATATGTATGAAATGGATAACTAATAAGAACCTACTGTGTAAAAAATAAATAAAATAAAATTCAAAAATTCAGAAAAAGAAAAAGAATATCGAGAAAAATATTTTAGGCATTTCTGTAACTCTCATTTATCTGGTTAAATACGCTGGTTTCTGCATCGTTTTCACTGAATACACTCGTTCTATGCCCAGGATTTTTGGAATTGGTTCCCTTCATAATCCTTTTTGAGAATGTTTATATCAAATATAGTTTAAAACAGCAACAATAATGAACTCCAATGGGAAAAATAAAATTGAGCCCAGTTTACTACCTTTCCACATCTAATTAGAATCACTAAGACACACTAAGAGTTTCTTATCATGTTAATAGTTATCAGTCTAAAGGAGAAGCCATTTGAATATGAATAAAGAGTTAATATAGACAATTCTACTAATTTACTGAATTTCATTTGTTTATAAATATGAGACTTCATATAACTAGATAAATGTTAACTTAATAGTTGAATCAGTGACTATTACACATAGATGTGATTTAAAATCTGATGGCTAAGCAGAAATACACAATGTGCAAGCAGCGTCGAAGCTAACCTTTCAACTCTGAGCAGAATACATTGTTGTTCTAAGTTTCTGTCTCACAGTAGAGTTTATGTAAAGCTGTTACTGGAAAGTAGTCATTGGGTAACAGTCAATGATACACTGTGTGCCAGGCACAGTATTTTATAGACGTAATTAATCCTCGCAAAAACACTGAAAGTAATAGTACCATCCTCATTTTACAAGGTGATGAAACTGAATCTCTCAGAGAGACAGGGGCATGACTAAGGATACACAGAGAGTGGAATTCTGAGCAGTGATTCTGACCCAGACCTGACTGACCCCATGGCCTGGACTCTGAGCCACATGTTACAACGCATTGGTTTAGTTTTCTCTTTACATTTGTTTTTGGTTGGCATTTTAATTGTTTGTCAATCTAGTCCTAAGATGGCTACTATGCTCAGAGCTTGACATTTAGCAGCTTTGGGGTGTCCTAAGATACATTGGTCATATGATCTGAGACAGCACTGGGAAAGGGACAAGAGGGAGGAAGGTTGTTGACACTCCCTCCCATTTAGGGTTGTCAGGTTTAGCAAATAAGAATACAGGAAACCCAGTTACATTTGCATTTCAGATAAACAACAAATAATTCTTTAGTCTAAGTATGTTCCAGGCAATATTTGAAATTCAAATTTTATCTCAAATTCATATTAAACTGAGTGTCCTATATTTGACCTGGCAACCTATTCCCATCTACCCCACACACAGCTGTGAATAGTAACTATAGCTCAAATTCCAAATGAGACTTTTGAAAATACATTAGTGTTAATTTTTTCAAACCATTATAGGAGATATCAGGGTTGAGGAACCCAAAATCTATATAGAAAAATATTGTTAAATGGAAAAAATTTATGAGTAAACATATAAAAGACATGAACTCATTTTACATGTACTAAAAAGTACAAAAATACATTTTAAAAAGTACAAAAATGTACAAAAAATAAACTAAGAAAATAGCAATAGGATGTTAAATATCTTGACTTTGTAACAATACATATTAGAAAGTTGCTTTCCATTCATGTTTGTTCTTGAGATTTTTATGAGAGAAAGAGGACAGATGCTATTATAATAGTATTTATAAGAGACAAGGATCATATAAACTAGGTTCACAAAGTACATTTCTGGGTTTGTGGCTTTAGCAGGCTTCTAACTATTGGCTTTTCTTAAGTTAATATACGGTGGTTTGAGTTATTCAGGAAACATCCCTACATCCCACGCTTTCACTCATATTGCTTTATTTTTGAGAAAACATGAAATTTGAGCTAAGTACCTTTTCTAAAGGTCTCTTTATCCTCTTTATAAAGTTGTAGCAAAATAAACATCTCTTCTGTAGGTTTATCCCTAGAATATGATTACACACATGCTCAAGATACAAACTTTTTGTACTAAATCTTTTTCTCAGTTGATTTCAAAGAAAGGCCTTTCTTTCTTTCATAATAGTCTCCAAAACCACATCTGGCTTCTTTTGTAAAGCTGCAGTCCACTTATTCTTTAATCTGAAATACTCTGTGACTGTATTTTTTTTTAGAAGCTGAGTTTCCTGGCCATTACCAGCATTCTGCACAATTTAGGAGAGGAAGAGAGTTGTTTTTTTCCTTTTTTTCTTTCTTTCTTTTTTTTTTTTTAAATGTTTTTACCACAATGAGTCACATCCTACTTGGTGTCCAAGATAACATTATCTGGACCCATGATACTTCCTATCTAACACCATTAACCACAAGCGATAGAACTTCATTTTCATTACTAATTATTCATTTAATGTCTGACAGCATATATACTACACAGGCACTAATTATTCATTGAGACTTGCAGTCCATTCACTCTTCAATTCCATTATCTGTTACCTCATTCTCCCTTTCATTCCTTACTAAGCTTATGTTCCTTGATCATGATTATAATCTCTTCTTGAAGGCATCCTCCACTCCTCATCCTTCCCTCCCACTGACATACACATCTGGCAAAACTCCAAGTTTGACTGAGCCCAGGTATCTGCCTTCTCCAAACCTGCAGTCAAGAAGCTGAATGTTGCTGAGAAAGGTACATACCTGGGCTGAATGGTTTCACTTTAAATTCATGATCCTAAACCTCAAATAAACATACAACTCTGCCTAGTCATCCTACCCTTTTTTCCTAGTAAGTTTGCTTTCCCATTCTGAAAATGCCAATTGTGTCCTTTACCCTCTCTCCTAAGATCTCGTACATTACATTTTTGCCCCACTTTCAACCAACAAACTCACTTCATACCTCTTTCATAGCCTTCAAATGAGAACTCCCCCATCTTCCCACTCTTCAATCCGCCAGCCTACTGCAGCAATACTTACAACATAAGCAGTACTTACACTGACTTTCTTTCCTTTGTTACAAAAGACCATCCTTTTACCAAAGGCCAATTCTTCACCCTAGACTTTCAACCATACGACCTCTAACGTTCTCATGTATTTGCTTCTGAGCTTATCTTCTCTCCTTATTCTTATTGCCAGTTGTTCTCTACACTAATCGTTGCCTTCAACATATATGCTGTACTATCACCTGTCTTCAAATAAACATTCCTTGATATACATCCACTTACAGCTACCACCTCACTTTTTAGATCCATTGCCATAAAAAATAGTCTGAAAATATATTTACATTCACCATTTCCACTTCCTTACTTTCTGCTCACTCTTAACCCCCTTTCAGTCAAGCTTTAAATTGCAAGGTCACAAAAAACCTCCATGTTGTAACTCTAAAGGACACCTTTCAACATATACCTATCTTACACAATTTGAGAATATTCGGCTTAATTGATCACTGGTCCTCCTTGAAATTTTTCTTTGTTTCTGTATTAGTCTCTTTTGGCTCCATTATACTATGTAAATTGTGTTGCAGAATTATACTGACTTAAGAAAATGAATAACTATTTCTGATTCTAGTTACATGCCAGCTTCTGTTCTTTGCAAGCCATAGCTCTGCTCCAAGTTATACTATGAGTTCGTATCTGCTACATGTATCTTCTCACTCTGGGACCCAGAACAAATGGGCAGCTTCTCTCTGGGACATACCCTTCCCTTGGCAGAGGAGTCAAGAACAAAAGACCTGGTAGAAACTTCATTGCCTCTAAATCTTCTCCTCGGACATGGTGTACATCATGTCTGCTCACATTTCATTTGCCAATACAAGTCATATGACCGAGTCCAAAGTAGTGCAGTGTGAAAGTATCCTTCTCTAAGACTTGTATGGCAACAGGCAGGATTGACTAATCTTCTTAGACGACAGAGAGTGGATAGCTAGGCACAATGATACCATCTACTAGTTTCTGAGATACCACACTCTTCAGATTTTGCTCCCATTTCATCGACTCTTTTCTCTTAGTCTCTTTTCAGTTCCTCATCCTCTTCCTGTTTAATGTTGAAGAATTCCTAAGATTATTTCTGGGCAAACTTTTCTTCTATATATATACTATCTTCTTACCTTATCTCTACCATTCCAATGGCATTTAAATATTAACTGTAATTTAATGACTCCCAAATGTACATTTCATCCCTGATCAACTGCTCCCTTAATATCTACAAAACAGGGCTTTTGATTCACACACACACATACACACACACAAATGCAGTATCTCTTATGCTTCCACATCTTGCTAAATAGTTCCAGTTGTCCAAGAAAAAAATGAAGGATTTATCTTGATATATTTCTCTCATCTGTTACATCTAATCCATTAGCAATTTCCAAAGTTTTGCTTTTAATATATATTCAAAATTGTTTACTTCTCTTCATTTCTACTACCTCTACCTCATTTCATCTCCAAGGAACCAGGATCATGGCAGGTTTGGGGACCATATTTTTTTAAAATATAGACACAATCTCATTTCTCAAAGAGCTCTCAATTTAACAACATGGAACAACACATGCATTTTTTAAATTGTGAAAGATCACATAGTACATGCTAAATTTAAGGAAAGTACTTTAGTGCTAAGGAACACTAAAGAAATAAATTAATTCTGGTTTTGGTAGTAAGAGAAATTAACCATGAGAAAAATATCTCATCTTTTTCCTACAAGGGTTGGTAGAATTTTATCAGGCACACTCTGATAATGGCTATATATGTGTTGGTGGAGAATATTTAGGGGAAAGTAATATTAATACAAAGGCTGGTAGAGAGAAGAAAAAATAAGCTAGATAACTGGTTAGGAAGAAGGTGAGCAATTCTGAAAACCTGAACTCGGGTACTGAATGTGGAGATTGAGAAGACAGAAATTCTGTAGATAGGCGTTTACCTCTTTTGAACAACTCAGTTTTAATGATGAGAGGAGATAAATGCCTTTACAGCAAGATATAGTAAGAGAGAAATTCCTCAAGATATTTATAAATCTTGGTGGCTTCCTCTATACTTAAATTTTATAATGTATTTCAACATCAGAATAAAACAATTAAAAAGATATAGACCTACTGCTATTCTAAAAATATTTTATTCCCTGTATACATTTTTAGAGTGTACCAAAAATTTCAGAAAATGGAAGAATATCACTAGATATCACAGCTATTTACTAATTTAAGCAATACCTTAGTCTCTAAAACTCGGGTTTGTTTCAAGTTGAAGATTAATGAAAACATTATGGAACTAACATCTGAATATGAAATGTACCTTCACCCAAGCTATAAATTCAGAACTCAGATTATGACTGCCCTATCAGCCCAAAGCCAAAGGCTGTTGTAGGAATCTGAAAATAAAATTTAAGGTAGACAGACATCCAAGATATGACTTTTCATGCTTTTATATTTTTAGTATCAGCACTGAAGCTGAAATTTTCACAATTTTGTTGGATTTATCTTGGATGTACTTTAAGCATCAAGAATAAAATGACAAATCCCATCAGTTATTTCAAGACTTTATAAAATGCCCTGTGAGGTTCCACATATGTCCATAGAAAGATAATAATGTGTTCTGATAAATATACACAACAGATTATTCCCTTTTGTCTTCTGCCACTCCACTAAACAGATGCATCCTTGGCCTCGAGGGGCATATGTGAGGTGACATGTTTATGTATGCCTAGAAATCCCTGTTTGGCAATCCATCCTCTACACCTCCTAGACTGAGAACAAGTTGGGTAACTGGAAGGAGGAAAACTGTGCTGAGATCAAAGTAAATATAAATAAATCCCACAAGAGTTCTTCTGATAAAATCCAGTTTTCTTTCCTAACTCTCCACTGCATTTCTGAAACTTTGCTTAAAAACTACCCATTTTGATGACAGAGCCATATGTTTTTGTTTGGGCTTTTAAAATAAATGTTTATAGAGCCCTTACCATATAAGTATTGTGCTAAATGGTTTAAATGGATTATCTCACACTAATTCAAAAAGATATATGCACCCACATGTTCATTGCAACATTATTTACAGTAGTCAAGATACGGAAATAACGTAAATGTCCATCAATGGATGAATGGATAAAGAAAATGTGATCCACACAGAAACACACACACACACACACACACGCACACACACATACGCTGGAGTACTATTCAGCCATAAATAAGAATGGAGTTTGTAACAGTATGCATGGACATTGAGGTCATTATGCTAAGTGAAATAAGTCAGAGAAAGACAAATACTGTATGATCTCACTTATATGTGGAATCTAAAAATCAAGACAGAAAAACAAAACAAAACAAAAACCAAGTTCATATATAGAGAACAGATTGGTTGTTGCCAGAGGCAAAGGGGCGGGGTGAGTAAAATACGTGAAGGGAGCCAAAAGATACAAACTTACAAAACAAATAAGTCATGAGGATGTAATGTAATAATGTTATATGTCAATTATACCACAATTTTTAGAAAAGACAGTTGATTCACAATGTAATTTAACAAAGACTATATAGTCATTCCATATTGTATTAACTATTTTATTCATATATTTAGGCCCTATCTCATCCCACAAAGGAATTGAGTTGTTCAGACAATATTAATTATGAAATCCAAATACATTGTATTATATCTAGGTTTAAACATCTGGAGTGAGGAGAAACTCAGCATATACAGAGGCAGATCATTCCTTCAGCTAGGAATTTATTTAGATAGCTTTTTCTCATATATTGAGCCAAAATCTGTTTTCCTGTATCTTCTACTTCTTTATCCTAATTTGGGGGCCATTTTTTTCTAGCAGCTGTATTGAGATTCACATACCATATGATTCACCCATTTAAAGTGTACTATTCAGTCCTTTCAAGGATATTCACGGAGTTGTGCGGCCATCCCTACAATCCATCTTAGAATACTTTAATCATCACAAAAAGAAAACTTGTACCCTTCAGCAATCACTCCCCATCTCTCTGTTCCAATTTCCTGAGCCCAGGCAACCAGTAATCCATTTTCTGTCTCTGTAAATGACTTAGTCTGAACATTTAATAAATATGGAATTATACAATCTGTGGTCTTTTTTTTTTTTTTTTTTTTGACTGGCTTATTTTCCTTAGCATAATGTTTTCAAGATACATCCAAATTATAACATATATCAGTACTTCATTTATTTCAATTGCTGAACAATATTCCATTGTATGAATATACCACATTTATCCTTTAATCAGTTGATCAATATTTGAATTGTTTCTATATTTTCGCTATTTTGAATAATGCTACTGTAAATATTTGTGTGTAAGTTTTTTGTGGGCATATGTTCTCATTTCTCTTGGGTATATGCCTAGGAGTAGAATTTCCGGGTCATGTGTTAACTCTACATTTAACATTTTAAGTCACTGCCAAACTTTTGGTTTGTTATTTTTCTGAACATAGCTCTATGAGATATACCATATATTTAAAATTATATAAAGTATACTTGTATAGTTTAAGGTATATTAATAAAACAGATACCTAATTTAATCAGTTGAAGAAATAGGACATTGACAACATCCTGGGAAGTCTGAAATTATGCCTTCCTCTATCATGTCCTTCCCCCTCCTGCCTGGAGATATCCAATGTTCTTACTTTAAAAAATATAACCCTTGCTTTTAACAATGTAATTAGTTTCTGTTTTTTACTTTAATTGAAATAATATTGTACATACTATTAAATTAGTTCTTTTGCTTATCATTATATTTGTCTGATTCATTCATTCATTATTACGTCTAACTGTACATCCAATTTCATCGCTACATGACACCCATTCTATGGGTATACCACACTTTTTTTAATTCATTTTCCTGTTGATGAACATCTGTGTTGCTCTCAATTTGGAGTTATTTTTAAAACCTGTCAGTATAAAAATTTTTACAGTTGTCTCCTGATACAAACATGCAGGAGATTCTCTAGGGAATATATTTGGAAAGGAATAACTAATTTTCATATCTTCAACTTTTCTAGATAATGTCATACTGTTTCCCAAAATATTAACCAAAAAAACCTATACTTCACATTCTTGCCCCTCAATTTTTTTTTAAATTTCATGTCCTCCTCTGGTGAGTAATGATGTCTAGTTATGACTTTACTTTGTATTTTTTAAATAATAAATGAGATTGATCAGCTTTTTATTTGTCCATTGACCACTTAGATTTCCTGTTGTGTGAAGTCTCTGTACAAGCCTCTTACCCATTTGTCTATTGAAATGTCTGGCTTTCCTCATTAGTTTGTAGGAATCTGTATCCATTATGAATACAAGTATTTTATTGGTTATATACACTGCAACTTCTACTCAGTAATTGTCTTTATTCTTTTTATGTAAAGAAATTTTAATGTAGTGAGACTAATGGTTATGGGTTTCCACATCTAAACAAAGAAATATTTCTATATATCAAGTATTACATAAATATATTCATCGGATATTCTAAAATCTTAACTTTAAGTCACCTGCATTTGACTTTTGTACAAATGCAGAAAATGGTATGAGCAACTGGTTATCATTTCTGTTCACTTCTTGAAAACATTCAATTACCCCACTACCATAAGTTGAAAAGGCCATCATTTTTTTTTTCCTAACTACAGTGCCACCTCTGATATATATGCCTGGATCTGTTTCTGGACTCTCTGCTCTGTTTCTTTGGTCTATGTATTTAAACTTGTTCCGATACAACACTTTATTTTGTAGCTTTATAAGGAGACTTAATATCTGTTAGAGGAAGTTCACCAACAATCATATTCTTTTTCTTCAAGAAAGTCTTGCTTCTTTGCATTTCATGAAAACATTAGAATTAACTCCTCAAATTCAACAACAGCAGCAGCAACAAATCTATAGTGACCTCAGTGAGAATTGCATCAAATCCACAGATTAATTTGGGAAGAACTGATATCTTTACAATACTGTTTTCCAGTCCATGATCATAATATATCAGTTTATTTACATATATAGTGACCTTCAAAAAATGTCATAATTTTATCCATAGAGAGCTTGCACACTTTTGTTAAACTTGTTCCTAAGTACTTGATATTTTTGTTGCTATTGTGATGTTATATTCATAACTTATATTTTCTGTTTGTGGCTGATATAGCATTGTATAGTTATTTATTGTTGGGTATTAATTTTGTATCCAGAAACTTTGCTGAATTTTTTCATTATTTGCATAATTTATATGTATAATATCAAACAGAATTAGTATTATTTGGCATCCAGATTGCAGATCTCAAGAGAAAGCTTTCAATATCTCATGAAAAATTGGTATTTGGTAATAAAATTTCATGAGCCTTATTAAATGAACTAGAATGTTTCCTCCAATTCTAGCCTCTCCAAGAGTTTGCATAAGACAGGAATTTCTTCTTATTTAATCTGATAAAAGCCATCTGGGTCTGAGGTTTTCTTTGTCAAAAGATCGTTAATCAACTCATTTTATGTTTATAGAACAATTCCTGTTTTCTCTTGCATTGACTCACTTTGAAAAGCTATATTTTCCTAGGAATTTGAACATTTTTTCCATACTTTCAAATTTATTGGCATAAATTTATCATAATACCATCTATCTGTTTACTGTCTGTAGCATCTATGCTTATGTTCCTTTTTGCATTCTTTATAGAGATTATTTATGCCTCCTCTCCTTTTTTCATGATCAAACTTGCCAGAAGTTTGTCAATTTTATTGATCTTTTCTCTTCAAAACAGCCAACCTTTGGTTTGGTTGATACCTCCTCTTGTATATTTGTTTTCTAGATCATTAATCTCTGCTCTTATATTTATTATATTCTGTCATATAATTTTGGGGTTTATTTTGCTGTACCTTTCTAACTTTTGGAGACGTGGTTCACATTAATACTCAGCCTTGTTATCTAAGATAATATTTACAGCTCCAAATTTATAATTATTACATTAGCTATGTCCCCTTAGATTTTCTATTTAGTATTGTTTAATTAAATTTAAAATAGCCTCTAATTTCCTCTCATTTCTAATCAGGATTTCCACTTATGATTTTTTTCTTTGAACCATGAATTACTTAAAACCATGTTTCCTGATTTTCCATTTTATGGAGATTTTCTTGTTAACTTTTAAAAATTACTTTTGATACTTAAATGCACTTTGGTGAGATAACATGTTGCACATCATTTCAGTCCTTTTAAAATTTTTGAAACTTTACTTAGGGAACAGTCGATATTTAAGAATTTTCTCATATATGCTTTAAAAGTATGTATATTCTTGAGTTTCAGAGTCTACTAGGTCAACAATATGCTAATCATATTGTTCATATCATACTTATTGTTTGGTCTGTTTGTTCTATCAACTAATGAGAGATGTCTGCTAAAATCTACTACCATGACTGGAGATATATGTATTTATTGTGGTAGTTCTAAAAATTATTCCTTCATATATTTTGTATATATGCCTATATGGGTACTTGATGTCCATATATGTATAATTTTTATAACTTTCTTGAGAATTGAATTTTTTGTCTCTATGAAGTGGCTGGCTCTATTGCTAGCAATCCTTTTATACACAGTCAGTTTCATCTGATAGTAATAGAGCTGCACCTGTTTGCTTTTGGCTACTATTGGCATGATAAACTATTCATGGTTGGAGGATTATTTTGTTGTTGTTGTCTTTACTCCCCAAGTGATGAGAATGTTTACTACAACTCAATTCAAAATTCCACATGACCATAATTTCTGAAGGACTTGTTTTTCTTTTCTCCTGCTCTGCTAAGTGGCAGAGAAACTTTTTTTGTAAGATTTGGGGATGAGAATGTGGGTAGAGGCAGCTTTAGCTCCTTGTTCACACTTACCCTGAAGCTGTAGGCCTTTGGGGCCTCAGAATTCCTGCATTAATCCACACACCGACCCCAGCCAACCCCACCATGTTTTATTGTATCCTCAGCTTTGGCTCCACACATAGTTCCTCACAAGGTCATCAGATCTGAAACTCAAGATAGCCTAGCCCAGGAAAAGCCCTCAGGGCAAAAGCACCTTCAGCACAGCCTATCTTTCAAAGTTGTTGGGATCTTAATTTGCCACTCAACACATTTGATATTCCTCTAAAAACTTTATAATTATTCTTTCTATATCTTAACTGGAAAGACTGTATATTATAATAACTAAGAATGCAAATGCTAATGTCAAAGTGACCTGATAAAACCCAGTGTCAGCTGTCACAGTAGGGAAATTTTACTTCACCCTTATGTCTGAAGGTTAGTTTATTCAGTGGTTCAAGGACATTGTCAATGATTGGGGTCTTTTTATCTTTCTTCCCTGCTATAGTTCAGTGTGTTGGCTTCTTCCCACCATGGTCTCTAGATGACATTGGTAACTTCAGCCATCTTTTCTTCATGGTAAAGTCCAAAAACCTTAAGAAACATTCTCTTTGTCACGCTTCTAAGAAACTTTCCCAGCCAACTCTCCTTACATGTCAAAATATTCTCTTATGCCCATTGCCAAACCAATCATTGGTAAAATGGTATGGAGGCACAATGATTGTCTTAAATCAGTCATGATTCTGGGGCTGGGGGTGAGGTTTTTACCCTTGAGTACATGGCTGCTATAAAGATAGTTAATAGCTGAAGAAAACCAGGGTCTTATTAAAAGGACAAGGAGGGAGTTGGCTGTGGGTAGAAATAAATAATCTTAAGTTTTTCTTACTTTTCATTATTATCATTATTATTATAATTATTCAATATATTAATTGATAAAATGTATTTCATAGAGGACAGCCAAAGCTGAACGCTGAAACACTGTTAGAAATTCTCTTATATGTTTATACTACTTCATTAATCTGGACCCTTTAAACAGTGCTCCCTGATCGATTATTTTTCTCATTAACTGTTCAAGCATCTGTCTTTTTTGTTTTTTTCCTTTATCTTGTTCACAAGTATAAGATAAAAGAGCTTGTCTATTGACTTACTAAAGTTCAGAAACACTATACCTAATGATATTGGAGGGGAGGGTGTAAGGTTGATTATCAGTCTAGTATTTCTGTCATATTTCTGTCAAAAAATTTTTATTTGGACTGATATGATTCATTTGAAATGACTCCATCTTGGCTCCTGATGGCCAGTTTCTTTTCTTTTTTTTCTTTTTTTTTTTTTTGGTCAAGAATCAATATCAAGTCATAAGGTCTCAAGGCTATAGTTATGCATTCTATTTTCTTCTCTTCGATATATCAATAACTTTCTCCAGCCTTCTAGATCCTCTCCACGATTCCTCACAGATTATAAATATTAATACTGGCGGCAGTTGTAACAGTGCAGAAAACATTTTGGAGCAACTTGCTATGTGCTAGGCTTGTGCTAGGATCTTTATATATACTAAAGTCATCTAATCCTCAGAGCAACGCTGTAAATTTGGTATTGAGTTACAGAGAAGACAAGTTACTTGCCTCAGACAAAGGCATCTTAAATCTGGAGCCCACACTCTGGGCTACTGTGCAGTAATGTAATATAGCAGGCAGTCCCTTCAGTTATACCCTAGTCCTATAAGGAATAATTCAAAATTTGGTCATTTTTAATCTTAGTTCTCACCAAGATCACACCAGGTTTCTACCATACTAAGTTTGATTATTTTCTTTATCCACCTAGCATCTCAACCTTACTTAAATTGGTAAATAAATTCTTAGTCACTATCTTTTTAATATAATTTGCTTCTATTGATGCCATAATTTCATGTCTGAGATCCCCTTAGAGCTGTAATTTATACTACTCCCACTGTTTCCTAATGCTAAACCAGTGTATTGGACCTTATTTGTGAAAAAAATTCATAAAACCTTCACATCAGGAAAAACTGACAAATGTCAACAAAATATGTCTGAAAACTTACAATAACTATACTATAAATCACCTGTATGATGTAGTAACAAAAGTGAACATTTTCAACCTTATTTTTAGAACATGTCTGTACGTAAAACAGGAAATATTTGATTACCTTCACCCTAAGTAATGTCTGGATGTTAGCTGGCTTTAAGGGGAAAAATGTTTAATATCAACAAATAAAATTCTCTGTTAAATTCACACACATTTTGTGGATTTAGAATATTTTTATAGGAATTACAAATATAGCTATAGACAATTAACTGAAATGATCCCATTCCATCACTTTTTCTAAAATGTAAAACCTTGTCCATGTATAATGTATTGCATCACTGTAGTCACTTTTTAGCACAGCTTTGGTTTTCATCATAAAATGGCAGTCAGTGAGTTACATCATATGTCCAAGGCATCATTTGTATTCTGCCTGTAGCTTTTTCTAAGTCCAGAACATTTTTCTCTCCCCACCCAAATGTCAGTACACAGCTGTACTTCCTCCCAGTTTTCTCAGTGTATAATATGACTACTTCTTGGTTCATCATAATAAAATATACTGTATCAATATCCATATACAGCAATGTTAGCAAATCCAGACTGAGCCTCAGATCTCATAGGCAGTAATGTAAATACCTTTAGGAGGGGATGAGTAACATACACAGCACTCTCAAGTTTTCCCTTTCCAATTGTTCTCTCTGTTTATCTTTCCCCTCTTTTACTGGATTTCTTTGGTTTTCTGACCCTGACTAGATAAGGCAATGTCTTATTCTTAAAAGTGTGGTTTGATGTATAGACAGCTTTGAGAAATTAGTAAACTATGCATCATCTCACTAAAAAAAATGCCATATGTACACATGTACTTATACTCACACACAGAGGCAAACTAAGTGTAACAAATCACCTTGTTACTTTGATATTGTGCATTCACAATTCAAGTGTATTTTCTCACCTGCTAATGAAGAATTCCAATTAGATGACCTCTAATCTGGCAAGCTATGAAAAGAAAAAAGAAACAACTTCTCATTACATAAATTTCCCACACTTGCCTATATGAAGCACTGTAATCATCTCTCTTTTATCAGGGACTTTGAGGAAATTGATGAAGAAACTATTTACATCTGAGGGGATAACAATTGATGCCACTGGTAATTAAACCACAGACTTTATTTTCCTTTTCTCACTGTTTCCTCCCAATTAAGGCACAATGACCCTCTCCTAGGTGTCATTTTGGTCTCAGATGGTGGCCTTATTACTAAGAAAAAAAAGTGCTAAACATTAATTAGGGAGAATTTTTTTTCACTTTTTTGGGTACCAATGTTAACACTTTGTTCTGTTTGTATTTATTTTAAAATAGACAACTACAAGAAATTCAGCATAGAAGTCTTGTGTCACATGCACAGTCCAAAATGTGGCTTGCAAATTTTCAACTGCTCTGGTTTTCTTGGTTTGGAGTGGGATTTTCTTCTACATTTATTTTCTTTTCCTCTGATGAGTTCGTGAAAAGCTATGCCTTTTGCACCCATAGCTAACAAGTTCCTTTCAAATGCCACCTCACTTTTCTTGGTGGTAGAATATCTCTCAGGGTTTGATGCATAGCCCCAATCTCTGGTTGTATGCTGAAGGGGAGGAACTGGTATGGTATAGAGTATTATGATAATCTCAAAGTCAGTATTCAAAAATAGGCAGTATATAATGAAGCAGTGAGAGAGGGAGTGGGGTCACAGACAAAATACTAGATCTGTGAGTACAATAATGACCAAAATCTGACTCAGCCCTTGCCCACCTGAAGCTCACAGTCAAGTTAGGTAAAACACATTAATCAAATAATCATACAGCAAAGGAAACGTACATGATGTCTTGAGAGTTTGCAACTGGGGAGCTGAACCAACCTGAAAGGCCAAAAAAGCTTCCCTGAGAAAGTGATACTTTGAGAGATGAATGGGAGTTCAGTGGACAAGGGAACTCTGGCCTTCCCAGGCTACCAAGCAGCTGGAAGAGCTTGTAGCTGGAGGAGATATGGCTCATTTGAACAAATAAAATAAGTTCACTGTTAATGGAACAGAGGGAAAAGAGAGGGTGATTGAAATAGAGACTGGAAAAGAAGGTGGTATAAGACCAGAAAGAGCCTTATAGACCCAGAATAAAGATTTTGGTCTTGAACCTGAAAGCAATACAAAGAGATAAAGGTTTGTGTCTCTGTAAAAATACAAAGTCATGACATTAACAGATTTATGTTTTCAAAGATCACTCTGGCTACAGTTTTGACCTCTATCCTCAACTGTCTGCCTTTTTTGGAGCTAGGAGTTGTTGCTGCAGAGGATTAAAGCAACTTACTCTTCCATCACACTGAATACATCAGAGTACATAGTGACTTGTTTTTCACATCTATATTGAATTTAAGGTATTTATTCCCATCTCTCATGCCTAAAGCTGTTTAAATTACCATGGAGATGGTTTGTCTACAGTCATACCATCACAGCAACTAATCTTAAGTGGCAAGCTTCTCTTGGTGGTGTCTCCCTCTGGAATTTATTAAATGAAATCTACATTTTGCTTTCTAAGAAAAATGCAAACTCATATATTTATTCTGACACCTATCTGATTATTGCATTTAATTACATGTAAGAGTCCCAGTCAATAGACAGGCATTTATATGTATAACAATTTTAAATTGTATTGCTAAGACATTTGCACTGTTTTTGAGATATATCTTAATACATGGAAATAGGAAATAACTAAATATTATCCCATGCTCAGTAAGTAACACACTTAAGATTTTTGTTTTCTGAGATAAACGTGATTGCTTAAGGCATCAATTCAAAGCAATACATCATACTTTTAATATGAACATTACCCAGTTTCTAACCCCTTTGAGCTATTTTATTTCAGTAATTCATTATCACTTTTTCTCAAATCTTGATGAAAGAAAAGCTGAAATTGCATAATTTATGTG
Source organism: Balaenoptera physalus (assembly GCF_965194825.1). Classification (NCBI taxonomy): domain Eukaryota; kingdom Metazoa; phylum Chordata; class Mammalia; order Artiodactyla; family Balaenopteridae; genus Balaenoptera; species Balaenoptera physalus. The sequence goes on along the minus strand of NC_138892.1, from coordinate 37,507,582 downwards.
ACTAGGAAATTAATAAATAAGCTAAGGAAATATATCATCAAAGCACAGTTAATTCTAGAATACTTTCTTCACTGGTCCTCTTCTTATGAGCTGAAGACTTTTACAGTGAAATAAAGCACCAACTGTCCTGTCTGGACGAGTCTTGACAATCTGTCATGTATCTACATCCCCCGATGCCATTTGTCATTTCTCCTCTCAATTTGTAGAAGTTCTAAAAATACAAAAAGACTTTCTAAGAATAGTAGCGTTAATATCATGAAATAGCCATACTATTTTTAAGTTTTGTTTTCTGTTGCTCTTTTCTGGTAAAACTAGCTCCATGCTTCCACCCAGTGAGGTTTCTTCACAAAAGGATTAACGAAAGAAGAGGAGAAAGAGAAGGAAGGGGAAAAAGAATAACAAGAGGGTAAGGAGAACAAAGAACAGGGAGGAGGACAAGGAAGATGAAGGGGGAGAAAAAGAAAAAGCACTTTTTTCTTTCAAATCTTACAGTTGGAAAACCTGAGTGTCTACCTTTGACCCCAGTGCCATTTCCCCAAGAACAGCCACTGCTGAGCTATACCCAAAAGTGTCTGACCTCTGTTTAACAGACTGTGATCTTGCTATGGGCAGGAAGCCTAGTAATACAAATGTCTGATTAGCAATACTAATCCAATATTGCATTTGACAATATTTCATTCTAATGCAGCAATCTAGAAAGACATATATTTGAAGCTCCAATTTAATACTGTTTGAAAATATGTTCAGAATGAGGCCATTTTAGTGCCTTCATATTTTAAAATTTCTTTCAGAGACATTATTTTGAATGGATACAGAAGTATTTTTTATAGAAAGATATCTAAAGAAAAATAATTTGCATAATTTTCCCCAATAGATGCAGTTTAAGTGAATTTCCAGAACTGGCAAATCTGTAAATGCCATTGATTCATTTATTCAATAAACATTTATTGAGCATATAACAGTAGTGGGAACTGGGAATATAAGGATGATGAAAAATATGTGCTGCCCTCACAGAGTTTCCTTTATTGTGAGGAGACAGCATACAAATAAACAAAGAATATAATGTCGGACAGTGAAAAGAGTTGAAGAAAGTTAAAACATGTTAAAGGAATATTATAAATAAGTTGGCCAGGGAATGTCTCTGAGCAAGTGACATCTGAGCAAGGAACAAAATGATACAGAGGAATAAGATGTTGTTGAAGAGCATTCCAGAATGAGGGTATACAGTGGGAAATGGCTGTGAGGTGGGCATGTATTCAAATAACATCACAACAGTAAATTGTACTTTTGCCAAGTAAGTATATAAGACTGAAAATTATAAAACATTTTGAAGGCAGTCACTGATTTCTTATAAAACATAGTTCCAATTTAACCAAACACTTTGAGAACCATCCATATTCTCCTAATTAAAGTAAATAGCAAGAGTTTATTAATAGTTTTATTTCAATTACTTTGAGGTGGTTTTGAATTTTCAAGGCCATGTCCCGGGATACACAAACTAAATTTTTTGTTTTTCTGTAACTCACCTTCATCTTCATTTTGAATCAACACTTTTCCTGATGGAAAAGCATAATCTTCTTCAATTCCAAGTCAGTTATTTCAGACCCTCTCCCTGAATGATGTAAATTCAAGGCTTACACAACACCATGACATAGAGGTAGGAGGTTGGAGGGAGACGTAGGAAGTAAGAATGTTTTATTTTCTCATCTGTTGAAGTTCAAATTCCTGCTTTTTCTTTGGATATGTTCCTTTTATGACACTGGCAACTGCAGAAGAATTCTGCCTTCTCATTAAGTCAACAACCGCATAACCCATGGTTGTTTTCTTCTCTGTATCATTGTTATCTCTTTAAAGATCATTTAGGTCCTCATCATTCTCAGATGCAAAAGAAAACAATGGTTGCTTCCCCTATCCTTTGAGAGTATGTGATGATAAAAGATGCATCCCCAAATCTCCTTTCAAAGGAGGGTTTGGGGCCCAGATGTAGGGAATATGGTCAGCAGACCGTCTCTAGCTGTCAACCCCTTCTCAGTCAGTCTCAGACTCAGTGAGCTGTCCTGCCTGAGGTCACACATATTGCTGGATGGTCTATACCCAGTGAAGAGCAAAGTGGGGAGAGAGAGAGAGACCCAGCCATTTCAGCCAGTCTAGGAAACTGACTGGCAATTCTTGTTCCAAAGCTTCCCATGAGGTTGGCCAAGGCTGTATCACAGACTTATCCTATCCTATCCTGTTTCTTCCCTCCTTCCTTTCAAAGATTTTAAACCCCTAATAAACATCTTGCACCCCAAACTCTGTCTTAGCATCTGCTTCTGGAGCACCTCACTTGTAAAAGGGTTTACATCAATTTGTTGAGCCTACCACACCCTCTTCTGCCCAGGCATCTGATACAATTGTTCCAGTTCTATTTTCCCACACCATGGTTATCAGATGGATGTGCCATTCTGCCACCCAGGCAACCAGGGGGAATGTCTGCTTTAATCTCCCAAACTCACAGAGGGGGATGATTTTTACCACCCAGCTTAGAACTAACACCAGAATGGGAGGCAAAGCATGAGGGTCCTTCCCAGTGAAATCATTCATTCTCAGCAATTTCTTTCTTCTGCAACCCTTCTTTCATGAGACCTCAGAACTGCAACTGTAAAAATTGGTTTAGGAAGAATTCTCCCACACATGCATTCAGATGTCTGGATCACGGCTTTTTGTCTAACTTTAAAAGTAAAAATGTGTACTTTTTCTCTGTTCCAGGACAACTCACCCCCCCCACCCCCAAATGATGGATGAATCATGTTTAGCAGCCAGAGCTAAAGGGAAGGGAGAAGGTCACAGAGTAAAAGTAAATTCACAATAAAAGAAACATATGTTTCCAGTGAGATCCAACCTCCATCTCTCTGGGGCAGTCACAGGACACACACCTGACCAGTCTAAGCCCTTCCCTGGGCTTCTTAATAACTGGAACAGAATGTGGGACACAGAGTTTTAATACCTAATGACTAAGCTGCAAGAAGTCCTAGACACTGCTAGGCATCATGTACACCCCTCCCCTGCTCCTGGGCATAGAAAACTCACCTGCATGCCAAAACGCAGAGGACAGGCAAGATAAAAGATCTAGGAGATCAAACACAACCATCCTGATGACATTCAATCCCCTGAATCAGTACCTATGGACCCCAGAATTATCCTATTCGTGCTTTCCTGAAGATGATGTTTGGCTCCACCTTGGACTCTAAAACCTCTCCCAGAATCCTTCCAATATTTTTTTCCATAAGTTAGTATAAGCTGGGGTTCATTATATGCAAACAAAATAATACACCTTACAAAAATCATTGGAACATTTGAATGTCCATTGGTGACTTTTGGCCTGTGAAATGTACCTACTTACACACACATACACACACACACACACACACAGAAGATTCTAGGCCAAGGAATAATCTGATATCTGAATGACCACTTAATCAACTTAATACACTCACATACTCCCAACTCAAAAAATTTATTTCCACCTGTTAATCCTGGGCTATTTGTGTCAGTATCATTTGCTTATAAGAGCTGAGAAAGATGTACTTAATTTTCCTAGTGTTGAGTGTCATATGTATTGATACTTCCTTAAGGGAGTCCAAACATTTCTGGAAAAAATTAGTTTTCTAGTAATGCACTTACCAATGAGAGCATTCAATGATTCCAAAAATCGCTCGTTTTTAATATTGGTTCTTATTTTCCATCTTTGACATCACCTAGTCCTTTTCACACATCCCCTGAAGAAGAATTCATCATTTCAATGATTCCTGATAGCATAATATATTCTCCAGTGTCTGTAATTCAAATTTCACTTTGAAAACTTTCTCAGCTGCTTGTGATTGAGATTGATAGACCTAAATGACCATGGCTGCTGTAGAAGCCCAGAAGAACTCTAAATTTTTGCTCTTATTCCTACGCATGTGATTCTTAAAGGAGCTCAGTCCAACAGAAAACAACTATTCACTCCTTGTGGATAACAAAACCTCAAGAACCACATTTAAGGTGAGATGTCTTTACTAAGAGAGTGGGTATGTCACAATATAACAAATGCAACCAACTGCCATAACTTAACACTCCATAAATTGTGTAGTTAAGTGGTGACAAAGATGGTATTTGCTGTTCTTTGTGTATCTCAACTGCAAGACTATTGATAAACCTAGGAATCTAACCTAAAACCTAGATATTTAAGCCAGGTATCTAACCTAAAAGTAAGAATACCTAGAATACCTGACTGTGCTGGAACTGTCAATCCCTAAAAATAGTCTTTGCCCTATTTTTGAAGGAGGAATTCACCATCACTCAGCCTACCTTGAACCTCATCTTCCTCACCTGCCAGCAACACAGACTGATCTAGTTGCCTAATTGATTCGCTGATATCCACATGAACTCCTATTTGCACCCATAAACATATTCCATTACTGGTATTCTTCAGTATGTGCATTTCTGTCTATAGGTCCTTTCCATGAAGGTCCATGGACACCTATTCTGATGATTCCACAGCCTTACCTGGAGCCATAACACACACCACAATATCTGTCTGGACTTTTCTTCACCCACGTTTGCCATCTGGTAATTCAATAAGTACTAATTGTGATGTCCATACCTGGGGGAAAGACTACCCTGAAAAATTCCAAAGCTTTTCCTACTCTTCATGCCAACATACATGGCACAACCACAGGGCAATATATTAGTGAACTTAATTGCCTTTGTTCCAGCATCATCATCAAGGACTCTTTCCACAAAATGACCCATTTGATATTCTGCTTGAAATCAGTCACCGTAGTCAAAATGTTCACTAGTTGTTATGATAGATCTGAATACACAGCCTCACAAAGTAGATATTTAGGATTACAGGAAAGGTCATTTTCTATTTGTGAAATGCTCTTATAAATAAAACCAAATTAAAGCTTCCTTGTAACACCATAATGCCAATAATTTCTACCCAGGACTAGGCACATAAATAATAGCTATTGAAAATGATAATAACCGTGGAAGTTATAGTTTGAAATATTCAGCATATATTTACTAATTGCCTACAACATATCATGCTAGAATAATTTGGATGAAATAATTTGGATGTCTACTGTCATGGAATTTAGAGACTAGCAAAAAAGACCAATGAACAGTCAAGTACAAATAAATGTTTTTTAGTGACATAATAGAGGAAATAAGAAGTACAGGATGCTATAAGAGCACATAATGGAAATGCATTGTGAGGAGGGAGGGTCAAGAGAAGCTCCTTGGAGGAAGTGGTACTTAAATTCAATCCTGAAAAATTAGACAATTATCAAAGGAGTTGAGGTGAAGGGGAGAGATGAGAAAGAATCTGTGTTCCAAGCAGAGAGATCAGTGTGGTAAAAAGGCTGGAGGTGAAAAACAAAACAACAAACTTGGAGAACTTAAGGAAATTCATTCTAGCGGCACAAAAAAACCACATGAGAAGGAAAGCACTGGATGGGCAAGTAGGGGGCAGATAATGAAATCCATTTAGTAAAAGACACGCTAAGAGAATTAGAATTTATGCCAAGAGCAATGGGAAATCACTAAAGGGTTTTTATGCAATGGTATAATAAGATTTGTGATTTAGAAAGAATGGCATGGATACAATGTGGAAAATGTCCTATAAGAACACGGAACTATCCTCATCACTGCCATAATAAACTCTACTGCTTTTTGAATCCACTTTCTACTGCCCGTTAATGTAAAGGCATTTCTTGCAATATGGTAAAGTAGAAAATCTAAAAGCCCTCAAACTACAAAACCCATAAGACATTGAATAGATATAAAAAACATTTTTAAATGCATAGTAGGTCAGAAGAAAATATCAACATTTCAAGGAAATCTGAAAAAAAGAGTAATTCAAACATGAAGAGTAAACTAAAATCCAAAACTGTAAACACCAAGTTGGTACTGTGCATAGGTAGAATGTACTGCTGCTCTAACCAAGAGCCTTGTGGATTACCTACCTTGAGCCCTTGCCCCTCCCCTATAAAACTAGTATCCTCACAGGGGGCACCTTCATGCAAAATGAAAAGCTATAAAAATGCACCCATGAGAGGGAAATGAAAAAGTAGCATATCTCTTCTCCTAGTCTGGTTCTGTAAGAGAGAGGAAAAGAAATCTGTGCTAAGAATTTGTGATCATAGGCCTGACCTCAGTCCAAGTTTGGTGTTTGAATTCCCATCAGTTGCTGAATTCAAATCTCCAAAGCTTGAAATTAATATAAAATTTTGCCCAGTGGCTGATAATTTTTTAAGACTCTTGGTAGAATTAAATGCAAAAGTCATTCTTAAAGGATACACCCCAAGTCCGGGCAATAGACGATTGCCTGCAAAGGATGAGCAGTCCAAAATTAGAAAACACACAAGGAAACCATCCATTGAGAGCAAGAATCAGCAGATACTATAAACAGCAGGTAAGACCCCCAAGACTTCAGAAAATAGAACAATCTTATATAAAATACTAAGTGTATTTAAATGATTAAGTGTATAAAGAAGGGAATAGAAAACCTAAATAAAAATAACAAATACAATCAGAAAAATCCAAGCAGATTTGGAAAAGAGCCAAATATGTTTTATTTATTTATTTTTTTATTTTTTATTCAAACAGAAAGTTACAAAAATTATAATCATCCTCATCAGTTCACTCAGTCCCCTATAATTAATTTTTCTTATCTTGATCTTTTGTTAGCACTTTTATGAATTCATCAGTTTTCCATTAGAGTTCTGAAAATGCTTATTCATTCAGTTCAGCAATATAGTCAGTTACCAGAAACCTGTACTTGTCAGAGTCTTTTCCATGAATTCCTTGAAGATGAAACCCTTTTATAGGAACATATTTGCAAAAGCATCAGAGTACACCCAGAACTGTCTGTAAATGACAAAAGACTTAAAAATGACCACGGTTAAAGATTTGATGAAAGTTCATAATAATGCAATTGACAAGGAAATTTAGTTATATCTGAGATATACATTTTAAAATAATAAATAGAATTATGACTTATTATACCAGAACATACAAGATTTTTAGGAATTTCATGTAATGTCTGAAACATTTATATTAACATATTTCCATACAAATAACCCAAAGAAAGTTTAGTATTAGTTTTTAATTTTTTAATTTTTTAATTTAATTTTATTTATTTTTTTATAAGCAGGTTCTTATTAGTCATCAATTTTATACACTTCAGCGTATACATGTCAATCCCAATCGCCCAATTCAGCACACCACCATCCCCACCCCTACTTTCGCCCCTTGGTGTCCATACGTTTGTTCTCTACATCTGTGTCTCAACTTCTGCCCTGCAAACTGGTTCATCTGTACCATTTTTCTAGGTTCCACCTACATGCGTTAATATACGATATTTGTTTTTCTCTTTCTGACTTACTTCACTCTGTATGACAGTCTCTAGATCCATCCACGTCTCAACAAATGACCCAATTTCATTCCTTTTTATGGCTGAGTAATATTCCATCGTATATATGTACCACTTCTTCTTTATACATTCGTCTGAAAATGGGCATTTAGGTTGCTTCCATGACCTGGCTATTGTAAATAGTGCTACAGTGAACATTGGGGTGCGTGTGTCTTTTTGAATTATGGTTTTCTCTGGGTATATGCCCAGTAGGGGGATTGCTGGGTCATATGGTAATTCTATTTTTAGTTTTTTAAGGAACCTCCATACTGTTCTCCATAGTGGCTGTATCAATTTACATTCCCACCAACAGTGCAAGAGGGTTCCCTTTTCTCCACACCCTCTCCAGCATTTGTTGTTGGTAGATTTTCTGATGATGCCCATTCTAACTGGTGTGAGGTGATAACTCATTGTAGTTTTGATTTGCATTTCTCTAATAATTAGTGATGTTCAGCAGCTTTTCATGTGCCTCTTGGCCATCTGTATGTCTCCTTTGGAGAAATGTCTATTTAGGTCTTCTGCCCATTTTTGAATTGGGTTGTTTGTTTGTTTAATATTGAGCTGCATGAGCTGTTTATATATTTTGGAGATTAATACTTGGTCCGTTGATTTGTTTGCAAATATTTTCTCCCATTCTGAGGGTTGCCTTTTCGTCTTGTTTATGGTTTCCTTTGCTGTGCAAAAGCTTTTAAGTTTCAATAGGTCCCATTTGTTTATTTTTGTTTTTATTTCCATTACTCTAGGAGGTGGATCAAAAAAGATCTTGCTGTGATTTATGTCAAAGAGTGTTCTTCCTATGTTTTCCTCTAAGAGTTTTATAGTGTCTGGTCTTACTTTTAGGTCTCGAATCCATTTTGAGTTTATTTTTGTGTATCGTGTTAGAGAGTGTTCTAATTTCATTCTTTTTGATGTAGCTGTCCAGTTTTCCCAGCACCACTTATTGAAGAGACTGTCTTTTCTCCATTGTATATCCTTGCCTCCTTTGTCAGAGATTAGTTGACCATAGGTGCATTGGTTTATCTTTGGGCTTTCTATCCTGTTCCATTCATCTATGTTTCTGTTTTTGTGCCAGTACCATATTGTCTGCATTACTGAAGCTTTGTAGTATAGTCTGAAGTCAGGGAGTGTGATTCCTCCAGCTCCGTTTTTTTCTCTCAAGACTGCTTTGGCTATTCGGGGGTCTTTTGTGTCTCCATACAAATTGTAAGATATTTTGTTCTAGTTCTGTAAAAAATGCCATTGGTAATTTGATAGGGGTTGCATTGAATCTGTAGATTGCTTTGGGTAGTATAGTCATTTTCACAATACTGATTCTTCCAATCCAAGAACATGGTATATCTCTTTATCTGTTGGTATCATGTTTAATTTCTTTCATCAGTGTCTTATAGTTTTCTGCATACAGGTCTTTTGTCTCCCTAGGTAGGTTTATTCCTAGGTATTTTATTCTTTTTCTTGCAATGGTAAATGGGAGTGTTTCCTTAATTTCTCTTTCAGATTTTTCATCATTAGTGTATAGGAATGCAAGAGATTTCTGTGCATTAATTTTGTATCCTGCAACTTTACCAAATTCATTGATTAGCTCTAGTAGTTTTCTGGTGGCATTTTTAGGATTCTGTATGTATAGTATCATGTCATCTGCAAACAGTGACAGTTTTACTTATTCTTTTCCAATTTGTATTCCTTTTATATCTTTTTCTTCTCTTATTGCTGTGGCTAGGATTTCCAAAACTATGTTGAATAATAGTGGTGAGAGTGGACATCCTTGTCTTGCTCCTGATCTTAGAGGAAATGCTTTCAATTTTTCACCATTGAGAATGATGTTTGCTGTGGGTTTCTCGTATATGGCCTTTATTATGTTGAGGTAGGTTCCCTCTATGCCCACTTTCTAGAGAGTTTTTATCATTAATGTGTGTTGAATTTTGTCAAAAGCTTTTTCTGCATCTATTGAGATGATCATATGGTTTTTATTCTTCAATTTGTTAATATGGTGTATCACAGTGATTGATTTGCGTATCTTGAAGAATCCTTGCATCCCTGGGATAAATCCCACTTGATCATGGTGTATGATCCTTTTAATGTGTTGTTGGATTCTGTTTGCTAGTATTCTGTTGAGGATTTTTGCATCTATATTCATCATGATATTGGTCTGTAATTTTCTTTTTTTGTAGTATCTTTGTCTGGTTTTGGTATCAGGGTGATGGTGGCCTCATAGAATGAGTTTGGGAGGGTTCCTTCCTCTGCAATTTTTTGGAAGAGTTTGAGAAGGATGGGTGTTAGCTCTTCTCTAAATGTTTGATAGAATTCACCTGAGAAGCCATCTGTTTCTGGACCTTTGTTTGTTGGAAGATTTTTAATCACAGTTTCAATTTCATTATTTGTGATTTGTCTGTTTATATTTTCTATTTCTTCCTGTTTCAATCTCAGAAGGTTGTGCTTTTCTAAGAATTTTTCCATTTCTTCCAGGTTGTCCATTTTATTGGCATAGAGTTGCTTGTAGTAGTCTCTTAGGATGCTTTGTATTTCTGAGGTGTCTGTTGTAACTTCTCCTTTTTCATTTCTAATTTTATTGATTTGAGTCCTCTCCCTCTTTTTCTTGATGAGTCTGGCTAATGGTTTATCAATTTTGTTTATCTTCTCAAAGAACCAGCTTTTAGTTTTATTGATCTTTGCTATTATTTTCTTTGTTTCTATTTCATTTATTTCCAGTCTGATCTTTATGATTTCTTTCCTTCTGCTAACTTTGGGTTTTGTTTGTTCTTCTTTCTCTAGTTCCTTTAGGTGTAAGGTTAGATTGTTTATTTGACATTTTTCTAGTTTCTTGAGGTAGGCTTGTATAGCTATAAACTTCCCTCTTAGAACTGCTTTTGCTGCATCCCATAGGTTTTGGATCATCGTGTTTTCATTGTCATTTGTCTCTAGGTATTTTTTGATTTCCTCTTTGATTTCTTCAGTGATCTCTTGGTTATTTAGTAATGTATTGTTTAGCTTCCATGTGTTTGTGTTTTTTACGTTTTTTTCCCCTGTAATTCATTTCTAATCTCATAGCGTTGTGGTCAGAAAAGATGCTTGATATGATTTCAATTTTCTTAAATTTACTGAGGCTTGATTTGTGACCCAGGATGTGATCTATCCTGGAGAATGTTCCATGCGCACTTGAGAAGAAAGTGTAATCTGCTGTTTTTGGATGGAATGTCCTATAAATATCAATTAAATCTATCTGGTCTATTGTGTCATTTAAAGCTTGTGTTTCCTTATTAATGTTCCCTTTGGGTGATCTGTCCATTGCTGTAAGTGAGGTGTTAAAGTCCCCGACTATTATTGTGTTACTGTCAATTTCCTCTCTTATAGCTGTTATGTATACATATGCCTTTTGTATTGAGGTGCTCCTATGTTGGGTGCATATATATTTATAATTGTTATATCTTCTTCTTGGATTGATCACTTGATCATTATGTAGTGTCCTTCCTTGTCTCTTGTAACATTCTTTATTTTAAAGTCTATTTTATCTGATATGAGTATTGCTACTCCAGCTTTCTTTTGATTTCCATTTGCATGGAATATCTTTTTCCATCCCCTCACTTTCAGTCTGTATGTGTCCCTAGGTCTGAAGTGGGTCTCTTGTAGACAGCATATATATGGGTCTTGTTTTTTTATCCATTCAGCAAGCCTGTGTCTTTTGGTTGGAGCATTTAATCCATTCACGTTTAAGGTAATTATCGATATGTATGTTCCTATGACCATTTTCTTAATTGTTTTGGGTTTGTTTTTGTAGGTCCTTTTCTTCTCTTGTGTTTCCCACTTAGAGAAGTTCCTTTAGCATTTGTTGTAGAGCTGGTTTGGTGGTGCTGAATTTTCTTCACTTTTGCTTGTCTGTAAAGCTTTTTATTTCTCCATTGAATCTGAATGAGATCCTTGCAGGGTAGAGTAATCTTGGTTGTAGGTTCTTCCCTTTCATCACTTTAAGTATACCATGCCACTCCCTTCTGGCTTGTAGAGTTTCTGCTGAGAAATCAGCTGTTAACCTTATGGGAGTTCCCTTGTATGTTATTTGTCGTTTTTCCCTTACTGCTTTCAATAATTTTTCTTTGTCTTCAATTTTTACTAATTTGATTACTATGTGTCTCTGTGTGTTTCTCCTTGGGTTTATCCTGTATGGGACTCTCTGTGCTTCCTGGACTTGGGTGGCCATTTCCTTTCCCATGTTAAGGAAGTTTTCGACTATAATCTCTTCAAATATTTTCTCAGGTCCTTTCTCTCTCTCTTCTCCTTCTGGGACCCCTATAATGCGAATGTTGTTGTGTTTAATGTTGTTCCAGAGGTCTCTTAGGCTGTCTTCATTTCTTTTCATTCTTTTTTCTTTATTCTGTTCCGCAGCAGTGAATTCCACCATTCTGTCTTCCAGGTCACTTATCCGTTCTTCTGCCTCAGTTATTCTGCTATTTATTCCTTCTAGTGTAGTTTTCATTTCAGGTATTGTATTGTTCATCTCTGTTTGTTTGTTCTTTAATTCTTCTAGGTCTTTGTTAAACATTTCTTGCATCTTCTCGATCTTTGCCTCCATTCTTTTTCTGAGGTCCTGGATCATCTTCACTATCATTATTCTGAATTCTTGTTCTATAAGGTTGCCTATCTCCACTTCATTTAGTTGTTTTTCTGGGGTTTTATCTTGTTCCTTCATCTGGTACATAGCCCTCTGCCTTTTCATCTTGTCTATCTTTCTGTGAATGTGGTTTTTGTTCCACAGGCTGCAGGATTGTGGTTCTTCTTGCTTCTGCTGTCTGCCCTCTCCAAATATAAGTTTTAGAAATTCAAATTTTATTCGAGAGTAAAAACGAAAGTTAAATGAAGCTGAATACATGATTAGTGAATTGTTAATGCTGAGAAAATTACCAAGAAAGCAATGACTATAAACAAGAATAATATTAATTTCAGGGATATAAAGTCAAAGTGGAACTAAAAACAGTTGATCACAATAACATGGAAGACATGATGGGAGTTAATAAAGAGAAAACATTCTAAATCAGTTGTATTCTTTGGGGAAAATGCAGAAATTTGGATCTCTTTAAACTTGTTTAAATATATATGTTAAACTTTTAAGGGTAACATTTAAAAGAAATAAATAATCTCATTTCAGTGGAAGTACACAATTTTCAAATGAATAGAAAGATTAAAAGACTTAAGGTAATCTCTGTCAATCCAATAGAACACATAAGGAAAATGTAAGCATAGGAAAAAATAACACAAAATAAAATGGTCAAAATAAATGAAAATAACAATTACAATACACATAAATGTAGTTTTTAAATCCCTAAAACATATGGGCCCCCCAGAATTGCAGATGAAAGGATAAAGGAAAAGAAGACAGCAGATACCGTCAAATAAAAAGAAGAAATACTAATAAAAAGAAAACTAGCATAAAACAAAAGAGAATTTATGGACAAAAGAAAAAATATATAAAAGTGTTATCAGGCATAAAGAGTGATTGAATGATAAAAAGAAAGATTTGACAGGAAGATGTTATAGTTATAAACTAAACTATATGTATGTACCTAATAACATAACTTCAAAGCATTCTAAGTTCTCATTTAATTGACACAACAAACTCATAAACTGGGTATTGTTAGTGTGTACATTTTACAAATGGAGAAACTTAGACACAAAGAGGTAAATAATTTGCCCAGATTCACACATCTAGTACATGATAGAGCTGGGACATACCCATTTGTACCACAGTCATTCAAGATTCAAAAGGTCATTAAAAAAAATAGAGTGGAAAGCAACTCCCACAATTTATGACAAAAACAACAAATTCTTCTTTGATATTTTAGACAAAAAGTAGAAAATGAACATATGTTTCCTGTTTATCAAGCTACAGACTGACCTGAGAATTTTCATGGAGTCCTTCCTCTCAGCTCCTATAGCACTATCTCCACTCCTCTGGCACTTACTGTTGCCTCATATGGTTAATCACCTTAAATATATTACAAGGTCTTTGAGTTTAGAAGACATGGCTTAGAATCCTTTGTTGCATCCAGAGTACCTTATAGAATATATTATACATAAACTATATATACCTCTTTTAGCCAGTGTCTGACAAACAGCAGGTAGTCAATAAATGTTAGCTCTCTGAACCTCAAAATGGGGTGGCATGAATGAGTTTCATAAGTCAGGCAGACAGGTTTGAATACCACCTCTGCTACTACTTAGCTCTGTGACATAGGTCAATTTTCTCAATTTCTTTGAAATGTGGTTATCTCATCCGTTAAGAGTCACACAGTATATCCATCTTAGTGCTATAAGCATTAATGAGAATAGTGTGTGAATAGACACTGATACATAGTAGGAGCTCAGTGAATATTACTTATACTTTCCCTCCATTAGAAAACTGATTTTATACAGTCTCCATCCTAGAGTTTTGTATTAGGCTTCTCCAGAGAAACAGAACCAATAGAGGCTGAGAAGTCCCACAATCTGCCCTGCAAACTGGAGAGCCAGGAGGCCAGTGGTGTAATTCAGTGGCCTGAGAGCCAGAGAGCTGATTGTATAGATTCCAGGTCTAAAGCCTTGAGAATCCAGAGCACTAAGGGCAGGAGAAGATCAATGTTCCAGGCAGACAAAAACTGAATTCAACCTTCCTCTGCCTCTTTTTTTTTTTTTTTTAAGTTAATTAATTAATTAATTTGGTTGCTCCAGGTCTTAGTTGTGGCTCACAGGCTCCTTAGTTGCGGCTTGCCAGATCCTTACTTGTGGCACACGGGCTCCTTAGTTGTGGCATGTGAACTCTTAGTTGCGGCATGCACGTGGGATCTAGTTCCCTGACCAGGGATCGAACCTGGGCCCCCTTCTTTGGGAGCACGGAGTCTTAACCACTCCGCCACTGGGGAAGTCCCAGAATTCAATTCAAGCCCTCAGTGGATTGGAGGATGCCCACCCACATTGGGAAGGGCCATCTGCTTTACTCAGTTCACCAATTCAAACGCTAATCTCTTCCAGAAACGTCCTCACAGACACACCCAGAAATAAGGTTTAACCAGCTATCTGGACATCCCATGGCCCAGTCATGTTGACACGTAAAATTAATCATCACACTTTATTACAGACATTAGGTCCAGAGTCAACAAGAGAATTGCTCTTGTATCTTCCTGAGTATGAAATGTGAAACACAGATCTCATCAACAGCGCAGTCTCAAAATATCAGCAGTAGTCCATTAACACCAAAACGATTTTTTGAAACACAATTTTAATGGACATGATCTAAATTCAGAATGGATGAACATAGTTACTGTGACCACTACATTTTAGCAAACTGAAGCTACTTAGACAATAATAAGCAGCTCACACAGAAAAGAAGTGCTTCAGAAACATTAGAGGAATAAGATGACAGAGAATGACTAAAAGGTAGAGAATAATGGAGCCAGATGAAAAGTCCAGCACCAGCAAGTTCACCCTAGTGTGCTGCAATCAGGAACAGAGGGTTTTCTGTGTGAGTTGAGTGTATTTTAATTAGGTACATTTAGTCAGATAGTGCATATAAAGTTGGGTTGTTGACACTGTGAATTCTACAAATAGCAAACTGTTTGAATAATAAGAAAAAAATGTGCATATTTTCAAACTGGATTTCTCTAGATTGGACCTTCCACAGCAAGACCACAGATTTACAGATTTTATTCTGAAAGAATAAACTATCCTTATAATAAAAGAGAAGGGTCCTCAGGCCCTGAGCCTTCTCACCTCTTTACCTTCAGTCAGATCCAAGGAGTAAACCAAAATTGGGGGAAGCTTATCAACTGTTATGAAACATAGAATTTAATCTATTTTATGAAATTTCTTTGTACTAGTGTTTGTGTCTGATACATCTTTACTGCCAGCACCTGGCATCATATGTAGTAGGGTTGTTGCTTCAGTATATTACTGAATTAGCCTAATTATGTTAAAAATAAACATCTATACTCAAACCATTTGAAACTCAAGTCAAATGCTGAAACTCACGCTCAACAAAGGATAAAAAATTTTGAACCCATCAAGCTAGTCGGTAATCAACCTGTCTCAACATTTCTCTTTGGTGTCTGTAAATTCTATTTTTCTCTGATTGATCACAGATTCCAATCCTCCCTCTTTAAATATGCTTCCACCAAAGTATAAGAAAAAAATATTTACTCATGGAACTCCTGGCTTGACGGTACTTGGAAATCTCTCTCCTAGAACGCAATAATAAGGCATTTTGTTGTTCACAACTTGCAAATGTTGCTATGCAACCACATCGAGGGAAAGAGGGGTTTCAAGCCATAGGATATAGGCACACGAATTGAGGTGTTAGAATAAAATTAGTTGAATGTGTATATGTGTGTGCAGGCAAATACTGTTTAAATTATCAAACAGTAATAAGCTGTAAGTATAAAGCAGTTTTTCTGTGAGGAAACAAAATGAGCCAGAAGAAGCAGATTTTCTAGTTAGAAGCTTATGAAGTTCTTACAGTTAATTAGGCCTATCTTTTAATTTGATCACTCAAACTGCAGCATAGGCGTAAGGCGAAAAGAAAAGAACAGTGGGTGGACAGTTAGCTACTAAATTGGGCAGGCAGCACACACCAGTATAATTCTCTCTTTTTTCTTCTTCCATTGTGGGTAGGAGGAGTGTAAGAATATATAGAACCAGAATTTTTACTAAACCATGTGTGACAGTCATTGTAACAAGATGGAATTCATGATATTCAGAACCTCACACTTTTAGGCAAGCAAAATTTAAGGATACACTTAGAAATATGTGTGAACAGAGCCTACATGATCTGTAAAGGCAAAAGCAAAACGGAGGTGTTCAAATGGAAGTTTTCCTCTCCTACCGAAATAGATTCCCCAAAACACCCCAAAGCTTTATGTGCTGAAAAAGTTCTTTTAAAATTTTTCTCACTTGGGAAAATAGTAGTATAAATGAAATTGTTTTCCTAAAATCTGGTTGAGCAATTGCACTGCCTTTATCCTTGCCCTTCAGCTAAAGACCACCAGAAACACATCTATAATTGAACAAGTTGGGTTTATTATTCACTGAAGCAAAGAGGGAAGCTGCATGGGGAACCGTGGATCATCTCAGTAAGGGGGTGTTAGAGTGTATTAGAGGGTTTGGGCTTTGGTTGGGTGCTTTTGAGGAGAGTCTAAGAAAGCAGGGCTTCACTCTAGATGCTGTCAGAAAGCAGAGATGTTTCTGTGGTTGGGTATCGCAATACAGCTCTTCTATATGGACAGCCCACCAAAGTAAGGCTAAAGCTGTAATTGGTAACGAAGTAGCAGCCCTCATGTTAGCAAGGGGAGGGGGATGCTTGCCATTTTGTGGAGAGCACAGTGACCTTGCTTTCGTATGTTCTTAAAAAGACCACTCTGTCATGGTCTCAGAGTGGCCTTGTCTGATGTTGGTGTTTCATTGTTTCTGTACAATGGGAGAACCACTAGCTGTAAGTACCAGGCCAGCACCAAATAACTCTGAAGCCTAGAGCTGTGTCACAACAGTTCCCCAATGTCAAGGGCTACTTTTTTCTTTCTCACCTCTGAATGCTTTTGGAATAATAAATCTTTTACTTATTGTGAAATTAGAATGTACACATGAACTAGGCTTGAGATCTTTGGGTACCATGTTGGATTTACCATATGAAGCAAAAGATTTACCACCACACATTATATGATCTTCTTTCGTTCACATTATCACGGATCTGTTTTCTCTGGAAATCAACACAATCCCCTCTGCTCAGTAACTAGGCTGCCTACAAATATAAGTGACAAGCACACCCTTACTGATTAAATTACTACAACAGTCAACACTTATGTAGTCCTTATTTACAGAAGAGCTTTATATCATCTTTTCTGTTACTCCTCACAAAAAGAAGACTATGGATGACCTAAAGAGAACAGATGGCTTTCCAAAAGGCACAGATTAGTGGGGCTGAAACATGAAGTCGTATTCTGAACTGAGAATCCATTCTTAGTATGTTCACCCTTAAATTTGTACAAACTAATGTTAAACAGCATGGTGGCTGAGAGAGCAGCTCTGAGACCAGGCCACCTCCATGTGTTTTCTCTTCTGCCACTCACTACCTTTGTGACCTTGAGAAAGTTGTTCCACCTCTCGGTGCCTCAGTTTTCACGTAGTATGAGCTAGATACTAAGAAAAGAGAATTTTTCATAGTATCTAGCTCACAGCTTCGTTTCAAAGATTAAATCAGTCAGTACGTGAAATGAGTTGAGAACAGTGCAGACACATCATTAGCATTTATTAAATGTTAGCTATGGTTCCAGCGCCTCAGAATGTGACTTTATTGAAGATTTGGCCATTAAAGAGTTAATTAAGTTAAAATGAGGCCATTAGGGTGAACCCTAATCCAATCTGAATGGAGCCCTTATAAGAAGAGGAAATTTGGACACATAGAGAAACACCAGGGCTGCGTATGCCCAGAGAAAAAACTATGTGAGGATACAGCCAGAAGGTGGCCATCGGCAAGGCAAGCAGTGAGGTCTCAGAAGACACCAAACCTGCTGACACCTTGGTCTTGGGCTCCCAACCTCTAGAACTTGAGAAAATAAATTTCTATTGTTTAAGCCACCAGTCTGTGGTATTTTGCTATGGCAGCCCTAGCAAACTAATGCAGACACATTTGTAAATGTTAGCCATTACTAGTGGTTGAACAATCCCAACAAATTTGTTTCCAGCTCTTAAAATTTGTACATAAAGATATTGATGAGATACTGAAAGAGAACACAAAATTACTCTTTCCAATTTTTAAGAGCTGATATCTTCTCTTAGATTTTTTAACTGTTGATTTCTTTCAAGCTTCTCATAAAGATCTCTTTCCTCCTGTCCTCACAGATTCCACCTTATATATCCCTGTATATAAAAGTATACATTTATTGCTTCATGTATTTAAATTAGTATATGATATAATCCACATAGTGAGGATAAAAGGAGAACAGTTAAAGAGGAATAGAATGATGATAAAGCCATAAATAAGTCTGTACCTAAGCTATAAATGAGAGCTAGACCATGGCCAGTCACCAGGAAAAGATTCCTTCTGTTAGCGCTTTCGTTTTGGAAATTAGCAAGACCCAGTGAAGAGATTTTTACAATCCACAGCCACATACCTTCCAGCCTCTGCTGGAAGAGACACTTACATCTACTCTGGACATAGAAAGTTAATCCATGCAGATACTGGGTATGCTCAACCAGTTCTGACGATAAAAATGTTCTTCCAGTATTGGCATATCTGAGAACAGTTACTTCCAATGAAGCCTCTCATCCATGCAATCCTAGGTCACCTAAAACAAGGCCAGCTTCTTCACATGTCTGCAAATCTCTCTTTATCCCTTATTTTTCTTTGCTGAGCTTCTGTTCCTTCTTCCCTCAAGCTGTTGACTCCACTATTTCCACTGTACATTCTAGCACCTCGCTCCATTACTATTTAGGGGGAAGAAAAGAACTTGGAGTCAGAAGAACCAAGTTTGAGAACTGGCAGCTGTGTGAAATCACCTAAGCTAATTATTCCTTCTATTTCTCTGCTTATTCCTCTGTAAACTCAGGGAGTGCTGGCCAGGAAATAAATTAAGAAAAGAAGTATAGTGTATGGAAAAAATATAAAAATAATAAATATTGTATAGAAAAACATACATCAAATATATTGTATACAAAAATGTAAATGTGATATATAGTACAAATATATATATATATATATATGTTTAGGAAAATATAAATTGTATATATTACATTAAAAATGCATCAAGTCATTAATTTCATATTTTCATCAGAATCTATGTAAATTATCAGAGATAGAAAAGAGAAAACAAAGAAAGAATATGGATAGACCATGAAATACTATGGATTCTTTTACTTACGAGAGTAAGGGTAGCCAAGAACAACAAGGAAACCAATCAAGTTGAGTTAAATGTCTCTTGCAAAATTGCAATGTACAAAAAAGCCTCTCCTGGTTGTCCTGGCAATAGACACCAACCCCACTCCTACTTATGGCAATAGCATTAAAATAAGAAAAAGCACAAGTAAACAGAGCAAGCATTAATTAGAAGTAGATCCATAAAAGGATAATGAAAGAACTGGAGAGGAGTGGGAGAAAGATTGTATCACCAAGACTGATGTCATTATGGGGGAGAATATGACCCATATATAAATGGACTAACTTGAACCTGTGAACTTGAGAAACTATCTGGACCTATTCCTTCTCTCACTGTTATTTAGGTTAGGCTGCTGAAATAAAGAGAATTAATAATTGAGTAGCTTTAAGAAGACAAAAGTGTATTTCTCTCGTCTGATAGTCTGAAAGGAGCAGTCCAGGTCAAAAGGCTGCTTTGCTCCGTATGGTCATTCAGAAACCCAGGATCCTTCCTTCATGTTCGTCCACCATTCCTCAGTGCCTGGTCTTGAGCTTGGGCGGGAGACGAGATGGCAGAGTAGAAGGATCTTGAGCTCACTTCCTCTCATGAGCACACCAAAATCACAACTAACTGCTCAACAACCATGGATTAAAAAAAGACTGGAATCTACCAAAAAAAGATATTCTACATCCAAAGACATAAAGAAGAAACCTTCATGCCTGGTCTTTATCATATGATTAAAGTCAGGTCACTGTCACATTAAGATTACATTTGACTAACAGGCAGAAGAGATTGTAGTGGGACATACCCTAGACTAGGTCCAGAAGTGGCACACATCACTTCCATTCACATATTTTTAGAGGAAATTTAGTCACATGACCATACCTAACTTGGAAATAGAACTAGCTGTGAGGTTTGGGGGGTCTAGGGGAGTTGAGAATGGAATCTGCCTCAATATCAAGGCAACAAAATCATGCTAAAATAACTAAAAAGAAAGATAAATGGGAATTAAAGATGTGCATCTATCTAACTTGGATTTTTTTGTGTCTTTTTCTCACTGAATAAAAGTAGGTATAATATAAAAATGTCTACCAATAGCTAATTCACATAAAAATTATCAGAATTCTCTAAAAACAGTATAAAGCATATTCAAATTCTTTAGGGGAAAATGTGTTATAAAGTGTAAATCATCACCACATGTTGTTTGGGATATTTAATTGAAACAAATTTTGTAATTATTTTATCTTTTCTAATCATGTAAAAATGTAATTCAAAATCTGTTTTATGCATTTCCAAATCACTTTAAATCCTGTTCTCATTTTACATATTACAATATCAGGAACCCAAAAGAAAACTTTTCATTTAATAAATGCAATTCAAGATTATATGTTTTTGTGGTTACCTAGGTAATAGTTACCATAGCTCTGGAATGCATAATCAGTTTAACATTTTATTCATAATTGGTGCTACACTATAGCTTCAGATCACTATTTTAAATACAGTCATAAACAAGTGTATTAACCTTCGTGTTATCTATCAGTACCAAATACGCCTATTTATTCCATCAGGGTCAATATTTCAAGTGCCAATTTATAATCTGTTCTTCTCTGCCTATTCCCCTCAAGATCAAGAATTTTATAAAATTTCATAATTGTATATCTATACGTGTATTGGTCTTAAAGATGTTAATAGCTATACAACTGAATTTATATAAAAAGGAAATAACAAGTGCATTTCTAAGACTATATATAGAACATATGAACCCCCACAATATTTTTAATATAAGATTTATTTCTACTAATTAGGTCAACTGTCATAATTATTTAACCAACCACTATCTAGGAAAAACAAAAAATTTGACCTTAACTTACATGTATAATTCCTAAATCTTTAATTATTGGGTTGTAATTTATTCTGAAGTACTTAAAAGTTTTGATTGGTGTCATACCAGGTATAAATGTTTACCTCTTTTAAGCTGTTTGGTAATTTTAAATCAAGAAGTAGCATTGCATACCAGAGTAAGCAAAAGCCTAACGTCAGACTTGCAATCAAATTCTCTGTCTGAAACTAGCTATGTGATTTTGAGCAAGTTACCTGAAACTCAGAGCCTCACTTTTCTCATCTATAAAGGACTTTTGCAGGATCATTTTTAGTATTAAATGAGATAATGTATGTGGAAACAATCTAATAATAATGGCACGTGTGAGCTCATAGCAATTACTATAACTTAACTACAAGTTAATTTTTCCTCTACTTGGTTAATTATAGATGCAGAAATGTAAATTGGATGCTGTCTCAAACAAAAAAGTTTATATAATTTATATTGATACATTTAACTCTTGGCATCTAAGGTAGAAACTTCTGCATTAATGAAATTTATCCAACTCTTTTTATCAAACACAGTATTTATAAAGAGTTTAGCACTACCTGTATTCTAAAACTGTAATAGTAGAACTTTACTGGCTTCATCAACTCACTAACTTATTTCAGATCTCTCATCTGTAAGAGAAAATAAAAAATGTAGTCCAAAGAGCACAATGTATGGTGCCTTTTAAAAAATAATTTCTTCTAGGGATAAAATGTAAACACACACGTGCACACACACACCCACACACAAACACACACACCTTTGCATTGCTTCTCTTTTCTCAAGTTCCAATTCCCTTTTTCTTAACCTTGCTTTCAAACAAGGCTTTCCTCTCTGCTATGAACACAATGAAACTGCTCCTGTCAAGGTCACCATTGATTTCCATTCTACCATTTCCAAAAGTCAATTCCCAGTCCTCATTTTACTTGATCTCCTAGCAGCATTTGACATAGTTGATCATCTCCCCCTTTAAAAAAACAAAACAAACAAAAAATACCAAAATGAAACAAACAAAAACAAAATCAAAAAAACCTTGGCTTTCTAGGACACCATATGTCCTGGTGTTCTTCCTTACAGTCTGACTGCTCCTTCTCTTTCTTCTTTGCTACCTATTCCTCTTTATCTCTATTTTTGGATTGTGGAGTGTGTTGGGTATACTTCTCTAGTTACACTCATCCAATCTTATTGCTGTAAATTTCATCTGTACTCAAATGTAATCTCATCCAATGTCATTGCTATAAATTTCATCTATACTCAGATGGCTCCCAAATTTAATCTCTACTCTACTTCTCTCAGCTTCATGATAATCTTCTTAAACCAATTGTTTACATGTCAACTAGAAATCTAACATACACTTACACTTAATATATCTGAAACAACTCTTTATCTCCCCACTAGGACCATGAACCTGTTCCTCTCCCGTTCTTTCCCCCATGTTTCCTCAGGCCACCAGTCCAGAAGTCATCCTTGACTTCTCTCTTTTTTCATCGCCTACATTCAACTCATCAGAAAGCCATGGTGTGCAAATACACAAGAATCTTACCTCTTCTCACTGCAGCACCACTAATACCCTCGTGCAAACCACAGCTCTCCAATGCAACTTTTATCAAAATGTAAATCAGATCATGGCACCCACCTGTTCAAAACGTTCCATGTTACTCAGAAAATATCCTAACCATGGTCTTAATGTTCCTATTTATTTTCCTAGCCTATCTTCACAATCCCACCCCTTAACTCTTTCTGTGAATGCTCTTCATTTCAGCCACGCTGGCTCGTTCCCATATTAGGATCTTCTCACTGCTATCCCCTCTCCTGGAATATCCTTACCCCAGATCACCAAAACGATTGAAGCTAACTTCCAAATTTCTGCTCCATTATTATCTTATCAATGGCCTTCCTCACTAACCTATTCAAAATAAACTTCCCACTTTTTCTTCTTATCCTATTTTAATCTACAAAAAAAAAAAAGAAATGCACAAAAAGATGCTCCTCTCAGACCTCCCTTCAAGAAAGGATCCGTTGCCCAAAAGTGAGGAGTGGGCTTAACCAACAGCCCCACTATTAACTCCTTCAGAACCTGCCTCAGCTTTGAGTACAGGTGATATGCTTCTCTGGGTGACATCAGCCAACGTGTCAATACAAAGACCCAGCCATTTCTAATGAGAATTCTTTGCTCTAGAGTGCCTCAATTGACTGGTAGGAATATTGTCAGGGGCAGCATCATAGCTGACCTCTGCCCAACCCCGATTCCTTCCTTTTCTGTTCACTAATGTTAGTCCCCAATAAACCTTTTCACTCCTATGTCCATTTCAGTGTCTACTTTCTAGAGCACCCAAGAGACACAGCAAATTATATCATATATTTGTTTATTGTATCTCTCTCTCAATAGAATGTAAGTTCTATAAAAGCAGTGAGTTTGTCTTTTCAACTGTGTATGAAAAGACATACATAGTTCCCAATGCCCAAAACAGAATCTAGGATAAGATAGATAATCAATAATTAATCATGACTAAATAAAGAATGACTTTGAACAAGAGAATTTACTAATACATAAACAATGTTATAGCACCATTAATAAAATATAAATAAAATAGGAAAAATACCAACCACAATTTTGCCATCCCAATAAATCGTCTTTAAATTATGTTTTTTTTCTTTAGCTACATCCTTACAAAATTATTTAGTTATATAATTTTAGTCACAACGTCACAAATACAATTTTTATTCTTTTGGTTAATTTTAACTTAACACAAAATTTTTCTAGGTTATTATAGAATGTTCAGATTATACATTTCTAGTGGTATTTATGTTTCATTAGAGAGATATAGAATAATTTATTAAATTGTTGAGGTTTCTCTAAATCAAATTTTTCAGTATTAGAAGTAACAGCACAGTAAATGTCCCTTAAATGTCTGAATATTTTAGCAGTGAGCAGAGCTAGGTTGGACATTATATCAGTAATATTAGGTTGGGAATAAGGAATAATTTTTTTATTATTATATGACCCCAGTTTACTGCAATTTACCATAAACAATGCTATGGATGTTAGAAAAGACTTTCTCATTTTGGATGGGCTTGGCAGAAATAATATAAATTAAAGGGAGAATAAGAGTGTATCATGACCTCTAGAATTGTCTTTGAATTGTCTTTGTATGAACTCTAGAATTGTTTTCTAAATGGACATGCAGACTTAGAATTATGTTCTCCAGTTCTGTGCATACATGCTACAGATGCTAATAAGATATTGTAAATAGATAGTGCAAGGTTCATATCAAGGCAGTTTAACATGCCTGGTCATTAGAGCACAAGTTATTTAATTTTAATAGCAAGAGACTTTCTCTAAGTTTAATAATCTAATAATGGTCTCAGAAAATTGACAATGTAAAAAATTATATTTTATCACATTTTGGTGATACACTGAGTAAAGCATGATTTGAAAATGTATAATCCACTGGTACTTCCTAGTCTTTGACAGAGACGAGTAGAAGCTTCATGACATATGAGGTGATAGAGTAAGATCATTTGAGAATCCTTAAGTATCTGCTATACACTATAAGATCATTTACTGAAATTATTAAATACTGTTTCACAAAAACTCTTAAATACTCTCTTGTTCTAGCGCTCCAATTAATTCCTTGACCTATTTGCAGCAAAGCTTCATAAGGACTTTAGTCTTAACCTGCAGTACAATTGAAATTATTATATTCAATGTAATCCCATTACGAGAGCAATGCCTGTATTTCATTGTATTTAGTTAAGTTAGGCTAAGCTATGGTAACAAATTCCAAAATTTCAGAGGCTTAACACCCAGAAGTTTTATTGCCCATGTATCAGTGTGGCTCTTCTTCATGCAATCATCCAAGGCCAAGTTTCTTTCCATCCTAAGGTTTTTTCATTCTCATCAGCCTCTGCAAGTAGTCAAAACAAGAGGAAAGAAAGCATGGAAGAGGCCAACCTACTATTGCAAAAGCCTCAAGGGGCTTCCCTGGTGGCACAGTGGTTAAGAATCTACCTGCCAATGCAGGGGACATGGGTTCGAGCCCTGGTCCAGGAAGATCCCACATGCCACAGAGCAACTAAGCCTGTGCTCCACAACTACTGAGCCTGCGCTCAGAGTCCGCGAGCCACAACTACTGAGCCCGTGTGCCACAACTACTGAAGCCCATGCGCCTAGAGCCCCTGCTCCATAACAAGAGAAGCCCGCGCACCACAACAAAGAGTAGCCCCCGCTCTCCACAACTAGAGCAAGCCTGCGCACAGCAACGAAGACCCAACACAGCCAAAAATAAATAAATAAAATAAATAAATTTTAAAAAACCTTCAGACGAGAATGACACATATTATTTCACATATTTATAAATTTCACATATTTAGCCATATAACTACACACTAATCACGAGGGAACTAACACAATCTAAACATGTTCATTACTACAGTCTAATATAAAAGGAGAGAATGATTTTGGAAGAAAGAGTCTCAAATATTTATACAAAATTTAAACACTATAAAATATACTTAAAAATTGTACTTAAGACCACTCCTTAGAGATAACTACTGTAAAGGGTTGTTACATATTCCAACTTATTGTATTCATATGTTTAAATATATTTTAAATGAGTCCATAGTGCGCCTAATATTTTTCAATTTTAGGATAAAATTTAAAATTCTTAATATGGCTAGCAAGATGCTAAATAGACAACTTCTTGGCTTCCTCTTCCCATCCGTCACTGCACCCAGCCACATAATCCTTTCTTCTGTTCTTAGAACATTCCCATTTACACCTGCAGTTTCTCTGTCTGGAATTTTCCAGTTTTTTCAGGACTAGAGCCTTTCCTTTCTTCAGATCTCAACTCAAAAGTCATCTTCGTAGAGAAGACTTCCTTCAGCACTGATCTAGGATAGTATCTTCAATACATTGACTCTATCTCATCACCATATTTAATTCCTCTTTAGCATTTATCACAGTCTGAAATTATCTTATTTATCTTCATTAGGAGATAAGTTCCAAAAGAAAAGGATGTTTCTGTCAAGTTTGGTTTGTCTGGTGTATAGCATGGTACCTCGTATACAATAGGTGCTCAGTAAATGAAAGGGTAAACAAATGAATGAGTGGTTCTATGACTGTGTAACAAACCAGCTGAGAATTTAGTGGTTTAAAACAACAGTGATTTGTTATTTCTCACCACTCTGTGGATCGGGAACTCAGGCAATGCTCATCTCAGTGGTTCTCTGCTCTAGATGATATTGACTAGTTGCATTCAGATGCAGTTGCAGTCAACTGGAAGCTCATCTAAGAGCTTCTCAACCTTCAGAATGTCTCTCCATGTGCTGCTACTCATTCAGTCATCTCGCCTGGACTTCTTTACATCACGTCTGCTGAGATCCAAGAAGGGGAAATGGAAGCTGCAGTATCTCTTAAAGTTTAGTGTGAAAATCCCAGAATTGCACTTGCACTGCAGTCTGTTGGTCTAAGTAAGTCACAGACCAGCCCACATTCAAGGAGAGAGAAAACAAACCCCATTTCTTAGAGTCTATGCATGTACAGTGAAGGGAGAAAGTATTGACAGTCATATTTGGAAGCCGTATACCATATACCCCAGTATATGGAAATGCTGGCATAAAAGGTATGAACATTTTTAAAATAGATATTGCCAAACGGTCTACAAACAGACTGAAAATATCGTTTTGGAGTCTGCCATAATTTGCTCAGCAACCCTCTCCTGGATGGATCATACTTTGATTCTTATAGATCAACGAAAAGGAAATTTCAAGTCACAGAAAAACCGAGCTAAATCAAATGTCTTCAACCTGTCCTTTAGTCCAAATTAAGCATAATGTACCTAAATTATTTGAACATGACCACTCTGATTTGGGATTTCTGACTGAAGGTGGGAGTCCACCCCTCTGAAGCTTCCTGAGCTCCAGAGATATTAGAAGGTAAATGAGGAAAAAGGAGAAGAGGTGCTCAGATCCATTATTATTTTCGCTGGACAGAGAGTGATGCTGCCAATGAAATCTAGCCACCGTCCCCAGCCTTATTCCCTTTAGCCTTCTGCTTAAGCAAAATCTCATTAGACGAGCTTAGCTAAGAGATAAATGCTTTTCTCTCCATTAAGTAAGGTAGGTGGCCAATTTTCCTGAACAATAGAGACTCGAGAATGGGCTATAGATTTGTTATTCACTCTCCCTATTAGGAGAGGTGAAGATATATACTTATAAAAGAGATCTCAACCTAGTATATATTAGATTCCACTGGGAAAAATGTTTTAATTAGTAATGTCTATGCTCCACTCCCAGAGATTTTACTTGATTGGTTGGGGGTATTTTCTAAAAGTTACCAAGGAGTTTCTCACATGTAGCCTGAGTGAGACCTCTGCCTTAGAGAAAAGAGTTTGGTAACAATTGGAAAACTTCACTTATAAACAATGTCTATAGTATTGTTTTTCTCCAGACCCATTAAAAGAAAAAAAAATTTACACAGCTGACATTAATTAGAGATTCTCCTGAAAAATTCTCCCATAGCAAATATTTGTTACTCCTACCCAGGGTGTTTAAAAGTGTCTATTTCCTCACACCCTGCCAACATTAGATATTATTAGTATTTATTTTTGCTGCCTTTTGTTAAACTAAGTAGAGACAACCACTTAAACATTGTTTCAATCTGTAAAGATGTATAGAAAATAAATATACACAATAACATTTTTACTCCTTTAATTCTTTAGGTTAAAACTAATGCTACAAATCTTTTGCTTGTAATAAAGCAACATGACCTTTGCAAGTCACTTAAATTCTCTGTCTCAAATTCCCTATCTCTAAAATAAAGGTAATAATATAGATTTCAAAGTGTTGTTATAAGCATTTAGTGAAATAATATATGAAAAGTGCTTAGCAAAATGCCATACATAAAGCCAACACCCATTAAGTGATAGGTGTTTTCATTCTATTATTGTTGTTACCTTCTGCTATATATATTATGAGGCACATGTTATCATTTGATAATTCATTTCATGTTTTCATAGATAAACGCACCCTAGTCAGGCTTTGTCTCCATCATTTCACAAATACTGTTTATGTCAAAGTCACCGATGTCTTACATTAAACCAAATCCTGTCTGCTCTTTTCTGATATTATCAAAGAACAGAGCCTAGTATTCAGTAAGAATTTGTTCAGTGTGTACACAAACTTATTAACTCTCTTTATGACAGAAAAACTAAAACTTGAAGAGCTAGTGCAAAATGTCTCTGGGCAAAAAAATAAAAGAGTAATCACTTTCCCTGAAACTTTGCATACATTCTTTAATTACTTCTAAGTAAATTTGTCAATCAATTAATGTTTATTCAATTGCTTATTAAGTGTTGTCTGGAAATAAACAACAAAACATTAGGCATGATCCCTAATATCAAGGTGTTTTAAATTTAGATGAGGTGAATAACTACACATAAAAAGTTAACTACCAGGCAGCAAACATTAAATGCTAAAGAATGACACAAATATGAATAAGGAGAAATAGTTTAAGATTCAAATGCATGTACTTCACAGGATAATAATCAGGAGCAGTTATTTTTGTTTTCTTCATTGTTGAAATGTAATTGCATTTTTTAAAGATTTTGATACCCAACTGAATATGTAATCTGGTAACAAAATTTTGAGAAACTCTTAGAAAACTATTTCAGACAATTCAGGAAAAATAAAAACAAAAATTTTAATGATGCTTATTAAGAAAAATAACTAAATTGAAGTCATCTTCAGGAGGATTAAGTGTTTGGGACAGAGGGAAAAGAAACCTGTGCTGTTTTGGGCAGAAATTGACACATTTGGTTGTTCTGCCTCATATACATATTTGAGGAATTATTTGAAAGCTAATTATGTGTTTCATAGTTGTAATTTTAAAATAAAGAGTTAATTGCATATTCCTAACTGCAGAGATTTCTACCACATATGTGTGTTTCCCAAAAAAATAAATTTTTTTCTTCAGAGTATCTGTCTCTGAAGCCATGACTCTTGAGGTGAGTCTAAATAATGCAAATCAAAAAAGTGATATGATTTTTTAAAAAAATCATAGTGTGGGTAAGCTTATCAGATTAGTTTGTTGTTTGTTAGGACGATCTGAGGTAATATAAGGTCATCAAATGCCTAGAGAAAAAGAAGGATGCTGTTACTGGGGAAAAGGTCACAGAAAAGGGAAATGTAAAAATAAATATTACCTACTTTACACTTTTGAAAACAGCTGGCCTGGTCATCCACCAACAGCAAAGTTCTTTAATTATTCTTGAAAGAAATGGCAGGGAAGGTCAAGTTTAAGTATAACCTATCAATCAGCAAAAGACAACAGTCCTCAATTTTCCATGAAAACAATTCAGTAAGATGTAGTCTTGAAGTCATCCTGTATGGCCATATCACCATGGTAACCTCCAGCTCAGTCTGGATGATGTCTGCAGAGCATAAGAACATTCCTTTAAAGAGAGAAGAATGCATGTAGGTCACATACATACAAACATGATGCAAGAGAATAAAAGATTCATTTACAGGGAAGTGCAAGCTGCATGTTGTAGGCATGCAAAGTTTGGACAATAAAACCTTTCTGAGTCTCTTTTCTTATATGAGGCATGCAAAAATTTAACCCCAACTACTGAAGCTGGGAGCACCTCCGATATGGCAAGAAGAAAATACCTATAAAATAAAATGTGAGTAATAGGGGGATATTTTTCCTGGCTACATAATTCAGAAAGTTATTTTCCCCACCCAAAACCAAGGTGGGAGAAATCTGATTTCTCCTCTGGAGATACAAAACACCTTTTTTTGGAAGCCATGTACCTCTATTCCCAGGCATTACTGTGTAAGGCATTAGTGAAATATATTTGCACATAAAGAAAGCTGCATTTAATTCAATGTTAACGATAATACCTTTATCCATGTGAGAAATAAGCACAGACAAAAATAGTTAGAAATAATAATAACAAACACTTTTATAATGCTTATTATTTAATAGACACTTTACATATATTTACTTTCTTAATTCTTGCATCAACCCTGTAGTATAGGTGCTATTATTTTCCCTCTTTATAGACGAAGAACTAAGAACACAAATAGGTTAAGTAATTTTCTCAAGGCCACGCAGCTAATAAATGACTGATCCAGAATTCAACCTGAGACAGTTTGGCTCCAGAGTCTGTATTCTTAATCACTATGATAAGCCTATATTACCACACAGAATTCTTTTTTCTTTAGATTCAAATGATAAAATGCCTCAAGTCTGCTGTTGTGTTAGTTACCTATTGTTGCATAAAAAATGGTTTAAAACAATAAGTAGTTATTATTTCAAAGTTTTTGTGAGTCAGGAATTCCGAGTAGCTGGGCTGAATGTTCTGGCTGAGGGTTTCTTATGAGCTCGCAGTTAAAATCCTAATGAGGCTACGGTCACCTGAAGGCTTGGCTGGGGCTAAAAAATCTGCTTCCAAAATGGCTCATTCTCATGGCTGTTGGTAGAAGGTCTCAGTTCCTTACCACCTGAACTTCTCCATCTAGCAGTTTGGTTAGCCTTACCACATGGCAGCTGGCTTCTCCCAGAGTGAGAGTTTCCCCCGGAAGAGAGAGCAAAACAGTAGCCAAACTGTCCCATACCATCACTTCAGACATAATCTATTGGTCACACAGAATGCCATATATTTATGAAAGCCATACACAAAGGTATGAGTCTCAGAAGCAGGGGATCACAGGGAACCACCTGGGACACTGCCGATCATAACCGTAATTTGAATTTATTTGATTAATGCAAGGCAGGGCTGGGACAAAAACAAGGCAAGTGAGGTGTCTATGGGGTAAAATTTAAGGAGGCACCAGGCGCCTACCCTGCACTTGTGTGACCCAGAGAAGGAGTACTTCTGTATGTTTTGCTCCCTAGGCATCTTTCTTGCTTCACCCTAGTACCAGCCTTGGTACAAAGGATAACAGGTTTCCATGTTTTAATTTACTATTTTTCCAATTATTTAGTACTGTTGGTTTGCACCTTCAGGGGCTTCCCAGGTGAAATCCAAAATGGGCCCTCGTACAGAGAGAGCATGGAGAGACGGAAGAAAGAGGCAGCCACTCCAGATTGGTAGGTGGCGGATTTATTAAGCAAAGGAACGCGAGGATTGACTTGGGCACTGCAGAATGAGTAGATCTCTGCTCCACCTGCCAGAATCTTAAGAGTTTATACAGAGGCCTTAATGTGGTTCAGATAGACACTTGGTCACGTGGTCTCAACAACACATTGCTCTCTCAAGGTTTGCTCCGCGAACACTCTAATATTGTGATATTTGAGTTACATTTATGCCAGTTTTTACGGGGCAGTGGTTTATGATCTTACCCTAAAAAAGTTAAAATTACTTCTTCGTCACGAATTACAGCATCATTTATTCAGACTTTGCAGTGTTTGCTCTTGTTTGTCCTACAAAACTCTGTCATCATTTTTAAATGCAAGAATGTGACCTTCATTACTAATTGTAATTTGGCAATAAGAACAAGAACTAAATTTCATTTTTTGAATTTTATTTTATTTCATTGCACTTTATGAAAAAGGGATAACAAAAAATTTATGATGTAAACAATAGTATAAAGTAGTGACAACAACAAAAGAAATAGTTTATCCCTACTCTGACATATAAACTTCTTTTTTAACCCATTTTCTCCTAGCCATGGTCTAGTTGCACACAATAAATCCCAGTAAAGATATACTTGTTTTGTTTTTCACTTATATCCTAAATATTTACCTATGTATTATGCACTAAACCTCTCTATATGCACTATTGCCACACAATTCTTATAAATATCATTTCACATCTTGTTTTTAAAAGCTTCTTATTTCAGAAAATTTCAATCACATAGGAATGTAGAGATAAGGGTCTAGTAAACCCTTTGTACCATAACCCAGCTTTGACAATCATCAGTTACCTAATCAATTCTAAATCAGAAACTATTCAAACCTCACTAAATTAAATTAGATATTTAACTTGAAAATTAAATTTTTAAAGCATTTCTCAACTCCATGAGAGACTTTCACTATTTTACTGGTACATATGAGTAGCCTACATCACCTTGAAAGGATACTTTCCATGGACTGAACTGACAACTAGACAAGAATGAACCAAATGTCTTTGAGTTGCCCAAAAGGCTAGACTGCATTAGAAAATTCCAGACTGTATTATATATATTTTAATAGATGCAAAATCATATTAGAAGAAATTGAGTCACCCCAAATTGAAAAATAGCAAAGCCTCTAGAATCGTCAATTAATGGTGACTTGTTTATCTTTTTCAATTGCTTCAATCATTGTAAAAAAAATAATTTTTAAAGAAAAAAAAGTTTGAGAAATGATAAATCTGGAGAAAAAAAGAAAAAAACAAAATGTATTTTGTTATCTGAGACCTGGGGAGAGGAGCTATTGACTGCCGATTTCAATTAAGTTTCAGAGAAGAAAGTCAGAATTAGCAAATCCTTAACAAGCCACTCTGGCAGGAAGTTAATTTTTGATTAAATAACATGATAATAGAGTGAGGGAGCTTAATTCATAGGGAGATATTGGATGACATCCAAATATATTACTGAGAATTAAAAAACAACTTGAAATAGCATGAAATGATCTTTTAAATAGCATTAAGATAACAACTTAAGAATTGATAGCAACTAGTGATATCTACCTAATACTTAAATATTAAATATTAGCATGGGCTTGGCAATGTAATTCATACTAATATATTTTTAAAGTTTTGTTTAAAATATGGCAAAGAAGTTTCCATTGTTGATTTGAACACACATAAAATAGGTAACAATGAAACCTACACTCCAGAGAGTTGATAGCAGCTGTAAAAAGAAAACTGGACTAGGTACCAAAAGATTTAGATTTTAGCTTTAACTCTTTCTCTAAATTCTTATATATTTGGACCTCAAAATAGTTTGTGTAAAAAGTATTGAGCTGAACTAAGTTAAATAGATGATTAAGCTAAAATTTAAAAAAAAGAAGATTCTCTAACATATGCAATATAAAAGGATAATAATTAAACATAAATGGTAGTTCTGTTTAAGGTTCTATTTTCAAATCAGAAATTATAGAAAAGCTCCAAATGATCTGTCTGTGTTGAACTTATATTCAGACAGGGGGAAAAAAGTGTATGTTACTGTATGATAATGTTACTATATAATATCAACCAGACAGGCTTTCTTCCAAAGCATAAAAATAAAAATACATACTCAACATAACATAGCCATTCTAATATACATTACTAATTATCAGATATGTATTAACACTGCTTAATATACATCTCGTTGTAAATCCAATTTATATTCTCCATTTGTGATGCAGCACTTAATGAGTCCAATTATTGAACTTTTGAGCAACGATTGTAACTAGCCTGGATTATTTGATACACTCTGGGACAAGGCCTATTTCACTACGGATTCTGAGTAGGAAACAGAAAATACTCTAGATCTCGAAGTGTGGTCTCTGGTTCGGCAATCCAGGAACTTCTTATATGATATTCTTGGATCCTACCCCCATGCCTAATAAATCAGAAATTCTGGGAGTGCAGCCAGGTAGGGTATGTTTTAACAAGTCCACCAGGTCACTCTGAGGCACACTAAAGTTTAAGAACCACTGCTCAAGATATTTTATGGAAGAGTGAATGAAATACAGGTTAGCTGCTTACAGAATCATTGAGAAGTCTACAAGAACAAGCTCTGAACAGTGTCTCCAGAAATAAAGAACAGAACAGAACTGACTCATTAGGGAATGACCACCTCTGGCTCCACCTCTGGAACAACTGATCTCAAGAACATATGCTGTACCTTCAGGATGCTGAAATTCAGAAACCACTGTTACTGCTTCCACCTATGTGCCTCTCAGTACCAGAAGCTGTGGAGTGGAGCCTGTGACGCAACGGCAGAAGCACCTCACATCTCCATGACTTTATTTCTCACAGAATAACAGTCAAAGCGGACAAGAAGATTGCCTCTGCCTCCCAAATCTGACACCAGTGCACATGGAGAGATCCCCTGTGCAACTAGAAAGATGGCTACATGGGAATAACTTAGTGCCGACACTGGCATCCAATGGGCATCATAGTTCAATCACTACCTGGACGTGATCTATACTGTTTTGAAGTACGTAACTAGCATTATCATTTGGTTTCATCACTGTCTTAAAGCATAATTTAAGAGCTACCGAGGAAACAAAGGTTTAGAGGCAATTTAAAAGAATTTTAAAAGAATCACAACTAATTTGCTACATGTCATTATCATCGTTTATGAATTTGTACACTTGCATATTCATTGGCTAATTTGAACAAGTAAACCAATGCCCAGCTTTTCCTTGGGAAAACACACCTAAGCAATTTACATAAAGATGACAAATAGATAATTTACTGATAGATAGCAATAACTTACATTTGTATAATATAGTACTTTACTTTCTATACACTATAATTGAGGTAAGTAGAGTATAATATATGCATTTTCATATGAAGAAACCAAGTCTCAAAATTATAGATTGCCACATGATCGTAGCTGAATAATAAGTAAAAGAACGTATGTCTTCTAACCCCTAGGCCAGTGTTTATTCCAACACACTTTAATGCCTGACTATATGTCCTCTGAGAATTCTTACAATACACAGCATTGTAGAAGAAAATGGGTACTGAGCCAGGGACAGGAAAATAGTGTGAGTGCAGGGCAAACAGGAACAAAGCAGGGGCCTAGGGCTGAGTTTTAAAGAACGATCAAATTTAAATGAAACTGTTGCAAATCTAGTACAATTCTAGGTATATTTGTATATCCGTCAAGATAGGCTTAGCTATGCTGAGATAACAAACAACCTCAACATCTGAGTGGTTTAAATCTATGAAGGTTTATTTCTTGCTCCATTGAGGGATACGTGGGGACCCTAATCTGGCATATCTTCATTCAGGAACTCAAGCCAATGAAGTAGCCATTAACTGTAACACTGCAGATCATCCAGCCAGAGGAAGAGCACACTCTAGAGAATTTCTTACTGGTAGTTAAATGACACACTTCACTAGCTCACACCTCACTGACCAGGAGACAGCACGTGGTCTAACCCAACTACCGCGGAACTAGGAAGTGCAATCCTATTACATGCTTGCAAGGTGGAAAGAAAGCTGTAAATACTTGGGAAATAGAATGAATATCTACCACAATGTCAAAGCCAAATTAATAAAGGAAGTTTTTATCAAGAACTTGGAACTGAAGGTCAGAGACAGCCAATTAAGGTAGATGAAGCAATGTTGATATAAACTTGGTATCTGTGATTAACCATTTTTCCATTATGGTCATATGGAAGTAGGAGAAGCCAGTCTACAAAGGAAAAAAAAAGTGAGGCAGATGTTTAGAGCAAAACAGAGAAAAGTGACAAATTTTAGATCAGGGTCCTGATGGCTTTCTTGATCTTGACTCTAAGTGATTTGAGACCCCCTAGCTGCTCTTGAGTTCCATTGGGTAACTCAGTACATATCATTACAGTTCCTATTTTTCCTAAATTCACTCAAGTTGGTTTCTGTTTGCAATCAATAGAATATTAATTAAGGCAAGCATACTAAGTAATGCCATAGTATTTCTCTATCAAGTAAAATGCAATAAAGAGTCCAACACAATATACTAGTTTCTCACATTAATGGACCTTACTTTATTTTCCCTGCCCACAGTATACTGATACAGAAAATTATTTTGATCTGGAATTGCTATCACGATATTAAAGAAAGGAAGATAACGGTATTAAAGAATTTGGATATTTTTCTCAAAGTTAAAAAATTGAATTCCATTAATCTATATGAACTCCAATGAAAATAAATTGTAACTTTTTAAAAGTTTTTTGCCAAAACAGAAACAATGATGAGATTTTTTTAAGAACTGAGAAAGTGCCAAATGACCAATCAAGTCATCTAACATTTAAAATATTAAAATAAAATTCATATCAGCCAGAGAACAAATTATTAGAATGTATAATGATATTCAGACAGAGAAATGGAACACTGTTCAACTCAAGCAAACAAAATGTTCAAATTCAGAATGACATATAAATTACTCCTACCAGAGAAAGTAGAATATATAAGAGAAAATTGCTAAAGTTCCTAAAATTCTTAACATGATTCTTCCAGGAACATTTCATAATAGCTACATATGTCATGTCCTTGAGTGCAGCTGTGATTTTCCATATATTCTCAAGTTGCAAAGTAACAATTGTGGG
Source organism: Balaenoptera physalus (assembly GCF_965194825.1). Taxonomy (NCBI): domain Eukaryota; kingdom Metazoa; phylum Chordata; class Mammalia; order Artiodactyla; family Balaenopteridae; genus Balaenoptera; species Balaenoptera physalus. Next base: position 37,471,181 of record NC_138892.1, on the reverse strand, counting down.
ACACAACCCTTTTTTTGTTAACTTTATATGCAAGAAAATCATTTGGTTCATATTGTGAAAAAATTAGACAATCATGAATAAAGGCTGTCAGATAGTCCAAACTGTCAAGTTGGTTTAAACATTTCTGAAAAGACAAAGTAATTTGACCAGAACTGCCAAAAATGTGCAACTAGTTTAAGTGCATGCTTGAATAAACATGAAACAATATTTGGATTTACTGATCAAAGATAAGATTTTGTTATATATTTATAAAATTTCATTCAAAAAATGTTTTCTCTTAGTAGGATAGCCAACAGTGCTTTTAAATATCAAACACTGGAATCTATTTCTTTGAAAATGCAGCATAAATAAAAGCATGATATTAATCACTCAAAGGTTAAGTTTGATGATCTGAAGTAAAACACATATTGCCTATGATAAGATTGTGATTCAATCGTTATATTTTCCTGCATAATCCCCCTAATTTGAAGCAGCAAATCATACTTGTCTAAGCACAGTGTTTTAATATTTTTCTTTTCTATTTACATAGGTTATAAAAATTGTGATTTTCTTATCATTAATAATCTGTAGTCTCAAGTAGATTCAAAATACTGACCAGCCATAAACATTAGCAGACAGAGACCCAGTGGTGAGTGGCTCTCTGCAACATAGTGGTATTGATTTATTTTAAAAATAGTTGAGTGTCTGCTCAGTGCCAGACATAGTTTTAAATGCTTGGGATTCAGCTAGGAAGATGACAGGCAAGGTCTCTACTTTAGTAAATGTTAATAACTACTTAGAAAGATATTTTAAAACAAACAAAAATATGGGATATAAGTGCTATGAAGAAAAGTTAAAGAGAGTAAAATTACAGACATATAATGCACCAATGTCCCTGCTCAGGACTCAAATTGGATATTCCATCAGTCTCTTTTAACCTCACTTCATAACTTCAACATTACAGTATTTGTTTATCTATAACATGTGTACACAGTAATAACTGGTTTTCCATGTAAAACCATAGCTTTAAAAATGTATTTATTAACATTAGCTTGGTTTTTCCTCAAAATGGAGCAACAGAAACTTTTTTATACCCATTTTAAAATGGAGAAAATGAGCCTCAGGGACCTTTAATGGCTGGCTCAGGTCTATGTGACACGCTGGGACTTGAACTGAAGTGCACTGAAGAAAATTTTATTGCAATTCTTTGCTATGTCAGGCACATGATGGATATTATAACAATGAATATAGCATATCCCTGACTTGAGTGTTTTATCCAGGATATGGTTCACTGTTCTTAATCCCTGGGTAGAAACACTAAAATTAACCTGGAAAAAAATCTAACCCACAGAAAACATAGGATCCTCTGAAATAAGTCAGAGGCTTAGTCTCTGTCAGTCTTCCTTCTGGTAGATGACTGTATCACCTCCAAACCATCAGAGATTGCATGCAAAAAATTCTGGTTTTCCATCTTAAGGTTGAACCTTCCTTTTTACAATTTATAAATATCACCAAAGATAAATGGAAGAACCAGAGAGCAAGCTTGAGAGAGAATATTAGCAGAGACATCCTTGTTTTCCGCACGCATGACTGACATAGTCACACTGGAAGACTGAGGCGGGGGTTCCCACAGCCCTAGTGGTCATCAGCAGAGTTGTACTCAACGTCTTGTGCAGGACGAGGGAAGTGGCTCTTCTTACCAGCTTAAATGTGATTTGATACAAATAGCTTCTCGGGATCACTGATGTGCTAAATGGCTTTTGGAGAAATGGACTTAGAAAGCTAACTGAGAGGCAGTCCAATAGATTTCCCTAGAGGTACACTAGTAGATTTTCATGACGAACAGTGTTGCTAAAAATGGAAGTGTTCATGTTGGTGATAAAAGGCCTAATATTGGCTAATGTCCACAGTAGGACAGAACAATCAGTAAATTTTTTTAAAAATGCTTTCATTTATGCCTCCAATAATATAGGTAAGGTTTGCAAATCAAGTCTTCCTTGCCTCAATGAATTCATTATTAATAAACATGAAAGTATCTTTTTAAAAGTATATTTGACTTTATTGTACTCTATATCTCAGGGAAATCTCTTACATATATATCACTTGTCAAAGCATTACAAATTGCATAAAACAGCATTTAAACATTAGAATTAAAATAGTAAAAGGGGAATAATTCACTATTTTTTAATTCAATTCTCTATCTTTCTCCTCCTCTCAGAATTATCTAATGGATATGGCCAATTACCTTGGAGAATATGCTTCTATACAGTTTTCTTGCACTAGGACCCTGGTTGTTGGAGGTCATTGAGAGGATGTGACCACTGCTTGACCCCAAGCTGGCTCTAGGCAACTGTAGACTCCCCAACCCCTTCCCTGTTTTTAAAATGTCCATTCTGCATACCGTTCCCAGAGTGGGAGCAGTTTTCAAGAGCAACGCCTTGAGAGAACAATGTGTTATTGTGACCATCTGGACCGTGTACCTGACTGAATCCAGTTAAGGCTTCTATAGAAACTTTTAAGATTCTGGTGTGTGGGTGTGGAGATCTACTCATCTTGCAGATACCCAAGACAAGCCTCATATGTAATTTCCCTTGCTTATTAAAACTGCCACCTACCAGGACTTCCCTAGTGGCACAGTGGTTAAGACTCCACGTTCCCAATACAGGAGGCCCAGGTTCTATCCCTGGTCAGGGAACTAGATCCCACATGCATGCCGCAACTAAGAGTTCACATGCCACAACTAAGTGTTCACATGCCACAACTAAGGAGACTGCGTGCCAGAACTAAGGAGCCGGCAAGCCGCAACTAAGGAGCCTGTGAGCTGCAGCTAAGACCCGGCACCACCAAATAAATAAATACTTAAAAAAGAAAAAGAAAGTACAGATCTCTCTCAGGATAGCCACAGCTTTATTAAAAAAAAAAAAATGCCACCTACCAACCTAAGTGCTCATAAATGGATGAATGGATAAAGATGTGGTATATATATATACATATATACATGTACAATGGAATACTAGTCAGCCATAAAGAAAGATGAAATCTTGCCATTTGCAACAATATGGATGGACCTGAAGGGTATTATACTAAGTGAAATAAGTCAGATGGAGAAAGACAAATGCCATATGACTTCACTCACATGTAGAATATGGAAAACAAGCAAACAAAATAAATGAACAAACCAAACAAAAACAAACACATAGATACAGAAAGCGGAGTAGTGGTTATCAGAGGGGAAGGGGATGGAAGGCAAAATAAGTAAGGGGATCAACTGTGTGGTGACAGGTGGAAACGAAATCCTTGCTGATGAGCAACTCTAGTGCATACCGAAGTAGAAATACAATATTGTACGCATGTGTGATACGTAATGTTATAAACCAATGTTTCCTCAATAAAAAGTAAATTTAAGAAAAAGAGAAAAAAGCTGCCTCCTTTTGTGTGTGTTGGGGCAGGGAGCATTCAGATTTCACCTGGGAAGCTTCCAAGGTCGCAAGCCAACGCCAGTCAATCAAGGTACAAGTAAATGAGGACAAGACCCCAGGAATCTCTATAATGATTTTGTTCTCAACAATTCCCTCCAAGGCTCCCATGCAATCCTGACACAGGCCAGACCCTTGTGTGGAGCCTATTGTGCTCAGGGGACATGGCCATGCATGTGCTGTGAGCCTGGTGCACAGAGGATGCTGGTTCTCAGGCAGCCCAAACACAAGCCCCTGGCGTGAGCACCTGTGCCCAAACAGCAAGGATAATCTCCCAAATTCAAACTCACAGCTTACAGAGCTTGGCACTGTTGTAGCACTCCATGAATACCCATTTAATTGATGAACTAACGGTAAGGGAAAGTGACAGAATCCAAAAAGTGAGCATAATAGTGTCAAATTTTAAAAACAGCAAAGCAAGAAGAGTCAAGAAAAGATGATGAGACTTTCCTATTTAATTAATATGCCTTTGATGAATCATAAAATGTGCAATATGCTGAAACCATGTCAGTTTAGACTGACTAAAGGGAGGCTACAGTACATAAGCCCCACTCCCTTGTTCTCAGATAGGTGAATTTCTCAACTTTCCAACAGAATGGTTCTCTCATCTTTTTTAGAAAACCTCCAGGGACAAATGACTCCACATCCTCCTGAACAGATTGACATAAAAATTTCATGACAATAAACCTAATGATGTTAGATATAAAACTGGTGATTAATCACTGTGCCATCTTGAAACTTAATTTTTCTTACTTTCCTAGTAAATCCTTTATAAGGACTGTTTCTATTTTTTTTTTATGAGTATGTTGAAGAATCCACACAAAAGGTAGAATTCTCACTTCTCTTTAATCACTGAGTTTCAGATTTTACAAATAATCTTAGAACAATTCAGGTAACTAAGGTTTTGTGGGGAAACAGTTCTTACTTGTACATGAAGAACTATTACATGCTCCATTTTTCTGTAAATAACTCCGTTGGCTGGATTAACAAACACTGTCACAGAAACACAGAATTTTTTTAAACCCATAGATCACTGCATATATATTTACAAAAAGCCATAAACAAACATGCATTTCTCCTTATTAGGAGAACTTAAATAGATGTTTGAACATTAAGGCAGTGATGATTCTAAAACATAACGAAATTCTAAGTTAAGCCTTTATGTTTGTTTTGAAACCCATATTCATAGGCAACTGTGAGCAAAGCAAACTTTTATCTACCAGGTTGAGTTCATCTGCCCAGGATATGTTATTTATCCACTACCAATAATTCTTCTACAGGATAGGAATTAGTAGCAACACCATTGATTTACTTTAATGAATTCTGAGTGCTTCTATTTAATTTTTATTTATTTTTCTGATAATAATAGAATTGTAAATATAAAAATTAATATCTATTTTATTTGTAGAAATTTTGGAAAACTGAAAATTATGAAGAGAAAAATAAACCACTTGTATTCCTGACAACCAACATTCCAGTGCTAAATTCTCCTTATATTTTTGGTATGTTTCCTCCTGGACATTTTTAATTCACAAATGTAAGTAAAATTAGGGTTATTTACTGAGGGTATGTGTGTCAGTAGCTATATGTCTATACACAAATACACAACATATGTTTAAACAGTTTTGCATCATCATTCTTAATTAGACATTACATCATTTACACAGCACACAATATATACTGACAACAAACAGGAAAAAAATGTGGAGCAAAAATGAAATGGATATATCAAACTCAGAGTAATAGAGTTACCCTGATAGAGCTTTAAATTTAACACTAAGCTTCCTGGCTTAAAAAATATTTGATACAACAAAATCAGGTCTACCTCTGCTATCACATAACAAGTGGCCCACAGGGCTTTTGTAACCTTTGCTTGATTGAATTACTGCTACTGAGAGATTCAGTGAAGCATTTTCTACTTCACAGCAGTCTCCATCATTCTGATATTTCCAAATATCAAAGAGCAGCAGCCTGCAGACAAAATCTTTCATTGGAATAACACAGCTTTTTCAAAATATCCAATATAAACTAGCCCCTTTATAAGTTCCTACTAAATCATCAACCCCCTTTTATCTTACATGTTTGTAGTGTTTTCTAATTTCTTACACTTTAAGGAAAGAAGCACATCAAAAATGTTTAGAAACATTATTCATTCAAGACTTTCCTGTGTTTATCTGTACATTCTAGCATTTTAAATGAGGGCTCATGTGATCAAAAATAAGTGACAAAATAATAAGTTTATTAACTATTCTACAGTCACTTTCTCTGAATTTTTCATGAGTTTGATTTTCAAAAATAAGTTGGAATTACATTCACTCTACTCCATACATTATTTCAGTTTTGTATTATCTGCATTGTATGTATAAATTTATGCCAAAAATTACCCTTGTTCAAAAGAAAATTTAGGTTCTTCTCTAAACTATGTGACTTCAGCCGAAAAATAATAATAATAATAATAATAATAATTTAAAAGTGGGAATTCCCTGGTGGTCCAGTGGTTAGGACTTCGTGCTTTCACTGCCAAGGGCCTGGGTTCAACCCCTGGTTGGGGAACTAAGATCCCACAAGCTGTGTGGTGTGGCCATAATAATAATAATAATAATAATAATAATAATAATAATAAAATTATGTGGCTTATGGCGGGCCAACAAATATTTAGGCAAGTTTTGATTATATAAGCATAAACTTCTAATAATAAAGATATTTGATGGAATAAATATTTTGAATTCTTAAATTTATTCCCTAAATCAGTAAAAGAACACATGTTTAAATGATTTTTAATTCCTCACTAGTAAAACAGTACCTTGTACACCCTCTGCTGGCTTGAAGAAATAGTTTAACTTTAAAAAGACATTCATATATTTGTATAGTAATCTAGCAGAGAAAAAACAGAAACACTTTAAATGTTACATAAAGACTTCAACTATAATAATAATTCAAGTAAAAATAAGCATATTTATTCTATTTCAGGCTAAAAAATTACAGTTTAGTATCATAAGAAGTGAGTGTTGAAAGAATATTAACATAAGATCACAGTAATCAAAACAGTTTGAGGCAGGCACAAGAAAAGACAAAAAGTGTAGAGTACAGCATCCAAAAGAGTGTGTTAGGAATTTAATAAATGACAGACATGACAATTTAATCAAGTGGGGAATGAGGACTTTGGTAACAATGAATGGTGACATAATTAGTCACATTTCTGGAAGAAAGCAAAGATTAAACCTTTACCTCTGTACAAAGGTAAGTTCCAGATGAAATTTTAAAACTTTAAATATAAACTCTAAACCCATATAAACACTAGAATAACATTTTGGAAAATTTCATAGCTCTCGATGGGAAAAGTCTTCTTCAACAAGACAGGAGGTTCAGAAGTTATTAGGGAAAAGGTAGTCATATTTAACTACACATACATTGTCGTAAGAGGAAAACGCCATAAACAAAGTCGAAGACAAGTGATTTGGGGCAAATATGGCAACAGATATGATAGGTAAAGACATACATTCCCTAAGACACAAAAAGGGTTTATAAGTTGGTAAGAAAGATACAAGGAACCTAATAGAAAAAAAAACCAAAGTCTTACTCTAAGGAAATTCATAAAAGAAGAAATCCAAATAGTCAATAAGCATACAAAAAGCTGCTCATACTCCCAGGTAGTCGAGAAAAGTGAAAGTGAAATGCAACCTCACAGCTGTTAGAATTCCTATTATCGAAAAGATGAGGAATAACAAATGTTGGAGAGGATGTGGAAAAAAGGGAACCCGCACACATTGTTGGTAGGAATGTAAATTGGTGTTGCCACAGTGGAAAATAGTATGGAGATTCCTCAAAAAATTAAGAATAGAACTGTTATACGACCCCGCTATTCCACTTCTGGGCATTTATCTGAAGAACAAGAAAATGCTAATTCGAAAAGATATATGCACCCTATATTCATTGCAGCTTTATTTACAATAGCTAATATAAGAAAACAACTTAAGTCTTCATAGATGGATAAAAGGATAAAGATGTGGTATATATACACAATGAAATACTACTCAGCCAAAGAAAGAATGAAATTCTGCCATTTGCAACAACATGGATGGAACCTGAGAGCATTTTGCTAAATGAAAAACGTCAGACAGAGAAAGACAAATACCATATGGTTTCACTCATATGTGGAATCTAAAAAAAAAAAAAAGAGGAACAAACAAAATAAAACAAAAACAAACTCATAGATACCGAGAAAAGACTAATGGCTGCCAGAGGGGAAGAGGGTTGGTGGGTAGGTGAAATGAGTGAAGGGTGTCAATGTATGGTGATGGATGGTAACTAGACTTGTGGTGGTGATCACTCTGTAGTGTATACAGTTGTTGAACCATAATGCTGTACACCTGAAACATAAAAAATGAAAATGAAATGCACAGTGAGGGTTACAAGTCATTAATAATATAATTATCTTCAGCCTTGTGCTAATTAGCAAAATTTTAAAATACAGTAAAATACAGTGCAAGCTGCTGCAATCTTTTAAAAAATATTTGGCAATATCTATAAATCAAACACACACACACACACACAACTTTTGATGAAGTAATCCTACTTGGGGGAGTCTATCCAACAAAAATAAAAGTGCCACAGTACAAACATGTAAGGCTATGTATTTAGTGACATTTAAGGTGATATATTTGTAATGGCAAAAACTAGGGAGTGTTCAAATATCCATCAAAAAACTTTGGTACAGTCGTTCTCTTATGCAATTATTTAAAGGAAGATGTAATTATACACATATATATTGATCAGAAAGAGATATGTATTGATCATAATGAATCATTAAGATGAATTTAAGACATAACAACAATAGGCTTTTTAGATATGATTTTTTATGTTTGTGTGAGCATAAAAGACATGGAGGAAGAAAAAGAACTAGGCCGTTTAGAGTAGCTACCAAGTGGTAGGAATGAAGAGGGTGGGAGCGAATCTTAACTTCATTTATGTATCTTTGAATTTTTAATTAGTTAAAATGATTACCAATACATTCATAATTTGAAATTTTAATAAAGAAGATAAAATTGAAAAGAAAGAATTAATACGAAATATTTATCTTTCAGGACATAAAGTACATTCTGTACATATTTAAGTTATAGGCTCTATCTTAATTCCTCTTTGTTTTTCTCCCCTTCCCTCCTCCCCGCCCCTCAAAAAAGTGAAAGAAATTCTATCCACCCAGCAGTGTGCGTCTATGAAATCTGAGTGGAGAGAAGTGGAAAATGGCAGGGGAATTTCCAGTATGGAGTAGGGGAACAATGACACGCCAAGTACACATATTTGAGAAAACTCCCCAAGGGGTATTGAACCCCAATCCCGTGCTGAGAACTACAGTTTTACGGATTAGGTAGGGAAAACCTTCTCCTCAGTTGCTTACCATGAGTTTCACTGGGGGCCGGCTGTGATCACAGGTGCCAGCAATACTGACTCCCAAAATAGCTTCAAAATTTTTCTAGAAAAGTAGTGTAGTATTTTTTTCTCATCTTTGGCTGCACATTAGAATCAACAGGGGGGCAAACAAACAAAAGAATAGTGTGCTCAAGCTGGTTGAATCAAAATCTTGGAATTGAGGATTGTTTCTCCTCTGCTAGTACATTTTAAAAGCTCTCCAGGTGATTCTGAAGCACAGCAGGGGTTGAGAACCATTAACAGGGTTAAGCGCCTTAAACCTGGTGCTGAGACAGTTAACTGGAATCCGCTGCATGCCTCGGCCAGACTGCCTGAAGGAGGTAAGAAGATGGTTGTTGCCAGATAGAAGAGAATTTAAAACCAGGAACTTTAGACACACTGCTGCATTTTTTTTTCTTTCCATGAATTTTTAAAAACAGTTTTACTGAGGTATAATTTGGGGGTTATCGTGAATAATGATTCTTCTATAAACTTTCGTATCTAAGTCTCTATGGATATATTGTATATTTTTTCTCTGCTTTTTAGGTAGATACCTTGGAATAGACTCACCAAATTGTATGGTAAGTGTATGTTTAACTTCTTAAAAAACTGCCAAATATTTCCAAAATGTCTGTAGCATTTTACATTCTCACCAGTAATGTTTGAGGATACTGAGACAATTTTCATGTATCTTTCATGTTTCTGCACATTTTGTGAGCAGAGCAATTGACTGATCTTTTGTCTCAGGCTATCTCTTTTTAAGTATCTTTGTATAGTGAACAGCCTTGAAAAAGCCAGGAGCATGTTTGCTTACTACCTAGTATAATAAGATAACATCCTCCTCTGAGGCAAAGATCAGCAGATTTGAAGATTCAGTTTCAGAAGATTCAGATTCCCTAAGCTTAGGGCTCTTCAGCTGTGATAAAAAGCCACTGCACCAAAAAAAAAAAAAAAAAAAAAAAAAAAAGCCACTGCACTCACAGCATCCACCTGGCCCTTACTGCCATCACTCTGTGGGAATTAGGGCTCAGGGACCTGATGCAGGAAAATAATGCTCTGGCTACTGTTATTGTTTTGAGTGATAAACTGTCCTTTGTCTCAGAGTCAGGGGTCTTGTGTCTTCTGCCAGCATCCACAAAATGTGGAAGGCTACTTTGTTATCTTTCAAGTAGGGTAAAATCTCAGACCTTTCATGGTTTTTGGCAGAGTTCTAGTTTCTCCACATCGTCATCAACCCTTGGCATTTTCCCTTTTGGATTTTAGCCGTTCTAATAGGCGTGATTTTAATTTGAATTTTCCTAATGACTAATTAAACTGGGCATCTTTTCATGTACCTATTGCCATCCTTATGTCTACTCTGGTGATGTCTTTTTTCAAATCCTTGCCCCTTTTTTAATTGGGTTGTTTGTTATTATTAAGTTGTGGGCCTTCTTTATGTATTCTGGACGCAAGTCCTTTATCAGATACATGATCTGCAAATACTTTCTGTGGCTTGTGTTTTCATTTTCTTAATGATGTCTTCCAAAGAACAACATTTTTAATTTGATGAAGTTGAATTTATCAATGCTTTCTTTTTTGGATCATGCTTTTGTTGTCATGTCCAAGTAACCTTTGCCTAAGCCAAGGTCACAAAGATTCTCCTGTGTTTTCCTCTAGAAGTTTTATAGTTTTAGCTTTTACATTTAGACCTATGAGCCATTTCAAGTTTTATATAGGTCAAGGTTTTTTCTTTCTTTTTCTTTTTCTTTTCTTTGTGTGTGTGTGTGTGTGTGTGTGTGTGTGTGTGCATATGATTATCCTATTGGTCCAGCACCATTTATTGAAAAGATAATCCTTTCCCCATTGAATTATCTTGTCATTTATGCAAAAAAAAAACAAAGACAAAAGCAAAACCTGATCATTTCTGCATAAGTCTGTTTCTGGGCTCCATGCTATTCCATTCATCTTTATGTCTATTCTTACGCAATTTGCAGCATCAATAAGTGGGAATCTGGTTTTATGGTCTATTTGATAATCTCTCCTCATTCTGATATTTTTGGTTGTTCTAATAATTAACTACTTCTATTCATCAGTCTTATCATCAAATGATAATTTCTTATTTCCTTTCATATTTTCTTGAGGGCTCTGCTATACACTACATACAAAAAATTGAGGCAGTCTCAGAGACTCATTGAAAGGGACTATACCAGGTAATCTTTTTAGAGACAGACTCATGGTTACAGCCTTTGGAGTTTAAGTGAAAATTGCTCAGACAATTTTTAGGCAGCCCGGAGGACTGGATTATGGTTTTCAGGAATCGTTCTCATTCAGAAGCAGAAGATTTCAGGAAAACAGATCCAGAAGAACAGGAATTAATTACATAGAATCAAATACACTAATGAGGCATATTTACTTGTGGTTATTTCTTTGGGCATACTGTTATTATTATTTCTAAATATCTATTTTCTGATGGGTTTATGAGGATGCCTTTCCTTTTCTTATTAATCCATTTCTAGCCCTCAGTTTAGTAGACTATGCTCTTGTAAATTGAAATGAAACCTTTAGAAAATGATATCTGAGTCTCACTGACCTCTAGAATTTAGAAATAGATGCTTTCATTTAGTCTTACTATTCATGACAATTCATTTATTTCATAGGTTCAATAAAAATACACCTTTCATTTTACCCAGACACATTTGACAAATTGACAGTGCAACCAAGGTCATAATAGAGTATTATACTTGATAATATGTCGCAGAAGCTCACCATTAAGGAATAAGTGTTTCACTTCACATATGGAACCAATGTCCACAACACACTCACACCAAACTGGACTGGCATCTATTATATGAATTACAAGATCCCAGTCCCAAACTGATAAGAAAAGTCACTTCCTGGTAGGCCGGGGCTCTTAGACTATTTGGGTGATTTCAGAAAGAGAGTTCACCCAAATTCATAGGGACTGCAAGAAATCTTATACAAAGAGACTTTTGTGCTTGGTTTTCTAGATTCAAAATAAAAGAGCAAATAAAGATTTTAAAAGTCCGATCCTATATTCCTTATGAAATTTCTAGATAAAAGTTAATTTTCTAGCCTAAATTTGCTCAACCCTGTATTTTCTATGAGGCTTTATTAATTAGCACTTCTCAGTACAGTAAGCCTATGTAAATAATCAGGTCAAAACACAATGACACCAACCATTTTTGTGGTTGGACATAGTCTTTGGAGATTACTTATGATCGTACAAGGACAATGCTTGAAAAAAACTGTCTAAAATTTGGAAATAAGATGATGGGAGAGCAATATATCCTTTCAATGTCATATTGGAATATTGTTTAACAGAGAAATCCAAAGAATATTTTATTACCCAGAGGACTCAATAATTCTATTGTTTGTTTGTCATTATCACCTATCAATTAAAGACCCAGACCATATGATTTTACATGTTAACTTGTGTATGTTTGTCTGTTTATTTTCTTTCAGTAGGAAATATAATCCCCCAAATTATGGTTTTATTGCTCTGTAGGATATTAACCAGTTTTGTATCTAACCAGAAAGCTTATTTGGTATTGTTTTTCCAATGACAACCCAACATCTGTTCCTTTGAACAAACTTAACCTTCCTGCTAGTTACCTCATTAATGAATTGAATACATTTTGACAAGTGTTCATTTGATATTTTATGATAATATTCTTAAACTTTAGAAAAATATACTCTGACAAGTCCATGGCACAAAACTAGAACCCTTGCTCTAGCTAATTAGGGAAGTCAGAGAAGTCTATCCATAGAATTGATAACTGAAATTCATTTATTCATTCAACAAAATATTTATTCAAAAGATAATATATATTTTAAAAATATTTATTAAACATTTACATTTAAACATACAAGGCTCTCTTCTAGACATTATAGATACAGTGGTAAATATGGCATAGCATTTCCCTGCCTTGAGGAAACTTATAATATTCACCTGAAGAGACACACAGTAAATAAAATAAATAAGATACATGTAAGTTAATGATAAGTTTTTAAAAATAAGGCAAAGGAGGGAGATAGGAGATATATATTCGGAGGAAAAGAATTGCAATTTTACTTCTGATAGTCATTGTAGGTGATCTTTAATAAAGACCTAAGGAAAGATGAGAGAGGGAGCTGTTTGACTATCTGGCAGAAACATGGTCTAAAGCACTGGTTCTTAAACTTTTTTTTATCTCTGAACCCCTTCTTTTTAAACTCTTAAGATTTATTAAGGAAAGAAGTCTTTTACTATACATAGACACATACACGTATATCTCACCATTCACTGTATTATAAGTTAAAATCACACAATTTCAAAATATTTATTTATTTAAAATTAATAAATCAGATAGTAGAGAGGCTTACATGCTAACATAAGTAATGCAGTTTGTGAAAAATAACTATTTTCTAAAATAAAAAATATAATAAGAAAAATGGCATTACTCCATATTTTTGCAAATCTCTTCATTTTTTTCAGACTTAATAAAAGACGGTTGGGATCCCATATATGTTTCTGTATCCAGTTTGTTGCAATATGTTGTTTTGGTTGAAGTATATGAAGGAGTTCCTGCTCCACATATATATATAGCTGGGGAAAGAAGAATTATTTTAATAGCCTTTTGGGATAATTAATTTAATTTTTAATAATGGCTGTGGTTAGCAGCCAGTTAAAATTCCACACCTACCAGGCTGGCAGCCTCCTCAGTAATAAACACATTTCTTAGAGCTTTGATGAAGGAAGTATTCTCAAGTATCCATCTTTGGGATATGGTTGGAAGGGGCTGAGTGGATTCATTCCAACGTTTGTGTCTTTTTGAGCCTTCAGACTTCTTCCTTTAGAGTATACCAGCAAAGGTCAGGCATTTCCACATTGTAAAATGTGGGTTATTGATGAGTCCAGGCTTCAATGAGCCAACTCATCAGATTATTAACGACTTTTCACATGCTTAGGCCAATATATTAAATTTCATATTCTGGCTGAATGCATCCATGACAGTGATTCAGCCTGACTATGCCTTATATTTTATCCTTCTTGGTCTAATCCCTTAAAATCCACTCCCACACACATTCTTTAGTTTCTTGCCAATAAAGATTGGAGAGGTCCTGACCTCCTTTGGGTGTGTGGGCCATCTCCTCATAGAGCAATCCTTATCCAGAAGCAGTGATGGGTGGGTTGTGAGGGGAATTAGTTTGTGATGCAAGTGCAGTCATTGAAAGGCTTTTATACAGAAGAGTTTTTTTTTTTTTTTTTCCTCTATGTCTTGTGTTTCAGTGAATTGATGGTGGGAGCGGGGAGAACATCAAAGTTCCCAGCTTCATCCTTGCTACTCAGATGACCCTTTCTCGTGGTTTAAAACTCCACCCCTTCTGCCACCAATACTTTTCTATCAGTGTAAGAGACCTGGTGCACTTGAGAATTTATTTGAATTCTGAAATCCTCAGAATTGGACCCTGGACTTGGTTCTCACCCTCTGGCCATAGGAAATGAGGAACTCCTTCTTCAAGACTTCTTTTTAAGCTTTCTAATCATCCATGCCAGATATTTTTAGTTTTCAACTGTTCATTTTAAATGTATTTACTCTCTAGGGCCATCAGAAGGAGCCAGGTGACACCACAACTTTTATAATCACTGTTTTTGCTATGGCAACTGAGTTTTACATCCACTTGAATGCCCCATACTGTTGCCTGCCCATATACTTCACCACATGCTAAAGTAAGTGATCATTTGAGTAATCATAATGTCACTGCATGTCATGGGTTACCCGTGTCCATTCCCAGCACTCCTCAAATATGTGAGCAATCTATTTCCAAAATTTGAAGTTCTGCTTCCTGAGGCCAATTTGGGTGCCAGTTATTATACCAGTCAAGGTCCTGGCAGGAAACAGATGACATAAACTGGAGAAGAGGTTCACACGGAAACTATTTACACAGGTACAGGCAAGGTGTAGAGAAACCAAAGGATATGATATGATGTCATCTCCAAATTCTTACCCTCCCACCCTGCCCTTAGGACTTCATTTCACTATGTCACACAAAATACAAATTTGGAAGTCATCCAAGATTATCCCTTTTCTGTTACATCCCACTTTCAATTAATTCAGTACATCTAAAATAACTTCTCTTCCCTACAACATTGTTCTTACCTAGTGTGGCATCACGGTTCAATTCTTACTGAATCATGAGAATTTTAGTACAACATAAATTGCATATACAGGACCATCAGGAGAGGACGTTAAAGAAATAAGAAAGTAGTAGGTCATGGAGAAATCCATTGTCATAATGAGGTCATTTTCTTTAATTCATAGCAAAAGGAAGAAAACGGGGATAGCAGAGCCCTTTATATTTTCATATTATTTGTGTTGTCACAGTTGAACACTCAACTTGAGAAAATGCATTAATACAACATCAGCACAAAAGATGTGAATTTTAATATGTAGCCCATCCAATTACAGAACTACAAAGAGAATTAGGAGAAAAGCAGCTATAAACATCCAGCTGCAGAGTTTAAGCAGTCTCATGCTGTGACTTTAGATAATGCAAATTTTATGTTCTCATCTCATTTTAGAAAACAAAATGCATTATATTAAAGGTCAATCTGTATTATAACCAGGGAATTACAAACTTTAACACAATTCAGAGAACATATAGACTTTGTTCTTTATTTTGATCAGTATTACTGGGGAAATGTTCAATTGCATTACATGAGATGAAGAAGGCCAACCTGTCTAAAGGTCTCCCTATCTCAAATATAGTACCATTTATTAACTATAAAGTATTGGGGTGAAACATGTCCACAACTCTCCCTACCTATGCTGTATTGCCTGTTTATTTTATATTAACTATAATATAATATATAACTACGTTAACTACAAAATGTGAGGGTAAAGAATAACGATTGGTCGCCTACCTGTGTTGTTACACATTTGTTAACATAAAGTGTGGATTGTTACATTACTTACAAATTAAATGTAAGCTAAATTCAAGTTTTTTACTTAGTCCATAAGGGATTCTTCAGGCCAGACAGCCTTTTACAATTGTCTAGCTTTGGTTCAAAGAGGACTTATCTGTTAGAAGGAAAGAACAAATGTCATGTGTTCCAGAAAAGGGCTCATTAAATCTCAGGATCATAGCTGGACTTTTTTGTTATTCTGAAATTAATCATTACATTGTTAATGGTTCTTTATATGCACATGAGGGGAAAAAATCAGACTTAAGAAATACATGGTCCAGGTCCCCATTCTTCCTATAACCTCTGCCCATCAAACCCACATTCTTGGGTTCCCCAATTTGGATATCCATTCTTTTTGTTTTTAAATTCAAGGCACTTATAATTCCAGAATGTCATTTTGAGACCTCATATTAATTGCTTTAAACAAAATCATACAAACAAAAAAACATATTTACTGAAAGCATATTTCCGCTCTAGAATATCTGTATAAGATCGAATCTTCTAGAGAACTGAAAGTTTCTAGAAACATACTACAATATATCAGGATATTATTGAAAAGGAATGTGGTAATTATTTTGCTTTTTTTTTTTTACTGAAGTATTTATAATGAAGATTTATAATGTGTTAGTTTCAGGTATACAGCAAAGTGATTCAGATATAAATATATATATATATTCTTTTTCAGATTCTTTTCCATTATAGGTTATTTTAAGATACTGAATATAGTTCCCTGTGCTATACAGTAGGTCCTTGTTGTTTATCTATTTTATATATAGTAGTGTGTATTTTTTAATCCCCAAAGCCTAATTTATGTCTCCCCACCTTTCCCCTTTGGTAACCGTAAGTTTGTTTTCAATGTCTGTGAGTCTATTTCTGTCTTGTAAATAAGTTTATTTGTATTATTATTTTTTTTTAGATTCCACATGTAAGTGATATCATATGATATTTCTCTGACTTACTTCACTTAGTATGATAATCTCTAAGTCCATCCGTGTTGTTGCAAGTGGTGTTATTTCATTCTTTTTTATGGCTGAGTAGTATTCCATTGTATATATATACCACATCTTCTTTATCCATTCATCTGTTGATGGACACTTAGGTTGCTTCCATGTCTTGGCTATTGTAAATAGTGCTACTATGAACATTGGGTTGCATGTATCTTTTCAAATAGTTTTCTCCAGATATATGCCCTGCAGTTGGATTGCTGGATCATATGGTAACTCTATTTTTAGTTTCTTAAGGAACCTCCATACCGTTCTCCATAGTGGCTGCACCAATTTACATTCCCACCAGCAGGGTAGGAGGGTTCCCTGTTCCCCACATCCTCTCCAGCATTTATTATTTGTAGACATTTTGATGATGGCCATTCTGACTGGTGTAAAGTGATACCTCAGTGCAGTTTTGATTTGCATTTCTCTAATTATTAGCAATGTTGAGCATCTTTTCATGTGCCTATTGGCCATCTATATGTCTTCTATGGAAAAATGTCTATTTAGGTCTTCTGCCCATTTTTTATTGCATTGTTTGTTTTTTTGATATTAAGCTGTATGAGCTTAATATCAAAATTAATCCCTTGTTGGGATTTTAGAAATTAATCCCTTGTCGGCCTCATTGTTTGCAAATATTTTCTCCCATTCCATAGGTTGTCTTCTTATTTTGTTTATGGTTTCCTTTCTTGATCAAAAGCTTTTAAGTTTAATTAGGTCCCATTTGTTTATTTTTGCTTTTATTTCCATTATTCTAGGAGATGGATCCAAAACAATATTGCTGCGATTTATGTCAAAGAATGTTCTGCCTATGTTTTTCCTCTAGGAGTTTTATAGTATCTGGTCCTATGTTTAGGCCTTTTAATCCATCTTGAGTTTATTTTTGTATGTGGTATTAGAGAATCTTCTAACTTCATTCTTTTACATGTAGCTGTCCAGTTTTCCCAGCACCATTTATTGAAGAGACTTTCCTTTATCAATTGTATATTCTTGCCTCCTTTGTCATGGATTAATGTACTATGAGTGTGTGGGTTTATTTCTGGGCTTTCTGTCCTGCTCCACTGATCCATATGTCTGTTTTTGTGCCGCTACCATACTGTTTTGATTACTGTAGCTTTGTAGTATAGTCTGAAGTCAGGGAGTCTGATTCCTCCAGCTCTATTCTTCTTTCTCAAGATTATTTTGGCTATTCCAGGCCTTTTGTGTTTCCATACAAATTGTGAAATTATTTGTTCTAGTTCTGTGAAAAATGCGATTGGTAATTTGATAGGGGTTACATTGAATCTGTAGCTTGCCTTGGGTAGTATGGTCATTTTAACAATATTGACTCTTACAATCCAGGAACATGGTATATCTTTCCATCTGTTTGTTTGTTTTTTGATGCACTGGAAAATGGGATTGTTTCCTTAATTTCCCTTTCTGATATTTCATTGTTAGTGTATAGAAATGCAACAGATTTCTGTGTATTAATTTTGTATCCTGCAACTTTACCAAATTCATTGATGAGCTCTAATTGTTTTCTGGTGGCATCTTTAGGATTTTCTATGTATAGTATTCATGTCATCTGAATCCAGGTGTTGGAGCTTCATGTTTTTTGGAGCCAATTGCACGAAGTGATTTTTTTTTTTTTTTCTATCTCCCATTTGTACAAACTACCATTTCAAATTAATTAAAACAAAATATCCTTCCTTTAAAAATGGTGGTAATTATCATAGCTTTATGATAAAACAATATAATTAGGAGCTTTCATCTTTCAATAAGCCTATGTAAGAAGGAGTTGGAAAAAATAATCATATTTTTTTCACTCTCTTTCAGATCTGAAAGATATACAGTACTCTTTTTCTATATTTTCTTTCCACTAAAATTGAATATTTGTGTGATCCAAAAGTGTTTTTTTTAAAGCACAAAAAGGAATACTTTGTAACATCCACCTGATACACATTATGGCTTAGTTTAACATAAAATGTGTTATGAATTTTTGTATAGATATTTTATATAAGACAGAAATCTAAAGAAAATTTTATTCAAAAAGTGTTTAAAGGTTTTTATACACAAATTTCATTACATTGTTTTTCATTTTAGGATAGTCATAATCTAAAAGTCAATAATTTGCAATTAATTAGAAGATTATGGCTCAACATTATATTAAATATTATTTACCTATAAATAATTAATATAAGGATTTATCAGACTATTTAATGATAAAAAAATATGTTTGTGGAGATTAACCAAGATGGCGGAGTAGAAGGACGTGCTCTCACTCCCTCTTGCGATAGCACCAGAATCACAACTTGCTGCTGGACAATCACTGACAGGAAGACCCTGGACTTCACCAAGGAGGATACCCCACGTCCAAGGACAGAGGAGAAGCCACAGTGAGACGGTAGGAGGGGCGCAATCAGAGTAAAATCAAATCCCATAACTGCTGGGTGGGTGACTCACAGGCTGGCGAACACTTATACCACAGAAGTCCACCCACTGGAGTGAAGGTTCTGAGCCCCACGTCAGGCTTCCCAACCTGGGGGTCCGGCTACGGGAGGAGGAATTCCTAGAGAATCAGACTTTGAAGCCTAGTGGGAATTGATTGCAGGACTTTGACAGGACTGGGGGAAACAGAGACCCCACTCTTGGAGGGCACATACAAAGTAATGTGTGCATCGGGACCCAGGGGAAGGAGCAGTGACCCTGGGGGAGACTGAACCAGACCTACCTGCTGGTGTTGGGGGGTCTCCTGCAGAGGCGAGTGGTGGCTCTGTTTCACCGTGGGGATAAGGACACTGGCAGCCGAGGTTCTGGGAAGTTCTCCTTGGCGTGAGCCCTCCCAGAGTCTGCCATTAACCCCACCAAAGAGCACGGGTAGGCTCCAGTGTTGGGTTGCCTCAGGCAAAACAACCAACAGGGAGGGAACCCAGCCCCACCCATCAACAGTCAAGTGGATTAAGGTTTTACTGAGCTCTGATGCCACAGCAACAGGGAGGGAACCCAGCCCCACCCATCAACAGTCAAGTGGATTAAGGTTTTACTGAGCTCTGACCGCCACAGCAACAGTCAGCTCTACCCACCACCAGAGCCTCCCATCAAGCCTCTTAGATAGCCTCAACCACCAGAGGGCAGACAACAGAAGCAAGAAAAACTACAATCCTGCAGCCTGTGGACCAAAAACCACAGTTACAGAAAGATAGAGAAGATGAAAAGGCAGAGGGCTATGTACCAGATGAAGGAACAAGAAAAAACCCCAGAAAAACAACTAAATGAAGTGGAGATAGGCAACCTTCCAGAAAAAGAATTCAGAATAATGATAGTGAAGATGATCCAGGACCTCGGAATAAGAATGGAGGCAAAGATTGAGAAGATGCAAGAAATGATTAACAAAGACCTAGAAGAATTAAAGAACAAACAAACAGAGATGACCAATACAATAACTGAAATGAAAACTACACTAGAAGGAATCAATAGCAGAATAACTGAGGCAGAAGAATGGATAAGTGACCTGGAAGACAGAATGGTGGAATTCACTGCTGCGGAACAGACTAAAGAAAAAAGAATGAAAAGAAATGAAGACAGCCTAAGAGACCTCTGGGACAACATTAAACGCAACAACATTCGCATTATAGGGGTCCCAGAAGGAGAAGAGAGAGAGAAAGGACCAGAGAAAATATTTGAAGAGATTATAGTCGAAAACTTCCCTAACATGAGAAAGGAAATAGCCACCCAAGTCCAGGAAGCGCAGAGAGTCCCATACAGAATAAACCCAAGGAGAAACACGCCGAGACACATAGTAATCAAAGTGGCAAAAATTAAAGACAAAGAAAAATTATTGAAAGCAGCAAGGGAAAAACGACAAATAACATACAAGGGAACTCCCATAAGGTTAACAGCTGATTTCTCAGCAGAAACTCTGCAAGCCAGAAGGGAGTGGCATGATATACTTAATGTGATGAAAGGGAAGAACCTACAACCAAGATTACTCTACCCGGCAAGGATCACATTTAGATTTGATGGAGAAATCAAAAGCTTTACAGACAAGCAAAAGCTAAGAGAATTCAGCACCACCAAACCAGCTCTACAACAAATGCTAAAGGAACTTCTCTAAGTGGGAAACACAAGAGAATAAAAGGACCTACAAAAACAAACCCAAAACAATTAAGAAAATGGTCATAGGAACATACATATCGATAATTACCTTAAACGTGAATGGATTAAACGCCCCAACCAAAAGACATAGACTGGCTGAATGGATACAAAAACAAGACCCATATATATGCTGTCTACAAGAGACCCACTTTAGACCTAGGGACACATACAGACTGAAAGTGAGGGGATGGAAAAAGATATTCCATGCAAATGGAAATCAAAAGAAAGCTGGAGTAGCTATACTCATATCAGATAAAATAGACTTTAAAATAAGGAATGTTACAAGAGACAAGGAAGGACACTACATAATGATCCAGGGATCAATCCAAGAAGAAGATATAACAATTATAAATATATATGCACCCAACATAGGAGCACCTCAATACATAAGGCAACTACTAACAGCTGTAAAAGAGGAAATCGACAGTAACACAATAATAGTGGGGGACTTTAACACTTCACTTACACCAATGGACAGATCATCCAAAATGAAAATAAATAAGGAAACAGAAGCTTTAAATGACACAATAGACCAGATAGATTTAATTGATATATATAGGACATTCCATCCAAAAACAGCAGATTACACGTTCTTCTCAAGTGCGCACGGAACATTCTCCAGGATAGATCACATCTTGGGTCACAAATCAAGCCTCAGTAAATTTAAGAAAATTGAAATCATACCAAGCATCTTTTCTGACCACAACGCTATGAGATTAGAAATGAATTACAGGGAAAAAAACGTAAAAAAGAAAAACACATGGAGGCTAAACAATACGTTACTAAATAACCAAGAGATCACTGAAGAAATCAAAGAGGAAATAAAAAAATACCTAGAGACAAATGACAATGAAAACACGACGACCCAAAACCTATGGGATGCAGCAAAAGCGGTTCTAAGAGGGAAGTTTATAGCTATACAAGCCTACCTAAAGAAACAAGAAAAATCTCAAGTAAACAATCTAACCTTACACCTAAAGAAACTAGAGAAAGAAGAACAAACAACACCCAAAGTTAGCAGAAGGAAAGAAATCATAAAGATCAGAGCAGAAATAAATGAAATAGAAACAAAGAAAACAATAGCAAAGATCAATAAAACTAAAAGTTGGTTCTTTGAGAAGATAAACAAAATTGATAAGCCATTAGCCAGACTCATCAAGAAAAAGAGGGAGAGGACTCAAATCAATAAAATCAGAAATGAAAAAGGAGAAGTTACAACAGACACCGCAGAAATACAAAACATCCTAAGAGACTACTATAAGCAACTTTATGCCAATAAAATGGACAACCTGGAAGAAATGGACAAATTCTTAGAAAGGTATAACCTTCCAAGACTGAATCAGGAAGAAACAGAAAATATGAACAGACCAATCACAAGTAATGAAATTGAAACTGTGATTAAAAATCTTCCAACAAACAAAAGTCCAGGACCAGATGGCTTCACAGGTGAATTCTATCAAACATTTAGAGAAGAGCTAACACCCATCCTTCTCAAACTCTTCCAAAAAATTGCAGAGGAAGGAACACTCCCAAACTCATTCTATGAGGCCACCATCACCCTGATACCAAAACCAGACAAAGACACTACAAAAAAAGAAAATTACAGACCAATATCACTGATGAATATAGATGCAAAAATCCTCAACAAAATACTAGCAAACAGAATCCAACAACACATTAAAAGGATCATACACCACGATCAAGTGGGATTTATCCCGGGGATGCAAGGATTCTTCAATATACGCAAATCAATCAATGTGATACACCATATTAACAAATTGAAGAATAAAAACCATATGATCATCTCAATAGATGCAGAAAAAGCTTTTGACAAAATTCAACACCCATTTCTGATAAAAACTCTCCAGAAAGTGGGCATAGAGGGAACCTACCTCAACATAATAAAGGCCATATATGACAAACCCACAGCAAACATCATTCTCAATGGTG
Organism: Balaenoptera physalus; assembly: GCF_965194825.1. Lineage (NCBI taxonomy): Eukaryota > Metazoa > Chordata > Mammalia > Artiodactyla > Balaenopteridae > Balaenoptera > Balaenoptera physalus. The sequence goes on along the minus strand of NC_138892.1, from coordinate 37,448,301 downwards.
AAAAACTGAAAGCATTTCCTCTAAGATCAGGAACGAGACAAGGATGTCCACTCTCACCACTATTATTCAACATAGTTCTGGAAGTCCTAGCCACGGCAATCAGAGAAGAAAAAGAAATAAAAGGAATACAAATTGGAAAAGAGGAAGTAAAACTGTCACTGTTTGCGGATGACATGATACTATACATAGAGAATCCTAAAACTGCCACCAGAAAACTGCTAGAACTAATTAATGAATATGGTAAAGTTGCAGGATACAAAATTAATGCACAGAAATCTCTTGCATTCCTATACACTAATGATGAAAAATCTGAAAGAGAAATTATGGAAGCACTCCCATTTACCATTGCAACAAAAAGAATAAAATACCTAGGAATAAACCTACCTAGGGAGACAAAAGACCTGTATGCAGAAAACTATAAGACACTGATGAAAGAAATTAAAGATGATACCAACAGATGGAGAGATATACCATGTTCTTGGATTGGAAGAATCAACATTGTGAAAATGAGTATACTACCCAAAGCAATCTACAGATTCAATGCAATCCCTATCAAATTACCAATGGCCTTTTTTACGGAGCTAGAACAAATCATCTTAAAATTTGTATGGAGACACAAAAGACCCCGAATAGCCAAAGCAGTCTTGAGGGAAAAAAATGGAGCTGGAGGAATCAGACTCCCTGACTTCAGACTATACTACAAAGCTACAGTAATCAAGACAATATGGTACTGGCACAAAAACAGAAACATAGATCAATGGAACAAGATAGAAAGCCCAGAGATTAACCCATGCACCTATGGTCAACTAATCTATGACAAAGGAGGCAAAGATATACAATGGAGAAAAGACAGTCTCTTCAATAAGTGGTGTTGGGAAAACTGGACAGCTACATGTAAAAGAATGAAATTAGAATACTCCCTAACACCATACACAAAAATAAACTCAAAATGGATTAGAGACCTAAATATAAGACTGGACACTATAAAACTCTTAGAGGAAAACATAGGAAGAACACTCTTTGACATAAATCACAGCAAGATCTTTTTTGATCCACCTCCTAGAGTAATGGAATTAAAAACAAAAATAAACAAGTGGGACCTAATGAAACTTCAAAGCTTTTGCACAGCAAAGGAAACCATAAACAAGACGAAAAGACAACCCTCAGAATGGGAGAAAATATTTGCAAATGAATCAACGGACAAAGGATTAATCTCCAAAATATATAAACAGCTCATTCAGCTCAATATCAAAGAAACAATCACCCCAATCCAAAAATGGGCAGAAGACCTAAATAGACATTTCTCCAAAGAAGACATACAGACGGCCACGAAGCACATGAAAAGATGCTCAACATCACTAATTATTAGAGAAATGCAAATCAAAACTACAATGAGGTATCACCTCACTCCTGTTAGAATGGGCATCATCAGAAAATCTACAAACAACAAATGCTGGAGAGGGTGTGGAGAAAAGGGAACCCTCTTGCACTGTTGGTGGGAATGTAAATTGATACAGCCACTATGGAGAACAATATGGAGGTTCCTTAAAAAAACTAAAAATAGAATTACCATATGACCCAGCAATCCCACTACTGGGCATATACCCAGAGAAAACCATAATTCAAAAAGACACATGCACCCGAATGTTCATTGCAGCACTATTTACAATAGCCAGGTCATGGAAGCAACCTAAATGCCCATCAACAGACGAATGGATAAAGAAGTTGTGGTACATATATATAATGGAATATTACTCAGCCATAAAAAGGAACGAAATTGAGTCATTTGTTGAGACGTGGATGGATCTAGAGACTGTCATACAGAGTGAAGTAAGTCAGAAAGAGAAAAGCAAATATCATATATTAATGCATGTATGTGGAACCTAGAAAAATGGTACAGATGAGCCAGTTTGCAGGGCAGAAGTTGAGACACAGATGTAGAGAATGGACATATGGACACCAAGGGGGGAAAACTGCGGTGAGGTGGGGATGGTGGTGTGCTGAATTGGGCGATTGGGATTGACATGTATACACTGATGTGTATAAAATTGATGCCTAATAAGAACCTGCAGTATAAAAAAGCAAACAAAACAACTAATACTAAACTTTCATTGGGTTATTTGTATGGAAATATGTTAATATAAATGTTTCAGACATTACATGAAATTTCTAAAAATCTTATATTTGTATTTGTATGGAAATATGTTAATATAAATGTTTCAGACATTACATGAAATTTCTAAAAATCTTATATTTGTATTTGTATGGAAATATGTATGGAAATATGTTAATATAAATGTTTCAGACATTACATGAAATTTCTAAAAATCTTATATGTTCTGGTATAATGTTATAAGTAATAATCCTAGTTATTACTTTAAAATGTATATCTCAGAAATAACTAATTTTCTTGTCAACTGCATTATTATGAACTTTCATCAAATCTTTTACCGTGGTCATTTTTAAGGCTTTTGTCATTTACAGACAGTTCTGGGTGTACTCTGATGATTTTGCAAATATGTTCCTATAAAAGGGTTTCATCTTCAAGAAATTCATGGAAAAGACTCTGACATGTACAGGTTTCTGGTAACTGACTGTACTGCTGAACTGAATGAATAAGCATTTTCAGAACTCTGATGAAAAACTGATGAACTCATAAAAGTGCTAACAAAAGATCAAGATGAAAAAAAACAATTAATTACATGGGACTGAGTGAACTGATGAGGATGAGTATAATTTTTGTGACTTTCTGTCTGAATTAAAAAAAAAAAAAATCCCACAAGGACTCAGAGGCAAAGAATATACAAATCAATTTTCACTGCAAAGTAAAGGAGCTGTTACAGTGGAGGTTTACTGGACTGAATGTCGATATTATGACATAGTATGAGTGTGTTTCATGTTTGGTAATGGCAATCATTGTTGCTTTTGTTGTGGTCATCCATGTACAATGCTTGGTGTCAGTCTATTTATCTCTTGTAAAAATAAAATACAGTGTGTGTGTGTGTGAAAAAAAAAAAAAATGTTTGTAATATAGTAAGTGGAATATAAGACACTATACAGGGAAGATGTATACCAATGCATTAGTAGTTCATAATTTACATAATTTTCCTTTATAAAAAATCTGCATTTTCATCTGACTCTAATATTTAGGGAAAATCTATAATATTCATTTACTTATACATTTTTTAAATGTACTGCTACTTGGCTTATTCTTTAGCATAATTCATACTGTACAAAAATTTGTTGGCCACCAGATAGCTAAGATAACCCTTTTGTGTATACATCTGATACTGGAAAATAAGAAAAGACAAGTGTAGATATTTCTTAACTATAATTTTTTTAGAAACATGTTATACGTGAGTTTGATAGCTTTGAATATCTTTTCTTCATTTTTATAATTGTAAAATGAGTCACTGGCTTAAAATAAACTTTCATCAAATAAGTAATGAATATCATTCCTATTTGGAAACAAGATGCTTGAATCAACTGAAGTGCAATTTTGAAAACTTTTTTCACAAAGAACAAATTTTGAGGAATTTATTTGAGGTGAATACTATTCTCTGTATGAAATGTATGAAGCATGGCTTGCACATCAATTTATTAAATTTGATTAAGGGAGTATATTACAAAGAATGATAATTTCCTCAGTGGAAAATGGCAACAATAATAGTGTTTATCAGAGGACTGATAAGGGGAGTAAATGAGATAGTGTATATAAAGATCTTAGTATAATTTTGGGCAACTGACTATATTTTATTGCAAACAAGTTGATGTAATTGATGTGTAACATCTCAAAGAAAAAATGATACACAATATTAAAATAATAATTAGGTAACTTACTATGTGTCAGTTACCAGTATAAATGCTTTGCATGAAATAACTTATTTATCCACTTAAATTACTCTATGATTTACATATTATATCAGGTCTACGATCTTTCAGCTATAATTTTGAAAGGCAAAAGTCTCTGAAAACTTTGTTTGGTTTTGGTTTTTTTTCACACAGGCAGAAATCTGACCTGAATTGATATGAGGCTATTTTTATTCTTGAATTATCTCTTAGTTTGAATATTTATTCATTTTGCTGCAGCAATTTTAATATTTTAATATACTGCTTGAAACCCTACTGTGACTGTTATGTAAATATATGGTGTTTGCACTGAATTACCTATCTAAAATCCAAAATATTCTGAATTTGAAACACCATTGGACCCAAGGGTTTTGGAAAATAAGTTATGAACCTATATTATCATGCTCATTTTACGGAAAGGTAAACTGGGGCAGAGAGGCAGTAGTTATTTTGTAATGTCACACAGCTTGTAAGTAGTAGACTTGTGATTAATTTTCATGTAAACATTTAACATGGTTCTAAATGGTTTTCTCATCATTTCTTCCTTTTCCACTGACTCCAAAGTCTCAGATGTGGAATGTTAGATGGACACCTATAGATATGAGTGTCATTTTAAAAGGAAAGAAAAACTAGCTAAGAAATCATTTTATATTCTAGAGAGGAGATTATACTGGTCAATTGAGAAGAGTCAGTTGAGACTAGACATTAATTTATTCAAATGTGTGTGTGTCATGGTTACTCCAAAGTGGTGCAAAATGCTGTGCCAGCATGTACTATCCAAAAAAAACCCAACTGTGGCTTACTGTATAATAATCAGTCTGAAATGTGGAATTACAGGGTAAGCAAATTTTTCAAAGGGCTTAAATATCTGTCTTGATTGAAATTTCACAGATGGAATTTCTAGAGTTATCCATGTAGCAGCTTGGGGTAGATGTTAGGAAATTGAGTTTCTGTCTCTGGCTTAGAAACCAAATCGTTGTGTGACCTTGAGTAAATAAGTAGTATTTTACTTCATAGATTCCCACTTCTAAATTCTAAATTATATTTAGAATTCTGTTTCTATGAAATATAAATGAAATAAATGTACATGAGTACAGTTAATTGAGCCATTTTTAGTAAGGCCTAAAAGTAGTATTTATTACTATTTCAATGTGTAATCTTGAAGCAGTTTGTCCCATTTCATAGTATCAGAAGCCAAACTCGAAATTGTCATCTACAGTGTGTCCCAAGATTGAACATTTAAGCTAGTTCTCCAACTCTTTAATAGCTTTTTAAAAAGTGGCAAAACAATAATTTTGTAATCACAACTCTAAACATAAATTCCATCCTTAGTCAAATTGTAAATATGTAAGTTGATAATTCAAACATATTTGTTTCTGTCATACTTTACATAAATTATTAATGTTTCCCAGCTTTAGGCATTATTGGGACAGTAAAATACTGCAAACTCTTAAACTATTTCAATCAAGAGCAAAGACCTATTCTCTCCTTTCCCACTAGATTAGTGGTTTCTGATTTCGAGAACAATACATATTCCATTATTGCTAAAACTTCTTTGTATACAAAAAGGTTGTTGTCGTGACTCCTGTGGATGGCTTACTTTTTAGGCCACTAATGTAAAAACATTCTATTAAATCAAATAATGTGGATAAGCCTTCAGAGTTGATGATAGAGTATACACCCTGGGAAGCATATAGAAATATCCAGAATTATAAATTGTGTTAATCCATATCGCAGAATATATCTCAAAAAATAATTTTAAAGGGCTAGGCATGGGTTGCTCTAAATTTTAGGCCTCTCTTCTCTGATTCAAAACTTAGATTTGTTTCTTTAATTAATTTGTTAATAAAGTATATCAAAATAAATTTGCTTGGAAAAGCAGTTTGGGGGTAAATGTAATAAGTGAATTTAGCAGTAGTTTATCACTTTTTAATAAAGGAAGCAGTTGTTGTGAATGTTTACAATTTAAAATGATACACTGATACTACACCATTATATGTAGATTAGGAAAAAAGAAATCCAAACTACTCTTCTCAAAAAGCAAGCATAAAATGCAGGTCACACAGGTATGCTAATGCTTTTTAAACAAATTCAGGTTTTAATCTACATTTAAAAGCACAAAAAGTCACCTTCAAAACCTACTGCCTTGTTATTAACTCAAGCAGAATTTCTAAAAGACTTTCTCCTAAGGATGGCAAGTGGGAGTGGATGGTATTAAAGATCTACTTGACTTTTTCCACTTCTGTGAAACCAGCTCCTTCTACTAGTTTCTCTATTTCTATTGTATTAATATTACATATACTATAATAATAGTATATGATAATAAAATAATTTTAGTATGCATATATATAATAATAAAAGACCAAATATAGGAGACTCTCACAAAAAGAGTTTGGGGGGATAAGAAATGGAGTTAGGTCTTCTATAACCATGAGATGGTGAACAATCTCTGTTCCACATTAGGAAAACAAGATCTCTCAGTGACGTCCATTGGATGGCTATATCTGGATTGGTGGGTTAAGTAAGCCCTAGGCTGGGTAGTGTTTGTATGGTGCCCATTTTAGGATTCCACCATCAAAGCACCTCTGCATTATATGTGATTTCCCCAATTTGGGATTATGGCATTTGGCTGCCTCTGCTTTGTATGTAGTGTGCCCAAGAGGTCAAAGTTCACCTGTCCCTTCTTGTGGTTATCCCTCTATCCCAGAGGAGAAAGTTTGACCATAAGGAATTCAGTCTACTCTAGCATAGAATCATCTTCGAGTGTCACTGTATATCAGAGGTTCAGCAATAAAGCTGATTCATTAAGATAACAATTCTCTGAAACCTATACAACTGTATTGTATTACCATAAACACAACTGCAAGTAGAAGTTTTCTACTTGATCCAAGTGATGAACTAATTTTGGTGGATGGAATGCCTTCACTAATGGATTCTGTACAATCTGTAAGGTTGACATAAGGTAGGCTAAATTTCTAAGCCTAATCAGCTAACAGGTAACATGCAGTAAGCCCTGGTTTCACCAACCTGATATAGGGAAGAAGGAGTTACTCAAAATCAATCCTTAGAAAACTTGCACTGAAGACCCTTGGTATTGTATCCCACTGTCGTTTTTATATTATCTTTTATTTCTTGAACATACCTGAAAGTGACACGTATTTGTGTTGATCATTATCTATTATTGTTTTTAGCCTCTGAAATTGAGTTGTAACAAAAGTTGTCCCCACTTAGACCTCATGGCCTGTGTGGTTTTTGATCAGGTGAACTGGGCCTCTGCAGAGAAACACAGGAAAGTTTTCCCAAACCTCATATGGATCATGGTCATTGGGGACTAGAGTAATCACAGATGCCTTGCATAATAACTAGAATTACAAGATACTGGTAGCATGGAGATATTCTGTAAAAAAAAAAAAAAGTTCCCATATACCCAAGCCTTTCTGCACTAAATGCTATTGCAAAGGCACAGGCTAACTATAACCATGTATTTCGAATACACCAAGAACTGAATATGGTTAAACTCAACTATGCTGAGAGAAAACAATGAACTAGTGATATTTGGGTTAAATGACCAAGAATACCAGAACAATAATTACAAAAAGAGAATGATTGTTTTAAAGAAATTCATTCAGCTGTCTTATTTTGTCAGTTTCAGGCATGGGCTATATATCCACTGTCATCTCCTTGGTTCAGAGTTCTTGGGCAAAGTGACTGCTTCTTGTCTGCTTCTGGAGACTTTTTTGACTCAGCCTCAGTTTAAGGTCTCATGTGAGTAGAAATCCACTGATTTGGTAGTTGGTAGCTTGGTTGGCAGTTTGCTTGCACTGTGAAACATGAACCCATAATAAGAACAGAAATGGTGTTCGGTAATGTTGTAAAGCATTTTCAAGTTGATATGTGTTATGGATTGAATTGTATCCCCCAAAAAGGATATATTGGCGTCCTAACCACCAGGACCTCAGAATGTGACCTTATTTAGAGGTAAGGTCTTACAGAGGTAATCATGTGAAAATAAGGTAATTAGGGTGAGTCCTAATACAACTGGTGTCTTTATCATAAGGGAAATTTGGAAACAAAGGCATGCACACAGGTAGGACACCACGTGAAGACTAGAGTTTGCTAATACATGCCAAGGAGCCAAAGCTAGAAGAGAGACGTGAAGCAGATCTTTCCCTAGTGCCTTCCCAGGGAGCATGGCTCTTCCAACACCTTGATTTCAGACTTCTAGCCTCCATCCCTGTGATGGACAATTCTGTTTTTCAGAAGGTTGGTCTGATTGCTGTGAGTCAACTGTAGCTGGCTTAAATTGAGCAGTTATCCATCCGAAGGTTTGAGGGGGAAGGATGTCAACTTTGTGGGGAGAGAAGCATCTCATACAGCTGGGGTGGTAAAAGCTGCTCATTTAGCATGTAGCCCTGCAAGGGCATTGCCATCGGCTTTTGGTCTGCCTATGTGTTTCTATTTAATAACCATTTTTTCTTTGTGAGTTTTGAATAGCTTCTACTAAATCATTGATATTGTTCCCACAGTTAGTCAAAATATCTGAAGAAGTCACAAATCCTTTAGGTTTCATGACATTTCAAAATCATGAGCAATTCTAAAAGCATAACTTTTGTCTTTTGCCACCATAAAGGCTTCAGTCAGAGCTATTAATTCTGCTACCTGGGAAGATCAAATATTATGAAATGGAGCCCCTTAATGGCTGCATTTTCAGCAGATACAACAAAAGAGTAGGCCTTTGTAATTTCTAAAATAAAATCCATCTATAAACCATATTAAATCAAGATGAACTAAAAGGGGTTCTGTAAGATCAGTCCTGGGCATGCTTTCCTCAGTTATTGCTAGAGTCACGTTTCCCCTTCACCCTGAAAAGGAATCAAATTACAAGAGTAAGGTTTGAACACTGTTAAATAGTGATGTGTAAAAGAGATAAAAAGGGCTTCATAAATGGAAAAGTTGCTGATAGAGAAATCTTGAGTGTTGTCTAAAAGTAACAATGATTGTTCAGCAGGTGCAAACCACAGAGTCAGTGAGAAGCAAACAACATATTGGCAGAGGCTTCAACCAGTTTGACAGCTGCTGCCGAGTTCTGCAAGCATAAAAAGTATGCCTCAGTTACTAAACCAAGGACTAGGTTAAGAGAGGCAACCTACAGGCTCCAGCGAGCTAATACTCCTAATATATTATCCTGTCTCTCGTGAACAAAAGGAGAAGGGGTCGACATGGTTAGGGGTACCCAAAGTGGGGGATTGTTGAAGAGAAGCAGTGAAAGAAGAGAAAGCTGCTTTCACTTCTGCTTCACATGGAAGCGACTCAGGAATTGTTGCTTTAATAAGTTCATGAGAGGACTGAGCTACTTTTTTTTTAATTAGGCGTTTATTGCTCGCAATAACCAGTTAATACCCCCAAAATTCTTTTCATTGTTTTTACTTTAGAACGTTGGTCAAATGGAATCATCTCTGTTCTGGTGACTGGAAAACATCCATGGCTGACAGATTGTGACCCAAATAATTTATACAGTTTCTTAACAAAATTATAGCTTTTTTTCTACATGGTTTGTAAAGCTTTTCAGCTGATATTGAAAAGAGCTATATGAAGTCTTCTTGTGAACTACTTAGATTAAGAGGGCAGAGTAATCTACATATTGTACAAGGATGAACTCTCAAAGAAAAATTAAATCCTTTTGTTTAGACTGACTTGTTTAGATGGAAGGAAAGATGAGAATTCTGTAAATCCCTGAGGTATAACCATCTAGATATACTGTTAATTTTCCCACAAAAATAACAAATATTAACTGTCTTTATGTGTCTAGTAAGGAAAGCTGCATATAAACTGACCACTGTGAAATATTTACTTTTTCAGGGACAGAGGACAGGGCATATTTGTGTTGGGAACTACCAGGAATCTAGGGATCACAATTCTATAGCTCACCTTGAGATCTTGAACAAATAGGGGTAGCCTTTTCTCATCGGCTTCTTAACTGGCTGTGTGGGAGTCTTGCAAAGACTAAGATGTGGCCATCCTTATTCTCATACTCAGAGAAATGAATTTTATTCCTGAGATTTCTTCAAGTTTGAATGGATACTGGGATGACCTCAGTGGGGGGTTATAAGGATTCATTTGTATCTTAGTAGGTCATTTTCCAATATTCTATTCACGTCAGTCGAGTCAATATTCTACTCACGTCTAATCCAAAGAGTAGAAGGAATCTAACATTGCACCAGAGAGGACGGTACATGTGAATGAACTGCTATAATTTGGGTTGTTCTGATGTGGTGCCACCTGGCACACCTTTAATTTGATGATGCTGTTACAGAGCAAGTCTCAATTAAGCTTGCTGGAGCAGAAGCACACAATGGAAATTAGTAAAAGTTGCAAGACTAGTAAGATCATAGATTTCAATGTCTTTTGGAGACAACCTCCCCAGTTATTTTATTAGTACTCCAAGGAACAGGTTGAGATAAGTGGTGAGATTTAAAACAGAAAATGAAGCATCCGCATTGAAAGGCCTGCGTACAAACAGATACAACGCAGACAATGCTATATCTTGAGTGTCATTGTTGGGTCCCTAATTTGACTTCACAAGCTCCTTTCTCAGTTTCAGCAGGTAGCCACTTTTCCAGTGCCTTAATCTCTTTAGAGATGTCACATTTCCTAGAATGTTTTATACCTACCATGTGACTGAACCATTTCCCTCCTAGGCATTTACCCAAGAGAAATGAAAGCATATGTCCACACAAAGACACAATGTTCATAGAAGCTTTATTTGTGGGAGCCCCAAACTAGAAACAACCCAAATGTCAATCAACAGGCAAATGGATAAACAAATGCTGATGCATCCATACCATAGAGTACTTAGCAATAAAAAGGAACTATTGATAAATGCAACAACACGGATGAATCTCAAATTCGTCTGACTGAAAGAAGCCAGACAGAAAAGAGTACCCAGCAGATAATTCCAATTTTATAACATTTTTGAAAATGCAAATTATCTATAGTAACAGAAAGCAGATCGGTGGCTGCTAGGGACCCATCTGGGGAGCCCCTGATAGGATTGATGACAAAGGGCCATGAAGAAACTTTTGGAGGTAACGGTGATGGATTTGTGATAGTGGTGTTGGTTTCATGAGTGTATACATGTGCCCAAACTCACCAAATTATACATTTTAAATATGTTCAATTGATTATACCTCAATATATCTATTTGTGAAACCCAGGGTCTCTAGGCCCATGAAGTGTGCATCTCTGATGTAAGGCTCTCAGCTCCATGGGTGACTCCATCAAGTGTTCTCAATGGCAATTATCCAAATACTTAAAGAGAGCCCAGTGTTAAACTGCCAGTAAAATGCAGATGTCCCACATTTTAGTATAAATATTTCCCTTTCAAACTCCTAGGGAGAAAATAAAGTCTATATATTAAATTACCTTTCAAGTTAATGTCCAAAGGCAAAAAACTCAAAACCAAAATCCAATTCTCTTGCCCTTATAAGGCAAAAGTCCAACTAAATTAAAGTCCCTTCCAGTTTCTTATTTTGTTCACTTACAGCCAGAAATGTTAATGCCTAGATGGATTCCTACAGCAGCTGCAGCCTGTGTGTTTTCCTTGGAAATGGATGTAGCTCATTCAGCTCCTCAAGTTAATATTAATTCAACATCAAGTCTATGGTGTGTCTCAATTTTTAAAAGGTCCAAAGAATAGCACATCCGAAGTAATTATAACACTTGCCTCACACTCACCAGATTTACACAGCAGTTATCCTGGACAAAATTATGTTCCCAGAACCCAGGAGTTGTTACTGTCAAAGACAATTCATAGTACAAACTCTGTAGTAGAAACTCGTGGGTCTGTAGGAAGGAGGGTAACTGGGGATGGCTCCAGCCTCATCATAATGCCAACCAGTTTATGCCAATTGTCAGGGGTCCATGCCCTGCACGCTTCAAATAAATTGGAAGACATTTTTCAGCAAGAAGTTAGATTTATCACCATGCATTTAGCATGGCACACTGTATCTTCTCTCTGGCATTTCAAACAAACACTGATACTATCTTGCAAGGTATAGACTTGCTGTGGTGCGGTCCCAATCACAAGGTGTCATTTGTGGTCCCGATCTTTCCTATCCAGTATAATCAAAATCTCTTTATATTCAGAATTTGCTCTTTTACACTGCATTTTATGACTGGCATGATTTATTTATTTTAACGTCTTTATTGGAGTATAACTAACTGCTTTACAATGGTGTGTTAGTTTCTGCTTTATAACAAAGTGAATCAGCTATATGTACACATATATCCCCATATCTCCTCCCTCGTGTCTCCCCCCTTGTACTTTTTTTTTTTAAGTTTTTTGTTTTTTTAATTAATTAATTAATTTATTTATTTATGGCTGCATTGGGTCTTCGTTTCTGTGCGAGGGCTTTCTCTAGTTGCGGCAAGCAGGGGCCACTCTTCATCGCGGTGCGCGGGCCTCTCACTATCGCGGCCTCTCTTGTTGCGGAGCACAGGCTCCAGACGCGCAGGCTCAGTAGTTGTGGCTCACGGGCCTAGTTGCTCCGCGGCATGTGGGATCTTCCCAGACCAGGGCTCGAACCTGTGTGCCCTGCATTGGCAGGCAGATTCTCAACCCCTGCGCCACCAGGGAAGGCCCCCCCCCCCCCCGCCCCTTGTACTTTTTAAATGCAGAATGCTCAGTAGAGTGGGAGGACTTACCAAAACCTTAATGCAATACTGGGCTGCATCTGTTACCACTTATAAAGGATTGCACTTTACTATGCTATGTTTTACAAGTATTATTGCAGTTCTTTTAATGATGATAACCAAGCCTTTCTCATTTTGCAGTGATTGCAAGGAGGCAGGAGAAGCAGTATTCCAGTACTTTCCTTTGGCTCACAAACCTACCAACAGAGACAACACTGGTAAGGCCCAGTAACAATGTTCTTACATGACAGGGTCCCACAGGATCTGGAAAGCTTAATTCCTGCTGTGACACTGCTGCGTTACCATCATCATTCAAAAAATATTACACTAGCAAGCTATGTACATCCACTTAAGGAAAAGATTATAAGTATCAAACTCTGCTTTATAAAGACCTCACTATAATATGGTGGGGGCTGAAGGTATAAACCTGCTTACAGGTTTCTGGAAAGACCATCCCCCTATAAAATGTACTTAATTCAAAATAAATTAAAAAGTCGAAGGGGAGTCTCTGCCTCCTTCACCATTCCATTACTATGGAATTTCAAAACCGTAATAGTTGATTGCTAAATTTAAACATTTGATTGAAATGATTTGTTGAAAGCTCTGCTCCCTTATTTTCAAAACAAACACTTTATTTCATCTGAATTTCATACGGTATAAAAGTTATTACATGCTTGAATCTGTTGCTCAAATAGCAGGTTCTTTCAGTTCCTTTTTTTTTTGGCCATACCAAGCAGCATTCAGGATCTTAGTTCCCCGACCATGGATAGAACCTGTGGCCCCTGCAGTGGAAGCGTGGAGTCTTAACCACTGGACTGCCAGGGAAGTTCCCTCTTCCAGTTTTTAAGGCCAACCTTCCTTCAGCAGCAAATAAATAAGAAACAAATCATATATAATGCAGAGCATATATAGAAAATTTTCTTTTAGAAAAACAAACATATTTGGACATTTTATATTGAGTATAGCTTAGCAATCCAGTCTGTGTTGACAAATTTAGTTAATTGTTAGGAGGGACAGTACATATACAAAAGAACTCAATAGCCAGCAGATACTTTAACACTTGATTAATCAGGCAACATGTCTGACCTAATTTTTTTCTTGTATTTTTTTTAGAAGATACTCCATTTGTAAATTCAAGTTTGGTTGCCCCTTTTTAGTCTTTTTGTTCAATATTTTGAACACTTCCATTTTCTTCTTTTTGTAGAGCCTTTGAGCTTCTTCTCTCTCTTGTTTTCTCCTCTCAAATTCCTGAAATTATTAACATGTATAATTTTCATTAGTAATAAACAATAGATATTGTTCAATAATTTTGTTGAAATAGCTATCACCATGCAAAAACTTCAGGTTTGTCTTATATTTTGCAAAATGTGAAGTGTTACTCGTAAGTGCAGCAGTGTACCCTCTGCCGCTATGATACATGCTATGCCATAGAATAATGTAAAGTTATTAAACAATTTTAATTATTTGTATACAAATAAAATTAAAGCACAGAAGAAAGAAGGCACATTTATTTAATGGTTTCACATTTAATTAGATCCACTGAAGAGTCAGAAGTGACGTTAGAGGTTATCTAGTCCATGTAACACAAATCATTTCCAGAATATCTGGTATTCTTTTAAATTTGCCATCTGATCCAGATTTAATTCAAGAAGCATTTATTGACTACAAACTATATATATGTAAAATATTGTGCTAGGTATTATGGTTTTGATTATTTAAGAATTATCATGCTCATTTGATTTGCAAAGATAAAGACTCAAATTCATTGGAGTTTAAAGAAAAATAATTTGAAGTTATATAGACCTAAAAATCACTACTTGAAATACAATATTCTTAAATATAAGTTAAAAATTCTTAAATAATGCAATATGTGAACTGTTTTTCAGTTTCCCCTGTAACGCATATAGCCCCCAAATGACACAGCCTTACATTTGTATGGTGACATAATTAACAAAGTGCTTTCATATATGTCACAGCATATTCCATTCTTTTAAAACTTTCTATGCTAGGATTTATCTTCACCTTACGGATAAGGGGCTGATGCTCAATTTTCGCGATTACAAAGATGTAACATTTATATATACATAAAGGAAGTTTTTTTTGAACTAGTAAAATGTTTTACAGTATAATGGTCCATATTTCATCTGGTATACTATTTCCAAAGGTGGCAGGTATCAGAAGGTTGGTTAAAAATATGCATAATCTTAACAAACTATGAAACAAAGGTCCAGTTTTTCCATGGAGAAATGTTTCTGCTTTACCCTAGTCTGCCATCGGTTTAAGAATAATCATACGAATTTTAGATGTTAAACTTCCAGATTTCTTAATTACACAATTTGTAAAGCTAAGACATAAAAGAAATTATATGTCAGCGCCATCTTTGGGGTATTTTTGATTGATGTGCTCTCCTTTTTAAAGTGATAGATTAATATAGCTTCAATATAATAAACAAGAATTATCCACAAATAAAATAATTTTGTTGAAGCTGTGGTTACTTTTGTTCTGCTCATTTGAAAAAGGCTGTTATAATTTTGGGTTTCTGAATGATAACAAAGTGTGGTAACTTTTTGCTAAGTTAATCTAGTAACGTTTTTAATAAGCAAGACCAACTCTTTAATGTAAATTTATGAAAATCATCTACTTTTTTTAAAATTAGTAGTTCTCAAATTTTATTATGCATAATCTCTTGAGGCACTTGTTAAAAAAAATGCAACTATCTGGACCTTACTCTTGAGAAACACTGTCCCAGATGCTCATATTATTAACCTATGAGCAGTACCTTTAAAATCCTATTCTTGACTACTACTATCACCTCTCAAGGGTAATATAAACAGTCAAGGAATCTGAATGTTGAAATTCTCCAGCTCTTCTCAGATTATTCATTTACTCAGTAAATATTTACAGAGGGCATACTATGTGCCCCATATTAAGAAGAAAAGCTTACATATACACTTAGGATGAAGAAACATGAATCTAAATATTTTAAAAGTAGATCTTACTTGTCTCTTAGCAGCACGCTTAGCTTGTATCTGCTCATACTCTTCCTGTGCTTTTTGATTTGATGTTTTCTTTTTATTTTTCTTTGGAATAGTAATGGAACTTTGCAAGATAAATGAAAACAAATCACAAGTATTAAAAATAATATAACCAAAATTATGACACAGTTATGTCAAATAGCACTTGTATAGTCAAATCTCACTAATGCAACTTAAGGGGTGGGGGTGAAGAGAATTTGAAAGAAAGAGGACATTAACTTTATTAGTAAAATGTCCAAATAACATATTAGAAATTTTGTTACAGCTTTCAAGATATAGAAAATAGTAAATGGAAAGTCTTGGAGAAATATTTCAACCAGGGAAAATACAGAAAGCTCTGAAAGATCTGAAAATGTTTAAAAACAGGAAACCACATATGAATGGTAGAAATGACAGACTGAAAAAGGCATTAATTTGAAGGACGTTATGAAGGACCTTGTGGGTGTACATGAACTTTAATCCCAAAGTTCTTTGACCAACTTGTCTCTATTCCATTTTATTTGTTTTTTTAATTGCAACCAAGTCTATGTCCTCTGGGGAAAAAAAAAAATCCAGGTTAATAATAACAGTAGTAGTAGCAGTTAACACTCATGTAGCACTTCCCATGTATCACATGCCTTTTTAAACACCTATATTAATGAACTCATTTAATCTTCACAACATCTGAGATAGGTCTAAGATACCATAGTCTGTAAATAATCCATTCTGGGGTTGTACAACATAGCAGCTATAAATTACATACTTACTATTATTATTTGCATTTTAGAGAAGAGGACATTGGGCACCAACATATTAAAGCCAGCTCCAAAGTCCACGATGTTAAGCACTACACTATAATACCTCTCAAAAATTAGATTTTTTTAAAAAACATACATTAATAACAGGAGTTAACCATGGTCCAAGTAAGTTAAATGTACTTGAGAGGCTGAAATCTAAAACCCAGGTCTCTTAATTCCCATTCCATTACTTCTTCTATTAAGGCTACCTGACTTAATTTATAGTCATTTAAGCTAACATGAAAGCCTCTGTGAAAATATTTTCACATAATTACCTGTGACTTCTAATATGCCTTAAGAAAAATCCCAATTACTACAGAAATTGTTCTGTAATCTCTTTCCTAAAACCCTACTTACATCTACAATGAAGAATTTCAAAAGATGGTAATACATACTTTATTCTTATGCTACCTTGTTCTTCTGCATGAGGCTGCTCAATGCTACAATGTTCTTCAGACAAAGCCTGGTCAATGCTACACTGCTCTTCTGGCAAAGGCTGATCAACTTGTTCTTCTGACAGAGGCTGGTCAACTTGTTCTAACAAAGACTGGTCAGCTTTTCTAAGCTGCTTCCTGAGTCTTTCCTCTTCAGCTAAATAGAGATGTTTCAGATGATCAGGGTACCGATCTGTGAACTGGGATTCCCGTGAGGTTTGAGCCTTCTTTTCCCTCCATATCAACTTCTTGTAATTTTGCTGAATTTTTAGTTTTCTTCGAAATGCAAAGCCTTGTCCTGTTGAAGAATATGTCAGTCATGAATGACTTTCTGAGAAAATAATTTGCATGAAAAATGTAGTTGCTAAATTAAAATTAAAAACTTTTTACATCATCACGTTTAGATGCTAGAATTACATTATGTTTTGCTTTAAAACGTTATTTCAAGAAAACAAGTTTAAGCTAATGGAATAAACAGTATACTGGTCCTTCGCAAAAAGACCAGGCTAACAGTAATTGTGCAGAACTAAAGAATCTCAAAGAAGGAAAAAAGACTACAGTGTTGCACAACTCCAACTTATTGTATTCACAAATCAAACAGATTTCTTAATTCATCTAAAACACTTAACCTAGGTCTTCACTAAATACCTGCGGGAAAAAACCCTCAAATCTATTACCTTACATTAGAGAAAATACTCTACGACTGATTTTCTAAAGTAATTCGGCGCAAACGAGGAAAGACAGTGTACGACTTTCTCAACAGCAATTATCAGAAAACTACTTATTTAAGATTTATACATTCCAAATGGGTTTTAAAAGTACTTACAAACAGCAAGACAAAATGAAAAACACAAACTAAAACGAAGCAAATAAACACAGTAAGAGAAGACTGGAGGGCTCTGGGGTATTTGTCATCAGCAAGAGGGTGGGGCAGTACATTTCCGGCCCCGCCTTCTATCCTTTACCGTAATACATGCACAAATGGACTCATAGATTCTCTCTGCTTACGGTTTCACGGCGAAAATGTAGAGAAAAAGAGTTCTCATTAAAAAATGGGATTAAGTCGAGGAAAATGTTGAAAGATTTAGAGCAACATTGCCTCGCCTTCCCATCCAGAACTGTGAGAAGCCCACGGCTTCAGCAGATTTAAGAACAGATTTCTCTGCCCCAAGTACGGCTCGGTCTGGTTCCTAAATCCTTCCCAGCTTGGGCGGATCGCGTATCCTAAGATTTCGCAGGCCCGAGGACTTGTAAAAGGCTGCCTTCTTACATACATACCCTCGCGAACGCTCCCCGAGAAGGCTTGCGGATGATTAGGTCGCCACGTCCTCCGTTTCATATTCTTATTTCTGAATCCGACCAGTGAAACTCCTTCGCCACGCGTCCCAAATCTCCCTCTCTGCCCCCTTGCTGCATGCCTTACCGGCGCCATGGCACACCAACCGCGGCGCCAGAAAAACACAACTGGCGCGGTAAAAAATACGTCATCAGGCAGAAGCAATCAGCCGCCCACCCACAGTCCAGATCGGAATTCTACTTATCCGGCCTACACTTTCCACTGAGCCCTTGCCTTGCGGTCACGTTTGCGCCACCTACAGCCCGGGAGGGTGGGCGTCATGGCGGCTTCTGGGTCGCTCCCGGTGACCCAGGACCTGTCCACGTTGCGTGCCAAGTTGCAGGGGATGCTGCGGTTCCTGACGGAAGCCCTATCCATTTCCAGTGCACATACGGTGGACTTCTACACGGAGTCCGTGTGGGAGCAGGTGGTCGACTTGCCCCCGGAGACGGTGCTGGCGGCGCTGAGATCGGCGGCGGAGGCGGAGGCGGAGGCGGAGGCCCAGCCCGCGGAGGCGCGCCTCCAGGTGGAAGCCGAGAGCGGATCAGGTGAATGGCTGGTGGGCGGGGCGTTCAGGAAAGCGGAGAGACGTCCCGCCCAGTGAAGGGTGGTGCCCCGTAGCGGAAGTCGAGCGGAAACAGGTACGCGGCGGGGCTGGCACTGGCGGGGCCAGGATGCGCTCTCTGGTAGGGAGCGGAGCCCCTTCTCCGCTTCCTGGCGGCGTGCGGCGGGACGCTCCTCCCGAATCCCCTGTCTTCCATGTGTATTTCCACAGTTTAAAGAGAGCAAGAAACATTGCTAGGACCTTTCTTCATTTAGTAATTCAGCAGTCATTTTCTTAACTGGAGGGGAACAGTGCTTATAGATTGCACGTGGAGCACAGCAGAAGCTAAATCAACACCTAACAATCAAGATCATTTAAAATGGTGATTATGGCCAAGAAGAAAATAAAACCAGTCAACTGTGATAGCGACTGTGTGAGGAGGCTGCTTTCACCTGGTTGGTCATGAGCATGAGAAGGCGCCGGCCTGCAGTGAGCCGCAGGAAGGGATTTCAAGCCCACGGAATCGCGGAGGCCCTGGGCAGGAAAGAGCGGGGCGGGTTGAGGTTCAGATGCCTGAGTGGCTAAAGCCAGGTGCCGGGCAGTGGCAGGTGCGGCCAGGGCAGTAGGCAAAGCCGGATCGTGCGGGGCCCTCTGGGCCTCGGAAGGATACTGGGTTTGAAGTAGGATGAGAAAGCTTTGGGCCATTTAGTCAATATAGTGCCTTAATATACTTTACATTTGAAAAGATAACTGTGAGAGTTATTTGAAGAACAGACTAGTAGGGCAAATCTGAGAGGCCAGTTAGAAGGCCATTTCAGTAATACAAGGAAGAGATGAGACGATTGTGGGCTGGGATGGTAGTAGTGAAGACCGGGAATGTTTGCTATCTCTTTTGAAAGCTGTTTATAAAATATCTACTACTGAAACTTAGATTCTACTAAGGCAAGTACATTTTGGAAGTAGTATGATGAGAAGACACCAGCAGGATCCTGGGATTTCTTCTACTTTGTTTCCAGGCGGTCCCAACCTTGCCCTTGCTAGTGAACTTTATTCACTTGAGCATTCTCTGAAGGCAAAGCACCACTAACGGGCCTTCCTATGATAAATCTTGGTAAATAATGGTTTCTTTAAAGTCACTGTTTATTGTTGGAAACTTAGGCACTTCTTTTTTTGGTCGTTAACACAGTTTATTATTGGCACACTTAACAGTAAAGCATACATAAAATACAGCTGTTTTATAATACACGGAGCCACTGTCTTACACGTATAGAGAAACGCATTAATATGCAAATAGAAAATTAGTTTTTTTATAAAGTTTCACATAAATACACTGGAATTGCTCCCAAAGAAAAGTCCCCATAAAAGAACCAGGTTAGGGCTTTACAAAATATTATACAGGAAATATACCATGAAAAGAAACAACAGTCAACTCAGATACAACAAAAAAAAACACAAAAGAGTTTCAGATTTATTAAACTGCCCACAAAATTAATGGATTACATGGCTTGAAAATATTTGGATCAACAAATTTTACAAACGCCTACATTCTCAAGGAGCCAAGTGCCTTTCTTTACATAAAAATCAGCCTTGGTGTCTTTGATGACAAAAAGACATTTCTTGTTTCAGCACTCAGGCTCGATTGAACCAACTCAGGATCAAGGACCAATTGACATTAGCTCGGCCATAAATTACCCTGCTGGGCCCTCTTAGCTGTTACCCAATGAAAGAAAAGGTGAAGGGGAAAAAAAAAGGTACATTTAAATTACTTTCCAAAAGTGGATTTTTTTCCTTTTCTTTTTTTACTGAAACAAGTAACTCTCAGATGCAAGTCAAAAAGCAGAAAATATTTTACAATATTAAAAAGTCTATCTGTAGTTGGGTTCAGCATAGAATGAGATCCTGAGCAATGAGAGTTTATTGACAATATGGCGTTTGTTGGATGGTTGGGTGGGGCGGGGGGGGGGGGGGGGGAATGAAATTAACAAATGTGGTTAAAACCGAGCCAGGAGAAGCCTAGCTTTTGCTCTTATTTTAATTACGATCACTGCCAGTATCTGTGTTGCCTGTGAAGGCCTCCAGGGAGGGGTCATGGAAGTTTATTTGGACCGATCCTCTCAATTAAAAAAAAGAAAGAAACTCAGATCCCTGCGGTTTAGAAATAGGTATTTGCATGGAAAAGTTTTAATGTCTCTTCCTTTCTCTGCTGTGAGTAAGGATCTGAAATAGTGATTGTAACTCACAGGGGCTATGGACAGTGGATTCTGGAGCTGGTCAGTCTTACTGGGAAGCTTGGGGTGGGGGGTTTTCTGATTTGGTCTCTTGAGTGGTGGGAGGTTCACTGTTCTATGGGCTGCAGTTCCCCAGGGCGGGTGAACTGGTGAAGTCTTCCTCGTCGTCCATGCCGTGGGCTGCATCATACTGCGTGTTTTCTAATCTAGTGATAAGCCTTTCGTCCTCGTCCCCAAACTCACCTCCCATCAGAGTTGGCTCTCCTACCACCATCACATCCTGTAAGGAGGACTGGAAGTGACTCCTTCAGGGCCTCTCAATGCTTCTCCTTAAGTTGGCCAGAAGGGGTCACTGCTGTTGAATGACACAGGTCTCCATCCCTCCCAGGGTTGAGGCTGCAGTTCAGGATCGCTCCTAGCCCAGGTGCCTGACTGGACAGACTCAGGTTGGCAGCTGGCGTCTTCTTCTTGCCGCCTGTGCTGTTGGCAGTGTTCCCAGTGCCGCTGCTGGAGGTGCTGCTGGTGGGATTTTTTCTTTTTGTCTGTTTCGTTGTCGGTTGCCTTGTGGGTTCTGGCGGCGCCACCATCCGCTGCCACTTCTGAAACAAGCAGGTCTTCAGGCAGTCTGGTGGACTGAGGTTGTAAGTTTTATGTCTGGACATCAGTTCCTGCACTGGCTCCAGTATTACACACAACCTGAGGTAGTTGACGGTGAAATCTGTTAGCCCCGTCCTGGTGATGTTTTTGGACAGCTGATCCAGGACCTGAGGACCTTGTGCATGCATGGCAAGAATGCTCCTTGGGACTAACTCTCTGTATTGTCTAATGGTAAAGTGCCATGTTTTTATTCTCATGAGATCATCAAAGGTGAACTCCAAGATCAGTCTGCCTTCCGTACACACCTTGGTAAACATGGGCTTCCCATGCTGGGTGACCATCGCACGCTGGCCTCAGGCCACCGTGATGGATGAGCTGTGGTAGGATTCTTTCGAGTGTTTGAGAATGTAATACAGGTCAGTATTACACACACAGTGCTAAAGTAACGGGGGATGAGGATCCTGCCGGTAGCTGCTAGTGGTGGAGGGTCTCCTGCAGAGGCGGGGGGTGGCTGTGGCTCACCGTGGGGACGGGGACACTGGCAGCAGAAGTTCTGGGAAGTACTCCTGGGCGTGAGCCCTCCCAGAGTCGGCCATTAGCCCCACCAAAGAGCCGGGTAGGCTCCAGTGCTGGGTCACCACTCTCATAATACCTAATACCTATGATAACGTGGCAACTTAAACTCCAAAAGAGTTTAAGATCATGTCTGTCCTGCTGTATTCCAGCACCTAGTAGAATATCTAGCATGCATAATTAAATACTCAATGACTATTTGTTGAATGAGTTAATGAATGACTCATTCTGGCTTCCAAAAGAGTAAAAGAAACTAATTAAATATGAAGCCCAAGACTTTCATATGGGTTTAGCCTAGGCTTCATACAATGGAAGAATTAGATTGTTTACATATCCTAATAATAACAATAATAGGATTAATTGATATTTACTATTTTCCCTGCAGTGTATTGTTTGTTTGCATATTTTCTCTTTTAATATTTACATTAGTCTGGCAAGATGGGTTCTGTTTTCCCCATTTGTGAAATTGCCAGTTGAGGAGGTAATTTACTAGGGGCACAGCTTGTAATGGATATGCAAGCCTGGGTCATCTGACTCCACAGAGTCTGAGGTCTTTACCACTGTGATAAAGGTTTTTCTGGATTATTTAAGATTGAATTACAAAGGGCATTTATTATCAAAACTGATATTTTTATGACCTGGATACATTTCTTATTTTTTGTTTTGTTTTTATTGTTTCCCCTTCAAGAATGTAAGAATTGTTTTGTTCACTGTTGTATCTTTAGTGCCTAGAATGGTGCCTGGTCAGAGTAGGCAGTTGATAAATATTTGACGAATAAATAAATGAATGATGCCACTTATTTGTTCTCTCAGCTAGGAATAAAATACATCTTTTGGGAAACACAACCAATTTTGTGTCAATTCAACAATAATGGAATCTAGACTAGATTATTCACCTTTGAAATGTCTCTAACCCTGCCAAATTTTATATACAAGATATTCAATTGTACAAATGGTCTGCCACCTCCAGTATTAAAAATAATGAATTTTTTATAATGTATGCTTGTAAGGAATATTAATTTTTGTTTACATAAAGATTATGTAAATATGGACATTTTCTCCATTACTATACGAAGTCTATTGTTTGTGTCAGAGAAGAGTATTTTTTGCTCTTTGACCAGATTTGTATCTTATTAAAGAATTGTTAGTTTCTCTATAAGTATAATTTAGCACTTAATTTTTATACTGTTTAGTCAGACAGGGTACAGATTCCAATTCTACCAGCTCTGTGACCTTGGGGAAGTTTGTTCATTCATTCATTCATTCAGGGAACATTTACTTAGTGTCTGCTGTGTGCCAGTACTTTTTTAGGAGCTAGGGAAATAGTAGTAAATAAAGCAAATAATCCATATCTTCATCTTGCTTGCATTCTAGAGGGAATAGAAATATTTTTTTTAAAGTGCCACAGAGAAGAATCAAGTAGCAAAGAGAGGAGTAAATAAGGGGATGGGCAGGAGGAAGATATGTTTGCAATTGTAAATAGGTTGTCCTAGCAAAACTTCATGGAAATAACTCTGGACAAAAAATCTAAATAAGGAGAAAATTGAGTCATGAAGCTATCTGGAGGCAGAGCATTCCAGATAGTGAGAACAGGGAGCGCAGAGGCCCTGATGTGGGAGCAGGCGTGGTGTGTTCAAGGAGCAGCAAGGAGACCTAAATGGATTTCCATTAGGGTCTCACAAGAAGTATGGTTTTCTGCCAGCTTGATATGAGGAGTTACAAATAAACACAGTTCCCAGAGCTGCACTGAGTTAATGCACAGTGTGTGAAAGTACAGTAGCATATGTTTGGCATAATCATTTGGTATTTTATGAGACCAAGTTGTTTCTGAAAATCCTCAGTGTAGCCATTTCAGTAGGTTTCTCTTGCCAGGTCATATTCTGGCCTGGTCAGAGTCCTGAAAGTTTCTTTTCCTCTGTTCATCTAAAAAGAACTAGAGAGAAAACAATCTTAATTCTCCACAATTAAAAAGGAAAGATGGTGAAAATAACTGTATTTTAAGGGCATAAATTATGGGTGTTGTGGTTTGAATTGTGTCCCCCCCCAAATTCATAATTCGAAGCCATAACCCCCAATGTGACTATATTTGGAGATAGTCTTTAAAGAGGTAATTAAGGTTAAAAGAGGTCAAAAGGGTGGTGCCCTAATCCAATAAGAAGAGGAAGAACCGCCAGAAGGGTGCACACGGAGGAAAACTACGTGAGGACCCAGTGAGAAGGCAGTTGTCTGCAAGCCAAGGAGAGGGGCTTCACCGGGAACCAGCTAGCTCTGCCAGCACTTTGATTTTGCGCTTCCAGTTTCCAGACTGTGACAGATTTCTGTTGTATAAGCCACCCAGTCGGTGGCATTTTGTATGGCATCTTGAGCAGACTAACGCAGTGGGCTTTGCAGACTGCCTGGTTCAAGTCCTGGCCTCACCGCTTACTCGTTTGGTTAGCTTGGGCTACAACTCTTTGTGCCTCAGTTCCTCATCCATAAAATGGGGATAATTATAGTACCTACTTGACGGGGCAGTCTGAAAGTTATGTGAGTAAATACATGGTAAGGGTTAAGCGGAATGCCTAACAAAGAGCGGCACTTAACCCATGCATTCACTTGACTAATGTTTACTGAGTGCCTTCTACCTACCAGGCCCCGTTCTGGACCCTACTGTTATGATACTGAACACAATAAAATCCCTGCGTATGTGGAGCCTATGTTTTAGTGAAGGTTGATACCCAGAAAACTGTATACGCGTGCGTGCGCGCACACACACACACACACACACTCGTTTTCCAGGAAGGGAAAGTGAAAAATGGTCTATCTGAGGGAAGAGTGTGTCAGGCCAAGTGAATAGCAGGCACCAAGTGGGAACATGCTGGGTGTGCTGGGAGCCCAGCAGAGCCATCCAGGTGAGATTGATCAGAGATGAGGTTTGAGTGGCGGCCTGAGGCAACGTCATGTGGAACTTGCAGACCATACTGAGGGCTTGGCTTTTACTCTGAGTGGAATGGAATGCTCTTCAAGGACTTCATGAGGGGGTATGCTGTGTGTGATTTATGTCTCAGAGGGATGACTCTGGCTTCTCTGTGGAGAAGGTGAGGGAGGAGGAGGTGAGGGTGGAAGCAGGAGGACAGGATAAGGCTATTAAAATAGTCCAGGGTGGGCTTCAGGTAATGGCTGCTTGAAGAGGTCCGGCAGTTCCTCCAGCAGGTAGCAATGACAAACACTGACCGGATTATTAAAAACTATTGGAAGGTTCTGGAAGGTGACCAAAGCGGGACAGAAATACGAGCAGAGTTTGCTGTTGGAAAACTGCTACTGATTGGGAAGAACTGTGAATTCATGACTTTCTTGCTGGGGGTGCTGCAAATCCCCCTAGATCTGGCAGTGGAAAACGACATTCTTCCCAGCTCAAGATGGCCACGACAGAGTTCAGAGATGAGAGCAGATGGAAATTTAAGGAGCACATTCTGGAAGGAGGGCCACAGAAGGGCTGAGATCTAAGATGTGCGTATAAACTCTGGCTAAAACCCTGGATGAAGTATAGACACACCCACCCCCACCCCCAAACACACACACACGTGTGCACATGTGGGCACGGGAGACTAAGAGAATCCAGCAAAAACACTGACGAAACTAGGGGGATGGTGAACCCTTGAAAGGCAGAGCTCCTGGCAAGATGTGCAGACTTGCTGCACCTTTGACAGAGTATATTCCCCAAGCTGTGTACACAGCTTGGGTGGCAAAAATCGAAAGCCTGATTGAATTTCTGTATCAATGGGCAGAATTCAGGGCTGGCAGAGCAACTGGAAATTTAGGCTGGGGAGCGTTGGAAACAAATGTAACCGCAGAGAGGATGAGCCCCCCAATCTGACTATCAAATCCACCCAAATCTTTATCTGCCTGCTGAACTACACAGGCTCAGGGATACCCTCAGGGGGCAGGCTAATAAATCAGCAACTGAGCAGAGACACCAGCTGCTGCTCGCTGAGGGGGAGATAGATTTCAGTCTGAGGCCAAGCAAGTTCACTTCTTAGTAGAATAACAACAACAAAATCCTTAGGAAAACAAAATAGATCCACTACAATAAATTATCCACAATTCTGCTTTTCAACCAAAAACTACTAGATGTGCAAAGGAGCAGGAAAGTATGACTCATACTCAGGAAACTGATTCCAAGTGAGCCCTGATGCTGGATTTAAGTAGCTGTGTCCAGAGAATTAAAAGAAAGTGTGACCCAAGGGGGGAGAAAATGAGTTAATAGGAGCTGATCCTGATTGGGCTCAGATGTTGGATTTAAGTGGCTATCATAAATATGTTCAAAGAAATAGAAGAAAACAGCCTAAGAATTAAAGGGAAACACAGTATTAATATTAATTATACGACCTCCCTTATGATTGTTTTCATTGGAAGAGTACACACTCATTGACAATTATATTAATGTTACACGTGACCTGTTGCTGATAACACGCTCTCACACAGTTTCTGTGGGGTGGGAATTCAGCAACAGATGAACGGATGGACCTGGCTTAGGGTCTCACGGTTTCACAGTCCACTTGCTGGTGGGGCTGCAGTTGCTGAAGTTGGTTGAGGTTGGGAAACTCGCCTCCACAATATCTCACTCACATAGGGGGGTAGTGGGTGCTGCCTCTTGGCACAGGGCCTCAGTTTCTCACCATGTGAGCCTCTCTGTGGGGCTCCTTTCATGGAAGCCGTTGTGTTTGCACGATGTTCTTGTTTTTTTCTGTGCTCAGTCATGGTTGTGGACTTGGCATGGTCACAGACTTGGTCTGATATTGGTGTACTACTGTAAACGCTTTCATATTTAATAGGGAAGAGTGTGGTCCGTGTGCCAGCGCCAGTTGCACCCCAGCTATAAGCTGCTATCTCTCTGTCACAGCTGATTGTTATTTTTTTCCTTTTTCACAAGTGTATTACCTATCTTACAAAGTTGTAGTAAAGCTGAAAAATGATGTAATATGGCTCCTAACATAGAACTGGGAATACAGCATGGATTCAATAAGTTGTGGCTAATAAATGATGAGGGTTGTGGTAATGATGATGTTGGTGGTGATGGTGTAATTAGGTCTTTCTTTCCTTGGAAAAAATAAATTTTCAAGAACATCTGGAAATGTACGCGCTCCTATAACACCCCATATACTCTCCCGTATCAACACCTGTCATCCTGGTGTCGTTGTCCACTGGCTTGTCCCTATCTGCAACTAGATTATAAACTCTCTAAAAGCAAAAGTACAGTGTTTGCCTTTTTCAGTTTTGTGTTCTTAGCACATTGAACAGTTTCTGGCATATAGATGAGTAAATTATTCTTGAAGAATGAAGTGAAGCATAGATCTATAAAGAATGTTATTGAAGGTACCCGTGCAAATATGGTACTGAACTAGATAGCTGTGGTGTGATTTCTGTCCATATTATGTTTGTCGTCATTGTTTTTGTATGACTCGATCCAACTAATAGGTTTTTTAACTTAATTTGCTATTCTTTTCCTGTGTGAAAATGCAGTACTTCATTCAGTACATTGAAAATTACAGAAAGATACCATGGGAATCTGGGGATAAAATCAAGGCAGGCATCATTTCAGGCTAAAATTTCTGAAAGTTTATCACATATATGGGTGAGATTAACCATCTGCAGAAAAAAGCCAGTAGTGATAGTTTCTAAATACTTTATTGATAAAACAATCTCCTATATCTCATCTCAGGGATTAAGATTTTGTTTTCCCCACTTCAAGGGAACTAGGCTGTGTCCTTAGGAAGTAATGACTACATTTATAAATCTGTAACATTCTCAAGTGAATTATCTTTTGGTCTTCAGGAGTTAATTGGTCTTCATAAGTATAGAAAAATCTTCCAAAAGGCAAAACGGAAGAGATTCTGAGTTAGGATAGCCAAAATATTTTATGAAACCAAAATAGATCATGACTACACAGGCCACTCAAACAGCTACCCAGCTTGATTAAAATTTTCTTTAAGAATATCTGGCTTTATTTGTTCTAGTTGTAATTCTAAAATTAGGAGACAGTGTCTCATCAAATGAATGATATGGGTTATCTCAATGTAAAGTAATAAGTTTATAAAGCCAGCTTCTTATAACTTTGCTTAGACTCAGTTGTGGAAAACCTATTCAGCTCTCAGGAAATCCAGGTTTCTGTGCCTGCAAAGCCATCCTCTGTGACTTTGCCAAAGCCCAGGGCTGCTCTAAGACTCTGCCAGAGCCTCCAGGGCCTCCCTTGACTCTCTTCTTTCAGCTTCTTGAGGCCATATGCTACTTCTCCTGTTTCTTGTTATCGTCACTTACATGATCCTTACCAGGATTGGGTGCTGAATAAATGTTTAGAATTGGTTCCTTTGGTGAGCATCTGCATAATTAATTTACTATCATTTTAATTGAACAACACAGGAAGTTTTTGCCTATGATAGATTATTTTGTTGCGGTTTCTCTTATTTTTATTGCATCTCAATAAATTAAATTGCTTCTTGGCCATTCTAAGTATTTTTTTCTTGCTGGTGGTGATGGTGGTGATTATGGTGCATTGAAATTGTGCTCACATTTAATTTGAAACACATGAAGCCAGAAAGCATGTTGGAAATAGAAAGTGAGAACAACAGAGAAATAATTAGCGTCATCTGTTTTACTCTGTTGTATTTAACTTTTATCCTTTCACTTTCCATATGTATTTTCCTGAACTCTATTTTCCCTTTTTATATTTTTCTGGGTCTTTTTAGCAGCCTTCAAGTGTGGAAATAATTTCACACAACAAAAAGATAGTGGCAACTGTCAGCCCAGTTCCTGGGTTGCTGCTGTAATTATGGGTAAGGGTGACAAAAATGCAAACAAATCTGTGGGAACTCAGGATAATTTGTCATCATATTTTATTTATTTGATATATAGAAAGTGCTTTCCGATTGTTCCTTTTAGATGGGGCCATTTAGAACTTGAATTTATATTCTAGTTTTTAATGGTTACCCACCCCAACTTCTGATTTCCCCCATATCATTCAATTATTAAGAAGTTTAGTAAAACAAAGTTCATGAAGATTCCTCTTATCTATGGCAATTTTTTCCCTCATTCTACTTAAATTATGCTTGTATTTAGCCAATCAGAATAAATGTGAGTGTCTTCTATTTGTTTAGATATTCATTTTATGTTGCTTGGTACTTTAAATTATTTATTTATTTTTGTTAGATGGGCATTATCTAAAAAACTCAGACTAGTAACTTAGACCATCAACAATAAGAGAGGATCTGTTTAGTACTAAAAATACTGGAGAGAAAAGTGTTACCTTTTCAAAGTTAGATTAATTTTAAAACTATGAAATTTATATTAAGAATTAATAGCTATCTACCAATGAATAAAAGAATAACTTTATGTTGTTTTAAATATTTAAAATGATCTCTAGAAGCCAGAGGAAAAATACTTAGCTGAATTGTCTGTTATAATATTAACAACACTGGGTAAAGTAAAAGGTGAGGAAGAGTAAAAGATAGTGATTCTTAATCTCTTAGGTCACAAATCCCATTAAAAGGCTAATTCAAATGAACACTATCATACCTCTTCTTTAAAAAGAGGCATATATGCTCACACATAGATGTAAAAATTTACAGATAGCTTTCCGTGATTCAAAGCTTCTTTAGCTCTTAGACCTCAGGATAAGAACCGCTGGTTGAAAGCATTATTAGTATTACAAAGCTCTTTGACTTCATCTTGCTTTAGACCAGCACTTGTACTCATTCTTCTTTTTTTCCTTGTCGCTTTTTGTTCCTTATTATGATATATATTTTCAAACATTTCTTTAACTAATCTTTATGAAGTTCTGAAACTTCCCTTGTGAGGGGAACTGCATTTCCGATATAGCCGCAGAG
Source organism: Balaenoptera physalus (assembly GCF_965194825.1). Lineage (NCBI taxonomy): Eukaryota > Metazoa > Chordata > Mammalia > Artiodactyla > Balaenopteridae > Balaenoptera > Balaenoptera physalus. The sequence goes on along the minus strand of NC_138892.1, from coordinate 37,418,376 downwards.
TGTTAGACTGGTATCTTTAGGCAATACCAATAACAATTACTGAAAATGAATTCTTCCCTCTTTCTTGATCATTAAAATCAGAATGGCGAATGTAAAGTTTAGGTGGGCATTTTATTTGTTTTTTCTCTATTGCAGTCACCTTAAATAATGGTCCCTAAAGAATAAAATTGATCTGGTTTTTATGAATTTTACACATCATTTACAAAAATTAAACAAGTAAAGAGCAAGATCGGAGCAGGATCTGCTGGAGGTCCGGTAGGAACTAGAGAAAGTGTATATTTAATGCAGATTCCTCTTGCAAGTTCCTTTTACTTGGCATATGATTATAACTGAATTCAGTTGAGTAGAATAGACACACATCTATTTTGTGTTAATGTTGAAATGTAAGTAATGGAGTTTAGAATAAGAATAGCAGATGAAATTAAACTCAAGTTAATGAAATGTACAATGGAAAAAAGTACAATTTTAAGAGACAAGTGTGACTTAATTTTACTCTCTCAAAATCCCTTATTAGTAATTTAATTTTACTTACAATTACTGTTTACCTGGGACAAAAAGTCCTTTATTTTTCCTGCCTCAATAATAAACAAGCTGTGAAGTCTTTTTTTTTATTCTTGAAAGCCTGGAAGCCTAGGCCCAAGTCAATGTGTGTATAGAAAGGAAATACTGGTCTTCTCAGTAAGAGATCAATGGCAGTGTTAGTTACTAAGATACTGCCATCCTTGAGGCACTGTGGGGCAGTGGAGCCTACCCTGGTGTTCAGAAAATGGCAGCTGAAAATCGGAAATGAGATCTCTGTGGTAGGAATAAGAGAAGAACAAAGAGATTGATTTCATAGCACTTACTGCACTGAAATAGGTTCGTTTTTAAAGTATTCTTTACAATTATAAAGCAATTTTTAAAGTTTTCGAATCTAAAATTTATTTTGTATTTTGCTAACAAAATCATATTTGGTTTATTAAATTGAATTTATTTTTCAGACAATATTTACAAATATTTATTTAATTTATTCTTCAGTGCTTCTAATTTTAAATGGAGTTTGAAGTTGTGGAATTTCTAGTAATCTATCTCTTGGTTTTGGTTATTTTCTGAAAATAGAGACTTCTAATATAGGAAATTAAAACACGATAGTAAAGCAGACTTGAAACTATATTAGGTCTTTAAGGCATGGTCAGGATTATAATCTATCTACTGAATTTCACTTCAAATTTAGTAAGAAATATCATTGGTAATAAAATTCTCCCTTGAGCTTTCAAGCTGATTCTAGGACTTGGTGCCCACTGCTAACCACTGGGCTCCCAAACACTGAGAAATTCTTGTTTTCAACCTACTTACACTGTAGAACCCAGTGCTGGCTGTTGGACTTGCACGTTGTGTCTCAAGTTGCAGCTTACCTGTCCCTAGTCATGCTTTCATTCTAACAATGGAGGGCTTGCATCCAACTTCCAGAGCCCAAACTTCCTTTCTCCCAGCAGGCCCCGTGTTTAGAAACTGAGTGTTTATATTGATCATTGTTTCAAGTTCTTCTCTAGTAGCCTATATGGTATTCTGGGCCTGAATATTTGAGTATTTTCTGCCCCACATTCTTCCAACAAAGTCCCAAGTGCTGTGTTAGGACACTCAGTTACTTAATTCGGACTTTGTGCTTTGGGAGTTGCCTACTATATTCTAGGCACTGTTTTAGGATGGGGTGTGTGTGTGTAATTAAATACTTACATGTATATATGTATATGTACATATTTACATATATGCCTATGTGCATATATATGTGTATTCCTTGAAATATTGTGAAGTAGATATTTGCCTCCATTTTATAGATGAAGATATCAAGTCTTAGAGCAGATAAATAGATTGCTCATGGCCACAGAGGGAGAGGCAGTCTGAGAACCAGAATTCAGACCTAGTTCTTGCTCATTCATTTACCCATTCATTCATTGAGTACCTGCTATGACAAGCATCATTCTAGGTTCTCAGGATACAGCAGTAAACAAAAATCTGTGTCCTCTTGCATGTTACTTACTATGTCAGACGGTGTTAAGTGCTATAAAACATTGATACAGGATCAGTGAGGAATGAGGGTTGAGTGAGGTTGCAGTTTTAAATAGGGTTGTCAGAGAAGTTTTCACTGAAATGGTGACATTTGATTAAAGACCTAAAGGAAGTGAGAGAGAGAACCATGAAACTATCTGAGAGAAGATGGTATCAGAGGAAAAAACAAGTGCAAAGACCTGAGTAAGCTCATCCCATGTGGCAATTCAAAAGAATTCTAACTGGGAATTGCTGAGCCCTCTGGAATCCACACTGAACATTCGTTGCCCACATGCCTCGTAAGTGATAAGACACTATATCCCTTAGATGAATCACGAGTTGTTAACAAATTAGCTTTATCAGGTTCAGTTATTACCTTGCACATAGTAGGCATCCCAGAATTGTTTATTTTTTAACAAGTTTATTTTTTATATACCAAGTCAATTTTCTAAACTTGTTTCTTTGTATGATATTTTTATTTTCCTTCAAATTAAACTATGAAAAGGGTTTGTTAGAGTAGTAATACTGTGGTTAGATGTTCCTGTTTTTATATTTAATTTGATTTCTGTAAAAACTTAGTTAAATGTGAAAATGCTTTTGAAATGGTTCTGTGTTCTTTATACATTCAGTGTGACGTTAATATTGGCACAATAAGGATATGCATGTCAATTTTTGTTAATTATATCATTCTTTCTAAGAGCATGGTTTACATGTTGAGATAACATATTTTTTTCATTTCATATGCAGCCATAAATTATGTTGGAGCTTATGCAAAAAGTTTCCTAGCACATAATGGAGTGATATAAATTGACTTATTTTAAAAAGCAACAGTATATATTCTGTTTCTTCCTTAAATAGATTATAGGGTTATGGATATATTTAACCATTCATAAAATTTACTATATCCTATATATAATTTTCATAGTTCAGCAAGACAGCTTTAACTTTTGACTGAAGTCTGCTAGACAAGTATAAAAGATTGAAGCCTAAAGTCAACTGTTGGTAGAAGCCAAAGCCTTAAAATGTATAATTAAACTTGCATTGAATATAAGTAGATTTCCATTTTAGAAAACATGTTCAATTCAGCTCAACCAACACTTACTGAGCATTCTGCTATGGGAGTTTTATTGATAAGGAAAAAAGTCACTATTGCGATAACACTGGTGGTACTAATAGAGTTTGAACCACGGTGGTGATGGGGGGGAGGGGGGGTCCCAAATGAAAGACATTTTTACATTAGGTTTAATGGGCGACTGGATATGTGCATTGAGGGTACAAGGAGCATTTAAGATAATGTAGACTTTTAACTTCAGGACTGGGTGACTGATGACACTATTAAACAGGATAGCAAATAGGAAAAGAAAGGTTTGGCGAGCTTGAGAACTTTCAGTTCACTTTTGGGCCTTTTGAATTGGAGACATCTGTAGGACATGCAGAAATGAGTCCATAACATTACTATGTCCTTGTGAAGATTGTTATTAAGAGGGCACTGTTGACTTCTTCTTGAAATTCTGGACCACAGGACATTTTTAGGGTGTGTGATAATAACAGTAGTGACCTTTGCCCTAACCCCTGTAACACAGTTAAACGTCAGAATTTAGCACGTAATTGTATTTTATCTTATATCACATTCTAAATGTTTTAAATCACTTTTGTCTCACCTTGTGATTGTAAACATTAGGGCTGAGATGAGGTTTTACACTCTTCTAACAGGTTCAGAAGTACTGTTGAAGTCCCTGTAGTGGCCTCAGTGAAAACTACTACCCCAGAATCTTAGAATTTGTTTCTCTCAGTGTACCTGGTGATGCTACAGTAGTAAATGTATTGAGGAATTGCTTTCGTTCATCCCTTCATTGATTCCCTACTTACTGAATACCTAGTATATGCAAGGTATTATTGCCTTACAACTGGGCATGAAGCAGTAGGGATACTTTGTTTCTAGAAATAGATAACTACAACAACATATTATCATAAAAACTTTTAATTTTCAGAGACTTATCAGTTGTTTTAAATGTAGAAATTACTCTTTTAATTTCATGAAATCTTAAAATCGCTTCTGGTAAAGAGGGAGGTGTGGAGGGGAGTGAGGGAAGTGAAAGAATTAAGAAGATAAATGAGTTTGAAACTGTCTTAAGATATTACCATGTATTGATCTCTGCCAGAGGGAATTCTTGTCAGACCTGATTCTGACAGTCAGTCTGCCTAGCACTTTTTTAACTGCTGTCTTTCCTGATTTCATTTGTTACTCACTGCAGTGGCATGTTGATCGAATGTGGGAATTAAGAACAAGGTCTGAGCACGGCCTTGGTTCACATGCCTTGCTACTTAGTGTTTGTGCGAACCTGGCTTAATTGCAGCCTCTCTAAGTTTTGGTTTCTTCCTCTGTAAGTGGGGATATGAGCACGATGTAACTAACTTATAAGTCCGTTCCATTAAATGTCAACTGTTTGGCACAGTGCCTGGCCCATAGTATATGTGCAATAAATATTAGCAATAATAGTGGTGAGATAATTGTGAATCCTAACTGTACTCTGTCTTCCTTAAAGTGCTAGATAATATTCAAGTAAAATACCAGACATTTAGTTTTGAAATTTTATTTATTTTAAATGTCAATATTGTATATTCATTGATTGTTTCTATTTTATTTTTAGCTTTGAAACATTATTATTTATTTCTCTATCTTGAAATTTTCATAATCCAACATGTGTATGTATAACCTTTCTATCTTTCCTTGTACATTGATCTCTGCTGTACAAAAAAAAACAAAAAAATTATAGGGATATACTGATATCATATTTAATAGAATTAACTTCTCCCTTGCCTCTCTGGTGCCTTTGCTCGCTCATGCCCAAATAACCTATCTTGTAAGAAACTTCTGTGGGTGTACAAAAAATAAGAGTAAATAAAGACAGAGCATGTAATAAAGCAGAACAAGTACTTCCAGTAGAGGGAGATATTGGCAAAACAATCAAACCACATAATATGCAGGTGCAATGGGTATCAAATTTAAAAATGAAGCTTTCCCTGTGTAAAAAATTTAACTAATTAAGAATTTAAGTAATAAGTCAGGTAACACTGTGGTTTTTATTTTGCTAGTTGCCAAACCCAAATTCAGTGTGCAAGTATCTGGGAATGCATTATGAGGACTATGGATACTATTACCGTCACCACGGAACTTTTCTCACATACTGTTTCAGAGATAGAAGTAAAGACAAGATCATTGACACCTCTCTCTCTCTCTGAATCTCTAAAAACCGCAAGTAATGGAAGTTATAGGCTGGATCATTTGAAAACAAAGTTACAAAAGCTATATTTTCATAATTCAAAAAGATTTTTTTCACAGAGTTCTAGACTATCTGAATAAACTGGTGTAGCCTTAAATGACATAAGCCAGTGGACTGAATCAGAACACTATCCTTTTTATAAAAGGAAACATTGTTAAAAATTTAATATCTTTGCAGTTTAGACCTCCAGATTTCTGAAATTACTAGGAGGCCTGTAATTAAAAGCAAATTAACAACATTAATTTGGCTTAGATTGGAATTTTCTCAAATATTTTCAGTAGGGTAGTTAAATTGATTTGAAGCTTTAGTTTTCCAACAGAAACATCACATTTCTTTCTGTTGGCAACATTGTCCAATAACTGACTACTATAATAGCCCCTCTGCACTTTGAGATTTACTACTCTTATTCTATCACATGCTAAGAAATTGCTGCCCTGGAACTTGAGGATGTTGAGACTGCCCTTAAACCTGAGAGGCTCACTTAATAGTTGACTGAGTTTTCCCCTCTGTATCATGCCTAAATATTTTGATGTGGATTTTATTACTTTTTGGCTGCATTAGTAAATTCAGTTTGTAAAATGTCGAAAGAACTTTATATAATACACAAAATGTATCTTAAATAAATGCACTATAGTAATCTTGTAGTTTAAATTTCTATTTAATAGATTCAGAAATGGAAGTTATACATCTCTGCTGATTTTCTAGTTAATTAATTTGGTAAACATTACTACCGTCAACTTAATAGATGTTAGCTTTCAAAAGGTACTGTGTTAAACATGTAGTCTTTAGTTATTTAGTTAGCATTCTGCAAGGCTTCTTCAATTTTCTTGCTTTTAATTTTTGCCAGGGAGCATCATTGTTTTTTGTGTTTAAGTAGGTTTCTATAATTTCATAGGTAACTTTGGAGTATCAGCTAGCTAGAATGAACTTCATAGCATATAGTATGATTCTTCTGATAGGACCTAAGTTGTTCCCAGAATTGCACCATGCTTTTGTAAGGTGAACATTTTGAATACTTTATTTAACCACTGGATGTACTTTTTTTAATTATTAAAAATAATTTTCAGTAAATGGACTACTCCATCCAAAGAGTTTCTTTGAACTACTACATACATATCAGAATGCCTTTTTTTAAACCTTCATAAATAAATTAATATGCATTAAAAATGGCTATAGGAAAATGAAACTGAACAAATAAAAAGCAAATCTGTACTGATATGTATCCATTAGAATAGGCAAGATTATGCTACAGTAATAAGCCTAAAAACTCAGTGACTAAAAACAATGAAGGTTACTATTCGTGTATGCCACATGTTCATTGTAGTTTGACAGCAGTGATGCCTTTGTTGTCATCACTTGGGGACTCAGGCTGAGGCAGGTTCTATCTTGACAATTGCAGTCTGGGCAAAGAAAATGTAGTGACTCTTGATATTTTTAAAACTTCTGCCTGAAAATGGCATGGTTCACCTTGGCGAGATGTAACCACATCTGAGTTCAACAGGGTGAATGATCCTCACGCAGAGACGTACACTGGATGTTGCAAACAGTGTGGCAGTTTACTCTTCTAAAGTGAGCTCTCAGCAACTATCAGTAGTTTCTGTATGAAGCTTAGACAATGTCTGGTTTGAAACTGACTATGGGAAGAAAATGAACTGTTTTCACCTAATCATAACCTGATTAGTTTAAGAAGTCGTATTGACAGTGCATTGAACGCATATACACACAGGCCCACACAATTCTACATGGTCCAAATGATGCAGGAACTGTTTTACAGTAACATTTATACCATTGAGAATATTGCTGTTCTACATGCAGTGTGGACAGGGAGTAACGGCATTGGATGGACTGACCTCCTTTAAATTCACAGCTGTACGTCAGCCAGGACCATTCATAAATTTAATGAGTACGTTACAGTTTAGCACGGTTTTAAACTTCTTTCTTTCTTTTTTTTTTTTTTTGGCTTTTAAAAAAACAACAAAAAGGCCAAATTTTAATTTGGAATCTAAGTGTATAATGGTATAGTGTATTAAAGAGAAAACTGGCTGCTACAAATAGCTAATAGTTTAAATAACAAATATAATGGAACCATTAGTGATATTGCCAAAATTCACACCAAAATGAAAATATTATAATTTGTTATAAGATCGGTGATTTTTGTTTTTTAAATCTCCAACAAATTAGCTAGTGATTATTTATTTTGTTGCTAACTATTCTTTTTATCTTGATTTTTTTAGATATTACTGATTTTCCAAAAATATTTTGTGAAACTTCCCAGAAGCTGGTGAGTGTGGAAGCCTTCGCTCTGACTGCTAAATATTATTCTGTACAAAACTTGGGGATATGTACTCCTTTTGAACAGTTGCTTGTAGCCCTTCGTGGAAATCAAAAACAGAGAACTGGTAGGTGTGTTTGTGTGTGTGTATGTATGATTTTTTAGGCATTTAGAAGCAATATATTATTCATATGTGTATATATTTCCAACATGTTCTTAATTTATTGTTAGACCTTGTATCATGAGCCCCGATAGACTGATTTGTTCTAAATGAGTAGGTTTTCTTATGCACCATATTAAACAAAAAACTTAGGTATAGATCTCCACATTTTTTTCCTACATCGCAGTCTAGTTATCAGTCTTTTCCTTTGTAGTTAATTGTTTTATGTTTCAAGGAACATTTTTAATAATGTTATATGAGTCTTTTCATTTTATTAATTCAAATTTGATTCATAGCAGCTAAACTAATAGAGATCTATCATACAGACACCACAATAGGATCTCTGTATTGTTTTCATATTTAATTATAGAAAACATGAGCATCAACTGATGATTCTTATTAAGTTTTGTTTCTTTAGTAGCAGTACTTTAATTTTGTTTTATTTTTGTTCAGATGAAAATGTGAAGCCAGATGAGTTTATGAATTTGAAAAAATCTCATGAAGTTCAGGCAATGTCAGAGCTCATCAGCAGTATTGCTGATTACTGTGGAATAAAGCAGGTAAGAGTATTTGCCTATATATTCATGTGTTAAAATTATTGCCATTTTGGGGGGTATCATTCAAATTTCCTTTTCTACTATCACTGTCTAGCCTTTAAAATGTCATTAAGTAATAGCTGATGTGAGATGTCACATCACGTCTGATCCTTTAAAACTGCTCTCATTTCCCAATATACTGCAATAAAAACAAATTTATACTAAAAATAAGATATGACTATTAATGTTTTGCCACAAATTTCACTCTTTTCAGAGTGGATAGAAGGTATGGTAATTCTCTTTTTCTTATGTTGTAACTCCAGTTTGAGGCAGCATTATGAAGATGGCATTCTGCAAAATTGTTTACCACTAGGTGTTCTCAAGGACCTGGGTTACCATGCTGTGGTCTGGGGCACCTGCCTCATTATTGTAACATAAAGAAACTTGGATTCTTTCATAGTGTCAGAATTATAATGCATTCCTGTTGTAAAAAATAGCCTTTATGAAGGGTAGTAATGTCTGAAAATAGATGTTAAAATAAAATCAGTGATTGCCTCCATTGGCCTATAAAAACAGTAAGTTATTTTTCTTATCCCTACAAGAACATCTATGGGGGTAATGGAGGATTTTTTCCCTTCTTCAGTTTTTATTAGGTGTTAGAATCTTTTCCATGTATTCTTTCAGACTTGTGGAGAGTTTGAGATTGATTAGAAAACGATCACAGCTTGGGCTGGGCATGCAGAACCACTTATGGCAACAGAGATCTCTAGAGTAGGAACTAAAAGGCAAGAGCCAAGGTAATAGTTTTCAGCCTTTTCTCCAGTGTATCATAGCTAAGCAGTACCTGTCAGGATCGGTAACGGGCTCACCGTGACAGTAATACTCACCCGGAGTAAAAAGGGCAAGTACACAGTAAAATTTAACAAACTGCTGCTGTACATAACACATGGATGAATATTAGAAACATAAAAATGAACGGGAAAAATAAGCAATTTACAGAAGACTACGTATTTTATGGTATCGTTTTTTAAAAGCTCTTAAGCAAAATAATGGTATATTCTTAATGCAAAAAATATATGCAAAAAAAAAATTAAAGAAGCAAAGGAATCATAAACAATCATTTGAGAATAGTTGTTACCTCCGGTAGGGGAAGCAGGGAGATGGGATATGGAAAGAAAACAAGTTATATGGACTGGAAATACTAACATTCTAGTTCTTAGGATGGCTGGTGGGTTCACGGGTATAGCAGATGCTACTGGATGCCTTATTCAGATGCTCTTGGGCCTCACCATTTCATGGTGTGCCGGGCTGCTTTCTACCTGTTTCTACATTTCTTTTCCTGTGGGTTTTCTCTGTCTGCTGAAGCATGGCACTGCCTGCATACAAGTTCTGGGGATTAATTCCTCCCTGTGAGCATCCTTGAATTAATGACTAATACACATTGATAAACAAATACATCAACTCCCGGACTTTCCAGGTGGGATGACTGTGAGGTATGTGTTCTACAGTAGCTCTCCAAGTTTCTCAGTGTGATTAACCCAGGTTGCCCTAAAGTGGTATTTTGCTTAAGAACATACCTTTTATTGGGCTGTCTTCCTTTCTCTTTTTTCTCTTCTCTATTTTCCTGTCAGTGTTTTCTTCACTTCCCAAATAAGTCACCTATACTTAAATCTTCGAGGGGTATTTATTATTAGAATGGAAATCCAAGTCCATTCTTCAGAAGATTTTTGTGAGGAGTAAATTATGTATGCATATGGATACATGTGTGTAAGTAAAAGCCCTTTGACATCTGTACATAACAGAAGTCAAAACATTAAAGTGAAATTAACTAAAATTTTCCAGAAATAAAATTAGTTTGTTTTTTTTTTTTGGCTGCGACACACAGCATACAAGATATCTTAGTTGCCTGACCAGGGATTGAACCCACGCCCCCTGCAGTAGAAGCACAGAGTCTTAACCACTATTGTTCTTTATAACTTTACATTGCAACTGCATTTATTCTTTTATTTATATGAAATATTACATAATAAATAACTTTAAATTAATAAAGCAGATTTATTTCTAAAGTGCAGAGAAAAAAAATTTGAAATAGCTTAATGTTTCATGTTAGACCTTCTCTAAGGGAACTTTTTTCATAGTGATGGAGATTGTTTCTAGTGAGTGAAAAAAACCTGTATTAAAGGTTTTTTATTTTTTAAAGAAAAAAACCTGTATTAAAGGTTTTTTCTTTTTTAAAGACTTACAGGGTCTTTCTCTTGAAATTACTTAATAGCAATATTTGATTCTCAAAATAGTTAAGTTTGAAACGTATTACGTGTGTACTATTTTTACTTTTAAAAAGCAGATTTAATAAATGTAGATTTCATGGGGATAGTTGGAAACCCAGATACTAAAATCTTAACTTTACTAGTGACCAAAAAGAACTAGAGAAGAAAAAAAAGCAATTTATTTTTGCCTCAACCACATTGCTCCCTACATGCCAAAAACCTTTGCCTCTCTCATCCCCATTACCAAGTCTTCTTACTTCTTAATTTTTATTTCTAAAATATGTTCACTGATCCACACTTGCATGCATGCGTTCATTTATTAAATATTTCTTTGGCTCCTACCATGTGTCAGGTGCCGTTATAGATGCTGAGGATACAGTAGTAAACAAAACAAAACATATTTTTGCCTTTATGGCATTTATACTCTAATGAGGAGAGATAGATAATAAAATCATTATAAGTATATTTTATTGTATATGTTGATATACTTTAAGGAGAAAAAAAATAAAAAGGAAGTAGCTAATTCAGGGATGGGGGATTAAAGCTTTTGATTAGGAAGAGAGGGGCAAGTAAGACCTCATTGTAAAGATAGCATTTGAGTTAAGATCTCCTTCAAGAGGTAAGAGAGTTATCCATTAGAATATCTGGATGAAAAATTTTTTAGATGGAGGGAATAGCACGTTCAATGGCCCTAAAGCGGGAATATACTTGGTGTATTCTTTTTTTAAAAATTAATTAATTAATTAATTTATTTATTTATGGCTGCATTGGGTCTTCGTTGCTGCATGTGGGCTTTCTCTAGTTGCAGCGAGAGGGGGCTACTCTTGGTTGTGGTGCACGAGCTTCTCTTGTGGAGCACAGGCTCGAGGCGCGCAGGCTTAGTTGCTCCGTGGCATGTGGGATCTTCCCGGACCAGGGCTCGAGCCCGTGGCCCCTGCACTGGCAGGTGGATTCCTAACCACTGTGCCACCAGGGAAGCCCCACTTGTTCTATTCTTGAAAGAGCCAAGAAGCCAGATTAACTCCAGTGGTGAGAGCAAGGACAAAGTAGTAGGAGCTGAGGTTGTGGTGGCAGAAGCAGGTCATGAAGTTGTAGAGTCTTAGAGGCCATTGTGATGATTTGGGCTTTTATCTTGAATGAGATGGGAAGCCGTTGGAGCAACTGGATCAGTCTGACTGCCGTGTTGCGGAGTGTTATGAAGCAGATATTGGGCTGGCCAAAAAGTTTGTTCGGGTTTTGGTAACATGTTATGGAAAAACCCGAATGAACTTTTTGGCCAACCCGATATTTCCATTACCTTTGCACTCTTCGCCATAGTCTTTGTAAACATTCAAGCTGGTTCTTTTCAGAAATTAGCTCATATGTAAGCATGAGCTTCCAGAGTTGAGGCAAAAAGCTCAGTAACAAAGGAGGTTAGTAGCAGGAGATAAGTTTAGGGAAGTGATGAGAGATTTTACTTAGAGGCGTGGTATGATCAGTCTTTGTTTTGTTCTCTTGAGAATAGACTCAAGGAGGGAAGGTGAGAGCAGGGAGATCATTGAGGAGGCCGTTGCAATAACCTAGACTTAGGGTGCAGTTGGTATGAAATACTCTTGGTAAGACTGGATTTTTTCACAATTCAGGTGGAGGGTATGAGAGGAAGAAAGGAGTCTTGTTCTCCACCTGGAAGTATGGAGATACTGTTAACTATGATGGAGAAGATTATGGGAGGGGCAGGTTTTACAGAGACTATCAAGAACTTAGTTTTGAACATGTTAAATTTGAGATGCTTATAAGACATTCAAGTGGAAATGTTAGGTACACTGTTGGATATGAGTATGAAGTTCATGGTAGAATTCCATACTGGAATTATAAATTTGAAAGTCATTAGCTTATAATAGTAGGGAGATCTCCAGGTCAGTCAACAAAATGTAACTCTCCTGTCTGAAGTATAGTACCATACTAATACTAATATTAAGAAATGTAATCACTATGTGTAGCAATATTTCTATGAGAAAGTCTTCTAAGCAGTATTAGGAAACAAGGAAGATACTTCCCACCAGGTATTACACTGGAGACTCCTCTATCTTCAAACCTATAAGATGATCCAGGAAGGAAAAGACCGTTGTGAGTAAGGGGTAAGAGATCAGGATTGTGAAGGTTTTGCCACTCAGATAAGAGAGTTTGAAGGCAAAAATATGTATGATTTATGTAACCTTTAATTGCAGAGTTTACCATTCTCTTGTTAACACTGTATATATTACTGAAAGGCCAATTTGGAGAGGGATAAAAATCAGTTTGGGTCAGTAAGATACAAGTGAGCTGATAGATTTTTCTAGGAAATTTTGCCTATTACTGAAAAGGGTTTCAGATATTATATTGTGAAGACATGATTCTTAGGTTTTCCCCAGCCATCTTGCAACCAGAGGAATTACAAATACGTTGGCCCAAACGCCATATGTGGTTGAGCCTCTGGTTGGTTCAGCTACTCTACTGCCAGATTTCTTAAGTGAGGTGAGTTTTTCTCAGTGATGGAAATTTGATGTTCTGTTACTTGCAGACAAAATTTTCCTCATTCACAAGTGGAATTGTTATATGCAGATCTGGGAACAAACTCAATTACCTCTTGGTAAGAAAACATCTGTATTGGGGGGAACAAATGTCCTGGTGCTTACAAACAACCCATTGGTTGCTAACATTAAGCCTGCCATTGGCATCAGTGAATGTGTTTTTGTAGAAGGAAGGGAATGGAGAGCTTTGCTTTCTCTAGAGATTCAGATATGGGGAAATTGATTAATAGAGTTTCTACTCTATAGCCCTTGTATTCATGAGTATGGTATCTTCAGATAGATTGTAGTTCCTTAGGATCAAGATATATAATGCTTCTGTATTTCCCATAATACCTAACCTAGAGATTAACATTAAAAAGGGGGCATAGGGAATTATTTGTAAGCTAGACACTTATTTAGCAGACATCATTTATTGGAGTTTTACCTATGAATTGCAATTTTGCTTGAATTGAAATTTTTGAGGATTTCATTGATGATATGCATTATTTCAAATATAGGAAATTTTCCTTGAGTGGCTCATATTTATGTCAGGATTTAATTGGTTTTAGGAATTAAAGATTAGATATAATGAGATTAGATAATGATTTCCTATGATAATATTTCTGTAATTGTCCATTTATTTCTTATGAAATGACATGACAATACAGTAAACAATCTTGGTAATTTTATATGTCTTTTATCATTTTTAGTTTTATTGAGGTATAATTTATATATTCACCAATTCTAGGTGTACACTTTGATGCATTTGGTAATTGTATGCAGTTGTTTAGCCACTGTAATAAAAAATATTTCTGTCACCATAAAAAGTTTTCTCATACCCTTTTGCAAGATATTTCCTCCTCCATTCTCAAGGAATTACTGCTCTGCTTGTAGTTTTGACTTTTCTAGAACATCGTATAAGTGGAATCAAATAATATGTAGATGTTTGTGTTTGACTATCCTTTAGCGCATAGTTTTTAGAGTCATCAATATTTTTATGTGCATTGACTCTTTGTTCCTCATTTTTGGGTATAGTATGCTACAGTATGGATATACCACAATTTGTTTTTCAATTCATTGGTTGATGGATATTTGAGTTGTTACCAGTTTTTTTGGCCGCTATGAATTTATTCACATACAAGACTTTGTGGACATGTTTGCATTTCTCTTGGGTAAATAGCCCAGAGTGGGATTTGTAGGTTGTATAGTAAGTGTATGCTTTAACTCTATGTTAAACTGCTGATGTTTTCCAAAGTGACTGTACCATTTTACATTTGTGTATATCTCATTATGATTTTAGTTTGCAGTTCCCAAAAGAGTAGTGATATTGGACATCTTTTTATAGTGGTCATTTGTATATCTTCTTCTGTGAAGTGTGTGTTCAAATGCTCTGCCCATTTTTTAATTGGTGGCTTGTCTTATTATTGAGTTGTTAGAGTTCTTTATATATTCTGGACACAAACCCTTAGTCAGATACATGTTTTGCAAATATTTCTTACCCTTTTTAACTATGTATTTTGAATAGCAAAGGTTTTAATTTTAATGAAGTCCATTTTTCAATTATTTCTTTGTAGTTTATGCTTTTTATGTCCTACGTAAGAAATCTTTTCCCCTCCCAATGTCACAAAGATACGCAGGAATTAAAGATATGCCTGCTTGGCGTATGACATGTAAAAATCTTTTTTTTCCCATACAGACATCCAGTTATACCCACACCATTTGTTGAAAAGACTGTCTTTTCCTTTGAATTACTTTAGTTGTTTTGTCAAAAACCAGTTGACTATATATATAACTGTGGGTCTATTTCTGGACTCTGTTTATTCCATGGATTTATATTTCTATTTTTATACCAGCACTACACTGTTTTGATTACTGTAGTTTTTTTTTTGTTTTTTAAAAAAACAGTTTTCTTTTTTTAATATTATTAATTAATTTATTTATTTATTTATTTTTGGCTGTGTTGGGTCTTCGTTTCTCTGCGAGGGCTTTCTCTAGTTGTGGCGAGCGGGGGCCACTCTTCATCGCGGTGCGCGGGCCTCTCACTGTCGTGGCCTCTCTTGTTGCGGAGCACAGGCTCCAGACGTGCAGGCTCAGTAGTTGTGGCTCACGGGCCTAGTTGCTCCGTGGCATGTGGGATCTTCCCAGACCAGGGCTCGAACCCATGTCCCCTGCATCAGCAGGCAGATTCTCAACCACTGTGCCACCAGGGAAGCCCTGTAGTTTTATATTGATTCCTGAATCAGTGTAAATCCTCAAATTTTTTCTTTTCAAAATCGTTTTGGTTATTCTAGGTACTTTGCCTTCTCATATAAATTGTAATATCTGCTTATGAATTTCTTTTAAAAACCCTGCTGGGATTTTGATTAGGATTGCATTGAATCTATATGTCAGTTTGGGAGAATTGCCATCTTAATATTGAGTCTATTTCATGAATATGGTATATCTTTATTTAGCTCTTTTAAATTTTTCCTATGCAGTGTTTTCTAGTTTTCAGTGTATAGATCATGCATAACCTCTGTTAAATTTATGCCTAGATTTGTATTTTTATGCTATTTTAATTCAGTTGGTTTTAAATTTTATTTTCTAATTGTTCTTTACTACTGTAATGCATATGTTCTGATGGTTCTTTATTCATTTCTAATGAGCTTGTATCTTGACACATTGCTAACTTGACTTACTAGTTCTTTTAACTTTTGTATGCATTCCTTAGAATTCTCTGCGGATACAATCATGTCATCTATGAAGAAAGACAATTTTACTTTCAATATTTATGTCTTTTACATCTTTTCCTTGACTTATTATTACACTGCTTAGAACTTCTCTTAAAATGTTGAATAAAAATGATGAGAGTTGTTGGTTTTTAATAGTAATCAAAAATTAAAATTAAAAAAAGCATAACAGGTTGTATAAATTATACATTCCTTTACTTGCTTTTCAAAAAAATATCGCGAATGCTTTCAGTTACCATCTGACTAAAATCCTTTTAATTCATTCTGGTTTTCTTTAGATAATTGACCTGGGTTCTGGAAAAGGCTACCTAAGCTCCTTTTTGTCCTTAAAGTATGGCTTAAAAGTTTATGGAATTGATTCCTCAAATACCAATACTCATGGAGCTGAGGAGAGAAACAGGAAACTGAAGAAACATTGGAAAGTCTATCGTAGGCGGTCAAAATTAGATGTCAATGGACTGGCATTACAAATGGCAAAAGAAAGGAAAGTGCAAGATGAAATTAAATTTAAAGCTGATATTGAGGGAGTATGTAACAGCAGTACTGCAAATCAAGAAAAGATGTCGACCTCGGACTTTCTGCCAGATTTTTCAGCCTCTGTAATTTCTAACATCAGAAAACAAATGGAAAACCTACATGTTTATTCACATCGAGAAGAAAATTTGTGTTTTGAAAATGCCTTTTCTCTTAGGGACCTTTTGCCTATTAATGCCATAGAACCTACTTCTTCATCCCATATACCCAAGAGAAAAATGTCTGAAACAAATAAAGAGAGAAGAAAAATGACGTCAAAGTCAAATGAATCCAATATATATTCACCTTTAACATCTTTTATCACTGCTGATTCAGAACTACATGATATTATTAAAGATCTGGAGGTAATTTTATTTTTTTAATTCCTTAATTTCATTTATATATAAAGGCTTTAAGACATAGAATTAAGTTTTAATGATAGCTTACTTAACCTGCATATCTTATTTGATTACATTAATATAAAGGACCAAGAAAATAAAATTATATTCAGGCTTTCATGATTTCCACAGCTATCAAAATCTGACAATCTGACAATTATGATTTTCCAGAAGGGAGTACCCTCCACTCATTTGTAAGCCTAAATTAGACAGAAGTGCCAATACTAAATCTAGTCAGCTAAGTTCTCGTTATGCAATTTATGAGTTGTTAAAATTCCAATCCAAGAAAGCTCTTACATTTTATTTAAATTTGAAGTAAAGATGTACCTAGGGCAATATTATGTTTAATGTTAGCCTTGGTAACCAAATTTGCAATTTTCTTGAGCAAGACCAACTTCTGAGTATTCTTAAAAAATTTGAACTTTTTCTAAACTACAAGTATGTCAAGTTATGCAGAGATAATATATCTTAAAGGCAACATTGTATGTGAAAACAGTATTGTAGAGGAGTTTTTAGAAATCATTTGGCCTGACTCATTGTTTTAAAAAAATGGGGTAGCCTTTGATGTTATAATATTCTACTCTTGTTAAATTTTTTGAAAATTCTTCCCTAAAGAATGAATAAACAAAAGATACCAGAATTCTTTATAAATTTAAATCCTTGTTTGGTAGCTAACCAGTGTTTTGTTACTTTGTCATTTTAGAATGGGGAATTTTTCTTTTTCCCAGATATTTCAGGATTTCACTAATTATGGGAAACCGGTTAATCCTCAT
Source organism: Balaenoptera physalus (assembly GCF_965194825.1). NCBI lineage: Eukaryota > Metazoa > Chordata > Mammalia > Artiodactyla > Balaenopteridae > Balaenoptera > Balaenoptera physalus. Next base: position 37,400,888 of record NC_138892.1, on the reverse strand, counting down.
TAATTGTTTTTCCAATATATAAAATCAGTAATTAGGTTATAGCTTAACCTTCTGTTAGGGTTAAACAACCCCAATTACTTTAACGTGACTTAAAAATGTATACATTTTTAGGGCTTATTATCATATATTTATGTTTTTAAAAGTCTTCTGGAAAATATATGATCAAAACTGTATGCAGACTTTTATAAGAATTTGACTTATAAAAGATATGCTGGAAGATTGTTTCTTGGGTCCTTAGTTAAGTAGCAATTTAATAACCAGAGTTAACCAATACCTCCCATCTCCTCCCCTCCCCACCCTACAGCACACACATACAATACTTAAATATTTTACTGTTAGGATAATATGCTGATTACGTATTTTTGTTTGCCACCTGCTGGTATTTTTAACTAACCTTGTGTAATGAATACACTGAAAAATGAGATTAAATATCTTGGTATTATCTTTAGGGAGAACTAGCCTAAAAGAGAGAAATTTATGTCTCTGTTATCTACCCTTAATTAACAATAAGCCCTTTCTCTCTGAATTCCTTTTTATTTATAACATTATAATGTCTAAATAAAACCTACCCAAACTATGTAATCATTGAGAAAAGCAAAATAGTTGCACAACACTCCAGAAATTGTGCTTTGAAGAGAATGTTGGTTGAAGCAACAGAATGTTCTATCAGGTTGAAGCAACTTACAGGTACAATTATTTTCTTTAGAAAGGTAACACTTCAGTCCTGTCTATGTCTACATCATATGGGCTAAAATCACATTTTTGGTAAAATAACTTAAGTGAAAAAATTGTATTTGTTCTGAAGATAGTTATACAAATATACTTGATTCACATCTTAATGTCCATTATTTTGAATTTATAACATGATGATGATGATGTAAGAATAGAAGACATTTACTGAATTTTATTGGATGCCAGAGATTGTACTAAGTCATTTACCAGTATTAACTTATTAAAGTCTTGCAATAACCCATTGAGGTGAGATACTATTATTAGCCTCATTATACAGAAGAGGAAACTAAGGAACTGAAGAGTTAAAACAAACAAACGGTATATTGATCAAGATTCTGTGAGTGCATGCCTATGCACCCATTCTGTATGTGTATACATCTAAATTACGCTTTGGATAATTAGGAGAACATTATCCAAATTCTATCCAAAAATAAAATTTTTACATAAAATTCATGTTATAAAATTTAGAACAAAAATTTTGTATTGAATTTAATCTTGTCATATTTGATGCAGTGAACGAACTAAGTAAACTTTTGGTGTTGGAGTAGAAATGCCGACTTAGCAACACTTAATTTTATTTTTTATGACAATGTTTTATAAGTTTCGATGGGTATGGGTGAAGAAGTGAATTTTAAAAATTGACTAGTAAGGTATTAATGTGTCTCAAATCATAAGTTTGTCCTAGTAGGGCAGGCTACGTTGTATTGATCCAACGTTAATTTGAGTAGTCGTTAAGCAAATATTAGTTGTAAAAGAAACCAGAGAAAATTCAAATGAGTAACCAAAAACACTAGAAAATCAACTGAAAGTTATGTCAGTTTTGGTAAAAGATCAGTCATTTTGCCTTTAAAGGCAATAGTTATTTGTTATGAAAATAAAAGACATACAATACTTTCTAGGTAAAATTTCATCATTTTAAAAAGCTCTACATCTTCTAATAAACATTTAAATGTTTTTTAACCCTCCTTTTAATTTCCAAAATTTATTTTTCCTTCTCATTTTTTTTTATTTTCATTTTTTGAGGATTGTTTGATGGTAGGTCTGCATACTTGTGGTGATCTTGCTCCAAATACTCTGCGAATATTTACTTCCAAGTCTGAAATCAAGGGAGTTTGCAGTGTGGGTTGTTGCTACCACCTCTTATCTGAAGAGTTTGAAAACCCACATAAAGGTACAAGTTCTTCATATCCCATAATTTTATTTATTTGAGCATAATGGCTGCTTTGTATCGCTCCTTTTTTTGTTGTTGACATTATTGTCACTTTGAATTAACATTTGAGATAATATCTGATGTTCTTGCAATTTTAGAAATGTTACATCAAATGAAATTTGATGAACTATCACTTGCATTGTATTTTATTATAGATTTTTTAGTCATAGTATGGTCTTAATGAATGCCGAAAACTGCAAATATGTGAAATATTTGTGTGGTGTATTTTTAGAGAACTTCTGTTTAAAAATATTTGTAAGATATACATTTACTAAGGTAGTAAAGCTAAGTTTTTTTGTCATAAATATAGAATGGGCAAGGTTTGTTTTCATTTCCAAAGCCTTCTCAACTTTGTAACAAATATTGATATTTGTCCCCTCAAAAAGTTTCTTACAGTAGTTTGAAGGGTCAAAATACTATGATTTTAAAAAGCTGGAAAACTGTGCAATTGTATTAAAATAATAGTATTCAAACTGTGCTCCCTGGGCTGAGAAGGTGCCTGAGGGGCAAAGTACAGAGTACGTTGACAGGACTGAAAACACCTACAACCCTTCCTCCAGAGCAGCTCCTGAAATTCCTCTCTTTGATCCATTTTATATGTTATTTCTCTTATTAGACACATGGTTTCAAAACCACTGGTTCAGGTTAGATGGTTATTTAGATGGTTATCTATTAATATTAGCAGTTCTCTTTTCTGTTAGTTTAGTGAAGTGTTTATCAACATCCAGTGTCCCTTGGTAAGAATTTTTAGGTCAGGAAGTTGTGTGAATATAGATGGTATTGCTTACTCTTTTTCTCAATTTTAAAACCCAGATGACTGTAAAAATTTGATTATTTGTCATTTAGTCATTTCCAACAGGTAAAAATTATGATGGTATGATTCTACTGAAAATTGCCTGGGTGAAACAGGTCATCCTTAAAACTGGCAAAGGTTTTTGGGGAAAAGAGTCAATTGAATTTGAATTTTTTATGTCAGGGTTCTAAAAAGTATCTTTTAGGAAAAGTACACAGAAGTAAAATTGTCAATATATAGAGATACACAGAGTGAGAGAAAGAAAGCAAATTGGCAAAAAGTTAACAATTAAACAATTTAAACAATTAAACAAAGTTTAATTTAAATGAAGAATATGTGTTTGTCATGCCATTATTTCCAACTTTTCTCTGAGTAAAAAAATTTTCAAGATAAAAATTGGGGGGGAAAGTGAACCTAAAAAATTATTTATTCTAAAGTATATACCCAAATATTTACATTACTTTATAGCTCTTTTTGTGCATCTTTCCTAAAAGAAATGAAAAAAAAAAAAACCTTTAATACAATCACAGTTTTACAGCTTTTAAAATATTAAATGCAAACTGTTTTCCTGGATCAGCAAGCATAAAATTTTAGGTAGGGAAGTTTTTGTTCTTAGTTCAAGAGCTTCCTGTTCTATAGGTACAATGAAATGGGTTTTTTTAATAATTGGCTTAGTTCAGGGTAGGTGTAACCACTTGGTGTGTCTTTCAATTCAGAGATACTGTCTCACAGTGTGAGATCTTTAATTTCAGTTGCCCGCTTCCTTCTTTCACTTTATCATCATGCCCCGCCAAATGCCTTCCCCTTCCAAAGGGCCTCCCTCTCCTCTTTAGGTGACACATCTTAAGACTGCCATCTCTGGTCAGGCTGGACCCTTGCAGCCATTGCTCAGTATCGTCAGGTCTCAGACCTAATGTCTGTACTTTACACCATGAGTGGCATCCTCTCTTTTGGCAGCGCGCTCTGTTCTCTGTCACACACATTTTTCTACATCTGACTCTCCTTCTGGAGTGATCCCCAGAGCTGGTTCTGCTGGTTTGAGATGTTTATTTCTTCACTTACACTTAAATCAAAATACGTAGTGTACATGTGGCTTATGAGTAATTTTATCTATCCTCTGTCTGGTTTTTGTTGAGTATGTAAAGAAATTCAGATTTAAGTGGCTATCGTTATTTTATGACAACCAGGAAGTGTCTCTGGTACATTTTTCATCTGATGTCTGGTTCTTCAGTTCTGTTCTGTAAGGGGGTTGGCAGAAGCTACTTGCCAGGATAGGAAAAAAATGAAGAGAGTGACCAGTTGCTCCTGTGCCTGTCCATTTTATGTCAGTCTTTAGGTACCTTTTTTTTCTTTTATTTTCCCTAGTCAAATAGTTGTTTAATCTTCTTAATTATACTTATTTATAATGTGCTTTAATAAAGTGTAAACAAACGTAAGGGAAGATATATATTTTTAGAGCTAAATAAAAAGATTAGAGAGAGACCTTTGGGTTATGAGACCACTTTAGTTACCTTTTCTAACACACTATTGCATTAAATTGTTTAGAAGTATTTACTGACCAGGTATTCAGACTGAAATGAGAAATATCTCTGAACAAGGCATGTTCGGTAGAGAGGCCTTTGCGCAATCTGAAGGAAGAAGAAAGATTAGTGCATCCACATCTTCAGCCTCTCCCACTTCGTTTCTGCCATGGAAAGATTTGATAGATTTATGAGTAGAGTGTAGACACTAGTTTTTATTCACTTTTGTATCTTCAGAACTAAGCACATTGCCTCAAACATGGTTCATGTTGATCAATGTTTGTACAATGTGTGTTGAATAGATAATCCAGTGGCAGTTGCCTTTGTTCACTGCATCGATAGGATGACTTTGGGCCTAGAACTCAGGCAAGAAAAAGTGTTGGAAAGGTTTGTTAATGACAGTGAGTGGCAGCTGCAAACTCTCATCTTCCCTTCTTACAGGCAGAGTTAATTCATGGAAAGGCCTTCCTGTCAAAAATATCTTAACCATTGAGAATCATTGAGATGATCAGGTAAACAATACTAAGCTTAAGTGGTTAAAGCTAATAGTAATACCTTAATGTTATTTGATTTCCTCATAAATACCTGAAAAGAACAGAGAGTGGGAGCCTTGCTTGTCAGAAAAGCAAAGAATAAGCAGGAAGAAACAGGACTGAGTGATATGATGAATTAGGTGAAGATGTATGCAATGTGAGTACCTTCAAATACTGTGGAAAGAAAGAGTTGGAAAGCCAAGAGATAGGAGAAAAATAAGTGGTAGGAATAACAAAAGCAACCTTGGTTCATGTTGCAGTTTTGCCTAGCTTTGGACTGCCACATTTTCTCATCTCAAAAACCAGATGGCAAAAGTCACTCCCTTCTCTCTTTCCCACACCCCTATTTCCATTTTCCTTGCCTTATCTTGGCTATAGTAAAAGGAGAGAAGATATGAACCCTCTCCTGCAATGTTTATAACAGTGTTTCTCAACTCTGGCTGGCCAGTTGGATCGTATATGACAGTTTCGGTGTCTAGATGCCTGGGACCCACTTCTGACCTTCTAATGTATAATCTCTAAGGCTGGGATTTGAATATAAGTATTTTTAAGAAGCACTATAGGTAATTCTGATGAACAGCATCGTTGAAAACAAGTGTTTGTTATGGTTCCTAAGAAGACAGAATTTTAGAAGATGTTCTGTAGAAATATATTCAAGGTTATTTGTAGTTATTTTAACCTCTCCCATGCAGAGACTTAGGTGGACTCTACTCATGTGCTCGTTTGCATATCCAAACCAAAGGCTGAACCCAGAAGGGTCCAGAAGGGTATATCAGAGTCTAGAGTGCAAAGTAATTAACCGCCCCCCCAAAAGCCCTTGAAGCATAGAACTCAGAGTGAAAACCTGGGGAAACCAAACATAGAGGGCATAAATGCACAATAAAGTTAAGGGTTAGAAACTAGACAAAATCAAGGGGAAAAATGTAGAACAAGAAAAGAATGTCCAAGATAATTATTATGAGCACCATTAGAATTTTGATAGCTTAACTTTACTGATGAGCAGTGATGTCTGTGTGTGTGTGAAGGCAGACAACAGCAAGCAGTTTGTTCTTGTCTATTTAGCAGTGACTGTTCGCAAAGATAGAATATGGATGTGGTCTTACTTTGTATATACAGCATATGCTATATAGTCCTAGTATTCCTTACTAAAATAGAAATCCACCACTGTACAGTTTGATCATTCTATTAAAATAACTAACTTATAGGGCAAGGTGTTCGCATGGACAAGGTTAGAGTATTTCCTGTCATATGTCTAGGACTAGGTTCCATGGAGGTATATTTCTGAATAATCAAGTATGTCATGTGTCTCTCTCTTCATATCTTACACACTTGCCTCTAACCCTCAGTTTGTTTGCACAGCTGTTTTTAAGTTTGGATTGGGGCAGTGTTGCCCTTTGGGATGTACATTTGGGTTATTAATAGTCCAACATAGTACAGTAGAAAAGTCTGGTATGTACACTGCAACTCTTTATGATGATGTGTACTATGTAAACAATATGTGTTTTACATGAATATGTTTACCAAGTATGCAGTGGTAGACCATAGAGGTGGTCTGTCATGAATGTTAATTTTCAAAAATACCTCAAAACTCTCTGAGCAATTATGAATACCAAAGTTCTACCATATGTTTTAAAAACTGCTTTAAATATTTATACATTATAAGCCAGTAGTTCCTAGGAGAACACGAAATACCAGAAACAGTATTATTTATTGCAGTGCTTTATAGAACATATATGTTTTCCCAAGCTTGATTTGTTTCAGTGTTTTGTCTTAATATTGATTATCATTATCATAATTAATTTGAAATATTGATATTATTTCTTCCCCCTGAAGTTGGAGAGAGAACTTCTTTTGGTTGTTTTTCCCATAAAGGTAGAAACATGCTGAGGAAACACTACTGGTTACCTATCCAGACCACATCTCTCTTCTTCCTTGCTAACTGAACTATGATTTTGTTCAAGCATCAGTTATTAGGAAGATTGAGCCCTGCTATAGCCTCAGAAATATGTGACTCTCAATCTAAATTAGTTATGGTAATTCCATTTATTTAGGAAAGGATATGAGACACAGTTCTTATCAATGAGGAGCATATCTACTAGAGAGTTTCCTAGGAAATTTTTTTTTTTCTGTTAAAAGTGAACACAAGACAGAAGCAGCACTTTTTTTCTGCCTCTGGACTTTATCATCTGTATGTGTTTTTTCAGCCTAACGTATCAACCTGCTAGGTATTCTGTCAGAAATTGATGTTAGTGCTATAACTGAGTCATTCAGGCCCGGTCTGAAGAATGAATGGTAATTTTCTTTTCCTGTATGTTTATATGATCATATCTGAGGCCTAGGAGTGTAGCATGAGTAGAGAAAGAGTTGGGATCCTAGAAAGTCAGATCAGGTGGTTTCATAGAGCTTATTGAGTGGCCTTAATAGGAGCTCCTTCTAGAAGCAGCCCTTGTCTGGGCAGAGGCTTGTGCTTGGTCTCTCCCTACCTCTTCCCAGCCCAATGTCAGGGAGTCTGCTAATATCGTAGTGCCTCCAAATACTGCAGATCTGCAGAGTCAAATATAAGTGGTGTAACCCTTGAAAGCCTTGGGCCTACCTTCATGTTTACCCCAGCCTTAATGTTTTACCCGGAAATTAAGGTGATCCTCCCTAGAGCCCTCCATCTCCTTTTGTTTTTTTAACCAAAGGAGGGCTGTAGATCATCTTGTAGCGGCATCTTTCAATCTGGTCCTGCCATTTCTGTATCAAATAGAAATTTGTTAAGGAGATATGATACCTTTCTTACTGTAAGTTGTTTCTCAATTTATGTCACCAGTAGGAATTTTAAGGAAGGAGGCTAGATTCTTACATAGTCATCTTCAATGTCTTTTAGAATTAACAATTGGTTTCACTGCTTTAAATGTAGAGGTACTTCACCTGGAAAGGTATCTGGATGTTGAAGGAAAATACTTTGAGCATATTATTTGAAAATGTAACATACTGTTTAAAAGTAAGTGTATCTTATATTTTGAGATCTTTTGGATATTCAGTATACGCTGTTAAAAACTCCTAAGGTAGTATTAGCTAGTTAGTATCAGCATTACACCATGTACTGTAGCTACAGAAAGGTATGACTAATTTCTTAGTCAAGTAAATAGCAGTGAATTAATCTCATCATTGCAGCAATGCACACAATTGCTGTCTTTTCAGTAAAGATTTAACAGTATTTTCTATCTCATATAATATGTATTTTATTAAACAAATCTGTTTGTTTGCTTTCATCTTTTAATGCTAGAAGTTTGGAGGATGTAGAGGAATAAAGTGTGGTTTCTTTTTTCAAAAGAGCATGTACTTTACTTCCATTTCCAGCCGTATATGATTTTTCTGAGGAACTCTCCTTCTATAGTTCAGCTAGACCCTGCCTAAATTAGAAAATGTATTTTTTTAAGCATTGCTGACTCTACAAAAATAAGGGAAATCTCCATGGATCAAGAAAAATCAAAACCAAAAAATTAAAAGGAGAGAAGGGGAAGAGAGAGGAACAGGAGTTGAAACTATAGCAGGGAACTGTGAGCCATAAGATAGCAGATGGTGTTGTCTTGAGGCAAATGCTGGTCCCATTGGGATCTAGAGGCTAATGTTGGGCCCTCCTACATGTTGGGGGAGCTGGACCTGAAAAGCTCATACTAAGCCATGACCTTGAATGAGACAAGGCAGTCTTCCGTCAGTCCCATGCCGAAGCAAATTCAAATCTTTGTGGGGGAATACTTCCCAAGTTCTGGCCCTTGGAATTTCTACTGATTAAAATCTACCAAATGTAAGCTCAGAACTTAAAAAAAAAAAAAAAGCTAAATCACCAAATCTGTCTGGCTAGGTATCCTGCCTGCCCCTCACCCCATTCAACTAAAAATACTGAATGTAATTAAATTTCATTTCTTAAAAGCATTGAAGTACTGGAAAGATACATAGTATTTATCAGGTCAATATAGAGGAGAAGGTAGGAGCCCACAAAGATGATGGAAATGCTGAAGCTACTAATGGTATTTGTATACCATGGCAAACTTGAGCTTTGGTTTCAAAGCCCTGCAAGGAGTGGGTTACAGATGATAAAACTTGCACTTAGGCAAACACAGAGAGGAGTCCCATAGGACAAACTCTCGTAAGTTGAGACCACAAGGATAAGGACTAAAGTTAGAGCAGCTGTAGTAGAAATAGAGTAGATTGAAACATTTAAGATTATGTAGAGAAGTAGAGATAAAGGAGAAGGATTGTCAAGGACTATTATCAGATTTCTGTTCCAAGCCACTGGGTAGGTGATGGTACAGCTTACATGATGGGAAAAACTAAGGAAGGACCAAGTTTCAGGGCAAAGTTTTGAACATGCTTAATAATTTGAGATTGCTTTATATATGAGTGATCATATTTTGGGAAAGTTTTATAAATACAGACATCTAAATACATGGAAATGCAACTGTTGTAGCATAATCACATAGGATTTATTTTTCTCTTATTTTCCAGAAAATCTGTAAGGTAGTAGCTGACATTGGTTCATATGGTTCAAGGGTGTGAGGGCCAAGGTCTCTGCAGTTTTATTGGCCTTTCACTATGGTTACATAATGGCTGCTGCTGCTCCAGCCATTGTAGTTCAAATGGAAAGAAATATGAAGATGGAAGAACTTTTCCCATGTGAGACAGCATCCTTTAAAGAACTTCCCTGGAAATTCTACCCAACAACTTCCTCTCCTCCATAGGCCATCTCTAGAAGGCTGGGAAATGTAACCTCCTAGATGGGCACACTGCAGCTCCAAATGAAATCAAGATTCTGTGAGTAACGAAGAAGGAGAAACTGGATATTGGTAGGCATTTAGCATTGTCTGCCTCTGTATGTGTGTGTGTGTGTGTGTGTGTGTGTGTGTGTGTGTATATAGACACACATGTGTAATATTAATACATGAATAGGTCCCTGGCAAGGGGAGAGTGATAAGGAGTGTGGGTAATATAACAGTATGTACATGTAACAGAATGTAATCATATCCATTGTCCTCTTCTTTCTTTTAATAATATAACTCCTCTAAGTTTTAGTAGAGCAAACATCACCCAGACACACAGCTAGAGTCCCTATCTCCCATGGGAGAAAATTCAAGCCAGTAGAATGTGAGTCAGATAATGTGTGCAATTTATTTAAAAGGGAACTGCTTGCCCCCCTTTTTTTTTTTTTTCGCTCTTCCTACTGGCTAAGGAATAACAATCACCTTGATACTAAAGTTGGTAGCTAACTCTTTAAGGATGGCAGAGCATCCTGACCCATATGGGTCTCTGGATAACATGCTCTATACTGCCTGCCTCTCTCTGTACTATGACAAGAGAAAAAGATTTCTATCTTATTTAAAGACCTACGTTCTGAGCTCTTTTGTGGTACCCTATCTAGTACAGGTGGATCTAAGGTCTTGTTCTGAATGCCTCTCCTTTGGTGAAACTTTTACCTTGAGACTGTAACTGTTATGCACTATGAATATACAACAAGCCGACAATAATAGCAGCAACAAAGAGTAACAAATTTTATATATATGAATATATACGATTTATAAGTGATTTCTTAGAGGTAAGAAAAAAAGAGACTATGATAAGTGTTAAAAGAGCTATTCCAGCCGGAAGGTAAAAATTATTTCCTGTTAGGAAATCAGGAAGAGCTTTGTGAAGATAGTAACTTTTGAATTGAGCTTTGTGGGGTAGGATTTAGGTAGACAAAAATGTGGAGAGGAGCATTCCAAGTATTAGGAACAAGGTGGGTTAAGGCACGGCAGGGCACTCATTGGAGATGGATGAATATTCTAGGTGATAACCTGATTCATATAAAGTACAGAAGTGTGATATGAGGTGGAAAAGAAAAGCAGGAGTCAGTTCAAAAGGGCCAAAAGTCCATTTTGGAAATGAGAATTTTGAGCAGAACAATAACATGACCAAAAGCAGAAGTTGTTAAGGCCTGTGATTTTTCAATCATGAGATTCACTGGGACCCTAGCAGTGGAACAGTGGGGAAACCTGAAATCGTGGGACCAAGGCTAGGAGAACTAATGCAAGAGAAGCATTCACCCCAAAGGAGGTAGCTAGCTGCTGACACTGGTATTCAAAAGGCAAACTCCAGTCAGATATGAGCTGACATCTGTTATCAAAGGGTCTTACTGGAAAATTGGAGCACACGCAGCAGGTGTTTCTGATCAGATGTAAAACTACACATGATGGTTAATAAATACTATGGCAAGGGCTTTCTCTGGCTCTCCCAGTATATTGACTGACGTTTGGACAGTGAAAATGAAAGAGTTCTACTTAAAAAAAAAAAAAGAGGATTTACTATGAGTGAAGCACTATTTCAAATATAATACTTTACTTATATTAATTACTTTATTCCTCATAATACTCCTGTCAAGTAATACAGTCATTTCTTGGTATCCATAGGGGATTGGTTCCAGGACCCTTGTGGATACCAAAATTCATGGCTGCTCAAGTTCCTTACATAAAATGTCATAGTACTTGTATGTAACCTACTCATATCCTCCTGTGTACTTTAAGTCATCTCTAGATTACTTATACCTAACACGATGCATATGCTATGTATATAGTTGCCTGGTGCACAGCAAATTCAAGTTCTGCCTTTTAGAACTTTCTGGAATTTATTTTCCAAACAGTTTCAATCCACAGTTGGTTGAATTCTGTAGATGCAGAACCCATGGATATGGAAGGCTGACTGTACTGTTATCATCGTGTTCATTTTCAGCTGAGAAAACTAAATCACAGAGAGGTTAAGTAACCTGTGTAAGGTCACACAGTTAATAAGTGAAGGAGTTAGAATTTTAGCCCAGTCATTCTGGCTTAGATTCACACTCTTAAAACTCAAAGCTGGGGTAGAGGGATAGGATGTGGCCTCTGGGGAGATTCTGTTAAATTTTAAACCATCAGGGCTATAACCCAGTGTGTTAGCATTCTGAATGGGTACCAGTTTTATCAGAGGACTAGAATCTAAATGAGAACCTGAGACAAAATTATAGGCAGACTGTGTGGGCATAAATAGGGGTGAGTAGGGGAAGATGCTCTTCAGGGAGTACACAAATGCTGGTTCTTCCAGGGTACAGAATAGAGGCCAAGCATAGAACTGAAGACTAGTTCTAGCCCTCACCTGGGTTTAAGAACAGTGCTCCTTAAATATGGAAAAGCTTGGTTAGTTTGAGTTTAGCAGCTGGGTAGGGACATTGATTTGGCAGAGACTGAGACAGTTTGGGGATCGGTAAATGTGTCCTTGCTAATACTGGGTTAAGACAGTTCCCTAATCCCTGCCTCGCTCTCTTCAGTTTTGTACTCTATAATTTGTTCATAGTCGAGTAAAGTGACCTGATGCTGTTTTCCTTCTCTGGAATATGGTTAGGATGAGGTGTCTCTGAGTGTCCCAGCTCATGCAAAAGTGCTCACCTTTTGTCTGGCGGAGCAGCACTATCCTTAAAGGCCTTTATTTTGTGTTAAGGTTCAGTAAATATAGGTACTCATAAGATAAATGTGGCATCTCCCACTTTTTCTATAAGCTGTCTTTTTATGCAGATATCAGCTATTTTGTTTATTAGGATTAAAATTTTATTAAATGGACATGACTTGAATAATTCTGTCCTATTTTAATTTCTCCTTTCTTTTTTGCTTTTATTGCCTGTACTACATAATTAGCTTCTTTTATTTCTAATCATTTTCTGTCTGTGTGGGCTACATGGGCACTGAGAGAAAGGAGGTTGAGAAAGCTTCAGGATGAATTCTGCCTGTAATGTAGAGGTATGTGACTTCTGAAGAGCCACATCTTGGAAAGCAAGAGAGTGGTTAACCATACCTGTATCAGTTTAAATTCTTTTGCCTACAGATAATAGCAAGTTTACTTAACAGTGGCGTAAGCAATAAAGTCATTATCTCACATTATCAGCAGTCAGGAGGTAGCAGTTCTAGGGTTGGTTCACTGGCTTCCTGACATCAGGGCACTGGGCTCACATCTAGACTTCCCTCTCCGGGCTACAAGGTGACTGCTGCAGTTGTAAGCATCATGTCTTCATGAAAAGTAGGTATGAATTAGAGCCTTTCTTCTCAAGCATCTCTCTCCTTTTGTCAAGGAGGAAAAAAAATCCGTCCAGAAATTTCTTAGCAGAATTGCCTCATGTCTCATTGTCTAGACATAATTCACAGGGTACCTTCTGGCTGCAAAGGAGTTTGACAAAGTGAATATTTGACTTTTTCAGTTTCCGTTGTGGGGCAAGCAGAGTAGACAGGCGTTAAAAATGACTGTTGAATAGCTTCTAAAAGGATCTGCAGAAACATCCTTTTTCTTCTCCCCCCCGGCCCACCCTACCAGCAGCTCCTTCCTTCCTTCTTCCCTGTCTCCTCTCTCTGTGTCCTGATTTTGGGGATTAAGAGGAATAACTCTCTAAAGGAGAGGTGCAGTGATTTCTCCATATATTCTTTTGCTTTGGTACCACCACATTATTCAACCATAGGTGATTTAGTATTTATCTCTCACGATAGACTCTGAGCTCCTCTAAGACAAAAAGCTTACCTTTAAAATTTTTCTTTTAAATGCCTAACACTCACCATAATATGTGATATTATAGTAAGTGCTCAATTAAAGAAATGGCATGAAATGAAATTATAAATTAAGGAAAAAGTGATTCAACACTGTTTAAAACTAAAGAAGGAACAAAAGTATTTGATAAGACATCTTGAGAAAAGATAATTATGTTGAAATAAGTAGTTTGAGAATTAAAGGTATTAGGCTGGCTTTGGCCTTCATAGCAAAGTTAAGAAACAGGTTAGGGAAGTTTTACATTCCAGAGATCACTAGAGCAAAATAATGAAAGCACACTACCCTGATGAGATAGAGGTCTTACTGAACTTTAAATCTCTATAACCTCAGATTATAAATTATAATTCCTCTCTTTGTTATTTCTTGAGAAGAAACAAAAAGATTTCAGATATTCACCTATTAACTACAAAATTTTTTTCTCCCAAGCGTGTTATCTTTAACCACAAAGCATATGATGACCACAAAGTTGTAAACCGTGTTCTTGGAAGAAAATTGTATTTGTTCTCTTGATTATAGTAGTGATTCTGCATTTGTTTTACTCAGACCCACATTAAATATATTTTATATCACTACCTAGTATGTATATGGATAGATAAATAGATAAATAATACTGGTACCGAACTTTTATTAAAAAGTACTTTTTATTCTTTGTAGTTAATATTTGTTCTTTGAAAGGTACTGGGTCTCACAACACACAATGTGTGCTGGTATTCTTTATTCTATTTCTTTCTATTGTGTAAAATATTGATCACAATCCACTAAATTAATTTCATGATCCAGTAGTGGGTCATAGCCAGTGGTGTGACACTGAATGTTTAAATGGTTTGCTCCGTCCCTGAATAAAAGCCCTAATATGTAGCGTTTCCTGATTTCCATGGTATAAATACACCCAGTTTGGCCAGTTTCAAGCTATCTGTTGTCACTGAATGCTGAACTGGGAAGAGATGACACAATCTCTCTCTCTCTGGAGCCAACTTCACTGCACCACTGGCTTTAACCCACAGTTTGAAATAAACATAAATTTAGGTTTGTTATAAGTAAGTGAATTTGTTCATTTAAGCTGCAAATCAGCTTATCTTTAAAGCGTCCCAAACAGTGTCTGGTATATAGCAGATGCTGAATATATATTTGTTAAAAGAATGAGTCGCTTTCTTTTGACAAATATAAAGGAATATTTATGTCTTCCTTAGTTTGTTTCTTTTTCAGTTGTCTAACTTTTCAAATAAAGACTTCAGTTTCTCAACTGAATCTCACAGAGATCTTTCAGATTTGTTAATAACTTCCTGCTATATCACATGTTCATTACTTAAAATTTTTAAAAGAATTTTAGCATAAAATTTGAGAAAATGAAAACAAATTATTATTAAAAACAAATTATAAGTGATTGTATTTCAAAATAATTCTTCGTAGAAAGAATTTTTTAAAATTTTTATTGAAGTATAGTTGATTTACAGTGTTGTGTTAGTTTCTGCTGTACAGCAAAGTGATTCAGTTATACATGTATATATTCTTTTTCATATTCTTTTCCATTATGGTTTATCACGGGATAATGAATATAGTTCCCTGTGCTGCACAGTAAGATCTTGTTGTTTATCCATCATATATATAATAGTTTGCATCTGCTAATCTCAAACTCCAGATCCTTCCCTCCCCCACCCCCCAAAAAGAAAGTTTTAAACACAAGTAATTTATAAATGATTGGTAATATTTCAAATTAATTCTTTTCAATGAACTTTCTTTTAGTCTTTCTATAAATCATTACTGTTTGATCCAGAATCTGGATATTGGGGCATGGAAATTTTTTAGCAAGTCTGACTAATTTAAAATCAGCCTGAAATTAAAATGAAGATTCTCTGAAATTATGAAGACATAAGAACTGATTTAGTAACAAGTTTGGGCATTGAGAATATCAGTGAACATTTTATTCAGCATAGAAATTGCTGGGATGTAGGAGACACTCAGGAAACTGTGTACCCACCAACTGCCCACTTTGCTAGACACCAGGGATACCTAGATAAGACAGTATAAAGAAATTGACAACCCAATGGGAAGACAAATAACAAAAGGGATGCATTTTAACTGGACTTCCCACAATTTTTGTATTCATATTGCTTCTCTCCTGTATGTGTTTAATGTTTTTTAAGAGATTCATATCACCTAATGTCTTTCCCATACTTGTAACATGTAAAGGGTTTTTCCCCAGTGTGGATTTACTTATGTCAATTAAGGGATTAATGCTGGCTAAAGTCTTTCCCACATTTATTGCCTTCATATAGTCTCTCTACAGTGTGAATTGTGATAGACAATAAGGCTTGTATCATTGCTAAAGAGTTTCCCATATTCATTACATTCATAAGAATTTTCTCCAGTACAGATTTTCTGATTTTGAATCAGGGAGGATCTATGACTACAGTATATTATGACAAATTCTGCATTTATGCAGTTTCTCTCTTATATGATCTTTCACATGTATAGTGATTTGTATGGCCTAAAGGCTTTTCCGCACTTATTGTACTACTGGGTTTCTCTCCATTATGTACTCTTTGATGGGCAGTAAGATTTGAGCCTTTGCTAAATGCTTTTCCACATTCATTACATTTATATGGCTTTTCTCCAGTATGAATTCTCTGATGTACAGTAAGGTTTGAACTACAGCTGAAGGTCTTCCCACATTTAATACATTCATAGGGTTTCTCTCCAGTATGAATTCTGTGATGTTGAAACAGGGATGCCCTATGACTGAAGGCTTTCCCACATATACTGCATTCATAAGGTTTCAATCTAGTGTGGTTTCTCAAATGCATATTCAGTGATTCAGGCTGGCTGAAGGATTTCCTGCATTTTTGACATTCTAAGGGTTTTTCTTCGGTATGAATACTCTGATGCTGAATAAGAAATGAGAGGCTGCTAAAGACTTTCAGACATTTGTTGCATTCAAATTGTTTCTCTATACTGTGAATTCTTTGATGTCGAGTAAGCTGTGAGCTACAGCAAAAGGCTTTTCCACATTCGCTACATTCATAAGTTTTCTCTCCAGTGTGAATTTTCTGATGGTGAATGAGAGATGACCTGTGAATGAAGGCCTTCCCACATATTCGACATTCATAGAGTTTTTCTTGAGTATGAATTCTCAGATGTTCAATGAGATGTGAAACACGACTAAAAGCCTTTCCACAGTTCATGCATTCATATGGTTTCTCTCCAGTGTGAGTGCTTTGATGATTAGTAAGTGATGAGACATGGCTAAAGGCCTCCCCACATTCAATACATTTGTAAGGTTTCTCTCCACTGTGGCTTATTTGATGTCGAGTAAGGGATGAGCCATGGCTAAAAGTCTTCCCACATTCATGACATTCATAGGGTTTCTCTCCTGTATGAATTCTCCAATGGCGATTAAGGATTGATTGTTTCCCAAAGGCTTTCCCACATTCACTACGTGTATAGATTTTCTCTCTATTAAAGGTCTGGTGAAGGGTAAGAGATTTGCTTTGGCTGAAGGCTGCCACACTTTCATTAGAATTCAAAAGTTTCTTTCCATCATTGATATTCTCATTTTTTATAACTGAATTTGCCGGTAAGCTCTTCTTAAATATATCACGTTTATGTGACTTCCCTTTAGCAGAAATTCTCTGTGGTTCAGAAAGAATAGACTTTAAAGGCAAGATGCTTCTAAACGTATTGCATTTGTAAACACTTTCCCCGGTGGGACTTTCTCTAAAGGTGAGGGTCACTGGTCTGAAATGTTCTACCTGATTTTCACACTTCCCCTCCAACTTCTCTATATAATCCAAGTCCTTGTTAAAATTTGAAAATTCATGACTTTGTTTTATAGTTTTTTCCATTATTACCATTTGGGGAAAATCTTCATCGTAAATATCTTCCTTCGTTGATAATTCTTTGCTTTTCCATCTTGATTTCCAATCTGGAAACAAACTTTTTGACAGCTTTTTCTCCACCATCCAAGGTTCTTTGCCATATATATTTTCCCTCTTCCTTATTAGAGTTGGATGCACAGAGAGAGTAATATGTAAATGCCCAAGGAAGTCCAAAAATACCCTATAGGAAGGAGATGCTTTAACTGACTAGAGTTTTACTTCTGTCTCTGCAGTGCTATGGCCTTGGATAAATCAGTTTGCCTTTGTGGATCATTTGTAAATTAGTAAAAAGAGAGGTGTTAAATTAGATTATCTTGGAGGTCTCTCTTATGACTCTAATAATATGATTCTGTAACTTGAATGTAGCTTTCCAAAACGTGTCTTTTATTTAAACTGAACTTCACCTATATTTATCACAACATTTAGATTTAGTTCTAGTTTCTTTTCTTCTTAATTATATAGGGTTTGCATAAACAAATACTGTGCTTTCCTGCTTTGATTCTGCATTTGGAGTAGGATAATGGGGAGTTTTTGAAAATCATACTTTTAAATCTATAACATTGTAAGAATGGCCATAAATTTTCCCAAAGTTTTATGTTGAGGTATAATTATCTAACAGTAATTCCTAGTTAAACTCATATTTAAGTTTTCATTTTCTTAACTATCAATATTAACAGTTTATTAACCTGTTCAGAAACTCAGTAACTATCAGGAGCTGTCTTGGCTTGAAGAAGGTATTGCTCTTGTAATCTTAGAGCAGATAAGTAGACTCTACTGTCAACCTTGTAGATTCAGCTGTTTATAAGCTTTAGTTACAACATAACATTACTTCTCACTGTTCAGCTGGGCTTATGTCTCATGAAAATTCTTGCCAGTTAACATGGGTTGAATGCAGAGATTTCTAGATGTACTTGGCAGTCTGTGCACAATCACCTCACACAGACAGCTGTATCTGATCTTCAGTCAGTTGTGCATTTTCTAGAGTATTGGCACTGATTTTACTTTTGCCATAGGGCATCTTCTTGCTGCCTACAAGTAGTTAGACATGGAGTTTTAATACATTTTCCCCTTTCTTTAATTGGCGCTTCGTTATTTTTTGTGACTAATAGAAAGTGGTTTTAGAAGCTCATGCAGATTGTATTTATTCAACAAAAAACAAGTTCTCCCTGTGCTCGTGAATGTAATTAAATCTAAAACAAAATTAATATATCCACTTAAAAGAAGTAATAAATAGAAATAGTATATGCTTCAAATATAAGGTAATATGAAATCAAAGCTGATAGAAATTCTTATCAGAAAGTTTACAGTTAAACTAATATAAAACAGGCTTTTAAAAAAAACTACTTTACATTCTACTAATTTTATATACAAATTTGGATTTGTATACTGTATAGCAAAGGATGTTGAAAAATATTTTGCTATAAATATTGTATTCTCACATTTCTTTTTTCACATGATAAATTATAAGCAAGTTGTCTAAATTTCTTTCATCAGTCTGGCACAATGAGCAAAATTTTCATAGGAATGAAGTTACAATGTGATTCATAATATTAGTGTAAAGATTGTCTCATTGACTTAATGTTTCAGATGGTCCATATGTGTCTCAATGTAAACTCTTTTATCAAGACTGGAGTCTTGAATATAAAGAGTGTATCAAGAGCAGCAGAGGAAACTTGTCATGCACAGTGAGAAGCTGCTATCACAGTGTTTGCCAGACCAGTGCAGTGTTTTCTGTCAGTACCTGAACTTTGCCATTCTTATAGTCATGCATAAAAATACCAAGGCAGTACTATCTAGACTGATTCATTAAGAAACAATATTTGAATGTAGATATGACTCTATTAAAGCAATATATACATTTTAAACTAGGTGTTTTTCTTTTGTGTATATACTGTAATTTGCATATTCCTTTGAGATTACATTTCTAGCTGTGCTTTTAACCAAAGGATAAGTGAAATATTAATACACTGATTATGTAATGGAGCTACAAGTGGAGATGAGAAGCAGAAAAAAGGATGATGTAAAAAGGGCTAAACCTGGTGTTGTCTAGAGAGAAACAAATGAGAAATAATAAATTATTCTTTTACCACTGACTAACCAGCTATCCTCTTTAGAGTATTCTGTGAAACAAGAGACCATGCATGGAATATATATCTCAGTGACTTAAATTGAAGATACTTTCCGGTAAAGGCAGAAGGAGAGGACATAGTAGGGCCTCAGTTCATATTATGGAATTGATTAATTAATTAATGTGAACATATGATTGTTCTGCTGTGATTTTCTTTAAATGTCTTGAATTCTAGGATCTTTCTCTGTACCTCTTTTACAACTTGAATCTTTATTGAGAGCAACACATAACTTTTATATTTTTAAGTTACCAAATTTTTATACCCATATTTATTCTAAGCATTTTAAGAGAATGGATCAATTTTTAGAATTTATCTACTTTTAAATTATCTAGTTATTCCTCTTCTGGTTGTACTAGTTTGAATTTATTCTTTAACTGCAGAGTGTTGATGAAAATTAGTCAATCTAAGAAAGAAATGGAAAATTTTATTCAAGCCAAATTGAAGGTTATAACCCGGGAACAGCATCTCAGAAAGCTCTGCGAACTGCTCTACCCATTAAAAGTCAAAGCACAGTTAGTTTTTTGAGATGTACATTAAATGGCATATTAGGACTTGAGGACACGGGGAGGGAGAAGGGTAAGCTGGGACGAAGTGAGAGAGTGGCATGGATTTATATATACTACCAAATGTAAAATAGATAGCTCGTGGGAAGCAGCCGCCTGGCACAGGGAGATCAGCTCGGTGCTTTGTGACCACCTAGAGGGGTGGGATAGGGAGGGTGGGAGGGAGGGAGACGCAAGAGGGAGGAGATATGGGGATATATGTATATGTATAGCTGATTCACTTTGTTATAAAGCAGAAACTAACACGCCATTGTAAAGCAATTGTACTCCAATAAAGATGTTAAATAAATGGCATATTATTGACAGTTTACACAATCCAGATCTAAGCGTCATCTTGGCCCCTTACAAGATCAAGAAGGTAAGTTATCTTTTAAGGAGTTGTCTTGTTGATGCTAGGAGAATGTTGCTCTTTATGGTTGAGCAGGTATTCCTGCCAATAGGGGAGGTTTGGTCGATGCATGATGCAGATACACAATGCACAGTGCAGGGAGAGAGGAGGCAAAAGGACAGAGAAGACTTTTTTATGTTTAAATTTTTCTTGTCTTGCCATAAAATACAAATTTTATTTCACAAGAGTATAGGTCTGATTTACATAGTTGAATTATATTTATCCTTTTAGTTTTAATATATTCAAGAATATATGGTAAGATATGAATGCTTCAGAAATCTGGGCAGTTCGGTATAATTTCAATGTGCCTGTTATCCTTAGATAATATTTTGAATACCATATACAGTTAACCTTATTTAAAGGCTAAAATGAATATCAAGAAATTTTCATAGAATTGTGCTATAGCCTTTGATGCTTATTTTAAGCTATAACATTCTAAGGTGGAAAATAAGTTTCCAGACTTCTACAACTAAAATTCAAATGTTATCTTTACTTGAGAGTGTGTCAGTCTCTACCTGGCAAGTCTTCAGATACCCTTGAAGAGTATTTGTAAGGAAGCCTAGGGAGTCTTAGTCGATCCTTGAAAAGGATAACAAGGAACAGAGACTGAACTTCAAAACAAAAGGGTTGGTAAATGATGTGTATTTGGACTTAAAAAAAAATTTTTTTTTGTGAGAAACTATAAGGTGCCTATCAACCTAAATTTTATTTTTATTGTTATAAAGCATTATAAAAATGACACAGATGCATGTCACACACACAAAAATAAATTTTAATAAAGTACTTTGTACCGTGAATAAACTAAAAATATTAAGCATTTATTTACCTTTTAACGTAAGTAATACATAGATATATTATCATTAATAAAAAAATTCTGACAGTATACAAACATGTACAATAAAAAGTTAAAGCCCTTTTTTGGCATCACTACCCACAGTGACACCACCTTCTCATATTTCTTTCTGTGCATGTACATATATACAAATACATATATGTATAAATATTTAGGATTTAAGATAAATGTAATGATTCACTAATTCATTTACCTATTCTTCTAACAAATATTTATTGCACGTCTACAATGTGCCAGGTACTTTTCTAGGAGCTAGAAAAATGGAAGGAAAAATGTTCCTGCTGTCATGTCTTATCATTCGATCCTAGTGGGTAGAGACAGCAGAGTAATAAGTAGATAGATAGATAGATAGATAGATAGATAGATAGATAGATAGATCGATATCTATCTCCCTCTCTCTCTATATATATATCCTAATGTATCCTAATGTACCCCCCCCCCCCCCGCCTTTCCCCTGTGGTAACCATACATTTGTTTTCTATGCTGTGAGTCTGTTTCTGTTTTGTAAATAAGTTCATTTGTATCATTTTTTTTTTAGATTCCACATATAAGTGATATCATATTATACTTGTCTTTCTCTGATTTACTTCACTTAGTATGATAATCTCTAGGTCCATCCATTTTGCTGCAAATGGCATTTTTTCATTCTTTTTTATGACTCAGTAATATTCCATTCTATATATGTACCACATCCTCTTTATCCATTCATCTGTCAGTGGATACTTAGGTTGCTTTTATGTCTTGGCTATTGTAAATGGTGCTGCTGTGAACATTGGGGTGCGTGTATCTTTTTGAATTAGAGTTTTCTCAAAATACATGCCCAAGGGTGGGATTGCTGGATCATATGGCAACTCTCTTTTTAGCTTTTTAAGGAACCTCCATACTGTTTTCCATAGTGGCTGCACCAATTTACATTGTCCCCAGCAGTATAGGAGGGTTCCCTTTTCTCCATACCCTCCCACCATTTATTATTTGTAGAATTTTTGATGATGGCCATTCTTACTGGTGTGAGGTGATACCTCATTGTAATTTTGATTTGCATTTCTCTAATAATGAGATGTTGGGCATTTTTTCATGTGCCTATTGGCCATCTGTATGTCTTCTTTGAAGAAATGTCTATTTAGGTCTTCTGCCCATTTCTTGATTGGGTTGTTTGTTTTTTTGATATTGAGTTGCGTGAGCTGTTTATATATTTTGGAAATTAATCTGTTGTCGGTTGCATTGTTTGCAAATATTTTCTCCCATTCCGTAGGTTGTCTTTTCATTTTGTTTATGGTTTCCTTTGCTGTGCAAAAGTTTATAAGTTTGATTAGGTCCCATTTGTTTATTCTTGCTTTTATTTCTTTTGCCTTGGGAGACTGACCTGAGAAAACATTGGTACAATTTATGTCAGAGAATGTTTTGCCTATGTTCTCTTCTTGGAGTTTTATGATGTCATGTCTTATATTTAAGTCTTTAAGCCATTTTGAGTTTATTTTTGTGTATGGTGTGAGGGAGTGTTCTAACTTCATTGATTTACATGTGGCTGTCCAGCTTTCCCAACACCACTTAATGAAGAGACTGTCTTTTCTCCATTTACATTCTTGCCTCCTTTGTTGAAGATTAATTGACTGTAGCTGTGTGGGTTTATTTCTGGGCTCTCTATTCTGTTCCATTGATCCTATGTCTGTTTTTGTGCCAATTACACACTGTTTTGATTACTGTAGCTTTGTGGTATTGTCTGAAGTCTGGGAGGGTTATACCTTCAGCTTTGTTCTTTTTCCTCAGGATTGCTTTGGCAATTCTGAGTCTTTTGTGGTTCCATATAAATTTTAGGATTATTTGTTCTAGTTCTGTGAAAAATGTCATGGATAATTTGGTAAGGATCACATTAAATCTGTAGATTACTTTGGGTAGTGTGGCCATTTTAACAATATTAATTCTTCCAGTCCAAGAACATGGGATATCTTTTTATTTCTTTGAATCATCTTCAGTTACCTTTATCAGTGTTTTACAGTTCTCAGCATGTAAGTCTTTCACCTCCTTGGTCAGGTTTATTCCTACCTTTTTTTTTTGACACAATTTTAAAAGGGATTTTTTTTTTTACTTTCTCTTTCTGATATTTCATTGTTAGAGTAAGGAAATTCAACAGATTTCTGTACGTTAATCTTGTAACCTGATACCTTGCTGAATTCGTTTATCTGTTCTAATAGTTTTTATGTGGAGTCTTTAGGGTTTTCTATATAGACTATTATATCATCTGCATATAATGACAATTTTACCTCTTTCCTGCCAGTTTGGATACCTTTTATTTCTTTTCTTGTCTGATTGCTATGGCTAGGACTTCCAATACTATGTTGAATAGAAATGGTAAGAGTGGGCATCCTTGTCTTGTTCCAGATTTTAGCAGGAAGACTTTCAGCTTTTCCCTGTTGAGTATTATGTTGGTGTGCGTTTGTCATAATAGCTTTTATTATATTGAGATATGTTTTCTCTATACCCACTTTGGTGAGAGTTTTATTGTGAATGGATGCTGAATTTTATCAAATGCTTTTTCTGCATCTATTGAAATGATCATGTGTTTTTTTTCTTTTCTTTTGTTGATGTGGTGTATCACATTGATTGATCTGTGTATGTTGAACCATTCTTGTGACCCTAGGATGAATCCAACTTGATCATGGTATATAATCCTTTTTATGTGTTGTTGCATTCAGTTTGCTAATTGAGGATTTTCGCATCTGTGTTCATCAAAGATACTGGCCTGTAATTTTCTTTTTTGGTAGTATCTTTGTCTGGTTTTGGTATTAGGATAATGGTGCCTTCATAGAATGACTTTGAGAGTGTTCCCTCCTCTGCAGTCTTTTGGAAGAGTTTGGAAAGAATTGGTATAAGTTCTTCTTTGTATGTTTTGTAGAATTCCTCAATGAAACCATCTGGTCCTGGACTTTTGTTTGCAAAGTTTTTTCTTTATTACAGATTCTATTTCAAGTCTAGTGATAATTGTTCAAATTATCTGTTTCTTCTTGATTCAGTTTTCATGGGCCGTATATTTCTAGAAACTTGTCCACTACTTCTAGGTTGTCCAATTTATTGGCATATAATTGTTCATAGTATTCTCTTGTGGGGTTTTTTTTTTTGTATTTCTGTGGTATTGGTTTTTATTTCTCCTCTTTCATTTCTTTTTTTGTTTATTTGGTCCTCTCTCTTTTCTCCTTGGTGAGTGGTCAGAGGTTTGTCGATTTTGTTTATCCTTTCAAAAACCCAGCTCTTGGTTTTATTGATTTTTTTCTAATTTTTTTGAATCTCTATTTTATTTATTTCCTCTCTGATCTTTATTATTTCCTTCTTTATGCTGACTTTAGGTTTTGTTTGTTTTTCTAATTCTTTTAGGTGGTAGGTTAGGTTGTTTATTTGAGATTTTTCTTGCTTTATGAGGAAGGCCTGTGTTGCTGAGAACTTCCCTCTTAGGACTGCTTTTGCTGCATCCCATATGTTTCGTATGTTTGTGTTTTCATTGTCATTTGTCTCAAGGTATTTTTAAATTTCCTCTTTGATTTCATTGTTGACCCATTGGTTTTTAGTAGCATGTTGTTTAGTCTCCATGTAATCATTTTCTTCTCGTTTCTCTTTGTGTGGTTGATTTCTAGTTTCCTGTTGTTGTGGTCAGAAAAGATGCTTGAAAT
Source organism: Balaenoptera physalus (assembly GCF_965194825.1). Classification (NCBI taxonomy): domain Eukaryota; kingdom Metazoa; phylum Chordata; class Mammalia; order Artiodactyla; family Balaenopteridae; genus Balaenoptera; species Balaenoptera physalus. Next base: position 37,376,047 of record NC_138892.1, on the reverse strand, counting down.
AATTTCTGTCCTCTTAAATTTGTTGAGGCTTTTTTTGGGAAGGGACACTGTTTTATATGAAGCAGCCAGGGAAGACCTTGTTGTTAACATAACATTTGAGCAGACATTTGAAGGATGAGAGAGGGACCAATGCAGTTATTCTGGAGAAATAGTGTTCCAGGCAGAGGGAACAGCAAGTAAAAAGCCCAAAGGGAGGAGCTTGCTTGCCTTTTTCAAGGAACACTGCAGACACCAGTATGGATGAAACAAAGTGTCAAGATCAGAAGCAGTGAGATCAGTTAGGAAGCTGATCTAGATGAGAGATGATAGTGGTTTAGATCAGAGAGGAGCAGTAGAAGAAATGGTTAAATTCTCGATATTATTTTTAAAGTATTGCTAGCAGAAATTATTGACAGATTCAATGGGGGTGTGAAGGAAAGAAGAAAGCCAAGTGTAATTCAAAGATTTTTGGCCTGAAACAATGGGAAAATGGAGTTGTCATTTAGTGAACTGGATACGACTGCTGAAAGAATAGAATTGAGGTGGAAGTTGTTTAGTTTTGGACAGTTTGAGTTTGACCTTCCTTTTAAAAATTCAAGTGTGGAGGCTATATTATCAGTGGATAGATAATTCTGAGTTTCTGAGGACAAATCTGGGTTAAAGATAAATCCCTGAGTTATTAACGTATAGATAGTAAGTCTGAGTGAGATCACTTAGGGAACAGAAATTTTGAAAAGAAGTACAGAGACTGAACCTAGGAATATTCCAAAGGAGTTTGGGAAGATAAGGAGGACCAGCAAGGTGACCTAATAAGGAAGAACAGTACAGTGTTGATCTCTTACTTAGCAATGTATCTTGGAGCTCTCTCCATTGTTAACATATATAGATTTACTAAATTTGTTTAATACAGGACAAAGTATTCCTTGGAATGGATGTACCATGTTCTGTTTTGCTTCTGCTATATTGATGGTATTTGTTTTCTCATTTTCTCCTCTAACTATAATTTTTGTTTTCTCTAGTTCTGTAATCTATCTGGATTATTTTTGTTTATGATTTGCAAAATGGTTCTAATTTTATATTTTTCTGAATGCTATTTATTGAATAATCCATGCTTTCACACATTGATAGGAAATGGCACCTTTCTCAGATAGTGCATTTTTAGGTTCTCTTCTTTTCCCTTAATCTGTTGGTTCCTGTGATAATACTATACTGTTAAAATTACTGTAGTTTATTTGAACCTTTGAAATCCAGTAGAGCAAGTCCCCCAAAGTTCTTATATTTCAGAATTTTCTTAGCTAACCTCATGCATTTTTCTCTTTTATATGAGTTTTACTTATTTATTTACTTTAAAAAGAGTGACCATTTTACTTCATTGGTCTGTGTAAGACATACAGATGCAATTTTATATTTTTTAGAGACCAGATATAGGGTTACTGAGTGAATTTCCCTAAAGAAGAGATTTCAGTCACGAAGGGCTCGCTGACTGCAGCTCATTTATTGTCTGGGCTCAGCAGTGGAAGCCAGGATATTCAGTGCACATATGGTGAACAATGCCAGATAGGAAAGTCGAACAATAAGGCTTTTGTTTCATATTTTGCTAGAGCTCTTTCTAATATTTCTAGTGTAGATGCGAAAAGGGTAGACCATCTTTTAGAAAAGGAGATAATTAATATTAAAAAAGCTTATTTAATATTAACAATTAGGAAGCATTTTAAAATTTGATGATGAAATATTTTATTTATCCAGAGATCTTGGCAAGAGGAAAATTGAAATGTTGATCACATCAACAATTTAATAAGGCTTAGGTAGAAAAGTTTACTTGAGTCTTTCATTTGGGATTAAAGTATGTGTGGTTTACAGTGCAAATTCATAGAAAAGTTGCAAAATGTTTTATGCTTAAAAAGAGTGATTTTTGAATTATCTCATTTTCTTTATAATGTTTAGATCATAATAAACATTGCTGACCAGATTTAAAGTAAAAGCTGATTTTGATAATTTGTGTGTCAAATGAGTTTTAGAATCAGATTGTAAAGTCCATTAAAAAAAACAAAAAGCCTGTTGGGATTTGTATTGACATGTATTGAACTTAAAGATCATTATGGGAATAAATTATGTCTTTGATATTTTTTTTTCTTTGTAACATAAATTATCTTTTCATTTATTTGGTTTTTGTTTCAGATATTTGTGTTAATCTTGCCCAGTTTTAGTTTGGTTTATTCCTAAGGATTTTGTTGGGGTTTTTTTTCTTCATATAAGAAATATTTATTGGGTGCCTGACACATGCTAGTCACTATTCTAGGGACCAGGGATACAAGATTGATCAAAACAAAGTCCCTGCCCTCATTAAGTTTATACTCTTATAGAAGGCATCAGGGAATACAAAAACAAATAAATAGATACATAATGTCAGGTTATAGACAGGAGAAAAACTAAATAGGGAGAGGAGGGTAAGATATGTGAAGAGTAAAGCAAAATCTCTCAAAAATCACTTTATATATTTTTCCCTATCTTTTTTTTCCTATCTTTCAATAATAGTCATTGTGGTTTTAAATAAGATAGTCTAAAACCCTCTATATACAAAGGTATAATGTAAGTTGAGATTATTAATTTAGGTGACAAAAATTTGTCTCTAACAGCATAATACCTGTTTATTTTTCCTAGATAAAATTATATGTCAGATTTCATTTAGGTCTAAAGAAATTTTAAAAGCGTGTATTTTCAAAGTAGAGTGAGGACATGTAGATAATCTTGATTCATCTATGTAATTCTGTTGATTCAGTTCAACAAAGTTCTGTAGTAGACAGTAGAGGATGTACGATAAGTGAGATACTCTCTTTCCTCTTAGGGAGCTCATGATGTAGTGAGGAATTCACAAGCAATTACATAGAACTTTCATGCATGTCTGAGAGTGATATATTCATGACCTGTAGATCTTAATCAACTACAGATATGAATTATTGAAAAGATGAATGAAAGAAGTAATGAGTGATGGATGTATAAACCAAATGCTATTAAGACTAGAAGAGAGAGTAATTTTTCATAACTAAGGGATAAAGGAAAGCTTTCGAAAAAAGGTGACATTTGGTCTTCATTTAGAAAGATGAACAAACAAATTAGGGCCAGATTATGAGAGCCATGAATGCTACACTGAGGTCTCAGAATATTATTCAGTGGAAAGCAAAGTATACTTTGTTCCATAAAAATATTTTTGAGTGTTTAATGCAAAGGAGTTGCATACATTCATTTACATTTCTGAAAAGTAGTAATTTTTCACATAATAGAAGATAGACTGGCATGGAACTAGATCAGAGACAGGGAGACTGGTTGGGGAGTAGTTATAAGAGTCCAAAGCAAGGATACTTTAGATAAGAACAGTAGGAGGAGACAACAATTTACCAGGCCTTTTCAGAGATAAAACCAACTAACATGGTAACCAATGGTAGGGAAATGTGGTAGGGTCGGGGTGAGGGTGGCGGTGAAGGCTAAAGATGATGGCAAGGTTTTAGGTTGGTTGACTACATAATGATATATCATTATGGGGGAAGATCAGATTCGTGGGCTTAGGAAATGAGTTTACTTTTGCATATTTTTCATTTTAGAAATGTTCAGCAAATAGTTTAAAATTCTTATGTCAAAATCCAGAAAGAAGTTCAGACTGAAATAATGTGGGAATTAAATGTAAAGGAGTAGATGTAATTGCCCAGAAACTGGAGTGAGGCACCTACAAGCCAAGGATTGCCAGCAACCACCAGAAGCTAGGAAGAGGCAAGCAGAGATTCTTTCCTAGAGCATTCGGAGTGAGCATGATCCAACTGATACCTTGATTTCAGACCTCTAGCCTCCAGAACCATGAGAGAATACAGCTACCCAGTGTGTGGCCATTTGTTATGGCAGCCCTCGGAAAGTATTACAGGGATCATCAGTACATATTGAGATATGGACAAGATTGTCTAGGGAAAGAGTATAGATAGGGCAAGAGTTCAGACTAATTTTAGGCAATTTGATAGACTTACTATGCCCAAATTTTACTTTAAAAAGCAGTAAGACCAGGCAAATGTGATACTTGGTTACCATACAAAATTTTTAGTACCCATTACATTCTACCTAGCCGCTTCATACTTTTGTTTACCAGATGAAGGCATGTGAGTTTATGAGCCTTTATTCAAAGAAGTATAAAAGGGGCTTGGGGAGTGAGAGGATTAAGCCTTAAGAACATTTAATAGACAGAAAATAATGAGCTATCAAGGGGCTATGAAGAGCATTAGGCCACAAATAAGAGAGAATGATACCATGGAAGCCAGATGAAGAGAATGTTTTAAGGAGGGAGTATCAGAAGCTCTTGAAACTCTAGAGTAAGAAAAATACCCGTTGGGTTTGGTCTCAGATGCTGGTGATGATGGAAACAAGAGCTGTTTGAGTGGCCTATGTAGATCTTTTCAGAAAGATACTGTTACTCTTAATATAGAGGAAGGACAAGAAGACAAAAAGAAAGGGAAAAAGAATTTTTTAGTAGGTATTACATTTACCCATTCAAGAACTAATGAAGATTGAAAACGAAAAGGAGATATAATTAAGAAGATACGTATATAAGAACTTGGAGATTAAAGGAGAGAAGAATAAAAGATTGTTCTAAAATTCAAACTTGTTTAATTAAGTGGATAATATTATTAACACAAGAAGGAAGAACTAGTAGAATATCTACATTTACAACAGTAATGCATTTCTAAAGCCAGCAAAGACTAAGAAACTGGGCATATATGCAGAGAAAACCATAATTCAAAAAGACACATGCACCCCAATTTCATTGAAGCAGTATTTACAGTAGCCAGGTTATGGAAGCAATTTAAATGCCCATCGACAGACAAATGGATAAAGAAGATGTGGTACATATATGCAATGGAACATTACTCAGCCATAAAAAGGAATGAAATTGGATCATTTGTAGAGACGTGGATGGATCTAGACACTGTCATACAGAGTGAAGTAAGTCAGAAAGAGAAAAACAAATATTGTATATTAACGCATATATGTGGAATCTAGAAAAATGATACAGATGAACCCATTTTCAAGGCAGAAATAGAGACAGATGTAGAGAATAAACGAATGGATATCAAGGGGGGAATGCCGGGCGGATGGGTGGTGGGATGAATTGGGAGATTGGGATTGACATATATACACTAATATGTATAAAATAGATAACCAATAAAAACAAATTGTATCTCATGTAAAAAAAAAAAAAGACTAAGAAATGAAATAGAAGAAAAAAACAGGAGGCTTCATCTACTCTAAAATTATCATTTAAAGATAGCATGAAAGTGCTCCTAAAGGAAAGCAACTTGATTCACTGATAAGGAAGTTTAATGCCCAGTTTGACTAGATTTGAATATAAGTATATGGACACAGTTAAATAGGAGACCGAGACTTAACAATAGAAATGATGAACACAGTGACTTTGATTCGGGATGTAGAAGGGAGCCTCGTTCTTCACTGCAGTCTGAATGAAGCTGGTGAAATAGATTATAAAGATTATATTGAATCAGTATATGAAAGGCTTTGTTGGACTTTGAGGGTGTCTGTGTATCAGTTTTTTGCACTTGTTCCCTTACAAATTGAACAGAGCTGTGAGGCTACCGTGACCTCAGTCAAAGAGGAAACTGTGATGCAGACTCAGAAAACTTCAAGGTGATGACACAATCACTGGGTGTCCAGAGAAGTGAGTCTCTAATGTGGTTTCACATAGCCCTGAGCCAAGGCTGGCAATTGCTATAAACTGCCCTAGGCCCTTAAAGTTCATGGGTGTTTTGGATAGAGATTTGGGGAGCCATGTGCATGGAGTAAGACTGCCCTTCAGCTGTCCTTCACGCTGTTATGTAGGGTTGAAGGGGGAACTTTCTTACACACAGGTTAAGGGTACCCTTCTGTAGGCCTTCATTGTGGTGGCAGAGAGAAGTTTTATGAGCCCTAAGGAAGACAGTAACCCTTCTCCCCACCTCGTCACCTTCATCAACACAAGTTAGGGAACATGCTTGCCATCTTTCAGCCTCCATTTCTCCAGTGACAGCCCTGTGTGCTCAGTGTGTGACTGCTCCCCTGCTGGCTTCCACGCTATATCATCTGAAATCAAGAGGAATGCCAGGAGGCCTGTGTATCCCTGTTTGCATCTTCCCTTTATCAACTGTCAAGCCCAGAACTCTGTATTCGCCTGAAAGATTCCCTCCTCCGCCCCTACCACAACACTCACAGCTTCACCACTATCTCTCTAGGGATGGGAAAGACCAATCCCATCGTGCCTTTGATCCCCATTCATGTCAGCCCTCACCAGAAACCCTGGCCTCACGATTCAGTCCTGATTTCTGGGATTCTCATCAAATGTATCTCTATATGTCCTTTGTTCTGACTAGTCTTCTACCTCTCCTCAATTCCAAAATTTTCTGGAATTTGGTCATTCATTACTAAAAGTGTCTTTATCTGCAGCCTGTTCTCTGAAAATGCGTTTACTGTCTAATCAAAACTTAGCTCTTTCCTGAGGAAGCATACTTCCCATCCTCATGGAGCAGTGCATTTTTCTGTCTCAGTTCCCTTGTATGAGGTAATTAACCTCTGTATTGCTACTTCAAGACTGTATGTATCATCGACTGCTGTTTCAGAAATCACCACAAAACTGAATGGCTTAGAGGCAGAATAAATTTTATTATCTCTTACAGTTTCTATAGGTCAACAATTTGTGAGTAACTTTGGCATGGATTTCTTAGATTTTTTTTTTTTCTGGAAATAATATACCCCTTCCATTGTAATATATTTTCCAGAAATACTCTTCCCATTTCAATGTAATGTTAAGTTGTAATTTTTCTCAGTCAGTTTTTGTAGATTATTATTGGCAGAGGAAATTTCTACCTGTTTTCAGGCAAGTAGACCTGCTTTTTTCCTGGCAACATAAGGTGAATTGCAGAGCAATGATGGTGCACTAATTATACTTTTCATTACAAATCCATTGCTGTTTCTTAAGTGGGATTCTTTTCGTGTTCTGTAGTAAGTTTACTTTCATCTCTTCTTTTCCCCTATTAGAAGTTTATTTTGTAGGTATTTGGTTGGGATATTAGAAGTTGAGAAATTGCTGGCTAATCATTTTAAATGGTAAAATATTCTGGTATTATGTTTTTGGAGATTAACTGTATCCTGTTGGAAGCACTTTGTTTGTTTGTTTTTCATTGTCTTCCCCTAATATTTGCATGGCTTGCTTCCTCGTTTAAGTCTCTGCTCAAATATCACATCCTCAGAGAAGACTTCTGTATTAATTAGGACGGAACGATTCAACTAGTGTGCAGTGGATGCTATACGGGAGTTCCCGGGATACTGCTTCCTTCATCCCATGGGTTTTGCCTCAACACAGTTATCTGTTTATTCCACTGTGATGTACAAAATTTGCCATATTCCCAGAGGGCTTAGCTACAAAAAAAGTTTGGGAAGCATTAAATTAAGATAAAGATTTAGGTGCAGAATGGGTCAGATGGATATTTCTGTTTCAGTCCAGAGGTAGACAGAGTTAGTAAGGGAGCTCTGCACCAAAAAGCCTTCCAAGAACCCAGAATCCTTCTATTTTGTTGCTCCACCGTCTGCTTGCCAACATGAACACATTCCAGACAGGGGAGGGATGAAGTGGGGTGGAAAGTGTGGGGGAAAGATCATGCCCCCCCCCCACTCCTCTTTGAGCATTTGCACACATCATTTCTGCCCACATCCAGTTAGCCAAAACTTGCCCTCTAGCTATCCTAGTGACTGCATGGGAGTCTGGGAATTGCAGTCTTTAACCTGAGCAGCTGAATAGCCAGGTAAAAATTGAGTGCTGTTACTACAAGGAAGGAGGAGAGAACAGATGGGGAAAGGGAAAGAACTAGCTGTTTTATTGGTTAGCACTTTTCCTAACACTCTCAATAAAAGACCACAACCCCATTTCTCTAGCCCCTTACCCTTTACAGTAAAGTTTAGATATTTCTTTCTTCAGTTGCAAGAAAAAAATTGAAGTACTTAGAGTAACCCTTTGATCTAGCAATAATCATGTTTCAGTTAAATCATAAAGCCTTCAGTAAAACTCAAACCGCTGTTTCAAGGCATCTTGGAAATTGACAGAGGAAGTAGTCCAGGGTCCCTAGTTACTGGGTAGGCTTCAAGGGCTCCACGATTCCTGGGCACTTGTAAAGTGAAATTGTTTATATAGCCTGGTGGTTAAGAGCATGGCCCCTGGTGTCAGACTGCCTGGGTTTAAATTCCAGCTCTGCCATGTGCTAGATTTGCAACTTAGGCAGTTTTCTTAACCTCCCCGTGCTCACTTTCTCTATCTGAAACATGAGAATAATAGTATACCTATTTCACAGAATTGCTGTGGGGACTAGTTAATGCACTTAAAGCTAGTTATTACACACTACCAAGTGTAAAATAGATAGCTAGTGGGAAGCAGCCGCATAGCACAGGGAGATCAGCTTGGTGCTTTGTGATCACCTAGAGGGGTGGGATAGGGAGGGTGGGAGGGAGGGAGATGCAAGAGGGAAGAGATATAGGGACATATGTATATGTATAACTGATTCACTTTGTTATAAAGCAGAAACTGACACACCATTGTAAAGCAATTATACTCCAATGAAGATGTTAAAAAAAAAAAAAGCTTGTTATTACATTTAAAGCACTTACAATAGTGCCTAACAATATTAAGTGCTGTATAAATACTAACATTATTATTATTTGTATTCCTGGGGCAGGGTCAGTATCTTCCATCTGAGTATCAATAACGTCTATTGTAAATCTTACTTTAATACCTGAAAGAAATCACTATCACAGGCTTATGATCTGCATGAAATTTAAATTTTCTCTATTTTAATAAAAAAATCATTTGACCTTTCATAACACAGAAGTTTATTTAGTGGAATCTACCTCAACAGTATTTTCTTTTAAAGCTTTTTCTTGTTTTCTAGTTCTCTTTTACTTAACCTAATAGAAAATTTATATTCATCTCAGTTTTCTTTTAATTGCCACAGTTTTGATAGGCTTAAGCTTTTCTAGACTTTAATTTAAAATAGAAATTTTTTTTTTCCTTTTGAGAAACCCTGTGCAGTTAATAGTTGTACATAAGGGGCTTACACATCCTCAAGTTGCACGTGTAACTCTGTTAGTGAGTTGGGCAGCAGATACCTGTGATTAAGCAGAAAATGTTGATTTTTTTGTTGTTACTCGAACCATAAATGCAGTTGAGACAAACTGAATCACAGTTGAAAATCTTACAGCCTGTCAATGTAGTGAAAAAATAAGAGCCTATACAGCTGTTCATTTTCTGGAAAGTGAACATCGTGGCTGGAAAAAAAATTGGTGCTTCAGCATTGTTAGGAATTAATTAATATTGTTCTATAATAAATTGCCAAATGTCACATTTAATAAACCGTTTTATTAGAAAGTCAGGTCAGCAGTAAATGCCCAGTAGTATCTCATTACTTATCTTCTGTAGTTACACTGAACATGCAAAGTATTTCCATTTTAAATTGCTTTTGCTAAATATTTGAGAAATAATTTTGGCAAATTGGTTGGTATCAGACCTGGAGCTTAAATACAAAACAGCTGTTGTTGAGAAAATATCATTTTCATAACATTAGTATGCTTTTAATTAACATACTGGAATGAACTGTTAAACATTACCACTTACATGTTTAACTACTGTTTGACTTTCAAATGACTGATTTGCTTTCTCAATAGATTATTTACTTTAACTAAAAGAGGAAGAATCTTATTTAAATAATCCATATTTTTCTTCCATCTGCAGAATGTACCCAAGAAAAGTGGGGATTTCCAATGTGCCGCTATTTAAAGGAAGAGAGATGGTGCTGTGGCCGGAATGCCAGAATGTCAGCATGTTTGGTATGACTCTATTTTTTCCTGGACTTAGAGCTTTATCCAGATGTTGCAGAATTTTATTTATTGATTTTTGGCTTCATTAAATGCCAGATTTTGCAGTGTCATTATTAATGTTTTTGTGCATTGCAAATTATGAGGAAAAAAATGGCTTACCCTTCCAACATTACTCACTCTGCATGCAGTGTGGTAACAATGTGTAATTATACTATAATTCTACATTATAGTACTTAATTTCTTACATATAATTACTTTAATTATCATATAAAATGTACCAACAACCAAGTCTTAAACACAGAATTACTTTAGTGCTTTATCCACAGCTCTGTGATATGTTTGTATTTGTTTGTAGCAGATCATTTGGTCTCCTAATTTTTTATGAAGTGGGAAAAATATTAAGCTACCTGGGATATGAAGTAACTATCTGTTTAAGTGAAATCTTTATTTAGCTCATGTCCTTAGACCTAGAACACTTTAGCCCACAGTCTTCTCTGTTTGTGGTGTTATGTTGGTTTAAAAAGGAACAGATGCCAGTTAAGTGGTATAAATGGACTTTGTCATCATAAATTTAAAATATAGCTTTTAAAATAATGTGTTTAATGTCCAATCCCAAGATAAATTAACTATTTTATGGTCATTATCTCAATATTTTTTATATTGCCAGTAACACAGCAATATAAAGAAGTGTTCCAGTGTTCTGGGTCACATATCTGAGAATTAACTTCGAAATCTTATTTATGCTTAAATAATGATTTCCTTTTGTGAGTCCTCTTAAAATACTTTCCTGGGAATTTGTCTTTCTTTTATTACATTTGTAAATGATACTCATTTAGGGTCTTGTTAGAATGGGAGGTCATTCTTGGAATGACTTGGTTCCCAGAATGCTGGCAGCTTACACCCTCTAGGCAAGAAATTGAAATAGTCTTTTATAGGGAATCTGATTAGCCTAAGAGAAAAAACTGAAGATATTGGCATTAGGGATTTCACAATGAAATAGGACCTTTGTGGTGAGACCCACAATTAAAAGTCCTCACTCATAAGCACAGCACTTCTAATCAAGTTTATGATTACCGCATTTTAATTATCAAAAAGCCAAGAATCATTAGTTGTCTAAGAAAGTCTAACATGAAAGAAAAGAGATCAGATAAACAAATAGAAAAGTAGCAACTTGGAGGAAACGGATACTATCCAAAGTAAAATAAAATAACTATTAGTATCCCTTAGAAAGATAAAATGATATAATATATCCACAAAATAAAAATGTTTGCTATAAAAATAAACGTTCAACAAACCAAAAAGAAGAGTTTTTGAAAAATAAATTCCAAAATGTAAAATTTGTCAACTGTGCCGCACTTAAGAACTTTGCCTGACCAATGTCAGCTTCTCATGGAATGCCCCTCTCCTTAACTCTATCCCTGTCTTTGCTCACCTTGACTTCTTTTTTTGATGCTAGAGTAATCTAGGAAAGTCTAAGGAACATGTTTCTTTTGGTGCGTCTTGTTTTATTGCCTTTTGCTCCATAACTGACCTTTTCTACAAATATTCAAAGCTTAAGTGGTTGAGAGAGACACAGAGAGAGAGAGAGAGAAGTATACCTTTCTGGTGACACTTTGAGATAAATTGTTAAGGGTACTAACCAGAGGGGAAAAATTAATTACATTAGTGCAATCTTGTCAGCATACTTTTAGCCTGATAAAACTGTAAAATATTTTAGATTAGTATGAAATGAACACTTGGTATATTTATTGGCCAAGAAAAATTATTAATGTTTGTAAGAAACTGCTTATCACCTACCTGATTACCTTTTATTATGTAATCAGAATTTATCATTGGTATTTCTAAAACAAACATCAGCAACACGTACCAAAAGTGGTCCTGTGTTATATGATATTTTTATTGATGCTAAATCATTTATTATTAAAAACTTTTGTTTCTTTATTATTGATAGTTCGGCCTTTTAGCAAAGCAAGTAACACAAAAATTTAATCTGAAATGAACACAACCAGTACTGTAAATGAAAACTCAGTGTTTTCGTCAATAACATACTTGTTCTGGGCCTGTTGCTACTTAATTTAATATAAAAATTATATAATAACTATCTTCTGTATTCATAACACTCTGGTTCTAGATGTTCATGAAGGTATCCTTGAAGTCAATGGAAAAATTACACTGTTTTTCTTCAAACAATTTCTTTAAAGCAAGCTTTTATACCATGAACTCATTTTCCCACTAACTCTTCATGGTGTGAGCGCATGAGAAGTAAACCGGAGTTCAGAAAACAAGTTTTTAGTTCCTGTTCACCTGCTAACTAGCTGTGCAGCTTGTGGCAAGACCCTGCCATTGTCAGTGACCTTGTGCATATGAGAAAATTGCACTTGGGATAATCTGCACATTTTCTTTCAGTTTTAAAAGTACATGATTCAGCTGTATCTGAAAAGTATTATTTATGAAGACATAGCCATCTGAAACAAATATGAGTACTTTAAATTTGAGTAGGAAGTATATGCACTGTTACATTTTACTGTTTTTCTTTATGTTTGAAATATTTTCTAACGAAAACTTTAAAAATAAAATTTTAACTAAAATGTTATATCTAATTTAGTTATAAAGCAACATAAGTGTAGAAATGCATGTCTAAAAAATTGAAAGTTTCAGAAGGCCCTATTCCATTTTTAAATTATAACAAATCCTTTCATGTATGTTAGATTATGAGTATTTATGAGAAATATTGGGAAAATTTTATAAAACTTTTTTTATAAAAGTGTTTTGAATTTTAAATAAATATCAATGTAAAACCAGCTACATATAAAATTGTAGAAATATATATTACTTTCTCTTATGGCGACTTGATCATATGTGAATTTGATTTGAATTTGACCATGCAGACCAAAAATATATGTACTTTTCTAAACTAAGATTTCAACTATAATCAGTTCAATATAATCTTGTTTAATAAAAGATGAAATTATACTTTTATAAAAAATTGGAAGAAAATAAGTTAAAAAGTAGTACGTATATAAATATGTTTATATATGTCTATACATAATAATAGTTTTGAATTTGATTGTTTTAGCTGCAATAAAAGTGAGCCAAGAATATGTCATTTTATTTCTTTCCTGTTTTCTAATTCCTTCTAAAATTCAAGGAGTGTATACAGTTGGGGTGTGTATGTGTTTGTCTGCGTGGCACACATCCATATATCAGCCCTAAATTATACAAGTGTACCAGTTAACGTTCCTTAATGATATTAACACTTTTAAGTGTATAAACTTATATGTTATCATTTAATTAATCTTTTTAAATGTCACTTTCACAAGCCCTTATACAGTGTGTTTATAAGTCTTATAAGGCAAGACTAAATATCTCAGCTGTCTTTGTCTTATTTTTTTCTCCTTAAAGGCACTGGAGCGTGTTGCAGTCGGCCAAGGGGTAAGTGAGCGTGTTTACTCTAGTCCAACTGATGAACGTGATAGTTTTTCTCAAAGTATTCTTCATACTTGACCTGCTGATGAACCTAAAACCTGATGGATTTTTATAAATATCACCTCTTCTTGTCACCTATTCATATTCAAACTTATACATTTTCTGTAAGTTTACTTTAAAAGAGAAGTGAATTCTCAGGAAAAGTAAATTGAACTTTTAGGAAAACTTCCACGTTATACTCTTGTACTAATGTCTCATTTCTTCATACTATATTAAACAGTCTATAAATATTTCTAAAGAATGTTATTGCTGACTGTCAGGCTTTTATGGGCTTAGTTCAAGCAAAGATAAACAAGGTATAGCATTCAATTTATTTTTTAACTATAGTCCAAACCACACATTTTAGTTGGTTGTTTTTTAACTTTCTTCTTTATTGACTTCATTAGTCATTAGTTAGTTGCAACAACCAAATGGGTTTTTACATATAAACAGATGTTAAATGTATCCTTCACATATTCATGTAATTGCCTTTTCCTCTACCTTAAGATTTATGAAACGTATTAGGAATTTTAAAGTATTTTTTTAAGAGTTCCTTTTAAATTTTTCACAAAAGTTTTCTTATTGGACCTAAATTTTAGAAATTTCTCTTTTGCTTATTTTCAGGGAGGATTAATATGTCAATTTGAATTTTTAAAAATAATAGTAGCATAATAGTAGCAACAAGTATCATTTACTGAGTGCTTTCTTTGGGCCAGACACAATGCTAAGAACTTTGTGTGGTTTTTTAAAAAATACTCATTATACCTATCTGAAAATTGATAAAAACTGATTTTTTAAAGGCATTAGAGCATATTGTTTAAGTGTGTGAACTTTAGTCTCAGACTGCTGGTTTGCATCAGCAGTGTGCTGGTCTTCATCAGTTACTGGCTTCGTGATCAGAGACACATCATGATTTCTCCATAGCTTAATTTCTTTATCTTTAAAATACAAATAATAGTACTACTAAAAAAATAAGAGTAACAATAATACCTTCCTCATAGAGTTTTTGTGAGGATTAAATGAGTGAAAGATGTAAAATGCTTAAAACAATGTCTATCACGTAGTACGTGTTCGATAAATATCAACTGTTGTTACTGTTACAGGTGGTTAATAATTATGATCATGAAAATAATACCTAAGTTTAACACAGAGCTTACCAAAGTACTGTTCAAAGTTTTCTTCATCAATTAAAGTGCTGCATACATGGCCTGTGAGATCAGGACTGTTATCCCACGATACACATGAGGAAACTGTTAAGTAGTGAACACTGAGATTTGAGTCTCTGACTCTGGAGCCCTAGCTCTTAACTATAGTACAGATCAAAATAGTGGTTCCTTAGGGGTCTGGAAGAGGAAAGAGCCTTAATCATAACAGTGCCCCAATGCATTTGTGCTCTGTTTTTCAATTTCCCAAGGGCTTGTTCATGTTTACAGTCAATCTTATGAGTTGGGTATTCCCCAAACTTACATGAGAACGTGATATACAGCAGAAGTTTAGTAGTGCATTCTAGCTCAGTTAATTGCAGAGTTCTTTCAGCTTAGTGCCCTTTCCACTAGACCTGTAAAATACATGTCTAATATACACACACACACACACACACACACACACACACACACACACACATATATATACACACACTTTAAGGGTGTACTCTTTCTGTTCCGCCCCATTTTAAAATGCATTAAACTGTTAAGTTGATTTATCACTTGTGAAGGAAAGAAAGTAAACTCTGAGCCACATCTAGCTTATTCCTGGAGTAGTCAGGCACAGGCTGCTCAGGAGATGTTGACTTCCTTCCCACTTACCCCCATCTGTATTTATCAGGATGGATAGTCCTAGTTATTCCAGGAATGCACATTCGAAGGCACTTCATAACTCTCCTTTCTCTTAGGAAACAACTGTAAAGCTCTTATTTACTCAGGGTAACTTGGGAATGATGATTTATTCTATCCTGTTTGTGTTCCTCTGTGCATTCCATTTTTGTATGTTCTCTTGCTTAAAATACATTTCTTGGTCTCTTTTGGTGGCCTTTCTACAATCAGTTTTTAATAACAATATAAATATACATTTATTTCTAAATTATTTGGATACCATTTTACATAATTTTTCTAAAAGGCATGGGAAAGGAGAGCTTTATTTTTAAGAGTTTCTTTGCTTTCCTAAATGAAAGTATATAATAAAAAAATTAATGACACCCTATCCCTGCCAAAGTGTCAGAGAGGCAAAATAGCATCATGGCTTGGTACTACTGGGACATCAGAGCTAGGCTTCTTCAGTTCAAATAACAGCTCAACTATTTTTAGAAGTTTCATATAAAATTTACATAAAAATGAAATTCCTCACAGGGAGATCAGCTCAGTGCTTTGTGACCACCTAGAGGGGTGGGATAGGGAGGATGGGAGGGAGATGCAAGAGGGAAGAGATATGGGGACATATGTACATGTATAACTGATTCACTTTGTTATAAAGCAGAAACTAACACACCATTGTAAAGCAATTATACTCCAATAAAGATGTTAAAAATAAATAAATAAATAAATAAATAAAAATGAAGTTCCTACCTATTTTAGCTAATCAACTAAAAGGTTAAGAACTTTGTAAGCCATTTATAATACTAATATTTCACTTCATGTAATAATTTATTTCCCAAAATGCCTTGAATTTCAGTAGAACAGTATAAGAGTAGGTGTTAATATATGAAAAGGGATTTCAGCATTTTTGTGAGAGAACTGAAAGGATTTGGGGAAAGTGGGGAGCAGATGATAAAGTAGAGATTTGGGGTACTGAAGAAAAACATTACTCAAGATGAAAAAACATCAAATGGAAAATATATCCAGAGAGAGGAAATTCTTAATGAAATGTTTGGAGAAATGTTCAGGAAAGGGAAGTTTAGAAACAGACAGATTTTGTCTCAAGTCAAGAAGTTGTATTTGGAAAGAGATTTTACGTAAGGAGTGTGCCTTTTGAAGGTTATAAATTTTAGTGTGGGCGCTCAAGTATGTATTTGTGTCTGCTTTCAGTGAATTATTTTAGGAGTTGAGTTGGGGACTGTGGTATCCCTAACACCATTTCCTACTGGAATCACCCTCCTCACTGTTGTCAACATCCAGAGAGGATATAACTTGTGTTGTTCAAAGTTCTCTGTCAAGACCCTACAAGTCAGACATTCTCCAGTGACTTAAGAAGGCAATGCCGTCGGGTGAAGACCCAAGAAATAATGGTTGACCCTCGACTCCCAACTTGTGGTTTTTTGTAGTCTCAGCACCTGGGGCCCATAGTGTAGGAACTTGATGTTAGATGGGGGAAAGGGACAGTAGAGTAGGTTTTCTGCCTGAGCTCACAGGCAAAATTTTATTTTCTGTTAAACTCCACCTGAATCCAGATGTGTTCTCATTGAAAACAAATGAAGATAACAATTTGGGGCTCAGAAGGAGAATAGAAGTTACAAAAGGATAACTCAGTGAAGTACACATTCCACTGAACTCTATCTTTAAAACTTTACCCATGGTTGGAGTTTTTAGTTTTTAACTTACTTGACTTCTCAAAAGCATTCAATATTGCCAACCTCCCTCCATACTTGCTCATTTTCCTCTTTTTTTTTCAATAATAACTTTGCATGGAAACAAGGTGGTTGTTGCTGATATCTCTGTTGGATGGGGACGTGGATGGAGTTTTGGCAACTTTTTGTACTTTCTTAGTTTAAGGGTACCTCTTACATTGCTACAGTGAAGCACTCTTTCTTTTATGTATAGTACTTTTTAACCTTCTACTTTGAAACTCTTACGCGTCATTAGGGACCTTCTCGTCAGCCATTCCTTCTTTCCTACCTTTGCACCTTCATGGACACTTCCCACCTCTTTTTCCCCAGGAAATGAAGTCCTGCTGAGACTTCAGTCTCTGATCTCATGTCCTTTCCAAGGCCCTTCTTTTCAGCTCTGTAGTAGCAATGCTGTGATCTTTTAGGCCTCAGACGTATTTTAGTATGTCCTTACTTAGGGTAGTACCTTCTCTCTCTGGCTGTGAATCCTTGGTAATATCTCTAATCCACCACCATTAGGAAAGATGCACATTCTTATCTCTTTTGCACATATCCTACATGTCTGCTCTCTTATACAGGCCTGACTTTGTTGGTCATGAAGTATATTTCTACGTTTTTAACTGATAAACACTCCATTTGGGACATTAGCTAATTTTTCTTTGATTATTCCTTTTCTTCCTCATTCACTACTACTTCTTTCATAGTTTCTTCTATTATCTCAGTGAGAACTAGCCTCCAAGTACATTTTAACTTAGAATAGAAAAGTTATAAAATTATCCCCTATGTTTAGCAACAAACTCAGGTTTCTAACATTCACTTATGGTTCTGACTCTCAAGTGTTGATTTGATTTCTGTTTTTTATTTGGTTCTTGTGCTCATATATATCTGCATTTTTTTTCAGCTGCCTACTGAATCACTCTTCTATCGTGCCGTACTTCAGGATATTATTAAAGATTGTTATGGCATCACCAAATGGTATGATGATTTCATTTCAATAAGAATAACTATCCTGTATTATAAGTGAAGTGACTTTTAGTTTTCAGGTGAATTCATTCAGGGTCACTGTTATTAGTAGAAGAAGCTTTGAATTTGAGCGTGATTTCAGTAAGTAACGAAGAACTGTGCAGCAACCGTATCTTAGGTTAATCGTTATTAAAGTAAGGGTTCTAATGATTCCCTTTTGTCCTGAAAGGTTGTTGTGATGATAAAGAAATATATGTAAAATGTACTTTAGAATTTGAGAAGTATTGAAATGTTATATGTAAGTAATTCAGTGAATATAATATTATAATATGAGCAGGGGTTATATTTAAAATATTTCACAACCACTATAACATAAACACTTAACTAATTAGAACAGATATCAATCTTAAACAGCCAGTGTGGCCATTCATGTCTCTACAGGTAGAACAGTAGCCTTGCATATGTTTTGTTTCTGTTTTCCCCAGATAATAATGGCTGCCTATACAGAAAGGCAAGGATTAGGAGAATTTTTCATAATATTGGTTTAATAACTGCCATACTCAAGCATACATCTGCAGTCCCTTCAAGTTTCATGAACGTTTCTTCGTACTAGTTATAATTTTAGGATTCTGATTGCCATTTGGTTATAATAGGATTATTCTTCAAACTAAAATAGGGTAGTTTTCAAGTTCTCAAAAACAAATCCAAACTTATTAACAGCAATAGAAGCTATTTTCAGATTAGGTATAATTTCTCTAAGAAAAATAGTCTATTTTTTTACTAAAAGAAATTATGACATACAAATATCTACATATACCATTGATTTTAATTGTCATTTCTAGGTAGATAACTCCCAAATCTGTGTCCCTATCTCCATTCTCTTTTCCATATATTAATCTTCAAAATGTCTGAAAGTGAATTTCTCATGGTTTCCTGAAAACTGGTTCCTTTCTCTGAACTCACCCCAAGATGCTAACCTTGTTGGAAGAAGTCACAAAATTGTGCAAATTCATGTCTACTCAAATATTGACTGCCTGCCTTCCTTTAAGACCTCAAATCTGTTTATTACTGTGTTTGTTGTTCTCTTGATGACCACTTAAGACCATCTACACTCTTTTCTGAACTTCTCTTCTCACTTAAAAATCCACATCTCTCCAACCCTCCACATTCCTGCCTGCCTTTATTACTCAGTAGATGTTATTTAAGACTTCTTTCATTCCAGATCTTTATTGAGCTTTCAGCCATATTTGATCATGTAATAATTGTTTTTTCCGAACTCTCGTCCTCACTGTCTTCCATTAAGCTGCATTCCTCTAAGTTTCCTTTTCCTACCTTGAACTCTCTGTCTTCTGTAAGCATTTTTCTTCTTACTCATCCCCTTGGTATATCCAGAAATTCTCTAGTGTTTTATACTTAGCTGCTGTCTCTTTATATTTCCTCTTTCTCTTAACAGTTACCCTCACAACAAATAACTTAAATCATGTATCCAGCTCCCACCTCTTTTTTGAAGTTCAAATCTCTATTTCTCAATATAGAGAAACAGCTTCTGAACAGCCTCACTTAAGTACCTTAAGCACCTTAAAAATACACCAGATTCAGCCACAGCCAGAAAACAAAGTCAGCTTCCCACCAATTCTATTCCTCTTTCTTCTGTCTCTTCACTTCTTTTGTCATTTCTGGGGAATTGCATGACCATTATCAAGCTTTAGAAATCTTAAAATCATATTCGATTCTTTTCTCATCATCAAACCACACATTCTAATTAGTTGCCAAGACTTGCACATGTTATATTTTTTAACCCAGCGGTTGTTTATTGTGGGGCAGGCAGCCTATCAGGTTCTGAATGCATAGGATGTAGTGTCCACACAGGAGTCTTTCATATTCTAGTCAGGATGGCATGTGCAGAAACCAAAGAAAATGATAGAAACCTGCTTCCAGTAACAGCAGACTAAGTAATTAGGGCTAACCCTCCTTCTGAGAAAAACTAAAAATGCTAGAGATGTGTATATATGCAAGTGTGTGGTGTGTGTGTACAAGTATGTGTGTATTTTAATTTGTTTTTAATTGGTTTGAGAACATCAGAGACTATCAAGGAAATTAAAAATTACACAGCAAATATCTAGGAGAAGATGGAAACCAAGAGAAATGAAGCCAGCTTTTAGGGCTTCATTTTCCCCTAGATGCCATTTCTTAACTACAGAAAAGGGGAATTCCCTGGCAGTCCAGCAGTTAGGACTCAGCGCTTCCACTGCCCAGGCGCGGGTTCGACCCCTGGCCGGGGAACTAAGATCCTGCAAGCCGCGCGGCTCGGCCCAGCCAAATTTTAAAAAATAAAATAAAACAGCAGGGCTTCCGTTGTGGCGCAGTGGTTGAGAATCTGCCTGCCAATGCAGGGGACATGGGTTTGAGCCCTGGTCTGGAAGGATCCCACATGCCGCGGAGCAACTGGGCCCGTGAGCCACAATTACTGAGCCTGCGCGTCTGGAGCCTGTGCTCCGCAACAAGAGAGGCCGCGATAGTGAGAGGCCCGCGCACCGCGGTGAAGAGTGGCCCCCGCTTGCCACAACTAGAGAAAGCCCTCGCACAGAAACGAAGACCCAATGCAGCCATAAATAAATAAAAATTTTTTAAAAATTAAAAAAATAAATAAAACAGCAATAACAACAACAAAAAGAATGATCAATAGCAGCAATGTTTATAAGAGCACAAGTCTAGGAATAAAAATTTCATTAATAGGAGAATGGATAAACTGTTGTGGAATACCGTGCCATAGTGAAAATGTATGAATTACAACTACACGCATCCAAGTGGATGAATGTTGTGAATCTAAACGTTATAGAAAAATTCCTATATAATTTGGAAACAAGCACAAACCGTATAATTATTCAAGAGTGTAAATATGTGGTAAACAATCAAGAAAAGCATAAGAATGATAAACACAAGCAATATTCAGTGGTATAGTATCCTATGGGAGGGAGGACAACTGAGTAGACAAAGTGATGAGGTGGGGAAGTTGAGGGGCACATAGGAATTTCTAGAGACGGTTAATGTTCTATTTCTCAAGTTTGGTGTTGCATATAAGGGTTCATTTTATTGACATTCTTTATACCTTATACATAGTATTTTGTAAATACTTGTTTGTGTTCAACAGCAGTGAAATTATAATCTCATTTCAGGCTACACCCCAGGGTTAGTTGAACTACATATTATACTCCTAGTATCTGTTCCAGTCACCTCATTATAGTAATAAGGAAAATTAAGATAAAGTGGTTAAAAGCTTGTCTTCAGTCATACAGCCTAAAAGAACCAGAGCTAGGACCAAATTCATAGTCCACAAAAGTTTTCTTTTTGCTATCCCATACTTCTTTTTAGTTTAACTTCTTTGGGATATTTTTAATATGAGTGGAGTTATAGGTCTCCTTGTATTAGCATTGTTAACAAGGTTAACTTGATTGGAATCTCTGGCCAGCAAGAGTACTAAAGACAGAAAATAAGATCACTGAATTATTTCTTCTGCATTTTGTTTAGCTTTCCTTGCTAATTAAATAAATAGTCTTCCAGTGATATACTGTTTCAGACTACTTGAAATATTATTCTGAAAGTTTCTTTAAGTTTAATTGTTTATATAACATAAGATTAGAAGTAAACTTTTTTCGTGGACTTAAAATCTATAGCATTTTTACTCTATTGTAATTGTGAATTAGCATTTAACACTTATGTTAAAACTCAATAATTTATATAATTTTTAAAATGTTATAATTAGTCCTTATCTGGAAACTTTCTAAGGGAATAAAATACCAAAACAAGCATTTAATAGGATAAAAATCCTTTAGAACACTTCAAAAGAGAGCAGAGAAATTGATGTATATACTTTACTTACTTTATTATTCTCTTTCATAATGAGTATTGTAAACAGCTGTAGAAGAAATACATAAATTTTGATGCCTGTAATTATGAATTAGTTTAACTTTCATTTTAATTTTGCAGTAATCAAATAGGTATGTGAAAACCCAGATCATGAAAACTGGCTCACGAAATTAAAGCTACTTATTTAGTCCATAATGTGTGGTCAGATTAGCAGGTCTGTATCTTTTAAATTGAAGAGTATTTTGAAGATTTTTGTAACTTCCTTAAGTGATTGCCATTTTCAGCAAAATTTTATGTTAAGTCTCAAGAAATACTTAAAGGTCCTTTAAGTCTTTCAGTAGGTATT
This sequence comes from Balaenoptera physalus, assembly GCF_965194825.1. NCBI lineage: Eukaryota > Metazoa > Chordata > Mammalia > Artiodactyla > Balaenopteridae > Balaenoptera > Balaenoptera physalus. The sequence goes on along the minus strand of NC_138892.1, from coordinate 37,353,998 downwards.
AGTATATAAAACACAAAATAAATAACTTCATAAATATTTTCTGATGATGGAGACACTGAACTTTGATACTTTCTGTCCTTCATGTGCTTATTTTTATTTAGTATATGTCTACTTTACCTTTTCCTATAATTTCCTAAACTAATGTTGCTTCTTTGGAAAATGCTACAAGGAAACCATGTTCTTACAATTGTATTTTGGGGAAAGCATGTGGGTGGTGTTGGATTCACTTGAGTAGAATTTTAATTAGATCTAGTGCATTCACTTTTATTAAAAGGAAGGATACTGATTCCTTTTTAGCATGCTAACCGTGCTTTATTCTGACAGAGGGCCCCCTTTTAATCTGTTCTTCAAGTCCCATCATTTATCTTTCAGAAACAGTCATGTCACTTTTCTCACTTCAAAATGTTTGATGATTTCTCTTCTTTATACTCAAAAACTAAAATATCCTTATTATGGCATTCAAGGCCATTTCTAAGGTGCCACTAATGTCCTTTCCAGCCTAATTCATCACCCCATTCTTCCTTCTCTGCACCCCAAGCAGCTGCCCATGCACACTGTTTGTATACTGGATTATTCATCATTTCCATGCAATTATTTTTGGACCTAGTATGCTTCCTTGGAGCTCCTTTGCCTACCTGAAATATTCTCCTCCCCATTTCTGCATCTTTTCCTTCCCTGTTTCTGGCAGGTGAAATCCTAGGCATTCTTTAAAACCCAGTTTGGAAGACATCTCTGGTATCTTTCCCTTCTCCTTCTCACTCTCTCCTCCCATAGTACTTAATCTGGGATTCACTGCTCTTATTGAATCTAAATGTACAATGAGTTGTTTGTGTCTACTCCTCTGCCACCTGGTGAGCCCTGATGGCCAGTTTTCAGCTTTATTAATTGAAGTCGTCTATCATAGTGGTTAAGAGCACAGATTCTGAAAATCCTCTTTGGAACCATTTTCCCGTCCAACTACTATCCCATATCTGTTCTTTCCTTTACTGGAAAACTCCTTGAAAGTGCTGCCAATTTCTTTCCCATTTCACTTGAATTCCAATCAGACCTTACTTCTATCACTCCATCAAACTCCCCTTTTCAGGGGCACTAATGACCCCATGTGGCTAAATCTCCTGGTCAGCTCTCAATCCTCAACTTACTTAGCCTGCCATAAGTATTTCACGCAATTTACCACTTTTTACTTTCTCTCATATGCTAGAGAAAGTCCCTCTTAAGATAGTCACCTTTTTCTATTTTTTTTTTTTTCAGTTTATTTTGCTGACTCCTCTTCCTCTTTCAGACCTCTCATTTTTGGAGTGCTTTTTTCTATCAGTTCCTACCACCTAGGTGATCTCATCATGTCTCATGGCTTTCAGTACCATTTATATGCTGGTGAATCTCAAATCTATAGTCCAGTTAATGACAAGCGTATTCTTCTAGTTGCTCAGGCCAGGATAACTTTGACCTCTCTCTCTCACACTGCCTGGATCCAGTCCTTCAACAATTTTATAGTCTGTCTAATTAAATATATCTAAAATTCTGCCACTTCTTAACCATCCTCAGGGCCACCACCCTGGTCAAAGCCACCATCATCTCTCATGTAGATTATTGTAATAACCTCCTAATTGGTCTCCCTGCTTCTATTTTTGCCCCCTAGAGTCTATTCTCCACACAATAGCCAGAGTGATCCTGTTAATATTTTGAAGTGAGATCTCTCTCACAGTCTTCCCATGGTTTCTTATTCACTTGGAAGTAAAGCTAATATTTTCACTATGACCTACAAAGCCTTATATGACGGAGCTACTCATTATCTCTCTGATCTCATTTCTACTATTTTCCCGTTTATTTATGTCTGTACTGCTTTCCTTGGTATTACTTGAAAATACCAGGAACACTTTCTACCCCAGAACCTTTCCACGTAACGTGTCCTCTGCCTGGAATGCTCCTCACCAGATATCCACATGGCTAGTTCACTCTCTTTCTTTAGTTCTTTACTCAAAATTATCATCTCTATGATATCCACCATCACTCTTCTCTAACATTTCTTATCTGCTTTCTCTCCTCTGTCATCAGCTTCTCATTAGCTCATATTGCCATACAGTTAGTCCCCTGCATACGAACGAGTTCTGTTCCGAGAGTGCGTTTGTAAGTCCAATTTGTTCGTAATTGCAACAAAGTTAGCCTAGGTACCCAACTAACACAGTTGGCTATATAGTACTGTACTATAATAGGCTTATAATACTTTTCACACAAATATACATAAAAAACAAACACAAAAAATAAAGAAAACATTGTTAATCTTACTGTAAAGTACCTTGAAAAGCACAGTAGTACAGTACAACAGCTGGCATACAGGGGCTGGCATCGAGTGAACAGGCAAGAAGAGTTACTGACTGGAGGAGGGAGAGGAGGTGGGAGATGGTAGAGCTGAAGGATCATCACAATAGGAGACAGAGGGCAAGCTGCAATTTCACTCACGCCTGACGCTGATGGCACAGGTTCTGGTTCCTTGCTGGATTCAATTCTATCTACCCTCTTGAAAAAATGATCCAGTGATGTCTGGGTAGTAGCTCTTTTTTTCTCGTCCTAGAAGACATTATAGCAATGGATTGCATTCTGAACGGCTGATGCAACCATTGTGTACAATTCTACGTTCGGGTCCTGTGCCTCAGAAACGGTAACAGTGCCTCCTCAAATAAAGAAAATCCCCTTTCCATTCCCTGCGATGTGCATCTCTTCAGTTCTTCAGTTACTTCTTCTTCCTCTTGTCACTCCACTCTCTCGATTATTTTCACTTCTGTTTCCATCATTATCGCTTGGCGCTTCTTAGCAGTACCAGCTACATCACCGCTGCTTTTACACTTGCTTCTGGACATCCTGGGCTTGTAATAAAGATACTGTACTACTGTACTCTATACAGTACTGTATAGTAAAATACACAAAAGCACAACCACTTGTAGAGGATGCGTGCACATGACAATGTACACCAGACACGTGAACTAACTTACGTGATTGGACAGGCAAACTCACGTTCAACTCTTTATCGTTTGGTCACGTGACAACCACCATATAGTAGATAGTTTTAGGATATAGAACCAGAAAGAAGTTTTGTTTGGCGTGGGAGATTTTGGTTTGCTTGGTTGGTTTTTTCAGACAGAGAAACTTGAGCATTTTCCAATGATAAGAGTAAAGACTCAGTGAGTAAAGAGAAGTTGAAGATACATCAGAGGAGGCAGAACAAGATGGCCTCCAGATCCCTGATCTTAGGCATATTCTTACAGAAAGCAATTATATTAACTATATTAATTATATTAACTAATTAACAGAGAGAAGGATTTCTATTTATCTTCACACACGTCAGCAAAAATTAAGACTGCAGTGATTCTGTGATGTCATAATGTATAACTGTAAAAGGTAGACTCCAAATCTTTAGTGTTAAATAATGACAAAAATGCAATAGGCACTTACTAAAAATTAAAATTAAAAATGGGATTGCCCCATATTCCATTTGTTAACAGTCCTATTCTGTGCTTTTACTTTCTACATAGGTAAGTTTTGAGATTTTTTTTTTGCACCTGCCTCTTTTTTCTCGTTTCTTAATTACTAGAATTGCAGTATTTATCCTTAAAACTATAGACCCTTCTAAAGTCTGATGAGTGAAATATTCTCTTTCTTGTAGCTGCAAAAGAGCAGACTGCATTCTACGTCATAAACTCTCTTTACAGCTATTATTTTTAAGAAGGTTGATTTGTAAGACACCCAGACTTTAGAGATTAGTGCCATGTCCTGAAAAAGTAACCTTTTACCTCCAAAAGTTCTAAAAGCCTGATTCATTATACTAAATCTTGTGTTGCTTTGGTAATAATATTTAAATTGACATTCTGTTTCTTGTAAAATATACTTTTTTTTTCTTAAACCAAAATGGACTTATTGGTACTTCCCTTCTCCTTCTATACCGTGAAAGTAATAAAACCATTTTTTCTGAATTTTTTAACAATAGCACTCTATTTTCAAATACAGTCTTACATAGAACCAAATAAATTTAATAAATTTTAGGAAAGGACTTATTTCTTACACAATTATCCTTTTCATATTTTATGGAAAATTGTAACCCTTTAAAGTACCTCTTTGGAGTCCTTAAGGAGGACAGTTTAAAAAGAAATTGTTGTAACCTATTTCTATATTTTATGTGTTGGCCTAATTTTAGTATGTTACTTTTATAATTTTATCATTTGTTTTATCAATATTGCTGTTCGCAGTACTGTTGGAAACTGAGACGTTTTGAAACTTAATTCCTCGTCTAAGAAAGCTTACCCTAGTCAATTCCAGCAGCTAAAGCACTCCCTACTCTGTGCTGTATCCTGAGCACCATCTTGTGCTTATCACATTGAATTATAGCATTTGTTCACCTGTCTTCCTTTATAAACTGCAGATGATTCTACCCCTAGAACCCAGCACAATAATAGGAAAATGACCTCCATTCATTGTTTGTCAGACACAGCCAAGCATGGTGCATACATAGACTCTTATCTTCAACCTACTGCTGAACAAGGAGAGGCAAAGAGAGGTTTTTAAGTGGTAAATACGTGGTAGAGCAAGGAATCAAACTTATTTCAGTCTTGAGTTCACATGGAGTTTGCCTACTTCTCTTTGTCTATAACACAGAGGTAGACATTCTTCATCTGAAGTTTAACAATATCGAGTATAAATCCTGTTGAAGAACTGTGCCGGAGTTAATATTTAATAGTAGTTAATATCCCAGATTCTGAAGCCACACTTCCTGAATTCAAACTGTGGGCAGTTTACTTAACCTCTCTGTTCTTTAGTTTCACCATCTTTAAAATGGGGATAATAGTGGGACCTACCACATGGAGTAGTAGTAAGGATTAAATAAGTAAATGCAGCAAAGGACTTAAGAGCCCTGGCACATCGTAAACATGAAATAAATATTAACTGTTATTATTTGTTTTGTTTACATTGCACTATTCCTTATATATTTGTTCAGTAGTTCTCTCTATATATATTTTAAATCACACTTGTTTATTTGTATAGTTAAGCCTGCCTTCCTAACTCTACTTGATTAGCAAATAGATCTATTTACCGTATTAACGCATTTCATGTTATAGTCTGACTAGATGTTTTTGTTTCTACAAGCTGCAAGAGATATTTATTTAATTATTTAATCCATTTATTGAGATCCTGCTATATTGGAGCGTCTACGCTAGGCACAGGGGATATGGTCATGAGCAGAACAGGTGGAAACTCTGCTCTCCAGCTGCTCAGAGCAGTGATCTCAAACGTATTTTCAAATTTCACACCTCTGTCAATAAACATTCTTGAGCATGCACCCCCAAAATGAATACTTAATTATTTATAAGTGATATATGTGTCTTTCTACTAGTCTATTGTATAGATTTTTAAATAAACTGAAAATTTGAAATTAAAAAGGTAAAGATAAATAGAAATAGAAGTTAAAATTCTAATATTCTCTTTCCCTTGGGGTATGTTCACCCCTCTTTGGAGTCCACTGACTTAAAATAAAGACAGACACTCAGAGAAACAAAAAAGAGTAAGCATGTGAAGGAAAAGTTCTCTGTGTCAGGAGCCTAACTTCATCTGGGAGGCCGGAGAAGACTTTCCTAAGGAAGCAACATTTAAGATAGGATCTGGGGCTTCCCTGGTGGCGCAGTGGTTGAGAATCCGCCTGCCAATGCAGGGGACACGGGTTCGAGCCCTGGTCTGGGAAGATCCCACATGCCGCAGAGCAACTAGGCTTGTGAGCAACTAGGCTCGTGAGCAACTAGGCTCGTGAGCAACTAGGCTCAACTATTGAGCCTTCGCGTCTGGAGCCTGTGCTCTGCAACAAGAGAGGTCGCGATAATGAGAGGCCTGCGCACCGCGATGAAGAGTGGCCCCCATTTGCCGCAACTAGAGAAAGCCCTCACAGAAACGAAGACCCAACACATCCATAAATAAATAAATAAATAAATAAATAAATAAATAAACCCAAAAGTTAAAAAAAAAAAAAAGATAGGATCTGAAAGGATGAGTTTGGGATTCCCTAGGCAAAAAGATCAGGGGTGAAGTGTAACACAAATAGTGTTTATAGACAAAAGCATGATGTGTTCAAGAAACTAGAAAGACTGTCATTGTGAATGGAGAGGCAGTGTCCTAGGAGTGTTAGAGAGGTTGTCAGAATGGACCAGGTGGTACAAGGCTTATTATATACTATGTTAAGCATTTAGATCTTAATTCTAAGAGTCATGGGAAATTCTGGAGGAATTTAAAGAGAAGTAACATGATCAGATAATCACCTTTCTAATTCTCTTTGGATGATATTTTTCTCCCTTACTGGTTGCTGCTAAAAACAGGTCCAAAATAGTATACCTCAACAAAGGATTTAAGGGACAAGTCTTATGTAGCAAATTATTGCTTAATACACTAAAAGTAATCTCATAATCATGTTGTGAGATTTTGTAACAGAAAAGGGGTAGTATATTCTGAAAAGAAAAAGTAAGACGAGGGCAAATTAAAATTTTAAATGTTTCTCTTATTTTCAAGCAATCTGAAATACAAAACCCAGGAAACAAGTCGATACCACCTACACTTATACTGTCTACTGTCTTCAGCTTACAGTGGTTAGCACTTTCCTATGAGCATCTCAATCTGGCTCTTTTAACTTTGTAATCGAAGAAAATTCCAAATGATAATTCCAATCATGATAAAAACAACAATCATGATAGCAAAGAAAACAACTCACATGGTGGCACAGTTCTGAGCACCTTACATGTGTTACCTAATTTCATCCTCACAGTGACTTTATGAAATTGGTACTATTAATATCCTGTTTTTATAAACAGAGAGCTAGTAGGTGATAGAGACAGACTGGAAGCTACACTCTTATCTACTGTGCTCTGCTTTCTCTCTTAAGCTACTCCACTAGGTGGTGATAGATGGTATAAAATAAGAACCAAAATCACTATCTCATGGGAGAGAATTGCTTGCCCCTCTGGATTAAAAAATAATAATAATAAAAGTTTAAAAACCTGTTAAGATGAGGAGCAGGAAGTTAATATTAAATGGCTTTTTTTCTTTTTCTGGCTATACAGTTTATCAATTCAATATACTGTGATACATAAGATGTCCATATCGATTATATGATATCTCTTACATATAAACGTGTAGGATCTGAGAATTACACAAAAACTAATAAAAAATATAATTTCTGTTTCCTGGAACCTATACCTTTTCAAATGACTATTATTTCAAAGTAGTTTTTTGAGCAGGAAAGTGGTAAATGGAAATGCTCCTCTAACAAAATAGCATGACAATGTAGGCAGGAATGAAGGGATAAACATCGGCTTTAATTAGGAAGTAGCTGTAATAATTAGGACATGAGGTAATAACAAGTGTAATTGAAGTGGCCGTCTAGAAGTGGAGCTGAAGTTATATATTTGAGGTATATTTCAATGGAAGAATTGATAGAGCTTCATGTCTGACTAAGCATAGGGATTAATATTTATACTGCCAAGAGTAAATGAGCTTTTATTCATTGTTTTTGATACTTGGAGGTGGTAAATTTTTTATTCTCTTGATTTTTACATTATACCTAAATGCAACCAAAATTGTGAGATGTGATAGTCCAGCATTGCATTATTTAAATTTAAAACCATCTCATATTTTGTTTATACTGTAATGAAAATCTGCAGGGCATAAATGAGATCAAGTCAGACCCAACTCAGCAGCATATGGTGCTTGTTCAGTGGCTGGCATTGAAGTTCTCTTTGCATGGCTGTTGGATGTCACCACTATTAGCAGGTGTTGCCATGAAATGTGCACTGTAATGTTGAGCCAGTAAAGTGAAAATGTGCTTTGTAGCACAATGGAACCTTTCGAAATACCTAGAGTTCCCTTTAAAAATAAGGCTTTTTTAATACTAAGTTTACAACTTCTTTCTCATAGTATTGTCTTCATAATATTGTCTTCCACTGTTGTACGTTGAAGGAATTCTCAAAAGCAGATCCCGAATATTTTTATAATATATAAACTAAAAGTATTCACAAAAATATTACTACATTATTATCACATGTGGAGCTTGTGCCATATGCACAGAAGGTATTTAAAAATATTTCATGACTGAATTTAAAATCATCTATAATTTAAATTGGAAAAACTAAAGAGTGATTCAATTTTGTTTTGCAGTGATCGGCATGTTGGTAAAATTTATTCCAAATCCTCTTCCTTTCTGGATTATGTCAGAAAGTCTCTAAAGAAGCTTGGATTAGATGAGTCCAAGGTCAGTATATGATTACCCATTGTTTTATAAGAAACAAGAGAACTTCTATAGGGTTATGAATTGAGATAATACAAAATTATTTGCCGTCTACTTTTCTCTTATTCATGAAAAACATCTAAATTATATTGAAGCCAAACTTCAGTTACCTTTATTCCAGTTCACCTTTTCTGTCAATATTATACGGATAGTTTGCTGTTGTACACCTCCAGAGTGATTCCCCTTTCAGGTTTATTCAGGTAAAAATGTGCCAATTTTCAAATCAAAATAGACTTAAAAAGCAAGAACAAATGGGAATTGTAAGTACAGCAGGAGACGATGGTTTTAATTTTAAACTGCGTGTATTTAAAGGCTGTATAACGTGTTAAAATTTAAAATCTTAAATTCAAAAACCCTTTGAATGGGAGAATCCTGGAAAGTGGTAATGTCATAGAAAGCCCAAGGTAATAATTGAGAACATATTGTTGAAGACACAAAAGGTAAGCTGATGGACTAGTGGTAATAAATAGTCTAACACTGAGAAAAAAAATAACTCTCAACATGATTCAAATGAGTTATTAACTAAAATATTAAGTTGAATCTGGATCACTTTGGTATTTTGAATTCATTATAAATTGAAATAAAGCATAAAATAGTTGGTTAAGGAATGGTGATTAAGGTGGTTAAGGTTTCTTCTTGAAAGAGAAAAATTATACAGATATGGTTAAGTTATATCAAAGCTAGAGGGTATTATTGTTTATTGTACCAGTTATCCATTTACTCCCCAGTTGCTTTATTACTTAAAGCAATTAGACTGGTACTAATAAGTTTCCTCCTCTGTAAAATAGCTCATTTCTAATTCATAGGATTTAAGAAAAATTAAATGAGGTAATAGACATAAAATGCTCAATAAAATGTACATAGTAAGTGCTAACTAAATAATACTAGTTTTTTATGATTCTTAATCTTTGTATATGTACTGCTTATAATAATACAATTGATATGACTCCTATAAACATTTTTATTTAGTCACCAAAATGAAGATCCTTCTAGTCTTGCATAAATAAATAAGAATAGACAGTGTTATCTTAGTTATTTTATTTCTGTTTTTTTAAAATATTTTTAATCATACTGGTCTTCCTTCCAATTAGTCTTTATTAGTGCATATATTTACTTCATGTCTCAATTCCACGTCTTACATTTACTATCAAGAACACAAACCTAAGCATAATTTTTACAAATATAGAGCTAAGTTTTTACTTAAACTAAAAATGTATTATCCTTTATCAAAAACCAAACTGTAAAAATCCAGAAAGAATGTTACTTATTTTTCATGATGGCTTTCTCTTCCCAGGTTTGTCTCTAATAATAACCATAGTAAATGTTTCTTAATATGCTTATTATATTACTGATTAGAATATTAATAATAGCTAATATTTACTAAGCACTTACTATGTTATAGTTATTATGCTAAAGACATCATAACATTATCGCATTTACTCTTCACTAAAAGAGTAAGATACTATTATTATTCCCAATGTAATGATCTAGAAAGAGAGGCTTACAAAAAGGCAAGTCATTTTCTCAGAGTTGAAGAGCAAGTGGCAGAGCTGGAACTTGAACGCAGATTCAACTTACATCAGAACCTCCACTGTCAGCCACCACTGTACTGAGAAGTGAAATTAAAAACAAAAGGAAAAAGACTAATGTAGATAAGTATCACCATAAAATATCAGTCTTAAACGATTACCTTTATTAGTTAGTAAAGACAATTAATAGTGCCCCGCTGATTTTTCTCTTAAAACTATTTAAGTTCATTGAAAGATAAATATGTTGAATAAAATGGGTGAGGAAAAGAAAAGGAACAAGAAACCCAAGCTGGAAGGGGAGGAAAGTACAGAACCTAATAAGGCATTTCAAAGATAGTAGGGTGAGAGGAAGCAAATAGATGAGTACGTGTTTTGCGGGGTTTTTTGTTTGTTTTTATGTTAAACAAGAGGAATTGAGAGTTGTGTCTGTCAGGCCAGAGTGGTTGGAAATAGGATAAGTTATTAAAACCAAGCTTATATTTCTGATATAATACAAAATCCTATTATTTTTCTCCCACATTATGAAATATCAGTGCTAAAATGAAGGTTTTGGCCACAAACACAATAAGAAGAGATGTATGAATAGTTTTATTTTAAAAATGAAATTAATTTTCATGAGATTCTAATTACTAAAAAGTATCAAAACCACTTAAATTTAAAATATTAGATATACCAAAGTGTTTAAAAGATCTTTGACTAAATTTATAATCATTTATTAACAAACTTTTATATATAATTGAAAGTGTGTTGAATACCACTGATGTGTTTCTGATCTCTCAAAGCACATCTCTTCATATTCAAAACTATGTAAGCAAGTGAAGTGCCTAGAAATCTCCTAACATGCTCTGATACTTTCTTAGTCACAAGAAATCATGTAAACATGAGGAAAAACAACATTCCCAGACAAATCATCATTCCAAAGACCAGAACAGCATGTGCTGGATATATAAGTGGTTCATACACAGCTTAAAATATCAATCCATAAGTCCTGTAGTCAGTTGTGACAGACAGCATTGGACATTTCCTCTTAGAGCAGGATTTTGTCAAACTCAGCACATTTGGATAATTCTTTATTGTGGAGAACTATCCTGTGCGTTGGAGGATGTTTAACATCTTTGACCTCTACCCACTAGGTGTCCGCAGTAGCACCCTAATTGTAACAACCCAAAATAAATAAATTTTAAAAAAAATCTCCAGACATTGCCACAAATGTCCTGGGGGTTAAAATCACCCCCAGTTAAGATCCGCTGTCTTCAAGCATTTGTCATTTTAGTGATTCCATTAACATTCCTATTATAGACCCCATATTATCTTAAAATGCCATGTTACACCAGGGAACATAGAGTGGGGAAGTGGGGAAAAGCAGTGATTCTGTTCTTATATTTTGAAGACTTTTTATCAAAATGATCCCCTCCTTGATTTTTAATTTTTTATAGCCTTAACCGTTTAAGGGTGATATTGTTTCACCCCTGCATAAGATACAGTTCTGTTTAAGAAGAGTGTTTAGATTTCACAGTAAAGCCAAGCCACTGAAAACAAATTGTAGCAGAACATCAGCTACCTTATATCAGCAAGTATACTGTTTATAATAGATGGACTGCTTAGAATGAAATTTTACAGTAATATTCTTTGTAATTTAGTAAAGTTCAATTACTTCTTTGTAAAATATTTTAATAGAACTTTACAATTGTCTAAAATAACAAAATCCTAGTGATTAGCTTTACCTAGTCCTTAAAAAAATTAGGTATTTTTAAATTTTATCTTCTGTCCCAAACTTTGGCATCTCACCAAATTTCAGGAAACCTTTAAAATTGTATTCAGGGTTTCATATTCATGGTCCACAGCATTTTTTTCTTCTTTTGTATTAATTTCCTCTCTTTCTCCTTCCACATGCATGTACTGCACACACACGGATGCATGAGCGTACACACACACACACATCCGTAAATTTTTAAAGCATCAGATTTTAAAAGCAGCAAAACTACTATTGCTTGCTGGACAAAGAACGAGCTGGACCATTTGTCCATAAGAAGGGAAAATAAAAGGAGCTTATGTTCTAGAGCTTGCATGTATGTGTGTTTGTGTGCTGTATACATATGATGAATATTCAAATAAATATTACTCGCAGATATTGAGAATGAAATAGACAATAAAACTGGTGATTTAATGGGAGTGGGGTGTGTGCTGTTGAATGGACAAAGTTGAAAATCACTAAGCTAGAACCTTAGTGGAAGGGATAGAGGATAATTCAGAAAATTATCCTTAAATATTTCTCCAAAACAGGCCAGCAAAAGCAAAACTTTTTAGACCAAAATCATTTAGTTATTCACCAGCAAACATTTATTTTGAAGAATCTCCCATGTGCCAAGAAGAGTGGAAACTCTGGAGCTACAAAGATAATTAAGACATAACCCATGAGAAAAGAAAACAAGTAATTATAGCATGAACTTACAACATTAGACATATATAAAGTATGTATGCTTGGAGTGACTCACTCTGCCTGTAAGGTTTCTCAGAGGACATTGATGCCTTAGCTTGGTCTTGAAGGATGCATAGGAGTTCATTAAGCAAACAAGGTGGGAAGGTAGGGAGCAAGGAATTTCAGATGTGTGTGGTGGGGGGAATTGCTTGGGCAAAACCACAGAGAGTAAGAAACATGATTCTGGACTCAGCACAGCTGGAGCATAAAGCAAGTAGAGGAGACAGTGGTGAGAGATGAGGCCAAAGGACTAGGCACATGTGGAGAGACCAAATAAACTGATCTTTGGACATTAGACCAAAGATTAATTAGTAGTAATCATAATCACTCGGTGGTTTCAATACAAGTGGGAGGGCAACAAAAAATACAAGGAGCTCATAAACTTCCATGTAGTAATATTCAGTGGTCCCTCGGTATCCGTGGGGAATTGGTTCCAGAACCCCCCACTGATAACAAAACCCAAGGATGCTCAAGTCCCTTATATAAAATGGTATAGTACAGTCAGCCCTCTGTATCTGTGGGTTCCACATCTATGGATATGGAGGACTGACTATATCCAGAAATGATCTACGTTAAATGAGGTCATCTGACCCTAAAGAAACAGCGAATTCCTGATACAGTTTAAATACATAGGAAGCCTGTCATCTTTGGTGATATGCAAAGAACATGTGCATTATTCCCATAAGTAAGTTCCTGCTGCTTTTTACAACCACTATAATAACACAGGCATACCTCAGACTGTGGGTTCAGTTCCAGAGCACCGCAATAAAGTAAATATCGTAATAAAGCCAGTCACGTGAATTTTTTGGTTTCCCAGTGCATATAGAAATTATGTTTACATTGTACTTTAGTCTATTATGTGTGCATTATGTCTAAAAAAATAATGTACATGCCTTAATAAAAAATATTTTATTGCTACCCTCTTGCACTTTTGATGGGAATGTAAATTGATACAGCCACTATGGAGAACAGTGTGGAGGGTCCTTAAAAAACTAAAAATAGAATTACCATATGACCCAGCAATCCCACTACTGGGCATATACCCAGAGAAAACCATAATTCAAGAAGACACATGCACCCCAATGTTCATCGCAGCACTATTTACAATAGCCAGGACATGGAAGCAACCTAAGTGTCCCATCGACAGACGAATGGATAAAGAAGATGTGGTACATATATACAGTGGAATATTACTCAGCCATAAAAAGGAACAAAATTGGGTCATTTGTAGAGACGTGGACGAATCTAGAGACTGTCATACAGAGTGAAGTAAATCAGAAAGAGAAAAACAAATATCGTATATTAACACATATATGTGGAACCTAGAAAAATGGTACAGATGAACCGGTTTGCAGGGCAGAAATAGAGACACAGATGTAGAGAACAAACGTATGCACACCAAGGGGGGAAAGTGGCAGGGGTGGTGATGGGATGAATTGGGAGATTGGGATTGTCATGTATACACTAGTATGTATAAAATAGATAACTAATAAGAACCTGCTGTATAAAAAAATAAAATAAAATTCAAAAATTCAAAAAGTAAATAAATAAAAATACTTTATTGCTGAAAACTGCTGACCATCATCTGAGCCTTCAGCAAGTCCTAGTCTTTTTGCTGGTGCAGAGTCTTGCCTCTATGTAGGTGGTGCTGACTGAGCAGGGTGGTGACTGCTGAAGGCTGGGGTGGCAGTGGCCATTCCTTAAAATACGGCAACAATGAAGTTTGACCCACAGATTGACCTTTCACATTTTCCCTGTAGCAGGCAATGCTGTTGGATAGCATTTTACCCACAGCAGAACATCTTTCAAAATTGGAGTCAGTCCTCTCAAACTCTGCTGCTGCTTTATAAACTAAGTTTATGTAATGTTCTAAATCCTTTGTTGTCATCTCAACAGTCTTCACAGCCTCTTCACCAGGAGTAGATCCCATCTCAAGAAACCACTTTCTTTGCTCCTCCGTAAGAAGCAACTCCTCACCTGTGAAAGCTTTATCGTGAGGTTGCAGCAATTCAGTCACATCTTCAGGCTCCACTTCTAATTCTAGTTCTCTTGCTGTTTCTGCCACATCTGCAGTTACTTCCTCCACTGAAGTTTTGAACCCCTCAGAGTCATCTATGAGAGTTGGAATCAGCTTCCTCCAAACTCCTGTTAATGTTGTTATTTTGACATCCTCCCATGAATCATGAATGTTCTTACATCTAGAATAGTGAATACTTTCCAGGATGTTTTCAATTTACTTTGCCCAGATCCATCAGATGAATCACTATTTATGGCAGCTATAGCCTTACAAAATGTTTTTCTTAAATAAGACTTGAAAGTCAAAATTACTGCTTGATCCATGGGCTGCAGAATGGATATTGTGTTAGCAGCATAAAAACAACATTTTAATCTCATTGTGCATCTCCATGAGAGCTCTTGAGGTGCATTGCCAATGAGCAGTAATATTTTGGAAAGAATCTTTTTTTTCTGAGCAGTAGGTCTCAACAATAGTCTTAAAATATTCAGTGAACCATGTTGTAAACAGATGTACTATCATCCAGGCTTTGTTGTTCCATTTATAGAGCACAAGCAGAGTAGATTTAGCATAATTCTTAAGGGCCCTAGGATTTTTGGAATGGTAAATGAGGTCAGCTTCAACCTAAAGTCACCAGCTGTATTAGCCCCTAACTGACAAGAGATTTCAGCCTGTTCTTTGAAGCTTTGAAGCCAGGCATTGACTTCTCCTCTTTAGCTATGAAAGTCCTAAATGGCGTCTTCTTCCAATATAAGGCAGTTTCATCTACATTGAAAATCTGTTGTTTAATATAGCCACCTTCTTTAATTATCTTAACTAGATCTTCTGGATAACTTACTATAGCTTCTACATCAGTACTTGCTGCTTCACCTTGCACTCTTATGTTACAGAGACAGCTTCTTTCCTTAAACCTCATGAACCCACCTCTGCTAGCTTCAAATTTCTTCTGCAGCTTCCTCACCTCTCCCAGCCTTCATAGAATTGAAGAAAGTTAGGGCCTTGCTCTGGATTAGACTTTGGCTTAAGGGAATGTTGTGGCTGGTTTGATCTTCTATCCAGACCACTACAACTTTCTCAGTATCAGCAATAAGACTTTTGTTTTCATTATCATTCATATGTTCACTGGAGTAGCACTTTTAATTTCCTTTAAGAAGTTTTCCTTTGCATTCTCAATTTGGTACCACATCCACCTACCTTGAGTTCTAGCCAAGGGTATATCAGCAGCCTCAGTCCTACCATCTACTGGTGAAAATAAGGTCAATTGCTAACCTATCTTCTGATCAGGTAGCGTATGGGGAGAATCTCCGAATAACTATGTATCTCTCATCCAATCATACGACCCATTCCCCATGCAGTTGAAGTATGGTCCACCTTTGCGTACCTGGGCCCCTTATATAGATCTATAAAAAGATGATTTTAATAAATAAATGCAAGAGAAGAGACAAATCTTCCATGGAAAAGAATTCTAAATAATTTTTTTGGATATTGCACCCTCACTCCTTAAGCATAACTCCTCACTCCTTAAGTGTAGGCTGCAAGTTGTGACTTTCTTCCAAAGCATACAATGTGGAAAGGGGAAAAGGAGGAACATTACAGTGAAGAAACCTGACAAATACTATCTCAGCCAAGTACTCAAGGTCAATATCTACAGTGATAAATCATATTGATAGTATGTACCCTTAATATGATGTGAGGAATATCATACTTTACTTCTGTAGTCTTCCTCACAAAACCCATAGCCCCAGTCTAATTATGAGGAAAACATCTGACAAATCCCAGTGAAGGAACATCCTACACAATGCTTGACTAGTACTCCTCAATACTGTCAAGGTCATCAAAAACAAGGCAAGTCTTGTGAGTCAACTATACTCCAATAAAAATTTTAAAAAAAGAAAAGAAAAGAAAAGGCGAGTCTGAAAAACTGTCACAACCAATAGGACTAGATACAATGTAGTAAACTGGATGGGATCCTGGAACTGAAAAAGGACATTAGGTAAAAAGTGAGAAAATCTGGATGAAATGTAAACTTTCGCTAATAGTAATATATCATTATTGGTTCATTTACTATAACAAATAACTGTATTGTAAGGTGTTAATAATAGGGGAAACTGGATATAGGGTATATCTAAACTCTGTTATCTTCAAAATATCTGTAAATCTAAAACTTCTAAAATATGTTTATTTTTTAAAAATAATGTGAGCAAAGCTAATGTTTATTGAACCTTTGTTTTGTGCGAAACATTGTGCTAAAAGCTTTGTTTATATTATCTCACTGAATGCTAAGGATGACTTTATGAAATGAATAGTTATCCTCATTTTATAGGTAAGGAAATTGAGACATAGGTTAAGTGGATTTCTTAAAGCTCAAATCTAGGAAATTGGGGAGGAAGGATTCCAATGCAGTCTGTCTAACTGTAGAGCCAATGCTCCTTTTTGTCATATTCATATAATTTATTAACAGACATTGAACTCAAGAAGAATGCTTAGCATTTTTCTAAAACTAGTGTTCATCAGACAAATAAGCCTACGAGGAAGAATAAAGAGAAAACTCTGTGCTTGCCAACAGACAAAATAAATGTACTTCTAAAGCAGATTGAAGAATTGAGGTTTGAAATAAAGGCAGAAGAAACTCAAGGAATGATGAATCTTACTGAAGCATTTAAAGAAGAGATGCTTATATCCAGAACTTTGATTCTTGAAACTTTTGCAGACAGGATGAAGTTGATCAAGCATTTGAAGTGTGTTGAATCGTAGGACATATACTAACACAGGGGTCCCCAACCCTCGGGCCGAGGACCGGTATAGGTCTGCGGCCTGTTAGGAACCCGGCCGCACAGCAGGAGGTGAGTGGCGGACGAGCCAGCGAAGCTTCATCTGCCGCTCCCCATCGCTCCCCATCCCTCTCATTACCACCTAACCCATCGCTCGCATTACCGCCTGAACCATCCACCCCCCCCCCACCGACCCCCCTCCCCATCCGTGGAAAAATTGCCTTCCCTGAAACTGGTCCCTGGTGCCAAAAAGGTTGGGGACCGCTGATCTAACACATAAACTGTATTGGAGTTAAAATGTCAAAAAAATTGTAAGAAAAGTAAGGGAAAAAAACCTAAAGCTCCTCAACATGACTGCTCATTTACTGTCTCTCACCCAGTTTCTCTTTAGGACTGGATATCTCCCTGAACCTAAATGACAGCTCACTGAGCTAGGGCCCTGTTATACAGCTTAACTAATATTAATCCCTTTTTCTGGAGTCTAGGAGATGGGCAGCAGGGAGCAATGGAATTCATGACCAAAACTCCCAGCTGCCATTCAATGTGCACTTCATCTTGTAAGTTTCCATGTATGTCCTTGCCTAAGTATGATCTACACTCAGGCACTTCCTCAATTCTGACGCCTCCTTTATCTCTAGGATGTTTGCCCTATCTTGGCTCTTACTGGATTTAACACTCAATAATGTCATCTGCAAAGTAAGACCATGAATATACATATGTTACAAATTGATATTAGAATTAAAAAACTGTGTCTTCATAAAATTTCCATAGATTCTCTGATCTAATCTTATGAGACTGATGGTTGAGCATTTGATTGAAAAAGTCGATTAAAGCATGAAATCATATCTTAAACACTGAATTTTTCACTTAGAAACATATTAATATAATTATATCCACCAAACTTTTGGTATAAGAACAAGGCCATTTATTTTGTTTTGTTTTTTTGCCCACAGCTTTGCATATAGTTTTACTAGTTGGATTTCTACCTTAACTTCTGTCCATCAAACATACCTGTAATGCATAGTTTACAGTATCCAGCTTTGGATTACTCAAAGTAAAGCAAAAGACTTCCACTTTTTTTTTAAATAGGAAAGTAAAGGTGATGTTCTCACCTTTTCTCTTCAAAATTACACAAAAGCAACAAATAAAAAGAGAAATAGAAACACAAACTCCTTTTTTGACAAAATCAAAAAGCATATTAAATCTCAAACCATGTGCATTATGAAGTACAGTGAAGGTAAAGAGGGATGCAGAAAGACGCCAAGAGAAATTGCCCAGGGTTACATACAGATCACCAACAAAACCAACAATATAGTTCTTTAAAGTAGCATATCCTGAGGAAAAAAATCAACAATTCCTAGTTTGGAACAAATGCAATTGATGACCAGGGTGGTGCTTCTCAGTTTGACATAAAGGGGAGACAGAATATTGGAGAACCCAAGGAATCACATTGAAAAACCATGTTTGTAGGAAGCAGTATGCTGATGAGGCAGGATTGAAAAAAGATTGTGAGTTCTGAGTTGTCCTGTAACTGCTGATCTCACATGACAGGACAGAAGTGAAGACTAAAGGCTATAATTCAAACACATACACAATTTTTTTGAGATGAGAGTTTTTGCTGGCTTGAAGTGCAGACCTAGATCTAGTCCAATATACTCTACTGCAAAAATTTGGTCCAGGAGGTACTCATTTGATTCAAAGATGGGCAAAACTTTAAAAAGGGTTGGAGAGAAGGCCATAATCTGCTTGGGTTCTATGCCAAAGGGGAGATCTTTTCTGGAAGGCTACACTAGAAATTGGATGAGACAAAGCTTTACTTGTTACTGTTACCTACCTTTTGTATTTTTTGGATTCAAAAGAAATTTCATGTAATAGAAAAAGAATAGGGGCTTTGAAAAAATATTTAGATATTTTCAAGGAAATCTGAATACAAATCCTTTCAGATTTTGGACTCTTTTTATTCAGTCTTTCATTTGTTTTGACCACATATAATTTGACAGCAATTTCTTCTGGTGATTTTCCTTTATCAGGCCTTTCACAGAGGCATTTAACTTATAGAGAAACAACTTTTCCTTTTATATTTATATCTCATTGGTTTTGTAATATTTATTCATGTCATATTATAATATTATAACTGGAATAACAAGTTTAGGAACAAATACAATTAATTCAGTAGGCATAAAGCTCAACTGGTGGGAACAGAAACATGTAAATGATCTAGAAAGTGGCCTACTAACCACAAAGGTTCAGTGTACTATGGGTGTCATATGTTTTAGAGAAAAAACAGAAAGCAATGCTTGTTGATGGATTTGTTAAGTGGATGTTAGAAGAAATTACCTTAAATATGAATGTATGTCCTTACTGTATTCCTTTTGCCTTTGAGTTATTCTTTAGGATACAGTTTTAGATATATTGTTTAAATTTTAATTTTGTTCAAGAACTGTTTATTGAGCTCCTACCTACTGTGCACCCCAAGCATAGAAACAAGTGAAAGTAAGTATTTCATCACTACTTGTTGAAATCAAACAAAGTTAATAGGTTGTTATTGGTGATTTTACTTATGATATACTGAATAACCTATATTGGTACAGAAGATTTAAATGAAAGAATTTAATTATATTGACTTGCTTCATGAATATCCTTAGAGCTCTTCAGACACCTAAGGTTGTTTTAAATTGTTATGTTTGTTTTACTTTAGGGTATGTTTGATTAGAAAAAAATATTTTTAACTGTTATTAAATTTATTATTGTTGTTTTCTCTTGAAGCTGCCAGAAAAAATTATAATGGACTACTACGAGAAGTATAAGCCTAGAATGAATGAGCTGGAGGCTTTTAATATGGTAAATCTCAGAATTAAACATACTAAGTTGAATATGTTGCTAGAGTTGAGTAAGATCCTATTAAATTTTTTTATGGGGCCAACCAATCTGTGTTGTTTTTCTCTTAATGTAGAAAAACCGTTTTGTATCATTTCCTGTTTTAGAACTATATTAGGTGTCAGTAATGTAATAAAGAGAACACATGGTAGATTTCTCTTAAAGTGTATTATAAATGCATGGAAAGAAGTTTTAGAGTTCTTTGAACACATATTGGTCTCAATGCAGTTATTTCACAAGCATTCCTTTTAATGAATTTCATTCTTAGTACCCCTTTAAAAGCTTTCTATCACATATGTATGATTGCTTTTGGATTCTACCCCAAAGTCACTTAAAGGACATCCTTTTCCTTTTACTATTAAAGAAAAACTTTTGATCTCTGAAGTATTTATTTTCTGAAGATGTACAATGGGTATTGGAGATTTGGCCTTATATGAGTTTCTGTAGATACATTTTCTTAAGCAAGTGTTAAGCTAGTATTTTTGTTTGTTTTAAAGTACCACTGTCCTATCTTATTCTTCCTTTTAGTTGAAAGTTGTTCTGGCTCCTTGCATAGAGACATTGATTCTTCTGGATCGACTTTGCTACCTGAAAGAGCAGGTAAATTATGTTAATTTTAAATGCATAACAAATATCTTTATTAAACCCAGTAATATAGATCTGCTTATAACTAGGATAACATTCTTTCACATAAAACTAGTAAGATAATTTTTCTCATTATATTTTCCAAGTCTAAATATTCTTTCCATCTCTTTTGAAACAAAAACATATGTACAACAGATGTTTCCAGCAAAGCTACTATGATAAAGTTTACATTCTTTTAATTTTATGGTAATTACTATACAGTAGACAATGCACACAAACCATCATATATGACATATTGTATAGCTAAAATTAATAAAGGCCAGATGTAAAAGATATCATTTATATGCTTCATTTTGTAAGAATCACCTTTTAATTCACTTTTGAATTTTCGGACATATACACTCTGCAGTGTAGAAATTTCTTTCTCATCAGTGATAATTGCTTCTGTTTTTTTCACAGTCTTATTTGTTTTATCTTTGTTGAATGACCAAAAAATATGATTTTTTGTTATCTTTGGGAAAAATGTGTTTTTCAGATTCTACTCTAAGCTATGATCAAAATTATGTTTTTGAGCTATTTAAAATTAAGCCCATTTGTGGATTCAGCCTTGTTTCCAGTATAAACTCTTTATTTTAATAATTTTGTTTTATCATATGGAGAGCTTTACTTCTTTTCAGCAAACTACTTGGAACAAATGGATTTTAATAAATGGTATTTTTATGGAGAAAGGCAATTTTTAAATATTTAGATAATTATGTACTTTCCTAAGCTACTAACTAATTGAAAATCACTGGAAACTTTTGGTTCTCAACTTGTTAGGTCACAGAATCAGCCTTATTTTACTAGGTACTCATCATTTCCCTTTCAAAACAATTTCCAGTGACCTAAATAAAATAGGTAGGCAAAACAGTATGCACCAAGTTTAACAGATTGGTAATGAAGTGATAGAAATCATATAATTGTTCATTTTGTTAATATTTTAAATAATATTTTACTATTATAAAAGTAATACACACTTATGTTAGAAAATTTTAAATGAAGAATATAAAGAAGAAATTAAAAGTAATGATTATCTCACCTTTCAGCATTAGCTATTAAATTATTGATATGTTTTCTAGAGCTTCTAATATATGTTTGTTGCATGTATGTATATGAGCATATTATTTCTACTTTAATTAAAGTTGGAATCAAATTGTAAATGCAGTTTTGCATCTAATTTGTTTCATTTGTTTTATTTAGAATTTTTCCATCTCATTAAATGTACTACAGAAGATGAATAATGTTTCATCATATAATTTATTTAAGTAATACCCAGTTGTCTCTAGCCACTTCCAGTTTTTCACAATTGCAGCAAGGAGTAGCTTTGTGGTTCACTCTCTGTGCACATCTTTAATTATCTCCTCAACATAAATTCCCGAAGGTGAATTTCTAAATGTTAATTTTATTCAACAAAGAATAATTTTCTTTTATATAGTTTGTTTTTCATGTAGTTTTTATATTCCAGTATGTAGTCTAACATCTCTCATTTTTATCTACAACAAGTAGTTGCCTATTTAAATCACTTACCAATTTGCAGGATGATATTGCATGGTCTGCACTTGTGAAGTTGTTTGATCCTGTGAAATCTCCCAGATGTTATGCCATTATTGCGCTGAAGAAGCAGCAGTGATTTCAATTGAAGCAAGGTATTAGATGTATCTGTTTGTGGAATCAATTGCTAATTTTGCTTTTCTAAACATTAATGCCATGTTACGTAAATATTTGAAAAACATTGCAATATATTTTAAATAGGCAATAAAATAATAGCTAACAACAGAATGCCTTACTCCATTTTCCATTGTCAAAGCATACATTAATTTAAAAAAAATTAAGAACTCATGAAAATATTATAAAAGGATTTGACCTACATTTCTGAGTTAGTACGTCTATAGGACATTGTAATCTGAGCCTTGTTTCCTGTTCAGTATTTGAGACCCTTGTTATTTGCTGCATATCACATTTTGACTTTTTACCAGCTTAAAAATCAGATGAAAGGTATAGGTATAGATACAGTAAAACTAGTTGGTCCTGAAGATCATTAGCATTTTCTTTCACATTTTGGAAGGATTTTTCACGTTATCAGGAGAGAAAAAGTCATGCTTAAATAAATACCCAGGAAGCAGGCCAGAAATAAAAAGTGCTTAATATAAAGCATATTTTGTACTGTGTTTTACTCTAAATTGCATAAGGACATATTCTGTGTCCTTAAAGGAATATGTGTCTTATAATTGAGATATTCACTTTCAGGATTCTTGGGGCTATTTATCTTACTAAAATAAAGGATGGCTTGGCACTTAATGAATCACCTGGTACTCTGTAAAAAACCAATCTAGGAGAAGCAGGAGTGAATAAGAGAAGACCCACACTCTGCCCAGTGTGGTACAGAGTCCTTTCATTAGCAGAAAACCTGAGGTTTCTAATACACACAGAAGAGATGGACAACTGGGAAAAAGCTTCCTTGATTCTCAGCTAGAGACTGCATAAAATTCTCCCAGAAGAAGAAGTAACTGCTTTCTTAAATTTTAGAGTCTATACACAGATGAGAATAATTTTTTGCTTTGGGTTGTGATACTGCGTTGGTAGCCAGTATATGTGTGAATGATCAGGTGCTTTGTATACCTAGTACAACACTGGGAAAATTAGCCATTTTTTAAGTTTTTTATGCTGAAAACTTTAAACATGTCCAGAAGTGGAGAGTAGAGTATAATAAATCCCCATGTACTCATCACAAACTTCAGTAATTATAAACATTTTACCAATCTCGTTTCATCAGGGCACACATGAAAGTGCACACAGACACACATTTGCCACCCATACTCACCTTCCCTGGAGAATTTTAAAGTAAATCTCAAGCAATTTGTTATTTCACATAAATACGTAAATATATATTTCTAAGTTAAGGATTTCTTTCCATAATAATCTATTACTTATCCTCATTCACATTTCCGTGATTGGCTCAAAATGTCTTTTATATCAGTTGGTTCAATTCAAAATCAAAACAGGGTTCACACATTTGCATTTGGTTGATGCGTCTCTTTAGGTTGCTTATTTTATTCTATTTTATTTCCTTATATTGTTTGCTATATGAGTATCTATCTCAGGAGCAGAAAACCATTCCAAGCCTACCTTCTTTCCTTTCATAATTTTAACTTCTATGTAAAATTTTAAACTTTTTTTCTGATGCCCAAATATTTATATAACATTCATTTCTCCTTATAATAAAGAAAAAGAAAAGAACCTTATATGGGTAAAGCTCTACTTATATGGGTAAAGAGAAGTGCATTACAAATGTTTTAATACCAAGGAAAGTATGTAGTAACTTCCCAGTGTTTCAAAACATTGTCAGAAATTGCATTTACCAATTAAAGCTTTCCATTTGTTATTAATCAGAGACAAATGTGAGATTCCAGCATCTAATCAACATGAGATGATCTGTACGGTCACACTGAGATGATAACATTTCAGCAGAAAGCAAAGAAATACAATATTTTGGTAGGACTTTATACACGTGACTCCCTGTTGCACTGTTTGTAGACTCATCTGATAAAAACTGCTCTTCGAGAACTCGTTTACAAGTTGAACTAAAGAGTGGTGCATTAGCAGGAGCACCAATTCTGACAGTTACCTTCTGGGTGAGTTAAAGCAAGACTCTTAATATCTCAGAGCCTCATTTGTAAAGTAGGGTTTTATTTAATATTTATTTTATAAACATTTATTGAATGCCTACCATGTGTCAGAGATTATGCTAGGTAGGCACTTGCAGTATGGAGACAAACAAGACATGTCCCTGTCCTCAAAGAGTTCAATGAGGAAGACAATACAATTACTAATTACAGTAATTAGAACTATAATTACTGAACAGGGCTGAGAGGATCAGGGCATAGGATTCTTTAGGGTATCTTCAAATCAATAGACTTAGGGGGAAGAAGGACTCAGTAATATTAGTACCGTAGTTTAGATTCATGTGACTTAAGTTGTTTTGTGTCCTTGCCTAAGTCACTTAACTATTCGGTGTGCCTCAGTTTTCTCATCTGTGAAAAATAACGTAAGAATAGAATTTACTCATAAGGTTGTTAAGAGGATTAACGGACTAAATATATGTTATTCAGCTCCCCCAAAATATCTCCAGGCACCCTGTTAATCAAGCAAAACTAAGTTTATTAGAATTCTCTTCAGCAATAGAGGAATTCCCCTTGACAGTCTTGACTGTCTCTGAAGGAGGAAGTCAGGAAAGGATATTTATAAGATTTGGAAGTCTGGGCTCAAGGAGCTTAAGGCAGCTTTTTTAAGGTGGAGAACAGACTGGGATTGGGGAAATTTCATGATGTAAGTTTTATGGTTAGTATCTATAGCAAGGTGAGGGTCTTGAACCAAGTTTTGATACGTAAACTGTTGCTTGATAAGTGAACTCTCTGCCAATGAAAGCAGATTGTTTGTCTGAGGTAAATTAATATATGGGAATTTCCTGAAACAAACAATGAAGTTATTTATTGGTTTACAGTCTTATCTTTCCTGGGGAAAGTTTTCTTGCAACAAACAAATAAATCATGTTGAAACAGGTGGTCTCAGTTCTTAGACCCCATAGCTCTGTCATATTGATGCACATGGTTGCGGTTCTCCTTGTAAAGTACTTAATTCCTGGCACATAATGCATAATATAAAAGCAATAGTTGTGTTTTTTAAGTGTCCTAGAGGGACAGAAATGGGAACTTATTTATAAGTTAAGACATTGATTTTGTAGGGAAAAAAAATGTGTTCTAGATTCTAATCAGACAGCTTACAAATGGATTTTTAGTGTCCCCATTCAAAATTTGAGGAATTGTCCACATTTAAAAGTGGATTTGATTACTGGATGAAGAACATTACTTTATGCTCAGTAGTATGTTTCACAGCAATTTTGCTTGCTGACATAATCTATCATTTTAAGATTAATATTCATTTTTAGATTAATTTCTAACAGTGATTGCTCTGTATCTGTAGGTATAAATGCTGAGACTTATGCAAAAGACCTCCCACCCTACATGCATCTGATGATTGTTCTTTAATTGGCGTTTCTAGCTACTGTGCATAATAATAATTATTATTATTACCCTCTTTAACATGCATAGTTATTCCAAAGTCTTTGTCATGAGGCATGAGGTTTCATTTTTTCCTAGATGGCTATGAGCTAAATTGACTGCTTTTTTTTAATACATGTTTTTATTTTTTTTTAATTGAGATATAGTTGGTTTACATATTATATGTTTCAGGTGTACAACATAGTGATTCACAATTTTTAGAGGTTATACTCCATTTATAGTTTTTATAAAATATTGTCTATTGTCTATTTCCTGTGCTGTATATCCTTGTAGCTTATTTATTTTATATATAGTAGTTTGTACCTCTTAATCCCCTACCCCTATCCTGCTCCTCCTTCCTTCCCTCTCCCCACTCACAACCATTAGCTTGTTTTCTATATCTGTGAGTCTGTTTCTTTTTTGTTATTCTAAACAAAATATAAACTAGTGAACAAATATTCACTAGTTTGTTTCATTTTTTAGATTCTACATATAATGATAACATATAGTATTTGTCTTTCTCTGTCTGACTTATTTCACTAAGCATAATACCCACCAAGTCTATCCATTTTGTTGCAAATGGCAAAATGTCATTCTTTTTGATGGTTGAGTAGTATTCCATTCCATATGTGTGTGTGTGTGTGTGTGTGTTTATACACATATATGTATATGAATAGTACATATATAAATAAATATATGACATTTCCATATGCTTTATTTTTTTCCTTCCAGTTTTATTGAGATATAATTGACATACAGTACTGTTTAAGTTTAAGGTGTACAGCATAATTATTTGACTTACATACATCATGAAATGTTTATCACAATAAGTTTAGTGAACATCCATCACCTCATGTAGATACAAAATTAAAGAAAGAAAAAAACATTTTCCTTTTGATAAGAACTTTCAGGATTTACTCCCTTAAAAACCTTCATATATAACATATAGCAATGTTAATTATATTTATGTTGTGCACTATGTTCTCTGTTACTTATTTATCTTATAACTGGGCGTTTGTACCTTTTGACTGCCTTCATCCAATTCCCCCTCACCCCATCCCCCTCCTCTTGTAACCACAAACCTGATCTCTTTTGCTATGAGTTTGTTTGTTTTTGTTTGTTTTTAAAGTATAATTTACCTACAGTTAACACTATGTTAGTTCCTGTTACACAACATAGTGATTTGATATTTCTATACATTTCAAGATGATCACCGTGATGGCTCCAGTCATTATCTGTCACCATACAAAGATATTGCATAGTTACTTTTTTTTTTTTAATCAGTCATCATTTTAATACACATCAGTGTGTACATGTCAATCCAAATTGCCCAATTCAGCACACCACCATCCCCACCCCACCGCGGTTCTCCCCCCTTGGTGTCCATACGTTTGTTCTCTACATCTGTGTCTCAACTTCTGCCCTGCAAACCAGTTCATCTGTACCATTTTTCTAGGTTCCACATACATGTGTTAATATACGATATTTGTTTTTCTGTTTCTGACTTACTTCACTCTGTATGACAGTCTCTAGATCCATCCACGTCTCAACAATGACTCAATTTCGTTCCTTTTTATGGCTGAGTAATATTCCATTGTATATATGTACCACAACTTCTTTATCCATTCGTCTGTTGATGGACATTTAGGTTGCTTCCATGACCTGGCTATTGTAAATAGTGCTGCAATGAACATTGGGGTGCATCTGTCTTTTTGAATTACGGTTTTCTCTGGGTATATGCCCAGTAGTGGGATTGCTGGATCATATGGTAATTCTATTTTTAGTTTTCTAAGGAACCTCCATATTGTTCTCCATAGTGTCTGTATCAATTTACATTCCCACCAACAGTGCAAGAGGGTTCCCTTTTCTCCACACCCTCTCCAGCGTTTGTTGTTTGTAGATTTTCTGATGATGCCCATTCTAACTGGTGTGAGGTGATACCTCATTGTAGTTTTGATTTGCATTTCTCTGATAATTAGTGATGTTGAGCATCTTTTCATGTGCTTCTTGGCCATCTGTATGTCTTCTTTGGAGAAATGTCTATTTAGGTCTTCTGCCCATATTTGGATTGGGTTGTTTGTTTCTTTAATATTGAGCTGCATGAGCTGTTTATATGTTTTGGAGATTAATCCTTTGTCTGTTGATTCGTTTGCAAATATTTTCTCCCATTCTGAGGATTGTCTTTTCGTCTAGTTTATGGTTTCCTTTGCTGTACAAAAGCTTTGAAGTTTCATTAGGTCCCATTTGTTTATTTTTGTTTTTATTTCCATTACTCTAGGAGGTGGATCAAAAAAGATCTTGCTGTGATTTATGTCAAAGAGTGTTCTTCCTATGTTTTCCTCTAAGAGTTTTATAGTGTCCAGTCTTACTTTTAGGTCTCGAATCCATTTTGAGTTTATTTTTGTGTATGGTGTTAGGGAGTATTCTAATTTCATTCTTTTACACGTAGCTGTCCAGTTTTCCCAGCACCACTTATTGAAGAGACTGTCTTTTCTCCATCGTATATCTTTGCCTCCTTTGTCATAGATTAGTTGACCATAGGTGTGTGGGTTTATCTCTGGGCTTTCTATCTTGTTCCATTGATCTGTGTTTCTGTTTTTGTGCCAGTACCATATTGTCTTGATTACTGTAGCTTTGTAGTATAGTCTGAAGTCAGGGAGTCTGATTCCTCCAGCTCCGTTTTTTTCCCTCAAGACTGCTTTGGGGGCTTCCCTGGTGGCGCAGTGGTTGAGAGTCCGCCTGCCAATGCAGGGGACACGGGTTCGAGCCCTGGTCTGGGAGGATCCCACATGCCACGGAGCGGCTGGGCCCGTGAGCCACAATTACTGAGCCTGCGCAGCTGGAGCCTGTGCTCCGCAACAAGGGAGGCCACGATGGTGAGAGGCTCGCGCACCGCGATGAAGAGTGGCCCCTGCTTGCCGCAACTAGAGAAAGTCCTCGCACAGAAACGAAGACCCAACACAGCCATAAATAAATAAATTAATTAAAAAAAAAAAAGACTGCTTTGGCTATTCAGGGTCTTTTGTGTCTCCATACAAATTTTAAGATGATTTGTTCTAGTTCCGTAAAAAATGCCATTGGTAATTTGATAGGGATTGCATTGAGTCTGTAGATTGCTTTGGGTAGTATAGTCATTTTCACAATATTGATTCTTCCAATCCAAGAACATGGTATATCTCTCCATCTGTTGGTATCATCTTTAATTTCTTTCATCAGTGTCTTATAGTTTTCTGCATACAAGTCTTTTGTCTCCCTAGGTAGGTTTATTCCAAGGTATTTTATTCTTTTTGTTGCAATGGTAAATGGGAGTGTTTCCATAATTTCTCTTTCAGATTTTTCGTCATTAGTGTATAGGAATGCAAGAGATTTCTGTGCATTAATTTTGTATCCTGCAACTTTACCAAATTCATTGATTAGCTCTAGTAGTTTTCTGGTGGCATTTTTAGGATTCTCTACGTATAGTATCATGTCATCTGCAAACAGTGACAGTTTTACTTCTTCTTTTCCAATTTGTATTCCTTTTATTTCTTTTTTTTCTCTGATTGCCGTGGCTAGGACTTCCAAAACTATGTTGAATAATAGTGGTGAGAGTGGACATCCTTGTCTTGTTCCTGATCTTGGAGGAAATGCTTTCAGTTTTTCACCATTGAGAATGATGTTTGCTGTGGGTTTGTCCTATATGGCCTTTATTATGTTGAAGTAGGTTCCCTCTATGCCCACTTTCTGGAGAGTTTTTATCATAAATGGATGTTGAATTTTGTCAAAAGCTTTTTCTGCATCTCTTGAGATGATCATATGGTTTTTACTCTTCAATTTGTTAATATGGTGTATCACATTGATTGACTTGTGTATATTGAAGAATCCTTGCATCCCTGGGATAAATCCCACTTGATCGTGGTGTATGACCCTTTTAATATGTTGTTGGATTCTGTTTGCTAGTATTTTGTTGAGGATTTTTGCATCTATATTCATCAGTGATATTGGTCTGTAATTTTCTTTTTTTGTAGTATCTTTGTCTGGTTTTGGTATCAGGGTGATGGTGGCCTCATAGAATGAGTTTGGGAGGGTTCCTTCCTCTGCAATTTTTTGGAAGAGTTTGAGAAGGATGGGTGTTAGCTCTTCTCTAAATGTTTGATAGAATTCACCTGTGAAGCCATCTGGTCCTGGACTTTTGTTTGTTGGAAGATTTTTAATCACAGTTTCAATTTCATTACTTGTGATTTGTCTGTTCATATTTTCTGTTTCTTCCTGGTTCAGTCTTGGAAGGTTATACCTTTCTAACAATTTGTGCATTTCTTCCAGGTTGTCCATTTTATTGGCATAGAGTTGCTTGTAGTAGTCTCTTAGTATGCTTTGTATTTCTGCAGTGTCTGTTGTAACTTCTCCTTTTTCATTTCTGATTTTATTGATTTGAGTCCTCTCCCTCTTTTTCTTGATGAGTCTGGCTAATGGCTTACCAATTTTGTTTATCTTCTCAAAGAACCAGCTTTTAGTTTTATTGATCTTTGCTATTGTTTTCTTTGTTTCTATTTCATTTATTTCTGCTCTGATCTTTATGATTTCTTTCCTTCTGCTCACTTTGGGTTTTGTTTGTTCTTCTTTCTCTAGTTCCTTTAGGTGTAAGGTTAGATTGTTTACTTGAGATTTTTCTTGTTTCTTTAGGTAAGCTGGTATAGCTATAAACTTCCTTCTTAGAAGTGCTTTTGCTGTATCCCATAGGTTTTGGATCGTTGTGTTTTCATTGTCATTTGTCTCTAGGTATTTTTTGATTTCCTCTTTGATTTCTTCAGTGATCTCTTGGTTATTTAGTAACATATTGTTTAGCCTCCATGTGTTTGTGCTTTTCACGTTTTTTCCCCTGTAATTTATTTCTAATCTCATAGCGTTGTGGTCAGAAAAGATGCTTGATATGATTTCAATTTTCTTAAATTTACTGAGGCTTGATTTGTGACCCAAGATGTGATCTATCCTGGAGAATGTTCCGTGCGCACTTGAGAAGAAAGTGTAATCTGCTGTTTTTGGATGGAATGTCCTATAAATATCAATTAAATCTATCTGGTCTATTGTGTCATTTAAAGCTTCTGTTTCCTTATTTATTTTCATTTTGGATGATCTGTCCGTTGGTGTAAGTGAGGTGTTAAACTCCCCCACTATTATTTTGTTACTGTTGATTTCCTCTTTTATAGCTGTTAGCAGTTGCCTTATGTATTGAGGTGCTCCCATGTTGGGTGCATATATATTTATAATTGTTATATCTTCTTAGATTGATCCCTTGATTATTATGTAGTGTCCTTCCTTGCCTCTTGTAACATTCTTTATTTTAAAGTCTATTTTATCTGATATGAGTATAGCTACTCCAGCTTTCTTTTGATTTCCATTTGCATGGAGTATCTTTTTCCATCCCCTCACTTTCAGTCTGTATGTGTCCCTAGGTCTGAAATGGGTCTCTTGTAGACAGCATATATATGGGTCTTGTTTTTGTATCCATTCAGCAAGCCTGTGTCTTTGGTTGGAGCATTTAATCCATTCACATTTAAGGTAATTATCGATATGTATGTTCCTATGACCATTTTCTTAATTGTTTTGGGTTTGTTTTTGTAGGTCCTTTTCTTCTCTTGTGTTTCCCACTTAGAGAAGTTCCTTTAGCATTTGTTGTAGAGCTGGTTTGGTGGTGCTGAATTCTCTTAGCTTTTGCTTGTCTGTAAAGCTTTTGATTTGTCCATCAAATCTTAATGAGATCCTTGCCGGGTAGAGTAATCTTGGTTGTAGGTTCTTCCCTTTCATCACTTTAAGTATATCATGCCACTCCCTTCTGGCTTGTAGAGTTTCTGCTGAGAAATCAGCTGTTAACCTTATGGGAGTTCCCTTGTATGTTATTTGTTGTTTTTCCCTTGCTGCTTTCAATAATTTTTCTTTGTCTTTAATTTTTGCCAATTTGATTACTATGTTTCTCGGCATGTTTCTCCTTGGGATATCCTGTATGGGACTCTCTGCGCTTCCTGGACTTGGGTGGCTATTTCCTTTCCCATGTTAGGGAAGTTTTCGACTATAATCTCTTCAAATATTTTCTCTGGTCCTTTCTCTCTCTCTTCTCCTTCTGGGACCCCTATAATGCGAACGTTGTTGCATTTAATATTGTCCCAGAGGTCTCTTAGGCTGTCTTCATTTCTTTTCATTCTTTTTTCTTTAGTCTGTTCCACAACAATGAATTCCACCATTCTGTCTTCCAGGTCACTTATCCGTTCTTCTGCCTCAGTTATTCTGCTATTGATTCCTTCTAGTGTAGTTTTCATTTCAGTTATTGTATTGTTCATCTCTGTTTGTTTTGTTCTTTAATTCTTCTAGGTCTTTGTTAAACATTTCTTGCATCTTTTCGATCTTTGCCTCCATTCTTATTCCGAGGTCCTGGATCATCTTCACTATCTTTATTCTGAATTCTTTTTCTGGAAGGTTGCCTATCTCCACTTCATTTAGTTGTTTTTCTGGGGTTTTATCTTGTTCCTTCATCTGGTATATAGCCCTCTGCCTTTTCATCTTGTCTGTCTTTCTGTGAATGTGGTTTTTCTTCCACAGGCTGCAGGATTGTAGTTTTTCTTGCTTCTGCTGTGTGCCCTCTGGTGGTTGAGGCTATCTAAGAGGCTTGATGGGAGCCATAGTTACTTTTTTAATTGAAGTATAGTTGATGTACAGTGTTGTGTTAATTTCTGCTGTACAGCAAAGTGATTCAGTCATACATATATATATATATATTCTTTTTTATCAATATATTCTCTTCTATTATGGTTTATCACATGATATTGAATATAGTTCCCTGTGCTATACAGTAGGACCTTGTTGTTTATCCATTCTATATATAATAGTTTGCATCTGCTAACCCCAAACTCCCAGTTCATCCCTTCCCCACCCCCCCACCCTTGCCATCCGCACTGTACATTTCATACCCATGACTCATTTGTTTTGCAGCTGGAATTTTGTACCTCTTAATCTCCCTCACCTATTTCTCTCCTTCCCTGTCCCTGACCCACTCCCCTCTGGCAACCACCTGTTTGTTGTCTGTATCTATGAGTCTTTTTCTGTTTAATTATGCTTATTCATTTGTTTTGCTTTTTAGATTCCACATATAAATGAAATCATTCAGTATTTGTCTTTCTCTGTCTGACTTACTTCACTTAACATAATATCCGCCAAGTCTATCCATGTTGTTGCAGATGGCAAAATTGCATTCTTTTTTATGGCTGAGTAATATTCCATAGTGTGTGTGTCACATCTTCTGTTTCCATTCATCTCATTCATCTACTGAGGAGCGCTTAGGTTGCTTCCGTATCTTGCATATCTTGGCTATTGTAAATAATGCTGCAATGAACACAGGGGTGCATTTATCTTTTAAAATTAGTGTTTTTGTTTTCTTCAGATAAATACCCAAGAGTAGAATTGCTGTATCATATGAAGTTCTATTTTTAGTTTTTTAGGGAATGTCCATCTGTTCTCCATAGTGGCTGCGCCAGTTTACATCCCCACCATCAGTGCACAAGGGTTCCCTTTCCTCCACACCCTCTCCAACATTTGTTACTTGTGTTCTTTTCATTGATAGCCATTTCTGACAGGTGTGAGGTGATGTCTCATTGTGGTTTTGATTTGCATTTCCTTGATGATTGGTGATGTTGAGCATCTTTTCATGTGCCTTTGACCATCTGTATGCCTTCTTTGGAAAAATGTCTATTCAGATCCTCTGCACATTTTTGATTGGGTTGTTGGGGGTTTTTTTGATGTTGAGTTGTGTAAGTTCTTTGTATATTTTGGATGTTAACCCCTTATTAGATGTATCATTTGCATATATCTTCTCCCATTCAGTAGGTGACCTTTTCATTTTGTTGTTAGTTTCCTTTGCTGTGCAAAAGCCTTTCCATTTGATGTTGTCCCATTTGTCTATTTTTGCTTTTGTTTCCTTTGCCTGAGGAGACATATCCATGAAATATTACTAAGATCAGTGTCAAAGAGCTTACTTCCTATGTTTTCTTCTAGAAGTGTTGTGGTTTCAGGTTTTACATTTAAGTCTTTAATCCATTTTGAATTTATTTTTGTGCATGGTTTGAGAGAGTTGTCCCCTTTGGTTGTTTTGCATATAACTGTCCAGTTTTCCCAACACTGTTTGTTGAAGAGACTGCCTTTTCCTCATTGTGTATTCTTGCCTCTTTTGTCGGAGATTAATTACCCATAAAAGTGTGGCTTCATTTCTGGACTCTCTATTCTGTTCCATTGATCTATTGTCTGTTTTTTGCCAGCACCATACTGTTTTGGTTACTGTAGCTTTGTAGTATTTGGAATCAGGGAGCGTGATACCCCCAGCTTTGTTGTTCTTTCTCAAGACTGTTTTGGCTTTTCAGGGACTTTTGTGTTTTCATACAAATTTTAGAATTATTTGTCCAAGTTCCGTGAAAAATGCCATTGGTATTTTGATAAGGTCCCATATGCTTTAAATTTAAGAATTATACATCTAAATACCTTTCGAGTCAAAGAAGAAAGTGGAAATCAGAAAACATTTTGAATAATAATTAAAATAATTGAATTGAATTATAATGAAAAAATTATAATTTTTCATTACAGATCATTGTAATTTTCATTACAAATTAGACATCAAAACTTGTAGGATGAGCTAAACCATGATATAAGGAAACATTAGCTGTGAACACATATTAGAAAAGAAAAAGACCGAAAATCAAAAGATTAGTAGTTAGTGGAAGAAGAACACACAGAGAGAGAATTAACACCTCTAAAAGTTGGTTCTTAGATAACTAATAAAATTGACACAACTCTGACAGAGTAATCATTTTTAAAAAATAAAACAAATAACTAAGGAATATAAAAGGGAACATCACTATAGATCCTACAAAAATTAGAATGGTAATAAGAATATTATGAACAGCTTTATACTGATAAATTTGAACATTTGTGTAAAAAGGAAATTTTTCTCGAAGAAATGCAATATGCCAAAATTGCCGAAAGAAGAAAAATACAACATAAATAATCATATAACTGTTATATTGAATCTGCAACTAATCCTCTATTAATTTCCTACATCTCAATAAAAGTACTTGGTGGATGTTAAATGTAATTCAGTTACCTACTATCTTGTTAGTTCGCAACTATGTGACTATAACACTTAAGGTTGGGGAGAAAGATTTAAAAGCTGTTGATAGTTCCTAATCTTCAGGAGTTCATAATCTAGTCATTGAAACACATATGAGAGGCATATGGAAGAGTTAAGAGTTAGATAATGACATTTGAGAGGAGAAGAAGAAAGTGTCTACATAAAGACACAATGCTTTACCATGAACTATGTCCTAGATTGTTGACTTCTGTCCCATTCTTCCCCTTAATTATAGTTTCCTTTGGGTTGTTTCTAAATGTGGTCAGTAGAATGGCCTGTTTTCGTGGAGGAGAGGACTGTTTAAGAAATAATCTGTTATGTGATATATGTGCTCTGGTTAACCTGTGACCAAAGGAACTGAAAGTCTCCAAACCTTCCCAGATGATTTGTACTTGGCCAGTGATGCTACTGGCTACACGTATGGGAATTTATTAGTTGAGGTATTTATCTCAGTGGATTGCCTCATTAAGTTTGCAGATGTTCTGTCAATGAAAGACCTTTTTTTTTTTAATTGTACTGTTTTTATCAGAATTTTCCAATGAACAATCTAGAATAAGAGAGTTAACACATTACAGCACAGAACAAAGTAGCGTGTATTTAAAATTCATGGGAGGAAAAGCCTTTAATTTGTACTTAGACAGTTATGATTGAACATGTTGGATTTTAGAAAAATAGAGAAAGTATGCAAATTCCAACCTGAAATTCAACACGTTGCTTTCCATTTAGTCAACATGAGATTTGGTGTGCATCAGCTAATCATGTTGAACTAAATGCACGTTATTCAGAGTTAGCTGCCCTCTCAGGAAAGAATCCAGTCTTCTAATACTGCCACAACTCTTTTAAGAAAATTAGTTGATGGTGGTTTTCCATCGAGCAAACTATACTCAAATAATGTGTTTCAAGGGAAAGATAAAACAATTCCAGATCCATTTGATTATGACAACAGACATCTCTGGTGCTCTGGTGACTTCAGACTATTTCCAATTTTAGTAGACAATATAACTGTGCAGGTGAACCTCTGTGAATAAAGGCATAAGGGACAGATTTTTAAATCATAAAGAAAAAATGTTAGTGCTCTATTTCCACTTTAATCCAAAAGGACAGGAACTAAAAATAAAATTGAAGGCAAAGGAGAGGGTTCACTTTTGATGTATAGGATGTTGCCCATCTTTTTTCATATGTAAACAGTGCCTTTAAAGGCTCCACATTTACATTCATGTTACCAGCTTATACTATGTTTGGGAAGTCATCCCTTCACAGCAGGTTTTACTGTACTGAAGAGTGATATTTAGTAGTTTTGAGGATCAACATTTACAGTGTAAGAACTGAAAGCTTTTGCAAGGTAAATGATTTTCTTGGATAACTTTTCTCTAATTAATAGCAAATACTGTCTGTTTCTCTTGAAAATAAACAGATCTGAATTTTTAAAAATATGCTTCACATTTTAGATCTCTAGCACAGTTTTAATATCCACTTTTGTTAATGAGATTCTTGGTAATGTGTTTTCCTTCTAATAAATTGGTTGCAGATGCTTAGAGAAGAAAGGATTTCATTAAAATTGTTGCTGTTAATAGCATACCTCCTACCTTTAAGATTAATGAAACAATAGTAAATTCAACCAATATCTCCTTACTGTTCTATTATTATGAAAATTAAAACTTTATATCTCTTGGAGCTTTGTTTAGTTAATAAATAAAGCAGTGTTACACAGCTTCTGAAGGTCATAGTAGCCTGGTGGAGTTACATCAAATACACATTTAATTTATGTCTTGATTTTTAGATTCTAAACTGTCTATAAGATGCAAATGCATAAGAAGGGTAGGATAGCTGTTTGTCAGGGCCAAAATGGAAATGCCATCTTGGAAAAATAGGAAACAGAAGACGAAATCTCTCTGACTTTTCCAAAAACAGAGTATGTGTTTCTGATCAAGTAAGACATATAAAGTCCAACAAAACTTTATTGAACATCTATAAACTGGTGTTTTCACACTTAACCTCAATTCTCAGAACAACAAATTAATTCAATAGCATGTATTAGGGATATAGATTGTTAGTATCAAAACAGTAATATACACCCAAGGAGCAAGCAGTAATACTTGAGAACAGTTCACCCATTTTTCATTCACTCTAGGGTTTAATTATTATCTTGAAAGCATAATGATTTCAGTGCCCAGTGTCTGCTTACAGACTTCCTTTTTGTTCTTTCCTTTTGTCTAACCCTGTGATCTCCAGACTTTGGTGGGCCAAAAAATTAAGGTGTATAGTACTATATTCAAAACTAAACAAATAACCATGTAAATGTATTTTCTATAAAAATGTGTTCTTACAGGAAACACATTTAAGAGATCTTTCAGCTCACTGTTCATAGATTAAGAAAAAAAAAATTCAATGATAAGAATCCCATTGACATTCCAAATACGGTATTTTGTTTTTACTACTTTAGATAATAGATTCATACTTGGCTTATATTGTCTTGTAAGTATATGCTAAGTTAAAATCAGAACTTTGCAATTTAAAGTTAAAAGTGGCAGCCCGAGGCCACTTTTGAAAGAATTGAACACCAATGATAGTGGTTATTTTGTTTTGTTTTGTTTTTATATCTTTATTGGAGTAGAATTGCTTTACAATGTTGTGTTAGTTTCTGCTGTACAACAAAGTGAATCAGCTATATGTATACATATATCCCCATATCCCCTCCCTCTTGCATCTCCCTGCCACCCTCCCTATCCCACCTCTCTAGGTGGTCACAAAGCACCCGAGCTGATCTCCCTGTGCTATGCAGCAGCTTCCCACTAGCCATCCATTTTACATTTGGTAGTGTATACATGTCAATGCTACTCTCTCACTTCGTCCCAGCTTCTCCTTCCCCGCCCCATGTCCTCAAGTCCATTCTCTATGTCTGCGTATGTATTCCTGCCCTGACACTAGTTTTATCAGTACCGTTTTTTTAGATTCCATATATCTGCGTTAGCATCTGGTATTTTTCTCTTTCTGATTTACTTTACTCTGTATGACAGACTCTAGGTCCATCCACCTCACTACAAATAACTCAATTTCGTTCCTTTTTATGGCTGAGTAATATTCCATTGTATATATGTGCCAGATAGTGGTTACTTTTAACTTACTTAGGAAGATCAGTGAAAACCAAGAAGCTTCCTGCCCATGATATTAATTTTAATTTTTAAATAAATCTTGGGACTTCCCTGGTGGCGCAGTGGTTAAGAATCCGCCTGCCAATGCAGGGGACTCAGGTTCAAGCCCTGGTCCGGGAAGATCCCACATGCCGCGGAGCAACTAAGCCCGTGCGCCACAACTACTGAGCCTGCGCTCTAGAGCCTGCGAACCAAAACTACTGAAGCCCATGTGCCTAGAGCCTGTGCTCTGCAACAAAGAGAAGCCACCGCAATGAGAAGCCTGCACACTGCAACGAAGAGTAGCCCCCGCTCGCTGCAACTAGACGAAGCCTGTGCGCAGCAATGAAGACCCAACGCAGCCAAAATAAATAAATAAAATAAAAAATAAATAAAAATTTAAAATAAATCTTAAGATAATTACTAAAAATAAACCTAAAGATAATTGCCAATTATTAAATACCAACTACTTTGACATTTTATATATCATATATACAAGGGCCACCCCAGAAGAATCAGAGAGGGGGTTTTATAAAGAGGCCTGTAAATGAAATTTGAAAATTCCAAAGAAAATTTTAAAAACAGCTAACCAAATAGATGACCACACAGCATAATGTTAGGACAATAACATTCCAAAAAGCTGGTGGGCATAGAGCAATGCTTAAAACTTCAACATATGAGTTATAGAGTATATTTCTTAGTTACCAGTACTGATCTTTCTGGACACCAGAGTGATAAGTTAAAATTGTAAGAAATTATTCCAGTATGTAATAACACTTCTTTTTACATTGACGTCCACGCCAGTGGCATGCTTCCTTGTCCAAAGATTAGCTTCCAGTCGTAGAAGTAATATGGGAAGCAAAGATTAAGCAGGAGATTCCCTGCATCACTTTTTTTTTCCTCAGGTAAGCTGAGCTAAGAGTCTTATTCCCCAAAATTGCACTCCGCACACCAACAGCATCAGCATCACCTGAGAACTTGTTAAAAATGCAGAATCTCAGTCCCTACCCCAAACCTACTCAGTCAGAATAGGTATTTTAAGAGACCCCCCAAGTGCTTAACATTTGAGAAGACAGCCTCTTTAAGGCTCCTCTGAGAGAGTTTTATGCCCAAGAACACAGAAGACCCTGCCAGGCCCCTTAGTATCTGCTGCATTCCAAGGTGAGGGAGCATGCAAATCCCGAGGGTACTCACTCACAGCCCTGCCCTAAATGGACCACATCTTGCCTCATGCTCGAGAGGTCTGTACCTAAGAATATTAGACCTCCCTCTCTTCAGTCACTGCCAAAGAATAAATACAAAGGAGACCAGAATTTCACAAATCCCTTCTGCCTTCAGCTGACATTTTTTAACAGGCATTACTCCAACAGGACTTGTTAATAAATTTGGGGATTGAATTGTGGGGTTTTTTGCAGCCATTTCTCACAACTGACTAAGGCTGTGTCTTTTCAATATAATGTAAAAGATTTAGTTTGTAAGTAAAATTTAAGAATGTGAAAATGTTCTGTATTATCTGTATATTTACCATAAAACTCTAACTCATATATATAAATTAGGAACAACTCTTCAAAAGGCCTTCATATCTTTTGGTAGATGCTCCACGTTTTATTCCGTGCTTTTTCTGTTTATCTCTGATTATGGTATCTTTCACCCATGCGATCTTTTCGTATTAATAAAGATAGCAGACCAGTTGGCATTGGAATTTGCATAGAATTTATTTTAAAAATCAAGATATAGTGAATCTATTGAGGCAAACAAATCAGGTTCCTGGGCTAAACCTCAAATTGAGTTAACATACAAGCTGTCATTTTTACAAATCCATGAAAAATGAATGAGGAATTTGGCTCTCGAATAATATGATCATGCTATTTAAAACTCTTTACTTTCCCTCTTTTGGTTTAAAAAAAAAATGAAGAAACTATAGTTAAATTACTCACATTCCCACCACCAAGTAGTTATTTTCAGTTGGTCCAAATGCATTTATTGTTTATATCTGCCTTAACAATCAACATATCATTTATATTCTGCCTCTTTTACTTAATATTATGTAAGAAACATTTCCCCATAATTCTACACTGCCTTCATCGTGATCATTTTTAATGACTTAAGAGTTCATCCTAATGACATATACTCTATTTACCCATTATTTTATTGTTAGACCTTCCAACCTCTTGCTATTGTGCCTAAGACTGTTGTGAATACATTTGAGCATATGACATTATTCTCTTCTTCAATAATTTACGCTGTATGACTGCATTCCCAGAAGGAGAATTGCTAGTTAAAGGTTGATAATACTATTAAGTATATCATATACATTAACTATTTAGGAACTCTGCTTTTTTCAATCCAGGGCCAAATTTGGATTTAGTTCTTTTCATAAAAGCTGCCAGCTTGGGAAATCATTGATGGTTAAACATAGAATCCACAGACAGCTTCAATAACAATGAACTGCAAACCCTCAGTAGGCTCCTGCCTAGATATTTGTACATAAAATATAAGGAAACATAGGCAAGCAATCTACTAATGACTAGACAGAAATCAATTCAGATAACTGAGGTCTACATAAGTGTGCCAATAAATTAAATTCAAAGATACCCTCCAAAACTGCACAAATGACCAGTCACCAAATATAAGAATAAATACAAAGAACTTTTCTATGTGCCCCATTTGATTATTAAAAAAATAATAATAACCTACAATTTAATCTTTCTTGTAGCCTCTGTTTTTCTCTTCCCCAAAGAATCCACCTCCAGTGTAGTAAATGCTAAAAGCACATAGTTTAAGTGAAATTATGAACAGACACAGAA
Source organism: Balaenoptera physalus (assembly GCF_965194825.1). Lineage (NCBI taxonomy): Eukaryota > Metazoa > Chordata > Mammalia > Artiodactyla > Balaenopteridae > Balaenoptera > Balaenoptera physalus. The sequence goes on along the minus strand of NC_138892.1, from coordinate 37,313,247 downwards.
GTCCAATTTAAACAGATGTCATAATCAAAAAAAATTTTACCCCACTTACATGTATTAGTTAATAGATGTCAAAATGGCCAGCTTGACAGTAAGAGAAGAAGGAGCCACTTCAGTTATAGATTTCATGAAATCCCCCCCCCGAGTAGTTCCTCTTATATGCAGTCCAAAGGTGTTGCATAAGCCTCTTTCTGGCAAGTAGGGATACATCATCAATTTCTTTGACAGTTTTGAAAGTCTACTATTCAAATTGCTCTTTCACCATTGCAGTCTCCATGGAAGCTTCCAATATGTTAACATAATTCCAGATTCACTATTCTCAAGTGTGTTGACATCTGAGAGCTCTCTCTGAAGGAGTCTTCTTGAGTAGCCAGATCTGTTTTAAAAATTTTAGAGGTTACTCCAACTTTATATGTCTCTTATATACCTACATACCATTATACAGAGTGTCCTTGGCAACTACTCAAATTTTAAAAGGTTTTTTAAACTCCAAACGACATGATGGATTATAATAATAATGCCAACTAAATATTTATTGAGTGCCTACTCTATGCTAGGTGCTGTTCTAAGCACTTTGTATTTATTAACTTACTTAATCTTTATAGCAATCCTAAGAGGAAGGGACTGTATTATTTCTGCTGCTTTACTGAAGGGAAAATTGAAATACAGAAAGGTCCAGCAACTTGCTCCAAGTTGGAGGAGGCATGGGAATGTTAAAGTCAAGATTCAAATTCAGGCATCTGGCTTCAGAGTCTAACTGCTTAGCCACTACAGATACTGTCTTACTTCTTGATTATTTGAGGGTCTTCTGTGTTTGTCTTAATTATTTGGTTTCCTCTTGAGACAGTCAAGATATTGGTGGATGCCTAATCCTATAAACTTCAAGTAATTGATGATTTCTTGGTTTTCCTGCCTCTAAAGGATAGGTCTCATAATCTACCAATCAGATGGAACTGTTTTTGCAAATGGCAGGAAAAATATTTGTTTTTTTCTGAGACACCTAAAAAGAGTTTCATTATTAAAATGAAGGGAAATATGTGTACAACTAAAATCGTAAGTAAAGTGTTCTTGAATTTTCTGCTCCAAATAATAATAGATATTTGCTTTATTTTTTATATTGGAAAATTAAAGCTGAGAGTTAAAATCACTTTTTCCAAAATCATCTAACTAAAACTGGGAGGTACTAAAACTCAAAATAAATGACAATTATAGACAATATTCAGAGAAGGCCACTCAGTGACCCGTCTGGAACAAGACAGACAAGCCCATTCTCAACATCTCCCTTCTGGCTAACATGTAATTCCAACTTCATAGCAGTGACTACTCTCAACCCACTTTAATCCTCCTGCCTTCTATATTAAAAAAAAAATAAGACCAGTTATTGAATTTCCCTAGCTTCTTGACAACCTCCAATTCAAAACTGGACCTCATGTTTTTAAATCCTCCCTACAACCATGCATTACAAGCCCAAATCCTATAAGAAGTTCCTAAAAACGCTCTCTTACTGAGACAACCCCCTATTCTCCTGGAGTGCGTGCCCCCTGGCTGCGGTCAGCGAAATAAATCTAGTTCGGACTACAGTTTTGTTCTTAGTGCTCTTTGGTTGATGGGCTATAAAAGTTTCTAGATTGTTTCTCTAGGTGGAAGGTGGTGCTAAAGTACACTGAAGAGCAATATTGGGGAAAAAACTAAAAATTCCATTTCAGATATGTTGAGTGCAGGATACTTTTGAGAAATTCAAGGAATATTAAAGAAGCAGTGGTCTAAAAGGGTCTGTAGAACAAAGGGAAAGCATGGATACAAATGTAGAAGTTATCAACATATAGATGGAAATTGAAGCTAGAACATGGATGAGATCACTCAGTGCAAAAAGCATAGGGAGAAAAGAATGGAGAAACTAAAACTCCAATATGAAGTTTCTATAGAGAAGTGTGAACAACAAACGTGGCTGTGAAAGCACATCCAGAGATAAAGCAGAAAGACCAGGAGCAGATCGTCATGTGAATCAAGGAAGAGGATATTTCAAGGCCTATGGAGTAACCAATGGTTGGAAGCATTTGAAAGATCCAGTAAGAAGAGAATGGGAAAATTCCCACTGAAGTCCATCATTGACATTTTTTGTGAGAGATTTTTCAGAATTTTGATGGAAGCAGAAGCCAGAATAAATGGCCAAGGGGTAAGTATGATGTGAGCTCAGTGAAGGAAGAAAGAAGGGTCTTCCAGGAGGAGGGACAGAGTGATAGTGCTGTAAATAGCGGTTAAAAGAATGGGTTCTAGAGAGAGACTGATAAGAGCTCAAATCCCAGTTGTGTCCCTCACTAGCTATGTGACCTTAGTTAGGTTACTTAACTTATTTGTGCTTCAGTTTTTCCATCTGTCAACTGGGGGACAAACAGTAACCACATGCAGTTATGAGCAGAAAGAGATCAAGTAATAGAGATCTTTGTATATAGTAACGTCTCAATAAGGACAAGCAACAATTATTGCAAAAACATGAGAGAGCATGACTCCATTAGGGGCTTGAAAGTTGTTTAATGTGAATGGTGAGTATGGAGATAAGATCAGACAGGTTGACAGGGTCCTAGGCGTGGAAGCCATGAATGGCATGCCAAAGAGATACATTTCCTCTCAAGGCATAAAAGGTTCATTGAGGGAGTTTAGGAAGAGAGTGATGTGATTATAGTTCTATTTTAGAAAAATCGCTCTGACTGTATAGCCTACAGGATGGATTGGAGTAGAATCAAGCTGAAGGCCAGGGCAGCAGTTAGGACCCCATTTCAAAAACCTAAATGAAAAGAGATAATGCCTTGATTAGGGCAGAGGAAGTAGAAATGGAAAAGAAAAAAGTTAAGTCAAGGAGGTAAAATTATCATGACTTGGTTACTGATTCTATATTGTAGGTGAGACAGAATGAAGTCTAGGATACTCACCCTTCACCTCCCCTCAAGTTTCTAGCATGGGTGACTAGCTGAGTAGCACAGCCATTTACTGAGGAAGAAAGTCTAAGAAAGAACAAAGGTCTAAGGGGTTGCTTGGGAATTAGGGGTTGCTTATTGTTCAATTTTGGATATGCTGTGTCTGTGAAATACCCACATGTTGAAGATATCCAATATGCAACCTAGAACCCATAGGAAACTTTGAGCTCAAGATCTATTAATGGTTGTTTAAATCATGGCTGTTCAAGGGGTTACTGAGGAAGAATATCTAGAGAGAGAAGAGTATTGGAAAAAAATGTTATTCAGAGAGATTATCTAGGAAAATAACATTAGTTGACAACAGACAAATGTTAAATCTTCTTGGGAATTTGGTAGAAGACAAATGATGGCAACTGCTATAGCCAGCTAACATCCAGCTTCTTTTATTCAACAGTGGAGAATTTACGATGAGACGGAGAGTGGGGACCAGGGAGAAGGCTAACCCCTCTCTCCTCCACTCAGGCTACCAGCCTCTCCTCATGGTCCATGTGATGTGAGAAAATTAGCATCTGGCACTGGAGAGATTGGCAAGTGGTTCCTTGAGAGTTAACCAAGCTTCAGGGTGGTAGGTGTTTGGTGAATAAGGTGATAGTATAGGGTCGTTGGTTTTCTCTAAACAAGGGTTTCCAGAAGCCCTCGGTGGAAAGGATCACAGCAATGGGAGAATGAGTGAGAAGGGGGAAGAGCACAGTAGGTTACATGTAAGAGCGTGAGCGTACAAGATGATGGGTGGTGCATGTGTTTTGTCCACTTAGGAAGGATGGCCAGGTGAAGGCATGTAGTTCCAAGCTTTTGGTAATTCAAACAGAGGCCTTGAGAGGCCTCTGATGGTCACTTTCTGTCTCTGCGCATGATAATTACCTCATCCCAGGCAGTAGATGTTGCACACTTAGCCCAAGTCAAACCCTTTGCCTTACCTTTTTGCCTGGTGAGTTCTGCTCATGTTTCACAACCCATCTGAAATATCACCTTCTCAGGAAAAACCAGGACTCTCGTTGAGCACATAATGGATATTGGCAGGATATTAAGAAATTAGTGGGAAAATGATCACACTAAAATAATAATAATAACATTGAGCCTTGAGTTGGGAAGCCTATGTTCTATTCCTGGTTTTGCCACCAAGTCAAGTATGTGACCCTGGGCAAGTTACTTCACCTCTTCAGTTCTCAGTTCCTTTATTTACACAATGAGAGAGTTTATATAAAGAGAGTCAATGAGAGAATTTACATAATGAGAGTCAGTGAGTTCTATGATATTTTATAAGTAGCCCATGACACCATGGCCATCGATAGGTTGAGGGGCAGAATGCAGACTGGGTGGGCTGCCCCAGAATGCTGGTAGGGCTGGCAGAAACCCCTGCTAATAGATCAGCATTACAGATCATTCCAAAGAAAGCTATAACATAAAGCAAGCCTACTAGCAGCCTGGCTTTCCTTGGTGTGCTGCCCTCAACAGCAGAGCCTGCTCAGTCTTAAAGGACCAGGACAGTTACCCTACTTTGGATTCTCTATGGGATCTGTTTAGGATATCTCAGAATCTGCAGGATCATTCAATTATCAGTTAACTCTTAGGGAGGAGAGGAGAAGTGAAGGAGTGAAGGGAGTGAAGGGGGAAAGGCTTTGCAGAGTGAACTTCAGTGCCCTTTGCCAACCTCTTACCTTTCCTACAATTTACCCACATCACTTCTCCTTCCCTCCCTCCCACAGTCTCATTTAAAGGGATCCCTTCTCCTTTTTCTAAGGGTAGTTCTGTTATCTGTGTTCATAGGTCCAAACCCACTGCTCTAGTACAGAACAAGGGCAAATAACTAAATAATAATCATATGTTTGAGAAGGAAAAAAAAGGACAACCACCACTAGACTCTGTCCTGTATCAACATCACCCCCTTCCTTTATATTATAAAGTTTGAGGTAGAGATCCTGATTAAGGGGGAGCCACAGCTCTATGTCTCCAATTCCTTCCCTCATTCACTGCCAACTCAACAGCAACCAGATCCCTCCCCCCATCCCAGCAACTGGCATCCACATCACCAGATCCACAGGATACTTTCTTGACTATACTACGGTGTCTGCCATTGTTGAGGAATCCCTTCCATAAACTTTCTAAAACTACAGATATCATTCAGCCTAACTAACCACATTTTTTTCTCCCTGCCCATATCTCCTGTCAAAGGGGTGAACACAGACAGCCATGTTTTATACCCAGGACTCTCAGGACCACAGGTGATGGGAGCATGAGTACACACCTGGTCAAGGCAACCTAGATCCTCGATGTGACCTGAAGAAAAGTTAGACCTATCAGATTCTCCCTTTCTCAGGAGTTTGAAATAGACAAAAGTATGGGGTGGAAGTTAAAAAGTCGTGGTATATAAAGAGATTGTAGGGGCAGTGTTTGACCATGTGAAGCCAAAGTTATGAGGGTCAGAAACTATGAATGAGCAGAGAAAGAGGTCATTAGAGAGAAGAGATAAAGCCAATACACAGAGAGAAACAGGAAGGCCGTAAGATTCAGGGAGATGGAGAGAACATCTGACCCCCAAGAGTTGCTTCCCAGAAGCCAAAAGAGCCACTGCTCCTAGACTGTTCTCCTTCCACTATCTGTTCTCTCTCTGCCTTCTTTGAAGCCTCTTCTCTATTTGTCCTTTAACTACTATTAGTCTTTTCCATTGAAGGCTCTGTCCTTGGGGCCTTTTTCATTCTACACACTTTCCATGGGACATGGTCCTGGCTTCCAAAAGGACCTGTATCTGATGATGCTCAGATCTGAATTTCTAGGCTACCTCTCTCTCCTGAGCTCTAGACCTGTTTATTCATCTGCCTGATGGACACTGCCACTCCCATGGGCATTCCACCAGCACTTCAAAATCAACATGTCTAAAATTAAACTTCCGGTCAAACCTACTCTTCCTCTAATACTCCTTTTCAGTGAAGTAAACTTTCAGCTGAAAACTATAATCACCCTAGACTTCTCTCTCCTTCCAATCCATTGGAACATTAAGTCATGTTCATTCAACCTCCTACCTTTCTCCTCACTGCCTCTCCTCTCCAGTCCCACTGCTACTAAGTTCAGAGCCTCATAACTGCCCTTTGGTTTCCTTGGCATCAGTCTCCTATCCCTGCTTATAACTCTTCTATGGCTTTCCAGTTTTCTGACAGGAAAATCCAAACTCTTAAGCAGGGCGTCCAACTCTTCCATGATGCTTCCCTTGCCTACTTCATTCGTATAGTCTTTCTCTGCACTCCATCTAACCCCAGTTTCAAATGATCCAGACTTGCTGCAACTCCCACGGCATCTCAAGTGTTGCCTCCATCTGGACTTTGCTCTCACCGATCCTTCTTCCAGGAAGGCTAGCATCCCTTTCTCTTCCTGCCAACACTTTCCTGTGTTGTCCTTCAGTATTTATGAGCCTGCCCCCACATTTAAATACTCTTCTTTTTATTATGCCCCAGTGGTACTCCGCACAGATGACTGTGACAGCATCAATATCACTTTATCGCGCTTAATTTTAAAATGTTTGTATTCCTCTATTTGACCTAGAAGGGCAGGAAATCTATCATTTTTACTGTTTGTCCTGTGCCTAGCAGTGAAAGCATTCAGAGCATGCTGGAGAGGAAAGGAAGGAAATGAATACACTGATCCTCCAGGGGGAAGGAAACTAGCCTATCCTCTGAGAGAAACGAATAATGCCCAGTAAGTGAAGCCATGAAATTTTATGGTCATAATTTAAAATGTCCTCCAAAAAGAAAATAAACAAAAAAACCAAAAAAACCCCTCTCCTACAGAGGGCAAGAAAGAGCACCATCCTCTTCCTCAGAAAGTATAATATCACTTCAGCAACTGGAAGCAGGAACCTCAGAAAGTATAATATCACTTCAGCAACTGGAAGCAGGAACTCCTCAAAGATAGGCAGCCTGTTTCCCATAAGGATAACTGAGCAAGATGAAGCAATTTCCTCAAGTAAACAGAAACCCTCAAAAATATAAAGATTTTTCATCTACACCCCTACCTTACCAAGATGTGTGGGTGGCATTTGCTCCATTTAGACGCTGGTAAACAAAGTGAAAAATAGAGCCCATCACAAAGGAACGGTCCCAGTGCCCCAGCAGACACAGGCAGGAAAGGCTCTGTCCCAGCTGTTAACAGTGCCGGAGAGTCAGTTAGTCCCTCACTAGCCGAGCAGCCCCTGCTGCTGGCCGGCTGAGGAGAGGCTTGAGGGAACGTCTCTTCATAATAATCTCTGCTTAGGATGTAATAAATGGCTCATTTAATCCAGGTGGGAGAAGACCTCTACTCCTCTAGACTGGGTCCCGTGGGCTGAAGTGCTGAAGGAGAAACTGGGACGGTGAGTCTGTCCGCAGGTGTCCCTCCCATTTGTACCATGGTATCTAAGCACGCTCTCAGGTACCACTCACTAGTCCAGGAGGGAAGGAACTGGCTGAAGCCAAGGATGCACACTGAGAGCGCTCTTGGGTGGAAGAGGCGCTGAGGAAGGCACGAGAAGTGGGGAGGGGCCCTTCCGGAAGGGCTGCGTCAGCCAAGGGCTTTGCACCTAATAGCTTCTGTGGGGGGAAGAGGGAGCCTCAGAGAAAGCACTTTCGCCTGCCGGGATAGAATAGTAAATGCAAGCTGAATAGTCTCATCAAGAGTGGGAAGCCGCTTGACTTCTGCATGGTGAGAAGGATTGTCCTCCCAGACACATCCGGGGGAGTTGGAAGGCAGGCCATGCACATTTCCCCCCTTGGCCATTCCTCTGCCCCAAGGCTGCAGGCAGAGGTAAGTTTCATGCTTGCACAGGTTTCCTCTGTGTGAGTCTCTTCCCATTCTGGTTCATGCTTGCTTGTTCTCTAGGTTTCCTCATGTGTGTCAATTCCTGTGAGAAGCCGTGGCTGATATTCTGCCCACACCTCCACCGCCGCCCAGGCGAGGCGTAAGAACATCACTAGGTGGCTGCATGTGGAGAGCACGTGGACAGTACGTTGCCAGGCCTGCTTCCTTATCTGCCTGCAATTCTGGGCCGAAATGACTCAAAGGCAGGAACCATGAGAAACACCACTGAAGCTCCAGATTCTGACATGGAGCACTGTTCAGTCTCACATGTTAAATTAAGGTTTATTGAACCTTTATAATATATAATATGTTATATATCATAATTATATTATATATGGTATAAGGTGAAATAACCCAAAGCTTGTAATATTGCAGTATTCTAAACTGAGCATAAAAGACACTCTGAATGGACCTCTCAGGCTGGAAGACAGCCTAAGCAGTAAATCTATGAAATGGGAATACAGAGGGCAGAGCTAAACCATTTCTGTGCCAGAGACCCCTTGGACCCCTTCTCAAGCAATGTTTTTTAACATATAGTAAAATACATAATTTGACAAAGGAAGCCAATCATATAGAGATAGTTAACAACAGAGCTTTTAAAAATGATAATTTACTAATATGTGTGTTTATTACTCATTAAATAACAAGATCAAGTAGCAGTTCTAAAAACTACTATGGGGACTTCCCTGGTTGTCCAGTGGTTAAGAATCGCCTTCCAATGCAGGGGACGTGGGTTCGATCCCTGGTCAGGGAACTAAGATTCCACGTGCCACAGGGCAACTAAGCCCGCATGCCACAACTAGAGAGCCTATGTGCCATAACTACAGAGCCCACATGCCGTAACTACAGAGCCCACATGCTCTGGAGCCCACTTAGTCACCACAACTAGAGAGAAGCCCGCGCGCCGGAACGAAGAGCCTGCGTGCTATAATGAACGATCCCGTGTGCCGCACCTAAGACCCGACACAGCCAAAAACAAACAAATAAATAATTTAAAATAAATAATAAAAACTACTATGATTTTGAAGTAACAATAAATGTGAGCAATATTTGAAGATATCGGCCACAGCTGTAATGTGACATGAAAATATCTGCACCTTCTATTGGCAAGAGTTTCAGGTACTGCCAGTCATACTGAGGTTTGTTGTCCACTTTTATAAGAGAAGGAAACACTGAATTTCAATCAGAGGTTAGTGAAAATAAAGAAATAGGTTTTCTCCAAGATCCACGATCATGGATACCCTGAATTCTATCTGTGGATCCCCTGGGTTCCGTATACCCTCTACCTGTAGAACACAGGAAAACAGACCACCTAAAATAACAACTATGAATAGCAATTCTTCCGTATTTAGAGGAATGCTATCTCCCCAAATCAGTGTAAGCCTCTACCTACACTATATGATAAACAACTATTTCAGGAGTACTCAGGTTTATGAAGGGTATCAGTATTCCTTTATATATTTAAAATGTAAAATTTTATAAGGCTTACTATAAAATTATAGTAAACGAGAATGTGGTATTTGTTTAAAGACAGTTAAATAGGTGAATGGAACAAACTAATGAGTTAAGAAATAGGCCCACATATATATAGGCAGTTGATTTTTGACAGAGGTGTCAAAGCTATTCAAGGGGAAAAACACTCATTTCAACAAGTGGTGCTAACAAATAATTAGGTATCAAAATGAAAAAAAAAAAATCTCAACCCCTTACCACGTATCACATACAAAAGGTTACTTGAAATGGATTTTAGATCTAAATGTAAGAGAAAACTAAAAACCTTCTAGAATAGAATGTAGGAGGAAATATTTTGGTTAAGGAAAGGTTCCTTAGGACACAAAAAACCATAAACCATAAGCAAAAAATCTGACAAATTGGTCTTCATCAAATTTAAAATGTCTGCTCTTGAAAAGACACTTAAGAAAATGAAAAGCAGGACACAGATTGGTAAGAAATATTTGCAAAGCACGTTCCTGATAAAGAGCTTATCGGCGGAGTACATAAATAGTAAAACAAAAACTCAGCAAAAAGAGAGGCAAAAGATTTGCACAAATATTTCACCAAAGAAGATATGCAAATAGCAATGAACACATGTAAAACTATTCAACATCATTAACAGGAAAAGATGAATTAAAAGGAGATAATCACTACACACCCATTAAAATGGCTAAAATTAAAAGGATTGATAATACTAACTGTTGGAGACAATGTAGAACAACCCGAGCTTTAAAGATTGCTGATGGGGATGCAAATGATACGGTTATTTTGGAGAACAATTGGGCAGATTTTTATAAAGTTAAACATACTTACCATATGACCCAACAATTCCATAGATGTTTTCCTAGGAGAAATGAAAACAGAGGTCCATACAGCAAATGTTAATTGTTGCTTTATCCATAGTAGTCAAAAATCCATCAACAGCAGAATAGATAAAAATATTGTGGTACATTCATACAATGGAATATTTCTCAGCAACAGCTAGCAATGAACTACTGATACCAGCAACAACATGGATGAATTTCAAAAGCATTACAGTAAATGGCTAAGCAAAATAAGCTAGACACCTGCTGTACATGCTGTATTTATATGTCATTTATACAACATTCTAGAAAAGACAAAACTGTAGAAACAGAAAACAGCTCAGTCACTGGTTGCCTCTGGGCTGTGGGTGAAGGGAGGAATTGCCTACAAAGGGGCATAAGGGAACTTTGTGGGGGTGATGAAAATGTCCCATATGTTAATTTGGGTGGTGAACACACAACTTGCGTGTGTGTCAAAATTTATTAAACTGCACTTTAAAAGGGTGAATATTATTGCATGTGACTTGTATCTCAGTAAAACCCGACTTTTAAAAAATTCTAAAGTTTTATCAAAGAGAAATGATAAATGATATTTTGTTACTAGAGCTAAATTGTCATGTTAAAGAATTCAAAATCAGGATTTTCCACCCAAAATGAAAGGCATTTGTCTATACTCTAAATACAGAGAGAAACAGATGTATTGGCTCAGTATCTTGTTGGTTTTGTATGCCATTTGGAAATTGGATTGTTTTGACAAATTACTTTCTAGCCAGGAAAAGCATTAAGGGATTATTTGTCCACTGTGATTTCAGATTTTTCCCTAATAATAAAATCATTTGAAATAAGAGGGCAGCCAAAGTAGTTTTACTCAGGGAGATATTTTTTCATACATAGACATGTCAGAAACAGCATAAGCAAGAAAAGGAGATTACTCCAATTTTTAATTATTTTAACTTCAAGTGTTATAAATAACAGCAGCAAACAATTTCAATGCTAAATAGCACATAATTCAGATTTCCTTTTAAGAGCTTCTCAACTTAAAGACATGAAATCATTTATTAATGTGGGTGTTGTAAACTTCACGTTGCAATTTGAATCTTTACTTCTCAATCCATTTTTTTTTATAAATTTATTTATTTTATTTATTTTACTTTTGGCTGTGTTGGGTCTTCATTGCTGCAGGCAGGCTTTCTCTAGTTGCGGCAGACGGGGGTTACTCTTCATTGCAGTGCACATGCTTCTCATTGCGGTGGCTTCTCTTGTTGCGGAGCACAGGCTCTAGGCACATGGACTTCAGTAGTTGCAGCACACGGGCTCAGTAGTTGTGGCTCACGAGCTCTGGAGCGCAGGCTCAGTAGTTGTGGCGCACGGACTTAGTAGTTGTGGCTCCACGGCATGTGGGATCTTCCCAGACCAGGGAGCGAACCTGTGTCCGCTGCATTGGCAGGCAGATTCTTAACCATTGTGCCACCAGGGAAGCCCTCAATCCACCTTAATACCTACTTTAATGCTATTTGAGGATACCATCAGATTATATCATTGTTTTTACTTGTTTATGGGCTCTAATGTCTTCCTACTGTTCTATAGAACATTTTGCTTTCATAGAATTCTATGTATTTCAAGAATTTCTTTGCAGATAAGTGGTGTGTCCTTCAATAAAGCAAAGAAAAACTTTAAAATCTTCATTAAAGCAATATTCTTCATTTATTTGTTCCTAGAACATTAACATTATCTTCCTTATCTAAAAGAGCTCTTTTCTCAACCACAGTTCATAGGATGAAGAACCACCACTTATTTTAAATGAGCTTCTGTGTAACTATCAAATTAAATGAATTAATTTTTACCTTTGTGCTTTTTAAAAGTATTGTCATAACATTGGTTGTTTTAATGAACTAGCGGTAGATAATTTAGTTTATTTTTATATTCTGTTTTTTAAATATTTATTTATTTATTTATTTATGGCTGTGTTGGGTCTTCGTTTCTGTGCGAGGGCTTTCTCTAGTTGTGGCAAGCGGGGGCCGCTCATCATCGCGGTGCGCGGGCCTCTCACCATCGCGGCCTCTCTTGTTGCGGAGCACAGGCTCCAGACGCGCAGGCTCAGTAGTTGTGGCGCACGGGCTTAGTTGCTCCACGGCATGTGGGATCCTCCCAGACCAGGGCTCGAACCCGTGTCCCCTGCATTAGCAGGCAGACTCTCAACCACTGCGCCACCAGGGAAGCCCCGATATATTCTATTTTTTTGTTGCCAGAAAGACTAACTAAACTGCTAGATTAGTGCATATTTTTATATTTTTCTGCGGATATACTTGATCTCTGAGTAATTATTTGCTGTATTCATATGAGGTTTATTCTTTTGTATCTCTAGGTCTGCTGCCATCTAACACACTAGCTGCTAGCTACGTGGGATTATTTAAATTAGTTAAAATGAAATGAAATAAAATAAAAAGTTCAGTTCCGTGCTCACATCAGGCAAATTTCATGTGCTCACGGGCCACGTGTGGTCCGTGGCTATCCTATGGAACAGTTCCAGTGAACAGTGCTGGTCCAGATCAGGGTCAGAAAACTTTCTTCTTGTAGGGCCGGATAGCAAATATTGTAGAGTTTATGGGCCAACAGGCAAAACTGAGGTTACTGTTTAGGCACTTATATAACCATTTGAAAAGTAGATTTATTTAAAAATGGAAAAAACCTTCTTAACTTGCAGGCGGTGAAAAGCAGGCAGTGGGCTGGCGTTGAGCCATAGTTTGCCCAGCGCTGGTGCCAGTCATTCGGTCCTTTATCCATTAAGAACATCTTTTTTGAACAGATCTATGTTTTAAGCGCTGGACTAAATATTAAGTTTAGCATAGTGAACAAGAAACATAGTCTCAGCTCTCGTGGAGTCCAGAACGTAACAGGAAAGGCACTACAATGAAAATTACACAATTAATTAGTCAATTATTATAATTTAACAAATAAAATGAAGGAGCTAAACAGGATTTTATGAAAGGAAGTAACAGGGGAACCTAAACTCTTGTAAAAGATTGAGCTGATTCTAAAAATTATCTGCAACTAAAATTATATTTTTAATGTATAGCAACTATTTAGACTTTCCAGCTGACCCATGTGAAGAAAGCACTGTAAAAATTAATAAATCTAGATAATATTTCTAAGTGGGCTGATGTTCAAATATATTAATTCTTATATACCATCTGTTTTATATGTGAATGATAGAAATTATATTTGCTAATATCACATTTACTGATGTTTGGTATTTTATTTTCCTCTACTAGCATCTTTTATTAGAATAAAAGTGTATAAATTAAATGCTTCCTTGTAACTAGAAAAACTTGCCACGGACTAACTCCCCAAAGGGCCCCAATTTTCTATTAATTCTTTATATCAAAATTCAAATTGAACCCGTTATTAAAGAAAACAATGTGATGCATATAAACCTAGGCTACTTTGACAGATTTTTTTTAGAACATATGACTTCTTTTCATTTATGAGAACTCAGTATACATAATCAGCACAACAAAACAAAATAAAAATATACACTATACTGTCTTCCCATATATTGGCAGTGTTTTTCAAGATTATATTTGATTTTCTGAGGCCTTTACGGCACTTTGCAGTTCTTTTAAATGTGGGCTTTTTTATGGTGGTGTCAAGAGCTTTTTGTAAATCTAAATATTTAATCACTGAGCACGTGAGAGAGAGTTGAGTGAGCAGAAGCCATTCTAAATTGTGCACACACCTTGAATGACAAATAGGCCAAACTGAAATTGTTTATAGATTAAATCATGTGCCTTATATCTGCTTTGTTTCAATAAATAAACCCCAAACTTAAATGCAGCTGATTATACATCAAGATGAGGACAAAATAAAGGGGATAAAATATTTCCTAAGGTCATGACATGGAGTTTTGTTTTTTTTTTTTTTTTTTTAATGTCTGAAACATTTATATTGACATATTTCCATACATATTTCCATACAAATACAAATATAAGATTTTTAGGAATTTCATGTAATGTCTGAAACATTTATATTAACATATTTCCATACAAATAACCCAATGAAAGTTTAGTATTAGTTGTTTTGTTTGTTTTTTTATACTGCAGGTTCTTATTAGGCATCAATTTTATACATATCAGTGTATACATGTCAATCCCAATCGCCCAATTCAGCACACCACCATCCCCACCTCACCGCAGTTTTCCCCCCTTGGTGTCCATATGTCCATTCTCTACATCTGTGTCTCAACTTCTGCCCTGCAAACTGGCTCATCTGTACCATTTTTCTAGGTTCCACATACATGCATTAATATATGATATTTGTTTTTCTCTTTCTGACTTACTTCACTCTGTATGACAGTCTCTAGATCCATCCACGTCTCAACAAATGACTCAATTTCGTTCCTTTTTATGGCTGAGTAATATTCCATTGTATATATGTACCACAACTTCTTTATCCATTCGTCTGTCGATGGGCATTTAGGTTGCTTCCATGACCTGGTTATTGTAAATAGTGCTGCAATGAACATTCGGGTGCATGTGTCTTTTTGAATTACGGTTTTCTCCGGGTATATGCCCAGTAGTGGGATTGCTGGGTCATATGGTAATTCTATTTTTAGTTTTTTAAGGAACCTCCATATTGTTCTCCATAGTGGCTGTATCAATTTACATTCCCACCAACAGTGCAAGAGGGTTCCCTTTTCTCCACACCCTCTCCAGCATTTGTTGTTTGTAGATTTTCTGATGATGCCCATTCTAACAGGAGTGAGGTGATACCTCATTGTAGTTTTGATTTGCATTTCTCAAATAATTAGTGATGTTGAGCAGCTTTTCATGTGCTTTGTGGCCGTCTGTATGTCTTCTTTGGAGAAATGTCTATTTAGATCTTCTGCCCATTTTTGGATTGGGGTGTTTGTTTCTTTGATATTGAGCTGAATGAGCTGTTTATATATTTTGGAGATTAATCCTTTCATGACATGGAGTTTTAATTCTTCAATTTCACTAAAATTAACAGATCCTGCTGACTCAGGTTTAAGCTGTTCTTTTATGATGACAAATGATGTACAGCAAGAAACTAGAATTTGACCTTCCCTTTGCAGCTTCTTAGAACAATGCACATTAGAATACCAAGAATAGTGGGGTTTAAAAACAAATTTAAAAATCGTGACTGAATCCATCAAGAAAAGATTCCATATGTGACTCACTAGCTGCAGCGCTGCTTTTCTCTCACCTTTGCACAATTTCAGCACAGAGCTGCTCTGTTATTCTGTAATGCACTTCATGCAAAAATTAAGGATTCTGGCTCCCTCAAGGCAAATGTCCTCAACTCATGTTTACTGAGTGAGAAAAAGAGTCATATCTATTTAACTCAGAGTGTTGAAGGCCTAGCACAGAAATCAGGTCTTAATGTCATCGGGGATGGAGTCAAATTGACAACTGGCACACATTTTCCTCGTGAACCATGGAACTTCTAGGCACCCAATGGTAAATCTGTAGATGAGCTCAGCCTATGCTTCCATCTGAGGTTCCTTCAGTCTCCAGGAAGGAGCTTCGCTCTGGTTCACTACACAACACCATCACCGCTGAACCCGGTGCCCTTCTGCTGGTTCCCATTTGCTCGAACTTTTGACACAGGAATTGGTGCTGGTGCAGAGGCGGACGGGCGTCATAATCGGCTGCTGGAGTCATAGGAGGTGATGAAGTAGGAGGAATCGGCCATCTCAGATCTGCTCTACCCTTCATTTCTGTATAGAATCTGTGTCAGCTGGATCCCAATGTCCCAATCCTGACTCTTGAGATCTCAACCATATCAAAACGTCTTTTGGCACAATTCAGGTTCTCTACTTGGCATTTCAAATGTTCCACTGTTATCATCTCTGTCTGAGACCCTTCATGTTTCCCTTTGATTCCTCTAGCCCCAGAAGAAAGCCGAAAGATTTGCTAGGATCTCTTTTCCCCCAGTAGGAGCTCTCTGGCTCAGCCAAGATCAATCCTCAGACCTTAAAGAAAATGATGGCCAACAACTGCCAGCTTATTTCAGGAAGTGATTGTCCTCTTTCTGGAATTTTTGTTTATGCCGTTTCCTTACTTTCTGATATCTTTTAAAATATGTGCTTTTTTTGGTAGTCTATTTGCCCTTTTTTTGGTGGTTGCAGTAAAAGTGTTGGCTTGCTATGACCTACTACATCCTGCCCAAAAGCAGACCTATTCAAGTTATTTTTAACATGCTGGTATATATCTGCTCCACCTCATTAACACATCTGTTCTGTACAGCAAAAGGGAAACCTGTGACAATGTAGCTTCTTTGGTGAAGGGATAGAAATTGAGTATAAAAGTGTGCTTTATAGAGTCTGGAAACAAACTATAATCCTTTTCATTGGTATATATTTTTAAAGATACAACCAAGAGACATAAAACTGTTAAAAAAAAATCAAAAACACACAAAAGAGCCAAAGTTGGAGGTAGTCCAATTACGACGACCTATCTTTTTTAACACAGGAATTCCTAATGTCTATATAAACATAATTAATATATTGTATTAATATATTTTATTATATATATTTTTATTAATAGAATGTTTAGGAACTCACTTCCCACACTCATTTCTGTCCTTTCACACTTTGGGTAGCAGACTGTCAACTGAGGAAAAGATGGAAGTATGTTACCTGTGTTCACACATCCCCACCTGTTCCCTGACATATATATACACCACCCACATGTGCATACACAGATGGCACTAATGGCAAGTAAATTTTATCAGCCTACGCTATTCTGTTGTTTGCTTTAAGGGCACAGATTAATACTCTTACCAGTTGTTTTGTGTTTTTTTTTTTTTTCAAGTAAGCTTTTTATTTTGGAATAATTTTAGGTTTACAGAAAAGTTGCAAAAATGAAGTTCCCATATACCTCTCACCCAGTTTCCACTAATGTTAACATCTTACATTCAGACCATGCATTTGTCAAAACTAAGAAGCCAACATTGGTACATTAGTATTAACTCCAGACTTTCTTCAGATTTCAGTAGTTTTCCACTAACGTCTTTTTGTTTCATGATCTAATCCAAGATACCATATTGTGTTAAGTGTTTTGTGATTTTTTTTTTCAATTGATGTTTTGTAAAGTTTCACATTTTCTTAATTCAGTGTCCTGTTTGTGCTTCTATATAATCCGTTAGTTTTCATTTGGGAATTGCTTTTGAGTGCCAAAGTGTCATGTTTTTCATACTCCAAACTCCTAGGTAGTCCTCTGAAGGCAATTTGTCCTGTATTTATGACACTATATATTAAAGTGACTGAAAAGATTCAAAATAATGCCTACTTTGTGCAGAGTCCATGAACTCCAACTGGAACACATAAACGTCAAAGTTGAGCAATAAATTTTGATTGATTTTGAAATTCCATTTAAGGCACTGTTTTTCTGTATAGACTCTCACGGAAAATATTTTAAAATATTGTTTTATAAAAAATTGTTTCCTATGGGATCTGAAAGTTCTTTAGGTAGATTTTTCATAGAATGTCTAAACGATTTAAATATGATTTCAGATCGTCAGAGTGACGGATGTTTTTAAATTATTTTATTAACAGTGATTTATCACTCAAGTTTACAGTACTCCGAACATTATTTTTTTTTGCTTCAACTGAACAACTGGCATTTTTCTGTTTTGTTCTTTTCCTTGTTGTGTACTCTACTCTGGAGCACTTTCAAATTTCAAAAAAGAGCTTTTATTTGGGGGCCATCAGTGAATGGGCATGAGCCATTATAGTCAATGAAATAAGCATTGTGTGATTGAAGAATAACTAAGGGGATGGATCGTGGTTCCATTAAAAGCACCAAGATACTCCTGGAAAAGCTATGAAAACATGCTCTTCCATTAAGGAAAAGCACTTATCAATGCTGCCAGCCCTGGTAAAGATTGTGTACTAATATAAAGCAGACATTTCTTGTAACATACATAAGGAGGGCATTAGGCTTGATCACAGCATAAGTATCTGACAGGTAGGACTCGGACATCTGAAGGTAACTTTGTAGCTCTCATCAACTACAGTTGACTGCAAAACTTGGCACCAGTTCAAGGGGGCAGCCATGCTCTGATTAAAGGTCTGGGCCTACAGATCCGTTTGGAAAGGTTTGGCATTAAGATGATTTAGCCTAAAGAGAAAATTACTAAAGCATGGGTCCCACACGGGTGACTTGAAATCTTATTTTGTTTGGCCCAGACAGTGTGTTTTCTTTGTTTGTTTTTAATATTTGAATTAATGGCTGAACTCTTAAATGTTGGGAGATCACACTACCAAAATCTGGATTGCCCTCATTTCTACATGTCAGGAAGAAGCTAGAGGTGACTAGCGGGCCCTTTCTCGATGGGGCGCTTCCTCTCCAGCCACGCACGGTCCTCACCACACGTGATTGTTTCCTTGCCCTTCAACTGCCAGTTACCATCACTCCTCACACAGCTGTTTTCCTGTGATGAAAAGGCTCTGTTTGCACGGTGCTCTTCAAAGTAGGAAAAACAGCTGTGTTTGAGAAGGCAGTGCTCCTCGTTCAGTGACCTCCCAACCGGCCCTGAGGATATTTGACCTTGTGACCCTGGGTAAAAAGGTGAGGTCATGTTCACCAGAGGGCAGCCTCCCACTACCCTGACTTTTCAAATTGGAATTGAGATATGAGTCCAAACATGGTGATTTTTACCTTTAAATGACTTTCACCTTATCGCCTGCAGTAATGGCTTAGTGGTTTTATGCCTAGACACTGCAGCTAGACTACCTCGGTTCAAATTCCCACTCTGCTACTTATAATAACGTACGCTTAGGCCAGTTACTTAACCTTTCCATTCCTCAGTTTCCTCAACTGTAGAAGGAGGATAAAGATAGCACCTACATCACAGAGATGTTGCAAGGATTCCATGAGCCAGCGTGTGGGAGCACTGGAACCAGAGTCCGGTGCGTGTAAGGTGGCATGAAATGGTTAGCTGGTGCAGTTGTACTCACTTTCTGACTGTGCTAATGTGTAATTTATTCTACGTGGCTCACATTGCCTCCTAAGCTATAACTCCTCCTGGTGTCTGATCTCCACCCATACTCTGCACCTCCAGGGGTCTGTGCCAGCTCTAGGGTTTGGCGGTGCATTTGCATTTGGAAGGAGGTAAATAAGACAGTGAATAAAATACATTCAGAAAGGATAGGGACCTCAGAGACCATCTAGTCCAAGGGTTGGCAGACTTCTCCTATAGAGGGCCAGATTGTAAATATTTTGGCTCTGTGGCCAGATGGTTTCTGTGGCAACTACTCAACTCTGCTGTTGTAGCCCAAAAACCGCCATAGGTACAGGATGTATGGGTGTGGCTGTGTTCCAGTAACACTTTATTTATGGACACTGAAATTTGAATTGCATTTAATTTTCACGTATCATGAAATATTCTTTTTCTTCTGATTGTTTTTCAACCATTTAAAAATGTAGAAACCATTCTTAGCTCACAGGCCATCAAAAACAGGTGGAAGGCTGAATTTGGCTGACCCACAATCTAGTCCCAAGCTTACAAACTCCAAGGCTTTCACCTGGGAATTCCACCTGGGAATTTTTGGTTGAAATGTGAAGCTACCGGGGCCCCACTCCAAACCCACTAAATAAAAATCTCCAGGTGGTGGGCGGTGGAATCTTCACTGTGAACATGTGTGTGATCCCCACCAGTGTGCCTCTAGGAACCATACTTTGAGAAACTACCCAAGGCCTTCCAATGAGTATGGAGACTTCATGGCCCTCTTCATAGATCTAGAAATGATTTACAGAGGTTGACTACAACACGCACCACATTGCAAAAGTGAATGGGATCACTTGTGACCTACATTATTTAAATGTATTCCTTACATTCTTTTATTTTTTTTTTTTCAGAGTCCTCTGTTCACAAAGGTCATTATTTCCTTTTACTGTGTTGGAAGGATGTGGTATCATCTTAAAATTACCCTAAAATCACTGCACATTACAGAAATCTCATTTTGTGTTTTTTGTCAATGTAAGAACATGTGCATGTTTATTGACATCCTTTGTGGTGACAAAAAAAAAAAATCTGAAAAAAATTTAAATGGTCTAGTGAATAAAATCTGGTGATGCTTACTTGAAATTTTATGCCACTATGTAAAGAATGTGTTTGAGCTACATGTACTGCCCTGGAGGAGGGATGTTAATCACATACCAAAAAAAAAAAAAAAAGCAAGAGACAGTAATGTGTACAATATGATTCCACTTTCATTAAAAAAGGAAATACACTGAAGACACTGGTTACCTCAGACAGATAAGAATAGAGGGGGAAATGGAGGATGAAGGACACAACTTTTTCTTTAAACATATCTTTATCGTTTGACTTTTTGTAGGAATACTTTTAAAATAGAAAAAATTTTAAGTGAAAATTGGAAACAAAATTTTGAATAACCTTCATAGCCTGTTTGTTTGGGACAGGAATCCATTTCCCTGATGAGAAAGAGAGGTCTGCTTCTGAGAGTCACCAACTTGGACAAAGTGGAAAATTTTAATTTATAATGTGAATCTGGCTGCAAAATCACACAGTTATCTTCTTTTCCCAACTTAAGTCAGCAGTTCAAGAGGTCCTTTCATGTGGAATTCCATGATATAAATTTCATCTAAAGTCAGGTAGAACCCTGACTTTGAACAAACCCCTGCTTTGATTAAACAAGAAAGAGGCAACCCATTCTGCTTTTCTGGTCTTTTCTTTTAATAGAGTATAATTTTAATAAGCAGTCTATGGTTTGTTCCATTACAGAAAGTTTCTTAGAAAAGTCATCTATCTAAATAATTGCTAATTTACACAGCTTCTGTTAGACTTCCACTTTGCCCTGGTATTTTTTCAGCAACAGATTTCTTAAGAATTGTGGAAAGCACTGTTATCAAATGCTCGTCTAAATTATTCCATCTCATTTGGACACAACTGTCATTTCCATATAATTATATTTGAGCATTAGATAACTAATGCTTTCTGAAGTCGAGAGGAAAATAGATGAATCTAATAAATCCATAAAGGAATTCCAAATTAAATATACTCAAGTTCAAAGTGAAAATTTCAAGACAAAAAGGGGAACTTCTTTTTTTAATTGCAACTTATCCATTTGTTCACATGCCAGTTATTGAGTGTTCACTATGTCAGGACCTGTGCTAGTAAATTTATATGTGCTGTCACTCGAAGGGAACAGCTCAGAAGAGTTAGGTAACGTGCAGTCACACACTAATAAATGCACAAGCAGAGATTTAACACAGGTATGTATGTATAGACCTGATATTTAACAAACATCATTGTAGCACAGTGCCAGGCACTGTTCTAGGTAGTTTATGAATATTAATGCATCAAATCCTCATAATAATTCCAGAGGTAGGGACTTTTGTCCATACCACTTACAGGTGAGTCCACACACCCAGAGGGAGGTTAAGTGAATGACGGAGCTGGAATTCAAACCCAGCTCAGACTCCAGAGGCCATGCTCTAAACCCCACTAGATGGCCTCTTCTGTCCTAAAGGCTTTTTTGCGCACTGCACTGGTCTGCTTAGGAAGGCAGACAGACTCATAAGGACAGAAATGGAATGAGTTGAGTGCTGAAGTCAACAGCAGTGGCTATATAGCATTTGGAACTCTGTCATATTAAGTGACTGAAAATCCAACCCAATGCCTTCAGAAAAAAAAGGAGGAGAGGGAATTTATTGTGTCATGCTTTGGACTGAATTTTAGCCCCCCAAAGCTCATAATGCGGAGGCCCTAACACCCAATGTGACTGTATTTGGAGATAGGGCTTATAAAGAGGTAATTAAGGTTAAATGAGATCATAAAGGTAGGGCTCTGGTATGATAGGATTAGTGTCCTTATAATAAGAGACACCAGAGAGCTTTCTCTTTCTCTCCCTCCCTCTTCTCCCCCTTCCCCTCCCCCCTTCTCCTCCTCCTTCTTCTTCTTTCCCTCTCTCTCTCTCTCTCTCTCTCTCTCTCTCACACACACACACACACACACACACACACACACACACACACACACATATGCAGACACCAGCACAGAGGCTGCCTATAAACCAAGAGAAGAGGCCTTCAAGTGAAACCTGCTCTGCTGGCACCTTGATCTTGGATTTCCCAGCCTCCATAACCATAAGAAATAAATTTCTATTGTTTAAGTCACCTAGTGTATGGTATTTTGTTATGGCAGCCTGAGCAGACTAAGACACATTATGGCTCTGAAAAGTCCTAGGGCTAATCTAGTTCAGATACAGATGGATTCAGGGGCTCAAATACCAATATAATACTCTAGCTTTTTCTCTCTCGCTCTCTCACTCTCTCTTGCCCTCCTTCTGTCCCTTTCGCCCACTCTTGTTCTGCTTTCCTCTGAATTGATTTCATTCTTAGCTCAGCATCCTCTACATGCCCCCACTCCTCAAGCTGACCGAGCAATTCTAGGTCACTAGCTGATCCTAGTGATTCTGGCGCATGAGCCTAATGAAATCCCAGGGGGAAGAATGCGTCTCTTCACCCACAGTTCTAACAGAAGGGTTGCAATCAAGCCTTACAGGGCTTGCTTGGGTCAGATACCTATCCCTGCACCAATCACTGTGGATTGGCTAAGCCTGAGTTACATATCTCCCCCCCGCCGGAGCAGGCAGCCTGGGGTCAGCCCCTTTTGAACTATTGGCTGAGCGTGTCTCCCCAGAAGGAAATCAGGATGGCTGCACCAGGAGACAGAAGGGACGCCAGGCCAGCAATGCCAGTAAGTCCACCACAGTGTTTGTTATTAACCTTCTGCTAGGTCACTAATTGTCAACAGAGGCTGTGCAGTGAAATGACTTGGGGTTTGTAAAAACTAGATGCCAGAGGCTTACCCTCAGCAATTCAGATTAGATGCTTTGTTCAGAAGCCTTTTGAGGATGTAGGGACCAGAGGCTCTAGTCTGAGATACTCTTCTTTTTTATTTGGTAACTTAATGCTGAGATTCAGTCTTTTCAGATACAACTTATTGGAAACTAACAGGAATGTTATTTTATGATTAAATATGTATTTGGTCTTTGTCCCTGTTTCTGGCACAGAGCTTCTAAAACTCTTGAATTTCCTAAGTGATAAGGGTGTTAAAAGTGTCTTAATATACCTAACAAACTCCTTTCAACCACACCTGAGTTTATGTCAATAAGGTAACTTTTGTAAGCACTTAAGGATGGTGCTGGTTGCCAGGGGAACCAACCCAGTGATTAGAGGGTTGGAGATTTCAATCCCACCGCACCTCTGGGGAGGGGAGAGGGACTGGAGGTTGAATCAATCACCAGGGGTCAGTGATTTAATCAATCACACATATGTAACGCAGCCTTCATAAACACCGTAAAGGACAGCGTTTGGAGAGCTTCTGGGTTGGTGAACGCGTGGAGGTGGGGAGACAGTGGCCTGCTCGCCATTTCTCCATACCTTGCCCTACACTCTTGTCTACCTGGCTGATCCTGAGTTATACCTTTTAATTATAAACCAGTAATCTAGCGAGTAAATTGTTTTTCTGAGTTCTGTGAGATGCTCTTTGGAACCTCCAATCCATAGCTGGTTGGTCAGAAGCACAGGTAACAACCTGGGCTTGTGACTTGCATCTGATGTGGGAGAAGGGGGTTTTGTGGGACTGAGCCCTTAATCTGTAGGAGTTCATGCTGTTCTCTAGGGAGGGTCAGGATTGAGCTGAAGTGTAGGCCACGCAGATGGTGTCAGAGAATTGCTTCTTGGTGGTGTGGAAACCGCCCCCCCACACACACATTAGAATTGGTGACCAGAATTTTTAGAGATACTCCCAATTCAACCACTTTTTAATGTTTGTGTAAAATACTCCTATTAAAATGCAGCTGTGTACCAAAAATGGCATTCCCTTTCCTGAAAACTAGCAAGTAAAGGAAATAAAATTGTCCTTTGAGAAACAAATTATAAGATATACAATCAGTGGATTCGAGTATAAATCTGCAAAGCAAACTAAAGGAGCCAGAACGGAGCTTAAGTCCAGGAGGCCAACAAGCATGCAATGCATTCTTATTATTTTACTTTTGTGACTTACCATTTATGCGCGGTGCTGAAAATATTTACTTCCAACAGGAAAACAATTACAGTGTGTTTTTCAGCCACATGCAACTTTCTCCTCCAAGTATTGATCACTGCTAAATTTGCTAATTTTAACGGCCATTGATACCATATTCCTTTATTTCTGGGTTTTGTTTCGTTGCCTGTGTGAGAAATAAGCATGGAAACAAAATCAAAATCAAACAAAGAGCAGAGTACGAAAGAAGAGAAGAAAGAATACAGAGTGTGGGAAGACTGGGAAACCCCATTCTGCTGAATTTCCTAGCTGAAGAAGCAGCCTGGACATTCATAGAAAAAAAACTGAGTGGATCTCATTTGGGATAGCAGTTGTTCAGTTTGTGGGAGTGTCCAAATATGTATGAATATGCGTATTAACAGAGGAGTGAAATCTTACTCTGAAACTGTTGGGGAAAGAAATGGAAAGGAGCGTTTAAGTAGAAATAGGAAAAGAGTTGCGATACCCTCTTAGCCGTAAGCAACAGAAAATAATTCTGGCCTTACATTTAAACAGAAATGGAGTTTTTTTTAATGAATAAAGTTTAGCTCATAGAAGCACCATAAAGTCAAATAACCACGCTTAGAATGTGGGCCGAAACAAGGTCAGACCAAAGCCAAAATCATGGTACAAGCCAGTGCGATGAGATCACCGCTGTTGCCTTCATGGGAATCTGGACCGTGCAGCTGGCTCGTCCAGCCCTACACACTGGGTGTCATTGTCACATGCATTCCATGGCCTGTTTTACACAGTAAGCGTAAACTCTGACTTCACGAACAGCAACTCCCTCATGTAAAGAAAGTTAATTGTAACCAAATTGTATTTAACATCTTAAAAATGTGCAATTTATCAACATCTAATAAAATGAAAATACTTATATTTTATCACCCAATAATTGCACTTTGGAGTATATGACCTGGTGAAATGCACTGAGTGTGCACAAGTATCTACACATCCAAGGATGTTCATTGGAAAATAATTGTCCTCTTCAATTTTTTTTTAAATCAGTGCCTTAAATGCAGATTAGAAGAATGCTTATCAAATGGCCAAAGCTGGGATAGAGAAAAAATAATTTCTAAAAAATCAGTCTGAATCAGAAGAGAGATTCCAAATATTTTCAGAAGCCTGGAACACTAGGGTAAAACTGACAAAATGTAGTATAACAAAGTACATTTTTTTTGCTTCACTTTTTAATAACCAGCTGTATGAGTACAGAATAAAGAGGACCTGACTTTTGGGGCTATTTCCTAAGAAAATAACTTGAGACGTCTGAGTTGACCACAAACCTAATATGCACATTATATGATGGCTAAAGTAGCTCTGCTCTCAGGTTAGATCCAGCCTTGTGTTCAATTCAGGAGGAGGGAAATTGACAAACCGGAAAAACTGCAGAGGAGGGATATCAAGATGAGAAGTGTGATACATTATATGAAAAAGAATCGAAGGAAACAGTAATATTTAGGCTGAAAATAATGAATAAGGGAAGATGTAACTGTTTTCTAACATTATGTGGAAGAGAGAAAAAAACCTGAAAACCACAGAATTTCATGATCTGTGTTCCTCCAGGGGATAAAACATAAACAAATGGATAGAAATTACATGAATATGGATTTTGTTTTGATATAAGAACAAACTTTGTAGCATCTGTAGGTTTCTAATAGTTTAATGAGGTAGTGAGCTCCTTACTACTGGAAGTAATGATGGCTCTCTTTTTATTCTATTGGGTGAGAGATTTTAAATATTTAAACTTTACTTGTTAATATTCTTTCGCATTCAAATTTTTTACTTTTCAGGTAAGAAAATAGGCTTTCAGAGTAAAGAAAAAAGAATACTAATAGCTTGGTGAACATTCTATATTCAAGATTCTTTATCTAACTGATCTTAATTGGAAGCCATCAGATTTAATTACACAATAACCTGGTTCCTGTCTCTCCTTCTCTCCTTTTAGCCCTGCTCAGTGGGGCTGTTCCTTTCCCTATTTGGATGGTGTCTTGGGCCAGCCTGTGACTTTACAAGTTCTATTTAGTTAATAGTCCTACACTCACTTCAAGTCATAAACACAACCTAATTTATGATTTAAAACATATGTTACTAAGTGTCCATTGACAGATGAATGGATAAAGAAGATGTGGCACATATATACAATGGAATACTACTCAGCCGTAAAAAGAAACGAAATTGAGTTATTTGTAGTGAGGTGGATGGACCTAGAGTCTGTCATACGGAGTGAAGTAAGTCAGAACGAGAAAAACAAATACCGTATGCTAACCCATATATATGGAATCTAAAAAAAAAAAAAAAAATGGTTCTGAAGAACGTAGGCAGGACAGTAATAAAGACATAGACGTAGAGAATGGACTTGAGGACACAGGGAGGGGGAAGGGTAAGCTGGGACGAAGTGAGAGAGTGGCATGGACATATATACACTACCAAATGTATAATAGATAGCTAGTGGGAAGCAGCCGCATAGCACAGGGAGATCAGCTCCGTGCTTTGTGTCCACCTAGAGGGGTGGGATAGGGAGAGTGGGAGAGAAATGCAAGAAGGAGGAGATATGGGGATATACGTATACATATAGCTGATTCACTTTGTTATGCAGCAGCAGCTAACACAACAATGTAAAGCAATTATACTACAATAAAGATGTTAAAAAAAATGAAAATAAAATAAACGTACGTTATCGTGTTATAGTCGAAGTTTAAACTTGATTTAAAGGGAAAACTCTCCTGCCTCTGCGTCCCCATTGGTCTGTCTGCCTTTGGTTAGCTACTTACAATGCAGGAAGGGTCGTGGAAGGAGGAATAGGGAACAGGAAAAGTTTTCCCCAACAGGCACTCACATGTTTTCTCCCGGGAACCTTTCCAGCCCTGGGGACTCCCTCCCAGATCCCTCCGCTGAAACTCTCTTATCATGGGCTGGGCCTCAGCTTTGACTGAGCCTCTCCATCCTGCTTTAGTCCCTGCCCCGCCCAGGATAGTCACGTGTGCCTAGCATTTCCTTTCCCCGCGGACCGTGTACTCGAGTGGAATCCCTTTAAAAACAACCGCAGGCTGACCTCACAGCCATAGTTTCCACAGCTAGTCCCCAGGATCCGTACACCTTAACTTGCTACAGGGCAGGTGCAGTTACTGCCCAGAGGCAACTCTCTGCTCTGTTGTCATCAGCTGCTCTCACTCTCTCAGGCGTGCTGTGGGCTACAGTGCCTGGGGCCCAGGGACACCTACCGTACTCTCTGAGTGGTTCCAGGCAAGCCCCTCTCACCAGGCCTGCCTTGGGGAGGCTGCACCACCACACCCCTCCCCGCGGGGGGAGGTAAGAGTGCAGCTCTCACCCGGGAAAATCTCCTGATAGACCCTCTCCAAATCCCAGCCCTTTTGTTGTTTTCATATCGCTGCTCTCAGTGAAGGACCCAGGTAAAGGGCTCATAACGTCAATGGACTCGAGTATTTTCTTTACAATGGACTCGAGAATTTTGCATTTTGAAGATCTGTTATATCTGGTAGCTACCATACCTTGGTGCCCTGGTCAAATTTTTAAATTAAACATCCCTATTTTACTCATTTATTCCCCTCGACAAACCCATTTGATAAGCCTCAGTATGCACATTTTATGGAGAGGAAAAACTGAGGCACAGAGAGATTAAATAATTTGTCCAGACCATGATCATACAGCTTGTAAATCGTGAGACTGGATACTATAAATGCAGAATCTGTTATCCACATGTGCACCGTACTGTGTTGGGTTAGCTGGTTGTGTTGGGTTAGCTGGTTGTGTTGGGTTAGCTGGTTGTGTTGTGTAGAAAAATCAACCTATATGTATCGTTTTCCTTGTGGGAGCGAGGGGAGGAGGATTGCTGCTGCTGCGCTGCTGGAACCAAACGTCAATTTCTAATTAACGTAGTTCAGTCAGTGGCTGCTCAAAAGCTCTCCTTTGAGGAGCAATACATCCTGCTGCATGCAGCCAGAGAGCAGCTGCATGTGTATGTTATTCAGCCAGTTTAGCTGTTGGATTTATATGACAAAGGATCACAATAAACAGTTACTGAGCACTTACTAAGTGGCTCTCACCCGGATTCTTTCATTCTTTCCTCATAACACAAAGGTAGTATGTTTCCCATTTTACGGATGAAGAAAGAGAGACCGGAGGAAAAGCACTGGGAGAAAACACCGAAGACAGAAGCCAGACTTCTTGTTCCTGTTCTATGTCTCACCAGCGCTCAGAGTTTGCTGATCCAATTCCATGACTTCTTAGGGCCATATTTCTCCTCATCTATCAAATGGGAAGAATAACATACATCCTATTTGCTTTGTAAGATCCTTGTGGTGTCAAATGGGACAATGGATGGGGAAGAACTTTCAAAACCACAAAGTACTGTCCACATTCAGGGAATCATTATGACTACGTCATTCCCAACCCGTGAAGGCAGCTGCTGCAGGTAAAACTGCAAATTCTGCCTTTGCCAAGTGTCGCATGACAAGGACCACAGTGCTGTTGTCCAACATGCACGGCAGAAGAGAGATTGCGTCCTGAAAATCATTTAAACAGAAGGAAAGGTAACATAATTAAAACAGAGCAAACCCCTCAGAAATAGTGCTGTAGGGCTGAGACAGGGCCCAGCAGAGAAACCTTTGGGATACTTGCATTGCTCTTGAGAACTATTACAAAGCTTGAAAATGAGAGCCAGGTGGAGGAAAAGGGAGTAAGGCCACAAAAGATGAGCAGAGAATGAAAAGAAACACAAGCTCACAAGTTTTGGGAAAGTGAGCATAACAATACAGAAAAGTGTTTTTAAATCCACTCAAAAATGACCAGAGATTCTAAGATATGACTGGATGTTTGCAGAACACAACAGCTGCTGCATTCCACAGTCTACAAGGGAAATAATGGAAACTTGCTTTTCTCTTTTCCAACAAGACATAACAGAGGCAGAGCTGATGTAATTAATGAAAAAAAGATGGCTATTTGAAACAGTGAAGGCGCTGAACAACAGAATGGAATGGAAATGAGGCCCACATTTAGGGACAATTCATTATTTATCTGCTGTTCTTTTTTATGCTCACCGCGTCCTGCTGATATTCCTCTCTCCAAGGGAGACTACCAAACCAGGTTGGTTAGCGATACAAGCATGAGCAGTTAGACTCTATGATATAAACTGCGGGTAGATGGAGTTATTCCTTGAATATCAATTAGCAGAGTCCATCCAGCTTGAAGACTCTTACAATTGTATACTTCAACTTAATGGATCTGTTTTCAAATTCCCTTTAATGGCCCTTGTGTGTCCATAATATCTACTTTTCCAGACATCCTTAGCAGAAACCATTATGGACACTGTATGTAAAATCCCCTAAGGAGAGCATATGGAGGAGAGACTGTGGATTGCCAAATTTAGCAGCTCTGGAGAGAGTGTTTTTGAATTAA
Organism: Balaenoptera physalus; assembly: GCF_965194825.1. Lineage (NCBI taxonomy): Eukaryota > Metazoa > Chordata > Mammalia > Artiodactyla > Balaenopteridae > Balaenoptera > Balaenoptera physalus. The sequence continues at coordinate 37,283,660 of NC_138892.1, read as the reverse complement.
ACTTGAGTCTATGGGGATTACAGTTCATTTATGACTGGCAAAACATATCTTCCAAATTCTGAAAGATAAATCCCACTGATATACATGTGGATTTCACAAGTGTTTCTCAAAAACCAGAAGACAAAAAAAAAAAAATCTTTCCACAAAATGCAGAAGTTCTATAATACTTTGGAATTATGATAAGTCACATGTTATTTTAGCTGTATTCTTACTGTCAAATAGGGGATTCTGTAAGTGCTATACGAACTCTGACCTGAGGAAACTTGGTTCAGAAGTTGCATACCTGAGATGTTAGGGTAAAATGACCGTTTTGAAAAACTTAAAGGACTGACAAGGCAGTGACAACAGTCTTTGGTGTTTTAAAGATACGTAAAAAAATTTCAAAAGTTTGGGGAGGGGGCAACCAGAGTATTGTCAACTTCTTCATTTGCCAAATAAGATCAGTTTTAATTTTATTTTTACTTATTTTATTCCATTATTATCTTTTTCATAAAAAAGATAATTGATAGCACAAACACAAAGTTTAAAGTGCAGTTCTTTAAATTTAATGTACTGAGCTTCATGAAAAATCATCTTGGTTTATCTTAGTGTTCTGATTTCATGGTGGACCAGGGGAAATACTGTGGCAAACCAGAGCTGGTCTGAGGACCCACAGCTGAAAACCACTAGCCTGATTCACTTCATAAACACAAGCTAGTTCTCTATCCTAAGCAACCATTAAAATCTAATTCAAAAACTTCCAACATCCAGCAAACTCCTGTAATTTAGGACAAAGTGATTAAATCTTCTAGTGAATGTTACATTTATTGGAGAATGGTGTTTTATTCTGTACCCATTCAATAAATTTCTTGAAAAACAATTTCTTTCTTTTTTTAATTTACATTTTCAAGGACCTGATATAGTTAGGATTTTACCCGTTTTCTAATAGTTAAAACTATTATCTTATCTTGAAATGCTAGTAAACTTCTAACTTACATGCACAAAATACTCTTAATTCTAGCTTTCCTTTTTTCATCCTGAATAAGACAGCTTTTTTAATACTCTTTTTTATAGGTTAAATCAAACCATGAACTCCATGAAACTACTAAGATTGCTTGTTTTTTGGCATTGTCTTGTGTTTGTGTTAGATGTCTAATATTAAATGGTCCTATGAGTGAAGAATTAAGAAGCCTTATTATTCAGAGTTTTTTTGTTTTTGTTTTTGGCTGTGTTGGGTCTTTGTTGCTGTGCGCAGGCTTTCTCTAGTTGCGGCGAGCGGGGGCTACTCTTCCTCATGGTGCCTGGGCTTCTCATTGTGGTGGTTTCTCTTGTTGCAGAGTACAGGCTCTAGGCGCGCGGGCTTCAGTAGTTGCGGCACATGGGCTCAGTAGTTGTGGCTCGTGGGCTTAGTTGTTCTGCAGCATGTGGGATCTTCCTGGACCAGCGCTTGAACCCGTGTCCTCTGCATTGGCAGGCGGATTCTTAACCACTGTGCACCAGGGAAGTCCCTATTCAGAGATTTTTGATGTTGCAACATTTCTAAATGGAATTTGGCCTATTTTAAAAATAAATTTATTAATTCTGGTGGAGCACAATTCTTACCGTGTACTTAATTTTGAAAACCTTGATTTAGGATACTTATATTCAAGAACACTGAGTTCTTTTTCCCACCTGTTTGAAAATTAATGTTAGCACCCTGATACTTTTAGGAGAAAAAAACTAGCTAAATCTTTCCTCTGGCAAGATCTGTGAGCAATCTTCTTGAGTATTAAATTATTAAAGACCAAGGAAGGAGAGTGTAGTTTTTTCCTCCTTACCCTGTCACTCTAAAAGCCAACATATGCTTAAATTCCATCTACACAAACTAAGCCTAAAATCCCAAGCCAGGTAATCCACACACGGAAAATATTTTTTTCCCATAGGAAATTAATCTGAATCCTGGAAAGTAGGACTAGGGAGGGGAAATGCTGATGAAGAGACTTTCACCTTTTTACTGGTATCGGTTCATGAATGTTTGCATTTTTTTCCAACAAGCTTGTCTTCCTTTTGTAATAAGTAAAACTATCAAGAATTGTTTTTGAAATCTGAAATATGTGTTTTCCTGACTCTATAGCAACTATGCTTTCATTCTCAGAAATAAGTAAAACACAGGTGGGAGGTGAGGGTCAAAACCCAACACATTTCTTGAACTGAAGAAATTATTAAATATAGAATTTGCAACTGCATTAAAGCTAGCAGAGATCTGTTATTTTTCTTAAATATTTACTTTTCAATTCATGCTAGTAATTTTCCCTAGGCCTCACAAAAGCAGCTGCTGTTTGCTGAGATTGTCAGTGACTTTGGCTACGTTATCTGAGAACCAGTAGAGGTCGCCATGTACCATGTTCTAGCATTTTAGGGGGAGGAAAAAAAACTCCTGAAAATCTGATTGGTTAGTAAAACATGCACAAAGGGTCAGAAGTTTTCAGTATGAAGCTTTCCTCTTGGAAGCTTTGCATAATTGAATCAATATTCAAGTCAGAGAAAAAAAAGTATAAATACAAATAATGGATACAAGATGCTGGTGTTATAGAACTTCAAAAAACAGAATTTCTTAGAAATTACATTAAAAACTCTTCTAGTTGACTTAGTTAATACAGATCCTTCTTTATGTCAAAATATTGGGACAAAAACCTCAAAAAGTTATCAGTCCCAACATGGTAAAATCTGTATATTTGTAAATGGCTTTGTGGTCTCTTTCTACCACTATGTTTGGAATGCTTAAAAATCTCAAATGTTTGTTTTTGCCCCAAAATATCCTGTGACTTTCATTCTGTATGTTAGATTTTTTTTTTTAATGTATTAGTTTTCTCAACTAACAATATAAGTTACCCTGTCACAGAGTTAGTATAACTAGTGGCTATCACAGTTTACAAAGAATATTGAAGCTTGATATGTAATTACTGCTGCTGGGCTTCCCAAAGATAGTTTAAAGTTTAATTTATTTTCTTTAAGGCATGATTGATTTGTGAAGAAAAGACATTATAGGTTGGAGGTAGAATGTATAGATATCTTGAAATAATAAAAAAATCAGCCCGTGGGAATTCCCTGGCAGTCCCGCGGTTAGGACTCGCGCTTTCACTGCTGGGGCCCAGGTTTGATCCCTGGTCGGGGAACTAAGATCCCACAAGTCACGCAGCACGGCCAAAAAAAAAAAAAAAAATCAAACCAGCCTTTCAGAAGAGAGAATAAGGGAATAAGTTTAAGCCTGGTAATTCTAGAATAGACAAATGGGTATATATATAGGGATATGCAACTGAAACTAGGGAAATTTTTTCCTATAAACAGAATTTTCTCACAGAGAAATGATTGCTTCAGAAGTTAGTAAGCTTACCATTGCTGGAAACTTTCAAACAGATTAGATACTCACTTGGTGAGAAATATGTTAGTGATTTAATTTCTCAGGCTTGGGTGAAAAGCTGTAATAAACTTCTAAGAAAAAACAATTTTAATTCTTTAAAAATTTTTTTAAATTGGTGATAGTGTTATATTAAAATTGAGTGATATTAGAATAATGCTAGCCGATGTGACAAATAAGTCTAAAAATGTTAGTGGCTTAACACAACCATTTCTTTCAAACTCAGGTACTGGTCCAATGCCATTTATTGATGGTTGGCGGTTGACTTTCCTCTATATGGAGATTCAGGGACTCAGCTTCTGTCCATCTTGTGGCTCATCATCTCCTAGGGCCTTGAAGTACTTTGCCTCCAACCAGGGGAAGGGGAAAGAAAGAACAGGGAATGTACACCTACTTCCTAACTATCTTATTGGGGAAATGACACAATTACTCCTGCTCATATTCCATTGGCAAGAGTGAGTCATACAATTCCATATAGATTTAGGGAGAAAGGGACTTTTCCACCATCCATCCCTTTCACCACTAAACATTTGTGAATGCCTTTCTTCTTACACATGAAACAAAATCATTACCCCTTCAAGGAAGTCAACTCAGAGTTACACTCAGTAATTTCATCCAACTCAAAGTTCAGAAAATTTCAATGATGTATAATCCTCTGCATCACGTATGGATGTAACTCTTCATCATCCAGTATCTATGTTTGTTTCCTAAAGTAGATTGCATCATTGGCCCAAATCATGACCACTCCTTGCATCTGCATCGTTTGCCATATAACTTTACAGTGTCCACTCACTGTGGGTGAAAGGTTGCACCCACACTTTGACTCTGAGCTCAGTCACATGACTTGCTTTGACCAGTGGGAAGGTAGCAGACAAGTTGTAAGCAGAAGCTTGCCCTCTACTACTAACATGAGAACATGCTCAAGGCTAATCTACACAAGGATGAGGACACATGAAGCAGAGCCAATTGCCCCAGCCAAGCCGTCCTAGGTTAGTTGACAACTAGCCAAGCTTCAGATATATGAGTGAGCTAAGCCAAGACAGAGCCACCTGGCTAAACCTCAGCTGATCCTAGACAGGTGAGCAGTAAAGATTTAATGCTGTAGGACACTTAGGGTTTTGTAATGGTTTATTGTGCAGCCTTATTGTGGTAATAGATAACTGATACCTTTCCCACACTAGACTTTCAGCACTTAGTGAACAGAAACTTTATTGTTTTGTTTTCCTGTTTGTAGTGTGGATAATATCTGTTACAGTGCTATTCCAAATTGGAATTCAAATTTTTGTTGAGCTCAGTTTCATATGTCACAAGATTTAGCTAGAGAATATGCTTGAAATAATGTCAAACATAAGCATAAATCACTTTTTATATAGTTCTAGCACTTTTAACTTTTCAAATCACTTTCAGATCTCCTTTCATATGATTTTCATAGCAATGCTGATGTAAGGTAAAACAGATATTAATTCTACATTACTATCAAATCTCTGTGACTGAGTGACTTGCTCCAATGACTCTGGGTTAATGACAGAACACACTGGAATCAATATCTCCTGGCTCCTAAAATCTGCTCCCACTGCTGAATAGGCCTCATTAGAGAATTAAGGACACAAATAATTTTTCCATTGCTGTTCTATGATAGCTATAGTTGTGACATTTTTGCTTCATCAGTGGATAGTTTCAAGGGTAAGCTTTCTTCCTTCAGAATGATCACAGCTTATGCATGTTCTCTCTAACGGAATGCTAATGCCAGTATTTTCTATACGAATTAGAGGAGCTGAAGAGCTAACTGATTGGTAAACAAGAATTGGATGCAAATAAATTTGGGCCTATAACAGAGTTTTTCAACCTCAGCACTATAGACATTGTGGGTTAGACAATTCCTTGTTGGGGGAGGAGGGGTACCCTGTTCCTTGTGGAATATGTAGCAGAATCCCTGCCCTGTGCCTAGTGTATGCCAGTAGCATTCCCCAAGTTATGACAAATAAAAATGTCCAGATATTGCCAAATATCCCCCCCACCATTGAGAAACATGGGTCCACAGATTAAATGCAACCAGGATTTTACAAGAGTGTCAGATTCCTTGGACATGAGAGCTGACATCTAAGGGATGAGTTTGTGCAACCTTTTCATTTTATAAGAGAAGAAACTACACCCAAGGGTTATGATGCAAGGCCATAAGCCTGATTAATGCCATGTCTTTTGACACAATTCAATCATTTCATATGCTGTATATCTGCTCCCCTTTTCTCTGCAAGTGCTGTCTCAGAATTTCGAATAGCCCATTCAACTTCTCATTCCTATTCTGGGTCCAGGTGATGATTTATTAGCCTTCCTTTGGGTTTCCATAGGAGCTTGATCCTACCCAGATAAGGTCACAGGTATATTCTCAACTGACTTCTCTTTTCTACCTCTTTAATTCACTCACACACTTGACCATATTTGCCATTCTTCCCCAGACCAGACCCAAGTAATAGTCTTTTTTTTTTTTTTTTTTTTTTTTTGTCTCTTCTTTTCAATCTGTATTTTTAGGTCCAGCTCTCCAGCTGTTCCTAAGATGCTAACTTCTTTGACTGTCCCTAGATATTATCTTCTTTTTATCCTTTTCCTCTTTCAGGCCTTCTTTGAAAACAACATTTACCATTCCGCAATTGTAGACCCTGGGGTCCCAACTGTCTCAAGGAAAGACCTCCTACAGCCAAGAACACCTTTTCGACACAAGATCTGCATATCTCCTTTTCATTCCCATCACCCTCCCAAATCCCCAATCAGATATTCATGAGGCATATTTTCACCTTAAAAGACAAATTATCAATTTGTCCTTGGACTTCTCCATTGTTCTCTTTTTGAAATGCTTGTATGTACTCTTTCAGCACACTAACTTTTCCCCTCATTCCCCACTTGGAGTAGCTCCTTTGTCTCATCATTGCTTTGGGGCACAGGGTGTATTTTGTATCCCAGTCCCTTCTTTTAAACATGTAAATGAGCAAAACAAAATAGCTCTCTATCAATTGTGGATTAACAAATTCAGTCCTTTGGGAATGCTGCTCTAAGAATTGGGTGGAAAACAATTATTTGATAAGGGTGTGAACTACAATAAAAAGTCCATAATTAAAAACTTGGTATCATAGTATTCAAAGAGAAAAATGTCATCTATTTGTATTCAGGAAATTGACTCCTTTCATTCTGGCTTATCCAGAATATAATCTGGTTTCCAATGATTATGTATTAACCAGTTATAAAAATTTGCTACCATGTGGAGTAAAGAGGAAAAAATAGCATGTCACGGAGCACTCAGGTAAAAGGCAGTTGGAAACTATAAACTCCTATCACTTCCTTTAAGAGGGGTTATTCATTTTCTTTTAAGATTATCTTGATTTATTTAAGAAAAAGATGAAGGTAGGGAAAGATTTGGGAAAGGAAGAGACTCAAAGATCTCTGTAGAGATTTTAGCTGCGGCAAATAAAAACAGAAAAGATTTATGAGTGAGGATGCAAGGTGCTGAGCAACTTCTGCTCCAGAAGGAACCTAAAAAAAGAAGCTGAGTCCAAGATCTATAAAAATAAGACGGAAGTATATGGGTATATATAGTTCTGAATGTCCCATTAGCATGCAATAGATATTAATAAATATCACCTGGAAAATTTAAAGTTTTAATTCTCAGCTCTGATTTCAAGTTTCATATGTTTTTTTTGATTTCAGGAAAAGTAATTTCCAAGCTTGAGGAGATTCTTTTGGCTTGTTGTCTGGATTAGAAAGGAACCGTTTTTATACTTATTCATATAAGCAAATAATTTTTAATGAAAACATCTTTTTAAAAATGTACTCACAGCTATATGTTTTTAAGATACCTACTAATGAGAATTTTATTTTAAGTAAACGTTGTGCCTGGGTCTAAGAAACCACAAAGTGTAGAGGAAAGTTGACAGTGATCAAGTAAATTTAGGCTGTGGTTATGTGTTTGTACATGAAAGTTGGCTTTGTAAAATTTAGTTGGTTTGCCTGTATTCCTCTTAATGCTTCATGAAAACATGATGGTCAAATAGTATAATTTACTTCTCATTTTTTATTTATTTGTGAGTATTGGCAAGAGAAAACATGGACTAACCAGAGCAGGCCTCTGATTCTTCCCTCTCAGTAGCTGCTAGACAGCAGGAGGCAAATCAGTTACCCATGGCCACAATATTGCCGTATAAATAACAAACACGACGCTTCAGAGAAACATACAGCAATAAACATTGATTTCTTTTGTTATGAGTACAGGACTTGGCTGGTGTACTGCAGATCTCAGCTGAGCTCAGCCAATCTGAATTGGTCTTGCTTCTGCTTCTTCAGCCAACTGGAAGGCCAGCTAGGAGCTGGTTCTTCTCGGATGGCCCCAGCAGGAGCCACTCTGCTCACCTCCAAGGTTTTCTCACTTCCCTTTAGCAGGCTAAAGGGACTTACTCTCATTGTGGTGGCAGGAATCCAAGAAAGCAAGCAGAAGTGTACAAGGCCCCTTGAGACCTAGGCTCAGAACTGGAATTACTTGGCTTATGACAACATACTTATGACCAAAGCAAGCCACAAGTCTATAGCCTGGAGCCAAGGCTGGGAGACAGACTCCAGGTCTTCATGGAAGGAACTGGAAAGTCATATCTCCAAAAGGGTGGGCAGAGAGACCGGTAGAAATTGAGACAGTTTTTGCAATGAATCCACTACACAGGACAGCAACCCTGGTAGAAATGGAAACTGGGGAGGCAGGGTGTATCTTAAGGCTATATTTTCTTAGCAAGCACCCTGCTTTTATGTAGATTATACATTTATTAAGGGAGGTGTGATGCCATCTCCTTTGTGGCACACACTCACTACTGACACTATTTTATATTTTAAAGCACCATGGAAAAATCAGACAAAGCAGTTCAAGTTTTGGTATATTTTAGTAATTTAGAACTTCATTTATCTAAGCCAATTTCTCCACTACCACTAACCTAATATTGTGAGTCTTCAATTTGTTCTGTATACATAAAACCTAGGGCTTTTATTTTTTCTTTAATCTTTCCATGGAGAGTGTGATTATTGTCTCTCTTATTTGTGTGTATGTACTTCCACTATTACTAATTCCCCTTGGTGATAAAATCTCTTTTTCTTTTTTTTTCCTTCCCTTAAGCATACATTCCTCCTCCTTACAATAGCAGCACTTTGATTTTTCTATGGGGAATTACCCCTCTTCCTTTTCGTGAAGACTGCTTATGGCTGTCAAGATATAGGGACATAACTCAAACTAAACCAATGGCCCCTCTGCCCAGGGAATTTTAATACTTGGTTCCTTGGCGTCTTCTTTAATTCTATGAATTACTTCATAGCTTTCCAAGAAATTTCCTTTTGCAGGTTATCCAGATGTGTTTTCTGTTCCTTACAATCAGAGAACACTGAAAAATGCATCTCTTAAATTTTACTACATATGCACTTTCCCTTACCTGCAAAAATTTACAGTATATTGTTATCACTCCAAGTTCTTATCTATGAAGTATAACTTAGGTATTTTTACCTTTAAAGAAAAGGCAGAAAGGTATTGAATATTTGGATGGATAAGCAGCCATAGGAGGTGTTGGAATGGGGATCATGGTGGAACATATAGTGTCTGTTTATATTTATTGACAATAAAATGAAACTAAAGATAGTAGAAAGGGTGTGATCTTTGAAGCTAGACAGATCAGAGTTCTAATTATAGGTTAGCTACATACTAGATTACAGTCTTGGGTAAGGTAAAACATTTAGTTTCTTAACTATCAAAATGTGACATAAGATTTTATCATAGTAATCCTAGTGAGAATTAGAAATAATATATAAAGTGTTTGCCACATTGTAGGTGCTCAACAACTTATAAATATTAGTATTAAGCATATACATAGTGAAGAATTAACTTTACCCAAAGAGCAGTCTGTCCTTGTCCCTGCTCCTGGGAAGTAAACTCTAAACCCATGGAATTTCCCATGCAATAAGAGCAACTTTGTTATTCATGGTGGGTCTCTCAGACCACACCTGGTATTTTATGGTAATGAGGTGACTCCATCACCCTGGATACTTTATGTTAGCAAGATGACTTGAGATGGAATCTGGGCACACTCAAACACCAACCATCTGAAGAAAGGATTGAGACTTTGAGCCATGGGTTATCAGCCTGAACTCTGGGGAGTGGAAAGGAGTAGACACTGAGTACAACCACATGGGCAGTACTTCAATCATACCTACGTAATAAGGTGTCAGTAAAAACTCTGGAAACTGAGGCTCAGATGAGCTTCCTGGGTTGACAATACTTCATGTACGGATTACCACATCTCGATGCTGGGAAGGGTAAGATGTCCCTGAGGACACAGAAGCTTCACATTTGGAGCCCACCCAATCCCAGATTCAGCTCTGTGCATCTCTTCCTTTGGCTGGTTTTGATTTGTGTCCTTTGGCTATAATAAAACTATAATCACAGGTATACCTTTTCCTGAATTCTGTGAGTCATTCTAGTGAATTATTGAAACTGATGATAGTTTTGGGAAATCCCCAAACTTGCAGTTGGTGTCAAGTCTTGAACTGAATTGTCAGTCTGGAAGATTGTGGCCTTAACCTTGAGTCTGGCTAATTCTGAATAGCGTACTGTATTCAACCAAGTGAAATGAATATTACCTCCTTGAAACTGAGAAAGAAAATTTGGTTTTTCTTCTAGGCATCTGGGAATGGTAACCGGAAATTAGTTGCATTCAAAACATGCAAATACAAGTATTACTCTTGTAATTTAGTGCATGTATTATATGTTACCATTGTTTTATTTTGGCAAATGTTAAAAAAAAAAAAAATGCCAGGCTTTCCAGGCAGGGTGGGCCAGGAACTACCCTCAACCTCAGCTCTGAATTAATTCCCCCCACCTGGGCAGTAGCACGGGAACCCTCCAAGTGATTGTGGCTTTTCTTGGGAGGCTGTCAGCCCCACCCACCCAGCTCTCAGCTCCTGCGCTGTTGGCCGCGCAGCTTCCAGGTGTCTGCTCCTCTGGTGAGACAGGGCCGGGAGATTCTCTCCTCAGCTCCTTGCCTGGGTGGGCAAGTCAGGCTCTAGGACTAGCAGAAATCCTCGTTTGAGGGGTCCAACAAGTTCCCTGGTCAGAGTGCTGCCGCTGAGCAGAGCAGCTGCTTGGGACTACTGCTTGGGCACTGCAGAAAACCTTGTTGGAATGTGACATGTTATCACTTTGGGACCATTGGCCAGCTGCTCCTGACTTGGCCACCTGAAGGCTCAGACTGTCCCAGTCTCTGAACTGAAGAGAACCAACGCTATTAGCATATTTCTCACCACCGTGAATGCAAGGTGATTCAGTGAAGGGTATCAGGAGGACATCTATAAATCCCAGATAGGCACGTGCAAGTTCTGAGGAATGGTGGAATAACCCAATGTATCTGGGTGACCTTTGGAGACAGCTGAAACATAGCTACAACAGGGCAGTGGCTGACACCCAACTCAGCCCATCTTCTCCAGCCGTGTGGCTGACAGGGTCTTGGTGCTCTGGCCAGCTGTCAAGCCTGAGCCTCTGAGCTGGGAGAGCCGAATTCAGGACATTGGTGCACCAGAGACCTCCTGGCTCCACGTGTTATCAATCGGCAAGAACTCTCCCAGAGATCTCTGTCTCAACGCTAAGACCCAGCTCCACTCAATGACCAGCAAGCTCCAGTGTGGGACACCCCATGCCAAACAACTAGCAAGACAGGAACACAACCCCATCCATTAGCAGAGAGGCTGCCTAAAATCATAATAAGTTCACAGACACCCAAATCACACCACTGGGCGCAGTCCTGCCCACCAGAAAGACAAGATCCAGCCTCATCCATCAGAACACAGGTGACAGCCCCCTCCACCAGGAAGCCTACACAACCCACTGAACCAACCTTACCCACTGGGGGCAGACACCAAAAACAACAGGAACTACGAACGTACAGCCTGCGAAAAGGAGACCCCAAACACGGTAAGTTAAACAAAATGAGAAGACAGAGAAATACACAGCAGATGAAGGAGCAAGGTAAAAACCCACCAGACCAAACAAATGAAGAGGAAATAGGTAGTCTACCTGAAAAAGAATTCAGAGTAATGATAGTAAAGATGATCCAAAATCTTGGAAATAAAATAGAGAAAATACAAGAAACGTTTAACAAGGACCTAGAAGAACTAAAGAGCAAACAAACAATGATGAACAACACAATAAATGAAATTAAAAATTCTCTAGAAGGAATCAATAGCAGAATAACTGAGGCAGATGAACGGATAAGTGACCTGAAAGATAAAATACTGGAAATAACTACTACAGAGCAGAATAAAGAGAAAAGAATGAAAACAATTGAGGACAGTCTCAGAGACCTCTGAGACAACATTAAACACACCAACATTTGAATTATGGGGGTCCTAGAAGAAGAAAAGAAAGAGAAAGGGACTGAGAAAATATTTGAAGAGATTATAGTTGAAAACTTCCCTAATATGGGAAAGGAAATAGTCAAGTCCAGGAAGCGCAGAGAGTCCCATACAGGATAAATCCAAGGAGAAACACACCAAGACAAATATTAATCAAACTATCAAAAATTAAATACAAAGAAAAAATATTAAAAGCAGCAAGGGAAAAGCAACAAATAACATACAAGGGAATCCCCATAAGGTTAACAGCTGATCTTTCAGCAGAAACTCTGCAAGCCAGAAGGGTGTGGCAGGACATATTTAAAGTGATGAAAGGGAAAAACCTACAACCAAGATTACTCTACCCAGCAAGGATCTAATTCAGATTCAGTGGAGAAATTAAAACCTTTACAGACAAGCAAAAGATAAGAGAATTCAGCACCACCAAACCAGCTTTACAACAAATGCTGAAGTAACTTCTCTAGGCAGGAAACACAAGAGGAGGAAAAGACCTACAAAAACAAACCCAAAACAATTAAGAAGATGGTAATAGGAACATATGTATCCTTAAATGTAAATGTATTAAATGCTCCAACCAAAAGACATAGACTGGCTGAATGGATACAAAAACAAGAACTGTATATATACTGTCTACAAGAGACCCACTTCAGACCTAGGGACACATACAGACTGAAAGTGAGGGGATGGAAAAAGATATTCCATGCAAATGGAAATCAGAAGAAAGCCGGAGTAGCAGTTTTCATATCAGACAAAATAGACTTTAAAATAAAGACTGTTACCAGAGACAAAGAAGGACACTACATAATGGTCAAGTGATCAATCCAAGAAGAAGATATAACAACTGTAAATATCTATGCACTCAACATAGGAGCACCTCATTACATAAGGCAAATGCTAGCAGCCATAAAAGGGGAAATCAACAATAACACAATCATAGTGGGGGACTTTAACACCCCACTTTGACCAATGGACAGGTCATCCAAAATGAAAATAAATAGGGAAACACAAGCTTTAAATGACACATTAAACAAGATGGACTTAATTGATATTTATAGGACATTCTATCCACAAACAACAGAATATACTTTCTTCTCAAGTGCTCATGGAACATTCTCTAGAACAGATCATATCTTGGATCAAAAATCAAGCCTTGGTAAATTTAAGAAAACTGAAATCGTATCAAGTATCTTTTCCAACCACAATGCTATAACACTAGATATCAATTACAGGAAAAAAACTGTAAAAAATACAAACATATGGAGGCTAAACAATACACTACTAAATAACCAAGAGATCACAGAAGAAATCAAAGAGGAAATCAAAAAATACCTAGAAACAAATGACAATGAAAACACCAGGACCCAAAACCTATGGGATGCATCAAAAGCAGTTCTAAGAGGGAAGTTTATAGCAATACAATTCTACCTCAGGAAACAAGAAAAATCTTAAATAAACAACCTAACCTTACACCTAAAGCAATTAGAGAATGAAGAAGAAAAAACCCCAAAGTTAGCAGATGGAAAGAAATCGTAAAGACCAGATCAGAAATAAATGAAAAAGAAATGAAGGAAATGATAGCCAGGATCAATAAAACTAAAAGCTGGTTCTTTGAGAAGGTAAACAAAATTGATAAACCATTAGCCAGACTCATCAAGAAAAAAGGGGGAAGACTCAAATCAGTCAAATTAGAAATGAAAAAGGAGAAGTAACAACTGACACTGCAGAAATACAAAGGATCATGAGAGACTACTACAAGCAACTATATGCCAATAAAATGGACAACCTGGAAGAAATGGACAAATTCTTAGAAAAGCACAACCTTCTGAGATTGAAACAGGAAGAAATATAAAATATAAATAGACCAATCACAAGCACTGAAATTGAAACTGTGATTAAAAGTCTTCCAACAAACAAAAGCCCAGGACCAGATGGCTTCACAGGCGAATTCTATCAAACATTTAGAGAAGAGCTAACACCCATCCTTCTCAAACTCTTCCAAAATATAGCAGAGGGAGGAACACTCCCAAACTCATTCTATGAGGCCACCATCACCCTGATACCAAACCAGACAAAGATACTACAAAAGAATAAAATTACAGACCAATATTACTGCTGAATATAGATGCAAAAATCCTCAACAAAATACTAGCAAACAGAATCCAACAGCACATTAAAAGGATCATACACCCTGATCAAGTGGGGTTTATCCCAGGAATGCAAGGATTCTTCAATATATGCAAATCAATCAATGTGATACACCATATTAAAAAATTGAAGAATAAAAACCATATGATCATCTCAATAGATGCAGAAAAAGCTTTTGACAAAATTCAACACCGATTTATGATAAAAACCTTCCAGAAAGTAGGCATAGAGGGAACTTACCTCAACATAATAAAGGCCATATATGACAAACCCACAGCAAACATCATTCTCAATGGTGAAAAACTGAAACCATTTCCTCTAAAATCAAGAACAAGACAAGGATGCCCACTCTTACCACTATTATTCAAAATAGTTTTGGAAGTTTTAGCCACAGCAATCAGAGAAGAAAAAGAAATAAAAGGAATCCAATTCTTAAAAGAAGAAGTAAAGCTGTCACTGTTTGCAGATGACATGACACTATACATAGAGAATCCTGAAGATGCTAGCAGAAAACTACTAGATCTAATCAATGAACTTGGTAAAGTAGTAGGATACAAAATTAATGCACAGATATCTCTTGCATTCCTATACATTAATGATGAAAAATCTGCAAGAGAAATTAAGGAAACATTCCAATTTACCATGGCAACAAAAAGAATAAAATACCTAGGAATAAACCTACCTAAGGAGACAAAAGACCTGTATGCAGAAAACTATAAGACACTGATGAAAGAAATTAAAGATGATACAAACAGATGGAGAGATATACCATCTTCTTATATTGGAAGAATCAACATTGTGAAAATGACAATACTACCCAAAGCAATCTGAAGACTCAATGCAATCCCTAGCAAACTACCAATGGCATTTTTTCACAGAACTAGAACAAATAATTTCACAATTTGTATGGAAACACAAAAGACCCCAAATAGCCAGAGCAATCTTGAGAAAGGAAAACGGAGCTGGAGGAATCAGGCTCCCTGACTTTGGACTATACTACAAAGCTTGGGCAAAGTTGTTGCATAATAATTCAAAATTAGAGGACACATCAAGATGAAGGTTTTAAAGGAGTCTTTTTTTTTTTTTTTTTTTAGAATGGTGTAAGGCTTTATTTATTTTTTAAATATTTATCTATTTATTTATTTATTTGGTTGCACCAAGTCTTAGTTGCAGCAGGCAGGCTCCTTAGTTTTGGCATGCGAACTCTCAGTTGTGGCATGCATGTGGGATCTAGTTCCCTGACCAGGGATCGAAGCCAGGCCCCCTGCACTGGGAGCATGGAGTCATCCACTGCGCCACCAGGGAAGTCCCTTAAAGGAGTCTTAATAGTAAAATTTTCTGATAAGTGAGTTGTTTGCTCAGATGAGTCATCTATTGTTCTGATAGAAGAACTGCTGGCCAGAGTAAGCAAACTCTTTGCCCAGAAAACTAATTTGCAAGAATTTTCTAAAGCAAAAAGTGAAATTATACATTAGTTTACATTCTTATCTTCCTGGACAAGAATTACCTGAAATAAATAGTTAAGTCATATTGACAGAGTTGGTCTCAATTTTCAAAAATGAGGAAATTTAGTAATTTTCCAAGGACTACACCCAGAACTCAGTAGGTCCGAAGTCTCAGTTTATTCCACAGTGCTAGGTTTTCCCTCGAAATATCTTTATATATCCCTGAAAATAAGACTGCACGTAGCCACATAACTTCACCACCAAGACTAAGAACTATTAAAAATGATTGAAGAAGGCAATTTAGGTGATACAAACAAGCTTTATTTAATACTTCATGAAGTGGACAGTCTCCATGTGGAGAGCAGTAAGGCAGGGGAGAAAGTAGCAAGCATTTAAAGAGGAAAGAATAAGGGACAAGGAAGAGAAAACTAGAAAATGAATAAGGAACAAGGAAATAAGTAAAAAGCCCAGAGCTGGTTTGGCATTTGAGGAATGGCTTGTTACTGAACCAAACTCGGGTCCCCTTGCCTGCACAGAGCAAAGCCAATCTACTGACACCAGATTGTGGTGAAAGAAAGTACAGTGTTTACTTCAGGGCACCAAACAAGGAGAATGGGCAGCTCATGCTCAAAAGACCTGAACTCCCTGATGGCTTTCAGGCAAGTGTTTTTTAAAAAAGTGTTAAGGGAGAAGGTCATAGGATGTATGATCAGCTTGTGTACCTTCTTCTGATTGGCTGGTGGTGAGGTAACAGGGTGATGTTTCAAGTATCTCACTCATCAACCTTCTGATTCCAACCAGTCTGAGGTCTACGTGCTTGTGGTCAGCATATGATCACCATTCTCCATCAGGTGGGGGTGGGTCTTAGTTTCTGCAGAACAGCTCAAAGATATGCATCCAATTGTTATCTATATCCCTTCAGGAAGAACTATGAGCCTGTGACTCTATTGTTCTAATCATTAACTGCTTGAGTCTGCTCTTTGGAACTGAGGGAAGGTCTGGAAGACTGAAGTTATTTTCTACAGACAAGAAATGGGGTACACAGAGGGGCTTTTTTACCTGGGGAGGCCCCATAGGGTCCTGCTTGCTTTCAACCCCCTCTTTTCTTTGCTATTCCTCAGTTCTGAGGGGAACAGGGATGGGACAAGAAAGGGAGTAAAGTTTTGAATAGAGAGATTAATCATAAACTCAGTGGAGGAAGTCAGTTTTAGGGGGACTTGGTTTCAGGCTGACTGGCTGTAGTGTGTTTCTGGTCAAGCAGAACATTTATAAGGACACGAAAATTATCCAGATTTTAATTTGCTGACGTGGCACTCTTGGCAGGACAGCTCTATCTTGGGCCTTGATGGTTATTGCAACAGAACTAAGGTTGCCTACATCAATATGACTTTACTATCATTTTCCAGGAAGATAAGGCTACAAACCAGCAAATTACTTCATTGCTTTGTGGAGGAGGAAAATTAATTTTCCTTCTACCCTTCTGAGTTATTGGCTGAGAACCCCCTGTAATAAAAGACAGATTAACATGAGAAAAAAAATTTTTTAATTACATAAACACATAGGGGAGCACCACAAAGATATGAGACTCAAAATGCAGCCAGACAATTGAGACTTATATGTCATCCTGAGCAAAGGCAAGGGATAGGGGAATGAGGCTTCAAAGGGGGAAAAGCCATTCCTGGAAAGGTGAGAGGAGCAAATATTTGGTAAACACAAGTTATCCTGCCAAGCAGATAAGTCTCTCAGGTAAAAAGATTATCTCTGGTAATAGGTCTCTTCCTGATACAGACCCACCTTCTAATGTAAATTTCCTTTATAAATATAGATTTTCCTTACAAAAGTGTAACTCTACTGTGTTTTCAGAGCTTTTCCAGTGTCTGCAGTTTCTTAAAAATAATCAGCACAAAATAATCCTTATACCAAAGAAGCATATTAGAGGGGTGGGGGAGGGCACATTCTGCTACTCTTCAGCTTACTTCAGGGACTTCAAGAAAATTCATTCAGAAAAATAAGCTATTCAACCAGTCGCCTTCTTAGGACAATAGCTTGCTCATCTGGCAAGCTGCTTGCTGATGAAATAATCATTTATTCATCAAGAATCATATTCATCTCCACCTGTCTGTGACTACCAGTCTTAAACTATTTATATCATGAAGTTTTCCCAGTCCCAAAGAGATCCCTGACTTGAAAGACTAGGATTAAACCACAGGAGCCCAGACTTTAAACCCCTGTAAATATCCATCTCTGATCTCTTCCTTCAGAGACCCTATTAAGACTCTATCAAGGTGATACTCTCTCTAACAGTAAGGACATAATAATATAATAACAACAGTAGATAATGGCCCAGATTTGCCTGATCACCAGGTTGTTCTGGTGGTTATCTATGTCTTTTGAGCGTTGGCAGTTGACATCCTTCAGGATCTGACATTCTGCCTTATGGGCAGGGGCTGTTTAAATGAATGGTAAATTATAAATAGAGATACCACTTGACATAGTGCATCATGGGTTACAAAGCACTTCAACATACATCACTTGATTTAATCATCAAAAGAACTACTTGAGGTAGATATTGTTATGATGCTTCCTTTAATCCTTAACATTCTTTTATAGGTCAATAAACAAAAGCTCAGAGAGGGAGGCCAAATGATTTGGTAAAGATCAAATAGCAAGTAATCAAGATGGGACTTGATGTGTAGACGGCTGTATCATAAAAATTTTTTTCAAGTTGTTTGTGTTCAGTGCTCCCATATCATGTAATCTCTCTTTTGTCCCACTATCCTTGCCCAGTTTTCCACTTCCTGATATCTTCAAAGCACCTGTTCAAAATTTCCTCACACTGATCTGCTATTTCTGCTTCTTTGACCCTTCTAATCATCTCTTTTCCAGGAAGCTTCCCAAACAGATCATGGTGTGACCTTCCATGGTTTGTAGTTAAAAAGTTAACAATTTCTTTGCTTTTTCATATTAATGTAGTTTATTTCTCCTAATCTATTTGAGGTCCTTATCTTCTAAAAGGCAGTCTTCCTAACTAAAAGGGCTGCTATAACCTCCTTGATGAAAGTAAATTCAGGCTTCCCAAGTCTCTCAAATGAAAACAATCTCTATGTGAACAGGGGTTACTGAGCCATCAACTGACCCTGAGATTCAGCTTCCTCTTGAATGTGCCACTACCATTATGACCTCAGGGGCCGCTGCTTCAGCTTTGTTGGATTATTCTCAGCCAGAGACACAGGAATTGGTTCTCTAGGTTGTGTTCTGCACAAGGGCTCCTGACAAACTGAGCTAGTGTTGGTAGAAATACAGCTCACATTCCCCTGGCCAGCCTTACCTGCCCAGAGGGGAGTCCTTTTTCTAATTTGCAAAAAGGCAGCATGTAAAAGTGCGGCTCACATGGCCTGAAATATTTGCCTAAGACTTAACTAAATGAAAATACTAGAGAAAGTAACTTGCTACTGAACAATCTAGTACATAAATGTATCTCCAACTTGCACTTTTCTCCTGAAAATCTTCCTCTTGATCTCTGGACCAGGATTCTCAACAAAGACCACATGTCCCTAAAACAGAACAGCATTTCAAACCCTTCTAGAGTCCTTGGGCAAGGAAAATGGGAATAATAAGGATATATTGTAAAGACTCTGTGAGAAATATGGAGAGAGATTTTAATACCATGCCTGGCACATAGTAAGTACTCAGGATTGGTAGCTATTATTATGATTCAGTAGCCTTTGACTTCACTTTTCCTCTTTATCATGCCCAACTCCATATTCAAATTCATCAGTGAAAAGATTAGACTTTGAACACTAAACAGAATTTATATGCCTTTAACCTGACTCTTGACCTTGAATCTTAACACAAAGAAATAAACATATCTTTCTTCTAAGAAAATGAAACATGAATAATATTTATAAAATATTTATAGAATATTTATGAAAGAGCATTTTCACATATAATGTTGGAGTGTATATACTAAAAGTACTTACTAGATATACATGTTATTCAAATGCCCATGTCATACCAAAACAAAATTTTAAGTGTGATAGATTTTTATTTTAAAAATAAAAGCTCTTATCTGTATAATGCTTCTTTTTATAACTGCCAGCTGTAATCCACCAAGAGTCAGGGTGCCTGGTCATTTACCAGGACAGAATTCAGACTCTCTTAGAAAATATGCCTGTCCCCTTTGACTTAGAGAAGGCAGGCAATCCTTCCAGACATGTCACCAGCCTAGGACTGATTTCATTCTCCTGCTTGGAAGGACTGATAGCATCTTGTGATTACATTTGCTTGTTAGTGCAGCCTTTTATAAAGAACTAAAGTGTTCCATGGAGTGTCATTTAGACTCAGTCAAGCTGGATTGATATAAAGTAGAATGTGTTAGAGATAAGAATGGAGTGGTATTTTTAGATCTTTTTAAATTTAAAAAGCTTTAAGCCACCATTAGCACATTCATTAAAGTAGCATTCAATTATGAGATGGGTTTTTATGCATATATAATGTATCAAATGAAGCAGAAGAAAATAACTTTAAGACTTCTTATTTTAACTGGCTTTGTATTTTACAGGTTTTGGAAAAGTAATTCTTAACTTTTCAATTAATCTTTTTATTAAGGACTCCCTGTATGACTGGCAATTCACTGAATACTTTGAGAAAAACAGAGATTAGTCTAAAGTAGTGAAGACATCCTGTAGGGGTCGCTGTTTTCTTATTCTACTTGGAAACAAGCCTGGGCCCCTATCTTCTTCTTCATCCTATTATCTATCATGCTGTAGATAAGGATCCCAAACCCAAAAGCCCAGGGAAACTAGACAGGTAAATAAACAAAGGGACATGTGCCTGAGATCGTAGTTGTTACTTAGTTCCAACCAATTGAAATTAAAGGCCAACCCAGTTTGACAAATCTGCATATTTATGGAAATTCTTTTCCATTTTAAAATGTTGGCAACTAATTCAAATTAAAAGAAAAAAGTATATTCTGTATGTCTATTCTGTGTGGGCCAGCAAGAAAGTAGCTATGAGCCAGAGTCAGGGCATAACCTACCAGGTGCAATCTGACTTAGAGTGAAATGAAATTAGAAGACAGAAATGTTAGAAACATTAAAAGATAACAGGCAGAGGGGGCTTCCCTGGTGGCGCAGTGGTTAAGAATCTGCCTGGTAATGCAAGGGACACGGGTTCGAGCCCTGGTCTGGGAAGATCCCACATACTGCGGAGCAACTGAGCCCGTGAGCCACAACTACTGAGCCTGCGCGTCTGGAGCCTGTGCTCCGCAACAAGAGAGGCCGTGACAGTGAGAGGCCCGCGCACCGCGATGAAGAGTAGCCCTCGCTCGCGGCAACTGGAGAAAGCCCTCGCACAGAAACGAAGACCCAACACAGCCAAAACTAACTAACTAAATAAATTTATTAAGAAAAAAAAAGATAACAGGCAGAAAGAAAAAAAGTATCCTGAATTTTTTGGTTACAAATGACATAAAATTCAACTCCAATTGGCTTTTTAAAGGGGGACCTATTTATTATCTCACCTAAGTGAAAAATCCAGATGTAGGACTGGATTCAGGCAGGGCTGGATCTAGCAATTCAAACGATGTCAGCATCGTTTCTCTCCAGTCCTTCCCTCATCCTTCCAAGGTGTCTGCTTCATCCTTCAGGGTTTACATGGTGACCTCAGTATATTCAGGCTTGTCCATTAGAGTTAAAAAGTAGCTACCATGTTCTAAACTTCACATCTTCACACTCTACCTACTAAGAGATGATAGGTTCTTTAGCTCCTGCAGAAGAGAGAGTAAATTTCTCCTTCCATAAAGGGCAAAGTGTGTCTCTTTGTATGTAACTACCTCCAGTGAGGTTGTGGGCCCTACCTTGGACCATAATGGCCAGGAGATGGAATCACCATTTAACTTAAGCCACTGAGACTTTCAGGGGCTTCTCTGGAGCAACCCAACCCAATAATACATAGCTGAGAATAGCAAGGGTAGTTTCACACCATTTTCTTCAGGGATTACTGCTATAGGGAAAGGGAAATATAGTCACAAACAGTAATTATACACCAGATTAGGGGGAAACTATTAAAGAAACTGAAAGTAAAATACAAATTAGTAGGAAAAAAAGTAAGAAAAGATAGTGCCAATAAATGCAAAATCTTCAACGTGTAAGGTGTGGGGATCAAAGGCAATTGCTACAGGGAAAAAACATGTACGAACGGAGAATACTTACTCTAAAAGTGCTAGAAGAAAACATGGGATAATTTTTATTTTTATAATTTTAAAGTGAGAACTAGTTAACATACAAAATTCAGAAGCCATAAAGAAGCAAAATAAATTTGACTACATAAAACTACGTGTCTACAATAACACAATTTTATTAAAAATAAGGCAAGTAACAAGCTGGTAACATATTCGCAACTCATATAACACACAGAGAAATAATAGCCTTAATCTTTAAAGAATACTTACAAATCAAAAGGAAAAATAAACCCAATAGGAAACTGAGTAAGAGGGGGAAAAAATGACTTAAAATATAAAAAGATGCTTAACTTCAGTTATAATTAAAGAAATGTAAATCAAAAGAAGCAGATGTTATTTTTTTATATATTAGATCAGCAAAGATCAAAAAAGTTGGTGTTATACAATGTGGCAAAGCTGTGAGGAAACAGACCTCTTCACCCATCCTTGATGGGTGCAATCTTTTTAAAGGACAATTACCAGCATTGCTCAAAATTAAATTGTACTACCTTACTGTTACACAATTTAACTTCAAGGATCATATGTGTCAATGACTTTCAGTCAAGGAGCACCAAGAATGCACATGTAGTTGAACTGGTTGGATTTATGACTCATTATAGCAAAGCAGAATGCATACCACAGGGAGCCACGAGGTGCCTCAGTAAGAGGGTTCATTTCTAACTCTCTTTTATAGGATTTCACCTTTGATTGGATGCTTTTGGGGAGAGTCAAAGGAAGTGAGACTTTGAACTAGATTGGGTGCTGTCAGAAAGTCAGGACAAGTCTATGACTATCTCAATTAATCTTATCTAGAGGGAGGACAGACTAAAATGAGGCTAAAGCTATAATTAGTAAAGAAACAACAGCCAGTCTTATTAAGTGGAAGAGAGGCTGCTTGGTATTTTGTGGTGTTTGTACAGTGACCTTGTTTTTGTCTGTGCTTAGAGAAAATTACAAAGTGGTCTTGTTTAGACTAATTTTATCATGGTTTCAGAGTTACCTTGTTTGATGTTGGTGTTCCATGAAATTGTTTATGTCCAACAGGAGAATAATATGGTCCAGCTGTGAGTGCCACCCCAGCTTCAAACGACAGAAACCTATCTGTAAGTGATGTCAGAGCTTTCTTTTTCTTTCTAACTTAAAGCTATACTTTTACTTATACAAAGACATTTATGTATAAATATGTTCAATATAGCAATACTTATAGCAAAACATTCTAAATATTTACCAGCAGCAGAAAGGCTAAATCACTGATTATTATAGCTATATACTGGGTCACTATGCGGCTTTGAAAAATGATGTAAAAATGTGCTGATAGGAAGAATTCTAAAACATTGTTAGGTGATAAAAGCAAAGTATAAAATAACATTTGTTTCTGTTTATGTTGAAGGTCATTAGGGTTGTTTGGTAAATACTGTTTCATCACCCTTCCAGGATAGGAATATATTTCCTGATCCTGTTGTGTTTAGACAGGGCTATGTTATTAGTTCTTGTAAATGAGTTATCAGTAAGACATGAGCCACTTCCGAACTGTAACATTTAATTGTTCATCTAAGGTCCTCAGTAACTCTCTTCCTTTGTCATGGCTACTGACAATGATCCAGATGAAGGTCTGGATCCCAGAATAAGAAAACCATGAATCAGAGCCTCCAGTTGACCTGCAATAGAGACACAACATGAGAAAAAAATGCCTTTTGGTTAAGTCACTGAGATTTGGGGATGGTTAGTAACCACAGCATAGTCTAGTATATTCTGGCTAATACAGTATTAGACCAGAATTGGAGTGCTACAGTGAAAAAGGGGGGTGGCAATGGCTGTGGGATGAATTGGGAGATTGGGATTGACATATATACACTACCGTGTGTAAAATAGCTAGTGGGAACCTGTTGTATAGCGCAGGGAGCTCACCTTGGTACTCTGTGGTGACCTAGATGGGTGGGATGGGGAGGGGAGGGAGGTCCAAGAGGGAGGGGATATATGTATACATATAGCTGATTCACTTCATTGTACATCAGAAACTAACACAACATTATAAAGCAACTATACCCCAATTAAAAAAAAAAAGAATATGTGGCATTGGATTAGGGGTTGGGTGATGATCAGTGAGAAAACTTTTATCTGAGGCTGTAAGGAGGAGGGTCCATATTATGCAATAACAAAACACATGGTAAAATTGTCACCAAAAAAAATTATAAAGCCGTTAATATACCTATTAGAATTGAAGTCTTAGGGGAAGAAGTTGAAAGACAAAATGTTAGTAGCAAGTGTTAGTTTCCATTGACTGCATTTGGCAAAGTATTATAAGAAAGACATAAGCTCAGAATAGAATTAGCTATTTCATAAGCAGGAATACAGTTGCACTTTCAACAGGTAGTTTCAAGCCATCTTTTGTTTCAGAAAAGTTCTCTGGATTTATATTTTCTAGTATTTTTTATCTTCCATTGCTTTAGTTTTTGTCCTCAGGATCCCCTTTTATATGTGTGTTTAGTCTTCTTTGCTTGTCATCTATAGCTATCACTGTCTCTCAAATACTTTTTAACACCTTACTTCTTTTTCATTTTTCACCTTTTACTTTCTATTTCTCTTAAGGCATTCATTGTGTTTATTAATTCCTTCAGGTTTATTCTTCAATTCTGAAATGACTTTTTCATTTATTAATAATTTTCTACATTTGTGAGCTCAAATTGCATTTTTTTTCTATTTCTTATTCTGTTCTCCAATTATCTAATTTCTAAAATTTTAGAAGTAAGATTTCTGTTGTTTCATGGCTTTAACGTTTTCTTAAATCATTTTATCTTTGAAGAATTTGGTTACAGTTTTCATCTATTTTTGTGTTCAAATGATCCTGGCATGCCTTCATTGTCTGTAAGGATATTATTTTGCTCCTTATTTTCTTTCTTATTATAAAACTGTCTCTTTATAAAAATCCTTTTCTGTTGTGCTTTTCATTTGTTATGCATTTTTCTGTATTAGAAAGGGAGGAATCAAGATAGCTTTCCTAGAATCATAGCTCTAGATTTCCTTCTGTAATATTCAAAATGTGTTCAAAACCAAAAGTTGACATTTTCCTGAGATCTGCTAACTCTGGTTCCTTCTCCCCAATATTTTGTTGAACTTTTTCTTTTATTTTTTTCCTATTGAAGTTCTACTCTCAGTACTTTTTACTTGATGCAAGATTTGATACTGGAAGGGAATTTTAGCTGAACACTCTCGAAGGTTTATAAAGCCCAGATTTGTCCAACACCATCATGCATACCATGGTCCCTTAGCTCACACTGTGAATTAAGGTCTGCAGTTCTCCCTCCCAGTTCCAGCTGCTAGCCTCGAATTTTCTTGATGAGTTTACCAGTGAGTACCTGCTGGTAATTTGGATACTTTTTAGCTCTGGAGCCATCAGAAATTTTTGTCTTCCTTCTGCTTTCTCTCACATCACTGTTGAAATGGTGTGAGTCTTCTTGGTGGTTGTGGTTGGTCTTCACCTGCTCATATTTGGGAGATTATAGTTAACCTAGTGGTAGATGTTGTCCATGTGTTTTAGGTTTTGCTGTCCGAGTCTCTATACTTGTTTATATGATGAGATTTGGAGAAATTTAAAAATTCTGCCACCATCTTCCCAGAGTCCTCCAAATTTATACAGTTTGAGCATTAAAATAAGTTTAATGATAATAATTCTTGTGACAATTATAATAGTTAGCTAAACAGATTGAATCTAAGAAAGTCTAGAAGTTCCTAATAATACTCAAACAAGAAAAGTTTATAGACGATCACCAAAAGTTATCACATTATACAAGAAGAGTGTGTCTAATAGAATATGCTTCATATTTTATTGATCCAAATATATAAGGAATTGTTAACATACAAAAGTATTAACTAAGTATCTATCTATAAAGTTTAGGTATATACTTTCTTTAATCAAAAGAGTCCATAAGAAAGCCAAGTTATCTCAGCAAAAGTAGATTCAGTAACAAGAAAAGGAAAGCCTGACCAGCACATGTAATTAATCAGATTCAAAGGGTGTCCACAGCTAATCAGCTTCACTGGTCACATACAATAATCAAGTAAAAGGAGGGTTCAACAGAGTGTTCTAAAATGATAAATTAACCAAATGTACAAAAGAGTAAAGCTGACTAGGCAGACACAATCCCTCATCTCCTAGGAGCTGACAATTCTTGATGGTCCAACTAATTAAAATAAAATACTAATAAGAAATATATAAGATTTTAATAGTACTGACAAACCACACTAATATATCAACGTGACAAGGCAATGGATAGGATAAAACTTAGAAGAATTCCTTACCTCTTTGAAAGCTACCAAGTCTCAAAAAATTAAAACTTTTATAAACAAAGCAAAAAAATTAAAAGCCTCACAATGTAATGATTAGAATTTTATTAGAAAAAGGAATTTACTACAGATTAGCAGCCTAGAAATCACCTTAGACTGCTCAGCCAGAGCCATGTCTCAACCAAGAATTAAACTTTTCATAACTTGTAACAAAACCTGATTAGGCTGAAATGATACCATTTTCTTAAAGATCTGGTAAGATTATCAAAACCCCATGTACAGATCTTAATGGAAGCCTAGAAAGATAAGACAAAAAAATAATAAAAAGACAAAATAATATACTATATTATACTATACTATATATAATATATATAACTTTATTTCTGGTTTTAGAGTAAATGTGTTTATTAATTTGTAATCATTGTAGTAGTATGTTGTCTATTTTTAAAAGGTGTTTCAGACATTGAAAGTAACCTAAAATATAGTGTTTGGAAGTATCTGATAAAAAATA
Organism: Balaenoptera physalus; assembly: GCF_965194825.1. Taxonomy (NCBI): domain Eukaryota; kingdom Metazoa; phylum Chordata; class Mammalia; order Artiodactyla; family Balaenopteridae; genus Balaenoptera; species Balaenoptera physalus. Next base: position 37,257,255 of record NC_138892.1, on the reverse strand, counting down.
TTTAAAAGTTTGGGGAAATTTGCTAAATTCTTGAACTTTGTTTTATTAATTTCTGTAAGTAGTTTTTAGAGGAATTTAAAAACTGATTATTTACTATAATCATAAGATTAATAAATTAGATACTAATAAAGCCAAATATTAGTGATTGTTACTCTCACATAAAGGGCCATCATATAATAAAAACTATTGATAATATTCTAGTCAGGGGAAAGCAGAAATTTAAAAAGTAAATGAATGAGCAAGAAAATTTCAGGTAGTTGAAAGAAGCAAAGTAGGGGGATGCAACAGAGTGTTGGAGATGCATCACTATGGACTGGGGTCATGGAAGATCTCACTGAAGCTGTGATGTTTGGGGTGAGACCTAAATGATAAGAAAACAACAGTCCTGTAAAGATCTGGGGGCAGAGAGTTCTAGGCAAAAAACAGCAAGAACAAGTGTCCTAAAGCAAATGTCCTTTGCTGTATCCAAGACTTAGAATGAAGGCCAGCATGGCTGGAAAATGATGGGTGAATGTCAGAATGGTAGGAGAAAAGACCAGATCATGTAGGGCCTTGTGAGCCACAGTAAGAGGTGGGGATTTTATCCCCAGCACAGTGAGAAGTCATTGAAGGGTTGGCTACAAAGGAGTCAGGAACCAATTAACTGTTCCTATTCGGGGAATAGATTGTTGCGGAGCAAGAGGGGAGGATGGGAGGTCAGTTCTCTCTTTACCTGGATCCTAGTTCAAGTACTCCCTTGTCCCATGAAGCCTTCCCTGCTCACCTGAATGGAGATAACATCTCTCTTCTTTACACTTGGTAACACTGAGTCACTACTGTCTTATGACATTCATTATATTCAGTTTTGTATTTTAGGGAGCTGTTATGTTTCATCTCCCCTTGAAAATCTTAGGATATAAGTTCCTACAAGGTAGTGACTATACCCTGTGTATCTTTGCATTTGTAACAGAGCTTAACTTGGTGGCTAACACAAAATGGATATTATGTGAGGATGAAGAAGTAAGAATTTATTTTGCTTATGGCAATACATAGAATCAATTCAGCTACAGCCTATATAACTATTGAAGGAATTAAAAGGTAAATGACTGTTGGTTTCTACATTAACAAAGCTTGAAGAAGGTGGGGGAAAAATATGTCTCAACTTTTTATTCAGGGCCAAGTCAACATCTGTTCTGGATAAAATAGAGAAAATAGAACTGTTTTAAAAACTTAAGGATTTAATTAATCTAGGTGGGAAAATGGGGTTGAAAACATTACTGTCAGTTTGACTGACAAAGTTCCTTTGGAAAAATATGAAGAAAGAAGCAAATAGCTTCTGTATTCTATATTGTTGGTGGAAAAAGAAATTCAGAAAGCACATCATACAGTATTAAAGGGACAGACTTTCATACATCAGAAGAGCATAAGCTGTACCGGGGAAGGCCAGGACTAAGGAGAGGTATTGGGGTCAGCACAGAATGGTGAGCACGGGGGAGAAGGAAGAAGACTTCAAAAGTGTGTGACACGAGGGCTACTAATCCATTAACGATGTTCTGAATAGAAGCAGAGGAAATGCATCACGTCTGTAAAACCACTAAGTTATAAACTTCTTTACTTACCTGGGGAGAACTCTGTGAAGTTGGAAAAACAGTTTTAGGGGAAAAAAAAGGAATGTTAGTTATCATCTACCTAAGCTTTGTATTTTGTAGGTGAGGAAATTGCATTGTAGAAATATGAAACAGCACACTGAGGTCACACAACTAAGTAACAGAAACACTGAAATGTGAACCCAGATTTCCTAATTCCAGCTCTTTGCTCTTGCCAGTATACTCTGCAAATTGGGTGGCTACAGTCCATTTCCCCTTATTTTTGTCATAGTGCTTTAAATTTTTTGGGGGGGGTGGTTAGAGGGGATTCATTCTTGCCCTTGTCTGTCATCTTCAGGGACTGTTGGTCAAGTTGTCCCCCAGCTGGGACTTGAGTATATGACGAAATGCTGACAAATCAGACTCATTCTCTGGGACTTTGAATCCTGAACACGCTGATTCTAGGACAGGAAAACTGATGGAGCTGAATCATCACAGAGGTGGCAAGCTGACAAGCCTGTCAGTTAAATTCAGCTACTTGGATCCCTAGAGCCACTTCATTTTTGCTCCTAGGGAGCCTGGTTCTTTCACTTTTCCTTCTGTTTTCAAATTATCCCACGTTATTCGCATTTATTTATTTTTTTATTATATTGTTAAAGCTTTTGCTTAGCATAGCAGAGTCCATTTCTTTTCCTTACAACCCAGAAGCTCTAATTACTACTCTGCTTCTAGGAATATTAACATGTCAGGACATGAGATGAGAAATTAAAGAAACATTGAAAAAGGAGAGGAAATGACCGAACTGAAGTTTTACAAATAAGACTGAAAGAGAATTTCAGATTAGGGTGTACATGTATTCATTCGTGTAGATTTAATACAGTTTTATTAAATATCTAATCTGTGTCCGGCAGCGGTGAGATAACAACCTGTGGGTATCCAAATGAATGGAAATAAAAAGATCCCACAACACGTCAGGGACTCAGTATGTGAGCTGGACAGCCAGATGCAAAGAAAGTGGGACCCACGAGTGAGGACTAATAGACTGAGGTTGGGAGCAGTCAGACAGGATCTACAAGAGGATTGAGCTACTTGCATCCCCAGACCCACCTCATTCTTACCCCTGAGCCTGGTTCTTTCACTCTGCGTTTGATTCTGGAAATTCTGAAATTGATTTCTGCATCTGAGTTCATAAGCAGCACTAAGAACAGAAGGCACAGAGATTCCTTGACTGTCTTTCCATCTCTTACCTGGGCCTTGAAGCTCTATTAAAATGTCACTGGAAAGAATGATCCAAGAGATGTGACTGGAATTCTTGCCTGATGTTACATGTAGTACCCCCGAGCCAGACAGTTAAACTTGCTAGGCCTCAGTTTCCTCTTCTATGCAATGAAGAAACAACACCCACTCCGTTTACCTCCTGAGTTGTGAGAAATACATGAGAAAATGGATGCAATGGTTTAGTAAATTGAGAAAAAAGACCAAGAGAAAAATGTTACTTTCCCTTCAGCATCGTTTCCAGCCTTTGTTATGAACAACCATTTCTCTCTCAGCCATGGCAGAGCGAGAAGCTTTAATAAAACAGTTAGCTAAAGAAAAGGAGATTGAGATTGTGTTGCCGGCTTCAAAGGCCAGCCTTCTGGTTATGTAGCTCCTAGAAACAAGGACAGAACAGAGGCTCTGAGAAGAGTTTTGACAAAAATTAAAGTGCAAGAAAGGTATACCATGACTGAGAAATTGCCAGAGTATTCATTCAGAAAATATGTGTATTTCCATGAGAAATCATTAGTTTGAGGATGAGAACATATCTTTTATTTCTGAATCTCATGTCTCTAGCTTATGTTTATCACAAGTAAATATTCACTGAGTAAATGAATGAACAAAAGTTACTCTGGCCTTGACCCAAATGCATATACTTGCCCACTGTGATACTCCTATCTCTTAAAATAGTGACATTAATGTGCTGTTCAGAATGGCAAACTAGTTACAAAGGTTTGCCTACTATCCCTCTGGAGTTTTGTAATTTTACATCACTAAAGTAAAATTATAGAAATACAGAACAAGAGAACAAGACTGGGAATAAACTAATAACAGTAAAGGTAAGGGACCAACACTTTATTAGGAAGTTCAATTCCATGAAAGCAAGAATGAGGGAAAGAGAAGTAAGTAGGGAAGGAGGAAAAGGAGGAAAGTTGGGAAGGAGGAGTCGAAAATTAAAGTGGTACATCTCGGAGCTGGCCAAACATTTTTAAATTAGGCAACTAATTTCTTGGCTTCAGAGAGATCTTCAGAGAGGCCATGTGATCTACTATGTCCCAGAACAGTCCATAGTCAGGGAAGAAGAGAGAATTAATCTGCTAGCTTCTTTGTGTCTCAGGTCTCCCTGTTCAAGCCCTCCCTACATCATAGCACCTCAAGATTGTGTTACCCACCTCTCTGGGAAGGTTCTGGAACACCTATAGGCTCAGTAAAGCTACTTGGTCAGGTTCTTCTTGCCAGCACCGGCACCATGGTTGGGCCTCTTTATACTGTAGTTGTAGCAGCAACTGCAGCAGAGACCTGGCTCTATGACTGTGGGAATGGATTGAGCCATTGGTAGGGGTGATAAGGGCAAGAGGTCAAGCAGATAACTAAGGCACACAGGGAGAACAGAGTGGCCACGTGGATCTGAAGGAGTACTTACACTGAGTCCAGTATAACTCCCAAACTCCTTTTTCAGGAATTTACGTTAGCCCAGCAAAACAAGGGAATAAATGTGAGAGGCAGGAAATAGAGAAGCAAAACTGAGGATTAATGAAAGGAAGAATGACAGCTACGGAGCAAGGCTGGAGAGCAAACAATGCATAGTGGAGCCAAAAAATGGAGGCCTTTCTATGAAAGATCTTCATAAAAATATGTTTAAGATATGATAAAATCAAATTGTTCAAGAAAAAAAGAAAGGCAATTAGAAATTCCAGAGAGCAAAACCAAATCAAACAGCAAATTCCAATAACTGATTGGAGAGCTAGATATACATTCTAATAACCTTGAAAATCTAAAAGTGAAAAGTATAAGTGTTAGAAGTTAAGCTAAGGTAAAGATTTGAAGAGATGAAAGAAAAGCTAGTGACACTCATTTTCACCTTACAAACTAGGGATTTGAGATGTTGGTGATCAAAAAAATGAGATGAATGAACATTAAGTAGAAGTATTTCAAGTGACTTTAAAACATAGTAATTTGACTGTACATTCCTAGCAGGATTTAGTCTAAGAACAAAAGAAAATCATGAAAAAGCATTGAACAGCATTATGTAATGATATTTTAAACTACTAATTATATGTTGAAGAGTAGAGAAAATAAATAATTGTGCTAATGTCTTTAGGAACCAAGGTTTGTAAAATAAGAAAGAGAAATACAAAATCAATGAAATAACTAAAAGCCAGGTAATGTTTTTATTGGAATGTCAGTACGCCTTATTTATTTTTATCTTGTTAAAAATAACAAAATATAACAGCTTATTTCATACCTTTCTATGTCGAAAAGGCCTAGAAACAGTGACAATCTATAAAAGAACAACTGCAGTGCCCAGATTTTGGTCTCTAAATATCATCTCTCTGAAAAGATCCAGGGATCCTTTTAAACTGGTTCCATGTCTATGACAGGAAATATACAAGATGATCCTGAGATATCTTGTTGGACTAAAAGCAAGGAAACTATCCAAGACTACAGGAGTCATGTCAAAAAGTCTCAGGAGCCAACTTGAAGAAGTTCTCACTGGTATAAAATGGAAAATTTGGCATTGAAAAGAGTAATGATCACACTGTTTAAAACAGATCACATATGTAAAAAAATCCATGAATTCTTCATGATACTAAAAACAAAAAAAGGCAACCTCATTGGTTTGCTAGAGCACCACCTTATTATTCTGAAAGTTGGTAAATAAAGGAAATAAATCAAGCACTTATCCTGCCTTTCCTATACAAACCATGTTTCAAGGTAACAAATAGTTAATGTGGAAAAATTCTTTACAGTAGAACAGATAATTCAGAAGACATAGGAAAATTAAGAAAGTCAACATTTTATAATCCTTAGTGAAATAACAGATCTGGTCAAAGATCATCAGTGGCTGCTAAACCCATTAGGTAAATGTTGACAGGGAACTTTATGATCGATGGAGTAGACTGACATTCCCTGGACCCACTAATTAATCTTCTCATCACTCAAAGAGGAGCCACCAGATCTGACGCCTCTTATTCTAATATGATATTGTAGGATGTACACAGCACCATCCATGAAATATTATTGCAAAAAAAGTTTTAATATGAATTTAATTAAGCCTGTAGGTCTAACTACCAGTTTTGTAGAAAGCATTTTAAAAACTACTTATTAACAACATTGTGACCTTACACACCCAATTCAGCTATTCCACGTTTCTGTTTTCTCTTTCTTCGTGTGAGGAAAAACTGCTAGTTTGAACTACCATGGAAACTATATAATTATTATTCTCAAGGATTACAAATACTTTGTTCTTGAAGTCCAAAGTGATCTCAAGAAGGGTATCTGACCTTCATTCATTTACTTATTCAACCAAGATTTATTGGCCATCTTCTCCAGGCCCAGCGCTGCACTAAGTGCTGTTGATTCAGAAATACACATTAGAGTCTCTGTCCTGGATTTGCTCACAATTCCCTCAAAATCTAGGACTCCATTTTTAGAGATAAATTAACTGAGCAGAGATATTTGGAAGGGAGTAATGGAGAGAGCTCTGACCTAGTTATCTAAATATCATAGTTGGTAAAGTAGACATTGGACATGAACCAGGGCCATATTAATGAGAACGTTAAGAGTTTTAATTTTGGAAATTGAAACATACGTTTTTGTGCTGCATCATAACATGGCTTATTCTCAATTTGTTCATGGCTCCTTTGAAAGTCAAGTTTATATAGAATTGATGGAATTAAAAGAAAAATCAGAAAGTCTTTAGCATTTAAACATGAACTGTTTTAAATTGGTTGGCAGGTTATTTCACTTACAGATTTTTTGTTTTAAAGAAACTATTGCAGATAAAGGGTTTGGGGATGAAAGTCAACCAGAAGAGTAATAAATATTTTGTGTCATTAGTCAAAAATGAATTTCTAGGTGAGTCAGCTGATTCTTAAATTTTTAAAAAGAAGGATAATCGAATCTCTGGAATTTTATTCTCAAATGACAGAATTCAACAAGGAATTTCCTGTAGTGGTTGCTTTCTTCATATCAAGCAAAGAGATTATATGCAGGTTTGTCATGTAATTGGAATAATATGTCACCTTTGTAGAGGGACTTGAGTTGCATCATTCTGTCCAGTAAGCATTTTTCTATCATCTTGGCTGGGGAGAAAGCTCAGGAGAGTCCCTAGGCTTTGAAATAACTTTGAAAAAGAACTTTTTATATTTTACAGAATACATTTTTCAACAAATTAACTAGAGTTATGAGAGTTTGGAAAAATACGTCCTCTGAAATTCCTGGGGTTAGTGAGAGTTTAACTTGTTTTCAAAAAGAGTCTTTCTGTTTTATTGGCCCTCTGTGGGCAGCTTGAAAGACTACTTCTGCACTTAAACTTGTATCAAAGTGTCACTTTCAGAGGAAGAGACCAATGTAGCCATTTGAATCTGGCAAAAAGAACTCTTTAACTTGCACTGAGGACAGTGGCAAGAAGCTAGAATGTAGAGAAAACAATTAGGACACCAAGAAATGGACTTCCTGGAGGTACTCTGAGCAACTGTGTGGGAGATTCTTTCAAGAGAAAGCTCTAAACAGGGGATGTGAATATGGTAATATAGATTGAGATTATCTACCAGCATCCTTGTTCTGGGAATTTCTTCTTATCTCAGTTCATCCCCTTGGCACTATCTTTGAGTACCTTGAATCTTAATACTTCTTGGTATCCATGTTTCTTGCTACATACACAAAAACTCAGAGATAACTGGCCAATAGGGGAAAAGGAGGAATAGTGAAGCAGAGGCATAAAAGGATGAGAGAAAAGACATAGGAAATAGAGAGTCCTGAATATTGGCATGCTGGACAATGTTTAACAATCAGCTCCCTACTTAAAGAAAAAAAAAAGGACTAATTGTAGCATTGGCCAAATTCTATGGTATGAATTTTTCTACCATGGCTGATTTAAAACAACTACCAATGGGATGTTACCAAATGTGAGTTGGAAAGAGACTCCTAGTAGTACACCGTTATATAGTATTTCCAACATACAGATACAATAAATCTAAATAATTTCAGGAGCCTATATAATAGTAAAATACAAATAGATAATATTAAAATCAGTAAGAGTAAAAAAAAATTAGGAATTGGTGAGACCCGATTATTTAGTATCTAAATAATGCAGTTTACTTAACTGTAAGTTTGTTTAACTTAATTTTTAATAATGACTGTGTTTTACAACCAACTTACAAAATTCCTAAATTTAATAATTGACTCTGGTGAGCTGGTAGGGCTGTTTCTGGTACTCCAGTGGTCCTGATGGTATATTCAGGCCTGGTTTCAGGTGTCTTGTAAGTCCAGCAACCCCATTTTTGTCCCTGGCTTACCTGAGATAGCTCAGTGCCTTTATAAAAAATCTCTCTCTCTCTGTTACACATAACTCACCTTGGATTTTGGCCATTTGTACCACAGGTGGCTGTTTTACTAGGAATTGCATCTCACTACAATTTTAAAGAGAGTAGGAAAAGGAAAATATATAAAAGAAGCCGCTAATAGTGCTTCCTTTTTGCTGATGCCTTGTGTAAAATATTGTGGTTAATATTTTGAAATAAACCAACTTCAGTTTCTTTTCCTCATGGTTTCTCATGCGGATTACCATCCCACCATCCAGGCAGCCACAGTAGCTTTGCTTATGAATGCCCTCAGGGCCATTGAGACTATAACTGAGGAGAAGGCATGGTTCATCTTCAAGTTTCAAATGAGGCCTTTTAAAAAGTCCATGGTATAAGCAACAGTCTTGAAAGCAAGCCTTTCTATTATAGCAGCTAGGCTTTTTTGAGTGATAAGACGTTTTGATGATTTCCAAAGCCTGAGATCCTTGGAGTTCTCAGAGCACAATATTTATGCATAAATCAGAGAATGAGCAGGGAATCTGTGACAGTGTAAAAGCAATGTTCTATCTCAGAGAGTAGGGAAGTTAGGGTAATGGGTAATAAGGGAGAATTATTAAGGACATGGCTAGACTTTAGACTGTGGGTCCCTGAAGGGTGTTCATATGTTCTACATTTCTGGAATGGGGTTGGGTGGGTAGCAGCATAATGAAAACGGTGACAGAAACCCAGAACATATTTGAGAGGCTCCCAGAATATAAAAGACTATAGGTTTCTGCAAGGTACTGAGCAGTAAAGTAGAATGCCCAAGAGGGTGTACCAATGCCTGGGTCTAAAGGCAGCCTCATAGATTCCCCGAATCCCAAGGAGAAGAGAGGAAATGCTGAGAACTGTGGACTGGGAGAAGCCTAATAGTAGGGGGAAACGATGTACGATCAACGTTCAAATTAACCAGAGGCTACTGCAGCCCTGGGACTCTGGCAGTGAATGTTACAGAGACCAGCTGCCGTTTCCAGACACATTGAATTGCTCCCAGCAGAGGCCGGGAAGAACAGAAGATGGTATTTGGATCAGAGGTAGCAATTTGCCAGTACTGGCATTACCCCTGGGAACTCATAGTGCTTCTACAGAGTACAGGAGAAAGAGAAAGGGACGAGAAACACAGTCTGAATTGGCTGAGTAACCTCGAGGTGACTGTATTTCACAGTGGAAGTGATGGAATTCTCCTGAATTGGTAAAATTTTATTATCTACCTTTAGTAGACACAGGCCTTGTGAAAAAAGTTACATTGTGTTGTACGTAGAGACACTTTTACTTTTTCACACCTGAGAGTCTTCAAAAATAATTTTTATAAGTACTTCCCATTAAAAATTTCTGGTTCAGTTTAGGCTTAGGAATAGGGATCAGAAGATCTGAGGGGTTTTTATTCTTATTTTTTTTTTAATTGAAGTATAGTTGATTTGTAATGTTGTGTTAGTTTCAGGTGTACAGCAAAGTGATTCAGTTATACATAAATATATATATTCGTTCTTTTTCAGATTCTTTTCCCTTATAGGTTATTACAAAATATTGAGTATAGTTCCCCGTGCTGCACAGTAGGTCCTTGTTGGTTATCTGTTTTATATATAGCAGTATGTATATGTTAAGATTTAGAGCTCAGGTATTCCTTGCCCCATTTTCTACCGTGAATTCTACCTAAGAAAAAAAGTGGAGTTCAAGAACAACCAAAGCACACCCTCAGTTTGTCTATGGGATTTACCAGTTGCTGTGAGGCTATATTCTATTCATATAAATATGTAGGACCCATAAATACTTGTTGGGGCAACAGTTTTCCCCATCCAGTTTTGATATTTCCATCAACATTTGAAGATTGGAGTAAGTCCAAAGTAAAATTTAGGATTTGTCCATTCTAAATATTTTATTCTGAATCCAGGATTCAGACTAAAATTTTGTTTTGCTTTATTTAAAATAATATGATTTTTTTAATATTACTATAATTTCATTTGCTTCACTTTCATATTTTCCTTTATTTAATTTTATATATTCAATCATTTTTATCATTTGTTTATTAACATCAGCATTTGTAACCAAGATATATTTTTTGCTTTAAAGCTAAAGACTGTACTGAATCTCTGTTAAGCTCTCAGTTGTTAAAGCCAAATCTCTAAAACATTTCATTTTACAAATACTTAAATATCCCATTTCACAACTTCTATTAAATGCATAAATGAGGTTTTTGCAGTCTTGGCACCAAACACTGTCCATTGAAGTAAAAATATTCTTCCAATTTTCATTATTTTACTCCAAGGTCTTATGATATGTTATTTGATTCTCTACAAAGTTTATTTGATAAATGGGAGTAAATAAAAGTTTATCAAGAAAATATTTAAAGTGATTTACATCATCCAGTGACAATTGAATACAGTGACTAACACAGTGCTAAATTAAAACATCTGGAAATTTTTCTAAAATTTTGCCTGGAACTCTCAACTTTCTCCCTAACTTTCCTCTAACATCATCTGTACAAAATTCAATAAGATTTTTATGTCATTTTTCTCATTAAAACTGTTCTTCTCAGGTAATAAAATTAGGTTATTTTAGCTCTTGTTCTTTCTAGCTTTACAAGATCAACAAAAGTACTAAACTATATTTTAAATAATAAACTTCAGATTTTAAATAATTAAAACATTTTTATGTGAAACAGTTGAAGCTTCATTAATAATTTAAAATTTTGAAATTCCATTATCTCAATATATGTTTTCTGAGCATGTATTGTTAATTTATATACATACATTATTCACTTAAGTATGGATTCAATATAAAGCTCTCCTATTATGAATTTCCTGGGGAAAAATTGTTGCAAAGATTAAATCCCACTGAAAATTATAGTCTAAAGACATAAATTTAGAAATCAAATTGTTCTATTAGTGAGGTAAATTTCCAAAGAAATGAAAGTACAAAACCTGTAAGTTAAAATCTAAGGGAATTAAAATTTAAAATTAAATGTACTTGTTCCTATGAATTAAAATTCAAGTAAATTAAAACTCAGGGTCAAAAAGTTAATAGGATACAGAATATTCTAACAGTTCTAGACCAAAAAATTTAGAAAATAAGGCAATCCCCAGGCTTGATGCAGTCTACCAAACCCAGGCTTTAGTGTTATCAAAGACCATAGCAGAAACTCAAGCACTCATGAGGAAAAAAGGAGAGACAGAGAACTTCTTGTATGGTTCAACCTCACCAGGTGGGAATCAATCCAATGTCAGCCACACACAGTCTATGCCTAGGGTCCTTAAACTTAGTTGCAAGAAATTTCCCATCTAGAGATTAATTTTGGCAGTATGATTATACCGCAACTGGCAGGAAGTTCACCTATGCATATGATTTTCTCTCTCAGAGAGTGACATTTTTGACATCACTGCCTTTTGCAAGTTCAGAAATTTCTTATGGTGGTAGCCCCAGGTATCAGGTTTTAAACTGAGACCTTTCTGCATGTTTAATACTGCTTAATTTCCATTTACTCGTTGATCCTGGTGTTTCTGGTCCTCCAATGCAGAATTGAATATAATATAAATTGTATCTACCCACAAAGACTCTATATCCAATATTTTCAGTCCTGCTACAGAAGCTTTTGACAATGCCTCTTGCTGTGGAATTGCTTAAGTCAAAGAAACCTGCCTCCTGGGAAGATTTCTCCTTCACCCTCCACATTTGTTTCAGCAGAAAAGTCATCCTCAACCTATTCAAATATTGAAGCTTCTCTTGAGTTTCCAGTATGTACCTCTTGGGTCTAGGGTAGGGTAGACTAATATCTCTGCTATGTGCTCCCAAGACATGGAAATTTCTCACATTTTTAATGTGCTGAACATGAACAACATTTCTCTTATTATTATATCTTTTTCTATCTCAGTTGTCTCTCAGTTCTTTTCAGGAAGTTGAATCTGCTTTTGAAATAGATCCTTTTCTTCTCTAACCAATATAAAATTAGTACCCTTTACAAAATCTCAAGAGCTTAGTTTTTTTCACTATTACTCTGCTTTCTGGACAGACATTTATTTGTCTAACCATTTTTCATAAATTTGGTTCCGTGAGGATCTTTCATAATAAGAAATAGGAAATGAGTGAGCTCTGGTCCTGCCAAAGCAACTATTTTTCAGATAAGTCTTGGCCACCTCCGTGTCTGTGAATTGGATATTCTCACCCAGGAGGAATTCTCCCAACAGACCAACATCTGTCCAAAGCCTGACCTTGATCTATTATTTTCTGGCTTGGCTTCCCTTGAATAATTTTGTTGCACCTTCTCTTGGAATCTCAATTACATAAATTTCTTAATCTGGTTCCCCCAGGACACAGGCAATAGCTGTTGCTTCCCCACACAGAGTAAGAGTTTCATTTCACTTTGATCCTCTGTAATCCTTTGAATATTTTATGATGGTCCTCTGGTCTTCCTTTTGCAGACCAGTGCAATTTATTTTAACCATTTCGAACAGCTGTCACAATCTTTAAGGGGTAATTTCCAGAAAATTCTTACTGTAGATGCTAATTGTGATTTTAACAGGGTTTCCTTCTGTACTGTATTTTCCTAGATTTCTATCCCTTCTGGGGAAGTGTATTCCAGGAAGCTTTCTGAGAACTTGTCTCTCTTTCTTTGCTAGATTCTGTCATAACCCAGTACGGTTTTCAGTTAAGCAGTAAGTCAAATATGAGCCCCAATCACATTTTCAGAATGGTTAGAAGCATATTTATCTCCCTTGTGCTTTTATCTCTTTCTGACTTAGCCTTCATCATTTTTCCATTCATATCTCTCTGCTTTAAAATTTCAACTTCCTCCTAAGGAAAGAGTAATTCTCCCTCTAGCTTAATTCTTGGTTCTTATCCTGCTGCTGCCTTTCTGATAATAAGACTGAAGGATGTTTTTTAAACTACTCTGGTTTCTCCTTGATTTCCTGAACAAAACAAGTTCCTAGAACCAGAATATTCCAGGCACAAGACTCTTAGTTACTTTAGTCATATTAGAAGGCTGGAACTCAGTATGGATACCAAGTACCCCTCTATGTGTGAGTTAACACTTTGTATCTCCAAAATCTAAAGACAAAGTCAGAAAACGTATCTTCAAGTCCAAAGCCAACCTGGTACCACATAATTGAAGAAACATTTGAGGGTCTGTAAACAAATGGCTTGAAGGCAAGGAGTTAGCCCATCAACCTGGGGCAAAAATCAGGTTTTATAGGTTCGAAGCTTTATGTAATTTTTAGGCCCCCTTTTAAGAAAAGAACACAAAAGTTTGGGCAAAATTAGATAAGAAAAATACATAGTCACTGAGAATGAGAAAAAAAATCACAGTATATAATCTTTTAAAATCTGAATAATGTCACCAAATCTAGAAAAATAGTATATTTTATTAATTGCTTAAAACATCTTGGTAATAATTTTCTCTGACATTTTTAGTGGCATGCTTTTTGATCGCCTCTTCTTACGATAACGATACATTCACAGAATTTTCTATAGAGAGTACAGAAAGATAATTCAGCCTATTCTTAGGTTGATTGAATTTTTTTTATTCTTTATAGGACCCATCAAATACTTTACTTCACACACAGGTATATTTAGTATTCATCATACTGCTACAGAGTTGTGGTCTACAAAGAGGAGTTCTGTTATATTATTTTCTACCTGAATGCCATCAATATAAGAAAAACAATGATTACTAGGTATATTTACGAAATGTATTTCTGATGTTTGGGAACTTCCATTTTGGCCAGGGATTAATGAGAAAGGAATAACTGTATCTAATTTTCTATGTTTATAGGTGGAAGAGTAGTTCACATGTCAAGCCTTGTTTCTCTTCCTCCCCTCACATGTTTCTGTTCTGTCGTGATATGAACTTTGGGCCTGAACCTTTGTATATGATTGCTTAGTGAGTCAGGTCAGTGAGCACTGAAGAACTCCCAGAAGCTATTCCTACCCAGGGATTACAAGCAATAACTTCTTTGAAAGTGACTATGAACCACATAAATATATCTCACTAAATCCAATTCCAGTGTATGTCCAAATCAATTACCCTAAGCAAGACTCCAAAGCAGCCTGCAACAGTTTGTCAAAAGAAGCAGTCTCTAAGCAACTGCAGTGAAAATGTCTTATCAGATTCCATAAAAACAGTCATGTGAGCATATTGGAAGGGGCCCATGCAACTGAAGGGCCCTGAAACCAAAACTTAATTAGCTTCAGAATGAATCTGCCCCTCTCCTCTGCAGTTTCTTCCCGGGGTCCTAACTGGCAGTTGAAAGCACAGGAAAATGGCACAGAATCCAGGGCAGCATAGCTTTTCTCCCTACCCAGGTCTGGCCCAAATGACTTGAAGCTAGAAGAAATAGAACTCATGTAATTCACAGAAAACTTAGCTGCTGTTTAAAGCCCTGGCTTACCCAATTTATCTAATAACGTAGTTAAATAGAAAATATTTCTTTGGCCTCTGTTATTCAAAAGTTATTCATCAAAACTCCGCCCAGGCCACACCGTCTTAGGGAAGTCGATACCTGCATATTTCAAGGTTAAACCAAAGCAGCCTGAGACTTGAATGTGCTCTCCTAAGGCTGGCTTGGCTGAAATTAAAACTGCCTTTGCTGGTGGATAAGGCAAACAAGGCTCAGTGACAAGCCAAGGTGGGAGGAAAATCCTCACCCAAATTCTCGTGCTCAGTATTATTTTGATTCTCAAATTACACTAAATTCTGTTTCTCAAGCTCCCTGGTTATCAAAGATGCTGGGGGAAAGGAAAGGCATAAAGAGGTCTCCACTTTCTAGCTTCTCTTAGCCTAGGTTGCTCCCTGACAGAAGAGCCTGACGTGTGGGTTTGCAGGCAGATACTTCATTCCTGGGAAGTGATTCTAGAGAATGGTAGTGAAGGATGAAGACTGAGCCCCTGACATGAAGGAAAGTCCATACAACAGTGCTTTTTTTTTTCTTTATGATACTATTTATATGTGGAATCCAAAATATAATACAAATGAATGTATATACAAAACAGAAATAGACTAATCTTAAATTGTTGGATATTTAAGTTGTTTCTAATTTTTCACAATTACGAAAATTCTTGTAGAATAATCTTTGTGCATCCTCCTCAGAATAAAGTCCTAGAAGCAGAATTGTTGAAGAGTGCATGCAATTTTAAGCTCTTTAATATGTATTGCTGTAACAGTGCATTCTTGAAAAGTTCATGACTGGGAGCAAATGGGTCTTGATCTCATTTGGAACGTATGCAGATCCATGTAATAAACACCTTAGAACTGTGCCCCGGAGAGAAGGAAGTGTGCATCTACCAGCTCCTGTTCCCCCATTGGTCAAAGAGTGTTAACTTCCTTGCACATCATGTTGTGCATGCATGAGGGCAGGGCATACGTAATTGCCATGCAAGCTTGAGTGCTAGGAGAGTTTTCTTAGGCATCCAAAGCTGTAGAGTTTGAGAAGCCCTAGGGCAGAGAGTGAGAAAGAAGTACAGCTGAGGTGAGCTGCTGTCAGGGTACACTTACACAGAGCTGGTTACTGCAGCATGGCTGGCATAAAAGGAGGACCAAAAGGATACGAGGCTGACCACAAGAGGTATCAGACTCACTACTAAAGGTCTGAACCAACAAGGAGTTTAGACAAACTGGCTGATGGGGGAAAACACCACCTTATTAATATTAAAGGTGATACTGAAAAATATGGCTCAGGTGCATGGCCACAATGTACCTCCTTATATTGAACCTCAGACTTAGACACTCACAGGTGACACCTGGCCACTACTGAACTTCCCACTGGGGTCTGCCCCTACAAGACGCAGCATGAAGGAACAGAGAGGAGTGTATGCTTCCTGCAGGCAGCTGTCTCTCAAAAGGAAGAGTGAGATGTCGGAGTTGACTGAGCTGTGCGTGCTTGGCCCTTTGTCCAAAGGCTCACGCAGAAGAGGGAGTTGTGGGGTTGAAAGAGGGAGAACGTTTCTGCCAGTGGCATTTTCTTCAGGAGTAGGGAAGAAGCATTCCTTTCTAGCAGGATATTATCCTTGTTTAAGATTGTTCTCCACCAAAAGGAGAGCCAGGTTCACATAGGGTTTAGGAGAGAAGAACCGTGGAGGCACTACCTCTGCCCCCGACCAAGGAAAGCAGTCACCGGTGTGGCTCAGTTTAGCTCAGCCCTGGAGCGCTGCGCTGTGCTTTAGGGCCAAAGCCTCAGCGTGATAAGGGGCATGCACACAGCATGGGCTTGTCTTCTTGGTGACCTCTAGGAAAGGGTGACTTGTGGAAGGATAAGACGGGGTATTCAGGGTCTCAGGTCCTTCCCATCTCTTTCTCTGTCACCAACTTTAAAATAAATTACAGCCATCTGACAGTCAATAAGTGGTCAGAATTTCCGGATTAAGGGGATAAACTCAGAATTATCCTTTAGAAAGAAAGGAGGAAAGTCACAAATATTTCTTGGCCTAATATGTATCAAGAATAATAATAAGTGTTTCACAAATTGTCTCCTTTAATCCTTACAATAAAACTGTGTATTATCAACTTAATTTTACAAATGGGGAAACTTACACCAGGAGATACTGGAAAACTTAAGAAGCGATAAAACATTGAACTGAAATTAATATTGTTTGACTCTAAAACCTATATTTCCTAAACTTTATTATATCTAATATAGGAACATTAAACAGTATTAGTATGACCTTTTCCCTATTAAAAAAAATTCCCAAATGGATCCATTATAAAGGAAAGTATCTTTTCCTTTCTCTCTCCTCAAGTTGCAATATCAAATAAACTTTTGACAAAGCTGGAACTCCCATTGCATGGGGTTGTTTCCATATGCAAGAGTCTGGGCTTAACATGCTATGTAATTATTTTCAGGTTCTAAAAATAAAAATCTCGTGCCAGTAAAGCACATAGGGGGAAGTTTTCAGTCTTTAGCGTGAGCAAAGAGCCTGAGTGCTTAAATGACATCTCCAAAATTCTTAATATTTCCAGACAACTGGAATGCTAGTTCATACAGCTCATTTCTAGCTGTCAAAATTTCACATTGCCATTAATGAGAGGCAATGAATGCAAGATTCTTTTCTGAAAATGCCTTCATGTGTTAAGAATCACTCAAGAATTCATGACATAGTACGCCCTTGTACTTTTCCGGCCATAGAAAGAAAATAAATTGAATTGTAATGGTAACTATAGCTATCTCTAGCTACATTATGAGCTTGTCTGCCCTTCTACAAGAAATTTTCACTTTGCAAGAAGTTTTCCAATTTATTTTACTGAACTGTTGAAGCAAAAGCAAGCATATTTGAGCTTTTTATAAAAGTTTAAGCAAATTTATTTTTTTAAAAAGAAGGAAAGGAATATTGCTATGAACCTATATTCTCAGAAAGAACCCAAGAAGAAAAAATAACACAGCAAAGGCCAAGGAAAACAAAACAAAACAAAACAAAAAGCCTGGGAAAAAGTTTAAAAAAAAAGTCAGGCACAAGTCCAAAAGCATGATGGAAAGGCAAATTTATCCCATTGAAAAAATGAGAAAAGCAATAGCTCATCCTCAATTTCCTTTTTCTGACCTGGAGATAAGGAATCACACAAGTATCATAAAGGCAAACGATAAAAGACTACGATTCATCCCCAACATCCCCTTCCCTTTCAGTCCTTCTCTGATCTCCCTAAGCAGAACCCACACCCCAGCTTCCTCCTACCCAAGACATGCATACCTCCACAATTGCCAAGAACAAGGCCCTGGGCACTCTTACATTTGGTGGTCCCACCCCACATTATAGCAAACATTAAAACACATCCAGGGACTTCCCTGGTAGTCCAGTGGTGAAGAATCCACCTTCCAATGCAGGGGACAGGGGTTCGATCCCTGGGCAGGGAACTAAGATCCCACATGCCGTGGGGCAACTAAGCCTGTGCACCACAACTACTGAGCTCGTGTGCCTCAACTGGAGAGCCCGCGTACCGTGAACTACAGAACCCACACGTCCTGGAGCCCACACGCCACAACTAGAGAGAGAAAACCCACACACCTCATCTAAAGAGAAGCCCGCGCCACAACGAAGAGCCCACACTGCAACAAAAGGTCCTGCATGCCTCAACAAAGACCCCGCGTGCTGCAACTAAGACCTGACGCAGCCAAAAAAGAAAATAAAGAAAATAAATAAATGTTAAAAAAAACAACACACACATAACATCCACATCCTGCAAAGTTGACATGATTTAATAATAGTTACCTTTTTGGAGCACTTACTTGCTGACAGGCACAGTCAGAACACTTTATGCCTGTTCCATTGTCAAACCACCCTATATGTAAATGTTATAATTACCCATGTTCCACCAGTAAGGAAAAAATGACTAAATAACTTGCCCAGGATCACATAACTAGGAAATAACAGAACCAGGATTTAAGCCTAGGGCAGTATTATTCAAAACATCATAAACCATCACTAAACTATCGTGACATAATGGTATGTTCTATAGGTATTTAAATAAATATTTATGTATTTTAGTTTTGCAGTTGTCTTTTCATATTTTGGAGCCAGTGCATTTTTTTTTTCAAGCATCGTAATGTTTCACAGTCCCTTTAAAAAAGCCTATGGTCCCTTTGTTCTGTTCCTATAGTGGCTATTAAGTAAAACAACTCTACTTCCCTTATCACATCATGTTTTTCTTCTTCACCTGTCTCCGTTTCTAGAATGTCAGAAGTTAAATAGTACAGTGTCTTACACAGAGAGGCATTCAGTATGTGTTTAACAGTCAAACTGAAGAGTGGCGATAGAAGGGAGAAGAATTTAAAACTGAGTCATTTGCTAAGGACAATTTGCTTAAAATTAACTCAGGGCTGGTATTTGGAGGAGGGAAGTGCTCTAGGGAAATGGCCAATTAGCTAATCATGCAGTAATAGGGAAGGGGGGTTATTGAGGCAATGGCTTGGATATCATGCTCCTAAATCAAGGTTATAAATTCAAAAGGAAGGTTATATTGAATATTTTCCTAGAGAACTTCAAAAAAGGGAATAGATAAGCCCTCAGAAGTTGACCAACAAGCAGATGATTATAATTAACATCTCTCAAGGGGTCTTATATCCCTAATATTTTGTTGTCACATGCTTTGAAATTTATATTATTTGTAAAATACCAATATTTAACCCCATAATTGTATTATATCAATTATAAGTGTTTCACTGAGCCCACAAATGTTATATATCATTTATATAGCAGGTCGTCTTTTCATTTATTTGAAACCATATCCTATATCTTTCAAACTCAAAGGCTATTGTTAGAAATAATTCAGTTACCTTGTTAAGGTAATCATAGAGACTCAATAGTTAAAACAATTTAAGTCGTATTTATTCAGCTTCAACTATATGCTTATCATTGGTTCAGAAGTGGGGAAATACACCTCTTACTATTTCTATGAATGAAAATATATATGCATACCACTCAGTAAAATAACAAAGTTAAAACGTACTGTCACTGTTTATATGAATGCTATAGAGACTAAGGGACATAGAGGAAAGAGTATCAAATTAGTAGGACTGAAATTATTAAGGATGATTTTCCTGGGGAGAGCAACATCGCAGAGTTTTTTTTTTTTTTGATTATTCATATTTATTGTTATCCTTTTTTTTAAACATCTTTATTGGAGTATAATTGCTTTACAATGGTGTGTTAGTTTCTGCTTTATAACAAAGTGAATCAGCTATACATATACATATATTCCCATATCTTTTCCCTCTTGCTTCTCCCTCCCTCCCACCCTCCCTATCCCACCCCTCTAGGTGGTCACAAAGCACTGAGCTGATCTTCCTGTGCTATGCATCGCAGAGTTTTTAAGCTTATGAATTTTAAAGCCCAAAAGACCTGGGTTCACATCAATTCCCACCACGTATTTTCTTTGTGACTTTGGTCAAAGTTATTTAATATCTCATGTCTCAATTTCCTCACCCATGAAACAGAAATAATAGTCACTCATTGAGATATGATAAAGATTCAAATGCGACAATTACTGCAAAGCACTCAGAATAGGGTGGGGCTCATCCAAGGAACTTATTAATGATGTTGAGGTAATTAATGATTAATGATGTTGAAGTAGTACTTGCTGTCATAGTCCCAGTCTTAGCAGCCGTAGTAATAATAGCAGTAGCACTGGTAGTAGCAAGAGCAGTACTATTGATAGTAGTAGTAGTAATGGGAGTCATAACAATAATCAGTTGAGCTGAGTTGTGAGTACCAGCAAAGAGTAGAGGAGAGAACACTCTAATGGTGACAACAGGATGGACATAGATTAGGAAATAATTATGAGTGTTTATTTTTATTTTTAATTTTTATCGAAATATAGTTGATTTACAATGTTGTGTTAGTTTCAGGTGTATAGCAAAGTGATTCAGTTAAACATATATATAACTGTGTGTGTATATACATATATATATATTCCTTTTTAGATTCTTTTCCATTACATGTTATTACAAGATACTGAGTATGGTTCTCTGTGCTATACAGTAGGTCCTTGTTGGTTACCTATTTTATATACAGTAGTGTGTATATTTTAATCCCAAACTCCTCATTTACCACCCCCCTTTCCCATTAGATAACCATAACTTTGTTTTTTTTTATGTCTGGATTGTTTATTTTTAGATCAGTGAGTTCACCTAGTTAAAGTGTAAAAAATCATTACAAAATAATGGGAAATAAAACTGAATAAGTAAATTAACAGTAGATTGCAAATTACTAAGACCAGTAATTTTCTTTTGTTTGGAGGTGAGAGTGGGTTGGTAATCATGAAATAATTCCTCTAATAATCTTCAGTTGTCATTGTGATGCATCTGTCTACCTGGCTGAATGGGATGGAGAGTAAGCTATTATCTTGAATGGAAGGAAAGGAATATTTGAGTGCAGTTTTGTTAACTCTCATTTAGTAGTCAAAGGAATAAGAAATAACCTCGAGTAGTTTAGGCTGAGGATGCAGGGGCATTCTCAACCATTTGGAAGCGTGCTGGCAGATATTTCCTATTATTCGTGTGATATCTTCAATCTCTTTTGGATCATAAAGATTCTGGAGGGGGAAAATAATCTGTAAGAAAGCAGGACTTGCAGGGAGCTGGAAGTTTCTAGCCCAGTTAACAAATAACTTTATGCAAAATAACTTTCACACTAACAAGCAGCTTCCAAAGCAGCTGGCAGTGGTTGCCATGCTACCAAAAGTGAGCTCTATGCCTGTCTTCAGTTATTTCTGCTTTGGAGGGTATTTTGTGCCATTTGTGCCTCCAGGAAGAACCAGGCAGTCAAGGCTGGATTGGGCTGTTTGGTTCTCTGGGAAAAGAAGAAAAACACAGATCACTGCCCAGGGGAACAGGGCTCATTAGGAGACAAAGGTGACAGGTGTTTGCTCTCTGAAAAGACTAGTAGCTATAGAAAAACTCAGCTGTGGTGGATTTCCAGTACATGAAAGCTGTTAGCAGAGGGCAGATAGAACAGACTGAGAAGGGAGGGTACAAAGAGTGTAACCAAACATCCTCATTTGCTTGGGCCTAAAGGGTTTCCCAGGATTTCAGACTTTTGATTTTAACACTAGGACAGTCCTGGGCAAACTGGAATGGTTGGTCACCTAAATACAAGCCGAGCCTTATTTTCTGGGCAGGTAAAATCTTATTCGATGGGCAGCAAAACCATATGCTGAATGTAGATGTACTAGCAGAACCCAGAGATGATGCATCAAACTAGCACTTAAACCATGAGCCATCAGTGGGTAAAATCATAAATAGTCCACCCAAAGTCACCAGTTGTTTCCTACATAGAAATAAAGAGATGCGTAACATTTATTGATCAGTAATAATGAATCTGATATAGTATTCAAGAACATAATAAATTGTTACTTCTTGATCTTGACAAAATTGCCCTCAATCACAACCTACCAAGTTACTGAGAGTGAGTCCGTTTTCCTTTTTGCTGGGGAGGCTTAACATCATAGTGACCGTGCTCATGGGACTTAATATAAGACAGATCTGGCTTCAAATTATGCCTTTATTGCTTTTACACTGTGTGATCCAAGGTAAATTTCTTCACCTCTCTGTGAATTAATTTCCTTTTCTGTAAAATTATAATACCTATTCCAAAGAGTTGTAGAAATTGAAATTAAATTAGAACAGTAAATGGTAAATGAGTAGTCAACAAATATTGAAGGCTCTCTTGTTTAGTCTACTTTTCTCTTGGCTCTTCTTTAAGTCAGGTTTCAATCACGGATAATAGAATCCCTTAACCTACTATAAACAGAAAGGGGTTTATTTCAGGGAATTGGGTGCTTACAATATCTTTAGCTGGACTCAAGGAACAGGCTCCAGGCTGAGCACACAGAGGAGATCCCCGATCTGTAGGATTGTTCTTCTTCTGCTATAATCAGGAAAGCTACCTTCACTTCTGTAGGACAGCTAAAATAGCACGTTACCTGCTAAACTGGGAAGTTGTCCCTACAGCTGTTGGGTCCAGAGCCAGCCACTTCTGCCATGATCTATGCCTGCAAATTGGCTATCTCACACCCTGATTCTCTTCCCAGAGAATTCAATTCTGACTCAGTGTTTAATGAGAACATTTCGTTGGTGAAACTGAGGTCACGTGAAGAGCCCTAGTTACAAGGTTGTCTAAGAAATGTGTGTTTCTTCAGGCTCTTAAGGGTTGGAAATTATTTCAGTTGAGCTAATCCATAGCTTCCACCACTGCTCTTATAAAATGGTTAGTTTTATGTGTCAACCTGACTGGGCTAAGGGATGCCCATAAAGCTGGTAAAGCTTTATTTCTGGGTGTGTCTGTGAGGGTGTTTCTGGAAGAGATTAGCATTTGAATCAGTAGACTGAAGTAAAGAAGATCCACCCTCACCCATATGAATGGGCGCCATTCAGTCTGTTGAGGGCCTGAGCAGAACAAAAAAGCAGAGGAAGGGCAAATTTGCTCTATTTGCTTGAGGTGGGAAGTTTATCTTCCCCTGCCTGTGGAAATTGGTACTCCTGGTTCTCAAGGCCTTCGTACTCAGACAGGGATGTACATCACTAGTTTCCCCAGTTCTCAGGCCTTAGGACTCAGACTGAATTATATCATTGACCTTTCTGGTTCTTCAGCTTGGAAATGGCAGATTGTAGGACTTCTCAGCCTCCATAGTCACATGGCTCAATTCCAAATAATAAATCTTCTGTCTATCTATCTATCTATCTATCTATCTACCTATCTATCTATTTATCTATATCCTGTTGGTTCTGTTTCTTTGGCAAACCCTAATACAACTTACTTCTGTTTTCCACAGTTAATTACACAAATGAACAAAAACACTTATAACCATGCATTGGAATTTGAGTAGAACCTTTCCAAGATAAAGCAATTCTTGGGTTCTTTGGTTTAAATAGGAGAGATTCTTACTCTAAAAACATGTTAAGATAAATTTTTTGCACTATGCTAGTGTGTGCTCATATCTTTCTGTGATATGGGTTTAGTGACTTCACTCTTCTCAGTACTCTTTCTCCCTTGGTATTTGGCTGAGCTTTGAGTATGTCAAACCCACAATTAAGATCAGGGTAGAACTCAACAGCCTTCTGGGAACCAATCATATGTTCCCAGTAACCACGGTCTTTGTCAATGATAAACAAGAACTCAAGAAAAGAGAATGTAAATCATGTCACCGAAAACCATTTATCTGGCTTTTGTTGACATAAGCATCTTGGCCACTTTCACTGACTAAAGTGGCCTTATCTACAACATGCATTCATGCTGCTCCCCTCTGCAGAATTATCACCCAGAAGGATTTCAAAGTAAAGAGAAATTTATGTTTGAGAGTTGTAGCATCAGAACTTTATGGGGTTATTTCTAGAGGTAGGAGGTCCTTAGAGATATGTTGCCAACAGCAGAGACCTCATACAGAAGTCAGAGAACTCAATGATTAGCACTGTTTTTTATTTGTAGATTAGATGAGTGTGATGTGAAGTGAAGAAGTCTGTATGGGTGCAGCTCCAAATCTGCAAAGCAGGGGCTGAGTTGGGGGATAATTGGAAGCAATAACTGTCTTTGGGGGTCCAACCAAGAATGACCACATTTCTAATTGAACCATGAGCCTGGAAGGTACTGTTGGTGTATGTTAGCCATTTTCCTACCTCCCAGCCTTCATTATCTTCCTTTCCTTCCAGCATCCTCCTTCATCAGCTTCCTCTTGCTCCAGAAACTTGACTAATCAGGTGCAAAACCATATGGTCAATCAGTGTCTATTTCTTAATAATTATCTGTTGTTGAGTTGAAATTTCCACGTTGGCCAAAGAACTTTTCAACTCTTCAACAAGGTAATTGCCTTGCTAAAGGAGAAGATGTGAAAAAAAGAACAGAGAAATTTACTTTTTCTGAGTAAACTAAGATCATCATGGAGAAATGTAAGAAAGGAAAACAAATGGAAAATATATATATATATATTTGAGTGACAGTTTCATTCTGAGCAGAGGCATACATTTGACATCCTAAATCACAGTTAGATATGACAATGAGTAGGATTAATTAAGCATCACCAGTCAAGAAAACAATAGGAGCTCAAAAAAAATGTTAAGGTTATTCATATCTTCCAGTTAATAAACTTCTCTGTAGTGTGTTATCTATTTAAATATATACCCAAGTCTTTTCTTTGAATTCAAAAGAGTTAGCGTTTAGAAATAATGATTCTACGATGCAATGGCTCTTGAGTGCATGTAAATGATGTGTGGTTGCTCCAAAGAACCCTCATACCAGGTGCAAATGACAGACACAACAGGCATGATGACAGAGAGTTTTTGTAAATAGCAACAGGAGGGTTACTTTACTAAGGGTTTCAGCATCCACAGCTGTTTCCCTTCAGCTGATGTGACTGATCTACTTTGTTAATAGACCTTACAATACTCTCTCTGATTATGTTACTGTCTTTCTCTGCTGCATTTTTGAGTATCAGGTTGATACAACACTGAAAAGGGACATTAAAAGATTCTGATGAAACCTAGAAAGATTTCAAATTCAGTGGCGTTTGCTAGGTGCTATGCTTTTCTCTGTTGTTTGCTTTAACTTAAATGAAACATGAAAGTTTCAGAACATGAAAGTCCTTCAAGTGTTATTTTTTACTGTAGAGTGAATGAAATTTTATTTGAGACCTGCGAAGTATACGGTTCA
Source organism: Balaenoptera physalus (assembly GCF_965194825.1). Taxonomy (NCBI): domain Eukaryota; kingdom Metazoa; phylum Chordata; class Mammalia; order Artiodactyla; family Balaenopteridae; genus Balaenoptera; species Balaenoptera physalus. The sequence goes on along the minus strand of NC_138892.1, from coordinate 37,231,967 downwards.
ATTGAATTTGGCAATGACACAGTCTTTGTTCAGGGATTTGAGTCAAATCACTTTCATCAGACCGATTGTATTCATGACTGAGATTATTTGAGTTTGCTCATGTTTCAGTATTTGATACCACGCATGCTGACATGTTCTCTAGGAGGGTTATTGTTGGCCATAGAAACCTGGGTCAGCGCTAACAATAGCAGACCGCTCTGGATGCGTGGTTGAGTGTGCTGATTCACCATCTGAACTCGTAGAGGCTCTTCACGTACCTAGGACAGCACTTATGTATTCAAAATGGTACAAAGTGAAGAGTCAACATCAACGTTTAAAAACAGCATTTATCATCAGCCAGTTAACAGAATAAAATGCCTAATATATCAGCGCTGACTAAAGCAAATTGCAGTATGACTTGCTGGAGACTGATGATTCAGTGACATTTTCCCATGACCTGGTGATGAGTTATTTCTTCACTAGTTTTATTAAGGTTAATAAAATAAGGAGGATGGATCCCACTGAGATTAAGGCTTTGTGAAGGTGAACAAAAGACCACTAGCTTCTGAAATACTGTGAGCATATATATTATTCTTTCCTCAGTAAATTTATGTTTCAATTAATGAAAATACCCCAAAAATATTCTTCTTGAACTTAAGCTATTCTAGGATTCAATTCAGTAATCTGATCTTTAATGAAAATTAAAATTTGAACTCAGGAATTCTGAAATATTAAGAAAATATCTGTTCAGTGATGTCCAAGGGATGACTGATGTGTTGAAGACATGTGGGAATATCTATTTTCAATTGTATACTCTTAGTTGCTGGAAAAATGTTAATCAAAATTAAGTTTAAGTCGTTGCTAAGCATCATGTCAAGGTATACACTTAATATTTTGAAGGGTTATAAGGGAATTTTGGACTTCAAGCTTACTCTAAACCCAAAAGGGGGTAATCTCTGATAACAATTTAAGCTTTAGGAAACCATTGACATGCTATAGACATTTCCTGATACTTTCTTTAGGTTGCCTATAAATTTCTTTGTGACCAGCAGGGTCCAAAGCCACTGTAAGATGTTCTACCTGCTTCACAGACACAATCTTTCAAAAACAAGATTCATCATCTTCTTCTCTAAAAGCATCCATCCTCTGAGTTCCCTAGCCTGGTAAAAGCTCTCCAAGTCAGAAACCTAGACAGTGTCCCTGATTCCACCCTTAATTCCTCCCCCACCTACAATCCACCACCAACTCCTGTCAATTCTAACTCTTAGGTATCTTTTCAGTCTACCCACCTCTCTTAATACCAGTGTGCTTACTCTAGGTTACCATTGTGTGCTCCTGGATTAGGGCCACAACCGCTTAGTGGATCTCCTTGCTCTTAACATTTTATCCCTTTGATTTTCCACACAGTAACCAAAGGGACTTTTATAAAACTCAAATCTGCCATGCTTCTCTTTAAATTCCTTCACCAGTTTCCCATGTTTCTTAGGACAGGGTCTACACTCATTATAAAATTAAAGACGTCCAGTACAGCCTGCTACCTTGCCTATAAATGCAAATTTTGGCCTCCAGATTCTTGTCCATGCAATTCCATCTGCACAGAAATAATCTCCTCCCTTAGCCTAACTTTCACTAGTCCTTCAGTGGAAGGTGTCAGCTGTATTATTTTTCCAGGAACCCATCCATAACTCTTCCTCCATCCCCACATCAAGGTCATGTGTCCTTCCGTTGCGTATCCACAGCACTCTGTGCTTATTGCTCCCAAGACACTCTGTATGGTAATTACCTGTTTATCTGTCTGTCTTTGTCCATTTGATATAATCTCTCCAAAGAGAGAAACCTTATCTCCTCTATATAGCTCTAGGGCATAGACATATCTCATATCTTGCACATAATGGGTGCTTAATCGACAATTGTGGAATGAACTAATGGTGTGAAAATTGAGTTGAAACAATTTGTGGTATATAATCATCTAAATAATCTTTTAAAATCACTGTAAATACATAGCAGAATGGAATAATATAGTTTCTTTGAACAAGGGACTTAAGAATACATGGTGTCCCCCTCTAGAGGTTTACATTCTAAAGTAAAATTTGATTGCTAGCCATTCCAAAAGTTTGTGCTTGATAACAAAGGCATCTATGAAAATGGAGTTAAACATATCTAACCAACAGTTCCATGAAACTTAGAAGGGAGCCAAGGAAAGCAATAAACAGTTATTAGAGCACAATATTATGAGAACAAACTGAGTTCATGTCTGGGGCTCTGTTACTTACCAGACATGTGCTATTTAGTTAATTAATCTCTTTTTAAACAAGGATATGGTGATCTCTACCTCATGCATTATGGGCAGTATTAAATCAATATTATGTATGTAGTATTCACAATGCCTATCTTCTAAATTGGGAACTTATATTTATGTCATAGAACTCTACTTTCTACCTCAAGCACCTAGCCCATAATAGGTATCCATTAAATCTTTGAGTAATATTAAGATGACAAAGTATTAACTTGCACAGAATCCTAAAATTGGTATAAAATGACATGATGAGGAGGGAGTCACTTAATGTCAGATATCCACAGAAAAGTCTCCAAAGAAAGTTATAAACTTTCTTGCCATGCATGTCAATGAGAGTATTTGAAATTCTTATTTTAAAATGTTTTCCATTAATTTTTCAGCAAATTTTTTGATTCAGAAAGTTTGAAAATCATAGGAACTTTCCAATCCATGGACTGCCCTAATAATTCCAGAGTTGAAGGACAAGCATACATCTGAAAGGCTAGCCATATAGTACAGAAACCTTTATAGAATAAATATACTCCTTTCTTAAAATGCATTCATTGAACACTTTTTGTCCTTCCATTTGGTCCCAGGCACTGCATTGATGTTAAGAACGCTAAAGTGAATACTAAACATTCTTGTTTGCAGGAACTAACAGTTACATGGCAGAGACGGACAGATATACTGAGAAACACTACCATGTGATAAGTTCAGTGATAGAGTTATACACAGATGCAGCTGTGTGGCTGTAAGGAACTTGGGAAATACTGCCCTGAGGAAATGTCTCTACAGTGGAGCCCCAGTGTTGTTCAATGTTGTGGAGGGGCATGAGGGAAAGATATTCTGGGAACAAGGGGAGGTGAAAATAGTGTGGCGTGCATGCATGTGCACGTGTGTGTGGGTGTGCGTGTGGGTGTGGGTGTGCATGTGCGTGTGGTTGTGGATGTGCGTGTGCGTGTGGGTATGCGTGTGTGTGTGTGTGTGTGTGTGTGTACTACAAGGTATACAATGCTGGTAGAGTGGCCAGAGATGAGACTGGAGAGAAGACAGGGGCCAAATCCTGGAACCCATCAAACGATATGTGAAACCTTGGACTTTATTCTGAAGGCAATAAGGAACAGTGACATGTTTTATGCAGAGGCGGGATGCCAAGGACATCTGTGCATTTTAGATAGAGCATGTATTCTGTAAACCAAATGTAAAAGACATTAGAAGCTTCCTCCTCTCTGCTCTAATAGGAATTTATACATAACTCTTATCAAAATGCTTTGTAAATCTATTTGCTTCTATTATTTTCCCTAGACCTGTGGTTCTCAAACCTGAGTTATAGATCAGGATCACCTGGAGGTGTTGTTAAAACACAGATTGTTGGGTAAAGTTGGGAGCCTGATTTTCCATTTCTAATGAGTTCCAGACTGATGTTAATGATTCTTACCCTTGGCCGTATTATGAATATCCCAGCTTTGGACTATGATTTTGGCTTACTTATTATTTATCTTTGTTTCCCAAACATGAAGTCCAATGTCTGTTACTGAACAGGTACTCATTAACTATTTTCAAATAAAAGAGTGAAGGAATGAAAAAATTCCAAGTACAGGGTAAATAAATACATTAAGTAGAATAATTTTGTTTCTCTTCTTCTTCAGAAATTACCATAAATGATAGAGGTGCATATATTAGTATAAACTGTGGGAGAAAAAACAAAGAGTGACAATAATAATGGTAAAGAAGAGAGCTAAGTTAGGAACCTGAAGATTTCCATTTGCTTCCAGTGCCTATGTGAATAGAGTAGCTTTGAGCAAACCATTTTACTTTCCACAGTACTATATCCGTGCCTTAGTTGAATGATTAAGTGGCCATTAGCAATACTTCATTGAATAGGCCCTTTGAAAAAATCTCAGAATTTATTCATATAAGACCTACTGAATTTAACTTTCATATAATGAATAGTGCAAATCGAATAAAAGTTCCAAATGTACTACAGCAAGCGTTCTCTTACATCATGTCCATAAATTCTTTTCTACTTGATAAATTATCTTAAAAAGAAACTCTATATTCATTGTAGCACTATGCTGTGCTTCATAGGTGAATGCTTCAGTTACAGACTATACTTCATATGGGTGGATTCTGTTTTGATTCAGAGGGTGAAGGACCCACTCTTGGTGTTTCTTTTTCCAGGATGGGTCATGTTTATGTCAAGCAATCCTTACTTTCTCACTTTATACACAGTGACTAAATTTTCAAGATGGCAGGAATGCTTCACTGCTGCTATATATAGCTGGAATTTTTTACTTGGTTAAGAATGAAATCTGCTTATCCCATAGTCTATTCCAACTAACTAGAATCAATAAGCAGAGATGCAGTGTAATCTCTCAGTTAAAATATTTTTGACAAAAATTCAAATATCCTATTGGTCATTGGTGTGAATTTGCCCACAGTACTAGAGTTCATATAATATCACATTCCCTGAAATTTAATCTGGTTCAGGCTCTACCCACCCAGATAGTAGAAAGTCCAACTTAGTCTGTTTCTAAAAGATACTTCCTCTTCTCTTAAAATTATTAAAGAACAGGAGGATTTATAAAATCTAGAAGAGGGAAGACTTTGGGTATTAAGTCCATAATGGTCATGATTTGAGATTCTTTTCCAATCCACTGAAGAGCAGTTCAAACCCACCTCCTCCTGTAACAGCATCCATTCCTAGGGTGCCAAGCTCAACCACTGACCCTAACATCTATGGAGCTGTCCACAACTTCCCCCCCAACTTGAGGTCCTTGCACTTCAGATATTTCCACAACAGAACTGACCTACCATCTCTGCCAGATCCTTCAAGTCTCAGGAAATACATTCTACCCTCTAGGATTATATTACTCCCTTTTTCACAACTTGAACCACCAACCTCCATCTTGCCCTCTCTCTAATCACTCCAGGTTCATTCTCTGATAGGACTAACTCTGTAACAAAGGCTACCTTGTCACCTAGTTCATAGTTCTCCTTTCTTAAGGTGTAAAGCCTTAAGTCTCAAGACTTTCAATTTCTCATCTACAGTGAACCAACTTCAACTGGGATTAGTGCAATGGTCTCCTAGTAGCTCTCCTTGCTGCCTCTCTCTTTAATCTACTGCTCCTTTTGTATTTGCTCTAGGTAATCTGGAAACATAGAACTGATCATTTTAGAACAGTGGTCAGCAAAACAATGATCAAGTGCCCAGGTCAAACCTGGCCTGCCTCTTTTTAGTTTTTTTTTTTTAAACCATCCTAAGCTAAGACTTTATTTTTACATGTTTCAGTGATCGAAAACATATTTAGTTAACGAATAACATTGTCTGGGATGTAAAAATTATGTGGAATTCAAAATTCAGTGTCCATACACCCAGTTTTCTTGGCACATAGCCATGCTCATTCATTTGTGGGTTGTCTGTGGCTGCTTCCACATGACAATGGCAGAGGTGACCAGTAGACACCAGATGGCATGCAAAACCTGATATATTTACTAACTGGCCCTCTACACGAAAAGTGTGCCGGCTCTTGTCTCTGGGCACTGTTTGAAAACCTTCAGTGAACCACATCACTCAGTAAATAAAGTCCAAAGCCGTGGTCTTCCCCATGAAGTACCATAAACCTGTTTATTACTCAGCCCTCCCTCCTCCTTCCCTCTGCCTTTCACAATCTCGACATCCAGCTTTCCAGTCACACAGTCCTCACCGTTCCCAAAAATGACCTTGATTTTTCATTTCAACTCACTCTTGCAGTGTTTCTTTTTCCCCCCCATTTGCCTGACTTATTTCCATTTATCTTCAAGACTTAGCCTAAATATTGTATTTAATCGAGTTAGAAACGTCCTCCTCTCTGATTTTATTCCCTCCTAATTCTATTAGATGACTCATCACATTGAAATACATACAGGTGGCAAACATTAGCTTTGTCGCCTATGGTCCATTCCCTCGTCTCGTGACATTAAGATCCTGATTTAGGTTTTTCTAGCCTCTACCTCCCTGCCTCCTGTGTAATCCCCACCACCTGGCTAAGCCAGTGGGTGCATTCCATCTGCTTAGCCATAATGACTGCTTCAAAGTACACCCAGGCCAAGCAAATCGGAGCTAGTAATGTTCGATTCCAGGACTTTTGTCCTCCTATGACGTTATTTGGTTTCTGTCAACCTCTCATCTGTAGGACAAAGTAAAGGCAAGCACAAGCCTGAAATCACTGGGGGCAGTGAAACATCTGGTGACATTGTTTGAGCCCCACATGAAGCCATACCTGAAACCAGATGGCCCCTTGAATATCTCGGTGACCTCAATTAAGATCTCAGTAAGATCTCTTTGCTTGAACTAGTTTGGGTCAGGCGTTCCATCACTTGCAGCCAGAGGAGTCCTAACTGACACACTGTCTGCTTTTTCTCTAAGACTCACCTCTGTATCCCTGGCACATGCTTCTCTCCCTGACACATAGGATACACTCACTACATGTTTTTGAAATAAATTATTTTTACTTTCTTATGTTCCTGACCTGCTTGGAAGTAGGATGGAAATGTCCCATCTCCTGAAGTTACGTGCCCTCACTGCCTTCACTTTACCACTTATCTACTTCAGTGGTTTTATCTGGGCTCGAGAGCTGACCGGCTCCTGAGTGCTCTCTTAGCTTGAACTTGAACTACGATTAGTTCAACCTTACTGACATAGGCACAGGCTCTAGATGCTTTCTCTGTCAAACATCATTCTTTCATTTCTGGTCTCAATGTTATATCCATATCAAAGCTGTAAGATGCCTAAAGTAAGAACATGGCCTTTAAAGGTGGGTGGTCCTAGGCTGGAATACTGGACTGTTACATAATATTCATGATACCTTAGATAGTTCTGACTCCTCCTTGTAAAGTGAAGGGAACTGTATCTATCTTAGGTTGTAACAGTGAAGGGAAGATTGGCACAGGCCTAAGCACAGTCACTGTTACATAGTTAGAACTCAATACGTAGTTTTATTATTATTTTAATATTAAAAAAACCCTTGCCTTTTATGTTTTAGATGCAAAGCTTATGGCATGCATTTAAATTTTTATAAAGGGTTAGATTTTTTTTTTGCTTTGAGAAGTGGGTGTTTTTAATTATTAAGAATGATTTTGAAAAGGAAAGTCTGATCCCTTTCAGCTTCATTGTACTCACTCACTCTAGGTCATTTTGACATTGAGGCTGATTAATATGCTTACACATGTGAATTAATATTTCAGGCTCTCGTGTGAAATTGTATGTTTTCAGAGTCAAAATAAGTTTCCAAAAATCTAAGTAATATCATAAATCTAACTCCAAATTGTATAGATCTATGCATTGATGCCTTATGAAAATACCTAGAAAAGTTCATTGTACAATATACTTTTAATCACATTTATTCCTCTTTCTCTCCTCTCATCTCCTAATTTCTTTTTTCTTCCTTTCTACAAAGGATCTGAGGAAGAAGAAAATATTGTTAAATTCTTTAGAAGTATAAAGAATTTCAAGTAGTATTACTTAAACTTAAGTAATGCTCTGTAGGCCAGATTCCAGCAAAAACTGACTCTCAAACATCCTTCCCTGGTAGGAAAGTGACCACTACCACTGATCTGGAACACCTATTCCACTGCTAAATTTATAGAAGGCCAAATCAGCAATTCCACCACACATTTTCCTACCTGCCACCACAGCAGAGACAAAGTTGTGGATTTTCTTCTTAACATACACATCCAGCTGGATGTAAATGATTAGCATATAAATAATTCCAAAGCAAATAAACGCTTTCCATAGAAATTTTATTTGAAAGGAGACCTCTTAAACATTTGCCTTCGAGGGTAATAAATCTTTGAGCTTACCAAATCGCTTAGCCAGCATGCATTAAAGGCATATTTGTTTTGTTTTCATATGTGTTACTCTTGCAATGTCTAGGGCTGGAAATGAAATATGGATTCCTGCCAAGGATTATAGGGAAGGGGATTGTATGGGGGCACAAACATGTAACAACACAAGGAGGTGTTTCAGGTGAGGATGACAGAGACTGGATAAAGGGCAGGAACACATTGTTTACCAGAAGGAGGTATCTAACCCCTTTACAAGGCTTTCTTCTGAACCAGAAACTGGCAAAAAAGAGAAATAGAAAAAAAGAATACATAAAATTTAGGATTTGAGTAATCAATAGTCACCCTTAAGTTCAGAAATGCCGAAGCTGTCCAAAGTCAAAGTTCAATGCTATGTTCCATGAAAATAGCTGTGAAGATGATTTAGGAGATTGAGCAAATTATAGAGTTTGTACCCCTCACTTATTCACACTACTATTTGTATTCCATTCCAAGGCCAAATTATATTCCTTCTCACATCAGCTCATTGATGTCTAGACTTTAAAATAGTGCTGGCTTCAAAGCTCCAAAGTTTAGCTTTTGATTCTCAAAGAGGTAAACTATCACAGACTGCCTTGAGTATCATGCATTCTTAAAATTCCCTCTGGTGTGTTTGATTATCCTTTAGTTCAGTGACTGAATATCCTACCTGAGATGTAAATGAAGTAGATATGATGTCTTTTTTGCAGGAGTAACTATAAATGCTGTTCTCTTACATTCAATTGCTTTGATCTCTAATAATTGCATTAAATATGTCCAGGTTGTAGAGAGTTAATAAAGAATAAAGGATATAGGAAGCTTCAATAGGAAAAATAGACTCTTAAAGGCCCAGAATGTTTCTAGTTCATCTATTTTTACTTTGGGTCAGATTATAGAAATGAGACCTAGAATCACACAAATATTAGAACCTATATAAAGCTCATGAGATCTGACCTTAAATCCTTTCACCTCTTGCAAAAATAAACTCAATTTCATAAAGGGTCAGACTGAGCTTATAAAAAAATCCCTGGGAAGCCAAAGATGAACTAGCTTTGGGAAATTAAAGGCTCTTTAAGACCCCACCACACTTCCCTCAAGGTTTGTTATTGTCATATAAACTTATTTCTTTCCCTTTTCATGACCTTTCCCCTACACCCTTTCTTCCAAGCCACACCGTTGAACCAGCTTGCCAGAGAGGAGGGTTGTGTTAGAGGACAAAAAGCAAATGTTGCTTACAGATAATCTGCTTTCTGGGCTTTAGAAACATATTGGAGGAAGGGAGAAGGGGAGAGTGTGTTTTGTATAGTGTGAGGTGGAGGAAGAGAAAAAAGATGGGTGAGAGAGCAAGAGAGAGAGTGGCAGTGATGCCTGGAGCAAGCAAGGCCTCAGTGGAGGATGGTTGAGAAGCAGACTTACAGGAGCTGGACCTTGGGCTCAGGCCACCTACCAGCGTTGGAGCCACAGAGCTGCCTGCCTGCAAAAAGCCAAGGGGGCCTGGATGGTGATGTCTAGCTCACTGATGTGTCCTTAGTGCCTAGAACAATGCCTGTCCATTAGTAAGTTCTCAATATTTGTTGAATGAATGATTGAAGTCAGTGGAGAACATCATGAACTGAACACTTTCATTTCTGAGGCATTATATGTTTCTTGAATTTTTGTGGGATTCTGAGGAATGACAAGCACCCCTCCCCGCCCCCCCGCCAAATAATATAGTGACTTATATTGACTTCCTACCATGCTGGCAAGATGGAAGTTCAGAGTCAGATTTAATTTGATTTCTCTCACAACTACAGCTTTGGAGTGGAATGCATGCCCATGCAAAGGTGTATCCATGGTTGCTTCCATGTGCTGGCTATTGTAAATAGTGCTGCAATAAACACTGAGGTGCATGTATCTTTTCAAATTATGGTTTTCTCCAGATATATGCCCAGGAGTGGGATTGCAGGATCATAGGGTAGCTCTACTTTTAGTTTTTTAAGGAACTTCCATACTGTTATCCATTGTGGCTGCACCAGTTTACATTCCCACCAAGAGCGTGGGAGGGTTCCCTTTTCTCCACACTCTCTCCAGCATTTATTATTTGTAGACTTTTTGATGATAGCCATTCTGAAATAATGCCATTTGCAGCAACGTGGATGGACCTAGAGATTATCACACTAAGTGAAGTAAGCCAGACAAAGATAAATATCATGATATCACTTATACGTGAAATCTTAAAAAAAAAAAATGATAAAATGAACTTATATACAAAACACAAGTAGATCCATAGACATAGAAAACAAATTTATGGTTACCAAAAGAGAAAGCAGGGGGATAAGTTAGGAGTTGGGGATTAACATGTACACACTACTATATATAAAATAGATAACCAACTAGCACCTACTGTACAGCACCGGGAACTACACTCAATATTTTGTAATAATCTATAAGGGAAAAGAATCTGAAAAAGAATATATATATATATATATATATATATATATATATATATATATACACACACACACACACATATATATAACTGTATCACTTTGCTGTACACCTAAAACTAGCACAACATTGTAAATCAACTATACTTCAATTAAAAAAAAAGAATCATAAAAAAAATGCATCCATGGGACACTAAATTCTACAGGAAGAGTCTTCAGAGCCTCTTGATCACCCTGGGAGGGCAGCTCCAGAATTTTCACTTACGTGATGTTTCTGAGTCTTAAGGTTGGCCATCTAGTTAGAGAAAGAGGTGAGATGAATCATGAAGCTGCATTTGCATAGCATTTCTCATATGATTAAGGAACTACCAACCATGCATAAAAAAAACATAGAAAAGGGTTTGTTGGAAATGGGGAAGGGAGGCTAAAGATCTCTCAAGCCACCCTGGGTGCCATCAATGCTTTGTCCTACTTCATGGAAAGGTGCACACGTGTTCTCAAACACACAATCACGCTTGAACACATACACATGCACGCACATACAATGGAGTATCAAACCTTTATCCTGAATATTTTTTATTCTGCTATATTAATAAAACCCTGCTGAACTGAACTAATTAAGATGAAAACAGTGTAAATTAGTTTAAGCCTACTTTAAAGATGTTTACCAGGCCCCAGCCATGGTGGGGTGGGGCTAAAAATAGTCCCCAAAATGTATACAAATGACCATTTCTCAAGTATTTGAAATGTTTTATTAAACATTAAATTAAATTTATATTTTAAAACTTTCCCCGCCACTTTCACAATATTTTTATTGATAGGTAGCTCAAGTCACCATATTAATGACCACAAATTCTCCACCTGGAATAAGTAAATGAGTTTCCACTGATTTAATATGTTAAAATTAGTGCCCAGAATAGTAAATCAAGGACTGAGAATCAATGGGTCTTGAGCCAAATATGGTTATCTTCAAATTCTACTATATGTCCCATTTCTCAAATATTTATTGGAAAGCATGCTTCTGAATATTTCATTCATGTTATGAAATCCACACATTAAGACACATGGACACTGGTTAATTCAACAACCTCAAAAACACTGAAAGAAGTTATGTTGTGCTCTTTGGTAATCTTTTTTAAAATTATAATTTCCAAATAAAATAGGGTAACACCAGATAGAGACAGCAAAGATCACTGTATCACAATGTTATTACCTCTGCTGATCTGAGGCTCTCTTTCCTATTATGTAATAATTATGGGATGACAATTCATTGACATACAAGTACACAAGCAATAAATAGACACATTATGTATGCTTGGGTTCAAAGACTAGTGGAAACCCAAGCTAGAGTATGAAACTGGTATTTATAAATATCAGTAACAAAAATTCAAAAGGAACATGCAATGATATATGCTTAAAATATATAGCCAAATTTAGACATTCTCTAGTAGGTCATGTATATTTTTATACAGTATTTTGTTTTCATAAAAAGAAATCTGGAAACACATAAAAATAGGAAGAAAAAGAAAAGAAGGATGTTCACAGCCCTACCAATCTAAACACATCCAAAGTTAATATTTTGATTAATTTCCTTTGCCATTATATATATTTTTTATATAAATTTATTTATTTATTTATTTATTTATTTATTTATTTATTTATTTATTTATTTATTTTTGGCTGCTTTGGGTCTTCGTTGCTGCGCGCGGGCTTTCTCTAATTGCAGCGAGCAGGGGTTACTCTTCGTTGAGGTGTGAGGAGTTCTCACTGCTGTGGCTTCTCTTGTTGTGGAGCACGGGCTCTAGGGCACTTGGACTCTAGGGCACACGGGCTCCATAGTTGTGGCTCATGGGCTCTAGAGCACAGGCTCAGTACTTGTGGCACACGGGCTTAGTTGCTCCGCAGCATGTGGGATCTTCCCGGACCAGGGCTTGAACCCATGTCCCCTGCATTGGCAGGTGGATTCTCAACCACTGCGTCACCAGGGAAGCCCCTATATTGTTTTTAATGCATATTTGTACTTTATGTTACATCTTTTAAAATTTTCTATAATATAATAAGCATTTTTCACATTATTTACGCTTTTCATCACATTTTAATGGTTGAATAATATTCTGTTTAGTTGATATATCATAGATTGCACAACTATTGTCTTCAGCACTTCATAAGCCTTTTAGAGTTCTTTGCTATATATGTTTCATGCTAAGATGATATTCTCCCTATCCCTCTCTCTCTCTCTTTCTTTTTCTTACCCCTCTCACCCTCTCTATCTCATTATTGGAATTAACAATAGAATTTTGTGCTCTTTTTGTTGTCTGCATTTTGGTTTCTCACCCGTAAAATGCAAAGGGAAAGATGTGTCCCCTTAGAAGAGAGCTTAACAAACCTCAGTACATAATAAGCATTCACTAAAGATTGTAGGATAAATAATTGAATGACTTAACAAATTATGACAGGAAATTCCTATTGGGCTTTAATTGTTTGAATTAGGAGATTAGAGGAAGAACAGCATATCAATATACTTCCCTTATTTCCATTCTGACTCCATCCCATCCTGAACTCTGTCCCATGGCTGGTCACCATCCATCTCTATACTCACCTCTGCCTTCTCCTATATTCGCTTTGGATTTTAGATATATCAAAGGGGAATCCTCCAGAGCAGCATGCGTGTACTCAGAAATGAAGACGTAAAGTGAATATTGTCCATTCCCTTAAAAAATTAGCTAGATCCTGTCTCTTCTCTTTCCTCCTACCTGAAATCTAAATTCCATTATTTTCTCACTGCAGAGAACGTGCACAGCTTTCCACTGGTTGTCCTGTGCTCCCCAAACTAAGATATCAAAGTTCCCCTGATCCCGGCTACATTTCTTTCAGCTAGAGACATTAGACAGGTGATTTGAGTTACTATTCTAAGTTCATAACAAATGTTTCATCACAGTTGCAGCTTTCCCCCTTCTTAGATTGCTAAATTATAGCTCAAAGTCCCCAGCTTCATATTATGAGTCACGTTTATCATAATAAGCTCCTGTATGTAAAATATGCCATTATATCTACTATTACTTTATCACTTCGAAGAAATTCATGTGTAGGAATTTGGGCCTTCCTTCAAGACGAATTTCTTTATTAGGCTGTGGTTATAAAATGCAATCAATTAGCAGCGCCTGCTGTCATCCAACCATTAAAATGTGATGCCCGAGGCTTTTAACTTTGCTCATTATTATCTTTTGATTCCTTTGTAAATACAGTTTGCCATTTGAACTGCTTTGCTAATTACTGGGAACCATGTTCCATTTCTGCAAGCTGGTGAAATATATCGTTCTTCACTGAAATGGAAGAAGGGTAAATTTGACTCTTCAGCATTAGGATAAAATTGGTGGGAAAGATGACTTGATGGGCTAATTGCAGCACAGAGACTCTACAGACTGACAGATGCTATACCTGTTCCTCCACATAGACCAATGCTTCTAAAGCCTCATCAAGGGATCAGCTCTCACAGATACATAGGGTGGTTTTCATAATGTACATTTAGGATCTCTGACACTGACCCACTGAATCAGAATCTCTCTCATGAACATGAAGTTTGAAGAATTATTGGAAAAGGATTATAAGCTTACAGGCTCTAAATTGGAAAAAAAAAAAAAAAAAGACAAAAATAAAACAAACCAAAAATACTGTGTTAAAGCTCTTCGGTTTTTCTACCCAACTTTCTGATGGAAGATGTTTGAAGATCACAAACTTATTTTTAGACTCAATTTATCATTGACTCATTGACGATTTTACCAGTCTAGAAGGCAAGTGATTATGCCATTCAACTTGTATAACTATTAATGGAATTTATGCACAAACGTACAGATATTAAAAATATCTTCAAATACCAAGAGAAGGAAAATGCAATATATTTCCTTCTGCTACATATTTTCATGCTGTGTGACCTCAGCTGGGATCTCACAGCAGCTCAGAAATATTTTCAGTCATCTGAAGGATTACCTATCACTTCTCCACAGCTGTTTCCGCCGACTGTTCCTCCATCTCTCTGAGCATCTGTTTCTCTCTCCTGTGTGTCTGAGAAAATGGAGGCTGTACCACATGAGTGCTTCCAACTTCCCTCCTCTCCAACCTCAACATTTCTTTATAGCATTGTATTGCCTCTGCGCCTTGTGTGCATGGAAAAGTAGTACCGTCTTTCTTTCTTAAGGTTAATCCTGCCAGAATCCTAAAACTTTAAGTCTTTTTGAGATAATAACATATAGGTTTCAGGAGGAAGAATGATTCCTGCTGCCCATGGGCAGACGGAGGCAAGAGAGAGATGATGGACAGTACTGGGAATAATTGTGGGGTGAGAGGGTTGAGATATCAAAGGAGAGCAGCTGAAGGGACAGGTGTGGATGACAGGGTACCTAGAAACCAGGACGAATCACAGGATCGAGTACGCTAGGATTTGAGAGACCAAGAGAGGCACCAAACCTGAAGCTGTGGAATGAGAACAGAGCTGCAATAGCTGAATTTATAGCCAAGTGGAAAGATATTACAAATCAAGGATGGAAATATGTTTAGCCCGAGCAGCCACAGGGATCAAAGAATATAAGTGTAAATTGTGCTGAAAGCCTTTTTTGTCATTGGTGACCCAGAGGTTTTTGCTTCACCCTTTTAGGTTTTTTAAAGTTCCCGTCCTTACGTGGCTGAAGAGTTTCTTAAGTCCTACAAAATCTTTCTATCTAAACCCTTGACCTCATCGTCTCCTGTCTTCTCCAGGATGCTACACTATGTCTGTAGATTATGAAGAGGATGCTTGGACTACAGGGGATATCTTCTTTTCCGCTTGTTGATACTGCATCCCCTTTGCATAATCCCCAACCCCTGTTGATGTGGTTTGAACAAAATTGACCTTAGCTCCTGGCTCCCAGGATGAGCACGTTAAGTCAAGTCTGGCCAAAGTACCACATCCCTCTGGTCCAGTGACGGTTCAAGGATGGTGCATGACTCAAGTTGTGCCAATCAGAGATGATGAACTTCTGCCTCAGGACTTTTTTGAAGCCAATATAGAGAAAGTAGAGCTGAGATATGGAGAGAAACAAGAGCCACATGAAAATATTTGAGCCCTGGACCTAGTTCTGCCTGAAACCAAGACCTGTTTTTTCTATTATAAGAGCTAATAATTTCCCTCTTTTGCTTAATGAAGATTTAGTTAGGTTTGTTTAACTTGAAATAGAAAGTCATCTAATCAAAATTAAAATGTGGTATAATCCTAGTAAACAACCAAGTATTTTCAGGGGAGGTATAGAGTCACAGACTCTCCAGATAATGTTGTGTTTCTGTGATTATTCAGGATTATATAATGTTCAACCCTCTGTCTTTCAGCCTGATCTCTTTTGGATTAGAAGGTTTCTTCCTTCCTCTGGTTGATATGTAAAATTTGCATATTGTTTGTTTTAATCCTATGCTATTCATGAGAGACAACCCAAACTAAATGCTGTTCAGTGAATATTTTATTAATACCCAAAGTCTCTTTGTGGGATAATTCTTCCTTCATTCTTAGCCCAGTTGTTTTAGGTGGTGCTGACTGTACCCCAAGCACCAGGTGCTTGGGGCACATGACTCAGACCAATCCAATTAGAAATTTCCCTGAGACTTTTGCTGAAGAAAGGATTACCTCATCCTCTGATATTGCCAGTTATAAGTATATGTAAGTCTAAAGCTGTCCATGGATATCTTGGGGGCACTCAATGCATATATGAGATTGAGCCCATCCCAGAGAAAAGCAGAAATTAGAGATGGAGAAAAGGGAGTAGTTTAATGAAGACATCTTTGAACTTGGATTTATCAATGCCTAAAGTCATCATTGCTTAGACCTCCCAGTCACATAAGTGAACAAATTCCCGTTCTTTGCCCTAACCTGGTTTAGGTTGGATTTTTGACACATGGAACCAGAATCTTGACTAACTATACATTGGCATCAAAATGTTGATGCTTATGGGTTAGTGTCAGCTGTCACAAGATTCCAAAAACTCTTGAGAAGAGGTGAGTCTTCTGAAATCTCATGTCTCAGGATTTGCTGAGAAGATATTAGTGACTTGCTGACTTCTCTGAAAATACAGTCGGTTGTCACAGTGATGGAAGGATGCAGATACTAAGAGAGGATTCTAAAATATTTTTATATAAAACCTGAACTGGGGAGGAGACATAGCTAACACAGCCCTGAAAGTCCTCTGAACATCATGGCATTGCTAGAACCTCTTGAGATTCTGAACTACACTGGTCTTGGTTTCTCTGTATTGTGCGAGGATTTGAAAGGGTCAGCGTAATTGTTAATAGATGACAGACAAATCTGATCTTGTGTCTTTGCTAATACTCAGTGCTGGGTGTCAAATTTTGGTACCCCTCAGCCATCTAGACTGCCACATATACTGTCCAGGGATTTTCCCTCTACTTTGTAACCCTGAAAAGACATAATGCATAAGTAATAAGGCTAGCTTTTAGGTTTTTTTCTTTTCAAATATTTTATTTTATTTTATATTTATTTTTGAATTTTATTTTATTTATTTTTTATACAGCAGGTTCTTATTAGTTATCTATTTTATACATATTAGTGTATACATGGTAATCCCAATCTCCCAATTCATCCCACCACCACCACCCCACCCCACTTTCCCCCCTTGGTGTCCATACGTTTGTTCTCTACATCTGTGTCTCTGTTTCTGCCTTGCAAACCGGTTCATCTGTACCATTTTTCTAGATTCCACATATACGCATTAATATACGATATTTGTTTTTCTCTTTCTGACGTACTTCACTCTTATGACTGTCTCTATAGGTCCATCCACGTCTCTACAAATGACCTAATTTCGTTCCTTTTTATGGCTGAGTAATATTCCACTGTATATATGTACCACATCTTCTTTATCCATTCATCTGTCAATGGGCATTTATGTAGCTTCATGACCTGACTATTGTAAACTGTGCTGCAATGAATATTGGGGTGTATGTGTCTTTTTGAATTATGGCATTCTCTGGGTATATGCCCAGTAGTGTGATTGCTGGGTCATAAGGTAATTCTATTTTTAGTTTTTTAAGGAATCTCCATATTGTTCTCCATAGTAGCTGTATCAATTTACATTATCACCAACAGTGCAAGAGGGTTCCCTTTTCTCCACACCCTCTCCAGCATTTGTTGTTTGTAAATTTTCTGATGACACCCATTCTAACTGGTGTGAGGTGATACTTCATTGTAGTTTTAATTTGCATTTCTCTAATAATTAGTGATGTTGAGCAGCTTTTCATGTGCCTCTTGGTCATCTGTATGTCTTCTTTGGAGAGATGTCTATTTAGGTCTTCTGCCCATTTTTGGATTGGGTTGTTTGTTTTTTTAATATTGAGCTTCATGAGCTGTTTATATATTTTGGAGATTAATCCTTTGTTCGTTGAGTTGTTTGCAAATATTTTCTCCCAATATGAGGTTTGTCTTTTTGTCTTGTTTATGGTTTCCTTTGCTGTGCAAAAGATTTTAAGTTTCATTAGGTCCCATTTGTTTATTTTTGTTTTTATTTCCATTACTCTAGGAGGTGGGTCAAAAAAGATCTTGCTGTGATTTATGTCAAAGAGTGTTCTTCCTATATTTTCCTCTAAGAGTTTTATAGTGTCTGGTCTTACATTTAGGTCTTTAATCCATTTGAGTTTATTTTTGTATATGGTGTTAGGGAGTGTTCTAATTTCATTCTTTTCCATGTAGCTGTCCAGTTTTCCCAGCACCACTTATTGAAGAGACTGTCTTTTCTCCATTGTATCCTTGCCTCCTCTGTCATAGATTAGTTGACCATAGGTGTGTGGGTTTATCTCTGGACTTTCTATCCTTTTCCATTGCTCTATATTTCTGTTTTTGTGCCAGTACCATATTGTCTTGATTACTGTAGCTTTGTAGTATAGTCTGAAGTCAGGGAGCCTGATTCCTCCAATTCGGTTTTTCTTCTCAAGATTGCTTTGGCTATTCGGGGTCTCTTGTGTTTCCATACAAATTGTGAAATTTTTTGTTCTAGTTCTGTGAAAAATGCCATAGGTAATTTGATAGGGTTTGCATTGAATCTGTAGATTACTTTGGGTAATATAGTCATTTTCACAATATTGATTCTTCCAATCCAAGAACATGGTATATCTCTCCATCTGTTTGTGTCATTTTTGATTTCTTTCATCAGTGTCTTATAGTTTTGTGAGTATAGGTCTTTTACCTCCTTAGGTAGGTTTATTCCTAGGTATTTGATTCTGTTTGTTGCAATGGAGAATGGGATTGTTTCCTTAATTACTCTTTCTGATCTTTTGTTGTTAGTGGATAGGAATGCACGAGATTTCTGTGCATAAATTTTGTATCCTGCAACTTTACCAAATTCATTGATTAGCTCTAGTAGTTTTCTGGTGACATCTTTAGGATTCTGTATGTATAGTATCATGTCATCTGCAAACAGAGACAGTTTTACTTCTTCTTTTCCAATTTGTATTCCTTTTATTTCTATTTCTTCTTTGACTGCCATGGCTAGTACTTCCAAAACTATGTTGAATAACAGTGGCAAGAGTAGACATCTTTGTCTTGCTCCTGATCTTAGAGGAAAGGCTTTCAGTTTTTCACCATTGAGAATGATATTTGCTGTGAGTTTGTCATATATGGCCTTTATTATGTTGAGGTAGGTCCCCTCTATGCCCACTTTCTGGTGAGTTTTTTGTCATAAATGGGTGTTGAATTTTGTCAAAAGCTTTTCTGCATCTATGAGATGATCATATGGTTTTTATTCTTCAATTTTTTAATATGGTGTATCACACTGATTGATTTGCATATATTGAAGAATCCTTGCATCCCTGGGATAAATCCCACTTGATCGTGGTATATGATCCTTTTAATGTGCTGTTGGATTCTGTTTGCTAGTATTTTGTTGAGGATTTTTCCATCTATATTCATCAGTGATATTGGTCTTAAGTTTCTTTTTTTGTAGTATCTGTCTGGTTTTGGTATCAGGGTGATGGTGGCCTCCTAGAATGAGTTTGGAAGTATTCCTTCCTCTGCTATATTTTGGAAGAGTCTGAGAGGGATGGGTGTTAGCTCTTCTCTAAATGTTTGATAGAATTCACCTGTGAAACCATCTAGTCCTGGCCTTTTGTTTGTTGGAAGATTTTTAATCACAGTTTCAATTTCATTACTTGTGATTGGTCTGTTTATATTTTCTATTTCTTCCTGGTTCAGTCTTGGAAGGTTATATCTTTCTAAGAAATTGTCCATTTCTTCCAGGTTGTCCATTTTATTGGCATAGAGTTGCTTGTACTAATCTCTTATGATGCTTTGTATTTCTGAGGTGTCTGTTGTAACTGCTCCTTTTTCATTTCTAATTTTATTGAATTGAGTACTCTCCATTGTTTTCTTGATGATTCTGACTAAAGGTTTATCAAGTTTGTTTAGCTTCCCAAAGAACCAACTTTTAGTTTTATTGATCTTTGTTATTGTTTTCTTTGTTTCTATTTCATTTATTTCTGCTCTGATCTTCATGATTTCTTTCTTTCTACTAACTTTGGGTTTTGTTTGTTCTTCTTTCTCTAGTTCTCTTAGGTGTAAGATTAGATTGTTTATTTGAGATTTTTCTTGTTTCTTGAGGTAGGATTGTATTGCTATAAACTTCCCTCTTGGAACTGCTTTTGCTGCATCCCATAGGTTTTGGATCATCGTGTTTTCATTGTCATTTGTCTCTAAATATTTTTTGATTTCCTTTTTGATTTCTTCAGTGATCGCTTGGTTATTTAGTAACATATTGTTTAGCCTCCATGTATTTGTGTTTTTTACGGTTTTTTCCCTGTAAATAATTTCTAATCTCATAGCATTGTTGTCAGAAAAGATGCTTGATACGATTTCAGTTCTCTTAAATTTACCAAGGCTTGATTTGTGACCCAAGGTGTGACCTATCCTGGAGGACATTCCATGAGCACTTGAGAAGAAAGTGTAATCTGCTGTTTTCGGATGGAATGTCCTATAAATATCAATTGTATCTGTCTGATCTATTGTGTCATTTAAAGTTTGTGTTTCCTTATTAATTTTCTGTCTGGGTGATCTGTCCATTGGTGTAAGTGAGGTGTTAAAGTCTCCCAGTATTATTGTGTTACTGTCGATTTCCCCTTTTATGGCTGTTAACATTCACCTTATGTATTGAGGTGCTCCTATGTTAGTTGCATATATATTTATAATTGTTGTATCTTCTTCTTGGATTGATCCCTTGATCATTATGTAGTGTCCTTCCTTGTCTCTTATAACATTCTTTATTCTAAAGTCTATTTTATCTGATATGAGTATTTCTACTCCAGCTTTCTTTTGATTTCCATTTGCATGGAATATCTTTTTCCATCCCCTCACTTTCAGTCTGTATGTGTCCCTAGGTCTGAAGTGGGTCTCTTGTAGACAGCATATATATGAGTCTTGTTTTTGTATCCATTCACCGAGCCTGTGTCTTTTGGTTGGAGCATTTAATCCATTCACATTTAAGGTAATTATCAATATGTATGTTCCTATGACCATTTTCTTAATTGTTTTGGGTTTGTTTTTGTAGGTCCTTTTCTTCTCTTGTGTTTCCCACTTAGAGAATTTCCTTTAGCATTTGTTGTAGAGCTGGTTTGGTGGTGCTGAATTCTCTTAGCTTTTGCTTGTCTGTAAAGCTTTTGATTTCTCCATCAAATCTGAATGAGATCCTTGCCAGGTAGAGTAATCTTGGTTGTAGGTTCTTCCCTTTCATCACTTTAAATATATCGTGCCACTCCCTTCTGGCTTGTAGAGTTGAGAAATCAGCTGTTAACCTTATGGGAATTCCCCTGTGTGTTATTTGTCGTTTTCCCCTTGTTGCTTTTAATAATTTTTCTTTGTCTTTAATATTTGTCAATTTGATTATTATGTGTCTCGGCATGTTTCTCCTTGTGTTTATCCTGCCTGGGACTCTCTGCATTCCTGGACTTGGGTGGCTATTTCCTTTCCCATGTTAGGGAAATTTTCGACTATAATCTCTTCAAATATTTTCTCACGTCCTTTCTCTCTTCTCCTTCTGGGACCCCTATAATGCAAATGTTGGTGTGTTTAATGTTGTCCCAGAGGTCTCTTAGGCTGTCTTCATTTCTTTTCATTCTTTTTTCTTTAGTCTGTTCCACAACAATGAATTCCACCATTCTGTCTTCCAGGTCACTTATCCGTTCTTCTGCCTCAGTTATTCTGCTATTGATTCCTTCTAGTGTATTTTTCATTTCAGTTATTGTACTATTCATCTCTGTTTGTTTGTTCTTTAATTATTCTAGGTCTTTGTTCTTTAATTATTCTAGGTCTTTGTTCTTTAATTCTTCTAGGTCTTTGTTAAATATTTCTTGCATCTTTTCGACCTTTGCCTCCATTCTTTTTCCGAGGTCCTGGATCATCTTCACTACCATTATTCTGAATTCTTTTTCTGGAAGGTTGCCTATCTCCACTTCCTTTTGTTGTTTCTCTGAGGTTTTATCTTGTTCCTTCATCTGGTACATAGTCCTCTGCCTTTTCATTTTGTCTGTCTTTCTGTGAATGTGGTTTTCATTCCATAGGCTTCAGAATTGTAGTTCTTCTTGCTTCTGCTGTCTGCCCTCTGGTGGATGAGGCTATCTAAGAGGCTTGTGCAAGCTTCCTGATGGGAGGGACTGATGGTGGGTAGAGCTGGATGTTGCTCTGGTGGGCAGAGCTCAGTAAAACTTTAATCCAGTTGTCTGCTGATGGGTGGGGCTGGGTTCCCTCCCCCCCGTTGGTAGTTTGACCTGAGGCAACACAGCACTGGAGCCTACCCGACTCTTTGGTGAGGCTAATGGTGGACTTTGGGAGGGCTCATGCTAAGGAATACTTCCCAGAACTTCTGCTGCTAGTGCCCCTGTGCCCATGGTGAGCCACAGTTGCCCCCTGCCTCTGCAGGAGACCCTCCAACACTAGCAGGTAGGTCTGGTTCAGTCTTCTATGGGGTCACTGCTCCTACCCCTGGGTCCTGATGTGCACACTACTTTTTGTGTGCCCTTCAAGAATGGAGTCTCTGTTTCCCCCATTCCTGTCTAAGTCCTGCAGTCAAATCCCGCTAGTATTCAAAGTGTGATTCTCTAGGAATTCCTCTTCCCATTGCCAGACCCGCAGGTTGGGAAGCCTGACGTGGGGCTGAGAACCTTCACTCCAGTGGATGAACTTCTGTGGTATAATTGTTCTCCAGTTTGTGAGTCACCCACCCAGCAGTTATGGAATTTGATATTATTGTGATTGCACCCCTCCTACCATCTCATTGTGGCTTCTCCTTTGTCTTTGAATGTGGGGTATCTTTTTTGGTGAGTTCCAGTGTCTTCCTGTCAATGATTGTTCAGCAGTTAGTTGTGATTCCAGTGGTCTCGCAAGAGGGAGTGAGCGCATGTCCTTCTACTCCACCATCTTGAACCAATCTTATCTCTTTTCCAAGATTTTTAATTTCACATAAGTATCCACAGAGCTCTTATTGAAAGACCAAAAGATAGATTCAAATTTATCCTCAATTTTCTAAAATTTCCAAACAATGACACCCTGAACTAAATATGAAATATCATTTGTGAAAATTCTGAGTTTCTATAGAGTTTAGATGTTGCTGAATTTCTTAGAGCAAACTTACAGCTCAAATTTTTCATATAAGATCACATCTGAAATGGTTTAGTTATTTGTTAATCACCTATTCAAATGGTAGTTTTTATAATGAAAACTATCATGATAAATTCTGAAATGTCATACACTTGGTGGGATAAATTTTATAGAATTAAGATTTGGGGGTACGTTTTCATCATTTCCCTTTTTAATGGTTTTTTTTATAAAACGTACGTTATCTTTTATAAAATAGCAATTATATTAGGAATTAAGAGATGAGTTCTTGCCCTGGTTCTACTCTCAGGTAATCCTAGATGAGAGACTTTACCTCTATGAGCTAGTGTTTTCAGATGTAAAATGCAGGAATTGGACAAGATGAGCTCTCGGGTCTTTTCCAACTTTGAGTCTATACTTTTATGTAACATAAGCAATTCTTACAAATAGGAATTAGCAGCTATTAATAAAAAAATTTTCCCTATGCCATAAAGACAGAGATTCGGTTCTAAAACTACTTGGCAAATGTGTTATTAAAGCAATTGTTTAACTAGAGGGAAGATGTGAGAGCAAATGTAAATGTGCTTTGTTGGATGTTACATAAGCTACTTCTGGGAGATGTTTTTATTCTTGGACTTGATGACACCACTAGAGGAGTTGGTTCCTTGGCCATGTTTCTGTAAATGGAAGACTGGAATAGACTCCTGCTGTGGTGGGCATGGAGATGTTCTGCCCAGATTCCCCTCAAGAAAAGACTCACTGCCCAGCTGAGGGGAATGAGGTCAGCCAACAGCCTGAGGCCACCAGCTCCTTCAAGGACAACCACAGCTACATGGAGACACCGTGCCTGTGTCATGCTCCTTATGGGGACAGAGTGACTTCCCTGACCAAGTGGGCTTCTGAGGGCTCCAGGCAGGACCCTCCCCAGGCACCACTTGCCCCAGGGCTCCCTGCTGGGTTGGCCAAGGCTTTTCCTGTGCCTCCATCACAGCTTTTGCCTTTTCCCTCTGCCCATTGCTGCTTCCTCCCCTTTCCCTTCATGAGTGCTGATCCCTTAGAAATATGTTGCTCCCCAAATTCCATCTTAGCATCTGCTTCCAGGGAACCCAGCTTTGAACACCTGTAATTAATTTTGAAATGATAAATTGGTATATTGATCTTTTGTCACACATGAGAGATGATGGGATTAATGCCCAATTCAATTCAATTAACGCCCAATTCAATTATTAACAATGGTTGTTTCTAGGTAGTGGGATTTTTAAAAACTTTTTTTGTACTTGTACTTTGTACTTGTCTGTATTGCTTCAATTTCTCAAAAATTATGAACAAACACAATTTTTACCAAAAAAAAGTCATTATAAAACAAGAATAATAAACAAATATGGTATTGATTCCACAGTGGGATAGGAGAGGTAAGGGATGAATACATAAAAAGAGAATCAGCAGCAGATTTTAAATCAGAATTAAATCATATTTATTTCTGACTTTTACTATAACTAGAAACTTTTTAAGATTGCTGTAGAGTATTCCCAATATTTGTATCTCATGTTAGTTTTCTTATGGAAATTAATACTAAAGGTGCTTTGAGAAAATTGCATACACTGAAACATTTTACCAAGATATAAGATAATCATACATACAGTGTTGCTATGGATGTAAAAATTTTTAAGTTTGACAAAGTACACCTTTCTTCTATTTATAAATCAAATTTTGTCCATGCTTTGAGAGGGCTTATGTCAATAACTAGACATATTCTACCCAGTGTGCTTGGGCATGTCTAATATTTTGAACAGGCAATAACTTTTGAAATTCTACTTATCTCCACATATTATGGAAAGAAGTTGAACAGAAATAGCCATAGGGATTATATAACGTAAAAGTCTTCCTCAGGCAAACCTCAGATGTTTAAAGTTTTCATTAGGATCATATGTGGTAACTGATGGCCAGTTGGTCCTCTCAGCCACGATCATGGTTCCTATAACATTCTGTATTTCCAGAATCTTAGCCAATTGCTATGGTCTCGATCCAACCAGGAGCCATTCTCAGCATGACTTTTGAGTGTTTTCTTCACTGCTAAACCAAACATTGACACTGGCAAATGAAATCCTTTGGTCTTAGGTGAGAGTAAGAAGTAAAAATATCTCCTCAGCTCTATCTCTAGAGTGTTACTGTTATCCACTAATTAATAGAAAAAACAAAAAAACAAAAAAACTTTGTTTTCCAAGGGCTACAATGTAGAATTCTGACAATAGTTTGGTAAGCAACCATCATACAAACTTTTCTTTCTCCCTTCCTTCACCAACACAATTACCAATGTAACCTTTCTCTCTCCTCCCAACACACCCCTCCCCAGAATGTAAAGGACACTATAAAGATCAAATTCCCTTAATATGAAAACTTCTTATAAAGACACACACACACACACACACACACACACACACACACACACACACACACACACATTTGTTTGAAATAACATTTGATGAATGGACATTCCCACTACAAAGAATGCAAACTTTCTTCATATTCATTTGTATGAGGTTTTTAGCTGCTTGTTAAAAATAGACCAAGTGGGCTTCCCTGGTGGCGCAGTGGTTGAGAATCTGCCTGCCAATGCAGGGGACACGGGTTTGAGCCCTGGTCTGGGAAGATCCCACATGCTGCGGAGCAACTAGGCCCGTGAGCCACAATTACTGAGCCTGCGCGTCTGGAGCTTGTGCTCCGTAACAAGAGAGGCCGCGATAGTGAGAGGCCCGCGCACCGTGATGAAGAGTGGCCCCCGCTTGCCGCAATTAGAGAAAGCCCTCGCACAGAAACGAAGACCCAACACAGCCATAAATAAATAAATTAAAAAAAAAAAAATAGACCAAGTGAGAAACAAAATCTCACTAACTGAAATGGGTGGGCTCAGAGCAAGTGTCCATGGTCAGAAACAGTTTTTCCAAAGGCAGGATTTGTTAATGTCTCACTGTAGCCACATTTACCAGGCTGCAGCATGTATGGAACAGCTTCCCACCTTTACAAAAGTCAAAGTAAAGATGTGCCCAGTGGGGAATAATAGCAATAGTTCCAAGAAGTGGCATTCCAGAGCTCTAAAGTGTATTTGAGAATTCAATTAAAAGTCCCTACCTACAGGTGGGATTCTTCCAGGTGCTGCCCTTAGGGTCCTTGCTCTTTCACGAGCCAGGAAAATGACCAACCATCTACAGGGCTTTGTTTCCCGGGTGTGTTGTAAGACAGTGGAATAATGAATAGCAAACCTAACTGGTGCCAGAGCTCTGTCACACAAGCCTGGCATCTGGGAGTCTGGTGTTTTCACTTGGAGCAGCTGTGTAAGTTTGGAAAGACATTCCAGTTTAACGATCCATTAACCCCTGCTTAGGGCCACATTTTAGTATGAACATTTTTTAAGGGATAAATAAGTGTTGAATCCTGTTGAACCCAAGCCCAGATTGTGCTAAAAAAGAGTTGCACTAAATAATCTTCGAGATTTCACAGACTCACGTGTTTCGAAGCTCACATTTTGAGAGGTGTTGGCAGTTATCTTGATAATGTAGTTAGAGTGGTTTGCAATTTGTGCTTTGTTCTTCTGACATGTTTGGGGAAGACATTTAAATAATGCCCTTCACTTAGGATGTGCCTGATCCTTATATGAATGAGGAAATAGTTTTACAGTTCCCATGAACTATGATACGGAAGACTGTGCCTTATTAATTCATTCAACAAATATTTGCTGAGCACTTACTATCCCGAGCACATAATTATGCACCTTGGATTGGGCAATAAGGAAAACAAAGTCCCTTATTATTCCTATAGTTGCACATACACTAGAAGTGTCACTTCTACACTAGTTACAAGTCATGGGTATATGAAAAATAGCGACTGGGAATCCTAAAATATTACTTAAGTCCTTCAATACTTTGGACCCATTATAAAGAATAAATTTATCTTTTTTTTTTTTAACTCTTAAATTTTTGCACCTGTTCCTCCTTACTTCTGGAATATTGTCATCCCCATCTTTAATTTTCAAAATCTACTGGTACATCAAAGCCCTATTCAAAACTCCCTGCTCTGTGCCCACCATCCAGATTCCTGAAGGTAAAATGTATTCTTCTTCCTCTGAGCCCTTAGAGCAACTTGTCTGAACATATCCTAGGCATGATGTATTTATTATATATGACCTATTATCCCTCTCTCCTTCTTATCCTCCCAAACATCCAACAAACTCCACATACACATGATCACTGAGACTCAGTTGGGATAGTCCCATTGTTTTTGGTAGATATATCATAACCTTTACACATCAGTCTAGATTCTAGACTACCTAATTATTCTACATAATTTTAGATTGACATTTTGTGCCATGGTTAGAACAAGATTGGGGTTAGAACAAGATTTTGTATTCTTTACCATTATCAGTCAGGATGAGTCAGGAAAGCAGAGCCCATATCAGATAGCTTGAGAGTGGGTGTTGGAAGAGCTGAAAGGTCTACAGACGATAGTGAGGCAAACCTGAAAACAGCAATAGCAAGAAGCTCAGGGAAGGAGGTAGGGTTAACCAAGCCTAAGAGTCGATGTCTCCTCATGAAAACCAGACCTTGACAGAGGCTGTCCAACGTGAGCTTGTACCACAGAGGGAGCAGCTGTCTGGTGGGAGCTGGAAATATGGAGAAAGGGCAGTTATTGCTGGAGAAGCTACCTGAAGTAGAGAGGAGAGGGAAAAAATATCCTGGCTTCTTTGTCCCATATGCCGGTCTCTAGCCAATGCCTCCCACTGGTAGAAAGCAGCCAGAAGCAGCTGGCAAGGGAGTCTGAGAAATAAAGTTGGCAGGGTTCAGTTACCTGCAATACAGAGCAAAGCAAAGAAAGGGTGGATAATGGATTTGGAGACAGTCAAATCATTAGCACAGCCTGCTGAATCAAATATTTACTGCATATGCTTTCTTCAAATGATAGCTAATTTAGTTTATGAATATTGTGTCTTCAATTAGAAGCCAATTTGATTATAAGATCTTTGAACACGGACCTCTTCTGAGCTATTTGTGAGCTAGACTAGTCTCAGAAAATCATACAGTCTAGTGTGGGTTATTTCTACTGTTCCTCCATCTTCTTTTTCAAGGTTTTCTATAATTTGGTTTGCTCTTGTCTTGGGTTACTTGCTGTGGTAGTACATATAAGTCTTACTTTGGGCAGATTTGAGTTTTCTTTCTCCTTTCCCTGTCAAACTCCATCTGAGAACACTTGATAGTCTACCACATAGAAAAATATAAATAGCTAAGTGTTGGTAGTAAGTCTCCTAGATCGCTCTCAATTATTCTCATATACTGGAATTCACACTCTTGTGTAGTAGCATCTGCTTTGAATCAGAGTTCAAAGTGGAAGTGATCGTGTGTCACTTCGAAGGTTAGATCACAAATAGTGATGCAGCTTCACCGTGGTCTCTTGGATTGCTTGCTATGTGGACGCCAACTGTCATACTGTCAGGACACTCATGCAGCCCAATGGCCCATATGGAGAGGGACTGAGGCCAACTTGCCAGCCCTGGAATGAATCACCTTGAGTAAGTTCTCCAGACCCAGTCATGCCTTCGGATGACTGAATAAGCTCCAACAGAAATTTGATTGCAGCCATGAGAAATCTTAAGTGAGAAGTGCCTGGCTGAGCCCTTTCCAAATTCCTAATCCTGAGATTTTATAAGTATAGGAAAGTTTTGGGATAATTTGTTATGCAGCATTAGATAACTGGTGACTTTTGTTACTATTTTCATGATAGTTCTTCAAGGTTTATAAAGTTGATGCCTTAATAATGCTGATATTCCCCCATCTCACCATACTTTGCAAGTTGCACACTAAATTTCTTCCAAACAAATTACATTCATTCTTATATTAAACTTGGGAGTTAGGTGTGGTAATTTTTTAAATTAACGTTGTCTTACATGTGAGGAAAATGATACTCAGAGTTTACAAAACTTGCCCAAGTTTCCTCAGCTGCTGAGCAGCAGATCCTGAAACCAAACCTGTCTTCCAATCCTTCCACTGTACATTACTGGGGATTTTCAGCACTTAAGCAAGGCAAATATGGAGACTTGGGGTTGGGACTTTCTGATGATCCTCAAAATTTAGAATGTGTGTACCTGGCTGGTCCACATTTGCAAGTAAAGAATCAAAAGTGACAACACAATGTGCAGCTGTGGAGCTGACCTATAGTGGCCAGCTAGGCAGGAGTGAGCTCTAGCTGTTACTTCACACAACTGCTCTTCTTCGTTTCCCTGTCTACTAATACTTTCCAGACCCTCACATCTAGGCATCTTGAAAATCTAGTTGCAGCTTTTCTTTTCCAAGGATTTGGTTAAGATTATAGACATATGTGCTTGGAATGTCCAGACTCTGTGCATGTTACAATGTGTTTCTCATTTGTGATTTTACTGAAGATTTCTAATATCTAGAACAGTCCCATAGGCTCCAAGACACTTAACACCAAGGCCTGTTTGATAATGAAGACATTTTTTTTTCTCTGACAGCCCACAGTAAATGCACACACCAAGATTTTCTGCCTGTTATTCATTTCATAAATATGAAAATTTGCAATCCCTGCAATACATTTAGTTTCATGTCCTTTGTCACTTTCCAACCTTAAATAACTAATTTCCTGATTTGTTCCAAGTTGGGCACTTTGGTCAGAAGTGGATTTGACACTAGGTTGTGAAGTCCAGTGTGGATGACACAATTACACTCCACTGCCTCTTCTCCCAATATCCTGAATGCCTTTACTTACAGGAAGTCAGATTCAAATAAATATCAAGGGTAGCATTCAAGGGGAAAAGTCACAAAATGATGGCTTGAAAGGATTTTTTAAGAGCAAGGCTTGGCTCAACCCCTTTACTTGGGAATATCAGTCTTCTTTGTCTAGAATAGTGAATAACCACCTTGCCTGCATCTTAGAATCACCTGGGAAAGACAGTACCAAGCAATGATCCGGGTCCTACTTCAAAGCAATTAAATTAATTCAGAATCTTTGGGATGGAGCTCAGGCATCAGTATTTTTAGCCAGTTCTCTAGGTATTTCCAATATACAGCCAGGGTAGGGAGCACTAGCCATAAGTATGGTTCGGGGGTTGACTGAAGACAAGAGAGCCTTCCTACTTTCCCCCCACCAGCTTGCTTTCTGGTGACGATCTGCCTCAGGCAGCAGGCACCAGAGTTGGAAATGACCAGGTCTGTCTCGTAGGCATGCTTTATAGTAGGGCCAGTACTGAGCAACACACCAGAGGTTTATGTTTTCTACCTTGCCCCAACAAAGCTTGATCTTGTTGACCTGAAATAGATTGCCAGCTATTTCTCCAGCAAAGATGGGTTCATTCAGGATCAACAAAAAATTGCAATTTGGGGCCTGCAACCATGTAAGTACCCCCCCACCCCACCCCCTTATGGCAAGAAAAGGAGAAAGCTCTTATAAAGGGGAAAAGGAAGCTGGGAGGACTGTAGCAAAAAGTCCATGGCTTTTCATTGGTTGAGACCTTGCCAGGGAAGAAGTCTTTCTTCTTCCTGTTGGACTCTGCTATCATCACAGGGTGTAAGAGCTCCCCCTTTAGTCTCCTGATTGTATTTAATTGAAGTTTCTGTTTAGTAATTTTTTACAGTCTTAAATTTCAGGACACTGTACAAATTTTACTGCTCTCTTTGCCTTCATTTCCCCCCAGTCGTGTGGATAAAGTTACTGAGAGAACACAGTATATCTTAGTTAACAGGTTGAGGGCAGTGACGATAATCGCTGTAGCCTGTGTTCGTTGTGGCCACATTTTAGAAGTAATTGTGTTTAATGCTGCCCATGGTTTAATAATAGGCAGCCTATCATTATAAGCGAAGTTCATTGTTGCTTTAAAATGACTCCCATGTGCAGGCTCTTGCTGCGGCCTACTTATTTAATCCTGGCAGACACTTACATGCCTGTATGGATCACTTATAGAAACCCCACATTGTTTCCTCTCCTGTGAGAAAGGCTTTAGAGCCCTTTTCCTAAACGTCGCATATGTTATCAGTGAGTTCACAGATAGGTCATCATCCCCTTTGACTTTAAAAGCTCTAAATGTAGTGATCTGTTTTTCATAATTCTTTGTGTTCGAGTGACTATACAGTAATCCGCCCATAACGGATGTTTAACAGGTGCATAAAATAAAAGCGTGCAAATGTCTTCTGCCTAATTTCCCCTTGTAGATGGGCAGTTTTTCTCCATTAGAAAAAGGCAAGTCTGGTTATAGAATGGCAAGACTATGTAACAGATCCTTTTCTGCATTGTGTCATTTTCCAGAATTTAGGAGAAAGAAAGAGTATAAATCTTCGAACATGAAAATTATATAAGCTTCAGCTTCTAAATCAGCCAAAGCATGAGAATGACAGAACCTTAAATGTAGCTGCCTTGGGAGTGCTGTATTTAAACGGTGGACAGAGATAGTTAACCTTGGCTTATATGCCAGATTCCTTGGGCTAATTTAACATCTTTCAGTGCCTATACTCATTTTGTTTTCCAACTCATGTACACTGGAGACATTAAAATTAGAAATCTAAATTGTAAATATGTTTAAATATGTCTGTTTCCTCTAAAAAATTTACTTTAAAATGTTTAACATTCAAATCCACACACATGTTTTGGGATGTTCAGGATCATAAACAGAAGTACTAATAGAGATCAAGTGGTGATTTATTATCTTATTCAGAGACTTTAATATATTAAACTGAACATCTCAGCAAGTAAATATCAATTGCTTTATTTGCCATGCCCACTGCAATCTTACTCTATCTGTGTAACAAACATCATAGAAAATTGATTTTTCTCTTTTTTATGAAAAAAAGATCAATAAAGATTAAGTATAGGCTAAATAGATTGAATAACGGGATTTGACTCAGGACAAACATTAGCTACGGAGAAAAGGAATGTTATATAGAGAGTTGTGTAATATAATAATGGTATCCCCAAATCCCCCCATAGCATGGTATTAATGATATTATTCTTGCTTAAATTCCCAACTAGAAGAAAAAAACAGATGAAAAACAACTATATGGTTATGCATTATGGTTAATGGGTTTTTTTTCTGTGTGCCTATTTTATGGAAAGTTCTCTATTTTTCTGATAATAATCCTTTTAAACCAAATTCCTACAGAGAAATATATATATATATATATTTCTTTGCATATCAAAAAACTGGTGGAAAGAGGACAAGGTTTTAGAACTCTTACAGTTCTAAGAAAAAGTTTTATAATATAATCAATGGCTTTTCTTGTGCTTGGTTAAAAATAACACGGGGTAGTTTGTGTTTTAAAGAGGTATCACACACACCCCATTTTAAAATTTTGTTTCACTGAGTTACACATATTTATTGAGCACCTGCGGGACCAGGGATTGGAGACAGTGAAAATGCAATATGGTCCTTCCTCCCGTAAATATATGTTCTATAGAGACAAACAATAGCAAGCAATCAAATTTATAAATGAGATAGTATCACATGGTGGTAGGAGTTATGACAAATAAAAGCATAGCATGATGGGCAGGAGATACTATTTTAGATAAGGTGGAGAGGAAAGTCCTTTTCAAGAAGGAGATATTTGGGCTGAAACTAGAATGTTGAAAAGGAGCTGCCCAGGCAAAATTGCAAACAAGTTTGTTTTCAAACAGGGGAACAGCAAATGTAAGGGCCAGCAGGGAGCTGCCTGGCTCACGGCACAAATCATTGTTTATGATGTCTGTTTGAATTCCATTCAGAATTAGAAGAGAAATGCTGCTGTAATCATCAAAGCACGACTTACCTATGAGGTCAGTCAGTACATGTCCTGAGAACAGTGATGATTTGCATTTAATTGGCCACTTTAATTTTCATATCCTTTAATTCAGCAGACAATTTGCAATTTTCTGTCCAGCAAAATCTCCCTAACAAATGTAGTGTACAGATGAGAGGAAGCTTCTGATTTATCATTCAAGTCATTCAGGGCCCAAATCACAATCTTTTTTTTTCCCTCCCCAATAAAATAATATAACCAGTTCACTGCACTGGCTGAGGGCTTTTCAGGGCTCCATCCATCTTACAATTGCCCATTTCAACAAGATTTGGCTGTCCCCCATCTGTAATATGCATTTTGTCAGGAAAACAATGCCAATTCCACGTCAGACAACACAACCGTGACAGTCATGGAAGGGGACCATACCCCCAACAACTGCTAATAGGTCCTTTGTGCTGCTGTTAGAATTTTTCTTAAAAAAGATCATTTTCTAACATTAAAGCCAGAAACCGTAACTCATTAACAAGAATGAGAGACTCATTTGTTTTTAGTTAAAAATGAGATGAGAATGTGTTTCAAAGGAATGAAAGTCTAAAGTAAAAGGGGGAAAATGCAAATAACAAAGAAAACCTGTCTTCAGAAATTGTAGGCAAGCTGTCTCAGCAGGAAAAGGGAAGATACGAGAGAATAAAGAATTAAACGTTTTAATGCAGTTTCTGCCATTAAGTCATTACTGTTTGTACTAATTCAACGGTATTATGAATGCAGAGAACTATAGCATATTTTCTTCATCATAGGTGTGTTGTGACACATAAATAATGAAAAGTAACATGTTATTTAGCCACTTCCTAAAACATGGGCGCATCTGCATTTACACCTCAATAATTCCAAATGCTTCAAAAGTAATTAAGGGATATCTATAAAGACATAGATTTATTATTATACTTTCAAGGGTGCATTCTCACTTAATGCAATGAATAACGAAGTTCTTCCATGCAGAGGTTATACAAGGGTCCGAAATTTAGGAGTATTTGTAATTAAGAGCATTGATTATGTGAAAAGTCTCAGAGTATTTATAAAAATTTAATCTTCTGAAATGCCTATATATTTCCTTTATAAGCTTTAAACAAATTTGGTTTTGCATTTAGATACATGTAGCACCATACAAAAATAAACTCCTATGCCCATATTTCATAATTTTGAATCTCACCAATGTGAGAATGTCAATCACCACCCACGTATCGAGTGGCTGTATTTCCAGAACTAAAATTAGGACAAATAACAGAGTCATAAATATTGGAATTTTGAAGACCTTAAAAACAATTTTTAAGGAGAATAGGCCTAGCTATTAATCAAGACTATTCATCAACCCCCAGGACACATAATAGACACAAAGCAATATGGGGTGCTGACCCTCCATGCAGTCGAAAATTCAAGTATAATTTACAGTCGGCCCTTTGTATCGGAAGTTCCTCTGTATCTGAGGATTAAACCAACCATGAATTGTGTAGCACTGAGGTATTTATTATTGAAAAATATCTGCGTATGAGTGGGCCTGCACATTTCAAACCCCTGTTGTTCAAGGGTCAACTGTACTTTAGTTTTTAGGGATTTGACCTACACTTCCAAATTTTCAGCCGGATTGACATACGCTTTCATAAATTCATATTTTTCTATATCCTGGCCCCAGTAACTAACCTTCACCTTGAACTCCTTCACCTAGTGAATTCCTCCTCATTCTTTAAGTCCTGGCTTAAATAGCAACATATGTTAAAATTAGCTCAACTATACTCCAATAAAAATTTTTTAAAAAGTAAAAAGAAATAAAATTAGCTCATGTCTGCTGAATGGCTACTAAGTGTCCAATGGCTACTAACATTATCTCACTTATTATTTACAATAAATTTGTGATATTTCTCCAATAAGAAAATTCAATAAATTGTTTAATGCAAGTGCTCTCAAGCTATCTGTGGTAAAGAACCATTTTATTTTTATTTTCAGCCCACCATTAACCAAAAAAATTTAAAATATAAAAGTAAATAAAAACATGAAATGAAAAATGCTATAAAAATACAAGCCCTAATTTATTTATTATTATACTGAACAGACATAAAATTTCTCTATCAATCTGCTGTAAAGTTTACAGATTCTGTGTTTCTGTACTTTCTCAAAACTGACTGAGAACACACACTTCTTGGACCAGCTCTGATGCACGGACATCAGAGCAGCCCAGTTCAGCAACGTGTTCTCAAGTAGCAGGTCAAGATTCTTTTGACTCCAAGGTTTTGTTCTGAACTCGTAAGCCGTAAGACTTCCTTCCACACTTCAGTAATCTGGACAAAACTGCCAATAGGCCCCGGTGAGAAATGCTTTTCTCAGATACCATTTCACACTAAGTCTTGCCTCATTTCCTGTCCCCATGCTAACCTTTCTCTGTGTGAAGGACAGTGAGAACATTAATTAAGGAATTATTAAGGAAACCCAGCCACAAGGGTGTGGTCCTATGACTCAAAAGAACAAAACAGAGCACTGTCCTATAGCCAAGTTATTCAGTCTTAGATAAGCCGCAAATGAAGCATCAAGTTCTTCTGTCAGGGTGTCCTCTGGAGTGAGCTGTCCGCCCGCTGCTGTTTCAAGTATTCCCCATGACCTCAGTTACAGATTTCCTGTAAACAGTTGCCTGAAGGAGAACACCCACAGTTCTCTGAGACTAAGCAATAAGCTATAGCACTGGGAAGATTTTAAAAATGAAAATGTCTCCCAGAGACAACTAAATCGACAGAGGCCACGTACTCAGTTTACATTTCGAAACAGAACAAATGACTTAGACCAAAAACATCTACATTCAAGTCATTTCCCTGTCTTCAGGATACTGTGAGGGATCTAGTTTCACAATTTCATCACTAAAAAGCCTATTGTGGTGTGTGATTCTTTTTCCCCCCAAAGTAAATGTGTGACCTGCCTCAAAGGTAAATACAAGTGTTCAAAATTTAGAAGACAGAAAAGTGTAACATCGTTTACTCTTTGGTTTTTTCTAATCTCACTAACAGTTTTAAAAAAATCTTAAAGGGACTTCCCTGGTGGCAGAGTGGTTAAGAATCCGCCTGCCAATGCAGGGGACACGGGCTCGAGCCCTGGTCTGGGAAGATCCCACATGCCGCGGAGCAACTAGGCCCGTGAGCCACAACTACTGAGGCTGTGCGTCTGGAGCCTGTGCTCCGCAACAAGAGAGGCCGCGATAGTGAGAGGCCCGCGCACCGCGATGAAGAGTGGCCCCCACTCGCCGCAACTAGAGAAAGCCCTCTCACAGAAACGAAGACCCAACACAGCCAAAAGTAAATATAAAAATAAATTAATTAATTTAAAAAAAAGACCTAAAAGAAGAAATACATGGCGAATATCTAAAAAAAAAAAAAAAAAAAAACTTAAAGTCTTATTTCAGTGAGTCATTTTAGTTCGGAATTTAATACACACAAACTATTAACTTCAGAATCTAATAACTTGCTATAAATATCAATTGCTTCCTTCCCTTGAAACAGCCAAAACCTAAAATAAACACTGAAATATATTTCTGACACATTGAAAAACATGGTGGGGGATTTATTGTCATTTACACAACTGAATATTATCACAGAAGAAAAGGTCGGTGGATAGATGCACGTTAATTTGATGTGGGTCACCTGACCTAATGATTAATCAGGCCCTGAGCACGTGTACTGACTACTGCACCCACCTTTACAATTCTGTCTCTGGGCACACAGATCTATACTTCAAATAGAAGACCAGCACAGGGCAACAACCTCCCCAATCATGACATATTTGTAAACTGTGATGGAAGAAGAAGCTTTATTCTGAAGTCAGCTTCAAAAAGACTTTTGCTGGCAACAAATGATCTTGTTCGTGGTCTCTATAACTGGGTTACGTTTAAAAATGTGGTACCATTTTTCACTTATAGAGACCACCAATATAATTTTAGCATGTTCTAGAATGTTCTTCATTGTTGTTATTTTAATTATGTACATTCCACTACCTGACATGGGGCTCTGGACATGCTACCCCAAAACATGGAACCTTGGCATATTGAAGATTTTGAAATGAAGGAGTTTGAGAAAACAGCAGAAGCAGGAAAGTCAATGTGACCTTCCTCACTACTTCTCCCCTGAAATGGGGT
The DNA here is from genome assembly GCF_965194825.1 of Balaenoptera physalus. Classification (NCBI taxonomy): domain Eukaryota; kingdom Metazoa; phylum Chordata; class Mammalia; order Artiodactyla; family Balaenopteridae; genus Balaenoptera; species Balaenoptera physalus. The sequence goes on along the minus strand of NC_138892.1, from coordinate 37,194,892 downwards.
CATAAAAACCTCAGGTGAGAGGTGCCCTTCCTATCCCAGGAGGAAAGGAGGAGCATCCTTATCTCCAAAAACAGGAATCTGAGAAGAATCTGAACAAACAGGCCTTGCTAAATGTCTCCAGTTTTTTATATTTACCTTATACTCTTTAACCTATCATATTCCTCCACAACTGTTGCTGATGAAAATAATCAATAAACAGTCACTAATAAGAATAGAAAAGGGTTTTATTTGAGCAAACTGAGGACTAGCCTGGAAGCCTGCTTCCCAGATTACTCTGAGAAACTTCTCCGGAGAAGCAGGGTTTTCAGCACAGTTTTTTATCTGGTCAAAGAACGTTAAACACGTCAGGGTTATGTTTCTTCAAGCTTTCAAAAAAAAAAAAAAAAAAGGAACAGTCCAGCATGTACACACCAAGTCAACATGGCCTTGACACCTGGGAAGGGAATCAAAGGAGTACCAGTACTGGCGTCTCAGGAAGAGAGACATTTAATCTTTATTTTTAATATGGACCATCTTTACTTTTGGTCATGTGTTCTTTCCTCTAATAATTAAAGCACATGTACAATGTATGTTTGATAGGCCATAAACAGGCTATGTTAGCTAGCATAAAATTCAAGTTAGCTCAGGTATAAGCCAGAATGACTTCCCCATACCTCAGTATGTGAAAATTTCTTTTATCGCTGTCCATTCTTCATCAAACCTAGCATAAACGCTCATGCCTATCTGCTTTTGTGGGTCTTCATTTCCTATGAAGTCTCCTATGTCACATAAAACGTAATTTTTTATGCTTTTCTCCTGTTAATCTGTCTTTGTCAGTTTAATTTTCAGATCCAGCCAGAGACTCTAAGAAGGTCGAGGAAATTTTTTTTCTTTCCCTACACCTGATTATGGCCAAGATGTTGGTTTCAACTTCGGCTTTTCCTTTTTTCTCTCCATTCTACTACCGCATGAGACAATAATTCCCTCTATCCATTATCAAGTCACCGCTCAGTGACCTGGGATGAATTTTCCAAATTGAGGATTATCCATTCTTTTCCTTTTTCTCTTCTGCTTCGTGTCCTTTCACATTCTAGTAATTAACCAATACTTTCAAAGATCCAGTGGAAAGTTGGGTGGGGGTAATGAAGTCAATTCTGCTGCTTATTAGGAATTCTCATAAAGTATAACAGAAACCAAGAGCTAAAATGAGATTTTTCTCTGCACTGCCTCCACATCATTAGCATGAAGAATCAAGAGCTAGCTGAACACTGATAAGTGAGCCAGTAGTTTAGAATTGTCCTGAGGCAATTTTCAATTTTCTGGTTCCTTTCTTTGTAAGTAATTCTCTTCTCTATAGATGCACTTAGTATTGCTCTCACATTTACCCCTCTTTCAGGAGAGTAGGTCTTCATCCTTGTGTAGCAAAGATTTGTAGTATTTCTTTTAAGATTTTTATCAAGACCTCAAAAAAACTTGCATCTACAACACATATTGTATTTGGATTTTTTTAGTTGTAAGTAACAAAACAGCTTGAACTAGTTAAGGTGCAAAAGTTGATTTATTGGAAAGACGCTGAAGTATCTCCCGAAATGAAAATAACTAAAACAAACAGGATGGCTGCAGAGTCAATGGGAACTAAAAATGAAGATTCTCCTGTAGTATCTCTCTTTTTTTTTTTGCTTTTTTTCTGGATGTTGGCCTTCTTCTTTCAGGCTTTCTCCCTGGAGAAAGGACATGGTTGCAGTGACTTTGGGGGGGTCACACCCTTAAGGTTCCATGACCAGAGAGGACAGGGAACTTTCCCCATAAGATATAATTAGAAAATCTGGGGAGGGACAACGCTCTGGTTCAGGCTGGTTTAGCTTCTCATTCCCAGCCTTATTACTAATCAGATGTTATTGGGGCAGTTTCTTTTTATCCTTATTAGTTGTTTTTTAAAACAACTAATACGGATAAAATTTTTAAAAATATTTTTAAAATATTACTTTTTTTTAAACTACAAAGCAATTTTATTTTATTTGTTTTCCTTCCAGTTTTATTGAGATATAATTGACATACAGCACTGGAGAAGTTTGAAGGGTATAGCATAAGGATTTGACTTACATACATCATAGAACAATTACCACGATAAGTTTAGGGAGCATCCAGCATCTCATATAGATATAAAAGAAAAGAAAAAAACGTTTTTTTCCCTTGTGATGAGAACTCTTAGGTTTCACGCTCTTAACAACTTTCATATATAGCATACAGCAGTGTTAATTATATTTATCATGTTGAACATTACATCCCAAGTGGTGATTTATTTTATAACTGTAATTTTTTATCTTTTGACAGCCTTCCTCAAATTACCCCTGCCCCCTGTGGTAACGACAAATCTGATCTTTTTTTTCTATGAGTTAGTTGGGTTTTTTTTTTTTTTTTTAATTTTTATTTAATTAATTAATTTATTTATTGGCTGTGTTGGGTCTTCGTTTCTGTGCGAGGGCTTTCTCTAGTTGGGGCAAGCGGGGGCCACTCTTCATCGCGGTGCGCGGGCCTCTCACTGTCACGGCCTCTCTTGTTACAGAGCACAGGCTCCAGACGCGCAGGCTCAGTAGTTGTGGCACACGGGCTTAGTTGCTCCGTGGCATGTGGGATCTTCCCAGACCAGGGCTCGAACCCGTGTCCCCTGCATTGGCAGGCAGACTCTCAACCACTGCGCCACCAGGGAAGCCCAGTTTGGTTTTTTTTGAAGTATAATTGACCTACAATGCTATGTTAGTTCCTGTAATAAAACTTAGTGATTTGGTATTTCTATACATTTTAAAATGAGCATCATGATTAGGTCTAGTTACGATATGTCACCATATAAAAACATTGCATAGTTATTGATTATATTCCCCACACTGTACATTTCATAACTGTGACTCATTATTTGGCACCTAGAATTTTGTACCTCTTAATCTCCCTGGCCTATTTCTCTCCTCTCGTCTCCCTAACCCCCTCCCCTCTGGCAACCACCTGTTTATTCTCTGTATCTATGAATCTGTTTTTGTTTAGCTGTTTGTTCATTTGGGTTTTTTTAAATTCCACACATACAGTATTTGTCTTTTTCTGTTCAACTTATTTCACTTAGCATAATATCCTCTAGGTCCATCCATATTGTCACAAATATCAAGATTTCATTCTTTTCTGTGGCTGAGTAATATTCCATTGTGTATGTGCATATATATATATATATATATATATATATATATATATATACCTTATCTTCTTTATCCAGTCACCTATTGATGGGCACATGGGTTGCTTCCATATCTTGCCTATTGTAAATAATGCATCAAAGAATATTGGGGTGCATGTATCTTTTCTAATTAGTGTTTTTATTTTCTTCAGATAAATCCCCAGGAGTGAAATTACTGGATCATTTGGTAGTTCTCTTTTTAAGTTTTTGAGGAATCTCCTTACTGTTTTCCACAGTGGCTGCACCAATTTACATTCTCACCAACAGAGCATGAGGTTTCCCTTTTCTACACATCCTCGGCAACACTTGTGTTTTGTTGTTTTTTTGATAAAAGCCATTCTGACAGGTGTGAGGTGGTTTTCTCACCATGGCTTTGATTTGAATTTCCCTGATGATTAGTGATGTTGAGCATTTTTTCATATGCCTGTTGGCCATCTGTATGTCTTCTTTGGAAAAATGTCTATTCGGATCTTCTGGCCATTAAAAAAAATTTTTTTTGATGTTGAATTGTATGAGTTCTTTATATGTTTTGGATATTAACCCCTTATTAGATATATTGTTTGCAAATATCTTTTCCCATTCAGTAGGTTGGTTTTTCATTTTGTTGCTAGTTTCTGTCACTGTGCAAAAGCTTTTAGTTTGATGTAGTCCATTTGTTTATTTTTGCTTTTGTTGCCCTTGCCTGAAGAGAGTATCCAAAAAAAATATTACTAAGACAAATGAGAGTACTGCCCTATGTTTTCTTCTAGAAGTTTTATGGTTTCACGTCTTATGTTTAAGCTTTTAATCCATTTTGCATTTATTTTTGTGCATGGTGTGAGAGAGTAGTCCAGTTTGATTCTTTTGCATGCAGCTGTCCAGTTTCCCCAACACCATTTATTGAAGAAGCTGTCTTTTCCCCATTGTTTATTCTTGACTCCTTTGTCATAGATTAATTGCCCATGTAAGTATGGGTTCATTTCTGGGCTCTCTATTCTGTTCCACTGATTTATGTGTCTGTTTTTGTACCAATACCATACTGTTTTGATTATTGTAGCTTTGTAATATAGCATGAAATCAGGGAGCATGATATCTCCAGGTTTGTTCTTTCTCAAGATTATTTTGACTATTTGGGGTCTTTTGTATTTCCATACACATTTTAGAATTATTTGTTCTAGTTCTGTGAAAAATGTCATTGGTATTTTGATAGGGATTGCATTGAATCTGTAGACTGCCTTGGAAGGTATGGCCATTTAAACAATATTAATTCTTCCAAACCATGGACATGGTATATATTTCCATCTGTTTGTGTCATCTTCAATTTCTTTCATCAGTGTCTTATAGTTTTCCAAGTACAGTTCCTTTACCCACTTAGTTAGATTTCTTCCTAGGTATTTTTTTTTTGATGGAATTATAAATGGGATAGTTTTCTTAATTTCTCTGATAGTTCATTGTTAGTGTGTAGAAATACAACATATATCTGTATTTTAATTTTATATCCTGCAAATTTACTGAATTCATTGATGAGCTCTAGTAGTTTTTTGGTTGCGTCTTGAGAATTCTATGTATCATACCACGTCATCTGCAAACAGAGACAGTTTTACTTCTTTCTTTCCAATTTGGATCCCTTTTATTTGTTTTTCTTATCTGATTGCTGTGGCAAGGACTTCCAATACTATGTTGAATAAAAGTGGCGAAAGGGAGCATCCTTGCCTTGTTCCTGACATTAGAGGAAATGTTTTCAGCTTTTCACTGTTGAGTATGATATTAGCAGTGGGCTTGTTATATATGGCCTTCATTATACTGAGTTATGTTCCCTCTATACCCACTTTGTTGAGAGTTTTTATCATAAATGGATGTTGAATGTTGTCAAAAGCTTTTTTTGCATCTAGTGAGATGATCATATGATTTTCATTCTTCAGTTTGTTAATATGGTATATCACATTGATCAATTTATGGGAATTGAACCACACTTGCATCCCGGGGATAAATCCCATGTGATCACGGTGTATGGTCCTATTAAAGTATTGTTGAATTCGGTTTGATAATATTTTGTTGAGGATTTTTGTATCTATGTTCATCAGTGATATTGGCCTGTAATTTTCTTTTTTTGTGATATCTTTGTCTGGTTTTGTTGTCAGGGTGATATTGGCATTGTAGAATAAATTCAGAAGAATTCCTTCCTCTGCAATTTTTTGGTATAGTTTGAGAAGGATAGGTGTTAACTCTTCCCAAAATATTTGGTAGAATTTACATGTGAAGCCATCTGGCCCTGGACTTTTGTTTTTTGGGAATTCTTTTATTAATGACTCGATTTCATTACTGGTAATTGGTCTATTCATATTTTCTTTTTCTTCCTGGATCAGGCTTAGGAGATGGAACATTTCTAGGAATTTGTCTGTTTCTTCTAGGTTGTCCATTTTATTGGTGTATAATTGTTCACAGTAATCTCTTACGATCCTTTGTATTTCTATGTGTTGCTTGTAACTACCCCTTTTTCATTTCTGATTTATTGATTTGGACCCTCTCTTTCTTTTTCTTGATGAGTCTGACTAAGGGTTTATCAATTTTATTTATCTTTTAAAAGATCCAGCTCTTAGTTTCATTAATCATTTCTAGTGCTTTTTATCTGTATTTTATTTATTTCTGCTCTGGTCATTAAGATTTCTTTCCTTGTACTGACTATGGGTTTTGTTTTATCTTCTTCTAGTTTCTTTAAGTGTAAATTTAGGTTGTTTATTTGAGATTGTCCTTATCTCTTGAGGTAGGCTTGGATTGCTATAAATTTCCCTCTTAGAAATGCTTTTATTGCATCCCATAGATTTTATTTTATTAAAAAAATTTTTAATACCTTTATTGGAGTATAATTGCTTTACAATGTTGTGTTAGTTTCTGTTTCACAACAAAGTGAACCAGCTATAAGTATACAGATATCCCCATATCCCCTCGCTCTTGAGCTTCCCTCGCATCCTCCCTATCCCACCCCTCTAGGTCGTCAAAAGCATCAAGTTGATCTCCCTGTGCTACGCAGCAGCTTCCCACTAGATATCCACTTTACATTTGGTAGTGTATATATGTCAATGCTATTCTCTCACTTCGTCCCAGCTGCCTCTTCCCCACCATGTCCTCAAGTCCATTCTCTGCGTCTGCATCTTTATTCCTGCTATGCCACTAGGTTCAGCAGCACCGTATTTTTAGATTCCATATATGTGCATTGGCATACGGTATTTGGTTTTCTCTTTCTGACTTACTTCACTCTGTATGACAGACTCTAGGTCCATCCACCTCACTACAAATAACTCAATTATTTTTCCTTTTTATGGCTGGGTAATATTCCATTGTATATATGTGCCACATTTTCTTTACCCATTCATCTGTCATTGGACATTTAGGTTGCTTCCATGTCCTGGCAATTGTAAATAGTGCTGCAATGAATATTGTGGTACATGTATCTCTTTGAATTATGGTTTTCTCAGGATATATGCCCAGTAGTGGGATTGCTGGGTCATATGGTAGTTCTATCCTTAGATTTTTAAGGAACCTCCATACTGATCTCCATAGTGGCTGTTTCAATTTACATTCCCACCAATAGTGCAAGAGGGTTCCCTTTTCTCCACACCCTCTCCAGCATTTATTGTTTGTATATTTTTGATGATGGCCATTCTGACCAGTGTGAGGTGATACCTCATTGTAGTTCTGATTTGCGTTTCTCAACTGATTAGTGATGTTGAGCATCCTTCCATGTGCTTGTTGGCAATCTGTATATCTTCTTTAGAGAAATGTCTATTTAGGTCTTCTGCCCATTTTTGGATTGGGATGTTTGATTTTTGATATAGAGCTGCATGAGCTGCTTGTAAATTTTGGAGATTAATCCTTTGTCAGTTGCTTCATTTGCAAATATTTTCTCTAATTCTGAGGATTGTCTTTTCCTCTTGTTTGTAGTTTCCTTTGCTTTGCAAAAGCTTTTAAGTTTCATTAGGTCCCATTTGTTTATTTTTGTTTTTATTTCCATTTCTCTAGGAGGTGGGTCAAAGAGGATCTTGCTGTGATTTATGTCATAGAGTGTTTCTACTATGTTTTCCTCTAAAAGTTTTATAGTGTCTGGACTTCCATTTAGGTCTTTAATCCATTTTGAGTTTATTTTTGTGTATGGTGTTAGGAAGTGTTCCAATTTCATTCTTTTACCTGTAGCTGTTCAGTTTTCCCAGCACCACTTATTGAAGAGGCCGTCTTTTCTCCACTGTATATTCTTGCCTCCTTTATCAAAGATAAGGTGACCATATGTGTGTGGGTTTATCTCTGGGCTTTCTATCCTGTTCCGTTGATCTATAGATCTGTTTTTGTACCAGTACCATACTCTCTTGATTACTGTAGCTTTGTAATATAGTCTGAAGTCAGGGATTCTGATTCCTCCAGCTCCGTTTTTCTTTCTCAAGATTGCTTTGGCTATTCGGGGTCTTTTGTGTTTCCATACAAATTGTGAAATTTTTTGTGCTAGTTCTGTGAAAAATGCCAGTGGTAATTTGATAGGGATTGCATTGGGTCTGCAGATTGCTTTGGGTAGTATAGTCATTTTCATAATGTTGATTCTTCCAATCCAAGAACGTGATATATCTCTCCATCTGTTTGTATCACATTTAATTCTTTCATCAGTGTGTTATAGTTTTCTGCATACAGGTCTTTTGCCTCCTTAGGTAGGTTTATTCCTAGGTATTTGATTCTTTTTGTTGCAGTGGTGAATGGGAGTGTTTCCTTAATTTCTCTTTCTTATTTTTCATCATTAGTGTATAGGAATGTAAGAGACTGATGTGCATTAATTTTGTATCCTGCTACTTTACCAAATTCATTGATTAGCTCTGGTAGTTTTCTGGTAGCATCTTTCAGATTCTCTATGTATAGTATCATGTTATCTGCAAACAGTGACATCTTTACTTCTTTTCCAGTTTGGATTCCTTTTATTTCTTTTTCTTCTTTGATTGCTGTGGCTAAAACTTCCAAAACTATGTTGAATAATAGTGGTGAGAGTGAGCACCCTTGTCTTTTCTTGATGTTAGATGAAATGGTTTCAGTTTTTCACCATTGAGAACGATGTTGGCTGTGGGTTTGTCATATATGGCCTTTATTATGTTGAGGTAAGTTCTCTCTATGCCTACTTTCTGGAGAGTTTTTATCATAAATTGGTGTTGAATTTTGTCAAAAGTTTTTTCTGCATCTACTGAGATGATCATATGGTTTTTATCCTTCAATTTCTTAATACAGTGTATCACATTGATTGACTTGCGTATATTGAAGAATCTTTGCATTCCTGGGATAAACCCCACTTGTTTATGCTGTATGATCCTTTTAATGTGCTTTTGGATTCTGTTTGCTAGTATTTTGTTGAGGATTTTTACATCTATGTTCATTAGTGATATTGGCCTGTAGTTTTCTTTTTTTGTGACATCTTTGTCTGGTTTTGGTATCAGGGTGATGGTGGCCTCGTAGAATGAGTTTGGGAGTGTTCCTCCCTCTGCTATATTTTGGAAGAGTTTGAGAAGGATAGGTGTTAGCTCTTCTCTAAATGTTTGATAGAATTCGCCTGTGAAGCCAACTGGTCCTGGGCTTTTGTTTGTTGGAAGACTTTTAATCACAGTTTCAATTTCAGTGCTTGTGATTGGTCTGTTTATATTTTATATTTCTTCCTGTTTCAATCTCAGAAGGTTGTGCTTTTCTAAGAATTTGTCCATTTCTTCCAGGTTGTCCATTTTATTGGCATATAGTTGCTTGTAGTAGTCTCTCATGATCCCCTAGATGATGTGATCTATCCTGGAGAATGTGCCATGAGCAATTGAGAAGAAAGTGTATTCTGTTGTTTTCAGATGGAATGTCCTACAAATATCAATTATGTCCACCTGATCTAATGTGTTATTTAAAGCTTGTGTTTCCTTATTTATTTTCTGTTTGGATGATCTCTCCATTGGTGTAAGTGGGGTGTTAAAGTCACCCACTATTATTGTGTTACTGTTGATTTCCCCGTTTATGGCTGTTAGCATTTGCTTTATGTATTGAGGTGCTCCTATGTTGGGTGCATAGATATTTACAGTTGTTACATCTTCTTCTTGGATTGATCCCTTGATCATTGTATAGTGTCCTTCCTCGTCTCTTATAATAGTCTTTATTTTAAAGTCTGTTTTGTCTCATATGAGAATTGCTACTCCAACTTTCTTTTGATTTCCAATTGCATAGAATATCTTTTTCCATCCCCTCACTTCCAGTCATTATGTGTCCCTAGGTCTGAAGTGGGTCTCTTGTAGACAGCATGTACGGGTCTTGTTTTTCTATCCATTCTGCCAGTCTGTGTCTTTTGGTTAGGGCATTTAATCCGTTTACATTTAAGGTAATTATTGATAAGTATGTTCCTATTACCATTTTCTTAATTGTTTTGGGTTTGTTTTTGTAAGTCTTTTCCTTCTCTTGTGTTTCCTGCCTAGAGAAGTTCCTTTAGCATTTGTTGTAAAGCTGGTTTGGTGGTGCAGAATTCTCTTAATTTTTGCTTGTCTGTAAAGCTGTTGATTTCTCCGTTGAATCTGAATGAGATCCTTGCTGGGTAGTGTAATATTGGTTGTAGGTTTTTCCCTTTCATCACTTTAAATATATCTTGCCACTCCCTTCTGGCCTGTAGATTTTCTGATGAAAGACCAGCTGTTAACCTTATAGGGATTCCCTTGTATGTTATTTGTTGCTTTTCCCTTGTTGCTTTTAATATTTTTTGTTTGTATTTAATTTTTGATAGTTTGATTAATATGTGTCTTGGCCTGTTTCTCTTTGGGTTTATCCTGTATGGGACTCTCTGTGCTTCCTGGACTTGATTGACTATTTCCTTTACCATGTTAGGGAAGTTTTCGACTATAATCTCTTCAAATATTTTCTCAGACCCTTTCTTTTTTTCTTCCTCTTCTGTGATGCCTATGATTCGAATGTTGGTGCATCTAATGTTGTCCCAGATGTCCCTGAGACTGTCCTCCATTCCTTTCATTCTTTTTTCTTTATTCTGCTCCCTGGCAGTTATTTCCACCATTTTATCCTCACTTATCCGTTCTTCTGTCTCAGTTATTCTGCTATTGATGCCTTCTAGAGTATTTTTAGTTTCAGTTATTGTGTTGTTCATCACTGTTTGTTGGCTCTTTAGTTCTTCTAGATCTTTGTTAAATGTTTCTTGTATTTTCTCCATTCTGTTTCCGAGATTTTGGATCATCTTTACTATCATTACTCTGAATTCTTTTTCAGGTAGCTCGCCTATTTCATCTTCATTTTTTTGGTCTTGTAGGTTTTTACCTTGCTCCTTCATCAACATATTTTTTTGTCATTTCATTTTTTATTCTTTTGATGGGTTGTGCTATATCCCTGTCTTACTAGTTGTTTGGCCTGAGGCGTCCAGCACTGGAGTTTGCAGACAGTTGGATAGAGCTGGGTCTTGGTGCTGAGTTTAGGACCTCTGGGAAGCATCACTCCAATTAATATTCCCTGTGGTGTGAGGTTCTCTGTTAGTCCAGTGGTTTAGACTCAGAGCTCCCACCACAGGAGCTCGGGCCTGACCTCCAGCCTGGGAACCAAGATCCCACAAGCTGCATGGTGCAACAAAAAAAAAAAAAAGAAAGAAAGAAAAAAAGGAGCAGTACAATATCAAAGAATAAAAAACAAAATAAAATTAGAAAGATAAAAAATATATTAGGAAAAATAAAAATATAATTGAAACAACTGCAACAAGGTAAAATAAAACCACAACAGAAAAAAGAAAAAAAAGGGGGAGAGGTGTGGGGGGAACAAGCCAAAAGGAGAGAACAATAACAAAGTATAAAGAATAAAATAAAATTAGAAAAATAAAAGATTTATTAGGAAAAATAAAAATATAAATGAATCAACAACAATGAATCAACAAGGTAAAACAGAATCCCAATCTAAAAGAGGAAAAAAGAAAAAAAAAAAAAGCCTTGGTTATGGGGCCGGAGTTTAGGGGGGGTTGGAACTTAGGCAGGGGCAGGCTTTAGGGTGTTGCATGACCTAGGTGGGTGGGGGGGTGACGTTAGAGCGTGGGGCAGGGCCTCGGCTCAGGACCCACACAGCCAGAAAAGGCCTTGGTCTCAGGGCCTAGGCAGGGCGATGTTAAAGTGTGGAGTTGGGCCTCTGCTTAGGACCTGCGCAGGAGGGGAGAGGCAACACATCCAAAGATGGGCCTCTGGAGTGTGGAGTTCTGGAGTCTGGAGGTAAGGCCCTGGGTGAGGGTGTGTGGGTGGGGTTTAGGCCCAGCGCATTGGAGGGGGTCTCCAAGTGTAGAGGTAGGGCCCTGGATGGTGGTGTAGGGGTGGGGCTTGGGCTCTGTGTGGCAGGAGGGAGGCTCTGAGGGCAGAGGATTAGGCCCGTGAGCCCAACTGGCTCCCTGATGCCTAAGTGGACAGGGAAAACGCTGGCTGTGTTCCCTTCCGTTCCTCTGCACCCCTTCCCCACCATCTCCCTCAGGGTCTCCCCCATCCCTGCTGGACCCCTAACCGTGGGCAGGTTCTGCTGGGTGTAGGAACTCCTCCCCTCCCCCAGCCAACCCTCAGGGGTGCTGGTCCTGGAGGTCTGGCCTTTATTTTTGCTCTCCCTTCCCTCCCTCCCACTCCCTCAGGACACACACAGCTGGAGGGGGCCTCAGTGGGCAGAGGATCAGGCCCAGGATTTCAGCAGGCTCCTGGGGACCCAAGAGGGCAGGGAAAAACCTGGCCACGCTCCCTTTTGATCCTCTGTCCTCCCAGTGGTCCCCCAATTCCCCCTTCAGTCGTGAGATCCCTTCCCCTTCGCCAGCTGCTGAGAGGGTGTGCAGAAAAGGGAAGCCTCTTGCCCTATTGGTGGGAATGTAAATTGATACAGCCACTATGGAGAACAGTATGGAGGTTCCTTAAAAAACTAAAAATAGAATTACCATATGACCCAGCAATCCCACTCCTGGGCATATACCCTCAGAAAACCTTAATTCAAAAAGAGACATGTACCACAATGTTCATTGCAGCACTATTTATAATAGCCAGGACATGGAAGCAACCTAAATGTCCATCAACAGATGAATGGATAAAGAAGATGTGGCACATATATACAATGGAATATTACTCAGCCATAAAAAGAAACAAAATTGAGTTATTTGTAGTGAGGTGGATGGACATAGAGTCTGTCATACAGAGTGAAGTAAGTCAGAAAGAGAAAAACAAATACCATATGCTAACACATATATATGGAATCTTAAAAAAAAAATTGGTTCTGATGAACCTAGGGGCAGGACAGGAATAAAGACAGAGATGTAGAGAATTGACTTGAGGACACGGAGAGGTGGAAGGTTAAGGTGGGACAAAGTGAGAGGGTAGCATTGACATATATACACTACTAAATGTAAAATAGATAGCTAGTGGGAAGCAGCTGCATAGCACAGGGAGATCAGCTCGGTACTTTGTGACCCCCTAGAGGGGTGGGATAGGGAGTGTGGGAGAGAGTCGCAAGAGGGAGGGCATATGGAGATATAGGTATGCATATAGCTGATTCACTTTGTTATACAGCAGAAACTAACACACCATTGTAAAGCAATTATACTCCAATAAAGATGTTTAAAAAACCCTAAGAAACCAAAGCAGTGTGCCAATTGAAGAATAAAGCAAGGAAAGAGAAGAAACCAATAAAAATGGTTTAAAAAATAATAATAATAAAATAAAATAAAAAGGGAAAAAACATAGGACAACAGAAAAGCAAAGTAGAAATGGAAATATAGTTAAAAAAAAAAAAAAAGAAAAGAAAAATATATTATTGAAAAAGAGGAATAAAATATAAGGGAAAAGAACACAGAACAACAGAAAAGTAAAGTAAAAGTAAAAATGTATAAAAAATAAAAATATGTTATAAAACATGGAGATCCCAAAATACTAAATAAAGAAAAAAGACTAAAATGACAACAAACAAACAAAAGAAAAAAAGAAAGAAAAAAGAACAAACTAAAGCTCAAACCAACAACAGAATGAATCAAAACATAATAAAATTAATTATAATAATTATGTTTCCCTGGGGTCTCTGCTGTGAGTGTCCTTGCACATGCTGTGAGCCACAGCCCACCTCTGCCTCCCCAAGAGGCTCTCCTCTGCCTCTGCGCTGGTCTCTAGACCTGCTGTGGGCCCTGTGGGGACCACTCACTCTGATTTGGCCCAATTCCTGTGTGTGCTGCCCCCAAGTCCACAGCTGCCAGAGCTAGACCTTTTTCATTTGTGGGAACACTCATTGTCTACTCCGATATTCCGTAGATGCAGGGTCTACCTAGCTGATTGCGGGGACTTAATCTGCAGCTTGTACAGCTGATGGAAAGATTTTAGATCTTCTTCCTTGGTCACCCCATCTCTGGCGTTCAGCTTTGGTTTTATCCCCACCTCTGCATGTGATCCACCCACAGAAGCCTGGTCCTGAGGCTGCCTTGGAGGTCTTGGGTCGCCCCCGTGAGGTCCGGGCGCAGAGGTGGTATGACTGCTTGGTTCACGGGAGTCCCGGTGGTGCCAAATGCAGGGAAGCTGGTGGTCATGGGCACAAGAGATATGGCCCTAGTGAGGGCCTTTTCTGAGGGGGCTTCTTTTATTGTTGTCAGCACGCGCCAGCATGTGAGGAGAGAGAGGCCACAAGAGTGGCTCCTCTCCCTGCGTGTGACTCAGCAGTAGCGCCCTGCTCGCATGGCAATCCAGTCTCCCTCCACAGGCACTCCCAGCTGCAGATTTCCTCCCTCCTGTTTCCCCAGCCCATCTCCCTACACCCAACAGCAGCCCCCGCTCCGGGCCTCTTCTTCAAGCCCCACGCACTAGCTCCCAGCCCTCTTGCACACCTGAGAACACACGTCCCAGTCCAGGGCACGTAGGGCCAAGGTATGGACCATCTGTGTATTTCCCACTCTGTCCCATCTGCCACAGATTGGCTGCTTCACCCTCTTCCAATGGCCTCAAATGCTTCCCTTCTGTCCTAATCGATTTCCCTGTGGAGAGGGCGTTTCCCCAAATTAGGGAATCTCTCCTCTGCTTCAGCTCCCCCGCCCCCAGTGTGCAGGTCCTGTCCGGCTTCCTCTCCTCCTCCTCCTCCCTTCTTTTTTTTCCGTCCTACCCAGTTCTCTCCCTTCTTTCTTTCTGTCCTACCCAGTTATGCAGGGATCTTTATAGTCCTTTCTGGTGTCCAAGGTCTTCTGCTAGTTTTCAGCCAGTGTTCTGTGAGAATTGTTGCATCTATAGATGTATTCCTGATGCATCCGTGGAGAGAAATGAACTCCATGTCCACCTACTCCTCTGCCATCTTTAATCTCCGTCTCCCATAGATTTTAGCTTGTGTGTTTTCATTTTCATTTGTCTCCAGGTATTTCTTGATTTCTTCAGTGATCCATTGGTTGCTTAGTAGCATATGGTTTAGCTTCCATGTGTTTAGTTTTTTTTGCAGTTTTTTTTCTTATAGTTGATTTCTAGTGTTATAGCATTATGGTAGGAAAAGATGCTTGGTAGGATTTCAAATTTTTAAAAAATTTACTGAGACTTGTTCTGTGGCCTACCATGTGAGCTATCCTGGAGAATGTTCCATGTGCACTTGAAAAGAATGTGTATTCTGCTGCTTTTAGATGGAATGTCATATATATATATATATATATATATATGACATACATACATATATATGAATATATTCCTTTTTGTTCTAATGTGTCATTTAAGTCCAGTGTTTCCTTATTGATTTTCTGTCATTCTGCCTGGATGATCTGTCCATTGATGTAAGTGGGCTGTTAAACTCCTCTACTATTATTGTGTTATTGCTTTTGATCTCAATTTATCAGTTTTATTCCCTTTTCTATCACAAATCAAATAATGACAATTTTAACTGTGGCAATAATTTCAGTAATATATTAAATCTAACTTATTGGAATGTTTACTGTGTGCCAAGCTTTATGATAAGTGACATATATATAACCACTTTTAATCCTCAAAGACTATGAGATGGGCCTTAGAGAGAAACTGGAAAGCAACCAGTTTCTACTGATAATTGATAGTCAAACAATGGCTTTACTACTGAAACCTCAACTAACTATTGTTGAAGTCTCAGAGCTGAACCAATGATCGCATGATTTTTTTTATATAGACAGTGCCAGATTTTTAGCTTTTGTTTCATTATGCATGAGGTAAAGACTTTGGGCTATTCATAAATTTCCATCTCTCTTCTTTGTGGACTCACATGCAGCTAGACTACATTTCTAAGCATTCTTGTGAAGTGTAGCTAAGTGATTAAGTTTTAATACATGGTAAGGGATAGGTGCATCTTCTAGACCCTACCCACAAGCCTCCCCCATGTGCATGCTGCTCCAAGCTCTTTCCTCTTCCACTGGCTGGATGGACACAGTGACAAGGCATAGAAGAAGGTGGACCAGAGAAGGACAGAGCCCAGAGGAGAGTTACTCTGGCTACTTGAGTAGCTGCCCTGGACTGTAACATGAGATTTCAAAATCTATTTGGTACTACAGGCTACTCTACCCTAACTAATTGAACACATTAGAGATTTTACTTTGTATTTTATAATTAATTTTATAAACATATGCAGTTTTTTTCTTGTCCCTAACAATAAATAAGTAATAATACATACTTAATTAATTAAAAGAAATAGGATCATGTCTGGCTGACTGATTTAGAGCAGTTGTGCTCCACAAGCAGGGAAAAAATCTTTTCAACAGACTTCTCTGTAATTCAGCCAGCTATGCGTTTAGAGAAATTCTCTGCTCTAGAAATGAAGACATGTCTTTATGAAGCCACCCATCTTTTCATAAGCCTCAATTCTTACCATTAAAATATTTGTTTTGAGGAGGAGCTGAGTCATATTTTAAATTTCTTCTCAAGAGCAGTATTATTAACCCCCATTCCACAAATGAGGACACTGTATTCACTTTCTGTTTGTGCTATAAAAAAATTGCCACACACTTAGTGGCTTAAAACAGCAAAAATTTATGATGTTACAGTTCTATAGGTCATACTTCTGATGGGTTTCATCAGGCTATATCAGGGTGTCTCCAGGCTGGCATTCCTTTCTAAAGGCTCCAGGAGACAATCCATTTCCTTTCCTTTTCCACCTTCTAGAGGCTGCTCACATTCCTTGTCTTGTCAATCTCTTCCTCCATTTTCAAAGCCAGTAATAGCAGCCTTGAAGTCTTTCTTATACAGCGTCATCCTGACATCCTTTCCTGCCTCCCCCTTCCACTTTTAAGAAACCTTGCAATTACATTGGGCCCACATTGATAATCCAGGACAATCTCCCTATTTTAAGGTCAACTGATTAGCAAATTTAATTCCATCTGCAAACTTAATTCCCCTTTGCCATGTAACCTAACATATTTACAGGTTGCAAGGATTTGAACTTGGACATCTTTGAGGGGCCACTACTCTGCCTACTATAGAAACTGAGGCTTACGAATGTCAAGTTGGCACTACCAATGTTTAGATTCATTCCATAACTATATTTGTATCTTTGCTACCTATCCTTTAGCTCTTCATTGCTGATTAAATTAAATTCATTCTTCTATCTCTTTTCACTAAGATAAATCTTTTGGTTTTGGTGAAGAATGCTTTGTTTTAAAAGAATTTGAATTTTTATTAAAGTCTTCCTATGTGGCTAACCCACCTTTGTGACACAGATTTGATTAGTACACAGATACTGTGAACCACATTTCTCTAGGCTTTCAGAACGTTTGACCTTTTATTTATTTATTTGTTTGTTTGTTTAATTTTTTGGCTGCACAGCATAAGGGATCCTAGTTCCCCCACCAGGGATCAAACCCATGCCCCCTGCAATGGAAGCCCACAGCCCTAATCACTGGACCACCAGGGAATTCCCATAACTTTTGACATTTTAAACACCTCTTTCCTGAAGTAAAATGAAAGTCTCCATTCCTAATGGGGACACTTTCTCCCCAGGGGCAGAAATAGAAAATATGTGCCTATGTCCACTCTCGGCCCCAGATCCAATCTCTGCTCTTGTTTGTCATACATTGTTTGCACAAGAAGCCGGCCCCTGTGGACTATAAATCCCTGGCTTGCTTACATTTGGCTTATAAATGTGTTCAACCAATGGGAGGTAAGGGTGGAAAGAGAGAGAGCATAGAGTATTTTTTCCCCTGCACCTTCCCTACTTTGGCGCTATATTTACATAGGGCTGATTCCACATTCCTCTTTAACCATAGTTTTCACTGGGAGGCCCCTGGTCCATATTTCCTCCTCTTTTCCCTTTGGTACTAAGGGTAATGGTCTCCAGCTGATGTTGGTCTCTGGAGCATCACCATCCCTTGTTTGTTTCCTTCATTTGCCCATAGGTACTTCTATGAGAAGTTTTTCAACAGATCTCTCCATTGGAAATGAATCTTGTTTTCTGCTGGAACTCTGACACAATATCCTCAGGCAAATGTTTTTAAAGGGCATTTTTATCTTTTGTTAATGGTAAAACAAATAGATCTGTTCAATGGAGCTGAAAGTTCTACTTTGATGTTACATAAAAATAACCATGAAGAAAGGAAAGGAGGTAGCCAGTAGGGTTTTCTGCACTCTCCCTCTTTATGCGTTTTGGCTCTCACCCTCATAGTACGTAGTTTCCTCATAGAGATCAGAACCACCCATTCATTCATTATTCAATATTTATTTGGAATAAAACAGTGGTTTTATTATACTGGTGTGTGAAACAGACAGTGTTGGATCTTATAGCTGAGTAGGAGGAGGTGGAGGGAGACAGTCCTCAAATAATCAAACAAATGTACAACTACAAACTGTCTTACCTGTTTTAAAAGAAAAATAGAGGACACTTTGAGCATGGAAGTAGGGGTGCTACTGACCTTGGAAGGGGCCAGTGGAAGCTTCCTCATGAAGTGATGTATGTGCCAAGGTTTGAAGAAAGGGAATGGTAGCTCAGAGCAGAAGTGGGAATAGGTAAAGCATGTAGTGTGGTTGTAGGAAAGTCTCAAGCAAAGCACAAAATGTACAAAGGCCTAGAGGAGACATAGAACTTAACAGTTTTGAGAAATCTAGAAACCATTGAAACTGGATTGTAGAGAGCAAGGAGAATGGTAAAAGATACATGAGGAACACTGGCCAGGATTTTGCATCCATGGTAAACATTTTGGTCATCATCTCAAGAACGGTTGGAGGCTACTGAATGGTTTTAAACAGATACGTGATGACGAGATGTATGTTTCTGAAAAACCCTGGCTGCCACAGAAAGAGAGGTTTGTAAGAAAGCAACAGGCATGAAGCTAGCAGGATAGACTGTTTCTCATCTAGGCAAGTGATAATGGTAGCCTGAACCAGGATGGCGATAGTAGAGATAGAGAAAGGGGGACAAATTTGAGAGATGTTTGAAATTGGCAGGAATTTGTGAAAAATAGAATATGAGGATAAGGGAGAAGGAAGTGTCCAGAATGGATCCTTAATTTCCAGATTATGCAACTGTATGAGGCTTTTAATGAGGCAGGAACAATTGGAGGAAGTCCAGATTTAGAAAGGGGAACAGCATATGTTTCCTTTAGGACATGCTCCTTCAATATGACCTTTATCATATTGTATTATTTTCTGTGTGGTAAGAATACTTAAAATGAGGCCTACCTTTTTTTATACATTTTTAAGTGTATATACACTATATATTCTATGTTGTGCAGAAAAAGAAAAAAAAAATTCTGAATTTAATATGGAGCCACAAAAGACTGTGAATAGCGAAAGTAATCCTAAGAAAGAAAAACAAAGTTGGGAGTATCACATCCTGATTTCAAGATACGTTACAAAGCTGCAGTAATTGAAAATAGTATGGTACTGACATAAAAACAGCTATACAGGCCCATGGAACAGAATAGAGAGCCCAGAAATAAACCCATGTATATAGAGTCAGCTGATATTCAACAAGGGAGCCAAGAATATACATGGGGAAATGGTGTTGAATAGTACACATTCAACAATTGGTATTGGGAAAGCTGGTTATCCACATGCAAAAGAATGGTAAGACTTTTAGACGAGACACCCAACTAGTTGAATCACAAAGTAGAGGTGCACAAAATTCTGCCTCTTTGAAGCGAGATCTAAGCATGAGAAATATAAGGATCTTTAGAGAACAGATAGTGGTGTACATTCTGAGTATGGAGGAGAGAGAATAGAATGAGAATTGAAGATGATTTTTAAGAAGTTTAGAGTTTAGCAAAAGTGGGTATTGTGTTTAATCTGGGAGATATTGGATGAAAGATATCATATGCTTTAGGAAAATTTATTGAAGGTTTTAGTATTCCTTGACTCTCTGTCTCTCAATCTTTCACCTAAGCTGTAGCTATACTACCCTTTTCTAAAAAGAAAATATTCTACTTCTCTTTTTCTGTTCTTTACCTGGTTGAAAGAAAATTAGTCAAAATTTGTAATTTTTTCCTCATATTCCAAAGAAAATAAGTATTTCAATTTTCTAGCATTTAATTATTACTTTAGTAATAATAATCCAAATTTTTATTTTCAAGCTTTCAAATGGAGTTTCCTTTGCAGTGGATCTTAATTTTGAGACGTCACGGACCTTTGAGAATCTGATGAAATAGTAGACCCTTGTCTCAAAAGAAAGTGAATATGCCCACCTCTAAAATTTTGTAATCAAATTCATGAGGCTCAGGGATCCCCTGAAGTCCATCATCCAACATAGATTCCCTAGAGATAGAAGATTAAATCCTCCTGCTCTAAGAAACATAGAAAGAGTGTTTTGCTCTTTTTGCCTTAATTTTAATGATACAACAGACTGCTTTGATTTTGGATACATTAGGTATTTTTTTAAGGACTTGAATTCCTGATATTTTACATATGTTTTGTTTCAGAACCCATGGCTTTTAATGATTATATATTCTGATACTTTTCATGACATTGAACTTCTCCACAAATGACAAAATGGAAGATCAAAGAAGTTCTGAAGGAGAAAAAAAGCCAACCTTGATTTCACAAAAACTATCTCTAGAGAATAACTTTCAACCTGATAAATTTTCCCTTTGGCAAGCAAATTATTTGCTCCTTATGCACAAACATATTTATTTGATTTTTTTCTTATTCTTTTTCCATGGAGGAGTACACTGAAACTAAGCTGCACACACAGTATGAGAAATATTTTCTAGACCTTTATCTGAAACATAACAGATTGTAAGCACAGTAATGTAAGACATGCAAAATTAATGTCTCTGCTTTTCCCATAATTTTTTAATAGCAACAGTTCTTCCTTCTGACAGTCCCTTAACTGAGACTGCAAAGCCACTGGTTTTTATTGTGGTTTTTACTTTTTGGCATCCCATTTTATAGCAATATATTGATGTCTGTTGGCTCCCTAGCTGCAACGTTACTATAGATGTAGAAGATTCTTCAAGATATGCGTGTAGTCAGAAATGTTTTATTCAGGTCCGGACCTGTTCTGGCCATTGTTCCCCGGCCCCTGAATAAAGGAGAATTCTATTACCATGACCCATGCCTGGAGCACAGCAAGCCCTCAAGAATTCATTGCTGCCACTAACCAAGCCAAGTGTGGCTTGGTGATGGTCGGAAGTCTGACTCAGGGTCACAGCAGCAACCCTGCCCTCTCACAGTTGAAAGGGGTGGGGGGGGCACTCTGAGAAGCATCAGGTTGGTGAGACTGGCGTGCTTTATTAAATCATTTCCTTAGAGAGATAGCCTTGTAATTGAAATGAAAATGAAGACCACAAGATTTCCCAGGCTCAGCCTGTACAAAAGGGAGTGGAGGGGCTACCAGAGTTGGCAAGCAGAGAGCTCGCGAGAACAGCAATGGAGGTAGAGATTCATGGGGCTAAAGAGAAAGCAGAGCAAGCTGAATGTTGTACTCTTGACCGCCTGCAAAGAATATGCCAACATTTAATTTTCCCACCTAAATATGATAATCCAAATGGAGGGGCAGGCAGAGGACTGCCAAATCTGTCCATATTTTCAATTTTGCTTAAATATGTGTTTTGGGAATCATATAAGAGGAGCATAAACAAAGTTCTTTCATTTTTTGAAAACCTTTAGATTCTACAAGTGCAGCATTAATGCAAATGCCTGTGGTAAGAATTAAATACAGATCCAGCAACATTTTTTTTTTTTGTGGTTAGCTCTGAGGGCTATGACAAGGTGGTCCCAAGAATTTGAATACTGGGGAATTTCGAGACCAACAGATAGTAGATCCAAGCATAGATATGCAAAGTCACCTAAAGTGGTCCATAAAGTGGTCCATTGTTTCAAGGTACATGTGGAGTGGTGGGGTGGATGTAGGGGGGAAGATACCTACAGGAAATACTGACTTTATTTTTTTATTTAAAAAAATTTTTGAAGCTTAAAACAGAAATTTATTTTCTCACCATTCTGTATGTAGGCTAGACGTTCAAATTCAAAGTGTTAGCAGGATTGGCTCCTTTTGAGGGGTTGAGAGGGAAAATCTGTTCCATGCCTCTCTCCCAGCTTGGGGTGGTTGCTGGCAATCCTTGGCATTCCTGCATAATTCCAATCTCCTTCTGTCATGGCCATCTTTCTTTTGTGCATCTGTGTCTTCACATGGTATTCTCCTATCTAAATCTATCTCTCTTTCTCTTTTATAAGGACACCAGTTATATTGGATAAAGTGTCCATTCTACTCCAGCATGACCTCATCTTAACTAATTACATCTGCAATGACCTATTTCCAAATAAGTTCACGCTCTAAGGTTATGGGAAGGACATGAATTGAGGGGGCAGGAGACACTATTCAATCCAATACACGTTCCCTGACTCTCGATTTGAAATAAGGTGCACTATATATATAGTTATGGAGCTGTATCTATAAACATAGTCACGAGTTATTTATTACTGGCCAGTGGTGAGCAAGGCACTTCATTAGACCACATTTCAAGCATTGTACTCAGTTCTGGGCACATCATCCCTGAGAGGGAATGTAATTGAACCAGGTTGTGAACATGGTTATGAAGATTTTAGAAGTAGTGTTATATGGGAAATAACTGGGGTTGCTCTGTTGGAGAAGAGGTTTGGGAAGTCATCATATCCCTCTGCAGTAGGACCAGCCCTTCAGAGGAGAGGTCGTAAGGAAGATCAGATTGTAAATTACACAGATCACAAGTCCGTTCTCCTGTGTGTGAGAAGCATGGTGCTGCCTTTTGGGCGAGTGGGGCTGGGGGTTATCCTTTTACATTAAACCAGATCCAGCTTCCATCTCTCAAAGGACAGGGGATACTGACTTTAAATAGTAATGTAATTACCAAAAGACTAAGTCAGTCAGACTGTGAAGCCACTGATCAAACTTAGAAGTACAGAAAAAGTAATGAAAAAGAAGTACAGAAAAAGAGAGAAACTGATCATGTTAATAACAGCTAAAGTGTTGGGAACTGCGTGTGTGCAGCCGCAGTCCTATTTAGTTCTCATAGTCATCCAGTTATTTAAGTACCAAATTATTCCTATTTTATGGATAAGAAGACAGAGGTTTAGTTGCAGCTAAATAACTTGCCCTGGCCACACAACTAAGTGATGGAGTACGAGTTCTAATCCAGACGGTCTGGCTCCAGGACCCATTAGCAGGGCATTCTTGGATAAGGAACAAAGATACCTGCCTTCAAGTGTTCTGTTTTAATGCGTGCCTGCGGTTAGAGTGAGAGAGGTGTTTATTGGGCAATCTCATCCTGGTGCCTCCAGCATATATTTCATTCATCATTTTTTTTCCCCCAGTTTTGCCAACTTTATTATTATTTTTTAATTTAAAAAATTCTATAGTGCTTTACAATTTGCAAAAGTTTCACACACATAATTTCATATAATCCCATAATAACTTTTTTCCCCGCTACTGCTACGTTGCCCCTCTCCCCTTCCGTGTCCCCACTGGTAACTGCTAGTTTGTTCTCTGTATCTGTGAGTCTGCTGCTTTTTTGTTTTATTCACTAGTTTGTTGTAGTTTTTAGATTCCACATGTAAGTGATATCACACAGCATTTGTCTTTCTGACCTATTTCACTTAGGATAATGCCCTCCAAATCCATCCATGTGGCTGCACATGGCAAAATTTCATTCTTTTTATGGCTGAGTAGTCTTTCATCATCTATATATACCACATCTTCTTTATCCATTCATCTGTCGATGGATACTTAGGTTGCTTCCATGTCTTGGCAATTGTAAATAATACTGCTATGAACATTGGGGTGCATGCATCTTTTCAAATTAGTGTTTTTGTTTTTTCGAGTATATACTCAGGTGTGAAATTGCTGGGTCGTATGGTAGTTCTATTTCCACTCATCATTTTTTATCTACTAATTGACAAACACTATTGAATAACTTTTATGGGGAAAACTGTGCAAATCATTGGGATACAAAATCATGAGTAAAAACAGATACAATTCTTTCTATCATGGAGCTTACAGATGTAAGACAGCAATGGTGACAAACGCTAATGGTGAAAAGGTAAAGGCAAAGGTAAATGGGGCCAGGAGAGCCTAGACCAGGGCAATTTGTCCAAGTCAGTGAGGCCAGTGAAGCATTCCTTGGGGATGCTCTATGTGAACCAAGATCTGAAAAAAACTGTGAAGCAGTGACTCCGTGAAGGAGGGATGGTTGCATGAGGGTGCTAGAGAGGAGGAACTGTGCGTGCCGTGTTGCTGGGGCTTGGGAAGCTACAGCAAATAAGAAACCCAGAAACACCAGGTGGTAGGAGCTGTGGGGCTGGGGCATGTAGAGGAAGATGAAGTTGGAGAGGGGCACTGAGACCAGGTAGAGCCTCAAGTGGCATTTAGGAGATTTGTATCGTGTGTCCCAATAGCAGTGGGAAATCATTGCTGGAAGGGGCTTGGGGTAGTGATAAATGTTCTAATAAACCATTATAATTATAATATGAAGGATCAATTGGAGAATGGAAACGTGGAGATCAGGGAGGCTATTGTAATTGCCCAGGTGAGAGATGAGGGTAATTGAAACAACATTTTGTTGACGGTGATACATTGAAGTATAGACGTCGGTGAGATTTTTTTCGAAGCTAGAATCAACAGGACTTCGAGAAGAATAAATTATGAGGGTTGTAAGGGAGAGAATCTTATCCAGGGTGACTCCTGTGATTCTACCTTGTGCAGCCAGATAAAGGCAGTGCCATTCGCTGAGACAGAACCCTAGGAGAGATGGCTTTGAGGGGGAACTTCATTAGTTGGTTTGGGAGATGTGCATATTTTGAGATGCCTTTGAGACATTCAAGGGGAAATGTCAAGAAAGCAGGCAGATAGAGGGGTTGCAACTCGGAGAAGAGGTTGAGGCCAACATACAAATTTGTGAGTCATCTGCCTCTATTCCGTGATATAAGTTATGTGTGTGGGTGAGATAGCCTGGAGGAAGATACAGAATAAGAAGAGGGCCAGGGAGGAAAGCTGGAGAATGTTCAACATTTATTCCAACCCCCCATCCCTGGTTCCTGCCTTCCAAGCAAACTTCAGATTCAAGGTGAGCTAACTCCAGGGAGAGAAAACCCTCATCCTAGGGAGATCAAGTGGCTTCAATCCTGTGCCAGCATTTCCACAACATAAATTCAAATGTTGTTCCTGAGAATGATGTAGATTCTCATGTAAATTTGCACACGAGGGGAGAATGTACAGATTGTGTGAATGAGATGGTTATATTTTGTATTTTAAATTAGTAAATTGGCACTCTGCTGCTGTCTTACTTTTGTGCATTTCAGATACGGTGAGTCAGTCTCTCAGAACCCACAGGAGAAAGTCTCAGAGCCTTGGTCACTTTCAGAGGGACACATCTGACCAAACTCTCCCTCCTATAGACCCCACTTTCAGCTCCCATAATACTTATTTTCACATCCCAACTTTCAGTATCTGTGGAGCTGAAAGCAAGATCCTGCTAGATCACAAGATCCTCTAGAGATTCTGGAGAGACACAGACCTTGAGTAAGATGGAAATGCTTGGTTAATAAGCATTATATGAAGTTCTAGGGAATCAACACGAAGTATGAATTAGTAATTGCCTGGCAGTAAAGACCCAGTTTAAGGTAGAGATTCTGAATTTGTGGAAAACCTGGATTGTACTATTACATGAATTTCTTCCCCCAAATCAAGGAGGCAAGCCTTAATTTCTTTATTGTGTTCTCTAGATGTTCTTATTGAGAGAAAAGCAGCTCATTGTTAAATATTTAACAGGGATTAATGTTTATAGTAGGGAAGTATAATGGACAAATCTACTGTGTTTTGGTTTATTCTTTTCTTGTCAAAGGCATTTTGTTTAAAAAAGCTCTTCCCTAATTTTGGTCTTTAGAACATGAATGTATGTTCATATCTCCATAATTATGTTCACGTTTGACATATTTTGCTTTTAGGCCTTTTGTTTTGGGCCATGCAATCAAATTATGTCTTACAAATAAAAGTATAAATAGAAGCAAATGTAGACAAGGTACTTAATCTCTTTGTACCTCAATTTTCTCATCTCAAACAAGGACAATAATACCTACAGAATGGGGAAAACAATTTTCTCACTGTTCTCACGTTTCTGCCTAAAATAAAAAATAGAAACTTTTCTGTCTTAGAGATATTGGCTTAAGGCTTTCTGCTCTTCCTTTCACCTTTCTCATTAGCTTGTCCCCACAGGATGAGAAGGAATTTATATAACTGGTGAAATGAAGAGCGTCTGGCATTCACTATTCAATCCATTGTGCTCTATTGGGCAGGGATAATGTGTTAAAGCTTGGTGTACACATATGGCCTTTCTCTCTCTGCTCCTCTATTTTGGTTAGGGTAAAGCTAGCTACAGTAACAAACAGACCCCTAATGTGTGCTGTGGCTCAGTTACAATAAAGATTTATTTCTCTTTCTATAACAGTCCAAGGCAGGTGTTCCTGGTTGCCGGGGTTAGAGCGGAGTGCATTTCCAGCACATCGTGATTCAGAGGTTGAGAATCCTTTCATCTGTGGTTCTGCTGTTCTCTAGCCTTGTTGTTATCTGCATCCCACTGGAAGAAAGTGAAAGACAGTGAGGAGTGACAAAAACCCCTTCTTAGAAGCCTTGGTTCAGAATGGCACACCTCAGAGATTTAGGTAAAAATCCAGTAGTTTCTCAGGTTTTCGGCCTTTTGGCCTCTCTGAGCTTGGTGGGCTTTGAGGCAGGTAGTAATTCCCCAGGATGCTCTGGAAGCCCAAATTCATAAAGTGTGAGCCCAGAGATCTACATCTGGACTGTTATATGAGGAGGCCTCTTCCGGATTCAGTGTTAAATTCTCCAGTCCAACTTCACAACATACTGGTTAAGCGCCCTCTCCTGAAGCCAGAGTTTTGGGGTTCAAATACTGGTCTGCTACTTACTATATGTCCCTGTTTCATTCCTTTGTAAAGTCAATCTCTCTTTCTCCATTTCCTCCTCTGTGAAATGAGGATAAAAATAGAATATACCTCAAAGCATTATTAGGAGATTAGTTTAATTAATACCTATAACTCACTAAGTAAATGCTCAATAAAAATGAACACTTATTATTAGTAAAAAGATCTTGTTTCTCTCTGACTTCTGTCTATAATTTCTCATTTGGACTGAATGCAAAAGGAACAGAGTCACATCACTGATCATCTAACACTTACCTTCAAGTATACCTGGCACTGTGCCTGGTACATGCTAGATATGATAAAAACAGAAAATATTACAGATTTTCTGGTTTTTATCCTCCTCAATTTAGGGCCTTAATTTTTTGTTTGTGTTTCATTCTGTCTTTAGTCATAACACATGGTGTCATTCTACTATCATTTGTAGTCTATAACTTCCTCTGTCAGAATGCTTAGATTTTTAAATTTGAATTTAATGTGCATAGATTCTTCACAGATGGCTCTTCACTTGGTTTCTGCATATTTCTTAATTGATTTTCAGCCATGCTTGTAGACTACCTCTTGTATCTTTAGTAGTCGGGGATCACTAAACATGATTTATTTTTTCTTTTTTTTTCTTGAAGTATAGTTGATTTACAACGTTGTTTTAGTTTCTGGTGTACAGCAAAGTGATTCAGTTATATATACATATATATATTTAGTTATATATACATATATTTTTCTTTTTCATATTCTTTTCTATTATGGTTCATTACAGGATATTGAATATAATTCCTGTGCTATACAATAGGACCTTGTTGTTTACCCATTCTATATATAATAGTTTGCATCTGTGAACATTATTTTTAATGCTCTTCTTTCTCTGCTGAGTTAACATCTCCTCCACACTTAAGAATCAGACTCCTCTTATTCTGTACACAGATTCTCTTTTGCTGATTTCCTGGGAATAGCCCAATCAGCTCATTGGCTAACTACCAAATATTGATCACCTTGAATGTATAACTTGTGGAGCCGTAATGTTATAGAATGACCCCAGTTTCTTACATTTGTACAGTGCCTCCAACTTCACAAAGTAGTTTATCATCTATGATCTCATTTAATAACCAGACAAACTCTGTGAGCAAGTACCTCAATTTCTGGATAAGCACACTAGGGATCTAGGAGGTTAAGCAACTTTGTCAAGATCACCCACTCTGCAGGAGCTTGGGCGCGATGCAGGAGTCCTAACCCCATGTTAGACGTTTCTTTCCATTTAAATACTCTTTCTTTGAAATCGGTAAGCAGACACAATGTCAGATTTCAGCTCTGCTATTTTATTTATCTTTTCCCTCCAGTTTCTTCAACTCTCAGACAGGATTAATAATATTGATCTCTAAAGATTTCTGTGAGGTTGACCCCTAGCAAGCATTCAATCACTGCATTAAAAGAAAGAAAAAGAAAACAGAAACAGCAGACAGGTTAAGTCCTCAGAGAGAGAGAGAGAAACATAATGATTATGAGAGATTGTGTTTTGTTCTTTATAATTTTCTATCCCTTCCCTAGATCTAAGAAGTTATCCAGGGCCTTTGGGCTCCCCTGTCTTAAGAGGAGTTTGTGGGACTAAAAGAAAAGTATCTGAAGACAACTCCCACTTCCTGTCTAAGTAGTAAATTAAAATATGTTGGGACTTCCCTGGTGGTCCAGTGGTAAAGAATCTGCCTTAAAATGCAGGGGATGTGGGTTCAATCCCTGGTCAGGGAACTAAGATCCCACATGTTGTGGGGCAACTAAGCCTGAGAGCCACAACTACTGAGCTTGCGTGCCTCAACTAGAGCCTGTGTGCCGCAAACTACAGAGCCCATGCGCTCTGGACCCTGTGCACCACAGCTACAGAGCCCATGAACCCTGGAGCCTGAGCGCTACAACTAGAGAAGAGATAACACACATGCCACAACTAGAGAGAAGCCCGCACGCCGCAACAAAAGATCCCGCGTGCCTCAATGAAGATCCCGTGTGCCACAACTAAGACTCGATGCAACCAAAAAAATAGAATAAATTAATAATAAATAAATCTTTAAAAAAATAAAAAATTATTTAAAAAGTGTTTGCTAAGATTAAAGTCTTATGGGATTAGTGGGGATTCTCAGCCATTTTCAACCCACTCCCTTGCAGTACCTGAAGGAAGTGACAAAATCTTAAAAAAAAAGCATTGTGGATTCTGAAGGTTTGAACATTTGGCTCTGAGATTTGGGCACCAATGAGATTCTTAGGCCCCAAGCATGGCAGAAAGGCTGCTGACCTTCAAGGGCTCACATGGGCTTCAGCAATGGGAATTACCTGCAGCAACCATGACAGGTTGAACATGAAGAGTTCCCCTTCCATTTCAGTCAAACACATGAGCCACGGGATTTCTCAGAGAGCCCAGGGAAAAGAAGCAGTTGTCCACCAAATGATTGTGTTTTAATTTCCAAACAACCCAGTGCGGTAGGACTCCAGTTAGGTTTCTTTTTTATTTGAATTATTTAAACAAGGTGATGTTCCTTACATACCTTGTTTGGGGAACTAAGATTCTCATCCACCAAAATAGCATTAGAGGGAGAGGTGGGAGGGAAGACAGATTTATGCCAAATGTGATAGACCATTGGAAGAGGAGCAAAGTCTTCACCTGAGAGAAGGAGAGAATGCCAAAATATGTCTGAAGAGCAGGAGGACTGAGGGGTTAAATGCCAAAGGGCAAAAGTCATGAATTCGCATTAATCCTTTTAACCCTCCTGAGGGGAGTTACCATAACTTCTGCATAATAGTCACCTACTGGACAACAATTGAGCAAGTGTCTATGTTCTTAGAAGACTGGCTTAAGCAGTGGCATCCGTGGCAAACTACCAGAAGGGCAATGATAGCCGCCTCATTTTTGCATTCCTTGATGATAGGAACTGTGTTACATCATACTCATCTTTATACCGCTAGCATCATGTGAAAGAATGTACTCAAAACTTCCCTAAGCACACGGTGGGTTGAATTATCTAATGAATCCCACTTTACACAAGAACTTTGGGACATCTCCTACAGATACTTCACTATACATTAAACAATGGTCCAGGATTTGTGTAGCAGAACTAAATGGGCCGAAACTCCCACTATCATTTTATATCCTTGATAATCTGAAGTTGTGTCTTGCTCAGCCTAAGTGATCACTGTTTACAAATCCAAACTCAGAGAATACAGATTAATGTTTATTTGCTTTAAAACAGTCAGCAGGACATAGAACATATAATCACTCTCCATCTGTTTCTTGATGATCACACAAAAAATAACAAGCGTCCTCCTTTTGAGCCATAGTTCTTTTATGTGCATCTGGTGGTAGAGAAAAGGAATGTGTTGCCCTCTGGTTTATGATTCCATTTTAGTAACTGAAAAAAAAATAGGAAGACTGTGTATAAATAAGTAACTACAGCATGTTTCTCTCCACTGTTGGTACTCATCACTTTCTAATAGAGTTAATGATTTAACATATGCTATTATTAGCATATGGACTTTTTCATAGAAGCCAAGTGTTTTAGAAAAAAAATCAATGCTTAAATTGATCCTTTATTTTAAACTACCCCTTGTAGAGATAAATGCAGGGAAAGGGTGCAATAATTCAGTCCAGTGAACACTTACTATGTAACCACTGGGTGCCAGCACTATTTTGGGAATTTGCCTTTAACCATAAAAAGAGAAGAAAATGTCTGTGTTTTTTTCAGTCTACTTGGATATTTGCAGGCCGTTTGAATTTTTAAAAACCTTTATGCTCAATGTAGAGGTGGAGGAAAAGGTCAAAAAACATGCATACTTAACTGTGGTCAGAACATGGTTCTTATTTCTTCTCTGTCTGGAAATGGAAAGATAGACAAATCATTTTATTATTTAACGAAAAAAACCCATAAAGATTATTTTGTGATCAAAATACCTATTTGGCAACAAATTTTTTGGTATTCCTAAAGGCAGGAACCATATATTAGGTAAAACAGCATCATGCTAACAAAAAGTGTTTAATGTACAGCTTTTGTAGTGCTATTTTTATATACACAACACAACTGACCAAAGCGATCAGACGATAGTGTAATCATCAAGAGGAGTCAGTCTGATGACTCTGATTAAAATGTCTGGGAAATCTGGAAAGCTCAAAATAAGTATAACCAGGATGTCTTTTGAAAATTAATAAACAAGTTGTGGTAGCGTGAAGGAATATGTTTAAATAAATGAAGAGCAGTTGGGACTACTTCAAAAGAATTGTTTTATATATATTTATTTATTTGGCAAATCTCTAACTTCTGCACTGGCATTGTAGAGGAGAGTCTCTTTTCTCTCCTGATCACAGCTTCTCACACATCAGACGCAACAGCTGTTTTAACTGGCACATCAACACAGCCATTCCTGACAGAAAGTGCATTAGGACAGTGAATGTAATTGAAGCTGCAGAATTTAGAGAGACAGCACACCGTTGACCAACAGGGAATGTGGCCAGAATATTGCAGGTAACATTTTTCTTTAGAAAAAGGGATATATCACTGCACAAAGCCACCATCAACTCAGCTGAAGTCCTTCTCTCCCAGGCAGTCCTCTGCCTCTCCTCATAATGCCTTGTCATGGCCTAGGATTGTTCAAAAGTGCCCTGCATGATCTATGAATGCCATCTTCTGAAAATGTACGTTTTGCATACAGCCATTTTCGTAGTTTATAAAACCAGATGTGTACAGGATACACAGGGAAAGATAAATAACAGAACAGATCAAATAGTTGGGTTATAGTATGCTGAAAGGATTAAATAAAATATTTTTATTTTACAAATTAAAAGTTTAAAACAGATCACTTGATAATTGGACGACTTACAACCTTACTCAAGTGATGAGCATTTATGGAGCAGGTGTTATGCAAAGGACCGGAGCAGGAAAGGAATGAAGCTGTCTTTCAACATTTTTACCTCAAGGGAAATCTTACAGAACAAACAGCAGAGACGGATACTGAGCCAACAGATGACAAGAGGACTTGCTCCATTCTCTGGAAAATATGATGATAAGAAACAGATTTCAGCTGTTCCTTAAGTTTTCCCTCTATTGGACAACAAAGCTGCCAAGAAATGAGGATACACAGATTATGACACACACAAAAACCCTCCACCTGCATCACATCCTGACAAGTCACAGTATGTCTTTGATTCAAGTACGGGAGACCTACCCATGAAGAGAAATCATCTTCTCCTGTGAAATACTGTATTCCGTAGAAGAATCAAGCAAAACAAATGAGTATTTCTGTGGCATTCTTTAGAAAGCAGCTCAAAATGCCGCTTAACATCGGTAATCAGAGGCTCACATAAACACTACTCTAGAAAGTAGCACCCCACTTTCACCTCCACCAACAAAAACAGACAAATAACAACAACCACCAAAGCTAAGAGAAGTTAGGGACAGAGTTCTGTTACTCTATTTTAAGTACATATTATTTTTCAGTTCTTCTGATATAAAATGGAACTTAGGCCTGCCCCTAACATTCGCGGAGCCCAAGGCAAGAGTATAAATGGAGAATAAACAAATACCATCTACCTCTTAAATCAAGCAAACAGTTTTCCTTTTGCGACAAATATACTTTCATATCAACAAAATTGAAAAATATGTGTAAAGTTCTGTTTTTCCATATGACTGAAATTTGGCAAAATACCAAAGCTGAATGAATTTAATTACTATTGCTCACATTGGGCGTTCACAGTGATGTTTTGGTAAGTCATAAAATAAACAATCATAATATACACATTATTATATGTTTTCTATAATATTATTTCCTTGTATTCATGTTTCATCCCAGCAAACTCATTAATTATGTTTTTGAAATCAAGATTTTCACATAATTTGTTTCCTAATAACAATAATGATCTAAGGAACTAAATATGCAATTATTTTTAAAGTGTACAAAATTTGAATGTATTTTCATCAAAACTATAAATTTATGTAAAAAAATAAATACAAATTATTTTGTTTTCAAAGTAAATGATATTTCTTCTAAAATACTCATAAGGAAAAATACAAATTATTATTAGTAAATATAAATACTTTAAATCAAAATGATTTAAATAAATCTCATTAAATAATTTTATAAAAATCAATCAATTAATGATCCCACCATTCAAGGTTCCTGTGGCTGCCAGTGTAAAGAGTCGGTATCACATTTTATTACTAGACTTCAAATATAAATATAAAAGAAATGAATTGTTTAATATTCCACAACATTCTTTAGCTGCCATGTGCAAGAGTTGAGACTATCACACTAAATTTGTGAGAATGGACAGAATGGCAAATGGAAATATATAAAGAAGCGAGGCGCACTGGGACCTAATCAGTACAGCAAGATTGAAGGTGGTGAAAAAACTGTTACCATGAAACAAAAATTTCCCCCAGCTGTTGGGTGACTTCATAAGGGGACTCTCTTGTCCAATATACAGAGTCTGAAGATGTTTGATGAACTTGGGCTTGATTCCAGCAGGTATGGTTGTGCGAGGAGACCCAGTCTGCTGAGTGGGAATACAGCCAAAGGAGTCCATAGGCATCAGGCTCTACTAGAAGTCAAGAGAGGGATGGAACTGTGGTTTCACGTGATATATAGCAGAACCTCCTTGAGTAGCGGGAGGGTCCAGGTAACAGAGCTCAGCCTCCAAAGACAATCCTGTCAAACCTAGGCAGGATGTCAGGGCTCCAGCCAAGTGGGCTTGGGTGCAGGGAAAAGCTCTACATCCAGATGGGTTTTGAAATGATGAGAGAAAACCAAAACAGATGTCTGGATATATGCATAGATTCAACCAACACAACCAGGGTGAGGGTGAAAGCACTGATTCAGTAGGCAAATAGAAGGGGTGAAATAGGAAGCATGTGGACCCCAGGTCCCCTCCACTTGCTGATGGTGCAGATGTATTTTCTGCCATGGTGAGAATTGTTCCTGGTTTTGGTTGAGGTCGAATCTGAATGGAAAGGGCATTTGTGATTATCATTGAGTGGAGCTCAAGAAGACATTGGCTGAATAATTTTAAAGTAGTGCCACGGCATGGCATACTTTTTTTAAGTGCATATATGTGATTGTTCGGGAAATTATTTATTCTGGTTTTAATCTAGAGGTCCAATATATTGGTGAAATTTAATTTATTTTTTATTTTTTTAAATTAATTAATTTATTTTTGGCTTCGTTGGGTCTTCATTGCTGCCTGCATGTGGGCTTTCTCTAGTTGTGGTGAGCAGGGGCTACTCTTCGTTGTGGCGCATAGGCTCCTCGTTGTGGTGGCTTCTCTTGTTGCAGAACATGGGCTCTAGACACGCAGGCTTCAGTAGTTGTGGCACATGGGTTCAGTAGTTGCGGCGTGCGGGCTCTAGGGTGCGTGGGCTTCGGTAGTTGTGGTTCACAGGCTCTAGAGCACAGGCTCTAGAGCGCAGGCTCAGTAGTTGTGGCGCATGGGCTTAGGTGCTCCACAGCATGTGGGATCTTCCCGGACCAGGGATCAAACCCGTGTCCCCTGCATAGGCAGGTGGACGCTTAACCACTGCGCCACCAGGGAAGTCCCTGGTGAAGTGTAACTATGATGACAGTTTGACCTGATATTTATGAGTAAATTTCCTATTAAAATATTATACAAGTTTTCATTAATTTAAGTGAATGTATATTATAAAATCAATTTTGTAAAATCTTTATTATACATCTTAAGACTCTTGAAACTGCTTTTCCCTGTGAGTCAATCTGGGGTCTCATGAGTTTGCAATTTCCTTAACATGGATGGCTTTTTTGACAACGTTGAATGGCTGAAATTGTGTGCTGCGTTTTTAGTACCAACTATAAAAACATATCTCTATTATGAAACTAAGCTGATCCATGGATCAGCTCTGTCCATGAAAATGCAAATTTCTGAATACAAGATCTTTAAAGAAAGACAAGGTATATTCTTTCATGTCCTGAAAAGTAATTCTAGGTTACATTCAAAAGATGGCTTTCAATTCTGTCAGTAATACTGATGTTATATGAGGTTTCGAAAAGATCTTTGGATTTGGAATTTGGACTTCAAGGGACTGGCAAGGAGAGTGGAGTATTTGCCTGTTCTTACTGGCTTTTACATTCCAAAGGCTTTTTTGTTTTTATATGACACAGGAGAAGCATAATCAAGGAGCCAAGTAGCCACTTAGATCTGGAGGCTCGGCACTCTAATAACAAGTGGCAATTAGTGAATCAGAGGAAATGGAAGCTACTTTTATTGATGTTTTTCCTGAAAAGGTCCTATCTTAAATAATATTTTAGCTCCACTGACTGATCTGAGATAGGAAATGACCTCTCCTAAAAAACCACTTTGGTGATAGCTCTATCTGATATTCAGGCAAACACTTTGATTTTAACTGTAGTTTCATATTATTTCCTGCTAAATGCATTAGAAGAATAGTAAACAGATTAATCTTCCTCTAAATACATGATCTATTTTGCTGAAATAATTCTGCCAACAATCAGCTTATTGAAATAAGTGTTGATGTTACAGAGATATGCTGTAATGTATATTTTTAAAATATATTTAGTAGGGTAACATTAAAAAACATATACAGTGAATAGTAATTCTTAATTCCAATAATATCTGACAACTTGAAATGGCATTAAAAGAGGTACTCTGCAAGTATTCATTAATTATCACTTAAAGTTGATTTCCCAACATCTCTTTCTTTTTTTAAATGTGGTAAAAAACACATAACATGAAATTTACCCTCTTAATAATCTTTTAGTGTACAGTACAGTATTGTTGATTATATGCACATTGTAAGACAGCAGATCTTCAGAATGTTTTCACCTTGCATGACAAACTGTACCCATTGAAAAGGAACTCCCCATTGCCCCCTCCCCCCAGCCCCTGGCAACCACTCTCAGCATCACTTTTCATGAATGATCCTTTATTTAATATTATACAGTTCTAGAATTTTCCAAAAGTATCTATACATATTATTAAGAATTTTTTTTTGTTGTTTTGAGTCACTTTTACTGAGTAATTGTTTCCAGAACCTTGAACGCTTTCCAAGGATGGATAGCCAAGTTTTACTTCTTTGTTACCTGGTGTTTCTGTTATAAAAAATATTTTTAAGAGGTGATTTTAATAAGATGAAGAGATAGGAAATGTAATTAGTACACCTTTGTGTATATGTTGTATTCTGTAATGTCTGTATTGGGCCTCAAGGTAAAAGGCTAATTTTTCTCTATCTATGAAAGAGTTTAAATAGGTATTTCTTGATGTCTATCTGTGCAGAGTGACATCCCCTCACTTGGCTCTCAATACTAGATTGAGAGATAAAACTTCCAACAGTGAGAGTTGGTCCATTCTCTGCCTGAAATGGCTTCTTTAAAAAATATCTTGGGGGGCTTCCCTTCCCTGGTAGCGCAGTGGTTAAGAATCTGCCTGCCAATGCAGGGAACACGGGTTCGAGCCCTGGTCTGGGAAGATCCCACATGCCGTGGAGCAACTAAGCCTGTGTGCCACAACTACTGAGCCTGCGCTCTAGAGCCCGCGAGCCACAATTACTGAGCCTGCGCGTTGCGAGCCTGTGCTCCGCAACAGGAGAGGCCGCGACGGCGAGAGGCCCGCGCACCGCGATGAAGAGTGGCCCCCGCTCGCCGCAACTGGAGAAAGCCCTCGCACAAAAACGAAGACCCAACACAGCCAAAAATAAAAATAAATAAATAAATAAATAAATTAATTAAAAAATATATATATTTTGGGAATCCCCTGGCGGTCCAGTGGTTAGGACTGGGCACTTTCTCTGCCATGGCCCGGGTTCAATCCCTGGTCAAGGAACTAAGATCCCGCAAGTGACGCAGTGTGGCCAAAAAAATAAATTTTTTTTCTTCTAGTTTTTTTGAGACATAAATGACACACAGTACTGTATAAGATTAAGGTGTACAGCATAATGACTTGTCTTACATACATTGTGACATGATGATCACAATAAGTTTAGTGAACTTCCATCATCTCATATAGAAACAAAATTAAAGAAATAGAATTCTCCTTGTGATAAGAACTCTTAGGATTTACTCTCTTAACAGCTTTCATAGATAATATACAGCAGCGTGACTTATATTTATCATGTTGTACACTACATCCCTACTGCTAATTTATCTTATAACTGGAAGTTTGTAACTTTTGTCTGCCTTCATCCAGTCCCCACTTCCCCGACCATTTGCCTCTGGTAACCACAAATCTGATCTCTTTTTCTATGAGTTGTTTGTTTGGTTTTGAAGTATAATTGATCTACAACACTATGTTAGTTCCTGTTATATAACTTAGTGATTAGATATTTCTATACATTTCAAAATGATCACCACGATAAGTCTAGTTATCATCTGTCACTATACAAAGATATTATATAGTTATTGACTATATTCCCCACATTGTACATTTTATACCCATGACTCATTTATTTTGCAACTGGAAGTTTGTGCCTCTTAATCTCCCTCACCTATTTTTCTCCTCCCCCCACCACTTTTCCCTCTGGCAACTACCTGTTTGTTCCCTGAATCTATGACTCTGTTTCTGTTTTGTTATGTTTGTTCACTTGTTTTGTTTTTTAGATTCCATGTAAAAGTGAAATTATATTGTTCCTGTCTTTCCCTGTCTGACTTATTTCACTTAGCATAATACCCTCTAGGTCCATTCATATTTTCACAAATGGCAAGATTTTATTCATTTTTTATGGCTGAGTAATAGTCCATTGTGTGTGTGTGTGTGTGTGTGTGTGTATGTGCACATGTATATACATTCCACTGTGTATATATATACACACAATGTAATATTATTATATTACATTATTATATTATTTATTACATTATTATATTACATTATCACATTGTTATTACATATTTGTGTAATATATGTAATATTCCATCATATGTATAATATATATCTCATTATATTATTACATATATGTGTACATATATACACAATGGAATATGTATATATATAAATATATCTCACATCTTCTTTATCTATTTATCTGTTGATGAGCACTTAGGTTGCTTCCATATCTTGGCTATTGTAAATAATGCTGCAGTGAACAACATAGTGGTACATTTATCTTTTCTAATTAGTGTTTTTGTTTTCTTTGGATAAATACCCAGGAGTGGAATTGCTGGATAGTATGATAGTTCTATTTTTAATTTTTGAGGAATATCCTTACTGTTTTCCATAGTGGCTGTACCAGTTTACATTACCACCAACAGTGCAGACGGTTCCCTTTTCTCCACATCCTTGTCTTTTTGATAATGCCATTCTGACAGGTATGAGGTGATATCTCACTGTGGTTTGATTTGCATTTCCCTAATGATTAGTGATGTTGAGCATCTTTTCATGTGCCTGTTGGCCATCTGTATGTCTTCTTTGGAAAAATGTCTATTCAGATCCTCTGCCCATTTTTAATTGGGTTATTTGGATTTTTGGATGTTGAGTTGTATGAGTTCTTTGTATTTTTGGACATTAGCCCCTTATTGGATATAGCATTTTCAAGAATGAATCTTAGCTTCTTGGTGTTCTCTGTAGGAATTCACTCCCACTAGTGTTTCTATCTTTTATATTCCAAATTCTTCATATCCTGCCCCAAATTCAGTAGCCATCTGGACTTGCCTTCATTTTTTATTTGGGCAAAACCTAAACGTGGTTGTGTTTGCATGGCCCATGAGTCTATCTCCTTTGATTCCATTATTTCACAAAACTCTCAGCAGAGCAAAGAAAACACTTTGAAGTCCTCCCCAAAGATGTTCTTCATCATCTTACAAGGGGCTTAAAGAAAGAGAGAATCTGAAAAAGTCACTTCATTCTGAAGATGGTTCTCAATATTGTTAATAAAATGGACATCGTATACAATTTTAAAAAAATAAAGCCTCTTGGAACAAGACAGACATGGTATAGAATCCTGGTTCGTCATTTACTATTTGTGCCATCATCTAGCGTAAGTTATTTGGTATCTTTGACCCTCAGTTTTGTCATTTGTGAAAAGACAATAACAATACCTATCTGGTGAGACAGAGAATTAAGCTACCTGGTGTATTTAAAATAGCTGGCATAGTGCCGGTAGACAGTAGATGCTCAACAAATATAAGCACTTTTTTTTTTCTCTGTCCCTACATCAGAAACCCAGTTTAATTTGGCAGCATGTAAGAGAGACGGGGAGGAGGGATAAAGAAAAACAACGTATTCAAACAAGGTAGAAGCATACATGCGGGCAGCCGCAGCGCTTGGCTTTTAGTAGTGTTATTTGGGCAGTGGAATTGTCACATGTACCCAGAGCCAGGTTAAAAGATGGGTCAACCAGGCAGTTGCCCAGTGCTCTGATCCATTAGGGATACAAAATCACAACTGAAGTAAATTGGAAATGTAATGCATATTTGATTCCTTTCATAACTGGCAAGCTGTAAAGATGATGGATTCCTTGAATTGCAACTCAAAAATCCCTTTGGGTCAGAATCAGCCTATCTCGAAATGCGTATTTTTGTAGCCTGCTTCTGTAAGTAGGGAGCCTGGTGCAATAACCCTGAGACTGAGGTCTGTAGTTCCTGTCAGCTGAAAGGGTAAAACTGAGTACAAAACATGATATATGCTGTTCACTGAGAACCAGTGATTTACAACTAAAGTTTAGACACTGTAAGATGTTTCCAAAGATGTTGTCTTGTTCTGAAACCTCACAAAAGTAAAACTGATGACAGAACAGGAACCACAGAAAAATGGGAAATGTTTTGTTGGCATGAATGCGTGAGGGGGGCAGGGAATTTAAATACTAGGAAAAAAAAACTTGTAACTATATCCATTAAATCACTTATCTCTTGTGAAAGCTGGTGATTAGTGCAATCCAATGACAGTATAGATATGAGTGATAATCCCAGCTACGTTAATGTGTTGTATCACTTTCAAAGTGTACAATAATTTTTTCATTTGGAACACAGAGAAAAATACATGTTGAACAAATATTTTAAGGATATTGGTTAGAAGGAGTGATACCAGCATATCTTTTTTTTTAAGTTTTTAAAAAATTATTTATTTTTATAAATTTATTTATTTTATTTGTTTTTTGGCTGCATTGGGTCTTCATTGCTGCTCACGGGCTTTCTCTAGTTGTGGTGAGCGGGGGCTACTCTTCGTTGCAGTGCGCAGGCTTCTCATTGCGGTGGCTTCTCTTGTTGCGGAGCATGGGCTGTAGGCACGCAGGCTTCAGTAGTTGCAGCACGCGGGCTCAGTAGTTGTGGCACGCAGGCTCCAGAGAGCAGGCTCAGTAGTTGTGGTGCACAGGCTTAGTTGCTCTGCGGCATGTGGGATCTTCCTGGACCAGGGATTGAACCCATGTCCCCTGCATTGGCAGGCGGATTCTCAACCACTGCGCCACCAGGGAAGCCCGATACCTGCATATCTTAATCATGTGCTGCCCGTTTTACTAACTGGTATCATAGACCATAAATATTCACTCTACTTCTCATTCAAAGAAACTCACTCAGGAAACAGATACATTTACATACCTAAATGCCCACATATACATAATCACGTATTAACATATAAATATAATTAATAAATAAATCAAGAAGAAGCGAAAGAAAACAAGATCCAAATTATAAGGGTTCATAATAACAAAGGGAAATACAATTAAAAATTTTGTAATTAAATAGAGGTAAGGAACAACTTTGAAAAAGAACAGTTGTAAGAACTACACTACCCAATTTCAAGACTTATATAAAGCTTCAGTACTCAAGACTGTTTGATATTGGAATAAAAATAGACAGAAGGATCGATGGACAGATTATATGTTCAGAAAGAGACCTACATATATGTCAGTTAACAAAGATACAAAGGCAATTCAGTGAGGAAAACAGAATTTTTAACAAACTGTGCTGGAACAATTGGATATCCAAGGACCAAACCAAAAAAAAACCCCAAAACAAAAAAACCCAAAAAACCACCACCAACAAACCAACAAACTTTCAGCCATACCTCACCCCATATATAAAAACTAAGTCAAAATGGATCATTGATCTAATTCTAAAACCACAAATTACAATACTTCTAGAGGAAAACAGGAGAAAATCTTTGTGACCTTGAAATAGGCAAACATTTCTTGGATCCAACACCAAAAACAGGATCTAAAAAAAAGAAAAGAAAAGATAAATTCAACTTAATCAAAATTAAGAATTTCTGCTCTTTGAAAGACACTGTTAAGAAAATGAAAAGACAAGCCACAGGCTGAGAGAAAATGTTTGCAAATTACTTACCTTACAAAGAACTTATATTTTGAATAAAGAACTCTCAAAATCCAATAAGAAGAAAACAATGTAATTGTTTTAATGGGAAAAAAAAAAAAAAAAAGCAGAGAGATTTGAAGGATATAAAGGACCTCAAGCACCACTGCTGTTCTCGTGGGAAGGAAGGGGACAGTCTCTAAAAGCTAAGAGGCAGGGAATTCCCTGGCAGTCCAGTGGTTGGGACTCCCTGCTTCCACTGCAGGGGGCATGGGTTCGAACCCTGGTCAGGGAACTAAGATCCCATATGCCACGCGGTGAGGCCAAAAAATAAATAAATAAATAAAAATAAAAGCTAAGAGGCAAAGAAATGGGGACCTCAGTCCTACAACTGCAAAGAACTGAATTCTTCCAACAACTGAATGAGTTTGGAAGTGGGTTCTTCTCCAGTGCCTCCAGATGAGAGCTCAGCTGTCTAAACCACTTAATTCCCATCAAATGAGACCTTAAACTGAGAACACAGTTGAGTCATGCTGGACTTCTGACCAGAAAACTGTGAGCTAATAAATTTGTGTTGCTCAAGCAGCTAACAACAATGAAGAAGAAGAGGAGGTGGAGGAGGGGGAGGAGGAGGAGGGGAAGAAGAAGAAATGACTTGAACAGACATATCACCAAAGATGTATGGGTTGAAAATAAGCATATGAAAAGATGCTCAACATCATTAGTATTAGGGAAATACAAATTAAAACTTTAATGAGATACTACTACACACTTAGTTGGATGTCTAAAATTAAAAAGACTGATCCCATCAAGTGTTGTCAAGGATGTGGAATAAATGGAACTCTCTTAAGCTGCTTGTGGGAATGTAAAATGTTATAACTATCTTGGAAAAAGTCTGGCAGTTTCTTAAAATATTAAACACTACCAATCAAAAAACTCAGCCATCCCACTCCTAGGTATTTATCCAAGAGATATGAAAGTTTATGTCCAAACAAAGCCTTCTCATAAATGTTCAGTGCAGCTTTGTTTGTAGTAGCCAAAAGCTGGAAACAATTCAAATGTTCATCAACAGATCTATGGATAAACAAATTGTGGTATAGCTATACAAACAGAATATTACTCAGAGAAAGAGATGAAAAGAAATGAACTACTAATATGCACAAAACATGGAAGAATTTCAAAATAATTACGCTTAGTGGAAGATAGCAACCCTCACCCCTGAAAAAGTACATAGTGTTATTTCCATTTATGTAAAATTCTAGAAAACGAAAATCCATCTCTCCTGACAGAAAGCAAATCAGTAATTGCCTGTGTCACACGTTTGCAGTATAAATCGGGGGAGACACTTGGCCAAAATTATCAAAGGTAGTGGATCATAACCTTCCAGCCTAGCACTGGCATGTGATTAACTTCAGGCAGGAGGTATAGAGGAATGAGAGGCTCCTGACCCAGGTTCCCATTGGTGCTCAGCTTGGAAATGATTCATTCAGTGTTGTCATCATTTGTCCATTTCAATGCAAGGACTGCCTCTCTGGAACTGACTACCAAGAAAATAAATGTCTTAACTTCGAATCTACCATTGCAGACAACCTGTTTTCTTATTAGTTTATATATCTCAGGGCAAGAGCTTCACATGTGGGAGGGTGACTGTTGTTTCGTGCACTGAGATTTAAATCCTTTTGTTGGAGCAAAATGTGCAAAAATGAAAGAATAGAATGAAAAGGACAAAAAGAAAGATGAAAGAGATAAAGA
Source organism: Balaenoptera physalus (assembly GCF_965194825.1). NCBI lineage: Eukaryota > Metazoa > Chordata > Mammalia > Artiodactyla > Balaenopteridae > Balaenoptera > Balaenoptera physalus. The sequence continues at coordinate 37,152,355 of NC_138892.1, read as the reverse complement.
ACATTTGGAAAGAAAAATACAGGATGGTGGAAGGCTATATGTAAGGCCATAAATATATCATTTACTTGTAATTATTATTATTATTATTATTTTATAATCCCATTATCTTTTTTTTTTAACATCTTTATTGGAATAGAATTGCTTTACAATGGTGTGTTAGTTTCTGCTTTATAACAAAGTGAATCAGTTATACATATGTTCCCGTATCTCTTCCCTCTTGCATCTCCCTCCCTCCCACCCTCCCTATCCCACCCCTCTAGATGGTCACAAAGCACAGAGCTGATCTCCCTGTGCTATGTGGTTGCTTCCCACTAGCTATCGATTTTACGTTTGGTAGTGTATATATGTCCATGCCACTCTCTCACTTTGTCACATCTTACCCTTTCCCCTCCCCATATCCTCAAGTCCATTCTCTAGTAGGTCTGTGTCTTTATTCCCGTCTTGCCACTAGGTTCTTCCTGACCTTTTTTTTTTTGCACATATATACAATGGAATATTACTCAGCCATAAAAAGAAACGAAATTGAGTTATTTGTAGTGAGGTGGATGGAGTTAGAGTCTGTCATACAGAGTGAAGTAAATCAGAAAGAGAAAAACAAATACAGTATGCTAACACATATATGTGGAATCTACTTGTGATTATTAAAGTATTATAAATGTTAAGCTATTTATTCATTCAAATGGGCAAATTAATTAAATCTATTGCAAAAGTTTTAAATGCATTGATTTTCAGTCATTTATTATTAGATGAATAGGCCAAACTGCAAATAGACTTTCTAATCATTTAATAGGAATAATAAGTGGATTAAACATGCTTTATGCTGCACAAATTTGTAGTGGTGTTTTTAATATAATAATATTAAGTCACTTTTATAAATGCTTTACTTGGTTTTCCAAATTTTAATTTACATTAATACTTTCATTATTGTGTCGGAGTTTGGGTTATGCTTATCCCAATTATTTTTCTCATAGATGGTGTGGATTATGTTAGGGAAAAGTCCATGCATGCTTTGAATACATTTATTCTTAAAAATGTATTGTGTGTGTGTATATTTTATGGGGGAGGGTTTCTATCACAGGTTAGAGTGTAGTGTTTGCAGGTATCTACATCAGATTTGGGAAAAATCAGGCAAAAGTGTAGACAAAGAAAGACTTCCATGGTATTTTATCCTGGATCTTCTGAGGGACAGTAGAGCAAGAAGAATATGAATTTAATCAAAGCACCTTGGTTCTAGCCAGGAATTCCCTTTCCTGAAATAGATCCTAATGGCGATGTGGCCTTTTGCATGGGAGACTACACTGAGTAACAGTTGAAGCATAGACTTTGGAGTTAAAAGACATATATTCAGGGCTTCCCTGGTGGCGCAGTGGTTGAGAGTCTGCCTGCCAATGCAGGGGACACAGGTTCGAGCCCTGGTCTGGGAAGATCCCACATGCCGCGGAGCGGCTGGGCCCGTGAGCCACAACTACTGAGCCTGCGCGTCTGGAGCCTGTGCTCCGCAACAAGAGAGGCCGCGATAGTGAGAGGCCCGCGCACTGCAATGAAGAGTGGTCCCCGCTTGCCACAACTAGAGAAAGCCCTCGCGCAGAAACGAAGACCCAACACAGCCATAAATAAATAAATAAATATTAAAAAAAAAAGAGAGAGATTATATTAACTCTAATATTTAAAAAAAAAAAAAAGACATATATTCAAATGTCAGGTCCATCACTTAGAGACTGTAAGACTACAGACAATTTATCAACCTCTCTGAGCCTCCATTTCCTTATCTGTAAAATATGGTGGTAAAGGTGCCTATCTCCCAGGGCTATTGAGAGGATTAAATGAGATCATGAACATAGATAGTGCTCCAAAAAATGCCTACTACCTAAAAAGTGTATTTTATGAAATAGCTGGTAGCTATTTCATAAAAGCACGTCACATGTGGGTGTGGAGGAGAACAGAACAGGAAGTTCCAGGCTAAAGCTTTGACCACTGGGAGGAGTAGGCAACTGGCTTCGAAGTGAACTCATTGTGTTGTCCAATGTAGTAGCCACTAGCCAATGTCGCTATTTACATTTCAATTAATTAAAATTAAACAAAATTTAAAATTCAGTTCCTCAGTCACAGTAGCCGTACTTTACGTGCTCAGTAGCCGCATGTAGCTGATGGCTACCACACTGGCGAGCACAGGTGTAAAACCGCTTTTGCAGAAAGTTCTGCTGGACGATGCTGGCTCTGAAGAGTCCATGCTGGGCTAAGCATCGAGGCAATGTTCATGGATAACTGGTTAATTTACCTAAGGTCCACCTCAAAACTAGTCTTCTACCTACTCTTTGATTTATCTTTTATTTTACAGAATCTGAGGCTTATCAAAACTCTGTTACCCAAATTCTGTGCCATTTTCAAGCCGTTAGAATATTTTTGATCACTGTTTATACCAGTGCATGTGAATGTATTCAGAGAGATTCTATGAAGGAGACTGTCCTTGCTTTTCTTGATTGAGTTTCTGAATTCTATCATTAGCCTCATCATCTCTGCAATTATCCATATCTGGTTATCAACATGTTATTTCTACACTCTTCTTCCGCCTCCTCTCCTCCTCCACCCGGACACCCTGTGAATTGGAAGCTGGGAGACTGGGAGATTCTTAAAGTGATCTTTATTTTAGTAGCAGCTGGTTCTTAACAGCCCTGGGTTTGTGGCAGAGGCGACAGGATCTCTTTCCATGGTTGCATCGTCCTAATTATATTCGTTATGGATCGCAAGTTTTGGGATAAAGCGATGTTACATTTGTAATGTCTACAGGGTAGCATTTTAAGGTATGCTGGGAAACATCGAAAGGTAACATGTGTAGCCGATGCATTTACTGTCATTAGTTAACCAAGCATTCCTGGTGCCTCTTTCAGCTCCCTGACCCACATTTCATCCACGCTCTGCTGTTTTTCTCCTGCAGGGTTATTTCCTGAGTAAAGCCCAGAGCTTACAAGTCCCCCAGCAGAGAGCTCTGTTCTGACCTCCCTAAACAGGCAGTTTCACCTGCTGGGCTAGTGCTGTTCTGCTTCCTAGTCAATCTGTTAAGATTTTAGCAGGAGATTCTTGGATACCTTTTCACAAAACATATGGGAGATTGTAATTACTTTGGCCTGGTACATTTTTAGAATTGAGAGAGCAAGGAAGAGGTGCAAATCTTCTGTTCATAAATAACCAAATCTGTGGGCACTTTAAAAGGCATTCTAGGCAGCAGGAGAATTTATGTACCACATTTCACCCTTGGCACACTTTACAAATGAATTGTTCAAAGAGAAATTATATTAGGACAAATAGAAATGACAACCAAGACCAGATGTGGATTTTTAGTTAATATTTATGCAACACCCAAAGGGAAGATAGTATTGCACAATAAACTAAAAATGTCTTAGGCAAATAAGGAAATCTTTACCCCAAGGAGCTGGCACTGCAAAGGTATGAACTGTACAACAAAGGGCTGGAAATGCAGAACAAATGCAGGGTAGGTCGGGGCAACTATAAAAAATAATTCACTGAGGAAGTGGTGAGGTAGCAGATGTGTGGAACCTACTTGGGGAAAATAAAGGCTTAGCACTTTTTTGGACAGTCTGGTGTCTAAGGTAGAAAACTCAAGTCAGTCAGCCTAATTTCCTTCATCTGTGGAGAGAAACAGTAGCTTTAAATAGAATATATATGTGTGTGTGTGTGTGTGTGTGTGTGTGTATATATATATATTTTTTTTTAATTAAAAAAAAATATATATATTTTTTCAAAACCCAGGCAGCAATCTCACAATGGGTAAGTATACCTTAATAAATTAAATAGCAATGTCCTCAGGTTTGAAATGATCTGCCAGGAGAGTGATGACATCCTTACATCTTTAATCTGATTTCCCCCCCAAAGTTGTTCAAGGAAGGTCAAAAATGCAGGCATTGGCTGCTTCTCAGCCCTTGGAGAGCAGTGTGAAAGAGACCAAGGCTTAATGCCCTGGAAGAATATTGAGACCCACGTTAAATTATAGTAGGAAAATTTGTTGAAAGCAACTGGATTTCTCAAATACAGCTGGATTTTCAGCCTTCCATTCATCAGGGATGGCAAGACGTGCCACTTTGCGGCATTTCTCAGTCTCCTGTGCTTCTAGTTCAGAGGAGTTGGGGGGTGGGGGGAGGAGAAAAGGAGGAGGTGAGGGAGCAGTGTAGAAAATATTTCTTTAAATCTGTTGGCTCCTTGAGAAAGAAGACAGCTCTGGAAAATGCTTACAAGCTTTCAGCAGGCTGAACCCACATCTCTCTCAAGCTTTCTTGCCTCTGAGTCCTTCCTCTTAATTACTGAAGGGAGCCGCCTGTGACTTCCCACCACTCCCACCTTCCTGAAGAGTCAATGCATTCTTTAGAAGTTTTAACCTACTTCCTCCCTCGCTCCTTTGTTAATACTTTACTATCTTTAACATTGACAGTTAATCCGTTTACCCTATTCTCTCATGATGAAAATTCGTGGATTTTCAGTGGTTCTACAGTTTCTGCTGAGCACATTTACTTGTTCAGTAACTGTGAACTTTTTTTTCTTCTACCTGTCCAGATGTTTATAGGTGCTGGGCATTACATGGAAAACAAGACTGATAAGGTCCCTGGCCTCTTGGAGCCACAATTCTGGTGGTGATTCCAGATACTAATGTGTACTATGAAGAAAATAATGCAGCCTGATGGGATAGAGATTGCTGGGGGAGAGGCTACTTCCTAAAGTGTGGGCTGGGAAAGCCTTCCTGTGATGACCTTTGAACTAAGACTTGAATGCTGAGAAGGAGCTGGAGAAGGTCTGGCTAGAAGGCATTCCACGTGGGGGGGAAGAAAAGTGTAGATTCCGGAGGAGCAGGACGTCTCTGTGGCTGGAACACAGGAGCACAGTGAGATGGGCGCGAGTCATTGGGCCAGACGAAGGGCTGGCTAGCTGTGGTAAGGATTCGAGTTTTATTTTGTGTATAATAGGAAATCATTGAACATTTTCTTTTAGCAGGGAGACCATAGGGTTTCAAAAGAATCCTCTGTCTAATACCTGAAGTTATGACTGGCGAGGGGTGAGAACTGCAGGAGTAGGGGTAAGGAGAACACCTAGAAAGCTTCTGCATTTGTCCGTGTAGGGAACATGGGTAGCTTGGATTAGGACTGGAGCAGTGTGGATGTGATGGGAGCATGTTTTGGAGGTAAACACCTAGGTGTTAGTTGACAACCTAAAGGATAAGAGGGAGTTGGAGAGAATAATAATAATAGTAGTAGTAGCAGTAATAAATAACAGCTACCACTTCTATTGCATTTAGGACGCTTCTAGGTGCTTTACACATGTTAACTACTTTCACCTCATAATAATAGTGCCCATAGATAGGTATTATTATCGTCACTGTTTTATAGGTGAGAAAACTGAGGCACAAAGAGGTTAGGTGACTGGCCAAAGGTCACCCAGATGGTAAGAGCAGAGTGGGGACGCAAACTCAAGCATCTGATTCTAGAGGAGGGTGCCCTTCTTCCAGTGTCCTAGGATCCAGTATCAACATGTAAGTGCAGTGGAGGGACACAGAGGACCTTGATGGGCCAATCGATATGATCTTAAAAACTTTTTGACAGTGAGCAGAGGTTATGGGGTTAAAAAAAAAAAAAGGTAAAAGATCAGTCTCTGCCTTTAAAGATACAGTTCCCTCTTATGTGCGTTTACTTATGTCTTTCCCAGGGCACAAAAACGGGCCCTTCGTGCATGGCATAATAGGTATAATAAATATTCATAATTTCACCCGTGAATACATAGGTTTCCTTGTGAAATCAGGACAAGATGTCACTTTGTTTTGCAGACACCCAAACCACGGTATTTGCTTTTCAGGCCACTGCCAGACATCCGGGGTGCTCAATTTCTTGCCGCCGTTTTGGAGAGCTTGCTGGTTAGGTGCTGCCTTTGGAGCTATGGCCGAGGTATGGGGGGGGGAGGGAGGGACTCAGCCCTCTACAGGTCTGTTTTCCATGCATTGTGGCTGCCATGCAGCAGGGGGCGCTGCAGTAGTGTTCATCGCGGTCCCGGGAGCCACTCGTCCAGCCAGAAAGGGGCCAAGCCGGGAGGAGATGTGGCAGGCAGCCCACGGTCCTCTTTGGTCTTGCAACTTTAGTACCCAGAGCTCGTTCTACACAGACCATTCTTCTACACCATATTTCATCATGTTGGACGTCTTCCATCCAGTCCTGCATCCGGGCGGAAAGGAAAGGGCATTAGCTTCCCGCTTTCCTAGGTGTAAGGATAGCGCTGTACTCGGTTGTACAGGCGTCTCTTCTCCGTGTTCTTGGGGTCATCCTGACAGCTCCCTTGAAACCACGAAAAGCTCCCGCAGCTGCGGGGTATGGATGTGTGTGCGCTAGTCTTTCTTCCCTCTTCGGGGTCCTTTTTTTTAACCTGACTGCGGGAATATTTCCCTCCCCACATGTCTCTCCATTGACATTCGGGACAACGGTCGGCTCGGAGCTGAAATCTCTCCCTCCTAATATACGCGTCAAGCTCTCCAACGCCTCCCCCTCCCCCCGCACCGTTTCGTCTCACGCACAGTGAGGGTGTGTGACAGTTCGCGTGTGTGTTTGTGGCAACCAAGTCTGCAGCACTCGCCAAACCTGTTCTTCCTCTCCCGGTCCCCAGAAGTCTCTCCAGCTGACCGGACCTACGCCTGGCAGCGCTTGGCACACGCAGCGCTGGGGTTGAGATCCAGTCGGTGCTAGGCGCCGCCAGGCAACAGCGGGGCGAGCGACTGCGTCCTCCTCGGTCTCGTTCCTCCTCTAGCTGCCCCGCCCAGGGCGCACTCCAGCTACCTCTTTGGGCTGTCTTCCAGCCGTCGCCCCTGGGTTCCCTGGGCTTCCCAGAGTGAAATCGAAGGTGAAAGAAACAAGAGGAGGGCGGGAGGTGGGGAGGAGGAGCCTCCGGCCGGGGGAGAGAGTGGGAGGAGCCTTCAGCCCAGGGGGTAGCGTGGGCGGAACCTTAGGGGCGGATCTGGGTGGAGAAAGGGGCTGGGCAAACCCGGTGGAGGGTTGGCCACGCAGGCGCGGGGGGCAGCTCCGAGAACCCCACGCGGGAGCTTCTGGAGTCTCCAGCCACCGCTTCTCACTTCATTGGAGAAGGGGCTGGGGCCGGGAGGGGAGCTAATAAAGAGTGAATGAGCTGCAGCCGCTGTGGCGGCCGGAGAGTGCCCGAGCGGCACCGGAGCGGTGCGACCGGGAGGCGGCGAGGGGAGGCGGTTCGCCTTGTCCTTCCCACCCGCCTTTCTCTCTCTCTCTTCCTCCAGCTGGTCTCAGACCCCGGCTCTGTCCGGTCCCTCTGTCCCCACCCCGCACTCCTCCACCTCCTCCGAGTCCCACTCCTCACCTAGGGCGCCCTGCACTGCCATGGGTTAGGGTGGGGGCGCGAGCCGCGCGAAGGACTAGCCCTGTGCATCCGCCGGGGGGCGCGGAGCCCGAACGCCGCTCGCCGCTCGTCGGCTCAGGGCATGGGGAGCGCGGTGTGAGCCCGCACCCGGGGAGGACGCAGGAGCTGCGGAGACGGGCGCGAGGAGGAGGAGGAGAACGGTGGATTGGAAGGACCCGAGGGAGGAAGGGAGGGTGGGGAAGCGAGGGAAAAGTGAAGCTGGGAGGAGAAAGCGGCGGAAGGTGGGGATTGATGCTTCTGTTTTTTGTTGCCGCTGTTGCCCTCGCGCTGGTAGCCGAGCCGGAGGGAAGGCGGTGGAGAGATGATTGCAGAGTTGGTGAGCAGCGCTCTGGGGCTCGCTTTGTATCTCAACACCCTGAGTGCGGATTTCTGCTACGATGACAGGTAAGGGGGTGAGAGGAAGGGGTGGCGGGCTGCTTGGGGACTCCGCGATAGCTCTGAAGCTTCCTGCTTTAAGGTTCGAAGTGCGTCTTGGGGGGACTGGTCCAGCACCTGAAGGTTTAGGAGACGCGTAACCATCAACACCTAAAGCAAACGCCGGGGACGCGGGCGCACTGGACGGGCTGAGGGAGTTTGGGTTCCTAGTCTGCAGCAGGTTCCTCTCCCTTGCTTCTAGGCTGTTGGCAGACGCTTAAGTTTCTTAGCGGAAATCACAGCAATTTGGGAAACTCTTTAATGAACGTATTAAAAAATAATCTTAGGTATTCCATGGTGCAACAAAAGCACATTGAGCGATTTTACGTCTGGTCTGGAAGGAAGCTGCTCCCCGTCCCCTAATAGATCTTCCCTGTAATGTTTCCTTTTATTGATGGGACACTTATTTCCCAAGGTTAAAACATACGTTTGACAGTTGCCAAAATAGTGGAGAAATCGCACTCTGTTTCAACTTTCCCTTTTGACGTATGGTGTACTTTACTTTGAGCCAGGATAATGCTGCTGGTCATCTCTTACGCTCCCCCGCCTCCCTCACCGATCGATGGAGTAGCACTTTATAAAAGCCTGGGTTTTCGTTTCTGTTTGGGAGTTTTACATTAGACGTTAGCGATTCTTTTGTGCTAATTGGGGAAGAAGACGCCCCTAGAGACTGAAGTTGTCTTCTGCGTTTGGGTTAGTTTGGGTGGCTAATGAGACCTGAACTGTGTTGTCAAAGAAACTGCATCGATTTCTGGGAAATGTCACAGTTGTGCTCGTGTCGCTACCTATTTTTTAAAACGTTGTTAGTGTTTAGAAACTGATGAAAAGCTCTAATAGCCATTAGGGAAAATTCCAATTTGTGCCTTTCCGGTGACTTAATCTGATTACAATTAAAACAGATGCATAATTAAAATATATTAGGGAGAACAGCACGCCTGGCTAAACTTATTAACCGTCCTGGGGTGTTTTCATGCTCCATTGAAATTAAACCATCCAAAAAGTGAGCACAGATTTACTTTGACAGCTTTTCAGCAGCCTCTCTGGGTTATGGAAAGTGAATGGATCCGCAGGGTCAGGGCGAGGCAGTGAGTGAACTTAAGCAAAGTGGTTGATAGTGAGGGGAGAGGAAGGCAAATTTTTCTCCCGGTGGTGCTCAGCCATATTCTGTATCCTCTCGTGTGCCCACTCTACAGCTAAAAGCATGTTCATGGATGTATGCCTTCAGTCAGCGAATCTTGGTTCACACCCACACGTCTGTTATGAAATACCCTGATAATAGGTACAAGAACATCCAGCAAACCCTTCTTAATTCATTTTATGTAGTGTCTATCAGAGACTAGTTGATAGGAAGCCACTGTTACACATAAACTTTTCCTCACCTTTTAAGCAGTGTACACATTTCAGCAGTTTTGCTGCGTGCTGCGAGAAGTAAATGGTCTGTGTGTAAGAGTGAGGTCAGCTGCTTCTGTACCCTCCAATTTTGTGTTACTCTGCACCTGCTATTTCTAGAATATTGGCAGGAAAAGCTCTTGCTTCCAGAGTTGGGTGACTTTTCACTAAAGCGAGCTCAGGGAAGAATCTGGGCAGTTACTGGCACTGTTGGGGACAGTTTGAAGAGTAAGCATTTAAACCAATAATTTAGGGCTTATACAAAAAAGTAACTTACTGTAATACTGTAACTATTGTAGAACACTGTGATAAATCAAGCAAATAGCATGGTGTGGCTATTCTTTATTGCTGTCCAGTTCTTTAAAAAGTACATGTCAGAAGAAACTATCCTAATAAAGATTAAGGCTGGAACTAAACTACATTTGCATGTACATTTCTCTGTAGACTTAATGCTTGTTTTGTGTTCTTTAATCGTCAGTCAGAAGTGTTAGTGTTGTAACTCGGCAGAATGGTGTGAGTGTGATGATAAATTAGTTGTGCTTTGATAGTTGGCAATTGTTATAAGTTCTTTACCTGCTGTAGATTGAATGGAGCGTCAAAATTCCTGAGTTATACCTAGCTGCATAGATGAATTTAATGTGATGATTTGCCCGTATCATCTAATTGATAGCATGCCCAATGTATGACATATAGACAATATATACCATTATGATGTTGAAGACCTGTAAATATACATTACACTTAGTTACAATTTGAAAAGTGTATTTTACTCTAATTTACTTGGTAGCAGAACTGCATATGCAATCACATACTCTTGAGAGTATGAAATCTTACAAGTGTCACACTTGGTTTTTATGAATCCTAGAAATTATGAAATATGTATTAGTAGAAGCATGGCACATATTTGGTGTCTGCATAGCATGTTCAGGTGATTCAGTGCCAAGGTTTCTTCTGTCTCACTGCTCTAACTCGCTTGTGTGAGAAGCAGGGAAAATAGCTGGGGAGTCAAGTGGAAACTGTAGGATGATGATAATGTGTTTATTTCCACCACTCCATTTCATACTACAAAGACTCAAGTGTAAAACTTTGTTTAAACTACATCTGTGGCTTCTGCCGAAATACCGCCCACTCCCCTTCACCCGCCCCCCACCACCCTAGGAACTTTTGTGAAATATGGTTCTTCAAGGAGAGGGCAGTGCTGGGAGTGGAGGAGCAGCTCAAGGAAGGGAGGTGGCTCTTACGCTCGACTTGCTTAACTAAAGCAAGACTCTGCATTTTAGCTGAAGAATCTGGCATTTACTGTAGGAGGGCTTTCTATTGCTTCAGCTTAAACATTACTGCTGTGGTACTTCTCCAAGTTATCATTTCTTTTAAATGTAGTGCTCAGGTTTACTTTATAAACTATATATGTAATTATATTCAGTGTTTGATGTAGCTTGGTTGAGATTAAGTGGTAATCTGAAACCTTCTTCTAGCAAAATCAATTTCCCTATGGTAAAATTGAATATTTTACAAGTGTTTCTGTGCTAAATGTAAGACTATGGCTCTGATGTGATGAAACAAACAGTAGAAGAGTAGAATTCATCATATCTGATGAAAAAGCATATACAGTTTCAGCTTCTTCCCCTCTCCCCTTGCCTTCAATCTAGTAAAGACTGTATTGAATCTTAAATTGTGGTTAGAGTAAAATTGGAATTATAAACATGCAGTCTTTGCCAAAGTTGAAGTCATGCTGCGTGTGACTTCGTGAAGGACTGTCTCCCTTTCTGGAGAAATTTGATGTTAGGTCAGTGGGAAAAACTTGCTGACCCCGAATTCTCTGCTGTCTTACATATTTGTCGAGGATAACATTGCATCACTTCCCCTGCATCCTCTTTAGAAGTCCTGCTATATTTTGCATAAAGATAGCACTAAAAGAAGAGTCAGTTTACTTCAAAGCAACAAAAGTAAAATATAACTGCTGTTTCGTAGTGTGATTTCATTTGGCACATATCATCTAATTGACGGCATGCCCTTTGTGATAGATAAGTAAGAACATAATGCACCGAATACATCTTTTTAGTCTCATGTGAGTAAAATAATGCATTAGTTTTTTAAAAAAAAAGACAATTTGAGTTTTTGAAAGTGGGAAATGCGTTTGTGGCTCCTTTGAAAATTTTTTTCCTTATTGCCCATTCTGCAACTTTTAAACTCACCCATGATCATTAGCATTACCTTTAGGTTCCTTAGTTATTGGTGTGCAGTAATTTTGTGAAACTTGGAGAAGCAGCTCCACAGCAGGAATTTCTACTCTTGAAATCAAACCTACTCCAAACTTTCAGTAGCACATCCCTGATTTAGTTATTCATTCAGGTGTAAATGTAAATCTCAGTTTTATAGAAACACTTGTTAAGGTTTTTTTTTCCTTAATGTTATAAAGAGTTTGGTTAACAGTATTTAAAATGAAGGAATAGAGGATTTAAGGTATATTGACAAGCTTTTTAGAAAAACTTTTTTTTTTTCCCTGAAGATATTCAACTATACTTTCTACTTGGTCTTTTAGTGTTATTATCTATTTGGTTTTTGACCTGGTTTAAGAATAGCTTGTGAAATGATCAGTCCCTCTAACGTCTCTCTGAAAAGTTCTCTCTAGTAAATTTGCCTTGGACCAATCTGGGTTTGTTATCTTAAAATTCTAGTATGTTCAACCACTGAAGACATGTCTGGTATTTAGTAAAACCATGTTTAGAAAGAATTACTATAAAATCAAAGTAAATAAGGGAGAAGTTTGCTTTGCATCAAAGGTTGTCTATTCAGGTCTTTATTGGAAGAAGCTAATGTGTACAAGAGTGTTATTTTACTCTCATTTCCTTCCCAGTTGATAATGTACTAAAAAAAAGGCCAGTGGGTACAGTTCATAGTTTATGAAATATTATGAAATATTTTATGTGACATTTTATTTTCTAGCTAAGTTTTGATTGTTTAATCAGATCTATGTGGAAAAGGTTCATTTTGCTGTTTGAATAAGTACATCTCTTAACAGTAAATTAAAATTAAAATTCGGTGAAGCAGGTATGGACCACTTTGCCTTACCTCCATCGAGCTTGTCACATGGGGTTTATCCTAGCAAATGACCCAGATAGAAGCACTGAACGGACATGTGCAAATGCCATAGGGGAAATTGCTTGCCAGCCATCTGTCTCTTAGTTTTTCTCATTTATAAATACACTATATTTGGGGGAGGGACTGCATTTATTGCACATTATTAGTTTACATCATCTCATCATCTGCACTTAGTTTTTCAGAGCTAACGTGTCCCTACAGTAACACTGAATTCCCTGCTGCTATAATTCTGAAATAGCTACAACCTTTTGGATTCCAACTTGAGTTAAGAGCAGTTTGTCTTCCTAATCTCTTTGTTGCTGTTCAGCGCGCTAAAAGCACTTGTTTAAAATGCCCTTGATGGTGCAGCTGTTTATCATAGGCGAAGGGTACGTTTTCTCTAAAACAGGCACCTTCATAACATTAGGAAAGGACAAAGTTTACCCTTAAGGCGCTCCGATAAATCTGTGGCTGACAGACCTACTTTCTTATAACTTCATTATTCTCACCCAACATGCTTTCAACACTAACATTCATCTCTTAAATTTTTTGGTCCTCTCTTGGAAGCTAAGTCTTACATGAGCTTTGGGTCCTTCCTTTAATGGCTTCACAAAAGTGACAAGTGTGGCAGCCTTGATGGAAAGGACAAGTGGGTTGCTGAACGTAAGGACCTTCCCTCTATGCATAGCTGTTCTCATTAAGAGCCTAGTTGAAAAAAGTGGAGAGGCCTATCACCAGGAGCTACATCCTATTTTTCACGGGTTGAAAAAGGCATAATGTTTTGAATCATTACAGGTGTAATTATGCACAACGCTAGATGGTTTCTTTGAAGATTTGATTTGTATGTGTTTTTGAGGAATAAAGGACTACATTCATTAATTCACTAATTATGAACACCACTAGACATGGGCTTCCCTTATATATGGTGTATAATACAAACAGCAGCTGTTCCCCATTGTCAGTAAGCGTCCCTGTCCGTCCTTTCCTACCTGTACTTTACCAGGTACTATATAGTGTTTGAATCTGGGAATCTGGTGGTAGACATAAAAAATGCTGATAGCTTGTCCTTTAGCAGAATTTCACTTGCATTGACTCATGTTTATTTTGATTGATACTCGTATTTTTAAACTGTTATTGGGATTCTGTTGGCTTCTGTCCCAGAGCATCTCAGCTGAGGATCCATGGTCGATGGTTTGAACTGGACTTCTTCTTGATCTGGTGCTCATTGGCACTTTATTCGTATCTGTGGAAGCTTTAGAATACCTTTCCCAAATGGCTCCTTCCTAATTGTTCAGGTCAGTTGTTTTCCTTGGAGGTCTGCAGTGGCTGAACTCTTTGAGTTAACTAGATTTGCCTTGACTGGTCATAGGGATTGAAGACTTTTGCCTCAGAGATTATTTTGGTTGTATTTTCTAGGCAGTTAATTCCAACAAGATGCAGCACTATCAAATTTCTATTGATCTCTTTTCCTCCACTCTGACAGTTTAGTTTTTCAGTTACATCTGTCAGTTTCTCTGGTACTCAAGGTTTCTTAGAATAAAAGTTATAGATGTTTGTTTCAGTCTTTTAGAAACTTTTGGGAATTACAATTTTGGGTTCAACCGTGAGCTTTTTTCTTTACAGGTAAGTAGGAAAGAATTGAGTAAGCCTAGCTATTCAGGAGAAATTTGAAGAAGGCGGGAACACTGAAATGATTTGTTTTCAAGATTCTACATTAAAAGTTTCTGTTGTGTTTTTAAAGTAATTTATTTTATTTAAGGGCACTTCATAAGATACAGTTAATTTGAGTAACTAGAAATGATTGTTTTAAAGATGAGATGGAGAGAGATTTTGACTTGCTGATGTCTAAAAAATTAATTTGGAAAAGAGATTAGAATTCAAAACCCTAACTCCACCTTTAGATTCCATTTTATCATGGAAATAAGTGAAATTATATGTACATTTACTTATTCCAAGGCTATAAACATGCCACATTGCTTGAGGGCAGTGCTACTGTATCTGTTTTAAAAGTACCTTAGTACGTGGCAGAGGAGATGCTGTTTGCTTATGATAAATTGGTGTAAGCGTTTGTTTCTTGATTTCTTTGCTGGGGCATTTTGTGATATCAGGGTGAGGCAGGATCTGAAGCGTGGCACAGCATATAGTTATTGTCAAGGAGACTGACTAAATTACATGATTTGTCAAATGAAACACACATCAGTGCCCTTGGAATAGCAGCTATGTGGTAGGTGCTGTGTCCAAATAAAATGAGTCTTTCCTTTTGTCTTTGATGACTAGTCTTTATTTCTGTGGAATTTATTATAATAAATGTGTGATTATTCCTCAGGAGCATTAAGTTAAAAAAAAAAAAAGCAAGTTCACTATAGTCTTATGATTATGGTTTAACTAGGAAACAATTGTATATTGTCATTACAGAGCCATTTGGGAAAAGGGGGGTAAGGCTGGCAGCTGTGTTGTTCCCCTGGGGACCATTCTCCTTGTTTTATGAACTATCTTTTGTGTACCTCTGCCCTCCTATCTTCAGGTTTTTAAAGGTATTATAAATACTGAGCCTGCTGCTTTGGGTTGTAAAAGATGTCTTAAGGTAGCATACTTGGGTCTGAATAGTTTGTCAGGTGTACTTTTAGAATAGGATGTTTCCCTCCTCCTCCAAATAATTAACTACAGGACTGCTCTCCCAAAGAAATTGAAAAGAGCTCATTTTGACAAAGCAAGCTTCTAATGGCAAATTTTCCAACTACAAGTTTGCAGAAGAAAAGTTCTCCGATGATGAAGTTTAATCAGGCAAAAAGACATTTTTATTTGCAGAAATAGGCCCTTTAGTGGGAGTCAATTACTTCTAACTGATGTGAAAAACTAGTATACCTGAATTCATTTGGTAAACCTTATTTAAAATAGGAAGGTTATTCTTGTTATTCTATTGAAAGAAAAAAAATGGAGCTGAGTTGTGTCACTGAATTTATATTAAAGAAATAAGGTTTTACAATTTAACCCACTCTTATAGGGATATGTACTGACTTAACCAAAGAAAATGAATTTGAGATTTGAACAAAAATCTATTATAAAGACACCAGTGTCCAGCCTGAAATTACCAACTGTAGTTTGCCACAGATATCTAGTCTTCTATTTAAAATATCCTATTGCAATGATCTCTTTTGGTTTCCTCCACCTTTATATTTTTAAGAGTCTTTGTATTTTTTCTTTTAGAAACAGTGGTGTTTTTGGCTTTCGTTCCATGTTGAACAGAAAATGAAATTTCACTGTTTTAAAACCTCTTGTATGTCATTAACATAAAGTAAACCATTTCTGTGAGAGAGTATTTAGTAGCTTCTTTTAAATTCAGGCCTGATATGATACTGAGGATGCCTGTGGTAGGCCAGGGGGCTTTAGACCTGGTCCTCTCTCATAACCCCCCACCTCCACACCCTACCTTCATCCTTTGATATGGATGATTACCTTTTAGAAAATCTTTTAAAATGCAGTTCAAATTCTCAGTTTCTTTGAACCAGATGGATATTTTGGTACCTCTCCTAAAAGGACATTTTTGAGCTGGGCCTCTTGTTGGATCTCTTTCCATCTATGTATATGTATATATATTTCTAGATCAGCGCTTCCCAAACTTCAATCTGCCTGCACATCACCCGGGCTTGTTAAAATGCAGATTCTGCCTGGAGTGGGTCTAAGAGTCTGCATTTCTGTCATTCCCAGGTGTGATAGATACGGCTGGTTCATGTAATGTACACATTAGTTCAGTGTGTTTTACAGATATTCGGAAAAGACTGCCTAAATTCCTGTATTAAAAAAGATTTAGGATAATCTTTTATATCTCAAAAGCGTATGAGTTTAGCCATTTTATTTAATCTCTCTGTTTTGTTTTATATTTGTTCAATCATGACATCTTTAAATTGATCTTAAGAGTTTAGGATATTGTGTACATTTTGAAAAGGTAGAGAGCCTGCTAAAATCTAGGAGATGATCTCTATTGAAATATCTTGTCACCAACTTGTATTTACAGTATCATCTTCTTTGTAGTTACTGTGGAGACAGATGTTGGATTCTGAGTTTTACAAATAAACTGATAGGCGGTTGCCTTAGGCTTATGACTTGAATAGATGCTGATGCCTAAACTGAGTCTATAGTCAGTGCCTTGATGAGTTTGTACTTTTGTTGAACAGTCCCTTGTAAGGAAACTTGGCTTACACTGAATGAAGATTATAGATGATGTCAGGCAGGTGGCAAAATATAGGCATTAGGCAGCTGAGAGTAGGAAAGATAAAGATTTATTAATGATATTCAGGCACTGGGTGATGCTACTGGGTAAAGGTATATCTACATAGTATTAGAAATGCTTAGGCCCCTTTGATTTTTTTTAACCTGGTACACTATACCTCAGCCTTTGGGCGCTTTGGTGGATTTCTGAATAGGTGAATACCATATATATGTGAAGTTTTCCATTCCTACTTAGTAGAAATCTTTTTAAAGAACTTATTCTAAAATAAGTTAGAATTCTTTCTTTCTTTTTAAAACACTGTCCTCTGTACTACAGGCAGTATTGTGAAAGAACACTGGGCCAAGATAAAAGAGGAGAGGTCTTTAGTCTCGGAAATAACACTTAATTAACTAGTACTTGAGCTACTAAGCCTCTAAAACTTGGTCTTGTAATTGGTCAGGAAGTGCAAATGATGATAACAGCTGCCAACCACCGAGTGAGGACCGAATGGAATAGTCTGATGAATGTTTTCTGTGTGTTTAAAAAGCTGCATGATGTTGCAGTCAGATGTAGACGGTGTTGGACCAGAGGATGAATGACTCAGTTATCCCCGTACGTTAGCATCTCACTCTCTTCTCCCCTGAGAACAGAGCTGTGTTCTACTCCATGTCCTGGCTCACTTTTTCACTCAGAGTCAATGGTTGAGCTCCTGTGGTCTCAGCTTCTATTGCCTGCCCATCTCTGCTTCTAATCTCTGGCCACCCTTTTGGTCAGCTGTCCCTGGTCTCACTGTAGAAGCAGGTTTCGCTCTCCTGTATTTCTTTTCTGCTGCTTTCCCTTTGTTTCTGGTCTCTGTGCTTATTTTGAATAGATATTCTGGCCAATCTGAGCACTTCTTTCCTTCTGCAGGGTGAAAGGACCAATTGCAGTGCATCGGGTGTGAATAATCTTTGGTACTCTGGTTCTGCTTGGCAGGGTATATTGTTACTGGGTACTCATGATCTCTCTCTTCAATGAAACCCCTTTTCTTTTGGGAGTATGTTCAGATTTAGAGCAGTTCTGGCAACCCAGTGATTAGGAAAGATAGATGTCAGATAAGCTGAAGTTTTTCTGCATTGAAGTGTTTGTGTTAATCAGTGGTGTACTGAGAATCTGTAGTAAGTGTGCTTAGCACATGTACTAGATGGTGACATCTAATATCTAAACCTGGTGATACATTTTTGTAACTAATTAGAAAATGTTTTTTTTCTTTTAGACCTTTCCAAGCAACAAGGTGGCAAAAAGTACAAAGACCACAAGAGTTTTGGAACCAGATAAACTAGGGATCTAATCCCAGAACTGTTACTTGCTAATTGTGTAATTTTGATTGTGTTACTAAAACTCTGTTCCTGTTCTATAGAATGAGGATAGTAATACCTAGAGTTCTTGGGAGAATTTAATAAGTTTTATAAAATGCCTGGTACAGTGGTATCTGAGATACTTATTAAGTATTTCTCTTGATCAAGAAATTATTCATTAACTTTATAGCTGATATTTTAAAATCGTTATAACATCTAAAAATATTGTAGAGCACTTAGGGAATTTTCTTTAAAGCCAATATTCAAAATTTAAACTTATTTCCAATAATATTTAACTTGGTATTGCATATAGATTTAGTGTCACTGAAAAGTTCGGTGAAGTATATTAAATAATTACTAATTTAAAATTTTAATTTTCATGTTGGGTTATAGGTTTGGAGAAATGATGTTGAAATTTAACCATTATATACACACATATGCGTGCATACACACACACAAATTTTGGCAATAAAATGTTTGTGGTATATACTTAACTGTATAACTGAATCACTTTGCTGTATACCTGAAACTAACACAGCATTGTAAGTCAACTACACTCCAATAAAATTAAAACATAAAAAAAAATTAATTGAACAACCAATTAAAAAAAAAGTACATACGAAAACCAGAACTCAGATATCTCCCATCTTCTTCACTTCAAGTGACTTTCTTCTTTAGATTAGATAATACTTACTGTGTGTAGGAACGTAGGCAAAATTATGATTTCTTAGCATCTTATAAGAATTGTTTCACTCTCTGATGTGTAGCTTAGATTTTTAAGGAAAATCATTATTTAAGGACATATCTTAATATTAAGTTATTCCTTATTAATATTAATAAGAAAAATCTTAATGAAAATATGGAGTTGTTTTCGGTTATGTTGCGAAAGATAATGTTGAGTAGAGAGTTAGCCCAAATCCCAGGAATACTTTTTATATATCTTTTGTTTTACAGTGAGTAAATTGGATAGAAAAGCTCTGTTCTTTGAAGCCTTTTCTGGGAAGCTTTTTACTCTCTAACTTGCTCTCTCACCAGGACCTACATCTCACATTAATTTATTTACAAGTAGTTCTGCCTTTAAGAATATTGATCTCTTTCTTGATTAAAACAGATCTTTCACATGTTTACTTACCATTTGACACTAACATTTATGGTTTTCTCCCCCACTCCCCCCCCCCCAAAAAAAAGAAAATACTTTCCCCCTCAAAGTCCAAGTAAGCTTAGCATGTTGAAGGTTTACTGTATTTATAACACGGTTTCCTCTTTAAAGTCAGGGTGAGGCTCTAATGATCCTCTAGGGTTCTTCCAGCTTAAAGCAGGTCACAGTTACAGGGTTTAGGGTTTGGGCTCATTTGCCTAAGAACTATATATGATATTGGCCATTTGGAGGCAATTGATAATGTTTTCAGTAAAACATTGGGCATTTTGCTACACATACCAGATCAACTAGGGATCTAATGTTTTACAGTGAAAATGAAAATGAGGCATTAATACAACAAACCATATCAACCACAGATGTTTTTACCTCAGCCATGATCATCATTTTATTTCTCATGTGTTACCTTCTTATTGGTTGGAATGTTTATTATTCTGTTCCTATTAATAACTAAATTCTAACAGCAAGTGGCAAACTCCTAAAAAGGAGAGCACTTTTGGTTCTTGTTGGATAGCAGCCTAGTTTTCTCTAGTGCACATCTGTTCCTTGGAACATTTTTAGAATGTTCAGGTGAAAATTTCATCCAGTATTTTAATAAACCAGATTCTGTTACTGATGGGTTAAAAAAAGATCTGTCATACTGTTTTAATTTATTAAAGGGAAACGACAAATGGTTTCTGTACGATGGCTCTCAACTCTCTGGGATTAATTTAAATAAGTACAAGAAACCAATAATTCAGGACCTTATTAAACATGCCTCAGCAGTTGATTTTTAAGACTAAAGGAAAGACCAACAAACAGCTGGATTTCTCCAGGGTGAGGAGTTGGATGGAAAGGACGGGTTATCTACTATGAAGGAGAAGGTTAAGTTTGACATCCCTATAAATGAACTTTGGTGAAATTGAGAGGAGTTGACTTGAAGAGTGTTTTGCCCCTTTCTTGTTTATGATACAGTGCTTTCCTTTTACGGTATAGAGGAGGGATCATTATAGAGGAATTGGGATGACCTTTCTTCGTGAGGGGAAAACAGAGGCACTGCAATGGAAGATGGGTCATTTTGATTGGTACCTCTGTGGATTAGAACCAGAGCAGCAACTGATTGACAGCTTCTTGAGGTTAAATCAAGACAGGTTGTTAGAATGGAAATCCTCTGAATTCAACTGTATTTGTGGAAAGTAGGTCTTTGGTGTTTCAAAAAATTCTCTGGTAGATTTTGATTGCATGCGGAATTTGGGGTGTGTGTTATAAAATAGCAGCTTGTTTGTATTTTTTTTTTAAAGGCAGTTATCATAATAAATACCCAGATGTTCATCTTTGTGTACTTAGAATTTGCATTCTGAGAATTCATTATTTTGGGGAGGGGGTTGGGTTTATTTTTCAAACTAAAGCCTGAGAGAATTAGCAAATTTAATGTTAAATGGGACACTTTATTCATATACGCAAACCTTGTAGATTTAAGGTAGACCATATATGATATTGAAAAGTTAATATTGTTTTCAATACTAAGAATAATCTTAAGTTTAGATTTTCACTTTTATTTCTTTTTATGTCATCATTATTTATGAAAACTGGTTGAAAATGAAGATCAAAGATTTCCTGTAAAACCTAAGATATGACAAGAACGTTATTTACTTTAAAGTTTTCTCTAAACCGGAATAAAAACTTAAACACAAACCAGAACTTATCCTGAATGTTTTTTCTTTGAGCATCACTGGGAATCTATATAAAAACAGAGTAAATGTTTTGCATGCAGCTTACCTACTGCATTTGAAGAAAATCTTTTGTGTATGTCTGCAGGCTATTTGTGTGTTCAGAAAGAGTTTACCAGAATCAACTGAAATTGGTAAAAAGTGGCCAAAGTAACATTGTAGCTATAACTTTATTGAAAACCAGAATGGTGTTCTCTGTCATAATCTTGAGTAAATGGAAGCTAATGAGTGATTTCTTTTGTGAAATATTATCAGTTTTCCTTCACTTAAAGGAGATTAATTTTATTTTAAGGATTTTTTTTTCCCAAGAAAAATCATATCAGTTCCTGCTAACTTCTATTCTATCAGCATTGATTTTAGAAAAAAGGAGACGAATAGAAATTAAGAAAGCAGCAAAACTGGTAAAGAGATAATTTCCTTATACACACACCAACCAAAAGATTTAAGGATACTTAGTAATAACATTGTAAATTGTTTTGTGTATTCTGGTCACTTACCTCAGAGACCATAAACAGCTGTTGTTACTAGAAGTGATGGAGAGAAAGAAAAGGTAAGGGTATGTTTACCATTTAAGTAACCTGATTTCTGCAAATTACAGTATAAAAATATGATAATTCTATTCAAGGTTTGGGAGAAAGATTTGATGTGGTTTATTTTAAATTCAGGAAATCCACTCGAATAGACATTCGCCTTTGATTTAAAAGTGTTAAGTCATTCTTATCTAGAAGTGCGTTATCTCCCAAGAAAGCATCACTGTGGGATGCTCCTGTCATTCCTGTGTTCCTTTAGCAAGCATTTGTAAATGCTTAGCTATGTCAGAAACCATGTTTAATATGGGGGGCACTGACCCTGAAGAAGATGTAGTCCATAATCTCAAGGATCTTAGAGTCTGGTGGGGAGACCAAGTAAACAGACAGTTTCCCTAACAGGGAGACATGCTTATGATTGTGAGTACGTAAGAGGGGCACTTGACCCCAGACTGGGAGGGAGGATGAGGGAGGCACTTGTGAGAACTGATTCCTGAAGAACAAATAAGAAATAGCTTAATAAAATGAGAGAGAGGAAGGATTATTTCGGGAAAAAAATGTGCAGAAAGAGAAAGGCATGGTGTCCAAAGAGCAGGGCATAAAGCTAGAGTAGAGGGTAGGGAGCGGGAGGGAAAAGAGATGAATTGGCAAGGTAGGCGAGAGCCAGATCACCGAGGGTCTTGTGTTCCCTGATAAAATTTGGAGAACTGTCTGAAGAAGGGTGAAATCCAAAGCAGAGAGACCAGAAAGGGGTCCATTATAGGATTATATTGGAGGATTTGTATTCCTGTTCGCGATGAGGGCTAAAATAAGGTAGAAACAGAGGTGAAAAAAATTGGGGTGAAATAGAAAGGAAAATGTGAAGAAAAGTTGACGTCACTTGGTAACAAGCTGAATGTGGAGGGTTGTAGGAGAGGGACTATTCTCAGGTTTCTGTCTGGAGCAAGTGGGTGAAAAAGGAAGCAGACATGTAGATCAGTTTGGGGTGAAAGATGGTGGAGGGATGTGCTTATTTTCCTCAGTGAGTAAGAAGAAGCAGTGAGCTGTCACAGCATGGAGATGCTGTGGGTGCTTTGGAGTTTGGCATGCCTGTATTGCTGCTTTGAATTGCTGCTAAAACATTGTCATCCGCCCTTTAGTTTTGCTAGCATGGTTTATTTTGATAATAAGGTTTCAAGTGCCCAAAGCCCAGTTCAGAAAAGGCAGAACCTCTTGCTTGTCTGAACCTAAGAGCCCTGATGAGGCCTGAGGACTTCATTTCTTTCTCCATCTCTTGGTCTGGCCATCTTGGTGGTCTCTGTGGCCAGTGGCAACCTAAGATCTCTTCCCTAGCTCTCCCAGAATGCTCCAGAGGGGATCTTAGTTATCCTGACTTAGGTTTCAAGCTCATCCATGAAATGTACCTCTGGTCTGGCATTGGAGTGAAGAGGAAGCAGGTTTGCCTAGCCCATGCCATATGCAGTATAGGATAGAGGGCGTTCATTAGAAGGAAGGAAAAGGGATTCTGTGAAGAGGGGGAGACCACACATGTCCATGGAACCCGTGATGTCCACTTCCAGTCTGTTAATACCCTTAACCATTTGAGTAGTACTCTTTGGTGCCAACTCGATCATAAATGCAATCTCAGAAGTCATGTGGCCTTAGTTATGAGGTGGTCACACATATGAGGTAGAACATTCATTCATATGGGGGTGTGTGTGTGTGTGTGTGTGTGTGTGTGTGTGTGTGTGTGTGTGTGTGTATTCTGGACTATCATCTAAATTGGGAGTAGGCACTACAGCCTGTGGGCCAGTGTACCCTGTAGCCTGTTTTTTAAACAGCCACACCCATTTGTGGATTTGTTGTCTCTGACTGCTTTCTCTCTACAATGGCAGAGTTGAGTAGTTCCAACAGGGACCTTGGGGCTCGCAAAGCCTGAAATATTTACTGTCTGGCCCTTAACCAAAAAGGTTGCCACCTCCTGATCTAAATGGAAACACATACTTATAAAACTCTTCCAGCAATGATCTTACTGGTCCCTGAGAGCAGGGGACGATCTTACTGGTCCCTGGGCCCTCTCAGGGGTTCCCTGATATTTGATGGGAAACACAGGTCTAAGATACACTTGTTAGGAGTTAAAACTCAAGGTCAGTCTTACAGGTGTAAGATGTTACTGACTTCCCTTTCTCTTGGATGACACTACAGTGAGGCCTCACCGGTGATTTTTGGTAGAACTTGGCCAACTGCGGCCTGTTTGTCTAGAATAGCAGTAAGTGACTAGGTGGCATGGACGCCCCATGTCTGCAGTCGTTTATGGGTTTTGTCCTAACTGGTCCCTGGATCCTGAGTGTGTTCGTTCGTGAGCAGTGGGTTTTCAGGCAACAATATGTCTTTGTGAGCTGGTGCCCCAGCCCCTGCCATGCAGCCTGGCAGTCCCGTTGGGCCTCGAGGAAGCGCCCACTGCTTTCATCTCAGAGCGGCCGCCTAGGGAACGCTGCCGGAGCTATTTGTGAACCTGGCTCCCCTGCCTCTGGAGCCGCAAGCCTGCGTTTCCCAGCAGTTGTTGCCCAGCTGTCTGCTGCTTTGTTACATTGTTTCAGGCTTTGCTTCAACCTGTTCTCCAAGTGTTTTGCCTGACCTCCCCCACCGGATCGGGGTCTGGGCCTGGCTTTAGCTCAGCCCTAAGCAGCTGTTTGGTATTCTTCTGGTATCTAGTTTTCATGGGGTCGGCCCACTGGTCCTGATTTTCTGTGATTGAGGTTTTGACACCTACAAAGTGACTGCGTCACTGCTTGGTTGTTGACAGCCTCGTCTTGATGCTTTTTCATTCTCTGGGCTCCCCAAGAGGCACCCTTGATAAAATGTGTTCAGTAATGCGCTGGTTTTTTTCTTATTGGCAAGGAAAAAGGCCGTATGTTTCTGCTTTGAACTGGATTGCCATTTTACACGTTCTTTTAGAGTCTCCACTTGTCAAATGGTTGCGGTTTGGACGTGGTTGTCTTCAGGTAGAAAAATCGGTGTCAGGACCAGGATTGCCTACCGCAGGATTATATCTGATTCTTAAACTTTTCAGGAGTCTTGTTAACTTGTGAGGCTAGAAGTGTAAGATTTACAAAGCAGTCGTACCTGGCTTTTCAAAATTTGTACTTCGAAGGTTGGTTTGCAAATTTAAAATAATAGACAGATTAATCCTTACTGAGTGGAAAATGCTGCCTTTGGTATTATTTTCAATAGTTAAGTTGAAGAATAACTAATTATGTTTGCATGTGATATGAACTTGGGAGGCCTGATAAGTAAGTAGAATACATTTTAGCCAGTAGCCACATGTTCTGCTTAAAAACAACACCAAATAACCTGTTCATTTGATTTTCAATAAGGGCCTATTAAAAATTCTTAATTCATAAGCCAGGTAATAAACAGTTTCTGTGAAAGCAGACGTTTAGGTAGAAAGGTTTTGACCTGGAGCTAGTGAAATCAATTAAAAAACATTAAGCTAGAAGAGACACATTAAATCAAACATATATTGTAATACTTGTTTAATATATTGTATTACTTGTGATACCCTTGTTTAAAGGGTATCACAATATTCTGAGTTTGGGGAAAGTTCAATCCTAATGTTAAATTTTATGAGTAGATATGTAATATATATGCGTTTATACGCAATTCTCTACTTGCCATAAGCCAAAGAAGAAACAATCAATTTACAAATAGCACAGAGGCAGTAAATTTGTTGGCAGCCATTCTAGGTCTGTTGTAATTCTGTAGTTTTTTCAATATGCAAGTGGTGAATTGCTAATGCTGCTCTGAGCCAAAGATATGGTGATATGTGAACGTGTCCAAGCACTTACATTATGTAAAGCTTGGAGGTATTTATATATCAGTGAAATACTTTATGGGAGTAATAGGAAAATGTGTACTGTTGAAATCATATCCGTAAAATCAGTGTTTATATTGAAGTTACCCTCCCAACTCACATTTCAGATTTAAGGGTTTGGCTTGGTGCTGTGTGATCAATTGAGACACAGTTCCCCGCTGGCAGGGGTTCATGTCTGAATCTAGACATCTTATTGGCTCTGCTCTAATCACATTGATCATTTTGAGCTACATCAAGGAGAATGTGGCTTCCAGCATGGGTACCCTGTTTTCTTCCACAAAGTTCAAAGTACACTACAGTCTCCCTTTTAGTTGTTCCTCTTTTGATCCGGCTGTCGTAGCTTGGGTTCTTTCTTCTTTTGCTTGGATTCTTGCTTTTGCCAGCATGCTTCTTTCTTTTCTAGGCAGTCCAGTATTTCCATCTCAAGTCATTTCCAGCTCGCCTATTGTGTACTTAACTCAGGATCTGAACGAATCACGATCATTATGAACATAATACCTGAATAATGCATTAAAAAGAGAAATATTTTGAAGTTGTATATTTAATTCTCCAGGGGAATAAGAAATTGAGAAAATGGGCTAAATATTTCTCTTAATAAAGGGAAGAAAAATCAAGTATGATGGATCATTGACTAGGGGGAGTCCTTGAGTTTATTCTTCAATTTTTTACTCTCTGGCAGTGTTAAAGGGGGCAAGTCAGTGACTTGTCTGAACCTGGGCTTGCTCATTTATGAAGAAGACAGTAATTCCTGATCTCATAGGCTTGTTATGAGCATGAAATCCAATTCAGCTTCATACACTTTAATTTTCTGTCTAATCCGTCAGGTGCTCTGTTAGTGGAATGGCATGCAAATGGGGAATCATATGGATTCATGGAGGAAATGTCAGGTTGTTAGAATGACGGAAACTTCAAAACTGTTACTGCAGAGTTTTGCATGTGTCTTCGGCACGGATAATGGTAGATGAAAAACATCAAGCTGCCCAGGGTGATGATCAGGAGGGAGTAGGCAGGAGGAAGTAGTGTGACTTCATGTGGGGTTCAAAGATGGACTTATTAGTAGTCTGAAGATGGAAACTAGGGTCAGGGCCATGGTGCTCTAGCTGTTAGCTTCAGATCTTCTGGGGCCATGAGTTCTTTTGAGAAGAAAGTAGGCTCTGATTTTGAGGGTTATGTGGAGAGTGGCATCATACTGGCAGTAAAGTTTTAGAGAATGGTAAAGCTTTGTGGGATATAAATAATATTTTGAAAAACTCCATAAAGATATTTAGGCATGAAGTAGATTATTATATATATTTTTTTTAAATTTTTTTAAATTTTTGGCTGTGTTGGGTTTTCATTGCTGCACATGGGCTTTCTCTAGTTGCGGTGAGCGGGGGCTACTCTTCCTTGTGTTGTGCAGTCTTCTCATTGCAGTGGCTTCTCTTGTTGTGGAGCACGGGCTCTACGTGCGCGGGCTTCAGTAGTTGTGGCAGGCGGGTTCAGTAGTTGTGGCTCGCAGGCTCTAGAGCGCAGGCTCAGTAGTTGTGGCACATGGGCTTAATTGCTCCGCGGCATGTGGGATCTTCATGGACCAGGATTGAACCCATGTCCCCTGCATTGGCAGGCGGATTCTTAACTGCTGCACCACCAGAGAAGTCCCTATTATATCTTCTTAATAATTAAATTATGTGCAGAATATCATAGTGAGTTCTTTACATATTTCATTGCAGTTCATCCTCTCAATCCAATAAGGCAGTTATTATAAACATGGACACAGGCTCTGTGAGGGTAAGTAACTTGCCTGAGGTCATTGGCCATTAAATGATGAATCAGATTTGAAACCACACATGTCTGTCTCTGAAGCTCAGGCTCCTGACCCCCTCTATGAAAGCATCGGAATACACGAGAGTTCGGGAGATCTGAAATTGAATCCTGTTTTTCCCCACTAACTGTGTTAGATTGCACTCAAAGAAGTACTTACTTTTTATTACCCCATCTTGTTATTGCAGGGTACACAGAGATGCATTTGAGTGAATTTTGCTTTCAAAGCAGCTTTTATTTGTGTCGTGGATCCCTTTGTCCATCTGTTGAAACCTATGGACTTCTTCCTAAAAAATTGTATTACTTGCATAAAACAAAACATATGGAAGCCCCCAAATTGAAATATATTTATCAAAATACTAAAATACCAAGTTATTGTATAGTGAAATATATCCTTCTTTATTAATCTATTTAATAACGAAACCAGGTGGTAGATCCATTAACTGCCATAATATCGAAGTGGTGATGAGGGTAAATGATTTTTTGAGAAATTTGCAAGAATTGTACTGTGATAGAAAAGCATCTGTGATTCCTACTGGTGATGAAATCACTGCCATGGTTAGTTGCCTTTATTCAGAATTAAAGGCATTGCTAAGTTTCTTTATGACTAGTGAAAGCTAAGATGTACTTTTTTTTCCATCCAAGTTCATGGACTCCTTAAATTCTCTTTGTGCATTCCAAGATGAGAACAGGATAAGAAGACACTTATTAAGGTCCTGTGAAGAAACAGTGCAGAAAAGAAGGATCATCAGCAGTATTGAGAGCTCTAAGATTTCTTGGGCGTTCACCTCTCTAACCTTCGAAGAGTTTGGCTGGAGTCAGTAGCTTGAAGCCTGGGAAGGGACATGGAAATTCACAATCAGAATCCACCATCAACTTCCATTAAAACCCCTAAGCTTGTAGTTATCCAATATGGGATCATATAGGCTAACAAAATGTTGAGATTTTGTTTTGTCTTGGGTTTTGATCAATAATTATATAAATTCAGGGGTCTTAGCACTGAGTAGCTTATGTTTGTCAGAAAATCTGATTGTTAGCTTTGATTTTTGGTTACTAAAATTGAAAGCTGAATTGTGAAAAGACAAAGTTAGGTGTAGAAACTATTTGAAAGCCAGGCCTTGGGTTGAGTGTAGGTGGATATACTTAAAGGGGCCTGTGGAGAAAGTACTGGAAACTGCTGATTTGGATAACCTCTAATACCTCTTTTAACACTGATTCTTTCACCAAATATCCTTGATATTTATGGCGTATTGAAATAAGTCTAGTTTTCCGTGGATTCTGATGAAAGAAATGAAAAAAATGAAAACAGATGGAGAACCTGAAAAGTAACTCTTGGTTGATTGACAGTTAATGTGGAGAATGCTTTAGAAAGGAAATGAAATGTTGTCTCCAGCAGATGGAAGCGTGTAAATTTTTCCTCCACTTTAGGGCTAGAATCACTGTGAGTGGTAGTGTTTCAGAATCAGAAAAATAGAAAGAAAAATGGTATGGTTATCATCACAGGAAGGGGGAACAGAAAGGGTTCACATTGTTACTAAAGGCTCATGCCCAGAAGAAAAGCCTCCCCTCAGAGATGTGGGTCTTACCCCTTCTTCCTCTTTCTCCTCCAACATCCTTTGTCCTCAGGGAGCATGCTTTACCTTTATCATCTTCCATTTTCCCTCCTCCCTTCCTGTCCTTTCATACCCTATTTCTCTTTCCTCTCCCCATTTCCTCTCTCTACTTCTCCTCCCTTTCCCACACACCTCCCTCCCTCCTCATACTTTCCCCACCCCTACCCTTCACCAAAGTCAAGTGATGCTGAACTTGGGCTCAAGAAGAGCCACTTCACTGAGTTGATGGCACTGTGAGAGCTTCTTTTTGAGTATTACCTCATTCAACTCTGGACAGAGAAGGTACCTCCAAATCATGCTTGGTGATTCATGACCGGGAATCTGATTAACAAAGTGATACTTGAGCTGAGCTTTGGGAAAGGCAAATGGCCGTCTCGAGGGTGCTGTGAACTGACTAGCTTGCCTAAAGCCCTAAGACTGGCTCACACGTTGAGAAAACTGCAGGTTGTTCAGAACGACCAGTACCAAGGGCATATTTGGGAGACTGGCCAGGGATGGAAATACAGAAGCAGGTAGAAATCAGTTTGTGATGGGCCCTGGGTATCACGTTAAGGAGCTCAACTGAAAGCTAGGGGGGCCCTTGAAGGAGAGAGAGAGATGATCAAACTTGCATATTAAGAGAGAATCCTCTGACAGAAGCAGGATGGATTGGAGGAAAACACCCCTGAAGGTAGAGAGAACAGGTAGGAAGCTTTTGCACTAAATCAGGAAAAAAAAATTGAGAACTGTGACTAAAGCTCAGGGAATGAAGATAAAGAGGCAAATTCAAGGGAGGAAAGAGGACTCTAGAACTTGCTGACTGGATGTGAGAATGGGTAGGAAAGAATGAAAGAATTTGTGGAAGTTTCTGATAACTGTCTGGATACTCAGAGTGTTCTCTGTGTGAAGAGACTTAGGAGGAAAGCAGTTTTGAAGGGAGAGTTCATTTTTGGACATGTTGAATTTGAGGCCCTGCTGACATAGAATCTGTAGTAGACAGCAAACCATAGTAGGGTATTAACTACTTTAAGTTAGTGTATTGTGCCTTTGACATGTGCCAGCCAGGGTTCTAAGCACTTTACATGGATTATCTCATTTATTCCTTATAATAGCTCTGTGAGATATAGGTACGATCATTGTGAGGAAAATGAGGCATAGCAAAGTTAAGTGATTTTACATATTTAGAAAGTGATAGAATATTGTGTGATTCCATTCATGTGAAATGCCCAGAAAAGGCAAATGTCTATAGAAAAGAGAAAGTAGATTAGTGGCTTCTTGGGAGTGGGAACGGGATTAATGCAAATAAACATCAGGGATCTTAATAAGATTGTGAAAATATTCTAAAACTGATTTATCGTGATGGCTGCCCCACGCAGTAAGTTTAATAAAAATCATTGAATTGTACACTTGAAATAGGTGAATATTATGATATAAAGTAAAACAATAAAGTTGTTAAAAAAAAGTGCTTGGAGTTGGGATCATTATAAATATTTTATTTTAGCTGTTGTTTTCACTGGACTGTAAGAGCAAAGCGCTCTAAGAGGTACCAAGGCACGTCAGAGTGCTTCAGAAACGGCGCCCTGAAAATTGTGCCTGGACTTTAAAAAAAAAAAAAAAAGATGTTTTTGTCTTCTTTTTTTTTTAATGCCAGTCTTTCAGCTATTTGCTTGTTTAGGATCTGTGAAGCATTTTCCTGTTGCCTCTTGTAACTTGCTGTTTCTGGTCTCCTTTGGGATAATGTGCAAGATGGCTAAGCTGGCTTCTGCCTCCCCCAGATTCGCCTTTACTCGCTCCCTTCCTTCTATATTCAGGATCTGTGTTAAGGACTAGGAATTAAAAAAAAACAAAAAAACAGAAAAAGAAAAAGATACTTAAAATATTCTCATAACTGGCATTCTAAAATTAAATATTAAAAATGAGTCAGTGGGACTCTGAGTCTTCCCTTACAGAAACCAGGAAGGATCTTTACAGGATTGCTTCTCTGTTTATTGGTCTTGGTTTGTTTCTTGGCTCATGGGACTTGAACATGAGTAGGACACATTTTGTTACCATCAATGCAAAGGGTGCCTCGTGACTGTATTAGTGAAGATACCTCTAAAAGATAATGACAACAAAAGCAATTACTTCCTCCTCTCCCCCTCCCCACCCCCCCCAAATCCGATCACATTAGTATCATATAGTTCTATTTTTGTCATTATGAAATAGTGAAAATTAAATTATCCAATATTATGTAAAATTGAATAGAAGAGGGGTAATAGGTGTTTTGGTTCTTTTGCTTTATTTCTTTTGGAAAACTCTGTGTGTAAATCATTTTTCTTTTTTTTGTTGTTGTTGTTGGTCAAATGAATCCAGTTTTGAATGCGATAGACTTTTCTGGTAAACCTTTGGCAAATCTGGTACATCTTTGGGCAAAATGTCAACTTTTCATTATATTTTATTACACAAAATGTAAATATTGTGTTCTAAGGAACAAGCTTTTACTTTCTAATCATCTATTCTTATTTGCGCCATCAGAGAATGGCACAAATTGCTGGTGGTAGAATTAAAAATGATAATGGTGCTACTATCAGAATTAGTGGACGCTTGTCAAGTTTTAATGGTGCATTCATATTTGGATGCTTTGGAATATTTGGTAAATTGTTTCTGCGAGTGCCAGTTAACTGTGGGGACAGACATATGTCAGGTGCCTGGATTTATCATTGAATCAAGTGGAGTGGTCTTTAAGGCTGTGCACCACAGTACCCTGTGTTGCATCATTCATTATGTAGAAAATGAGGAGGTTTATATGTAAGACCACGACTTAGTTATTGAAATGCCCATGAGCCTTTTCTGCTTCTCATATACAATCATTGTTCTTTACACAATCTGTTGAGAAATTAACATATTCATATTTAAAGCATCACAAATGTAAGGGTGGAAGATGAGAGGGTGATTTAGAATGCTGGGGTGTTTGTATCCATGAGGAATTTATCACCCCTACCCTGGTATGCCTGGAAGTTGAGGACCTTAAAGCAATTCAGTGATAAAATTCTTCACCACCTTGTGAACCTGCTCCCAAGGCAAATTTATTATCTGCTGATTTTACTCCTAAGAGTAATAGGTGAAGGGTAATTTTATATTGTGTACTTTAAAAGACTTATTTTAGGCACCTAAATTGAGCAAATAAAAATGGGCTCTTTAAAAAATTAGAAACAATTGGAAAATCCGAAGCAGGAAATGAACAACACAAAACACCTTGAAATCTTCAAGGGACCTCTTTTAATTATCTAGAGGGCATTCATTCAGTACATTGTTTAGCACTGACAATATATCAGGCATTTTGTACATTTCTGAAGTTGTAAATTGGCAGCCTAGTTTTTTGGTTATTCTGAATTGTGTTACAAAAAAATAAAAAGCAAAGGAAAACAGAACAAAACAAAAAAACGGTAGGTAGCCAACATCTAAAAATTAGGACACTTTACTCCCCGGTGCATATTTACACCTCTCTTAATTTAAAAAAAAATTAAAAAGAATTTGACAACCATGGGCTCATATTTCTGCATGGAACCAATTATCAGGAGCAAAAGAGTGGCTGTCCCCTCATTACCAGTTTTATAGATGAGACAGTTTAAGGAACACTGTTAGGCAGCATACCCAAGGACACAAAATGAGCTGTTGTGGAGTTAGATTTCAAACTTCATCTGATCCAGTTAAAAACCAAAAAAGCTCCTCTACTCTTTCATGTTGCAGAGTATTGTGGAAGTTACAAAGCAAAGCAAGATAGAAACTAATATTCCCTACATGTGGCAGTGCTTTAAATCTATGAAATCTGAGCTTTCCTAGTATATCCCAACAATAAAACTGTAAATCCAGGCCGATGTTTTAATTCCCAGGTTTCAGAACGGGGAACTCTGGAGGCTCAGGGCATAATTTACTTATGGTCACAAGTCTGCTAAGTGACCGTGTTGGATTAGAATCCTGGTCCCCTGGACGCTGGTGCTGGACCTCTTGGTACACAGTGAAGGTCAAGAATTGGCCAACAGTTTGAATATAAAGCCTGAACTCAGAAAATGTGTAATTCTTAAGTGTAGTATGAACCATATGGTAGTGCCATTTTGTCTGTCAAGAATGGTCAAAGATCAGCAGTTTCATGTGGTTTAGTGAGTACTTCTAAAGAGATCCACCTATTTACTGTGATTCTTTTTTTTTTTTTTTTGGCTGCGTTCAGTCTTTGTTGCTGCGCGTGGGCTTTCTCTAGTTGTGGCGAGCGGGGGCTACTCTTCGTTGCAGTGAGTGGGTTTCTCATTGCGGTGGCTTCTCTTGTTGTGGAGCACCGGCTCTAGGCGCGTGGGCTTCAGTAGTTGCAGCATGCGGGCTCAGCAGTTGTGGTGCATATGGCTTAGTTGCTCCGTGGCATGTGGGATCTTCCTGGACCAGGGATTGAACCTGTGCCCCCTGCATTGGCAGGCGGATTCTTTTTTTTTTTTTTTTTAACATCTTTATTGGAGTATAATTGCTTTACAATGGTGTGTTAGTTTCTGCTTTATAACAAAGTGAATCAGTTATACATATACATATGTTCCCATATCTCTTCCCTCTTGCGTCTCCCTCCCTCCCACCCTCCCTATCCCACCCCTCTAGGTGGTCACAAACCACCCAGCTGATCTCCCTGTGCTATGTGGCTGCTTCCCACTAGCTATCTATTTTACGTTTGGTAGTGTATATTTGTCCATGCCACTCTCTCACTTTGTCACAGCTTACCCATCCCCCTCCCCATATCCTCAAGTCCATTCTCTAGTAGGTCTGTGTCTTTATTCCCATCTTACCCCTAGGTTCTTCATGACCTCTTTTTTTTTTCTTAGATTCCATATATATGTGTTAGCATACGGTATTTGTTTTTCTCTTTCTGACTTACTTGACTCTGTATGACAGGCTCTAGGTCCATCCACCTCACTACAAATAACTCAATTTCATTTCTTTTTATGGCTGAGTAATATTCCATTGTATATATGTGCCACATCTTCTTTATCCATTCATCTGTTGATGGACACTTAGGTTGCTTCCATGTCGTGGCTATTGTAGATAGAGCTGCAATGAACATTTTGGTACATGATT
This sequence comes from Balaenoptera physalus, assembly GCF_965194825.1. Classification (NCBI taxonomy): domain Eukaryota; kingdom Metazoa; phylum Chordata; class Mammalia; order Artiodactyla; family Balaenopteridae; genus Balaenoptera; species Balaenoptera physalus. The sequence continues at coordinate 37,118,759 of NC_138892.1, read as the reverse complement.
CTTTTTGAATTATGGTTTTCTCAAGGTATATGCCCAGTAGTGGGATTGCTGGGTCGTATGGTAGTTCTATTTTTGGTTTTTTAAGGAACCTCCATACTGTTCTCCATAGTGGCTGTATCAATTTACAATCCCACCAACAGTGCAAGAGGGTTCCCTTTTCTCCACACCCTCTCCAGCATTTATTGTTTGTAGATTTTTTGATGATGACCATTCTGACCAGTGTGAGATGATATCTCATTGTAGTTTTGATTTGCAGTTCTTTAATGATTAATGATGTTGAGCATTCTTTCATGTGTTTGTTGGCAATCTGTATATCTTCTTTGGAGAAATGTCTATTTAGGTCTTCTGCCCATCTTTGGATTGGGTTGTTTGTTTTTTTATTATTGAGCTGCATGAGCTGCTTGTAAATTTTGGAGATTAATCCTTTGTCAGTTGCTTCATTTGCAAATATTTTCTCCCATTTGAAGGGTTGTCCTTTCGTCTTGTTTATGGTTTCCTTTGCTGTGCAAAAGCTTTTAAGTTTCATTAGGTCCCATTTGTTTATTTTTGTTTTTATTTCCGTTTCCCTAGGATGTGGGTCAAAAAGGATCTTGCTGTGATTTATGTCATAGAGTGTTCTGCCTATGTTTTCCTCTAAGAGTTTGATATGTCTGGCCTTACATTTAGGTCTTTAATCCATTTTGAGTTTATTTTTGTGTATGGTGTTAGGCAGTGTTCTAATTTCATACTTTTACATGTACCTGTCCAGTTTTCCCAGCACCACTTATTGAAGAGGCTGTCTTTTCTCCACTGTATGTTCTTGCCTCCTTTATCAAAGATAAGGTGGCCATATGTGTGTGGGTTTATCTCTGGGCTTTCTATCCTGTTCCGTTGATCTATATTTCTGTTTTTGTGCCAGTACCATACTGTCTTGATTACTGTAGCTTTGTAGTATAGTCTGAAGTCAGGGAGCCTGACTCCTCCAGCTCCATTTTTCGTTCTCAAGATTGCTTTGGCTATTTGGGGTCTTTTGTGTTTCCATACAAATTGTGAAATATTTTGTTCTAGTTCTGTGAAAAATGCCAGTGGTAGTTTGATAGGGATTGCATTGAATCTGTAGATTGGCAGGCAGATTCTTAACCACTGCACCATGAGGGAAGTCCCTACCATGATTTTTGATATGTTTTCCTTTATGTTTATAGAGATTTAACCTTTCATAGGAAAATGGAAATAGGAAGTTTGAGGCAAGTTTATTAAGATCCAGTTCGAAGTTGTGGATCCAAATAAGCATACAGACTTAGGATTTAGACCTGCAAATACCACATTCATACCCCTTCTGGATTCTGGAGAGTTTAATCCTATTGATTACAAATAGGAAGCATCACTTTTCTATTTTGGCATATATATTCCGAATATTGAGTGCTTACTACATTTGGAGTGATATGGAATTTACTACATTTCTGTGGCTTTTTGATGATTATATTTGAAATAAGCCTGAATCATAAGATACATTAACAAGATAAATAAACAAAGACTGCAAATGAATAAAATATTCATTTAAAAAGGTTTTACAACCATCTCTATTTTGCAGATAGTAGACTCTCAGGAAATATATTTAAAGAATGAATGAAAATATCATGTAATACAGATACAATTAACACTGGGTGAATGCTTTTTCCCTTCTTTATACCTAAATTACTCATGTAGTAATTTTCTTTGGGCCTGATAGAGAAAACATGACTCTGTCTCTTTTAATTATGATGTCATAATGTAGGAGAAAGAGCACAGCTTTGGTGTCAGGTAACGCTGGGTACGTGTTCTGGTGCCATTGGTTTTCTAACTGTGTGACCACAGCAACGTATGCTTCCTCTTAGATTCTCATTTAACTGCATCATGGAAATAAAAACATCTGAATGTTAAGAAAGTTTGAGATGAAGTGTGTAAGGTTCCCAGTAAATGGTACATGCTAGATAAATGGTAGTTTTTATTATTATTTTTGTTGTTTGTTCAAAAGATTTTTATAATGAAATTTCTACAATTAAAGTGATTTGAATTTTGAATTACAGTGATTAGTTTACCTGATCTCTAAAATTGCATACTTTCTGCTCTTTTTTCTTGTTTTTTTTTTTTTTTTGGCAATAGCTTTATTGAAATTTAATTCACATATCATACAATTCACCCATTTAAATTGTACAAGTCAGTGTTTTTCCCATTTCTGTATTTTTAATAAAAATTGTATATATTTTAGGTGTATAATATGATGACTTGATACATACATACATAGTGAAATGATTACTATAGTCAAGCCCACTAACATATCTCCTCACATATTACCATTTTTGTGTGTGATGAGTGCACTTGAAATCTACTCTCAACGGTTTTCCAGTGTTCAATACAGTATTAAGTATAGTCATCATGCCTGTACATTTGATATCTACACTTCTTTGTTCTATGTAACTGCAACTTTGTACCCTTTGACCAATAAACCCCCATTCTCCCCACTACCGCAGCCCCTGGTAACCACTAATCTACTTTCTGTGTCTGTGGTTGGATTTTTTTCTTTTTTTTGGATTCCACATAAAAGCAAGATCATACAGTATTTGTCTTTCTCTCTCTAGCTTATTTCACTTAGCATATATTCTCAAGGTCCATCCATGCTGTCACAAAAGGCAGGGTTTCCTTCTTTCTCATGGCTGAATAATATTTCATTTTATACAGATACATATATTTTTCTCTATCCATTCATCTGTTGAAGGGCATTTGGGTTGTTTCCGTATCTTGGTTACTGTGAATAATGCTACAGTGAACATGGGAGTGCAGATATCTCTTTGAGATCCTGATTTTATTTTCCTTGGGTATATACCCAGAAGAGGGTTTTTAATATATTCACAGATCTGTGCAACTGTCACCACAATGATTAGAACATTTTAATCACTTCAAAAGGAAACTCCATATCTTTTAGCTATCACCCGCTATGCCCTCATCCCCCTGTCCTATGCAACCATTAATCTTTTTATATAGATTTGCCAGTTCTAGACTAGTCATATAAATGGAATTATATAATATGTAATCTTTTGTGGCTGACTTCTTTCACTTAGCAAAATGTTTTCAAGGTTTAACATGTTGTAGCATACACCAGTACTTCATTCCTTTTTTATGGCCAACTAATATTTCACTGTGGATTCCATTGTATGGATACACCAAATTTGTTTAGCCATGCATCAATTGATGGACATTTGGATTGTTTCCACCTTTTGGTGATCGTGAATAGTGCTGCTATGAACATTCCTTTATAAGTTTTTGTTTGAGTACCTATTTTCAGTTCTTTTGGGTATATTCTTAGGAGTGGAGTTGCTGTTAATGTGATAACTCTATGTTTAACCAGTTAAGGAACTGCCAGACTATTTTCCTAAGTGGCTGCACTATTTTACATTCCCACTAGCAGTCTGTGAGTGTTCCATTTTCTCCACACCTCATCAGTACTTGTTATTATCTGTCTTTGTCATTCTTGTCATTGTCGTGAATGTGAAATGATTATCTTGTTGTGGGTTTGACTTACATTTTCTTGATGACTAGTGCTGTTGAGCATCTTTTTATATGTCTCCTTATCATTTGCTTATGACTTGTGAAGAGAGCAAAAACCTAATTTTTGTCTTGTCTTGTCCACCTCCTAATGACTGAGGTGAGGATTGGAGGGGGAGAAGGATTTGTTTGGATCTAGAAAGCTCAGCAAAAGATAATTTAATAAATGTTTCTTATCTCTGCTGTATTTTAGCTGTAAGTAGATCAGGAAAGGAAAGCAAGAATAAAACTAATTGCTCATCAAGAGAGGAGTTAAATATAAGTGGTTCCCATATGCATTTAAATTAGATTACATTTAATGAGAGGTTTTCTAAATGGAGTTAATTTGAAAGGACACACAAGTCATTGGGTTTAATCTGTGTACCTTCCAGCAAAATAGTTAAAATCCCTCCTCTCCCCTCCAGTTTCTGGTGAGTAAAAGTTACTCTTCAGGAGAGCATTTTACTTCCTTGTTTCCCATGCTTTCTGTGAGTGGCAGTGCTGGGTGGGTTCACTAGTGTATGCCACCCAGTGAGAGAAGAAACTCATGCTTGTTTAGTTTTCATCTGGACCAGAAAACATGGGCATTTTGACTAAGGAGCAGAGAAAGTTAAAAAAAAAAAAAAAAAAGATTTCTGCTTACTTCAGTCTTCATAATAGCTTCAATTATGTTTTTTATTTTCTGTTTTTTATTTTCTGAATTCCACAAATTCTCTTTTGGTACTTTGAGTATTAACATTTAAAGAACTGAGAAATGACTTCTTTATTATAGTTTCCTACTGAATAGAAACTATGTCTACAATTACGCAATGAACCCATTGTCTGAAAAAGACTATGCATCCAACAGTTGACTATGAGGTAATTTCTAAAAATTGTGAAGAGGACAATTGATTGATTTTAGCAAACTCCTTGGAAAAAAAAATCCAAGTTAATTTTGGTGAGAGTGACAGAAATAGAGATTAAAATATGCAAGCTATTTAAAGATTTATTGAAAAGTCATTGCCTTGCTCTGACTAAATTTCTGAGATTTCTGTGATGATATGTGTGACCATTTATGTAGGATGTAATATTTTTTTCAAAGTGCTTTCCCATCCTCTACAGTGTTTGACTCCTCATGAGAAATGTGTGGTGTAAATAGGCCAAGCAGTTTTTTTTTTTTTTAAACATCTTTATTGGAGTATAATTGCTTTACAATGGTGTGCTAGTTTCTGCTTTAAAACAAAATGAATCAGCTATACCTGTATCCCCATATCGCCTCCCTCTTGCATCTCCCTCCCACCCTCCCTATCCCACCCCTCTAGGTGGTCACAAAGCACCGAGCTGATCTCCCTGTGCTATGCGGCTGCTTCCTGATAGCTATCTATTTTACATTTAGGCCAAGCAGTTTTATCCTCACTTTGGAGATGAAGAAATTGAGGTCTCAAGATGGTAATGACCTACCCAAATCTGTCTTCTGACCTACCCAAATCTGTCTTCTGACCTACCCAAATCTGTCTTCTGGTTACAGCAAGGATTAGAATCTGGGTCCTCTGACATCATCAGTGCTTTTTCTCACACATTCTGTGGCTGTTTTCACTTCTGCTGGATTGCTGCTGGAAGAACTACAAGGTTTTTTCCTTTGTATATTTTGCAAATTGGTCACCAGCTCTCCCAACTCCTGCCATTATAAAGACTCTCCTAATGAATTATGCATCAGCATTTGACTTAAGAAAGAAAAATCAAAGGACTTGGATTTAAGTAGTATTCTCACATGGAAACATACTACTTCTTACATGTTTTTCTTTTCCCCTAAAATTGTTTGTGAAAGAATGATTTAAATACTAATGTGAAACCTCATATAATGTTGCCACCTCGAGAGGATGTGATTTACTAAGCTGTGGAATATAGTTTCAAGAAAAATTAACTTCAGTGGCATTAAAAAAGTCTAGTCTAGTTCTTTCACCCTGACTTTATCAAGTGTCAATAAAATCCATCCTAAGAAACAAAGCACATTTTGACAAGCATCCCTCACTTTCTGCCTCTTGTTATAATCCTTTGAATTTAACATGTTCCATCTAGCTCATCTATAAGACTGTAGGTTTTTCATGGCAGGTGTTCGTTCATTGCATCTTCATAGCACCTACCACAGAGCCTGATACATCGTAGGCACTCATTAAATACAGGCTGCATGAGTGAATTAGGATTTATATCCATAGAATTGAAGAGAAATATATAACTATAGCAATTATGACACCTCAAGTCTTATAATTTGGTGCAAGAGTGGGTTTGAAGCTGAGAGTTAACTGGTACAGTTAACTTACTCAGAAGCGGGATCCTGCTTGTGAGGGGAAAGCTTGTGGCATGGCGGTTTCCATTTGTTTCAATGTAGGAACTCCCACTGCAGTTTTCTGCTCCCTATTAGCTGTGGTTGTGCAAGGCCTTCTGGGAGATAGGATCTAATATGGCCTTTTGTGCCTTACCAAACCAAAGCACAGGCTGGAGTACATTACAAAGCATCCTAGGACTTTTGAAAACACACCTAGCCTGCTCAGTGCACTGAAAGGCAGAGTATAGGCTTTCTTGCCAAGTAACCATTTGAGTGCCAGCCTTTGTTACTTACAGCCCGAGATATTTCAGTTAATTTCTCTGTGGTCTGATTTCCTCATCAGGAAAATGAAGACACAAAGAACTTCTGGATTTGTTATAAGAATCAATTATTCTTATAATTTGTTAGGAGAATTAGTGATAATCAAGGTTAATTGCCCTGGGGAAGGAAAATCTTGTCCAGTTTCCTTCTGATGTAGCTCAGTTTTGAGCATTGAGACATGCAAGCTAGACTGGAAATTCAGAAACAATCATTTATTAATTTTGGAGTCATATGAAAGTGCCATGGTGTGCATTAAGAGTCTATCATTACCTTAATGAGGAGTGAAGGGAGATTGGCTATTTAGTCAGAGCCTCTCATCTGGCAGTCTTAAATAGGAAGGACATAACAATTATGTTACTTGTTAGACTTGAAGGAAATAAAATTGTTGGATGGAGACTTGGAAAGAGACTGATAATCAGTTGTCAGGCTTATATTCCATCATAAATCTTTTAGAGGTAGAACTGTTATGACTCTCTGAGAACATACGGCTATTATTGAGTGACGTTATTGTCTTATATTTTGTTTCTTGTAGATAGCAGTATCCATTTATACTTCCCTAGGAAAAATATTGAGTGACTTCATGACCTTTGATGGTATTATGCTTGTGCAGTAAACATCTCTCTGCTCTTGTTGTTGAGGAGATGATACCTGTGAACCATAGGGAATCAGGAAAGGCAAAGGTCATTACAAGCTAATCGCCTTGAATTTTTGAGAGCTCTTCCTATTAATTATCCAAAATTTCAGAATGTTCTCTTCTAGTGTAGGAGAGCAGGAAGGGAGATTATAAACGAGATTTAGAGCAAGAAGCCTTTTTCTTTTTAAAAATAAATGTTAATAAAATGTCTTTTTTAAAAAACCATCAGTAGAAAATATTTTTTGGAATACATCCAGATTTAGAAATGGAGTTAGGGGGAATTATTTTTTCAAAAGATCTTGCTAATCTGTGTATTCAAAGTAAGTTTTCTTTTTACCAGTCACTTTTCTAGACTTTTGTATTTTCTGTCAGCTTCCTAATAGCTGGAGGTGTTTTCATTAAGTGTGAATTTATTTGTTCTGAACATTAATTTTCCTTTGATCAGGTTGCTTTAGAAAACTGAAATTATGATTTATGGATTTCATTTTTTCGATGAGTAGTTCACAAGATTTGTCAAGAAAAATAGTTCTGGGTCTCTTTGCCCTTGACTGGAGGTGGTCCCCAGTTGTTTATAGTGCACACAGATTGAGATTAAAAACACAGGGAAAGCCATAGATGACTGAATAGTATGTGTGAAACCTACCTCCCAGATGATGATAATGAGAGGGTAATGACAGTGTGATTCTTTTTCCTAGCAAAAAAACATTGTTTGAATTTTTCACATGTGCCAGGTATTGGCCCAGGCACTTTACCTAGACTTCCTAATGACCCTGGCGGGAAGGTTCTGTTGTTACCTGTATTTTACAGATAAAGAAACTGAGGCCACCAGATGTAATGTAATTTGCCCAAGGTCACATAGCTAGAAAGTTGCAAAGGCAGGATTTGGGCTCAGATAGTCTACTTTTAACCAATTATACCATACAACCTTTGAATTGCTCTGTATCCTTAGGAAAGTCCCTTTTCTTGACTGATACACAGTTGAGTGACCTGTTAAATAAGGAAAGTCTGATGTTTTCTTTGTTTGCCCTCTAATTCTGATCTTTTATGTTGGCTTTCTTAAAACAATTTAAAAAAAAACACTTGTAACATTTATTTTATTTTTCCCCAGTCATAATGCTCATTATAAAAAACAAACAAAAAAAGAGGAGTTAAACTGTAATTCTACCACCTCAAGCCTATCATCATTCTTAACCCTCTGTTATATTTTCTTCTAATCCTTTTTATATATGTATTGATTTATCTCTTGTACTGAGATTAAACTACACTACTTATTCAGAGCCATTTGCATTCTGTTTGTTGGGCCTTTGAATTTTCCAATTTGATTCTCTTTTATTGGTATGAATGAATCTTCTCCAGAAATGACTGTCTCATTCTCAACACAGGGGATACACAACTTAAAAAAAAATCTAGTTTTAATTCAAGACTTTACCCAGAAATCTGAGGGGTGGGGGAAAAGATCACTCCATAACACAGCTCCACTTGAAAGCACACCAGTGACAGGATAGTCCAACAAGTTAAAAAAAAGAAAAGAAAAGTAAAAAGAGAGAAAGGGAGAGAGGGAGAGAAAAAACAAAGTGGCAGAACAGAATATTAAATTGCCATACAAGTTATAGCTGTTAAACACTTTTATGTTTGTTATTTTGGCGTCTCCTTTTAACACTCGAGGTCGAGTTTTGAGAGCCTAAATCAGGAATGTAGAATACCTCACACAGTGGCAGAGCCACAACTAAGGATGTGGTCTTCGATTTCTTTTGATTCCTGGTGGTACCAGGAAGTCTCCAGCATTTGGAACACACATATCAGAATAACTGGAAATACCAGGCCCTCTTGCCCCCTCGCGGCCACCATTATCACGTAGCTAACTGGAGTGCCTGCTTCTGTGCTGGCCCGCTGGTTGTGAGAACTTTGGTAATAGAGATGGTGTTCCTGCTCAGTTTCCTATTTTGTGTACCCTGGAGCCTGTTAAGCAGTAGGAACATTATTACTTAAAACTGGTTTTGAGATTATTTAACTTTCTTAATTTTTATAACAAGTTTGTTTTTATTAAAGTAATCCTTCTAATTTGAAAAGTCAAAGATACTGTAAGACTTTTAATGAAAAACAGACCCTGCCTCATCCACTCCAGAGTTGGGTTTCCCCCAACCAGCTACTTTCATCTCTTCGAGTTCTTCTCCTGGATGATTATCTGTGTTGGAAAAATAAGAGGGTGGCCCCAGGACCGCTTCTCAGTTATGTGCCCTAGGAAAGAAGTGGTGGGGGGTACCCAGCCCACAGCTCTGTCCACTTAAACAACATTGTTTCAGCAGTGACAGATTTTCGGGTCTCCAGTAAATGCTCTTGACTATTGCCCGTTCTCTTCAACTCATGTCCACTACAGAGATTAACAATCTTAGCCTGTTAATTGTATGGTTTTATATATATCACATAAATATTCTTCAGTGAAGCCATTAGTTTAAGAGTGAACTGGTTAAGTAATCTCAGAATCAGAGACAACGGGATGAGAAAAATTTACGGGAGACATCCTGAAAAGGAAGCTGTGACCATACCTCAGTGCCCTTTACATTATTGTAGCCACCCTATCCTGTAGAATTCGAATGGGCACACTTGCAAAGTGAGATCTGCTTGGAAACAGTGGAATAAAATTTTCTAGGGAGGTAAAAAAATGAAGAAGTGTGTTATACAGATATCTATATTGCCTTTCCAAGTATATAAGTTGTTCTGATTAATGTGTTTGCACATGGAAAGCTATTGCATTCAGAGTAGCTCTGCAGCTATTTCTAGTAGCTTGTGGAGAAGCAGACATCTTCAATAAGGTAATTATTTTAAATGCATCCGTAGCTATGTAATGCGCACATGTGTTTGTAATTACAGTTGGCGAATTTAGAATCAAGTGCCAGAGTTATCAGTGTTTATATATTCAACAAATGAAAAAAAAAATCTATTGAATATTGGCTGCTACCTTTACAAATGTGCATTGTTTCAGAGTTTGCAAAGCACAGTACTTGATAGTTGTCACCACTTAAATTTGCTGTGTAATGTGTAGCACAGAAGATTGTGTCAGGCAACCTAACAGGCTTATCGCTGAACTGAGCGAATGTGACTTTGTAGGTTGCCAATGTGGGGCTCCAGAGTGTCTGGCCGTGTGGTGGTAAGGCTTGGCATGTAGGAGTTCAGGGTTTTTCCTCATCTTTTTAAGAAAGAAAATTATATGTTAGTGAGTACAGTAATATTTTCAGTAAGGAGAAATAACATGCTGTCAGGATATAATTTGTGAGAAGTATTTAGTAGGTCATATACAAATTTTAGAACAGTGGGGATTTGGGGCTAAAAATTTATAGCTGTGTGTTCTTAAAACTGTAGGCATCAGAAGCCTCTATTTAAATACTTGGTATATGTATTAATTTGTTTACTTATCAACTTGTTGAAACTTTCAGGCTTGAACTATAAATAATAGGCTTTATTTTTGGCCAAGTCAAGAAAAAGAACAAATGTGGGATTTGGCGAAAGTAATATCTTAGCTATACAGTTTAGTTATGCATGTGTACTGCATTTAGACTGCTGTGTATTCAGGAACTAGTAAACCAAGTTAAGTGTTTAGCTGGCAAGGTTCTATTTTATGAGGAATAGTATGTGTAATAAATGACTAAATGGCTCAGCTTTAGTTCTTGGATCATGCTAATATATGCAAAAACAACATAGAGCCAATTCCTGATTAATAGGAAGTTTAATTTGTAAGTCATGAGGGCTTTCTCTTTTTCTTCCTTGTTCATTGCCTTGCCCCCTTCCCCTCTTATTTTCATGTCAACTGGGAGGTAATGCTTAGAAATGTTGGGGTGGGAGAGCAATGGAAATTTATTTGGTAGCGATTGTGGCTGGTATTTTTGGAAGCTAAGAATTGTTAAAATGTTTTGCTGGTGTTAAATTTCAGGATTTGTTTTTTATGTATTTGAAGAATTATTCAGCCTTCTTTACCAAAGGAAATTTCAAGTTGACTCTGGCTGTGTAATACTGGTTCTGGAAGTTTAAAAATCTCTATCATGCTTTACTATCGATTTTTATACAGATTTTTGTCAGACTAAATGTCTCATTGGGGCTTTAAAAAAAATTTTATTCTGGCTACTGTTTTATTGAAGGGCAGCTATAACCTCTTTGCATTTTGGTTCTCTTGAGCTTAAAGTCTCAGTGAACAATTGAACGTGGTAGTTATTCACAGATAGACGAGCACTAATTTAGGTTTTCAGCTGTGTGGAAGCACAGTTTATCTGTATTTTTGTAGGTCACACAATTAAGTAATTTTATAGTTCTAATTCAGAATATTCCAGCACCTACCTAAAACACTGTTAGCTAGAGCTTAGGATATGCTAAAACATAGATTCCTCTTGGGTGCCATCCAAAAAAGGTTAATTGCCCTAAGAGGACCTTGTAAGGGAATTTCAAAGCATGGATACTAATACCAGAATCATGATAGTAGGCTGTATTTACATAATTATAGCAATTAAAGGCTTTGACTAATATATTAAAAAAATCTTAAAAACATTTTTTTTTTTTTGAAAATCACTTTTAAGATAGAATTTATAGTAATGGTCCCTTATATTAAGGAGCTTTGATCACACTGTTGGTGGGAATGTGAATGGGAACAATGTATTTTCTTTTTTCCTTTTTTAAAAAAAATTTATTTATTTTATTTATTTTATTTTTGGCTGCGTTGGGTCCCCGTCGCTGCACGCGGGGTCCCCCCAGCCGCAGCGAGCGGGGGCCACTCTCCGCTGCTGCGCCCGGGCCTCCCATTGCGGTGGCCTCTCCGGCTGCAGAGCACGGGCTCCAGGTGCGCGGGCTCCAGGTGCGCGGGCTCCAGAGCGCAGGCTCAGCAGTTGCGACGCACAGGGCCCAGCTGCTCCACGGCGTGTGGGATCTTCCCGGACCAGGGCTCAAACCCATGTCCCCTGCATTGGCAGGCAGACTCCCAACCATCGTGCTACCAGGGAAGCCCCCAGAATTTTTTGATTTTAATTTTTCTTAGCATCTGTTTAGTTGCTTCACAGTACTTTCCACTGGTGAAGCACTTTCCCTATTCATTATGTTTACATAAATGCAGTTAAGAAAGCAAGTTGAATAATAGAAATGCAGTTAAGAAAGAGTGAATATTGGAAAATATTTATTTTAAGCCTGCTGAATTATAAATAGTGAATTCATTGCTGTAAGGTGACGGTAGCATATATGTTTAAGGATACCAAAAATCATCACAGATTTTAGTGCTATTTGAGTTCAATAAACATGTATTGACAGCAATTTCACTTCTGGGTCTATATCCGAAAACAAAAACAAAAACAAAAACACTAATTTGAAAAGATACATGCACCCTAATGTTCACAGCAGCATTATTTACAATTGCTAAGCTATGGAAGCAACCTAAATGTGCATCAACGGATGGATAAAGAAGATGTGGTATATATATCTATATGTAGATACACACACACACACACACACACACACACACACACACACACACACACACACACAATGGAATACTACACAGCCATAAAAAAGAATGAAATCTTGCCATCTGCAGCAACATGAATCGACTTGGAGAGCATTATGCTAAGTGAAATAAGTCAGACAGAGAAAGACAGATACGGTATGATATCACTTATATGTGGAATCTAAACAACATAACAAGAAAGAATCAGACTCACAGATACAGAGAACAAACTAGTGGCTACCAGTGGGGAGACGGGGGAGGGTTCATAATGGGGTAGGGGAGTGGGAGGTACAAACTATCGAGTGTAAGATAGACTACAAGGATGTATTGTACAACACGGGGAACATAGCCAGTATTTTATAATAACTGTAAATATAGTGTAACCTTTAAAAATTGTATAAAAATAAATGAGATTACACACATTTAAAAAAACATGTATTGAGTACCTACTATGTTACTAGGTATCACGATAAGTATTTGGGATTAAAAGATGAATACATACACAGTGTTCATGCCAGCTCCCTCCTTTGTGTAGAATTTAGGGTTATGGATGGAAGTCAACATTAAGCAGCTAATTCAGTGATTTGAGTTTTTCTTTTTGTGTGTGTGTGGCTTTACCTTTCCAAGAACTGCTTATGGACAGTCAGTCTAAGTGATTAGGTTTACTTCTTACTTTTTTCTTCTTGTAAATGACATGCCTTTGAACACACTTCTCTTAGAAAATAGAAGTTTTTCTTTTTCTTAATTGAAGTAAACATACAATATTGTGTTAGTTTCAGGTGTACAGTATAGTTATTCAACATTTAAATACAAAATGATCACCACAATAAGTCCGGTAACCCTCTGTCACCATACAAAGTTATTACAATATTATTGACAATATTCCTTATGTTGTATCTTACATCCCCATGACTTATGTATTTTATTACTGGATGTTTGTACCTGTTAATCCCCTTCACCTATCTTGCCTCCCACTCCCTCCTCTCCCCTCTGGCAACCACCAGTTTGCTCTCTGTATCTATGAGTCTTTTTGTTTTGTCTGTTTGTTTGGGTTTTTTAGGTTCTACATATAAGTGAGATCATATGGTATTTGTCTTTCTCTGACTTATTTCACTTAGGATAATACCCTCTAGGTCCATCCATGTTGTCAAAAATGGCACGATTTCATTCTTTTTTATGGCTAATATTCCATTATATGTGTGTGTGTGTGTGTGTGTGTGTGTGTGTGTATGTGTATAAAACATCTTCTTTATTCATTCGTCTATAGATGGAAACTTAGGTTGTTTCCATATCTTGGCTATTGTAAATAATGCTGTGATGAATATAGGGGTGAATATATCTTTTTGAATTAGTGTTTTTGTGTTTTTCAGGTGAATACCCAGAAGTGGAATTGCTGGATCATATGGTAGTTCTATTTTTATAGTGGCTGCACCAATGTTTACTCTCACCAGCAGTGCACAAGGGGAAGGTAGAAGTAGTTTTGAGGGAAGTTTTTTCAGAGATTATGATTTTGGGTGTCACCCTGATGGCAGTGATGAAGCTGGAAGGCAGGGCAATTGGAGTGAAGAGAAATAAGGAACGTGGTGACATTAAGGATATTTTGTCTATCTTCTTTGTGGGAGATACAGTGTAAAAGTCCTTCTATATCTAACCTTGTGTAGTTCTTTACAGATTAAAAAATGAAGGTGAGATTATATCCAAGTAAGTATCCCAAGTTTGCATAGTTGTGGAACTGGTCTTTGAAATGTGTGTTCCTTCAATTACATAACACAGTATATAGAATGGCAAAGTTTAGCCCACGAATACTGATTGAGGGCCCATGTTAGACATAAGTTGCTTCTTTTTCATCATTACTGTCAATACCTTAAATCTTTATTGAAGAACTAGTGTGCGAATTCATTCATCTCTTCAACATCAGCTGTGTGCCTCTAACGTGTCTGGCCTTGGGCAAGTCACACCAGGGTGTGTGGGTTAATCCCTAGGCCTTGATAATAAGGAGCTCAGATGAACAATTATCTAATTGCCATGCTTTGTAATATTATGATGAAGTTGTGCAGGGGTTGATATATAAGTTTTCTATTGCTGCATAAACAATTACTGTAAGTCTTAGCAGTCTCGGCTGTGTTCTCTGCTCACAGTCTGACAAGGGTAAAGCATAGGAATCAACTGGATTTTTATCTGGAGGCTCTGGGGAAGATCTGCTTCCAAGCTCATTCTAGTAGTTGACCGAGTCCAGTTTCTTGTGGTTGTGGGTCTGAGGTTCCCATTTCCTTGCTGGCTGTCAGCTGGGGGCAATGCTCTTCAAAGCCAGCAATGGCGTGTTTAGTTCTTGTGTTTCAAATCTCTCTGACATCCTGTGTCACCAGCTAGAGACACTCATTGCTTCTGAAGGAAGGGCTCATGTGATTATATTAGTCCCACCCATATAATCACCCTTTTGCCATGATCACGGCAGTGACACCAGGGGGCAAAGATTGTGAGGGTCATCTTAATATTCTGCCTACCACCCTTGTTACTGGAAACAGAAGACGAACACCAAAATCCAATGAGAGAGGTTTAAGAATGGCTGTATGGGGTTGATGATTGCTGAGCCAGAGGAACATGTACTTAGGTTAAAGTCTAGGTCTCTGCTTATTGGCTTTGTCATTATTATCCCACCAATATTTACTGAGGGCCTGTGTTAGGAGAAAGTCACTGTCAGAGACTCGTTTTCCTCAGTCATAAAATGGGAAGAGTTATATTTACCTTGAAGGGTTCTTGTGAGAATTAGAGGTAATATAAATAAAGTACCTGACAAAGAGGGGTGCTTATAAGCGGAGCTATCAAGAGAGTATATTGGAAAGAGTCTGAGATTTGTTGCAGGTGGCAAGGAAATATTGACATAAGTTAATTCACACATTCTGTCCTTCATTCAACAGTTATTTATTGAATCCTAAACAGCAGGCTGGAACTAGGAGGAAGTGAGGGAGATATTTGCCTCAAGCACAAAATTTTAGGGGCAAGGGGTAGTGCCAAAAACTCAGTAATAAGGTAAATTATATGCTAATGTAATATTTAAAAAATCAAATTAATGCCAAATCAAAATAATGAACCAAATATCCAAATAAAGGCAGAATCAGTAACCACTTGTGCTGAGCCATATTTCAGTCTGAGGCAAAAGGAGAAGTCAGCAGTGTAATACTGCTACTGAACCAAACTTAGGTCTGCTCACCCATGTGCAGTAAAGCCAATCTACTGACACCAGGTTGTGGTGAAGGAAAGAGCAGCGTTTATTTTAAGGCACCAAACAAGGAGTCTAGGCAGCTGATGCTCAAAAATCCTGAACTCCTGGATGTGTTTTGGGGAAGCATTTTTAAAGGCAAGGTGAGGGAAGGGTGTCACAGGGTGTGTGATCATCTCATGCACAGTTCTCTGCTTGGCTGATGGTGGGGTAATAGCGTGGTGTCATAGGGGTTAACATTATCAATTCTAGGGCTCTAGCAGGTCTGTGGGCTACATGCTCATGGTCATCATGTAGTTAACTTCTTCCATTCGGTAGGAGTTTCAGTATCTGTAAAACAACTCAGGAATGTGTATCAGATACTGTTATCTATGTACTTCAGGGAGGAACTAAAGATTCTGTGATTGCCATATGGAGGATTTATTATTTAAATTGTTACCAGTTCTCCTGGCCCAACTGCTACTTTTGTTACTACCTGTTCATATCCTTTCAGTCATTAATTCTTGAACCAGGCTTTTGTGACTCAGGGAAGGCCTGGGCGACTAGCTTTTCTGCAAAAAGAGACAGGCAGAGGACATAGAGGGGGTCTGTCCTGGGAGGGTCCCATAGGGTCCTGCTCAGTTACAATATTGATCTTGTGTTTATTTAAACATTTTTTTTTTGCATTAACTTGATTTTAAAAATATTGCATTAATTCCTTTATCTTGATTACTGAATTTTAAGTTTTGCACCTGAGACGAAAGCCTTTCTCACCTAACCCTAGCCCAGGCCCTGCTCACTCAGTATAAGTCTTTTCTTTTCCATTGAGTTACCTCGGAAGTGAGTGATAGAACATAAATGGTGAATAAATGGTACTGAAAATTTAATCAAAGTTAAACTTAACTTTAAATATTATTTTGACTACATTTAAATATTATTTTAGATTAGCATTCTGACATTCTCAATATTCTTCCATTTCCTCATTTATTAAAATAATTATCAACAATTGTCAAGGTGATTAACTTATTTTTTGACAAACATGTCCTATGTATACAAACAGAATTTCTTTTGTCTTGGAGTTGCTTTAAACATCTTCCAGTATCAATAAAGTACCATGAGAATGTTCATATAATAAAAAGTCTGCTAGTTTTGACTTTTTTAATTCCTCTTTGATTTCAGTGACTTTATAATCATCATTGTTTTTAGCTGTTACATTCTATTATGCATGCTTTCCAGTAATATAAATGATGAGGGCAACTGCAACATAATATCAGAATAATTTTTTTATTACAAACCTTTAATCCATTGCGCTTTTCTTCCTTGGCCTTGTCTGAAAAGGCTAACATTTTCTATGGTCTGGGCATTATTCCCATGATGGATATTTAGTCCCATGATTGCTATATTACAGCTAGCATTTTAACATTTCTGAGAAGTACAAACCAAGATTGCCACTTGCTGTTTTGAATGTATTCCAAACAATAGACTTTACCTAAGAATAGACAGTTGGAAAAGGAAAATATTGGTTGCTTTCAGCTAATCCAAGATGAAATGAAGTCTTTAACTTTAAGGAACGTTCCAGCTACACAGCTTTTAAGATCTAGTAGGGAGATGTATTAATCTCCCTTTTACCTTACAGATGAACAAATGCTCCACTTTTATACACTAATATATCCATGATTTGAGACATTCTTAAATCATATGAAATGCAAGCAACTAAAGATTGGTTAGAATTTACGACCATTAAAAGAAAACGTCCAAGGGGAGGTAATATTGATTGATCCATTTAGAAATTGTGCTGAATGGTGATAAGCTTTGAATGACTAATGCCGTGAGTCTTTTCCGTAATAAAATTTTGACTAGAGTTGTAAAATTATGGTATTGTTTAATCTCCATCCTTTTGAGAAACTTAAAATCACATTGAGGTAATGATAAAGTTAAATAACGGTAAATATAACACTAATTTATCCAAATAATTTCTTCCTATGTTATGTCCAACTGAACAGTCTAACGTGTGTTTTTTTTAAAATGTCAGGTCTGAAATGACACTACAGGGAGAGTCAAGTTAATAATTAAAATTGTTATGTGCAGCTCTGTTTAGAAATGAATTTGAACCTACACTCAAAGCATCCACACTGGGAGACTAGACAGCTCTGTTTACTGCTTTAGAGCAACCACTCTGTGGGAAACTTTTAAAAATAGCCATATGATTAATATATTTATTTAAAATGGCAGGCAGCTCTGCCTACCCCAGGAAGGGAACAGGAAGTATATGCCACTGTATGCAACATAATAGGCTTGCCTCTAGGCTTTGTTTATATACATATTGCAAATAGTTCAGGAAATAAAAATGGATAAATAGTCAGAAGTTAAAGATTAAAAAAACACAGAACTTTCCAACTACAGATTTGATTGATTGTGAAGAAATTTGAGGTTGATTTAAATCTGTGATGCTCAAGCTTCCTGCGAGTAAGCCACAAGCACCCTATTGAGCTTTTCTGTATGCATTTTAAAGAGGGAATATATTACTCTAAATACCAGCGCCCAAAGGAAGACAATTCCCTGATATCCTTCAAAGGATCACATTCAAAAGAAAGCCTTTTAGGCAATGATGTGGAATAATAAATATATGTTGGGAGAAGGGAAGAAAGTGCATTGGTGTGGAAAGCAAGCTTTCAATTCTCAACTTTCCTAATAGTAATTTACAGGAGACATTGAGTTGCTCTGGTATATTTCTTTTTGCCTCTCTTAGAAGTTTCTAATAGTTCCAAGTTAAATAAAATACTCTAAGTCATTTGATCTAATATAATTTAGTACTTTTTTTTTCTTTTCTATCCATTTGCAAGTTCGCAAAGGACAAATGGCAAAAATGATTGTGTTCCCTTAAATTAGTACGCCAGGGACGAACCTATATCATCTTTAGTGGATAAAGGGGAGTGTCTTCTTTATTCATAAAACTACATCTTTCCCCAGGGTGAGTTGTTGGCCTGGATGTCATGGAGGAACTGATTTTTATCCTATGGTTTTAGCTGCTTTATCAGACTTTCTACCTTTCAGTTAGTTTATGAGAGTATTTCTTGTGACTTTGATTAAGAAGAGTGATCTTTTAAATTTTGTGATCACTTGCTGAATACAGAGACATTTGCATTCCAAATCAACACACTAAGAATTGTTAATAGTTACTTATGTTCTCTCCTAAATAGATATAAGCAACGGGTTGGCTCTTGTGTTCATTTTAGTTTCATAGTATTTTTCAAGTTTTAATGCTGTATGATGAGTTTTATTTAAGACTTGGGAACATTTTCCTCTGACTCACTTGGAATAAATTGTCTTTTGACCTAGTAGGAAAATGTAGGAGTTGAATATGTTCTCATTCATATGGAGTGAGAATTCCAGATCACTCACCACCAAATATTTAAACATTTTGAGGCTCTTGTGGCAGAGCAGAACCAACTATTATTGTTAGTTATTTTAATGTCAGTGATAGCTGTTTTGATCAGTGATGAAAAAAATTAGTAAAATGATCCTTAGTAAGTCTTCACTTTAGTTAATTAAAAATGATACATAGAAAGTTGTTTAATAAATGCTTGTTGTGTGAATGACTGTGGCAGTGATTGTAAAAATCATAGTGGCCAGTGTCTTAAACAGTGTCAGTTACGTGTTGAACACTTAAATAAGACACATCTCTGCTCTGTAAGAGCTCAGATTCTCCAGCCTCTTTGCGGGTAGATGTGGCTATATGATTTTGTTCTGGCCAATGGGATGTAAGTAGAAGAGATGTGTGTAACTTGATAGGCCTCATTTTCTTTCCTTTTTCCTGCTGGCTGGAGTGTAGGTGTGGTGGTAGGACCAAGATGGGCCAAAAAGCAGATGTTTTGAGTTGAATATAGCAGAGCAACAAGATAGATTCTGTACCGGTCCTGTATTATCAGGAATCTGCCGTTTCT
Source organism: Balaenoptera physalus (assembly GCF_965194825.1). Taxonomy (NCBI): domain Eukaryota; kingdom Metazoa; phylum Chordata; class Mammalia; order Artiodactyla; family Balaenopteridae; genus Balaenoptera; species Balaenoptera physalus. The sequence goes on along the minus strand of NC_138892.1, from coordinate 37,099,337 downwards.
AGCACTGGACCATATATTTATGTAGATGGAATGAAATCCCATCTTGTGTGTGTCACTATTATTTTGGAATTTCTATTTATTTTTGCTGAACTTAATCCTATGTTAAATATAATGAGACAAATTTCTTAAACTATATATTTTTTAAAATTAATTTATTTATTTATTTTTGGCTGTGTTGGGTCTTCGTTTCTGTGCGAGGGCTTTCTCTAGTTGCGGCAAGCGGGGGCCACTCTTCATCGCGGTATGCGGGCCTCTCACTGTCGCGGCCTCTCTTGTTGCGGAGCACAAGCTCCGGACGCGCAGGCTCAGTAGTTGTGGCTCACGGGCCTAGTTGCTCCGCGGCATGTGGGATCTTCCCAGACCAGGGCTCGAACCCGTGTCCCCTGCATTGGCAGGCGGATTCTCAAACACTGTACCACCAGGGAAGCCCCAGATTTCTTAATCATTGGTCAGGAAGCCACAAAGCCTAAGTCAACTGAATAATGGATGAAAGGGCCATCTGTTAGGAATAACTGGGGTGTAATTAAGGCAAGTGTCCAAGGTTATCTATCTTTAGGAGAGGCTAGATAGGGATCCAGGAGGAATGACTCAGAAAAACTTAAAGGAAAACAGGAGGTGTACTGGAAAGAGTACAAGAGGTGGCTTTTCAAAATGTGTATCATAGAACCAGTATTGCTGCTTACTATTCATTGAGCCCTAGTTCCTTAAACTATGAAAGTGTGATGGATTGATATAAAGATGAAATGGAATATGTGTGGCAACTTGCTTTGTAAATCATTTCCTGGCTAATTAGTATTCTGAACACATATAAGTCATGGGATGAAATCCTAAGGCAAATTTAAGTTGTGCTTCCTACTATCCATTTAAAATGTATTCATGGGACTTCCCTGGTGGTCTAGTGGTTAAGACTTCGCCTTCCAATGCAGGGGGTGCGGGTTCGATCCCTGGTCGGGGAGCTAAGATCCTACATGCCTTGCGGCCAAAAAACCAAAACATAAAACAGAAGCAGTATTGTAACAAATTCAATAAAGACTTCAAAAATGGTCCAGATTCAAGAAAAAAATATCTTTAAAATGTATTCAAAGGATGAAGTTTATCCCCTGTTATTAATCAAAATTCTAGCAAGTCCTCTGACTTTTCTGGTACTAGAAAGCCTTATAACCCCTTTGACTTGCAATGATAGTCGCATTTGGGAAATAAATCCTCTGCCTTTGGTGGACTTTGCTATGGAAGGGGATCTGCATTCTGGACAGGGGGAGTGTGATGGGCATTTATTCATTGCACCTACTAGTTCTAGGCTGAGGATACAGTAAGTAACAAAACAGAGAGGACCCCCTGCTTCTTGGAGCATACTTCTCTCCTTTCTGTTTCTTCTCCTGTCTTCTTTCAAAGACTGTTCTGAAATATAAGAATCGTGTAAAGTGTCCACGGGAAAGTTCTTTCTGTGTGTGTTGTGGATTCACACTGGCTTTGCATACTTGAGACCTAGCAGATACTCAGAGCTGAATCATTTTCTTACGGGTGTGTCTCTGAGTCCATCAGAGCCTTCCCTGCTGGGATCTGCTGACCACAGCTCCCCTGGAGTGTTTTGTGTTTCCCTCTGGCTGACACTTTCCCCTCAGCCTTTGTGTTTTGATGGTCTGTGTCACAGTCTCTACTGGTGACCCTACCATGTGGACTTCTTAAGAAAATTCAAAACCGCTCCAAGCTGCCAGACCTGCTGCTGACCCACAGGGAACGCTTGCCCATCTTTGACCTCCCTTTGGAAAGGGAAACCATCGGTGCTTCCCAGGTACAGCATTGTGGTGCCACCCCAGGCCACCTGATATTTCTCAGGTTAGGGACACCACTAAATGGTGACTTCCAACCCTGAGACAACATAACAAGCTTTGAATGTGCCCTTGAGGTTCCTCTTTTCTTGAGGTGAAGGAGGTATCACTTTCCCCCTTTTTCTCCTCTCTATTACCCGACACTTTTGTGCCCACTACATCAGGGACGGGTCAGGTACTTCTGTGATGCATACTTTGAAATTTGCATGTTAGTTTGCACCTCCCTGTGTATCTCATATTTATCATCTGGGGCCTCGACCAAAACTTATTTTAATATCCAGTTACACAAGCTTTTCAAAAGTTATTTATTTGTGTTCCCTCAAGAGGGCTTTCCTAGGGGTAGCTTTGATTGTTTTTTTTTGAATTTCAATGCATGGTTAAATGACTCAAACTCAGTCCAGATGTGCAGAGAAAATGAGAGCTTTTTTATTACCCTGTTAACTGATCTGGCCTTCCTTGCTTCCTGGATAGTAGGGAAGGGAACCACTACATAGTCAGGTAGAAGAAACTTAGTCCAATGCAATTAAGTCATATCTTTAGGTAAAATGGGAGGCTCTAGGTTTTGCCTTCCTATCTCTCTTCTCGTCTTCAAGAAGTCATTTGGGGGGACTTCCCTGGTGGTCCAGGGGTTAAGAATCCGCCTTCCAATGCAGGGGACTCAGGTTCGATCCCTGGTCGGGGAACTAAGATCCCACATGCTGCAGGGCAACTAAGCCCCCGTGCTCTAGAGCCCATGTGCCACAACTAGAGAGAAGCCCGTGCCACAACTAGGGAAGCCCGTGTGCCACAACGAAGAGCCTGCAGGCTGCAACAAAAGATCCCTCATGCTGCAGCAAAGATCTCACGTGCCGCAACTAAGACCCGAGGCAGCCAAATAAATAAGTAAATATTATAAAAAAAAAAAAAGTCATGTGGGTATATGGGAGAGAAAGTGAGACATTGGATAGAGGGAGAGATGCGGTCCTTAGATCTGTATGGAGCCCTTGGAATTCTCATCTGTTCCTGTGATCAGGAAAAGTGATTGCTAAGATGTAAGTGGTTTTGTCTTTCTATTGAGAGAATCTGGACAGATCCCTTTGTTTGGATCCTAGTATCGTTCTTCCAGTCTACATATATTTCTTAACATTTGCATTTCCCTTCCTGGGTCACATAAAATTCTGGGTCCACTGCATACCATGGGGAGGTCATCATGAGCCTAGTATGGCCAAAAGGGATTGTCATTCCCCCAAATGTTTTGACGCTTCTCCTAAAGCACATCCCTTTCCCACTGAGTGCAGGACCGCTGTACTTGACTTTCATGAACTCTTCTGTGCTCTGCATCCTTATGACCAAAATCCTTTAAGATAGAAGCATGCTTTCATTTATTTCCTTCTGGACACTTCACCTATGTCATGTCAGCTTCCTTTATGTCTTCAGCCTCATGACTGAACCTAAATGACACAAGGCTAAGCTTAAATGACACAAAGATGTCTTTCAAAAATATTGTGATATCTAATATTTACATTGTATGCCATCACTACATGGTAGATTGGAACATGAAGCAATGGGATAGTCCAAATGAGAAAAAATTAGTTTAGAAATAGCTGACTTCTAAAGAGGATGACTTTCCACTATATCCTGTACATTCTTCATTCCCTAGATCCAGTCTATTTTTTAATTTTTATTTATTTATTTATTTATTTATTTATTTATTTATTTATTTATTTATTTATTTATTTATTTATGGCTGTGCTGGGTCTTCCTTTCTGCGCGAGGGCTTTCTCTAGTTGCGGCAAGTGGGGGCCACTCTTCATCGCGGTGTGCGGGCCTCTCACTGTCGCAGCCTCTCTTGTTGCGGAGCACAGGCTCCAGACGCGCAGGCTCAGTAGTTGTGGCTCACGGGCCTAGTTGCTCCGCGGCATGTGGGATCCTCCCAGACCAGGGGTCGAACCCGCGTCCCCTGCATTGGCAGGCAGACTCCCAACCACTGCGCCACCAGGGAAGCCCCAGTCTATTTTTATTACCACCCACTCATCATCCATACCCCGACCATGTGACCACCTTGCCTCTAGTATTTACCCATTCTAGTGTATTGTGCTTGCTTCATATGTAGACAGTTACCTTTCTATGACTATTTTGACTGTCTATACCTTTTCACCATCTTTATTATGAAATCTGGTTTGCAGCTACAATAGTTGCTATGTGGCATTTGGCTGGTTAATTCTTTCTGAGCCTTGGTTTACCCATTGGTGAATAAGGATAATAATACCTGCTTCATACAGTTATTGTGAGGATGAAATGAAAGAGCAGATATATAGCCTTTAGCACCATGCCAGGGAAGGACTACCAGGCACTCAGTTAGTGGTAGTTTTTATTATTCCTTTTCATTACTTCCCAACACAAGCCTTCCCTTTCAGCCGGAGTGGTGGTGTTAGTCTCTTAAACATTCCGTGTCCCACTTTGCCTTTAGAATTCATTGCAAGTCTTATTTATTTTACTGGTGCCTTTCTGATAGTTTTATTTCCCAATAATCTGCCCTTTCTTTTAACTACCTTTACACTATAGAAAACATAACTCTCATAGCACCATAGAAGATAGGACTCCTTAGTCACAATGCATTGTGACTTATGTATTTCAAGTATATATTTTGTATTTTTTCTCATTGTTTCCAATTATTTTCCTGTTTTCCATGGTTTTCCTTAGCTGTTTCAACTAGATAGTATGCTCCTGGAGAGAAAAGTTTTGTTGTTTTTTTGCCCTTTTTTTGTAATTAAGCAAGCATATATTAAGTGCTTGGTAACCAATTGTTTCATAATATTTTTTGGAAATTTTGACTTTGACTACTGTTGACCAGCAATAACTATTAAATGACACGTAGTAGACTTCCATAACCTTTTTTATGGAATATCTATCAAAAGTAGTATTTGTGTGTTTGAGAGAAATATTAGCAAATATTATGACAACCTTCTGAAGTGTGAACTTTTAGTACTCTCATCAAAGGGAATAAGAGTCAAGTACGGTTTCAGTTTGAAATGCTTTTCTTTGCAAATAATAGGAAACCTGCCTCTGGAGACTTTAAACACATAAGGGGTTTATTTTCCCCAATAACAAGAGATTCGGAGGCCGGTGTCGGGGGTTGCTCCACACTACATACCAGGGCCAGCCTCTCTCCTCCAGCATCCTTGGCATGTTGCCTTAGATCCTCACCATGTCACTTCATTCTTGCATGCTGGTTGTTACACTTCTAAGGGTCAGGTTCATATTCTGGTCAGAGAGAAGTGGAGGGAGCAAAGTGTAGGAAAGGGCACATCTGCCAGGTATTTAAATTTTTTTTTATTTTATAGAGGCGTCATAAACTTTTATGGAACTTCCACCTGCAAACCTCTACTTACATTTCCTTGCATGGAATTGTGCCACATGGTGACCCGTCACTGGAGGGTGGCTGGGAGCAGGGGGCTGACGGGGCTTGGGGCAGACACCAACAGCACCCCACCCAAATATTAAGCAACAGCTTACGTAGGTATCTTCCCAACTAAAGCCCCATTTTGAAAGTGCCCTCTACTAGTTATCTCTCAGAAAAAATAACTTTAGGCTAATGAAACTATTAATTTAACTTTCTGAAGGGGCGTTTATACCTTTTTTGGGGGGGGATTCTGATGCTTGTTGGCTTTCTTTTTATTGTCCAAGACTGTCTGCAAAAGATATTGCAATCTCAGGTTTGGATTGGAGAAATGCTTAGAATATAAATCCAGTTTTATTTCTGGAAGGAAAAAAAAAAAAAACAGTGAGGCATCAGTGAGCATCTTGAAAGACACGACAGGGATTTATTTTCCCTTCTGTTCATGTGTGTGCCCTTTAATTTTTTCATTCCTCAAGCAGAGCTCAGGCAACCCCAAATTAAAGCAGTTCATGCCGTGCCGCACATGATGATTAAATCTGATCTGGCTGTTCTGGAGATGGACAGATAACAGTTGTTGCACAAAAACCTTTTGTAGAATCTGAAAAGACGACTGTCACAAAGAATGCTCTAACTCCCCTGTGTTACAAGATAAAGTTAAATTAGATCAGCTGAGGTCCTTTGCAGGTAGCGATCCCTTTAATAGTATTTGATATGTGTCGACTGAACAGAAATCGTGTCCTAAGTGAAGTTTCATTATCCATGGGAGCCTGTTGTAAATACCAAAGTGTTGTGATGTGTGTTTAGCTAATTTCATGTCCTTTTGAAGCCGCTCTTCAATAGCTCAAAATGCTTATTACCAGTAAACATTGTTCATTAGCACACAAGAACCTAGGGAAAACACCACTTGCCCTTTGGTAATGGACAAATAGATAATAGCGGAAGATGGGAATTAATTATCTTTATGCAGATGTCACATCAGCCTGCAAAAGGACAGGATTATTTATGCTTTGGAAAAAATACCATTTTGTTTTCATGAAGATGCAAAGCAGGCAAGTAGGGGCTCAAGAATAAATTATTTGAGTTGATATGAATTCCGTGGCTTATTCAGAGCATCTTGGAATATCGTGCATACTTTTTAACTTTCCCCCTTTTTAAATTTAAGAAATACCGCAAAATGCTTCAGCCTTCTGAACTAGGAACTGTGGCTGAATGACTTGTTTCTTTTGTCCTGCTCTTTCCATGGGCCGTCTGTTTGCTTGTTGGCACTATTCAAGGTGTTGATCCTAAATTGTATTACTTATTGGCCCTGGCTGGAGAGGGCACTACGCTGCTACTGAAAGCATTATGAATCTTTGTAGAGAGGTCTTGCTTGTACATTAGAAGTTTCTTCTGGTGAAACAAAGAGCTTTTATTATAATGTTAGAAAAAGGTATGGGACACTGGAGTTTTGGAAATAACCAGGAATTGTATGTTCATTTTTTTTTAACATCTTTATTGGAGTATAATTGCTTTCCAATGGTGTGTTAGTTTCTGCTTTATAACAGAGTGAATCAGCTATATGTATACATATATCCCCATGTCCCTTCCCCCTTGCGTCTCCCTCCCACCCTCCCTATCCCACCCCTCTAGGTGGTCACAAAGCACCAAGCTGATCTCCCTGTGCTATGCGGCTGCTTCCCACTAGCTATCTGTTTTACATTTGGTAGTGTATATAAGTCCATGCCACTCTCTCACTTCGTCTCAGCTTACCCTTCCCCCTCCCCGTGTCCTCAAGTCCATTCTCTGTGTCTGTGTTTTTATTCCTGTCCTGCCCCTAGGTTCTTCAGAACCATTTTTTTTAGATTCCATATATATGTGTTAGCATACGGTATTTGTTTTTCTCTTTCTGACTTACTTCACTCTGTATGACAGACTCTAGGTCCATCCACCTCACTACAAATAACTCAATTTCATTTCTTTTTATGGCTGAGTAATATTCCATTGTATATATGTGCCATATCTTCTTTATGCATTCATCTGTCGATGGAACTTAGGTTGCTTCCATGTCCAGGCTATTGTAAATAGAGCTGCAATGAACATTGTGGTACATGACTCTTTTTGAATTATGGTTTTCTCAGGGTATATGCGCAGTAGTGGGATTGCTGGGTCATATGGTACTTCTATTTTAGTTTTTTAAGGAACCTCTATACTGTTCTCCATAGTGGCTGTATCAATTTACATTCCCACCAATAGTGCAAGAGTGTTCCCTTTTCTCCACACCCTCTCTAGCATTTATAGTTTGTAGATTTTTTGATGATGGCCATTCTGACTGGTGTGAGGTGATACCTCATTGTAGTTTGGATTTCCATTTCTCTAATGATTAGTGATGTTGAGCATCCTTTCATGAGTTTGTTGGCAATCTGTTTATCTTCTTTGGAGAAATATCTATTCAGGTCTTCTGCCCATTTTTGGATGGGGTTGTTTGTTTTTTTGATGTTGAGCTGCATGAGCTGCTTGTAAATTTTGGAGATTAATCCTTTGTCAGTTGCTTCATTTGCAAATATTTTCTCCCATTTGAAGGGTTGTCCTTTCGTCTTGTTTATGGTTTCCTTTGCTGTGCAAAAGCTTTTAAGTTTCATTAGGTCCCATTTCTTTATTTTTGTTTTTATTTCCATTTCCCTAGGATGTGGGTCAAAAAGGATCTTGCTGTGATTTATGTCATAGAGTGTTCTGCCTATGTTTTCCTCTAAGAGTTTGATAGTGTCTGGCCTTACATTTAGGTCTTTAATCCATTTTGAGTTTATTTTTGTGTATGGTGCTAGGGAGTGTTCTAACTTCATTCTTTTCCATGTAGCTCTCCAGTTTTCCCAGCACCACTTGTTGAAGAGGCAGTCTATTCTCCATTGTATATTCTTGCCTCCTTTATCAAAAGTAAGGTGACCATATGTGCCTGGGTTTATCTCTGGGCTTTCTATCCTGTTCCATTGATCTATATTTCTGTTTTTGTGCCAGTACCATACTGTCTTGATTACTGTAGCTTTGTAGTGTAGTCTGAAGTCAGGGAGCCTGATTCCTCCAGCTCCATTTTTCTTTCTCAAGATTGCTTTGGCTATTTGGGGTCTTTTGTTTTTCCATACAAATTGTGAAATTTTTTGTTCTAGTTCTGTGAAAAACGCCATTGGAAGTTTGATAGGAATTGCATTGAATCTGTAGATTGCTTTGGGTAGTACAGTCATTTTCACAATGTTGATTCTTCCAATCAAACAACATGGTATATCTCTCCATCTGTTCGTATCATCTTTAATTTCTTTCATCAGTGTCTGATAGTTTTCTGTATACAGGTCCTTTGTCTCCTTAGGTAGGTTTATTCTTCTAGGTATTTTATTCTTTTTGTTGCAGTGGTAAATGGGAGTGTTTCCTGAATTTCTCCTTCAGATTTTTCATCATTAGTATGTAGGAATGCAAGAGATTTCTGTGCATTAATTTTGTATCCTGTTACTTTACCAAATTCATTGATTAGCTCTAGTAGTTTTCTGGTAAAATCTTTAGGATTCTCTATGTATAGTATCATGTCATCTGCAAACAGTGACAGCTTTACTTCTTGTTTTTCGATTTGGATTCCTTTTTCTTCTCTGATTGCTGTGGCTAAAATTTCCAAAACTATGTTGAATAATAGTGTTGAGAGTGGGCTACCTTGTCTTGTTCCCAATCTTAGAAGAAATGGTTTCAGTTTTTCACCATTGAGAACAATGCTGCCTGTGGGTTTGTCATATATGGCCTTTATTATGTTGAGGTAAGTTCCCTCTGTGCCTACTTTCTGGAGGGTTTTTATGATAAATGTGTGTTGAATTTTGTTGAAAGCTTTTTCTGCATCTATTGAGATGATCATATGGTTTTTGTCCTTCAGTTTTTAAATATGGTGTATCACATTGGTTGATTTGCGTATATTGAAGAATCCTTGCATTCTTGGGATAAACCCCACTTGATCATGGTATATGATCCTTTTAATGTGCTGTTGGATTCTGTTTGCTAGTATTTTGTTGAGGATTTTTACATCTATGTTCATCAGTGATATTGGCCTCTAGCTTTCTTTCTTTGTGACATCTTTGTCTGGTTTTGGTATCAGGGTGATGTTGGCCTTGTAGAATGAGTTTGGGAGTGTCCCTCCCTCTGCTATATTTTGGAAGAGTTTGAGAAGGATAGGTGTTAGCTCTTCTCTAAGTGTCTAATAGAATTTGCTTGTGAATCCATCTGGTCCTGAGCTTTTGTTTGTTGGAAGATTTTTAATCACAGTCTCAATTTCAGTGCTTGTGATTGGTCTGTTTATATTTTCGATTTCTTCCTGGTTCAGTCTCAAAAGCTTGTGCTTTTCTAAGAATTTGTCCATTCCTTCCAGGTTGTCCCTTTATTGGCATATAGTTTCTTGTAGTAATCTCTCATGATCCTTTGTATTTCTGCAGTGTCAGTTGTTACTTCTCATTTTTCATTTCTACTTCTGTTGATTTAAGTCTTCTCCCTTTCTTTCTTGATGAGTCTGGCTAATGGTTTATCTATTTTGTTTATCTTCTCAAAGAACCAACTTTTAGTTTTATTGATCTTTGTTATTGTTTCCTTCATTTCTTTTTCATTTATTTCTGATCTGATCTTTATGATTTCTTTCCTTCTGCTAACTTTAGTGTTTCTTTGTTCTTCTTTCTCTAAAAGCTTTAGGTGTAAGGTTAGGTTGTTTATTTGAGATTTTTCTTGTTTCTTGAGGTAGGATTGTATTGCTATAAACGTCCCTGTTAGAACTGCTTTTGCTGCATTCCATAGGTTTTGGGTCCTCGTGTTTTCATTGTCATTTGTTTCTAGGTATTTTTTGATATCCTCTTTGATTTCTTCAGTGATCTCTTGGTTATTAAGTAGTGTATTGTTTAGCATCCATGGATTTGTATTTTTTACAGATTTTTTCCTGTAATTGATATCTAGTCTCATAGCGTTGTGGTCAGAAAAGATACTTGATACGATTTCAGTTTTCCTAAATTTACCAAGGCTTGGTTTGTGACCCAGTGTATGATCTACCCTGGAGAATGTTCCATGAGCACTTGAGAAGAAAGTGTATTCTGTTGTTTTTGGATGGAATTTCCTATAAATATCAATTAAGTCCATCTTGTTTAATGTATCATATAAAGCTTGTGTTTCCTTATTTATTTTCATTTTGGATGATCTTTCCATTGGTGAAAGTGGGGTGTTAAAATCCCCTACTATGATTGTGTTACTGTCGATTTCCCCTTTTATGGCTGTTAGCATTTGCCTTACATATTGAGGTGCTCCTATGTTGGGTGCATAAATATTTACAATTGTTATATCTTCTTCTTGGATTGATCCCTTGATCATTATGTAGTGTTCTTCTTTGTCTCTTGTAATAGTCTTTATTTTAAAGTCTATTTTGTCTGATATGAGAATTGCTACTCCAGCTTTCTTTTGATTTCCATTTGCATGGAATATCTTTTTCCATCCCCTCACTTTCAGTCTGTATGTGTCCCTAGGTCTGAAGTGGGTCTCTTGTGGACAATATATATATGGGTCTCTTTTTTGTATCCATTCAGCCAGTCTCTGTCTTTTGGTTGGAGCATTTAATCCATTTACATTTAAGGTAATTATCGATATGTATGTTCCTATTACCATTTTCTTAATTGTTTTGGGTTTGTTATTGTAGGTCTTTCCCTTCTCTTGTGTTTCCTGCATAGATAAGTTCCTTTAGCATTTGTTGTAAAGGTGTTTTGGTGGTGCTGAATTCTCTTAGCTTTTGCTTGTCTGTTAAGGTTTTAATTTCTCCACTGAATCTGAATGAGATCCTTGCTGGGTAGAGTAATCTTGGTTGTATGCTTTTCCCTTTCATCACTTTAAATATGTCCAGCCACTCCCTTCTGGCTTGCAGAGTTTCTGCTGAAAGATCAGCTGTTAACCTTATGGGGATTCCCTTGCATGTTATTTGTTGTTTTTCCCTTGCTGCTTTTAATATTTTTTCTTTGTGTTTAATTTTTTTTTTGGAATCAAACATGTTCACATGTATATATTCCACACCATCCCTGAAACCATTTGTTTGGAGTTGGGTAGGACCCCTGCCCTTGCTGTGAGCCTGCAGGGGAGTCATTGGGTAGTTTCTTTCATATTTGACAATGGCAGGGCAGCAGAAACATGTCTTGGAAGTACAGGGTTTTTCAGTCTCCTCAACTTCTGATATTTCTGACCTTTGCACTCTTGAATAACCAGTGGGCAGCATCGTTTACTTTCCCTCCCTCCCTCCCTCCGTCCCTCTGTCCCTCTTTCCCCTGCCTCCTTCCCTCCGTCCCTTTTTTTTTTTTTCTTTTGAAGGCCTGCTCTCCTCTTTCCTGTAACCCTCGCCATCTGCACTCTTCCCACAGTAACTGCAGTATGTTTCAGTATTGCACTATGCTCCCTCACTCTCATTGATTCTCACCTTGGCCCTCTGAACTGAATCCCCAGAACTGTTTTTGATAGTTTGATTAATATGTGTCTTGGTGTGTTTCTCCTTGGTTTTATCCTGTGTGGGACTCTCTGTGCTTCCTGGACTTGATTGACTATTTCGTTTCCCATATTAGGGAAGTTTTCAACTATAATCTCTTCAAATATTTTCTCAGTCCCTTTCTTTTTCTCTTCTTCTTCTGGGACCCCTATAATTCGAATATTGGCATGTTTAATGTTGTCCCAGAGGTGTCTGAGACTGTCCTCAATTCTTTTCATTCCTTTTTCTTTATTCTGCTCTGTGGTAGATATTTCCACTATTTTATCTTTCAGGTCACTTATCCATTCTTCTGCCTCAGTTGTTCTGCTATTGTTTCCTTCTAGAGAATTTTTAATTTCATTTATTGTGTGGTTCATCATTGTTTGTTTGCTCTTTAGTTCTTCTAGGTCCTTGTTAAATGTTTCTTGTATTTTCTCCATTCTATTTCCAAGATTTTGGATCATCTTTACTATCATTACTCTGAATTCTTTTTCAGGTAGACTGCTTATTTCCTATCATTTGTTTCATCTTGGGTTTTTACCTTGCTCCTTCATCTGTTGTATATTTTTCTGTCTTCTGATTTTGCTTAACTTACTGTGTTTGGGATCTCCTTTTCGCAGGCTGCAGGTTCGTAGTTCTCGTTGTTTTTGGTGTCTACCCTCAGTGGCTAAGGTTGGTTCAGTGGGTTGTGCAGGCTTCCTGGTAGAGGGGACTGGCGCCTGTGTTCTGGTGGATAAGGCTAGATCTTGTCTTTCTGTTGGGCAGGACCACGTCCGGTGGTGTGTTTTGGGGTGTCTGTGACCTTATTATGAGTTTAGGCAGTCTCTCTGCTAATGGGTAGGGTTGTGTTCTTGTCTTGCTAGTTGTTTGGCATGGGGTGTCCAGCACTGGAGCTTGCTGGTCATTGAGTGGATCTGGGTCTTAGCGTTGAGATGGAGATCTCTGGGAGAGCTTTCGCTGTTTGATATTACATGGAGCTGGGAGGTCTCTGGTGGACCAATGTCCTGAACTCGGGTCTCCCACCTCAGAGGCACAGGCCTGACACCCGGCCTGAGCACCGAGTCCCTGTCAGCCGCATGGCTCAGAATAAAAGGGAGAAAAAAAGAATGAAAGAAAGAAAAAAATAAAATAAAATAAAGTTATTAAAATAAAAAAATTATTAAAAATAAAAAACTTAAAAAGTAATTAAAAAAGGAAAAAAAAAGAAAGAAAGAAAGAAAGAAAAGAGCAACCAAACCAAAGAACAAATCCACCAATGATCACAAGTGCTAAAAACTATACTAAAAAAAAGAAAAAAAAAAGAAAAGAAAAAACGGACAGACAGAACCCTAGGACAAATGGGAAAAGCAAAGCTATACAGACAAAATCACACAAAGAAGCATACACATACACACTCAAAAAGAGAAAAAGGAAAAAAATTATATATCTTTTGGGAAGTCTGAGGTCTTCTGCCAGTGTTCAGTAAGTGTTCTGTAGGAGTTGTTCCACATGTAGATATATTTCTGATGTGTTTGTGGAGAGGAAGGTGATCTCCACATCTTACTCCTCCACCATCTTGAAGGTCTCTGTATGTGCATTTTTAAAATTCTTTTTCCTCATTTGCTCAGTTATTTAGCTTTTTATTCGTATCTGGCATTTTCCTATTGAAACAACTAATACATAATCAACATTTTATCCATCTGGCTAATAAAGTATCTGCTTTGAGGTAGGTACATCACATTTCTGTTTCATCTGAGTGCTAGGGCTCAATTAATGGCAGCATTTAGCACCGTGTGTGTTTTTGTCTACAGGGTAGTATTTTGCTGAATTGAACAGATATTTATGGTATGCATCATATTTCAGCACTTATGTGTATAATGGAGATACAAAAAATGACTGTGGCTTCCAGCTTTGTGAAGAGACACACACGTGTACATATCAACACACACACATTGTAGTTGGAATTCTAAAGATGGCCCTCCTAGGTTCCCATCCCTTGGCTATTTCTGTAAACCGTGAATCCAGGCACTAGTGTGAAGGGATTTTGCAGATGGAATTAAAAGTCCTAAATCAGTTGACCTTAAGATATGGAGATTATCCAGATGGGCCTGACCCCAGAAGGTGAGCCCTTTAAAAGCAGAGAGGGACTTCCCTGGTGGTGCAGTGGTTTAGAATCCGCCTGCCAATGCAGGGGACACAGGTTAGGTCCCTGGTCCGGGAAGATCCCACTTGCTGCGGAGCAGCTAAGCCTGCGCTCTAGAGCCCGTGAGCCACAACTACTGAGCCCGTGTGCCACAACTAGTGAAGCCCGTGCACCTAGAGCCCGTGCTCTGCAACAAGAGAAGCCACCGCAATGAGAAACCTGCACACCGCAGCAAAGAGTAGCCCCCACTCGCTGCAACTGGAGAAAAGCCCACATGCAGCAACAAAGACCCAACGCCGCCAGAAACAAATTAATTAATTAATTTAAAAAAAAAAAAAAGCAGAGTGTTTTCTCTGGCAGTGGCAAAGGAGGAAGTCAGAGAGATTCAAAGCCTGAGATAGACTTTACTCACCTGGCCGTTTCAGGTTCGAAGGTGGAAGAGCCATGTGGAAAGAGGTGTGGACAGCCTCTAGAGGCTGAGAGCAGTTCCCAGCTCTTAGAATAGACAGGAAACAGAATTTTCTAACAACCTGAATGAGCACAGAAGTGAATTCTTGCTTAGAACCTTCAGATAAGAGGCCAGTGTAGCCATCACCTTGGTTTTGGCTTTGTGTGAGACTCTAAGCAGAGAACCTAGCTGAGTCATGCTGAACTGCTGACCTCCAGAACTGTGAGCTAATATATTGGCTCATTATGAGCCTCTGCATTTGTGGTAATTTATGCAACTATAGAAAACTAATACACATGCAGATAGACAGGGTGGTCCTCTCCTCTGTGCTAGGAGATGTTAGAGATACCGAATTAATTTCAGTTTTCAGGACACCAAAAAAAAAAAAAGAGTTGGATAACATTATCAGAGTTTTAGATTTACCATCAATATTCTAATTGTACACATGAGAAAATAGAAGTCCAGAGAAGTTATGAGTTTGTCTAAGGTTTTAGAGTTAGCTAGAGGCAGAGCTGGGACAGGCACTTATATCCTGATTCAAGGTTCAATGTTGTTTCCATTATATCTCACTGTGGTGCGTAATGAATTCTAGCTTTAAATTGGAACCAAAGTGCAAAGCCAGATAATGGCAATTACTCTGTCATAATGCCAAATGTAAGGAAGGAAAGGAATAGGACAAAAAGGTAATTTCAGGAGACCATTGTTATTTTTTTTCCTAAAGATTCTAAAGCATGGAATGAAGTATGGTGTACATGCTTGTGACTCGTTTGTAAGCCAGCATAAGAACATTGACTCATTCAGTGGAGTAGCGTTCCCTTCCAAACTGAGCCATGGCTGAGCTCTCCCAGTGATTCTGCAGTTATTTGATGTATTTTTTTGCTTTAAACACATTTAGCACTTTCTTTTGAACATTCTCAGTGATGGCAGCTGCTTTACCCTTGAGGGTTTATTTGATATTGTTTCCAAATAGCTTTTGGATTGGTTCTAATATGACAAATCAGATTTGGTAATCAGTATGAATAATCTAATGAAAATCAATCTGGGTAATACGTAAGAAAATTGGTCTGGGTAATATAAAAAAGAAAACACTGCTATCGTGTATTAAGATGGGCTTTCCTATTTGTTTCTTAAATCTAACGGACCATAGTTTTAAAGAAAATTTAAAAGTCGTTTGCAACAATGTTCACATGACTGGGATAAGTACCCAGTTGCTTCTGATAAGTAGTTAAACAGAACATGTGCTTTGGAGAGAGTTGAATCCTGACTTGACAACTTTCTATCTGTAGGATCCTGGGAGAGTTAACCTCTTCAGACCCTGATTTTTTAATATGTAAAATGGAGACAGGAGCATTAACTTTATGCCCGTCACATAGGAGATACTCAATAAATGAATGAAATGAGTGGATTAAGTATTAGTTATGTAAAGCTCTTACATAGAAACCTTATGCATAGTTTGTGCTTAAGCATAGTTTGTTTTTCAAAATGTTATTTTTAGTGAAAGTTAAATTATATGTTCAGGTCTGATGAGTAAGAGTAGCTTCTTGTTTTACTTGAACCCAAGAAATAGAATTCCCCACTGAATTCCTTTCTTTGTTGATTTGGTGCTGAAGCTGTGTAGAACCTCTTTGGTGGTGGCCTGAGGTGTGTCTGCTCATTATAGGAGGTAGACTGGGCTGTTCTCTGTTTTTGTAACCATGTTTTCCCTCTTTTCCAGTGGACCCATGTTAGTGTGGGATCATTCTGGCTTCTCTTGAGTGTGCCAAACTCTTTTTTTTTATTTTTAAATTGAACTATATTTAACATGCTACATTGTGTAAGTTTAAGATGTACAACATACTGATTTGATGTAGTCATAGTGCAATATGATGGCCATTGTAGCGTTAGCTAACGCCTCTATCACATCACATCATTATCATTTCTTCTAGTGTTGGGAACAATTAAGATTTGCCAAACTCTTTCAACTTGGACTTGCTTCCACTTTAGACACAAATATTCATTCATTTATATTACACAGTGAGAAAATAACATCTTTGTTTTCCTCCTCAACTTACATTCTAGTGAGAGAGACAGATGAAAAACTATTTTTTCTTATCACAATCTACCTGCTCAGCCTTTCTCACCTGAGTCTGAAATGTGGGCACAGCTCCACCTTGTACACCTGGTGCTTTTTTTGTGTATGTATAGCTGCTGAATTCCTGACTTTGAGGCCCGGCCTCAGCACAGAGAACTCAGTGTCTCCATTCCTTTCGGCCCGTTCTGATGCTTGTGTGGTGTCACACCATGCACTTATTTGAACTTTTGTTTTCCTTCCCTTTAATCATATTTGGTTCAAGTTATGAAGTGCCTCCGAAGTTTTATATCATTGAGCTCTAAAAGTTAAAACCATTTTTTAAACAAAGAATGATGGATGTTAAGTACTTCCTGTAATGCTGACCCAATCAGGCAGGCTTCTGTTAGGGACCAACATGCATGATTGAGATGAAGGAATGAGAAGGCCCTTGACATCCTTTCCTCATGTTTTTGAGAGGTGACCTGACACAGCAAGGGGTTTGCCATTTCTTAAAGCACTTAAAAGGCCCTCCTGGCAATCATCACCCCATTCTCCCCACCTACCACCCCCAGTGAATAGAGATTATATTAGAAATAATCATGATGTTAATTATTTTATAATAATAGCTGGTATGTATAGAGTTTTTTTTTTTTAACCTAAGGCTAACTACTTTGTATGAATTAGCTCATTTAATTTTCACAAAAATCCCTTGAGGTAATTATAGCTATCATCAGCCCTGTGAGATAATAATAACTATTATCAATCCTATGACTTTAGAGCCCTCATCTTTTGAGTGTATGCTTGTTTCTGACACCACACAAAGTGCTTTATCTGTATTATTTTTCTAGTTCCTCACCACAGCCCTCTGAGTTATTATTATCCCACCAGTGTATAAGCTCTATGAGGTCAGTGACTTTGTTTTCTTCTTCTGGGCTAAATCCTAGGACAGCAGCTATTATAGTGCCTGGTGTAATTAGTAAATAGTTATTGAATGAACAAATTTGTAGTTTTTGGACGAGGAAACTGTTAAAGAGAAGTTAAATAACTTGCCCAAGGTCAAGTGGTGAATCTGGGGTTTGCACCCAGGCAAGTATGACTTCAGAGCTGTGATCTTTACCTGTGTTCTATGAGAGTTATTTTTTTGTTGACAGATTTCTGGGATAATGTTAAATTCTGAGGCACAATGTTGCATAATTCCAGGTTTCTGAAATAAAAAGTATAATGTTGTTTTGGAAACTGTGCAAAAATTTATTTTGTAACTGTTGTAAATCATCTCTTAATGGAAAAGCTATGGGTTTAGAAGGACTGATCTGGAAGAAATCATGAAAAATGTGTGTATTGCTTATTTATAGGAAAATAGGAATGTATAGGAATATATTAATATTTATGTGAATGTATATGACTATATCAAGATTCTGTGACACAATAATGTTTTTAGTCCGTTTAAAGAAGGAAAAATTGAAAGTATAGTTTTAGCAAATTTGCCAGTGTTTTGCATAATTAAATATGGATTTTCAAAATTTATTGATTTTAGCACCTACCATTATTCCCAATGCTTTTTTTTTCCCTTTTAGAAAAAATATCAGGAATTATGAACACTTACATTGTATGGAATGTGAAATATGTTTCTGATACTTACATATTTAGGGCGTCTCCAGACAAGTAGTTTTGTGTTAAAGGGTGAACAGAATTCCGAGGTATTTCAAAAAAAGATTGCGCCAATTTCCACTGCTTCTAGAATATTGTGAACATATACTTTATTCTAACCAATATTATTGCCTATTGGTTTTCAGAATTATTGCAGTTTTTACAGGGGAAAAATGGCATTCCGTTTTAACTTGCAGTCTGTATTTTTGATGAAGTTAAGTATTTTTCCAAATTGTTGTTAACTAAATACACTTCTCCGTAGACTGTCAATTTTTTCATTTATTGGGAGTTCCTTTTTTTTTTTAAACTCTAGTTGGTTACCTTAGTCGACATGAGTAAATATCTAGTATGTAGAACTTTAAAGAAACTAAGCACTACAGTAGGGCTTTGCTTTAAATAGGAGCAACGAACTTCATAAATAATAATCTAAGACTTTGGGGAGTAGGTTTAGCAATATATTAAGGTTTATCCCTCTGTCTTCTCTTTATCCCTGTTTGTAGCCGTGCTGTGAGGTAGCACAGCTGGCTCTGAAATCTCCCACATCAGGTGCTACTACTGTCTTGTTGTCATTAGACACCCAGGTTCCAGGCACCTGGATCATTTGTTCCTGCTGTCCTTGAGGGCTGCGATAGTGAGGGTTTCTATCTCCAGGTATTTCCTTCACCTTTCTGAATGAGCTCTGTTCTCTTAAGCCAACAAGTTAGAGCCCTATACCTGGTTGGCCCCCTGGCTTTTCTATTCCAGTAGCCCGCAGCTACCAGATATACAGTTGGCCCTGTAGGCAGCTTATCTTTTCTACTCATTACTCTTGCCCTCCTACCCTCAGGAGCCAAGTAGCTCCACAGATTAACTGTGTAGAGTTTTTTTTTTAAACAAAATGTACAAGGAGGAAATCACTTATTGGTGCAGTCTTGATATTGTCATGCCAGTTTGCTCACTGAAAACGGAATAGCTCTTTTTTTTTTTTTTTTTTTTTAATGAAGGAAAGAGGGGAATTCCCTGGCAGTCCAGTGGTTAGGACTTCGTGCTTTCACTGCTGTGGACATGGGTTCAATCCCTGGTTGGGGAACTAAGATCCCGCAAGCCGAGTGGAGTGGCCAAAAAAAAAAAAAAAAAAATTAAAAAAAGAATAAAGGAAAGAAGAAGTTTTGTAAAAGCAAAAAGACCAACCATGTGTAAACATTCTTTAAATGATTTCCTCATTTGTGGCTTTACTGAGTGTAGGGTTAAAGTTTAAAAGTAAATACGATGTTATTATAACAAGTGTTTACGACTAGTTTTATGTATTGGCTACTGTTTTATATATTGAGTGGCTTAGTAATTGTAACTGGAGGAAAGTGACTAGGAAAATAGTCGTTCATTTCTGTTTGCTGAATTGAGAAGAATCTATAAAAAACAGCAACTTCAAGAGCTCATTTCTTTTAAAGAAGGTTTGAAAACTTTACACATAACTTCTGAAATTTAGGTCTCTCATGTGAGACAGCCAAAGGCATAATACATTCTCTGTGAGACCCAATTGATTGTGTGTAAAGCTGTTCAAATTTTCAAAGGTCTTCTAAAACGCATTTCTAGCTTTTAGATGCAAAAGTTAATTGATTTCAAATGTCAGCCTGTGTCTTGTGTCGATGAAACTGTTTGGCCCTCCTAGGAAAATATAGGTAAAAATAAATTGTACTACATTAATTAGAAAAGCTTGATGGAATTAGAGCCATCATTGAGCAGATTCTCTCAGGAGTCTTAGTAGGTCATGTTTTTCCGGGCATTGGGACATGCTGGAATCCTACAGTCACGTCTGTGAAAGGGACAAATGGAGATGTCACTAGAATGAGGAGATTGAGATTTATGCCTGGAGTCCACCTGTTTTTCCAGGAGATACCCCGAGAGAATGACATCTGCTCATATTTCCATTATTCTGCCTTTTGTTTATCAGATAAATGGAGAGATGACTGAGAAACTAAGGCATTTCTTTGACAATAATAATCAAGAGTAATTGCATTGTTTTAAATGCACTCCTTTCTTAGTGGCTTCTAGAAACAAATATTCTGTTATTGATTTTCTCACCAGTAGTTTAATTCACTGAGTTCAGAAAACTGTTATAAACCAAAAAACAAAAACCCATGGGGCATTAGGCTTAGCAACTTTGTATTATAAGAAATGGACGCCCTCAGTTAAAACAATAGATAGGCTTTGCTAATTTATTTGTAGAACACAGCTTTGTAAATTAAGTATTTGGATTGTACTAGAGATACTTTTAAAAAGTACTTCAGCTGAGTCAGTTCCTGCAATGCTGTATCATTTTGGAATGTAAAAAAGCACTCCTGAATTTATGTGGCCTGGAAGTTGGATTTTCTTGTATATGATTTTCTCAAAGTACAGTACAATTGCACTCATCTCCTTGTGAACAGGAATGTTTGAGGATGGGTTAAATGAGCTATAGAAAGCATCCCAGAAAAAAATGTCATGCGAGGCATAATTATTTTCCAAGTACTATCTGTAAGCAGCTTTCACAAATCAAAGCTTCCTCGAAATAAGAGATTACAATCAAAGTTCATCTGTATACTATTGTATTTGGAGTGCCTACCAACATTCCAACTTGCAGTCACTTTGAGGGGAAAATTCTTCAGATTCATCAGTGTTGTAAGCAAATGTAATTGAAATTCTGATTACAGAGGCGTCCTTAGGCAGGTAAGTTGAGCTGCTCAGTGCCTCTGTTTTTCCTTTGTTCTTTTAAGGTTGGAGCAGTGGTTGATTATGGTGGGTATCTATTGTTTGTGCTTCTCCAGCATCAACATCAGTTTCCCTTTCTTCTCCTTATAGTATCTGGAATTTCATTTGGGAAACCTCTCCTCGTATATTCTTTGTAGTTCAAGAGGGGCTACCTGCACCCCTCCCCTTGCTGTGATGGACAAGGGACCCATCCACCGCCCACAGAGACTAATTGATGGCTAAGTAACCAATACTGGTCAAGTGAGACTCAATTTTTGGACTTTCTGTTGCAATTTTTGGACTTTCTGTTGCAATTTTTGGAAAGGAGACTTTAACTTTTTCCCCTGGAATTTCTTAGCGTGTAGTAAGCAAGATGGTCTGGTGTTGGTGGGAGCTCCCATCATTTCTGAGGGGAAGGCAGAGCTTGAGCTGGAAATACAGACTCCTGACAGCCTAGTATGAATATCTTATCAGTTATGTGAGCCAATGAATTCTCTCTCTCTCTCTTTTTTTTTTTTTGTAAACCAGTTTGGGTTGGGTTTCTGTCACTTGTACCCCAAATAGACCTAATTGATTCACTCTTATTAATTTAATGTTGGATCCACCTTCATCCTCAAAACTAACTGGGTGTGTGTATTGTCAACTGAAGAAAAATGCACAACCTTAAAGTTGCAAATTGTGTTTTATTCAGTACCTTACTGAAGACTATAGCCTGGGAGATTGCCTCTTAGATAGCTCTGAGGAACTGTTCCAAAGAGGTAAGGGAGAAGCCAGGATATACAGGAGTTTTTGCTGGGAAAAAACCCCAAAAAAGCAAAAAACCAAAACAATAAGAAGAACAAAAAAATGTAGTTGAACATCAAAAGATTACTGCTAGTCACAAAAACAGACATCTCAAGTTAATGATTTTATTGCTTTTCTATGTATGCAAGAGTCTGGGCTCATTGAAATTATTCCTTAGATATGCATCTTAACTCTCTAGGGCCAGTATACTGGGTTTTTTTTTTTTGGTCAGTAATTTAATTTTTCTTAAAAGATAAAAGTGTTTTTTTATTACAATACAAAAAGTAAATTACTAAAGGTAAAATGGCATGATAGAAAAAACCAAAACTCTTACATTCTTGCTCACAAGTGACATAGGTGGCCTTTGTCTAGTTCGGGAGACAAGGTTACAGTAGCTCATAAAATGAGTGGAGGAAGCATTTCCTCTTCTTCTATTCTGCAAAACAAGTTGTGTAAGAGTGGAATTACCTGTTCTTTGAATGTGTGGTAAAGTTACCTCTAAAACTACCTAGTCACAGCTTTATCATTTCCTTATATTTTCTTTGTTTTTTTTGTCTTATCTTTCTAACTTCTTAGGTTGGGTGCTTGGTATATTTTCTCTATGTACTAATAAAAGTATGTAAGATTGTAAAAAAATTGAACAACCCAGCCCTCCATGTCCCTCCCATCTATAATGATTTACAATTCCAGGACTTTGAGGCATATGAAACACTTCCGAGGACAGAGTAGTCCTTGATTAACAAGAGTAGCTGGGTTGTTAGTCTGTGTCAAAAAGTTAAGGGGAAACCCTGTATTTTCTTTATAGAAGAAGAGGTGGGTGTGCTTGGGAGCAATCATCCTGCCGGTAAAGCTGTGGGAGGATTTCACCTTACTGTTGTGGGCTTGCTGTTTCTGGCAGGTATTACTGCTTCCAGATTTGGTCACAGCATGGGACAAAGGAATATACAGACCTCCTTCCTGCCTTTGAATAATTAGCTCCAGTGTAGTAGTATCCTGAACAGTGATGGGATATAAACAAAGCAAGCAGATAGAGAACCTGGAGAGATTTGGCTTTGGAAAATTATTTAGCAATCATTCCCAGCTCCATTGAATGTGGAAGCATTTGTGGATTTTGATAGCATTTTCCTTTGGCCTAACAGCATTTGGTTTTTTTGTTGAAGGGAATCAACCACATAGCAGAAGTGATAGCCCTACTGCTTGTACACACAGATGGGCAACTACCAATCCAAATATCACACTGTTACAGGAGGATTCATGCAAATGGCTCTAACTGAGCCCTTTGCCTTCAAGGGCCTTTTCCTTCCTGTGAAGAAAATTTGAATCCTTGTGTTATCAGTGGTAATAAAAACATTGCTATTTTAGAAGCTTTATTTTACTTAAAACCTCTTGTGTTTTTTAGTCCAGGTTCTTTTCCTAAAACAAACCCTGATTTCCAGGGATAAAAAGAAAATGCATGACAAACCCTAAATATTCTCAGTTTTGTCCTGGCTTACAGTATGTAGATGACCTTAACTTTATCTAATATAGGTATGTTCCTGCAAAGTTGAAAATAAGTCAATCCTATTTTCCACATAGTTGAAGAGCTTGCAGTTTCAATAATTTTACTGGGACTCTATTAGGAAGCCAGTGAGAGCCTCCTCTAGTGAAAGTTGGGACATGCTTAGCAGTCGTTGTCTCTGGGTATCCACTGGGGATTGGTTCTAGGACCCCAGGTGCTCAAGTCTCTTATATAAAATGATGTAATATTTGCATATAACCTACACACACCTTCCCTTATACTGTATGTTAAATCATCTCTGGATTACTTATAATACCTAATATGATGTAAATGCTACGTCAGTAGTTGCCACTGTGGGGCAAAATCAAGTTTTGCTTTTTAGAACTTTCTGGAATTTTTTTTTTTTTAATATTTTCAATGCACAGTTGGTTGAATCCACAGATGCCGAACCTGCGGATATGGAGGGCTGATTTTATTCCTCTATTATTTGTTATGATGTACTTTGTTCATTTGCTTCCAAGTTGAAATAAACATTGCTTCATTTGTGTAATTGCCTTCTCTGGCAGTTCGCTCATGAATACAAATCTCTTTAAAATATTAATATTTGATTAAATGTGCTCGAATGTTTACAGAGTTTTTCATATAAATTGCCTCGCCTTCTTTATAGCAACGTTGAGGGGCCAGCGGTTTATTAATGTTTCCGTCAGTCAGTTCACTGAAGAGCAATTTGAGGCTCTACAAAGGTTAGGAAGTGTACTCAGTGCTAGGAATCCAACTTGTACGGTGCTTATTATCATAGTTCCTGCAGGAATGAGGTTGCTCTCCAAACCAAGAAAATATTTATTAATGATTTGTCGTTAATAAATGACTCCTTATTCATGGATCCCTCTCTGCTTAATCCTACCAGCATCTCTGCTCTTTGGCATCAGGTCGATAAGTCTGCTGTCTTCTGTGAACATCTCAAAATCGCATGCAGATGCAATGCAAAATGCACACAAACTAGACATCTTGCAAAGTATTTGGGATTCCATGAAGTCAGTGGAAGTGGCTCAGTAAGATCTGAGTTAACACGTAAACCCGTAGATAAATGGGGGTATAACGGGATTGGATCAGGCAATTATCACTACGGATATGACAAGAGAGACCCCTCAAAAGAGTATGATTGAAATATCAAAGGATTAGTCAGGAGTCTCTAGAAGATTCAAATTCTTGACTATTTTGGCAGAAATAGTGTTTTCTAAGATTTTGCTGTAATGTAAAGTAAGACTTGTATGGTACTGTTGTCACTTTAAAAAATACAAATTTTAATAGGTAAGCAACAAGGATATACTATGTAGCACAGGGAATTATAGCCATTATCTTGTAATAAACCATAATGGAATATAATCTGCAAAAATACTGAATCAATGTGCTGTACACTAGAAACTAACACAAAATTATAAATCAACTATATTTCAATAAAAATACAAATTTTACATGATTTTATACTTACAAAAGAATATAGTAAAATATATTTAATTACTGCACCCAAATCCCATATTTCTGCTTTCACCAGGAAGAAAACCCCATCCAGAATTTTGTGTTTATTCTTCTGCTGTTTTTTTAGAAGTAGTTTTATTATGTATGTGTATATCTCTCTATTTACATTTTTCTGGTTTTGAGCTTTATAAAAATGATATTGAGCTCTATAAAGCCTTTTGTCATTTGCTTTTTAAAAACTCAATGTAATATTTAAAAAATTCATCCTTGTTGTGATACGTGACTCTCTTACTGATTTATACTACTGTATAATATTCTGCAATATTACTGACAGTACTAAGATTTGGTGTGAATCCGTGGGAATTCATATATTTACAAATGTGAGTATAAATTGGTATAAAACTTTGAAAAACAATTTAGCATTAACTTATTAAACTATTTGTGTAGTTTCCTCCTAGGTTTAGATCCTAGATCTAGAATAATAAATTTGAATTATAAATTTTATAAAATTATCCATGACAGTGTTAATAAGTGTTATAAGTGTAGTATAGAAGGTTAGATGTGTGACTTATAACTAATATTGTTAATGTGAAAATAAAACTGTGGAATAATTATTTTCTATTCAAACACCAATTTAAACTCAAAGCATATTATCCCTTATAGTAAAAATAGATTTTAACAATAATAAAACACTGAAGATTAAGGTAATTTTGGTTAGTTTAGCATTATTTGCTGTAAATATATATCCAGTAGAGCTTCCCATCTGCTAAATATTTACCATGAACTTGACTTGAGAAATGCAAACCGTTGTATGAGATGTCACTGTAGGAGATAGCGTACCCATAAGGGATGAATCCTGGATTGGGTGTCAAGAATTGGAATCTATACAAGTGCTTCACCTCCGAAGCCGCATCTGATCTTAACCTCTTAACATCAGTTTCATCATTGGTAAAACAGGCGTGATGATATCAGACTTGCTTCCACGGCTGTATGTCAATTAAGTGAAATAGAATATGGGAAAATTCCTTTAGTGATAAAGTACTGTGTAAACCACTTACTAGTATTGTTACCATCACTGTTGTTTGAAGAACCCTGCTTTAAGAAGCAAATCCAGATCACGTATTTTGAACATTTATATCAAGAGAATATGTCTCAGTGGCCCGGTGTATATTGAAACAGGCTTGTTTAAAGAATGCCTTGAACCCTGCTTAATACCTAATCTTGCTTTTATTTTGTTACATAAAATGAGCAAGAAGCTGCCTTAAGAATTTAAAGTAACTTTTCCTCCTTCAAATGGATTTTTTAAAACTTATCTTAAAAGAGAGATAAGATTCCATTGTAAATTTTGAATAATTCTTGCTCTTTAGGGAAAAATGTCCCAAGGATTATACAAAAACACTTTTATGTAATGAGAATGCACTGTAATATTGTAATCTTGATCTTATGTGTCAGTAGCTATCTGATGTGATTAGTATATAAGCACTGAGTTCTACTCAAGTACTGGGAAAATTCCAGTACTTGATTGATATGTTATAAACTCTGTTAATAATAATTTAAAAATCTTGCTGTGTGAAAAGCTGGAAATATAAAAAGTTAAAAAAATTTGCAAATTTTCCAAGCTCTGGTAACAAATGAGAACCATGCCCTTTTATAGAGGACAACCCCAAAACTAGTTTGTAAATTCTAAATGACTTGTAAATGTCAACTCCAGTTAATGCTTGGGTGAATGAATGCCTGTGGGTTGGAAACCTGGGAGTTGATAGATAAAGTGATTTAGATAAATGTGAGGGTGTTTAAACTTCTGGTGCTCCTCTAAGCTAAATGCAAACAGTATTTTAACAGATTTTGGGGTACTTTACTAACCTAATTTTTAGAGAAGTATATCTAAAATAACTATATGGTGAATGGTAATGCCACTGGATTATTTCTTGTGTTTTGTCCTTTCCTAACTCTAATTTCTTCATTATTCAAGTCATTCTATCACTTCTGTCCAAAGTCGGGTCTCAGAATTAGAAAAACAAATTATTAACCAAGTAAATTTGGGATATTACTAATTTATATTAAAAAAAACCCAAAAAACCTAGGTTTTCTAGTTATTCTAAAATGTGTAGTCAGCATTTTTGAGGTGTTCTCATTTAGTTGAATCTCTACACAGATATTTGTAGCATCTTCCTAGCAAGATTCCTGACATCATTTGGCATTATCTTTTCATTTGCAGCCAGTGTAAAAAAACACACAAATGCATATTCTCAGATTTTCATTCAATAACTATATTTTCTTAGCTTTAGGAGAATATTAAATCATCTACTAAAATTATTCCTCACTGGGCTTTAGCTTGTACTGTGCCCCAGGTTTCTTTGGAGAGCCTTCAATGGCAAATTGGTAGTTTGAAGTCCAGGATTCACCTATAAAAGGGACATCTTAGTTTGAGGATATAGTACAGGGAGCAGTAAGGAACATGGGTTTTTGTCTCAGGAAGATGAGTTCAGGTTTTATCCTTGCCACTCAAGCAGCAATGTGATCTTGATCAAGTTTGGTAACTTCTCTGAGTCTCCATTTTCTAACCTCTGACAGAAGGGAGTGTATTTTTCACTGTACTAAACGTTAAAGGAGATGCTGATACAAAGTGCTTACCTGTCTGCCTGGCATGTGATGATGCTCGGTAATGGTTCATGAGGCATGCGCCTGATCAGGTAGGACAAATTGCAGAGCAGTGAGGGGTGGGACAGTTATTGTGTTGGCTGAAATGGAGATGGCTCAACAGGGAGAAACGTGCAGTCCTGCCGCAGACCGGCTGCAGAAAGCTAGAAGTTCCTGGCGGTGAGGGGTAAGGAACTGAAAAGCACCAGTATGGTGTCAGAAGGGCCAAGACAACTGATGGTTGCAAGGCAAGTTTATTCAAAGAGCATGAATGTATATATAGGTTTAGTACGGAACGAATATTAGACAATAAATCAGTAAACCTTGTATTTCCACATAATTCTGTCGCCACTATCTATGCGCCACTATGTATGCGCCACTATCTATGCGCCACTATCTATGCGTCAGCATGCCTTATGGGCCATTCTTTGGAGATACAGACTTCCCCCCTCAGGGCAGCACGTCCTTCTTCTGGGGAACAACCAGGGGCTCTTAGATCCAGAGCAGGCACCTGGAACGAAACTGGCCGCAAGCCATTTTCCTTTTTTACGCTCAATACCGCAGCGTCAGGAGTGCATACCAAGAAAGAGACAAGCAGTTCTCCGGAAAGCAGAAAGCTGAATAAGCTTACAGCTTGGGGGCCACCACACAGTCCAAGCTGTGGCCACCCCATTCTCAGATTCAAATAAGTATTAACTTGAATCCCTGTCCAACATAGGTTGGAATTCCCTGTGTACTTACTGTCTGTAGGGATTCATAGAAGGCTCACATTTTCCTAGTTGCTGCCAACTCTTAAGTTTCTGCCTTTGCTGTGATCTGGGTCGCATTACACATTGTGTCTCCTACTTGTGTCTCTTTTCCACCCCCTGGCAACCCGCTTAGCTGAAGTGTTCTCTTTATTTCCCAGAGCCCTGCTGATGTTAGTGCTTTGGACCTAGACTTAAATGAAGGTTTGATGTGAGCGAGGGGGTTTACAGTACAACGCAGCAACAACTTAAAACGGACCCTTAGAAATATCAGTCTTTTAAAGCCCCTCAGTGATTACTGCTCTGGGAAATGTTCATTCATTGCTTCTTTTGGCTGTGTACTCAGGGACTGGCCATCTACCAGATTGCTGGCCATCTTCTCTCTCCTGGTGACCTCACTCATCCTCTTTCTCCCAAATGCTTGTGCAGGGCTACTGCAGAGCTCTTTAAGTGTTTTGTCCCAAAGCATCCTGGTCTTCACCACATACATAACACCAGCCTTATTCCCCAAACACTTACCTTCCCGAGGGGAATGCTGTGGCCACTTAACCTCTTTATTTCCTTTGATAAGACTTGAGAGATTGAATATAAGCGACAAAGAAGAACGAGTCAACAATGAGTACAGAATTTCTAGACTGGGGGACGAGAAGAATAGCATTTCCTGCAATGCAAAGGGATAACTGGTAAAGGAAACTGACATGGTATCTGAATATTCAGGAACTCTTTGCCATATTTGACATTTTCATCAGGCTAGATTTAGAATACCTAATTATCTTTATAAGAAGGAGGCGAAAAATGCAACTTTGGAATGGCAGATAGCTGCAAAACCTATTTGCTTTTAATTGTGGTTCCTCTAAGACGGAAATGAAGTGCAGGAACTAAGTCAAAACAGTATAACAAGAGTGATCAGTCACCAGGCAGATGTTTGTCGGCTCTTCCCGGCTTAAATAAGGATCATCACAGGAATTGGCACTGAGTCGACACCATCTTTTTTCTTTGGGGCTTTTATTTGTTGAAAAACAGGAAGCTGGGAGAGACATAGTAACTTGGTTGGGATTCTTCCCAGCAATAGGAGTGTGTAGTCACAGATAAGAATACACGTTTGTCCGGATGTTCCAGGAAGCCTACAGTGTAAAGTGTGCAGCCCGAAGGCAGAAGGAGGGGGTCGGAGAACATCTGAAGACTCCTCAGCCCTGTGATGTTGGAAACTAGTGGAAGGCTGGAGCATTTTCTGCATCAGCACTGAAAGCCCAGACACAGAGAAACTTCTAAGCCTTCATGATCCAAAACAGCAAGAGGCTTTTAACTCTAAAGCTGTCACAGAGTCCTAGGCAACCAGAACCCGGGCCAGGACCTGAAGCTCTTTTAGCTTGGCTTCAGTGCTAGTCTGCATCCAAAGGAAACCTCACCCCAAAGAATCCCTGTCTAGTGAGAGCTCAGTGATATTGAGACCCACTGAGTTCGTGAACATTTTACAGTGTTTGCAATTAAAAATCTGAAAAATCTTGTTTGATAATCTCTTTTTTGAGTGCTTTCTTTTGCTAGTTAGATTCTTTCTAACTTTGCTTCCATTCTTTTTTTTTGACAAATAATTTTTGAGCCCAACTGATATGACCAGGATGAGAAAATAGTGACTATGCTGACGGGGTACCTGCTTTCGGAAGCTAATAATCTACCTGGAGGAAGGAGAGAACACCTAACATGCTATCTGACACAGACTAAATTTTAATACATATTTATTGAATGAATGATGAAATACCATGATACCGAAAGGTGCTGTGAGTATGTGGGCAAAGTGTGGTCTTTCAACAGTGTCCTTGAGCATTTATGCCTCTTTACTGTTGTTTCACTGGGGTTTTGTGAGAGAGCAGAGGTAAATAATGTGTTTTCACTTTGCTGTCTTTAACAAACAGCCTCCATTAAAAAAAAAAATACATGCACACGCATCTATTTTCTACCTTCACGTGTTGATGTAAAAACTATGCTAATAATTTTCCTATAACTAAATGAATATTGCACCTGACACTAAAGCCAACAGAAGTACAGGATGATGTATTAATACATTGCTAGAGTCTATATGCAAGTGGTTTTTGTATTTGTTTTCATGAGTGAGATCGGACTGTGTGTTTTTTTTTTTAAGCCGTATTTGTCAGGATTATGCTAGCATCATAAAACCATTTGGGAAGTTTTTATGTTCTCTGAAACGTTTTATATGACACGAGTATGTGTCCCTTGGGTTTGTATGCATTTATCTATGTAAACATCTTGGCTTGGTGCTCTTTAGAAGGTATTTCATTGACAGCTTTTTACTGCTTTTGTGGCTATTGATCTGTTCAGTTTTATTTTTCTTCTTTAATCATTCATTTTTTTCCTTTTTTCCGGGAGAGTAATTTATGTCTTTGAATGTTTAAAATTTATTAGGATAAAATGGTGAATAGTGTTTTCCTATACCTTGAGATATCCTTGCTGTATTTTTGTCTGTCTCCTTCTTTTTATTGAGTTGTTTTATTATTTTATTTATCTTTAACAGACATGAGCTCTGGGTATAAAACATTTTCTTAATTCTCAAAGGGGTGTCCTCAGACCACAGGTATCAGGACCACTGGGATGCTAGTTTAAAGTGGACAGTCCTGAACACTATCCCTTGCAGGTGAGTCTACATACTTTTAATAATTTCTCCAAGTGATCTGTAGGTGCAGTAAATTTTGAGAACTACTGATCTAGAGGGTTTTCTTTTTCATACTTTTGCTTCATAACACTTACTCGTGGATGTACTAATCAGTTCTACAGTGTTTTTTCTATATTCTAATGAATGTCTGACTTGATTTTTATATGTTAGTTTTTTTCTTGTTATATTTCTAATTTCTGTAGTTGAATGCTTATTTACCTTTTTCTACTTTAAAGTGCTTAGAAATGAAAGCTTTTTGTTATAAATTTGCCTCTCACTACTACTTGGCAACAAAGCATAGGTGTTAATTTTATCATTATTTTTTAATGTTTTTTATTTTTATTATTTAATAAAGTAATATTTAATTTACAGATTTTTAATTTATACATCTTAAGGTAATTTATAGTGTCAATTCATTGTGATAAAGGAAAGACTTCCTTTTTCAAATGTGCTGATTTTTTTTCTGTTATAATACAAGATTAGTTTTAAAAGTACTCCATAACAATCAAAGGTGTACCTTTTATAGCATATAGAACTTAATATATATTTGTTAAAACAACCTTATCAGCTCTAATATTCAGATTATCTGTATATCCATTTCTTTTGCCTGTGTAAATGGAAAAAGAAAGAGGTCCCTTAATATTTCCTTCCCTCCTATGTTTCTACGTTTATTCTCTTTTATTATGTTTTTTTTTTTTTTAAGTTTAATTTTTATTTATTTATTTATTTATGGCTGTGTTGGGTCTTCGTTTCTGTGTGAGGGCTTTCTCCAGTTGTGGCAAGTGGGGGCCACTCTTCATCGCGGTGCGCGGGCCTCTCACTATCGCGGAGCACAGGCTCCAGACGCGCAGGCTCAGTAGTTGTGGCTCACAGGCCTAGTTGCTCCGCGGCATGTGGGATCTTCCCAGACCAGGGCTCGAACCCGTGTGCCCTGCATTGGTAGGCAGACTCAACCACTGCGCCACCGGGGAAGCCCTATGTATTTTTTTATACTTTAGTTTTTGCTACGTGAAACCTCTCTCATTTGCAAATTTTTCATTAACATTTACCTACCTTTAGTAGGTAATGCCTACTGCACAGATTTTAGTCATGCTCAAATGTCCTATGTAAACATTCTTGTCAGTCTTTACATTTGTTCAATAGGATAGATTGTACATATGTACGTGTCTCCTTTCCTCCTTCTCGTCTTCCTCCGTCTGTACACACACACCCTTATTTACCCATCTGTGTGTATGTGTATCTTCATTTGTATTTTATCTTTTCATTCTAAGAAACTGTCTGTATTTAAATATAGGAGTATAAGTCACATATATTGCCTTGACTAAATCTGTGTCTTTTTCTCTCATGTAGTTCAATGCTCTTGATGGATTATTTTTTAAGTTATTTGAGAGGAATGCTCATCTTTTTTAGTTTCCATAATACCTACCTTAAGTTTTTAAAGCACAGGAACATATATTTTTGTATTCATTATTAATATAAGAAAAGATACATTGGTATCCTCTTTTAAAACTGGCAATATTTACACAAATTTACTCTCTTTTACCACTCTTCTCCCTCTATTTCTTTTTGGCATTTTATTATTCTTTTTATGTTTTCATGTATTTATATTTTTTCTTTAAAATTTTTTGTGTCTTTGCATTCTCTTTTTTTTAAAAAATATATTTATTTTATTTATTTTTGGCTGCGTTGGGTCTTTGTTGCTATGCACGGGCTTTCTCTAGTTGCCATGAGTGGGGGCTACTCTTCGTTGCAATGCGTGGGCTTCTTACTGTGGAGGCTTCTCTTGTTGCAGAGCATGGGCTCTAGGCACGTGCGCTTCAGTAGTTGCAGCACACAGGCTCAGTAGTTGTGGCTTGCGGGCTCTAGAGCACAGGCTCAGTAGTTGTAGCGCACAGGGCTTAGTTGCTCTACGGCATGTGGCATCTTCCCAGACCAGGGATCAAACCTGTGTCCCCTGCATTGGCAGGTGGATTCTCAACCACTGTGCCACCAGGGAAGCCCTGCAGTCTCTTTCATGACCACATTTACAATAGCTATTTTTTCATCTCTCTCTTGACTCTGTATGTGTATGAATACCACCTCTGTATACAAACATATAAGGGCCTTTGCATATCTGTCACTTTTTTTTTTTTTTTTTTTCCTCATCGCGAATGAACAACTTGTGTATGCTAATCTTGAGTTACATACAGTGTTGCTTCCTTGGCTTCTGGGAAAGTTTGAAGCCAGTCTATTTGTAGTTTAAATATTTTTCTGTCTTGATGCTTTTAGGATTCTTTTTTAATTCTTACACCTCAAAGATGAACTAGGATATAGCTAGACCTTGGTTAGTTTTCATTAATCTTGCTGGTGTCGATCATTTCCTTGTCCTGAGTCCTCAGCTTTGTATCAGCCTCTGGACGTTTCTTCCTCCCAAATGTTTGATATTTTCTTCCTTTTCCTTGGTCTGTCCCTCCAAGGTCACCGGTAGGTTGGTTTCCGTTCGTTCTATGCCCTACCCAGCTTTCCCTTCTTCTTCATCTGATTTTTCTTTCTCTTTTCCTTGGGATGGAGGAAGTTTGTTTTCTACTGATCGATTCTGTTTATTTCATCCTGTGAGGAGTTAAATGCTGGTATGGAATTTTCAGTTTCAGTAAACTGCTTCCTAAAGAAACCCAACCACCTTTAAATCCTGCTGCTTTCCCAGCCGGTCCTATGTAAACTCTCATTCTAGACTCTCAGATCTGGTTCATAGAGACCATGTTTTCTCAAGTGGTATTGAAAATCCAAAGGTGAGTTTAAGAATTTGTTACCTGAAGTAATTCTGTTTCAGAAATAAGTTTTTTTTACATTTTAAAGTTACTTTGTATATATATTTTTCCTGCTACGTTGTCTTTGCAAATGGAGAGGTCTGTTCAGAACCATAGTTTACCTTGCTGTCCTGTCCTGTAGGATTTCCATGAGGCTCCTTCTCTGAGACCTTGTGCTGGGGAGCGAGGGGATAAAAATCAACACTGTAGAATGAAGGTTTCAGAAGTTAAAGAAGCAGAGAGGAAGGTGGAGCTCTACATAGTCCAGCAGAGGAATGTTGTGTCTGCTTCTTTCCCTCTGCTGTTTGCTGTGTCTGTAGTGTCCGAATGCACACTTAGTATCTGTGTTTTTGCTTTGACCTCAGAGCCAGGTTTGAACTATGGCTGTGTCTAACCCCCTTTCTGGTACTTCAGCTCTTTATAGAAGGAAAGGCCCTAGGACACTTGTTTGGCTGTGTGAACAGTGGGCCTCCCAGCACAGCTGCTCTGCATTACACTGAACAGTGCATGCCCCATCTCCCAGGGCCTGTCCACACTTCCAGCTCCCAACCCTGCAACTTAAGATGCGTCAGTGGAATTCTGCAAAACCTGCTTTGTGTACTTCCTACAGTACTGGCTGGTTTTCTGGTGGTGTGGCCGGTTTTTTAGGTCTTTAATGTCTTTTTAATTAGGTTCCTTATGTGATATTTCCAGAAGAAATTCCTGAAAGTTTCTGGCATCTTGATAGGGGTGCTTCCTTAATTTATAGTGTGGATGCAGGATTTTCTACAGTAGTATATTTATTGGTCATTATGGTTGAGGTTCTGAGAGCCTGAAGTTTTTTTTTTTTTTAACATCTTTATTGGAGTATAATTGCTTTACAATGTTGTGTTAGTTTCTGCTTTATAACAAAGTGAATCCGCTATACGTATACATATATCCCCATATCTGTTCCCTCTTGCATCTCCCTCCCTCCCACCCTCCCTATCCCACCCCTCTAGGTGGTCACTAAAGTTTTTTGTTTTTGTCTAGAATCAGAACCAATCAAGAGAGAGAGAGTATGGGAATCAGGTGGGGATCACACTCTGCTTAATTACCGATAAAGCTGTTTCAATGCGGCATAGACTGTGACAATCTGAAGAACTAATACTTTTTCCTTAACAAGGCTTCCACACCCAGCCACAAGCGACACGGGCAATCAGAGACCTTCTCTTCCAAGGACAGATTCTGCCCGGCTGTTGGGTGGCCTAGAGAACATACCAAAATATACAATCTCTGCAGGCAAGTAGATCCCAAAGCAGACCAAGGAAGGACTGACCCACCCATGCCCAGCTCCATCCACAGTTCACCCATCCATCAAAGTCTCTCCATTTCTCTAAGGAGGACCAGTTGAGGGGCCACGAGAGTCTGGCAGTATTACTCCAGTAGCAGCGAGATGTAGCTGTTAAGTAGTTAAGAGCAACTACTGAACAATTATGGTGATGACCTAGAAGTTATATATGTTCAAGCCATCGTCTTCCCTAGATATTTCTGGAGCGTAAAAGTGAGAAGTGATGTAAGAATATTTATTTTTCATGGGCTAAGTTTTGTTTTCTTTTAACGCAGTCCTTCCAAAATCTGAAGAACCAAGATGCCTATATTCTGACTTTTTATTGAAAATTATCTATGTCACCCCAAGTATAAAATTCTACTACTAGAGTTTAATTTTGTGTGTGGATGTGAATTCCATTAGCATTTAAGTATCTTTGAGTAATTTATTATCATACCCTTTATAAAATGCATAACTGCAAGCCAGATTGTGACTTTTACTTCAGTTTGCCTGGGAAATAAACCTTCCAGTCTGTGAAATTTAGTGTCCCATTTAATACATTATGACTGTAGTAAATGGTTGGGCAATTAAATTTCTTAAAGATATGCATTTGATGAGTTGATTTGCTTCTAGTAGCTCTTGGTCCATTGTTTATAAGGGTATCTGAAAGATTTAGGGTTTCAGATTTTCAGATACCTGTTATGTTTTACTCTGTTATAGGATGTTGGAAGAACTGAGTGCTCTGTTTTAGTTCAGCAAGATTTTTCTGTCCGTTTGAGGGTTCAATAACTTTCCTCCATAGAGTATAGCCTACAAAAGAGGATATGTTATTCCTCAAAGCAAGGTAAATAGTCACAACCACTGACCTTTAGAATAGCTACCCCTGAGCCTTCCCTTGAGATAATTTTTTCGTTTGTACAAGAAAGGCCAAGGGGGAGATTGATTTGCCCTAAGAACTTAATCTAAATGGTCCCATCACTCTTTTAATCACTCTGCCCTACTTTAGGTGGAACCTTTATGGTTATCTAAAATTGCCTTATTAATGTGTTTTCTTGTTTATTATCTCTCTGCTCTATCAAAACCTAAATTGTCCTGTTCACCAAACTATTCCTGGCTGGGTGCGCAGTAAAGGGTCTGTTGAATGCAAGAAAGTGAATTTGCCTAGAGCTTATCCCGTAGGGCAGAGATCAGAAATCCATGGCAGGATCTTGCCAGAGGATATTTGTTTGATACATTCAGTATCTTTTTTGTTTTATTTTGTTTCTTCCCCTTTTAATTGAATAAGTTAAACATTTATAAATTTGCTTTTAAATAAACACCTGAGTTTCTGGCTTCCCTTGCAAACTTGAAAGAGCTGGCAAGCCTGGCCTTGCATCACCACGTGGCATCACCAGCAGGACTGGGTAATGGCTGTCACATGTTAGAACACCTTTCTTTTTTTCTTAAACCTGCTTGGCCACTGAAGGCTTAGGAGTTCAGTACCCTTGCTTTCAAACCAGTCCTTAATTTCATTATAAATAAGAACAAATAATGGTTTGGCTTAAATGCAACACCTCTGCATTTGACAATATGAATTATATTGACATGGGTAAGACAAAGATAAATAATTGAGTAGGACAGAGAGGTTATAAATAAATAATGAACAATAGAAAGTGATTAGCACTATTTTAGTGGAACTCCATTACCTGCATTTAATTTGCATGAATTCAAATATCTAGAATGGTTGCAGAATAGAGAGAGGGAGGCTGGAAAGGAAGTAGGTAGTTAAGGAAGAAAGGTAGGTAAGCTTAAAAAGGGGAGTAGCAGTAGATAAGGAAAGAGGACGAGCTGCTGTTGCATGGGTTCCTCTGTACTGCATTCATGTTTGCACCAGAATACCTGTGATTCTCACATTAGTTTCATTCACATTGTGTCTCTCCCTCTGCTGCTGTCAATTGGATATCTAAATGTGGATTGTTCTTACACTGCGGCCCTTAAATGTAAATCTGCTACTGCATTTGGTGTTTAACAAATCAGGAATGGTGTTGAACAATTGGGAATGTGTTTCCAACTTGGGAGAAAAACTGGCTTAGGAATTACTGGTCTTCTTTGTATATGGGATTCTTAGTCATTTTGATTAAACTAAATTTTTGCCTTATTTGCTGACCTAACCCCATGCAACTTCTCTCTGTATATTTAAATTGCTGTGGCATACCAGAGGAAAGAGGTCTAAGTTCTAGGCTGCAGGATCTGGAAATATTTCGTAGAGAAGATAGTGTTTGAGTGGAGACTTGAAAGATGGTGGAAATGGAGCTCCATCTGGACTTGTGTTTCCAATATGGTAGCCACTGGCCGAATGTTCCAATTAATTCAAGAAATAAGGAATTCAGTCCTCATTGCACTAGCCACATTTCCAGAGCTCCTTAAACTCTCTTGACTAGTGGCTTATACAGTGCAGAACATTTCCGTTATTGCAGAACGTTCTACTGATGGTTCTGCTGTCTACTGATGGTAGACATAGGAAGTAGTTTACATCATTGCAGGAGGTAGAAAATTTTGACTTCTGTTAAGGTGAACAGTGAATAATTAATTTGGAGTATTTCCTGTCCCCACCCTCCCTACCCTCAAATAAATTGAATTCTTTTTCCCCTGGAATCAAAAGCTAAACCAAATAATGCTAATTCCCCAAGAAACTGTGGAATTTTTTAAGTATTGAAATTCTCTGCTGAGTCTTTGTTTTCATTAATCATCTGTTGAATTATTCAGCTGTTGAAAGTGATGCTGGGCTAGGTGAGGATATTTCTTTCCTAGGTGTAAAACAAAGAGGCGGGGTAATTACTGATTACTTTAGAAAATTGTCCTTATATTTCTTTACTGACATAGGTTTGAAAGAAGGTGGTTTTTTGTTTTGTTTTGTTTAGTTTTAAATGTAGTTTGGTATGTTGATGTATGTGTAGATTATAGTTTTTCTTCATATCATTTATATGCCACGTTGTTTTTTTTTTTTGCTGGAAAAATTGAGCCCAAGTGAAAATGTTATATGTTGCTTGGTTGTTTCTAAACTCTCTCCCACACGCTTCTCTTCACAGTTATTCCTGAGTTAGTTATATTGGTTGTCACCAGGGACTACCAGCTTCTATGTCTTTTTGGCAGTTTTAGAGTCTTGTTTCAAATTATATACAGTCCAAAGCTTGGCAGTGATCTGTTACTGCTTGACCTAACGTTCTTTTGATTGTATTGCAGTTTGTGATAAAAAAAACCCTGTAGATTTGTGATAAATAATGAATATTGTTTGGACTGTTGGAGTTTCCTAGGTAGTGGTTTATGTGAGGAGGACAAAAGAAAACTCTTCTAGCATGTAATTTATCCACAGCAAAATGAGAAGGGATATTTCTTTAGCTAGAACATTAATGCTTGAGCCCTGAAGTGGCCCCTGGAGACCTTTTTTTTTCTTTTTCCATTTTCTTAAAGTAGATGTTACCTTTTCTTTTTCCCAGGCAATTTCAGAGATGAGAATTTTAGGGAAGATATTTCTGTGTCAGAATGAAGAATAATCCCTTGTTGTGCTGTTATACGTAAATGTATTTTTTAAGTGTGAGAATTGCATTTTTTTAGAATTGGTATTGCCCTGCCAATGGTTAAGAAGAATATTTCTTTCATACAGGATATCTTTACCTTTTTCCCCTATTATTTTACCTAGAAATGAAGAGACATGAAGAGAACAGTTGATATAGTCATCAATTTATAGACTGAAGGTGTTATTTTATTTTATTTTTATTTTTTTTAAAAGATCAATTTATTTTTTTTAATACATTTATTTATTTATTTAATTTTGGCTGTGTTGGGTCTTCATCGCTGCGCGCGGGCTTTCTCTAGTTGTGGCGAGCGGGGACTACTTTTCGTTGTGGTGCGTGGGCTTCTCATTGCGGTGGCTTCTCTTGCTGTGGAGCACGGGCTCTAGGCATGCGGGCTCAGTAGTTGTGGTGCACGGGCTTAGTTGCTCCACAGCATGTGGGGTCTTCCCTGACCAGGGATTGAACCCGTGTCCCCTGCATTGGCAGTTGGATTCTTAACCACTGTGCCACCAGGGAAGTCCCAAAGCTGCTATTTTTAAAATAAGCTGAAGTAACAGTGACTTCAGGGTGATAGAAGTTTATTTTGCTCTCATATAAAATTCCTATCGAAGGCTGATAGAACTCCTTCCATCCGTCCTCAAGACTGGGCTTTTATCTCATTTCTTAGATGGCTGCCATGCCCTCCAGCACTGTGTCTCCACTCAAGGCAGTACTGGGGAAGAGGAAGTGGGTGGCACCACTTTCCTCCAAAGGCAGGACCTGGAAATTGTCCTTATCAATTCTACTGGGTCCCCTTTGCTAGAAATTGATCACATGGGCACAGCTAGCTACTAGGGAGGTTGAGAAATAGTCTTTGAGTCTTCATGTCCTTGGCCCTAACCGGGTGTTCTGTTGTAAAGCAATAAGGGGAAATATATCAGCAACAGCATGGTGCTTCTGCCACAAACCCACTACTTGCTTTCCATTCAACTTCCAAATAAACTGTGAATATTGCAATCGGTAAGATTGACCCCAGAATGCCATTAATAAATAGGATTTTATTTTAGGGTTGATTTTGCTACCAATGAAAATATTAATTTAACCATAAGGAAAAAAATTAAAGCAGGGCTGCCTATTTTTTAGGGCCTGAATCGAATAGTTAGAAACAGGATTCCCATACTCAGGAGCCATGGGTGAGGGCCTAGAAGAGTAAACCTTGTGAGAGGTGCAAATGAAGGGAAACTTAAGAGAGAACTTGAGCTGTGATTATAGCTGATTTTAGGTCTCCTGAAGTACATGGAGTTCTAGGTAACTAATAATGGTCACTGAACTCTTTCGCAATCTCAAAAAGAAAAATATTTGTACTGGAGAATAAAAATGTTCTGCTTGAGGCCAGCCTTAGTCTCTAGTAGCAGTAAAAGCCTGTGATGTATAATGATGCTCATATTTCTTCCTTTTTTAATAGCACTGTGGTAGGGAATGTAAATGTACCAAGTCATATCTAGTAGAAGGAGACAAAACTCAGCCCTTTTTGCTTTTATGCTTGATTTGATTTTTCTCTGACATATTTATAATCTTTCAGTTTCTTTAGTCTCAAGTTGAGGGCTTGGCAGATTTTTCTTTGAGAGGATCGTGTTCTTTCCTTTTAAGAGGAAACATAATTTAGGAAAAAACTGGAAATGGGTTGTCTGTATGTGTGTGCTTTAAACCCTGTTTCTGGTTTAACCAAGAAAATTAGGTATGTGTATGTATAGAATATCCCATTGAATTGAACCAGCTTTTATTGAGTTTCCAGTGATACGTACATAAATATCAATATTAGCTAATGTATGTTAGGAATGTCTTGGCTTATTCATGTTAGCCTTTCCTATAGTACCTGTTTTATGTTTAGATTTTTTTTTTTAAACATATATATGCTAAACATAACATAGCATGGAGCAAAGAGAGGAAAGGGCCAGTGTAGGCCTTCCTGATGGTTCCTGGGTGTTACCAGGTGTGGTTTGCTACAAGTCCCCAGGGAATGCTAGCACCGTGTCCTGTTTCCACTCTGGGTGTATCCTAGTTTTGAGGTCACCCGCACATTTTATTTTTGTTTGTTTCCTGCTGGGGATTTAGTTTAGATACTAAAATCTGTGGGACAAAGGTGCGTCATGTAAAATAAGCTTTGCAAAGTATACCTTAAACTGTTCTGAAAGTAGGAGCCAGCCAGCATGCTTTGATCTCTTGGTTCCCTCTTCCTCTGTGTGACACAGCTCCAGGGGTGCCATATTCATAGATTTCAGTGTGAATGGTGCCCCATAGGGTTGTGTAATAGGAAGTCTCCCATCATGGCCTTGAAATTGCTGTGTTCACTATAGTATCTTCTAGCTAGAAAGACTTTCTCGTTTATTGTCTAAGCTAGATTTTGAGAGTGAAAGGGGACATAATTAATAACTACAGCAGAATAGCAAACACGAACTCAGATTTTTCTAGAAAACCGGGCACTCACGGTTCTCCTGCTTGTAGCAATCAGTATATACCACTTGGTTGGTTATTAAAATAGGTTAAATAAGTTGTTCTGTTTGAAACATTTCTGTTGATAGAATAAGGCAGTGAAACAAAGGAATCAAAGTGAAATATCCTAAGAATGGGTTCCTCTTTCCATACTGTGTAATGTCTAAAAGAAATCTTTAGAGGGTGCATTTATTTTTTTGTTTTGTGGCCATTTTTACAAAGGATGCAGGATGTTCCACGCCTTTATGTGTTTAAGTCCAAGTTTCTCCAGCAGCTAAACTGTTAAATTCATAGTGAATCCTGGTGAGGTTTTCCCAATAAAATGTACTGGAGGCTATTATTTAAAACGTCTTTCTCAAATTCTTTAAATCTGATGTTGACTTGCTCACAAACTGCCAGTTGCAGACTTATATACTATCTCATTCCAAATGCTTTTTCTTGGCTTTGCATCTCTTTAGGTACTGGTTCCCCAGCTGAATGTTTTGCTCTTGCAGATTCCTCTCTTCACTGTCTCCAAAATTATTGATGTTCATACTATTTTCATTGTTTTTCAGTGGGAAAGCTTAGCTATTTTCTCCCATTTCAGATCCTTCCCATTCTCCAAATGGTCCCTTATATCAGGGTCCCTTTCCTCTGTCTGCTTTCTCTATGGGGTTGTACCATGTTGAGAAAGTGAAGTGAGAATGAGTTATATTAGTGTCCTAGAATCATGTCCCAGATCCATCCTAAAAAGAGTTGTGTAACCTTTTGACTCATTTTTACTTTCAGTAAGTTGGGTATACTATAAAATCACTCCTTCATTCAGTTACAAGGATTAAATTTGGTAATATATGGAAATTAACTGTATACATTGTAAAATAGTATATACATTTTCATCGTTCTTATTCCCATCCCTTGTTTTTTGGTCAAATTTGTTAGTGTCTACTAATTATTTTATGTACAAGAATCTTACTGCCCCGATGATATTTTACATTGTTTAAAAGCGGAGACGGTATCTTACAATGTTTCATTAGCTCTCAGCCATGCCTAGAGAGCTGTGATAGGCACGTTATTAAATATTGAGCATTCTAGGTCTGTCCAAAGTCTTCTCTCTTCTTCAGCTTCATCTTTCTGAAGAAGTTTGAAATAAGGCTTGCTAAGTATTAAACTGGAGAGTTCCTTTTATTGCGGTTGTCGGTCACTTAAGAATTCTTACACTTCAAGGCTGAGTAGCTCTCCGGGCAAGCAGTGTGGCTGAGGACATTCCAGACAGAGAACATAACACGATCAGGCAAAGAATCCTAACATCGTGGCAAAGTGGAAAGTGTAAGGAAGTTGGAAATGGTTGCAATGCTGCATAATTATGTTGGTAGTGATGGGGGCGAGGTGGGAAAGGTTGGCAAAAACCAGATGCTGATGGGTTTATGGTAACCTTGCCAATGGGGAGATGCTGAAGGATTTAGGCAGGGGATGTAAAATATCAAATAGGATCTATTAAATAGATTATTCTAATGTAATCACTCATAGAAGATAGCAAATAAGAATATTTCACATGATAAGCCTTCAAGTTGTAACTCACATTTATTATAATTGAGAAACAATATTCAGGGCATAGCTGTACGTTGTAAAACCTGCCAGGATGAGCTTATGAATATCTCTGTTATTCAGAAAGTATATACTAGCAAGTATAGGTTGTACTGTAATCAAGAATAGTGAAGATGTGACAATAGATGGGATCTTTTAACAGTTTCACTTAGCATAGCAATGAAACAAAATAGCCACATGCTTAGGATGTTACATGCAGTGGTTCTAGCATTAATGGAGTCTCACTGATCACATTCCTCCTCTAGAGTAGGGGTTGTTCCTTCAAAGATGGATGTTTTGTAAGTTCCTTTCTGAACCATTTATCTGTAAATATTTAATGACAGGAAAGATTATTTTGACTAATTATCTGCTCTCCGTCTTTTCTGTTTCCCTTTTAGCACATCCACAACCACTGTAAGATCATTAATGAATCGAGCAAAGCACAATATGAGCATTTGCCAGTATCTGCTTTTTAAACCTTTATTTTAAGTGTTTAATGCAAAACTGCTGTTTACTTGTCTGCCTTGAATAATCTTAGAGTGAAGGAGAATATCTTGCTCATTTTCATTAATCTAATGAGTTTAACTGATCATTCTAACATCTAAGAAAAGTAGTTTTCTCTAGCTTCAAAGAGCAATAAAATGACTTTATTTCATTTTTCCCTTTTGTGAAAAATATAGAGTAGATGGCTTTGAGATAAGTCCCCTAAAATATCAGACT
This sequence comes from Balaenoptera physalus, assembly GCF_965194825.1. Classification (NCBI taxonomy): domain Eukaryota; kingdom Metazoa; phylum Chordata; class Mammalia; order Artiodactyla; family Balaenopteridae; genus Balaenoptera; species Balaenoptera physalus. Next base: position 37,056,472 of record NC_138892.1, on the reverse strand, counting down.
CAGTGCTGTTTTTTGACAGCAATCCCTACCTCTTTTATTGAAAGTTCGTATAATGCAGATACTATTGAATGAATACATGGTATAAATTCAATGTATTATACTGATACCTTGTGATATGAATATATAAAAAGCATAAGTAGCATATAAGGGAAGTTTGTAAAGTTAGTTTGCACATTCTTTCACAGTCAAATGGAATGACGGAGAACAATTAGGAAATGTACTTTTTAAAAAGTATCTTAGAAATATAAACCAAAAAAATAGTGTTTTCCCCAAGAGAAATTTGAACTAACACTTTTCAGTTTTGTGATAAGAATATATCTGTGTTCTCAGAGAATGCATGGGACACAAAATGTACTTACGTATTTGAATAAAAATGTTCTATCTCATCTTCCTTTTTTGTTGTTGATTTTTCAACATATCAGAAGTTTTTTTTTTTTAAGTAGAATTAATGCGCTTCCTGGCTGCAAACACTTGTTCTTAAGTTGCTGTCTAGTTGGAGGAAAAAGTTTCTTAGTAGGGTTATCTCTCATTTGTTTTTGTTATAAAAACAACTTTCTGTTTTAGAAAGTAGGGCTAGAATAATGAATGACTAATGAATGTTACATTTTATTTTGAGTTTTCTGAACTTCTGTTTCTTTTTGTGTTATCTTGGAAAAATTTTGCCTTTGCAGTTATAAATATTTTCTGACCTTAAGTAACTTGATGGCTGATATAAAGTCTATTCTCATTCAGGGCAGCTAAAACTTTCCCCAAGTTGGCTATGAACAAAAGTAGGATTAAAAGAAAAAAAAAAAACCCAACAAATCAAAACAGGGCAGGGGATTATGGTTGATGATCAGATCAAAGTTAACAGGGTTCCAAATGCTGAAAATATCTCTCTCAAACTTTCCAAATCAAATTTCTGTAGTTATCTTGCAGTAATTTGAAGAAGGAAGGGTTTTTACTGCTTGGAGAATGAAAAAACCAACAGTCCCATAGTACATTTTGAAAAAGGGGTTCTTTGTCACTTTTGAATAGAGGATGTGTGTGGAGTTTGTTCTTTATTATTTTCTTCAACGGAAAAAAAAAATCAACAAGTTGGCAGTTAGTTGCACCGATTTCCTCTTTGTGGTAGAAATACTGGGATGTCGTGGGAGAAAACCGCTGCCCATCTTAACACGGATGCTTAATTGTACTCTTTAATTCTTCTTAGTTACCATTGCGATGTTCTTAGCTGCCTTTTTTTTTGTTGTTTCTCCCGGACAGAAGTGATTACTAATTATTGCTGCACCGAAGAAGTGGGCCATTTGGTTTTCTTTTCTTTTCTTTCTTTCTTTTTTTCTTTTTTTTTCTTTTATTTTTTAGGAGACAAAGTGAAAGGAGGATTGGAGATTTTCTGTCCAACTGCTCATCCCCTACATGCCTGGGCTGCTTCCCTAATTTGCATGGGTACCTTGGGCATTGTGCTGTGGGACTGGGGTACCTTGACCTCTTCTTTAGTTTAGTGACCCTTGTCATCTTGCTGTTCATTCGTGGGGCCTGTTTAATGCTAATTAGTCCTTCAACCAGTTGCTGTTTACAACTGTGTGCTTTAGAAAGCAGGGCCCTCTCCAAAGACCACATTGGTGGTCTTAAACTGAACTACTAGGATTGAAGACCCCCCGCCCCCCCCAGAAGAGCCTCTTAACATTTCTATTTATTTTGAAATACGTAGCAATCACATCATTAACATAAATAAACAAACAGTGAAGAACTGAATTTTTGGCCTCAATGCTTCTTAATTTTGGACAGATGCTCCTTAAGGAAGCTGCTTTAATCCTTAATCTTTAACTCTGGGTTCCTAAAAAATATATGATCTCAGCCTTCACATTAACACTGCAGACCATGAATATTGGATAAAGGTATGATAAGAGTGCTGAAAAAGAGAGAGCAGGTTCAATGACCTCAGGTTTAGGAAATATTTACAATATGGTTATCTACTCTTTGATGAAACTGATTGAACAAAAAGAAAAAACTCTGTGGACCTCATGCTTGGTGTGTGTTTGACCTTGGTAAATATAGGCCCCAGAATGTATTACTGACTTTATTTGAAAGACACTGAATCTGCATTTCAGCTGAGAGTTCTGTGCGCCTTCCTGGTGCTTGGCTAATGGAAGGATCAGGAAAGCGTTACAGACCTCTTTGACCAACACTGCCGTTCTCGTCTTATGGACGTGTTGACTGAAGCCAGTGCAAGTCAAAGGCCTCTGCTGCCACCACTTTGGGGTGCTGGTTACAAAGCCACATTTTGAAACAGAACCTCTGAGATCAGTGTTTGGCATAGTCACTGAAGCACACTGTCTCTGAAAAGAGGACAATGGAAAGAAATCTGTGTCCTGTGGCCATTGATATTCTTTATCCTTTCCTGACGAAGTATAATGTAGATGGCTGTTTAAAGGGTTGGGATTCAAAGCTTGTGTGATACACAGTACCTTTGAGTTACTTCTGAGTAGCCTCTTTATTCCTAATTTTGATAGTGTGACATATTTATTGCAATGAAATTAACAAAAAATATTGAATGCCCCTTTATGTACAGAAAGAGTATGTGGAGTTTAGGGCGGGGGGGGGGATGCTTGCACTTCTTCTTTCATGAGCGCAATAAATCTCATGTTGACAGGCTAGTTGGCTTGATAAGCTTGTTTATGCAATTTCTTTTACAATGAAGATTGGGTAATGCTTAATTGAGGCATTTTTGATTAGAAATGCTTCAATTAAGGGCAAATGAGATTGGATGCTAAATGGATTTGAGTAACTTCCTGGATTTGGGGGAAACTTAATACGCCCTAAAAAGTAAGTAAGGCAGGTCATGTATTAAATAAAAGTCCTTACTTAGTTCATGGCATGAGAAGACAAACCTATTTTCTAGTTGTAGGGCAGGTTTTTGGCTTTTAAGTAATATTTTGGTAGCTCTTTCTACAAGAAGTTGGATGTGTGAGTGTGTGTGTGTGTGTGTGTGTGTTTGTGTGAGAGAGAGAGACAGAGAGAGAGAGAGACAGACACACAGAGACAGAGAAAGAGAAGGAAAGAGGGAGAAAGGGACAGATGGACACTGAGTGGTCCTAAGGCCAATTTAAAGATCCTCCCTTGCCTCTTGCCCCTCGACTTTGTCTCCTTTTCAAATACAAACATGAAGCGGGTGGATGGAGACAGACCTTCTTTTTCGTTGGCCGTGACCTGACACTAGGATATTTGTAGCTCAGAGAGTAGAAGTGTGTCCCATCTGTGGAATTTTTTTTTTTTTTCCCATCTGTGGAATTCTGATTGTGGACTTCCTTTAGTAGGTCACTGATTTTTTTCTCTACCTAAATTCACATTCTTCTCAGTGACGGACTGACACTCATGATTTTTAATCTGGCTGGAAGAATGGTTATGTTGTTGTGAAAATCTGGGGGCGGAAGGCTCACTACCAAGTTATCATTTCAGGAGGAGTATATTTTACTGTTGTTTTTCCAGCACTTGAAGGATCCTCAAGGAGGTGATTTTTTGTACAAGGGGTACAAACCTCTAGCAGAGGAGTGGAGGAGGAGGCTGGGGAAGAGGACCGAGTCAACCTCACATTGTCCTTCCCATTTCTTGGTTTTCTCAGCTGTTAAGAACTGGGACTGCACCCCATCTACCTGCTACGTCACAGAGTTGAGAGAAGTTGTAATGAGATAACGTTTATAACAGTCCTCTGGAGACTTTAGAATGGAATACACAAGGATGAGGAGAATTCTGACCACAGCCATTTTTGACATTAGTTACCCTCAGCCAACAGGAACATATAGAGTAGGCCTGCCTGTATCCTAATAGTTATTCTTCCCTTGTTTTCACCAATTTGCTCTACCATTCCAAAATTATTTTGGAACACATGTACACTATAAATATTTGGAAAATACATTATATACATATAATACTGTAGTAATATATCTTGTATATGACAAGCCTATAAAAATGGAAACTAAAATAAAGAGATACAGATAGAAGCCTCAGTATATTTCTCCCATACCCCAGTTGATTATCTTGTACCAACTTTCCTCCTTGGGAGTATGAAAACCCCCTTTAAAGGCATTGGTTAGGGCACTGTACCCAGGAGAAGACGGGCTGTGTTGTAGAAGGACTGCACATTTAGAAAGTAGAATGAAGTTGACATGGTACGTTATTGGTAAGTATACCCCCTAGGTGGAGTTGGGTGTTAGGTCTGATGTAATTGCTATGCTCCTATGGCTTGATAAAATTCATGTTTCCTTCTACCCTGTCAGAAATTAATAGAGGGCCACAATTTGTTCATGTGCCATGGTGTCCTGCTTCACTACCGATGGCCTGGCTGATTTGGTGCACATTAAAAGGAAGCAACACTCTAGCCTTTCCCTCTCTCTCAAGTATCTTAAGGCCACCTCACTTCTTTCTCCCTCCAGCTGTAGACCAAGGCTGACTTCCTTTTGGATTCTATCTGGAAGTTCGAAAGTGGTTAGGAAACGTGAGGTTAGCGTTTTGTCAGGGTAATTCCATGCTTCATTTATTGGTTTTTGGTCTTTAATTTTCCCAGCACATATTCAGCTAGAGTTAACAGCATATTAATTTCCTTAGTGGAGAACATCGGCTTTATTGCAGAATTCTGCCCTGGAGCTTTCTGTGGGTCATCGATTTATCTTTTGTGTGTGTGTGTGTGTGTGTGTGTGTGTGTGTGTGTGTGTGTGTTTTGTTCCAGTCACATTAGATTTTTCAGAAAATAGCCTAGGTTATAATTTTTATGTCTTCTTTATTTTCCATTTCCATTTGGGAATAAGAGTGAGTAGTCGAAGGCTCTTACCTGGCACAGAAGGGAAGAAATTTACCATACCTTCCTTGTGGTTTTTGTTTCTCTTAAACCTACAGCGATGGAAGATTCATCAAGATATAGGTCAATGGGAAAGGACTCAGTTTTACTTTGCAAGCTCTCCTTAGGGCCTGAAGCTGCTGGAGAATTTCTTGACCACCAAAACATTAGATTGGGAAGATGTAGAGAACAAATTGCATTTTGCTTTGATTTTTGTCAGAATTGGGAAATCTATTGGAAAAGGAATTCCCCTGTCCTGTGCTTAATCCTGAGCCCTCTTCTTCTTTCTCTTTGTATCAGCTATTTTAATTTTTAATCTAAAAGAAAAAATCTAAAAACAAAACAAAACAGAACAAATCAGAGCATGTTCTTCTGCACTGGGATGTGAGAATTTAACTTTTCTTTTCTTTGTGTCTTGTGAATTATTAGTTGGTTTACCAAGTCACTGGCAGTAAAGCTCTTTGCTTTCAAACAGGAAAATACATGTTGCAAAAAAAAAAAAGACTATTTGGCTGAGAGGTTTTTTTTTTTTTCCCCACATGATTGAATTATATGAAAAATATTGTGAATTGAAGAAATCTTTCCAATATTTTGAAATGTTACTACTTATATTTTATTAATCCTTTTATTAAGAAAAGCTATTGAGTTTGTTCTTATCAGTATCATTTCGAACATGATTTGTCCTTTGATGGAATTTTAAAAACCAGTTATTAACTTTGCCAATAAATTTAAACCCATAGAAAACTTATTATTTTCTTGATGGATAGAACTGCCACAGAGACTGTTCCTTCTATCTCCCCCATCCCCCTTACTTTTTTCAGGTGGGGGGAGTTGGTTCTTGGATGCAGAATTTAAGTTTTTATAAGAGATATACTTGCAGTTGTTTACATATATGTATGTATGTATATATATGTGTGTGTATTTTTTATGTGTATTTGCATACTTACATATAACTATATCTGTTTATTACTAGAGTGCATAGTGTAAGCAGACTTCACAAGATAGAGCAGCAACGGAAGAATGTTTATTACCACATTCATTGTAATATCCCAAATGCCCTAAAGAAAATTGAAGTGACATTGAAGGAAAAAATGACAGTCTCTCACCATTGAATCTGACTTGCAAGCCTAAAGCTTGGTTCTCTTTTTTTTAAAAGAATTATTTAATTTATTTATTTTTGGCTGTGTTGGGTCTTCGTTGCTGCATGCGGGCTTTCTCTAGTTGCGGCAAGTGGGGGCTACTCTTCGTTGCGGTGCGCAGGCTTCTCATTGCAATGACTTCTCTAGAGCATGGGCTCTAGGCGAGCAGGCTTCAGTAGTTGTGGCACATGGGTTCAGTAGTTGTGGCTCTCGGGCTCTAGAGCACAGGCTCAGTAGTTGTGGCACACGGACTTAGTTGCTCCGTGGCATGTGGAATCTTCCCGGACCAGGGATCAAACCCGTGTCCCCTGCATTGGCAGGCAGATTCTTAACCACTGCACCACCAGGGAAGTCCCGATTGGTTCTCTTTGTTACTTTAAGATTCTCTGGTCTTCAGGATTCTAGAGACTAGGACTCAGAGCTGACCCTTGGCCCTTGAAGGAGCTGGTTCATTTCTGCAGATGTTTGTTCACTCTCTGATAGGTGGAAGGCCCTGGGTAGGAGTTTATGTCTCTGTTTCAATTTGAGATTTAAGTAAATACTAAAATTCTGAGAGAAGGCAAGACTGCTTTTTATTGTATCCTCTCTGATTTTTAGATTTCTTTCCAAGTTTTGGTCACTGCAGAGACAGTCTTTAAGGTGTTTCTAAATTTTTTGCCTGTAGAACAATATAGAAAATTAAGCTGCCCTGATAACCTGACTGTTGTTTGGCTGATAGCTTCTTCTGATTTCCTTGTGTTCTGTTTGCTGAGGTTTCCTTTCTATTAATAAACAATAGATCAGATGGTTCTATATGTTTCTATCTCTATGTGTGCAGAGTGTTAGGAAAAAAAAAATAAGCACCTAAACTTCTACTTTCCTTCTCCAAAGGAATTATGATCTAGTTGAGAAATTATGACATATACACCTGGGAAGGTAATTATCTCCCCCTCCCCAATTTCAATTACAGTATAAGGCAATAATGGAAAGATGTCACAAGGTGTAGTACGCTAGATATTGCCCAATAAATTGTAGTTGTTCTCACAGTTCAGAAGTGAGAATTATTTTATTTCTTTCATTGCCATCATTTTATTCATGTTAACACTGAGATCAGTGGCACTGAATTAATTTCCTTCAATTTGTACTTTGAGAGTCATTTTCACCAGCTGGTATTTCTGATAGGGAAACAGATTTTGGTTACATTTTTGGGGAAAAATGAGCCTCTGTCATTATTTTGAAGTAGTGCCGATGATGAGTGTTGAAATGTGGACTTTGCTGACTCTCATTTACTGGGGATTCCTTGATTAGAATATTGCTTGCTGCATCTCTTCTTTTTGTCCCCAGCAGTGACTTATTCCATCACATTTGAATAAGATGTCTCAGGCCCCTTAGAGCTCTTCCTGAGAGATTTTCCTCTGTCTCTGTGAGGACCTTGGAGAGGGAACAACACCAACTCCAAGGGATCCTGTAGATTTTTTTATTTCTAAGAACATTTTTACTCTTCAGTTATGCTATAGTTGATTTATGTCTATAGCATTTAAAAATGAATTCCTTGTGCAGTTTTCTTATCCCAAGATGGAGAAAATGGAAAGTGCTTCATTTTTTAAATTTGTCTTTATTGTGCTATAGAAGACTATATAACAATACAGTTTGTGTTTAGCTCTGATGCTGTTTTGTTTGCCCAGTGGTCTTCATCGGGCTGTTTCTTTCTAACATGTGTTACGTCTTGGTTGGATGGTGGGTTTGTACATTTTAATGATTATACCCAATGAAAACCGGTAAAAATGTTTTTCCTTTTTATATTTTCACTATACCAGGCGAAGCAGTTTTTATCATTTTCTTTATCCCTGTGTTTTTTCCTCCCAGAGTTAATTTTAGGTGGTCTGAGTTGGATGGGATGGCTAACGGGTATTATTTATGAAATGTCATTGGACTTATCTTCTGAACTGAATTTCCACTTTACGTGTAATACCTTTTTTGCTATTTAACTGTTTCTGAATTGGAAAGGAGATACTATTAAGGAATTGTTTATAATGATGTTTAGACTTTCACTCTAAAAGGGTTCGAATAATACAGAACCCATCTGTAAATATAAATGAATTTATATTTTTCCCTGTAGTGTTAGGATTTGCTAAACCTTCCAAGACTGCTCTTTGCTAGATTTGCTTCTTAAGGTCTTTATCTTTTACAGTTATCTTTGAGCTAATTTATTTTATCATATCGGTACAGGTTTGTGTGTATATAATTCTCTTAGCTGATTAAAAACAGGCATTGAACATTACATGTCCTTAGAGCAACAGTGGGCTGAACTTGTCTTTCCTCGCTCCCTTCTGATAAAGTGTGTTTCCTTTTTTAAGAGAGTAATATGTGCTTTCCCAAAATGGCATTTTGGTGAGATAGGAATAGACTTGCCAGTGTCCCAGTAGTGTTCCAGTGATTTCTATACAAAAAGTCTGTCATGGGTTTCCTTAAAAAAAAAAAAAAAGTCAGGTCTGCTTCTGTATTTCAAATATGACTTGATAAAAACAAAACACACAAAAAAACCTTCTATTAATATATTATTATGTAACATTTTAGAAACATCTTTTGGGTAAAGTGCTTTTTATTTTGGGAAAGAATAGTTTATAGCAATATTATTCTGGTAAAGAGATGACATGACAGGACTTCTTCTGACTCTTTATATAGATATTTGGAATAAGAAAAATAAGTATTTTCCCACAAATTCAATGGAAATATTCAACATTCTTACATCATTGCAGGTACCTGTAGCTACTAGCAAACTTGAGGTTAGATGGCATATATTTACTGAGGACACAATTCTCGGGGTTATGGGGTTTGTTTTTAATAGCAATGTTTGGTAGGCTGGGAACTGCAGGAATGTGCATAGCGGGGTTGCCAGGGTGCGGGATTGGCAATGCTGGGATGGTAAATATGTCCCCTTTCCCCTTTGCAGTCTACCCCCACCCCTCCCACCAGCAGTTCCCCTTCTTACGTGCTCCTTTGTGTTTTGCATATGTCTTTTTACCTTTTTACAGTTTGTTCAATTGCAATCTCCCTAGCATGATGAGAAAAAAATTACTAGCTTAGCTTGCTTTCCTTTCTTTCCTTCACATCTCTCCCAGAGCCTTTTCATGTTCAAGAACTAATGTCTCCATCTTTTCCAGCCGGCATTTTAGGGACTCTGGAAAATGTATGTTACAATTATGTCCTTAACATCTCACACTGCACTAACCGTGAGCACTTAACTGCTCTTGGGTTCTTGGCCTATTCTGTGTCTCCTTTGCCTAGAATTCTGAAGTTCTAAACCCCTGCAGCTTTTCCCTCTCTTCACTTTCAGAACCAAGGAGCTCTGAATTAACTTTTAAAGGAAAGCCTGTTTCCTATTTCTGTCTGTCACCAGATGTTCCTAACTCACTGAGGGATGCTCTTTTCAGGTGATGAAGCGTTTCCTTGTGCCAAATGGCTTCCTAAAGTCTCTAGATTCATTCCTTTTGTCTTTTTGAAACCAGCCACTGAAACATGGGATAAACAAAGTGAAGCGTTTTTTGTTTTTAATCTTCTGAATGGCAGGTGTAGGAAGTAGGGCTTTGCCAAATGATCAAGAGCATCCAAAACAGTCTGGGGAGAAGAAGAATTGCATCCTGTAGGCTCTAAATATGCATATGCTGAATTCCAGACGTTGTTATTTAAGAGGGAAGACCCAGTAGGTTTACGTATACTATTTTGGTCAAGAAACATTTGAAATAAGAAATAAACAAACACATGTGGACTCTATAAATAAATATTACTATGGTATATTAATGGCATTAGCAACATGAGCAATGAACAGATTCGTTAAACAAAGTTTGTCTTTCCATCTAATATGAACAGTATTGACTTGAAGTGCAATGCCATACCTGATTCAAAATTATGTAGAAATATTGACTGAGTCAGTCTCTCTACTAAGATATGCAAACAACTCTGGTTCTTGATCACCTCTGACGAAACAGCAGTGATGAAAGAAGCCAAGGAATCTGAAGAAATTTGTGCTGTTAATGCTATAGAAAGAATTCTGACTAATGGGCATTTGATTCATCTTCCCTTTGAGTGTAACCTTGAGTCTTTTGTGAGATCATGATAGGAATGCATAAGAGTTTGTGATAGATTATGCTTTCCATTTGCTTTCTATGTTGCATTGTATTTGCTTTTCGCATTTAACCTGTGGAGTAGGCAAGGCAAGTATTATAAATATTATCCTTTATTTTACAGAGGAGGAAACTGCTCAGAAAAATGAGTGAACTACCCAAGGTCATGCTGTCAGGGCCAGAGTACTGTGCTTATTGACGTTGAGCCCAAGACTTTGTCACATTTGTGGAGGGATGGGTTGGGCTGGTAGGAGTTAGTTTTCTCTCTGGCTGTAGTTTCCTGTTCCTGTTTGAAAGATTCAAGATTTGAAATTTCACTAATATTAGTAGTTTGTTTTGCTTTGGTTTGGAATTGTCATTTGATAACACTTTATTTTTCCCCCTCTCATGGATTCTCTTTAGAAGAAGGGGATGCTGTGTGACTACAGGTAGGTAGTTCTGTTTCCTTTTTCTCTTGCATTTTTCCCCTCTTTCTTGAACCTTCCTTCTTAAGACATTGAAAATTGAAAAAGAAAGGAGAGAAAAAAATCTCAACAAGAATAATTTCGGTAACAAAATGATGTGAGTCACTGGGTGTGGCAGTCCTTTGTACAAATATGAGTAAAGTAAGGAAGTGGAAATTAAGTAAATACCATCCTGTTATCATTTGCTTTATGCTTATTTTTTCTTGAGGCTGTCAGGAAGGGTGAGCATATCATTACGTACATTCTTACGAAGAATGTATTTTATCTTCCTCTCCAAATGGTAGGGGCTCAAGAGAGAGAGATTAGTGTATTCATCCATCTGGCATTCCAGTGAAACAACACCAGAAATTCTACCTTTCAAATGGCGTTGGAGTTTTCAAGTTTTTTTTTAAATAAAATGATAAAATACTAAAAAAAAAAGAAAAAAAAGAAAAAAGAAGAAGGGGTTGCTGACATTTGCTGAGGAGAAGTAAATTACTGGACCAGGTTCAGTGTGTTTGAAAAAATTCCTTCCCTCCCTGCCTTTCTTCCTTCTTTCCTTCTTTAGACAGACAAGTCAGGGGAGGAATATTATCTTATTCATCTTTGATTTTCTAAAGATACAGAGTGCTTGCCATGTAGTATATGTACAATTAATCTTTAAATTATGATAAATTAAAATGGGCTGAGTATCTGAATCAGACCACAAAGCATGGTCTATTTTTTGTCAAGTGAAATTAGTGTATGTTGTGCAGTCCTTGTAATCCCTTTGTGATTTCTGCAAGTGTGCTGTATGTTTATCTTTCCTTTAGCAAGGTACCTTTTGACTGAATAGATACACACATACATAAATTCACACAACCATTTCACTGTTTAGTTACAGGATAGCTGCATGGGTTAATAATTCTGAATAGTTTCCACAATGTCCTCACTACTTGGTATTTACACAAATCTGACTATTGGTATGTAAAGGATAAAATACTATTTTCTTTTTTAGGATCCCCTCTCTTTCACCTTCTAGGTCTTGGGTTCTTAAGCTCTCAAAATAATGTTTAACATTTGTAAAGGACTTTGTATTTTGTGTAGTTTTTTCATTTACATGTCTCACTAATCTTTATCCCAGGATAATAAAGTGATTGACTCTGTCTTTTTTTTTTTTTTTTAAATTAAAACACAGCTTCAGTTCTAAATTTAAGCACATATTTACTTTGAAGATAATAACATCTAAGAAGCATTATTTAATTAACGGTGATGGAGTTTTCCAATGAAATGATACAAATTCAATTTATCCTTAATATTTTAGATGCAGAGGAACATGCTTTCATTCTAAATGACTAAATTAGTATTACTGCCTCAAATGACACTTGATTTCCCTTTAAACGTATTCATTGTAATAAGGAATTAACAGCATGAGGATTTGAATTTTTACATGCCTTCTTCCTGCTCCCCTTAGAAATGACTTAGGAGTTAGTAATATGGTGTCGGGGTGGGCATGGGAGGTTTTCAAGTTGGAACACTGGAGCTCATTAGCATCTTCCAAACCCCAGTGCTGTTTTGTTTCAGATAGATTTATTACACTGTCTTTCTCCCCAGTTCACTGCAGTGTGTGAAGGCTCAATGGGAACAAACAAAAGCGATATGTAACCCCTGAACCAATTAGCATCGCTTACGATGTTCTTAATAGGCTTATCTACTGTATATGAGACTTGGGAAAATGACTTGACTTTTATGCTTGCTTGATCTCTCGGGAAGTTTTTCAGCGTTAGCTGCTTTGTAGCCACAATGTAAATTTCACGTGTTTGATTTCCAGCTTTCTGATAGAAAACCTTCTTTACAATTTGATGGCTCCAGGGTGCCATAGTCACTCACTTGCAGCTGTTCACTTATTTGCACAGGGTCTGTTGATGTGTGAGAAGAAGGGACATGTGACTTGGTCCTGGGGCAACTGTCTGCCCTTGGCCGGCGTGTGGGACAGGGCACAGCCCTGCAATTTGTTCAGCTAGTGCCGACGCCTGGGGCGCACGCCTTCTTTCTAGCTCCTCCCTTTAGCCTTTGTCCTCTCGCTTTTGACTGCTTGTCATGGAGCTGTGGTTCCCCTTTTGTTCCCGAAAGGTATAAATGATTCACATTTCCCCTCTTCCACTACATCTATCCACTGACACACAAAAAGGGGAAATAAATTGAGGTATATCGTTAGTGACATTTCAGGGAACAGGCCAAGCCCTGCCTTGCCTACCTAGAGAATGTTGATTCCACAGACAAATGGAGGACTGTACCTCCTGTGAATTCAACTGTTTTACATTTTAAGTAAAAGCGTCTACAGTTTTATTTTGTGTTATGTCAAAAGAGTTACTTGTATTCCTACTTTATATAAAGGATTATATTATAAACATATGAAAATGATCCTTCAATTACCGTAATATATGATATTCCAATTTGAGAAGGTGAATCTAACCACCTCTTGACAGTATATTTGTTACAAGATTAGAGTTGGAAGACAGACTTGCCTTAGTTACTGACTGGTTGACTTTAGACACACTACTTAACTACTCTAAGTTTTAGTTTCTCCATCTGCAAAAAAAAAAAAAAAAAAAAAAAGACAGTAATCATGGGATTCTCGTGAATATTCATATAAAGCTACTGGTAAGTCTCTGCCTTGTAGTAAGCATGCCAGAGAAGGTAGCAATAAGGCCAATAGAAATCTTTTGGAAAAATAAAGAGAAGGAGCCTAGGGTCCTCAGAAATGTAAGGCAACTTGGAATAGTTCATTAATGAATCTCTTGAAATGGAAGAATTTGAGAAAATTATATGGTAAGGCAACCTGTTCATTCCATAAATTCTCACTACAACTCACCCGCATCTTGATATCCTGGTCCCGTATTCAGCCTAGTGTTTGTATCTGTAGGGTCGAGATTGGGTTGCCTTACATGAATGTTGGCTTCTGCAGGTTTATAGTTGGGGAGCATGATTAAATAATTTCCCCTGCTTTCTCCTCTTATGTAGTATCCATAGATACAGGTTTATGTCAGCGATTTTGTCCTTTCGGAGGTAATAAGATGTGCTAGAATACCAGAGTGTTCTGAGCGCCAGAGCAGTGCCAGCCACACAGAAGACACCGAGTGTGTGTATCTGAGATGAGTATGAGAGGTCTCCTATGAGCCTTTTAAGTTGTTGGATTTTAATAAGATAGGGCGGAGAGGGTGGTTGTTGGAAGGAGAGGGTGTCTGTAGCCAAGGTGACCTGGCCAGATTCTTTGCCAGTATTTTCGTGAAAGCATTGAGCATTAGAGAGGGGTAATGCTTACTAAATAGAGCTGGTTACTAAGGTATCTTGAAACAAGGCTGAAGAATGATTTTATTTGCTATTAAAAAAAAGGACTTTTATAATAGACCGATACCAGCTGAAGGGGCTGGTGGTAAATTGAACTCTTTGGCTTCTGGTTTTACTAGGGAAAAAACTTCAGGGAAAGCTAGTGGGATTTACTTTAATACATATAACGACCACTTATTTCCAGTCCTTTACATATATTTTAACTTACTCAACGGCCTCCTTTAACTTTTGGTGAAAAAAATTGATAAAATTAACTTCAGCCTCTTCTAGCAATTTAAGTAGTTGGTCTAAGAATAACTTTTACTTTGTTGGGATGGTTAGTTTAGGGGGAAAAATGTATTCTGCATAGCACATTTAATAAAGTTGTACTAAGTGACAGATGTGTTCAATTTAATGTGTCTTTCTGAAGTTAGGCATAATTCTATATATCCTAAAAAACAGTATTTTAAGAAGTGATATTTGTAATCTATGTAACCTCTGGAGAATAAACTTTAAAATAGTAGCTGGCAAAACATCAAGGTCCTAGTGTATAGCACAGGGAACTATATTCAATATCCTGTGATAAATCATGATGGAAAATAATATAAAAAAGAATGCATATATATACTTATGTTTGTATAACTGAACCACTTTGCTGTACAGCAGAAATTAACACAACATTGTAAATCAACTATACTTCAATTAAAAAAAAGTAGGTGGCAAAGAATTGTAGAAGAGTAGTATACATTTAGTTGATAAGGCAAACTTAATTTTGTGAGGGGAAAGTGGCGAATCTATTTGTGTTTAATTTTGAGTATACATTAGATGCATGGTTTAGCTTTCATTCTTTATCTTTCTTTACTAGGACCATGTTAATGTAGTATATTTGAATAATACAGTATTATTTGAAAAATATGGCGATTTTATGAGTTAGAGCCAAGGTGATGGGGTGTGCAGGGGTTAATTGAAATCTCACAGCAGTCCAGAGCCATTTCACGTCCTGGGTAATCATTGTGTTCTCTTGGGGTATGGCACAGTGGTGTAATGAAGTCCAGGTCTGGGTTTAGAGCCTGTGCTTCTTAGTAGCCCTGTGACCCTGAGGAATATGATTAACCTCTGAGAACCTCAGTATACTTATTTGTTAACTGTTCATCATAGTACCTGGCACAAAGACATCACTGGGGAAAAAAAAGTTCCTTCTATTTCTACTGTATTAGATAGTGTATTTGAAAGCGCTTTGCTCAATATTTAGCATCTAGCCTAACAGATGTAGATACATAGATGTACGTTGAATTCATTTAGTCTCTTACCTTTGCCTGTCATCACTGCCCTCACACACCCTTAATATAGCTAAATACCTGTATTAACCAAGAATATGCATTCCACTAGATTGTCAGAGATTTTGTTACCAGAAATAGAAAAACAGCTTTGGAGTCACGGGAGGACTCCTGCCCTGCAGTCCTCTCTTCTGCTCTGTAGTTGGGGTGTCCCTGGCTGACCTCAGGATGATTCCTGTACCTACTGAGGATATGGATACATCTGGGGGTGCCCCACTGTTCAAAGCCATGCTAAGCCCAGAAAGGCCACCCAGGATCAGTCTCAGTATTTTCTTCAGAGACCTTATCTGAGGTTGTAAGTATCATCCTCATCATCCTCTTTGGTGAAACCTTGGTTGAAACTTCTGCCCAAGCCCCTTTCTTTCTAGGCTATGTCTGTTAAGAAGCAATGTGGCCTAAAAATCCAGAGCAAGTTATCTTGGGAGCCTGGGATGTAAGTGCAGGTTCTGCAACTTGCCAGCTACTAGTTAAGACCTTGGGCAGGTTACTCTACTCCTCTAGGCCTCAGTTTCCACACCTGTAAAATGGGGATATAAAAGTTTCTGCTTCACAATTCTGTGAAATTCTATTTAAATCATCATCTGGTTAGCTATAATCAGATCACAATAAAAGTTAGCTTTAATAATAAAAAATTATTATTTAAATATGTCTGTGTAATAGAAGGCTACATGTTGGTTCTTGCTGTGATTTAGATCAAAAAAGTATCTGAAACAATCGATTTAGTTGCCTTTCAAACTCAAACTGTTTACACTATACTGTTCATATATTATATTGTTTATTATCTTCCCTGCCTTGTTTTCTGCAATACTGATTGCCGTTTTTCATAACATTAAAGATGTTCTGCAAGTGATTATGGAGTTTTTATTTTTACCGTTGGAAAATGATTTGATGAAATATTACTTCCTGTAAAGCCAAGGTGCTACTGTGAAGTTATGTGTTGCTAAGTATAATTTCAATAAAAGGGGTGGAGGCTGTCTTCTCATTCGTTGCTCTATTCACGAAGGCAATCCTTACACTTCTGTAGCATAATGAAGGAGACAGTCACTCTTATGGACTTAAGAGAAATAGGCCTCCTTAACCAGATAGGTTAACCATCCTAACCAACCTCCTTAATAGGTTGTTAAAGTGAATAGGCTGGCCGAATTTCTCGTAGAAATGACCATGCGGTAGGCTGATATGTGGTTGTTTCAGTATCACTAACTATTTTCTTCAAGTGCCATCATATATATTGGTTGCTGTGTGAAATAAGGTCTACGGAGACAAAAAAAAAAAAATGTCATGTCAGAAACTTATGTGAAAACATACCTCAGTACCTTTGTTGTCCAATTCTGTGCATTGGACAGTAAATCCACTTTCTAAGATAATAGGCTGTAGTTCATCAGCCTTTGAAGTATCTGACCATGGCTCGCTGGCTTAGTCATATATTTAGTACATGTTTTTGAAGGGTTTTACATAGAACCAGGACAATATTGAGTCATTTTAGGCTCGGTGGGAAGATTGGATCATGTGATTTATATGAAATGCTATGACACTTATAGTTCCTAGGTACTGTGGGTATCTCTAAATTTTTGTTGGCAAAGCATTTTTTTCAAGAGTAATTCTTCTTCATATAACCAATCTAATTTTTATTATAAAAGATATAAAGGTTTTCTACTTAGAGAAATTGTGACTAGTGAACAGCTAGAGGTAAAGAAAATATACATTTGAAACAAATCCAAGCAATGATGATATTTGCAGGCAAAATTTTGTTTTCAAGAGCAGTGATCTCTGGTTGAGGCACTCAGAAAAGCCCACACTGCATTCATAACTCCAGCAAAAAATATCATTCCTCCCCGATATACAACATGAGGTCACTCCCTTCTGCCAGCCTGTGCATCAGTCTAGCTGAAATTCGAGCTTATAAAGTATTTCCATGGGAGAATTACTACCAGGTAATTAACTTATCTGTAGTAGCTATCTGTAATTTTGAAACTTACCTAGACTTACTACACTCTTGATAACACTGATGAGAAATACACTCGGTGGTGAAAAATGAACTCAGTCCTGCAAACCAGAGTGCAGATTGGTGCAGACTGATGATGCAAAGCCTGCCTTGTTCGGGAATCACTTGGCTCTCCCTTCCAGGGTGCCTATTGCAGGAAGAGAGGCTGTGTCCTGCTGTTTCCCAGAGGTGAGACGTGAATTTAATATACTAAGAGGCATTTCCTAGGGAATACATGCACAGGTAGAATGGAAATATGGTCTCTTATTTGCTACTGTGGCCACATGTCTTTTAAATTTTTGGAAGCGGGGTGGGGGTGTGTATTAGTTTCTTAGGGCTGCCATAACACTGTACCACAAGCTGGGTAGTACAGGAAAAAGACACCTAGTTCTAGAAGACTGAAATCAGGCTGTCAGCAGGGTTGGTTTCTTCTGCGGGCCATGAGGGAAGGATCTCTGTTCCATGCCCCTCTCCTAGCTTCCAGTGATTTGCTGATTTGCTGGCAATGTCTAGCATTCCTTGGCTTGTAGAAACATTACTGTGATCTCTGTCTTCATCTTCACATGGCATTCTGTGTGTGTGTGTCTGTGTCCTGACTTTCTTTTTGTATAAGAACACCAGTCATATTGGATTAGGGCCTACCTGAGTGACTTCATTCGGGTTGTACTTGATTACCCTGTAAGGACCCTATCTATCTTCAGACTGGGTTGCATTATGAGGCACTAGGGCTTTGAACTCCCCCATATTTTTTGCGGAAGAAAACAGCTCAACCCATAACAGGGGTCTTGCTGGTGAAGCCCTCAGTGTTACTTACTGGGGCGTTGTATCACCGAGGAGCATGAAGGAGCATCATGGCGAAGCTTTAAACCAGCACACACGTGCCTGCAGTCAGGCTTGTTTTATTGTCAAGAGTCTCAGGACAAGTCAAGTTCTCTGGCCTTTTATGAGACACACATGGGAATAAGTAATAACATAATAATGATAAAGCAAATAAATATAAACATAAAAACCAATATAATCTGTTTGTAGGTATGAAGCAGAGAGGTTAAGAATTTAACGTGGCAACTACTAGCTGTGTGTGATCTCAGGCAAGCAGTTAACTTCTTGAGGATCAATTTCTTCATCTGTAAACCAAAGGTAGTAATAGTATCTTCCTCACTGTGGATTGCTTGCGGATTGGATCAGATAATACTCTTAAACTCTAGGTACAGTGCCTGGCCTGTAGCACGAGCACACTCAAGGACAGTTCGTAAGAAGGCAAACAAAAAGACCCGCGGCCCCTGAGGATGCTGGGAAACAGGCATTTCCCAGAGTGGCAGGAAACATCTGGCTTCTTACCTCGCAGTGCTGCTCACCTGCGTCTGCTACAACTCCGACTCTGCCACGGCCTCTGTTCTCTTCAACTGTGTGTCTGGGCACTTGATCTTAGCACTTGGCACCCAGCTGGACAGCAGGCTTCCTTCTTCTCTTTCAAGTTGTTTTCTTTGTTGTGTTTTCAGAGCTCATATTTTTGTCATTAAAGCAGATTATTGGAGGAAAAGGGGAAAAAAGTATAAACGTCAGAATTCACTTAGCTCTGAAAATAGTCAAAACTAGTTAACGCTCCCCTCCCCCAAATTTTAGTAGTTTTAGAGTTCCCACACTCGAGGACTTGGAAATGTATGATTCTCATTGATGAAATAATAAAGATGTCATGTCCACACTTTTTGCAGGGGTAAGGAGAAAACAGGGTTTGTCCTTGTTGAATTTTGATTGGTAGAGTCAAATCGTATACAAACACATTTTTCCTGTTAGCATTTACTGGGAAATATGGAATGTGTTTGTGTGTAGCTTAGAGCTGTTCCAGTTGGTTGTAGATCATTTTTAAACAACAAAGAGGGGGTTAAATCATAAACACACGTTGGCATGCTTAGAAAGCAAGTGCACGGAAGTGCTGGGTACCAGGCTATATTTTTGTAAATTTTGTGTATTTTTGTATCACTATATTTATTTTTAAACCTTTTAAAGGGGAAGCAAGGGTTTTGACAACTTTCAAAATATTTGGCCATCATTTTTAAGAATCTCTTATATGCAAGGCTCTATGGGCAGGGCGGGGATGAGGACAGCTTCCAGTGTAATAAGGGACATAAGGCAGTAGGCTGAAGGCACTTGAAGGAGAAGAACTGACTCCCAAGTGGGGAATTCAAAGAAACTTTTATTAAAGTTTTTCTCCTTGAAGGATGAAACTGATTTTGACGAAGAAAAGAGGATGAAAAGGAGGGAATTCCAAGTAAAGTGCATGACGTACAGAAAAGTGAATTGCTTGGTTTGATGAATAAAGGTTAGAGATAATGTTGGAAAGGCAGAATGAGAATGGATTATGGAAACTTAGAGTGGCAGGTAAGTGGGTTAGACCTTGTGGTAAGGAAATAAAGAGCAACCTCTTTAAGGAGGCCCTGCAGTAGGAAGGCTAGTCTGACAGTGTAGGGTACTTAGAGAAGATGGTCTGGTGATGCGGAAAGCCTTTAAGGAGCTTCTGTAGTATTCCTGGCTTATAGCCATGAGGGCCTGAATGTTGTTAATGGAAGCTGGAACATAGAGAGAATGGCAAGGTGTGAAATACTGTAGAAGTATTATCAGCAGGACTTGATGCAGGTTAGAATATGAGAGAGAGTCAAAGGTAGCCCCAGTGTTTTGATCCAGGGTGTCTGGGAAGACTGGGTACCATTAGCAAGTGTCAGGAATACAGGAAAAAGATGTTAAATTTTGGATATGTTGAGTTTGAGTGGCCATGATGACATCATGACATCCAGATGCATACACCTAACAGGTTGGAATTGGAAATATGAAAGACACTCTTCTGGTGGAAAAAATATTGGACTCATTCTCATTGACAAGATAAGACCGTTGAGTTCTGTGGGGTGGTAAATCGAAGAAAACAATATAGTTAAAAGCTTTCTGGTTTAAAGGAGGAAGTGGAAACAGAAGAGAAGAGAAAATGAGCTTCTGAGAGCAGAAAGAGGAGTACAACTTCACAGAATAGTAGAGGAGAGGGTTTTAAAACAAATATAGTAGACAATAGCATTAAGTGTTTTTGTGAGATTAAGGAGGTTGGCCACCTTTTAGAAAACAGTTTTGGCCCAGATGAGGGGGGTCCAAGTCGAAGTATATGGAGTTAAGGAGTCTGTAAATGTTAAAAAAAATAAAAACTGCTTATACTGACTTTTTTTCCCTAAAATTTTCAGGGATTTCTTTGGTTGAAAAATCAACCCCTTTCAGTTCAAAACAGAGCCTTAATACATAGGACTGATTGAGAGGTTGTTTGAAGCAAACAGGAATGTGAAGGTAGATCTTCAAATTCTAAATAATTAATAGAAATATTCTAAGATACAAATGTGCTGCCTCACTCAACATACAGTTTTTAAACCTATGAAATATCATGTAAGGAGGTGATTGTGTTCATTGCCGAATTATTTTTCTTTTTATAAAAGGATTCACCCAGGGTTCCTTTAATTAGGTATTTTACCCAGTTCATTTAAGTGTTAGTTTCCAGACCATTAACTCCTTGACAGAAGACTGGAGGGGCAGAGAAGCTTAAACCAGAGTGTTAGGAACGAGCCTCTAAATTGTATTATTCATATGGAGCAAAACAGAGGGATAACTAGTTCCCTTTGTCTCAGTGTCGATTGGTGGGAAAAATCTTTCCTTTTCATATCATGTGTGAGTGCTACGTCTATGAGATAAAGTAGATATAGTTCAGTCTCAGTTTCATCTGTGACATACGCACCAAATGTAGACTTAGATGTGCCAGAAGGGTAATGTGAGGCAAAACATATTTCTGTGACTCCATGTAAATAATATTCCATAAATCTGTTCTTGGACCTTAGATAAATAATATATGACTTCTGAATGTGTGGCCAAATTGAATGAGGGTACAGAAGCAGCATCATATGAGGCAAAATCCACCTTCCCTGGAATAACTAACAAACACAAAATATCCAGACTAATTTACTCTAGGAGATCATAAATAGACCAACGACAGAATATTGGTATACTAGGTGTTGGAGTCACCCTAATACACAGATTTATATTGAGATTTAGGCTAGAAAGGAATTGTATGAATTTATGTGAATATATGAGTGAGTAAAAGGAAAACTATTTAAAATATAGATGGATGATTAAAAGCAGAATTATCCAATTTATATGTGTAGCTATCTGAAAGTGAGTAGCCCATTCTTGTAATGGGCTCTAAGAAATGTCAAGTTTTATTTGATAAAGACTTGGGTAAAATTTAATTAGATGTAGAAATTGACATCTCTAGAGTCAGTCTTCAAGAAATGGTTTGTGGCTTCTTCTCTGGGGATTAAAAGGCAATAGAAATTATTGATATAAATTGAACTAAAATTTTGTTAAAATTCTAGATACCTCAGAGATGATTAACTAAATTACCTAAAACAACATGAACTTTTTTGAAACGCTTCAGAAAAAGAAGTGGATGGTAATATAAGTAGAGTCCATATATCCTTTAAATTTTTTTCCAGAATTTTTGATATTATGCTTGCTTGAAAAATAGTTGGCAATATAATTTTATTTCTACATATAGTAAAATAAGTTAATTACAATAAAGTGACTTTTATTTGTACATTGCTTTGTAGTGTTAAAAGCTCTTTTATGTTTATAATCTTATTTAATCTCTAAAATTCCTAGATAAGGAAGGAATTATTGCTGTTGGTTTGTAGATATGGAAACTGAACTGGAAGATCAAATACATTAATCATCAAGCATTATACACTCTCATTCCTTTCTTTGTTTACTTATTTATTGCTCAGATACTCACTGATCACCCTCTGTGTGCCATGAGGTCCTTTTTAAGTACTGGAGGCAAAGCTTGTACTGAGTCTTTTATCTGGTCCAGTGTTCTTTTCTGCTGCTACTTGCTGCATCTCAAAGGTATTAATAGTTCAATATTATAATTTAAGTAATCCCTTCTTGTCTATTTTGTTCAGATAGTATAACAAACCTTTTTACTAAACAGAGTTTCTAATTAGTTTTATTTTATAATAGATATATTTTTTTCTTTTCTGTTAACACTTTTGCATATAGGTGTTCTATAATCAACTTTTTTTCAAATGTAAATTTGTATAAGTCAAAAGTTTTGTCCATTACAATATCAAATTGTACTTAAGCTTTTATATAATCTCTCTCTCCATTTGGTATTAGCCACCACTTTTCAAGATATTTTACTCTCTTTAATCCATTACTCACTGATTTATTTTAATGAAAAAAGAAAGATATCTCAATTAACTTTCTACCCTGAATGAGAGAAAATGATTGACTCCGAAATTATTCATTTATAAATCTGCCAATATTTAGAAATAGTAAATGAAAGCATCCATGGTGAGAAATAAAGAATATTAACAGCTAGTTATCAGTAGTATACAGTGGCATAAGTAATATACATTGGAAGAAAATTCCAAATCTGGTTCAATAGATTTTTCTTGAATGTCTACTCTGTATCATGCTAGGTACTTTATAAGATAAATAAAAAGAAAAAACCTCAGATCTTTCTTTTAATGTCATTATACCCTAGCTGGGAAGAGATTCGTTGTATATTATATAGCTAATATTGCAAAGGAGAGTAAAACAAGCGCAGCAAGCTTTTTGACTGCACAGAAGAAGGAATGCTTCAATCCTCTGGGTGCAGTTTTGGTAGGTTTAAGGAGAAAGTTGCATTGGAACTCGTTTTCAAGGAGGAGATTTTCTGTGGGGGAAATGGACACCTTGAGGTGGTGCCACAGAATGAAAAAAAGCACAGAAATAGTATAAAAATATAGGCTATAAATGGATATAGAAATGATTTAAAAATCAGTTTTATTGCTTTTAGACCTTCTCACAAACACTTATTCATTTGCATGTTTCTTACTTTTTGAACCCATGGTCTCTGGGCATAGATAGGGGCTGCAGGTAGGAGTGGATTCTATATATGTAATCAATCGCTCCTTGACAGTTGCCTGGAGCCTAGTGGTTTGGGGGACTGGAATGTGAGAGAGAGTCGGGGATTCATGTCAGGGGTGAGTAATAGACAAGAAGTAATCCTTTCTTACAAACATTCTCTGCATTGGTGACTTTGAGAAGAAACATAGGAATCCCATGCCCAAGATGTACAGAATTTTCTTCAGCTGTCTTTTGTATTGGGTAGAAATGTGTGTGAAATGGGTTTGTATAATTTGTATGTTATCTAAATTAGGCCAGCCCTTTCCATGTACTTTACCTTAATCTCTCCATTTTGGAGGAGCTGAAACTGAGAATTTATATGCAGAGTCTTTTTCTGAAGAAACTTGGAATGCTTTGGTCGTGTGTAATGATATTTACCTTTGTATATGAAGAGAAAATGTCGCTCATAATCAAAATCTATACCTGTTTAATAAGAGAGAAATGAAGTATAATCAGTTGTTCTTACATACCACTTTCTTTAAAAAAGTAAAAGTGGATGTTTTTTCCCTTTGCTGTGGTCAAAGGAAGCTTATGCTGATTACTGTCAAATGTTAGAAGATTTTGATTTTCCTTAAAGTATCATGGATGAGATTTTAAATTGTCTTTCATGTAAAAGGCGAGGGTACCATGTACATATGAGTTCCACATCACAAGCTGTTTTAGTTTTAAACAACGTAGAAATTAACTATAATTTACACTAATAACAGAACTATTAGGGAAAAAACTCAAACATTTCACACGTAACATATTGATCTCCAAATTGGGTCCATAACGTCTTCTTTAAAACATGGGAAATTTTATATTTTCCAACAAGACTTTTATAGAATGGAAATCAAATGTTTTTCATTCATTTTATGTACGAAATATTTATTGAGCACCGACTGAGTACTTCTACACATTGTGGTACAGAAAAATCTGCCCTCATGGAAATTATATTCTAATGAATTAGTGAGGCTTGGTCAATTTCTTTTATATTTATATTTCATAAGAGTGATTTTTTTTTTTTTTTTTGGCCGTGCCATGCGGTATGTGGGATCTTAGTTCCCCTACCAGGGATCAAACCCATACCCCCTGCAGCACGGAGTCTTAACCACTGGACCACCAAGGAAAGCCAATATTTCATAAGAATGATAAGCCAATATTTCATAAGAATGATATTAATTTGGCTGCTTACTATACATATTTCTTAAGCTAATATTATGTGTAAATTATAATCAGTGTTAGAAACAATACAAATAGGAAAAATCAGTGTAAATGGATATGTTGTAAGGAATACTCAGGGAAAAAATTGTTTAAATTATTATTTTCGAACAAAGGACAGGTCAGAAGTTTCATATGTTTGCAAATTATTTTAGAAACTCAAAATACAGTTTTTTAAATTGCAGTGGTAAGAGCTCATGTACATTTATCTGAATGAAGGAACCATTTATACGATGATATTAGATCCTTGCTATAGGAAAATTACTGAATGTGTTTTTTTTTACTTTTATTTTTATTTATTTATTTTTGGCTGCATTGGGTCTTCGTTGTTGCGCTTGGGCTTTCTCTAGTTGACGCAAGCGGGGGCTACTCTTCGTTGCGGTGCGTGGACTTCCCATTGCGGTGGCTTCTCTTGTTGCGGGGCACGGGCTCTAGGCGCACGGGCTTCAGTAGTTGTGGCTCGCGGGCTCTAGAGCGCAGGCTCAGTAGTTGTGGTGCATGGGCTTAGTTGCTCCGCAGCATGTGGGATCTTCCTGGACCTGGGATTGAACCCGTGTCCCCTGCATTGGCAGGCAGATTCTTAACCACTGTGCCACCAGGGAAGTCCCACTGAATGGGTTTTGTCGAGGTTTATTTGAAGTTTTCTGTAGCATGCTCTGCTTCCTAAGCTATTTAAACATATCTGAAATTTTAGGAGATTGTTGATGCCTTAATTTTTCTTCCTCAGTGGCTACTATATCTCACTGAAACATACTAGAAACAAAATCAGTTATTGTAGTTGTCTTAGACTCTCTGTTATTGGATGTTATTTTAGCTGCATCTCTCTCATAGTGATTATATGGAGAAAATTGATTCATGAATCCTTAAGTTCCTTGAGAATTAAAGAGAAACTCCATAGGAGGTAAGGAATTACTTTAAAATAATGGCAAAACTGGAAATCTGCATGTATTACAGCTAGTCTGTTTAATGGAAAATGTCAACAGACTTAACTAATTCTTTTGAATGGAAGGGGCATTTAAAGTGACATCAAATCGATGTGAAATGTAGACAGAACTAAAATCAAGTGGAGTTTTATTAGCTGTATTGGATATTTTTCTGTATCTTGTGGAATAGCTTTGTCAAAGACAGTTATGATAAAATTTTTGAGGCTGTCCTTTATATGTGATAAAAAGTCATCTCTAGGCTCATTGAAATCAATGAACACATTAGATTATAAATCCTTCACTGGCTTGGTCTGTTTCCCTCCCTCCCTTTTTTGCTTTCTTTTATTCTTCCTTATTTCTTTTATAAATATCTTGTAAGCCTGTAGAAAAATATTGAGAATTAGGTGTTTCTTTTATGCAAGAAATGTGACTGATTTAGAGCATGATTTTTTTATAATTAAAGACAAATTTTAAGAAACAGTGAAATTGCTTATAGCCTCTATCCCAAGAAAAACAGTTTTCATTTTTTATTATTAGATTTAACTGGTATATATAATTTACTTGATTGCAATCGTATTGTATACCCAGTTTTATCATTCTGTGGAAACTCAAAGTTTAAGAGACATATCAGACCAGTACATTCATTTATTCTCTAGCCTCAATGTAATAATATTTACTAGTATCTTTTCCTTAAAATGTGTAGGAACTCAACTACATAGTGCTTAGAACAATATATATATTTTAAAATTTCCTAGCATTTCTGGCAGATGCTATCTAGTTTCTGCTTGAATGCTTATGTTTATGGAGGACTCACTACTTTGTAAGAGTAGGCTGATATATTCCTGGGCATCTTTAATAGTTCTATTTTTATTAAGTCAAAAGATTCTTTCCACTACATTTTCCCTTATTAAGCTTTTCCCTGTGAAGCCACACAGAGGTCAGCTATTCCCTTTTACAAGTGACAGTCTTTCAAATATTTCAAGGCAATGGTCCTATCTGCACTTGAGCTTTTCACTTTCAATTTAAATATTCCATTTCCTTTGTTCAGAAGTTTCTTATTTGGCTTTATTTTTATATCCTTAACCATTCTGATCACCTTTCTCTTGACATATTCCATTTAATCAGTACCACATTGAATTAATATGTGGCCCTAGACTGAGCACTATACCATGAAACTACTACTTCCCTTGATCGATCAACTATGTTTTTGCAGTTTCATAAGTTTTTCTGGCAGCCAGTTTACACTACTGGGCTTGGTAAAATTTTTTCCTACCAGCCCTGCTCTTTTAAGCTATATTTCCTTCTATTGTCTTATCTATGTGCAGTTCTGTTTTTAACCATCATTTATTGAACTCCTATGTGCCAGGTATTCTAGTAGGTGCTAGGAGGTCATGATGATCAAGATGTAGTACCAACTGTATTTCCTCTGGTGTCACAGTACACTGATTACACTACCAGAGAGAATGGGGAATGGTGATGATGATGATGATGATGATGGTTGGCAATTATGGCTACTTCCCAGGTGCTGGTACATTTAGCTCTCACAACAATCCTTAAAATACAGGTATTATTATTATTCCCATTTTACAGATGAAGATACTATGGCTTATAGAGATAAAGTAACTTGCTGATGGTCAGCTAGTGGTTGGCAGAGCTAGCTTTAGAATCCAGATGATTCGCATGCCAAATCCATTGTCTTAACCACTCTTCTATAACTCCTTGTTTCTGTCTTAGCAATTTAAGTAAGGGGAAGATTTTGTTTTTCAGCATGAATGACCAAGGCTTCTTTGAGGAAATTAGCTTTTGAGGGAGATGTTTCTAGCTTAGAAAGTTATCACCAGGTAGAGCTACTAAGATGGGAGAGTACAAAGCATCGAAGGGGGTATCCTGTTTATCTAGTTTGGCTATAATGTGACATACGCATAGGCATGTTGAGGACAATAAGATAGAAAAAAGACTAGAGATCGATTGTTGAGGACCCTTCATGTCAAGCCAAAATAAGTGTGTTTTGTTGGCAAGTAAAAGGAAATTATGGATGGTTTTTGAACAGGTATGTTCCATAGTCATCTCATGCCTTGACAATATAATCTTGATGTAGTATTTAGGGAGGAGTAGAAAGGAAGCATGTAGAAAACAATCAGATGGGAAACAAATTAGGGCTATTTCAGTAATCAGACTAAGATGTAATGAGAGCCAGAATTACCAGTTATTCCTCAAAGGAACAGAAAGTAAAGAACAGATACAGAAGACAGGGCATTGCTTGAATTGTTTGATTTTGAAACCAAATCAAATTGGAGTCAGCAAGAACTGAAAATGAAGGTGCTGCTCACAGAACTAGTCATATGTGGTTGAGGAGTATGAGGAGTATTTAAAAATGTTGAGTTTGAAGTACTGCTTGAAATCCAGATGGAAAGATCTAATAGGAAATTTGAGAATCAGTGATATGGAAGAAAAGATAAAAGCGGAGATGTTGTTAATGAAAAAAATTCAGTTGAATAAATTTACCGATCCAATTGGCTTTATTCAATGATTCATGAATTGGGCAGCAGCCCATCTAGAAAGTAGAAAGGTGGTCCTAGGAACTATACAAAATGGAAGGCTTTTAGGGATAGAAGACAGAAGGAGGCTG
This sequence comes from Balaenoptera physalus, assembly GCF_965194825.1. Classification (NCBI taxonomy): domain Eukaryota; kingdom Metazoa; phylum Chordata; class Mammalia; order Artiodactyla; family Balaenopteridae; genus Balaenoptera; species Balaenoptera physalus. The sequence continues at coordinate 37,028,619 of NC_138892.1, read as the reverse complement.
AAAAAGGAAGTTTCTAACAAAAAGTGGATTGTTTCAGACAAGGTCACTTTCCTTTGGGGGAAGGGCTGGGGTCTGTCATGCAGATTACTTCACTAGTGCTAATCACTTAATTCCAGATTACCTGGTTATAGGTCACATTTCTGGGATAGGCTGAAACTATAATTAGATTAGATATTGTCTTGGTTTGTTGACCTGGGGCTCAGCACAAGTGACTCCATTCGGGACCTGTTATTTGTTTCTTCTTTTTAAACATGTAAACCACTTTTAGATGTAAAGGGGTAGGTGTGAAACAATGTATGAGGGCATGAAGGAGGGAGGGGACATGGCAGGTGCTCCTAAACTTGAGATGACCAATGGGATTTTCTGAGAGTAGTATGTGACAGGTAACAGCATGGCCATTTTCTTAAGGACTTTGTATGTAATTTCAATTGAAGCTGTTCGTTCATGCATTTCCTGATTTTTATGCTTCTTTCCATGAGTGGGTCAACCTCAAACACTTCATTACGAAGACCAGATGCTAATTCCATTATCTTTGCCAACGTTTCAGATTTTAGTTTAAATTTAACAACCAGATCCTTGTCTTATTATCATTCCTTTCATCACTTGGCTGAAATTTGTCATGGTTATTTCTCTGAACTCTTAACTTTTGTAACCTGTAAATTCTATCGTCTCTTCTGATTCCATATTCCTAATGTTTCCGTTCTGGTTAGCATCTTGTAGCCCACAGTCCTATGTTTGCATTACCATCAGGTAGGCTGCGTCTACTGATTTCATTGAGGTTGCTGTACATGTAAAGCATTGTAGGATATCCATATGGCAAAATGTAGCTTGATTTATATTGTTTGGAAATGATTTCTTTGGGATTTCTTGTGTGATTTTCAGAGTCTTAGAAACCCATGGCCTAACGTGCCTCTGGCAACCAATCAGATTTATACTGATTAGTGGTAAGGTTATTGTATTGGAAAATATTTAAAACCATACTCTTTTAAATACTATATTTTTACTTTTCCAGTTTTTAAAGACACAATTAAGAATTCCCTTGAGGCTTGATCCAACCTTACATTTAACATTGGAGGGAAAAATGTAGCTCCTCTGACATTTAGGGTCAGGAATTGAATTCTCTATTATCCTTGAATTTTTTTTTTTTTTTTTTTTAATCCTTGAATTTTAAAGGGATCATAACAGTCAATCCCCATTGTGGGAAATCTCTCTTTCAAGTTGTATTGATGTTGGCAAGTGTTCTGCTGAAGATAAATACATTGTTGCTTAGTCTAGTCCAGGAAGAAGCAGGAGTGAAAGTCTGCAGGTTAAAACATTTAATTCATTGCACAGTGAAGGTGTGACCCAGCAAATTTGAAGAGCCCCATATGCTTCAGAGTGACATGTTGAATCAGTCTGAAGGATAATACTACCCATTCCCAGGAGAGAATATGGGCTCCATTAGCTTCCATTATACAGGATGATTCTTCTTAGGTGCCTGGGTTGAGGTTGGAGTGGGAGTGGTTTAATTTGAGCAAGTCTTTACCTCCCTTTACTTCCTTAAGGATTCTAATAGACCTATATTAACTTCATCTCTCTTCCCTCTATAAGGAGATGGTACTCATCTTTATTTCCATAACTGAGCATAATACTTGATATAGTAGGTATGTATTAAATAATTATATATATGAATGAACAAATTTTGTCTAAAAGGAAGTTTGCCCCTTTAAAAAATTTTGTTGAGTTGAATGTGCTGGTTATGCTTTCTCTAATTCTTCATTTTAGAAGTGAACATGGAAATTTTCCATTCTAGTTGCTAAAAAATTTATAAACCTTAAGACATTAAAACGTCAGGACATCAAGAAAACCTAAATCATTCCAGAATGACCAAACATAGTAGCTCAAATTCTTTTAGTGAAATTAAGCTTTACCCGTGAAGAATTTATTTAAAATTGAAAGGCATTTATTTGATGCACATATGCAATCCACATACTCTATTCCCATCACCCTAGAATCAGGGGCTCCTTTAATACGCATTGACTCGTTGAGGGCCACAGACTTTTTACGAGTCCACCAGGAAACCCCCGATTAGATAGTGCCCTGGTGATGGTTTTAAAATGTTGTGACCTCTGAGACCCAGTATGAGTTCGTAATAAGTTAGAGTGTATGTCCGGTACAATAGACTTTCATCTTCCTGCATGTGTGTAGAGAGTGGCTCTGTTACCTCAGGACCACTAAGAATCTGTTGGCTTTACTTCAAATAACATTAGGCTGAGGTTAAGACATGTTTAAAAAATGATTAAAGAAGACCATTTAGGTGATACAAACTTTAACACTTCCTGAAGTGGACAGTCTCCTTTCATAGAACTGTAAAATGGGGCAGAAAGTTGGTAGCTTTTATATGGGATAAAGAGCAAAAAAGCAGGAAAACATATAAAATATCTGATTGGCTGAGGTCACATAGTCAGGCTAGTTTGGGGTGAGAAGGCCCAGAATTGGCCTGGCATTTGGGGATTGGCTGACTGGATATACCGAATTTCTGGTCAAGCAGAGCATTTACAGGAACACGAAAGTTATCTAAGTTTGGGTTTGCTGATATGGCACCCTGGACAGGAGTGGCTCCATCTTGGGCCTAGAAATTGATTTCTACAGATGAGAGGACTGTTTTGACTGTTTGTTGTTTCTAAGAATGGAAACGGCAGGCTTGCAAGTTAGTAAATTTCCAAGTACTGGAAGTATTTAGTAGAGGTAGGAAAAATTAGAGAAGATTCTAATTGGAATCTTCTCCTGGAAGAAAGATTGGATAAGATTTGTCTAGGCAAATAAAACTTGTCTTCTGCTTATTCCAATCCATACTCTAGAAATAGTTTAGGTTGAGTTGTTGAAGTGGACAGAGAACAGTGTATGAACATAGGAACACAAGTTAGAAGAAATAAGAATTTTTCTTTCTTCTATAAAAATCAATTTCGTCCATTTTACTTGGTATCTAAGAAGTTTTCTCCTTTCCCTAAAACCGTCTTGTATTAATTTCACTGTTATATAATATTCTTTTGGGAATTGAGCCTGTAGTTCAATAATTCTGTGTAATACACTTTGGCCTATGTCATGTAATAATTCTTGAATGTGGGTCTCTGTACATGGAATGACAAAAGGCCATTTGTGCTGTTAAAATCTATTGCCCTTGGCAAAGGAAAAAAGAATCACTGTGTGTGTGTGTGTGTGTGTGTGTGTGTGTGTGTGTGTGTGTGTGTGTTTACTACCAGTGACTTGTTTGAATCAAATTCTTCACCCTTATTCATTAGGTCATTTGTGTCTTTAGTCATTAAACTTTGTCTTATTCCTCAATGAGCGTGCACACAGTGAGGTAATAAAAGAAGAAATTGGCACTTCAGTTACTCCATAATAAGGACTCCCTTATTTCCAAATGAACCAAGTTGATTAGATGACTGTGATACTGTTAACTTTTTAAACTCCCGATCAGTTAGTTGCCTTTTGCCTTTCTGCAGTAGAGAAGATAGAAATTCGAGTCTAAAATTTTTCAGTATCACAAAGATCAACGTATACATCCAGGAACCACTGGCATGTGCCACTGGGCTTGAGCCTACCAGTGAGAAAATGCAGAGAGGCAAAAGGCAACTGATTCTGGAATTTAAAAAAGTAACAATTACTAGGGTCAACTAATCAATTCAGGCTCATTTGGTAGTAGGGGTGTCCATATTATAGAGAACTGAAGTGTCAGTTTCTTCACTGGTAGGTTCAAGTTTGGTGGCACATGCCAGCCATCATGGGTGTGTAGGTTGACCTTTGTGATAATAGAAAATTTTAAGACTCTAATTTCTATCTTCTCTGTCTTTGGTAGCATTTTCTGTATTGTATCAAGCAGCACATTTTACTTACATTTACACTTTAAAGGAAGAAATGAACTGGAGCTTGATTTCAAGATGCAAGTAAAATTGCTAATTTTTCCTTGTGTCTCATCATTCACTACTTGTATCTCATCTTTTCTTCTATTTTCTTCTGAAAATAATTTAGCATTTCTTACAGAGTCTTAAGTTTTGGACTTCCTGGACCTAAGTTTTAATTTTTTACTTTATTCTAGTAATTTTCATAGACCTGCTAACTGGCTCTTTTTTATATTTTAAGTTAATCAATGAAGGAAAGTAGAACTCCAAATACTTCCAGATGATGAATATTATAGAAGAATAATTTCTTTTGTCCATGTTCATGTTGTGGTCTTTTCTTCTCAATATAAGTTTTCCATAGTAAATCTTTGCAAAATTAAAACTGTTTCTTATTTATGGGAGGTCTAAAAAAATGATGGATGGCTTAACTTTAACGCTTCCATTGTTTTCAAACATGTAACAATATTTTGCCTAACTCTTCCCATGTGCTTGGCCAGATGCCGTAGACCATGATACAATAGAAAGGTTAATTGCAGGGTTCTCTAGATCACTGGTAACAATGATCACAGATGTAGGTGAAGTATTTCATGTGTAAGTGTATCGAGAGAAGGGCATCCCCTGGTTTGATTGTCAGCATTTTTAGGGTTCTTTGAATCTCTGTAATTCTTAGTATGGCAGTGCTCACTAATATCTGCTTAATGAATATGGTGTTAAATAGTGTTCTAGTATTTTCAACCATCATTTATTTGCTCTCTCGTGTTCAGCCTCTTAGAATTTTATGATGACAGATCCTGAAAAGAGATCTGTTTTGAACCACATGAACTGCAAGCTAATTTAATTTAATTTAATATGAAAATAAAAAGTGGATCATTTGTTGGCTAAATGTGCAGCCATAGACTTCATCTCAAATCTGAAATAGTTACAGTGGATAAGCTTTCTTACCACTATCATGCATTTTTATTATTTTTCATTGTGCTGTATAAAAATAAACTTACAGATCAAAGTCACAGTAAGTATAAAAAGTTAAGATCTAACTTTTTCTAAATAATTCATAAGAATTAGTCTAGTGGGCATCCCATAGTGTTTAAGGAGTGTTTTACATAGTTTTTAGGATTACTTATATTTCATTGTAAATTTGAGGAAAATGCTAGAGTTACAGCATCTTCAGTATGACTTAGAGATGGTCACCTAGCCCCTGTTTGAATGCTTTCTTTGAAAGGAAAAAAGGAAGATTACTACTTTAGGATACAATTTTTTCCATTCTTGAACAACTCTAATTATTAAAAATTTTTATTTCAATTCAAAGTTAATTTTCTTCCTCATTACTTTCAACATTAATTTCTCATATGACATGGTGGCTCTTTTATCAGACTTATCTCTCATTTTCTAACCATTTAGATAACATGGTTCCTAGATCCTTTATTCTTCTGTTATTCTTTTAGATAATCTCCAATTTATCATGGTTCCCTTTTTTTCCTTGTATTTATTAAATGAACTGATTAAAAGTGGGTATATGAGTGTGTATGTGTGCTTACTTATTCATTTATTTATATTTAACTTATACTGTTTCTAGGGATGTAAAAAACACTGGATAACCTCAGTTCTTTTTTCTATTCTGTATTTTTCTCTTTTTTTTTCTTTGCTAACTTTTTTTAGTTCTTTTTTTTGTCCTTTTAGTAACATTATTGGCTTTTAACATACTTTTAGTTTTTCTTTTTTCTCTTTAGTATTTCAATTTTTCCTTTATAAACATTCTTACGATATACTATTCTTAAGAGTAGCTAAAATTTAACTAGTTTTCTTCACTCCTTTGTCTCTAGTTTCCTAAATGAATTTAGTAGCGGCTATAGAAGATGAAATTTACCCTGCTTAGCGCCCTTCAGAAAAGTAGATATTGCAACCCCCTTTAATAATTCTTATCTTTGTTTAACAGTTCTCTCAGTAAAGTTTTCCTCATTTCTTTTTTTTTCTTCTAGTTTTATTGAGATATAATTGACATACAGCACAGGTTAAGTTTAAGGTGTACAGCATAATGATGTGACTTACATACATCATGAAGTAATGACCACAATAAGTTTGTGAGCATCCATCATCTCATATAGATGTAAAATTGAAGAAATAGAAAAAAATTGTTTCCTTGTGATGAGAACTCTTAGGATTTACTTAACTACTTTCATATGTGACATAGAGCTGTGTTAATTATATTTATCATGTTGTACATTACACCCCTCGTACTTATTATCTTATAACTGGAAGATTGTACCTTTTGACTGCCTTCATCTAATTCTCCCTCTTCCCCATCACCCCCCACCTCTGGTAACTACAAATCTAATCTCTTTTTCTATGAGTTTGGTTTTTTTTAAAGTATAATTGATCTACAACACTGTGTTAACTCCTGGTACACAATAAAGTGATTTGATATTATGAAAATCTCCATTTATCATCATTCATTTTGAAATGTAGTATTCAGAACTAGACACTGCTGATGACCTATTACTAAGAAATATTATTTTTTATATTACATATGTTTTATATTATATTTATTACTATTATATTATATTATTATATTTATATTATATATTACTATTTATTTTTAGTAATTCACCTTATGTATGTAAACAGATTATTTTTGCAAACAGATTATAATATTCTTAATAACCTTGTGAATAATTAAAATACTCATGTTTTCTGCTATTAAACCAGAGCTCCCTTGTCCTTTACTGGTGCATTTGATTTGTGGATCTGGATTCTAGGTTTTTATATTCAAGGACATTAAATATCATTTTGCTTGTTTTGGTCCTTTTTACTAGTCTGTTGAAAACGTTTTGGATCTTGACACAGCAAACAGGAGAGTGAGAGCCTCCTTAAATTTTGTGCCTTAGGTGTCTCACCCTAGTTCTGGCCTTGATTTCCTCTTTCCTTCACCATTTTATTTTCCTGGAACTAAAAGATTCATGACCCCAAATTGAAAATATTGTTTTAGTTAAGTCAATTCATGATAATAGTTGCTATTGCTAATAACTCTTTTAAAGGTATTCTTCTAGTTTTCATATAGCATTATGAGAGACGGTATTAGCCTCTTTTTACAGGAAATGAAAATGAGGCTTAGCAAGAGTAAGTAACTTCATATGCACATTCATCTAATCAATAATATATTCATTCAGCAATTCATTTACTGGATACCTGTTATGTGATAGGAACATGGAAGTTTTAAAAAAAAGTAGATGTGGACTCTGCCTTGTACCTCTTGCAAGGTGCTATAAAATTTTCATCAGAAGTGCTCTAATACAATGGAATGTTATTCAGTGCTAAAAAGAAACGCGCTCTCAGGCCATAAAAAGATATGGAAAAACCTTAAATGCGTAAGTGAAAGAATTTAATCTGAAAAGGCTGTGTGATTCCAAGAATATAACATTCTGGAAACAGCAAAACTCTGGAGGCCATAAAAAGATCAGAGGTTGACAGCGGTTAGGGAGGAAAGAGAGATGAATAGGCACAGCAGAAAGGATTTTTAAGGTAGTGAAATTATTTTATATACTCTAATGGTGGATACATGTCATTTTACATTTGTCAAAACCCATAGAATGTACAACACCAAGAGTGAACCTTGATGTAAACTATGGACTTTAGGCGATAGTGATGTGTCAGTGTAGGTTCATTGACTGTAACAAATGTACCACTCTGGTGCATGATGTTGATGTGGGGGGACAGTAGGTATATGGGAACACTGTACTTTCTGCTCAGTTTTGCTGTGAACTTGAAACTACTGTAAAAAGTAGTATATAGCCTATATTTCTCCCTTTTTTGGGGGGAGGGTCTACAAAGATCATGAAGGATTTATGAAAGACTAAACTAAAGCTCAAATGCCCCCCTGACAATGTATTCCCTGTGTATACAGATCTAACCTTATCAACCTGTAATACCAAGGAAAATGTTCCTGGATTATTTTGTGACAAACTTGATTTCCAGTGAACATCTCCTTCAAATTCCCAGTAGCAAATGGAAAATTTGACAGTGTTACTAAAAATAGGTAACATCTGAAATAGTTTTATTAAAATGCATGTGGCTCTCCTACTGTGGTGTCGCTATTTTGTCCTTTGTATAGCAGAGCACGTTACAGAGTGGGGTGTTTTCATTTTCCATGTGGTGGTCTAGCCGTGACCAAACAAATTAGCCTCATAATCCTTACACAGCCTGAGAGCGAGCCAAAGTCTAGAGGTAGGTGTGGGAGAAAATGCTAGAAAAAGACAAAAAAGAAGGAGGAATGGAGGGAGCATCCTAAAAGCCTTCTTTGAAATGATGTTAAAAGAAAGCCTAGAGTATTCTGAGCATTTTTAACTTTTACTTCAGTGTCCTTTTATGGAACTGAAATTAACCTGTTCATCTACCACGTTGTTGATTTTGGGAAATGATATATTCCATAAATTAATTCTCTTATTAATGTTAGCTTTTTTTATTCTGAAACATTAGCAAATTGGTGGGAAATCCTTACAAAATATATTCCATACTTACCATCATAATTGAAGTATATTGGATTTATTCTTTCACATGACTCAATACCATCATTGTGATCATTGCATATTGTTTTTTGTTTTAATATGTAGACACATTCAGAAATTCATTATATGTATAGGAAAACTTTTCACTACACAAAGTGACCCCAGACTGTTAGTTTGATTTCGGTATTTAATAGAAAAATCCTTAATATTTTTTCCTTCATAATTATGCTGCCAGCTGTTACTTCTTGCTCTTCGTATGAGTACTATACCAGGCTTTCCACACTTCCTGATTTGTTAAAACCAATTTGCTGTGGAATGAAAAATAAAAGTATTTAGTTAGTATTTTTAAGAGTGAGTGGATAATCAGTAGCATACATATTTTCCTTGGCTCAAAGAAGGATGGGTAAAAATCTGCAGTAGGAGAATATACAGTTATTTGAGGATTTGGACCTTTGATAGTTCTAATGTTGGCTCCCCTTCATTAGTTCCACAGAGAAGACCCACGTAGCCCTGGCGCTGAGAAGGGGAATGGGTAGCTATTTCTTCTTTTGCTCTGATGTTCTAGTCCTGAGTATCTTCTTGTACCAAAGAAGATGGGTAGATGTTTCTTATCTTTGCCTGTGTTCCAATCTTGAGTCTCTTCTTCTAATTTCCTTGTTCCTCCACTCTGTTTCTCTCTTCCCCCTGTCCTTCCTCCAAAAAAAGAGAGAGAGGAAGAGTTAACATGTAAATATTAAGTGCTGGTCTAGGTGCTGGTTGTCATTCCATTTCTTAAATAACGGGTATTCTGTCTGGATCTTACAATTTCTGTTGCAGAGGCTTGACCTTTAAAGAGAGAATACATAATAATTATGCAACAGGCTGACAATTTCTGTTGCAGAGGCTTGACCTTTAAAGAGAGAATACATAATAATTATGCAACAGGCTGAGTACATTAGCAGAGCCCAAGACCTTTTGCTAGTGAGTTTGGTGGCCAGACTAGGTCAGAGTGTTACCTTGATACACTAAAAATGTACATTATTAATTATAATAATTTGGTTCAAGATTGTTCTATAACTCACCTGTTAAAAGTGTCTAGCACATAGCAAGCACTCAATAAAAATGTGTGAATGAATAGCAGTGAAATGCTAGTTAGGTATTTGGGTGAAAATCAACTTCTATCACATCTATCAGTGTCTGCAGAAAAGGAATGCTGCCAGTATTTGATAAAATGAAAAGATACAGAACGGATTACAAAGAAATTCATAGGAATTTCATGCCTGTAAAAATTTGGTAAAAATAAATGGCCTGAGAAATCACTTTTCACTAGGATGTTAGAAATGAATGGCGTAGATCCTATGTTTTGTGATCGTTGAAATTTGCATATGAATTTTAAGTTTTCTAGTTAAGTGAGGGGGAAGCTAATTATTGATGAGATTGTTTTCAGGAAATAATCTATTAAAAATAGATGGGTAATTTAGAAGCCACTGTATGTGTTTCATTATGATTCAGCCCTTCCTTTGACAGAAGAGATAGGAAACTACGAAAACTTTATTTCTTACATTGAGTCAGAGTTGTTTTCTGAAGTTGTTTTATTTGAAAAAATTTTGGATTTATTAATAGCACTGGAAACGGAAGATATTTATAATGGGACAAAGACAGTTGGAAATGTGAGGTGGGTTGTCCTCTTATTTTCCGGCTGAACCTGAATGGGGAGGGCAGGCAGAACTCCCAGATACAGTCAGCCATGGGAGTAGAGACTTGCAGTCAGTGAAGAACCAAGACACATGGGGGAACGATGCTGCTGTTTTTAAAGTAATTTCAATTTCTCAATTCAACTAAGTGTTTTCAATGCTTCACTGTTAGTTTCTCTTGTCACTGGTGCTTCCTTTTCTGCTTTTCACGCATTTTATACATAATTGCTTCCTTTTCTAACCCTTTCTCTTCTGAGAGTCTATCTCTCCAACCTGGTAGGATGAAAAAAACCCTATTATGTATTTTTAAAAGAGCCACCACCACAACAAAAGAACTCTACCAAATAGATGTGTATATTTACATATGCTATGAACACATAGTTATCCAAATCATCGGGATACTCTGAGAAAGACTTAACTTGAAGAAATGGAAGTTTTCCTATAATAAGAAATTTTGTTTATTTTGAGTTTTTATATTTAACTTTCCTTAATAAGTCTTCCGGTTTGTTCACTCTGTAATTAAAAAACCAAGCCGAACCAAACAAACCAAACCAAACAAAAAACCCCACCAGGTTGCTGGAGATAACCAGGTTTCTTCAATATTTAGTGAGAGAGTACACATAAATAAATAATAACTAATTGAAAATTTCACCACAGGTTCAAAAAACTTATTTCAGATTGATGTTTGTAGTAAGTTGAGAGGAAGCGGCAGATGATTCTGGTTTGGGGTACATTTACATATATCAAGTTGATCTTCAAACTTCATTTAAAAAAAGATGTTTAAGCAAATTCATTAATCTACCCTGAAATATAATTTGAATGTCTTTTCATCCCGTGAAGGAAATTGGTAAATGAGTACATGTTTCATTGTGGTTTGAGCTTTCATTACAGTACTGTATATCTTATACTCATCCTGGTGTAGCCTTCCTTCTTATGAAGATTATAGATTAAGAGGATAATTATGAAGGAAGGGAGTATACTGACATGCTTTCTGCTTCCGTAGTTAGACCCCTAGAAGACCGTGCTAATGTTGTCCCAATAATGGCTTTACTAAGTATGTAATCTTCTGCTTTTTAACTTTGTACTACCTTTTTATCTTTTTACTCCACGTCTCTAAAGATTTTTCTTGTTCGCTGCTAAGTTTTAGAGCCCAGAGTATAATTTTAATGGTCTGCTTAAAAAAGGTATTTTAAATTTTGCATTCCATTTCAAATTACTTACTCACATAAAAAGACTTGCAGAAATGGAGAGCCTCAATTATGTTCATATGTAATTATACAACAACATTTGCTTCAAATCATTGCACATCTTTGGTGGGAGTAGAAAGTATTTCTTAATTACTGGATGGACTGATTTTTTTTCCTCTGGTTGAATATACGTGGCCTTCCTGATGAGCTATTTGAAATTCTCTCTTACATGGCCATCTAACATGCAGTCTTGTTTACTGGGGTTTTGAATATCTTTTTGGTGACCAAACCTGTAAGAAGCTTTCAAGCCTAATGCCTAAAGCCCTGTCTGTATTTGTGAAGTATTAGTGCCTGCAATTTGGCCTCCTTTTTTCTGAAAATTTACTTATTAGATCAACATATTTCATCTTAAATCTTATGTATCCATGTTAGAGCTAAAGAAGAGTTTAGGGATTCCCAATTCCCTTATTTTACTGATGCAAAGATTTGAGTGTAATGATGCTAAATGATTTGCATAAAGCAATTCTTAAAATTGCTGACATTATGACTTGAATCCAACACTGAAATTTTATTATGTGAAATTATAAAATAGCTAGGTCTAGTAATATATCAATTAATAAACGGTCAAAAGGAATATTAGGAGTGAGATGTAAAATATCAAAGACAATGGAAGTTAACTAACCATGATGTCTTAATTAAGGAACAATATTAAGCTGGTTTGTTTTGTATAGAGTTAAAATCTGTAAAGGTGTAATACCTACTTCTTTTCTCTCTTCTGTAGGGAGGAGGGCAAGAAGAAGGTAAGTCATATTAACTAACCACTTACCCTTTGTCAAGCAGTTGAGGAAATGGTTCTCAGTGAGTTAAGGAAATGGCCCAAGTTCACTCAGTTAGTAAGGGACCAAGCTGAGAGAGGTCTCGTGCTTGCTGGCATTCAAACTTTTATTGTTCCTTGCATCAAATGATATGGCCTTTAAATATAAGAGGGAAATATGTATGCAACTTTTGTGAATTTTGGAGGTATGACTTAGTTTGAATAACCCAGGTTAAATTTTATCCTGTTGTATTATAGGAGAATAGATCGGAGATATAGAGTTTTATGAGAAGGTGAGGAAGTTTCTTATGGGGGCAAGGTCCACTAGTAACCATGCCTTTGCCTGATATAGCACAAGGATGAACATCTTAAATGCTTTCAATTTTGAAGGGCCTTGATATACTCGAGGGAAAAGTATTCTTTGTAAAATAGGCAAATATTTAAGCATTTATCAATATTATGAGTGATAGACTTTACTAGGTTGTTTAGAGAAAAAAAACATTATAAAGGGTTTTTTCTGTCCTCAAAATGTTTGCAATTTAATTGGGGTACACTATCAGCACCCATAGAACCCTTGGACCATACATGCAGCTCCCAAACAATGCTAATAAGTTAGCTAATGCACATCATGATAGGTGTTTCAACTTGAAAAACAAATTAGATGTTAAGATAAAACAATCAAGAGACTGAAATTCAGAAAGTTGCTATTTTCAGGGGCAGTTATTTGGGAAGCTGTGTACTGCTTAATGCTTAATACAGTGATGAAAATACATGCAGACGTATTAGCATTTATTGAAAAGCAGTAGTGTTCTCAGTAATCTTCAGGAAGACAAAAATGGGAAAAGTAATCAGAACTTGTTATAGAACCAAATTATAGTCATGTGAGTACTTTGATGAATAAAGTGTTTAATGTGCAGTCCAAGGGTTTATGTTATTTTGACAGTAATATTTTTTAGGTGGCATCAGGATTCTCCAGATAAGGCAGTACTTCTGAAACACTTCATTTCCTGGCTGCGCTATGGTTTCATCAACCTTCTTTAGTTTTTGTTCTTTTGTTTACAATTGAGAAATCAGAGACCTGATTCAGATAGCCTTTCAGGATCCTCACATAAATCCACAGTCAGAACCAAACCTACTTCCTAGTGTCTGGCTTATTTTCATGATAATATTGTAGAAACATAGACTGCTAGAATTCGAAGGAGACTCAAAATCAGTTGTCTTGATCCCTTATTTATATAAAGATAAGAAAAGGCCTTTTCCTACACAGCTCGTGAGTAGCAAACCAGGGATTATCTGCTGAAGTTTTGTTTATTTGAATTTTGTTTAATGAGCGGCATTTAAAAGAGAATTTACACCATCCAAGTTTTTGGTTTTTGTGAATATTTTAAAAAGTATTTTACAAGTGAAGAGATCATTCACTTTAAGAAAAGAGGCATCAAAGCAATCCTAGCTTGGTGATAGAAATCAGTACTAATAAGCATGCCATTAGCTAATTTTGGCAAATATCACCCCTAATTGATCCATATTAGTTTAAAAAAGTTATACATAGACAACTTAGTGCTGTTTATATATAATTATTATTATTGTTTGTTATTCAACCTCTTAATCCTTAAGATTACATGAGTTTTTATTTGTAAAGGTAGAACAGTGCCTGGCACATACCAAGGGATATAAAGGCTTTGTTAAATAAATAAGTAATTCTGGATGTTAACTAGACTTATTGTGGTGATCATTTTGCAGTATATACAAATATCGAATCATTATGTTGTACATCTGAAATTAATATCATGTTATATGTCAATTATACCTCTAAGTAAATAAATAAATAAATATTAAGTATATAATAGATGGTGATACATGATCTATGCTTTCTAGTTCTTTAGGGAGAGGAGATAGGAGAAAAAATTTTAAATCCCAATGTTCTGAACTGCCAAATTAAAAAGTATAATTTAGAAATAGTAAAGGGTTGATCTTTTATAATGTACATAGTTACCCTTAACCTTTATTCTGCCCTAATTTATTTAAATTCAGTTTATGTCATTTGCAAATAGAATAAGATTAACTGTCAGTGGAAATACAGACTGTGCACATATCAGGACAGAATAATTATAGAGCATTCACGTCTGTGAATGAGAATATTTGTAAGAGTCATTTTATTTAATGATGATGATTGTCATAATGTTATATTCATGTTTCTGAGAAAGAAAAGACCAGAATGTGTCCTGCAGAATTTGTACTCTATAGAGGTGCCAGCGCTGCATTTGAATTTAAAATTGTGTCTTACTTGGCACTTGGTATTGTTTGAGATTTGTTTACTCAACCAGCATTTACAGAGTGTCTACCGTGTCAAAACCTATGACAATTTCCCTTGCAGTATTTTTATTGGTTTTGAGAAGTTATTTGAGCACTTAATATGTTTCAAGCACTCTTCCAGGATATAAGAATGTACTGGTGGAAAAACAAAGCATAGTCTCTGCCCTTCCAGCCCGTTTGGTCTAGTGGAGGAGAGAATCATTAAGCAAATAATTATCATTGTGATGGGTGTTATAAATGTAAAACAAAGAGACTTCATCTACTCAGAAATGTTAGGAAGGTTTCTGAAATCAACTTTGAAGCTGAACTTTGAAGGAGGAGAGGGAGTTTGCAAGGTAAAGGTGGATGGGGTTAAGATAGGAGGAAAAGCTTTAGAGGGTCTTCAGAAAGATACCTAGGGCATTATGAACTCTGTAAGAGAAGCGATAAAAGTCTGATGTGACTGAAGGTTTGATATTAAGGGAGAACTGGCCTCAGACGTAGCCAAAAAGGTGAGCAGAGGCCATGTAATCCTGAACTGTGTAGACAATGTTAAAGGTTTTCTTTTTTATCCCAAGAGCAATGGGATGCACTTAAAAATATTTTAAAGCATGGAGTTACAGATGACGTTTGCAGATCTGCTGCAAAAGCAACCTGACAGCTTTTTCTTTTTCTTTTTTTTTTCCCTCTAAGGGGAATCTGTTTGTTTCCTAAATGTTGAATGCAAGATTGGAAGGTTTGAAACAGCATTTTCACAAGCTAAACTGTATGGTCTCAAATTGAATTCTGTTGTGTTTTTATAATTGCACCTTTGTGTCTCTGCCTAGCACAGTGGCCTTAATGTGTTTATCGATCTAGACTTCCCTTACCCAATATAAATGTCTGCAGCATAGGTGAACTAGCTGTTTAGGGCCTCATTGAGGCACATTATATCTTGTCCTTCAGTGTTGAGAACAGTGTTTTGGTGATACTGACACTAATTTATAAAATAGCTTAGAGATAATGTTAGTAGAACATCAGATAACAGTGGTGCTTTCCTAAAGAACAGTATGTCCAGTAGCCTTTTTTTCTTACCATGCCATTTTACCATGCCCTAATAGTCTCCCAGGATATGTACTGTGTGTTTTCAGGTTTATTTTTTCCCTATCTAGTGCATAATTGGAAGGCTAAGCAATAGCTTTGAGTTTTATGTGTTAAAAAACCATGTCAAGCAAAAAAATTGGAAATGATCTAAATGTCTACCAGTACTCTAGGGTTGTAGAATCTTCATTCATTGAAATACTCTACGTAGTTACAATGAAGAAGTTGTATAGATGTGGGGCAAATCTCAGACACCTGTACACCTGTACGTTGCAGAATGAAGCTTAGTTTATAATATTTCAGTAAGTTTTAAGTGTACACAGAACACCATCTATTTTACATGGAAAATATTTAACTGGTAAAAATATAAAAACACAGAAACATGGAGTAAAGAATCATACTGACTTCAAGATGGTGGTAACTTCTGAAAGGGAAGGTAAGGAATAGGCTAGGGATAGGTTAAAAAGTAAACCGTAATTATATCTTTTTGTTCTAAAAGAAAAGCCTAATTGAAATAAATAATACAAAAATTGAATATTTGTTAGTTCTAGATGGTGAGAGATATATATGAAATATCGAATAGATAAATAAGGCTATTGTCAGTTGCTTTGACTTTGGTAACCAATAACAGCTGATTAAAAGTAGATTAAACTATAATAAGTTTATTTATTTATTAAGAAGTCTGGAGGAAGGTGGTCTTAGGGTTGGCTTGGTGACTTAACCATGATATCAAGGATTCATGGTCCGTCTATCCTCATAGCTCAGCAGTTCCTCTCCTGTTCTGTTTTTTTTATAAATCTATTTATTTATTTTTGGCTGCATTGGGTCTTCGTTGGTGCACGTGGGCTTTCTCTAGTTGCAGCAAGCAGGGGCTACTCTTCGTTGTGGTGCGCGGGCTCTAGGTGTCCGGGCTTCAGCAGTTGTGGCTCACGGGCCCAGTAGTTGCAGCACACGAGCTCTAGAGTGCAGGCTCAGTAGTTGTGGGGCATGGGCTTAGTTGCTCCATGGCATGTGGGATCTTCCCGGACCAGGGCACGAACCTGTGTCCCCTGCATTGGCAGGTGGATTCTTAAACACTGTGCCACCAGGGACGTCCCTCCTCTCCTGTTTTTAAGGTGGCTGCAGCTCCACACATCACGTTCTCATAAGAAGTCACGAACCTGGGAGGGGGAGGGGATGAGGAGTGCTTTTCTCTCTTATCAATGTGAAAATATTTCCCAGAATAGTTTATTATGTCTCATTGACCAGAGCCTGGGCTAAGTCCTCTCATAGTACAAGGCCTGGTAGATTGTAGGTCCTTAATAAATATTGGTTGAATGGATTTATCTTTAGTAAAGGGCAATGGGATTGTCACAGTAATTCTGTGAGGTGTGGGTTTGTGTGTTATCTTTATCTTCAGGCCAAAGTCTTTATCGATGATGTGCTTTTTTTCTGAAATGCTTAGTTTAGAAATGTTCATAGCTTTTTTTGTTTGTTTAAATGAGCCAAAAGGGAGTTGAGAGATCACTGGTCTCAAAATTTTTTTTTCCTAGATGAGGGAGTAGATGTTCAAACAGGTTATGGTGGTACTAACACTGAAACTCCTAGCCCTCGATTTCTGCTCCAGTGTGCTCTCTCTACCTCTCCCTCCCTCCCTCTCTGTCTGTCTGTCTCTCTCTCTGTCTGTCTCTCTCTGTGGACACTCAAAGAATGTAACTGGCACCATGACTCTCCTAAAGGATCGTACTGAGAACTTCCCGTGAGGCTGAAAGATGTGTTAAGAAAAGTTTTGAGATGTACGGAAGTCCTCTTGGCTCCTTACTATTATTGTGTCATCACTTGCCTAAAATTGAGCTCGTAGCTCAGTGTCGCCTTTATCATTGATAGGAAATGGCTTGTATAGACTATTTTATGTGTGCAGTACCCAACCATTACCATTTTGAAGTGACCTAAAGATACGGGTGAGCTTCTCAGGCTGAATAAGCAGGTTAATAACCACTTCTCTTCATGGAATCAAGCTTGCTTGGTGTCTTAATTTTTTTTTGTACTGGACATCTAGCCAAATTCATTTCAAGTGTGACGTTACAAAGAAAAAAAATCCTAAAATGTAACTTTGCAAGCTGAGTTGTCGCACAGCAAAATTTCTTGCCAAACTTTCTCCCTCATTCCTTCTTCACCCTAGCCAGACGTGATGTACGTTTTATTTGAGATACAGTTGCTGTTTTTAATTATGTGTGCAATTCTTTTATAAGTGGAACTTGTGTTACACATTTTCAGGCTGAATAAATAATATACTACTGTGGACTGTTTTAACAGTTATTTTTATTGCAAATGTTATCTTTGTAAGTGGCTTAAAGTACCTCTATGTTTTGTCCTGAGTGATAATTTGTCCTACATTATTGCCTGGGGTATATCTTCTATAATCCCAACAGCATTTCTTTTGCAAAGCAGTGGTGAAGTTTTATTAAACTCTTATTAATTTATGAGGCTTAGACCAAAAATAAAAAAAAATCTACTGAAAGGCACAAGTCTTCACTACAAATAAATTGCATGCCAGTGGCAGCTACTAATTCAAAGCAGCTTTTGAAGCCTAGCAGAAAGTTTTAAAATTCTCTGAATTATAGCCTTAACTTAATTTGTTATTCAAAGAAATGAAAAAACTTCTTTAAAAGGAGGAAAGAGGGATGGAGGACAGAAAGAGATGTAAAAGGTCTGTCTTAGGAAGCAAATGTTTTAGTTCCAGATTTGCAGTCCCAGTTCCCTGCTGTTTCCACCCCCAGTAGAAATTGAATATAAAGTTTGGGTCATGGTCAAGGAAGGCGCTGTCCAAGAGATTTAATGCCATCCAAGGACTATCCAAGATGGCTTCAGTCTAGCACCAAATTCCGTCTAATTGTAGTTAGACCTGGCTGCTTTCTCTTAGTGGAGGTTTTCCTCTTCCCTTTTTGTCTTCTTTTCCAAAATGTCAATAAACTTTATGGAGTAGAACATATAATGCTGCCATATTTTCTAAAGTGTTTTTTAATGACCAAGTTGTTTACTTTTTAAGGAAGCAAGGTGGAAAATGTTTTGTTCCGCCACAGCATAATAAACCAGGAAAACCAGCTGGACAAACATTTGTCAACTAAAGTAGGTGCTAAAGCTGGGTGAGAATCCCCATTCAAACCTTGATCATGTGTGAAGAGCCTTTTTTTCAGTTTATGGCAGATATTTTCAAAATTGCTAGTGAGGCTACAAAGCAGTGTCAACTAAAAGTAAGTCTACTAAAAGCTTCTGTGTTTTAAAATGTAGGTAGTTTGGTCTCTGAGAAGTCTCTGCTCTTTGTTGAGAGTCTCTCAAGGTAGTTGTGGAAGAAAAGCAGTTAGACACATCTTATTTCTTTTTCTCAAAATGCTTCTTTATTCATTGAGCTGTTTCACTCTCACTAAATGTATGGGATATTGCCAAATAAGTCTGTAAGGAAAGCAAAAATCCCAAACAAATATGCCAAATATACAGCTGTTAATCTGTTAGCTAATTGGAATATTGATAAGTTCTATAATGTATTCAAGACTTTTGAGCTCAACTTTAAGAAAAGTTAATGGTGACCAGAGCTCTGTCTTGACACTTAAGGCTGTTGTCCATTATATGAATAATTGGTTTCCAAAATGTGAGGCAAATACAGCCAAGTAAGTAGGAAGCCTGGGAAATGTTTTTCCATTGTCCACTCTTAAACGAAGCAAACAAACACAGCAACAATACCACAACTGTAGCAAAATATGATAATTACCCACCAGGTAATTAAAGGGGATTTTCAAGGCTTAGAGATAGGGGGAAAAGTCTCTAAGTAGAAAAATGTATGCACTTTTGTAACTGAGAACTTACAACAGTGTGTTTAAGTCTGGTATGTGTGCTTCTGATTTTAGGAGGTATTCACCTAAACATTTGATTTTAATGTTTATTTTAAGGGTTTTTATTAAAAATATGATTAGCATGTCAGATAGTCCATGGATATTATTGCTAAGAACAATAATATTACTATTCTAATATTAGCCCTCATCTAATATTATTCTATCATGACCATCTCACCTCTGTTTTTAGACTTCTGTTGATGGAGAACTCACTAACCCCTAAGGTGGAGTGTTCTATCACTAGAGATATATCTAACCGTTCAAGTTCTTCCATGTAGCTCAACATCAAGCTGTTTGTAATTCCATGATCTCTGTCTGTCTTCATAGTAAGTATAGATCAAGTCTAAATTCTTCTTTGGTGTGATGATAATTTGAAGAAATTTATTCTCTCTCTTCTAAGTTGGATAAATAAGCCTTTTCCAAAGGCCTTTTTACTTGGATAAGTAAGTCTTTTCTAAAGTTCCCAAAGTGACATGGTTCCAAGATCCACATGTCATTTTGTTTGCGTCTTTGAATGTTTTCTGGTTTTAAGGTCTCTTCCCAAATGGTTTCCTGAAGTTAGGTAACCTTGGGTAATTGACTTAATCATTCTGAAGATGAGGATATTAATTTAAATCTTACAACATCCTATAAAGTAGATGGTGAATTTGAATACTTCTGTTATAAAGTCTGTCATAAAAACTAATTAGTAAATATCTCTCATCACTAATTTTTTTTTCATTTTTTCTTTTAAAAAGCATTTTATTGAGATATAGTTCACATACCATATGACTCACCCATTAAAGCATGCAGTTTAGTGATTTTTAGTTCATCATTCTTATTTTTATTGTTAGTGTGTATAATAGCAATAGTCAGTAGTAATAGTGATAATAGCTCTCTGTAATATATAATAATACTGAGGTGTTTTGAGTTTATTTTATCCTTATTGTAGGTACCGTAGCTTTTGATTATGTATTGTATTTGTTTTTACTGCCGTCTGAATTTGCATTTGATTTCTTTTTTCTTTGGTGGCCACATTACACTGACTCATTGAGTTTTCCTTTTTTCTAAAATCTCCAACTATTTTTCCATGCATATGTAGCTGACTCACGTCTTTCCATCCTGTAGCTCCTGGCTTTGAGCCTAACTTTAGATCTTAGGATCTAATCTTATCCGTATTAAACTTCACTTTGTTTATTTCAGTTGGTCATCCATTCTATCAGGATCTGTTTGGATACTGCACTCTGTTAATCTAATCATCCCCCTGCTTAAAATAGTATCAACACATTCTTTTTTTTTAGAATTGGGCATTCTTTTCCATCTGACTTTATTTCCCTCATTAGGAATGGGATGCACACTCATTGTGGCAGTCATTGGCCAACTAAATCAGTTCTGTTGGGACACTAATATTTAGCCAGTTCTCACTGGTTTGACAGTTGCAGTTGGTAAATAGCTATCGCCTCCTGCCCCCCTGAGGCTCTTCTCTTCCTTGACCATCTTGTGCCCTCACCCGAGAGCACCTGGACCTCCCCAAGGACCAACTACTTAAAGTTTAATGCTGAACATAGCAGAGGCCCTATAAAACCCAGTTGCAGTACTGCCCATTCTCTAGTAGTTGATAATATTTTGAATATCATCCCTGGGTATAACATAACATATGTGAAATCCACAGCCATGAACTGACCTTAATTACCTTAATTACAAAGTCTAGTTCTCCAGATTGTATTTGAGGCCCAGGAGGGATTTTAGAGGGAGTTTTGAGTGATGAAAGCTGTGTGGAGCTTTGCTATGAAAACTGTTCCTCTCCTTCAAATCAGGAAAAGCTTTGGGATTTTCTCTGTTCTAACCTATCAACTTATTTTCCACTTTACTTTGTCTTATCAAAGTGTTGCTCCAGCCATTTGTATCATGTTTTCCTTTGGTTAGTATAGAAAGTAAGAAATGATGGTAATTTTTGTTGGTTTGTGTGCACATATAGACTGTTGACTCTTGCTCCTGTGTGCCTATGGAGACGGGCCTATGGAGATGGAGTACCATGTGTACTTTAGTCAGGAAATAATTTTCATCACCTTGTTAATATGCTGGGTTAAGCCTAGCTAAGTGGGACACCATGGTAGGCAGAATAAAGGCCTCCCCAACATAGCTACGTCCTCATCCTCAGAACCGGTGAATATGCTGGCAAAAGAGACTATAAGGATTTTAAAATGGGAGATTATCCTGTGTTATCTGGGTGGGCCTGGTGCAGTCACGAGGGTTCTTGTATTGGAAAGAGGGAGGCAGGAGAGTCAGAGTCAGAGAAGAAAGGATGGAAGCAGAGGTTGTGTGATGGAATTAATTGCTGGCTTTGAGGCTGGAGAAAGAGCCCATGAGTCCAGGAATGGCTTCTGTCAGCTGGAAAAGGAGCTGAATTCTCTTCTAGAGCCTCTAGAAGGAGCACAATCGTGATTTTGATTTCAGTCCAGGGCAACCGCTTTTGGACTTAAGTCCTCTGGAACTGGAAGATGATAAATTTGTGATTTTTTTTGCCCCTAAGTATGTAGTAACAATAGGAAACTCATGATCACATTACATTACAGTAACAATAGGAACATAATACAGACACCGATATCACCTTTTTTGCCTATAATTAAGGTTATCTAGCTTCAGTTCTTATACTGATAAGTACAAGCCAGAGGACAGAAGAAACAAAACCGTTTGACCTGACTACCTTCCTCCATCATTGTTGAGACGGGAATGCTTGAGATTTTGTGTGGCTGGTGTTCTCTCTCGCAAATCTACTCAAAATTTTCTTCTACTCTGCCATCCTTTTTTTTTTTTTTCTTTTTCTTTTTCCTCCTCTGATTACTTAGTTTCTAATGTGTGTGATATATACATTAGTCAAAAGGGACAACAAATAAGACCCTGTTAGATTAAAAATAAAAATAGACGTCAGTTTTCAGAAGGATCTTTTCACGAAAACTCTAATACCTATTCTTGAAGCCCCCCCCCCCGAGATGTGATTTAGATACTGTCTCCTTGTCACAAAAGCAGCTTTTATTCTTCATGTGAGTTATACTTGGAAGCTAGCTTGCCTTGGGGTAAACCGTCTACAGAGGTCTGCTTGGTGCAAAATAAGTACTAAGGCTGAAGCTCAGGAAATAGGAGGGATTTAAAAATTAAATGACTTGATTCAAGAAATGTACAATAGTGACTTCTCAGAAGAGTTTAAAAATTCAATTAATTTTCATCAAAGTTGAACTCTAGAAGTGGAAAAACTATAAAGAATAGTTTGGCATGATTTTAATAGTCTGTTTTTGAAGTTGTTATTTAAAGACTGGAAGGCTTTTTGGTCGATAGAAAAGTCAATAAATGCAGGACGCTCCATGGTGAAATCCTTTCTGTTCCAGACAGCTTTCTAGTATGTTACACTAATTCAGCATCATTTAGACCTTTTCGTCAGTGCCGTGAGTTGCAAAATAAATGGTGCTGGCCAAAGGGAATTGACTGAAACGCAGTTGTGCTGCTTTATTGTACATTATTATTCTTCAAGTATAACACAAGTTTTTAAAAAATTTTGATTGGTTTTGTGTGTGTCTGTTTAATTGTAAGTGAAATGGGGGCAAGGGCCTCCCCAGTGCAGAAATTTCATGACTGGAGACATTGGAGTTGCAGAAGTAACACTTGAACACTAGTCCAAAGATCTGATTTTTTTTCCTAATTCTGCTCCTTCCTCACTATGTGATTTTGGATGAGAGTCTTTATTTTCTTCACTAAAAAGATGGGAAAAGCATTTGTGACATCACGTGATACATATAAAACTACATTGAAAACTAGAAAGCTCTATACGTATGTTAAGTCATGTTGGTTCTTATGTAAACTTCCTCATCATTCGTCTCACCTCCTTTAGCCACTTTGGGGATCCAAAGAGAGTCACAAGCTAAGACAGGCTGGTGCGACCAGTATTGACTTTATTGTGGTGGTAGCATGGATGTCACAATGTCCACACACTTTTGACAACCATGGCTTTGTTTCTCTGTTATTGCATCACTCTCCTAATATCATTTCCACCCTCAAAACTACTAATGCACTGTAATCAATGTAAAAACAGTGTTAGTCCCAGAGTAGTTGTGTATGAGCATAATGTAGATAATGAAACTCTTGTTTGGTTTGAAAGTTAGGCTTTTGGTGGAGTGTACTTCCTACCATGATGATCATTTTCAGCATGTGGAGCCCATTAAGCGGTGTTGGAGCTAGATTCACAGTTTAACGTGCTAACACTGCATCTGTTTCTACCCTGATGATAACACCTGGATCAGTTTAAAACTGATGCAGAAGTTTAAGATGTGGTGTAGTTAATTTCTAAAACAACTGTTGATCTTTATACGTGTGAACCCCATGGTCTTTTACATTCCAGACGAATTCACTGCCATTTGAGTTGATACCTGTGTGCGCTTTCAGAATGGGAAATAAAAAACACATGCCTTCCCCTCTAGGAGCTTTATTCTCACTTAAATTCTGAGAGGTGACAATGATGAGATTATTATTTTTTTCCTTTTTTGAGGGGGACGGAGAGGAAGATGCCTTTATGTTGTCCTCTTGTATCCTATTTCAAATGTTCATCCAAAATTAATAGGTGGTGGATGATTTTCCTTTCTGCTTTGTCAAAATGCATGCATACAGATAGTCTAAGACATTGATGATGCCATGAGTAAGTCATTGATTCCTCTTGAGAGCCCTGAAATGCACAGGTATTAAAAATTAAAGTAAGGTGATTCTGTTGCTGAGACTGCATGCCTTATCTCTGTGACTGGCTAAAAGCAGAGTGGCAGTTCACTGGAGCTTTGAAAAATGACTTTTCCCAATGACCTATTGCCTTTTAAAGACAGCAGAGTTTGGAGTTCCTTTTTAAAGTGGTAAATGCCCTTGGAGGGTTGTAGTACAGTTATATTCCCATTAGAAAGATTGAACTTCTCTCCAGGATGCCCTCAAAAAAGAAACCATTAGAAGGCAGGACCGATATAGCATTTGGGGATGCCTATTCTATTATCCTCCCCAAGGCAACTTTTAATGTTAGTTTTTCAATGTGAAAATCCATCCGCTCTGAGTGGGGTGACCATGACAGAGTGTGTGACATTGCTTTTTTTCACAAGGTGATTACATTTCTGATCTTAAACTTTTCTAGATTGTCTTCCAGGCCATCACAAATTACAGTCAATTTACTGCCCATCTGTCTAAGATTGGCTTATATGAAGAATATAAGGAGGACTTTTTCAAATACTATGTTGACTTTTACTTTTTGTTAGCAAAGATATAAATGGTTTAATGTATATTGTCCTGCTTTTTAGAAGTTGCTGTCTTTGAAAACATAATGATGTGTGTGTGTGTGTGTGTGTGTGTGTGTGTGATTAGAAATGGCTGAAGTAATCCTTTTCCTACTTTGTGCAAGAAAAAATAGGCCTTGGGAAGCTAAAAAAAAAAAAATTCGCGGATCACATTATAGTTTTATTAGAATTGATGATCTTTCTGTCAAAAAGAAATACCCAAGCCTAGCGTCTTTGATGATATATAACTGTTGTCCTTCCTATGAGGCTGCTTCCCAGAATATCCTAATTAGGCTGCGCACTATGACATAGGTCCCGTGACTCTTTTTCTTTCTGTTATGCTTTTTGGTCCCCTCACTTAACCTCGCTGTCATCCATTCTTCCAGACGAGTTAGACCGCTGTGACCATCATTCTTGCGCTCTTAGTTTGGCTAATGGGCTTAACTTATGATGAATACAGGCACAATTTCAGGTGGCTGTGGTGGGGAAAGAGGAACAAAGGACCTGAAGAATATGCTAAGAGAAAAGATAAACGATACTGAATGCTAGATGGAGTGCTGTGTTGTGGAGTGTATGCTATGGGGTCCAGGAAGGCAAGGGAGGTGATTCATTGTGGTAACAGTCATTTGTGAATCAACTACTCTGTGTCAGGAGTTAACCTCCTTATCTTATTTAATTATTATTTTGTCTTCACCAGGAACAGCAGTTTATAGATGAGAACACTGAATCATACAGTTAGTATATTCAAGAGGAAGAATTTGAATTGAGATTTGGCTGACTCAAGTGTGTGTGTGTGTGCATTTTATACTGAACATCGATTTTAGGAGTTGCTTCAGATAAAAGATGTAGATTATCTTTTTACAGACTGGAGTGAAAAATTAGATCTGTTATGCTTAGATTCCTCTGATTAAATACCGTCTCCCGTTCTTACACTTAGGTTCTGCTTGTTCGCTTCATTACTTGTGAATTTAATTAGCATGGATACTTACGAGTTGAAAAAAATTTTCTTTTATTGACAATGGACAGGGTGACAGAAACTATGTTTAGTGAAGGCATTGATGGTCAAGATTGAATACAGATTATCCTGTGGTCTGGTTTTGGGATTTCTAATCTTGTGGAGGATTTAGCAGTCTTAAATACAGAGGACTAAAACAGACCCTTCTCATATCTAACTCTTCCAAGTTTGAGGATTTGGGTGCCAGCAAAAGGGTAAAATATAATACCATGCTTAAGAGTCTTAAAGGGACATGTCGGTGCTTCATAATTTGTCTGTTTATAACACAAGATCTGAGAGAGCTAATAGTTTCATTATTCAGCGTAAGTATTTTGAATGCCTACCATTATGATTTATTTAAAGGGCCACAGAGCAGAAAGTGTCAGGGCTTCCTGAAGTTTGATTTATTTCTTGATAATTAGTTTGGTCAATGAATGACATCTATATTAGAAAGTACTGTATTTTGGAATGCCAATAAATTTTCATGGTGGGGTTAATATCTTTCTCTCCTCCTTCTGGGATGAAATATCTCTTGCCTTCCATGTCAAATTAGAGGCTTGCTGGTGGTTTGTGGACCAAATGTTTGGGTACTTTGTGTAGGCTCATCTGTGTTATTTTTAAATTAGAGTGTTTTCCCCCTTGCCTATCTGTTTTTCATCAGGGCTCATATATTCTTGTGTCCAAAAAGACTCTCTGATTTAGCTGTGAGGCTGATTTTATTGTAGGGATGTCTGTGTATCCTGTCATCACAGGCAACCCTGGTGAAACTTCCCATGTTGTGTGTGTGTGTTGCTGCAATATGTTTAAAGTTTGATCTTTCTCAGATGTATGTGTGTGTGTATAACTATTTTATGGCTGAAAGGGATGCAGGCAGCAAAATTTCTGCCAGAATATGTTTTCTATTATATTTTGTAATATGAAATTATAGGTTAGTTTTTGGCTTTCATAAAGCTGCCTTTTTCACCCGTCACTGGGAGACAAGTAACACCTTCCTTTGACTCACGTTTTCCAAGACTCCTTAGTGTTAAAAGAAGACTTTCTTTTTGAAATGCAGAAATTAAAAGAATGTGGCACAAAAGCATTTTTTATATTTATTGAGTCTTGAGGGCAGATATATGGATTCCAGACAAAATGCAATAATAGACTAGGATTTTACTTTCAAATCATCTTACAAACACTTCTCGTGGGAGATTTATTGTCCATGTGGAGGAACAGGGCTGCTTTGAAGGTTAAATGGAGTAGTTTGGAGAACAGTGTTCAAGGTCTTTCTCTGCCTCTTATTTTTTTTTTAATAAATTTATTTATATTTATTTATTTTTGGCTGCGTTGGGTCTTCGTTGCTGCGCGCGGGCTTTCCTTAGTTGTGGCGAGTAGGGGCTGTTCTTCGTTGCAGTGCGCGGGCTTCTCATTGCGGTGGCTTCTCTTGTTGCAGAGCACAGGCTGTAGGCGCGCGGGCTTCAGTAGTTGTGGCACATGGGCTCAGTAGTTGTGGCTCACGGGCTGTAGAGTGCAGGCTCAGTAGTTGTGGCGCATGGGCTTAGTTGCTCCGTGGCATGTGGGATCTTCCCGGACCAGGGATCGAACCCATGTCCCCTGCATTGGCAGGTGGATTCTTAACCACTGTGCCACCAGCGAAGTCCCTCTGCCTCTTATTAAGTATGTGCTCTTCTTTAACTAACTTAAGCCATCCAGCGTAGTTTTGTATTTTATAGCAGTATTGTGAGGATAATATGAGATAACGTGTGTGTGCTTTGTAAGCTTTGTGATCTCAATGTAAATATGAAGTAGCACTTGTGTTTTATTACGTGCGTATAGTTAGAGTTAATGCCCCATTGGCATGATCAGGATTTTTTTTCCCTCTGGTAAAGCATGTAGACAAATCCTGGCAGAACTAAGAATAAGATACGTCTTAAAGTCCTATTTATACTCACAAAGCAGTTCAACCCTTGTCATCAAAAACAGAGTACCAGACATAGTATTGGACAAATATAGCTTTTGTGTGGAATCTAGTTTCTCTGTAACTCTGAAGGATAAACAGGAGAGTGTATGTAATTATGTACGATGGTCGCTATGGTATAGTAGGGTGTATTTGTTTCTTAGGAC
Organism: Balaenoptera physalus; assembly: GCF_965194825.1. Taxonomy (NCBI): domain Eukaryota; kingdom Metazoa; phylum Chordata; class Mammalia; order Artiodactyla; family Balaenopteridae; genus Balaenoptera; species Balaenoptera physalus. Next base: position 37,000,948 of record NC_138892.1, on the reverse strand, counting down.
AGCCATAACAAAATACCACAGACTAGGTGGCTTAAACAATGGAAATTTATTTTCTCAGAGTTCTGGAGGGTGAAAGTCACGGATCAAGGTGTAAGCAGGTTTGGTTTCCCCTGAGGCCTCTTCTTGGCTTGCAGATGGCCACCTTCTCATTGGTCCGCACATGGTTTTTTTCCTGTGCACGGATGCCTCTTGTGTCTCTTTGTGTGTCCAAATTTCCTCTTCTTATGAGGACACCAGTTAGATTGCATTAGGGCCCAGCCTAAAGGCCTCATTTTAACTTCATTACCTCTTGAAAGCTCCGATTTCCAAATACAGTCACATTCTGAGACACTTAGAGATTCAACATATGGATTTTAGGGGGACACAGTTCAGCCCGTAACATAGGGAGGGCAGTAGACAAGAAACTGAAGTTTGGATTCCAGCGTGGGCGGCTCTGATCTGTACCGATGCAGATGTCTCACGCAGGACTCCTAACTTGTCAGGTCCACATCTGCTTACTCACGGGGCGGTGACAAGGATTCAAGACAGTCGTGAACATGAGCACATTTGGTGAAATATAAAAGCATGATACAAATGCAAGGTGGTATTGTAACATGGATACCTGTGAGGGATACATTGGCAACATGTGGAAAATTTTAAGTAGAAAAGACAAAGGATCATTGCAAATATTTGGCTAAAGAAGCCTCTTGGCTAGTCTGTTTGGCTGAAGGAGAGGAGTGAATAAAGAAAGGTGATTTGGTTAAGACTTAATTCAGAGAAGACAGGAGTTAGGCTTACAGATAAGCCAAACATCTGGATGATGTGGGTGAATATCTTCGCATCTCCCAATGGAGCCTGTTTTCTTAAAGACTGTTAGTTTCTTGGTTTAAAAAATTTCCCCCTACCTTCCATGGTCTGGCAGTGAGAACTCTTAGTGGGTTTCCAAGCAGTATCATAGCCGGAAGGCACTTTTCCTATTTACCTTAAGTGAAGAGTCTATGACACCTCCTCAAGGATGTGATTTTTTTTTTAAGGTAATACTTGAGTAGTTGGGAGAACTTCCATGTACTTTAGGATATCTGTTCTGAAATTTGTACAGCATGTTTATATACATAGGCAAGTATTTTAATTGAAAAAGTGTATTCTCAGCTTGCCATGCCTACCTATTTAGAATGCATTTGGATTCTTAAGCACAAAGCACATCATCTTCTTTTATTCTGTAAAAACACATAGAACAAGACCATGCACAAAATAGGTGTTCTTGGAATCTCATGGTTACACCTGTGTTCTCTTTCTTGGACTCTGGTGTCCAATAGAGCCCAGTCACTTTTGAAAACTATAATCTCATATTCATTTCTCATCTTAAAAAAAATCAAACATTTGTAGTATTTTAAAAATAGAATTATAAGGAACCAGTCATACTTTAAAACATATCACTAGTGCTCAAGACCCCATCGTAAGGGAAACATAGTATGAAATGTAAGAAAACCAAAATTTTTTAATCACCTTTTTATAGAACTATGAATTTTTGAAAACCTATGAAACTGACTGAAATTCATAAATTATATACAGCAGTGTACTAAAGTGGTTCATAAACTTGGAGTTTATGGAGTGAAAAACTTTTGGGAGTGAAAAAGCTTCATAGTACCTCTTGCAGTGGTTACTAATTTCAAGTCTGGAAAACTAGGAATAAAGATATTTTCATTAAGCTTTTAAGTTGAGACTGATTCAATTTAGTACAGCTTGAAGGAGGTGAATTGTAAGTATAATATTTTATGTTAGGGTGGCATGATATGGACATAGCGAACAAATACTTGTGTGGAAAACATTAATATTGTTTTTCATCATGCAGATTGCAAGGCAATGAAAAATATTTCAAGTTGTTAAGAAGCTAATATTAAGGTAGAGGATTATTTTAATCAGTGAAATTAAATGCTTGGAGTATGGTTTTCATGATTATCTCATGCTGTTAGTTTTTGCTTTAATCTTGTCAAATGCGTTTCATATTAATACTTAAAAAAACATTTTTAGTAACAGAAGTTTTAATTGTATAATTTTTTTAAAAAAGTTTTTAATTTTTTTTGGCCACACCGTGTGGCATGCGGGACCTTAATTCCCCCGCCGGGTACCGAACCCATGCCCCCTGCAGTGGAATTGTGGAGTCCTAACTACTGGATCGCCAGGGAATTCCCAGAAGTTTTAATTTTAAATCATCAGCTTTCTTTTAAATGGATTATTAATTTATTTTCAGGGTTACTTAAAGTTTTTTCTTGACCATTTCCTGTAGAAACTCTGAAAATGGCAGCATTGATTTATTTGGGGAACTAAAGACACTTATTTAGCTAAGGTTCATCCTTTTCATTTTCTCCCACTAAGACAAGAAGAGTATCTGGGCAAACTCTAGACTTGGGAAGCTCTAGAGAGTGAATCTGAATCTCCAGCAGCTTAGTTCAGCTTAGTTCAGCTGCAGCTGGGGCCACATTTAATCAGAAGGCTTAGTTTTCTTTGTTTGGGGGTGGGGGGAACTGGAGAGGGTTGCTGTGTCAGATGTAGCTCATAAAATTCCTTTATTGCTTACAGGAAAAACTCCTAAAGAGATGGAAGAGGAGTCCACTAAGAATATTCCTTTAGTTACAACGCTGAGCATTCTCAGACTTACCTTCTCACAAAGCGAGCAGTTACTCGGGGGCCCTGTTCCTTGGATGTCTGACAGCAGGCTCTTTGTTACTCCTGTGGCCTCTTTTCATTCAACATCTAGACAGTGACAATTCGCATTTTTTAAAAAGTGCCAGTTGCTTAGGAAGTCATCATCTCTGCTGTTGAAGGGTTTACAATTTAGTAGGAGGAGATCAAGATGGAAATAAGTTTAGGAATGTGTTACATGTGTAATGATAATTTCATGCGTAAAGCATAGTGCCTTCCATTTCTGCAGGGACCAAGAAAGCTAACACCGAAATTTATTTGCCCTACCTGACATTCCTCTATGAATCTGAAATGCATTGCTTCTCGCCAGACTAAGACAGGCTGTAAGATGTTACAATATATCTCTCATTTCCCTACCCTGGTAGCTAAGTATTTGCATATTTACTGGAGCTTTCTAAATATAATGGCTTATCCCTAAAGAGAGACTCTAATGAAGGGATTACAGGTTAAGTGGGAAATGCGTGCCAAAAACATTTGGGTAAGCCAATTAACCTGATGGTTTTTCTCAGTTAATTATCATTAAGTGAACAGAGTTTAGTGCCCAGAGTGAGTGAACTACTTTTAGATGCAAGTGATAATTCCCTATATACTTAAAACAATGTAGAATTTTTCTAAAAGGTGAGTGCAGCTTATCAATACCAATCATTTCTAGTTAGAATTCAGTTCATCAAATATATATTGAATGCCTACTGTGTGCAAGGCTCCAAAAGATAAATAAGATACCGTTCTGTTTCTTAGGAGTTAACAGTGCATTGGGGAGATAAAGCAAGTCCTAACAAGCTGAATCGGACCTGAAGACCATTGCAGAGCTTGATGTCTAGCCACATTGCTCTCCATCCCATGAAGGACAATAGTACGAGACAGAGTAATGCCAGTGATTCCTGCCACTCCATCCCTCAAACTTCACTCCAGCCAAACCAATCTATTGCATTTTTTTCAGGTCCCAAGTTCACCACCTTCTTCTCTCCTGCCTCATGGTCCTTGAAAATATTGCCCATCAGTCTGGCAACATCCCAACTCCCTTACTCCTTTGCTTAACCCCTTCCGTGTATGTAGACATGCTTTCCTCCAGGAAGCTCCTGACCCGCTGACTGTCGGGAGTTGTTCTGTTCTCCCAAGGCAATCAGGATTTCGTGTTAGAGTGGTATTTATCACACTGCAGTGAAATTGCCTCTACACATCTTTGCCTCTTCTACTAGGCTGTTTCTCAAAGTCAGTGCATCTGTTTTACTCCCCATTCTGTCTGCAGTGCCCTTTATAGTGTCTAGCCCATCACAGAATGAATGAATAAATGAGTGAGTGAATAATTTTCTTAAGACAGAATCAATCCATTTTGTTGAGTTGTGATTTTCAATAGGGTAGAGAAGAGGGACTGTTAAAATGCCCTGATTTCAATGCATATATTTCCTCCTACTCCTTCTGAAATGTCTTCCACATCTCATCCCATTTAAGATCCCTGATGATGGTAGTAAGAAGTCAGTGTTATTAATGGGAATGTGTCAATGAGCAATGTTAAAATCGAGCCGATTTGCAACAATAACTAGGAGAGACTGGGCCATCACAAACGAGCATTGGCAATTGAAGTATATCTGGACAGATGTAAACTGGTCGAAGAACAGCAATCCAGGCAGAGGAAGGGAAAAAAATGATCTGAGCGAAGGCCTAGAAGCTGGGAAGTTCGGTTGACATTAGGATGCATATAGAGAAGTAATGGGAGATTGGCCTAGAAGTCGTAATGGGGTTGGCTCTGAATGCTGGGCTGGGAAGGGTGTTTATTTTGGTAAGAAATAGGATGTGATGAGGGATTCTTGGGAAGCAGAGTGATGGTGTTAGGGTTATACTTCAGGAGTTATATTTCAGGAAGTTTCTCTATCCACAGCATGTATAATAGATCAAAAGGGGAATGAAAGCAGGCAGGGATGACTATTCAGTTTTACAAATATTTGTTATGTGCCTAATATGTATTGGGCATTGAAGAAAATATACTCTTTCCATGAGGGGACTTTGAGCCTAATGAAAGAAACAGAATAATAAACAGGCGCTTTTAGTAAGCCTGCTAAGCAATAGAGGTAGGAAATGATGGAAGCCTGAATAGGGGCAGGGGAAGGAGAAAAGAGGAGTTAGAGGTGAATTTAAGGGAAACTTGCGAGTTGGATTTTTCTCTGAGATCCTGACTGGCGTCAACATATCCTTAACCAATTTAAAAGTAGATGTAGGAGCAAAGAGAGAAGGACCCCTCATGTACAACCTCGGTGTCAGTGGTGCAAGAATGATGGTGCTTAATGAGGGGCTTGTATGAAAAAGGAGGTGGTGTGTAAGGAATATTATTTGGATTCAGTCTTATTCAGCTGAAGATACTGAAAGGGCAACTAACAATATTACTTGATAGTTACACAGTGCTATTTTATTTAACACTCTTCTGGTTGCACATGTCAGAATAACAGTTCAAACTAGTGTACTGGCTTATTGGCTTATTTAGTTATTGGCTTATTTAGCAGTGTTAGCTTCAGGCATGACGGGATCCAGCTGCACTAAGAATTGCCTCTGTCTCCTTGATCTGGGTTTTTTGTGTTGGCTTCATTCTTAGGCTCTGTCTTCAGGGAATCCTTTAGTAGCCCTAGGATTTCATCTCATTCTTAAAAGAAGATGTCCTTTCCCAGTAGATTGTTGGAGCTGTTTTGACTCTGACCGACCTGGCTGGCTAAGTCAGTTCTTGTGGCCGGAAATGAGGATGGGGGGATATAGTACGCTAACTGGCCAAATCAAATGATAACCTTTCATCAGGAGGTGGGGATAACAGCTTCACTCTATGCACATGGACTGAGGGTGGATGTGGCCTGTTCTCAGAAGGAAGATCAGGACACTGTTAACTAAGAAGAAGGGGTCTGGAAAAACCAGTCCGTGACACCAGGCTAAGTAATTTTTCAAACATTTTAAGTTAACATTGCCTCATTTGATCTTCAACACAACAATTTGTGAGAAGCGTTGTTATCTACCAACTGTAGGCAAAGAAGCTGTGCTTTAGAGAGGTTAACTGGTCAAAGGTAAGACTCTGGTGTTAGTAGAGGAGCCGGGAGTGCTAATATTATTCAGGTGTGGCTGTCACCTGGGGCAGTACAAGTGTAGGCTTGTGAGCCACACCCAGACTGGAGGCGTAGGTGGAGAAAGCATCTCTTGAGTTGCAGGTGTCAAAGATGATGACCACAGAGGTGGAAAGTGTAGAGAGAGGGGAGGTCAGGAGACAGAACCGAGAGAGAAACATCCACATTTGGGAGAAAAATCTGAAAGAGATGCTAGCCAAGGAGAGTTGCAAAGAAGTCAAAAAAGATAGGAGGGAAATGGGAAGAGTAATGTGTTAAAGACCCAAGGTAAGACTTCATAAATATTTATTATTTTGTGCTGAGAGTGTCATAAAAGCTTAAAGGAATTTTAAGTGAAATAAGACCATGGTACATAGATTTTTGAAGGCTATAAATATGAAGAAAGAGCACTGATTTTGCATTGATGGCTAGCACTAGTTGTTTGGTGTTAATGGTGATAATACTAATAATGACAGCAACTAACATGTGTTACGTATATTACATATAACAATGTGTTTTTTGCTTACTAACTCCTTCACTCCTCAAAATGGTCCTATAAGGCAAGTACAGTTATTATCCTTATTTTGCAGATGAAAAAACTGAGGTACAGAGAGGTGGAGTAACTCCGGTCCAGTTGGCTCCAGACTCAGTTTTCTTAACCACTGCATTTCACTGCCCTTTCTGGGCATAGATAGGTGTGCTTGGGTAGCACTGAAGCAGGGCAGGTTAACAAAGGCCATGCTCTTTCTTCTTTCTCCTGTAGAACAAATTTCAACCCATCACCTAAAAGAAAAAAAAAATTTTTTTTTTAAATATAGAGTTTGGCCTTTACTTACTTTTTAGTAGAACAATTTGAAAGTACTTGGGAAGAGTGCGCCATTTGATGTTTGGAGAATCTAAGCATCATTCCTCCTCTGAAGGACTGATGGCCATCATTTTTGTGGGTGCTCATGACTGAAAAGGTCAATGGACAGAAAAAATAGTAGTGAGAGAAACCCACATGAGGACAGTTGGGATGGCAGTGTCATATCATTCATCCGTTTTATGTTTTACAATAGCGTTGGCCTTTGTCAACATTTTTTAAAGGAAAAATCATAATGCAGCAAAAAACAAAGAGCCACAAATGAACAGAACTGAAAACAGATTAAAACCTCCTTGAAAGCTTGAGGGACTGGATCTTTTTGCTTCAAAAGAGTATCTTGGGCCTGTGTTCTCTGGAGAATTCTGCCTACAATTGTTTCTTTTCCACACCTGCTGCTTCAATGTTCTTCACCTTTCCTGGAGTGGAAAATTTCCCAATTCCTTAGTGTCCTTCTGAATTTTCAATACCCACTCACAGAAGTAACATCAGAAATTATATCAGCATGACATTTTGTTTTGAGTTAAGCCTTTTCATTGACTGAGAAATAGCAGGTTTCCCCTCTTTCAGTTTTGGACTTGCATAAGAAAATGCAAATAGGTGAGAATCCATTATGTTGAGTGTTGAGCGACTACCTTTACTTCTCATTTTGCTGGCAGATTATTCAGATTCCATTAAATCCCTTTTGGTCTGTATCTTTCTTAATATGATGTGAGGGATGCATAATGCATCCCTTATCACTGACTTGCATGTGTGACGTGACTTATGTACTAAAGCCCAGTACAATTTAGTCTTATTTCATGTTCTTTTGCCGTAACATTTATCGAGTAAATAAAAACCTGGCTAATAATAAGATAACGCCCGTCAGAGAATTTTGTCAGACCGAAGTCTCCCTTAGTGCAGTGTATTTTGAACATGGGTGGGATGTTCCTTTGCTCTTCTATTATTGTTTTATTGACACTGTTTGCCTTTAATTCTTTTTCTACAGTGTAAATTTAGGGCTGTGCCGCATCAAAGGTTTTTCTCACAATGAAATTATGAGATTTGTTAGTTTTGTTCTTTGTTTTGAAATACTTGTTTCATGAGAGTTAGACATAGTATATCTTGTTGGCTGCTGCAGATTACTAGATTTATGGCTACGGATATAAGAAATTCTGGCAGCTTTGAACAGATTTTTAAACGTGTGTTTCTTTTTTTTTTTCCTTTCCCTCAAAATGTCTTTACAGAGTTAGTTATGGAGCTGAACTAATAGCATGTAGAAAACCTGGTTTAGGGAACATGCGTCTCCATTATATAAGGATCTGCCACTGAAAGGGTGAAGTATTGTCCTAAACAAAATGTGCTTTTCAGCTTTTCTCGCTAAATTAGCCAAGCCTTATCCCACAGTGCTTTGCTGTTGAACTTTCTGCTGCCCCGACTTTGATAGTATGAACGTTTCTGCATTGATATTAGAGAAATTCACATCAATATCTAGGTTAATGTTTAGTGGAGGCCAGTTGGCTTTTCATTCTCAATGGCTTGAAATCAGCTCTCTCTAACAACACTGGCAGTTTGGCAGTTTTTCATATTTCTTTAAAATTTTAATTATAACCCATCAAGTCTTAAGCAATTACTTCTGGGGTAGACTCTTGATGAATGTCATAACAGGGTGTTTTAGTTTAATGGATCCAGAATAACATCTGTTTCTAATATTTTAAAAGCCAATTTATATGGAAATTCATTTATACACAGTCAATACACGGAGCCTTGTAAAAATCAAAATCAAAATGGAAAATCAAACCACTGTGATATAGTAGGTCTTCTGTTAACAAAGGATTTCACTGATGAGTAGATTCAGCTGTGCTAACACCCAAACTATTGCAGCTTAAACAAGATAGCAATTTATTTCTCATACTCAGGTAGTTTGCCAAGGGCTGGTATGGTCTACCATGACAGGGACTCGGTTTCCTTCAGTGTTATTGCTCTGTTGGCATGACTTCTATTCCTAAGGACACCTTATGAGTCACGATGGCCGCTGGAACTCCAGCTATTACATCTGTGCTCCAGCAGGAAGGGGGTAGGGTAGAAGAGAGAAGAATACTAAGCTTTTTCCTTTTAAGGATACTTTTTTCTAGAAGTAGTGCATAGCACTCTGCTTATGTTCCACTGACCAAATATTAGTCACTGGCCAAATACTAGTCACATGACCATATTTAGCAGCAAGGGAAGATAGGAAATGATAATTTTTTGTCCAGAAGACATGTACCCAGCTAAAAACTAAAGGTGTGTTGAGTATGGGAAAATGGAGACTATAGACACTGGAGAACTGTCTGTAACATTGAGTACTTTTTAAAACCTGATTTTAACAGACTTTCTGCCTTTTATTGAGCATCTAGAAAAGTCAGCTCGTTTTCATAAGTAGATAATATACGCAGAAGGACTCGCATAGTGTTTGGCAGAGTAGGTAACCAACTACTATTAATGTATGTTGATGTCTGTTTTCATTCCAGCCCCCAGGTGCACCTAATTTCAGAGGTTGTGGGTCAAACTGAATTTTATAAGGGACTTTTTGTAGATTAGAATACAGTCTTTGTAGAATAATAATAGCAGCAGCTCACAGGGCCAAGATGTTCTTTGCCCTAGGTCTCCAGAACACTCATGTATCTGCAAAGCAGTGTTCTTTGCTTTTTTACACAGTAGATAAATGAACAATTACAAGGGTTAGAAATGTGGAATCTCGGCCTCCTCCCCAGACCTACTGAATTAGAACCTTTACGTGCCTGTTAACGAGATCCCCAGGTGATCTGCGTGTATGGGAAGCATTGCTCTGGGCACAGATGTTCTACCTAAAATTTATTTCTGCTAGCGGGGGGCTAGTCCTTGCTCCAAGTGTATCCCCTGCACCAGTATCACCTGAGACTTTGCTTTCTTAAGAAATGCAGATTCTCAGGCCTCATATCAACCTGGCACCTGAAATCTGGATTTCTAGCCAACATGCCACACGCGAGCAGTTGTTTGGCAACTGCTTTATTGAACCTTAAGCGTTAAGCCTTTAACTCTGCATTTATTCTTTAAAGGTATTTGCATTCAAACAAGGAAGAAAGCTTTTGAGGGAGAGAAATACAACCCTAATTGCGGATCTAGTAAGCATTAAGGGGAGGATCTGAATTCAATCTACCTGTAAAGCCGCCTCCAAGGCTCATTTGCATTAATCATGTATACCTGGAATCCCATCATAAAGCCACGTGATGACAAAGCCACGTGATGACAAAGCTAGGAAGGAAGGCCGTGTTTCAGCAGTATATTTTAACAGTGAATTTTCTTCTTTCTTTCTGTATTTTACATTAGATTTCTGTTTTCGACATTTTATTTTTTAGCCGTGCTATCAAGACTAATCAGGACCTTCTCCCAGAAACCCCATGGACCCACATTTTCTACAATGATTTTTGGGGAACGCTGCTAACCCACAGCGGCAGCCACAAGTCCTACCGGCCACTCTGCACTCTTTCCTTCCGCCTGAACCATGCCATCGGAGGGCTGAATCCCTGGAGCTACCACCTCGTCAACGTGCTCCTGCATGCGGCGGTCACTGGCCTCTTCACGAGCTTCTCCAAGATCCTGCTTGGGGATGGGTACTGGACCTTCATGGCTGGCTTGATGTTCGCCTCTCACCCCATCCACACGGAGGCGGTGGCAGGAATCGTGGGCCGGGCCGATGTGGGGGCCAGTCTCTTCTTCCTCCTCTCCTTGCTCTGCTACATGAAACACTGTTCTACAAGAGGCGCGTCGGCCAGGACCTGGGGTTGGTTCCTGGGGACAGGACTGTGTGCCGGATGCAGCATGCTGTGGAAGGAACAAGGAGTGACGGTCCTGGCAGTTTCAGCCGTTTATGACGTCTTTGTCTTTCACAGGCTGAAAATGAAACAGATCTTACCCACCATTTACAAAGTAAGTGATTGTTGGTGCTTGAGCGTTGAATTACTGAGTCCTCTCCTTGCTTGGTCCCTTTTCCCCATTTAAAAAGCAAATGTGTTCCTCTTCAAAGAGGATTTAAAGTAAGTTACTTTTTGATCTTCGGGAGGTGGAAGTGTCCTCTCTGACCTTTCCCTACTAACTGGGTGTCAGTCACGGATTATTTTATTTCTCAGGTTTCTTGACTTATTTTCATGATTTCCAAGGGGGTAGAAGGACAATTCTGCCTTGTAAAGAATATGCATCTTTATTATTTATTTACTTTTACTCCTCGATTTCAGCCCTAATTCCCTGTAATCCAATAAATTGCCTCTAAGAGGTGTTTGAAAAAAATAACACAGCTGATCGTAGAGCTAGATGCTCGACTCTGTCAAGAGGAAATTCTCTGCTATTTGTTAATACTACTTTTCCTGAGCTGACTTTGGAAAACAACCCTCTCTGCAGTGCACTGGGAACTCACATTCTTAAATCATGAGTCATAGTCACCTTTTCCTGATGTAGTGTATAAGAATAGAAGAGTCAAAACAGAAAGTGGTTATTGTAAGTGTTGCCCTGAGGCCAATTAAGACCTTTGCTTCAGGGCTTAATATGTGTTCTTCTGTATCCCCTTAGTGGTTTCAAATGCAATGTCGTCTGAAGGTCACGGAAGCACTTTCGGATCCCAAGTACTTAAAGGGAACTGAGCAGTTTTCTGCTGGTGTGTTTGGGTGGACCAACACCTCTTTAGAAACTGCCTCCTTCCCATCTCCCCATCCTCCCTCCCAGACAATAAACTCACCCTTGCTTTAACTTAAGTATAAAGACAACTTCGCCAGTGTTTGCAGACCTCAGCCATTTTCTAAATCATGGACCTCTGCCAGCTCCTCCATCCTTTTGGACACTCTTAAGCAAGGAATTATGGTTTAGGATACTGACCCTGAGAAAGCTGTCAAGTTTTCTAGTTTTTACCACTTTTTTCCTCTCAGTTCTTAATTTTACTTAGAATTCAATTGGGAAGAAATTGAAATAAAGAACAAAATTGAGGGAAATGGAAACATTTATTTATTTTTATTTTATTTTATTTTTAAAATATATTTATTTATTTTTGGCTGCGTTGGGTCTTCGTTGCTGCGCACGGGCTTTCTCTAGTTGCAGCGAGCGGGGGCTACTCTTTGTTGTGGTGCATGGGCTTCTCATTGAGGTGGCTTCTCTTTGTTGGGGAGCATGGGCTCTAGGCGCCCGGGCTTCTGTCGTTATGGCGCACAGGCTCAGTAGTTGTGTCTCGCCGGCTCTAGAGTGCAGACTTAGTAGCTGTGGCACATGGGCTTAGTTGCTCCGCGGCATTTGGGATCTTCCCGGACCAGGGCTTGAACCCATGTCTCCTGCACTGGCAGGTGGATTCTTAACCACTGAGCCACCAGGGAAGTCCTCAGAAACATTTATTTATTTTTAAATGACTTTTTTTTTTTTTTTTACGCAGGAGGCAGAGTAATTACTGCTGTGCCTCTGCTCTGCAGGGAACTCCAGTATCAAGTGCTTAATGAAGTTCTTTTGTGATTTCAGTTCAACGCTGAAACTTTAAAAGGAAATTCTGGTTAGAGTTTGATGCTTTGCAAACAACATATGGTTTGAAAGTCAAGCTTTTAATTTCAAATCGATTTTAATTAGTCTCTCAAGGAAATTTAGGGAAAATAATCTTTTTCTTTCCTTTGAAAACCATGCCATCAACAATAGCCAGTTTTCTTGTTTTACTGGAAATACAAATAGAGTAAGTGTAAGTCATGGTCCTTGTCCTATGCAGGGTGAGAACTATTTGGGGATGCAGACTGGGTGTTTTAAGACCTTGCATTGATAGCCTGTGAAACACCGTGGTTTCTCCTACAGAATTTTCATGTTACCATCTCATGAATTAGGAAATTACCTTGGTATGTCAATTCAGGACTTGCTTTTAGGACCTTTGAGGTTCTCTTTGGAGAAATTTTCAGGTCTGTAAGCCTGTTTTCAAGGATTAAGTTGCTGATTGATCTCCTTACTATAAATATGTCCCATGCAGTATTTGGGACATACTTATAATAGAAGATTATTCTTTGTTCATCTGAAATTAAAATATAACTGGGCATCTCGTATTTTATTTGGCAGCCTCACTCCTGCAACTGCTGCTTCAGAAAACGAGAAGTGCCACTAGTGCAGGGGACAAAAACTTTTCTCTCCATCTAAGTTCTTTGGCTGGCCTAATAATCAAATTGCCCTAAGACAGATTAACAGGAGAAAAACAAATTTTTAGTTTTGTACATACAGGACCCCCGCAAAGACGGGAGAAGCTCCTCAACAGTTAGGCAGTTGAGGTTTCTATGCCATCCTGAGCTAAGGAAAAGGGAGAGGGGTCTGGAACTTCAGAGGGAGGAAGACGATTCACAGGAAGACAGGACGAGCAAATGTTTGCCACGCCAGACCAAAGAGTCTTCCTTATGTAAAAAAGTTATCTTTGGTAATAACTCTCTTCCTGGCACAGGCTAACTAACTAAATTCTTTCAAGCATTTAAGAGGGAAGTAAAAACTTCTTCCTGAGTCTGTTGGGCCTTAATTGTCTTCAGCTCCATATAATCCACATGCCAAAGTGGCACATTCTGCGGCAGCCTGCCCCGAACCCCATCACTGTGAAGGAATTCATAAGAGTAGAGAGTGTGAAGTCTCCCGCACTATGGGAAAGGACTTAATGCTTTGAATGTTCAGTGTCTTGAGAAGTTTTCGAATGGAAACTTGCCCAGGCTGTCTGGCAGCCACTGCTTGCGGGCAAGGGAAGTGGTCAGGGTGGCAAAACCCTTCATCTGATAGTTGCTATCTCAACTTAGCTTTTTCTTTCATTCTTAGGTTTTGGGCCAGTGAGCTTAATGAGGACATTGGGATAACAGACTTTACAGATTTGTAAGGAACCTTGAGACCATTTATGCCAGTCCCCTTGTTTCCAGCTGAGGTGTAGAGAACCAGAGATGTGAAAGTCACCCGGAAAATGGTGGAATCACTAGGACTAGAAGACATATTTGTGACTGTCTAGTGATCTTACACTGTGAAGGTGTGAAGATGGATAAAGAAAGCAGTCAGATGACTCCACAGTAGAGAAGAAAGTTATAGGCATTGACTCTTAACGTGCACTGGCTGAGTCACCTTGGACTAGTTCAATGACCTGTTTCTTCATGTAGAAATAGAGATAATTAGTGTTCTCTGCTAGAGATGTTAGGAAGATCATGTGAAACTGTAGAGTGTTCGTTGTGAACTGGGTGCCCAATATTTGGAAGTCACTTAATGCACATTAGTTGAAGGGGGAGAAGAAATATCAGTGGAAATTGTAATTCTTTACCTCAAGAAAGAGAAGGCCAAAAGATAAATTTCTACTAGTCTTTAAACATGCAGTGGTTTGAAAGCATATGAATTCGGAATCAACTAAAGCTGAAGCATGAATATTTAAGCAAAAACTTTCATTTAGAATTTCATGACTATGGGACTTATAAACACTGGCATAGATTACATATGGAAGTTATAGAAAAATTCCATATTCTGTCTTTAAAATAAATAGATTTCTATGCCTGGGGTGAGTTAGAAGAGACTCTGAAGGAAGTGGATTAAAAGACTTTTCAACCTTAAATGAATAATCGTCTTAAATATCTTACTAATTAACTCTGCATCAGAGTTATCATAGTTGGCCAGATGAAATAAACTTCCCTGCCTTATTAAAACATAACTTATATATAAACAGAAAAATCCAGTGCACAAATGTTTACCTCTGTTAGGCAAACTAGAGAACCAGCCAAATACTCAAAAATCTAAAGATGGTGGTCCTCCTCAAGCTGGAAATTATTAAAACCAGAGGGGCAAGGCTCTTCATTTTTATAGTTTTGTCCGTAATGTTTTTCTCATAGCAGTCACACTCAGCTTCTCTCTTCACATTTCTTCAGAAATGTCAGAAGTTAGAGGCCTATCAGATCCAGGCCCCAAAGTCAAATGCACACCAGGACCAGGCAGAAGGGACTCTGCTGAACTAGAGGTTATGCTCTCCCACTCGTACTTCTCTCCATCCCATTATTGCAATAAGCAAATACAGGTTTCAGTTTCGTAGAGGTTAATATTTTTCTAAGACAGACAGACATCTGGATTTTCTATGACATCTCCTGTTATTTAATATTGGTTACTAATTTAAGAACAAATATGCCCTGTTTGGGCCAGACAATATCCTTGGGATGACCGAATTTGGCCAGAAGTCTTGGCTGCCATTTTTTGACTTCTAAGATTCATGCAAGGAATGCCCGTGTCCATATGACATGTAAATTTTTTGTAGTTCTGCAAAAGAAATACGAAAGTTTTTTCTTCGGTGAAGTGTTTGAAAAACAGTAAGTACCCAGAAAATCATAGATATTTTATTTAGTATTTGGTAACCATGTGTAGTGTTTATATCTGCCAGGCACTGTTCTGAATATGTCAAAAATATTAACACATTTAACTTATTTAGTAAATGCTTATCAAGAGAGTAATATGACTTATGAAATAATGTGGTTGAATATAATATGAAATAATATAGTTTTCAATAGTTAGGAAGATTTCTAAGAAAACAATATAAAATCTTCAGGAATGTGTACGAACAAAATTAGAGTTCATAACTATTTTTTTTGAAAATTGTTAAATGTTCTAGATCTTCACTTCAGCATCTATTTACTATGTTTCCTACATTATTCTTGGCATCTAGTGCACCATTTGGCACATAGTAGGTACCTAGTAAATTATTGAATTCACCCTTGTTTAAGATTGACTTTTGAAAAGGATGTGCCTGTAATGGTAAAGTGAAATCCTATACTCTCCCCTTTCTACAGTGAGGATTTCATTACTGGTTAGTGAGGTCTGGAAGGTGGGATTGGAAGAAATGCATGTCAGAAAAATGTTGAAAAATGAGTTTTCTTGACCTCTCACCAAATGATTATTTTAGCCTTTCTTAGATGATTTTCACTTACTTTTTGACAACATAAAACTAAGGGGAGTGGGGAACCCTTGAAACACACTTACACTAGCCTTGCAAATAAATGCTAGACTTTTATCTGCCCACAAAATATTTTACAAGTCTTCCATGACCCCAGGAGGTACATGGGTAATAAAATCAGTAAAGGCAACATTTTTCTTACTTACCCAACATCAGTCATTGCTTACCTAGTGGCCATTTTCTGTGCTTATTTAACATCTGTTAACTGTTTTAGTGTGGAAACATCTTTTTCCCCCCACTTTATTAGCCTCATAATGACTTACTCAGTTACAGGTGGGGAAAAAAAATTTAAAAGGGAAGGAAATCTGAAAGTGGGTGTAACAATTCTAATTATATCCCAAAATAATTTGGAAAAATGAAGCCCTTTGAGTTTGATCTTTTTTAAGACTTTCTCTAAAGATGACTGCATTAATTTTGCTGTAGTTGCTTCCAAGATGTGCATTATCTGGACAGCCTCCTTCAAATAAAATCTTGAGCTCTATTTCACGTAAACAAGGTAAAGAGACTATATTATTAGAGAGGGAAACGGGAGGCATCGCCACTTTCAAAACACAAGTCATCTCTGTCTAGAAATAACTTTATTTTAATGCTAAGCAGGATGTGTTTGATGGAGCTTGCCTTTGTTGAGCAAGTTTACCTTTATCTTGGGTATTATGTAAGCTGGGCTCTATGGCGGGGTGCAGTGATCAGACCCACAGGAACAAACAGTCCCATGTTTCCAAACCATTCACAGGGTTTATCTTGAGAATGGTTTCCGAGGTTTGGGGCTTATGTTCTGTTGAAGGTTTGGGTTTGTCACAGTCGGAACACTGAAGACATTAAACGCAGTGCTTCTGTATATCAGACTATTTTGTGTGACTCCCTGTGTACAGAAGAGCCAGCGCATAGCCCGCAGGTATTTGCACATTGAATCCACATGTGCTTTTTTTATTTGATTAGCTGCTCGGATGACATTGGTGGAATCTGTTATCATTTATGTCTCTGTCCCTTTTCTTTCTAGACCAGGCTGTGGTTTTACGCAAGATGTGACCCTCCTATCCATTGCCTTGAATGAAATAGGATATGTTTGCTCTTTCTGATTGTCTTTAATCACCATCTGTGCCACTCCAAGTAGTGTCCCTGCTTTCTGAGGATTGTCTTTTCCCGCATTTGCCTTACACTTGACTTTGTGAGAATCCAGATATAGCAAGATGCTCCGATTCCGATCGCAGTATTTCCTCGCATTATTGAAACTGGAGGACTGTTTGTCATGCAGTTACAAATGAATCTGGATTTCCTCCAAGTAAACTTGTTGTAGCATTTGATATTCATGACCTGTAGTACTTTAAAACTTCGAACTGCTGCCAGGACCGCTAACCAGATAATACCGCAAATAAAGTCGAGGTTCAGAAATATTTTACAATTCAAAAAGTCTAAGATTAATAGGGTATTTTATTCCTGCAGGTTGGCTTCCTCGCTCAGCTGACTTAAGATGATTCTGTATTCTAGTTGTGGTTTAGGTTCCAGTTACTTAAATTTGGGGAACTGACTACCCTTGCAGGTTTCTGTAATGCTTGCATTAGAGTGTCAGTACCTGGGACAGTGAGCTCTTCACAAATTATGATTATTTTTTTAAAGATTCATCTTTGTGCAAGACATTGTGTTAGGTGATGTGGGGAATCAAAGAGGAATCGAAAAAATTCTGCCCTGAAGGACATTTGAGAGTAGTAGGAAGTAGAGAATAGTGCCTGCCAGTGTAGAACTGAAATTCAAGCTGGAGAGTGGTGAGGGCTGGAGGGGAGGCCCTGGGAGCACTAGGGCAGTTTAGAGGAAGGGGAGGTGACTTTCAGCTGAAGTACCTTCAGGAGCAAAGGTGTGTGAGGCGGACCCCGAAGGATTCTTGGGATATGGGCATTTATAATTGGACAGACGAGGAAGAGTGGAGAGTGGAGCCTGAGCCTTACACAGAGGGCCGCTCAGAGGAAGTTACTGCGGAGCACTGAGAGGTCCTTTTGGCAGATGCACAGAGCACCGGAACTTAGAGAGGAAAATGGATCAGGAAAGGTAGACTGAGACAGCTACTGTGTCTAATGATGTCGGGGCCTTTTAAGATAGGTTGTCACCCCGACAATGATGGGAAATGATGCATGGCTTTCAAATGTGCTAGCCCTTGGACTGGTCCATGGGAGAGGCCCAAGAATGTATAGGCCAGCTCTTCTTGCCTCTTGGAGAACTTTCATTTCTGTTCTTCCCCTAAACCTGAGAGAGGGTCCCTTGGGTGATGAGACTAAGGATCAGACTTAGGAGTAGAAGTTGTATCTCATTCAGTGAGTGTGTCTCCTATCGGTGTTTATCTCGTTCTTTAGCATTTAAAACAAAAGCAGTTATTTTCTGAAGGCTAATATTGTCGTACTTTTTACTCTGTAATATTTGGCATATTATTATATACTCCTAATGAGAAAAACAGGGAGTCCTTAAGGGCTCTCTCCTATGTCCATTTTTCCAGTATTCCTGAAACGTGTTCAGATATTACTTTGAATGGCCACAAATACAAAATCCCTCTTTGTTTTGTACTCTTTCACAAAGGAAGACAGAAAAAAACATTTTTTACAGGACGGAATAAAACACCCTATCAGCACTAAATTTCAACCAGTTAACTGAGTACACTGTCAGTGAAAATGACACGCAAATTGGACCTTGTGATGAATAAATAATGAGTCTCATTGAAATCATCTCTGCTGTTCTCATAACACTGTCTGGGATGCATATTACATCACTTGGCTCAATTTTCGATAACCTGCTGCCTCAGAGGAATCAAATTGACTGACGGGATCTCATGACTATCGGGTTACTCATATTCAGCTGGGTTCTGTCAATTTCACAGAAAATGATGTGGTTTGCACAAATTTGAAATACATTGTCATTGCCTAGAAGTCAGATTCCTGTCTTAAATGTCTGGAACAATGGAAATGCTAATTTAGTGTTGATTTCTCAAATGAAACTTAAGCTATAGAAAGCCGGATTTCCAGAGTACATTAGAGATTCCTTAAAAGGTGTGAGCAGGGTGTGGGAGGTGGGTTGGATAAAACTGAATATTAAATCAAATTCATTGATCATTAGAATATCTGTGATATATGATACTATGGTAAAGGTTGCATGGTGTGATGTTTTATTTTTTATATCCAGTTTCATACCTATTGATCACAGTATTCCTTTCTTCAAAAAGGAAAATAAGAAATCAAAAGGGAAGAACAGCACTTTCTAATAACAAAAGTCTGCAGTGATTTGGTGCTAGGAAGGTCGATGTGCCCTTGCTCTCAGGGTTTGTCTTTACAACTCTGCAGCACCCAGATGGCTCCTGTATGCTCTGTTGGTCTGATTACAACTCTTGCATCAAGTGAAATAGCATGAATTCAGAATTTAATACATGTTTCCTCAGTAATTATGCCCTGATTAGTGAAGTCAGTGTTTCTGTTCCAGAGGACACTTTCTTTCTTTCTCCACATGTTTATTCATTTCATTTCAGGAAATCAAATAAAATGCAAAGATCATAATGCTTCTCTTTGGTATAATAGGGGAATCTGCAATACCTGCCTTTGGGTATGTGGTTGTCGTTTTGCTTATAATTGATATAAGATTCAAAGAAAACAGCAGGGACAATATGAGAAAAATGAAGGACATGTAAAAACAAATAAATGACTCTTAGCTTTTAGTATATGAAGAAATGGAAGATATACCTAGAATTTCCATTAATGTGTTGCTGAAAATAACTACATACCAAGTACATTTAACAGTCTTTGATTATATGCAACATCATTTGTGACTGCTTAAAAATAATTAAATTTTATGTATTTAAAAACAGCAAAAAAGAAAAAACCTTAATATTTTAATTTTATGAATTTTGAGTCATTATACCTGTTAACAGTACCAACCCACCCTTTTGAGGGCATTGTCTTAGTTTTTAACATATAAGACACTGAGTCCCTTCCCCCTATAAAAGGGTGTGTGTGTGTGTTTTGTGTGTTCTATCAGAATAATGTTTATGTAATGTAGTCGGATTTTACCTAAGTTATACATGAATGATTTGAGTGTATTTCCATAACTTTTATGAAATGGAAAGCTCCAAATTACATAGGATTATTTTTTCTAATTTGAAGATTCAGGCAAAAATTTGCCAGTTTACGTGTTCCATCGAGTGAAGTTTCATTCTTAAAATCTCATGACATAGTGTGATAAAAAGTTAAACAAAAAACATAAAAACAAGTGATGTTCACTTTGAAGAACGACTTGGTGATTGGCTAGTCTTCTCACGTATAGGTGCAAGTAAGGCTATTTTGGAAAGGCTGTAGGACTGGAACATGCAGATTTAGATTTAAATGGTATGATTTTAGATACAGTACTAAACGTCTTGAACATCAGTTACAGGGTCTGTGAACTAGGAATATAATATTTGCCTTGCCAAGTTATTGCCAGATATGAATATAGTAAGTGTACACTCTTCAGCCAAGTTCCTTTTCTATAGTACGTATCATGATCGTCAGCATTTTACTGCATTTCCACAGCATTTCAATAGTAGTGAACTTTTTGTCTGTTGTTTTACAGAGCACTCAATTAGCATAACTGGCTTTTCTAGTGGGATGCAGGGTGAAATGTCAATCAGCTTGTTTGCTATCCTATTCACCAATGCTGACCATTTAAAGAATATTGAGAAGAAGACCTTTTTTAAGGATAATTTTTCTGAACAGCACGATTTGATCATTTATCTTTTGTTTAATTGAAAATAAGTACACATACTCATTCCTTAATTTTTCTCCGTTGATAATATCTTGCCATCATCTCATACTTTTATAGCCTGATTTTTCCCCTTCAGGCTCAGGATGGTGCTGTTGCTTATATATATGAAAGTGGAGGGGAGCCAGGCCTTTTCTGGTCTGCTCCCCCCCACTACCCTGCTTCCTGTATATTTCCTTTTGGTAAGGTTTATAGTAAGGAAGATTAGTTCAGTAGCTGCAATAGCTTGCAGCGTTCAAGTCTCATTCTTTGGAGAAAGAGGAAGCAGTTATCACCTAAGGGTGAATGTGCATCTCTTTCCTCCTATTCTTCCCCAGCCTGGCAGCCAATATTGTGGCAGCTGATTCCAGAATCTTTTATAACAAACCTTTTCAGGGAAACATTGAGGCTGCTTTTTGCTGTTGTTATTGCTGCTGTTACACAGTTTAGTTTATTTCCCTACCTCCTAGGGAGAGCAGAGAAAGCAAAAAGTTTTCTTTTTAAAGCATTACTATTTTCTGGCTGCCAAAAATTTTATGAAATATTTCAGGCGTCTTAATAACATTCAGACCAAATTATTTTTACAGAAACTTAAATCTGGTAACTTGGGCTTGCTGAGAAAAGTCTACAGGTAAAATTAGTTTTTGATTTCAGAAAATTCAGTATTTAAAAATCTGGGTTAATTGACAGGTAATAACAGGGGCGGGTGGGGGATGGTGACTGTTTAAAGATGAGTATACATTATGGGCTTCCAAACTGGGATGATCATCAGCCTCTCCTGGGGAAACTGTTTTAAACCAGAGATTATAGCCCCAAACTGGAAGCTACTGAGTAAGAATATTTTGTTCTGCTTATTTTTAGTTTGTTTTTGAGGTGTTGAGGGGGAGCTGGTGGGGAGGTTGCAGGAAAGAAACTACTATTTCTTATTTATTTATGGCCGCACCTCACGGTTTGCGGTGCACGACCTTCAAGATCTTAGTTCCCCGACCAGGGATTGAACCCAGGCCCATAGCAGTGAAAGCGTCGAGTCCTAACTACTGGACCACCAGGAAATTCCCAAGAAACTCCTTTTTAAAAGTTCCTGCTGTTGTTACCAAACCCAGGTTTGTTTACTTGCCGCTCATAAGCCAATAATTCAAGAGGCAGGTGTCAGTACAAAGCGAAGGTGCTCTAATCAGAAAAACTGGCAATCTAGGGAGAAGGTCAACTCGTGTCCAGAGACCAACTCTGAAGATCCTGCTCAGCCATGGCAGTTTTAATTAATTAATTTATTTTTATTTTTTATTTTTTTAATTTTTTATTTTTTAATTGTTTTTTAAATTAATTTATTTTTGGCTGCATTGGGTCTCCGTTGCTGCGCACGGGCTTTCTCTAGTTGTGGCTAGTGGGGGCTACTCTTTGTTGTGGTGCGTGGGCTTCTCAATGCGGTGGCTTCTCTTGTTGTGGAGCACAGGCTCTAGGCGCGTGGGCTTCAGTAGTTGTGGCACACGGGCTCAGTAGTTGTGGCTCACGGGCTCTAGAGCGCAGGCTCAGTAGTTGTGGTGCACAGGCTTAGTTGCTCCGCGGCATGTGGGATTTTCCCAGACAAGGGCTCGAACCCGTGTCCCCTGCATTGGCAGGCGGATTCTTAACCACTGCGCCACCAGGGAAGCCCAATGGCAGTTTTTAAAGGGAAAAAATGGGGGAGTGGGGGAGAATCTCAGTGAATCATCAAGGCAGGAGGTTGGGTTCTGCATCATTCTTCATCACGTGCAGACTGGGTGGCTGTCTCTTCAGATGTTACCTTGCCCGTGTGATCTGTCTGCAGGATTGCTAAGGGGGCTATTGCTAGTCATTTTTTAACAGCTTAATTCTTCATTCTTCTTTTTAACTAGGAAAAGAATCAACAGGTCAGACAGGGCATGGTGTGCATTCAGGAGAGCATAAGTCAGGGGTTAGTTTCAATTGCTTACTGATCTTATTCCTATGATTAGATTCTTTTACTGTTAAGAGGGGAACAGAAATGGGCAAACAGGAAAAGGGCAAAAGAGCTGATTTCACTGTGATTTTGATGAATAGCTGGGTTTGGGACCCACTGGTGCACATCGAGAATCTGATACCCCATACAATATTATGAAACATTATAAGATATTCATAAAGACACAAGATTTTGTGGCTGGAGAAGGATATTAGAAATTATCTATCCATATGCTACCCCATCTCTTTTCACAGAGTTTGGGGCCCACAGAAATTAGTCACAGGATAAGTCGAGCATAGAGTTGGCACGGTACCTTGTCCTCCAGGTCCAGTGCTCTTACCACTGTGCACATCGCTTCCCTGCCTTTAATTTATAAAAAACTTGTTACTGTGGAAATACTTTTCTGTTGGCCACTTTAGACTAGAGACTTGTAGTGGACTGCTATGTACCATCCCTCAAGTACGTCATTAATTAAGATTCTGCCCTTCTTATTTCACCCTAGGTTCTTTCTCTTTTGCTGTGTTAATAATTCCAGGGCACCTTTTGAAATTGAGTTGGTTTGTGTTTTGTTATTGTTTGCCAGGCCCATCTTTTTCCTATCCCTGCCCCTTCCTCCCCCACCCCCTGAACTAGCTTCACTTAAGGACTCAAATGTCCTGTTGCCATTTTAGGGCTCCAGCTTGATTTAAGCTTGCTTTCAATAGGAACATATACTTTTGTAGCTACCAGAAGCTGAACACGAAGTGACTAAAATCAGAGTATTTTTCTTCCTGATTTGGTTAATTTCCTTTACTAACAGGATATTATGTTTGGAATAGGTTACCCCTCAATAGAGGGATCTTCTTTTGAGGATGCCGAGTCTGAGATTGGTCTAGAGGTGGAGAAGTAATAAATACCAGGGCACCTCCTTTTTGACACCCTCTTCCAACTCTCCAAGGTACCACGGCTCAAACTTGGAGAAGAAACATTTTAGGCATTAGCAGTAGACTCATCAGCTTGGTGTATCATCATTCACCCTGGCACTTGCAATTCCAGGAGTGTGGTGGACACCACTCGTGTCTTTAAGATGCTTGAAGTTTCTTCTGACCATATGATATGACTTTAGTTTCTCACTAAAGAGTGAGGGTGGATATTCGAATGAGTGACAACCCTAATGTCAAAGTGAGGATGGTTCCAAAAATGAAGGTAAAATTGCCAGAAAGGAGAAAATGCAGAGGTGCCAATTGAAAAATGGGCAGGCTGAGTGAGAAAAGGGCTGAATTTAAGCTGTCAAAGCAACAGCCGAAAGTTTCTGGTTCTTGGATAGGGTAATTTGTAGTTTGATTCTTTTGCATTCTGCAGTATGATCTTCTCCATGGCTCTGCTGACTTCCATATTCTTTAAAGAGGAAGAGAAATACCCAATTTGAATTCATTAGCCTTCATTTGCATATACACAGAGCTGGTGGTAATTACAATAACAACCACCATTGATCAAGGCTTACCGTGGTGTGCTAGCAAAGTGTCCTCTGTGCATTTCTTTGTTCGATTCTATGAGAGTAGGTATTATTAACCTCATTTACAGATAAAGAAACTAAGGTTTATAGGAGTGAAATAATTTGTCCAAGGATTCAGAGAGTGCCTAGGGGAGAAGGGATCTCCTTCCAAAGTTTTGACACCAAAGCTCATGGTCTTTCCATTATACTGTTTTTGTACAAGTTTGGTTAAAATGGAAGATGCAAATAGGATGATGAAAGAATCAACCGCTTTCGTATTACTTGGTCTTGGGACCAATGCTGTTTACCTGGAATAGCTTTAAATACAAATAACCTGCACTTCCACATGCAGTAGCTGATTTTATGTGTGCTAAAAATACAAAGATGGATAATGTATTATCCCAGTCCCTAGGAAGTATAAGACATGTGTACAAATTATATCACTGCCTTAATGCTAATAGAATTTCATATAAAGTGCACACATGTCTGACAAATTTATTTAGTCTGGTGAGGGAAGAGTCTTGAGTGACAGAAAAGCAGTGGCATCTCAGTAGCTCTGCTCTTCCAAGATTTTGTTCTGTTTTAACTATTTTTAGAAACATTTCATGTGGGTGCATTTAACTTGGGTTCAGAGTCAACTTCCATTTTTTTCTCCCTCAATACCTGTCATGTGACTAGAAGTTTGCTAGATGCTTTCTTATTTTTTCATTTTTTGAAAAATAGGTACTGAGTGTCTTCTAGGTATGAGGCACCTTTCTAGATGTCGAGGATAAAGCAGTTAAGAAAACAGACAAAATTTCTGTTCTCTTGGAATTTACATTTGTTTTCTAATTTAACTGTCACAGTAACCCTGTGGGGTCATTATTTGTACCCATTTTACAAGAGATGGAGTGAATTCCCCTGAATTGATTAGCATGCAGTGAAGCTGGATTTCAAAGACAGTGCTGATGGTAAATCCAGTGATCATTTCCAGTGCAGCTCATTATCTTTCAGTTGAGTTCCTTCAAGTAAAATGTGGCCTGATGATTTAAGGTATTATATGAGTAATACTGATTGTGTGTGTGTGTGTGTGTGTAGTTGGTTTAGAAGCCTCCTTTAGAACAAGGACTGGATACTCTTTTTCTTTTGCATCTTCCTGTCCCAGAAGAGAAATAGTCATTGAGTATTCTGAGCTTGATCATCAACATCCCATTGGCTTGCAAGGGCATAGCATGTCCACCATGGCTTTGTCCTACACTGAACAGATTTAAAAGAGAGGCCTTGTACATACCTCCTTTGAGGTTGGACTGGGTTAGATTTGCTTCTGAAGCCCCTTACAGCTTCTCTCCCTCCTCTGAAATGCATGTTGTTTCTCAAAAGCATGCAAAAAAGAATTATCTGGAGTCAGTTCACAGTGAAACATTTGGTTTGGCTCCGAATTTCATATTGCCGCATCACTGCTAATCAACCTTATTAACTTATTTACGTGTATAGGCAATGCATTCCTAATGGCTTTATAAAAGAAGAGTCTGTGATACAGAGGTTGTTTTATAATTCAGGTTAAAAACTTTTTCCTGTAAATTTCATTAAAATTATAAAACAGCTTAGAATAACTAGCAATGTTGTGATGCCAACAAGTGCCTATGTGTCTTAGTGGGTCCTACCCTGCACAGGATGTCGGGTCTTGTTGGACGGGGATTGTAAAGAGTGTTTTTGGAATCTGAGCTTTCCTCTATTTCTATAAAAAAGGGCTCTAAGTTCCCTGATGCAATACCCATAACCTTTGAGGCCAGATGTAATTCTGTTTTTTAAAAAATTATTTGGAAGTAATGGTGCATAAACTCTGTATTAGATAACACCCCCAACGTGGCAGCATTTCAGAGTAAGAAACTTTTAGTATTTCTGAAGGGAAATATGTGAATATTTACAATAAATGGCATAAAGACTGTAAATAGCCTCATGTCAGTTCAGGTTGGGCTTTTTTTGTATTTTTTTGACAGTTTTATTGAGATACAATTTGCATTTCATAAAATTGGTCTATTTAAAGTGTATAGTTTATGTTGGTTTTGAGCGTATTTACCAAGTTTTTGCAACTATCACCATAATCTTAATTCCATATTTTGAAATTAAGAATGAGGGAGTTTGGAGCTGTAGTTACTGTTTTTAAAAGATGTAGGGTTGTTGTTGTTTTCCCTTTTTTTAAAAAAATTTTTTCAAGTTTAATAAGATCTGTAGAAAAAAGTTCTGACCTCAGTCCATGTAGTTGGTTAAAGTCTTACTGAGACTCCTGCATGTTTTCACTGGTGTCTTTAATATGCTTGCCTGTCTTACTTACTGTTTAACAAATTGGTTATGGAGTTTGGGTAATCAAGGTATCTTCCTTGGGGTTATATTTAGGTCAGAATGCTTGGATCCTTATTTTATTTTTTCAAAATCATGATAAATTGTAGGCCCCTACATAAATGCAATTTTCTGCAGTAAGAATCTGACATCAGTATTTGATTGCTTTCTTGACTGTGTGTTTTGTACATGCAGCCCTTGGTTCTTGAATGAGTAACAATGGCTTATAGTGTTAATAGGAATCTAGGTACTTCTAAGTCTTTTCCATATATTTGCCTCTCAGTGTGTATTACATATGTCTTACACATGCAGAAGTAATTGTGTCCTATTTAAGTGCATGTTATTGACTTTTTTTAGCTGTGACCAGGGGTTTTATCAAAGTGTAAAGGTGCTTTTAAAATCTAAGATAGACCCAATTTCCATACCTTTACTTTTTTTAAAAGAGGAAGCATATTTTTAGACAAACTAAACATATTTAAAGATGGAACAGAATTTGGAGTATTTCTTTACCCCTTTAAAGAAATGGCCATCCTAAAATATGTCCCAGCTTATTTCCTAGAGGTAGATTTACTTTTGAGCAGCTTTAAAAGAGAAACAACATCAAGTTAATTATGGGAGAACGATTCTATAAAAATGTAATATGCCATTAAGACATTTGCTGATTTACATCAGACTTACATAAAGGTTGTTTGAAGCTCCACCTTTGCATCCTGCTGGTGGCCTTTTTCTGGGTTAATTACACACGAGCCACTGAAAAATGTTAGACATTTGAGAGAAGTTGTGATTTCAGAGAAAAGGGAGCACGCTGTGAAAAGTATGGCCATGTAGCATAATGACATAAATCCTGCAGTTCTAATCAGGAGGCCTGGGTTCTCACAGTTTCTGCCACTACCTGCTTGTGTAATTGTGGACAAGTCATTTAACCTCTCCAGGGGTTATTTTCCTAATATGGGAGTTTCTGGGGATGCTTCAGGAACCAAATTATATCATACTATTTTTAATCATAATTTAAAACATAATTTTATTGCTAATCTTTTTTTAGTAAAAGCATAACTTTCTCTGTCTTTGAAATAATCTGATTGGAAAAATGGAATTATTATGCAGATATTAAGTTCTTCATTCATTGCCAGAACAGAAGATTAGATCCCCAAATACTTATAATAATATTTTTTGAGGACCAAGCATTTATTGCAAACTGAAGTGGGCTCTATGTTTTGTTTCACCTTTCAGAGGAATCTGTATTAAAATATCTTCGTATCTCCCTTTTATCATGATGATTTGAAGTTATTTTTTTCATTATCTTCTAAACTCAAATACAGTTAACACTTGGTTTTCTGAAATGGATTCTCCTAGAAGTCCATCATACTTTCTAATTCTTAATTCCCTATTCTCGTCCCCATAATTGTTTCCTTATGTCATTTCACATGAGCAGTACTGTCATTTTAGGCCCGTAATTAGAAATTGGCTTTGATCCTTTTTTCCATGCAAGAAAAAGAGCATGTTTTCTTGAAATACCAAATTGAATTTGCTATTCTCTATAGGGAAATTTTAAAAGAAAAAAAAAAAACTAAAAGAAATAATATTGTCAAGTGTCAAACGGTGATCTAGACTGAGAGCTTGCCATATTGTATTCTCTGTCTCAGAGGTCAGCAAACATTCAGTGTCAAGGGCCAGACAGTAAATATTTTCTGTCATTTGGACTCCATGACAACAGTTCAGCTCTGCTGGATTACTGCAAACAACTGGATGTTCTGTGTTTTAGTAAAACTTCATCTGAAAAACAGGTGTGCACTAGATTTGGCCAGTAGGCTCTAGTTTGCTGACTTTATCTAGAACCTTAGCTGATACACACACCCACGTGAGTTAAATCATACAGGCTCTCCAGAGAGACTATTATCCAATTTCGGGATAATATCTTTATAGTAGTATCATTCATTCAATTTCCTACATGTCACATGCATTTTACAAAGGAATTTCACATTCATTTTTATTTTTATCTGGATCTTTAATACTTCTGTCAAGAGGACATTAATCTTCTTCCTTTATAGTGGAGGAAATCTAGAGTGGTGAAGTTTGCCTGAGGTGACCCTGAGAAGACAAATCCTCTCTTTTCCTGTTCTGTATTTTATCCAAGTACCAGAGAGCTCACGGAGAAGATATCTCCTATGCTGCTTTGTGTTAGTGGGCTCTCCTTTACCCTATATTTTGAAAGTAAATTCAAGTCCAAATTTAGCACTCTGGCTATTCTCTGGATACTAAATTCATTCAAAATAATCATGCAAAGTAAACTTTGGTAACAATTCTCCCCTAAAGGAAGCCCAAGTAAGCAGAAGGTGGTTTCCAAGAATAACCAGCTCTAGAAGTTCATAGCAGCTGTAAAAATATATCTTCAGTAGAAATTTAGCTTGTAATATAAGGGTACTTGAATTTTTCTTTTTCTGCATCTTCCTTGTTTTTTTTTTTTTTTTTGCAAATTATTTAGAAAGAGATGTTGAGGATATTTATTTATTGCTCTTAATACAAAGGCCAAGCACTTTTATTGTGAAGGGGAGCTGTCACTGGAAAAAAATTGAGAAGTAAATACCGGTTTCATAATCTTTTTTTCTTGGCTGGTGTTGTTACTGGTGGTAGTGGAGTGATGGTGTACGTCTTACTGTGTTTACGTCCCTAGTAGATAAGAAGTTATTTGCTTTGGCAGTGATTTTTTTTTTTTTAGTATCTTGGTGATCGATGTGTTGGTGGCTGTGACATAGTTCAGTTGGGCGGTAGTGGAAAGTTTGACAATGTTATATTTACTGTGTTATAATTCTCCCATCCTGTCTTTTTGAAAACTGGCCATTTCCTTCTGTCTGAATGAGGAACACTTGGGGCAATCAAACATCATTAGAAGTATTGGTTGAGAATTTTAAAAATCCAAGATAACTAAATCTGTAAGGATCCATGTGAATTTGGCATCTCTTTTCTTTTCTTTCAAACTCATCAAGCCAAAATCTCCAGTTCTGAATGTTCTGTAAATACATTCTAATAAGTAACGTTTAATTGTTCTTTTTGAGTGCAACGTTACATTTGGCCCTTTTCAAAGTTATTTCAGATTTTTTAGCGATGATTTGTAATATTTTCGTCCCTATCTTAATGAGGCAGCTGGTTGCATGAGGGAATGAATAAATAAAGCCTGCTGTTTTAATAGTGCCCTGACCGGGACATTCTGATTCTGTCTCTTTGTGTCTCAGTACACCTCAAATCTAGGGTTTTTTTGATGATTAAATGAGTTACTATGTAGAAATCTCTGAATGCCTAGCACACACTAAGTGCTCCATTAATGTGAGCTGGTTTTATTTTTCTCTGTTTTAAGACGGTTAGTCTTCTCTGCAAATTGGCTAATTTTAAAGTATGTGCCATAAGAATGGTTTTTCCTGTTATTTTTTTTAATATTTTTTTTTAGAGGTCAGAGTTCATTAGAGAATTGCAGTAAATGTGAATATTCTGATACTATTATCTAACATTGCAAAGATGTTAGTCCATTTTTATATTTATCATTTGCTAAATTTTGTTATTCTCTATGTATGACACTAAACTAGGAAGTGACTGCATTTTCAACAGGAATGTTTAGAAATGAGATTAAAAATAGCTTCCTCCCTAGGACCATAGTCTCCCGTCACTGGGAGGTATGCAGTTACCTAGAAGTTTCTCACATCCCACAATAGCATCCTTTTGAAGGAACTAACATTGCTGTTTCAAGTATATCCATCCCTCATACCTGTAATGCCTTACATTTGTCCAGTGTTATATTTTTTTTTTTTACAAGCCTTCCTAATACTACAGATCACTTCCTGAAGACCTCAGGAAGGGAAGTGGATATTTTAAGGCTCTTCATTTAGAGCTGATGATGCCCAGAGGTTTTTTTGTAATTTGAATACTGTCATCTTGTTCAGGTGAACTTACAAATCTAATGATTAAAAGTCTTGTCTTCCTGACTCCTTTTCTCCCTGCCTCCTTCTCTCTGTCTCTCCCTCTCCTTTTTTCTTTTCTTTAAGACAGTATATTCTTCTCCTATTCTTCATTGATTAAAAAGAGCCCTAAAGATTTGGAACTTGACCTGGCTTCATGTTTCAAATATATTTAAAAAACATTTGAACTTTTTTCTACAGTAAGGAAGACAGGCCTTATTAGCTACCGGGACCTTTAAATGCTTTACCATTGTTCTGACTCCTG
This sequence comes from Balaenoptera physalus, assembly GCF_965194825.1. Classification (NCBI taxonomy): domain Eukaryota; kingdom Metazoa; phylum Chordata; class Mammalia; order Artiodactyla; family Balaenopteridae; genus Balaenoptera; species Balaenoptera physalus. The sequence goes on along the minus strand of NC_138892.1, from coordinate 36,970,660 downwards.
AGTTAATAGAGTACCCACCAGGAAAAATAAACGATTTGTTAAAGAAGGTATGGACAGCGATATAAAATATGTAAGTTAAAGAAATGAGGAGCTGCATTATCACCTAGCCATGTAGACTTCAAAAAATCCCAGGGTAAAGAATCCCCTCTCTGTATTGTCCTTTATAGGTATGTAGACTAGAGAGATCAGATTGGATAGTTCAATCATTGTATCAACATTCTGGTGTATCTAATAATGCGCTCATATCTGCCCTGCAGCTCCCTTCTAGACTGCTGTCTTGGTTCATTGTTCTTTTGTTCATTCAATCAGTCATTTACGCAATCACTCATGTGCCCATTCATCCATCTAGTGTTGAGTGCCTGCCCTGTGCCAGGTGCTGGTCCAGTTGCTATGGATAGTTTACTTCAGTGAAGAAAACAGACAAATCCCTGTCATCTAGGAGCTTGTATTCCTGTAGGAGCAGTGAGACTTATTTCTGAAGAGTGTGATAATCATTAAGATTATATATGCTTAGTGTCACTTTGGGCCTTAACAACTTAGACTTGACCTTTACAATATATCTTTCATATATGGTACAAATTTGTAAGAGTAGAGAACTTTGAGAACTCAGGGATTATGTAGCCAGGAGAAGTTGGGGATGTCTTGTGGAAGAACTGGAATTTAAACTGGAGATGACAGAGAACATTTAAGATAGTGTAGACATTTAAGACATTAGGTAGATGGATGCAAATTTGTTTAATGAGACTGATACCTGGGGGAATTTTGAAGTTTTGAACAAACAAAAAAAGAGATCTGTATTACTTAGGGAGGGAGGAGTCAAGATGGTGGTGTGGGAAGACGTGGAGTTAGTGTCTCCCCACAACTAGGGCACCTGCCGGCCGCTAGTGGGGGACTCTGACCCCCAAGGAGACGGGAGGAACCCCAGAGTGAACTGGTAGGATGTAGGGGGACTGAGGGGGGAGGGAAAGTGGAGGCCAGACAAGATCGGTGCCCTTGAGGTGGGGGAGATCAGGAGAGGTAGGTGGGAGGGACTCTCCGGGAAGAGTGGGAGAGGGGCGGAAGGCGATTGCCTTGGCCCACTTAGGCCCAGGGAGTGGGAGAGGGGCGGAGGGCGATTACCTTGGCCCACTTAGGCCCAGGGAGAGGGAGAGGGGCAGAGGGCAATTGCCTTGGCCCACTTAGGCCCAGGGAGTGGGAGAGGGGCGGAGGGCGATTGCCTTGGCCCACTTAGGCCCAGGGAGCCTGCTGAGCTCCCAGGCTGATCCCCTGCCCTCCAAACCCCCCTCCAGGCCACATGGGTCCTTGAGGGCATAGGAGGGAGGCCGGGGAGATCAGGAGGGACAGGCAGGAGGGGCCCTCTGGGAGGAGTGGGAGAGGAACAAAGGGCTATTGCCCCGCCCACTCGGGCACTGGAGCCTGCTGAGCTCCCAGGCCGGTCCCCTGCCCTCCAAGTCCCCTTCTTCCCCGACCCCCCCAGCTGCATTGGTCCTGGGAGCATAGGAGGGAGGCCAGGAAGATCAGGAGAGGCAGGCCAGAGGGACTTTCCCAGACACCAGGCTGGAGGAGCAGGAGAGGAGAGGAGGGCGTTTGCCTCGCCCACGTGAGCCCAGGAAGCCTGCTGTGAGCCCAGCCAGTGAGTCCAGGTGAGGTCCCCTGCCCTCTGAGACCAGGCGTGGGGGGCATGCCGGGGTCCCTTCTGTTCCTTGAGGCTAAGCCGCAACTCCAAAGCCCGCAGGGCCTTTTCCAGCCCTGTGGGTCCTGAGCATTGGCCCCGCCCACCACCCAAACCTCGCCCTTGCTTAGGCCCTGCTCTCCACAGCCAAGGCCTCCCTCCAACCCCCGGCATGCTCTTTTTTTTTTTTTTTTTTTCCCACTCCTCTTTTTAACTATTGTGCTACTGATGTATCTTCCGGTTGTTGATTCATCTATATTTTTATTTTTACATTCTTTCTAACATATCGGTTAGTTTCCTAGTCTAATTTTATTTTTTACTTTGTTATTATTCTCTCTTTTTTTTTTGGCCACCCCATGCGGCTTGTGGGATATTGATTTGCTAGCCTAGGGTCGGGCGGAAGCTCCTGCCATGGGATCTCTGAGTCCGAAACACTGGACTAACAGAGAACCTCAGACCCTAGGGAATATTCATCGGAGTGAGGTCTCACAGAGTTCCTCATCTCAGCACCAAGACCCAGCTCTACCCAGTAGCCTACAGACTCCAGTGTTGGAAGCCTCAGGCCACACAACCAGTAAAACAGCAACACAATCCCACTCATTAAGAAAAATAAAAAAATAAAAATGAGATGGCAAAAAAATATGTCACAGATGAAGGAGCAAGGTAAAAACCTACAAGACCAAATAAATGAAGAGGAAATAGGCAATCGACCTGAAAAAGAATTCAGAGTAATGATAGTAAAGATAATCCAAAATCTCAGAAATAGAATGGAAGCACGGATTGAGAAAATACAAGAAATGTTTAACAAAGATCTAGAAGAACTGAAGAACAAACAAACAGAGATGAACAACACAATAACTGAAATGAAAAATACACTAGAAGGAATCAATAACAGAATAATGGAGGCAGAAGAACGAATACGTGAGCTGGAAGACGAAATGGTGGAAATAAATGCCAAGGAGCAGAATAAAGAAAAAAGAATGAAGAGAATTGAAGACAATCTCAGAGACCTCTGGGACAACACTAAATGCACCAACATTCGAATTATAGGGGTTCCAGAAGAAGAAGAGATAAAGAAAGGGTCTGAGAAAATATTTGAAGAGATTATAGTGGAAAACTTCCCTAACATAGGAAATAGTCACCCAAGTCCAGGAAGAACACAGAGTCCCATACAGGATAAATCCTAGGAAAAACACACCAAGACACATATTAATCAAACTAACAAAAATGAAATTCAAAGAAAAAGTATTAAAAGCAGCAAGGGAAAATCAAAAAATAACATACAAAGGAATCCCCATAAGATTATCAGCTGATTTTTTCAGTGGAAACTCTGCAGTCCAGAAGGGAGTGGCAGGATATACTTAAAGTGGTGAAAGAGAAAAACCTACAACCAAGATTCCTCTACCCAGCAAGTATCTCATTCAGATTCGATGGAGAAGTCAAAAGCTTTTCAGACAAACAAAAGCTAAGAGAATTCAGCACCACCAAACCAGGTTTAAACAAATGCCAAAGAAACTTCTCTAAGCAGGAAAAACAAGAGAAGAAAAAGACCGACAAAAACAAACCCAAAACAATTAAGAAAATGGTAATAGGAACATACATATCGATAATAACCTTGAATGTAAATGGATTAAATGCCCCAACCAGAAGACACAGACTTGCTGAATGCATTGAAAAACAAGACCCACATATATGCTATCTACAAGAGACCCACTTCAGACCTAGGAACACATATAGACTGAAAGTGAAGGGATGGAAAAAGATATTCCATGCAAATGGAAATCAAAAGAAAGCTGGAGTAGCAATACTCATATCAGATAAAATAGACTTTCAAATAAAGACTGTTACAAGAGATAAGGAGGGACACTACGTAATGATCGAAGGATCAATCCAAGAAGAAGATATAACAATTATAAATGTTTATGCACCCAACATAGGAGCACCTCAATACATAAGGCAAATGCTAACAACCATGAAAGGAGAAATCGACAGTAACACAATCATAGTGGGGGACTTTAACACCTCACTTACACCAATGGACAGATCATCCAAACAGAAAATAAATAAGGAAACAGGCTTTAAATGACACAAGAAACCAGGTAGATCTAATTGATATTTATAGAACATTCCACCTGAAAGTGACAGAATACACTTTCTTCTCAAGTGCACATGGAACATTCTCCAGGATGGATCACATCTTGGGTCACAAATCAAGCCTCAAAAAATTTAAGAAACTTGAAATCATATCAAGCATCTTTTCTGACCACAATGCTGTGAGACTGGAAATCAATTACAGGAACAAAACTGTAAAAAAAACACAAATACATGGAGGCTAAACAGTGCGCTACTAAATACCCAGAGATCACTGAAGAAATCAAAGAAGAAATACAAAAAATACATAGAAACAAATGACAACAAAAACACGATGACCCAAAACCTATGGGATGCAGCAAAAGCAGTTCTAAGAGGGAAGTTTATAACAATTCCATTTCACCTCAAGAAACAAGAAAAATCTCAAGTAAACAATCTAACCCTACGCTTAAAACAACTAGAGAAAGAAGAACAAAGAAAACCCAAAGTCAGTAGAAGGAAAGAAATCATAAAATCAGAGCCAAAATAAATGAAATAGAAATGTAGAAAACAATAGCAAAGATAAACAAAACTAAAAGCTGGTTCTTTGAGAAGATAAAGAAAATTGATAAACCCTTAGCCAGACTCATCAAGACAAAAAGGGAGAGGACACAAATCAATAAAATTAGAAATGAAAAAGAAATCACAAATGACACTGCAGAAATACAAAGGATTATATGAGACTACTACAGACAACTATATGCCAATAAAATGGACAACCACGAAGAAATGGACAAATTCTTGGAAAGGTACAATTTTCCAAGACTGAACCAAGAAGAGTTAGAAAATATAAACAGACCTATCACAAGGTATGAAATTGAAACCGTAATTAAAAATCTTCCAACAAACAAAAGTCCAGGACCAGATGGCTTCACAGGCGAATTCTATCAAACATGTAGAGAAGAGCTAACACCGATCCTTCTCAAACTCTTCCAAAAAATTGCAGAGGGAGAAACACTCCCAAATTCATTTTACAAAGCCACCATCACCCTGATACAAAAACCAGAAAAAAGTATCACAAAAAGAAATTATAGACCAATAATCACTGATGAACATAGATGCAAAAATCCTGAACAAGATACTAGCAAACAGAATCCAACAACACATTAAAAGGATCGTACACCATGATCAAGTGGGATTTATCCCAGGGATGCAAGGGTTCTTCAATATACACAAATCAAATCAATGTGATACACCACGTTAACAAATTAAGGAATAAAAACCATATGATCATCTCAATAGATGCAGAAAAAGCTTTTGAGAAAATTCAACACCCATTTATGATAAAAACTCTCCAGAAAATAGGCATAGAGGGAATCTACTTCAACATAATAAAGGCCATATATGACAAACCCACAGCAAGCATCATCCTCAGTGGTGAAAAACTGAAAGCATTTCCACTAGGATCAGGAACAAGGCAAGGATGTCCACTCTCGCCACTCTTATTCAACATAGTTTTGGAAGTCCTAGCCACAGCAGTCAGAGAAGAAAAAGAAACAAAAGGAATCCAAATTGGAAAAGAAGAAGTAAAACTGTCACTATTTGCCAGTGACATGATACTATACATAGAAAATCCTAAAGATGCCACCAGAAAACTACTAGAACTAATCAATGAATTTGGTATGGTTGCAGGATACAAAATTAATGCACAGAAATCTGTGGTGTTCCTATACGCCAACAATGACAAATCAGAAAGAGAAATTAAGGAAACACTCCTATTTACCATTGCAACAAAAAGAATAAAATACCTAGGAATAAACCTGCCTAAGGAAGCGAAAGACTTGTACTCAGAAAACTATAAAACACTGGTGACAGAAATCGAAGATGACATAAACAGATGGAGAAATATACCATGTTCTTGGATTGGAAGAATCAGTATTGTGAAAATGACTATACTACCCAAAGCAATTCAGATTCAGTGCAATCCCTATCAGGCTACCAGTGGCATTCTTCACAGAATTAGAACAAAAAATCTTACAATTCGTATGGAAACACAAAGACCCCAAATAGCCAAAGCAATCTTGAGAAAGAAAAACAGAGTTGGCGGAATCAGGCTCCCTGACTTCAGTGTATCCCACAAAGCTACAGTAATCAAGACGGTATGGTACTGGCACAAAAACAGAAATATAGATCAATGTTACAGGATAGAATGCCCAGAGACAAACCCATGCACATATGGGCACCTAATTTATGACAAAGGAGGCAAGAACATACAATGGAGAAAAGACAGCCTCTTCAATAAGTGGTGCTGGGAAAACTGGACAGCTACATGGAAAAGAATGAAATTAGAACACTCCCTAACACCATACACAAAGATACACTCCAAATGGATTAAAGACTTACATGTAAGACCAGCCACTATAAAACTTTTAGAGGAAAACATAGGAGAAACACTCTTTGACATAAACCACAGCAGGATCTTTTTTGACCCACCTCCTAGAGTAACAGAAATAAAAACAAAAATAAACAAATGGGACTTAATGAAACTTAAAAGCTTTTGCACAGCAAAGGAAACCATAAACAAGATGAAAAGACAGCCCTCAGAATGGGAGAAAATATTTGCAAATGAAACAACAGACAAAGGATTAATCTGCAAAATATACAAACAGCTCATGGAGCTCAATATCAAAAAAACAAACAAGTTAAAAAAATGGGCAGAAGACCTAAATGGACATTTCACCATGGAAGACATACAGATGGCCAAGAGGCACATGAAAAGATGCTCAACATCACTAATTATTAGAGAAGTGGAAATCAAAACTACAATGAGCTATCACCCCAGGCCAGTCAGAATGGCCATTATCAAAAAACCTAGAAACAATAAATGCTGGAAAGGGTGTGGAGAAAAGGGAACCCTCCTGCACTGTTGGTGGGAATGTAAATTGATACAACCACTATGGAAAACAGTATGAAGATTCCTTAAAAAACTAAAAATAGAACTACCATAAGACCCAGTTATCCCACTACTGGGCATATACCCTGAGAAAACCATAATTCAAAAAGAGACATTCACCAGAATGTTCACTGCAGCACTATTTACAATAGCCAGGACATGGAACCAACCTAGATGTCCATCGACACATGAATGGATAAAGAAGATGTGGCACATATATACAATGGAATATTACTCAGCCATAAAAAGAAACGAAATTGAGTTATTTGTAGTGAGGTGGATAGACCTAGCGTCTGTCATACAGAGTGAAGTAAGTCAGAAAGAGAAAAACAAATACCGTATGCTAACACATATATATGGAATCTAAAAAAAAAAAAAGGTACTGATGAACCTAGTTGCAAAGCAGGAATAAAGAGGTAGACATAGAAAATGGACTTGAGGACATGGGGTGGGAGGGTGAAGCTGGGGCAAAGTGAGAGAAGCATCGACGTATATACACTACTGAATGTAGAATAGTTGGCTGGTGGGAAGCAGCAGCATAGCACAGGGAGATCGGTTAGGTGCTTTGCAATGACCTAGAGGGGTGGCATAGGGAGGATGGGAGGGAAGCTCAAGAGGGAGGGGATGTGGGGACATGTGTCTGCATATGGCTGATTTGCTTTGTTGTGCAACAGAAAGTAACATGGTATTGTGAAGCAATTATACTCCAGTAGAGATCTATTTAAAAATATATATATTTTACTTAGGTAATTTTGAAGTTTACATAGTAAAGATGGGCCAAATTTTGGACAGCTTTGAATACTAGGTCCACAACGTTGGAATCTAATTATTCCTGAATTATTATAGTTTCTTGTTACAGAGTAGTGATTAAAAATAGAAACAAAGGGATCAAGTTCCTTGCCACAAATACAAAGGCAGATGAAATTTGTGGTCCTGACCTCAACGAAATAGCTCTCTGTGATTGGGGAACACATTTAAACTCTATGGATGTCCATTTCCTCACTGCAAAAATAAACATTGAGGAGATAATTTCCAAAGTTCTGGGATTTTACAAATAGTGATTTCTGATCTCTAGACCTCTTCTAGCATTTACCCATCTGTGGTTTTATGAGCCTCTCCTGTGGAAGTGATGGTCTTTTATGTTGGATAACACCTGGAGGTTGGAGAGCGTGAGAGCAGGTTAAGGAACCTGGCTGGTGAGGGACTGGAGATGGTGGTTGAAGAGTGGGCACTGTGTGGTTTGGTTGGGGGAGGGGTAGGCCATAGCACCCTGGACTTTTAAAGGACATAACTTTGAGTCCTAGTTCTTCTACCCATTAGCTCTGGGATTCTGACCAACCCATTTCGTCTCTCTGAGTTCCACCTACCCTTTTAAAAAAAATTTTTATTATTATTATGTTTTTATTTATTTTTGGCTGCATTGGGTCTTTGTTGCTGTGCGCAGACTTTCTGTAGTTGTGGCGAGCAGGGGCTACTCCGTGGTGGTACGCAGGCTTCTCATTGCGATGGCTTCTCTTGTTGTGGAGCACAAGGCTTCAGGAGTTATGGCACGCGGGCTCTGAAGCGCAGGCTCAGTAGTTGTGGCCCACGGGATTAGTTGCTCTGGGGCATGTGGGATCTTCCCGGACCAGGGCTCGAACCCTTGTCCCCTGCATTGGCAGGCAGATTCTTAACCACTGCGCCACCAGGGAAGCCCCCACCTACCATTTTGTAAAATACAAATTCACAAAGTTTACAAACAAGGTTTTAGAAAGAATCCCTTGAGATAATATATGTAAAAACATTCTGTAAAATGTTTACTAAACCTTCATAATTAGTGTTACTCCTACTAATAAATGATTTCGCCCCACATTTCACAGTGAAATATAATGACAAAATAGAATGTTGTTTTCTAGACACTGCTCTCTTCACTAGATGCCGGGGCCTCTTCTGGGAGGGATAAAATGACTTAACAGGTGTTTGAATTCATTAGGCAGTTACACACAATTCTTTCTTTCCTCATAATATCTGGTCTCTCATGGAAAGATAGAATGGAGCTTAATTTGTACTCACCTTAGCATATCATTTGGATGACCTTCATTTGTTTAGATTATTGAAGGAACAAGATAACGTGGGTTGATTTGATGGTCCAGAATAGAAGAAAAATGGATTTATTGAGAAATATGATCCTCATTGTAAAACTTTTGGGGTGTTTAGGAGTTGTTACGGAACCTGTTCGAGAATGGAATTTCCTGATACTCCTTAAAAGGGAATGCTTTTGAGTCACAGAGGCTAAATAAAGACTCAAGTATATCCTGTAATTTTTATTATTTTCTGGCTACCAGAAGTTATAGCACAGTGTTACCATACACTGTGGGTTTTGTTAATGTTCGATTTGCCCGTGGCATGGGTTGCATGAGTTTGTACACTTCTAAGTGCTGCTGGTTCATTGCTGTATTGAAGGTGCCGAACTGGTCACATTATGCGGGGACAGGGATAAGTAACGTGTTTGAACAAGGGCGTGTTAAGTATGGCGCCGGAAACCGGAGCAGCCCGGTCAGGTATTTTAACCAGTCCTTTCCACTTCCCCTTTGCTTCGTCCACCCTTATTGAGTACCAGTCACACACCTGGAAAAAAGCTTCTTGCTTGTCTCCCAGCAGGGTTCTTGGGGCCAGGAGCCAATCAAAATGATTGACAGTTTAGTCCGGGAGCATCCACTAAACCACAACTATTAAAGCAAGACAGAATTCCCATAAGACGAATTCTTTTTGGATCTAATCCAATGATAATAATCTATTAAACCAAGTTGTCTAATCTTATGAGTTAACTTGAAAAGAGAAGTGGATGCAGGGTGAATTGCAAAATGTTTGCACGTGGAAGTTCAATTTATTTCATTTTAAATAATTAGGGCATGGCAATGATTAGTGCTAATTGGAGCTGTGTTGGGCTGAAAGAATTATCCAAATATGTTTTGAAGACTCACTGAGAGATTTTTGCAGTAAATCTTAACTCTAGGATTTTTAAAAATTGATATTGCTAAAAATCAAAGGTCTACATCTTAATAAAAAAAATACCAGATTTTAACCAGATTTGAAATCTAATACTTTAATGATAGCTACAAAGGCTGGATGTGCTTAAAAAGGAAGATTAATGGGGAGAGTTTTAATGGCCCTCAAAATAGGTATTTAATAAATGCAGAATTTTTTTTTTTTAACTAATTTGAAGTAAGATCAAACTTTTGGGTTGTATTGAAATCTTATTCAAGTGGAAGACGAATACTGCAATAGTTACATGGGTTTCACAGTTGTCAAATTCCTTTCTGTTTCAAAATCTTCTTGTGAAGCTGCCTGTGAACTTTCTGAAACACCTTAGATCACTTATATAATCTTTAAAAGTTAGTATATGATTAAAATTTAATTTCAAATCTCACAATAAAAGAGGGGAAAAAAGAAATTAGGTAGATAATATTTACACAAAAATCCCATCTGTTTAGATTGGTAGTCACCACCAATGGGCTCCCAAAATTGCATTTTGCCAAGTTGCTTCTGGCAAGAAGACACACTTGGAGAGGCCATCAGAGCAGAATCTGAACTGAAAACTTTCTAGTATTTTCGTGTGTTCTCAAACATCTGGCTCATGGCCACTTGGCAGCTATATGAATCATTTCTGTGTCTGCATAACATGAAACATGCAACTAGTTTATTATTCATGGAGTCAGTATAATCGAGGGTCACCCTTTTGATGATTAATTTCAGCTAATAAAAGCATGCATTTAAAAACGCTTCTTTGATGGTACAGATATTACTTGGTGCTCTTAGAAAAGATATCCCACTTCTTTATAATAAGTATTGCCATCTAGGTTTACTATTTACATTCCAGAAGAACTTCATTTTCAGAGTAATAAGATGCTTAGACGTTGAGCGATGACTCTTCTTTTCATGAGGAACTCAAATTATATTTTTCGTCTTTTCTCACGTCACCCATCCCTAGACTCAAATTTTGTTTTTAAGGTATTTTCAAATAACTAGCCTTAGGTTACCGCTGATATCACTACTTTGCTACTCCTCACATCTCTTCCTATATTCAAGGGAACAAACCAAATAGTCCACCCAAAAAAGATTTGAAAGTAGAGGGTTTTTTGGGTTTTTTTTTTTCTGTAGTAGGTGCTAGTAACCATAACTTCCCTTCCTACTCTGATCACTTGAAAATCTGGCATGGGCACTTGTTTATTCTGTTTTCAGTTAGGCAAGGATAAAGGGGAGGAGAGGTGATGACCCCCGTTCTCCTTGCTTAGTAAACCCAGAATGTTCTACTCAGGTGTTCTTATTGAGAATTCCAGTTCTGTTTAATTCTGCTCTGAATGACTAATAATTGTAATGCCTAAGTATGTGCCCGAGTGTTGTCTGGGACTTTCTGAATGGTTGTAATCACCAGATATTGAGAGACGAATTTTAAAAATGGATGGATGTTTTCCCAAGTGAACATTTTCTTTCAAAGACTCTAATTACTCTACCTCAGTTTCCCAATCAAAAAAAAAGTGTTATTTTATACATCAGTGGGTATTTTGCGAATATAGACAAAATCCACATGAGAATTATATAGATAAAAGGCTACATTTTTAACCCTGAGGGAAAGTGAATAATCATTCATCCATTTTGACATTGAATTTACTCTTCATATTTAGCAGAAGACAAGTGTAATTATAGAATGGAAACACATTTATTTCCATGTAAAGACATTAAGCATTAAATTTATGCTTATTAACGAACACCTACCTATTAGGTACGTATGTTGTTTTATATATATATATATGTATATATATACATATATATATATATAAAATCGTCCTTTTCTTATTGGTGTCTTTTGTGTCTTCACAGGAAAACTCCCACACTCATTAAATAGCTGTCTATTCTCTTTGAGAGAAGATGGATGTCTCTTGGCCTCCCCACTGAGTGAAGTCTCATTATAATTTGTCTCTTTATGTTTCCAAAATGCTGGACTCACATGCTTACCTCATTAATGAGACTGGAACGCATCTCATAATGGCTGGTTTGTCTCACTAAAGCCACACAGAGTTAAAAGAATGTTGCCGTTTAATCCATTGGTGCAGGAAATGCATTTGCAATGCAGTTGCCCATTTGAGGAGAAATGGATGGAAAAAGAGGTCCTTTTTCAAATTCAATTAATTTTGAGCTCTTTTATTTTGATTTCTCCCCCTATTAGGTGTCATCTTAAAGTATAGGCAAAGGAGCTTAATAAGAACCAAAAGTGTTTTGATAGAGAGGTGTCTTCTTTGGTTTAAAGCTTTTTTTGTTTCTTAGGTCACGAAGGCTATTTTCTTCACATATTTTCTTCATAAAGGCTGGATTGTTTCATGGCTAACCTGATTTGACCATAGCGCACTGCCTGGTGGGAAGTGTTAAACCCCTTATTTTAAGCTAAACAAGATTACTCTGAAGGCTGGCATTCAGAGGCTAGCTTTTAGTATAATGGGATAGGGGCTGTGGCACACCCCTTGCAGTTTCAGTAATTGAACTCTTTGGGTACTTCAGTTTCTAATAGTTAGCTCTGGAAGCAGCTTGCCATGGGTACACAAGGAATTGCTAACTGCTTGATTTCCCCATGTTAGCTTAATGAGGAAGACTGGGTCACCATGCCAACCAAAACACCCTAGCTATGTGTTTAGAAGCGTGCTTTCCTTGATATTTGCTTCTTGTTTGGGGGTTTCTAGTAAACTACAGAAGCTGTAGAGTGTCAGACAAAACCCAAACAGGATTTGAAATCGGCATATCATCTCTCATACAATCCATATAAACAACTGTGGTCATTTAACCTGAATTAAATGGTCATTTACTTCATTTTGTTGTTCTATCCTTTTAATTTTGAAGACATGTGAAATGTTAATAGGCACTTATGTTGGTGTTAATTGTCAGTTATTAATATTTCTTGGCTCGTAGCTTTCAGATATTGATCTATCAAAGGCCATCTATTTAATTTTGTTTGGCTTCTAGCAACTTTTATTCTAGTAACAACCGTTCTTTAAAATAGACTTTATTTTTTTAGAACAGTTTTAGGCTTACAGAAAAATTGAGTAGAACAGAGTTCCCGTATATTTCACATACAGTTTTGCCTATTATTGACGGCTCACACTAGTATAGTATCTGCATTGCAATTAATTAACCAATGCTGGTATGTTGTTATTAAATAAAGTTCATAGTTATTTCAGATTTCCTTCATTTTTACCTCATGCACTTTTTCTCTTCCAGGATGCCATCTAGGATAGCGTATTACATTTATTTGTCATGTCTCCTTAGGCTCCTCTTGGTTGTGATGGCTTCTCAAACTTTATTTTTGATAACCTTAACAGTTTCGAGGATTCCTAGTCAGATGTTTTGTAAAATGTTCTCTATTAGAATTGGCTTGATGGTTTTTGCATGATTAGACTGGGTTTATGGGTTTTGAGAGGAAGCACACAGATAAAGTGACATTTGCATCATGTAATATCAAGGATGAAAGGTACATGCTATCAACATGACTTATCACTGTTCAGGTTGACCTTGATCATTTGGCTGAGATAGTGTTTTTCAGGTTTCTCTACTGTAAAGTTATTCCCTCCTGCTCCCCTTTTTTCATATCGTGTTATTATATCATTTTTTTTATCAGTATGGACTCATGGATATTTTATACTTTAGGTTATAACCCAATACTACTTATTTTATTGCTCAAATTGTTCTGGCTTCGGCCAGGGGAGCTCCTTAAGTAAGCTCCTGTGGCCCTTTGGCACTTTGCCATATCCCATGGGTGGGTGCGTGAGTGTGTGGGTGGGTGCATGAGTGTGTGTGTGTGTGTGTGTGTGTGTGTGTGTGTGTGTGTGTTTTGAGCACTTTCTTACTTTCTAGCACTACAAGATGCTCCAGGGTCATCTTGTATATTTCCTGCCCCAGTCCTAAAATCAGTACATTTCTCCAAGGAACCTTGGTTCCTTTTATTGGAAAATGGTATTTGAAATCAAGATGTGAACACTAGGTAACACCTTTTAAGGAATAAATAAAACAAAATTTTAAGTAAAATTAAGGAGGTGTTTCAAGTATGCTTAAATGAAAGAAGAATAGATGGTTATCTTCGGTTTTGTCTCTTTACATCACATTTAAAAACTATTCTAAATGTCCATTTTTACCAATGTTAGCTAGTATCATATATATGAAGAAATATGAGAAGATTTCAAATAGGCTAATAGTTGTGGTTATAATTGAAATAAGAAAAAAAATCCTGTTGTTTCTGGTGGCGTTTTACTACCAAATCGATCCAAATATATTTGATTTTAAACTTCAGATAAATATCCTGTGTCATTCCTTATATCAGATACATGAAATACGCTTCAACACTCTTTGGATTTTTATATAACTATACTCTCCCTTGATGAAAACCTTGTTGGGTAAGTTATAATCTGGTCTAAAAAAATCTGTACGTTTTCATCAGTGAATTTCAATCTATAACTGATTTTATTGAGATGCTAAATATTTTTCTGGATATGTGAAATACTTCCTGATAGATGGCCAAACTTAACAAAGTATTATGGTGTATTGTAGAGTCAGCTTGAATAAATGAAAAAATTCCTTATAATCTAAAGTGTTAAGTATCTCACCAACATACTTTTTTTTAAATACCCTTAGCTTTTAAATTCTTTCCTCACAAAGACTGGATATGCCCACCCATTGAACCTCTTTATAGCTTTTGAAATACCAAACATTAAAATTCTTTTATCTTGTCTGTTAGTTGGTATGGAAAAAAGTTTCTGATGTTGTATAGAGGGTAATTATTAATAAGGAAACCCATTTTTCCTTTGAAGGGAAACAGAACTACCTGACAACTTGGTTATGGCAAAACTTTGATTAATCACATGAATATATTCTAGAAAAAATATTTCTAATTATACTTTTAGCCATGCATTCCTTCTTGTCACATATTCAGAAAAATCTGCTTTTTGTATTCATGTTTTGGAGTGAGTCTCCAGTGAGAACTATTTCAGAAAGGAGGACAGCGAGGAGAAATCCTATATTGTTGATAAAGTGAAAGCTTATGACTTCAGTGATGAATGGTGGATACAAAATAGGGAATGCTCGATTTTTGTTATGTCTGGATAGCCTTTTCTCTCAGTTATTCTTATAACTTTCAGATACTGATTTTTATCTACGTTATTATTACAACTCTACTACATTGCCAAGGGCTTAATTTGGAATTAAATGGGACTTATGCTTAAGTAATTTATTTTCATTAGTTTGCCAAAAAGTGAGTCTCATGATGGTTTTAATACTCTAAGGCAGAATGTTTACATTTTTCTTTCATTGAGTCTAAAATAATCCTTTTCAGTTTCCTTTATGTCTCACAAATTGTGAGAGCAGAAGACAGTATTGAAGTTGCCATCATGAGTGGCAGTTTTCCTTGAATAATAGAGAGGGGAGCTGTTGTAGTTGATTTTTGCTTTTCTCTTGTATTATTTCTTTAGTCAAAGACTCCCCATAGGAGGAAATCACCACAGGGCTTCTATAAAGACATCACCACTAATTAATATGGCAG
Organism: Balaenoptera physalus; assembly: GCF_965194825.1. Classification (NCBI taxonomy): domain Eukaryota; kingdom Metazoa; phylum Chordata; class Mammalia; order Artiodactyla; family Balaenopteridae; genus Balaenoptera; species Balaenoptera physalus. The sequence continues at coordinate 36,955,405 of NC_138892.1, read as the reverse complement.
GGTCTTCTCATCAGCTTTGCCTTCATATTTCAGGTGATGTGTGGGAAAGACTTTTATGTTCTATGATAAATTTCTCATTATTTGCTTAAGCTGTAGCTACATTCTTGTATTCAACTAGTGTGTCCAAAGACTAGAGACAAAATTGTCAACCATGAACTTTATATTCTTAGCTGATTTCCATTCTATGATTTACTATGTTTGACAGTTCCATAAAAATCCCTCTAAGATTTTGTGATTAGGAATGTATAATTCTTTAAAATGAAATGGAGATTAGATCTGATTTCCCTTTTTATGTTAAAGAAGAATTTTTAAAAAGATGAATGTATTTGAACTTTTAGAGAAATTAGACTTTCATAAAGCAGATTTATATCATTTTGTAAGTAAATAGTGAATTAAACCATTAAGGAACCCTGTCCATTCAATAATTGACATAGGGGCTTCCCTGGTGGCGCAGTGGTTGAGAATCCGCCTGCCAATGCAGGGCACACGGGTTCGAGCCCTGGTCCGGGAAGATCCCACATGCCACGGAGCAACTGGGCCTGCGCGTCTGGAGCCTGTGCTCCGCAACAAGAGAGGCTGCGATAGTGAGAGGCCCGTGCACTGCGATGAGGAGTGGCCCCCGCTTGCCGCAACTAGAGAAAGCCCTCGCACAGAAACGAAGACCCAACACAGCCATAAATAAATAAAATTTAAAAAAAAAAAAGAACCGTGTGCTCTGACATATCTCAAAATGGTTCCTTTAAAAAAATAAAATAAAATAATTGACATAAAATGTGTCTGATAAGAATTTTTTTAGGGATGCAATCAATTTCCCATTTCTAATGCTACTTTTGGAATGAAGTTGTAGTCAGAAAAATGTTCCTCCAGAACATATGTCATTGCTTTTGTGTGTACTTTTCATGGAGAAAGATTGAAACAGGCAAAAAGTGTTATGATATAAAGGTGACAAGGCCAAGTTTCTGTATATGATGACAACAAGCTATTTTTAAATAGCCTTGGAGTTGTGCAATATTGTTTAATTTATGAGGCTTCATAAGGGATTAGGAGTGAGGATTTATCATAACAAGATTCAAAATGTGTGAGATGATAGGTATAAACAGACTTTTGGTTTGAGGGTCAGAGTTAGTTTAAGAATAATTTATTTGAATACCTACAAATGTCAGAGTGTGTATTACCTTCTGGGGATTCAAAGATGTGTGATTATACCCCAGATATAAAAGAGTGCTTTGGGGTAATATTATCATAATTTTGTATCCCAACTAGGGTGCATTGTGAACTTAAGAGATTTTCTAGCAAAATTAAGGTAAGGGTCACAAAATAATTGTGGATAGATTGAATAGGGACATGGAAAAGTATTTTTTAATTAAGAAACAATTATGAAATTATAGGTACAGTAAATACTAAATATAGAAAATTATAGGAACTAACACATCAGATACTTAAGTGCCTATGACCAGAATTTAGATTTGTTAACATTATTTGCATATTTCAAAAAAAATTTTTTTTTAAACCCAAGAAATATAAGTTTAAGCACATCAAATTGTCAAACCTTGTTTTTTACAATAAATTTTGGGAGGCTGTGAATAAATAGCAACTACTCAGAAATTTGAAGCCCCCTTTGTCTCTTATCCATCAGTCCATCTCCCTGCCCTATCCTGTCCCAGAGATTTCATCATCTCATGTTTGGTGTAATTATTTCTAGACTTGGAAAAAAACAAAAACAAGCTAATGAAAAACCTTTACATATATATGTATGCATTTGTGAAAAATAGATGGTATTTTTTCCTGAATAGCCAATATGGTTTTATGATACGAATATTTTACACAATGATTATTCACTAGTCATGTTACTTTAAAATGATTTGGTTTGTTTGTCTTAATTGCTATATAGCATTTTTCATGTTGGTATATATGTATGCATATATATAAATATTTGTATCTATATATATTATATATAGTTTATATATATGGTCTTCCTTTTAATTACCTTATAGATTAGATTATATGGTTATACCATAATTTATTTTCATATTGCTCTATTGAAATTTTTAGGTATTTCCTTATTTTTGCTTTTATAAATAGTGCTGCATTAGATGACATTGTATTTAGATCTAAGAGGTTTTGTTAGAGAGTATGTAACTAAATCCAGATTACCAAATGATAAGGAATACAAATTATTAATTCTCCTAAACACTTCCAAATTTCCCACCCAAATTGTACAATTTATGTTTTTCACAATGTGTGATAGTTGTCATTTCAACACAATTTCAGGGACTTTAATATCCAGTTCTTTTTTTTGTTTTTTCACTTAGGTTCATTTGAAATATATTCTTTTCTCTTCAACTTTCATTTTATTAATCAATGAGATTGAGCATCTTTTCAAATGTTTATTGTTGTCTTTTCTCTGAATTTCCTGTCTGTAGTTTCACATCTGTATTTACTATTGGATTATTTGCTTTTTGTGGTTCATACTTAGAAGTCTGACTTTTTTTTTTCTGAGAACAAACCCTCTGTCTTCTGAATGTCGCAACAAGACTTGAGTATTTCAACTCTGAATTCTACTTATTCCAAAGACCTCAATTCCTTTATAGCCTGACTTTCATTTATTATGCTGAGTTCAATTTGTCCCCGAGACTGAAAGAAAGCATTATTTATGTTTCATTATGGTTTCTTCATTTAGAATGGGGAAAATATGCCTTAGACTGTGAAATGAAAGCCAGAGTCCAACAGTATTTTTAGTGGTAGTAATAAGAATTAGACTTGTGCAAATATGTGATGATTCTCAGCCTTGCCTATGTTACAGTCTCCTATGGAGATTTTAGTCAGACTAGGGTATCAGTATTTCTAAAAGCTCACAATTGATATTGATGGTCCTTTAGGTTTGAAAACTATCATTGAAAACACTAAGATTTTTCTCCTTCCAAAGTATTTTTCTAGGCAGGGTAGAACACGCAAAGCTCCAAGAGCATATGGGCTCTCATTTCTTTTTACAGGTGTATGTCCAACACATAGAAGAAGAGTGTCTGCCACATAAAGCAGCCTTAATGATGTGTTGAATGAACTGATTATGTTTTTGCTATTAAATTTCAATCATTTTCTAATGCTCCCAATCAAAGGTTATACTTAGATCATGTTTAAATTTCCCAGACTTTGGAATTCATCTTCTATATGTGGTTTTTACTAGTTTTGACTTTCAAGTCTATGGTGGCAGGTCATCAGAACTCTCATGCCTTATCTTGGAAATAACTGTGTTGAATCAATTTGACACACCAAGCCAAGAACAAAACAATGCAGAAATGCTGAGGCTAATTGTATGGTCACTTGGCTCCTAGTTGTAGCTCAAATTGTTAATTTGATTTAATCCATAAATCAGAACGTAGGGATTAAAATTAATAAATAAAATCTTTTCATGCTTTTTTTTTTTTCCCACCTTTTAAGGCCATCTCCACAGGAATAGTGAATGTGAGGTTAGAAGAGAGATTTGGTTTTATCAGAATCCCATTTTTATAGGTGATAATTTTAAACAAAATTCTACGAGAAGGCCTTAAAGAGACTTGAAAGTTGCAATTTCAAGCTTTGGCTACCACTTTTTTAAAGTATCAACCTATCACAAGGCTTTAGAAACTCTTCTACTTTAAACATTTAAACATCACTTTTCTTTTACCTGTTAGCTCAGTTTTCCTTTAATAGTGTAATTTATTTAGCCCTTGTAGACTTCACCATTGTGGCAGAATGAGTGTACGGAGCATCTCACTTCACAACCTTTATGTCTCTTGATCTTAGTTATTATGTCAGTTGTTTAAATCAGAGACTGTATGTGAAAATGTTTTAAAATGTAAAGTACTTCATGCTAGTATTTTATTTTTATGCTTTTTCATTTTTCTCATTTTCTCAGCACTTAGCCTTCTTATATAGTATTTATCGTTGAATAGTTTTCATTACTCACATTTTTATTTTGTAGTTTAGTATATTTAAATATTCTTCCAGCATTATTAAACTAGAATCATTTTATCATATCTTAAATCTTGTTTTATTTTGATAGTAATATATTAAGATTTAATATAATGATGCTTTTATTAAAAATTAATGAATAAGGCAGTTTTGCCTTATGATATTTCTATCTTTAGGAATCAGATAGAATTATGTAATTATTAAGGCTAACTTCTTCTGGAGTTTCACGCCAGCAAAGAAACCTGATTAATTTCCCTCCCCAAGGTTCTCTTACTCCCTTGCTTTTCTTGCCTGATTACAGCTTGTTTTTTGTAATGCCTTCTTCTTTCTGCTCATCTTCTCTGCTTACCCCCACCAGAAGATTCTGTAATAGAATGGCCCTAATTGCACTTAGAACACTTGGTTAATACTTAGTTACAAAATGGACTTTTGGTACAAATTCAAAGTTGAATTGTTTTCCAAGATCTGTCTCCTTTATGATACCTTGATACCTGGCCTCATTTGTCTTTGTCAAATGATGTGTTTCTCTCTTGCATAATCTAAGAATACTCAGTTTCGTGATTGATCCAACAAGTTATGACAACTTTTAACATATGGTTTTATGTGGGTTTTTTTCACTAAAATCAAGAAATTTTAGGACTTTTGCTAGGTAGAATTTCAGGGGAGCAAAAGAATAGTTTGCAAAAGTTATTCTTAGATGAAAATGAGTCTTCAAACATTGCATTTTGATAGGGCAGACCTGAAATTGAAAGCTTGGTGTTGAATGAACATATTACTCCCCCAACCATTAAAAATTCCATATAACATTACATGAATTAATTTTGAGCAGCAGTCTGCCACAGATGTTTTTAAAACACTGAGGCAGTTAATTCTGTGAATTTAGTGTTACTGTGATACGATATTAATGAACAATTTCTATTTTGGGCATCTTGAGTCTGACGTACCTAAGGTGTCTATGACTGTGCCCAACAGGCAATTGGATAAATGACCATGGAGATGAAGGAAAGTTAAGGTGGTGTCATTAGTATTTACTAATAAATTTTAAAATCACGATCCTTGCTGAGATTATTCGGTTCAGAGTAGAGATGGAGCAGATCATCCGTGATGAGTTCTGTGGCTTCCAGCAATTAGAGTTGGGGTGAACAAGAGAGAGTCAGAGGAGGAGAGGCCAGTGACAGTTTAATACAGACACTGTTTTAATAGAACTTGTACATGCTCAAAATACATTGTTTTGTGGACTAAGGTTGTTTTCTTTTTGGGGGGTATAATTGACATTTAACATTGTATTAGATTTAGGTATACTACATGATGATTTGATACATGTATATATTGCAAAATGAGTACCACAGTAAATTTACTTAACATCCATCGCCACAGACACACAAATTTCTGTTTTTTTTCTTGTGACAACAACATTTAAGATCTATTCTCTTAGCAACTTTCAAATTTGCAATACAGTGTTGTTAACTATAGTCACCGTGCTATACATTACATCCCCACGACTTATTTATCTTATAACTGGACGTTTTTACCTTTTGACCACCTTTATCCCTTCAACCATTTTGCCCATCCCCCCAACCCCTGCCTCTGGCAACCACCAATCTGTTTTTTTTAATCTATGAGCTCAGTTTTTTCCTTTTTTTTTTAATATTCCACCTATAAGTGAGATCATACAATATTTGCCCTTCTCTGTCTGATTTATTTCATTTAGCGTAATGCCTTCAGGGTCTATCTGTGTTGTTGCAATTGGCAGGCTTTTCTTTTTTATGGTTGAATAATATTGCATTGTATATATGTGCCACATTTTCTTTATCCATTCATCCATTGATGGACATTTGGGTTGTTTCTGTCTTGGCTATTGTAAATAATGCTGCAGTGAACAGTGATCATGGGTGTGCAGGTATCTTTTCAAGATAGTGATTTAGTTTTCTTTGGATAAATACCCAGAAATGGAATTACTGAATCATATGGTAGTTCTATTTTTAATTCTTTGAAGAGCCTCAAAAATGTTTCCCATAGTGGCTGCACCACTTTACATTCCCACCAACAGTGCAAAAGTGTTCCTTTTTCATCACTTCCTTGCCAGCACTTGCTATTTCTTGTCTTGATGATAGCCATTCTAACAGGTGTGAGGTGATACCTCATTGTGGTTTTGATTTGCATTTCCCTGAGGATTAGTGATGTTGAGCACTTTTTCCTATACCTATTGGTCATCTGTATATCTTCCCTGGAAAAATGTCTGTTCAAATCCACTGTCCATGTTTTAAACAGACTGTTGTTTTTTTCTATTAAGTTGTATGAGTTCTTTATATATTTTGTATATTAACCCCTTACCAGACACATGACTTGCAAGTATTATCTTCCATTCAGTAGGTGGCCTTTTTATTTTGTTTGATGGTTTCCTTTGCTGTGCAGAAGCTTTTTGGTTTGATGTAGTCCCACTTGTTTATTTTTGCTTTTGTTGCCTTTTATAGATTCTTTTTTAAACTAAATATTTGCCATATTCTTTGCATGGTTCCAAGCACATTTCTGAATGTCTTTGAGGAAGATAGTTTTATATAGTGCCAGAATGTGTGCAGTAAGAGATCGCATTAGCAGTGGATCATTAAAGTTGGGATATGGTGTCCATCCTTCCCCCTTCCCCACTGCTTCTTCAGGACTTAAATTATTTGAGGTCACTAAATTCTTATTCAGGTTGAAAGAGTTTGCCAGAAATTTCTCATTAACAGGGATGCCCTTTGGCCTTCCTCTCACAATTTTCTGTCTTTCTCTTGAAATAAGTCCATTATTAAAGTCATTTTATTTTTAAAAAGTTATCATCGACATGAAAATTTTAGGATTCACGAGGAGTCTTATTAGATGTTTACTGTCACTGATGTCACTGAGAGCACAGGGTAGCAGATGATAACCCAGTTTATAAATTCTGCAAGGAGATTCAAGACTATTAAATGGGGACTGGCACAGACATACCATGGTTTTTACTATCCGAAAGTAGATTGTTCCTGTGAAACCTTTTGCAAGCCGAAATGGCTTAAAGCAAATAAGCTATTACCTGAGGGCACATCTTGCTAACGGATGTACCAGATAAATCAAGATAAAGTGCAAATGCTCACAGAACCAGTTTAAAGCTATGGCAGCTTGATGCTGAGTATAGCTCCTGGGGAAGGAGCTTGGAGGTGCCGCTCACTGGGGTACACACTGCCTCTGTAGATGGCTCCCTGCAAAAACAAATGCTGAACCTATTTTCACTTTTCACCTTTTTTGTAAAAGTGAAAATCCTCTTTGCATGTTTGTTGTTGTTAATGAAAATAGGTGTTAATTTAGGTCTTTTGTAAAAGCAAGGTGGCGTAAAGTGAACTTCTGAAAAGCGGGGATACCTGTAGCTAAATGCGATTGAGCCATGCAGAATCCTGTTATACTCCATATTTTTTGGCATGTCTGCTCTTTGCTTTCGCCAGAATCTAAACTATAAAATGAAAGAAGACATTTATTAGATGTCTACTATATCCCATATACAGTGCTAAGTACTTCCACTTTGTAGTCTGATTTTGACCTGACACCAGTTTCGGGAGGGAAATGTATTCAACCCGTTTTATAGAGGTCAAGAAATTGAAGCTTTGGTTATTGGTATTTAGAGAGGAACAAGAAGAAAAGATACTCATCAAAAGTTATATGCAGAGTAGAATTCCATAGTCCATTTTTTTTAAGCTTACAGTATCTGTAAGCATGTTTAAAGGAGATGGAAACGAAGTCACGTATTTGAAACCTAATGCTCTGTTTTTAGTTGCCCATTTAAAGTATTTTTCATCTCTAAGTGTTGTATTCCTATGTTGTCTTGATGATGATCGTAATTTTTTTCCCCCCTCTCTTTTGGTTTCAGAGGAAGAACTTGTCTCTTTTTCTCAGCATTAGTTTGTTAACTTTCTGGGGAACTTCCCTTTTGGGTGCCCGTTTATACTGGATGGGAAACAAACCACCAAGCTTTTCCAACTCTGACAACCCAGCTGCTGATTCGGATAGCCTCCTGGCTCGGACACTCACCTTCTTCTACTTGCCAACCAAGAACCTTTGGCTGTTGCTCTGCCCAGATACCCTCAGTTTTGATTGGTCAATGGATGCCGTGCCTCTGCTCAAAACAATTTGTGATTGGAGAAACCTACACACTGTGGCCTTCTATACTGGACTCCTCCTCCTTGCCTACTATGGTTTGAAGAGCCCAAGCGTAGAAGGAGAATGCAACGGGAAATTTGTAACAAATGGCAAGCAGAATGCAAATGGACATAGCTGCCACCCAGAGGTGGAGTACCGGAACTCAGAGATTAAGCCCAGTTTTCCATCCAAAGTAGAAAATGGCATTAAAAATAACGTGTCACAGAGAACACGGCTTCCTTCTACAGAGAACATTGTTGTTTTGTCTTTATCTTTGTTAATAATACCCTTCGTTCCTGCCACGAACCTGTTTTTCTATGTTGGCTTTGTAATTGCAGAGCGAGTATTGTATATCCCTAGTATGGGCTTCTGCCTCCTCATTACAGTGGGTGCGAGAGCCCTTTATGTCAAAGTCCAAAAGCGGTTTCTCAAGAGCTTGATTTTTTACGCTACAGCTACGTTAATTGTTTTCTATGGACTGAAGACGGCGATCAGGAACGGAGACTGGCAGAATGAGGAAATGCTGTATAGGTCAGGGATAAAAGTAAACCCAGCTAAAGGTAATATTTTATTTTATGCTTTTGCCTGGACGGTGTACTTTTTCTGCCTTTTTATATCTTTGCTTCTTGCCTTAAAACACACAGTATTAAGGAAGAGGAGGTTCTTTTACTCAATACTTATAATTTTTGTTTTTTTTTAAATGAGGGAGCAGTACCATTATTTTAGAAACATCCAGCATTCCATATTTGGAACAGGGAAGTGTTTTCCTATGTTTCTGACTATACTTGTCCAGAGGAATTAGAGCTCCTATTGTGTAAAAATATTGACTATCCTAAGAATTTAGAAAAAGGCTTGGTTTCCACATTCTAAAATACTGATACGGACATCATCTGTTTTCATCATGCAATGAAAGTCACGTTATCCCACGTAAGTATAGTTTAGCTCTTCTGTCTTCCAAGCACCGCCTGAGGAAATACCACGAGACCCACACTGATATCTTTAAAAGATTTGGAGGTAAGGCCACCTCTGAACCTTGACATGGTGTCTGTAGGTATCATCGGTGTGTGTGCGTGCAAGTGTGAGTCACCCTTAGCTTTGCAGAGACTAAATAATCTGGGTATTGCCAAGCAGTTCGCATATTCTTATTTGAAAGTCCTTAAGTCACTTAAGGAAATAAACTTTTCACTATACAAGGAGAAGATGGAGCATATTTTTCATTACTGCTTTTGATTTAAAAAATTATTTTAGTAAATCTCAGAATCTATTGCTTGAGTAGAAAGTAGCCTTTAAAGCATAAATGAATAGTCAAAAGCTGTTAATTCAGTGATCTCTCTGGTTTAGGCAATGAATGATGAGAGAAGCTAGAGAGCAGTTGAATGAAAATAAGTGTACATTTTAAGTGTAGAAATATACCATAGTAAATAGTGCCAAAGAGTCTTGTTCTTCATAAGGCATTTTTTAGTGTTTTATCCTTTAAATTATGGTTGCTTGCATAGCATTTGAACTGGGCTTTTTCCACTTTTTCCAACACATTTCTGTACCAGTTATTCAAATACTGAATGTGTGAAACTGCTCCTAATGAATGGAATGGCCTGCTCATATGTATCAGGATATATATATATCCAAAGATCTAGATGCCCCAGAAACAACTCTGGCATCCCTATCGATTACCAATTAAGTCAAGAGTTCGGTGAACCACTATTCATTTCTTTCAGCTGAGGGACTAATTGTTGGTGCTTATAATTCTTAATAGATTGCAGAGATTTTAATGGGAGTAGAAACATTAAAATTGAGCTAATACAGAGCATAGAATTTCTCAATTCTCTTGGAAAAATCTTTACCATGTGGCGTTTTAGGTAGTGAGTGCTGCACAGTTTATTGAATGCCTGAACCCCAATCTTGCTGTAAAAATTGTTGCAATCAGTTCTCACAGAATGCTTTTCAGCTAGTTTTTCTTCACTGGTACATGTAAATATATAAAACAAGGCTATGTTGCTAGTTTATTTTCCTGCTGTTTGAAAGAGATACACGGTAAGGAATTAAAAGAAAAACCCCAGCATATTAATTTCATCACAGGGTTGTTCTAAGGATTTGTTAAATGTATTGGTTAAGTTTCAGGTTCAGCTACTGTAACAAAGAGCCAAGATAACAGTGGCTTAAATAAGATAGAAGCTTTATTCTTTCATGTAACAATCTAAGCCTGTGCGGTCCAGCGCTGATAAGATGGCGCCATGGGTTTTCTGGACCCGTGCTCCTTTGCTTTTGTTCCCTTGCCATCTCAGTAGTGTCACCCTGTCCGAGTGGTCCAAGATGCCTCAGCATCACATCAGCACTTCAGCTAACAGGAAGAGGGAGAGAAAGGGCAAATGGTGGGTGTTCCCATTCTCTTTAAGAGCATATCACAGAAATTGCCACACCATGCTTGCTCCCAGACTGTTGGCCACACCTAGCTACAAGGAAGGCTGAGAAATGTTATCTTTATTTTGGGAAGCTAAGTACCCAGCCAAATTTTATTACTCTTGAAGAAGGGGAGGGCAGATACTGAGATGCTAGTGTAAGTAGCAGTCTCTGTCCCAGAGTAAGCGAAAGTATTTTGTAAACTCCTAGACATTTTCCACCATTAGCTACTGTACTGCTGACACTTATGATTCCGATTTTGCTGAAGTTATTTTGGTGACATGGTTAAGATGACTGATCATTTCTTCATTCATCCATTCACTCAGTAAAACAATTATTAAGCATGTCTTTGGTTTCTGATATATTTCCATGTCTCCTTCTTAGTACTTAAGTGCTATAGTATTTAGGTACTCCAAATTTTATTAGTTAAATGAGTACACAGCTGACCAATAGTATAAATCTTTTGAGACATCAGAAATTGAATTCCTGAATAATGCCCCCTCCCCAACCTGCGCCCCAGCCAGCTGCTTTACTTACAGCATTTACCATCTCAGTTGGTGGCAACTCCATTTTCTCAAAAGCTCTGACCAACACTTAGGAGTCATCCATACCTCCTCTTTTTCTTTTGCACCCTACCTCCATTTCATCAGCAAATCCTCTCTGCTCTGTCTTCAAAAGTACATCCAGAACTTGACCACATTTTACCACCTCCACTGCTAACATCATGGCTAAAGTCACCATCATCTTTCATCAGATTGTTACTAAAAGCCTCTAAAGTAATCTCCTTGCTTCTATCTTCTTGCCTTTTAGCATGCTTTTGTGAAAGTCGGACATGATGTATCAGGTAGTAGGAACTTAGATAAATAGGCTTAATGTGAGTTTTAATGTTAATCTGGCTCTGAGTTGGGCGTGGGTTTAATGTTTGCTGTAGCTATAGGTGCTAGAGGCATTGTATTTCCCTGGTGTCCTTGTTCTTGTCTCCCCTGTTGTTTTTGGGCTTCCCCAAGAAGTCGGAGTCTGTATTTTGCATCTCTTTCCGCTGTAAATTCACCATTTTTATAATGGAGCCCTGTAAGTGTGTTGGTTAAATGTAGGAGAAGGGAAGTGTCCTCCTATTTGGTGATTAAATCCTAGTGCCTCTAGGCTGTGAGCTTTGTGAGAGTTTCTTGGCTTTCCCTATGTCTCCTAGTTGGGGCAGGAAGGCCAGAGGGGATGGGGGTGATAGGGACGACTGTCCCCCACAGCTCTGGGTAAGGCCACCCCCCTGGAGAGTAGACCTTTGCTATGAAGGATCATCAGGGCTTATTTCATAAAATTTATATTTCTCCTCCTCTTGTAGAGCCAGGAAGGCCTGTTTCTTGGCTCTTCAATGTGAGAACGGGGGGTCCCTGGAGGTAAAACCCACAAAAGAGTAGAGGCCCCTAAGACCGTGGCCTCCAGGAGTTTCTCCCTCTAACTGAAGCTCTTCCACAACTCAGCTTCCAGCAGCTCCTCTCAAAATCGCCAGTTACTTGTTCCTATCAGTTTCTGCTCCAGGTAATCTCATCTCTGCACGACTGGATTTTCCAGTCTCTCCAGATTTCCTGGTGATGGTTTGCCCAGTGACCTCAATTCACTGACAGTGCCAAGAAAAGCCATTGGTTTTGCAGTTCCTTTAGCGTATTCTTTTTTTTTTTTTATTTTTTTTATTTATTTTTTGGCTGTGTTGGGTCTTTGTTGCTGCACGCAGGGTTTCTCTAGTTGCGGCGAGCAGGGGCTACTCTTCGTTGTGGTGCATGGGCTTCTCATTGCGGTGGCTTCTCTTGTTGCGGAGCACAGGCTCTAGGCGTGCAGGCTTCAGTAGTTGTGGCACATGGGTTCAGTAGTTGTGGCTCGTGGGCTCTAGAGCGCAGGCTCAGTAGTTGTGGTGCACAGGCTTAGTTGCTCCGCGGCATGTGTAATCTTCCCGGACCAGGGATCGAACCCGTGTCCCCTGCATTGGCAGGCAGATTCTTAACCGCTGCGCCACCAGGGAAGTCCCCAAGAAAAACCATTGGTTTTGCAGTTCCTTTAGTGTATTCTTGTTGTAAGAATGGGAGTGATGAGTTCCAAGCTTTTTGAATGTCTGAGCTGAACTCCTGCTTCCAGTTTTCCATCCTTAGCATCTGCCTGTCATCAGCAGCCCTAATGATTCCTTTGAAACGTAAACCAGAGTATTGTGTTCACTGCCCCCAGTCCTCTACTGGCACCCATTTCTCCCAAAGTCAAAGCACACAATCAGAGACTTGACACTATACATCTCCCAGCCTTGCCTTCACTTGCTTCACTCCAGCCCTACTGGCCCCCTTTGATGTGCCTTCTCTATTCCAGATAAGCCCGTGCCTCAGGGCTTTGGCACTTGTCATTGCTTCTTCTTGGAATGTGTTTCCCAGGAGAGTCTCACCTCTATCTCCCTCACCTCCTCTAGGTCTCCAGTCCAGTGTTGCATTATCAGTAAGGTGCTTTATGTAAAACTGTCTGCCTTTTGAAAAATTGCAACTACCCCTCTGCTTCTGCCTTGTCTAGCATTCCCTATCCTCTTTCCATACTTTGTTTTTCCCGTAACACTTAGGACCATTTGACATACTATATTTTCCATGTTTCTGTGTTTATTGTTTGAATGCATTGTCAGTGTCCATTAAAATGCACGACACAAGAAGGCAGGGAGTTCCGCATTTTTTTTAATGCTATATATGTAACGACTAGGACAGTGCCTGGTAGAGAGAGGGCATTCAGTAATTAATACACTGACGAATAAACGTTAGTCATAATCCTTCTCCTTAAAGAGTTTAGAGAACCTGTTGAGAGATAAAATGTGCATGCATTAAAGGAAGTGAAAGTGTAAAATATGCTGTTGATATACCAGGTGCTGAGGCATGCTCCATAATAAGAGGGATAGAATTGGGAGTGGAGTTAGTTTTGGACTCCACGAGTGCCTTCTGTGACATACGCTTCCATTTTGATACAAGGCAAAACTTTTAAAATCCAGGTTCCTGATTTTTTTCTGTTTATAACATGCTAATAAATATAGTTCTGACTACAGTGACTTCTTTAGCAATTATGAGACTGGTAGTAATCTTCCTTAAGGTAGATTTTTCTAAGTCTCTGATGTTATTTGAGCCTAGCCAAAGATTAGAAACTCTTTAAAGCCAGTCTTATGTAAGGTTGTCTGAGATGACAGTTATTTCATTGAGTTAGTTTTTCTTTCCCTCCTTTGAAAGCCTTTGCAAATTTTGGAGTGCTTCAGTCTTCCGTGTACTTTAACAGAATATGATTTTAAGCCTCATGAAGCATTATACATGAAAGCTGCTGCCTTCAGTAATTGGTCCTGCAGACAGCTGCCAGTCATTAACTGATTGGATGCAAATGATGATGGGTAGAGCCTGTCATAGTGACTGTGTTGCTAATTTATGGTTTAAATCTGGATAGTGGAGAAAGGATAGCTGATTTGGACTATGTAAACCACAAGTCCTATCTCATTATGTGGTTGATAATGTCAGGAAAATACTAGACATAGTTGATTACCACAGTTTGCTGATTTCACAATAACTCTTTGCATTTTTGTGCAGAGGAAAAAGGAAATTTTCTTTGATGGCTGCTTTAATGAGCAAGCCACATAATATTTAAAAGGTTTTTTTTTGAAGCGTGTGTTTAAAGCACCGTTTTTTATAAACTGTATTGATTAGCATTTGCTTGAAACAAGCATTTCTTAATTCATTACAAGGAGGTTAAATGTATGGTCACTTTCCTTCTTGGCCTCTGGCCTTATCTAAATCCCTGTGTGTCTTTGGCTGTTACAGAATTTGGCACCACTGATTTCTGCTCTCTGGCTTTCAAGGCCACTACACAATTTTGACTGTCTCTCATTTTCCACAGCTGTCTCTTGTATGGTTTTGCCTCCTCCCCAAACTGATTCATTCTGCAAGGTTCTGTCCAAAGACTGCCTTCATTTTCCTTTCTGTATAGAATCTAGACCACTACCTGGGTTATAGTACGGGGTCAATATATGTGTCATTGAATTTCTAAGTTACCTTCCCCGTGACTTCCTATCTATGTGGGACTTCTCCATCTGGGTGATTTGTCCACATCTCTAACTCTTCACCAGGCTTCCCTAAAACCATCTACTCACTGACTTCCTTAGTGATTAAGGTCATAAGCAGAGACTAACAAAGTTATTATAGATAAACAGATCAGTAGGCACATATAGATAAAAAAGAATGATAACATATAGGCAGCATAGCTGGTGTGCTAAAAGGCATTTACATTTTTTCAAGTTATAGATGAAAAATCAAATCAGCTCTTTAGAATGGTTGGTTTATTAACTCTATATCAATTTGCTTTAGAGAACATACGACTATGCTTTTTAATTGTTTGGAAACAATTTCTTAAAATAATTAGGAACAATGAAGCAGCGTTCATCCAAGGAAAATTTAACAAGAAAACATTTATTTTAATGCCTTTTTCTAATGTAAATATGTGAAATGATAGATTAAAAAAGATGTGTATATCATGATGCACATATTTGAAACTCTAAGGGTGATTACTCACACATCCTATATTTGACGCCTCCTTATGCAAATGACAAATATTGCCCATTTAGATATAGAAAAACAGAAACTAAATAGTTGTTTCAGCCATGCAACACTTGACAATTTTTCTTTTTTCCTGGATTTCTGTAAAATTGACACTTCAATTTCAACTTCACATGGTTGCAGATTTCAAGAAACAAGTATGTGGAAGGAATATCATTTTATGAAGGAAAAAATTCATAATTTAAGTGAAATCTAAACCTCTAAGTCATGTGAAACTTGACTAATTCCGTGTGGATTTTATGGTCTAACTTTTTGATTACCTCTAATTGACTGTCTTCTTTAACTGTGGTAAATTGCAATTAACCAGCTAGCTTTGAGATTGTGTAATAAATCTTATTATATTTCTTAGCTAATTTGTCACGTTACTTCTGAAGTAAGATGAAAAATTTTCAAAAGAGGTACAGATTTTTATGAAAAATAACATGAAGCAGTTAATTCAGGAAGGAAAACCAGTATAATATCTTATCAGATTGGCTGCCCTGAGTTAAAAAGCTGTAAAATACAGATTTTAATTTTTAACAGATATGGTAGGAGATAGCTAGCAAAAAGCCCCCTAAAAGGCTGATTGAGAGAAAAACAATGCAAAGTGGAATCAGGTTTCCAGAGGGTAAAGAAATTCGGTGTTTCTTCTCAATTAGTCTCTTCTGAGTAGAAAAAAGAAATATAAAATAATGGGACTGACAGTAGTAAAATGAAAATGTCTCATTGGCTCAACCAAAGGATTTAAACAAGTAAATCTGCTAAATTGTTAAGGCCCCTTTTAAACATTTGATTCTTGAGGAAATCAACTACGGTCATTTCTCAGTTGAGATAGAGTAAGTCACAGTAGTTCAAAAGCATGTGGTTTCCTTGCCTCTAAGAATGGAGTAACACATAAATCTTTTCTTTGGTTCCAGCTCTAATGGCTGCAAGTACAGTTGTGTAGGGAAGAAGAAAACAAACAAACAAAAAAAACAGACCACAACAGACTCAGTGAAAATGGTCCTACGGTGTATTACCAGTGAAGTAGGTGACATACTGCTGTTTCTTTGGGATTATCCGTAACAGAACTTTTAGATCTTTTTGGGTTTTTGAAAACCCTCAAACCTAAAATTAGTGTTGCCTTAGATTGAATATATTTACCAGTGGTTATATTTCAAAGGAACTGAAATTCACATATAATTAAAATAAGTATAAAGTTACTTTATTCTGATTTCCATATTAGTTTTGTATTTGATTCTTAAAATGCTCTAACATTTCTTTGCTTTTCTTTTACTAAACATATATGAAATATTTCATTCATTGAGAAATATATACACATACCTCATATTTGAACCACTTAAAGGATACTACTAAAACATGCATTTTGCAGATTAAGAGAAAGCTATTACCAGAACAGTTGATGACCTCCCCCATACCTCTTCTTCTTTCACAGTTTTGTTTCTTTCATTTGTGTTCTCTTATTTTATGCTAGAACCCCCATTACAATCTCAAACAAGAGTGATGACAGCAGGATTTTTGTCTTATTCTTGTTCAAGAAAGAATGTTTTAAATATTTCACCATTAATTATGTGTATTTTATAGGTTTTTCAGTAGACAGCTTTTATCAGTAGAGTTTTCCTCTTATTTCTAGTCTAAAATTTCTTTTTAGGAATTAATGTTGATAATGATAGTGATTTTCTCCACTCAATCTCTTTATGTTAATGATTTATATTAATAGATTTTCTAATGTTGAACCTACTTTGCACTCCTGGAATAAGCCCAAAAATTACTTATAATGTTTTATCAAATTTATATTCTTCTAAATTTGTTTTTCACCCATGTCCCTGAGTGAGATTGGCGCTTCCCTTCAGGGGGTTTGAGTTTGTTTGGCTTCTCCAATCTGACCTCCCTTTTGAAGCCAACTAAACCCCAAGCCCTGTTCTTCTTAGTTTCACAGATATACGCAAGGTGAATACCATCTTCAGAACCGTTTAACCTTCTGGATTCCTGCTTTCAAGCAGTTTCTAGGCTTAGGGATTCCCCTTACTTTCCCGTCAATTAATGCATTCATTAACAAATATTTGTAATTTCTGTCTAGCATGTGTTCTGTACTAGGAGGCAATCTCTGAACATCGAGTTTCACTGTACTGTCGGAAAGAGAAACACCTAAGAAATATCCTTCAATCTAGCATCTATTAAGGAATGGGTTAGCTACGTTAGAAGTTAGAGTTTGAGAATAGAGTTGTTTGTTTATGACATAGAAGATATTTTTGAAATTTTAAATTCTCCTTCAACAAAAGAGAACCAAATTGCCTAAGTTAGCTAAAAAGTGTATTAGAGCACTGTCTTAAGCAAAATTAAATTACAGGTATTTGACCCTTATAAAACACAGAAGGGTAATGTATATTTGTTTTCTGCTGTAATATAAACTTGCAGATAATGTCACAGGTATAGCAGATTTTCAAGAAGACAAACACATGTTTTTTAGTTTTACCCTTATTACATATGCACACCTATTACTGGTGATGGTGGAAGTAAAAGAAAATTCCAGTTAAGTCTCAAGGGATTATGGGAAAATCTGAGATGTTCCAAGTTGTGTAATTGTTGAAAAAGACTTGGATGTAGAAGACTGTTTATATATAACTCTATGGGAGAAACAAAGTGTGAGCCCTATTTTTATGCATATGGGTGTTAAATTAGAAATCTCTCCTCCATTTAGTTTTAGTTTTTAGTTTAGTGTTAAATTTATTTCTAATTTAAAAATAGAAATATTACCATCCAGGGGGATCTAGTGGAAACATGTATGTGCTTACTAAAAAATAAGGACCAAACACTAAAAGATATGGTTTAAAAATGATAATATTATTTACCAAGTAAGACACTACAATCCAACTTGATTAAATAGTAGAGAGAAACAAGCACAAACAAACAAACAAAAAACCTTGCTTGAGGGCTGGACTCTATTAGGGGCTTTGTCGTGTCTTGTATTTAGGAGTCTAAATCCCAATGATGTTAGCTGCCACTCTGAACATTTATTCAGTCACCTTAAACAGCATAATTCAGTTTCTCTATGTAAAACACCATGGAGTATTATATTAAAATATCAACATTAACATCTTTTTTGGGAGTAGTGTAGGCATACATTTTAATTAGGAGAACTTTCTCTCTAGGAATTGGAAGTTTAGAAAGAAGGAACTGGATTAGATATGCAATACAATAGCTGAGTCAAATTTTGACAAGAACAGATAACTGAGGTGTCAACGAACTTTTTTTTCAGCTCTTTCCCTGGATGGCAGAGGAAACTTACAGTCTTGTAATGTTTGGGGCTCTGCATATTACAACTGGGAGTTTGTATAATAAAGAAATGCGATAAACTTTCTTTCTTCTCTTCCTCTCTTTTCTTTCCTTGGGAAAAGAGAGTAAATTTCTCAAATTATATATCACAAGACTACCAGGAAGGACCAGGAGGTCTGAGATATGTTGAGATAATATCTGGTTTTACTTTATCAGTTGGCTTATTCTTTTTAATTTTTCAAATAAGCTTTGGTGGTTTGCAAAACTGGTATAGAATACCTCATTTCTCTACTTAGTCTGTTTTCATATTATCTGAATATTTCCCAAGGACAGCTTCAAGTCGTGTTCACTCTAGTGGTTAAAACTGAATGCTGTTGTCCATATTCATGTGAGTGTTGAAAACAATTTTCAAGTAGAGATAAGTTTCTGGGTTTACATAAAGAAAACATGAGCATATTAATTAATGATATTGTACAAATCCATGTGTTGTGCGTTTTTCTTATCTCCAATCACTATTTGAAATTACTTTTGCTCTTGCAATTCTATTATTAGGAAGCAGTGGCACAAGATTTTAAAAATCTCTTTTGCTTTTACAGTTTAGGACAATGATTTTGAGAAAGTTTTTTCGGGCAGGTGTTACAGTCACTAAAGTTCTTTCTGTGCCTGCCATACCTTTGGGCTCTGTGGTGCGATTGTAGAACCAAGAGTCTTAAGTGGTACTTTGATCAGAGGCCTGCCTTGCTTTGATCATGGCTGTTGGTTCCCAGCTCATGTCCAAATTGAGCCTGGAGTAGATATTTACTTTTGAGGTTTTTAAGTTAAAAGTTTAGACTTAAAGAAGTATATCCTAACCCCGATCCTGATGATTTCATAGGGAAATACATCTTCTCTGTGGGTTTTAATCAACCTAAAATGTAAATCCTCTGAATGTCAACACCACTTAGGACTCCTGGATGGAATATAGGGGTTTATGCCTCTAAAACCACATATCTAGTCATAATTTCTAGTTGGTAATATTTATTAAACACTAATATGTATCCAGTAGATGTGTTTGGTGTAAAAGAGCCTTTAATGGCCTCTGAAAATTCCCTGTTGGGATCCGGTCCAGTTAAGATTAGAGCTTCAGGAAAATGGGCCAGCCCTCCTCTTTCTCATAGTGCTCAACTGATGTGAGAATGTCATTTTAGTGCATTCACCCTTCTGGTTCTTCCTATATATTTTACCCCTCTGTGTACTAGCTTCCTTTCGCTGTTTGGAAGTAGACTTTCTGAGTTGTACGTTTAAGGCTGTTAAATGAATAACATCATCCTTCGTTTCAATATTGTTTCTCAAGTGCTGCAAAAATGCCTCATACAAGTACTGGCTGCACAGCCTTTGAAGAACCCTTATCAGTTTGTCCTGTAGCAGCAAAAAAGGCAAAGAAAATTAACCTCCCTCTTTTTTTCTGTTGTTCGTAGTTAGCTGAAAGTGCAGAAGAAAATACATTAAAATAATAGTTGCCCAAGATTTGTGCATATAGAAAGGTAATAGATATTTTTAGATATGTATTTATTTAATAACTAATTTTTCTTCTCATTAGCATTCATAAGTAAATATTTTTCTACTCACATAAATATTTTATTCTTGATATTTGTTTTTACTGATCATTTTTCACTTTTTAAAATGCTGTTTTCTCTAGTTATTAACTCTACTTTTTCCATGTTCAGCACTAGGTGCTGAGTTAAGAGTGACTGTCAAAAATTAATATATTGGACTTCCCTGGTGGCGCAGTGGTTAAGAATTTGCCTGCCACACAGACCAGTACCAGTCCGTGGCCCGGGGGTTGGGGACCCCTGCTATAGTGGACTTTTTGTTTATAACAGCCCCTCCCAACTTTCCCTTCTCCTCAACAAAAAGTTTCCTCTCCTTTCTTTGCTGGACTTGCATGTGGTTTGCTATAGTTGCGTGTCTCGAATTGCAGTTCTTTTCTGCTCCCAAATAAACTTGCTTTTGCTTTGATGGTATAAAAAAAAAAAAAAAAAAAAAAAAGAATCTGCCTGCCAATGCAGGGGACACGGGTTCGACCCCTGGTGGTCTGGGAAGATCCCACTTGCCGAGGAGCAACTAAGCCCGTGTGCCACAACTACTGAGCCTGCGTGCTGCAACTACTGAAGCCTGTATGCCTAGAGCCTGTGCTCCGCAACAAGAGAAGCCACCGCAATGAGAAGCCCGTGCACCGCAACAAAGAGTAGCCCCTGCTCGCCATAACTAGAGAAAGCCCGCGAGCAGCAATGAAGACCCAACACAGCCAAAAAATAAATTTAAAAAAATTAATATATTGAATATATTAATGTAATATAGCTTATAATATCCTGATGGATATTTGAGATATACTGCATGTTTATCTTAGGAACTGATTTTTTTAAAAGAAAATGTAATCTTTGATTTTTATTATTTTTCTCTTCTTAAAACTGGCTTTGAGAGTATTTAATGTTGCTTTGAGATTTGTTTTTCTTGGCCTGGATTTGCTTGGCAATGAAATCCTCAATAGCATGACCATAGATTCTGAATACGGGAGGTATACTGTTAAAGTGTGTATCTAACTGGTTATGCTTTTTATGGATGATCTATTAATGACATTATTCCTTTTTCATAGTAATGTACTTTGCAGAGTTCTATTTTCTTATTTAATTATCTCAGTGATGCTGGAGTTTAACTTGGGCAAGCATTGTTACACCTGTTTTACAGATGAGAAACTAAAAGAGAGGTAGAATGCTTAGGGAGAAAAGGCATGGTAAGTAGGGCAGATTTTGCAGTAAGGTAGATCGGGGTCCTAATCCTAACCCAGACCATGAATAGCTGTTATCATCGTCCTTAGAGTGTCAAGTGGCTGATCTGTATAGTGGGTATAGCAATACCACTGTGTGGGACAGAGTGTGTGTAGCACCCTAGCCCAGGGTTTGGCCCATATTACATGTTTACTTACTACTGCTAATAAGAAATAGGAGAGTCCAGTAATTTACTTCAGTGTACCCAGATCGAATTGTTAACAGAACTAGAACTAAAACCTTAGGTTTGGGATATTTTGGTTTATGTTTCCACATCAAATTTCCTTTTAGTGACACATAATAGGAAACTAACCTGGGGCCATTTAATGGCAGGGACCCATCCAAATGATGACAGGATTCGCTGTGAGATAAAGTAGGTTATGAGATTGGATGGTAAAGGAACAAAAGAGAGAACTAAAAAAAAAAAAAAATCACTTCTCTGTTTTCCCCCTGGAGTTGTTTAGAATTCCTGAACTCTTGCCTTTTCTAAAGGTTGTTCATCTTTTAGAGCTGAGCCAGACTCAAATGATACCAAATATGTCAGAGACAAACTCTAAGAGATTCTTTGGGTCTATTATGTTCCTTATATGAAATCAGAAGCAACTCAACTACTCTGTAGAATTTACAGTCAACCTATGGTACTGGTTGAACAGCCTCATAGGCTAAGAGATCAGCCAGATGTGAGGAATTTCTGATGAGTCTTTGCTGAATTGGTATGTCTTTTGTATAAATAGGGTCACTATATACCAGTTATATATTCACCAAGTGTTTTAGATTGACAGTGTAATAGGCAAAAAAAAAGGGTCTGTTGGTAAGATTTGAGGAGAGCCTCAAAGCTCAGATGCTTCTAAATTCTTCCTCTTTGTCCAGTCATTATATTTGCAAATGCAATTGTATTTACTGTCTTCATGTATAATGCTGTGGGTTAGTTAATCAGAAACTTCACAGAGAGCACATTGCTATCAGAAAGGACCATAAAGAGATTTGTTTTGTTTTGATGGAGAGGCAATGGGAAAAATTTTGAGCACAGATGGGAAATTAAAGAGTGAAGGCTTCCATAGGTGAGACCCAGCTTCACAGACCATGCGTGGTACTGATAGCAGACACTGAACTGTGGACCTGGGGGTGGCTCATAGTTAGTCAGAATACAGTAGAGATTGCAGATGGTGAAACACTAAGGAATAACCCTAGATATGTTAAAACCAAAAAACCTGCACTGAACTGTATATGTGGATATTACAATATGCACATAGATAGCGTAGTGACTAACAATGCTGTCAAGACAATGTTAACATATCAGTGGAATACTAAATTTTTTTTTTTTGTGGAATACTAAAGTTTATCTTTTCATTTTTAATACTTTTTCCCCTTATTAGGAATAAACTTATTTTCAGGTCTGTGTGAAGTAACCAAAGGTAGGGAAACGAGAAATAATTGCATATTATAAAATTGCTCTAATTAGAGTGTAAAAGTGTATAGTATATGTATTCCGGTATCATATGAATCATAATCTTTAAATTATATGTACTTTTTCCACTTAACATTTTAGCCAGGCAGTTTTTTTTTTTTTACCCACTTAACATTATGTTCGTTTCTGTAATAATCCAAGGTATAATTACTAGGAAAAATAAATTCTTGTAGGCTTATAAGGGCTCTTATTTCCCTGCAGTCACTATCATACAATTAGTAAAAAGCCCAGGCTACAAATGCTGACTCCCTTACACTGTTTGTTAATGGATAGAATGAGAAATCATTCTGGTTAACAAGAAAAAAAACCACATTCACATTAATCTTAGGTTTCATGCAGTTGAGTGGCTCTTTTTTCCCCTCCTTCTACTTTCTTTCTCTTTTTTCCCTTTTCATTGAGATTAGAAATTTTAACATAATTATCCTTTATATTTTAAAATGACATTTATTTAACTTATATCTTTAGTAACACCATTTTTGGAACACATCTGAAGTCCGAGTGTTCCATAGTGATTAAAACAAGGGCTTTGGAACCAAGCAGACATAACTTTTAGCTCTGTTAGCTTTTAAGTGTCACTTTCTCTGAGGCACAGTTTCCTCATCCAGTACAGGTACATTAGGCACTCCTGTATTTATTTTCTTTTGCTGCTGGCCTGGCTTAGATAACTGGCAAATTTCAACGTTTAACCCTTTTTGGGGGGTAGCATTCTGATTTCAAACAATTAACTTAGAATTAGAGGAAGCAAAATTTAGGATTTATCACCTTATTTAAAACAGTATTAAATGTTTCAATTTTGCCAGATCTTTACATAGAACTTGGTGTTGATACAGGGACTAAAGACATATATTAAAGTTCTAAAGTAAAAATAAATTACAGCTGAAGGCAGAAGTCAAAAATCGAGTCCTTGCTGATTTTGGTGGCTGTGTTCGCTGCACCAATGAAATGGAAATGCTGGTATGATAACCCTGAGGCATGATTGCATTCCTGAATGTTAAGTAGCTAAAATTTGAATATTAAGAGATTCATTCATCTTTTTTTTTTAACATCTTTATTGGAGTATAATTGCTTTACAATGGTGTGTTAGTTTCTGCTTTATAATAAAGTGAATCAGCTCTACATATACATATATCCCCATATCTCCTCCCTCTTCCGTCTGCCTCCAACCCTCATTCATCTTATTAGCTAATTTTTCAAAGAGTAATGCATGCCGTAATCATAAGAAAATTATTTAAACTTTTTTTTATAATCAATGAATATAAATATCTCCAAACTTTTAGTGTAAAGTAAAAATATCCTTGGATGGCTTCCCTGGTGACGCATTGGTTGAGAATCCGCCTGCCAATGCAGGGGACACGGGTTTGAGCCCTGGTCCGGGAAGATCCCACATGCCGTGGAGCAACTAAGCCCGTGCGCCACAACTACTGAGCCTGCGCTCTAGAGCCCGTGCTCCGCAACAAGAGAGGCCACCGCAGTGAGAAGCCTGCGCATGGCAACAAAGAGTAGCACCCCCCCCAACCAGAGAAAAGCCCGTGTGCAGTAACAAAGACCCAATGCAGCCAAAAATAAAATAAGTAAAATTAAATTAATTAAAAAAATATATATCCTTGAAAAAATTGCTCAAATCTCCCTGCATTGATTTTGTGAAATATATCAAGTGCTATGAAAGTACAGTAGTTACTTTACAGTAAGTTTGAATTACTTTATGAACTTAGAACTGCTGTATTTGAATGAGGGCTTTGAAAAAAATTTGGAGAGATTCATTGCTGTAGATCACTTAACATTTCCAGAAGGGGCTCACATTTGATTTTCTCTTTAGAAGAACTTTTGCAAGACGGGAATATTTAATTGTTTTTCTGCCTTTCAAGGAACATAAGATGAACTGTGTCAGATTGTGGACGAAGTACAAGAGAAGCTTTCCTTGTGAATTAAGGTCAAGTTTCTTAGTAAGTGGATACCTTTTAGATGCAGTTAAATACCAGTGTGAAGGGCCCTTGAGATATGAGTTATTCTTGCTTCTTTGCTTCCTGATTTTGTTTAAAAGAAAAATTTCGTTTTCTTTTTGAAAATAAAATAACTTTACAGTTGAGATTTCCTAAAGCTTATCCAGTGATACCTAGAAGCATCTGTTTGCTTTTCCTTAAAATAATCATTATATATGCTTAGTCCTAAGAACTAAGTCATGCACTTGTTAAACAATGCTTTTTAAATCTCTGTCACATGTAAGGCATCTTCAGGGCACTTAGGAGTCCTTGATAAATGTACCTAAATCCTCAGTATCTTTGAGCAACAACCATTTATTTACATAGGTAGACTCTGTTCTCTTTCCATTGCATTAACTAGGAAATGTGACATTTAAAATTCCATTCCCAAAGAAATGTAAAACACTTAATATATTGTTTGGCATTAATTTTTCTGTGGTATAGAAAATACATTATGAATTATGGGTACTAGATAGCTTTAGTTTGTTGTTTCTGGAGTATTTTGTCCCTACCAGTTCTGAGGCGATGACTCATTTGGATAATTTATCTTGGTTCTGTATTATACTCTAGTCCCTCAATTAAATATGTGTAAATATTGAGTACTCTAATATGTGATCTACTTTGTATTCCGACTCAGTATTGAGAGGGTGAGATTTCGATGCCTGGAAAGAGATCTGGTTCTCTATTGTCATTAACTTTGCAATTTAAAAAGTTAACTTCAGTTTATACATCAATGAAATTGGTATAGTAGTGGACCTCAAAGGTTATTTTTGTGTTAAATAAATTCTGGACACTGTCAAGCATATAGTAAACTTTAAATAAATGAAAGCACTGTTATTTTTATTATCCCAATATACATATATTTTTATTCCTTCTCCACCTCCCCTTCTCCCTTCACCTTTTCCTTCTCTTTTTCTCTACCTAGGCTTGTAGTGGTGCACGTTAAGCCCATGAAATGGGACAGTAGTCCCCCAACAAGAGCAGCTTCTTATAGTATAAACTGTGTCAAAAATAGGAATAAAATGAGTACTCTGAATATTTTGAAATGCTGTTTGTTGGGAAAAACTTTCAAAAATTACATTGAGATTTTAGGATAAACTGATTACATTTTTTTAAAACTTCAAATAATTGCTTTATTATCTCCAGTGCTTTAATGTGTGAATTGGATTCATCTGGGCACACTGTCTATTAAAATACAGACTTTAAGAAACTAGATAGGTTTTTATTAGGCTTTACTCACAATTTCTTGGAAGAATTTCAGGGATTTTATTCCAATCAAACTGTAGTTTTAAAGGTCACTGCAGTGAAATAAATGCATCAATAAAATATATGAGATTAAAAATGTAAAAAGTGTAAATGACATTAAATATTAATGAAAATACAAGATCTTTAAGTCATGTTGGTCCAAAGTATAATTAGCAAGTGAAAATTTGAAGATAATCTCAAACATCTGTTTCGAATTGTCTTAGTACAAGAAAAAGTTTAGTGAATGTTAAAACCCTTTATTCCTGAAGTAGGATATAGAATAACCCCATCTCTATTTTAAAAGAATGTGGGGACTTCCCTGGTGGCACAGTGGTTAAGAATCCGCCTGCCAATGCAGGGGACATGGGTTCGATCCCTGGTCCGGGAAGATCCCACATGCCATGGAGCAACTAAGCCCGTGCGCCACAACTACTGAACCTGCACTCTAGAGCCCACTGTGCCACAACTACTGAAGCCCGCGCGCCTAAAGCCCGTGCTCCACAATGAGAAGTCACCACAATGAGAAGCCCACACACCGCAACAAAGAGTAGCCCCTGCTCACCGCAACTAGAGAAAGCTCGCGCACAGCAATGAAGACCCAACGCAACCAAGATAGATAAATAAATTTAAAAAAAAAAAAAAAAAAAAGAATGTGAAGTGTGACCTTCATTTTCCTTTTGTCTCTTCTTTCCTATCCTCCCCTCCCCTCCATTCTCCTTTTCATCCCCTGCTACCCAGCTGCAGAAGTTAATTATATTCCTTAGTTTGCAGCCAGTTTTCAGGGTGATCCCTACAAATTTCTTCTCTTTTATTTATGTATTTATTCCCTTTTATCTCTATTCCTAACTTGAATTTCCCTTTGCATCATAGGTAACTGCTCTAATGTACTTGATTTGCATCCTTAGATTTATAATGTACCCTTGTAAAATATGTAGTGATATTTTGGGTGGGAATGAATTTTTAATATTTTTAAAAGAATGCATTAGATATTTTGAATCTTTGTAGGCTTTTCAAGGTCCATTCATGTTACAGTATTTACACGGAATTTGCTGGTCCTCACTGCTGTATAGTAATCCATGAAGTTTATGTCTCACATGATACTCCCATGATGGGCAGGTTGATTATTTCCTACTATCAGCCAACACTAAGAGGCTTGCATTAAACATCCTCTTAATGTTCTCTTAGAATTTCTCTGGGCATGGGATTGCTCGTCAGGGATTATTCACGACGTAGTCAGTAACATTTGCTGATTTGACAGAGTACTGTCAGATGGCAGAATGCAGTGGTTTCCCCAGGCTACAAGGCCCCCGACAGTGCCCAGGGTCCAGTCCCACATCCCCACCAGTATTTGGCCTTATCCAGTTTTCTAATTTTTGCCAATCTCAAGTCTCATTGTTATAATTTGCATTTCTCTGGGTTACTGAGGAATTTGAGTATTAGTTCAAATTATTTATTGTATTCTAGAATTTATTTTGGTTTCCCTTTTTGTAGGTTCCTGTTCATATCCTTCGCCCATGTTTTTCCCCTGCTGTTGGATTTCTTATTTTCTTATTGCTTTGTTTGGAGTTCTTTTTATTTCTAAGTACAGTTCCTTATTTGTTTAGATGTTTGAAATATCTTCTCCTGGTGTATTAATGCATGTCCATAGTGTCCTTCGATAAGTAGAAGTCCTTCATTTTGAGATACTCAAATTCATCAATTTTTTTTACTTTTTGAGTTCTATTTGGAGGTCTTTTTAAGAAGCCACTTTCCCTTCCACAGAGATAATCTATATATTCTTCTGTTAGCTTTACTTTTTCACATTTATCTTTTAAAACCATCTGGAGTTTACCTTCGTATATGGTGAATATGCTATAAAGACCCAGTTTCATTTTTCTCTTCTATTATGGTTATTAGAATACATTTTTTTGAGTTTGTTAATAAATTATGCTAAAATATTGATTGGAATTATATAGAATTTATAGATTAATTTTGGGAGAATTGACATCTCTTTAATGTTAAATTGTCCCATCCGTGAGCCTTGGAATATTTCTCCGTATTTTTTGAGTTTTGGTTTGGATACTTTCAAGTCATCAGACCAGCTAGGTGTAAAAATTGATCTGATATAAAACAGTTGACTTGGTTGATATGATCAAATTTGTCAAGTAATAGAAAAGAAAACCCTAAAGCTACACTGATTAATTCTATAGGTTAATTATATAGATTTGAAATCATCACATTAGCCCTTTTAAGATGTACTTTTTATAGTTTATTTTAATGTATTTTCCTTTAAACTATTAATATATCTGTAAAAGCTAGATTTTAACTGGTTTATGTCAACAATGGGTTTTTTCCTACTTTTTGTTTTATCACTGAAACATGAACAACTTTTGTGAAAAGATTACTATTTAGTTGACTACTAATAGGATTTTTAATTTTAGGTTATATTCTATAGGGTAGCTTTATATTTTTAGAAGTAATCTTTAGGTTAGCATTGGTTTCTGGTAGCATTGAAGCAAAAATCAATAGTATTTAAATTTGAAAGTATGGAATAGTAACAATAAAAAAAAAAGCAGGCAAAAATTTTAGGCTTAGTCTTGTCAGCTCTTTACTTAAAAACCTAAGATTTGAAGAAGAATTGTTTTCATATTTGAATGTGATGAAATCCTCTATGTCGGTGCCTTTCAGGCAGAGACCAGCAGGAACACACGGGTAGTAAGGAAGTTGGCTTAATTACTCCTTGCACTGAAGGAACACTGCACCATTGGGGTCCTGGGGAATCTCATTATATGTCCTGTCATTGGATTTGGATTTTGGTTGGGTGATTTGGGAAAGGGTCTAAGGAAACAGGGGAGTCCTCTAGATCGGATGCTGGGACAGTTCTATCTATGCCTGGTTAAAGAAGTCATTCGTTTAGCAAGAGAGGGGCTTGTTTGGTATTTTGTGGGTTGTACAGTGGCCTTTTTCTTTTTTGTGTTTAGTAAAATTATGAAGTGATCTTGCTTGGTATCATTTACCATGGTCTCAAAGTAACCTTGTCTCCAGCTGGTTTCCTGTTGTGTATGTACAACAGGAGAACAGAATGGCCTGTTGGTGAGTGTCAGATGAGTTCAGGACATCAAAGTCTACCCTTTGTTTCCTCTCTCCCCTACTCCCTCTTTTATCCATAAGCAATTAAAATTGTTTAAAAACTACATACTTAATTTGGGAATTTTCTTCTTTTTGTAGTCACCTAGGGCAATGACTTAATCATAAATATGTGAGTGATTTCTGTTTGGACAAAAGAAACTTAGTAACACGCTGTGGCTTTGCCACAGATAACTTTGCTAATGATTTTTAATTTATAAGTTGTAGTCTTACTTTGAAATAACCATCTCCTCTACTGCCTTTCCCTGCGGAAGGCATCTTAGATTCTTTGCTCTTACTTTTCCCCCTACCTGGAATCGCTGGTCTTTCCAAGACTGCTTCTTTATCCTCAGTTTTTAGAGATCACACCCATTTCCCTATTTCTAAGATATCCCTGTTTAAATTAGCCTCATTCCCTCCATCTTACTTTGTTTTATATTGTTTGTAGCACTTATCACCTGAAGTTAATTCATTTCTTCTATTGTGTGGTCCTCCCATCCCCACTCCACTCCCCACTTCAAACCTAAGCTGCGAGTGGGTGAGAACTTGTATGTATGTACAGTTGTGCCAGTCCCCAGTAATGTTTCTGGCACAAAATAGGTGCTTAATAAACAAATACATTTATGAATTAATAAATGAACCACTAACCAAATGAGTAAATGTATATTCTAGACATAATTATGTATTTGTTGACTATTAACTATTAATTGGGCTATAAGTACTTGAAAAAATGTCAATCAGTTGCTCTGGAAATATGCCTTAATATTCAAAGTAATTTCCTGCTATAATTTTTTTTCATCATCTGTGTTCAAAGACTATGGGTAAGATGGGATAACATTATAATGATGTTTTCCTTGTGCTTAAATTACTAGTTGGATGCATTTCTCTGGAGTGATCCCAGTGTAAATATATTTTCATTTACTAATGCCACAATCAAAGCAAAACTTTGGGAGAAGTGAGGTGGGTTGAAAAACAGCCTGGCTATTAGAAGTTTCCATTGAGCCATACTTGTTATATTGGTGGTGGGATGGGGGGTTGGATATAGAATACATACGGTGTTTTGCCTATTAAATTTGAAGATAATCATAATTTATTTTACTATATGTTTTTCATACTTTGTGTTTTTTTAAGTTTTATCTTTCAAAAAGATAAGGATTCAATTTTCTATGGACTCATAGTGCCAAGGCCTAATTCATAGCGTGTGAATGTTGGTTTGCAGTGAAAGGTGAAACTTGGTGTGAAAATATTTATTGAGTATTTGCCACATGGCGGGCACTGTCTTAAACACCCTATGTATACAAACTCATTTAATCCTTGTCAACAAACCCAGGAGATATTATTCTCTCCCATATTACAGATGAGTAAACAAAGGCACAGCATGTTAAATTACAGGGCACATAAGCAAATTTGGGATTGAAAGAGGCTACACATTTTTATGCATTAAAAAGTGATATCTCAAAACCCCTTTCATTCTTCATATATAGCTATTAATTACCCAAATAAATAGATCTTGGTACCCATGAGCCTTCTCATCCTCATCTTCTAGTTGGGAGGGACTCCGATTTCAGGACCTGACACCCCATCTCCTTATGGGAAAGAAAGAAGACAAGAGAAGCATCCAAGTTTGAGGGATAGGTCTGTTTGAGAGCCATGCTGTGTGGGCAGCTATTAATGGGGTGTCTTATAATATTGAGAAATCATGATTATTTGGAGTGAAACATAAATGGTATACAGAAAATGTAGATTTTTAAGTGTGACTATTTGTGAAAACACTGTTACTGATTTTCCCATGTATGAATTTATTAACAGGAAGGGTATAAAAGAACATTATATGTGAATAAACCATATATACTTAACTGTTTTAAGAAGCAGAGTGTTTACTGATACATTCTGATGACTATTAAGCCTTTTTATAGCTTTGATCTACTTAGTTATCTTCTTTTTTATTTCCAGTTCTTCTATGTCATTTATCAGTGTTTTTGTATTTGAATGAAGTCTTTATTTTAAGATGATTTCTTACAGTTTCTGGTTTAGTAAGTATACAATAATTTCAGTCCATGAAGACCCCTACCAAGATTTGAAAGAGCTTCAAGTCTTTGTAGGTGATCTTAAGATAACATAGTTCTTGGCCTTATGATGAACTGTACGTGTATATCAGCTTTGAGACATATTTTTGTTTTAGGCTTTCATTGCATTTAATCCCCTAGTTTGATGAAATGTTGGAGTATAAAGGAAATAAATTTGCTTTCTTAAAAATGTTTTATGAGAGTTTTTTCTCTCATTGTGGTACTTCCTGACGGCCTGATATTATGTCATATATAATTGGAATGACACTTAGCCTGAATACTTCTTTCTCTTTTTGGCAGCATGGGGTAACCTTGGAAATGTTCTCAAGAGTCAGAGCAAAATTTCTGAAGCTGAAAGCGCCTATAGAAATGCTTTGTATTACCGAAGCAACATGGCTGACATGCTTTATAATTTGTGAGTATGCGTTGCTTTTTCTGGTTTGGTTCATCTTTGAAACATGTGGCGAGAGGGGCTGTTGATTTAACTGCTGGAAATGGAGATGATGGTAGCTGATATTCTGAAATAGTCTTTTCATGAATCATGCCTCTGAGATTAGTAAATGGATGGTATTTGTGATCTCTCTTTTGGGCCACATCCTTGATATTCATGTGTATTGATATAATATGGCTGAGGTTTTTTTTTTTTGAAGTACTATGCCATGTAACATAAAAATTGGTTTAAATGCTTTTAGCTTTTTTTTTTTTTTTTAAAGTTCACATCATTAGTACTTGGTTGGGCTCATAAAATAAGACTGCTACGTATGATACTCTACGTAATTGATATCTTGATTTTTAATAATAGATTTTATCCTTTGTTAAAGAATTGCTGGTGTCAAAGTATATATAGAACATGTACTAAACCTGGGGAGTTATCAAATAAGATAATGTTTTTCTTTTATTTTTCCACCCCCTCCTCCAAAGGTAGTGACAATTAGGTTGGGATAATGGGATAATTTAGAATGTCTGTGTATGCTGGGTTAGAAAAATCCCTGGGGAAAAATCTGTTCTGTTATTTGAATGGAAAGCCCCAGGGGGTGCAGTTAGATGTGAGTGGTAAATGCAAATTAAACTGAAATCCTTTTTCTGTCTCTTGTATTTATGACACTCTTTTATTTATAAGTAATAGAAACTTAGTCTAAACTTGCTTAAACACAAAAGAGAATTTATTAGCCCCCATAACTGAAAATTCCTGGGGTTGACTAGATGAAGGCACAGTTAGATCCAGGTGTTTTATTATGTTTCGGGTGTTTGTCTCCATTTTGCGTCTTTGGTTTCTTTTGGGTTCACTCCTTTCTCTGTGGGACTCTAAGTTAATGAAATGACTCCTGCACTTTTATGCATATAGACTCTTCTCAGTCTCTGAAGGAGTTGTCTTGGTGTCTCTATTAATCCTGGAAAAAGATCTCTGACTGACCTTTCTGGGATCATGGATCGTTTCTTAAATGAAACTTCGGGCCGTGTGTCCGGGACTATAAGAGCCCTCCATTGACAGTGCCTCTGAGGTTGGAATGGAAAGGAGGAGAACCAGTTCCCTGTAGGAGGGGACCAGGCATATAAGATGTCTACTGCTTGTGTTTAATGACTGCTATGTAATATTGACAATATTAAACTAGTTTGTCAGCTTCATTTTTAATGTGCATTTGTGTTCTGGTTATGTCTAATCTTTTGTACTGGCTAAATCTAAAAGCACAGATGTAAAAAATTTTTGTAAAAAAACACCAAAATATCTAGATTTTTAAGGGAAAGCAGACAAGATGAGCTCAGTTTAACTTCCTGTTTGTACATTTACCTTTCTTTAACTTCCTAGACTTTAACCCTGGGGTCTCAGTCTCCTGGCCTATAGTCTAAATTAGGTCAGCATGTGTTTTGTGTTGACCTGCACAGTGTTCAATTTTCTCTTTTTTACCTGGGATGCCTTCAGGGGGAGCACTCCCTCTCCAGTTTACACACCCCTGATATTCACTCTCTGCTGTGTTTCATACTTCGTCATTTTCCCGGAAGTAATTTGAGATTGCATCTTTTTCTTTATTTGAATGGATATATCTAGATACAACTACAAAGGCTTTCCCCCCATGTCTTCTTCATCTAAATAATGTGATGTTCCTATATTATTGATTAGTATTGATTATTGAATAGTATTTTTATTTCATGAAAAAGAACCTTATCAGTTTGATAAATTTACACAAACATTCTTTTTTTTTTTCTTTTTTTTTTGCCTCTGAAAGTAATGTTGTCAAAGGGACCTCTTGTCTTGCAATGTGGGATGCCAGTTTGCTTTTGGTGCCCATTCTTCATACATTGTCAGGGGAGAAAGTAGCTGAACAACCAGCATCCCTTCTTTGAACTTGTTTTTCTCTCTCTCATCTATAGCCACTGGTTGAAAAGTTACCTACCTTCTGGTGTTACTTGTTGGGCAAGGGTTGAAAGAAAAAGGAAATGTGTCCAACCAGGCTTATTCTTTGCTGAGAAGAGAAATTTATTCAATTAGATGAACATACTTTACATGAAATTTAAAAGCTGCATCTTATAACTTACTCTGTGGATGCACATGTAAACTGTGAAAGCATATAGATACATCTCCCTAAACCCCAATGAAAAATTCTTACTGAAGAAGTGGTTATTAACAAGATTTGGTTTCTTCCCCCCTATTTGTAGGAAAAGGGATATGGCATAATGCCATTTATAGTTTCAAAATAATTTTACTACTGTGACAGGTTTTTTTTAACTATACTTAACTGTTAGCTCAAATGGAGAGGCCTAAATTCCACAAGAAATGTCAGCAATAATTTTGAAGGATTACATAACCCATGTGGTTGACAGAATTCTGATACATAACTAATTATGTTTCAAAATAGGTGAGTTATTCAATGATTTTTAATCAAATATTAATAAGACACACCAAGATAAATACTTTACAGCCTGTAATATCATAAATATGTCTGGCATCTTATGTCCCTAGGAGCAATCTTATTTTTTTTTTCTGTTTATTTACATAGTTAGGAAAAAAGCCAGGTTTTCTCAGGAACAGTTAGAGACTATGTGACAAAGTTTTTTTGAGATATATATATGCTATTTTCATCACAAATTTTTAAAATTTATTTATTTTTATTTTTGGCTGCGTTGGGTCTTCATTGCTGGTCACGGGCTTTCTCTAGTTGTGGCGAGCGGGGGCTACTCTTTGTTGTAGTGCATGGGCTTCAGTAGTTGTGGCACGCAGGCTCAGTAGTTGTGGCTCTTGGGCTCTAGAGTGCAGGCTCAGTAGTTGTGGCACACGGGCTTAGTTGCTCCGCGGCATGTGGGATCTTCCAGGACCAGGGATCAAACCCGTGTCCCCTGCATTGGCGGGCGGATTCTTAACCACTGTGCCAGGGAAGCCCTCATCACATAATTTTTTCTGATGTACAGAAATTGCTCCTTGTTCTATTTCAAATCCTGAAAGAAAAGGAGTTTGCTTTGCTTAGTTTTACCAGTAAACTTAACCAAACAACATTCCTTTGTGGTAGCAGCAGGTGTTAATCACATTTCATATTATCAGTTAAAGTTAAGTCTCTTAAAGATGTTTTATAACCAAAACCTGAAACTAATGAAGCTATTGTGTTAGTTAGCATGGAATACCCATATTTATTAATGAGTTTTAGAAGCTGTTGAGAATCATAAACTCCTGTTAGTTCCTCTACTTAACTTTAAATCAGTAACCTAGATTTTTTTGAACACATTCAATGTTCATAGATCTACGTGCTTTGTAAATTATTGAAAAAAATTCCTATTGCTAGAAAATTTTATTAGGAATATAACTTGGAGACATGCATCATTATATAACTTCAAAACAATAATTACTAAAGAGAGGTACACTACCACTGGCCAGACACAGGATGATTCTAAGAGGCCAGAGATAATCTTTAAATTAGTCCCTGTAATTTTATATTTATGTTTATATTTAAAAAATATAACTAGCACGTCTAAATATTGTTCTAGGAGAGAATAGAGAAAAAAGGAATGATTTGGAAGAATATTAAATAAGTAATAGTACAAATAATATATGGTTATATCTGAAGTTTAGGAAACATTGCATTAAAAGATTTTAAAACTGAGGACATTTTTTTTGCAGCATTAATACCAAGTTATATCCAAGAGGTACATATAAATGGTTATATTTCTTATTTATAAAATGATGGAATAATTTTAACTTTTTTTCTTTGGGAGCAATTACTTGAATTACTTTTATGTGCCAACCACTTTTCTTAGTTCCTTACATATGTTATGACAGTTTATCTTCACATGAAGCCTACAAAATGAGGAAAATGCAGAGGTAATTTGTGTAAGATCACCCAAACAGTAGAGGAGCCAATATTTGAGCTTAAGATGTTCTGACTCTATAACCCTGCAACAATTGTATTTTTGCTCAAGCTGGCAGAAGTAAACCAAGGGTATGGGGAAACAAAATCACAGTGTACATCTGTCAAATTCAGAAAAAAAATTAATTCAAATCACTTTTCATATAGAAATAAAATACTTGGAATTACATCTAACAGAAAATGTAAGTTAATTTTTTTTTTATGATTGTTTACTGAACTCATGCTGTAGAATTTTGTTAAAAAGATCATGGGTTTGCACAACTGAGCTAAGAGTTGCTTTCAAGAAGAAGATACTGCAGAAATTGTTTTTAATTATCACATTGTTTTGATATCACTTCAATCCATAGTTACAGGTTATAGACATATAATGTGAAATTTAAAACAGTGCTTAGGTTCTACTTTTCTGTGTTGAGGTATAATTGACATATAAGATTTTATTAGTTTCAGATATACAACATAATGATTCGATATTTGTATATATTGCAAAATGATTACTACAGGAAATCTAGTTAACATCTGTCACCATACATTGTTACAAATTTTTTTTCTTGTGATGAGACCTTTTATTTAGCAACTCTCTCTTAGGAACTTTTAAATATGCGGTATGGTGTTATTAACTAGTCACTATGCTGTATGTACGTTACATCTTCAGGACTTATTTATTTTATAACTGAAGTTTCTACCTTTTGACCCCCTTCACCCATTTTGCCTACCTCCCCCCAATTCTACTCTTAATAGCAATAGATGTAGTACATTTATTGCATAGCCTTATATTTAACCTTTTATTCATATTATCAAATTTATTGAAATTCAGTAGTTCCCACAAGTAATTTTAAGACCAGGTTTAACAGATCTGCCTTATGATGTTGGTTTCTCTTTTCAGGTATAATAAATTTTCAGGGACAAAGCAGACAGACCACCAGTCAATGATTTACACTGTCAAATCTTATAAATACATAGTCGACTTTCAACCTTTTAACTGCACCACTCACTGCCATTTGAAATACAATTGATTTCTCCTATGAAAAATGCTCTGTTCTTTCACTGTTATAGATTTGCCCCAGTCAGTCTGTTCCAATTGCCACCGAAACAGGGAATTCAATAGAGCATTGAATATTTCATTAGGCATTAGATTTCAGAATGCAGATGATAAATGTAATGTGGTTTAATCAATTCTTGATTATCTTACATAACAGAGGGGATTATTTCTGTGGATAATAGAGATTTTGCCACCATAAGTTAGTTGTCATTTTTCTTCTGTAAGCATCTAAGTAATCATCTAATCTGAGAAACTAGGAAAGGAGCAATACAGTAAACTAATAAATTTAAGGCAAGTAAAAAGAAAATGTTAATGAAGTAGAATATGGAGAAACAATGGGAAGTAATGAATAAATGTAAGAGCTTGTTCTGTAAAAGATCAACAATATATGGCAAAGGTAATGGACAAAATAGAAAATCTCAAATATACAATACAATACTGAGAATGAGAAAGGGCCTGCATCCAGATGTATGGAAGCTTAAAATAACAAAATGTTAGTTATGTATATGAAAATCTTAGTAATATGAATGCTTTTCTGGGAAAATATAAATGATTAACATTAGCCCAAGAAGAAGCAGGCAATCTGAGTCAAAAACCTTGGAAAAATTTGAAAACCATATTAAAGAAGTTTCTCTCCAAGGAACCAAGTTAAGGCATTTCACAAGTAAGTTCTATCAAATCATTAATCAAATGGTATTTCTTGCATTAGTTACACTTCTCACTTATTTTTGTGAAGCTAGATAAAACTGATGGCAAAAGGTCTGATGATACTTAAAACCAAAACACAAAAGAGAATAACAAAAACAAAACTCAAAAAACAAAACAAAAAGCAAACAAGCAAGAACAAATAACAGAACCAAAACAGGCCAATAGACTTATGAATATAAATGTAGACATATCTTAAAATTAATATACTGGATGCAGCAGCATATTAAAGATTAAAACACCACTATCAGATGGGATTTATTCTAAGTTTTATAGTGGAGTATTCAATACCACAATTCAATTGCTATACTCTTTCAATTTAAAAAGTCAGAAGAGGAAAAAATTTATGATCATTTCTAGAAGTGCCAGGAAGGCTTTCGATCAACATCTGCCTCAGAGAACAAAGACATAAATAAACTAGGAATAAATAAATACTTCTATAACATAAAGATTGTCTGTCTAAAGTTATAGAAATACCATATTTAATATTGAAGTACAAAGGTCATTACCATTCATATTCAGCTTCATGAAGTAGTGGCGATTTCTTATTGGTCATTATATCTCTCCATATCTACAGGAGTTCTGACTATATTTGTTGCTTTTATAAATGAATTATGAAATTCATATCAGAGCAGAGGAGATTCCATATGTCACTGTAAGTGGTAAGATTAGTAATGGGTATTAGCCACATTCTTTGAATTGTGTAAGTATATGTCGATCATTGTCATTAAACAATTCTGGGTTATGACAGCCTTCTTGAATTAGGTGTCTAGAGTTGTTATCTTGAAGGTTCAGAAACAAAGACATTTATGTTAGCGTTGGTTTGTGTATTAGTTTCTGTAACAAAGTACTGCAAATTAGGTGGTTTAAAATAATAGAAATTTATTATGGCACAGTTCTGGAGGCTAGCAGTTCACAGTGAAGGTGTCCACAGGGCAAGCTCCCTCTGAAACCTTTAGGGGAATCCTTCCTTGCCTCTTTCCTGTGGTTTGCTGGCATTCTTTGGAGTTCCTTGGCTTGCAGCTGCATGACCCCAGTCTCTGCCTTTGTCATCACATGACGATCTCCCTGTGTAACTTTGCCTTCACATCCTCTTATCTGGATACCGGTCATATTAGATTAGGGGCCCACCCTTGTTATCACATTACATCTGCAGTGATCCTTTTTCCAAGAAAGGACATATTCTAAGGTATTGGGGGTTACAACTTCAACGTACCTTTTTTGGGAGAGACATAATTCAACCAATAGTTGCCTATTGGGAGCTTCATTTTAAGAGGCAGAGTGACACATAGTGGTACCATTCTACCTATCCCCAGTACCAAGCACAATGCCAAGCACATGAGTTTTTAACGGGGGGTAGGGATTGAGGAAGCTAAAAATTTGCATAGAATTTCAACAAGTTTATATATCTCATGATGCCGAGAACTCTGTCTTCAAAGGAAGTAATTTAGGAGGATAGAGCAGTGAGGGAATGTGGGGTGCAGAGTTGTCACCATAGATCTAGTTCTAATGAGAGATTTTTTTGTTTGTTCAGGACCAGCTTTTGAGGACCCTTGAGAGGTTAGAGGGATCAGAGATTACAGAATGGAAGTGGTGGGACTATCTGATAATGGGGCTGAGCCATTCCTTGAATCCCTGTTGAAAACAAGGCATGAGAAGCCTGTGGAAGTGAGGTCTGTAGAAATGAGGGGGAAAGTAACCCTTGGCCAAAAGGCTAGAGTCCAGGGCAGGGTTTCCTGCCAAGTTCCATGGATGTATGTATGTGTGTGTATAAAGGATGGAGGGAGGTGTTCAAAGGATACCAGGTAAGCAGACTGGTCTCCCAAAATAGACAATTCAGGAGAGGCTATCAAACAGGAGGGCCAGGAGGTGCTTGCCATGTCTGATATCAAGTGAATGGGACTGAGAAATTTTGGTGAAATTCCGTTGGCTTGGAGTCACCAGAGATCTGGATACACAACTCATCTGGCTCTTTAGTGATTCCTGGAAGGAGATGAGACAGCTTGTAGGTACCTACCTACCTGTTCACATGGCAAGAGCAAAGCCTAACACTTATTACATACTTTCATTTTGTTTTAATTGATCACTTTTACCACTTAATTTATACTCAAATAGAATCTTGTTGAAAACATTGAAGCAGTACTGAAGAATAAGTAGTAAAGCATAAAAGTTATTATTGCATTCCTTACACATCTTTTTCCCTCCTCTAGTATATATCTTTTCACTTTTTTCATAAGCTTTTCTATATGTAGTTACAACATGTAGTTATACAAGCATACTTTTAACTTTTTCCCCTGTGTATGTGCATCACCAGTGATTTTTTTACTTCTGGATGTATATACAAATGTGTCATAATTTTCATGACCGTCTCTGCTTTCATTAACATTACACTGTTTCAGTTGGGGCTGTTACATAGACAGCATTAATAAATGTCCAATGGAATGGTTTCAAAACAATGTTGCTTCAAAACCATGTTTCCGTAATTACCAGTGGAGTTTATTTTGTTTATTAGCTCTTTGTAATTTTCCTGGGAATTAATTGTTCAGGTTTCTTGCCTACTTCTTTATTGAGAAGTTTTTCTTGTTGATTTGTGGTGTTTAAGGTGAAAATGTGTCCCTCCGCCGCACTTACATACATGTATAACACAAACATCTTTTCT
The DNA here is from genome assembly GCF_965194825.1 of Balaenoptera physalus. Lineage (NCBI taxonomy): Eukaryota > Metazoa > Chordata > Mammalia > Artiodactyla > Balaenopteridae > Balaenoptera > Balaenoptera physalus. Next base: position 36,915,615 of record NC_138892.1, on the reverse strand, counting down.
GCAGGTATTTTGTCCTAGTTTTTGCTTGTATTTTTACTTTTCTTAATGATAATCGTTATTGTATATAACTTGAATCTCTCTCTCTATATATAAAAAAAAATCCACAGACCCTTTCCTTTAAAACCTCTGTATTTTGTGTCTCTATGAAAACCATTCATAGGCTAATATTTTTAAAAGTTATTGTCCATTTTTTGAATAGTTTTAGAATTATTTTTGGATTTTTTCTTTAGGTACTTAGCCCACCCTGGATATATTATTTTTTGTATTAAGGTTTGTTTTTTTTTTTCCAAAATGAAAACTAATGTCCCCATGATAATTTATTGAATGCTTCTCACCTAGGCTGTTGGTATGTAACCCTGGAGTCATTGTTATGGGCTTTATTTTGGTCTTTTGGTAACCCACACCAAGAACAATTTGTTTTATTTACTGTAACTTCTAGTATATTTTATATTTTAAGGCAAGTTTCCCATTCTTTTTATTTATTTTCAAGCAATTCTCGATTATTCCTCTGTGTTTTGTCTTTAATATGAACATGATCATAGCCTTGTTAAATTGCATTAGAAGTCTGTTTGGGCTTTTAATTGGTTTTCCAGTGACTATATGTTCAAGGGAGGTAAACTGACATTGTTATAGTCTACAAGTTTCCCTTCTAGATATGTGTATTTCTATATTTATTTCAATTTTTAAATTTCCCATATTGAAAATACTGTATTTTGGTTCAAAAAGGCCTCACATATTTGAGGTTGATTTATTCTTTTTTTTTTTTTGAACATCTTTATTGGAGTATAATTGCTTTACAGTGTTCTGTTAGTTTCTGCTGTATAACAAAGTGAATCAGCTATATGCATATGTATATCCCCATATCCCCTCCCTCTTGCGTCTCCCTCCCACCCTCCTTATCCCACCCCTCTAGGTGGTCTCAGAGCACCGAGCTGATCTCCCTGTGCTATGCAGCTGCTTCCCACTAGCTATCTGTTTTACATTTGGTAGTGTATATATGTCAATGCTACTCTCTCACTTCGTCCCAGCTTACCATTCCCCCACCCCATGTCCTCAAGTCCATTCTCTACGTCTGTGTCTTTATTCCTGTCCTGCCCTTAGGTTTAGCAGAACCATTTAAAACACTTTTTTTTAGATTCCATATATATGTGTTAGCATACGGTATTTGTTTTTCTCTTTCTGACTTACTTCACTCTGTATGATGGACTCTAGGTCCATCCACCTCACTACAAATAACTCAATTTTGTTTCTTTTTATGGCTGAGTAATATTCCATTGTATATATGTGCCACATCTTCTTTATCCATTCATCTATCGATGGACACTTAAGTTGCTTCCAAGTCCTGGCTATTGTAAATAGTGCTGCAGTGAACATTGTGGTACATGACTCTTTGAACTATGGTTTTCTGAGGGTATATGCCCAGTAGTGGGATTGCTGGGTCGTATGGTAGTTCTATATTTAGTTTTTTAAGGAACCACCATACTGTTCTCCATAGTGGCTGTATCAATTTACATTCCCACCAACAGTGCAAGAGGGTTCCCTTTTCTCTACACCCTCTCCAGCATTTATTGTTTGTAGATTTTTTGATGATGGCCATTCTGACTGGTGTGAAGTAATAACTCATTGTAGTTTTGAATTCCATTTCTCTAATGATTAGTGATGTTAAGCACCTTTTCATGTGTTTGTTGGCAATCTGTGTATCTTCCTTGGAGAAATGTCTATTTAGGTCTGCCCATTTTTGTATTGGGGTGTTTGTTTTTATGATATTGAGCTGCATGAGCTGCTTGTATATTTTGGAGATTAACCCTTTGTCAGTTGCTTTGTTTGCAAATATTTTCTCCCATTGTCTCTCCATCTTTTTTATGGTTTCCTTTGCTGTGCAAAAGCTTTTAAGTTTCATTAGGTCCCATTTGTTTATTTTTGGGTTTTTTTCCATTTCTCTAGGAGGTGGGTCAAAAAGGATCTTGCTGTGATTTATGTATTAGAGTGTTCTGCCTATGTTTTCCTCTGAGAGTTTTACAGTGTCTGGCCTTACATTTAGGTCTTTAATCCATTTCGAGTTTATTTTTGTATATGGTGTTAGAAGTGTTCTAATTTCATTCTTCTACATGTAGCTGTCTGGTTTTCTCAGCACCACTTATTAAAGAGGCTGTCTTTTCTCCACTGTATTCTCTTGCCTCCTTTATCAAAGATAAGGTGACCATTTGTGTGTGGGTTTATCTCTGGGCTTTCTATCCTGTTCCATTGATCTATATTTCTGTTTTTGTGCCAGTACCATACTGTCTTGATTACTGTAGCTTTGTGGTATAGTTTGAAGTCCAGGAGCCTGATTCTTCCAGCTCCATTTTTCTTTCTCAAGACTGCTTTGGCTATTCGGGGTCTTTTGTGTTTCTGTACAAATTGTGCAATTTTGTGTTCTAGTTCTATGAAAAATGCCATTGGTAGTTTGATAGGGATTGCATTGAATCTGTAGATTCCTTTGGGTAGTATAGTCATTTTCACAATATTTATTCTTCCAATGCAAGAACATGATATATCTCTCCATCTGTTGGTATCATCTTTAATTTCTTTCAGCAGTGTCTTATAGTTTTCTGCATACAGGTCTTTTGTCTCCTTAGGTAGGTTTATTCCTAGGTATTTTATTCTTTTTGTTGCAGTGGTAAATGGGAGTGTTTCCTTAATTTCTCTTTCAGATTTTTCATCATTAGTGTATAGGAATGCAAGATATTTCTGTGCATTAATTTTGTATCCTGCTACTCTAGCAAATTCATTGATTAGCTCTAGTAGTTTTCTCGTAGCATCTTTAGGATTCTCTATAGATAGTATCATGTCATCTGCAACAGTGACAATTTTACTTCTTCTTTTCCAATTTGCATTCCGTTTATTTCTTTTTCTTCTTTGGTTGCTGTGGCTAAAAATTCCAAAACTATGTTGAATAATAGTGGTGAGAGTGGGGAACCTTGTCTTGTTCCTGATCTTAGAGGAAATAATTTCAGTTTTTCACCATTGAGAATGATGTTGGCTGTGGCTTTGTCATACATGGCCTTTATTAATGTTGAGGTAGGTTCCCTCTATGCCTACTTTCTGGAAAGTTTTTATCATAAATGGGTGTTGAATTTCTCAAAAGTTTTTCTGCATCTCTTGAGATGATCATATGCTTTTTATTCTTCAGTTTGTTAATATGGTGTATCACATTGATTTGTGTATTTTGAAGAATCCTTGCATTCCTGGGATAAACCCCACTTGATCATGGTGTATGATCCTTTTAATGTGTTGTTGGATTCTGCTTGCTAGTATTTTGTTGAGGATTTTTGCATCTATATTCATCAGTGATATTGGGCTGTAATTTTCTTTTTTTTTAGTATCTCTGTCTGGTTTTGGTATCAGGATGATGGTGGCTCGTAGAATGAGTTTGGGAGTGTTCCTCCCTCTGCTATATTTTGGAAGAGTTTGAGAAGCATAGGTGTTAGGTCTTCTCTAAATGTTTGATAGAATTCACCTGTGAAGCCATCTGGTGCTGGGCTTTTGTTTGTAGGAAAATTTTTAATCACAGTTTCAATTTCAGTGCTTGTGATTGGTCTGTTTATATTTTCTATTTATTCCTGGTTCAGTCTCTGAAGGTTGTGCATTTCTAAGAATTTGTCCATTTCATCCAGGGATTTCATCCATTGTATTCGCTTATAGTTGCTTGTAGTAGTCTCTCATGATCCTTTGTATTTCTGCTGTATCAGTTGTTACTTCTCCTTTTTCATTTCTAATTCTGTTGATTTGAGTCTTCTCCATTTTTTTCTTGATGAGTCTGGCTAATGGTTTATCAATTTTGTTTATCTTCTCAAAGAACCAGCTTTTAGTTTTATTGATCTTTGCTATTGTTTCCTTCATTTCTTTTTTATTTATTTCTGATCTGATCTTTATGATTTCTTTCCTTCTGCTAACTTTGGGGCTTTTTTGTTCTTCTTTCTCTAATTGCTTTAGGTGCAAGGTTAGGTTGTTTATTCGAGATGTTTCCTGTTTTTTCATGTAGGCTTGTATTGCTATAAACTTCTTTCTATAACTGCTTTTGCTGCATCCCGTAGGTTTTGGGTTGTTGTGTTTTCATTGGCATTTGTTTCTAGGTAGTTTTTTATTTCCTCTTTGATTTCTTCAGTGATCTTTTGGTTATTTAGTAGCATATTGTTTAGCCTCCATATATTTGTATTTTTTTTACAGTTTTTTTCCTGTAATTGATATCTAGTCTCATAGCGTTGTGGTCGGAAAAGATACGTGATACGATTTCAATTTTCTTAAAGTTACCAAGGCTTGATTTGTGACCCAAGGTATCGTCTATCCTGGAGAATGTTCCATGAGCACTTGAGAAGAAAGTATATTCTGTTGTTTTTGGATGGAATGTCCGATAAATATCAATTAAGTCCATCTTGTTTAATGTGTCATTTAAAGCTTGTGTTTCCTTATTATTTTCATTTTGGATGATTTGTCCATTTGTGAAAGTGGGGTGTTAATGTCCCCTATTATTATTCTGTTACTGACGATTTCCCCTTTTATGGCTGTTAGCCTTTACCTTATATATTGAGGTGCTCCTATTTTGGGTGCATAAATATTTACAATTGTTATATCTTCCTCTTGGATTGATCCCTTGATCATTATGTAGTGTCCTTCTTTGTCTCTTGTAATAGTCTTTATTTTAAAGTCTATTTTGTCTGTTATGAGAATTGCTACTCCATCTTTCTTTTGATTTCCATTAGCGTGGAATATCTTTGTCCATCCCCTCACTTTCAGTCTGTATGTGTCCCTAGTTCTGAAGTGGGTCTCTTGTGGACAGTATATATACAGGTCTTGTTTTTGTATCCATTCGACCTGTCTATGTCTTTTGGTAGGAGCATTTAATCCATTTACATTTAAGGAAATTATCGATATGTATGTTCCTATTACAATTTTCTTAATTGTTTTGGGTTTGTTTTTGTTGGTCTTCTCCTTCTCTTGTGTTTCCTGCCTAGAGAAGTTCCTTTAGCATTTGTTGTAAAGGTGGTTTGGTGGTGCTGAATTCTCTTAACTTTTGCTTATCTGTAAAGGTTTTAATTTCTCCATCGAATCTGAATGAGATCCTTGCTGGGTAGAGTAATCTTGGTTGTAGGTTTTTCCCTTTATCACTTTAAATATGTCCTGCCACTCCCTTCTGGCTTGCAGATTTTCTGCTGAAAAATCAGCTGTGACCCTTATGGGGATTCCCTTGTATGTTATTTGTTGCTTTTCCCTTGCTGCTTTTAATATGCTTTCATTGTATTTATTTTTTGATAGTTTGATTAATATGTGTCTCGATGTGTTTCTGTTTGGGTTTTTCCTGTATGGTACTCTCTGTGCTTCCTGGACTTGATTGACTATTTCCTTTCCCATGTTAGGGAGGTTTTTAACTATAATTTCCTCAAGTATTTTCTCAGACCCTTTCTTTTTCTCTTCTTCTTTTGGGACCCCTATAATTCAAATGTTGGTGTGTTTAATGTTGCCCCAGAGGTATCTGAGACTGTCCTCAATTCTTTTCATTCTTTTTTCTTTATTCTGCTCTCTGGCAGTTATTTCCACCATTTTATCTTCCAGCTCACTTCTCTGTTCTTCTGCCTCAGTTATTCTTTTATTGATTCCTTCTAGAGTATTTTTAATTTCAGTAATTGTGTTGTTCATCATTGTTTGTTTGCTCTTTAGTTCTTCTAGATCCTTGTTTAATGTTTCTTGTAATTTCTCCATTCTGTTTCCGAGATTTCGGATCATCTTTACTATCATTAATCTGAATTCTTTTTCAGGTACGTTGCCTATTTCGTCTTCATTTATTTGGTCTTGTATGTTTTTACCTTGCTCCTTCGTCTGTAACATATTTTTTTTAAATTTATTTTATTTATTTATTTTTGGCTGCACTGGGTCTTTGTTGCTGCGCACGGGTCTTCTCTAGTTGCGGTGGGCGGGGGCTACTGTTTGTTGCGGTGCGCGGGCTTCTCATTGCGGTGGCTTCTCTTGTTACGGGGCACGGGCTCTAGGCACGTGGGCTTCAGTAGTTATGACACGTGAGCTCAGTAGTTGTGGTTCATGGGCTCTAGAGCGCAGTCTCAGTAGTTGTGGTGCACGGGCTTAGTTGCTCCGCGGTATGTGGGATCTTCCCGGACCAGGGCTTGAACCCATGTCCCCTGCATTGGCAGGCAGATTCTTAACCACTGCGCCACCAAAGAAGCCCTGTAACATATTTTTTTGTCGTTTCTGTTTTTTTTTTTTTAATTGTTGGGGCTGTATTCCTGTCTTACTGGTTGTTTGGCCTGAGACTTCCAGCACTGGAGTTTACAGGCAGTTGGATAGAGCTGGGTCTTGTTGGTGAGATGAGGCCCTCCAGGAGGCCTCACTCTGATTAATATTCCCTGGGGTCTGAGGTTCTCTGTTAATCCAGCAGTTTGGACTCAGAGTCCCCACCACAGGAGCTTGTGCCTGACCTCCAGCCTTGGAGCCAAGATCCCGCAAGATTTGTGGTGCGGTTAAAAAAAAAAAGGAAGAAAGAAATAAAGGAGCAGTACAATATGAAAGAGGAAAAAACAAAATAGAATTAGAAAGATAAAAATTATATTAGGAAAAACAAAACTATAATTGAAACAACTGCAACAAGGTAAAATAAAACCACAACAGAAAAAAGAAAAAAAAAGTGGTGGTGGGGGGGAACAAGCCATACGCAGAGAACAATATCGAAGTATAAAGAATAAAATAAAATTAGAAAAATAAAAGATTTATTAGGAAAAATAAAAATATAAAAGGATCCACAAGAAGGAATCAACAAGGTAAAACAGAACCCCAATCTAAAAGTGGAAAAAAGAAGGAAAAAATAAAAAATAAGCCTTGGCTATGGGGGCGGAGTTTAGGCGGGGTGGAATTTAGGCAGGGGCAGGGTTTAGGGTGGGGTGGGACCTAGGCAGGTGTGGGGGTGACGTTTGAGCATGGGGCAGGGCCTTGCCTCAGGACCCAGTAGACAGGAAAAGTCCCTGGGGGCAGGGCCTAGGCTGGGCGACTTTCAAGCCTGGGGTGGGCCTTCTGCTTAGGATCTTCGAGGAAGGGGAGAGGCAGCACTTGGAAAGGAGGGCCTCTGGAGTGTAGAGTTCCGGAGTTTGGAGGTAGGGCCCTGAGTGTGTGTGGGTGGGGTTTGGGCCCTGCTTGTTGGAGGGGGTCTCTGCGTGTGTGCGGGTGGGGCCCTGGGTGGGGGTATAAGGGCGGGGCTTGGGTTCTGCATGGCAGGAAGGAGGCTCTGAGGGCAGAGGATTAGGCCTGGGAGCCCAACAGGCTTCCTGGTGCCTAAGTGGACAGGGAAAGCCCTGGCCCAGTTCCCTTTGCTCCCCTCCCCCACCATCTCCCCCAGGGTCTCCCCCGGCGCCGCTGGACCCCTAACCGTGGGTGGGTCCTGCTGGGTGTAGGAACTCCTCCCTTACCCCAGCCACCCCTCAGGTGTGCAGGTCCCTGAGGTCTGGCCTTTACTTTTGCTCCGCCTTCCCTCCCTCCCACTCCCTCAGGACCCACGTGGCTGGAGGGGGCCTTGGTGGGCGGGGGAAACCTGGCCACACTCCCTTTTGATCCTCTGCCCTCCCAATGGTTCCCCAATTTCCCACTGCAGGTGTGGGATCCCTTCCCTTCCCCCAGCCATCCCTCAGGGGCGCCAGTCTCATCCCGCCTCCACTTCTCCTCCCCCTTCACTCCCCCCATGCCCCACGTCCTACCTGGTCACTTGGGGTTTCTCCCATCCCTTTAGGTGTCCGCGGTCCCTCTCTGGTGCCTGGTAGGTGCCCTAGTTGTGAGGAGACGCGAATTCTGTGTCCTCCTTGTATGCCAACTTGACTCCTCCCCAAGGTTGATTTATTCTTAATTTTTTCAAAAAAGTATTTTTGCTAATGTGAATTAGATCCTTTTTTTCCCTCATTACACTTTAAACTGGTTGAACCTGATTATTTAGATTTTATTTTTTCAAAAGATGCTTGATTCCAAATTTTGTTGTTGCTCTATCATATATCTGATTTTTAGTCTAAGGTTCTTTCTTGGAATTTTCCTAAATATGTTATATTCTTATTTGCTGGGAGGCCTCTGCACATGCTATTTGTTTTGCCTGCAACATTCTCTACTGTTTTCTCCTCTTATGACCTCTTTATACCCTACTCCCTGTCCTTTTTGCCTAGCCTGATACTTATACATACCTATACACTTCTCTGGGAGGATTTCTCGATACCTTTCCTATTTTCAGAGTTGGAAGAAAAATAGTTGCTCCCAAATGTCACCGTAATACTAATACTAATGTCACCATAAAACTAATACTTGACTCTTTTTAGTGTGGATCATATTTACATATGTGATCCCCTTAATCACAATGTAATCTCTTTAAGGCCAGGGAATGTTTAGGTACCATTCCATCCCTAGTGCCAAGCACATGAGCTTTAAATTATATATATGATGATTAAGAAAGTAGTAAGTCAGTTAAACTATGATTAATAAATTAATGAATGAGTTAATAAACTATTAAATGAGTTGATTAATGAATTCACTAATGAATGAAAATAAATCAACAAAGTTCAAGTTTGCTGGACAGCATTTCCTGCCCATTATATGTAGCCAATCCACTTCTTTCTCAGCTCATGTTACTGGCCATATTCACATGTTTGACTCTTCATATTGATTTATTCCACAACTTTTTCCATTATACATATCTATGAAAAAAGTCACTGTCCAAAAAACGTAAGAATAGTAAAATTCCCTCACATCGAACATGGTTATTGTATACATACTGATGTGGGATAAGGATTCTGGAATATATGATCTGGTATCAAGACTTGGGTTCTCCAGTAAGTTTTGAACTCTTGCAGGTCTGATGCCCAAATCAAGCGTGGGAACGTGAACAGTGAGACTGAGTGAAAACACAGCAGTTCTTTGTGTTTCTGTTAGAGAAACACTGGTGGGAGACAGAGGACAAAGGAAGGAGACACAGGACTGGAGTGACCTCAGCTGGGGGCGGGGTTTCACAGTGTTGGGTGCTGCAGAGAGGTAGTCAGCAGGAGCAGGGGCTGTGTATGTCATCAGAGGCATTTTTTATTTTATTTTATTGTTTTTATTGACATATAGTTGATTTACAATCTTGTGCCAATCTGCTGTATGGCAAAGTGACTCAGTTATACACATATAGACATTCTTTTTTTATATTCTTTTCCATTACAGTTTATCACAGGATATTGACTCTAGTTCCCTGTGCTGTAGAGTAGGACCTTGTTGTTTATCCCTCCTATATATAATAGTTTACATCTGCTAATGCCACACTCCCAGCCCTTCCCTCTCCCACCCCCCTCCTCCTTGGCAACCACAAGTCTGTTCTCTATGTCTGTGAGTCTGTTGCTGTTTCATAGATAGGTTCATTTGTGCCATACTTTGGATTCCACATGTAAGTGGTATCACATGGTATTTGTCTTTCTCTTTCTGACTTACTTCACTTAATAATCTCTAGTTGCATCCATGTTGCTGCAGTCATCAAAGGCATTTTAGAAGAGGCTCTGCTTGCCATAGCTTCTGGCAGTGTTGCTTCCTACAGTGGAAAGAATGTTGTTGATGGGAATTCCCAAAGTTAGGCTAAAGTGGGGGTGAAGTAACTTTTCTAGGTGAAGAGGTGATCTTTTTTTTTTTTTTTTGATTTGTATGTGTGTGTTTTATTATATATTAGTCTCTTAAATCAAATAGAAGACAAAAAGTGGAGCTACAAACCAAAGTTACAACAGTACTAGCTTTTCTCGTCGCCCGTCTGTCTACTTTTACCAGAGGTCTTTATTTCTTCATAAGGCTTTGAGCTACTGTCCAGGGTCCTTGACTGCAACCTGAAGAACTCCCTGTGGCAGGCGGGCCTGGTGGTTAAGAACTCTCTCAACTCTTGATTAACTGGGAATGTCTTGATTTCGCCCTCATTTTCGAAGGAAAGTTTTGCTAGATATAGGACTCTTGGTTGACGGTTTCTTTCCTTCAACACTTCAAGTACATTGAGTCATGCCATCTGGCCTCCGAGGCTCCTGATGAGAAATCTGCTCAATGACCTTCCTGGCAAACCTTCTCTCAGCTTCATAGACTTTCATAATGTACCGTATCATGTCTTATGCAACAGAACATTTTGTATAGTATCGTGAAGTCAGTTAAGTTGTAACGTTATTTTGAGACCAGAATTTAAGGAAAAGGAATTGAACATTTCAAGTGTAGACATTATGAGGTCTCTAAAATTATTACACATTTTCAAACTAGAAATAAAAAGGCCACTGAAGTATCCTGCAGATTTTTATTTATAACAAAGTGAATACCAATATCTAATAACACATGTAAAGAAAAATTTCTTTGGGATCCTTTTTCCTAAGTGTAAAGGGGCCTTGAACTCAAAAAGTGAGAAAACCACTGTGGTGTATCCCCAGTGGTGATGGGTCCATTTCTTGCTCTGACCTCAGAGTGCACCATTGTGATGTACTTCACAAAGCCCTATGAAAGAGAAAGGTGGGCCCAGGTTTTTGGTCCTTAGAGCCCAGGAAGCTGCTTTTGGTGACCTGACGGCCTTGGACCTACAGTTAGCTTGTGTTTTCCTTGTTTCTGCCATTTTGTTGATTTTCGTTTCTCTTTTCTCTACTCTTTTTTATTTGTGTCATTGTTCTTTCTACAGTTAGCATAGTGAGTATTGTTGGTATAGTTGATACTTGATTAGCATAGTTAGTGTAGTTAGTACTAGTTAGCGCTGTTGGTACAGTTAGCGTAGTTAGCGTTGTTAGTAGAGACAGCATACTTAGCACTGTTAGTACAGTTAGCATTGTTAGTTAGCGTAGTTAGCGTTGCTAGGTAGTGCTGTCAGTCAGTGTAGTTAGCAGATCACCAGGATGCAGGGCCTCACAGCCAAATCTGCTGGCAAGAAGGCTCATATTGATGACTTCGAGATCCTCCACACCATTGGTGAAGGCACCTTCGGTAAAGTGAAGTTGGCCCGGCACATTCTGACCGGGACACAGGTGGCTGTGAAGGTCATAAAGAAAAGGCGTCAGAGCTTCTCAAGTGTCCAGGCACTTTTCCGGGAAGTGTGCAGTCTGAAGGCTCTGAATCACCCCAATATTGTAAAACTGCTGGGGGTGATTGACACAGAGGAGACATTTTTCGTGGTGATGGAGTACCTCAGTGGGGGGGACATGTACCGCTATTTGAAGATCCATGGCCGTATGACAGAGGCGCAGGCCCGAGGCCCGTTCTGGCAGCTGGTCTCCGCCCTGCAGCACTGCCACCGGAGGGGCATCGTGCACCGAGACCTGAAGCCACTGAGCCTCCTCTTTGATTCCAACATGAATATCAAACTTACAGACTTTGGCCTCAGCAACAAGTGTGATGACATTGTCCAACTGGACACGATCTGCGGCACACACCCTTATGCTGCCCCGGAACTCTTCCTGGGGCAGAGCTCCAGCGGCCCTGCGGTGGACGTGTGGAGCTTGGGAGTAGTGCTGTACACCATGGTAACTGGGTCCCAGCCCTTTGTGGGAAAAGACTCCCAGGAGCTGCGGAAGAAAATCCTACAAGGGCAATACCCCATCCCACCTTATCTGTCTTTGAAGATAAGGGATCTGTTACAAAAAATGATTGCCCTCAACCCCAGGGACAGAGGCACCTTACCTGACCTCATGAGGCATCCATGGGTCAACATGGGCCGGAAGGAGCCACTCCAGCCACCCTGTGCAGAGGACCTGGAGGTGACAATGGTGAGGACTCCGGGCTTGACTTGCGACCAGATCCAGGACACTGGGACAGGCAGTGTGAGCTCCAAGAAACCCAAGGTGGAGGTCTCCATCATAACTCTGAAGCCCTTCTCTTGCGGGGACCTCAGTGGCAGTGAACTTGAGCCTTCTCCAAGCCCTGTGGTGTCCTCCCTGCAAACCAGGTGGCTCTACCACAGAAAAAATGTGCAGCTGCAGGAAGACCAGCAGGCAGGGCAGAAGACCGGTGAGTCTGCCTGTCCCCCACCCAGCCTGGAGGTGAGGACTGCCACCCCCAGCCCAGCCCCCCAGTGTGGCACTGGGACATCCACCTCCAGCAGCAGCAGCAGGATTGGAGCCCCAGAGGGAAGCAGCTGCCCCCTGGGTGTGTCCAACACTGGAAGGTGCTCCCACGCTGGGCAGCCTGAGAGTGTGTCCTCATCCACTGTCTCTGGCCAGAGCCAGAAAAAGCAAGGGGTGGCTGGGAGAATCTGGAACTTTATTTTGAAACATCTTTGTTGCAAGCTGCCCAGCATGAGGCGTCATAATAAAGTGAGCCCATGTGAACCCCATGGATGACCGAGGCAGGAAGGTCAGGCCGCTGTGCTCCCTGGGGCCCGGTCCAGTGGAAGATGATGAGTGTGTTCTCTGCACGGCCTTCAGAAGCATCGTATCCAAGACCCTGACCAGCTCAGAGGATGGTCCAGAACAGCCCGGGCGACCGAAAGCGAGGCCACCGTGGCTGCAGGTCTGCCCCTCAACCCCCACCTGGGTGAAACTTGAGAGACTGGACTGTCATTCCTGGGGCACGTCTCCCCTCCCCCACTCTTCTGTCTTCCGTGTTGGTGGGGGAGGGGGATAGTTCTTGTTCCAAGAACTCCTTGGTTCTTCCAATTCTAGTTAATAAACTTGATGCTCCAGAAAAAAAAAAAAAAAAAAGACTTGGGTTCTCTTTCCCTTTCTCCCACCAAACCCAAAATATTTTCTTTGTTACAGACATATTGAAAATTGTTTTTCAGAATGGGTAAGAGAAGATAATGGATGTTACATAATTAGATAACCAGCCAAGGAATGTTTCAGCACAACAAATTCTGATATTTTCATTTGTTAATCAGAAAAAAATTAAATAGTAAATAATGAAGCCTATACTTCTATTCTGATTTATTAAAACTGTGATGTTTCATGTTTCTTAAAATAGTAGTAGTCCCTTTAAAATCCTACTTGAGATGTATAAGTGGCTATGCAACTGATTTCTCTTTATAGAAACACATTACTTAAATGTGTCTTTTTTTTTTTAATTTTTTTTAACATCTTTATTGAAGTATAATTGCCTTACAATGGTGTGTTAGCTTCTGCTTTATAACAGACTGAATCAGTTATACACATACAATATGTTCCCATATCTCTTCCCTCTTGCATCTCCCTCCCTCCCACCCTCCCCATCCCACCCCTCTAGGTGGTCACAAAGCACCAAGCTGATCTCCCTGTGCTATGTGGCTGCTTCCCACTAGCTATCTATTTTACATTTGGTAGTGTATATATGTCCATGACACTCTCTTACCCTGTCACATCTCACCCCGCCCCCTCCCCATATCCTCAAGTCCATTCTCTAGTAGGTCTGTGTCTTTATTCCCATCTTGCCACTAGGTTCTTCATGGCTTTTTTTTTTTTTTTTCCCTTAGATTCCATATATATGTGTTAGCATACTGTATTTGTTTTTCTCTTTCTGACTTACTTCACTCTGTATGACTGACTCTAACTCCATCCATTAAATGTGTCTTTTACTAATTTTCAATTCTAATTTGTAGACTTCCTGTAACATTAACCATGTCTACAGGAAAAGTGGATGAACTAAGTATATAAGTGTAGCCTTTATTGAGAATATTTTCAAAAGTAAAAATTAGTGATTATTTGAAACTAGGGCAAATTAACCATGCTTAATGATTTCATCAACCATGTATATGCATTTGTACATGTAAATTCTTGAGTATATTTTAGCATTAAATTATCCATCCTTGAGTTTTGGCCATGCTACACTCTATTCAAGAAATTTGGCCAAGCCTGTCTTGTCAAGATGCCAAGATAGATTAAGGCAAGAGAATTAATATATGATGACCTGGACATCTGTAGGATGGTAAAGAGGAAGTCAGAAATAATTTAATTTAATAACACATTCAGGTCAATTAAAAAAGAAAAAAGCACAAGATGAAAGATTTTTTATTGCAGGTTTTATAGTGTAAAGCATCATATGTAATTATTAGTTCAAATTACAAATTGTAGGTAACATGAAGGCTCATTTTACAGCATTCAAGTATCTAGTGAGTTTTTGCAAGTAGTTTGAGGGAAGAAACAATCAGTTTAGGTGTGTGGGGTGCTTAGTTGCCTGGGGTGATCAGTCCCAGAGCAACCTACTTATATAATAAAAACACACGGAAGAGTGACAGAGTTCCCCTGTGGTAGTAGTGTTTTCATGGGATTTCCCCCACTGTACTGTCACAGGTACTAGAAGGAATCAGAGTCCAGTCAAATCTGCATGAGAATCATAAGTTTCTTCAGTAAGTATATGTATCCATGTGTTAAAAACATTGTTTATAAGAACATCAGGCTAAAGAGTATTGGATGGATTAATTTATAATGGCATTAGTCTAAGACAGCCTGATGCTATGAAACTTCTTGGCTGAAGCTCTTCCTTCCTTGGAAAGTGCTGGAATAAGTGCTATTGGCATTTGCCTCGGTAAATCCCCATTTACAGACCTTTCTTCCAAGTCACACCACCTCTCTTTCATGCAGACTTTTACATTTTGTACTCAGTGGTTGTGTTAATATAGTTAAACAAGTAAGTGCTTCATACCTGCTAGCTTCATAGCCATCTTCTTTCCACAGTTCATTTTTTGAACACTGGTTCTCTGATTCATTGTGAGTTGATTTTACAGTTTAGCTTTCAAGATGAAATCTGTTTTCTTGCCACTCCAGAATCCCCAATGCTTATAACACCTATGTCAAACATCACTAATTTTCACGCATTTATGAGATGTAATGACCAATTATAAAGTTTGATTAATACTGATTATATTTTCTGAGTACATTTGTATATATGAACACATTTGTAAGTTCGTGTATTGGAAATAAGGATTCATTAATTCATTCAACAAATATTAGTGCCTTCTGAGTGACAGATATTCTATTAGATGGTAGGAATAAGCTGACAAAGAAAGTATAGTTTCTGCCCTCAAGTAGCTTGAAGTTTGGATTTAAAAATATGTTAAGTAATAAAGTAATATCTCTTCTAAGAGAGAGATGCTTGTATTATTATGAGACGGCAGGGACTTAACTCAGGCTGGAGAAAAAGGAAGAATAATAAAGAGAAAGACAAGAGGAATCGCACTTGAAAGACAAATGAACAAGGTTGTTTAGGGGGAAAATTGCACAGTTTTGGCTACATAAGTTTCAGATGACTATTGGACATCCACTAGGCAACTAGAACGTGTTTCTACCACTCATGAGAGCATTCTGAGGTAGAGGATGTGGATTTTGGAGTAATTATCTAAGTGTGTAAATTGAAACTGACTGTCAATAATATGTGTGTGTGTGTGTGTGTGTGTGTATGTGTATGTAATATGTATAAGGATAAAGGATCCTTTACCATGGATGGAATCCTGGGAAATACCAGTATTGAAGGAGCTTGGTAGAGAAAGTGGAACCATAAAGTGTGCTCAAGGAGAAGGAAAGAAGCCCAGGGTACTTTGATGCCATTGAAGCTGATGGATAGGACAGTAAGAAGGGAGAAAATGGCCAAAGATCATGTACTATAGAGAAGTTAAGTATTTCTAGGAGGTTTTTGTGTCCCTGTGGGGGAAAAAAAATAGTGGCATCAATCATGGGTCTAGAAACTTGGAAATATTATTCACTTCTCCTGAATGTAGTAGAGAATAACATTTTGCCATCACAAAGCTACAAGATATCCTAGAGAATAATTTTATCCTATAAGTTCCATGGACACAATGACCAAAGAATTGAAATTCACACTAGGAGCTCCTTAGGGACTGGGGATGTAATTTATTTATGTCTTTATTTCTAGCACATAGTGAAGTCCTTGACACCTTCTTGGTACTAACAAGTGCTTTTGGATAGAATTGAATTAAACCACTTATTATTTCACACTCATTTCTTTTATAGCAATGGAAACTACACATTGTGGTACTGGTGTCTAGGATTGCTTGCTGGAACTAACTGTTAAACTTTGCCCTCCCCATTGCAACTCAAAGTAAAATTGAGGGAAATCAGAATCCTTTTAGAAATTGGAGCCTGGCAAAGAGAAAGAAGGAGATTAAATCATTCCTATGCTTGTTTGTGTTACAGGTTTTCTATTACAAATGTAGTTTTAAAATGGCATTGTATTGCTCACGCTTTTCCATGGAGAAATACTCATTCAAAATTAACTGTATAGAGAGAGTTAAACTATTTTCCATGTTGGAAAAACGATGAAAAGCATTTTTCTGAAATCTCATTAAAATGGCCTTTAATTTGATAGTCATTTTTATCCAGAGCACTGCAGGTAAATTTGAAGACATGTATTAGAAAGCCTATAAAAGAGGTTTATAAAGAAATTCATAATTGCATCCTGTTTTAATGCCTTTTGTTTGGTTTCACTTTAAAACTGATTGAAAGTTGCTCAAATGGCCAGAAGCATTTTTGTTGTTGTTCCTAAAATTATGTTCATATGGAAAGTGCAGGCTGATAGGCAGCAGAATTTCAAATAAATTAATTTCAGTTTTCTCAGAAGGAGGTTTTGCACTATGAAGAAAAAAACAAGTGTCTTTTTTCCTCTACTCCTGAAAAAAATGAACAGATGTAAATTTGTTATTTGAGTAGTTCCAATCAGTCCTCTGCAGATTTCCAATTACTATGACTTAAGAATTATTTCGTAGATACACCAGGAAATACAGTAATATTGTCTTCCATTTAATTTATTTTTTCTCTTACACAAAACCTAACTGATTTTGCCTGTGTTTTGGAGAAGTTGCTTAAAGTATAATTGAAGTTGGAGGCCATCTGGGTATTCAGATGATGATGAATTTTAAAAATTAATATCTTGTCATCTTATTTTTCTCTTATATGTTATTCATATAAATATGTACTAAATTATTACTGTGGCTAAATTATATCTCATATCATTCCTTTCAATTCTTTACTCCAAACAATTGCATTGGGCTCCCCAGATGCGCTATTTAAACTGCAGCCCCTCCACTGCTCTCACACTCCTGTTCTCCTTTACTTAATTCCTTTTTTTTACATTACATTTATCACCTTCTAGTGAACTTTATAATTTCCTATTTAGCTCTATATAATGGTATTAAAATAAATACAATGTATAGTTTATTTTGTATATTGCTAACATGTAAGCTCCCTGAAGACAGGGTTTATATATATATGTCTCCTAAGTGCCTAGCACAGTGCTTAGCTCATAGAAACAAGCTCGATAAATATATGTTGTATGTATATTTATATGTGCTTTCCATGATTTAGGTACATCCATTTTCCTTAAGCTCTTTGTGTGTGAAGAGTGCATCAAGGATTATTTCAGAGACTTCCCTCCCTGCTTTTTCTTTCTTCCTCTGTCCCTGTTTACCTCTGTAGAATCAGAGACAGAAGGATGCCCTTTCTCTTTACTCCTCCATTGCTTGCAATTACAGTGCCCCTAAGTTGACTTTGCCCCAGGCACCCTTGTAGTTGGAAATGACTAGATAGGGGTTGGATGAATAGCAAGAGGGAGGAGTGATCCCATCTTGCAGTTCTGATAATAAGGAGAACACTGTGAGGAAATGCTCGCCAATCATCTAGAGAAGAACAACCAGATCCAACCTGGTCAGTGTAACCGCATCTCATCATCAGACTCAGAAAATGACAGGCAGACACTTTCTTAGAGAATAGAAATTTCAGGTTAGGGGATTAATCTGAGCTGTCCTGAAGTCTAAAGGTAGTCCAGTTTTGAACGCCATTTATATTCTGTGAATAGCCTTTGGTTTTTCATTTTAATGACTCTGTGTGTGTGTGTGTGTGTGCATGTGTATCCCCTGTATCTTTGCCTAATTCATGTAAAATTCTCAGAAAATTCTCTAACTCCTCAAAGACCAGATTTCGGGGTGGGCGCAGACCTGGGATGCCAAATGAGTACTCAGTCTCCTGAAACTTAGGGTTGAAGAAGAGGGTTGAACTGTAATCAAAAGCAACAACCAACATCGAGGAAAGATGAGCAAGCTGGCCAATTTCTAGACTCTGTTCTAAAAAAAGTAATGGGAAGCATTCAGAGGTGAGAAGTTTCTCTGGGAAGGGCCAGTACCTTTATAAAATATGAGGGTGGAGTCAACAGAAAAGATAAGAAAATAAAAAGCAAGTGGTGCTGAAAGTATTCACCCATTTTTCTCTTCATTGCGCACCTCAATCTCCAACTTTCCGTCATTCCGTTCAAATCTTCTGGCGCTCCGCCAGCTCATTTTCCTTGTCTCCAGCCACTAATTTGCCTCTGGTTCCCACTGCTAGGACCTGTAAATGATGCCTCCTGACACGAATAGATCCTTGCTCTCTTGACCCTTGAGTTGGGTGAAGGGGCATCTCTTCTCAGCACCAAAATTAAACCTGCAAGGGCAGTTTTAGGAACATTGTTATAAATGGTGTTTTCTTTCAATTCTTCAAGTACTGCAGGATAAGCCCGTGAGTGAATTGTTTCTAGGTTGTAAAATCTATTCCAGGCCAAAAGAGATAGGCTAAGACTTTCATTTTTGGAACTGCTCATGCCTGTTCTTAAGTTAGAAACTGCTGGTTTGACCTAACACCTATTCCTGCTGGTCTGTGAGATACATGATACCTTTTCCTCTTTCATAATTTATTGCTTCAACAGCAGACTTTTGTTAGAGCCCCGCTGTTAAGGGACAAAGAAAACACCCACTTTGTTGAACATTTATGTTTAAAGTGAGTTCATTGCACTAAATCACTGTGTGCCCATGGGAACATCTCTAACCCAAATTATAACCATATCTGTGATGGAATCAGGCCCTGATTTTTTTTTCTTTTTTGGTAATATTTTTTTGAGTGTGTTGATTCCTGTGGAATTCACAAATGTTCATTATTTTTTTTTTCCCAGTGCCTGAACAAACTAGTTTTAAGTTAGGTTTCCTTGCTGTGGACTTCCACAGTGCATCAGACTGTATCATGGTACCCTGTACACAACTTTGTTACTTCTTTTTAAATTATCTCTCTTTTCTGCCAGTCATTAAAATCTCTATAATGGCACTTTCAAAATATATTTTGAATGAATGAATGAGCAAATCAAGAGTCTAATTACACTGACTTTTACTGAGCAGGTCAAGCTTTGGCCTACTCCTCTATCCCAGCTTGGGGTTCCTCCACAGTGATTGTACACCATCCAGCTGATAAATGTCTCTCCTTCAAAAAATGACATAATAATTAGTCATCAATTTTGGATAGCCCCTGTAAATAGCAAAGAATAAAAGCAAGTCTGTATATAGGTTTAAAGTTCCATCACTGGTGGTCAATGCCTTTAATTTGTGTTAGGTATGCCTTAGTTCTTAATTTTGCTTGTTTTAAATCACAATTCTCTTAGAGAATGAGGAAGTATTTGAAAGAGATTTGACTATGGTCCCAGAAAATATATATAGACCTACCTGAATAATATTTGTTTTTGTGGGGAGAAAAAAGGAGTGGGGAAAAGGGAAAAGTTTCGGTATTTAAAAAATTTAACTCTCACCTTTGCACCGTGGAGGCAGCTTTGTGAAATATTAAGGGCATGGGTTTTGGCATTAAACAGACTTGGATTCAGATCTCCCATTTATTGGTCCTGTGCTTGGTCAAATTGCTTAATCCTTATTCTTCATCTGCAAAATTGGGCTCTGATATCACCTAGTGTTGTAGCAAGGATTAAATAAAGTTCCTGGAAGCTTGATATAATTGTATAATAATAAAAGCTAAAGAGTTTGTTAGCTGTTAATTTCTTTCCGTGTCTAACTGCTCACAGCTCTCTTTTGTGAGGATATTGCTTACACTCACTGGTAAACATTTCCATTAAGAGAAGTGGGTCTTGAGCACAAGAATAACTCAAGGAAACCCCTTTATAAGTTGTATTAATCAGAGTCTCCAGAGAAACAGAACCGATAGTGTGTGTGTGTGTGTGTGTGTATATAATATAGATATATAATATATGTATATAGTAAAGAGATTTATTGTAAGGCATTGATTTATGAAATTATGAAGGTTGAAAAGTCTCATGATCTGCCCTCTGCAAGCTGGAGACCCAGGAAGGATGGTGGTGTGACTCAAAGACCAAGAGCCTGGTGTAAATTCCAGTCTGAGTCTGTAAGCCTGAGAACTAGGATTACTGAGGGCAGATCAGTGTCCCAGCTGAGACAGAGAGAAAGAAATCTTCCTATTCTCTTTTTTGTTCTATTCAGACCCTCAACAGATTGGATGATGCCCACCTACAATGGGAAAGGCAATATGCTTTACTCCATCTGCTGAATACAATGCTAATCTTCCTGAAACATCCCCACAGACGTACTCAGAAATAATGTTTGACTAGTGTTCTGGGTATCCTATGATCCAATGAAATTGACACATAAAATTAACTATCACACCAAGTATATTGGTTATGATGCATTTCTTGGTGAAGTTGACTTGGCATTGGAGGCTGTAGTTTACCCACCTTTGAAGCAAATCCAAGATGTTTACATATTGGGATGGGCATGTATAAATACAGAAAGAGAGAAGAGAAATTTGTTGATACAGAAAATGGAAAAGCACTGGGTATATGAGCAGGAGAGAGAGGGCAATTATAAATGCTTAAACTAAGAACAGGTACATATTCCCAGTGGACCAATATGGGAAAAGACATGGAAAGACATGTGACTTGAAGCCTGGCAGCTCTGAATTTGAGTCTCATCTTAAGACTTTCCAGTTGTGTTATCATGGGCAAGTTGTTTAATTTCTATCTCTGATGTTTTCATATCTCTAAAGTAAAAAGAGTAATAGTATTTTAAATTGCTAATTTTAATTATGAAAAGAAATAATACGGAAAACAGACATCGAGTGTTAATTCTCTTTCTTACTTCCTATTAAGTACTGTTTTTTAACTAGGAAAGTATATTCACACCTACTATTATTGTATGACATGTAGAGGAAAATATAGCCTTAATTATATATTCGGAAGACAGGTATAAAGTGAATTATGCATATATTAATATACATTGTAGTCTGTGTATCCCAGATCCAACAAAAATTAGCTATGTGGATCTAAGTAGCCATTCTAATTTTGGGTCTCCTTATTTGTAAAATGGGGATTATACCTTTATAGGTTTATTGAGAGAATTACATAAGATAATAATTGTGAAGCATTTTGTTCAGGACCTGTGACAGAGTAGAAGTGGACTTACACGGGATAAAGGCTTATTTAGATGTCATAGTCCAGGTTCTAACACAGAAGAAGTATCTTCTTAATGAATGCTCCATTTAACTGAGTCTTCATCTACTTTTCAGACATGGTACTATAATGAGGATACATTTCCCTTTCTTTAGACCCTAAGCAAAAACTAATTTTAAAATAAAAAAGTTAATAAAAGCTACAACGTGTTCATTTTCCCCCTAATATGAATTGATGAGGTTTTTAGTAATGTGTTGGAAATATAAAAACAGTTTTTTGATTGGATGCCTACTGCCCCATATTTAATAGGTTAGAATAAAAAATAATCATCTTTATGAAATAGGATGTCATTACTGTACTTTATTCAGTTGTCAAAGTCTAAACAAAATCCAATTTAGAACAAATAAACAGTTCTGTGTCAAAAGAAAGATACCAGAGAGGAGGCTTAACTGTATTTTCTGAAACTGTATTACTTGGCAGTTCTGTGACACTTAGAAGTGATACCCAGTGAAACGGGTTTCAGCTTTGGGGAGCTATGTAATAGAATCATGTGTGCACATCTGTCTAGTTCACGTCACGTGGTTGTTGTCTTTTTCTCCATCTCCATTTCCATTCTTCTTCAGGCAGTAAAGGTATGGAGCAGGGAAACAACTTGCTCATTACTCTGCTCAGTGGGATTTAACCTTTTCAAGAAGTGACATCTTCTTATTTTGCTCAGAGTACATTATATAATTATCATGTATAATAACTTAGCAGTAGTTTAAAATTAGTATCCAATTAAATTATGCTTTTTGTAACACACACATTATTATTCTAATAAATTGAAATTGTGTGTTTTAAGTAAAAAGTTAACTGTTTATATTCCCTTTCTCTCTCTGCTTTTCTAGTTTAATTAAAAGAAAAGGAGAGAAGGAAAGTTGAGTTTATGATTTGAGAAAAAAAAATATGAGTAGAGAGAATTCTTTTGCGCGGTCCTCAAATACAAAATCTATTATCCTAGGGTGACCTGAAAGCCATAGATGTGCCATGTGAGACCAGAAAATTTATATAACTTTGTCTCTGGAATCTCCCATGGAACTCAAATTCAATCACTTATATCTCACTTATATCTTTATTCTGAGATGAAAATCCTACCTATTTCTATTTCATGTGATAATTCCTATGAGTCTGCTTCTTTCTAGTTATTTGAGGATTGAGAGGATTAACTAAAATGCTTTTATATTAAAAAATGCTACTAATGTCATCACTCTTTTGGGCAAAGAATGATAATTCTGACCACTCTGATGTCTAGACATTTAATTTAAGAGTTCCAATTTCATGCCCCTATTACACTCTAAAATTATATAAGTTTAATTGAATATTTTAATTGCAAATTTCATACTTGGCAAATTGCCTCATCTGGTTATCACTCAAAAGTAGACAACGCATACTTTGTATTCATTCAAATATAATTAATAGAAGTTTTCCTTAAAATTCTCTATAAGAGCCATACTTGATATTACTTATTTTAGTTTTTAAAAAAACAAAAGAAAAACTAAAGAAAACAATGCATGTGCTTTTATATATATATTTTTTTTAATTTTTAAATTTTATTTTATTTACTTTTTTATATGGCAGCTTCTTAATAGTTATCCATTTTATACACATCAGTGTATACATGACAATCCCAATCTCCCAATTCATCACACCACCCCCCCCCACCACTTTCCCCACCTTGGTATCCATACGTTTGTTCTCTACATCTGTGTCTCTATTTCTGCCCTGCAAACCGGTTCATCTGTACCATTTTTCTGGGTTCCACATATATGCATTAATATACGATATTTGTTTTTCTCTTTCTGACCTACTTCACTCTATATGACAGTCTCTAGATCCATGCACATCTCTACAAATGACCCAATGGAATATTACTCAGCCATAAAAAGGAACGAAATTGGGTCATTTACATGTGCTTTTTTATCAGTAGAGAAGAGATAAGAAAGTAAGTGATAAGAAATCCCAAATAACATTAGCTTAAACTAGTTAAAATTGTATTCTCTGTACAGATAAGTCAGAGGTGTGCAGTCCCAGGGTCATGGGAAATTTTTATAAAGGGCTCAGTTTCCTGGGCTCCTTTCAGTTTGCTCTCTACCATCTTCAGAACAGGGCTTTTCTCTACCATCCTCAGAACTGGGCCTCCACCTATAGTCAGCAGGACAGAGGAAGGGTAAGGGAGAACATGCTCTCTCCTCTTTGAGGACTTTTCCTAGAGGTGCTCTGGCTACTGTGCTTTCATTTCATTGGATAGAATTTAGTCACATGACCGAGACGCCTGTACTGATTGATTCTGGTTCTTTGTATGTATTCAGTGGCTTGTGCATATTAGATACTTAATTTCTAAGCTCTTGTGTCACCCTAAACCTTGGCATTACTGCAGTTGATTCAAGTAGTAGTAATTTATTCATTTTACTTATAGCTTCTGTTTTTAAAAAGGACTTTGAGTTTCATTCCATTTACTGCTGGGATAATCACTTGAGATTTTTGCCTGATACCTATTTTATCAAGCAAGATTTGGGGGCATTTGAGTGTTATGAGTTTTACATGCTATTAATTATCACTTCTGTCCGATAATAGAGATTAACGATTTATGTTTCCAAATATCCTATTATGAACATAGACTAAAACTAGGCATTAATCTTGGAAAAACAGAAGAAATGCAACTGTAATGCCATTTCACAATTAAATTACATAAAATCTCATTATTAGAGTCATTAGCTAAATTAGCAAAATCAATTATTAAATTTGAACTAATGCAAAGTTTGAATATGATGCCAAGCCTATGCCAATTAATTTCATTTGGGAAATTTCAGAGGCATGAATACCTTAGGAAAACATTGGACATCTAAAACATATAATGTCTTATCTCTGAGGAAAGAAATCTTAGTTTCAGAGTACCTAGATGTGTTAAAGGATAATCAAACAAAATAAAATTCAGAAAAAAAGTCTCAATTTAACATGAACATGATGTTTTTGTTAGTATTTGGACCTTAGGGATTATCAATTATTTTGTGAACCACTGCCTGTAAACATTAAGCTATCTGATTTATTTTGATGACTAAGAATTTTTGCCCAGGGAATAACCAAACAACTTATTACTGAAATATTCTCAATAATATAATCTTAATTTTAAGTTGCTTTAGCTTTTCAGTTTCCAGAAGGCTTCTAACATAGATCGTCATTTAATTTCCATGAAGCTTGTCGTTACTGCTACTGGTAGATTAAAATGCTATCCTCCGTAACTTTGAGTTTTCATAAGCATGGCGGCCTGATCTGTCTGGAACTCCGTTCCCTGCATGCTTGCCTTCTCTACAAACCTCACCTGACCTGTCATTGTGGAAAAGTATCCCTTTTGTGGGTTCCCAGAACACTTTATGCTTCATTTACCTGTATTGTGAGTGTTTGATCGTCTGTCTTCACCATGAGATAGTTCATTCAAAAAATATTTACCTATTGTTTGGTAATCTTATTCTCAATGTTTAATATGGTGTAGGAGTGCCACAAATTATGCTTTAATGAAATTGAAAAAAGAAAGAAAGCTACT
Source organism: Balaenoptera physalus (assembly GCF_965194825.1). NCBI lineage: Eukaryota > Metazoa > Chordata > Mammalia > Artiodactyla > Balaenopteridae > Balaenoptera > Balaenoptera physalus. The sequence goes on along the minus strand of NC_138892.1, from coordinate 36,890,846 downwards.
ATCCTTTAGAATTTCCCTAGTCTTAACAGCTCATGGCTCTGTAAACCACATCCTGTCTCATCCATGTTCTGAGTAAATGTCCACTTAGTTTACTGAAATTCATATTCTTGAAAACTATACTTTTCTTCTGTTTACTGCAATACATATTCTTGAAAAGTATACTTCTGCTTATGTGCTTTATTAATACCAATTTTCGAACATGTCGGATTTCAACGATTTTTAAAGACCTTTGTTTGAACCTGAGGCAAAATGTAGCTTTACTTGAAGATTTGTATGTTTTGACAGTTCTGTATTGAGGGCAACCTTCTACAGAGAGTCACTGACATTTTGTTTGGATGTACTGACAGCAGTGGGGAAGGGCATGCTTTTTAAAATAATTTAGAAAATTTATTTTTTTGCCTTTTTAAATGAAAAGTCAGTAGAAATGATGATAGATTAGATTTTTATTGAAAAAAATAATTTATTCCCTGTAGTTTGCTTTTTTACATTCTATATTCTTTACATAGTTCATGTATGTGGTTGGCAAGGACATGAGGACCTTATGTTCTGAACAAATGTGTTGCAGTTAGTATGTATGAAATGCTAAATGTGGTTTCTTAACCTCAGCGCTATTGACATTGGGGGCCAGATAAATCTTTGCTTTGGGGGGCTGTCTTGTGTCTTCTAACATATTTACATATTTAATGGCATACCTGGCCTCTACCCACTAGATGCCAATAGCATCCATCCAGTTGTGGCAACCATAAACGTCTCCAAACATTGCCCAGTGTCCCCTGGGAGACAGAGTCACCCCTGGTTGAGAAACATTGTACTAAAAAATGCTTCCCTTCTGTCTCTGTCAATATTTAGAATCAGCTAGGGATTTGTATGCCTATTTACACTTAATGTTTGCATTTAACTCTGTCCAATCCACTGTTACCATGGGTTTGACTGGTTTTCATTTATCAAGTATTTGGAGTATTGTGATTTTTTTTTTTAAATGGTATTTTAGAGAAAGGGTTGTTAGAGGAGACTGGAGTAAAGATGGGCAAAACTTTTACAAGAAAAAGAAATTCTACACACTTAATGGTAATTCCTAGAAAATGGTCAAAATCAGGTTAAAAAAAAAAGCTGAAAGGATTTAAGGGAGGGCATTTTGTTGTTTTTTTCTTGAAATAAAGTGGTCTTCTGGAATTTAAGTGTTACAGTGAATAGTACTTTTTGTATCCAGATGTGTTTTCTTCCTTTGACTATAACAAGTATTTATTCTTTCTGGTTCTCCAATTTGTAGTCTTCACTGGCTGCTTAATTTCAGTGACTGTGGTTCTGAAAGATAAATCACTGGGGGAGAAATATGAGAAGTAAAAGATTTGAATCCATTAAAATACACTATAATATATCCACTTACACACAGATACATAAAAGTGACCCAACCATTTATTATTTAGAGATCAATAACATTTTTTCAATTTCTCCCCCAAAAGACACTTTGAATTCACATTAATGTATAGCATGGGCCAGTTTCCTTAATTGCAAAGCAACTTCACATAATATGAATAAAACTATTTCTTATTAGATTCTAGCTTGATGGTGTATTAAAATGTGTTGTTGTTTTTAATATACATAGAAACCAGAAGATTTTATTGACATGATCAGCATGTAAACAAACTGTGTCATCAATTTTAAACAGCTGTGGAAAAGCCTTTGGTATGAATGCTCTATTAAAATACAGATCCTCCTTTACAAACGGATTGCTGGGCTTGAACTGTGGCACACTTCTTGCTAGCTGTGTATCCTCTGGTATGTTGCAGAACTTTTTCTTGCCCCAGATTCATCATCTGTAAAATGAGACTTGTAATAATAACCTACCTCATAAGATTATTGATGAGTAATAAGTTAATATATGTAAATTAAGTTAATATATGTAAACACTGTAAGTGCCAAATAGGTTTAGCTGTTGTTGTTGTTATTATTACAACCACAACTATTACAATGTGAAGGGTTTCTATCCTTCTATCCAGTCTTCAGTAAAATAAAGATTGGGTTCTATAAATGTGGAAAACAGCAGTCATAGAAGCTTCGTTGTTACAGTGGTAGAATTGACCCAAATTCATCCTGAACTGTCAAAATGGCATTTGGATTCCTTTTCAGAGCATGAATTCAAATTCATATTATCCAAAATCTGAAGAATTTTAGAGCAAAAGGAAACATAACCTAGTACATATGCATCTAGACTTGAATTATCTTCTCTCTCCTCTTCTTTTTTTCTTTTAGAAAGAGCATGGGATTTAGTGTCAGAGAAACTGTGTTGCAGTCCTGGCTTTGCCTCTTATTAACCATAAAACATAGGGTTAGTTGGTAAATTCTCCATGGACCTCGCTTTCTTCCTGTGTGACGCGGGGCTGATGATGACACTCTTTACTGCTGGCTAACTGCTGCTTACTTTCAAGCCTCTGCCCAGTGGCACTTGGACTCCGTGAACCTTCCTGTGTCCATTCCTGAGCTAGAGTGGTGTTGCTCCTCTGTGCCCTATCATCGTAATTTTCCACACCATTTATTTTCTTATTTGTCTCCCTCAGTAGATCGTGCATCCGCAGGAGAGTGCATCTGTCCTGTTCACATTTGCAGTGTGCGTACTAGAGCATAGTTGATGCTCAGTTAAGTCCTTAGCCATGAGAAATTGGTCACAATAGCCGTCTAACTTGGACTCACTCCATTGCTAACTTTATTCAGATGATACAGGGGATGATGCTGTCTAATTCAAAGAGCCACTTTATATATAATCCTGGAGACTTGGCTGCTCCATCCCTCTGTGTGACTAGTTTCTTCCAAAGAATGAGGCAGGCTGGACAGGATTGTCTAGGTGTGGTTATCATGCTGTATTTTATGAGGTGGAAAATGACAGAACTGTAATACATCAGTATTGGGGAGCCCTTGAGGCTGAATACATCATTTTCAAGGTTTATGGGCTTTAGGTACAGTTTCAAAGATATGCATTCATCTCCTCATGTTCTTTTTGTCTAGCCTAACAGCATATTTGTCCTTTAGAAATGTAATTATGTGCAGACTAATTAGTGGGCGATTGCAGTTATTTAGGTGACAGGAAAGGTAAAAAGGGCTCTGCCAGATCTGTAAAAGTGAACCTTGAGGGGCCAGAGTAAAGAGCCTTAGAAAATAAAATAAGAATTGGTAGGCTTTGGAGACTTTCTAAACCTGGGATTTTGAGGGTAAGTGAAAAGTCACGAGTGATAACCAGGTTTCTGATTTTAGCAACTGATGTAAAGGATGGTTCTAATTGTTGAGGAAAGATTTTTTTCTTCTTTTATCTCTTTCATTTATCTCTTTATTTTTGAGTGGGAAATATTGCTTTCAATTTTTGGATGTGTTGGTTTTGAAATTCCAGCTAATAAGCACCTAGATTGATGTGGTTGAGTAAGCTGTTGAATTTTCAACAGATCTGGATGTCAGGAGAGGGATCGCTATTTTAGAATTGCGAACAGTCAGCATGTGAGCTGCATGTATGCATGTTGTCATGCAGAGACAGTACTTACCAAGAAAAGGAGAAAAAGACAAAGACCTGGGAAATACCAACTTCTTTTAAAGGAATATATGAATAAAGATATACTTTTCTTCATTCTTGGAAGGATAGTCTCAGGGATAGAGAATAAGGAAGACTGGTTTTCCAGAAGCCGAGGAAACACAAGAGTTTCAGGAAGGAAAATGGGTTTAATAATCACAGATGCTACAGTTGAGTAGGTGATTCATATAAGCAAACTATTTTGGGAGTTTGATAATTAGTGGAAATTCGATTATGACATTTCAGCAGAATTCTGGGAAAGAGCCTAATCTGGATTTAGGGGTAAATGGGATTTGAGTCATTGGACATGTGCACCACAGACTGTCCTTAAAGGAAATCTGACTTTGAGGGGAAGAACGACAGTAAGAGGTAGTTAAGAGGTGGATGCAGGAATGATAAGGTGGTAGGGTTTTATCTTCCACTCTCTGCTAAGAGGCACACAAACATTTTTGTAGTCTTAAGGGAAAGGAAATTGCAATGGGGAAAAAGATTGAAGATATTGGATAAAAAGGGGCTCATGGAAGGACTTCAGTTCCTAAGGAAAGTAGAAAGACTCGGATTAAGATGGATTTCTCCTCTGATGACATTGGCCTTGTATCAAAGAAGAAACACCTCTTTATCTGAACCTCAAAGGAAAGTGACAAAGACAATTAAGGTTGTAGATATGTTTCTGAAATGAGATAATGTGTATGAGCTTAGTTAACTGGAAAGCATTTTGTCAAAATTGTTTTTATAAAGAATATTATTCCTTTTTGGAAAGTATGTGAGTGTTCTTTCTCTTTATCAGTTTTACTTGCTTTTAAAGACAACTGAACTTTTTCACAGACCCTTGAATACCGCAGGAAGCTTTGTTTTTCCTTGTTCCTAGCAACTGAAAAGTACACTTAACAGCAAAGCATATCAATTTCATTATCAAATTGTTGCTCTAAATTTTCTACAGATATGTACATTTCTGTGTATATGTAACTGTTCATGTGGTTTGGAACAGTTTCATTTATTCAAATGGCTCTTTTAACAAATAATAGAAATAACGAGGTTAATATATGCTAATGACACAAGTGAGCAAACTTTAATTTCAAAATGATTTACTTCATTATTTTTCAAGCATGCCCATTAAGTAAAAAAGCTGAGTATTTTAAAATACTCTACAAAATGATAAGTTTTTGTCAGTGGCCTTCTCATTTTGCAAACCTCCATTTTACCGCCTTTTGGAGGCCTCAGGAACTGGCAAATGGAATCTGCAATTTGAGGTTGATGACAGTAGTACTCAGGTCCAAGAGAGGTGCCAAATGTCTGCAAGACACTTGCTGATTATAAGAGAACAGGGATAGGCCAGAAAGCCCTCTGTGAGAACTTTCAGAACTTCGTCCAGTTCCTTGACACTGTGTTTTCACAGACATGATTATAATTGATTCTCACTTGTCATGAGGGCAGGGCCTGGAAATGCTGGGATAATTCATGTGACCACGTGCTGCCAATGGAGCCTCCTAGGGAGGCCCAGAGCCTGAGGGTCTGTAGACAAATGCATGTCTCACAACAGTGAACTGAAATTTGCCCAGTGTTCTGAAATGTAAGCTTATTTGACCAAATCCAAATAATAAGGAAATAACAATGTGGTTGGTCTTCAGTCTTTGATGGAATCTGATAAGATTCTGACTCTATACTATTGATCCAGATTACCTTTTGTCTTTCAAGCAGTCATGGGCCAATATTTCCCAAGCAATATGGCCAGTGGGAGAGGCGTCTCAGGTTTAAATGTACATATGTATATCAGGGCCTTATACAGGTTTCCTTTCTGAAGTGATGAAAAACTGTGCATGCTCCAAGGAGAAATCCAGGTGGTTTGTAATTCTAGTGGGAGAGAAAAGATTGCTGGAAAGGGGAAATTTCAGTCGGGGGTAAAGAGCTTTTTGGAAATACTTCTTAATACTTTCTAATGCAACGTAAATGCAGTTGATCCCTCTCTAGTATTTTCTCTCCTTAGTAATCATTTCCTTCTATTTAGAATTTATTTTTATAGTACCTCGTCCTTTTTATGGCCCCATTAACCATTTTTATTTTTGAAATATAAAATGAAAATTTGATTTTATGTATAGTAATACAGTCTTGTCTCCAAATTTCTATTTTGCTCATTCAGAGGGTTACTTCTACAAGAGAACAGCAGGTTTGCAGAAGCACTACATTATTATAAGTTGGCGATCGGGAGCAGGCCTACGCTGGCTTGTAAGTAATATTCAAGTCCTTTTAAAGTATCTCTCCCTCCCTCCCTTCATGAAAATGGTGACTTAAAGCCTCACAGATTAAAAAACATGGTAACTCTATTTCTGAATACTTGCCAATCAAATTATGAGACTTTAACAATTACATCTCTCTCAATTTTAATATTTTGGTGCCTGTTTATCATGTTAATATATTAAGATAAATATAACTTTTATTCATCTAGATATCAAGTTCAAAATATTCTGGCTCCTTGAAGGCAGAGACTATTATATATTTTTTTTTCAGTGATACCTGTACTTCTTACTACACTGTTGTTCTTTTGTATATTTGTTCCCTGGGTATTTATTTCTTGGTTTTCTTTTAAAATCATAAATAATACATAGAAACAAAACTGAAATAAAGATAACTTTATTGTTTCCATAGTGTACATCATCTTCTCACATTTGTATTTCCACTTGTCTCCCCTCAGCTGCATATTTAAACACCGGGATTATTCTAATGAACCAAGGAAAGACAGAAGAAGCTCGACGCACGTTCCTGAAGTGTTCTGAGATCCCTGACGAAAACCTAAAGGACCCTCATGCCCATAAGAGCTCGGTCACCAGTTGTCTGTACAACCTGGGGAAACTCTATCATGAGCAGGGACACTATGAGGTCAGGCCAAAACCTCTGTCTCATTCCTCCCCCTTGTTCTGATCTAGTCTCAATGTTTTCTACCTACGATCTCATTGTAGGGACACTGATCATTTAAGAAGCTAATAAGTGTTTTTATTAAAAGAGTTTTATGGTGAAATTCTTTAGGAAAAAAACCCTGCTTAAGCAAAACGTAATGGATTTCTTCACTGTGAATTTCTCAGCGTAATTATGACTCCTCAGGAAAAGGAAATAACATGCATTGCAGCTCAAGCTTATTTGCTCACCATCTCTTTGATTTTAAAATTCAAGACACATTATTTATCTATATCCATTTTTTGATGTTAAAAAAATACATTTTGTACCCTGCGTATTGAGTAAATGATTTGATATAAATCCTACTTGTTTCTTTTCATTCTTTTTAAAACAATAACCCAATGAAAACTGATTTTATGGTGTTTTTGAATTGGGGAGAGGGGAAAGGTGATGGAGACAGGGTCTTGTATGGGAAGTTGGGAGGTTGGCCCAGTCCTGTGTTCCCTGTCTCCCACACGAAGCCTGCCTGCATGGGTTTCTTCTCTCCCATTCAGTATGGCTCCTCCCTCTCTCAAATGACACCCACACACACTCTTACACAATGTATTAAGACTGCAACGTGAGGGTGAAAATAGAATTTTAAAAATAATTGCATTTAATGATCTCAGTAGGTCTGAGTAGCTAGAAGATTCATTAGTTGATATTTTATTTAGATCCTACTTGATCACCTGACTTGAAGTACCTAGAGATTTTAGATGACTGTGGGTGACTTCTGGTTATTTTATTGCGTAATCTATGGGAACTGAAAAATTTATATTGAGAGAACAATGGTAACATTTGACTGCTTGTTAAACTAATTTTTATATGACCTTCTTCACGGACTGGGTTGAATATTTTTATTCATGAAACGGAGGCAGTATGATATCAAAGGACAGCTTAATTATTTTCCTCTAAATACCATTTAGAAAGAGCAATGGAAGATTTTAATTTTGGAAGGATGTTGTTATTTTATTTTCAGTGAATAGTCCTGTACTTTAGCTCTTTTTCTGTTTCTTAAATTAGGATGCACTTAGTGTATACAAGGAAGCAATTCAGAAAATGCCAAGGCAGTTTGCCCCACAGAGCTTGTACAACATGATGGGTAAGTAAAATAGTAATATTTTAATTGATATTTCAGGGACCTGTGGAGAAATTGAAACCTGTAATTCTGTTAAATGGAATTCTAATAAATCATATTGTTAATCCTCACTAAAAAAACCCTGTTCACAATTGAGTGTCACATTCAAATGTTTACAAAGCATACTTATTCTAAGAGAAATAAATGTGTTAACATAGTGATTTTCAGCAATTGGCTGGATCCCAGAGTTGTTCAAAAGGGGCTCAAAAACTGAAGTGGGTATTGAGTGTTAACTAGACCCTAGAGATTGAAAATGATGAATAAAGTACATGTAGATTTTAATGAAATTATCAAATTTGTGATAATTTTTGATCATGTTATTTTCTTAATCATAATGGCCTCCTCAAAAATAAACATGCTATGATGTAGAGATTCATGGTTTTGATGCTTATAAAAAAAATGTGAGCAACTGAGCCAACTTGTATGGTTTTCACTGATAAAGGCTTGGATCTCAAGAGGTTTTTTTCAGGGTATTATTTTAGGGTAAAAACAATACTGTGAAGAGTGTAAATATCCTTCTACAATTATTCCTTTTTCTACATTGAATAATTTAATTTTCTTATTAATCAGAAAGTATGTAAGCTAGGGCATTGATTTTTCTAGGTACAAGAGATCAAGAACTAGAATTACTAATAAAATAATCTGCCTATTACCTGCAATTGATCCGTGGCAGCCTTATAGGAAATTGTTACCACAGCTATTTGATGGTGGACACACCTGAAAATTGCCTATTTGGTATGTGATTCTTGAAAAGAATCCCTAAAGTTCAAGATGTTCTGCTGATTGGTTAACTTTGCTGTTTCCAGATAAGGGGTCCTCAAATCAAATATTTCTTTTTCTCCGAACAACAAATCGCAAACTCAGATTTTCCTTTTTCATTAAACTTGGTTAACTTGCTTAGTATTTCTAGGCCTTCCTCATGCATATAAACTAAATGTGACTACATGATCTCTAGGATTATTTTATGCTTTTATATTCTGTGATTTGAGACATTTGATAGTAGCCGTATGGCTTTGAGTACACATAGAAAATCCCAAGCCCTCCCAAACTAGAAAATATATGCCTGGCAAGGACACTCACTTCTACTTTTTAAAATTTTTTTATAAATTTTATTTTAATTTATTTATTTAGTTTTGGCCGTGTTGGGTCTTCATTTCTGTGCGAGGGCTTTCTCTAGTTGCGGCAAGTGGGGGCCACTCTTCATCGCGGTGCGCGGGCCTCTCACTGTCGCGGCCTCTCTTGTTGCAGGGCACAGGCTCCAGACGCGCAGGCTCAGTAGTTGTGGCTCACGGGCCCAGTTGCTCCGCGGCATGTGGGATCTTCCCAGACCAGGGCTCGAACCCGTGTCCCCTGCATTGGCGGGCAGATTCTCAACCACTGCGCCACCAGGGAAGCCCTACTTTTTTTTAAATAACAGAAAATTCAGAAATAGTGTCGAGCTAGAACAAGGCACAGGTCAGTAAATAGAAAAAAAAAAAAAGATTTGGGAGAGGTTTATGTATTCATTCCCTATATCTGGGAATCCTGACAGTTGGCCTGGACAGCAGTAGGGTGATTTAATGCTCGTGTTAAAGAGGACACTGGAGTAGTTTTAGTTACTGTTTCTTTTTCTCTTTGGTATAATTACTGAAAGGTAAAAATCTCACTTCCTTAAATGTACTTTTGTCTTTATCCTCTTATGAATTAAAACCGCGCCTTTTACTATCTAACATTTTACCATCAATCTATCCACTCAGGTGAAATGTACGTGTCCATAAAGTGTGTACCTAGAGTATGTAGATTTATCAGTTGAATTAACTTTCTGTGTTAGTGCTGGATGGTTATTCATTTCAAAATGAATACTGAAATAACTGTGTTCTCTAATTTTGTCTGAGGAGGCACAGTGGTTTTAGTTTATAATTTTATTTTTAACGCTAATGCTTGGGAAGGGCTTTTTCCCATTTTTCCTCAATGATCAGAGAAGATATCTTTCTTTAAATTAGGAAAGGACTCAGATCCATGGCAACAGACTGCATATGGCATCTTTATTGTTAATAGGAAGTGTGGTATTCACTATAGTTAATGATTCGAGAAAATTCATTCAATTATTTTAAGTAAATACATTTGATTGAAAATTCAGCTGGTACCTTGAGATCTGTGTCTCATGTGGTTACACAGATGCTGAGCACACACAGGCAGCAAAAGATAAGTGTATCCCTGGGGTGATTGCTTAGTCCTTTGTCTTATTTTCCATTACAGAAGGAGGGAGCCACTTTGCCCAGACTCTGCAAAGCCCTCTAACAATTTGCAAGGGGAGAATCCCAATATAATTTATCATTCCAGATTTCTGCCATAATTATAGTGGCTGCCTTCTGTTTAATTTTATGTGACGGTCTGTCAGCTGACTAGGTTTTGTCGTTTCAGTTGTTCACGAAACTATAATTTTCTCTGAGAATGAGTTCACCTCCTAATCAAATGGGTGAAATCCTCTGAGTGTTGGCTTTAACTCCTAATACATTTTGATTAGCCTCCATTTGATAAGAAAAAAAAATGGCCCAGGAGATAAGCTGCCCTATCAGTTCATCATTTTCATTAGTCTGTCAGCATGTGCTGATTATCCTATCAAGTTTATCAACAGCCTTGAATGTGTTTTCTAATTCTCACATTTGCATATTATTGGTGCCCTTTAGGGATGAGTGATGGATTATAACGTCTGGCTAGATTTAGCCTGCAAGTATTCATTTTTCTCACGGCTCATTCATTTACCCCTTCAAGACCACTACCCCCAAGCACTTGCATGTAATAGTATAAATAATGCAAACATTATTTATTTTCTTTTATTTGGAGGTTAGGAGACATAAAGGAATATGTATGAAAAAATACAATTATATTTGAATGTTATTATTACTTTAATAACTCAATTCATTGCAGCTGCTTAAAAAAACAAAAAAAACAACAAAAAACCCCAACACTCCAGCCCTTTGCATTTTCCCTTCCCTTGAACATTTTATGAAAAACATATCACTCTATTCTGCATGCCAGTAGTTGACTTATCCTGAACATCGAATGAGCCTATTTTTCGCATTTGTGTATTAACAGAAAATAACAAGTTTGATTATCAATTTTTACTTGCTTCCCAACTTAATTTTTTCTATATTTTATCATAAGACTTAGTTTTTATTGTGACAATTTATAAGTAAACTTAAAAATCTATTTAAAAATACATTCTCATTATTCTCTTTGATTTCATAGGATCAAGGTGATTGAGTAACAATAATTGAGGAGTATCGTCCCATCCAAAATTAAGTGAATTTACGAGCATGTACAAATCATATTTTAAAAGACACTATATATCATTTTTATAAACAAAAATTAAAGTTTCACCTAGGTGGCAGTTATAATTAGTAAGGTATGAAAATACATGAAATGTTAAGAGTCCAAATCACACAATAACTGTTAAAATTACTCCTAGCCAGTTGTGGACCTCAGTTTCCTCTTGAGATAATGGGTTGGATTCAGTGGAGATTCAGTATAGTGTGAAGTCAGATAGCCCAGGTTCAAATTATGGCTCTGACACTTAACAGCTGAGTGACGTTGGGCAAATTACTTAACTGAAGCCTCAGTTTCTCCATCCATAAGGTGCTTGTAATGGTAGTGTCAGTTTGAGGACTGATTGAGATAATGAAGGTAAAGCATATTGGACCAAATGCCCAACCTAGTAAGTGTTTCATAACATTACCTTCCGTTGTAATCATTATTCTTTCTGTGGGCTTTAAACTCCAGAAGTCACTGATTGTATTCTCTCTGGCAGTTCTTTTTATATTTACCATTGTAAATCTGATTTCTCTATAGATACAGTTTTGACGTACTTGGATGGCCTTGGAGTCACCAACGGGGATTCTGTTTAGTTCTGTCCCATCTAGAATTGCTGCATTTTCTCTCGAAGTCCATTTCCCCTTATCTCTCAACAACCACAGTCAAAATCCATCTTTTATCATTAACTGCATTAACCAAAAGTGAAACAGCATACTTAGTTAATGCCCAATTAATAATTCCATTAATAGAGTGTTCCCTTTAAATTGAAATCATCATATTTAGAGTTTCTTCTCCTTTTCCTGTCATGACATACTTTTCTGCTAGACTTAGTCAAAATTATTCTTTATTCTGACACCTATTATACGCCTTTATTGAATCTCAATTTCTCCTCTTTTCTTCTCAAATTGTAAGTGATTTTTAGAATCATAGAATGTTAGAGATGGAAGATTCATATCTTTAAAATCCTCCTAACATAATCTTTTATTTTACAAGCTAGAAATTTACACTCGAATAGTTAGGTTGATCTGAGCCTGAACCAAGATGGCGGAGTAGAAGGACGTGCTTTCACTCCCTCTTGTGAGAACACCAGAATCACAACTAGCTGGTGGACAGTCATTGACAGGAAGACACTGGAACTCACCAAAAAAGATACCCCACATCCAAAGACAAAGGAGAAGCCACAATGAGATGGTAGGAGGGGCGCAATCACAGCAAAATCAAATCCCATAACTGCTGGGTGGGTGACACACAGACCGGAGAACAGTTATACCACAGAAGTCCACCCACTGGAGTGAAGGTTCTGAGCCCCACGTCAGGCTTCCCAACCTGGGGTTCCGGCAACGGGAGGAGGAATTCCTAGAGAATCAGACTTTGAAGGCTAGTGGGATTTGATTGCAGGACTTTGACAGGACTGGGGGAAACAGAGACCCCACTCTTGGAGGGCACACACAAAGTAGTGTGCGCATCGGGACCCAGGGGAAGGAGCAGTGACCCCAGGGGAGACTGAACCAGACCTACCTGCTAGTGTTGGAGGGCCTCTTGCGGAGGCGGGGGGTGGCTGTGGCTCACCACGGGAACAAGGACACTGGCAGCAGAAGTTCTGGGAAGTACTCCTTGGCATGAACTCTCCTGGAGTCTGCCATTAGCACCACCAAAGAGCCCAGGTAGGCTCCAGTGTTGGGTCACCTCAGGCCAAACAACCAACAGGGAGGGAACCCAGCCCCACCCATCAGCAGACAAGCAGATTAAAGTTTTACTGAGCTCTGCTCACCAGAGCAACAGTCAGCTCTACCCACCACCAGTCCCTCCCATCAGGAAACTTGCACAAGCCTCTTAGATAGCTTCATCCACCAGAGGGCAGACAGCAGAAGCAAGAAGAACTACAATCCTGCAGCCTGTGGAACAAAAACCACATTCACAGAAAGATAGACAAGATGAAAAGGCAGAGGGCTATGTACCAGATGAAGGAACAAGATAAAACCCCAGAAAAACAACTAAATGAAGTGGAGATAGGCCACCTTCCAGAAAAAGAATTCAGAATAATGATAGTGAAGATGATCCAGGACCTCGGAAAAAGAATGGAGGCAAAGATCGAAAAGATGCAAGAAATGTTTAACAAAGACCTAGAAGAATTAAAGAACAAACAAACAGAGATGAACAATACAATAACTGAAATGAAAACTACACTAGAAGGAATCAGTAGCAGAATAACTGAGGCAGAAGAACAGATATGTGACCTGGAAGACAGAATGATGGAATTCACTGCTGTGGAACAGACTAAAGAAAAAAGAATGAAAAGAAATGAAGACAGCCTAAGAGACCTCTGGGACACCATTAAACGCAACAACATTCACATTATAGGGGTCCCAGAAGGAGAAGAGAGAGAGAAAGGACCAGAGAAAATATTTGAAGAGATTATAGTCGAAAACTTCCCTAACATGGGAAAGGAAATAGCCACCCAAGTCCAGGAAGTGCAGGGAGTCCCAGGCAGGATAAACCCAAGGAGAAACACACCGAGACACATAGTAATCAAATTGGCAAAAATTAAAGACAAAGAAAAATTATTGAAAGCAGCAAGGGAAAAACAACAAATAACATACACGGGAACTCCCAAAAGGTTAACAGCTGATTTCTCAGCAGAAACTCTACAAGCCAGAAGGGAGTGGCATGATATACTTAAAGTGATGAAAGGGAAGAAACTTCAACCAAGATTACTCTACCTGGCAAGGATCTCATTCAGATTCGATGGAGAAATCAAAAGCTTTACAGACAAGCAAAAGCGAAGAGAATTCAGCACCACCAAACCAGCTTTATAACAAATGCTAAAGGAACTTCTCTAAGTGGGAAACTCAAGAGAAGAAAAGGACCTACAAAGAGTTAGGTTGATCTGTTTAGGATTACACAGTTTGTGTTAGAACCAGAAGTGTAGTTTACTGATTTAAATTTAAATGCTTTTTCTATTCAGTCCTTCTGTATTGCCAAAACTGGCACATTCTTCACTATGTCAGTATAGCTTATCTTTACCCATTTAAAAACCAGCATATATATCTATATGTAGATATAGATATATAGATATATGGATATAGATATCATTCCTTGTCCAAATACATATTAAAAACCTTTTCATTTTAAAAGAATGAAACACCTACAAAATTGTGGTTTCATTACAGAATGCATGAAATGCAGGATATTAAAATTCTTTTAATGTAGGATAATTTTTAACCACCCTCATTTTTTCTCTTCTTTCTCTATAATTGTTTATTTCCCTTACTATGTCTACTTAAGCATTGCTTTTGAATAATCCTAAGAGATTATGGGAAACTAAGATAGGCTGTAACTTTCAGTTTTATCAGTTTGAGCCCTTCCAATCCCAAAGGTCATTTTAAGCCTATTTACTATTTAATATAAAATTACTTGGCTTTCTCAGTGCAAAGTGATTGTTTGGTTTAATTACAATATATAAGCAATTTAGGCCATTTCATCTTGGTAATATATCTTGAGAACAAAAAGCCACAATGTATTCACGGAGTAAGAGTCTGGAGTTACAGCCTTGTTGCAGTCTGCAATCGCTATGTTTAGAATAACCTCTGTGTGCAAAAAAAAAAAAAAATCTTTTAAGTCACAGGTCCTGAGTTGGGGGGGCGTATAGTGGTGGTAGGATGAAATGGAAGTAGTCCATATGGTTTCTGCTCTCATAGAACTTTCTAAGGGATTTCACAGTTGGTCTAGTGCTCTTTAATATCTTTCCTTAATAAGTAAATGCCTACAAATAAAATGGATAATTGTATTACTCTAGCCTCGAGAATATTTTGTTTATAACTATGTAGGCCTACTATGTTAACTGGACCAAACAAACCAAAACAAACAAAACAAACAAAAATCTCAAGGTTTTATTTTATTTTGATGTGACACTAGTGTCACAATTTGCATATGTATTTATATATCCTTGTTCTTTAAAAAATATGTCTATGGGTAACATGCTTTTATCTTAGGGAGAGATTACATTCTTCCAGGGGAATTCCATGATAATGATCATTGATATTTATTACCTCATTTGCCTTTATTTTGATATTACCATTTTGATTCTCTTATTTCTGATAATTCCTAGATCTTTTTTTATACACATCCCTGTTACTTATGAAATCCTAGCTCAGTATTAGAAAATATATTTTTCCTCCATCAGCCTGCAACTAACAAGTCTTTTACTTACATAGGTTTCAAATTGACAAGATGCTTTTTCCTCACATTCTCTCATAAAAAAGAAGGAATCTTTTGACTTAATTTTCAGTTTTGTGAAAACGGCTCTTCAATTATGAGAGATTTCCCCAATTTCATTGAGCTAGTTAGAGAGAACAGTGAAAGAACCAATAAATAGGAGACACAGTGAATTTATTATAACAATTTTTGGAGTAAAGAGCTTGTCCAAATTTTAGAATTTGTATTTTTGAGAAAGAAACTTGTGGAATGAAAAAGTTTTGTCATAAATGGCTACCAGGGACCTTTAGATTCCTTACTCTCATTTAGGTAAGAACTGACAAAGAAGATGTCAAATGTACCTCCTGACAACAAAACACAAAAATTCTCACTTGTAAATTTATCCTAACTCTACTCGAAGGGTGTATACTCTATGCTGAATTCAGTTAGTAGGTTGGCTGTCAGAGAAGTCTCTTTTTCTCTCAGCCTCTGTATGGTTGGTTTTTTAGATGCATAATTTCTTTTTGTTGGATTTGTCTAGTGTGCACATTTGCGTGTGTGTGTATGTGTTGACCTCACTTTGTTCCAGAATATATTTAGAATAGAAATATTCAGAGTAAATTTTTGACAGGACGGTTCACATGCGTAATGTTTTCTTCTGTGACTGGTGGTTCTTAAGTGGATTGCTGAAGGCATTTAGCATGCTGACTGTGAAAGAAATGGTTTTTAACTGTGTGAGATTTGAACTTCACATCTTTCAAGTGTGGAAGCATTAACACTCCAGTAGTGTTAAGCTTTTTATACCACCTGCTTCCCCTATTTTGAGTTCTGGTGATTTTCCTATGATTGCTTCCATTGGCACTCTTGAAAATCTGTGAGTCAACCCTTCAAATATGATACGACTGTATAACTGGATTAGCCATTGATCTGTGTACCTCTACAAGAATATTAACTTCTAACTTTTAAGATAAATCTTTTCATCGCATTTTCATTTTTCATTCGTCAGAAAGGACAAGACCAGGAGAAAGGATAAGACCAGGGCCAGGAGATTTTAGAAATTCACTTTGTAAGATATGGAGCCAATAAGATAAGGAAATATGAGCTTTGGGCTGTGTATCAAAAAGAATAAATATATGAAATGTATGTACACAATTTGCTCCTAAAAGTTCATTTCTCATTATAAAACTGTAGTGGTTTATTTTCTTTTCTTTTTACCATTCACGCTTGATATAAATTCTACATTATGTACTATGGTTACAGACATTAATTTGCTAGGCATTAGTCTATACACTACAAAGGCCAGCCTCCAGTTCAGCTGCATTAAATAGGTAATATATTTTGTTTAAAGTTTCAATTAAACTCAGGACCAGAAGATATATGGTCCCTATGGGGAGTTTGAACATTTTCATGCCAGTGCTGGGATTGCCTAAGGATCATGCTTAGGTCTAGATGTTGCTTGCTTTCCTGGAAATATGATATGAGACAGTTGATTATATTTCACTGCTATTAAAACCACACGAGCCCACCTGTTACATTAATTCATACTTTTGCCAGTTTAGTGGTAAAGGAGAAGACTGAGGCTTAAAAACTTTATTTTTAAATTGAGTTATAAGGAAATGAATATATTCAAATTAATACCTAATTATATCCTTATTCTCTGATTCCCAAATAATTTCAATATGTTCTGCTTGAAAAATATGTTTTCTGAGGCTTCAATAGAAATAAATGAGAAAAAAAAGTGTATATTTTACTCTCTTATTGGGCACTATCCACGGAGTGAATCTTTTACTCAGTAATAAATATGGGTTGGATTGTTCTCAGAAAATTAAAGTGATGCTATGTTATACTTGGAAAATTAACTAAATTTTGAATTCTGACATTCTTAAAAGATGCCAATTTTGATGACATTGAGACGAAATGAACATAATCATGGGAAGAAGAAAATCTTGTATGAAGGATACAATCTTGAAAATCAATGTCAAGAAAATGATAAATTGTTGCACATATTTAGAATAGGCCAGTAATACAAATGAAGTTAAAAATTAAATACATTACTCATTGTACATACTTTGCTCTGTGTGTATTTATATTGACTTTTCCTAATAGGTAGGGAAAAGTTGTTTCCTACATGAAAATCTTATTTAACTCCCCTATGAACTGTTACTTAGTTGTGATTTTATTTACACTGACTGAAGCTATTGTCATATTCAAATTGAATAAAGCATTAAAATAGAACATGCAAAGTTTTGTTCCAGATGACAAGTCTTTTTTTTGCCAACATGTAAATTATGAGTATGGGGTTCTGTGAGCTGTTGTAGAATCTTATTTTTAAGTATTCATTAAAAATAGAATGAATCTAAAAATTTTTGATATATCTTAGTAATTAACATTAATATAAAAATTTATAGTATAAAATAAATTATTCATTACATATTATAGAGACATATTGCTTGATCCAGGAATACATATGAAATGTAATCCTAAGATGTGTATAAAACTGAAAATGCTTTTATTATTCTCTTCTGAGGTCTTCCTGCAAATATTTATATCCTATTTCTCTGAATACTATTATTTTCATTAATTCTTTCCAAGCTAGTACAACATTTACTCATTCTTTTTTATTTTTTCTGGTGTAAACTTTGGGTTTTTCTAAACACAATTTAGAAATTCCTTGCATATATTTTTAGTATTCCCTAAATATTTCAGTTGTATTAAGCCGTTTTATTTTATTCCACTGTAATTCTCTTGACGACAGTATTATAGTTTTGGGGAGTGGATCATCACCTCTAACATATACAGGGACACACACACACACAGTCTCACTTTCTCTTTTTTTGGAAAATCTGACCATTTTATGGGATGTCTCCAACATTCGTTGATTGATCGCTCTTAGTGATTAATTTCCTTGAAAACATAAAGGAAATTGGTTAGCCTAGAGAACTTTAGGATCCCCAATTGCAAAAAGAGACATAATAACATAGGCTCCTGGCTATTTTCCAAGTTAAATTTTGATGGCACATCAGATGTTTCCGGTATATAACACTAGGTAGTAGGAACCTTTTTAACTTTCACTGAAGTTTAACCTCTTTCTTCATGATTTGTGTTTTTACTTAATGAAACACGTTTTCATTTTTTTCCCCTGCATTTCCTCTCTTTGCTTTAAAACTACCCTTTCTGGCTTCAAGGGTTTCCCCTTAAGTTTGGTGCTGTAAGGACTTGCTAAAGAATTACGTACTGAACCTTTTCATAACCTTCAGTTTAAGACTTGGATTATATTTCATTTACTTCCAATCACTCCGCCCCAAAGGAAGAAGTTATAGCTGTTAAAGTCTGTTGTCAGATACTAAGTAGCCCTCCTAATTTCTGTAATCATTTTAATTTTTGTCTTTGTCTTTGCCTGCTCTGTTCACTACCTCTTAAGGATTTCCAGTCAGGACTAATATATCCAAGGTAACTGGACTCTGTCATCTTTATGATACCATGAGGCTGAGGAAAATATTAGGATGGAAATACAAAAGATTCACAAAATTTGACAGCCAATAGTTACAGCAAGCTTATGACATAAATAAATAAAGGCCAGACTCCCTAATGTTTCTATGTTAATGCTAATACCGTGAAGTAAAAAGTGAGAATTAAAATCACAGCAAGTTAAACTCTTGACATAATAGGCTCCTGATATCATGTGGTTCTGTCTGACCTATAGATTCTAGAAAAAGAAGTTACTTGGAAATTTTTCTTCGGTGACATACTGGGCAAAAATGTAACATCTAAATCCAAGTTGATACATAATGTGATCAATTATTTCTCAGATATTTATCAAGACTCTGTGGAGCCACTTATAATTTAGGTTGGAGGACAGATAAAGAGATGAAGTGTTTTCTGTCTGGCTCTACACATCTCATAGTCTAATTTAAGATCAGGAAGATTATAATTGGTGAGGTAAGTCCTATAGATACATTAAAAAGATGGGGGACAGATAGGAGTTGGAATAAATGAAGAATTGAGTATAATCTTAAATAGGAAAAGTCAATTTTGTAAATATTGCCATCTTTAATTGATCCCTGGATTATAATTCAATAGCAATAAACATCTCAAAAATTTATCAAAAATTTGACAAAATGATTCTAAAGTTTATCTGGTAGACTTAACAGGAAAATAGAACCAAGAAGGTTTAGAGAAGAATAATGGGTGAGACTTGCTCTACTTGATATTAAAATATTAGTATCAATAGAAGCTACAGTAATTAGAGCAGTGTTGCCCTGGCATAAAAACAGAAAATCTGACTAGTAGGACAGAATGGAGACCCCAGAAACAGATCAAAATTTACTAAATCTTTATAGATAATAGATGTGGAATTAAATATGATTGAGGGAAGGGAGTTTTTATAAAAGCTGATCTGGGAGAATTGATTAAATGTTTGGAAACAATAAAATTAGATATCTGCCTCACACCATATGGTAAAATGTATTTCATGTGGAATAAGTAGCTAATTTTAATAATGAAACTATATAAGTAGAAGAGAATATATGTCCCTCTGATGGAGAATAATTTTGTGCAAAATAGATAGTGATTAAACTACAAAGGAAAAGTCAACTTGATTTGCATATGTAAAAATTAAAATAGTCTGAAATGAAAAGCTATTACCATCTTTTGCCTATTATAAGGAAAAGATAAATGTCTTAATTTAAAAATGGTTTAAAACCATTAAACAGTGACCCACAATTTTAAAAAATTGATGGTTAAAATTTTATTAAAAAAATTTGTGAAAATATATGCATTTTCATTAGTTCAAGAATTCTACTGCTATATATGTATTCTAAGATAATAAGATAAAAATTTTTTAAAAAAGGTAATTACAAAGAAGGATGATAATTGCTGAAGTAGGTGTAGTACCTGCAAAAAAATTGGGAGGGAAATTTGAATACACAAAAAATTGATCTTGAATGAGAAAATATAATTTTGGAAAATTTATCATATTTCTTAATATAGTTTTAAAATGCTAGAAGGAACCCAAATATTTAAAACTAGCAAAATATTTTACTTATAATTAATTTTTTTCAAAATATAAAATAATTCTGGAAAAACACCAAAATTTTACCAATCACTATCTATGAGTGATGGGATTCATCTGATTTAATAAAATTATCATCTTTCAGATTTTCTACAATGAGTAGATATAATGTTTGTAATTAGATAATAAATATAAATATTAAAAAAATTTTTAAAGGATTAATCAGGACTTGGGCTAGTCAATCTTGAGTGGATCATCTAGAAAATCCATGAATATGACAGTTCCTTTTTAAACTAACTAGGATATTGTCACTGGTTTATGAAATGACTATGTAAATTACTGGACAGTGATGAATCTACAAATGATTATATAATTTAGGGGATTAAGGAGTTATTTAGTCTTAGCCCCTCATTTTGTGGATGATAAACTAAGGTCTTGTCAAATAACCTGTTTGTCTATAACCATACAAAGTTTTAATGGAAAAGTAAGAATTAGAAACCCAGCCATCTAATTACTCTTTTGGTATATAATTCATAATTCTGTGCTGCATCATAATTATAAATAATTTCGACAGGTAGATGGACAAACGAAGTTAATCAGTCAATTAATTAAAATGTGTTTATTTCATTTTAAAATTATGTGGCAAAATTAGTTCCTAAGGAAAGAATTAAAAGTAACATATAAAAAAAAAATCGTAAACTTGAAGATGGGTAAAGTGCTCATTAAAAGAAAAATGACCAGCACAGAAAAACACTTCTTATAAAAACCATCAATATAGGACTTCCTGGTGGCACATTGGTTAAGAATCCGCCTGCCAATGCAGGGGACACGGCTTCAAGCCCTGGTCCAGGAAGATCCCATATGCCGTGGAGCAGCTAAGCCTGTGCGCCACAACTACTGAAGCCCGCACGCCTAGAGCCCGTGCTGTGCAATAAGAGAAGCCACCGCAATGAGAAGACCGCGCACCACAGCGAAGGGTAGACCCCGTTCACCGCAACTAGAGAAAGCCCGCGCACAGCAACGAAGACCCATTGCAGCCAAAAAAAAAGAAAGAAAACAAAATAAACCTGCTATCTTAAATGGAATAGAAGCATTTCTTAAAAATGGAATGATTACGTTAGTGACCAGCCAAGTCCTTAAACTGGGAGAGCTTAGAAATTAGACAGATTACCATAGAACGCCTGACCTTCAGGCAAAGTATCCTAAAACACTTGCAATATTGACAATCAGATGCATTCACCATATCAGCAACAGAAAGCCTGCTAGAAATCATGTAGGGCTATTTTCTGAATGCTCCTATTCTTTACAGGCCAGAAAAACGCTATAACCTACGTGAGCCCTTTTACAAAGGTAGCATTTCTCCCCAGTGTGCTGGTGTCGCTGTATTTTACAAACATTCTTCTGAAACTTTTAGAACTTCTCAACTTATAGCTAGGCACATGCAATTCAGTGTTGTTCACACCTTTTGCACTCATGTTCCATTGTTCACTGTGATTTTGCTCATAACCACTTACCATCTGTTTTATTATTTACTTGATATTTTTCTTCCTTCTAAAACATATCTATGAAATCACATTTTTAAACACAGATTAAATGAAATTTATAAGTACTAAATTTAAAAAATTTTTTGTGTTGTTTCATATGCATCTAAAAATCAAACTTTGGAAAATACTGATAAATATATTTCTCTTCCAAGATTGTAAGTACCATGAAGGTGGGAATGACTGATACCTCATTA
This sequence comes from Balaenoptera physalus, assembly GCF_965194825.1. Lineage (NCBI taxonomy): Eukaryota > Metazoa > Chordata > Mammalia > Artiodactyla > Balaenopteridae > Balaenoptera > Balaenoptera physalus. Next base: position 36,868,987 of record NC_138892.1, on the reverse strand, counting down.
GCCTTTAGGTTTACCATCATATGCATTATCCATGTTGGCTAACCTAAATTGATATGCAAGATATGTATTTAAGATTTTTTTTTTTTTTTGGCTGAGCTGTGTGGCATGCGGGATCTTAGTTCCCTGACCAGGGATCGAACTTGTGCCCCCTGCATTGGGAGCGTGGAGTCTTAACCACTGGACCACCAGGGAAGTCCCTATTTAAGAACTTTTTTTAAAGAGATTTAACAATTACCGTAATAATTGAGAAAGTGGTGGGAATGTAAATTGATACAACCACTATGGAGAACACTATGGAGGTTCCTTAAAAAACTAAAAATAGAACTACTATACGACCCAGCAATCCCACTACTGGGCATATACCCTGAGAAAACCATAATTCAAAGAGTCATGCACCAAAATGTTCATTGCAGCTCTATTTACAATAGCCAGGACATGGAAGCAACCTAAGTGTCCATCATCAGATGAATGGATAAAGAAGATGTGGCACATATTTGCAATGGAATATTACTCAGCCATAAAAAGAAACAAAATTGAGTTATTTGTAGTGAGGTGGATGGACCTAGTGTCTGTCATACAGGGTGAAGTAAGTCAGAAAGAGAAAAACAAATACAGTATGCTAACACATATATATGGAATCTAAGGGAAAAAAAAAAAAAGGTCATGAAGAACCTAGGGGTAAGATGGGAATAAAGACACAGACCTACTAGAGAATGGACTTGAGGATATGGGGAGGGGGAAGGGTAAGCTGTGACAAAGTGAGAGAATGGCATGGACATATATACACTACCAAACGTAAGATAGATAGCTAGTGGGAAGCAGCCGCATAGCACAAGGAGATCAGCTTGGTGCTTTGTGACCACCTAGAGGGGTGGGATAGGGATGGTGGGAGGGAGGGAGATGCAAGAGGGAAGAGATATGGGAACATATGTATATGTATAACTGATTCACTTTGTTATAAAGCAGAAACGAACACACCATTGTAAAGCAATTACACTCCAATAAAGATGTTAAAAAAAAAAAAAAGAATTGAGAAAGGGGTGATTACTTTTGGTACCTGTGGTCAAAAAAATTTTTTTAAGTTGGGAAGGAGGGATAGATTGGGAGTTTGGGATTGACATGTACACATTGCTTTATTTAAAATAGATAACCAACAAGGACCTACTATATAGCACAGGGAACTCTGCTCAGTTTTCTGTAATAATCTAAATGGGAAAAGAATTTGAAAAAGAATAGATATATGTATATGTATAGCTGAATCACTTTGCTGTACACCTGAAACTAACACAACATTGTTAATCAACTATACTCCAATATAAAATAAAAATTTTTAAAAAAGGGAATTTGGAGGGTGGAAGAATTGCATAAGTTGGTCAAAAGATACAAACTTCCACTTATAAGACAAAGACGTACTAGGGCTGTAATGTACAACATGATGACTGTAGTTTACACTGCTATATGGTGTATTTGCTTAGGGAGTAGATCCTCAAATTTCTCATAACAGGGAAAAAAGCATTATTTTGTATCCATATGACATGATGGGTATTAACTAACCTTACTGTGGTAATCATTTCACAATATATATGTCAAGTCATAATGCTGTACACCTTAAACTTTTACAGTGCTGTATGCCACTTGTATCTAAATAAAGCTGAAAAAAATAGGGAATCTAAACTGAATCTTAACATAGAAATATATTCTCTTGAGCAAGGGCAGGAGAAACAAAAGGTAACACTAGCAGATAGGGGTAATATGTACCCCTACATGCTCTATTCTTTATCTGGTAGCTGGAGCTGTCCAGTAACTTGAAACATGAAAATTAGTGAGATCTAGACTCTTACATCATCAGTAATCCAGCATTCTTTCCTTTAAGGAGTTAGTCTTTGCCTTATTTAGATTCAGGGCTTTTTAGGGAGGAAGAGTGACATTATTTGTTCTACATCTGAAACTGGTTTATATCTGCCTGAAGCCAGCCTGGAGACATCAAAATCCCTTTTGTCTGTGAGTGAATTGGAAATAAATCTGGGTGATGAACCTGATCACTACATCATCACACTGCAAATCTTGGAATTCTTACGAAAGTAACTCTATTATGTCATTTTTGTGTGTGTGTATGTAGGGTGAGAAAGAAAAATAGTCATCATTGCTTCTTTCCTCCTGGGTAGTATAAACATTTTTTTTTCTATTATTGTAAGTTAAGAATTATAGTACCAGAGAAGATGACTTAACCCTCCTCCCTCCACCCCATTCCCAATCAAGTATCTTCATTCCCTTCCTTATTGAATTTACTGAACTTTCTTTTCCTGTGGCCATTTCCTTTATGGAATTTTTATGATTTTAATATTTTAATCAAGCTTGAAGGATTACATGTATACCATTCTCTCCTAATACTGAATCCACTGATGGCACTTTTTGCAGTTATTTTATCCCTTCTCTAATTATTTTTTTATAGTATTTGGACAGAGTGGAATAGTAGAAAAAAAAAGAGAGAATCTAATCTGAATCCTGAATCTGTCATTTGCTTGTTTTTGAACACTGAGCAAGTTGGTTAAGCTCAATGACCCATAGTCACTTTGTTTGTAAAATGAGACCAATACTAATTAGAGTGTAGGAATAATGTAAAAAGTATAAAGATAATGGGGGGGGGGGAGTGGGAGGGAGGCCCAAGAGAGAGGGGATGTATGCATACATATAGATGATTCACTTCATTGTACAGCAGAAACTAACACAACATTGTAAAGCAACTATACTCCAAAAATATATATATATATAATACTTTAGTAGGTATTCAATAAGTAATAAACTTTATATAGTAGGTAGCTTGATGCATTGGCAAAAAGTATGGGCTTTCGAGGCATTCACACCTTTTAAGATAGGTTTATTAACTGTTTAAGTCACTTATTATTCCTGTACCTTCCTCCACATTCACAAATGAGTGTTCTAACCCCTTGTATGAATTAGAAATGAGAAATATGAGGCTCCTACCTTGGCAGTGCCAGGGATATAGCAAATACTTGGGCTTGTATTGTTTGTTGCCTGAATCTTTATTGAGTTGCCTTTTAAACACATTTAAATTCATCCATGATCATTTTCTTGCATTTTAGGTTTTGCATCTTGATTTTATTACCACTTTTATGGGCTGTTTTGTGTTAAGGTTAACCTTAGAACTTTTTTTTTTTAATTAATTAATTTATTTATTTTTAATGGCTGTGTTGGGTCTTCGTTTCTGTGCGAGGGCTTTCTCTAGTTGCGGCAAGTGGGGGCCACTCTTCATCTTGGTGCACGGGCCTCTCACTATCGTGGCCTCTCTTGTTGCGGAGCACAGGCTCCAGATGTGCAGGCTCAGTAATTGTGGCTCACGGGCCCAGCTGCTCCGTGGCATGTGGGATCTTCCCAGACCAGGGCTCGAACCTGTGTCCCCTGCACTGGCAGGCAGACTCTCAACCACTACGCCACCAGGGAAGCCCTCATGACTCTTTTTGAATTATGGTTTTCTCAGGGTATGTGCCCAGTAGTGGGATTGCTGGGTTGTATGGTAGTTCTATTTTTAGTTTTTTAAGGAACCTCCATACTGTTCTCCATAGTGGCTGTATCAGTTTACATTCCCACCAACAGTGCAAGAGTGTTCCCTTTTCTCCACACCCTCTCCAGCATTTATTGTTTCTAGATTTTTTGATGATGGCCATTCTGACCTGTGTGAGATGATATCTCATTGTAGTTTTGATTTGCATTTCTCTAATGATTAATGATGTTGAACATTCTTTCATGTGTCTGTTGGCAATCTGTATATCTTCTTTGGAGAAATGTCTATTTAGGTCTTCTGCCCATTTTTGGATTGGGTTGTTTGTTTTTTGGTTATTGAGCTGTATGAGCTGCTTGTAAATCATGGAGATTAATCCTTTGTCAGTTGCTTCATTTGCAAATATTTTCTCCCATTCTGAGGGTTGTCTTTTCATCTTGTTTATGGTTTCCTTTGTTGTGCAAAAGCTTTTAAGTTTCATTAGGTCCCATTTGTTTATTTTCCTTTTTATTTCCATTTCTCTAGGAGTTGGGTCAAAAAGGATCTTGCTGTGATTTATGTCATAGAGTGTTCCGCCTATGTTTTCCTCTAAGAGTTTGATAGTGTCTGGCCTTACATTTAGGTCTTTAATCCATTTTGAGTTTATTTTTGTGTATGGTGTTAGGGAGTGTTATAATTTCATACTTTTACATGTACCTGTCCAGTTTTCCCAGCACCACTTATTGAAGAGGCTGTATTTTCTCCGCTGTATATGCTTGCCTCCTTTATCAAAGATAAGGTGACCATATGTGCGTGGGTTTATCTCTGGGCTTTCTATCCTGTTCCATTGATCTATATTTCTCTTTTGGTGGCAGTACCAAACTGGCTTGATTACTGTAGCTTTGTAATATAGTCTGAAGTCAGGAAGCCTGATTCTTCCAGCTCCATTTTTCGTTCTCAAGATTGCTTTGGCTATTCGGGGTCTTTTGTGTTTCCATACAAATTGTGAAATATTTTGTTCTAGTTCTGTGAAAATTGCCAGTGGTAGTTTGATAGGGATTGCATTGAATCTGTAGATTGCTTTGGGTAGTAGAGTCATTTTCACAATGTTGATTCTTCCAATCCAGGAACATGGTATATCTCTCCATCTATTTGTATCATCTTTAATTTCTTTCATCAGTGTCTTATAATTTTCTGCATACAGGTCTTTTGTCTCCTTAGGTAGGTTTATTCCTAGATATTTTCTTCTTTTTGTTGCAGTGGTAAATGGGAGTGTTTCCTTAATTTCACTTTCAGATGTTTCATCATTAGTGTATAGGAATGCCAGAGATTTCTGTGCATTAATTTTGTATCCTGCTACTTTACCAGATTCATTGATTAGTTCTAGTAGTTTTCTGGTGGCATCTTTAGGATTCTCTATGTATAGTATCATGCCATCTGCAAACAGTGACAGCTTTACTTCTTCTTTTCCGATTTGGATTCCTTTTATTTCTTTTTCTTCTCTGTATGCTGTGGCTAACACTTCCAAAACTATGTTGAATAATAGTGGTGAGAGTGGGCAACCTTGACTTGTTCCTGATCTTAGTGGAAATGGTTTCAGTTTTTCACCATTGAGGACAATGTTGGCTGTGGGTTTGTCATATATGGCCTTTATTATGTTGAAGAAAGTTCCCTCTATGCCTACTTTCTGCAGGGCTTTTATCATAAATGGGTGTTGAATTTTGTCGCAAGCTTTCTCTGCATCTATTGAGATGATCATATGGTTTTTCTCCTTCAATTTGTTAATATGATGTATCACGTTGATTGATTTGCGTATATTGAAGAATCCTTGCATTCCTGGAATAAACCCCACTTGATCATGGTGTATGATCCTTTTAATGTGCTGTTGGATTCTGTTTGCTAGTATTTTGTTGAGGATTTTTGCATCTATGTTCATCAGTGATATTGGCCTGTAGTTTTCTTTCTTTGTGACATCTTTGTCTGGTTTTGGTATCAGGGTGATGGTGGCCTCGTAGAATGAGTTTGGGAGTGTTCCTCCCTCTGCTATATTTTGGAAGAGTTTGAGAAGCATAGGTGTTAGCTCTTCTCTGAATGTTTGATAGAATTCGCCTGTGAAGCCATCTGGTCCTGGGGTTTTGTTTGTTGGAAGATTTTTAATCATAGTTTCAATTTCAGTGCTTGTGATTGGTCTGTTCATATTTTCTATTTCTTCCTGGTTCAGTCTCGGCAGGTTGTGCATTTCTAAGAATTTGTCCATTTCTTCCAGGTTGTCCATTTTATTGGCATAGAGTTGCTTGTAGTAATCTCTCATAATCGTTTGTATTTCTGCAGTGTCAGTTGTTACTTCTCCCTTTTCATTTCTAATTCTATTGATTTGAGCCTTCTCCCTTTTTCTCTTGATGAGTCTGGCTAATGGTTTATCAATTTTGTTTATCCTCTCAAAGAACCAGCTTTTAGTTTCATTGATCTTTGCTATTGTCTCCTTCATTTCTTTTTAATTTATTTCTTATCTGATCTTTATGATTTCTTTCCTTCTGCTGGCTTTGGGGTTTTTTTGTTCTTCTTTCTCTGATTGCTTTAGGTGCAAGGTTAGGTTGTTTATTCGAGATGTTTCCTGTTTCTTCATGTAGGCTTGTATTGCTATAAACTTCCCTCTTAGAACTGCTTTTGCTGCATCCCGTAGGTTTTGGGTCGTCGTGTCTCCATTGTCATTTGTTTCTAGGTATTTTTTGATTTCCCCTTTGATTTCTTCAGTGATCACTTCGTTATTAAGTAGTGTATTGTGTAGCCTCCATGTGTTTGTATTTTTTACAGATCTTTTCCTATAATTGATATGTAGTCTTATAGCATTGTGGTCAGAAAAGATACTTGATACGATTTCAATTTTCTTAAATTTACCAACGCTTGATTTGTGATCCAAGATATGATCTATCCTGGAGAATGTTCCATGAGCACTTGAGAAAAATGTTTATTCTGTTGTTTTTGGATGGAATGTCCTATAAGTATCAATTAAGTCCATCTTGTTTAATGTATCATTTAAAGCTTGTGTTTCCTTATTTATTTTCATTTTGGGTGATCTGTCCATTGGTGAAAGTGGGGTGTTAAAGTCCCCTACTATGATTGTGTTACTGTCGATTTCCCCTTTTATGGCTGTTAGTATTTGCCTTATGTATTGAGGTGCTCCTATGTTGGGTGCATAAATATTTACAATTGTTATACCTTCTTCTTGGATTGATCCCTTGATCATTATATAGTGTCCTTCTTTGTCTCTTGTAAAAGTCTTTATTTTAAAGTCTATTTTGTCTGATATGAGAATTGCTACTCCAGCTTTCTTTTGATTTCCATTTGCATGGAATATCTTTGTCCATCCCCTCACTTTCAGTCTGTATGTGTCCCTAGGTCTGAATTGGGTCTCTTGTAGACAGCATATATATGGGTCTTGTTTTTGTATCCATTCAGCCAGTCTGTGTCTTTTGGTGGGAGCATTTAATCCATTTACATTTAAGGTAATTATCGATATGTATGTTCCTATTCCCATTTTCTTAAATGTTTTGGGTTTGTTATTGTAGGTGTTTTCCTTCTCTTGTGTTTCTTGCCTAGAGAAGTTCCTTTAGCATTTGCTGTAAAGCTGGTTTGGTGGTGCTGAACTCTCTAAGCTTTTGCTTGTCTGTAAAGGTTTTAATTTCTCCATCAAATCTGAATGAGATCCTTGCTGGGTAGAGTAGTCTTGGTTGTAGGTTTTTCTCCTTCATCACTTTAAGTATATCCTGCCACTCCCTTCTGGCTTGCAGAGTTTCTGCTGAAAGGTCAGCTGTTAACCTTATGGGGATTCCCTTGTGTGTTATTTGTTGTTTTTCCCTTGCTGCTTTTAATATGTTTTCTTTATATTTAATTTTGGATAGTTTGATTAATATGTGTCTTGGCATGTTTCTCCTTGGATTTATCCTGTATGGGACTCTCTGTGCTTCCAGGACTTGATTAACTATTTCCTTTCCCATATTAGGGAAGTTTTCAACTATCATCTCTTCAAATATTTTCTCAGTCCCTTTCTTTTTCTCTTCTTCTTCTGGGACCCCTATAATTCGAATGTTGGTGCGTTTAATGTTGTCCCAGAGGTCTCTGAGACTGTCCTCAGTTCTTTTCTTTCTTTTTTCTTTATTCTGCTCTGCAGTAGTTATTTCCAGTATTTTATCTTCCAGGTCACTTACCCGTTCTTCTGCCTCAGTTATTCTGCTATTGATCCCGTCTAGAGTATTTTTAATTTCATTTATTTTGTTTTTCATCATTGCTTGGTTCCTCTTTAGTTCTTCTATGTCCTTGTTAAATGTTTCTTGCATTTTGTCTATTTCCAAGATTTTGGATCATCCTTACTATCATTATTCTGAATTCTTTTTCAGGTAGACTACCTATTTCCTCTTCATTTGTTAGGTCTGGTGTGTTTTGACCCTGCTCCTTCATCTGCTGTGTGTTTTTCTGTCTTCTCATTTTGCTTATCTTACTGTGTTTGGGGTCTCCTTTTCACAGGCTGCAGGTTCGTAGTTCCAGTTGTTTTTGGTATCTGTCCCCAGTGGCTAAGGTTGGTTCAGTGGGTTGTGTAGGCTTCCTGGTGGAGGGGACTAGTGCCTGTGTTCTGGTGGATGAGGCTAGATCTTGTCTTACTGGTGGGCACGTCCATGTCTGGTGGTGTGTTTTGGGGTGTCTGTGGCCTTATTATGATTTTAGGCAGCCTCTCTGCTAATGGATGGGGCTGTGTTCCTGTCTTGCTAGTTGTTTGGCATAGAGTGTCCAGCACTGTAGCTTGCTGGTCGTTGAGTGAAGCTGGGTCTTGATGTTGACATGGAGATCTCTGAGAGATTTTCGCCGTTTGGTATTACATGGAGCTGGGAGGTCTCTTGTGGACCAGTGTCCTGAAGTTGGCTCTCCCACCTCAGAGGCACAGCCCTGATGCCTGGCTGGAGCACCAAGAGCCTTTCATCCACACGGCTCAGAATAAAAGGGAGAAAAAATAGAAAGAGAGAAAGAAAGGGGATAAAATAAAATAAAATAAAATAAACCTATTATAATAAAAAATAAGAAAAAAAATTATTAAGAAAAAATTTTTTTTTAATTTTTAAAAATATATTTATTAATTTTTTATAATAAAAAATAGAAAAAATTATTAAGAAAAAATGTATTAAGAAAAAATTTTTTAATTTTTTTAAAATAAAAATTAAGAAAAAAATTATTGAGAAAAAAATTTTTTTAAATTTTTTTAAATAAAAAGTAAGGAAAAAAATTATTAAGAAAAAATTTATTAAGAAAAAAAATTTTTTAAGTAAAAAAAAAAAAATCGGACGGACCGAACCCTAGGACAAATGGTGAAAGCAAAGCTATACAGACAAAATCTCACCCAGAAGCATACACATATACACTCACAAAAAAAGGAAAAGGGGAAAAATTAATATATCCTGCTCCCAAAGTCCACCTCCTGAATTTGGGATGATTCGTTGTCTATTCAGGTATTCCACAGATGCAGGTATATCAAGTTGTTTATGGAGCTTTAATCCGCTGCTTCTGAGGCTGCTGGGAGAAATTTCGGTTTCTCTTCTTTGTTTGTACAGCTCCTGGGGTTCAGCTTTGGATTTGGACCCGCCTTTGCGTGTAGGTCGTGTAGGTCACCTGAGGGTGTCTGTTCTTCGTTCACACAGGGCGGGGTTAAAGGAGCAGCTGCTTCGGGGGCTCTGGCTCACTCAGACGGGGGGGGGGAGGGAGGGGTACAGAGGAGGCGGGGAGAGCCTGCAGTGGCAGAGGCCGGCGTGACATTGCAGCAGGCTGCGGGCGCGCCGTGCGTTCTCCCGGGAAAGTTGTCCATGTATCACGGGAGCCTGGCAGTGGCGGGCTGCACAGGCTCCCGGGAGGGGCGGTGTGGACAGTGACCTGTGCTTGCACACAGGCTTCTTGGTGGCGGCAGCAGCAGCCTCAGCGTCTCATGCCTGTCTCTGGGGTCCGCGCTGATAGCCGCAGCTCGCACCCGTCTCTGGAGCTCCTTTAAGCGGCGCTCTGAATCCCCTCTCCTCGCGCACCAGGAAACACAGAGGCAAGAAAAAGTCTCTTGCCTCTTCAGCAGCTGTAGACTTTTTCCCGGACTCCCTCCCGGCTAGCTGTGGCGCACTAGCCCCTTCAGGCTGTGTTTACGCAGCCGACCCCAGTCGTCTCCCTCCGAGCCGACCGAAGCCTGAGCCTAAGCTCCCAGCCCCCGCCCGCCCCGGCGGGTGAGCAGACAAGCCTCTCGGGCTGGTGAGTGCTGCTCGGCACCGAGCCTCTGTGCGGGAGTCTCTCCGCTTTGCCCTCCGCACCCCTGTGGCTGCGCTCTCCTCCGTGGCTCCGAAGCTTCGCCCCTCCGCCACCCGCAGTCTCCGCCCACGAAGGGGCTTCCTAGTGCGTGGAAACCTTTCCTCCTTCACAGCTCCCTCCCACTGGTGCAGGTCTCGTCCCTATTCTTTTGTCTCTGTTATTTCTTTTTTCTTTTGCCCTACCCAAGTACGTGGGGAGTTTCTTGCCTTTTGGGAGGTCTGAAATCTTCTGCCAGCGTTCAGCGGGTGTTCTGTAGGAGCAGTTCCGCGTGTAGATGTATTTCTAATGTATCTGTGGGAAGGAAGGTGATCTCCGCGTCTTACTCTTCCGCCATCTTGCCCCGACCCCCTAACTCTGAAATTAGTATGTGTTTTCTTCTGGCTTTAGAATCCCTTTTAGAGATAAATAGTTCGATTTGGTTGATCATTAATTGCTTTACAATTTTTAATATCCAGGATTGTGTATCTTTTCTGTTATATAAATCATATCTAGTATCGTTTTAGTATGAAGAAGTGGTTCACTCTCCCTAAGGAAAATTACTATTTGTTTTGTTTGGAAATATTTATTAGTTCAACATGGCAAAAAGAAAATTGTATGACATTGTTTCACTTATTAGGAGATATTATAATTAAAAAATATAATTATTGCAGAAACATGTAAAAAGTTTTTTAAATCCATGCCTAATCCTACCACCCTAACAACTATGAATGTTTTGTATATTTTATTCTAGTTTGTGGTCTTTGCTTCAGGATTTCTTGCATCTCACCCTGAGCATTTGATTAAATCTAACCAAATTCTTCTTAAATGCGAACACATTTTAAGCTTTAGGAAAAACATTTTTTTTCGAGCTATCATTTTTATGATAATATAGTTTAGTGACTTTTCTCAGAACTAGAAACACATAGATGTGTGTGAGTGGTACCTACATTTTTATGCATGTTACATATAATTTGTCACCAATATTTTTACTAACCGGTCAAGCAGAGGGCACTCAAAAGGTCAGGAGACACAAATCAATTCAGTTCATCAGACATATTTCTATTGACAATGCTGTGCTAATGCAAAAAGAATTTGATTAAAATAAAAGCAAGCTACCTCTTCCTTTGAAGCAAAGATGTACAACCAGTGTGGGTAACACATTTAGGAAAAGCCTCTGATTATTCCTCTAAATGGAAAAAGCCATCATAATTATGATTAGTTAAGCTATAAAAGTCTGCTTGAAAAATAATGCAGGTCACCAGTCTGTTGCCTGGTCTCAGAAATTAAGTAGCTTCAACATTTGCAGTGTTTATTATAACTATAATATTTAACTTAAATACACAAATCATCTTAAAATACACTTTTACCATCAGGGGAATATTCTACCATACTATGAGCATAGAAGGGAGAGGGGGGTGATAATAAGCAGGCAACTGATACACTTTTGGCTTTATTTCCAATTTTTTTCTCTTGCTTGGCTGTTAGTGAAATGCTATTTGGTGGGCAAAATTTGTGTAATTTGAAAGTAACAGCTGATGGCTGAAAGGCCTTAGACTAGCTTTGCACATGGTGATGGGCATGCTAAGTAACTGTCATATATTCACTGGATCTTCCAAAGGAAACTGGTAAATTTTATTTACTTATTAAAATATAAAACGCAAATAATTTCTGAAAAAACTAAAATCTAGCACCAATGCTTAAACCCAAATATTTTTAACTCCTTCATTTAATCTTACTTTCTCAACAAGGTTGTCAACCTTAGAGGGTAGGACCTTGAACTTCTGTTGTCTAGGTGCTGCATAATACTCTCCAATTAGTAGTTATCCTATAAATACTTGAGTGTCTGAAGGAATGAATGAATGTGAATAAAAAAGAACAAATGATTGTACATAAGGAAGACCCAACCTTAAAAAAAAAAAAGAAATGATGACAAAGCACATATTCTTGGGAGTTAGATGTTTCTAAGTTAAAAAAAAAAAATCAAAGCTTTATCATGTACTACATTTTTGACTTTTAGGCATTTCACTTAATTTCTCCAAACACAGGTTTTCTCATCTGTGAAATAGACATGATGGTGACTTTTGGGGAATCAAATGAGGTAACGGATGAGAGTACTTGCCACAGAATCTGAAAATGTGTGGAATATAAACATGATGATGTGATCTGTTGCAAATGTTCTTGGAAAGCTGTATCCTCATACTGATTTTCATGATTCTCTTGCCAGGTGAAGCGTACATGCGACTAAGCAAGCTCCCTGAAGCAGAGCATTGGTATATGGAATCACTGAGATCCAAGACAGACCACATCCCTGCTCATCTCACCTATGGGAAACTGCTTGCTCTAACAGTGAGTAACTCCCTTTCTCACCCTTTAGAAACTGGTTCTGCCTGTGCAGACTGAGGCAGATAGGGTCTGAGGTACTGGTTCCTGGCCAGTTAACCCAGATTGTTAGGATTTAATGATGATAATACTAAGTTAGAACTCTGTACAGAAAAATATAGAAAAATGCATTCCTTTGGCTATGGGGTTTGCCATAGATAAAATATGATATGTATCCTTGATGTAACTTAATTGAATGTATAAATGGAGAACTCCAAATGTGTGATTATATAATGAACTTGTCAAAATAACAATATTTGTATAAAGACTATGTTCTCCAAGCCAGTGTTAACCCCAGATTGGCTATAATGTGGAAGTAAGTCTGATTCTTTCCAAAAAGCCAGCGTTATATAAGATACTGCACGTGTGTCCATCACTGTCACCTAGAATTCCTACTAATTGGAAATCATTCTGTAAGAGAAATGGAGCCATCATTTGGCCACCCACTATGTGACAAGCTCTCTTGGCCACATTTCTGTGAAAGTGGTATTATTTGAAGTGTAAGAAAGTGTTGATATTCTACCTTTGTGACTTACAAAAACTGTAATTTTATGTGCCTCAAAGTAGTATTAATGTTTTTATTTTATACAATCGGGGATTGTTCAAAATATTTAAGTAACTTTTCACCCAGCTGATAAATGGTACAACTAGCCTCAGTCCTAATCTGAATCTATTATCTGTGTTATTTTAGTTATATCCCTTAATCTCTCTCCAATATTACTAAAGATAAATGAACACTAGCAAAACGTAGAGCAAATGGTCAGGAAAGTGATTGCTAAGTGAATTCGTAGAAGGCTGTCTTATAATTATTTGAAAATAATAACATTTTTATTTCCCACAGAAGATGATAAGCTAAACACTTAAAAGTATTATGTATCCATTCTAAGATATCACTAAAATGTTACTAAAGAGATTATATAAGCAGACTAAGTAACCAGAAAACATCCCACTAAAAAACATCTAGATATGCCTAATAAACTACAACAGATATGCTCTTAATGCATGGCTGAGCTCAAGGTGTAGAAAGAGAATTTCCCAGGGATGGAAATGAAGCAATAACTGAACACCAGAACAGTAAACAGTAGGCTGTTCCTACAGCTGATTTGGGATAGTTTACCAGTTGCAACAACCCATGGGAAGGAGCTTATTGTTTGTTTTCCTTCTTGTTGGAATAAGAGACAAAACCTTGGACCAACAGAAGGCCAGGAATTAGATGCCTAAATAAAGCAGGAAAGTTCATATCCTCAGTGAAAGAATAATGTAGAAAAAGTTCACATACTGATACAAGAGGGCAGCATGAAAGTTTGTCTATCTCAGCATGGAATCTGAAATCTTTGCAGAGAATTTGTCACTATCATCCTCCCTTTACCAGGGTTTGGGTTTTGAATTTACTTTACTTGAATGATCAGGGAATTCCTAGGCCAAGAAATTAAAGTCAGTCCACTAAAACCTCTAGCTGAAGACGTTACTGAAGGTGTCCTTCGAAAGAACACAGTTAAATCTAGAAGGAGTTACTAAGCGGGGAGCAAATAGACTGGTGAACAAAGAAGTGGTGATTATGTGGGTAAATCAGAATAAACTTTTACTGAATAAAACTATTGAGAAGGAATAACCTCACAGGAACAATCAGAATGGGAGGGGAGATGAAATTTAAGCTGATTTTTTTGGAAGCCAGAAAGCAGAAAGAGGTATTACAACTGATTCGTCAGAACAGAGTAAACAACCATCTAAAGGGAGTTTGGAACGGGGTAACAATGAGAAGAAAGCTGGAGAGACTCAAGACGTGGCGGCAGCTGGCATAGAAGAGAGTGAGTTAAGGAGTATGAAATAGGGTAATCAGTTGTAACTTACATATGTGGCAGTCAGGTTTCTCCCCACGTGCTCAGTGCTAGCAAGCCGGCACTCACCTCCAAGTGGGGAACGGATGCTCACAGTGGCGGAGCGGTTGGATGAGAGAGCTCCGTGACTCAGGAACAGCTTGCGCAGTCAAAGGTGGAATGCAGAGGGGACTGAAAAGAGGATTGATTGAATGTCTTCCAGTGGAGTACTCAGATTGTCAGTACCGCTCCCCTGCCACACGCAGAACACAAGCTACACAAAGTTCATACCCCCTCAGCAACACATATACACACACCTCACCTCCCAAGAAATGGTTGCATTCTTATCTGGAGAAGCTGAATCACTGTAGGGGAAAGATTTCCATATACCTACCTTTGGAGGTCCCTGAAAATGAGTAGCTCCCAAACCAGACAAACAAAAGTGACTCCAGTCTAGAAAGCATACTTATGCCTAAGGAGTTCATTCAGCTTTTATTAACTTTTAAATAAAAAGTTTATTTTTTAATGGGCAACCAAGGATCATCAGTCATATTAGGGAAGCCTCAAATGTAAAAGATTGGAACTGAAACAAATGATTAGCAAAAGGAAACTGAAGGAAACAAAAGAAAAAAAAAATCCTTAGAGATGGTAATATAGCATTTTGTGAAATGCAGGATGCCATAAAAAATAAATAATGAAAAAACAAGAAAGAGCTTTTAGAAGTTAAAAAAAAAATGATGGTAAAACAATTTTCATTTGAAGGATAAGAAAATAAAGGTGAGTAAACGTTTTCATACATAAACATAAAGATGAAGAAAAATATATATGAAAGAAGAAATTATGAAATAAATTAATATAGGGGCCCAAAAAAAGAAGGAACAGAGAAAGGGAAAGAACATTACTTAGAATTGGAGGGTGTAAGTTGCCATTTTGGCCATCTATAGGATCATAATATGTCTAGTTTAATCAGTTAGAAAAAAATTATTTTACCTTATGAAAACCTGTTCCATTTCCTATTCTGATAGGCTGATAATTCACACAGCTCCATATAAAAGTAGAATGCATGTATAACTTTGGCCTCAACTACTGTCTTTGAGATGTCCTTATGGAATTCAAATGGAAACATTTTTAATTAGATTGGGAAATGGCCACCTTCAAAGAATCTAAAAGTTTCAAATGCCTGATTTACCTCCCTGCCAAAAAAAATCATTTAGAAAAAAAAAAAAACTGAATGCTTAAATGTACTTAATTCTGAATATACCTAGATTGTGACACTAGTTTGGATATAGAAACTACGTGTCTTTTAAATTTTTTTTTCCTTCTTCTTTTCACGCCTGAATAATTTGTTTCCTGTACCAAAAATATGATTTTACAGGCTGCTTTATTTTTCAGAAGGTATTTTTAAAAACAAGATTTAGCAGTTTTAATTTACTGAAACATATGGAAGGAAGGGAAGGAAAGACATGTATTACAATCAAATTTTAATCCCCACCCCCACCATCAAGAGAACTTCCGTAGTTTCTGACTTGCTGATTAGATGAAATACAAATCCTATTATGGAATGACTTAAACTCAAAGTGCCAAAAACTCCACAACCATCCTTAACAGTCTCTTTTTGAATTATGAGATTTGGCAAATTTCTGATCCCAGTGGATTGCTTTTGTCTAATTTTGGGTTTCTTGGCCTGGTAATATGCCATTGACTTAACATGGAATTGGCAAGGTAGAAAATACCACACATTTGACTTCTGAATGCTTTAAATATAAAATATTATAAAATGGAATTGGCTATTACTCTCAAGAGAAGAAGAATAGAAATGGAATTGTGTTTTTACTGTTCCATCAAAACTGACCGAAGGCAAAATATGTAAAACTGACGTGCAACAAAATTAGACTTAGACTATAGAGTAGGACTTCATATAAAGAATTATATTTTTCTGAGACAAATTAGACAAAAAATTGATTATTGGTGCTTTTATTATAGCCAGTGGAATGATTCACTCGAGCATTTTTGTACAAAATTTTCTTTAAGAATTTGTAGTACTTATAGTATTTAGAAAAGTTCAAAAAGATTTGGAATTTCCCAGAATGCTCTGACAAATTCCATAGATCAAATCCTTTTTTATTTCTCTGACAAAAATGTCCCTTTCCTCTCTCTACCTGTTCAAATTTTATTTCCTCTGTGAAGTCTTGCCTGAGTCTTTCAAGCAATGATTTTTTCCTTTCTCTGTACTTCCATGGCACTGGTTTCAGTATCTCTATAATAGCACATTTTAGATTGAATGGCAGACATAAATCTATCTTTTGACCCTGGACATGGGACAGGGACTAAGTCTTAACTTATCTTTTTATATCTTTAGTATATGGCATTTCAGTATCTTGATAACTATCCCTGTACCCTCCTTTTGCATTTCCCTTGTTAAGTTACATAAGGGCTGGGCATAGGTCATTTTTTCCCCCCAGTTTTATTTAGATATAATGACATATAGTACTGTATAAGTGAAAGGTATACAGGGTGCCTGACTTTTTAATATTTCTGTTTCCCTAGCCTGATTCTCATGTCCTTATTAGTCCCTTCATTTTGCCAACACATGTATTGAGATTTGTTAATCCATGCTAGGGATCACTCTAATTCCCAATGATATATACTGAATAAATGAATAAGAGTGGCATGATTGTAGAGTGGATAGAGTGTAATCTTCCAAGACCCTGGAAGGGGAGGTGGTCACAAGAGGATTGTACATCTCTTGAGTGCCTGTGATTGATATATGTTATTTCATGTAGCTTTACAACGAGTACTGTCCTCTTTTTATAAATGAGAAAACTGAGCTTCAAAGATTTAAGGAATGTCCCCAAGAATAAATAAGCCACTAAATAGTAGAATTGGATACATCCTCAAGGATTTCTGAATTAAGCATCATTAATTTTCATTCTATATTAAATAATTTTGTGTGGAGCTTTTTCCCTCCTTTTATACTTGATCAGAGATTCTAAAAGGAAGTTAGTGCTCCTGCCTCCCCATTTTTTTTTTTAATTAAATTTATTTTTTATTTTTTGGCTGTGTCGGGTCTTTGTTGCTGCACGCGGGCTTTCTCTAGTTGTGGCGAGCGGGGGCTACTCCTCATTGCAGTGCGTGGGCTTCTCACTGCCGTGCATGGGCTTCTCATTGCGGTGGCTTCTCTTGTTGCAGAGCATGGGCTCTAGGCACGTGGGCTTCAGTAGTTGTGGTGCGCAGGCTCGGTAGTTGTGGCGCATGGGCTTAGTCGCTCCGTGGCATGTGGGATCTTCCCAGGCCAGGGATTGACCCTGTGTCCCCTGTATTGGCAGGCGGATTCTTAACCACTGTGCCACCAGGGAAGTCCCATCCCCGTTTTTTATAACTTATTTTTAGACATTACCTCTAAATGCTAGTTTAGTTTGAATGGGTAAACGCATTTTTATTATTAGGCGTTATAGGTCATTAACTAAGGGTTTTGGCTATTGGCAAAACTTTTAACTTTTAACATTAACTTTTGGCTATTGGCACTTTTGGGTCCTACATTACAACTCAAATACAAATGTTCCAGGGTACCCTAGAGAATAGTTAGTTCTGCTTTAGGGTCACTGGTAACCTCCATGGTTACATATAGTTGGACCTGGGTGACATCTCTTTAGAATATATGGAACTTTCATACCAATGTCATATCCAATTAAAATACTAAACACAAGCTGTCTTTAAAATTGATTTATTCCTTGTTTGAACTTTGTTACCTAGGGCTAATGCCATGAATTTAAAATTGGGCATGCATTAAGAGAGAAAAGAAGGAATAACATTTCCATTATTACGGTGTTTCAGATGGTTTTATAGTTGTTTCTAAACCTGTGTGTGTTCTCTAGTTGTGTGTACATCCTTACTTTGATTTTTTTTGTTCGTCCTCCTTCCTTTTGTCTTTGTTCAATTTATTTCAGCCGAATATTTTACAGTTTTTGTGAGCCAGTAAAATTAATATTGACTTAAATTGTAGTAAAAGCAACTTGGCTGTTAGCTTATTTTCCAGATTTAGGTTAGTAAGAGAGAAGGAAGGATATGGAAGACTCTGACAGTAATTCTTGATACAGCAAACCTTTATTTTGGCTACTGTATGGAAATACTGAGCCAGATTTCTGTGTCTAGCCAAAGTTAATTGGGCTACATAAAACTCCAGTTGTGAAAGTACTTGAAGTTCCATGGAAAAGTTCCATACCCCAGGCTAAAATGGTGTCAGTGTAGTCTATCTGGAGTGCAGCGCTGTGTGTTTCCTTCGGCCTTTTGTCATAATCATTACTATTTAGAGCTGAGATTATTTTTCCATTTGCTCCTCTTTAAAGCAAAGCTCTTCCCATTTTGCACGTTGACTAACATTTAGGTTCCTTTGTTTTATTATAATCACTGCACAGTCATGTTTAGATTGGAGGGAGCAGGGAACAAAAAATTTTCCTGTGACTCTCACTGAATGATTATTATGGATATATACCATTGAAGTTGCAAATTTATTCTGTGAAAAGAGAAGGCATATATCATATATATCATGCTACTGAAATATTGGATAACATATAGAAGAAAATTTAATTTAATATAGTGCTCAGCTAAACATTTTATATGAAATTGCCTCATCTAAACTTTATGATTTAGCATTCTGGAAGTTACCATTGTATTATTTTTACTCTGAAGCATAATGAATCTGATAGTTCTTTTTTATGCATTTTGATATACAGAATCAATCTTTTTTTTTTAATTGAGGTATCTTTATAGGATCAATCTTGTAATTACGCTATTTGTTGCCACTGAGTGACCTAGGAATCCAAGTATCTCCAAAGTATTCCAGAGTTTTATTCTGCTTTCTTATGTCAGTTACTAAAAGGCATTGTTACAGATATTTTCTTTTGCCAGAAGTAACATTATTCTGAGAAATAATATTCTCAGAATAATAATATTCTCAGAAATAATAAAATCAAAATACTCAAATTCTCAGGCATTGAAGGTCATGTGGAATAATTCTACCTGCTTTATATCTACATATCATGATGCTATGTTTGAAAAGAAATGTTAGCTTTTTACTTAGGAGTAAATAGGATGCTGCTGCTTTGAAACTAACTTAAATTTCATTGTTATTTTGTTTGATTTCTGTATTTGGTCTGTAGTTAACATTTAGTGCAATTTAAATAGCCCAGCAAAAATAAATAAATAAATAAATAGCCCAGCAGGCTCAGGCCTCAAAATCCCCCAGGACTCTGCTATCCCATGTTATTGGAGGGATGCAGATAGAGAAGCCGTATGCCCTTAAATATAGCTTGGCTTTCTTGCAGGACTCTGAAAAAGCAATCCTTTATAAAAACTTGAATTCAGTATACATTTTCTGAACCTGAACGTTGTGTCATGTTCTGTAATAAACAGTGGTGATACAAAGACCAGCAGGGCGTTTCTTTGGTCTCAAGAAGACCTCAGTGTATTCTCTTTAGGGGAAATTATAACAACTGTCTATAGTAGCTTCAGTGGTGGGCTACCATGCTTAAGACTGGTGGAAATGGTTTTTGTTTCAGAAAGGACAATTATGTAGGTACCTTAATCTTACTTTCTTTTTAATTTTTATTAGAGGCATGAGATTCCACACCACTTAGTAGATATTTTTCTCCCACTTTGCAGTCCTTTAATTTGTTACATGAGCCCGTTGATACACGAAATGACTTGGCATCACGATTTCCAGCTTGTTATCCTTTCTGCTACATCATGTTGACTCTCCTGTCATGTAATCAAGCATGAACATATTTTAATGTGAGTTAAACTCTGTAATTTATGTTTTATATTTTCCTAGTTTGATCATTGTTTAATAGAAGAAATTTTGCGTATCTTTCCTTGTTAAAACAGCATCCTTGTCTAAGCCCCTGTTTACCTTTGAAAAAGGTGGTACTGACCGCATACATTTTCAAAAGCAAGTATCTTTCCTCCCAAGGGGTTGGATCAACACTTCACAAAAAAAAGTTGCCTATTTTTTCCTGTAGCCTCTGGATGTTTATACATATACTCATACACACACATATACACACACACACACAGAGGCATATATGTAAAGGAAGCCACGTCTGTTCTAAAATGTGAACGTTTTCATTTTTGCAGCCTCGTAAGTAGGTTTATCAGCCCATCCATGAACATGGTTACAAACCCATGACATTTTGGGCATTCCCCCTTATATTCATCTACATTGCATATGAGGCCGCTTGAGCCTCAGCAGCCTGAAGCATGACATCTGCAGACTTGTAGATTTCATCCTTAGTTTTTTATTAAAATTATACTTCTTCCAAACAATAGTTAATTCTGAGTTCAACTTTTTTTTTTCCCCAAGTCCTGAGCTTCTAGGACCATCTGAACTTCTCATTCATTTCCTATCTCCCTTGACATCAATCCTCATCTCTTGCTTTCCTACCTAAAAAGAATTAAATATTACCTACAGGGTGGCCCCTGACCCTGACGCTTCTGTGATCAGGTTAATCACAGTACTTCCTGTAGTTAGCTTGTACTCTTTATCATGCAGTAAACTAGACATTGTGAATATGCTATTCTAATATTTCTCACATAATCCCACGATCTAGGTACCTACTCTAGAGATGAGGAAACTGTGGTTCACAGAGGTTCAGACCTGTGTCCAAAGCCTCTTGCATTATACTCGGTTTTTCTGAAAGCTGTACTTAAATTTCTCTTTAACCTTTTGTTAATTATGATCAAATATGGATATATGGTGCCTTGTGCGCATAAATGCCTAACTTCAAAATATGTAAAAATTGATTTTTAAAGAAAATCTTTATTCAGTTTTTAGATTTTCTTATAATGCAGTTCTGAAGTGAAAAGACAACTTCTATGTATATCATTAAATTAAAGAAGAATTTTAACATGGGTAATTCAAAAAAGGATTTAGGTATCTATATATGTGAAGTAACAAGAAAATAGTAATAGTGAAGTTGAAAGTTGAATTTTTAATTTAAATACGGTTTACATGGTGTACCTTATATGGTGTATAGTTTCTCTTGTAGTTTAAGTCTTGAAGGAAACATTATGATATTCCAAACTGAAGGGGAGCACAAGGTCAGATGCCTGAGGGAAGTGACTGCTGACCTTTACCTGGTTAACTTTTAACTGGTAGATAGTGAGTTGAAGCCAGAGCACCTGAGCACATACCGGCCTACAAATTTATTTAATAAATGTATTTATTTCTTCTCACAGTGAAAAGCATAATTCCTTTAAAAGACTTAAAATTGCAGGACTCTTATTTCTGAGGTGTAATTGAGGCTCTTTGTCAAAAGTGACAGGATGGCGTACGTTCTTGAGCTGACACTAATTCAGTGTGCATTGTAGTAATAATACTTTAGGTGGAAGATGTTAACATGCAGGAAGATTGACACTTAATATGACCCTTTGGTCCCTTTGACATTAACCATGTGGCACTGGGTTTAAGATGGGCACTGGCCATTAAATAATGCCATGTATTATAATGCCATATAATGGAAAAATGGGTAGTATAATTGGTAGATGTAATGGTCAGTCTGAGAAATTTTTGTCCCTGAGCAATGGAACTTAAAGATATTATCCACTGTAAAGTTTGTTCTGTTTCTCATTTTTGGGGATGAAACAACACTAGTTAGAAGAAGAACAGAATTTCCATCTGCTTGAATCAGAAATCTACTCACTTTAAGCAGAAAATTACTGATCAGGAGTATTTTATTTTAAGGTATCTTTGCATATCTCAAAGAGATTACCTCAGTAGAGGTAAAGGATTAAGTTGAAATCTATTGCTTTGGCTAAAGGTAGTTTTCCTGAAGGTGTCTGTTTTTCTCTTTCCACCCAGGATGTGCATTTGCCACAAGTGGTAATTATCTTCTCCACTCTGTTTCCACTTGTGTGGAAGAGGGGTCCTCCATCCTCTCCCCCTCACCACTTCAGCAGTTCTCAACCTATTTATATAAATAATTGTGTATACATGGCACTTATTAAATTTGATACCCTTTAATTATAACAAAGCTGATTCAAATAGTAATGCTACATGACAAGGATTGCTTTTACTTGATTATAAGATGGGGAATTTCAAATACGGTGAAGTAAGGGTACCAAGAAGATTTTACCACTGCCGTTATTGCTTTGATAGTCTCTATTAAAGCAGTATTCCCAGAAGGTACAAAATATATTCCCCAAGTGTATTCCATAGACATTAGCACGTCTAGGTGTTCCTTAGAAAAAATTAAGTAAGCAAATAGTGTGGGAGAAACTGTAATAATTTTCCTAGCTCTGAAGTCTTCTTTGTCTGAAATTAATACTCTAGCTTTCTTTTGATTAGTGTTAGCCTGGTTTATCTATATCTGTCCCTTTGCTTTACCTATCAGAGTCTTTATATTTAAAGTAGATTTCTTGTAGACAACATATAGTTGGGCCCTTTGTTATTATCATTATTCACTCTGACAATCTCTATCTTTTAATTGGTACATTTAGACCATTCATATTTAGAGTGATAATTGATATATTTGAATTAATATCAACCAGGTTTGTAACTGTTTTCTATTTGTTACCAGAGGCTTCTTCCTTCTCTGTTTTTTTTTTCCACCTTATTTTTTTTATTGTAGTAAAAAAAGAAAACAAAAATTTCTATCATAACCATTTCTAAGTATATAATACAGTAGTGTTAACTATGTGCACATTGTTTTGCAACAGATCTTGCAAAACAACTTTTCATCTTGTAAAACTGAAACTCATTACCCATCGAACAAGTTTTCAGTTTTTCACTGTTGAATATGATGTTAGCTATAGGTTTTTCACATATGGCCTTTATTATGTTGACATAATTTCCTTCTATTACTAGTTTCTTGAGTGTTTTTTATCATGAAAGGTTATTGAATTTTGTCAAATGCTTTTCCTGCATCAATTGAGATGATAATGTGAATTTCCTCAGTTTTTATTTGTCCAAAAAGTCTTTATTTCTACTTCCACTTTCTAAGGAAAATTTTGCTGGATATAAAATTCTAGTTTTGTAGTTTCTTTCTTCTCTCAACATTTTCAGTGTTTTACTCTATTGTCTTCTTGCTTGATGGTTTCTGATTAGAAGTCCAATGAAATTCTTAACCTTGTTGCTCCATTGGTAAGGTGTTTTTTTTCCCCTCTGACTTTAAGATTTTCTCTTTGCCTTTAGTTTTCTACAGTTTTTACGTATTCTGCCTAGGCTTATTATTTTTGGAATTTATCTGGCTTAGTGTTCTCTGAGTTTTCTGAATCTATGGTTTGGCGTCTATTGTTAATTTTGGAACGTTCAACATCATTATTACTTTAAATATTTCTTCTGCCCTCTTGTCTTTCTTCCCCTTCTGATATTCTAGTTACTCATGTGTTACATGTTTTGAAATTTTCCTATAGTTCTGGGATGTTCTGTACGTTTCATTCATTTTTCTCATTACATTTCAGTTTGGGAAGTTTATATTGACCTATCTTCAAACTCATTGATTCTTTCCTTGGTCATGCTGAGTCTTCTGATGATCCCATCAAATGCATTCTTCATGTCTGTTATGATTTCTAGCATTTCCTTTTAATTCTTTCTTAGAATTTCTCTCTGCTTACATTACACGTCTGTTCTTGAATGTTGTCTACTTTTTCCATTAGAGTCCTTAACATATTAATCATAGGTATTTTAAGTTCCCTGTCAGACAATTCCAACATCTGTTTCATATTCCAACATCTTATTATGGTTCCAATGCTAGCTTTGTCTTTTCGGACTATGTTTTTCTTTCCTTTGGTCATGCCTTGTAATTTTTTTGTTGAATGTTGGATATGTTGAATTTGTAATAGGAATTCAAATTATTAGGCCTCTAATATGAAGATTTATGTTAATCTGGCTGGGATTTCAGCATTGTTTAGTGTTTGTTGTAGCTATTTGTGCTAGCAGCTTCAAATTTCTCTAGTGTCCTTGTTTTTATCTCCATCTTGGTGTTAAGCTTTCCTTAATACTCTTTCTCAGAGAGACTGTGTGTCTTGAAGCTGTTTCAGGTATACTTCAGTATTATCATACTGGAGCCCTGTCATAGGGGTGTTAGGTATGGTGGAGGGGGAATGTTCTATAATCATTCAGTTAAATCTCAGTCTTTGATTCAGCCTGTGTCTCTGTCCCATGACCTTCACACGTTTTTCTGCTTGTAGAGCTACCCGCCCCCCCACCTTAGATGAGACAAGAAGGCTAGAGGAGGACGAAGTCAGAGAGTGCCTTTTTGCCACAGCTCTTTAAAAGGCTCTAGTAAAGTCTTTTACCTTGGAGAGTCAGGCCTTTGTTATTGAGAAGGCTCTGGATATATTTCACAAGGATTACTCTTCTTCCCTTGCCCTCACCAGGAGGGGATCTTTTTTGGTTCTCCACTATGAGAACCTGGTTGGGTTCTTGGAAATAAAGACCGTGAAAGAGTGGGACCCCCCCACCCCCTCAAGACTGGCCTTCAGGAATTTCTCACTCTCAAGCTAGTCCACAGTCCGCCTCCAGCAAGTCATCAAAAGTACCACTTAAAGTATGCCTACCTGTTCATGGCTCCATTGGTTTCTGCATCAGATAAGCAGATCTTGACTGTGACTGTCTCTCTATTTCTGTTTCTTTATCTCAATCTACGTCTGAATATACTGGGAATTGCAGGTATTCATGGGACGTGTTGTATATTTTTGTTTTCCTGTGGCTCGAAGAATAATGTATGTAGTAAATGCTCAGTAGTTATTTTCTTTAGTATTTGAAAGGTATAGAAACAGATGTTTAGAAAAATATATTTGATCACATAGCTTGCCTCCCTTCTCCATTAGCACTCCATCACCTTAGAGGGGATGCATCCGTAATATATAAATACTGGCTCCAGATTGCCTGGCATGTTCTACCACTTATTAGCTCAGTGATCTTGGTTATGCTATTTAACTTCTCTCTATCTTATTCTGCCTGTTTGTATAATGAGGGCAAAAGTATTTCCTTCTTGAGAGGGTCCAGAAGTTAAGTGAGTCTAAATGTATTATAAAAGCATTTAGAATACTGCCAGGTATGTATGTTGTAAGGACTCAATAACTGTTAGCAATTAACAGTAAGAACAATATCATGATTCTTATTCAGTAAAATCTTTATGTCTTTGTGTGACATGGAACATTGTTTATTATTTGGCCACAGCCTTTCTCATTAAACCTCATCAGCCATTATCCCCCCACAATAGTAAACTTCTAATGGCTCCCTAAGTATGTTAAGAAAGAATCTATTCATTCTTTGTCTTTTCCAAGCATGCTGCTTGCTGCCTTGGCCTAGAATATCTTTTTCCTTTATCTCCACTTGGCAAAGCCCTATCCATCCATCCAGTTTCATCTTTAACAATACGTTCCATAAAACAGTGACTGATTCTTCCAGGCAGCCTTCATGCTTCTCTTCCAGGGTTCTTATTGCACGTGAATATCTGTGATAGCTGAATACTAATGTATTACTATTGGTTGCTTTTTTTAGGCAGTGAGAGTAGAGACCCTGTCTCTTCATTACTATTACTAGCTTGGTGCTTGGCACATAGTTATTCAACAAATATTTATTGAATGAATGTAAATGAAATGACTCTGAAGCAGAGGTTGGCCCAATTCACATAAAAGTTTTCTGTCAGGGCATAGCACTGACACACCACTACCCTTCCCCACTGACTTGATTCTTCTGTTATCTGTGCTCTCATGAAAGTGGCTCCATCACCTTCTGTTACAGTTAGTCATTTTCATGTCTGTCTTCCCTACTAGACTGAGAGCAGCTCGGTCTTACTCATTTTTTTCAGATGCCAAGGGAGGGTCTCGTACAGCAATAACTATTTGCTGGACACATTATTTCAGTGTTGCATGGTGGAAGGAGAGGGTGAGAGAAAGGAACAATAAAAGTTTGAAGGAATAAACGGCAAGGGGGTTATACAAGTAATTAGGAAGGAGAAAAAAAGTGATGTTTTAAGTAGGTTCAAGTAAATAAAAAGTATGAGAACTTATTTTTTGTTCTGTTGGTTAAAAATGTCAAAGTCCTCAGCATTAAAAAGGGATTGAAGAGTGAATTTAAAGGGTCAAATAATTAGATAACAACATTTTGGGGAGTGAAATTTCTTTCTTTTTTTTTTTGTCTCAGTAAAAATGATATGGTAATCCTACGAATATAGAAATCCTGATTACTATTGAAAGATAGAAATGAAAAAACACAAAATTGAATATATTCCTTTATTTTTTTCTGTTTGGTGACATAGCGAAGCATGATCTTCTGGCTATCTGTTTTGCTCTGATAGCCTTGGAATGTAATCTCAGTAGAGTGCATAATATAAATCATTCATTTCAGGGGACTTTGTAGAATTTCATGAACAGCGATAGTGATGATAATGAATATGTGCTCTTCTGACAGGTACAATAAAATACAGATAATCTTTTGGTTTTTGGGTTTTTTTTTTTAACTACTGAGTATCATGTATGGCAGCCAGGAATAATAATATCTTTTATATAAACTCTCATAATATCTATAATTTTACTTGAAGAGTCAGCTTGATACATGAATTTGATTGGGCTGGAGAGCAATATGAAATATTTTCACTGAGAAGTGATTAGGTTGAATTTACACTGATGATGACTATAAAAGAAGCAAGCTTTTCTTTTCATGGTTTTGCTATAGTTTTGCTGAACTTCATTTGTGATGTTAGAAAGTATTAACACAATCTCACTTACTCAATTTGAAACAAATAGTAAAATAGCTACTGTACTAAAAGACATTTAAGAAATCTTTATTTGGAATTCTGAGGAATTTTTCTTTTCATCATGACATCTCAGATATCCAAATATTTGTGAAATGAATGGATTACTATTATTCTTGTAAGCCGCCCAAATCTAAAACAGTCACTATCCCAGAAAGACTGAATATTTCCTGTTGTATAAAATCTTTTTTAAAGGTAATATGATTTATTTTAAGTGACCCTTGTTTAGGCACTTAGCTTAGTCTCCTTATGCTTTTCTAACTTCATTTGATCATTAATCTAGTAAGTCCAGCAACACCAAAAACTGTCTTTTCTACTCTGTTTCTTGCTTATCCTTCAGTACAAAAGCTATTTGCTGAAAATAATGTCTTCTCTGGGTGTTGTCTGTACTTCCTTTTATTTTCCCTCCATTGCCTATCCAGTACTTCTTATTTCATTATTATGTTTTTAGAAACAAAATAAAAAATATTAATATGATAATATTTGGCATTTACTTTGAAAAAGAAGTGTGAAGAAGGACAGATCTGAATAAAATGATATTTTGATTAACTCAAGTTTTGCTTCCATGAAATACGAGGTATCTGAATATTGCAATAGTGAAGAGTCAGCTATAATTCTTCTACTTTCTTATTGTTCTAAGATTGGTAACAGCTTAAGCCACACTAACTAGTTCAACATGAGCTTGCCAAATCATGTCAAGATTTCAAAGTGAAAATGAACCTTTTGGAAAGTACATATTTCTGAATAAGGGGAAATATATCCTTAAACTGTCACCAGTATTTATATGGGTTTTCCAGTTTGATCAGAAGTGGTCATAAGTACTTTTTACTGTAACTTCAGTTTCGAGCTTTGGTATTTTCCCTGTTTTCTCTTTTCTTCAAATTCTCTGAACTCAAAGGCAATTTTTGCCTGTGATATTCTAAGACATTCAAGAACAAGAGATAATTTGGTTGATAGCAAAGTATTTGGGATCACAAAGTTCTTAACGTGGGTGTGTTACAAGAGTGCTGCTTAAAATACATGAAAAATAGTCATCTACTTCCATGAGCCACCTTTGAGTAAATGGATTTAGGTATAAGAGGTCTAGTTAGGAGGAGAACTTTTTCTTTGCGTGCTAACAATGTGTTGCTGTGCTATGCTTTCAAAAATGTATTTTACTTCATTTAATCCTTTTAAGATATTGCATGAGAGCTACTGCTGCTCCTATTGCACAGTCATCATGACAGTTAACATTTGTTGAGCACTTATTATATGCCATGTGCTGTTGTAAAAGCTTGATATGTACTGTCTCAGTTATAAACCTTATCAGGAGGTATCATCTTATCTCTATAAGGTGCTGAATTTCTGGAGACATTAAACAATTTGCCCAAGTAGCCCGGCTATTTTAGGGATCGTTCTTGAGGAGATGATCAAACTCAGGCCTATCTGCTTCCTAAGCCTGCAATCTTTCCTCTATGCTGTTGCTTCTCTTTTTATAACATATCTATGCTTATTTAAAAATTAATACCGCTTTAAATGATTTAGTAATTTAATAGCTTATATTTTCCCCCAAGTCTTCAAAGTGCCATGTTTGTGTTTTTCATGGCATGGCACCATATACCCCAACGTGCACATGTATTCCATTTTTAGAAGTTGAATAGGTCAATATGTTTCTTCCAAAGGCTGCTTTTAATTTATAGCAGTCATGCAAGGAGTGTTCCACCACCCTCCTGTAGACCTCTGCATGGCTTTTAAAGATGCTCTTGTGATTGGGAGTGTCAATTCAGCCCCTCTTGAATCTCACAGATAAACCTGTCGACTCAGGTGTCAATTACACAGCAGACTGTGACGAAGACAATTTGGGAGGTTGATGTCTAATGAGTTCTATGCAGCCTTCATGGCACATTTTTGCTACCAAGGTCCAGAGGGTCTGAGATGTTGACAGTGATAATTTAGCCCTGAGCTGAACCACTATTAAATTTTCTATCTAGAGGCAGAGAAGTTCAGACTTTCTATTTTCCATCTCCATGTCACCTCTGTACTCGACTTTTTCCTGTTAGTGACCCACATCTTCTTGTGACATTATGCATTTTCTCTTACTGTAAGAAAGAGAAAGAGAGAATCTTATTCTGTGATAATGCCAAAACGCAAGTGTGTATGCTTCTTACTTGCACACTATTCTGCTAGGACTTGGGAAAGATCCAGTTCGGCGATATGCTTGTCATATGTATTTATACATACAAACTTGTTCTGCTGGTAATGTGCCAGCCTCTGACCATTTGCTGTGTGTGTTTGTGTGTGTGTGTATTTTTCCCATTTTTGCCTAGATTAAAGTTTCCTGTAATTGTATATGTACTACCTCTGGTCACTTCACACTCTAGAAATTAAAGTGAGTGAGCATTGCATACTAAACAATGCTGTTTTCAATAGATCTTTCTTTCTTTGTAAGTCACAGATAATTATTATTCACAGAAGGTGGCTCAAGAATCATTAGACTGACAGAAAGTAGAAATTTGGTAACTGGAGTTGTTAAATAACCTTATTTTCTCAAATAGATGTGTTTTGAGTTGGTTGATATCAAATGAACCTTTGTAAGCTACAGGGCCTTCTAATGTTAAAACAAGGAACATTTTCTCCATTAGACTGACTTTCTAAACAATATTCTTAATTTGGATCTCGTAAAGAGAACTTGTAAGTCACCAGCACTTGGACTTAGCAGGTAGTCTGTTGTCTTGATGCTTGGCCAACTTTTCCTCCATCTGTGAGCCAGCTGAAGTATGCCATCTCTTTTATGAGACCTCCCCGAACTCACTCAGGCACAATAGATGCGTTGGTCTCTGTTTTCTCCTTATGTAGGATGCATATGTCTAACAAGAGCCCTTTCGAGTATGATCTTGCAATTGGTAAATGCCCACTTCCAGAGTTATCGTATTATTCAGTCTAAAGAGCAGCAGTCCTTTCATTATTCAGTGCCTGACACGATGCTAGGCATATGGTAGATGCCCTCTGAATACGTGATGAGGGATGGATGGGTGGGTGCATGAATGTATGGGTGGACCTACTCCATAAAGCTCATCTTTAAATAACGTAATGATTCCTGGTAGTAAACTTCTGAACCAAGTCGATAAGGCAATACCACAAACTGTGAAGCCAGATTGTCTCTGTTTGAACCCCAGCTCTGCCAAATCAAGCTTCTGTACCTTGGGCAAGGTACTTAACCCCTCTGTCACTCAGTTTCTTATTCTGTAAAATGGATAATAATAATATCTCAGGTGTAATATGAGGATTTAATGTGACGATACAGAGAAAGCTCTTGGAACAGCGCCTGGCACATAGTAAGCTGCTTTTATAATGTTTCTATTCTTATCATATAACCTGTAAAGACAAAGTAAAATTGCAACGTGCTAGGACAACAGACACCCAGAAAAATCTGTTTTGGGGAAGCAGAGATGAATGGAAATTTCATTACTCTTGACAAAGATCACATGGTCTTGTGCTGTGAAAGGATGTCTTTGTTCATGCCTTCTTTGTTAGGAGTGGGGCGGGAATAGAAAGCTGAGATCTCACCGATGCTGCTAATGGAGCCTCCTGGTTTCATCTGCTGGGACATCTCAGCGTCATAAAGCCATTGTTGGACTCATCTGATTTAGGTGAATACTTGTAAGAGGGAAACAAGAATTAGGGTAACTATAGAATATTTGTTCAAACCAGGAACGGGGTGCTGTTATCTTTCCACTGGAACAGTGGACATAGAATAGTTTCAGGCAAACCAGAATTACTTCCAAGAATTACTTACAAAACCAGAAGCACAGTATACACTTTCAATATGTATGTGGTCTAATTGGCGTAAGAACCTTTCTAGGACATTCTGCCTTTGATAGGTATCTTTACTTTGAAAGTCATTTCAGAAGAAGATAAATGGATCATTTATTCCAACTTCATTTAGTTTCATTTGTTGGTACATTAAACTACAATTGATTTTAGGTCTCAGCTACTATCCCCAGTCTCAGTGTCGGCTGGCTGGATCTGGGGGAAGGCCAATTCCTTTTCTCTGTCATGAATTGGGAAGGCAATGGAAGCAAAGGAGTATGACATGAATTAAGAGCTTAACTTGCCTTTAATCTGAATTTTTAACCAATGATGACTTCCCTGAATTGAATTCCCTTTTTTAAACAGAGAATTGTAACCAGTAGAGTTCAGTTAACCCAGGTCCTTTGATTGACAAAGGAGAAAAATGAAACCTTTCCAAATTAGGGGTTTTCTTTGGTGGTTCACCTTCTTGGTATCAGAACCAGATTAGAACTCAGGTTTCTGTGACTGAATCCAGTGCTTTATTCAGCACCCTGTTTCAATCATCAAAGAATTTTGCGTCTAAATAAATTAAATCACCCTCTATGTCCTTTACTGCTGAAGATTTCTACCAAAAAAAAGTATAAAATTAGGGAATTATTTACATCTGGCTTTATCCTCTTGTGAGAGCATTTGGATTTGAGAGCCAGTGGCACCCTGCCAGTGACAAATGGAGGCACAGAGATTGCCTTCCCATCATCCGCTACCTTTTATGGTGTCGAGGGATTGCTTGCTCTCCTTTGTGACCCAGCTGCAAAGCAGCTGTTGCTGGGGCTCCTGCTTTTCCACTCTCACAGCGCAGCTTTCCTGACTATCCCCATGGGGTTTAAACTTCTGCAGCACGAGTGTCAGCCCTGAGCTCTGTGAGCCAAGGCCAGCTCTGTGGGGACCAATCAGCATAGCCACTTTCCAGGCTGTTGCTAAGCAGTTTGGGCTGGAGTGATCCAGCAAATTCTCATGACAAGCAAGAAGCACCCATTTGCACAAACAGCGCAAGAAAATGGTTGGAGTTGTTGCTAATAGCTAAGATTCAGGGGCTTTCCAATGGCACTGATTCCCTAAATGGTGATCACGTGGACCACTTTATCCATCTAAAGTTTCCTGTTGGAAACTATTTTCTACGAACTTGTGGTGCCGTCTTATGGACCACAGAAGGCTGATAAAAATTGTGCCTTCTTTTTTTCCCCTTGTATAGAGGAGGTGTTGACAACAGTGCCAGGGGTGACATTCTGGGTATCACTCGGGCCTCATGATGTAATCAGATTTACCCACTGAAACCTACGCCCTCATTAAGGCAACAGGACTTCCCAATGAGAGCATGCGTTTATGAAGTGCGTTTTGAGTGTTTGTTTTTCCAAGATATTTAACGTTTTCATGAATTTATGACCACCTACTATGCATCTGGCCCTTAGCAAATTGTTGACTAAACAATTCCCATAAAGTGGTTTACAATTAGAAGAGATTACAAGTGGTAATTAGAGTACATATGGTAAGTGTCACAACAAAAGCAGGAATCAAGTGCTGTTAGGGCACCCAGGAGGAAAAGACACAGTTTAAAGAATTCTGGACTGGTTTAAATTTGGCCATGACCATAATTGGAAAGTTACCTAAGAACTCTAAAAATGGAATTTTGAGGTTTTCTCTTCTAATTTTCAATTAAACTAAGGGGAGAAAAAAGCCCTACGCATTAATTTTTATGCCCAGTTGTGATTTATGTTTTGACTTTCTGTTTTCTTTTTCAAAACACTCAATATGTCTCATTCCCTTCTGCTGACAGGGTCACTTTCCCTCCCCTTCAGAGCCAGACTATTGACTGAGGGTATCCATTTTCTCGCTCCACTCCCCAAATTCCCCCCCACTCCTTCCGGCTTTAAGACCTATTATGCCATAGAAATACACCTTACTGAACTTACCAATGATCTCTGTGTCATTAAATCCACTGGATATTTTCAACAATTGACATAATTGACTACTTCTATCTTCTTGAAATACTCTTTCACCTTACCTCAGGCCTCTTGAGTCAACCTAACACACCACATCTTTGACAGCTCAGATGTCTCAAAGGTACCTCAGTCTCTACAGTTCTCAAAACTGAGCTCATGATCTTCCCCCCTTAATCTCGTCTTTCTTTTTCTATTATTTACCAGCTTTGTCTCAGTTTCAGAATCAGAAACCTAGAGGTCACCTTTGTGACCTCTATCTCACACCCCATCCCTCTCCTATCCATCATGTAATCCTATCTGTATTACCTAAATATCCCTTCTGTCAGTCCACTAATCTTCATCTCCATTATCAGCCCCATCACTCTCTTTTAAAAGCCTGGATTAATCTGCCTGCATCCCTTCTGTTCCCATTACAACCGTTATCCACACAACCCTCAGAGCGATATTGACAAAGCAGATAAGGACAAATTCCTTCATGTAATCTATTCGCCAGGCGGGCTCTACCCCTCCGACCTTTTCGCATGGCCCACCTCTACTCCTTCTCTCTGTCTCCCTCACCCTGGGCTCATGCAGTGTTTTTGCTACAGAGATTTTACCTTTGCTGTGTCTCTACTTCAGATACTTTTGTCTACCCTCCAACTAGATCATACAACTAGTTAATCATACACAGCTCTCAGATTGTTAGAGCAAGCAGGAGTTCTTTTGGAAACCTTTCCTGAATACTTCAACTAGTTCTCAGTGAAATGTACAGCCCTTATTTGTGTTGTACTCCTAACAGCTACAGTTTTGGACTCTTCAGGAGGGCAAGGGTTATGTCCTTATTCACCATTTTCATCCTAGCGCTTAACACAGTTCCCAATAAATATTTGTTGGATTAAGGAAATCAACAGATAAATTTAATGAACTGCTAAAAGTTCATTGTTTTAATTACAAACAGATATTTTTCTATTTAATTTGTGAGTCAAAGATAAATTCTGTGTATTATTCTGAAGTCTAAAAATAGCTGATTTTGATATTTAAAAATGATTTACATAATTTTAAAGTAAATTTTAGGATACATTTATCTGCAATTTAATTATACATTTGATCCAAACAAAATTTCTGCTTACTTCACCGCAACTTCCTTAGACATTTTAATAAAATATCGAATTCTCTTCTCATAAATTGATACTATGGATGGAGAAGAGTTGTAGTAAGATGTTGGCTTTAACTTGACTTTGACTTTAGTACAGCAGTGCAATGTAACAGCCTAAGCAATTTGCCCAGATGGAGCTTAAGATGTGGTTGTAGCCTATCAAATTAATTACCTTCCACTGAAATGTTATTACAGTGTGTGTGGATGACCTCTTTTAAGCTTGAAGGGAAAATATACAAGTGAACAGATGTAGAAAGGAAGTAAAATCTTGTTATATAACAAGAAATCTGAATAAGTTAAACACCTTCAGTTATAGAATGTTTCAGAAATTAGCTATTTGTATTTATACCTTAAAATCTAACTTTTAACTCCTAATGTCAAAGCTGTGTAGAAAGCAACATAGAATTTAATTTTTATTAATCAAATATTTTAAGTATCTATGGAAAGCAAGCTACTTATTTTAAATAGTTATTTAAAATCTTTTTCTTCTCTTTTATTGAAAACATGATTGAAATAGAAGAGTTTTTTGGTTTTGGTTTTGCCCTTTTTTTTGCTCTCCTCTTGGCATTCTTCCAAGTTTTCTTTTACTTTCTTCTCAGGGAAGGTACTAGATATCTGGTGTTCTTGCCAAGGCTTGGTCTGTGACCTTTCTGGCCAGTCTTTCTAAATTAGTCCTCCATACTCTCGTGCCCTAGCATTTCAATCAAACAGAACATACCCAATCCATCATTCACCTATCTGCGAGATATTCCGAATCTAACCACATCTCACTGTTTCCACTTCTTTCACCCTAGTCTTAGCCATGGAGTATTAATAACCTTCTACGTGGTCTCCCTGTTTTCTGTGCCCCCTACAGTCAGTTTTCCAGCCAAGATCTCCAGTGTTTTTGTAAAAATATGTGAGATCATGTTGTACCTCTATTTAAAATCCTCTGTCGTGTTCCTTCCTAGTCAAAAGAAATTCCAGGGCTTGCCTCAGCAGCATGTGCACTAAAATTGAAATGACACAGAGAGGATTAGCATGGCCCCCACGCAAGGATGACACACGTTGATGAGGTGTTCCATATTTTGTGCAGTTCCCAGAGGCTGTTTGATGCTTTGCTGGTTAACACCAAGGAAATGATATGAGTCAAAGCAACATGTGGCATCCGATGTTGAAACTGTGATTTTTTTTACTACCAAAAAAGAAAAATTAATTCCCAACTCCTTACCATGCCTACTTTGCTCTACACAGTCTGGTCGCTCCTGTCTCTCACATTCATTTCCTGTGATTCTTTGCGGCATTTACTCCCCTGCCATCATATTGGTTTTCTTGTTAGTCCCTAAAATTCCAAACTTGCCACATCTTTGCATGGTTCACTCACTCCCTTTACTTAGGTCACTTCTCCAGTGTTACCAGAGGCCTTTCTTGACCACTTTATCAGACATCATCCCACCCCAGTGTGTGTTGCTCTCTTCCCTTAGCCTGTGTTATTTTTTTTTTTTTTTGTACCAACTACTTCAGACAGACAGAGTCACCTCCTCGTGTGTGAACTATCATTTCACCACCAGAATGTGAACTGCAAAAGGGCAGGAATTTCGTCTTGATTACCAGGATCTGGAATACAGCCTGTTACATAGCAGGAGCTTAATCCATTTCTGTGGAGTGAAAGTCACATCTCTGAAGCATTCTCTTTCCCTTTTCAGTAGACTAAGTTGTTCTGTGTTCTCAGGACACTTAGTTTGACACTAACACAGCACTATTTTTTAAGTCTAATCTAGAAGTGTACTTCCCTCCCTGTCAGTCTTGAAATACCAAAGGACCAACCCTCTCATTCACCTTTGAAATCCTGCAGTAAAATGAGCCAGTGATACAGGTAGTGCTAGCCTCCTTTTTAAAATATTCTTTTTGTTTTTTAAATGTAATTAGGACATAAACAGAAACTTACAACCTGCTTGTTTCATTTAGCAACAGATCATGGAAATCTCTTGTAGTTTCAATAATTTCTACAAAATCATTTTAGTAGATACATAATATTTCACTGAAATGACATTTGGTTAACCAGGTCTATGCTGGTAGACACTGAATTTGTATAAACAATACTGCAGTGAAAATAAATAGCTACCTCTCGGTATTTACAGATATTTCCTTAGGACAAATGCCTAGAGATAGAACTGCTTGGCCAAGCTATACCTATGACTTAAGAGCTTTGATACATATCAGATTGCTCCCAGGAAGATCTTACTATCTTTTACTATGTTTTAGCTGTGTGTTAGCTGAGTGCTGGTTTTTATGAACCCTCAGGAATACTGAGTTCTATAATATTGGGGCAACTTCACTGATAGATGATTAATAACATCTCAATGTATTAATTTACATTTTCGGTAAACTGAATATTGAGTAAGTTTAATATGTTTTTACAGGGATATCGAACATTATTTTTTGGTATTTGCAAACTGCTTACTTGTGCCTATTGCTCGTGTAACATGTCTGACATTCGAGCCAGAGTCCCAGCTGCACGCGGGTGATCCATTTTAACTTCTTTGAGGGAAATTCAGTCCACTGCAGTCTTTCATCCCACTTGGTCCGCCTTTTCATTTCAGCCAGTTTTGTGGCCTCCTCCCCTTCCAAAAGTTCACCTAAATCTGGGAGGCTTAACGGTGTTCAAAAAGCTGGGAAGGAGGCTGCCCTGGGCAGCTTGGTCTGAGCAGATTTCTTCACCTTGAAGTCTGATGGCTCTGCAGTAGGACCCAGGATGGGTTTCAGAGAAGCTTTGCTCAGGTTGGGAGTTGTGGTTCTGGGGTCCAGCCTTGCTCTAGGTGTACCCCAGAGCCATGCCTCCCTGCTGAGGTCTCAACGCCTACTCTGGATGCAGCCCCTGGACACTGAGAGGGCACTCCCTGTCACCACTAGCTGCCCTCAATGTCATTTGACATGCCTTTTCCGTGAGCTTAGGCTTATGACAGTATACTCCAGGTATCTTTCAGGCAGCTTCTGCTTTGGGACGTTTAGGAAAAGAGATCAGGAAAAGGCCTGACATTTATAGAAAGTGAAACTTGAGGGACATTTCAGGGAGGAGAAACACAAACTATTATCAGTAAGCTATTTAGCCACATTCATTTTTGTTTATGGTAGCCTTATTCTGTTATATTTTAAAGCTTTCCAGAAGAAATGCTATTCTATCCCTAAAAAAAAAGAATGTCATGGTCAAGTTTTAGGCCCCTGATAATTTGATGGGAAATATTTTAGTAGTATGGAGATAAAGTATTTCATCATGAAAGTTACCACTGCCCCTGTCCCTTCACTTTGCCTCTAAGGTTATCTCTGGCTGATTATATATAATGACTTGGAGGGACTTTAGAACTAAATGGTTTGATGTAAATCATCTTGGTTAGTAAGAATTAGTTCAACTGTTAGATTTTTTTTTTAATGATATTTTTCTTGTGATGAGGAAAACCTTTTTTATCCTGAAGACACTTCACATACAAACACTGTGATGTTAAGATAGACCATGAAACAACACTTCTTCTATTTGTAAGTGGTGGTCTTCACAAATTAATTTTTCAAGGCTATTTGATTGCTTTTCCTTTTGCACTCATTAAACTATAATGCAGCTGTAAACAACACATTTACCAAACTACATATAAGCTTTTGGACCCATTTTATTGGCTGCTTCCCTTTCTTATTTCTTATCTGTGTAGATACACTCTTGAATGTGAAATGAAGATGTGATTTCATTGGTTGTGAAAAATGACTGACATTCACCATTGTCAGACTTTCCCCCAAAGTAGACACTACGTATGGGAGTGACTGCTGGATACACAGTTGCAGAAGGAGACTCTTTACACTAAACTTACAGCAGCCTCTAAATATGAGTAGGGCCACCTAAGGGAAATCCTCTGGTTTGTTCTTTATATTATTCTAACTGGTGTTCCTACCAATGCTGAAGACACAGGTAGTCCCTTATTAGGATATAAATATTTGGTTGAGAATCAGGCTAGTTCTGAGGAACACTTTTTATAGTTTTATAGACCTTGGTTCATGTGACAGTTTCCAGAAGTAAAGTGTAGACATCACTGCTTTATTCATAGCTCTGTAGTTTACTGAAAACATGTAACCATGTGAACTAAATAACTAAGGAGTAACTATTTGCTATTAAGTTGTATACAAGAAAATAGTGGTAGCCTGTTCAGTTGTTGACTGGTAATTATATTTATAGAACACTTGGATGGCTATAGATGAAAAAGTAAAGTCTTATGGGAGTAATCTAGTTTAGAGGACAAGATTAGTACACTAATTATATTATATATTTATATATATATTTACAATGCAATGCAACAATGCAAAGTCTTGATGTTTTCAGGTCATTCAATAAAATAGCAGTTCTGAGCTGTGGCATCAAAACACACTGTGTGTAGGGTGGTAGATATAATGAGTGATTTGTTACCAAAAATAGGTACAAAATTTGGTATATGGTTAACTTTTAAAAATAAGACAATTCAAGCTGAAGCCATTAATAGTATAAAATTTTCTCATGTTTAATACTACTGAGTTCTTCCTTGAGTAGGAGCTCCAGGTTTGGGGTGTGTGTGTGTGTAAATATATAAGTATCTGTTTTTATATTTCTTCACTTTGTAGTTGGAAAAAACGTTGATCAACCCTCAGAAGAGAAACTGTTTGCCTTGTATACCCGCTCAGGTGGGCACCTCTTTCTGAACAGGCGCAGTAGCATACAGTTTAATTAGAAAACAAAATAAATGTGCTGAAAACTAATCTTATGCTGTTGAACAGGCTATCTAAACTTTACTGAATATTTATCTTACATGTGTATGTTTTATTGCTGCCAGTCAGAAGAGGACCTGACCAAGCCTAGTCCTGATTGAGGATGCCTTTTTTCATGAGTTTAAATGATATTAATC
Organism: Balaenoptera physalus; assembly: GCF_965194825.1. Classification (NCBI taxonomy): domain Eukaryota; kingdom Metazoa; phylum Chordata; class Mammalia; order Artiodactyla; family Balaenopteridae; genus Balaenoptera; species Balaenoptera physalus. Next base: position 36,830,418 of record NC_138892.1, on the reverse strand, counting down.
TTGAATCTGTTTTTAATATTCAGTAGAGTGCTACAAATATTATACGAATATAAGGATAAGTATATTGATAATCTCAAATCCCTAACCCCTAGTTACTCATGCAGCCCTTGCCAGGAATATGTCTCTGCACTGGTTCCATTCAGTTCTCCTCTTTTCTCATCTTTCTAGCTCTTTCCCTTCATCCCATAGTCATTTATGCTGCCTCAGATCCAACCAGTTAATTCTTCATATCAGCACTAATACGCTAACTGCAGAGAATGTCTAATCTAGAATTGTTCAAAGTTCTGATGGTAAAATTTCTAAAGTATTTGCCAAGTATTCCTATAGGTCTGTTTGATATTGACTTTCTAATCTTTTGCACTGTCAGTTGCTCTTTGCTTCCGCATACTGGGTTTTTGCTGTTTTAACTGACTTCTGCGTGAATACACCAAATTGTTATATACAAGCTGTAAATACTTTCCGAGAATTACAGTTTGCAAATTTGAAATTCTACTTGCCAACCACCTTAGTTTATAATGAAAGCCCTTGGTCTAGTATTGTAGGGTTCAAGTTGTGTGACTCCAGTGTGATAGTAATGACTCTAAAAAAATAATCATATAAGCACAATTAAAAGAAAAGGGAAATTACTGGGAGTTGGAGCCATCACAGAGGGCTTTATAAAAACGTGGGCTTTCAACCAAGCCTTGAAGCATAAAATATATATGAATGAATGAAAAAAAAAAAGAATAACATTACAGACCAGAAGAAATAATTAAGGAAGAACATAGGAGCTACAGTTAAGGTACATAAGGAAATTGGCCTGATAAGGTACAGGAATTTATCCAAGAAGATTTGAACTAGATTGTGAAATATTTTGAAAATTAGACTGGTTATTAAATAAAATGAGTGGAAACAGGGTGCTATTAAAATATTTTTGAGCAATGGCATAACATGAAAACAGTTCTGTTTAAGTATTATTAAGCTGGTAAAATGAAGTTCAGTGAGTCAGGAAATCTGAAATCTATTGTAACATTCAAGATGTGAGCCAGAGGTTTCCCTGGTGGTGCAGTGGTTAAGAATCCGCCTGCCAATGCTGGGGACACAGGTTCGAGCCCTGGTCCAGGAAGATCCCACATGCCACAGAGCAACTAAGCCCGTGCGCCACAGCTACTGAGCCTGCACTCTAGAGCCTGCGTGCCACAACTACTGAAGCCCGTGCGCCTAGAGCCAGTGCTCCGCAACAAGAGAAGCCACCTTGATGAGAAGCCCCCGCACCGCAACAGAGTAGCCCCTGTTCACCGCAACTAAAGAAAGCCTGCATGCAGCCATGAAGACCCAAAAATAAAATAAATAAATTTATTTTTTTAAAAAAAGAATATTTAAAAAAAAGATGTGAGCCAGAAGAGCCTTTTATTTGGGGGAGGGGGAGGTATTGCGAATGAGAGACATTTTATAGGAAAATCGTGAAATTTAGTTTCTACCATGACATAAAATTCTGCAAAGGATTTTTGAATTTTGGTAATTAGGAACCAGACAGTGGCATTCAAGGTGGAAAGAATAAAATTTTTTTGAGGAGATAGATGGAAGAAAAATCAAAGAATGTCAGCGCTCTCTATGCCAGGTCCGAAGCTAGTTATTTCCCTTTGACTTATGATTTTAGCAACCCCTCAAAATTGGTATTATGTTCATTTTTCCAAATGAGAAAGAAGAGACTAAGAGTCACACAGCTAAATAAGTAGAAGCAGCAAGATTCAAACACAGGCTAGTCTGGCTCTGGGCTGGTTCTCTCAATGAGAATTGAAGAAATTCATTGTTAGCCCTCAGTGCTCTATGACTGATCCCCTTGCTTATTGGGTTATTTGTTTGCTATGTGCCTCCTGCAACTAGCACTTGCAAGCGAAAAGTCTGTGTTGTTCAGTTATATGGTTATATCCCCAGTACTTAGAACAGCGCAAGGCGTTCGATACAAGTTTTTTAACCTACAAAAACAAGTGAACACGCAAATAAGTCATAGCTCTGGCAGCGGAAACCCAACCTCTCCACTCACATTTCCCTTATTTGTCACAGCTGACCACAGCCCCTTTTTCTTCGTTTTCTCAGCCACCACCTGTGTCCAAACATCCCAACCAATATACAAAATGAGTAACGATGCTTGATGTGAGAAGTTCATATAACCAGAGGCTACTCCGTAACGCTTGCTTGTAGAAAATGCTGACATAATCTAAAAGACTCCAAGAAAAACCTGCTGAGCCATGATGTTTTTCTTCTCCACTTTCTTAACTGCTACCCCTCTATAACAATAATAGTGAAAAGAGCCTGATTAAACATAGTGTGACCTCCTTACCACCCTTCCTAGGACCCAGTGATGTGTGTGTTTGGTTGGCTTATGCATCTGCTTGAATTAATTTTTTTTAATGCATTTTAAAATTTTATTTATTTATTTGTTTTTGGCTGTGTTGGGTCTTCGTTTCTGTGCGAGGTCTTTCTCCAGTTACGGTGAGTGGGGGCCACTCTTCATCGCGGTGCGCGGGCCTCTCACTATCGCGGCCTCTCTTGTTGCTGAGCACGGGCTCCAGACGCGCAGGCTCAGTAGTTGTGGCTCACGGGCCTAGTTGCTCCGTGGCATGTGGGATCTTCCCAGACCAGGGCTCGAACCCGTGTCCCCTGCATTGGCAGGCAGGCTCTCAACCACTTTGCCACCAGGGAAGCCCCTTGAATTAATTTTATATAGTGTCCTGAGAATTTTATTTTCCTCATAATTTGGCACTTGACCAAATAGTGGTCAAAGTAGAAAAATGGGTCTTTGCATGATGGTTTGATACTTCCCCCAAAAAAGAATGTTCTGACCTTTGATGTATTTGTTTTGTATCTAGGAGGTGGTGGGACTCACTGTCTTTAATAACCTGGTTCATTTGAGTAACCTGAGACTACTGGCCTTTGAGTTCTGATTTATTTTTTAAAGCTATATACTGTTGCTTTGCCAGTGGACTACACATAAGAATTTTACTACGCTGTTTACTGTGACATTGATAAATGAGCCACTTTCTTCTCTTCTGTCCTTAAAACTTAAGTGGAAGAAAGTTCACAGACCCTTTTATATTTTTGCATATAATATTTGTACAGACTCTTTACCAATGATAGTTTTCATTTTGCATCTTTCTTTTATCATCTTCTGCAAGTTCTTTGTACATTATTTTCCAGCGGTGATTTAAAGGCTAAGCATGTGTTTTGAGGCTGTGTGTATAATAAAACGTATTCTTTGTCATTCAGAACTCTGCATTCTATTGCATACTATATACGTATATGTATATATATATCTACATGTAAATAATAGTTAACATTTATTATAAACTCAGAATATGCCTATGTACTGTACTAGCTACTTCATGTGTATCCTTTCAGATAATTCAGTAATCTTATGAAATAGATTTTATTATCCTCATTAAAAAATAATAGACTTTATTTTTAGAGCAGTTTTAGGTTTACAAAAAATATATTGAGCAAAAGGTACAGAAATGGCATATACTCTCCCACCCTCCTATACAGCTTCTCTGGTTGTATCAACTTGAGCTCATGTTGTACATGTTGCAATTAATAAGCTAATACTGATACATTATTATTAATTAAAGGCCATAGTTTACATAAGGGTTCACTCTTTGTGTTGTATATTCTATGGGTTTTGAAAAATGTATAATGACATGTATCTGCCATTACAGTATCATGCAGAATAGTTTCATTGCCCTAAAAATCCTCTGTTGTCCACCTGCCCTCTTTTTTGTAACAGAGAAAATTATAACTAGGAGATGAAATTATTTTCCAAGGTTCACGTAGCTACGTAAGTGTGAGAGCTGCTCGGCCTCCTGGCATCTGTGCTCTTAACTGCATGATCATTTAGTGAATCCTAACTGGGTAAGATTCTTGCTAATTCTTACTAACTTCATCAAAGTGTGATATGTGTAGCAAGTATTTTGCCTGTGCTTTCCTTTGAACTTAAAGTGCTGTGAGAAATATCGCAGGAGATTTTTAATTTTTAATTATTGGAAATTTGACAAGCCTTGTGAATTAAAGAGGAGTTATTGACTGGAGTAGCATTAGTAAAAGGAAAGAGGGCAACAGAGTGAATTTTTTAAGTGAACGAATAAAAAGGAGAAGTCATATGGAGAAATGAGTCAAAGTTGCATGAAATTTAGAATATTAGCTTAACTATACACCTCTATCTTTGGAAGAATTGTCTCCTTAAAAGTGATTTTAAAAAATATATGTGAAGGGGAAAGAACAACATCACCTGAAGTTTATGTGGTAGATAGCGTTTAAATTAGAAGGAACAGACAGATAAGATTGTTTCTCTTGACTCTAGACCCACAGCTTCTGGATACCACCCTGTGCCTTGCTTCTACCCAGTTAGCATAGATCTTCATTTTAACCTTGCAGGACGAGACAGAACTGTTTTAGGAAAGGTCTTCTTTGGGCTGTTTTCCTACCTTGAGTCACCCCTTTTTGTTACTCTAGAGTCAATTTTGGTGCAGAAGCTATAGCACAGCAAAGAATGTCTAGTTTTAGAATCTGCCTGGATTATGATATTATTTCATGAAAAATCAGTTTGTTGCATATAAGCCTTTGCCCCTACTTTTTGCTTATTTTTTTTTCTGAGGATTATGGTAATGTTTACTTAAAACTGTAGCTAGGGAGAATATCTAGCTTTAGATTAAATCCTGATTTAGCAGTATTGTAGTCCTGAATGACAGTAGCAAGGATAAGCAGTAGTTGCTTGAGAGTCAACAAATTGTGACTTAGTTTCTTCCTATATAAAGTGAACATTAAAAATAAATAAATAAATAGAATAAAGTGAACATTAAGACAAAATCATCTCAAAGCTAACATAGTCATCATTCCTTATAAGGAAGAATGAATAAATGAATGAAGAGAAACAGATCAAAGGGAGAAAATAAAATAGAAAATGAAAATATGTTTCCCACCATTCCTGAAAACTCTCTTATCCTTTTGGTTTCCGTGAAACCATTTTTTCCCTTTTTTCTCTTGCTCTCCTGGTCTCTTCTCTTTGACGTCTTTAATGAACTCACTCTCACTGTCTCTTCTAATCTTGATGTTTCCCAGGATTCTGACCTCAGTCTTCTCTCTCAACATATTCTCTTTGATCATCCTCGTTTAGATAAAAACAAAACACTGTTTTTTGATGAGGATTACTAAGTAGACATTAGTCTACTTCATTTGGGCCCAGGAGGTGAAGAATCCCTCATGATCCGCTGCTGAATCATCCATTTTCTCTGTTTTTCAAGGGTCGTAAGAGTGAGGCTGAAAAATTCTTCTTGAAGGCTATTGAGCTGGACCCCACCAAAGGAAACTGTTACATGCATTATGGTGAGTGGTTGATAGTTTTTTTTCCATGTCCCCCATGTTTACAGTGAATGTTGATATGAGATTTAGGTTGTGCTGGCAAAGAACATTTTGAGAGGACATTGACTTTGCTGTTGTAGATGTAGCCTCATGCTATAGTCTTGCCTTCTTGTTCAAAGCAGTCACGTTAACAAGGGCTATGCCTTATGTTTACTTTTAGTAATTTTCATAGGACTTCAGTGGGGCAAGGTATTTTCACAGTTGTTGTTTCTTTTTTTTTCAAGTTCAGTTTGGAGTTTAAATGAGGTCTCGTCAGAAAATCATCTTGCTCCTTGCCTGATGCATGGTATATAATTAAAATATTAGCTCTCTTTTCATTCTAAATGATAATGTATTGCTCACTGAATGTATCATTTTGAAATTTTAGAGGCTTACATTTTGGCCTCAGAGTCTTGCTTTCTGGAAGATATGGAGTTACCCCAGCCTGTACTCTAAATGCCTGAGATTGGGGTCAAGGATAAAAACTATAAAGGCTGTAAAGGATGTGTCTCTCACTTGGTTTATCTTAATCAGTCTGGAATGAAGTTACATGACAACTCTGTCACACTCCATGCTGTCATTAGTAGTGAGTCATGTGTTCAGTGAGGCGAAGTATATAGCTGGTTTGGTGTCGGGTAAGATGTGCTGATTTCTACCATATTTGCGTTTGGACTGGCTTTCAAGGAGCCTAAAAGCATTTACTTTTGCTGATCCCTTGGAAAATAAAAACACATTTTTGACCACTGTTGGCTTTGATGTGTTTGTTTTATCAAGTAGTAAACTTAAAGATGGATGGAAATGAAAAATCTTGGGAAAATAAAGCTAATATGCTTGTATAATATTAAATTTCTTCTTCCATTTCCCAACTAGTAAAAATAGATCAGTGACAGGCTATGAGTGTGGAAAATGGAAATAAAAAAATGGAGGATACACTTAACCAACCACTGGTCCATTTGTTTATATTGTATGTATATGTTTATAAAGCTAGGGTTGTGATACTTTATCTTTCCAGCATAACATAGCATGTAATTTCACACAACTTATTGCATCACCACTCCTGATTTTGTTTCACAATGCAGTTTTATTGCCATGTTAAAAATAGTAGTCAACTAATTTAAGTTTGCTGCAGAATTTAGTTTACTTCCTCAGGTTTTCTTATATGAAGTATTTTAAATTAGGATTTTCTCATGCATATTATTTTGGATGCCCCTACTGAGCTAAAGTAATTCCCTGATTATTTTCTATGAGTGCTAAAGGACCTCTGGTCATTTTATGAAATAGGAATTTTTTATCCTGTCTTGGTGCTTGCATTTTCTGTACCTCAAACTAATCCTACTTACTGCATCTTCTAAGCTTGTTTCCCATAATTTTATTATATGCTTTAGATTTTTCACATTCAGTTCCTTTAAACTTCATCATTGCTTCATCTGAAATGCCACTGAAAAAAGTCACTATTTATTAATTTTAAGAGATAGCCCCCTTATTTATTATTCTGACTTGTCTGTCTTTACCCACTTCTATCTTTTTATTTATTATTGTTTTTTATATTACAGTATTCTCCTGAAAATAATTTTTTTTCCAGTGGTAGTAATAAGGAGTATTACTCCAATGAGAAATTTTGGGATTTAGTTTTAACAGAAAGTGAAACAGATTCTTTATTGTGTATGTTATTTGGAAAACAGTGATAGATGTTCTGTAAATGCATGTGTAAAACTGATTCTTCTTAGTACTCTTGGGTTATTTTAATTTTTTGGCATATACCTATTATTAGAAGTACATTTATTTTCTAAGGGAGGAATGAGTGCATAATTCAATATATTTTTATGAAATAGTTTCAGTATTTTTTCCCCACTCTGGAATAGGAAATGGAAAGGACTGAAGATGAGGCATCAAAAAGTAGTAATTAAGGCAAAATAACCTACAAACAGACAGGAAGCCCAAAGCTGAGGGCCTCATATTCCTATCTCACTGTGCTCAGGTTATTTAAAAATGTACATTTAAAGGAATATTAATGATTTTTATTTGGAAAAAGTCTGCTTCAAATGACTAAAATTTAGAACTGAAAAGTTCTTTTAAAATTATCTAATATAACCCCTGTTGTACAAATAAGTAGATTGAAACCAGGAGAGATGAAGTTGATTTGCCCAAGTTAGCTGTAAGTAACTAAATTTTGGGTCCCTTGATAACCATCATTGCTTTTTCTTCTATAATATGTATTCTATTTCTTTCACAACATTGTAGATAGAGAGACAGACAAGTAGGTAGATAGGTGGCTGGGTAGGTAGATAGATATTTTTGATTAGTCAGCCCTTCTGTGCAGTTTTAGAATGTCGAATTCATATAAATCATGACTTAGCTTAAAATTCTTAAGGAAGGATTTTTATTAATTTTAATATGTATAAGATGCAAAGCACTGTTGTATTTTCAGAAAGTGAGTCTGTGCTATGTAGGCAATAAATAGGATGATGTCATTTTTAGAAGGTGATGTGGTGGGCAGTAGGGTACTTCTTGAAACCAAATAGTCAGGTTAAGCATCTTTGAGGAGGTGATATATGAAAGCTTATGCCAACTCTTTGAAGAGCCAGATAAGAGCATTTCAGACAAAAGAAACAAAGTTCGAAGGTCGCAGGCAAGAACAAGCTTGTGTTCACAACAAAGAAAGAGGCTAATGTGACTGGAGCATATTAAACCTGACGGGAAAGTGGGAGGAGATGAGCTTGGAGAGGAGGCAGGGCTAGAGCCCAGGGGCCTTTGTAACCAAGCTAAGGAGTTCGCATTTTATTTTAAGAGCAAAGGAAGGGACCATGTGGCAAGACAGGATCAGAGAAAGGTCAGAGTAGAGCGAAGGGAACTCTATTGCTGTCTCACAGGCAAGAAATGGTGGTGGCTTAGGCTGGGGAGTATTGTGGGAATGCAAATATTTAAAATGAAATTATACACTTACCTTCCTTAGAAAATTCTAAGGTAATTAATAGGGAAGACCTATTTTCCATTTTTGCACCATCAATATCTAGCATATTGCCATGTCACAGTAATGTGCAATAAATGTTGAGCTCAGATATATTCTTAATTTTAGAATTGGATGGAGGTTCCAAAACTGACTAAAAGTTTCTTCCATTAGAATTTGTTTTGCTCTTTGTCCAAGAAGATGCATACTATGATTTTTATATCAGTTCTTCTCCAACTTAGTGGTTATGAATATTCTTAGGGTATTTATGCCCATGGATTGAATGAATAATAACACTTCTTCAGCTTAAAAATAAATGTTTGAATGAAATGTTAATGTTAAATGAGTGTTTATGTAATGTAAATGAAATGGTAAATGTTTTGAGTCTTTTTTTTTTTTTTTAATGCTTTTGCAAATGCCAATGAAAATGCCCGAGTTGGTGAGTTTTGTTCTATTGGAAATTCACTCTGCTGGGTGATTGTGTGCTTTTCATTTGCTTGTTAATGATACAGGTGACTTGGACTATGCCATTCAGTTGGGAATAGACAGGAAGTTACAGGAATTTATATTGGCTGCAATGGCAATTAGAAGGCAGTATTTAAAAGTACTCGTAGTTATTTGTGTTTTGAATCCACTAGTTTTATGTCTTGGGAGAAGGGATTGCATTATAGATTGCCTTTTTTTTCTTCATGTTGGCTTACAAGAAGGAAAGTGAGGCAGGTTTTTAAAACTGGTTTAATAAGTTGGTTAAATGTAGGCCTCTGTGGTACCTGTAGTCTCTGGGATTAAGATTCCCCATCTATAAAGTGAAAGGATTGATGTGGGCTTCCATAATGTTTTCCAACTCATATTTCATGTTGTGTCTAATATATACTTAATTTCTCACTGGTCTTTCATCAAAAATTTTAAGGAATGTATAAAAAATAGGTTTCAAACTGTGCTATAATAGTATAATGTTGTATTCATATCTCATCAAGCTTACAGTGTACTCCCATGTCCATAAAAAACAAATCATGTCTATTCTTTACAGAATTTAATTTATAAATGTCAAAGGTGAACATTTGCTGCCCTGATGTCTCATGTGGGCCTGTTATTCAAGGGATTCTCCATGAATTTCCTTTTGGCTCCAGTAGAAAGCTTCTGCCAAAAGAATGAACGTCAAGACAAGTCCGTCCTTGTTTCTTTGTCTTCTTTTGTTTTTTAAAGAATTACTGGAAAAACCATTTTTTCAGAAAGAATATATTATAAATCTTTTCTTTATATGCATAGTAGTAAATTTGATATAGACTGAAACAACTAAAACCAATACATATTTGTTATAAGGTACCTACTATGCATAAATCTGGGCCAGATGGAAAGTCATTAGATATTAAGCACCAAAGCATAAAAAGTTAAAAGGGAACAGGTTGTGACAAATGATAATGAGAAGAAGTACTCTTTTATGTAGACATTGGACGGTTCTTCTTTTCCCATCTACCTCTTAACCATATGTTTCTAAGAGCAAAGACTTTAGTGTCTTTTTCTTCATTATTGATCCTCTCTCTGGGTGATGTTCATTTCCAACAATAGTGACAAGTTCTGATCTTCTTCCTCCAGTTCAGTATTTAGCAAGCACTGTACTAGATGTAAGTGTTACCAAACTCAGGTCCAGCTGCTCACTGCTCAAAAGCCAATACTCAAGAGGCAAGTATTGGTAGAAAGGAAAAGTTGCTTTAATCAGAAGGCCGGCAATCTGGGGAGAAGGTGGACTCATGTCCCAAAACTAACTCTGAAGATTCTGCTCAGCCTTGCCAGTTTTTAAAGGGAAAAACCTCAGCGAATCATCAAGACAGGAGGTCAAGCTCTGCATCGTTTTCCATTGCACGCAGGCTGGCTGACCCCTCATGATCTTTCTTCAGATGTTATCTTGCCCATGTGGACTGCCTGCAGGATCGCTAAGGGAGCTGCTGGGGGTGGAAAGGTAGTCATTCTTTAACTACTTTTTTTTTTTTTTTTTTTTTAATTTATTTATTTATGGCTGTGTTGGGTCTTCATTTCTGTGCGAGGGCTTTCTCTAGTTGTGGCAAGTGGGGGCCACTCTTCATCGCGGTGCGCAGGCCTTTCACTGTCGTGGCCTCTCTTATTGCGGAGCACAGGCTCCAGATGCGCAGGCTCAGTAGTTGTGGCTCACGGGCCTAGTTGCTCCGCGGCATGTGGGATCTTCCCAGACCAGGGCTCGAACCCGTGTCTCCTGCATTAGCTACCAGCAGTCTCCTGCTGTGCCACCAGGGAAGCCCTCTTTAACTACTTAATTGTTCATTCCTACTTCTTTTAATTTAGGGAAAGAATCAACAGGTTAGGCAAGGTGTTGTGCGCATTCAGTAGAGCATAAGTCAGGAGTTAGGTTAAATGTTACTTAGTGATCTTGTTTCTATAATTAAGGTTTAAGGGGAACAGAAATAGACAAACAGGAAAGGGGCAAAAGAGCTCTTACAAATCCCCATTTGTCAGACATCATTCCATTTCTATGGGATTAGGGACGAAGGTCCATCTTCTACAACTTCTTCATGCTGACATAGGGCACCATATTCTCGGAGTAGAAGACATGGCTAGTAGAAGTAGTTGACATGGCTCTGTAGCATCTCTTTGCTGACAATTTTAGTTGCCTGCTTACATATATGGGCACAGCAAGCTACAATTATTTTGATGCCCACAAAGATATAGATTATTATGAGCAACAGTGTTAATCCCATTCTCTTGAGGCCAGTTCTTGGAATTGTGCTACCCATAGATTCAGTACTGCTCAAGATGGAGCAGCTTGTGTCATGGCTACAATCTGGTCATCATGCAGTTAGCTTTTTCCCCTCTGCTAGTAATTATAGTATCTGTAAAACAACTCAGGAATGTGCATCAGACACTGAAAGACTCTGTGACGCTATTGTCCTTATCATTAACTACTTGAGCCTGCTCTTTTGTGACTCAGGGAGGCTTGGGAAACTTCAGCTTTTCTACAAACAAGAGGCAGGGGACATGGAGGGACCTTTGTACTTGGGTGGGAATTGGGGTGGGGAGCCACAGGATTCTGCTCAGTTTCATAGGGATACCACAGGGAACAAGACAGGCTCCAATGTAGACTGCAAACTGAAGAGGGAGGCACAAATTATAAAAATAATGATTTAATTACAATTACAATTAGTTTTTAAAAGGAGACACAGTATCAACTAAGGGGCCTTGACCCGGGTGGCTGGGGTGCAGGAGAGCCATGCCTGGTGCATGTAAGCTTTATTTAAATGATGAGTAGGAGTTCTCCAAACAAAAGTGTAGAACTGAGGGGATGCAATAAAGAACATTAAAGCAGAGAAAATGCTTGAGGCAGAAGGCACGGCATGTGCCTGGGGAATAGTTCAAGGACAGAACTAGGACCATAGTTAGATGCTAAGAGAAGATACATAGAATGTACATCCAAATTGAGGAAATCCAAATTATGAGAGCTGATCATTTTTCATCTTGGGCCCACAGAGAAGTGTGGACTGTTTTAAACTATAATTATCTTTATTATTTTTTAGAGGTATTACTATCAACAAGATTAGAATCCTGAAAACTTCTTACTACGTTTATCAAACAATTTATGATCTAACCCAATGTTTTCAGACCCTGATCTTCTTTGGTCATTATCTAACTCCTGTGAGGTAGGAATGGATCCCAATACATTTGACTAAGATAATAGAAGTTCAGAATTTTCAAGTGACTCTCCAGATCAGAAATTTTCAACATATGTCTGTAGTGGGAGAAGAACTTGAAAATCCAGCTCTTTCAACTTTTTAAGTCCAGAACTTTCTGTTAATGTTGTAGTCTGTTTTTCTCCAGCATGGTTTATATATATTAAATTTCATTTTAAAAAGTAATTACTGGAGAAAATTGTTAAAATATTGAGTTTGACTTTTCATCAGTGAACACTAAAAGAAGAAGCTTGAAAACTATGTAATGGGTTGAATTGGTGAGAGGCCTATGGTTTATTATTTGTAATTAAAATAGAATATGGCAGTGAACTGAGGTTGGTTGTAACATTTCATTTCTAATCACTTCAGAAATTGTAAGAGTAATTTTAAAAATTAAATAATGACCTATATAGTGGTATTTCCTTGATTAAAAATGAAAATATATTTTTGGCCTTTGCAAAAATTATATTGAGATTTCAGTTATATTCAATGCTTAGGATGAAAACATTTTGCTAAAGTATCAGTGCTTTGTGTGCTTTTACTGCTCCAAGGACAGTACACACAGTTTACAGGTGTATAATTAGAATTGGATTTTTCTAAATGTTGTTCCAAACTATTTCACTTCTTGCCTAGGATTTTTTATTTTTAAATTCCCTCTTATAACAGTGTGTTTAGTAATTTAATTTAATCTTCCTACCTGTGTGTATTTTATATGAGATACTTTCCAGAGACTTTTAGAGTTAAAACTTTCCCATGAGTAAAATGGGAAGAAATAGGGAGGGGATTAGCTAAGCTTACAAGCCAAAAATGAAGGGAAACTTAAATGATTAATTTGTTTCAAAAAAGGGATATAGTTAAAGGACAAACAGTAAAGTGATAGGAAATAATTTCCTTAAAAGCAAAAGGTAAAAGATCAGGCTACTTAAGACATGAGAAACTCTATAAAACTACGAGGAAAATAGAATACAAAGACCAAGGGTTACGAACAAACAATTCTCAAAAGAAAAAATATAATAGGTTTTAAAAGATAGGTAAACATACAATTTCATTAGAAATCAAAGAAATTCAAATTCAAGTAAAGAATTCAGTGAATTCTTTTCAGCTGCTCTAGCACTTATTCGCAGTAATTCTTCTCTTGGTAATATATCTTAAGAAAATATTTTTTTTTCTATGTTTATCAACAAAAACAGTAATCAGACCACAGCATTACTATTTATTAGAGGCAAAAATTAAAAAATCATCTAAATGCCCCAAAAAGGAAAATAATTAAATAAATTATGGTTATCCCCTTTTGAGGAAATATTATAAACCCTAGGTTAAATTTATAAAGAATAATAATAACAGAGGCAACTATCTATGTTATGGTACATGAATAATGATTAAATTATACAAAATAGCTATATCATTAAAAAAGCAAAGTAAAACAAGCAAACAGTGTTAAGAAGGGATATTTTAGCTTTTTGGACTTTTACAGTCAGTTTTTTTTTGGGGGGAGGAACAGGCTTAATGTTTTCTATTTTATGTTTTCTTTAATGAGCATATTAGTTTTGGAAGGACTAAATTCTTTAGCAAAATGTGAAAGTACAAGCATCTTAATCTATTGCTCAGATAGTCTGTAGAAAAGATAGGAAAATTATTATAGTAACCAAATAATTATCCAAAAATTATTTAACAGAACTCAACATTTAAGACAAAAATTAAGTGAGAAAGGAATAAAAAGTAGAGCAAGGCATCTTGTCTGAATTCTCTATTAAATACTGTATTTCCATGAAAAATTCATCAAATATAATAACAGTACAAACATTTACTAAGTGCTTTTGTGTCCTGAGAAATTCACATTTAATCCCCACAAAAGCCAGGTGATGAGGTTACCTGTCTCCATTTTACAATGAGGAAGGTGAGGTCATCAAGCTGTAAGGTAGATTACCTAAGATTTCAGTGCCACTTAGTATAGAGGCAGCATTTGAACCAGAACACTCCTGACTGCTGTGTTGCACTGTCATCAACTCTGTCAGTGTAAGAGATGAACACAGATATTTTACATCCATGGATGCTTTATTGGTGGATGATACAATATGTATCAGATACACTGAAAGTTGGGAATCGCTCACCTTTTATTATCATTCGGGACATTTAGAGGTAGAAGACTATTTCTATTTATCTTGTCAAACGTGGACAACTCATTTAAGGTCCAAGCTTCAGTGAATGATGAGGTGGTCTTTGTTCTTCTGTTGTTTTTTACCTTTTTATTCTGAAGCCATAAAAGACTTGAAAATAAGAGGGAGAAGTCTTTATGGAATTCATGCATTTATGATGAATATTCCATTCTTGGTTCTATCTGAATTTTCTTTTGAGGAAGGAGAATAAGTAAGAATTTTGTATACATATAATATTTATTATTTTGAATCTACTACTTATTGGCCTTTTAAATTTCATTTCCAATAACCTTTTATAGAAAGTATAATATAAAATACTACTTAAAATATGAACACTTTGGGGCTTCCCTGGTGGCGCAGTGGTTGACAATCTGCCTGCCAATGCAGGGGACACGTGTTCGAGCCCTGGTCTGGGAAGATCCCACATGCCGCGGAGCAACTGGGCCCGTGAGCCACAATTACTGAGCCTGCGCGTCTGGAGCCTGTGCTCCGCAACAAGAGAGGCCACGATAGTGAGAGGCCCGCGCACCGCGATGAAGAGTGGCCCCCGCTTACCACAACTAGAGAAAGCCCTCGCACAGAAATGAAGACCCGACACAGCCATAAATAAATTAATTAATTAATTTAAAAAAAAAGAAAATATGAACACTTTGTATAAAATTTTAGTTTTCATAGTACAACTAAAACTCTTAATATATTAAGTACATAGTATATCAATCTATAACCCCTATGCAGTGTATACTTGAGCTTTATAAGCATTTTTCATAAAACACATTTAAAATCCAACTCATTGTGGTGATAGCAATCAGGCATCCCGCAGCCTGGCACCATTGTCATACAAATGGCCCCTTGTTAGTAGTACAGCTGTAAGCAAATGTCTTTACCTCTCAGCGCTCCCATTTCCCCGTATGGAAGATGCTCATAATACCATGCTTCTGAGATTCCAAAATGACAGAGGTCTGGCTCACTGTCTTAGTCCATTCAGGCTGCTGTAACAAAATACCACAGACTGAGTGGCTTATACACAACAGAAATTTATTTCTCACAGTTCTGGAAGCTGGAATTCTGAGATCAGGGTGCCAGCATGGTCCAGTGAGGGCCCTCTTCTGGGTTGCAGATTTCCCCTTGTATACTTGCACGGTGGAAGAAATGAGGGAGCTCTCTGAGGCCTCTTTTATGAGAACACAAATCTCAGAGTCCTCATGACCTAATCACCATCCAAAGGCCCTACCTACTAATACCCTCACCTTGGGAGTTAAGATTTCAACATTTAGACCATAGCACCTACCAAGTTTTATTATATTTCAAAAAAGAAATACATACTATTGTTATAAAATATACAAGGATTATTAGATGCTTCACAGTACTAGAATGATTAAATCAATTCAAGTAATATGGCGTGGCCTGACTCCAGAGTTTTCAGAATTTACATAAAGGAAAGTGCTTGGTGTCATGCCAGGCACATATGTATCCATTAATGCTAGTACTCTTATTATGGAATCTCAGTGTCAAACAGTTACATTTCTGACCCAGTGCTGGGTGCTTTTATGCACGGTTTGTCACTCCAGTAATCTAACCCTGTTAGATTAAAATAACATTATCCCTGTTTTACAGATGCAAGATTTAAGGTATCAAGAGTGTAAGTGACATATCGAAGGCCCTTACGCAGAGTAACTTTGAAGAGCAAGGATTTGAACCTAGTCTGATCTCCAGCCCATGATATTTTTATGGTTTGCCTGGTGCTTTCAAAGATTCACTCTTAGGAAATATGAGCCTGGTGGGTCTTCAAAGGTGACACAGATCCAGAATGCTGAGATTTTGGAGGACTACTGGTGGAGAAACCCACGGAGCTCTCATAATCATGTACTTGAAAGCCTCAGGAAGGAAGGGCAGCTTGAGGTCATCAAGGCAGGGAAAGAACCTGAAAGGGGCAGATGGAGGGAAGGAGCTTAAGTAGAGGGGAGTGAAAAGAAAAGACAGGAGGCAAGGCACCAACCCCCACCCTGGGCAGTTTTATTCATGCTGCCTTGTTTGTTCCTTCT
Organism: Balaenoptera physalus; assembly: GCF_965194825.1. Taxonomy (NCBI): domain Eukaryota; kingdom Metazoa; phylum Chordata; class Mammalia; order Artiodactyla; family Balaenopteridae; genus Balaenoptera; species Balaenoptera physalus. The sequence goes on along the minus strand of NC_138892.1, from coordinate 36,814,202 downwards.
GATAACACAGTGAGGTTATCCTTGTTTAAAAAGTGAGGAACCTGAGGCTCAAAACCAGAGAATCTTGAAAATAACCAGGTGGCCTTTCTCCAGCACTGATCACAATACCCCACACAAAGAAGGTGGTCAGTCAATATTTTGTTCAATAAAAGAATGACTAAGGGAGGATAGACTGGCTTTCAGTTGGTTTTACTCTTTCCTTTTCTTATCTCTGCTTCCATTTTTTGCATGGGAATAGAATCTACCTTGTTTAAATCATTTGTGACTAAATCTTGTTTTGCTAAGAAAAAGATACAGTTAAGTTCTTGTCTTTTTTTTTATATATAAATTTATTTATTTATTTATTTATGGCTGTGTTGGGTCTTTGTTTCTGTGCGAGGACTTTCTCCAGTTGCGGCAAACGGGGGCCACTCTTCATCGCGGTGCGCGGGCCTCTCACTATCGTGGCCTCTCTTGTTGCGGAGCACAGGCTCCAGACGCGCAGGCTCAGTAGTTGTGGCTCACGGGCCTAGTTGCTCCGCGGCATGTGGGATCTTCCCAGACCAGGGCTCGAACCCGTGTCCCCTGCATTGGCAGGCAGATTCTCAACCACTGCGCCACCAGGGAAGCCCCTAAGTTCTTGTCTTAGTCCACTAGGGCTGCTATAACAAAATACCATAAACTACATGGCTTATGAACAACAGAAATTTATTCCTCACTAGAGGCTGAAAGGCCCAAGATCATGCTCAGGTTGATTTGGTGCTGGTGAGGCCTGCTTCCTCATTTACAGCCATCTTCTCTCTGTGTTCTCCTGTGGTGGAAGGGAAAAGGGAGCTCTCCGAGGTCTCTTTTATGTGGGCACTGATCCCATTCATGAGGGTCCCACCCTCACGAGCTAAGCACCTCTCAAAGGCCCCACTTCCACATACCATCACTTTGGGGGTTAGGATTTCAGCATATGAATGGGGGGAAGGCACAGACATTCAGACCATAGCAATAATTTACATATATTCTTTTGAAGATTTTGTATAGGACTCAAAAAGCTATAAAAGCAAGATGACGAGAACTGAATTAAGTTTTGGATTAGGGCACAGAAAATGCACTGGATTTTGGACGGCAGATCATGGATTTTGGAATGAGGCACACCCAGCCCTACTGCTGAGTATCTCCTTGAGCATGTTCCGCCTTCCGCTAGCCTCTCTGCTGCTCAGTTTCTCAATCTGGAGATGATTGCTACTGCCTCAAGTTGTGAGGATTCACTTACAATTTCATAAAATAACTAGCATGTAATAAATGCTCAGTAAATTGTAATAATGGCCATTTATTCTTTTAAAATTATAGTGGAAACCATACTAATGTCCTGGAATGAATGAATTGTATAGAAACATTTTTGAATAAGATATATAAACAAGGGACAGAAATTAGGGGAAGAGGAGACAGAATAAAAACCTAGGAATTAAGAAAAAGAATAAATCCTTACCTGTCAACATGCAGACAGGACCAGAGAGAAAGGGAATAATTGCTTATAAGAAGAAAGAAGATTATAAGTTACAAGTAATTGGGAACAGGGAAAGAAAGGGTGGGGAAGAAAGAGACAGAGACTGTTTTTCCAGTCTTAGCTATTTGATTTAGTGACCGAATGCACTTGGGAGATTCTTGTTTGCATTCTGCCTCTGCTTAATTAAAACAGTTGTTCCCAAAGGTACGTTCGTGTACCCTGCCATTGACTCCTCCGTGCCTTCGTGGATGCATCTGTAGGTGAATACCTCCACAAAGACCTTAGAGATGGTGTGGAGCACTGTGAGAAGACTCTGAGCTCTTCTTAGGAAGAGGATGTAAGCTCTTTGACCACCTCTCTCCATTCTCATTACCGCCTGCCTTAACTTAGTCTCAGCGGCATGTTCCTTTCTGTAGTGACTTCGGTGTCTGCGTTTGAGTCCTCTGTCTGCCTCATCTCTTTCCTTACAGCTGCTTTGTCTCAGGTTACACAATATCCCAGAACAAAGTGAGGCTGCTTACCTCTGTCTTTCATTAGGTTGTACCCCTCATTTAGTTATGTCTTTCTCTTCATCTTTAGGTGATGAAACTCAGATTGTTTCAAGTCTTAGCATGAACGTCTCATTCTTGATGAAGCACACTTGATCTCTATTGAATCTGTGTATTACTTAAACTTATAATGGGATTGGGTTGCTTCCCCCTCCGTGCCCCTTCCCCCGCTCCTCCACTCTCTCTGAGCTCTTCAACTCCTCCCCAGTCTCCTCGCTTCTCCTCCTTGCTCCCCGCTAATTCCCATTCCCCGTCTGACAGTCTTCATAACTCCATCAGTTTCATAACCCTTCTGGAAAGAGTCAGGGGAGAAATAAATGCAATAAAGCAATGCTAACCTTCCTGACCTCCTTTTCAGGTGAGCACAGAGCCCTGGCCTGCTGTTCTTCTACTCTCCTTTGCACTGGACACCTTTCATGCCACCTGTCCAATTCAGGGCAAATTCTTGGCCTCATCCATGTCCCTGGATCTTACGGACAGATCCAGGGCCTTCCAGCCTCAAAGTGAGCAGTCCAGATTGAGCCACTGGGCATCCTTTTCCTTGTTTCCCCAGCCCACCTGTTTTTTAGCCAGTAACTGTGGCACATTTATCACACTGAGTCTGTCTCAGTAAACCAGAGCTTTTATTAACTCAGGCGGCCAACGCACAAAAACATAAAGCAACAAAACTCATAGAAGGGCAGGGGAGAGAGATTGGTTTGAAGAGTGAGAGCATGCCTCACTCAGACATTCAGCAAGCTTCTCTTCCGAGAAGCAAGAGAGAAGATTCTCCTCCATAATTTTACTTCTCCCAGGCATAATGAGCACACATTAACAAGTAGCCTGTCTTCAGCAGACTCTCCTTTCAACAGCTCATCTAAATCCTGACCATTGGGTTATCACCCACGCTGTCTTACCAGGAATGCCTTACTCACCTCCCCTAGTAGAAACAGCCCATGAAGGGCTCACCTCAGCTCCACTTTACCCACTCTTCTTGTTATCGTTAGATGTCACCAAAAGCAGTCTGCCCAAATCCTTCCACTGTGGCTTTTTCCTTGTTCCAGTCATCTGAATCTTTGGAAAAAGCCCTCAGGTATAGATAATTGCTTCTGGATACTAGTAATGTTCTTTTTCCTGATCTGGCTTCTGAATATATGACCATAGTCACTTTGTAAAAATTCACTTACTTGTGCCCTTTATGCATATTTAAATTTGATTATAAGTTGAACAAAGCCAAACAATCCACCTCCATCCAGAAGTGAGGCACTTAGCTTGATACCTTGCACACCTCCCTTTTCAAATTTATATCCATTTTATAGTTAAACTAGTTAAACTATCTCCATAATCTCCTCTTTCCTCTGCTAGATGGGAACTGTTCCAAGGATAAATGTTGCATTTATCTTCATATCCCCCATATCTTGTTTATACAAGGCACAATGTACATATCTTGGGTTGGATACTTTAACCTACAGTTTCTTCTTTTCCCAAACCGTTCAAGTGATTCCATAGTACAATGGAATATAATAAATTTTAGCCACCTTAGGTAGTTTGAACTGTTCTGGAATTAAGATATCTTTGAAGGTATAATTGATGTCTGGATCATTTGTTGTATTCCGAGGGAAATTCAAAGCTCTAAAACCATGGCCACGGCCACCATGTTGCTCAAGTGCAAGAGACACATTCATAGAGACATCATTGTGAATGGCACCCTTGAGAATTGTGCAGTGCCCAGCATGTGTGGCCATTCACTGCAGCCCTGCCTAAAAATCACTGTGAGGTGAGAGGCTATGAATAGGCAAGTGCCTGGTGACCTGGGCTAACTAGGTTCTAGCTTGCTCTGGAAGATGACGCAATATGATTAGTTAATTCAGTCCTGCCATTGAATGTGTATTTATTAAATCCCCACCATGTGCCAGGAAGTAAGAGAGTGAGCCACTGTGATATCTGGGGGAAGAGCATTCCAGGTAGAGGGAATGGCAAGACTGTGGAGCATGGGTCTTTGTTACTCTGGTGTGTTAGATGAACGGCAAGAGGCTAAAATAATTAAGTAACCAAGGGGGAGAGTAGTAGAAGACAAAGGAGATGAGGTCAGAGAACCGATGTAGAGGTTGGGGGGAGAGCCCCGTGCTGGTCATATCAGGCAGTGTAGTCCAGTGTAATGACTTTCACTTTCCCTGAGTCAACTGTAGAATGACGGGATCTGACAGGATCTCTTTGACTGCTGTGCTGAGAATACCCTGTAGAACCAAGGGCAGAAGTGTGGAGACCCATTAGGAAGTTATTGCTGTAATCCCGGGGGAGAAGACGGTTTGAGACAGGGTGGTATAAGTAGAAGTAAGACAATTCTGGATACATTTTGCTAATCTGATGTCCTCTCTAAGGGGAACTATTTTAATGCAAATGCTATGTTCTAGCTGTTATTTTATAAACAAGATTTTCATTTGCCTTTGACCATTTTTAAAGCTATATATGAATGATTTTTTACTAAAGAGTATTGGATCATTATGACACTTATTACAGATCATTTTATCTCCTTAATTTAGTAGCATTGATCATAAGAGTGAATTTTTCATAGTATTTTAGTAAGAAATGACAGTTCCACTAAGCTAGGGAGTTTTTATGCAGAACTTTTAAGCAGTATTTGAGCCTACGGCTTAAGGCCAGCTTACAATTTTATGGATTTCTACCTTTCAGACAGCTTTTTAAATCCAGGAATTAATGAAAGATTGATCTTCACAGGCTTGTCATATTGATATGTTGGTAAAAATCTACCAAGTAATTTAAATTGTTCAGTTAGAGAATTGTCCAGAGAAGAAATGGTATCCCTTTAATGCTGAAACAGTTGAATCCAAAACTGTTGACTGCTTTTCCCCTTTTCCCATGTTAGCCTGTGAGGAGACTTACACTCTTTGTATCTGGACCTCTAGAGAATGCTTTCTCTTTTTATATCCTCTGCTGTTTTTTCCTATTCAAACGTCTTTTTTCTTTCTTTCTTTCTTTACAGTTTCTCATCTTGTTTTTTTCTCCCTTTGATTGGAGAAATGAAATAAGATGATAATAATTAATTTGGGTAAGACAAATTACAAACCAAAGAAATAATGATAAAGTGTGGTAGCACAATACACCCCGGAGAATAAAATGTATTTTACTTAAATTTTTGTGGTTTCTTTATTTGAAAGTCTACTCAAGTATCAAACACAAAGAATGTGTTTGTCTACTATATCTGAAAGAAAAGTGATGTCTCAGAGATCTAGTCTGCAAATGAGGGATAAAACTCTTAAATCTCCTTATTTCGAGTTTGAGAGAGTAAACTTATATGTAATGAGTATATCTTATTCATACACATATGTATTTCTAGCTACACATGTATGTGTAACCTGGTCATTATGCCTGTAATATGAGGAAGGGCATGTCACATGCAGTTGATTTCCAGAAAAGTTCAGTCTAACTGGTAGCCAATCCCAGACATGGAGTCCCGAGTATGGTGCAAAACATTTATTTTCTTGTTCCATAAGACAACTGGTTCTCAAACTGTGGGCACTGGCAGCATCCGCTTTAGTTGGAAACTTCTTAAAATTGCAAATCACAGGCTCTGCCCCAGACCCGCTGCATCTGAAATTCTAGGGATGGGACCTAGCTCTCTGTTTTATCAAGTCCTACAGGTGACTGTGATGTGCCCTAAAGCTGGGGAACCACAGGGAAAGGCAACCTTTCAGGTCTTACAGAATCCACCAATGTGGATGGACTCTCCAAAGTGCCTGCCCTTCTCAAGTTTTCTTGCTTTCCTTTTCTAACACCTTTCACGCCTCCCAGTGTCCTAGCTCCATTGTGTCTCAGACTGAGGTACCCTCAATCTCAGAGCCCCAGTAGCAGCTCCTACCCACAGAACTTCAGGATCTGGCTCTGTCTTGGTGGGTGCAACTGTCGGCCTTTATATTCTTCAGTGAAGAGCGCCTCTGGCTCACTTGCTGGTATTGATCACTTCTCCTAAAACTGATTCAGTGCCTTATTGTGTAAAACAGTTCACTTCCCAATAGTGATCAAGACAAGAGGGTTGAGATCAACAGCCTGTCACATATGCTGTAAGTGGGGCAGCGGTACTGGGACAATTCTGGTTTATTCCCCCTCGTTCCAGCACAGTTGACGATACCATTCTCTTTCACTCTTTTAAGTACTCTAGTTTAGATGGTAAATCATAGTACAGTGAACTTAAATCATAAGCAGTTCTACCACTATTGGAAAGTGGTCAAAGAAGGATTCACCAAGAAGGAACTGTTTTAGGGCATAAAAATGAAAGATGTCCAAGAGGTAGGCAAGACAGGCCTGGAGCTTGGGGTGGGACAAGGCAGAGAAACCTTAGAGGCTGAGGGTTCAGCACAAATAAGGATGTGAAGCAGCAGCTTACATTAAGGGAAGTGGAAGTAGTTCAGAGTCTGGAGCCAGGGTCTGGTGGGAGCAATAATAGAAGAAGCTGGTGGAAGAGGAGCAATTAAGGTAATCTTTTTGTTTGTTTGTTTGTTTGTTTGTTTCTTAGTCCCCCAACAACGTATCGATTTAGGCTCTTTGGATAATTATTTAGAAGAAACCTAGTATGTCTTCGTTTCCTTATTTATGTTGGTTCTATGTATTTGAAATGCTTATTGCCCTATTTTCCATCAATTTTGGGCCCTCTTTCAAACAAATGATTACTATATAAATAGCATAATAATAACGTACTTTCAACTTTGGTTCAGATTTTCAAATTCACTTTAAAAAGAGATACGAAATGATTCGCATTCCATAATGTTTTAGGCTTTATCATAGGAAAACAGTAACCCTGGACTATGGAGATCTATGGCCTGTCGAGAACAGACTGCAGGGAATTATGCAAATACCTTACTAATATGCTGTGTTATTGTTTTTCTGAATGTTAATATGATTGAATCCTCCTGTTAGAAAATGATCGTTTAGGAATTCTTTCCGTCACCATTTGCAATACTAGAAATTATGTGTTCCGTGTAGTTTTGTGATCTTGGAAGCTACTTACAAAGTCTGTGTTCTGTGGCAAAGCTTACCTAAACCATAAGGAAATGTTTTTAAATATTTGAAAAATTGTATATTTGATTTTACACAGTTAGTTAATGTTACTCTTTTTTTTGTTGTTGATGAACACAGAGATGTGTTCGGCTTTAATAGACCTTGGAAGGCTTTGCCCTGGACATTGCATATCAACTGTCCTCTTAGGCCATTGAGTATCATTGTCTTCATCACGTAGACTTCTTGTCAGTGTCTGTCTGTGTTTCTGTATGGACAGCATAGATTTCATTCCCTTCCTTCTTTCTTTTTAACCAGAGCTAATATTATCTCCTTTTCCCTCTACCATCTGGAGTAATAAATTTTAAGAAAATAACCTTCATTATTCCATTAATTGTTGCATTTTCCTACTATTAATACAGAATACATTTCAGGATTAATAGCTGTCTAGAAAAGGAAAAAGAACAATTAATAAATTCCTACATTATCCTTTGTTTAAATATCACATAAGTAGTATATTTATTAATACATTTAGTTAGGTAAATAGGCCTTGAGGACAGGTAGCAATTAATATTATGGTTTTTTAAAATCAATTTATTTATTTTTGGCTACGTTGGGTCTTCGTTGCCACGCACAGGCTTTTCTCTAGTTGTGGCGAGCGGGGGCTACTCTTTGTTGCAGCGCACGGGCTTCTCATTGCGGTGTCCTGTTGCAGAGCACGGGCTCTAGGCACGTGGCTGTAGTAGTTGTGGCGCACAGGCTCAGTAGTTGTGGCGCACGGGCTTAGTTGCTCCGCGGCGTGTGGGATCTTCCCGGACCAGGGATGGAACCCATGTCCCCTGCATTGGCAGGCAGATTCTTAACCACCATGACACCAGGGAAGTGCTAATATTATGTTTTAATTTTTTTTAATCTGTAATAAGTATAGCTAACTGAAATATGGGTTTAGCCTGGTATCCTGTACTAAGATATATGTGAGGAGATATTAATTATTCAGTATGCCACAGATTGTCTAATTTTTGTTTTACTTTTTTAAAACCTCGTATACTTTAAATTGTATCTCATATCAACATGTCTGTAGGGTTAGGGTCTACATGAATTTCATAAGTAATGTGTGTTTCTGTTTATCAACATAACCATTTACAACTCTGTTTTCTTAATAATTTTCTGACCCAACAATTATATTTGTTTTGGGAGCTGAGAAAGGCGCCAAATGTTAGGTGACAAACTAAGAAAGTGATGTAAAACTTTTTGTAGAAAGAACTGAAGGATCTCCAACTCCCGGTCTGAAACTAGGATTAAAATCCTAGGCCTGTCTTTACGCACTACTCTTTACCGATTGAAGTTTAGAAACAGTTAAGTACAAGCAGTGGCTGTGGTTTATTATAAATCCTTAAACCAGAAAACTTCCCCTGTATTTTAAGAACTGGTCCTTTTAGGTCAGAAGACAATTTGTAATATTTAGTAGATAAACAGTAAGCAAGGGACCCACCATTTTTAAAGTTTTTCAGATTCCATGTATGCCTTAGGACTTGCAATCATTTTTGTAACTATTTTTCATGTTGTTAAAGTCCTGAACTTTAAGCAAACAGGAATCTGAAAGCAAAGAGAAATAATAAATAGAAAACAATTCTATAAGCCTATCAATTGCATGGGTGGTTTCTGCATATCTCTGTCCTCCCTTGATTTGGTTTTCATTTGATTATCTGTATCAGACAAGGCTTAACATCATTACTTTTGCTGCTAATAAATCCTTAGCTATGCAAAAGCAGCCTGCCCTCTCTGGTTGTATGCTTACAGCCTTAAAATTGGGCCCCACTTTTATGTTGTTTTCTTTGCCTTTACAGTATGATTCTGGGATAGCATCATATAACAATTCTCGAGATACAGTTTTGAAGAATTGTGTGACTCTATCTGCAATAATTCTAACCTTGCAAAGCTGACCTGAAAGTAATCTCAGAAATCTGTATTTGTTAATATTCTTCCGTGTTTATTAGTCAATCTATAAGTTAATGCTAAACCAGCCTTCCTATGTTCTTCCAACAATTTTAGTGTTACTTAAATATAAGAAATAAATATATCTTAATACGGGTAGCCCTGTTTGTGAATGTGCATCAGAGACAAAAACTGTTTTAAAGGACCAATAATTAAAATCAATTCAAGTTATATTTGTCATATATCTTTTTTTCCTACAAAGCAACTCTCATCTTAGGATCTCAGAGGTTTATAGCTAATAATTAAATTTTATACTAGTGATGCAACATAATGATTATAGTGACTTATATAGGTGAAACAACTAATGTTTAAACCAGTTGATGGGTGACTTACTGAAATATATTGCACCCGAGCTGTAGATTCAACAGAACTAATATAGGGCCTTAATCCCCAAATTCTTTGACCATCAGAAAGCTAAAATCTCCCCAGTAGTCTTTTTTATATTGCTTTACTTTTTAAAAACATTTTTACATATCTGTAGTATATCTTTAAATTTGTTCATTTTATTCTTACTTCAATAGTCTTTGGAGCATTTTTAAGAAAAAAATTTGTTAGTGTACCAGATTAGGTACATTGCGATGCCCTGCAATTAAGGGAAAGGTATATAAAATATGAGTAAATAATGAGCACGGAGATGCACGGTACACATAAATCTTAGCTTCGTATCACCCTTACCACTGTTCTTACGTTTTTCTCTATAGCAGCTTTAGTTGTTTCACAGGATTATTATTTTCCAATTTTCAGCTCACTTGACTTCATGCTTTGCAGGTCAATTTCTTCTGGAAGAAGCTCGCCTCATAGAAGCAGCTGAGATGGCAAAAAAAGCGGCTGAACTGGATAGCACGGAGTTTGATGTGGTCTTCAATGCTGCCCACATGCTCAGGTTAGTTTTTGCTACTGTGCCTGAGAAGACCAACACTGTAGCTTTATTCTTATTAAATTAATAGAATATAATTAAATCAATTATACTAATTCCCCTTATATGTCACCTTATTCCATATTCTAAAAGTGAATTATGCTGCTTAACCATGTTAAAATCAGTCAGGACTATTTAATTCATTATAGTTTATGTGCATAGCATATAGGGTATATGAACTTTTAGGACTCTCTGAAAATTATTCAGGCCCCTTTTCTCTTTCCTTCAAAAATTATTGGCCGTAAAATACAAAAGGAAAATTGCAAAATTGAAATTTGTAACTGTCTAATTAAATGTTTCCAAGACAAAACATTATGTCAGTTAGTCAACTGCATCTCAATATTTGTGTTTTTGTATTGATTATATTGAATGGGTCATGTGGATACATTTTATTATGCTTGGTAGTAGAGAGGATTATCAAATACAAATATAATTAAGGCCTATCAAATTCTCAGAATGGCCCTCTAATTAGCACTGTTGCTGTGTGTTAAAACAATATATGTTTTTAGACCATTAGTGCCTCTGTTTTCAGAAAGACTATTTTGAAGCCTAATTACAATAATAGCAAAGCAAAAGGCAGATGAACAGGTTTTTGTGTGAACATAAAATGAAAGCCAATGCATTAAAGGAGGATGTTTTTAAGAAACTCGAATGATTTATACAGTTGTTTAAAAAGCATTGTTTGTTCTGTTAGCCATACGTATACCCCTTCGCACATGCTGTTACCTGAATTTCACTCTATTAAATCTCCACGTAAATGCATCCTTGGGTGACATTCACACTATGGGCTCTGAACTTGGCTTCTAGGGGCAAGTTTCTAATTATGTAGATTACTCTTACATGGGAAGAAAAATAGCAGAGAATTGGTCCACATTTGGATGGTTTTAAAGCATGGACTTTTTGAGAAAAGTAGAGGAACATTTAAAAAAAATTTTTTTTGAGATCATTGTACATTTGCATGCAGTTAAGAAATAATACAGAGAGATCCCTGTACCATTTATCCAGTTTCCCAAGTGGTGATATCTTGTAGAACTACCATACAGTATCAAAACCAGTATTTTGACATTGATGCAGTCCACTGGTTTTATTGGGTTTCCCCAGTTTTATTTGTACCCCTGTGTGTGTCTGTGTGTTTTTAGTTTTGTGCACTTTTATTACATGTATAGGTTTGTGTATCCATCACTCAGTCAGAATACAGACTATTTCCATCACCACAAGCATCCTTCGTATTCTCCTTTTATAATCACATACCCTCACCTACCCGTGTCCCCCAGGAACCAATATTTAAAGCAAGTTTTGTAAATTACCTTGGATTTATAATTTGAGATTATTACTGTATCTGTATCTTAGTGGTTTCCTCCTTGGCTTTTAATAAGTTTTAAATAAGAAATTCGAAGTCTGTTTGAGAGGAAAGAGTGTACTGTGAGGTTTCAGTTGAATACCCTCATTCCATATCAATGCTTAGCGTTCCTAAAGCAGGTACCTACAAAGAGAAATCAGGATTCAATAGACTATTGGTATATTTTAAAAATAAACTGTAGCCAGTTCGCAGGAACCTTCAATAGAAGGAAAATTTTTAAAAGATACTTTAATTTGCATGACAAGGTTAGGTGCTATGATGGGAAGAGGACTTTTTTGTTCTTCATGAATAAAACACAGTGCTTTTAATTACAATAAACCATTTAGAATGTGAATGCACAAGTTTCTAGAAACTAATTTATCTTAATCATAATAGATACTTTCATCAACAAGGCATTTTGCTATATATTAAATCAGTATCTGAAATTCAAGGTCTACCAACGGAAACTCGTTATAAGAACATTACAAAAAACGTCCTTGTTAAATATATAGCTTGTAACTTTTCCTTAGTTACCATAGTGCTAGAAACCAGTGGAAAGTTTTTGTTATACATTGGGGACGTGGAAATCTTTAGGATTTATTTTTCAGAACATTCTCTCTAGTTTTCTACAGTCTGCATTCCTCATTAAGCTGCATTTAGTCAGCGCCTTCCTATCTTGATTGCGAGTATGACCACAGCAACCTGGTCATATCCTTATTCAACTTGGTGGCAGTCCGTATGAATGTTTTTACTTATTTTTTTAGCTCTGTCAAATTCAACAATTTCTTGAATGCCTATTGTGCAAGCTGAACACCAGCCTCTTTCCTTACTAATCAAGAACATGTAGGACTTTGTTTGCTAAAAAGAATAAAAAAGGTTATTGGTTTTCCCTTGAACGCAGCCTTATCAAAATGGTTAGCTGTCAAGATTTTGCTTATTCAGCGTTACATCTAACATTTCCCTTGGGGCTTCCAAATTGTTGTAAATTGAGTTTGATATTAATTTTTTTCCTTCAAGAGCTCTGTTCTTTCCTAAGATATTTAGGAGACAGAATTGGCAAGGTTTAGTGATCAGTTTGATGGGAGGGAAAGGGCAGATGTCTCCCTGGCTGTGTCTTGGTTAGCTGGATCAATGGTTGACCTAATATACAAAATCAGTAATTTAGGAACTGTTATGGTTCAAGATATACTTTGAAGCATACTTATTTAACTTCCCTTTCCTTGGGTAATTCCCAACGAATTGACACAAAGAATCTATTAATAAGAAAAAAACTGCTTATCACAAAAGCCAAAAAGAAAAAGGAAAAAAAAAAACCATTCCTCCAGAAGAGACTAGTTTGGAAGAGCCCATCAAGGGGCAAATCTTTAACTTATTACGACCTTCAAGAGGCTTGAAATTGGAGAAATGTCTAACAGACCCATTTTAATTCTCAGTAATGAATAAAGATCTTTTTCTATAGAATTAGAACATTTCTAATTCCTGTTGTCAAGGTGATTCACAAGAACACTGTGTGGGGTGGAAGTATTAACTCTGTTCACCAAATATATTTGGCCTTCCCACTTCAAGAAACATAATAGGATTGCACTTTCCTGCCTTCTTCCAAGTTGAAGACCTTCCTGGGTCTTATTGGGTCGTTGAATGTGTGTGAACGTGATGTATGTTATTTCTGAGCCCAAATTGTAAGAGTCAGTGCTTTTCCCTTTTTCTGACTTGGAAATTGTGGAAATAGATCCAGAAATAAGCAAAGGGAGACAAACCTCCCTTCTCACCTGCATTGGATAGGATGAATGAATGCAAAATAAATTTTGTCTTAATTCACTGAGATTTAGGATGTGTCTATTATCGCAGTGTAATCTAACCTATCCTAACTGATCAGAATATATCTGTGAAAATAAAATACATAGTTGGAAAGAGGAGCCATATAACATCAGAAAAGATTAAGCAATTAATAGGATCTCTGAGCTTATAACTACAGTGGAGGCAATGTATAATTGATAGATTGAAATTTAAATAGAAATTATAGATATTTCCCAGAAATTAATGAAAAATACTAAAGACATGAAAATGATGACTGAAAGGATAAAAGATTGACAAATAGATTGAGAATAGTATATATACACTAGTAATTTTATTTATATATATATGTTTGTATAATTATAGTATACAACTATGTATATATAGTTATATATACGTATATAGTATATAGGTATTGTTTGTGTAATATGTGATACTTTTGTCTCTGTATATATAAATATGTATATATAATTATGCTGTATGTATGTGTATGTAGTTAGATATGGCATATATACATATATAATTTTATTTGTTGTATAAATGTTAATATAAATAGAAAATTTCTGAAGGAGAACATAGCGCAGATGAGCAATTATCAACAAATAGAAAAAATTTCCAAGATAGGATGGAGGTCTTTAATCATCATATTAAAACCAAAATTAATGAAAATAGATCTACTCCTAAACTTGTCTTCTTGCATGGGTCACCATTTTTAGTTGCAAACTAAAGAATCCACTCTTGCCAGTTTAAGCAGAAACAGGATTTATTGTAGAGAATTCTATAGCCCACAGACTCTCCCATAGGCTTGAGAGTGCTCTACATAGGCAGAAATAATTTCCACCACCTAGCTTTCCTTGGGGCTCAGCAGCTTTTAGAATCCAAAGCTCTGCCACCATCACCCACAAGGAACCAAGAAGAGCAAGCACCACATTCATTAGAAGATGAGTCTTCTGAGTGCAGCTGCCTACCCATTATACTTACTTTTGATTTTGATTCTCTTGAGGTTGCATCTGATTGATGGAACCTGAGTCATGTACTGATACCTTGGCTGGAAGAAAGTTGGAAGATGAGGGAATTTTTGGCTTCTGCCTTGTTTGGGAAGAGAGGATGCACACTGTGGCTAATTACTAAATATATTTCCAGGGAGGGTGATCACAGATGTTGAAGGCCTCACATAATGAACGGTTGACTACACGTGTTGACATTTTTAGTACTTCAAATAAAATGGAAAAAGTACTGGATATTTCCAGATGAGAGCATTAAAAAAAAGCAGATTGGTTATCATCAAAGGAAAATATCAAAGGAATTTAAAATACTAAAACTCAGTAGAGTTATGTCTATAGAGTTATAAGAGGAAAGTATTGAATCAATTATTCTGTTAGAAACACTTTGTATGAATGGATTTATTCAGTGTTCTCCCAGATCTGGAAGCTAGAAAGTGCACAAAGGTATTTAACACCTGAGAGGAAGTCTTGAGGCACTGAAAACAAATTTAACTCATTCACAGCATTCATGGGCTCTGGTGGAAAGTTGTTTTTTTCTTTTCTTTTCTTTTTTTAAATCCATTTACAGGATAATGAAGGAAAAAAAGTAGCATTTATTCAAATATCTCCTGTCTACCTAGCACCGTATTTTGCATTGTATATGTCACCTTCTTAATTATAATTTCACATATATGAAATAGACACTAATATTCCCGTTTTACAGATGAAGATGCTGAGGCTCAAAGAGAGTCGGTATTTCCCATACTTGGTAAAGCTGGGATTTAAACTTATCATATTCTTGCCAAGTTTAATACTGTTTTCACTGTGTCACATTGGCTCCCTCATACCTTTATAACTGGGTGATTACCTAGAAGCTGTGATTCCTGAATTTATTGATGGAAAAAGGATTTATAGAGAGTAAAAGGTTTTCAAATGTGTAAATCCTAAACAGTAAGATCCTTCCAGTATTATTAGATTATCCCTTTGTGGTAAATTTTAGAAAGTAGGTATATAGTCATAGGAGAGAGAACTCCAAGTTTGTACTCTCAAAGGAACATTAAGTTTTTAGACATACCATCATGGTATATTGTCTGACGAAGGACACACTGCTGAGATAAGTGTGCAGTTTCTTTTTTATCTAGGCCTAAGGGCCCAAGTGCTTCCTAAGGTAGTAAGAAAAGCAAAACTGTACTGTACCAACTGGCTCCCATTGCTTCCCTAATTTCTAGAGAGCAGAGTGAATATATGAGAAAAAAATTATCTTTCAATTTTCATTCTCAAATAATTTCACTGGAAATGACATAAAATAGACGTTAAGGAATAAAGGAAAAAAATCAGATTATTTTCTCAAAGCAGATTGTGAATGTACACCCACACACACACATGCACACATACGTTGGATGTTGGAGATATATATACATATATCCAAGACCTTGTGAGTAATATGCTTTCTTCTTTAACACTTCCCAAATTACCAAAGACCGTTCAAAAAGTTATTGGGTTTTCTACTTATAAATTGTACATTACTGCCAACTTTTGGTCAAGAGGGGCCTATTTCAACTAGGTTATAGTGGGATGTAAGGTCTTTAAAGCAAAGAGGTGTGGCAGATGAGGTTAAAGGTAGGTACCTTCCTACTCTGTGCCTTTCCAACATTAATGTTCATGTGAATCACTCAGGGATCTTGTTACATCACATGTTCTGATTTAGAGTGTGTGGGTGGTACCTGAGGTTTTACTCTTCTAACAAGTCGCAGGTGTTGCTTATGATGTTGGTTCTTGGACCACTCCTGCAAGGAAGTTCTAGTTTGCCTTTCCTCTTGTCATCCCTCTCAACCCCTGCTCCCCAGCCGAGCATTACAACTTGAACATAAGTAGTAATTTACTATATAGGAATATTATAGTGGACATTACCGATACACATTCCCTTCCTTTTAATTTTTCCAGTACATTTCATTATGTAATCTTTCCAGATATAAGCTTAACCTGTCCTTAGCAGCCCTCAAAGATTTGAGGCCATGAAATGATGGGCTCAAATTCCTACGGGACATCAAGAAATATCTAACTTCAAGGAATCATTTTGTAAAACTTACACTGTCAGCATAGTCTTTTCCTCTGTTATTGCTACATTTCCACTATGCCTCTCTATCCTTTATATTTAGTATTGAGACAGATGCCTACAGGTCATGAAGCCATTTTTTGATGTCTTGATTGAGAAGTTTTCATTTAAGAAGCCTTGATGATCGTAAATAATTTATTCTAGGAGTTTCATTACAAGGTTTTTTTTCTACTCCATTATTTTTACATATATGTGACTCTCGTTTTGCTATTTTAAGATTTTCCATACATTTTTATGTCCTTGTTTATTTCAGTTCTACTTCTATTACTACTGTACAGTTTATCAACTAGAATTAAAATTTACCTCTGCTTTGAGTAACTTAAAGCTAAGTGTAAGTTTAGCAAGTTGGCAAGAACACAGGAACATCGCTACTGTTTCACCTTACTTTCATGATACAGGAACAAACAGCTCTCTAGTTTAAAAAAAAATCCTCATAAGTTATCCTTGAAAATGATCACCAAGACTTATGTAAAATATTGTCTTTTGTATGAGTCAAACAGTGGTTATCGTCCATATTAAATAATTTTAATTCAAAACTGACAATTCACAACCATTAATAATTGTAGTTAAAGAGAGTCTTCTAAATGCTACTTGAGTTTTTATTTTCTACATTTTTTCAAGGAAGTAATTTATAATTTGCCAACCTTTAATTTTATAATTCTCACAGAATACATAAAAATGTAGGTAATTACAAATGATTCTTTTAATCAGAATCTCCTCAAACATTTTATGGGGTATATTAAGTTGTTTCATAACGTAATTGATTCCCAAATTTCTTTTATATATCTTTTCTTGTAAGAATATTGGGCCCTAAACCTGTGTTCCAAAAGACACTCTTGTGTCATAAAATAATACCAGAGAGAAGAATTAGCTGTATGAAATATATTTCTATATTTTTAACAGATGTAAGTTTCATAGTCCCATGTGCAAAAATGGAATTCTGTAGTAATCAAATGATGACATTTGTTTGTGACTTTTGTTACTATTTGTTTTCGCTGTGAACTACTTTTTCACTGATGGCAGAAAAACTGAATCTAAAGACTTTAAAAATATAATCAACGCAACCCAGTGATTTCTTCAGAAGTCAAGGAAGACTTGACTTCGTAGTCTAGTTTACAAATACCATCTGGCTTCATAGTCTAGTTTACAAATACCATCTGGCTTTTTCTACCTCCTTACCTTTTGTGGCCCTGAGAGGCCACAGATAATATGCAGAGGGAGAGGGCCTTACATATGTGATGGACAGGAGTTAATAAGAAAGGAGCCACTGTATCAGTCTCCAATTGATGTCTCTTGTTGGCATGTTGATTTAATCTTTATTCTCTAGATAAGGGACATAATGTTGACTCAGGGTGACATGTTAGATGAGGGTAGTCACCCATCTGGACCCAGTGTAGTTTCCTGGTAAGAGTAATTTTTCTTACCATCTCACTCCTGGCTTTTGTAAAGTATATTGTGGCCAGAACACAAGGTTGTCCACATACGGCCTGGGAGATCTCTTGGCAGAGCCAACTACTTTCCCCTTTACTCACCTTCTGAGTCTTCTACTTGGACATGTGGGAAACTTACGGTCCCCTTCTCTGTCTAATTGTGACCACTGCCCCCCAAAATAGGAGATTTGGGGGGTAAGAAAGTAAGTATCCAAATACTCTTCTTGCTTTTTCTCATTCCCTATTTCCTTGCCTTTCCCCTGAATTCCTACTCTTCCCCTGCTTTATGGGAGAGGGTGAAGTACATGCGGCAAAATACTATAGTGCATTTCACTATTTGTTCTTAAAACTATCCTCTGCTCAGCTGGGTCTGGTGAAGTTCACTTCTATCAGTTTGGGAGTTAGAATTGGAAGGACGTAAAACCTGTCATTGCAAATATTCTCCATATTCTCCCCTTTTCTTTTCTTTTTTTTTTTCATATTCTCCCCTTTTCAAATCTCATTCCTTACTTTAAATCATCGCTTTTAAGCATAATAATCAAAAAGCATGTTTTATTGCTTTCTTAGTATTTGATGTAAGAATTGTTGTGGTCATCTGCCGCAGAACAATGTACCATATGTCATTCTGATACATCCGGCTCTCACAAAGATAGCAGCATGATCCTGTGATTCAGATATTTTATTTTAGAGCCCTTGATTCTGAGCTCAACCACTTACCAGCTGCGTTGCCTTGGGGGACTGTCAGCTTCTCTAAGCCTCATTTTAACCATCCTTGAAATGTGGTTAATAATAGCAATAATAGCAATAGATTCATAATATTGTTGAAACTGGAAAATAGCATAATCAATCCATGGAATTTTGTAAGTGATACATAGAGAATTTACTATCTCAGAAAAGAAATAGTGAACAAAGAATAGAAATATGGGTATTCAGGAAAAGTATATTTTATCAGCTTCTTTAAATAGTTTGATCCCAATAGTCTTTGGAACCTGAGTCCTGTAATCAGTCTCTAACAATCCAGTGGTTGAGGTTCTAGGGTGTTTACTAGAATCCCCTAAGCAACTGGCAGGATATTGCTAATTTCCTCAGTTTTCAAATGTTGACTAATGATTCAATCATTTTTGCATTAAGATTTATTAAGTACTCCCAGGATGCTTCTTGCAGAGGGGGGAGTATGCAGTACAGCTTACACCATAAAGTAGACATTGGACAGCTCCTCATGAGTTTTCTCTATAGAGAGTAAAACAAGGATATACAGGAAGATTCAGTGGGTAGAACTGACATACTCTTTTCCCTACAGTTTTCCATGTGTTGCCATAAGTGCCTAGTAGTCAGTAAAATCCGTTTAATATTAGAAGAAAAGTCCTAGAGGCAAAATTAATTTTCACAGTTATATGACAAATATAATAAATTCTATTTGTATTTTCTTATTTCATTAGAATATCATCAATTCTACTTTTAGCTTAAGAAACTATGTCTTCTAAACTAGATATTTCCTTTGGGAATTAAAAAGACTGAAGACAGTGAAGACTTGAAAAACTAATAACCTTTTTAGGGGGAAAAAACCTTTTTTCAATTGCATTGATTATTATTTTAAAGGTATTTTACCTAGTGAATTCCTGAGTTTCTCTTCTGATCCTTATCTACCTCATGAATCTGAATGTCCATAAAGATGAATATTAATGGTCACCATACTTTCTATGTTAGACACCTATTGGTTGATCTTGCTTCAAAGTAACTTACTTCTTTGTAGAATTAAGTTACTCTAATTTCCTACTCCATGCCTTTTATTTTCCTCTGGAGAAAACCTTTCCAGGGCATGATCTAATGAATTCTGGTTCAAATTTCCAAATGAATCTGAACCAAAGTGATTCTATAGTTTGGTTTAGGGAACCTCCATTAAATACCCTAGCGAGAGAATTTTTACTGTTTCATACCAGACTGAAGTACTTTTCTTGACATATTGAAATTGAACTTCAACATTTATGAGAATATAAATTGCAACAGCACTTTGTAACATGTCGTAAGTCCAGTAGAGTCTTAAGTCAAGGACTTTTACTTTCTCTATAACCCCATTAAAAATAGCAGTGTTTCTAATTAGTTTTCCTTTAAAAATTAGAAAAATATGTCCTGCTCTCCAGAGAAATGTTATCTTCACTTAGTCCTGTAGTTTATATGGTTGCATGCCATATGTCTTTATAGTTTTTATGTGGCTTGACCAAAGTGCAAATTCAATTTTATAGGTATGGCTAGTTTGCCTTCTCTTTTAAAGAGAGAAGTGGTTTTCTAATTGAGAAAGTTAATTTTTGTTTCTCCTCTTTATTCCTGACCTCTTTGCAATCTTCTTGTCTCAAAAGGTTCTTCACATCACAGTTTCAAGAAAAGACTCCATTTTAACTGCAGGACCGCACGGCTTTAACTACTATTGTTCACACTATAGTTGTGCTATACACGTCATCTGAAGTTGAATTTGTCCTTTTTCTATAGCTTTTCTTTTCTACACAAATATGGTCACCAGAGTACAGTATAACCTGCAAGAGCTTCTGGCTTTTATTATCTACCATCTTGGAAGGTTTTCAGAAAGCAGCATGGCATGATCAAAAAGCATAATGTTTTGATGGCTAATTGGCTGGGCTTCTTTGGGGCTCAAGAGATTTGATTTCTTCTGTTAACCAATTGGCTGAACCAAGGAGTTTGCTGTGAATTGCAAGAATAAACAGTGCACAAACTTATCTATAAAGTTTAGTCTGCACCTTATTTGTATAAGTCACCTGTGCCACTCATGGTATTTGGTAGTAATTAAGAAAAACTGACTGTAGTTATTTGAAGGCTGTGGGAACTACAGAATTCACTATAGACTGGAAGACATAGCTTGAACTGGCAGGAAATAAAGTAGCCCCAGACTCTTCCTGCAAAGAAACAGGACATCCAATAGCAGTTCTTTACAGGAAGACTCTGACCAGGATATAGCCCTGTTGCCTCTACCACTGTCACTGTGAGCAAATTCTAGCCATCCTCTCATCTTTCTGTCATTTGCTCAGGAATGAAAGTCCTAAGCAAGAACATCCCATTAGCTGAGGCTACTTCATGTACCCACCCTGGTGGCGAGAGAGCAAAGAGAGGGAGAGGCTGGCCTTTTTTTTTTTTTTTTTTTCCGGGTAAACTACACACAATGGAAAGTTCCCCTCCTGAACTGTAAAGAAAGTAGCTTTCTAGATAGATTTTTTTTTTCCTAAAACCTGAAAATGTTTACTATTTTCATAAAACAAAAGCAACTAAATAGTAATCTTGACAATTTATTTTTAAGAGTTAAGATTTTTCTAGGACATCATATTGAAGCAGGAGAATTCCAACCCTGTGACATACTATCTACATTAGCTTGGAAAAGGAAAATAACATTTCTAATTCCTAATGTGTAAATTTAAAATAATGCCTACTGAGTTGGATTAGGTTGAGATATTATTTACAATGCCTTAAAGATCATGACAAATACATTGTGTGCATTCAATTTTTACTGATCTTTTTCTGCTTAGTCACCTTATTATTTGATTGGCATGATTGTAATTTTTTAAAAGTTAATATTATTTTGCTACATAATGATTCTGTTCACCTATCTGAAATTTTAAAATAAATGATATAGTTTTTGTTTTTGTTTTTGTTTTCTTTAACAGGCAGGCTAGCCTCAATGAAGCAGCCGAGAAGTATTATGATCTGGCAGCCAAGCTGAGGCCTAATGTAAGTACCTTCCTAATGAGAAGCATTATTCAAAGGGATGGACTCACAGCGTGTGAGAGTTTTAGACATAGAAGCCTTGTGATACTGGTATTTTTCTCTCTGATCTCTTATTTTGAATACGTGTTAAATGGCTGATTCAACCATAAAATATGCCTGTCTCAAGCTTCTTTCTTTTTCCAGAGGTACAAATTGCTATTTACTACCCTGTGTGAAGCACCATACATTTTTATCATTTGAACACAGGTTTTAGCATTATTAGATATTTTGCATTTGGATGACTTTTAAAATGAGTTCTTTGAAAGTATTTTTGCTGTGGTGTTACATACCTTTGGACTTCCTAACAACTCATTGATTCTTACGTGTTGTCAAACCTCAAGCTGTGTGCCTCTTCCCTATTCCACAGTCCTCATTTCTAGTAACTATGCTTTTCAGCTTTATCAAGTATTTTTTATTAGAATTTTTCCCTGGGTAGTCACACTTCCATAAATTAAATCATTGCTATTGAAATAGAGTAACCATTTATGAGAGAATAAGAACTGGTTTTGTATCGGTCTTCTCAGCACTTCTTTATTCACAGTACATCATTGAATTCCAGGGCATTGCTTTTATTCTCATCCACACTGCTCTGCATCACTCTGCAACACTAAAACCTCTACCCTGCTCTCTAGATCTACGCCATCTATTGAGAAATGTAATTTTCAAACAGTAATGAAAGTGCACGTGTGATGGGACTACAAATAATGGAATCAGTCCCATTTCTTTACAGTAACTCATCTATTGGACAGATGTCTATAGAGTACCTGCTTTGTGATAGGATACAGAGATTTCATACCCTAAAAGACCACACAATGTAGCAGACAAGACTGAACATAATCAACTAATTGAAATACAGTGTGGAACAAGGGGAGGATTAATGCTTCCTGAAGCAACCCACACAGGAAGTAGCTTTTTGATCAAGAGACTCAACCACATGTAACCTTAGCCCTTGAATCTAAATGTCCCAGTTTCATTAATTATGAGGTACTTTCAGAATCGGTAAGCTGTTTGCAACAGAAGAAAATAACTTAATAGTTGTAAGAATGATAAGCACTAAAATTTATTAATCACTTGCTATGTGTCAAGCATCATGCTAAGTACCTCAAGTGAATTCTTGAGAAATGAATTCAGAGAAATGAATAACTCACCCAGTATCACAGCTAATAAGTGGAATCACATTGTAACCCAGGCTGCTGTGTGTATAAGAGAAAGCTTGATGGAAAAAATGCAGTTGTGTCTTAGAGAGAAAATGCAAGCCAGAAGTCTAGAAAAACAAAATAATAATGGTCCTCTCATTTATTCGTTAAATATTTACTGAGCATCTATTAAGTGCCAGACACTATTCCAGGCACTGGATACACGGCAGTGAACAAAATTGACGAGTCTCTGCCCCTTAGGAGCATATAGTCTAGTGGTGAGGAGACAGAGCAGAAGCAGATAAATAAAATATATAGTATGTCTGACAGCAGTAAGTGCTTTGGAGAAAGATGGAGCAGGAAGAGGAAATTAGGAGGTGCAGGGGGAGGTATGCAGGAGGCGCAGCTTTGTAAATGCCCGAGTTGGGCATCTTGTGTAGCATTTCTAAGAAAAGGGTTGGACTTGAGACTTTAAACTTATAAGTTCACTGAAGACAGGAATCAGGATTTTTTGTCTGACTGACTGACTTCTTTCCTTTTCCTCCTTTCCTTTCGTTTCCTTACCTTTCCTTTCCTTTCCTTCCTTTCCTTTCCTTCCTTCCCTTCTTTGATTAATAGAATTGATTGATAGAATCAATAACAGAATGATTAATAGAATGATATAATGCTCTTACTATATATACTAAATGATGGTAAGTTCAACCTTTATTCATCGAGTAGCAGTCCCTTGAGTGTCACTTTTATTTTTGTTAATTGGTTGATCAGATGGCCGTCTTCAGCACATTGTAATGGATTAGGGAGAAAAGGGCTATCTGAACTCTCTGACCTGACCTCAAAAATGAAAAAGAAAATGAGGCACCACAAGATTTAAACCTGATTTATAAGATTATTTATTTTAAAGACTGGCCAAATCATAAAATCAATATTTAATCTCCAACTCGAAGCCACTTTTTCTGAAACCCCAAAAAGTTTCTTCATAAACATGCCACAGTTGCTTTTGAAAAATGCATTTATTCACATGATATTTCTCTTATCTGGTAACAATAAATTAAGTATTTTATAGACTTGGATAAGATATGAAGTCTGTATTTAACAATAAGTAAATGATGTTACAGTTGATGATCAGCAGATGTGATCTTTCCCTAATCTGTTTTATGAATTGTGTTTGGTTTTCTGTCCATAATTTGGCAAGTAAGATGCCACCAAGACAAGACTGATAAAATATAAACCTTAACAATAACACAGGTTTCTATTCTGAAATGAAGAGACCTACTTAAACAATAGCCCCATGTCATGAATTATTAGCAGTTAGCATGTGATCTAAATTAAAACATCCATCTGACATTTATCTTGCTCATAGCTGTTTATTCCCTTTGTCATAAAAACATTCTTTGTTATTTCTGTACTTAATAAATTTCAGTTACCTGTTTATATGAGAACATGGGACACAGACCTCAACTCTTATTCCCTGTTTAAGTAGTTTCACTATCTTTTCTATTTTTCTTGTCTACATGGTAATCTAATCTTATTCTTATTTTTCATAAAGCATTTTCTTCTGTTGTTTAGTTTCAACTACAACAGTCTGTAGCTGTATGTCGGGGTCCTCTGTGGATTTTTCAGCAGTGCTCATGTCAGATCATGACTATGCGAAGTAAAATTTTTTATTGCAACCTTGTGTACTACCCACTTACTGTATTAAGAAGATTGCTGATTATCTGTGAGATGAATTCCTCTATTAGTAAAATACCTATTCCATTTCTTCAGTATGTCCCATGATGAATTGCTTTATATTTTTTTCTTCTACGAAAGTCTTATTTTTCCATACAACTTACTTGAAAATTATTAGTTGACTTTTAGGGTTATTCATATTCAAAGAATTCCAGTGACCAAATGATAAAATAAAGAAATCTAAATTAGCAGGCACATATAACTTTATTTTTTTAACATCTTTATTGGAGTATAATTGCTCCACAAGGGTGTTTTAGTTTCTGCTGTATAACAAAGTGAATCAGCTATACGTATACATATATCCCCATATCTCCTCCCTCTTGCATCTCCCTCCCATCCTCCCTATCCCACCCCTCTAGGTGGTCACAAAGCACCAAGCTGATCTCCCTGTGCTATGTAGCTGCTTCCCACTAGCTATCTATTTTACATTTGGTAGTGTATATATGTCAATGCTAATCTCTCACTTCATCCCAGTTTACCCTTCCCCGTCCCCATGTCCTCAAGTCCATTCTCTACATCTGCGTCTTTATTCCTGTCCTGCCCCTAGGTTCATCAGAGCCTTTTTTTTTTTTTCAGATTCCATAAATATGTGTTAGCATACGATATTTGTTTTTCTCTTTCTGACTTACTTCATTCTGTATGACAGACTCTAGGTCCATCCACCTCACTACAAATAACTCAATTTCATTTCTTTTTATGGCTGAGTAATATTCCATTGTATATATGTGCCACATCTTCTTTATCCATTCATCTGTCGATGGGCACCTAGGTTGCTTCCATGTCCTGGCTATTGTAAATAGTGCTGCAATGAACATTGTGGTGCATGTCTCTTTTTGCATTATGGTTTTCTCAGGGTATATGCCCAGTAGTGGGATTGCTGGGTCATATGGTAGTTCTATTTTTAGTTTTTTAAGGAACCTCCATACTGTTCTCCATAGTGGCTGTATCAATTTACATTCCCACCGACAGTGCAAGAGGGTTCCCTTTTCTCCACACCCTCTCCAGCATTTATTGTTTGTAGATTTTTTGATGGTGGCAATTCTGACTGGTGTGAGGTGATACCTCATTGTAGTTTTGATTTACATTTCTCTGATGATTAGTGACGTTGAGCATTCTTTCATGTGTTTGTTGGCAATCTGTATATCTTCTTTGGAGAAATGTCTATTTAGATCTTCTGCCCATTTTTGGATTGGGTTGTTTGTTTTTTTGATATTAAGCTGCATGAGATGCTTGTATATTTTGGAGATTAATCCTTTGTCAGTTAGCAGGCACATATAACTTGAAATGTTAGACTCATATTGTTTCTTGATCAGGGATATTGAATACATCGTCATTTACTGAAGTGCACATTTAGAGAAATATATTTAAGTGCACATTTAGAGAAACATTTTTGTAGTGGGAAAACTCTTTACCAAAATTGCCATTTTAAGTTTTTCCACTTTCAGTTTTCCATTTTTATAAATAAAGTTGATCTTTCTGTGGAGGTTGCTTTAAAAAGACAACACTTTTCTCTGTCTTCTCTCCCATTTATGCACATCAAAAACTGCTGACTCTTGAGGACTAGAGAGAACATTAAAATGAAACGGTTTTGTTCCTCCTGTGGGAAGTGAGCCAAATTCTGCATAAATTTATAGGTTTTTAAATTTTCCGTAAAATGTGAAGAATGGGGAATTTGCATAGTACAAAGTCACCCAGTTCTACTTGGCTTTTAGTAAATTCCAGAGTTAGAAGAGGGTAATTCCTAATAATGAGGAATTATATGTCTTTATATTTTGTATTTTTCTGCATGTAATTGTTTTTGGTCTGAATTCATTCAACTTTTTTTTATTATTATTAACTTCTAACATTGTGTAAAATTCTATGCCAAGTGCAGTAGCATTTCCAAGTTGTGAAAAATTAACCCTGACCTTGAGAAATGTACTATCTAATGTGGGGGGAAAGTGAGGGAGAGAACCAGGGATCCAAATCCTCATACTTCAAGGCAGTAAAAGATGCTGTATAATAAGTGCTCTGTGAGTGACAGAAGCTAGGTGCTGGAAAAGTGCACAGGAGAAAAAAAATACTTTCAGCTGGACTGATCCTAGGAGACATTGAGTCACAGTTGACAAACTGGAATCTTGAAATGATTGGAGGTTTATAGGTGAAGTTTTTAGCAGGAAGAGGAGAAAAGAGAGAATTCTGGCAGGTAGAGGCATATGCATGAACAAAGACATGAGCTCAGAAAGTATGTACTATACCCAAGGAACAGTAAGCAGATGTGGTTAATATTGCCCACGGTTGGGGGAAGAGAGGAAGAGTGGGAGAAGATAGAACTGAAAAATAATATAAAACCAGATGAAAGGCATTGAATACCATACGGAAAATGAGGAGTTTGTATTCCAGGATTGTGTTCAGCAGGATGATGTAATGAAAGTTGTAATTTAGGATGGCCATTTATCTGATGTGATGAAGAATGTGTGTTTCATTTGGGAAAGTAGAAATGACAGATGCAGCTTTGAGAAAACCAAATAAAAGGTCATTGAAATAGTATAGGCAGGACTTTCCTGGTGGTGCAGTGGTTAAGAATCCGCCTGCCAATGCAGGGGACACAGGTTCGAGCGTTCGTCCGGGAAGATCCCATATGCCGCGGAGCAACTAAGCCCGTGCGCCACAACTACCAAGCCTGCGCTCTAGAGCCCACGAGCCACAACTACTGAAGCCCACGCACCTAGAGCCTGTGCTCCATAACAAGAGAAGCCACCACAGTGAGAAGTCCGCTCGCTGCAACTAGAGAAAGCCCACACGCAGCAACAAAGACCCAATGCAGCCAAAAATAAATAAATAAAATTTATTTTAAAAAAACAACAACAACAACTTGCCTTCTCTCTTTAAAAAGAAAAAGAATAATATAGGGTCAAGGCATAATATAGATCCTAAAGTACAGAAACACAGTAGAATGGAAAAGAACATGCAGGGAAAGTAAGCATATTATTTGATAGGATATGACTAGGAAAATTAATTGGCCCAATGAGTGTTCCAAAATTTTAAATTTAGGTAACTTGGAAAAAAAGAAATCCCCTAAACAGAAATAGGACAGAAAAAATGTGTTTATTTCAAGAAGAAAGTGTTAAGTTTGAACCGAGCAGATTCTAAGTGAGAGGGAAGATATTCTAATTTTCTATGGGACATTCCTATCAAGTGGGCAGTTGGGGGAAAGGCCACTGTTAGGCATAGAGATGTAGGAGTCATTTGCAGAAACGGCATCATACCAAAGGAGAGGATAAGATCACCGAGGGAGGGAAAGTACAAAAGGAGAGAAGAGAGCCCATTTCACAGCCATAGTGGGAAAACTCACTGTATTGGGAATATAGGGTAAGGAAGGCATAAGACAACAATAGGATGTAGAAATCAACATTGGTGAGCAATTTCCGCTGCTGTTAAACAGTAAAGAAAAACAAGGCCTGAGAAAGTCCTTTGACTTCAAAGGATAAGATGACGGGCTACCTGCATGAGTTCAGTTTCATGCAAGTGATATGGGTTAAGTATGTGTTTATTAAATATTAAAAATAGGTGTTAAAGGGTATGTGTATGTGTGTGTGTTTAAATATGAGATTTAAAATGTGTCCAAGTAGAGGGGAAAGCAAAGGAAACATAGAAGATCTTAAAGGATTATTTCCTCCCCACGGACTGAAAAAGAAAAAGTAGACTATGAAGATATAAGGAGAAAAAAAAAATTATAAATAGAGCATGCGTAGGTAGTAATTTACTACTGTCATCTTTATTTGGCTGTCCGTTGGTCCTGTGGCAAAAAGGGCAGAATTTGAAGCCAAAGTCCTGTGGATAGAGCTGAACATGCCAGGCCAGGCAGTAGATAATATTTGCCATAGGTCTGTACCATCTATATATGATCAGTAAGTGCCAGGAGAAATTCTGGCCTTAAGCCCTTTGTCATCTTGTGATAATTCTCAGTGAAGTTCTGAAATCACTGGTCGATTGCTTCTAGTTTTGATTCAGTTCTCTGACTTTTACACTGATTGTTGTATTCACCCTTTATATTTCTAGTATGTATAATATTTTATAAATGTTTTCCAGTGCACATTCATTGCATATGAATTCAAGGGGAATGTGTTCCAAGGATTGGACTGTCCAATAGAAAATTACATACATGCATTATACCTTTCCTGGGCACTTAGAACATAAATTATTTCAGAGTATTATTATAAAATCAAAGCTGATGTTATGCATTTGGGGCTCTTTGGCAATGATTATATGTCAAAGAGCAAATGAGAAATATGAGATTCAAAGAAATGAGCTTACTGTAAGAGAGTGCAGCTGTGTTATGAGCTAGTACATAGATTCTACAATATATTCCTTTCAACTTGGACTACCCTTTTTATGGTAAATATGGTTGTGGGATAGGGTAGGGAGAGATGGCTATGCAGTAGAAATAACCACTAAGACTAGAATCCGGGGGGAAAGGGTAAGAATTAACTTCTGATGGAAGAATTACCTTCTGATAGAAGAGAGAGAAAATATTCTGAATTATAGTTATTTTCTGATGGGGAAGATATTCCTCAACCCTAATTAGAACAAGAGACCATGAAATTCAGTTAAACAGGACAGATTCAGATTTGACCATATAGGGGATTTTGGTGGGGGAAATTGCTGAGATTGCCATCTCACTGGGAAAAAAAAAAATGGCAGGGTAAATAATAATTTGTCTGGGAAGCAGTTAAACCACATTTCTGCTTGTAAATGGAGGAAAAAACATATGGCCTTTTCCAAGACTTTCCACAGGCTTCTGTGATGTGGGAAAATTACATACTATGTGTCTCTTGACTCTCAGGCATTAATAATATATGGATCCCAGAATCACCAGATTGACTTTATGAGTAAAATGCATTTTAATATTGTACATATATTTCCCACTCTCACTAGTCATTTCAGTTTCAAATACCTCTATATATTTTACAGTCAAAAATAGAGTAAATTGACAAACCCAGAATAAATAGGTTTCCATCAAGAGAGAAATTGCCATTAGTTTCCCTCTATATTTTATCTGGTTTTATTAAAAGGGCCCAGAGATATCATTGAAACAAAAACTGTTGGTTATTCACACATACCCAATTAAGTCAACAAACCCTAATTCTACTTCAGTTCATAAATAAGCTCAATCCTTTTGATGGTATGGACACTTATGCACACAGCTGTAGAAATCAAATATCTAATCCTTCATGTCTGAGTTCAGCAAAGTAGATGCCCACTTCCCTGAGAGCCTCAGTTATGCCAGGATCGATTTTAGCCCCAATTTTAGATATGAGAAGACACTCATATCTGTCTTCAAACTCCTTTCTACTGTAGATCTTCTTTCCAAATTATTTAGATGTTGCTTTTCTTCTAACAAGTTACAAAGTCGAGTTTTTGGTGCATTCATTTCTCTCTGCTTACATTGTTGTTGCTTTGTGTTATACTTCTGTTTCGAAAATGTTAGATAAACCAGAAAACATGTATTTCTGAAGTGGTTACTGTTTTTGTTTATCATCTGTATAATTCTTCGTGCTTAGAAGGCAAAGATCGTTAGTATAATCCACTTGTTACTAGCTGTTGATGTGGGCTAGTTGTCGCCTAGACTGGGATCAGATATTTGG
This sequence comes from Balaenoptera physalus, assembly GCF_965194825.1. NCBI lineage: Eukaryota > Metazoa > Chordata > Mammalia > Artiodactyla > Balaenopteridae > Balaenoptera > Balaenoptera physalus. The sequence goes on along the minus strand of NC_138892.1, from coordinate 36,784,350 downwards.
GCTCAACTATGCTGAATTTACAGTTTTTCCATCCTTGGGGTATTGTTATTCATCACAATCCACATGCAATCACGTTTGAGCACTATTTTTTCAAAATGTATGTATGTGTTGTGTGTGTGTTTTAGATTCACAACCAGAAAAGGATGAAGGGGTGTGACATGGGCAGGAACTTATGTGGCTCTTGGCTATAAAGAAAATCAGCCTGAATACTTTAGGGTTGAGAAACATCAAAAACTTTGGGGAATTCCACTTAATTATGTTCTCTGATTCCAAACGTGTTTATTTTTACTCACATTTCTTTGTGAGGGTATCCTTTGCATCGATTTATAGCTATAATTGTTTGAACTGTGGGACCACACACTAAAATTACTTTTAGTCCCTTTTCTTCCAGAGAAACTAGATTCCTGTTTTGTTTTGTTTTGTTGTGAACTCAGCTAATCTAACCACACTGGCCCATGTTCCTACCTGGGAATAGCAACTAGGGTGGACCAGTGGCTGCTACCATGAGAAGGATATGACCTTCCCTCACCCCCAGTCACCACATTCTTCATAATCCCCTTTGGTTATTTCCACAGCTGGCCTCTCTCATTTCTTTTTTTTTTTTTTTATTTTTTTTATTGAAGTATAGTTGATTTACAATGTGTTAATTTCTGCTGTACAGCAAAGTGATTCAGTTCTACACATACAGACTTTCTTTTTTATATTCTTTTCCATTATAGTTTATCACAGGAGTATAGTTTCCTGTGCTATACAGTAGGACCTTGTTGTTTATCCATTCTAAATATAATAGTTTGCATCTGCTAGTCTCAAACTCCCAATTCATCCCTCCTCCGACCCCATCTCCCCTTTGGCAGCCACAAGTCTGTTCTCTACGTCTGGGAGTCTGTTTCTGTTTTGTAGATAAGTTCATTTGTGTCATATTTTAGATTCCACATATGAGTGATATCACATGATATTTGTCTTTCTCTTTCTGACTTACTTCACTTAGTAGGATAATCTCTAGGTCCATCTATGTTGCTTCAAATGGCATTATTTCATTCTTTTTTATGGCTGAGTAGTATTCCATTGTATATAAAATTTCTCCCACATTTCTATTTCAGACATTTATGTTTCTCATCCTTGATTGGTCTTATGGGGCCATGTTTTTTGTAAATATAACTGAAACATTAACAAAAAGCCGTGTTTGTGTATGATTCTTTATCCCCTCCCTCTTCTGATTTTCCTGTAACATTCCACTCCTCTTTCTTCTATTTTCTTACCTTTCTTCTACTCCTAACTCTTTGTTATCTACCTGAACTCTCATTTACATCTACAGATAAAATTATATTTTACTTTACCCTAAAGACAAGTAAAAGTTGGGCAGATCCTGAAAAATTAGAAGATTGATAGATTAATTTCTTCTTGAAAGTCCTGTGTCTTTGTTAAAGAAAAAAAAATTATTCCAATGCTTTTTTTAAAAAATTATTTATTTATTTGGCCACACCACATGGCACGCAGAACTTCCCCACCCAAGGATCGAACCTGTGCCCCATGCAGTGGAAGCGCAGAGTCTTAACCACTGGACCACCAGGGAAGTCCCCAATGCTTTTAAAAATAGTAATGAATACTTTATTCAGGACTATTGTGATAAGTGTCGTGACTATGGAAATAAGGGAGAGAGATCAGGTTCAACCTTGCATACAGCAGAGACAGCAGGGGGTGGTCAGTGGATGGAAAATTACTAAGAAGAGACCTCAAGGGTAGGAGGATTCTTGGTAAACCAACTTACAGAATTCTTGCTGAAGGCAAGCCAGTATGATCAGATAGCGAGGGTGGGGGGATTCTCGCTAAATTAACTTAGCAGAATTCTTGCTACAGCTGGCTTGGCAGGCCTAAGAAAAGACCCAAGGATGAAGCCTAGTCAAAAAGAGGACTCAGAGGAATGTCTTCTTTGGTCAAGGAGAGTCTGTGTCATTCTGGATGACGTTATTTTCCCAGACTGAGTTGTTATAATGTTAAACTTCTTGTCACTAGATAATGTCAGAATCAGGAGTTTCCCTTTATCAGCTTGAGAAGAATTTGCTTAAATATATTGCTGTAACATCTTTGCTAACAAACCCTAGAAGAGAGCTGAAAAGAATGACATCTTTAAGAGAGGGAAAAAAATGTGTATGCTACAGAATGTCTCAGTCTTTGTCTTATTATCAACTGTTACTTCCTTAGATACCAAGTGCCAACAAATGACCACTGTGGTATGGTATTCAGAGTTTTATCAGTTGTCTGAACCTGCATTGTGATTACGGCAAAAAATGAAACTATAGAGAACTCAATTTTTTAAGAATAGGACCTTTATATTTTACTTACTCTCATTATTTCTGTGTGGTTTTCATCTCCGTTTTGTTGTTCTTGTTGTTGTTTTTGTCACTTTCTTAAATGAGATCTGTAGCGAAATAACTCGCAGGAAGGCAGCTTTACCACATACTATGACCTACTGAGACACTGCCCTTTTGAAGAGTAAATGGCAACTTAAAGAGGGCAAATATGGTGCCATTAAAGGTCTTGTGACAAGAGTTTGAAATGGTCAATTCACTGAATTGGTTTCATTTTAAAAGTAACTTCTTCAGATTAGGAATACTGAATTTTAAAGAGAGAAGCAATTTTGAAAAGATTTGTTAGAATGATTTATGAAATATATATTTATATATTTACATGTATGTATATATACATATACAGTTTATACTAAAGAAAATAATTGCTTAAATTACATGTGGAAATAATCAACTATGTTTTTGATAGTATCATATGATAGATCTCAACAAGCTCAAGAATGGACAGATGTAGAACATTTACTGCTACTGCTTTCAAACACTTTTTTTCCTTATTCTCCAATCTAAGTTACTGTATCCTTAACTGTTCTACTTAACTGTTTAATCCTATAAAAGATAGCGGGATCTTCCCCATGGACTCTATATTTGTACTACAGTTTATTTCTTGATTCCACCTGTAATTTTTACTGGTTGTTTATATACAAATCCTAATAAAACTACTAAAACAAATGAATAAAAATCCTCAATATGTATTAATTTAGTTTTCCTACAAGACAAATTATTTTTCTTAAATATATAGTGCATTTTCCACTATTGGTTTACAGAAACCAATGGTAGTTTTCCCTTTTTCTTAACAAGGTTCAACTATCTTTTCCCAAAGAGTCATACTATTTGTTAAATTTTTATAATCATAGCTTTCATCTGTTTCAACTAGCTGAGCTTTTATTTGTAACCACAAGTATGCTAATGTACATATCTATCAGCAAATCAAAGCTACTAAAATAAATAAATCCTTACTATGCACTGATACTTTTCTTCATCCATGATTACATGCATTATTAAAATGATACCAGAAATTGTGAAAAACTGTATTTGAAAAAGTGTCAATATGAAAATATTGAAAGAACAAAGGATTTTTAAAATGCATTTCTGTAGGTCACTCTACTTAAATGACACACCCCAAACACATGGATATCTGTGCTTATTTTTGAATTTTCTTATGGAGAAAGAGATTCCTATGTAGAATTTATAATTTCTCACTTACGTTTAGTTGCTTTTCTCCACTTTAATATCTTCTTTTTGATATAGTTTTCTTAGGCTAGCTTTGAGAGCAATAGATTCCATAAATCTGGAAGATGGAATTATTTTGCTGCCGAAGGAAGATTATGTACTTTGATTAGCCTTGGAAATCTTTACTGGATACATGCACATATGCTTATTTTTCCTTTCATTGAGTAATATAGCATTATCATTTTCTTTTCTAGTATGCTGATTGACACAGTAACTCCTAAACATTTCCTACTTGTAGGGAACTTTTATGGTGAACAGATGATGGATTATACCATAAGCACTGTAGTACCATATGATTGCTTTAAATCTATTATTTACATTTGAATTTGTATAAACTGTGTCTGCATGTTTGGAAGTTAGGAACCTTTTTTATACACACTTAATGATCTAAAAAAGAGAACATTCACCTAAATGGAGGTGATAATATTGAGTGAGTTAAAAGTTGATAAACAACTATTATAGGTCCATATTTCTGCTTGTATCTATTATGAATTATTACCAAAAAAATTTTGTCTCTGTAACTTGTAGAAGAATAAACATGATAATGTTGAGACCAGAAAAACGTCTTTTTTAAAAAATTAGGAAGCGTCAACCTAACAACATCTACACTAGTTAAACATTAAAAGTTAAATTCTACCCCATTTTTACAGATGGAGAAACAGAGGCAGGGTAGTTTGTCTGGGATCTCACAGGTAGTGGTAGAGTCAGAATACAAATCCAGGCAAGCAGAATGCCTATTATATGTCAGTATCTAAAATAAATACCAGGGATATAATGAGAAACAAGGAAGTTGTGATTCCTACTCTCTCAGAGATGTCGCTGATGCAGGCTTAGCATTTAATTGTTTCTTAATTTTTTTCATGAGTGGTTTATATAGTTTATGAGTCTTGAAAGTTTGCATCTTCCATACCTTATACAACAATTCTTAAAAATTCATGAACTCACTGTGTTATCTTCAGAGAATATTCAGGGACTTCAAGAAACATCGGAAACAAATTACTGTTTTTGTATTGCTTGAAATGTGTTGATTACTTTGTCTTGGGCTGACATACAACCGCAGTAAATCTGCTTCTCATTTTTTCATAAAGGTAATTTATTTCCTTTCCTTTAATAAGCTGAAGCAAGCAAAATGATTTAGTGAAATGTTGGTTTAGGATTTGGAAGGCTAGATACTTTGGACAGTAGACTCTTACTTACCTGGCAGTTTCTTTGTGAAGTTTTGCTGTTAACTGAATTTGTGTTCTTTAAATGAGAGTTATGGTAGAATGACATGCAGGTATCATATCGGCTTTTATTTTATTCCTACTATATGTTTATTACGGTCTAGAGATGTATTTGACAAAAGTTCGTATGTTAAGGTTATTGTGATTTCCAGTACAATAATGTTTAAATACACAGGAATCTAAAATTCCCCCACATATAAATAAAGTAATATTAACATTCTCCTTTAAAAAAAATCCCTAGAAAAGAAGAAAAAACTACTTAGAAATATGCTAAATTGATTGTAGGTTTTTAATCTGTTTAATGACGTGTTATGAATAGAGTATTACAGCAAAAAGCTTTTTTTGAGTAATTCGGAATTGATCTTTTAGTCCTTAATTTATCCAATCCTAGTACTTCTCTTACATGTCTAAGTTGAAGCTGCTGGATATGGTGAAGATGTTTATGTAAAAGGAACTACAGCATGAAGATATTATATGACTCGATTCTTTTTAAAACTTGGTTTGAATTTTCAACTCTACTTTAATGGAAATTTATTACCTCCTCAGATATGTGCGTGCTATAGCACTTAAAGTGTGCTAGAACATGCTAGGCTCTGGGAATAACCAAAGTTCTGCCAGATGCGTGTTGGCAATAGCCTCAGAACAAGTCAAGATCCCTAGTGAAGGCAGGAATGGTGACAAAACATGATACACACCATCAATAAAGTTGATAGTCAAAGGGCAATTCATGACTGCAGGTTTTGAAAGCCTATTTTGAACTAAATGTTTTCATAAAATTACAGTGTATAGTGCTAAATGATCCTTGATATAGTGTAGATTTTATTTAGTGTAGCACCTTCAAATATATATCAAGTTTTTATTTTAACATGTTTTCCAGAACCTATATCTATTCCCACCCCACCTGGTCTTGCTTATATATGCTATATCTCAAAAAGTGTAGCACTTAATCATGAATATATATTTTGTGTACCTTAATGGCATCAAAACATTTTTAATGTTTAGGGATAAAGTGTATTCCACTCATATGGCAGCAGTGAAAAAAAAGATACCTACTTCCAACATGATATTTCACAAAGAAACTTTGGGTGTTGCTTTCCTGAATGTACAGAGACATGGGTAGCACATAGGGTTTGTCTATTTACTAGATGTTGCTATAAATAGCATGCTTCAGTGACTTCACTGGTTTGGGAAGAGCAGTCTCTGCAGTGAATTTCCAGTGGAATCATGCCATTTTCACAAGCCCTGGTAGGCAACATAGCTTAGCAGTGTAGGCTCTGGAATTACATGGCTTGGGTGTACTAAACAGGGCTTCACCTGCCTCTGGCTCTGAGATGTTGGATGTGATCCCTAAGCCTCGTTTGCTCACTCTGTAAACGGAGGTAATAAGAACTACCTCAGAGGGTTTGTTATGGGAATTCAACAATACATACAGAGCACTTAGAATACTGCTTGGTCCAGAGCTAGTGCTAAATTATTTACATTGCAGGAATTTGTCTATATATTCTTTACACAGAGAGAATAATTTTTAAATAAGTCCATTCCACTTGCCAGGTTACATAAACAACAAACAAATTGGTGTCGCCTGTCACAGACTCAAGCAGGCTCCTTCCTCCGGGCTTTATAACCATACTTTTTCCTCCAGCTGCTGTGCTTTTCCTCCGGATAGCAGCGTGGCTAGCTCTGGCACTTTCTTAAATATCTGCTCAAATAGCAACTTGTATCAGTAAGATTTCCCATCCTGCTTCATAGGAAACACCTCTGTACCAGTAACATACCCTACCTCTTTTATCCTGTCCTGCTGTACGTTTTCTCCTTGGTTTTTATCACCATCTACAGCCTATGTATTTTCTTACCTACGTGCATTATCTGTGTCTGCTCTCCAGACCAGGAGCTCTGTGGTGGCAAGGACTTTATTTTCTGTACTTCCGCTTTCCCCAGCACACGCGGCGGTGCCTGGAAGACAGTAGGTGCTTGGTCAGTGTTGTGAAGGGATTCACTGGAAGCTTCTGTCCTCTCAGGCTGTGTTGGCTTCCTGTCCTTTCCTAGCGTGGACATCTTGCAGCACTGAGTATGGTTCTCGTGTTTGAAACACGTTGTGTTCAACGTGTCCCCTCCCCCAATGAAATTCAGCCTCTAAATGCAAGCCAACCACAACATGGGCTGCTCAGCACAAAACACGTTGATCTTTTACAGTGCTGGAAATAAAACCAAAAGCAATGAGACTGGCTGCCAGGAACACGCTGAGAGGCTGTACCGTAGTTTACTTCAAGAGCCATCCAAGTGATTTTTTAAGAAAGATGTTTAAGAATAATGTTGTTTTTTTTTTTTTTTTTTTTAAACTCTCACTGAATGGGGAACCTTGAAATCTTCTCTGTCCACCCGCAACCTGCACCCACCCTGGGCCTTTTGGTTCTCTCTACCTGAGTCTTAGGAGACGGTGATCACAATGAACTGTGGAACTCTGTCGAATTTTAAATGACTTCGTACTCGCAGGAAATGCAGAATCACTCTTTTTTTTTTTAAAGAAATTCACGTTCTTTTATTTATTTATTTATTTATGACTGTGTTGAGTCTTCGTTTCTGTGCGAGGGCTTTCTCTAGTTGCGGCAAGCAGGGACCACTCTTCATCGCGGTGCGCGGGCCTCTCACTATCGCGGCCTCTCTTGTTGCGGAGCACAGGCTCCAGACGCGCAGGCTCAGTAATTGTGGCTCACGGGCCCAGTTGCTCCGTGGCATGTGGGATCTTCCCAGACCAGGGCTCGAACCCGTGTCCCCTGCATTGGCAGGCAGATTCTCAACCACTGCGCCACCAGGGAAGCCCCAGAATCACTCTTGATAAGTGTTCATACATTCAGATTCTGAAACTCAGCCTGTGGTAGAAGTGACAGCAGATCTCATAGAATGAATAGCTATAAACCTTTGGAGCAGCTTCTATAGCGCTATAATCCAAATAAAGTACATTTATTATTACCTAGAAAAGCAGTATAACCCTTAAACTTCTTTGTTTGACCTAATGGTATGCCTACCTCCTTTACAGGCCTCGCTTTCCTCTGCAAAACACAAAGTAAACCATAAGGTAGAAGCTGATTTTATAAATCCATTCAGACCTTACTGAAAACTGGCCAGTGATTTTCCAAAAAGTAGCCCCTTAAAGGGCATATCTCCCTCTCCACAGGTAATTTACCTTATATAAGATTACCTTTTTAAAAACACAATGACAAATATTTCGATGCTAAAAATAAGAAGGGTAGGTGAGAAAACTTAGAATAAGAATAATAAGCCAAAAATTTTCCTCCCCATTAGTCAATTTTATGAAGGAAAAAAAAAAAAAGACTAGATTTTGTGGTTTATTTCCCTGTGCTGTTGTCTATGGATGACCTATTTTGATATTGGGAGCCACAACAGGAGGAAAATACCAGTGAAAGGGGAAATGACAAGCAAAAAAAATGGTGAGGCACCTATACAGAGAGGGCAACAGTGCCAAAACCTAATATGACAAGCCGCAGCCCTGGGAATCAGTGGTTTGTGTCAACCATAAGAATGAGCGAAAGGCCAATTTTTCTCCAAAAGAAAAATTGCCTGCATTTCAAGAAACCTGACTGTGGTTAAGAAATAATTTTAAAGACAAAAATAACAAATTGGCTAAACTAGTATGTGTGCTTTCCAGGGAGAGTATTTTTTTTTCCCCAGACTCTTCCTGCCATCACTGTGTCTAGCCTGGTTGTGAGTCTCTTGGGTCAGGAAGCAAGGGCCAGAGTGCTGACCACATGTCCTATGTCGGGATTTGGTGGTGATATTCTGTTTTTAATAAGGTTATTGAATCAACACTTCATCACTGGAAAAGAGCACTCAGTTTGAGCCCCCTCCACAGTTTACATTTGCTATTAATTCTTCTGTGAGTTCCATCAGTTGAGGAAAAGTCAAATAAGAGTGGAAAACCAAGGAGTACACTTACATTTTTTTTTAACTATGCCTTTGAGTAAAGGTCTTGGTGGGGCCAGTATTTGTCCTCACTTCCCTCAACAGGTAAGGTTTACCAAGCATTATCCTTTTTCTACCTTACCTTTTTCTCATAGCCTTTCTGTTTGCCCTGGAGAGAGGGCATAGTTTGTTTTATTTATTTTTTTAATGGCTGTCCAGAGACAGTTTCCATCATGCTACAAAAAATTTTGCATCCCAGATTTCTCTTTGGGACTTCATTTGTTGTTTGAAATCCAATTCATAAAACAGTAGTAAGATAGTGGTATGTATTCACTTGGATTGAGAGGAATATTTCTTATACCTTGAAAATATTGCCCTCTGTGTCTATCAGAAATAAGTGCCATGAAAAATGGAACCCACAGAATGAAATTAACACTTTAGGAATTAGCCATCTATTTGAGCCCAATTGAAAAAAGATCCTGCAAGGCCTCTCCTAACATGGTATTCCTGGACTGTTTCTGGAAACAATAGAGTGAATTTACTATCCAATTAAAACTGATAAGAAAGTCAGCTTTGACATCCGTTAAATAAACCCAAGATTCTGTATTCACTCTGGGACTCTGTTTTAGGTTATCTGTAATGTTTTTGCTTACGATCAGTGTTAATAATTTTCTAACACAGCAAAGGCAATAGTTCTATTATTTATTACTGAGTTTTTAATCTACCTCCTGCCATTGACCTTGAGCCCAAATGTTATTTTCTGAGAATAGAAATAGTAGTCTTGACTTTATGTTGTACAGTGGTTCTCAGCCCTAGCTGCATTAGAATCACCTAAGGAGCTTTTACAACATCCTGAGCCCTGCATCTCACCAGACACTCTGATTTTAATTGGTCAAAGACAGAACCCCATCATCCTAGTTTTTAAAGCTACCCAGTTGATTCTAATGTGCCATGAGACTGTGGACCCCTAGTTTAAAAGCTAGCATTCTTTTCTCGATTGGCTTTACTCCCATCAGCCAGTTCCAGCTAAACCATTTACTTTGTGACCTCGAGTATGTTACTTAACCTCTCTGTCTTTCAATTTCCTCTTCTGTCAAATGGGGTATTAGTAGCACTTAAATCATAAAATCATCTTGAGAATCCAAGGAGTTAATAGATTTTAAGCATTTAAAATAGTGCCTGAAACATAATAAGTGTTCAGCAAAGGTTAGCTGTCATCAGCATTATCATCTGTTTTTAAAATTAAAATGATAATAATGAGCCTTTGAATTGCTTCCTTCTGTATACTTCCTAACTTGGGCTCTTCTGGAACATCTGCTCATTTGTGCTTTCACTATATTATAAAACTGAGTGAAACCTTTGTTTTTATTCTGGTTCAGCCACTTATATGTTGCATTGCCTTATACAGATTAACTCGAATTCCTCATTTTATTTTTTGCATCGAGTTGCTGTGAGAATTAATTTTAAAAAATTGGAGGGTACATCACAAGCATTCAATGAATGCCACTTACTATTATTGTTTTTATTAACTTTATGGTACTGTTGCTATTATTAGCTGTGGTGTTTCAGAAGATAACTAATTCACAATACAGCAGACACATTTTTGTATTTTTTATGTGCTTTTAGCCAAACCAAGTAATCACTTGGGCCCAGTAAGCACTCTGAAACTAAATCAGACAAATAACTATAGCCTGCTCTGTAGCCAGCATGATGCCTATGTCAGAAGTATAAGAACAAACACATAAGCCATAAAATCCTTAAATTTTAAATTCTTAAAATCTTTACAGGCTCGTCGTGAGAATGTCAGTTTGAAGTATGTCATGGTAGTGAGCAAAAGAAGCTCCTTTCAACTCCAAATGCTGACCTCTCCTAAGTCATGACCTTTCTGTAGGCAGTGCTCACTCTGGGGGTTTTCAGTGATGCATCTTGACTTGATAAAGGCAGAGCTAGGGGTTGGCTTGATAGTGTAAAAGCCACAGGGCAGATTTTTATGTTCTTTTTTGTGCTTCTGTGCATGTGCTTTCTGCTTCCTATATTTTGCAGAATTCAATGCATATACCCTAGAATTACAGTCAACATGGGCTCATGGGCTCAAATTTGAGTTGTGATAGAGGACATGAGAGAAAAAAGCATCTTCCTGTCCCCATGTTTAGCGTTTTTTATGCCTTCCTTTTCACATCAAATCCCTAATAAGTTGGAAAGACTAGGCATAGTCATAATATACTGTAAGATTGTTACCGTGGTTTAGATGTTTTAAGTGCGGCATTAAAATATCTAATTTTCAGAAGCATTAGAAGAGAAAGGTTAGATGTAGATATATTTTCCTGGATTTAGTCTGTGTCTTGAAAAAAATTACTTAAATCCACGTGCTGAGTGAAGGAGAAAATAAATGAATTACAGTTGGAGAAATCAAATGAAATATAATCACTAAAGTACTTTATTCTAACATCATATCCTGCTACGAGTGTCATGTCCGTGCCCTTTAGCGAGAAAACTCATTTGCACTAATTTAATATTGAAGGTTCTATTTCCATTGTTACGCATTAAGAGTCATGCAGCTGACATATCACAAGTGTCTGCAAAAAGTTAACTTCTTTGGATAAGATAGTTTTCTGAGATCAGCTTTTATCCCTGAATTCCCAGAGTATGTGAATGGTGCCATCATCTGCCCCGGCACTGAGCAAGAGGCATAGACAGCAGCAACAAGTCTGCCCTTTTGCTAGGCATTGCATCTCTCATTTCTCAAATCTGTCTTCCCCCCTTTCCATCTCTTCCCACATTGCCCTTGTCCAGGCCCTCAGGATGATCCTACCATTGCATGAGTTGTCTGCTTCCTTCTTAGATCCATTTCCTGGGTTGCTGCCGAGTGATATTTCTAAAATGTAGATCTGTTCCTATTACTCTCCTGAATGAAGTTCACACTTGTTAGGTTCCTCTTACACCCAGCACTCCAAGAGTTCTCCCAGAACTCCAAGAGTTCCTCTTGTGCTCTACTCCATTGAAACATTGGTAGATCAACTAATACATTCAGTCATATCAAGTATAACCCAGATACCCCCAAACCTCAACATAATGTGACTGCCAAATAAAGTCGCATTTCCTTTAATATACAGATTTCAATGCTGAACTTAACCATTCATATTATTTTCAGGTTTTCCCCAAAGAATGGCTACATGTTCTATAGAAGTGTCTGGGTGGTTTCCTAGTCACCACAGTAAGCCTTTCTCTGTCCAAACCCACTTTGTTCTAAAGCTCAGCACATCATCTTTGCCCTCCCTTCACTGCTCTTCTCCCAGCATACTTTGCCTCAAATTCCCTTTTTAAACTACCCTTTGGGGGCTTCCCTGGTGGCACAGTGGTTAAGAATCCGCCTGCTAATACAGGGGACACGGGTTCGAGCCCTGGTCAGGGAAGATCCCACATGCCGCGGAGCAGCTAAGCCCGTGTGCCGCAACTACTGAGCCTGCGCTCTAGAGCCCGCATGCTACAACTACTGAAGCCCGCATGCCTAGAGCCCGTGCTCTGCAACAAGAGAAGCCACTGCAATGAGAAGCCTGCGCACCACAACGAAGAGTAGCCCCCACTCGCCGCAACTAGAGAAAGCCGGCGTGCAGCAATGAAGACCCAATGCAGCCAAAAATAAATAAATAAAATAAATTTTAAAAACAAACAAACTAACAAAAAACTACCCTTTGCACAGGTGACACTAGTATGTGGCTTTAAACATTTTAAGATGCTAGAGTATAACTGAAGGTCATTTTAAAGAAGAGTAAAACTTCACTAAGGTATTACCATCAGCTTGTCAAATTTTACCCTATTGATGAACGTTTCATTTGCTTCTTTTTTCTCCCTTTCTCTAAATGCTCTTATAAGCAGTGCTGCAATGCTCCTTTTACATAGCTCCTTAAACATTTTGTTTTTACCCCTCTAAGATAAATTCCTAAGAGTATGGTTGCTGAGTCAAAGAAGATGAACATTTTAAATGTTGATAGTTGCTATACTGCCAGATTATTTTCCAAAAAAGTTACAGCAATTCACATTCCTACCAGCCCAGCGGCCAGATTGGAGTAATAGCCATCTTTTATAATTATTAACAACCTGAAGACTAAAAATTGCTATTTTCTTGTTTCAAGTTGTATCTTTCTGCCTACTCTTGTGGTAACACAGCTTTTCAAATGTTTTATACATTAATTATTTGTTAAGCATCTTCTGTGAGACTTGCCTATAATATCTTTTGCCCACTTTTCTACTAGGTTTTCTTGTTACCAAGATGTCTGTCTTCTCCACTATGGCATGTGAGTTTACACACACATAGGGGAAGGGGGATGAAAGAATATGTGTGAGAGAATAAGTACCAACATGTATATGTTGGTTTGGATGGAAAGGAAGAAATGGACATTATGAACCTCCTTTGGAAAAGTACATTTGTGTGCCTTTGAGAGCCATGCTTCTGCTCATGGGGCATCCCTAACTGGCCTACTGCCTTCATGGTTGCCACTGTGTTTTAGAGATGATCTTGCTTTCTCCCAAAGGGTATACTTTTGCAGTATTCTCACCTAGACAGAAGCCAGGCCCAACTCCTCCCAGCCTCCAAGAGAGTCTAAGGGACTCCTTCTTCCATTCTGTTCTGCCATCCCAGAGGGCATTAGCCTCTTCTACATGGTCGCAACTGATTATAGGCATGGCTCTGTGCTCATGTGTTGGAGAACAAAAGAAAGGAACTTCAGGGTAAGGATTTCCTTTTGCACAAGTTACGCACATCCATTCTGCTTGCATTTCATTGGTGAGAATTTAATTGCATGACCAAGCATGGCCACAAGACAAAGTGGGGAATATTGTTTCTAGCGGGTAGCCCTGTACCCAGAAAGAAGAGAAAACTAGATTGTACTGGGGGAGCAATCAGCAGTCTTCATCATATTATTTATATTGTTTTCATCGTGTACTCTTACCTTTCTAAATACACGTCTCTATTTATAATAGGTTGTTTTGCATAGTTCAGTTAAATAAAAATAGCATCCATGTTCTTGCTATCCCCATGATTAAAAGTGAACCTTTATCATAGGTCCTCTATCAGGCATCCCGCTATCAAGCAGTATCAAGTTGTATTTACTACAACTATAAAGAGACAAGCAAAGCTTGGATGTCCCTTGTCTTGAGAAATAGACAAGTGGCAACGTTAAATAAAAGCATACTGTGTTCTTCCCCCTACGGTTATGCAAACAGCTATTTGCACATGGGTTTGAAATTTAATGGTGGGAATGTGGAACATTTTTAAGATACGATGTGTTCAGTATTGAAGTACTGTTATGCTTCAGAGATCCCCATACTATCTCTTGGGAGGCATGCAAGGAACTCTGTTGCCTATTCAGGATGTCACTCTGTGTGTGTATGTGTGTGTGTGTGTGTGTGTGTGTGTGTGTGTGTGTGTACACATTCCTCTATCAGAGTCTATATTACTTTAGCACATGGAATAGCTAAACAAGATAATGAGTAACAACGTTAGAGAGGAAAATCCTTGCAAAGGTAAGATACACAGCTAAATTTCTTGTGATCAAGTCTGTTAGTAATATTTTACATATTTTTATATTTTCTGCCCTGGCTGAACTTCACCAAAAAAAGAAGGAAAGAAAAGGAAAAAGACAGACATCTGCAGACTTTTCCTTTTTCTTTGTGTCTGCGAGTTACAACTGCCAAGTTCAGTGAATGAGACAGGAACTCCAATGAATTCCCAAAGGTATCATATAAAACAGGGAAGAAGAGGCACCAAAATATTTTTTTATAACTCTTGCTTCAGACTTTTTTCTGTATATTAAATAAGTTGTCAGCTTGTTGAGTTTGTTTTTGTGAGAGTCTAGAAGGTAGCGAGGGATTGCAGTAGGTGAGTTTATACTAAGGTTGTACCTGCTCCATCTCTACAGAGGAACCGCCTCTCCTGCCCTTCTTGCCTGAACAAAGGAGGTAAATTGAGGTCTAGGAAGCGAAGAGAACACTAATAAGCTCCCTTAAACTAGGGCAGTGGTAAGTAGGAGAGGGAGAAGAGGCATATTTGAGAAATATTTAGGCGATCAAATGGGCAACATTTGATGATTCCTTAATAGGGACAAGGAAGTAAGGAGGAGGGAGGAGGCTGTAGCTTGGGTGATCACGTGGATTCTGCCACTTGTTATTTAAATAGGGGATCCTGAAAGATGAGCATTCTGATAGGCAAGACAATGCATTGACGTTGACTGCTGGATGTCCTTGATGCCTATCAGGCAACTGAATGCAAGCCTGAAAATTAGGGGAGAGATCCGGGCTAGAGATACAGGTGTTGAAGTTATTTTAAAAACCCAGAGAGAACAAGTAGAATAAGTGTTTTAAACCTAGAGTCCGTGGAAAGATATCAGGAGGTTTTGTGATTCCCAAACTTGACATATTAGTGCCAATTAAAAGTGAAGTTTACAGAGGTGACTAAGAACAAATTCTTGAAGAGGTGGGATGATTGTGGGTGTGTGTATGAGTGTCTGTGTCTGCGTGTACATATGTTTAAGCAGAACCTACAGTATTGGCTGATGGATTTGATGTACGGTGTGAGAGAGAAAAGTCGAGAAGATTCCATGGTTTTTGGCTTGAGCAACTTTCATGAGGATGGAGTTGCCATATCCTGAGATGGGGAAGACTCCCCAAGGAGCAGGTTGAGTGAGTGAGTGAGTGAGTGAAAGAAATAGAGAATGATTGAATTTTAATAGAAAATGCAGCTTTATAACTTTATCACAGTGACTTAACTAATGATAGTGCATTTCTAAGCCTTACTAGACCATTGTAACGAACAAACTAATTTACATTTTGTAGCTTCTCATTTGCAGGTAAGCCATGTATTATAAAGTAGTTGGCCTTGCAGGTAGGTTAAATATGCCTCCAGGAAACCCTCTCCACAATATTAATTTGCTTAACAAGCTCTTTCTTCTTAAATATTAGAAATGGAAATTTACACTCAGATGAGGAAGACTGCTCTAGATCTGAAGTCATGACTGATGATTTCTTACTATTATAAAAATTTGACATCATGAGCATGTATGTGATTGAGAGAAAAATCTTACAAATATCACAGATGCATCCCTTTTAACCAACACAAACCAAGTTGCTTTTATTCAATTCACTTTACAGATACTTTACACATTTTTCAAGTATGCCTTCTGTATATGTGGAAGAGTTTATGGTTTTTAGAGACACTGTTTGGAATAGTAAGTTTTCTGCCGCATTCAGGAAGTTTGCTACACCTACACCAAAGTATGCACGTTGTTATCAGTGGGAGAAGCTACCACGGAAAGGCAGCATGTGGGAGCCCTTCATTCACTAAGCCCTTAAGGTGGCCTTTAGCCCCTCATGATACGGTCTTGAGTGATCTTTTTAGTCACATCTCACATTTCTCTCTCCTTTGCTCTCTGAGCACTCATCAGCCTGGTTTTCTATCAGGTTCTTACACATGCCGTGCTTCATCCCAACTCAGGAATTTGAACTTCTACCCGTGCCTCCTTCATCTGTGAATTTCTACTCATTCATCTGATCTCAACTTGGCAATCATCATCTAGGGAAACCTCCTCTGAACTGCATTTGCTCCCTACAATTTGCTTCATATTTATAGTTTGTATCATAGTTGATCTTCATTTAGTTGTGTGACGATTTGATTGGTCATTCGCCTCACAAGAGTATAGGCTCCATGAGGGCAGAGTCCCACAGTATCTTTCCACGGCGAACGCTTAGTAAATAGCTATCAAATAAATAGATGAAGATGGGTGATCTGCCTGAAGTCATACACCTAACTAGTGGTGGAGCCAAGGTTCCAATTCAAGCTACTAGTCATTGAAAGAGAAATCAAGGAGAGGTGAGTTTTAGCTTGTTTCTGTGTCCTGGAAAGGATATAATGAAGTTACTTAAAAGTAATTATTATGGGGATGTCATTCTTTTCAAACATGCACACACACACTCTCTCTCTCTCTCTCTCAATCTCTCTCTCTCTCATACATGCAAACACAAGTAGTAGCTTAGCCTACAAGATATACATCAATCATTGTACAACTGTTCCTAATCCCTCTAACTGTTTCTCCAGGCTTTCTCTTTCCTCTGGGCTCAAAACTACTTCCGAGCTATATGCACATAGCTGTGCCACGGGGCACTTCAAGCACACCACTTATTCTTTCATTTACCAAATATGTATTGAATATCTATTCACAATCAGCACTGCCCTAGGCCTTAAGAATGAACAGTAACAAGGGAAATACAGTCCCTTTTATTTACAAAAAAGGATTTTTATTCTGGTCGTGGAAAGGCCATAAAAACATAAAATATTATTGAATGATGCATGTTATGAAAAAAAAAAAAGCATAAGCCATAAAAAAAATAAGAGTAATTGGCGGGCCACATACTGTAGTTTGGATAATCACTGTTTAGCATATCTAAAAAGTGAGATATAATCTGGGACTGAAATACCAAGGAGCTAGTCATGCAAAAAAGTGGAGACGAACAGCTTGTGTAAAGGCCTGAAGACAAGATGGGAGGAAGTTTGGAGCAGAAGGAAAATCCGTGTGGGCAAGAAGCATATGAGAGAGAGAGAGAGAGAGAGAGAGAGAGAGAGGGAGGGAGGGAGGGGCAGGAGCCGAGGTTGGAGAGATAAGTAGGGGTAGGCAGGAATGACTTTGGTTTTAAGTACAGAGGGAAATCTCTTGGGTAATTTAAGCGTGAGGAAAATAATTTTATTTATATGTTACAAAGATGTCTGGCGTTACTGCATGGAGAATGAATTATAGAGACCAGCTGGAAGCAGAGAGACAGTTAATCAGCCCTTGGAAGAGTCTACACTGTAGACGGTGATGGCTTAGTCCTAGGAAGAGATGGGAAAAATGGACATATTGAGAACAACTGATTCCATCCTTCCATCCCAGCACATCTCTTCCTCATGGATTCTTCACATCAGTTATTACATTTACCCTCACTCAAGTGGCCAAGCTAATAATTTCCAAGTTAGCTTCACCTTTCTTTTCTTTTTCCGCCCCCTTCCCCCAGGAGACCACCAAATTCTATCAGATAACAACCAAAATGGCTCGCTGTAATATCTCTTCTTCATCTCTCTTTTCACTGCCTTAGCTTAGGGTTCCACAATTCCTGGCATGACATTTTCAAGAGGTCTCTAACTGCTCTCTCTCTCTGTCTCAAATCTCAGGTTCCTCAAACTGATCCTCTAATTTAGCCATGAGAACTGCATCTAAAACACATTTCTTTCCAATTACAAATATAAATACTCTTTGACTTCTCATTGCTGATAATAATCTTTTCCCACACTTTTTGGGCAGAAACAAAATCCTTTTTCTAACAAAAGTTTTATCAGAAACCAAAGATGTAAAAGATGAGCTCACCTTAGCAAGTGTGCCCCTACCCAATGCCGGCAACCCCGGTACTACAAGGCACTTCATTTTACTACCTCCCAATCTCCCAGTACCACCACCATCCAAGAACGCAACATGCTGTGAAATTCCATGCACTTTACCCTTTCATTCCCCTGAAGTTCTTCTCCTGCCCTGTTCTTCTCCCTGGCCCCAGGAATTCATCCTTGAAAATCTGTATCAAATGCCATCCTTGGGTACTGCAGCATTGTTTCTAAACAGCAAAGAAAGTAGAAACAACCTAAATACCCACTGAGAAGACTTGTTAGATAGATTAGGGTATGTTATAACCTTTTAAGGAATTTAGAGTAAATTAGAGTATGTCATATCTTTTTAAGGAATTCTTTTAATGAATATGCTATACTAAGAAATCTATCTCTGTTGCTGGAAGAGAGTGATTTTTCTCCATAATCATCAGATTCTCTTAATGCCAGTATCCTCCTATAAAGATCCAATATTTTTTTCAGGCTTTCCTACTTTGCAAAAGAATGAAATATGATGCCTCCTCCTTCCCCAGCTGTTTCCCAGGGAGCTCCTAATTTCTTGATTAAAAGCTTAATTTCGTTCTTTTTTCTTACACCATAGGTGTTATTCTTTAGCATTTATGGTAAAGATTTATAGCAGGAATGAAATTTTCCAAACTAAATAAAAACAACCCCATAGGCAACCAGATGAGTTCAATTTAATTTTTTTTCTCTAATAAGATTCTTACTGTGCACAACATCCACAGTCCCCTCACACTGGATTTTAAATGTACACTTGTGATTTAGAGCCGAAGTTTAACCATATGCTGCTTTGAATTTCCTTGTGCTACCATTAGTATAGTTTGCTTTTTTCCCAGAGTCCAAATTCCTCCAGCATTAGGAAGGAAATGAAATATACTTGTATATATGCTCTATGCACATACATTTACATCTCCTCAGACGCCTCTTGGGAATAAGCGAGATTAAGAGATTCTCCGAGGCTTATTATTGTTCTTCTTCAACCAAAGAATTTACAAAACAGAATTTTCCTCCACAAATTAAAAGAAGAAAAATGTTGACTTTCTTTCAGTTTGGGGTTGGTTACCTTACCCTTATAACTAATGTATTTTCACCCTTGATCTGGTTTTTTTTTCCTACTGAGACAGTACCATCTGGAAGTTTGCGCATTACCACTGAAATATTACAGCTTTTCTTTTGGTAACATGCTGTAAAATAATATCTAACATTTCTGTAGGGTTTTATAAATTGTTTGTGTACTTACTTTATTATTTGTACCTACTTTATTATTTGTACCTACTTTATTATTCCTCATAATATCTAATGAGAAAAACAACAGCTATTTTTGCAGGGGTTTTTTTGTTTGTTTTTCATTTAGGAAACTGACTTAGCAATGTTGGGTAATTTTTCCAAAGTCATATAGGTAGAAAATGCTAAAGTACAAATTAAAATTTGGATTTTCCTACTATTAATCCAGAACTGTTCCTACTTGCCATTTTGGAGACATACATACATATATATTGTTTTGGTATATTTGTCTTAAAACATTTCCTTCTCATTGGGGAATAAATTTATCAGCACCTTTATAATCTGAGGTCTGTTTGTTATTTTCAGCAAGAATGATCTGTCTGAACAAAATATAATTATGTAGATCAGGCAGCTTGGGAAAAAACCCCATTGTAATGCATCTTAACCTAGATATATACATGGAGCTAATTCTATATTTTACCTATCTAGAACACTATTTTTTTTTCCACTAACAAATACTAGCAAGAATGGCTGCAGTTAAGATGATCTTTCTACTTCTAATACCTAATAAACACTGAAGTAAGTATTACAGAATCTCTGGAACTTTCTTCCAGAAAGTAAGTATGGCACTACCAGCACATCCTAGATGCTTCTAATTGATTAATAGTTATTTTATTATTGAATTGCTTTGCAGTTTGTGTTTTATAACTAGTTTTCCCTGTACTTTGGTGGCTAGCTAAAAACAATATTGATCATATTTTTAATCAGTCTTCATTGAATAGAACTTGATAAATGAAAGTTAAACTTATAAATCAAGTAAATTAAAACAGGCATTTAGCATGATTGCTCGTGACACGATTTTGCATTCAAAGATAAAACTTCAATAGCATATTTGGTGTGATTAAATAATCTTGGACAGCAGTGTTTTGTTTTTAAATATCAAAGCATTATAATTTTAACCCTACTGTTTGTGAGCAGTGGGCCAATTATAAAGATATAAATTTGTTTTTCTTCAAGTAGATAGTGATTTATTTTCACTCTTAGAGTACATGAAGCAAGAAGTAAAGGCTAAATTAAGAATAATTTCATTGACCCCAAATACTGTTTAGTGTGTTTCAGAAAAATCATAGAAAATTTGTGCTGGTGCAGATAGATTCGCTGTCTCTGTCAATACCTCTGTCTCATTCTCTCCATCTTCCAGTTAGCCTTATGCCCTTAAATTATAGTTACAGGATATTGTCCGTGCAGTCTATCCGAATGTTTGTGACAGACATTGTGAATCACTGCCAGTGTTTACCAAAATGAAAACAATCCCCATATCACCATCACAATAAGTTGGAATAGTAGAGTGGAAATAGAGTGGAGAGAATTGGGTTTTGGACCCAGTAGTACTGATCACTGGCTGTGTTACTTTGAACAACTGAATCCTTCAGGATGAAACCATGTAAGTATATGTGCTTTGAAAAATTTAAAAATAGCAAAAAAAAAAAAAAGTAAAGTACCTGTAGTATAAATAATGGAAGACAGACTTTCAGACCCATTAAGACACTAAGACTAAAAAAAAGATCTGGGAGCTTTATATATACAATACCTTTGAACAAAAAATTGCACTGAGGATGAAGATGATTTGTCATGCTTAAGGTGAACAGTGGGCTAATGCTGTTTTCACTAGGGAAATTGTACTAGAAAGCAGGTAACAAATTCATATTACAAAGGTAATTCAAAAACTTGCAGTTGACAGCAAAGCGTATGTGACTAGCTTACATATTGACATTAGCTCCTTGCAACTGGGTAGACCTTTGCGACTTTCAGGCCGTTAGGGTGCAGATATTCCTGTAAGTGAGTTTGTACCCACATGAGAAAAAGCTTGATTTTGGATAGACAGCAAGAAGAGTAGATACATGAGTCCTTCATCCATCCCGTGAACATCAATCCTAGCAGCATGGAAAGTATGCCACGTCTTACTTTTTCTATAAGTGAAGAAAGGAACAAAATATATTTGGTCACTAGTCTAATTTGCTACTTAATGATGAAAGGAGAGAATAGAGGAAGGAAAGCAAATTTCTTCTCATTTTGTGGGGATGAAATTAGACTTTATCTTGGCAAGAAGTCGAATTGCTCTGCTGACAACACGATATCAAACTGAAATATAAGAAAAGGGTTGTGTCAAAGTGCAGATCAGTCAGTGTTCTTTATAGGAAAAGCATTACATACTTCTGATAAACTGTGGGTTGTGTAGTGGTTCTCAGTAGTAAGCTGAACAAAGTGAAGTACTGCCAAAAGTGGATAACATTCCAGGAGGATGTCAAAGTGTTTAATTAGATGTCTGTGTGCTTTTATTTGTTTATGTTGCTTATCTGTATTTGCCACTTCCTCCCTTCCCTTGAGTTTGAAAACATTTTGAGAGCAAGATCCACTTTCCTTTTTACTCCCCGTTACTTTGAGTGGTCTTCACAAGATGCAGACTCCGTAGTTGTTGTTAACTAACTTCATTAATATGACACCTTTGAATTTTGAAGCCAACTCTTAAAATTTCAATGACTTTTATAATCACAAAGACTTCTACTTCAGTCAGTGTAGCAGAGCATAGAGATTCTCTCTGCTGGTAGAGGATAGAATAATGTTCTCCTTCTGAAATGCTGTTGGGCTTTTAAGAGGGAGATGAGAACCACTCTTCCGAAGTGGGGAGGGGTAAAGGAAATAACTGTAAACTGGACTTGGAGATTAGAGAACTGTGGTTACCAGGAGGGAAGGGTTGGGGGGAGGGATAGTTAGGGAGTTTGGGATTGACATGAACACACTGCTATATATATATATATTTTTTTTTAGAAAGTTATTCTTTTTTTTTTTTTAAGTTTGCTGTTTTTTATTTATTTATTTATTTATATTTATGGCTGTGTTGGATCTTCGTTTCTGTGCAAGGGCTTTCTCTAGTTGTGGCAAATGGGGGCCACTCTTCATCGCGGTGCGCGGGCCTCTCACTATCGCGGCCTCTCTTGTTGCGGAGCACAGGCTCCAGACGCGCAGGCTCAGTAGCTGTGGCTCACGGGCCTAGTTGCTCCGTGGCATGTGGGATCTTCCCAGACCAGGGCTCGAACCCGTGTCCCCTGCATTGGCGGGCAGATTCTCAACCACTGCGCCAACAGGGAAGCCCCACACTGCTATATTTAAAATGGATAACCAACAAGGACCTACTGCATAGCACAGGGAACTCTTGCTCAATATTATGTAACAACCTAAATGGGAAGAGAATTCGAAAAAGAATGGATACATGCATATGTATGACTGAATCACTTTAGCTGTACACCTGAAACTAACACAATATTGCTAATCAACTATACTCCAGTATAAAATAAAAAGTTTAAATGAAATAAAATAAAATTTTAAAAAGGAAAAAAAAAAGTTATCCTAACTAATTAATGCCCCTCCTTGCTAGTTATTTGTTAACAAAATTGTTGTGTCATTTTTTTTCCTTGGTACCATGAGGACTAATCTCAGTCATGTTTTCTATCCCTGTTCACAGAAGTCACCCCAAAAGGCCCCGTCCTCACAAGTCATCCCTCTTCCCCAGAATCTAATTCCCATAAGATTCTATTTCCCTCGTTTGCCTGCATCACCCATCAATCACTCCCCAACTCTTAAAATACTGTATTAACTTTGGTCTGTCAAGAGAGCCCTCTTAACTAGTTGCTCTTTTCTCTACCTCCACAATCTCATTTCACACAGCCTAGTACCTGCCTACCATCTCTAACTCTGGCATCAATTTCCCAAATGCTTCGGCCACACCCAGGACCTACAGTCCATTGAAATCACAAGTGTTTCAATGTTCTTGACCATTATACCTCACATTCCTCTTTATTGAGATTACATTTCAACGTCAATCATTATCACTACCTTGCATGCAACCTCAGCTCCTTTGCTTCTTTTTGCCCATCATACTTTTCGGGCGCAATCAACACCTGGTTAAGTCCATCTCTGCCTGTTCCATATCTGCATCTTGAAGCTAAACGTAGCTCGAGAAGAAGACAACACACTTTAAGCTCAATATCACTACTTCAAGTGAGACCACAGTGCTGGGTGGCAAACCTACTATAATTTTCTAGTCTGTTCTGTCTGACATTTTTCTAGATTACTCTTCACACTTTACTGTCTCACCTGAAATTTCCAACAGCTCTTCTTGCATCATCACACTCAACTGATGGCCTTGCTTCCTCTTTCACTGAGAATATAGAAGTAATCAGAGAGAACTTCCACAGAATCCCATCACAAAATCTAACCATCTATTTGCATCTGTGCCTTTAAATGCTACCTGTCCTCCCGTTATTATGGATAAACTGTCCATACGTGTAGCTCAAACCAACCTCTGCTTTTCTTCACTGAATGCCTCTGTTCTTGACTGAAGGATGTGCCCCATCCCTCTTCCTCTGTCTCTCCTCCCTCTCTCCGTTTTTCTGTTTCTGTATCTCTGACTCTCTCTTATATTAACAAATTTTTTTCTCTCTACCAGGTTTTCTCCATCAGCATTTAAACATGATATTATGTCTCCCAAATTGAAAAACAAAAAGCCTGTCAAGCCCATTTCTGCCTCTAACTACCGCTCAATGTCCCTCCTTCTGTTTATAGCAAAACTTTCTATTTTCATTTGGACCTACTCCATACAGGCTTTTTCCCCAATGATGTCACCAAAACCGCTCCTGTCAAAGTTACTAGAACAGCACAGAACATCATTAAATCTGTTTGTTCTCAGTTTAACGTTATTTGTCGTATTAATCGCGTTTGACACAGATAATTACTCGTTCCTCCTGGAAGCACTTTCTTCACTTGGTTACCAGCACACCCTCTCTCTGCTACCTCCTAAATCTGGTCCGTCTTATCACTCATTCCCTTGGCTGATTCCTTCCCAACCTTCCAGTCTCTTAACCTTGAAGTTCTTCTCTCTTGTTGAACAGCTTCACTCTTCTCTGTATACTCATTCTGTCAGAGATCCCAACCTCTCTCGTAGCTTTAAATACAGTGACAACTCCCAAATTTATATCTCAGGCTGAGATCACTTCTTTGGACTCCAGACTAATCTATTCAATGTGTACTTAGTATCTCCACTTGCAGGGACCCCCCTCAAGCAACTAGTCCGAAACTGAGCTCCTGATCTTCTTCCCACACCTTCTTCTCACATGGTCTTTCCCACTGCAGTAAATCATCTCATTCTTCTAGTCGCATAAGCCAACTTCCACTGCAACTACCCTTGTCAAAGGCAACAACGTCACTACTGACCTATAATACTAAACTTGAGTCCTTCATTAGTCTACTTTCAGCACAACATTCAAAGCATAAGTCAGATCATGTCACTCCTTGAGAAGTTTACACCTTCACCTCCTTCAATTCTTCAGTCAAGTGCCATCTTCTCTTAAGACGTTTCCTGATCTCCCTATTTAATATTGGCAAACTTTGGTTGTAGCAGACCAGATGGTAAATATTTTAGGCTTTGCAGTCATAATGTCTCTGTTTCAACTATTCAGCTCTTTGCATGCCTTTGCAGCATGGAAGCAACCATAGACAATGCATAGATGATTGAACGTGGCTATGTTCCAGAAACATTTTATTTATGGGCATTGAAATTTGAATTTTATGTAATTTTCATGTATCATAATATATTATTCTTTCTTTTGAGTGTTTTCAGCCATTTAAAACATATAAGTTTTTAAATGGGCCAGCAGTGGGCTGGAGGTGACCCACAGACTGTAGTTTGTTGACCTCTCTCCTTACATACATTCCTTAAACCCTTTCTTTGTTATATTTTTTTTACCCTATTGTATCGCAATATAACATGCTATATATTTTACTTATTTTTTTGTGTATGTCTTAGAAGTAGCATTTAAGCTCCATGAGGCCTGAGATTTTTGAACTGTTTTGTGAACTGCTGACTCCCCAACATAGGTGCTCAATAATTAGATGAATGAATTAGTGAATGAACAAATTTCATTAAAAAAGAAAGTAAAGAAATTTGGCTATAATGGATGAGATCAATGAAGAACTCAAACGTATTTTAGAAATGATAGTCATAGAACTACAGGAGAGATATTTTAACCATTTGCAGCTTACAAGTCTCCTTCAGTGACTTTCTTCTTGAAATTTTAATTATTTCATTGTGATAGATTTTTTTTTTCAACCTCCCTAAACCCCCATTTATTTAGTAAGAGATACTTAATGTAACGATCTACTTACACTTGGGATGGCCATGCTTCCTGTCCTGCTATGGTTTGTCGACTGAAAAAAATTACACAACCTGAAAGTAGAGAGTTATGTTTTATTCAATGGACGCTCTGAGGACTTCAAGCCTGGGACACAGCATCTCAGATAACGCTGAAAAACCGTTCCCAAAGAGGCAAGGGGGGATCCAGGATATATCAATATATGAGATTTTGCAACAAAAGACCAGGTAGTCTAAACATTTCTTTTATTAACATTAGTGTTAATAAAAGAAAACCAGATATCTCAAGTTAAAAATTCAGCACTTTTCTATGTATAGGAAGATGCAAGAGTCAGGGCTGACTGAAATCATTCCTTTGATATGCACTTCAGCTCTCTGGGGCCAGTATCCTGTGTTTTCTCATCCTGAGTTGCCTCGGGGTGCATCGTCAGAGGTGGTTGCAGCAGCTGATTTCTAGATGGGCTTGGCAGTGGGCAGCCCATTTGTCTCCATCCTGAGTTCCCTCAGGGCTCACTCTCCCGGGCAGCTGTAATGTGATGGTTTGATGGCTGCAACATTCTTTATTTACTGATATGGCAGGCAATACTTTAGTTCACAGGTTCTTCAAGTTCTGGCATTAAAAAGACCTGTAGATTCACCACATGCCCTCCTGCTTCTCTGCTGGAGGCTGCCCTTTCACGTGGCCGTCATGTTCGCTTAGCATCCAGGACTTAATTTTCTAAGAATATTGCCTTCATAATTACCACTTAATTTCTTCTTCTCTTGGATGAACCAAAGAAGGTCACAAAGTTCTAAAACTTCTGTCTTTGACTAAAGTAAATAAAAGTGTTAAATTATAGGCATTAGAGCATAGCTTAATTTCTATGAGCCATTTCAAGATACTGAAATTGGACTTAGTTATTATAAGTAATGGACATTAAGCATTTATGAGACAAATGGCCTATAATTTAATTAGATACTTAGTGAAGTATTCATAAGATACTTTAAGACTAGCTAATATGTAATAGCAGAAAAGGATCTTGCCTCTAATTTCTTACATGAAATAATTGATATGTGCCTCTCTTATACTTCTAGAGAAGTTCTTTTTGTTTTCTTGTTCAGATACAAATCATAGGTAGAGATGAAATGTAGCCAAGTTTTTTCTGTAGTCAAATATCAAATCACTATTCAAGGTTGTTGCATTATCAATACAAAATTATGTTTTTTGAGTAAGTAAAAATGTATTACTTTGTGATTTTGTAGACATATTTGACATGTATCACATATTCATTACAGTTCCCTAACTCAGTATTGAAGATGAGTCTAAAAGAAATCAAAGTTGGCATATGAGAATTAATCATTGGAATAATTTATTTTGTTCTACCTTCCTTTTCAAGTATTTTGGTTGTTATTTGTGAGTATGGGTGAATAAGTATTCAATAAATATATTTGAGATTCTCAGTTGCTTGGACTCTTGGTCTATGTGGTTGCTTTATTGATTGCTTATTATTTGCTTGCTTGCTCACTTGTTTTATATTAATAGTTTAGACCAAGGAAGGGAGTCAAGAAAATAAGTGGTGTAGCATTTTCGAAAATAGAGTTGCTCAGAGAAGAGATAAGATTAGGTCAAGGTGATACAAAATCTGTTTTATTTACAATTTTGGAAGCTATTATGCAGAAAAGTGTCATCAAGCCAGTGTTTAATGCCTTCCTATAATGTGCTGACTATACAGGCTTTAAGTTAGGAGGTTCAGTCTGAATGTGACAATTTCAGGTAACGAACGTTTCAGAAACAAAGGCCAAGTGTGCAATTGAATGCAGAGATCTTGAGGGGGAGATGTGAGCTTAGACTACGTGAGCGGCAGAAGTTCTGCCATTTAGCCTCCCTTGATTTGCCATGAGTGTAGATACACACAAGCCATGTTTATTTTTACATTTTCAGCAGGTGTGACACTTTGGCCAGTATAATGGCTTGGAGTACAGCATGGCTTCACCTTGATTGGTGTGTCCTGATGGAATATTTTCTGAAATGATGTGTGAAGAGCTTGCATCATTATTTTTACAAGCATGTATCAACAAAGTCTAGGCCCTAGGAAAGTGCAAATAGAATGCCATGCAGCAGACAGTGTGTTTACATTTTATTTTTAGTCCCTGGAAAGATTTATAGTTTCGGGAGGAATTGCTTTGCTTCTGCTTGTTACATTTGATCTGGTCATCCTAACTTAGAGCATTCACAAAACTTTCCACTTGCTGTGTGCCGGAATTCTCCCAGGAAAATGTATTTCTTCCTATTCATTCGGCGGATGTACAGTTGCTGCCTTCTAATGTCATGTTGAAATGTGATTGCTGTGAATGACACTGTCGACCTTGCATTAATCCTGCTTGTTCACACCAGGGTCCCCATCTGCTTTGTGAAAGGGAAAAAAAAATGTGTTATCCATCTTTAGAGAGTGTATGCCTAACCTAAATTTCATCTTAATCCACTGTTTTAAGGTCTCTGACATGCTTATTTCCATAATAAAAAAATTAATATTTTCAATTAGTCCCACTCAGAAACAAATCTGTCATTTCCACAACATGCAAACTACTGTCTCTCAGTTGACCTCCATCAGATCAAAGCTATTTATTGCAAACATAGAAGTTAATTATGAGAAGTGATGTACATAGGTTAAAAATAATCTCCTGGATCTGATTGTTGTGGCATCTGTCAAGTCTTTACTCCAGTATAACTTTGATTCTGTCAATGTGGTATGTCCATACCTCTTGCTATATTGTATTTTTTTGATCAGATCAATTTACACAGCAAAAAAAAAAAAAAAAAAGCCAGCCACCGGCCCCCCCGCCCGGCAAAAAAAAAGAATTAGCTCTCTGCTTCCATCTTCCATGGCAGTTGAGTTCTTAAATATTATAAGTCTAAATCTCAACATCCAACATGTCTCTGAAAATACATTTTAATAACAACGTGATTATTCCAGTGACATGTTTCAACTCCTTGGGAGCAGTCATTGTATTAGATATATTCAAACTCATGCTTCACACATACACACTAGGATGGCCTGTACAGCTGGAAATCCTTCTGTGTAATATGACTATGATTGAGGAAGCATGCACGTGTTCCTCCCTCCCCTTCATGCTAAAAAGAAACAAAGTATAAAGTGAATTATGTCGCTTAAATCATATTTGGGCTAGAAACAGGCAAGGACTTTGGTTCAAAGAAAAGGAGAAGAAGATGCTATGGGGTTTTGTAGCAGCTCTCTAGATTAGTAAGAGAAGACAGCTCTTGGTGTTTGAGAGAAATAATGTTTGCCTACCGTGCAGATCTTTTTCTAAACTTCTTTCCTTCATTGTTTTTAACCTTCAATAAATTCTTCTTACGTTCATCTTTCTAATCTTCATGCACTTTAAGTCATAGTATATTTTCTCACATAGGTAGAAATTTATTTAGTCATTTTCCTTCAAATGATGAACTACGTGCTTGTTGCAAATCAAGATAAAGTGTGCCAATTGCATTTTTTAAAATTTATTTATTCATTTATTTAATTTTTGGCTGCATTGGGTCTTCGCTGCTGCACGCGGGCTTTCTCTAGTTGCAGTGGGCAGGGGCTACTCTTTGTTGCGGGGCGCAGGCTTCTCATTGTGGTGGCTTCTCTTGTTGCAGAGCACAGGCTTTAGGCGCGCGGGCTTCAGTAGTTGTGGCACACGGGCTTCAGTAGTTGTGGCTCGCGGGCTCTAGAGCGCAGGCTCAGTAGTTGTGGCGCACGGGCTTAGTTGCTCCGCGGCATGTGGGATCTTCCCAGACCAGGGCTCGAACCCGTGTCCCCTGCATTGGCAGGCAGATTCTTAACCACTGAGCCACCAGGGAAGCCCCCCAGTTGCATTTTATAAAAGCTGTGAGTGAGGGATAGGGGGAGAAGAGGGTTATTATGGGACTGTATGAAATCATGTGTGTGTGAAACTTTTGAAAACTGTAAAGCACTATAGAATTTAAAGAATTTTTCATTCAATTAAAAAAGGTTAAAAAAAAAAAAAGCTGTGAGTGAAACTTAGGTGGCCTGGGATCAAGGTTTTCCATTTGGATCATGTGAGAGACTTCCTGTGAAATTAAGGACATAAGGAAAACCTATCTTTGAAATAGGATCATCCTCAGTGAAGAATAATTTCTGCGGTCATATCCTTAATTTAGTAGATGTACTTTAAAATCTGTTAGAAATTGCCACCACCTTTGAAATGACTTTGTTACAGTCACTGTTTGCTATCCCCCAAACCACAGCTGTTGGCATTTTGATTGCTATAGAAATGAATAGCACTCCACATTGTGGCAATCACACCCATCATAAAAGTTAAATGAACATTCTTGTAATACCCGCTGGGATGGGACAGAGGTAGGAGATAAGGATTGAGCACACAGGATAAAATTTGTCACTGACAAATTGAAACTACTGCGTCGTGTCTTGCTTGTCACCTATATCGTTTTGTTTTATTCAAAGCTATTTCAAAAACACAAATACTGTGTTGAAACTGAGAATCAGAATGAATCATTTCTGTTATCTGTCAGAATTTGCCTTGCCATTGCTAGACTTCCTGTGTTGCTTTCCCTTGCTGGATGTACAGTTTGATAAATCTTTTTGCAGAGATGCTTTATTCAAAATATGACTGTAGTCAGAATATGACTACAAAGAACTATCATTTCTGAATTGGGAACATTGCACTGGTTGTGGGGTTTTTTTGTCATAAAATTTTGTGAAAGACCTTTCATTTGCTGTATTAATATTTCATTTTTTAATAAATTTTTTTCCATTTTGGTTTGGTCTCAGAAGGGTTAACATCATGGCTGTCACTACTAACATCTGAATCTCCAGACTAATTGAAATGCAGACCCTGCTCTATGAGGGCTTCTCTCCACTGCTGGCTCTGCTCTCCGCAGTTTGCTTTAAAAAGTAACAAACTGATTTTGATATGACCCATTCATTTCAAAAGTTTCTGTATCATTCTTATTTCGGAATAATAAAAGATTTGAAGCAAACTGATCATTTATCTTGTCTAAAAGCTTCACACCCATAAGGAAGGAATCTCCCTTTACCCCTTAGCTCAGTCTTCGTATGTCCTTTGTAGACACGTCTGATTCTTCTTTGGTGTAGAAGAATTTGTATTCATGCCCTGGACTATAAACTCCTTGAGGGCGGTGAAGCCTTCTGTACAATCCCCTATAGTTCTTAAAACAGGGCATGGATATCAGTTTTGCCTACCTCACAAATTTCAGGGGCATAAATGATATATATATAATATATATATATATATATATATATATATATATATATATATATAATAGAATGTACACCTCCTGATAGTTTGTGATAAATGCCAAGTGTGCAATTAAAGTTAGCTCAAGACACATACAGACCAAAATAATATATTGTTCTTTTTCACCACTTATATAGCATATCTGGCAGCAACCTTGACATATAGTAAGTGCTTAATAAATGTTTGTTAAATTACGCTAAGATTGGACTAGAATTTACCTCTCCTAGGTCACCTCTTTTTGCTAAACCATACAAATTTTCCTTCTTTCAGAAAGCATTCACTGAGAGTTTCTTTCACATGCCAGAGCCTGGCACTAGCACTATAAAAACAAAGTAAATTCACTATCTTACCTTCCAGCATAGAAGGCAGACACAACAAGTAGATATAATTCACTGTGGTAAGTGTTGCAATTAATGTACATAGACAGTACTATGGCAACATAGAAAGTAAGCTATGAATAAGAGATTGTTCAGTTCGTTTTTGAAATGAACAGAAGTTTGTAAAAAAGAGAGTGGAAGAAGAGCTTTGTCAGAATAGTAGTTTGATAAGAAATGGATGCTCAAAATAGCACATGGCAGAAAGAGAAGTTTCACATGGCTCATGAAGAATGTATATGGAGGGCTTATTTGGGGTGCCAAGTTGTAAAGGGTTTCTTAGTACTGGGATGAAGAGTGGATTCTTTTCTGTCGGCACAGGTTGACCCTCTAAAACCCCATTGTGCTTAAGAAAGACAGATGGTCAGGTGGAAGGTATTGGAGTAAGGAAGAAATTGAAAGTGGGGAGAATAGGAGGCTGATAGCATCTCATCCCATTCCTAAATGCTATCCCAGGCAGTGCCAGTAGAAATGGAGAGTAGTAAAGAGAGGAAGAATATGAAACATACTGTTCATCTTAAATTTGCTTGTTGCCCCTGGGAAAAGGAACTGAGAAGCCAGAAAGCAAGGAATCTGAATAGAGACAGAGAAGCAGGCCATAAAGAAAAGTCTGTCCTGCATGCGAGGAGCACCAGCAGAAAGCCATCCTTCTCCCACATACAGTGGTCCAGGCTCCCCGTAGTCACTGGGACACATTTTGGTGGCTCCTGCTGTCCCTCTCGCTGCCCAGACTTCTGTTATCCTCCTCTCACCGCATGGAAAGTGCACCTATATCAAGGATTCTCCATTTTGTGTATAACAGATTTTTCACCTTAGAAACAGTGGTTATCTAGTTGTTAGTCTTGAGAAAGTGACTCTGACCAAGAAAACACCAGGCCAGACAGTCTTATTTACCAGCGGTTCTGAGGTGATGGGAGCCCTGAGCAATTACCTTTCAAATATCACCATGTAGTTGACAATCCCTACAGAATGTATTCTGTCCAAATGTTAAAGAACAGGTGGATCGGGCTTCCCTGGTGGCGCAGTGGTTAAAAATCCGCCTGCCAATGCAGGGGACACGGGTTCGAGCCCTGGTCTGGGAAGATCCCACATGCCGCGGAGCACCTAAGACTGTGCGCCAAAACTACTGAGCCTGCGCTCTAGAGCCCGCGACCCACAACTGCTGAGCCCGCGAGCCACAACTACTGAAGCCCGCATGTCTAGAGCCTGTGCTCCACAACAACAGAAGCCACCGCAGTGAGAAACCAGCGCCCCGCAACAAAGAGTAGCCCCCGCTCATTGCAACCAGAGAAAGCCCGCGTGCAGCAACAAAGACCCAACACAGCCAAAAATAAATAAATTAAAAAAAAAATACAACAGGTGGATCACTGAAGAGGAAATGTAAAAAGCTAGTAAGCTTCTGAAAATATTATTAACCTCTCTAGTAATCAGGAAAAAAAACTAAGCACAGAATAAGATACTGTTTTCCAACTGTCAATTTGCAAAACTTAAAAAGCCAGACAACACTAAGTGGTATTAAGGATAGGAGACAGAGAGACCCCTGTTACATGTTGATGCTAATGCATTTTGCTACAACCACACAGAAGAGCAATTTGGTGATGTCTGGCAAAGTTGAAGATCCTGCATGTCTAGCAACTCCACTCTTAGAAACTCTCCCATAAGTACATGTGGAGATATTCACAAGAATATTGATGGCAGGGCTTCCCTGGTGGCACAGTGGTTGAGAATCTGCCTGCTAATGCAGGGGACACGGGTTCGAGCCCTGGTCTGGGAAGATCCCACATGCCGCAGAGCAACTGGGCCCGTGAACCACAGCTACTGAGCCTGCACGTCTGGAGCCTGTGCTCCACAACAAGAGAGGCCGTGATAGTGAGAGGCCCGCGCACCGCGATGAGGAGTGGCCCCCGCTTGCCGCAACTAGAGAAAGCCCTCGTACAGAAACGAAGACCCAACACAGCCAAAAATAAATAAATTAAAAAAAAAAAAAGAATATTGACGGCAACCTCCTTTTTTTTAAGATGAGAGTTTTTTTTTTTAATTGAAGTGTAGTTGATTTACAATGTTGTGTTAATTTCTGCTGTACAGCAAAGTGATTCAGTTATACATATATATATATATACACACACACACATTCTTTTTTATATTCTTCTTCCTTTATGGTTTATCACAGGATATTGAATATAGTTCCCTGTGCTAGACGGTAGGACCTTGT
This sequence comes from Balaenoptera physalus, assembly GCF_965194825.1. Classification (NCBI taxonomy): domain Eukaryota; kingdom Metazoa; phylum Chordata; class Mammalia; order Artiodactyla; family Balaenopteridae; genus Balaenoptera; species Balaenoptera physalus. Next base: position 36,750,888 of record NC_138892.1, on the reverse strand, counting down.
TGCTTATCCATTCTATATCTAATAGTTTGCATCTGCTAACCCCAACCTCCCAATTCATTCCTCCCCCATCCTCCTTCCCCTTAGCAACCACAAGTCTGTTCTTTATGTCTGTGAGTCTGTTTCTGTTTCATAGGTAGGTTCATCTGTGTCATATTTTAGACTCCACATATAAGTGATATCATATGGTATTTGTCTTTCTCTTTCTGGCTTACTTCACCTAGTATAATAATCTCTAGTTGCATCCGTGTTGCTGCAAATGGCATTATCTCATTCTTTTTTATGGCTGAGTAGCATTCCATTGTTTATATGTTCCACATCTTTTTTATCCATTCATCTGTCAATGGACATTTAGGTTGTTTCCATGTCTTGGCTATTATGAATAGTGCTGTTATGAACATAGGAGGGCGTGTAGCTTTTTGAATTATAGTGGCAGCCTCTTATAAATAGTCTGTAAGCCCATCCTTCAGAAAATGGGTAGTCATTCAACAGAATTTATGTGAAACAACAAAACCTTACATATATCAACAAGGATAAATCTGAAAAACAAAAAGATGAGCAGAAATTTCAAGTTCCAAGTGAGTGCTTGTCAGGATGGCATCCCATGATGGATAATGACATATGTATAAAATTAAAACTTATAAATGTATAAGATCATACATTTGCTATGGGTACACAAAAAATAAAAGTGTGAAACATACATGGGAATGATAAATACCAACTTCAGGATAGTGGCTTTCTTGGAAAGAAGGGGGGTTGTTTCACTGAAAGATATTTGGGGGCTTCAATTGTCTTTATAAAGTTTTATTTGTTAGGCAGGTACACAGTTTTTATTGTATTCTCTGAAATTCTTGTATGACTGAAGTATTTACAATAAAGAAAAACCCTGCATATGGCTTTACTTGTGTGTTCATTCATTTAACCTGTCACCCATCAGTCTTTTCAGGTACCCGTTCATTTATTATTCTTTTCTGTCAAAATAATTTTATTTAAACAATCTCAGAAGTTGATCACGGCTTAAACCAAGTTGGGAGAAAGGAGCATAATTATAATTGAAAGACAGATTTAAGGGAGATTTGAGGGTGAAGTTGCCAAGACTAAACAATTGGATGAATGTATATGTGTGCACGTGGGGGAATGTATTCATTCCCCAGGAATCAAGGGTAACGTATTGAGGTTTCTAGCTTGGTATCGGCCCACTGTGCATGCCAGTGGGACCAAGGAGAAGGAGTGATATTGGAACCGAGGGGAATAGGGTATCAAATTTTGTCTCAGTCCATGTCACACTTTTTTTCCATAAACCTGATAATCTTAAAAACTTTAATTCGGTAATTATTTATTAAATATTTGCCATGTACAAGGCACAGTAAATATAAAGAGATCCCTTAAATGTATGCATAAATACTCTTTTTCATGAATATGTTTCTTTAAAGTTTATACCGTTCATTTTTAAGCATCATGGTACAGTTACTGCTCCAGTAAATTAAATTGGGTAAGCAATTTCAACTGAATCCAGTTGAATGGCAGTAGGCAGCCTTCATTAAGTTATTGGGTAACTATTTGAAAAAGAGTGAGAATCCATTAAAAACTTCAGACTGTGCAAACTCATTTAAGTTTGCAAATTCAGAAGGGAACTTAAAGGTGGTTATCTTGAAAACATCCCCCAAATGTGTAGTGTATTAACTGAATAACAGCTGGGTAAGGCTAACTTTAGACATTCTTTCTTAAAAGTTATTTAGTTCTTACAACAGTAAATGTTCAACTATATGGATAATTTCAGCAACACTTTGAGTGAAAATTGATATATTTATAAAACTAGAACTATTGGTCTGTTATCTCTGTCTTCATCTTTTTCATAGCTTCTCTTGCCTGTTGATTTATTTTCAGAAAAGGGAAGTGGTCTCAGGGACTAATGGGATACAGAAGAGGCCAGTTACTGTGTGGGTTTACAACTCCAGAACATTTCAACCAAGTCCTTCTTTTCCTTTTCCTAGGCCTCACCCATGTCCTCTGTTCAAAGTTCTATATTTTAGTCCTGTTCCCAGTAGAAACATGGATTCCCAATCTTAAATCCCCTTATGGTCTCACTATTCCTCCTCCATAGATATCTTTCCAAGACTATGTAATAGGCAAAGGCTAGGAAGATGATTCTGTGTTCCAATGCTGTATGATCAGCTGGGTTCCTTGGGAGCCTCAAGGGCATTAGATTAGAATAAGACCTTCATAATCTTACCTTTGCTGTACCCCGCCCCAACATACATCTACATATATATTAATTTTAATTTCGCTTATTTCCTCCAATGTTAGAGAAGTAAGCCGAAGACCACAGTAAAGTAACAATAAAGGCATAATTCCCTAGAGACTTGGAAAAGACATCACTCATAGCCTCATTATGGCTGCTAGTCAGACCCTTTGATGTAAAGCATCTGTCCTCTTCAAGGAAACGAGAAAGGTCTGGTTTTCCTTTCTAGTCTGTGAAGTAGGAGGCGGTGTCATTTGCTGTGAGGAGCCACAAGCCCCATGTTACTGGGTTGCAAGCTGCTTGACTGCCTTTGTTAACATGCTGAAAATTTCATCGGCTGTCTTTAATAAAAGAGGATGTGTGTGAGGGAAGACATCAGCAGATGTGGTCGGGTTTCTGCTCCCCAGTCCATGAGTCATAGCTGGCAGAGAGCAATGACACTACTATGTAATCAGACAGACAGCCAGTCAGTCACCTGGACTTCTTGCATTTCAGTTATATAGTGAGGTAGTCTTTAAATCTGTTTAGAAACCTTTACATGCTCCTCTTTGGTTATGAGAAGACTTTTCATTCCCTCTCCTCCTGTCTAACAATATTTAGTCATTTATGGCTTCTGTTAATAAAGTTTCATTTGAACATTTATTACCTTAAATAATTACATGGCCAAGAGAAGAATTCTACTTTATGGAAGGATAGACGTGTGATCTGATACACTTTTGTTCTGTAGGAACTTCATCTTCTTATAGGAAACTTCATCTCAAAAACCCTAAAAGGACGTAATCTAGAATCTGGAAATAACCGCTAGAACCATGCTTCTCCAATTTTAATAAGCATACAAAGCATTGAGAGATCTTGTTGAAATTCAGATTCTGGGTCAGTAGGTGGCAACTGAAATTCTGCATTTCTGTCAAGCTCCCAGGTGATGCCAATGCTACTCCTTGCAATTTTTGTAGCAAGGCTAGAAGACCTGAAGGCATTCAGTCCAGTGGGCATCCACTAAGCTACCCTAGTCATTGCTGTGGAGGGGAGACATGACAGGCTTAAAAGATAAAGAAGCCCTTGTCTTTGAAGAGAGAAAATAACCATGTAAGAAGAAAGTCTTCTATATCTAGTTTTATTCATAAATGTTTAACAAACACATGAAATTTTTTATCAAAATAATGGTTGATACTATCAAAGCAGTTACCTAAGGCAGTGATACTCTTATGTCACATTTGAGCATACCAGTATGTAAATTTCATCAGTTTCTATTTATTCAAATAAGAAGCTATAGTGATGCTTTAAGCATTACATAATGTATGTCCATAGGCTTTTAAAATTTTTTTTTAAAACTTTTTTTTACTCTATTAAAATAGACATATCTAAACCAAAATGTTTCATCTGAATGTAGAAATCTATAGCTGCTTAAAAATATTGAATGATGTTCTTAAATATGCACATTTTTAGTTTATTTGGATTTTGACTCTTTAGGAGACACAGTTAATGAGTATATGTGAGCTTTCAGGAGATCGGTTATCCCACATTAACTTCATAATGTCAGTTTTTGATTATTTTTGTTTAATGAGTAACACTAACATGGATAATGCAAAACTAGAATCATTCCGAACACCATTATAATTAGCATTCCGAACTCATTTTGATAAAGATATAACTTCCTAATTGTGTTTTCTTTGAATAATATTAACTTTTTTTCATCACTTGATAGCAGAAAGGTGACTTCAAAGTAATCTAAGGACAGATGGACCCCAGGCTGCAATTTAGTAACAGTAGTAAAGCCTATTTATGTGGCTTGGTATGTACTTCACCACCTGGTTTCACAGCTGTCTTTTCCAGGTTTAACCTAAGAAAGGCTACAAACCTAGTAGAGGCAGAGCCAGTTCACAAATCCTCAGCATCTGGACTCAGTGGTCATTCAGGCATATTGACAAGAAGATCCTACTTTGTGTGTGTGAGATGATGAGGAGACAGAAAAGAAGAGGGAAAAGACAGTAACTTTGTATCCTCATGTAATCTCATCAACAATCCTGTGAAGCAAGTACTGTTCTCATCCCGTTTCCAGAAGAAGCTGTGGTCTCAGTGCTTCCTAAGTGCACATGCCACTGGAGCAGAAATGGCATTGGAACCTAGGCAGTGTGATTCTGTAACCTCTGAGTGTTTTTAATAATCCCCTTGAGTTGCAATTATAGTTAGGTACAGACTCTGATAATAAAGTGGTTCAAGAAATAACCACTACCCCACAGAGCCATCTGGTTTCTCTCAGCCCCATCACTGGGCCTTTTCTATTTCTGGTTAGTAGGGAATGGTCTCCAGCCGTGGTTCTCCCTCCCCATTTCCTCTCTTCCCACTCAGGATAGCAGGAAGTCTGAACATTTTATCTACTTAGCATCTCCAGTAAGTCAGGCTGTGAACACACTTCGCCTTCAATTTAGTAGCTGTTTATTGACAGTCATGCTAAGCTCTGGGAGTGGACATAATTCAGAAATGTGTCCCAGCATCAAGAAACTCAGTATTAACAATGGGTGGTATGATAACAAAGTTCTTTTAGGAAGACAGAGTAAGTGGTGTTATTTTAGGTTTCCAATGTGGAGCTAGTCACTGCTCATGTAATTTAGAGCTATGTTTATTTGGATTGGTGTTTAAAATTAGAAGTTGACCATCTGTATTTTTCTTGATAAGTATGGAGTCATCCTGACCAAAAGGTTTTCGAAGGTCAGGAATAGCTTATATTTGCAACATTATTTTTGGAAAAGAAAAAAGGATACAGAAGAGTCGGAAAATAATACCCAGCAGTTGAAGACTTAAGACAACTTTGGTAGACATCCAAAGAGACATGTTATGCAGCCATTGAAATAAAAATTATAAAGTACGTATAACAACATAAAAATCATAAACATGCATGTGCTAGACCTCAAGCAAAATGAGACAAGAAAAAGTGAACTTGACATTTGTAGAGTGTTTATTATGTGCATGTATCAATACTATGCTACATTTATTTTCTCATTTTATCTTTCTAACAACATGCAAAAAAGTTGATGTTTATTCAGTATTTCATAAATGAAAGAATTGGGACACAGATATGTTAGGGGACCTCACCAAGGTCACAGCCGGTGGTTGAGCAAGAACTCAAATCCAGATCTCTTCAAATCCAAATCTGATCATCTTTTCCCAGCTGATTTACTCTGAGCTATTCAACCCTCCCCCCAACATTGTTTTTGATTCAGAAATAATTGTATTTACAGTAAAGAGTGGAGTCATATGAATTCAGCTGAAAAAAATGCTTGCATTGTGAAAACACTAAACCGTAAAAATAATTGTGAATTATTTTAGGCTGTATCATAGTTGCCAAGACAATTAATAGTTGACACCATCTGTAAAATGAAAACATAATCTTAGCATAAACAATTTTAGTTTTATCTGATGTTTGAAATATACATTTATGTAACTGCCAAGGTGTATCAGCTGCCCTTTGTTAGCCAGAAAGTTCCAGGGACAAGACAAGAACGGAACAGCCCTTATTCGTAGATAACAAGCAAAGTGTTTTTTCCTTTGGGAAGGCCTTGTTGTTGTTAACTAATGTTTGAGAATTTGGGGATGGAAACCCTTGTATTAAACTAGTGCTACATACTATATTGCTATATTGATTGTAAACATCGACCATTAGAAGTTTAAAAGCTGTTTGACTTAAAAATTAGAACTTTATCTCGTTAAACTACATGAGTTAAATTTGGAAAGCATTTTTAGTGATTGCATTTGAATTTTTTTCAGGGTTTTCACCCTGAAAACATCAGTAAAATTTTACAATATATTTTACTTATTTATATATGTTTGCCGAAATGGCCTAGAATATTGCTAAGGAGAGAAAGCAAAGAATGGGTAGACATAGATTTGTCAACTTTTCCCACTTAATTTTTTATTTCTTGGCATTGAGTTGAAAAAAAGTTCAATTCTTTCCATCTAAAATTGTATCCCGTTTAACTTTTTTCTCAAGAAAGTACAGTGTGACTAGGTTACTAGGTCTCCATAGGTAACCTATACTTTCTCATTAAAGAAAAAGCTACTTCCCTAACTGCCTGCCCTCTTTAAAGCACAAAGTACACAGCAGCTGTTTGAAAACCTTTTTTTCCCTTCCTGTTTTATCTACTTGTATAAATTGCTACATTGCTTCCATAAAATGCCTCCAGACATAAGGGGATCATTTGCATAAATGGATGAAGATTTTTGTCTTCCATGAAGGAAAGCTTGCCATGGCCTCTTAATCGTTTTCCTTCCTCTCTCTGGTTCCAGTATCCGGCTGCTCTGATGAACTTGGGAGCCATCCTGCACCTCAATGGACGACTCCAGAAGGCCGAGGCCAACTACCTGCGGGCGCTGCAGCTCAAGCCGGATGACATCATCACGCAGTCCAATCTCCGCAAGCTCTGGAACATCATGGAAAAGCAAGGCTTGAAGACTTCCAAGACTTGACACAGGAGGGCCGTACCTCATCCTCCTCCATATTTGAAAGCCGGCTTCATTAACGAAGAGAACTTCCCAGCAGTGCTATGACAAGAGCTAGTTTGGACTTCAAGACCCGGGGGCAGAGGTCACTGAGGTCACTGCCACTTCTGGAAGTATCCACTTTGCTGTGGGCACAGCCGTTAACACCAAAAAGAGAAACATTGGAAACCTCCTGCAGGATGTAATTGTTACCCATAGAGCTGTAAACCAGAGCACTTAAAACAGGATCTTTTGGCATTCTTAAAGGGGGGAGGGCAGTCTGAGTTTCAAATTTTGTTCAATTTTGAAAGCTAATTTAGAAATTATACTGTTCCTTAAACACTGTGAGAGGAAGTCAGAATTTCTGTTCAGCCACGGTAAACTATTACGGTCAAGTGTTCACACGCAGTGATTCAAGTGTCGTGTGAATCCTGGTGAGCTGGCCGGTTGTCCTGACGCTGCTGTCTTCCCTCTTTGGGACAGCCTGCTTATCAATGTCTAAAACTTAGAAAACTTTTTTTTTTTTTTTTTAATACTGTGTCAGGATCTGTCAGAGTCTACATTTGTTTCCTGACTAGTGCACATAACGTTTTATGATTTAGATGTCACCGTCATTTGGGCATCCTTTGCTTTTCATGTTCTGAAAAGGGTATACAGAACACAGCAAACCATGTTTCTCACTGGTGTTGTAGGAGGGACTGGGGAGGCCTTATGCGTTTCAGGCAGGCATTTTTTACTTTGACGTCACTGATATTTTCCCAAAACTGCCTAGGAGGATTCATTGTATTAATTCTTAGGCTTTTGAAATTGCCTTTTAAAATGGCTATTCCTGGTTAACGCTCATGCTAAGGCAGTAAATCAAAAGGAAGCTTAACAAATGGTCTAGTTCCAATAACTAACCAGCAGCTATTAGACAAAAGGGAAGATGCTTTGTGCCTTCCAGATGTTGCTGGGTTAAAAGTCAAGTCTGCGCGAGGGTGTATAATGATGGTTGCCAACGATTTTATATTTTGGAAAGAGTTGGTATGAAATGCTAATCACTTTCTAATAGGTACCTAAACAGCAGTGCTGATAAGTTTTTGAGGAATTATTTTTAATCATACTTTGTTCTTCCCAAAAGACATAAAAAATGACTTATTTTAAGCTGCAGTAGACTATAACATTAGCCCACGTGTTTCTAGGTCTCCTGCCAAGTGCTTTTCACAGTTGAAAACTATTTTTCACTAGCAAATTTGGCATTTTATTTCATTACCTATTAGTAACCACTTCAGTGATAATTTCACAAGTAAAAGACTATAAGGGAAGTAGAGAGAAACATTTACTGAACATTTTTTGACTTGCAGTCAAACTTTGCTACTAAAAATTAACTTTGTAAAAACAACAATCCACTCTCAACTACTTCCTAGAGAAAGTAGCTATACAATACCCAACATATTTATTTATTTATTATTCTACCATAGCGAAATAACAAAATTTGATTCATTAAACCAGTTCTTTGCAACTTAAAATTAGCTTTTTTTCTTGTCCTTTCACATTCCGTGTATATATGGTCAGCGTCCCCATTTAAGGGAAGCTGGACATGCAAATAGATCATATTATGTTTTCTTCGTATTTTATATGTTTTGCTGCATATCTGAATAAGGTGGGATAAAGAAAGTAGTGTTCCTATGGCATTAGTGTTTTGGTGAGAAGGGCAACATAGTGAGAGAGATTTGTTGATGGCATTAAAAGAAGGCCCTCCTAATATGTATATTATTTGGTAAACATTTCATTGAAGGGCCAAAAGTTAAATTATAATTAAATCACTGTGTTTTCAGAATGATATTTAATGTTTAACAACAACAAACACGTGGTCAAACCAAAAGCGTGAGTTGAAGTATATTTTTCGTCTTCTAGTGCATTGGCAATTGCAAAAAAAAAAAAATTAATAAAGGAAAAAAGGAATTTAATATAAGGATATAGAGGTGAATTCAGTGTCTAACATTTTTATTTATTTAAATAGTTATTGACCTATGATGACTTCCTCGTCTTAACATTTTGTGTCTTTTTATTGTTATTGTTCTTCTTTTCACACACTTGGTTCTTGGTAGGTTCGCTGATGGCACAGCAGAGGCACTTCATGTTGACCCAATTCCCAAGTAGCATTAATAATTGGGCCTGTGTCATAAAATGCATGGATCATTAACAACTAAATGTCCCTGACACCTTTCGCTACAGGGCTGGGCTTAGTAACTGACCACCTTGGGGGGAGGGTTAAGGGGGTCTATAGAACATGGTCAAAAAATGTCTCCGCTCAGGGATTTATGGTGGATTATTGCAGACAGTGCTAAAAATATAGAGCACAAGTTTACTAAATTAAAATTTTATTTTTTGAGAAACTGTTATTTGTATAAATTATCAAGATTTGTAGGCTTTCCTTTTGTAGAAATAATTGTTTTATGTGCCAGAGAATTTCGATTTTGTTTTCAACAATAAAGCATTGATAACAAATACGTTTATAAGCCTTTTTTTTTTTTAAATTTATTTATTTATGGCTGTGTTGGGTCTTCGTTTCTGTGCGAGGACTTTCTAGTTGTGGCAAGCGGGGGCCACTCTTCATCGCGGTGCGCGGGCCTCTCACTATCGCGGCCTCTCTTGTTGCGGAGCACAGGCTCCAGACGCGCAGGCTCAGTAATTGTGGCTCATGGGCCCAGTTGCTCCGCGGCATGTGGGATCTTCCCAGACCAGGGCTCGAACCCGTGTTCCCTGCATTGGCAGGCAGATTCTCAACCACTGCGCCACCAGGGAAGCCCTATAAGCCTTTTTAAAATCGTCTACAGCAACAACACTTATACTGTCTTGGATTTTAACAGACCGATGAGAAAGCTGGAAATCTCCAGAAACTTTTCCCAAACACCATTTTAGATATTAACTTTGTAGATTCCTTTAGGTGTTTTTTAATGACCTCATCAAGTTGTCTCACATATTTGGAACTTTCTCATTTGATCCACGATTTACTTGCTAAACAAAAGCTCTTCACTCCACTCTTTGGAAGTAGACAATGAACTAACACAATAACATCAGAGAGCAGTTGTAAGAAGTTGGGGGAATGTTTTGGAAAATTTAGGAGAAAAACTTCACAGAAATTTCAAGTGAACAAGAAGCTTCAAATTTCTGCAGTACCCCAGGGGGCAAAATACATCTCAAATCTCTATGGAATAACAACAACAAGAGGTCAATATGTGGTGAAGTGGCAGAGGGAATGAAAGCCAATTCAAAGTCTTCTCTGATTGCATTCTGCAGGAAGACCACCCAAAATCACACAGGAAGAAGGTTAAAATCCTGGTACGCACCTTTCTCTACTACAAAACTAAGTATAACAGAGTTACCCTGGTTGCATTGCCATTTCAGCTTGTGGCAGTTCCAATGCTTAAGCCAAGTTTTCTAGCAATACCCCTTCATTAAACTGAGTTGAGTGTTAAATAGTAGGAAGCAAATTCTATGGTATTGGAAATAATATTTAAATTAAGTGAAAAATCATATTCCAAAGGTACATAGAAATGAATTGGAATGATTGCAATTCTTAAATTAAACACAGAAACCCAGTTTTTCCCTTGTAAGAGAATAACCAAGCCTTAGATGCATTTCCTTTCTTTGTACTGGAAATCTATACTATGTGAAAACTGTCATCACTTTCATTTGTGAAAACATCAAATGAAAAGTCATTGCATCCCCAAATCTCAACTTTTTAGAAAGTGATTTTCAAAAATATCATGTTGATCATGAGCAAATAGTAGATGTAATTTTCATTTATGGTCTATTTTATGTTTTTCTACTCCACAGTGTGCCAGACTAGAAAAACAATGTGAGAAAAGAAAGACATGGCCCCTGCCTTCACTGGTTTCAGAGCGTAGTGCCTCAATCCAAGTTAAAACTCTACCCTGATTTTAGAATAGAATCAATTATGCAATTATTTCATATACTAAGACGACTTACTATCTAACATTTCTGTAGCCTGTTGTATAACTGCCACTAACTAGTTTTGGGAACTTGGTTAAATCACTTACCTTGGGGGCCTTATACTCCTCAGGTGGAAAGTAAATGGCTTTAGTTACATGTTCACTGAAGTCTTGTTTGGCTCTCACAGTCTAAATTGTTCAGATGTTTTTCATGCCTTACCTGTCTTAGTCTGTTTGGACAGCTATAACAAAACACCACAAGCTGGGTAGTTTATAAATAACAGAAATTTGTTTCTTACAGTTCTGAAGGCTGGAAGTCTAAGATTAGGGTGCCAGCATAGTCGGGTGAGGGCCCTCTTCCGGGTAGCAGATTTCCTGTGCCCCCTCACATGATGGAAGGGGTGAGAGTTCTCTGGAGCCTCTCTTATAAGGGCATTAGTTCCATTCATGAGGGCTCTGCCCTCATGACCTAATCACCTCCTAATACCATCACCTGTGGGCGTTACGTATTCAACATATGAGTTTTGGTGGAATGTAAATATCCAGACCATAGCAACCTCCTTTCATCTTCCTGATCAATCTGTAGTAAGAGAGGCAGAGAATGTGATTTGTGGAAGATGGAATAGCTAGAGAAATACCAAAGGGGGCGGGGAAACCACCTCCGGACTCAGGTTCACTGCCTGAGTGCTCTCATGACACAGGACATGTGAGCATAGGGCAGCATGGGGACAGGCTTGCTGCTTGCTAGCTTTGGGACATGGACAGGTTATTTCATACCTCTGAGCCCTGGTTTCCTTAACTGTAAAGCTGGAACATAACCTCACACATCCACAGGGTGTTTGGCATAAAATAAAATCCTTATAGCTAAATTTTATCCTATAATCAAGGAATTAGGCAATATATAATTTTGTTATTATATAAAAATTTTAACAGGATAATCGAATTCTCTGTCAGTTTTTACCTTGTCTGTTGTATTTTATGTTCTACTCAACAACAACTCAAGCTTTCCTTATAACTGACTCCTGAATGTGCTGTACCCATGTCTCTCAGCAGAATAGAGTTGTGCTTTCCTCCAAGATCAGAACTAGAGAATCAGGGTCTTCTAAATATGGCCATTTTTACCAGAACGGTGTTTGAAGTAGGGAATTTGGCCCTGCTTGGGATATTAACACTTTTCTATAGTTCACCAATAAAATGAAACTATGTCATCTTTTCTGAACACAGAAAATCTGTTGATATCAGCAACCCTTATTATAACTACTACAAATTAATGATTATTATTGATTATACTTTAGCCACATGTACCTACCTCTCTCTCCTACCTCCTTTGGATTTGACAGGAATATCCCTCATTCAAGACAAAGCTATCAGCCATTCTCAAGTCAGATGGAGAGAATAGAGTTCTATATTTCAGTAATAGCTCAAGACTCCTAGAAGCACTTTTTCTAATAATTTTCTATCATGTATCTTTCTTTTCCATCCCAGAAGACTCAAAATAACTCCTCTGAGAACTTTCTCTTGGCAACATCATTGAGCAGCTAGAGACTATAATGAAAGTTTAAAAAACATACTGAGAGAGAAATCAAGCAAAGTAATTTCTTTCCAAAAATACTAAAAATGTCATAAAAGAATTAAAATGCCTTTTGTTTTTTCAGCTGGACACTCCTCTAGTATTGTGTAAAAGATCATTTGTTACCAGAGAATCAGAATTGGTGAGGGAGGAGAGGGGTGAGTTTGTGTGTGAGGAATAGAAACAAGTGATTACCTTTGATTTTTTTTTAATTAATTAATTTATTTTATTTATTTATTTTTGGCTGCGTTGGGTCTTCGTTGCAGCGTGCAGGCTTTCTCTAGTTGTGGAGAGCGGGGGCTACTCTTCGTTGTGGTGCACGTGCTTCTCATTGAGGTGGTTTCTCTTGTTGCAGAGCACAGGCTCTACGCACACGGGCTTCAGTAGTTGTGGCGCACGGGCTCTAGAGCGCAGGCTCAGTAGTTGTGGCGCACGGGCTTAGTTGCTTCCACAGCATGTGGGATCTTCCCAGACTAGGGATCGAACCCCTGTCCCCTGCATTGGCAGGCAGATTCTTAACCACTGTGCCACCAGGGAAGTCCCTATCTTTGATTTTAATGTAGGCCCTTTTCTAATCTCATTTAGCAAGTAATGGCCATATTGACTCTGGCGATAATTAGCTTTTTAATTCTGCCGACATCAATTTATTAAATTACATAAAGCCAATTAATAATCTCAATATGTTTTCATTTTTAGTTCTTTGTGTGTTATTTTTAAAATGTTGTTATGCTTAATGTCTGGATATTTTATGTTTCCTTTGCAATAGACTATTATTCTGTAAATGTTCCTTTGCCTATGCTTTGTGATGATGGCTGTTTGGGAAATTTCACTGGAATTATGATATTTTAAAGTATCTTTTTAGAAATCTGTCCTATACCACCAAGTATTTAGCTGTTACTACGTAGTATTCTATTAGATTTCAATTGAATAATTTTGCATTAAATGATATAGAAGGGTACATCAATATTGTTTTATTATATCCCATTGGGTCTATTCTCCCAATTCCCTACTGATGATATTAATAAAATGTGATTATACTGGCAAAGCATATCTCTCTATAATGTGAGTCAAGGAACTTTATCAGTTAATTTTTTGTCACTTCTGTTTATAGAACTAATTTTTGCTTGGACTTGTATTCATTCCAAAATTTTGCTCTGTGAATGATGCTAAAGATAAGTTAGTTTGCTACTATTTCTCAAGTGGCCACAAAGTGATATTCATGGAAATCATAACAGCAACCTGAACCCACATGCCACAGAGCAACTAAGCCCACGCGCCACAACTACCGAGCCTGTGCTCTAGAGCTCGTGAGCCACAACTACTGAGCCCTCATGCCACAGCTACTGAAGCCCGCGCACCTAGAGCCCATGCTCCGCAACAAGAGAAGCCACCGCAATGAGAAGCCCACCCACTGCAATGAAGAGTAGCCCCCGCTTGCCACAACTAGAGAAAGCCCGCACGCAGCAACAAAGACCCAACGCAGGCAAAAATAAATAAACAAATAAAACAAATAAATTTTTTAAAAAATTCTAATATTCTCTCCTGCTCACTAGCAGGAGAGAATATTAGGTTTGACCTCTGCACTTTGAAATGAAGAAGCTGTAGTTTATAGCAGACAAATGACATAGCTTAGCTTACACATTCACAGGGATCAAACATAGCAGGTAAAGTGTCGAGTCCTAGCTACAGGTTACATCCTACATGGCTCAATGCCAGCCATCTAGAGTTTGTGAAACATCTCTTCTTTGGAGGAGAGGGTAGACACAAAGCTCACCAGCAAAGATTTGCTCATGGATTCTTTATGGATTGCATACGTGGAAGATATTACTAACTGAAACTCCTAATCACTAAACTCAGTGTGGGTCCCTGATTTAAGACATGAACTCTTCATTTTAGGATAAATTTATGAACCATGCCTAACAAAACACAGCTGGTCTAAGTAAAAGTGGTACAGAGAAGCATTAGGGTCGATGAAACCATTTCTAAAGATCCATTCCTGTCATCTGATGACACTGCTTGGTTATTTCTTCTGACCTGGCCATGATGGATCAGTGATCCAAAGTTCATTAGCGATTTCAACAGGCACAATGTGCAAGATTTCAGTAGACATAACCAAATTGGATGTGATCCTTCATGATGAAATTGACTAGGGTTTTTTTTTTTTTTTTTTTTTTTTTTATTTATTTTTATTTTTGGCTGTGTTGGGTCTTTCTTGCTGCACGCGGGCTTTTCTCTAGTTGTGGCGAGCAGGGGCTACTCTTCGTTGTGGTGCATGGGCTTCTCATTGGGTGGCTTGTTGCAGAGCATGGGCTCTAGGCGTGCGGGCTTCAGTAGTTGTGGCACTCGGGCTCCGTAATTGTGGCTCGCAGGCTCAGTAGTTGTGGCGCACGGGCTTAGTTGCTCCACGGCATGTGGGATCTTCCCAGACCAGGGCTCGAACCCGTGTCCCCTGCATTGGCAGGAGGATTCTTAACCACTGCACCACCAGGGAAGCCCCTGGCTAGCGTTTTATCCTTTATTTTACTTGAGGCTCTTCTATTTGGAGTGCACTAGCTAGATGAAAGCTTTTTATAGGCCAGAGAATAATTGTAAAATATGAATAACATGCCATTTCCCTGTTGCAGTGTAACAACAGTAAATACATTTGCTACAAGTTTTTATGATCATTGACTAATCTGTGTGATTCCCTTTCACCAAACTTGTCCACCTTCTCTCTGTTATACACACACACGTGCTTGCACACACATCCATGTACACACACACACACACACAGTCTCACTCTAACTCACTCACTATGTGGCTGGAAAGTCTACAACTAAACTTGAGTTCAAACATAAGTGTCTGTTCATTTGATCCTCCAGGAGAGGAAGTCATGAGGATTGAGACATACTTTGAAATGTTTTGATTAGCAGAGGAAATACAGTGAGATCAAAGCTTTTGTCCTTCAGTGAGCGATTTAAATCCAGACAAGCAAGCGTCCAAAGGAGATGAGGGCAGGCACTTCTTAAGCTACTGTTGTAAACACCTTGGCATATCTCTTCACACTCTCCTCTGTGCCTGTCAACAACCAAGCTGAATCACTCCTTTATCTAGGGCACTTTCCTGTCCTCATTCTGGAAAAGAAATACCACTCAGATCATGAGAAGACATGGCAGATGTAGATTTGTTGCTCTCCATTTTCAGGATAAGAGAAATTGCCAAAATGACCTTTAAATATCTTGGTTTTAAACGTATTTCATCTTGGAGACATTAACCAAATGATTAAGCAATACGAATTCTCTAATACAGGAAGCAACACACTCAGTAATTCTAAGCACTGCTGAAAATGAGGTGACCACTGGAGCACCCCAATTATATCACCTTTCTCCACTGGCTTTAGCTCCCTGGGTGATGTTATATGCCATACATGGCATTCAACTTGCTCCTTGGAATTGCAGGGCAGTGGGGTCCTTCCCATAGATATAAATCTGAATGAAGAGAGTTAATTATTTCATTTTTTCACTCTCAAGTTTGTGTTCCTGTTGTAATTATCTTTTTTGCATGCAGAGCGTTTTGCAGTTTTCAAAAGGCTTCATATCATTTTTATACTTAGCTCTTGAAAACAATTTAACAAAGTAGACAAGAGAATCATAATTACCCTCAAATCCAAACTCCAGATGAGGATTCAGAAGCTTAGAATGGCCGTACGACTCATTCAAGATCACGTTCAGTACAAAAGCAGGTCTTTCTCCTAATTTTATGACTTTAGTCTAAATCCTGGGCAGGCATTGATGGGTATGGACGCAATCAATACACCATTATTCCCTTAGTCTCTGAGGATCAGATGTGATTGAGGAGTGTTTCCGTCTGAAAGACTTTCACTGAAAACTAGAGACCAATTCCACCTGCATCCCTACATGGTGAGAGGGTAGAAAGAGGAGGAGAGGATCATTCAATTGTACAATGAGAATACATGGGTCACAAAAATAATTTAGCTTTTTTCCAGTCACTTTTTTCTCTTTCTTTACTTGTCAGTAGTGGGGGGTTGGCATGAATTGCTTCTAATTAAAGTGTACCAATTGCAGCTTTCTCCTGCAATTCAGGTGTCAGCTGAGCTCAGCCGATGTTTGGCCTCCCCATCCTCTATGGGATGTTTGGTGCAGTTCCCTAGTTCTTGTGAATACCTGCCTCTCACATCCTGAGGCTCGGAGCCTCGGCTTCCACTCTTCTTTCTCTCTTGGCTTTTTCTTCTTACTGCTCTGCCATTCAGAGCAGACTCTTTTCTGATTTCCACTAAAACCATTTGCATTTGTGTATGTGGCCAGCTTTAAAGGTTTTGGTGGCACAGTGGTTTTAATCAAATAACTTAAAATTGAATATGAACGAACATCCTTGTTTTCTGTATTTCTCTAGCCTCTCCCGGCAAGTGGGATTTCTCACTGGTTACGTCTCTCCTCGGGTTTCACTCCCCTCTCAGGGGGTCCTCTCTCCTGTACTCATCCTAATCTCGAAACTCCCGTTACCTGCTTACGCAAAGGCCTCCAGACCTGTCCTCCTATAAGGAAAGCTGATTATCCAGGTGTTTTTCGTAAAACAGAGTTTGAAAACTGGCAGCCTGTAGGCTGAATTTAGCCTCCACACATGTTTTTTAAAGTGTGAACAAATATTTAGGAATCTAGAGTTTAAAAAAAAACAAAAATAAAAACAAACTTGGGTTTCTGGTTTTCCTTGAAATACAAAATATCTGGCAACTGGGACCACATCTCTGTGGGCTGTTCCATTCAGATAGGACTTTACTCGCAGGTGGGTCACGGTCCCCACTCCCCCGCTTCTGCTCAGCCTCTTAGAGGCATTTGCGTTCAAAACTCCTGCTCTAATCAAAGTCAGTTCCTCCCTTACCAGGTGACTCTGACATCTGCTGTTAATATATTTTGTTCTCCACTACATGATCTTATAAAAGTGTACTCGAAATGGGAGAAGGGGGTGGTGGTGGTGTGATGAATTGGGAGATTGGGACTGACATATATACACTAATAGGTATAAAATAGATAACTAATAAGAACCTGCTGTATAACAAATAAGTAAATAAATAAAATTTTTTTAAAAGTGTACTCGAAATGTTCAAAGATGATGGTTTACCTAGAATTTTTTAAATATTTGAAAATTTCTTTAGGACTAGGTTCTATCACACCATTTTTAAAAAACTGAGTTGTTTCCACTTTTTGGATATTATGATTAGTGCTGCTACGAACATTTATGTACAAGCTTTCATGTGAACACGTGTTTTCAATTCTTTTGGATAGATACATAGGAGTAAAACTGTAGGGTCATAGGACCATTCTACATTTAGTTTTTTGAGCAACTGCCAAACTGTCTTCCACAGTGGCTGCCCCACTTTACACTCCCATCAGCAATATATGAGAGTCTAACGTCTCCATGTCCTCATCAATGCTTGATATGTTCTTGTTTTTTTTATTATAACATCCTACTGGGTGGGAAGTGATATCTCATTGTGGTATTTATTTGCATTTCCCTGATGGCTAACATCATACCATTTAAAAAATTTTTTAATTTTAGTAACAATGAAGTTTGCAAACGAATTGAGGAAATAATTGACAATATTATGGAAACTTTTTCTCTTTTCTCTCAATTTGCTTTAATGTTATTAACTAATTCAGATAATGCCTGGCTTATAAAACTTAACTCTTTGTTGGTGTTTGACTAATGGATTGTTGCAATTCATCATGCCAGAAAAGGACCCCTCCTAATGTACCATATTGCCTCAGAACAGAGTTATTTTTCATATCCCTTATCTTGCAACCTTATCTATTCAGCTACAGTTATTCAAATAGTTTTAAACGCTTCCTACTGCAGAATTTAATTTTGATGGATGGAGACCCAGTCTCAAACCTACAAAGAGTGTGATGCTGAGGGAGCCAAAAAAATGAGACAGATGTTTAAGGACAGTCATATTCTGTTTCACCTTTTAACTTTAACTGGAGATAATAAATGAACACCAACAAAAAAGTCCATATGCAAGAATTTTGCTCTTGAATTTGGCATATTCATTGGGGTTTTTTCGGTTAACATCAAGCGGTAACTTTTGAATCCATAAATACCTGATATATCGAATTTGTAAGTTGATTAAAGTTAGTTTACTTCATCACTTTCTATGCAGAACTCTCTGCCAAACCCTATTAAAAGTTTCATCAGTTTAGGAATTTCTTATCTGAAGGGTCTGTTTGCCCTTTGTCTCTCCATAATTGTCTTCAATAGAGTGAACATGATTAATGGGCTGTTTCATTTTTCAGGATAAAGCTTTTTCCTTTTCCCAGCGATGCTAGCAAATTACTTGATTAATATCAAAAAGCTCTCATTCACACATAACCTTTGAATAAACAAGTTGTGATACTTTTGGCAACATGTGAAGAGGTATTCCTGTAAGTAGGCTATAAAGGAAATTGCCTTTGTAATTAAATATATAAAGAGGGAGCCTATTTTTTGCTTGTTACAAATGTTTTCTTTTTTCTTCTCTCTTATAAGTGGAGAATGTATAATGAGGTTGGGCAAAAGCAGAACGCAGGATATCTTTCTCTATGCTAGGTTTCCATTTGTATTTCCCTCACCACTGGAAGCCAGGAAGAAAACTGTGAAACATTTATGAAACTTAAATAGAGTTTCTAGTTCATAAATTTTAGGGCTCTTTAGCTTTCCGTTAAAGTGCAGCAACAGGAAGTAATCAATCCCTTGTTGACTGAAAGATAGATACCCGCCCCCCCCAAAAAATTTTCCTGATATTAATTCTTTAAAAATCAGAATAAAAAAAAAAAAAAAAAAAAAATCAGAGTCTGGATAACAGCTGTTTTCATGGAGCAGAGAAAAGGCCTTTATGAATAAGAAAGAATTTTAAATGAAAATGGAGGAAAGTGAAAGGAACTAAAATATGTCCTCATCATACAGTAAGTACTTTATATACATCCTATTTCATATAGAAAATTAAAGCTACCCTTTATTGCTGCATTGTTAGTTCCCTATCCAGTAGTCATTTCTCTAATAGTTCCACTATGAGAACACCAACTTTGTCATAGATTTTTGCCCAGATCCGGTTGATGGGTTATCATTGGTCCAAGCCAGAGGTCAGCAAACTATGGTCTCCTGGGCCAAATCAGGCCCGCCATCTGTTTTTATATAGCCTGTGAGCTCAGATTGTTTTGTACATTTTTGAATGGTTTAAAAAAATCAAAAGAATAATATTTCATCATATGTGAGAGTTATGTCAAATTTCCGTGTCCATAAATAAAGTGCTACTGGAATACAGCAGCACTCAGTCATTTATAGATTGTCTATGGTGGCTAGAACGGCAGGATTGAGTGATTACAGCAGAGACTGTATGGGCTACAAAGCCTAAAATATTTACTATCTGGCCTGTTACAGAAAAAGTTTACCAACCCCTCGTCTAAGCGAATTGTGATAGTACCGTCTCTGGCTTTTCCAGGCTCCAGTCCAGCTGGCAGTGCCCATGTGACAATGAAATGCAAGCAGAGGTCTGCTAGGCAGAATTCTGGAAAGGCTTTGCTTTCTTCATAAAAGGCTGGCATATTAACTGCCCCTTCAGGTCTTGAATAGGAAAGTGAAATCTGAAGGTGAGAGCAGCCGTCTTGCAACCATGGGGTGATGAATATAAAAGCCAAAGCTAGCACCTTAGAGGAAAGGAAAAGACCTGAGTTCCTGATAAAATTGTTAAGCAGCTGAATCAAGGCCAATACCTGCTTATTGCCAGACTTCCTGTTATGTGAGAAAAATCACCCCCATCTGTAAGGCAGTCTTCACTGGGCATTTAGTCACTAGCAGGCAAATGCCTTTCTGACTGACGTGCCCTCTTTCTTTCCTTTAGGCCTAGAACCTATTTGGTCTCAGTTGTATAAGAAGAGTTGTGGGGGCCAGGAGACCCTTCCTGGCATCCGCTCAATAGGCAGGAAGTAGGTAGCCATCTAATCTTTCCACCGGTAAGGTCGCACCTGAATTTGCTCATCCTAACAAACCAGTGTCCTCAGCAGCATTATCTTGATATCTGGGGACATGGTTATGAGAACAGTCTACTTCCCTTAGTACAAGTAGCTCACAGCAGAAGGTCGTTTACATTGCTGCTGGTGGTGGCCCCCCTCCCCCTCCCTCCCAGTTAGATAGATGTTCCACCCTCTGTCCTCCCATAAGGTTCAGGTTAGAATGTTATTCCACTCATGACACCATATTCTGTGTATTATGTCAGTTTATGTACTCAGCTCCAAGTGCCTCAAGGGCAACATCATGTCTTATTCGCTCTGTCACCCTAGCCTCTAGCACAGTGCCTCATACATTATAGGTGATGAAGGGGTGAATGGAAGGAAAGTGGGCAGTACTGTTGCCAGATAAAAGAATGCAATGTGGAATAAAACAAATATATTCTTTAATTTATCAGATATTTATTGAGTCTCTATTATATGCCTTTTTCTGGGTGATGGGAATGGATAAATTGATGAATAAAACCAGCATCATTAGAAAAGCTTAACATTTACTGAGTACTTACTAAACGCCAGATACTGTTCTAAGCACTTTGTAAGTGTTGGTTTATTTAATTGTAACAAAAATCCTGGTGAAAAACCTGAGGCACAGAAAGGTTAAGTAACTTGCCTCCAATCACACAGTTAAAAGTGATTGAGTTAGGACTGGGATTCATGTCCAATAGGTCTAGTTTCAGGATACTACTTACTTACTTACTACTATACTTTCAAGCTACCTTTCTGATGTATTAGGTGCGGAGAATATAGTGTGAAGACTACTGCCCTCCATTATGGAATTCCAAAGCAAAATAATATAAGCTACAGTTTGCATGATAGAGATCTAGGTCCAGCCTGCTGGGTTTCAAGTCCTGGCTGCAGCATGAATTTGGCTGGCCAAAATGTTCGTTCAGGTCTGTAAGATGGTACAGAGAAACCCGAACGAACATTTTGGCCAACCCAATATTTGAGTATGTTAATTAATCCCTCTGTGCCTCGGTTTCCTTATTTGTAAATTCGAATCATAATGATATCTAACTCACAGGTTTGTTGTAGGGATTGCATGAATTAATACATATAAAGTACTAAAAACAGTGCCTGACATTTTTTTAGGTGTAAAACAACGGTTGGATGTCATTACTGTTGCTGTAGTGGGTAGTTTGGTAATTACTACATTGTAATAATACTAACAATAGCTATTGCTATTGTAATACACTCAGGGGACATGTAGTCAGACCATAAATGATCTCACAAATAATTTTATATAAAGTGACAAGTAGTGATTAAATGTTGAACAGGTATATTAGAGTTCTCCCAAGAAACAGAACTAGAATGAACAGGATATATTGGCTCATGAGGAGAATTGGCTCACAAGATTGTGGAAGCTGAGAAGTCCCAAGATCTTCTGGAGACTTAGGGGAGCTGATAATACCATCAGCTGGAACAATACCGTTCCAGTCCAAGTCCGAGTTCAAGTCCGAGAACCAGGAGTGTGGAAGGTATAAGTTCCAGTCTGAGTCTGGGTCCAAAGGCAGCAGAATAGTTATGTCCCAGCTTGAAGACAGTCAGGCAGAGAAAGCAAATTCTCCCTTACTCAACCTTTTGTTCTATTCAGACACTCAGTGGATTGGATGAAGTTCACCCATGGGAGGGCACTGTGTTTTACTCAGTCTATAATTCAAATGTTAATCTCATGCAGAAACACCCTCAGAGACACATCCAGGGTAATGTTTGTCCAAATGTCTGAACACCCCGTAGCCCAGTCAAGCTGACATGTAAAATTAGCCATCACAAGTTGTACACACACACACACACACACACACACAAATATCCATACCAAAATAAGGAGGAAATACTCATGACAGTACAGTCCATGTTTCTGTAACTGGTCACATGGTTGTAGCTGATATTTATGCCTATCTTCTTCTACTACCGATTCTGTATTTTCTTTGCCTTCAGCAAGTACCTCAGCTGGTCGTGATTCTTTACCTGGTGGAGTGACCCAAACCTTCACTCCTGAAGCTTCTGAGCCATTAGTAGTGCTGCCTGGATTAGGTTGTTGACGTTTTCCATTGATCTTAATCACAGAGCATGGGAATAGTAAGAGACGCCCTACAGGGTCTCCTGTATTTTAGACATGCTCTTCCTTACCTCCATTATGGAATAATAGTCCAATTTCCCTTGATAGTCAGGGTCAATCACCCCAGCCAACACCATAATTCCCTTCTTTGCCTGTTGATTCAGAGGCATGAGGAGTATAAAGTGGCCAGGTGGCAGTCTTAACTTCCAGTTCAATGGAATTATTGTGTCTCCTGGTAAAAACATTCTTCTCTCTGGATAAGACTTCTAGGCTGGTAGGGCATAAGGTCAAGAGAACAGGAACCAAAAATTTTGCCAGTGGGTCACTAGGAGTAATGATGAGTAGTGAATTTTCCATTTTTACCCTTTGATTCCTGGGCTCATGAATCCTGGCTATTGGAGAGACAGCACCATATATTGGATGCTGATTCTGAGCATATACAGCCTTCTGGAGAACCTAGCTGCAGTCCTGCAAGGTATTGCCATCTAGCTGTCACTGTAACTCAGTCTTCAAAAGACCATTCCACCAGTTATCAAACCAGCTGATTCAGGATGACCAGTGAATTACATGAGCATGGGCCCATTGCCAATCTTCACTTGCTGTGAATTGAGTTCCTTGATAAGAAGCAATGTAAAACATGACAGTAGATAAGGCATTCTATAAGTCCACGGATGGTGGTTTTGCAGAAGCATTTCAGGGAAAGTAAATCCATATCCAAAGTAAGTGTGTATTCCAATAAGAAAAAAATGCTGCCCTTATTATGATGCAAGCCATCCAATATGGTCAACCTGCTACGGGTAGCTGGCTGATCACCCTGAGGAATGGTGCCATATGGGGGACTCAGTGTTGGTCTTTTGCGGCTGGCAGATTGGGCACTCAGCAAGGCCACAGCCAGATTGGCTTTGGTGAGTGGAAGTCCATGTTGCTTACACCATGCCTGACTTTTATCCTTGCCACCATGGCCACTTTGTTCATGAGCCCATTAGGTGATGACGGGGTGGCTGGGGAAAGAGGGTGACTGGTACCCACAGAATAGGTCATTTTTTTCCACTTAATTATCAAAGTGTTCCTTTGCTAAGTCACCTTTTGGTGAGCATTCACATGGGACACAAATATCTTCACATTTTTGCCCACTCAGAGAGGTCTATCCAAATATTTGTCATCAATTTTCCCCAAATTTCCTTGTCATCAGTTTTCCAATCATATTCCTTCCTGACCATCTAGCCAAACCATTGGCCATAGTCCATGAATTGGTATATAACTGCATGTCTGGCTAATTATCTTTCCAAGCCAAGTGAACATCCGGGTACACTGCCTGAAGCCCTGCCCTCAGCGAGGATTTCCCTTCACCACTGTCCTTCAGGGATGTCCCAGCGAGGAACTGTGATCCTGCAGCGTCCACTTCTCGGAGGTTCCTGCATATTGTGCAGAACCATCTGTAAACCAGGATTCTCTCCCTCTGTCAACTGACTATAGGGAACTCCCCGTGAGGCCATAGATACAGGCTGAGAGAGGAAAGGTGGTGTAGCAGGAGTGGGCACCATGAGCATTTGGGAGGTAAGATAGGTGGCACAATACACTTCTACTTCTTTTCCCCTTGAATTGAAGATGATCCCTGGTGCTGTGTGATCAAGTGGTTAGCTATGTCTATTACACCCACATCAAAGTTACTGCTCATATAAAGACTTTCATTTTACTTTATGACCACATTCTTTACCAACCTCCTGGATTTTTAAAAATTGTGCTTTGCATTGTGTTAATGTTTACTATGCTGAGGAGACCATATAATGTTGGAAAGACATGGATAAATTCATCACTGCCTTGGGGAAATATGTCTGATGAACAGGGACGAACAGTCTTGGCTTGAACACATTTCCATTGAGCAGAGAGCAGGATTTTGAGAACTGGGGGCTAGGCCAGGAGAGGAATGGATCCTGAAGGAGAAAGAAGAAGAAGGCTCTAGTAGTATTCTTCAGCCAAGGCCTGGGAAAGCTGGGACGACCCAAGCCCGGAGAGTCAGACTTACTCAGCCATCAAGTCCAAGCACTGGAGGTAGAATTGAAAGCCAGCGTAAAGAGCCCTAAATCAGAACCTGGATCCAACCAAGCGGTGGGTGAAAAGGCCTGAGCAAATCAAGGTTGTTCACGCAATTGCTGTAAAAATTCCCAAAGTGTTCCTGGTTACTTCTTGTGGACCTCAGCCTGGCTCTACTTCTCCAGGACATGCAGTGGACCATGATGCTTTAACATATAGAGGAGAGTGAAGTATAGGGCAGAGAGGAGAAGAAGCATCATTTATATTCAAAACATCACATTTTTTAGAGCCCTAAACTATTTCATTTGCTCATTTTTTTTTTTTTTTTGGCTGTGTTGGGTCTTCATTTCTGTGCGAGGGCTTTTTCTAGTTGCGGCAAACGGGGGCCACTCTTCATCGCGGTGCGCGGGCCTCTCACTATCTCAGCCTCTCTTGTTGCGGAGCACAGGCTCCAGACGCGCAGGCTCAGTAGTTGTGGCTCACGGGCCTAGTTGCTCCGCAGCATGTGGGATCTTCCCAGACCAGGGCTCGAACCCGTGTCCCCTGCATTGGCAGGCAGATTCTCAACCACTGCGCCACCAGGGAAGCCCTGCTCATGCATTTTTCACTTCTCTATAGGGCTATTTATACTTCATTCATTCATTCCTTACCTATCCCTCAAGTTATGGAGAAGATTTAAAAGGCCCTATGTAATGAAAAGAAATAATACAATGGAATTAGAAGTGGAGAATTATGAAAAAGAAAACATGAACACAAATGGAAAACTGAGACAAAGTAGAAAGACAGGGAACCATGTTTGTGTTTAATTCCTCAATATAGATGAAAACCCTCAAGAAAAATATTATGGAAGCCCATCTCATAATATCTGAATGGTGATAAGGTCAAAATGCAGACTAAATTGGGTTTTCAAGAGCCGAGATGTCTCATCCCAGCTCCATCACCCCCTTCCAATCAATGATGAGCCCTCGGTTTCAGTTTCCTCTCACATAAAAAAATAATCATTGCTTAGTGAAAAGAGCCAAGGTTAAGAATCAGCAGTGTCTAGATCTTTCTCTGCCACCTGACCTTGGAAAATTTATTAAACCTTTCAGATCCTCAACTTTTTCATCTGTTAAATGGAAATCATGTGGAATTTAGACAATATGTGATGCATTTAGTAGAACACGCCATGACATTTGCAAATGTTCTATCACGGTAGCTGTTTAAAAATAGGGTATCGAAGCAAGTGATCTTGAAGGTCTCATATAGTTTCAAATTCAGATTCTTTGAATTAACTCTTTATCATATGAAATTTTAATAACCATTACTCTTTTATCAGTGTTTGCTAGAAAAATTTATCTGTGAATCACACAACCGATTATATTCTTGGCATAACCACTAGGGAACTCAAGAAAAATAAATGCAAACTGACAGCAAAACTGACTATAAACGTTTGTAAATCCTTATAAAAGAACAGGCTGCAGATGAAAAGCTTTCCTTGGTTTCAAATGAAACTAAGGTTGAGACAAAAATTTATAAACCAAAATGCTGCAGTGTAAAGGAAAAGCACATAAGAGCTCTTTAGCTCTTATGGGAGATGCTTTCTCCCATCGTCTGTTTTGCAAAATACAATAATAATCCTAATAAAGAATTAATAGGAAAGCTACTTTGGATCACAAGAAATTATGACAAAAGGATAACTTTTCCAATGAATGTCACTGAAGTTTATAGGAAGAAAAACCAAACACTTTTTCTAGGGGAGATGCTGGTTTGTGGGGGGATGGGCTGTGGAATACTGGTTCAGAGAGAAGGAGTCTGCAATGAATGGTCCTGATAGCTTCTTGGATGCTGCCAGAAGAATAGAAAAAGAATTGAAGATGGAATAAAGACAGGATATACCATGTATTAAAGACCTATTTAGTGATCAAAACTGCATCAGAAGCTTCACTTTGATTTCTTACTTAAGCCTTACAATATCCTAAAAGGGTAGTTCAGTTCTTTTTAATCTAGTAGGAGGGAATCAAGATTACAAGAATTACAAGGATTGAGTAACTGCCCAGGATTCAACTGCTGGTAGATAAGCGATAAACCATGATTAGAAAATGAGCTTGTCTGACTATAAAACTTATGCCGTTTTCCCTCTGCCAGGCTGAGAGACAGTTTCTCTTGGGAAGCCAGCTGCAAACCTATTTCAGCCAGGCTGGACTACTATTTATCACCACCACAGTAGCTGCCATCCTCATGATTGGGATACAAAGCATGTAGCTGACCAAGCACAGGGAAGAGTGTACATCTGTTCCTTTATCTCCTTGGGAGGTGCCGAGGAGGGAAGCAGCAGTGGTGAAAACCATCTGAGGCAGGGCACAAGGATGCCCGTGGATGGCATCTTACCATTCCTTTCTCTCAACTTCTCTGCAGAGAGGGGAGAGGTTACTGACAATAATAATGTTAAAAATATCTTTATACAAACAGTATTTTTATCATTCATAGAGAATGTCTGAATATATATGGAATGTATCCACATTATTATATATATATTTATATATATTATTTATGTACACATTATTTTATTTATATGATATACCTTATTTTATATATGAATATATATAATATATAAATATTCATATATAAAATAATGTGTATATATTATTCATACACATTATTATACACATACGCTATTCTGTTCCTCTTCATGGCCATAATTTGTGGTTATGAAGAGGATATGAAAACAGAGAAATCTGAAGTCTAAAGTGCTAGCAAGTGACAGACACAAACACAAACCCAGGTCACCTAACTACCTTCTGTTACAATCCCAGCACTCGCTAGAAGATGTCTGCCTGTTTTAATATAGCTTGCCAGTTTCACAGGGCAATTGCAAAGCTGACTTCCTATTTGAAATTAAGATTCTTTACTTCCTCAGAAGAAAGCTTCTATATACAAAATATAATGGCATAGTAATGAGCTCCCCTGAGTGTATCAACCCTCTATGCCCACCCTCAAATATTACCCCTCTTTTGCTTCCTGTAGTGTTCAAAGTAAAAATCAACAGGAACAGTAGGTGGCTGGGAGAGCATAGAAGTTGGAAGTTCAAAACAGTTGAATAACATTTAAGAATAAGTCCTTATGAATGGTGAAATCTTGGTTTAGAAATACTTCCTTTTTGGAAGAGATGCTAGGGTGGGGAGAAGGACCCTGTTATTTAGAGACAGACTGGGGACTAGGAACAATCTCTCCTTTTCAGTTTCTTGTCTTTGAAAATGTGTGATCCTGCTAAAATAATTCTCAGCCAATTGAATATCCATTGAACAAAAAATATAGATGACATTTTTTTAGATGAAGCCTCTCTGTTTCGTGCTAATTATATCTGACCACCGATATCTTGAGAGCAGTGCAAGGTATTCATGGGAGGTGGATCAGAAGTTTGCTGTGAGAAATAATTTCTATCCACCTTGTATTTGCTGACAACAGATGAGAACGCAAACACAATAGGAAAATTCCTTTGGGGACTCCTGACCAATCATATAGTAAAATGTGGGATTTGGGTACAATAATTTATTCATCTTTATTTCTTTGTTGAAGAACATTAAACATAAAAAATTGGAACATCAACGCAGTTCATCTTAGATATTCAAAATTATAGAAGTGGAGAAAAGAAAACATCTATGACAATGATTCTGAACTAGCACGGAAACTGAAACATTGCTTGATCTCAAATTACTTCTTTTAAATCAACTTGGGAAATGACATAACCATACTTAATTCCTCCGAGAAGAACTGTTCAGTTCCAACCATCTGCTAAATTAAGCAGCAGTGATTATAATGAACATTTACAACAGACCTGATACAAAAGGGGATAATAACTTTATGCATAAGACAAAGTCCTGGGAGGCTACTGCAATCTCGAAGATGAAGATGGAAATTAGGAGAACAGATTTTACAGTGTACTGGAACTCTAGGAGTGGTGATGGTCAAAGTGCAACATCACATTTCCTTAAATTTTTATTTCATTTTAGGAAAAATGGTCACCAAATTCTATCAAACTACCAGTTTTCCAGATTTTTCTTTTACCACGTCTCATCAGATCACTAGTTTTTCTTTTTCCTGGTGGTAACGGAGATTTTGTTTTCTTGTTTATTGTCCCTTCCTCTGGGCAGGTACAAAAGTTTTCAGCATAACTTCTAACAAATGTAAGAAGACCAAAAAATTAAAATAGCTGGTCTCCTAAGGACCAATAACCCTGAAAGATGTGTCATTAATGAGTCTAGCAGTTTTCTTCTTTGGTCCTTGAGTGGATGTTCAATGTTTCTGCAATTTTCTGGCAGTGTTTATTTATGCGTGCGGGTCCACACACATTTTCCATGAAACTAGTTGCCTCAGACTAGTATTATTCAGGTGAAATAGTAATAATAATAATAAGTTTTTCGGCCTTGCCTGCCCTAGAATGTTGCCTATGTTTATTCTTCAACCGGAGAAACTGCTTTCATAGCACAGGATCACATTATTAAATATTAGCAGGGACTCCTCATCAAAAAAGAAAAAAAAAATTTGTATTTGCACGTGGCTCCAAGTTCATGGAAAATAAAATGCCTTAGAAGTTCTCTTCCTTCCAAATGCCAACAGAGCTAATATGATAGGGGCACTAAGGCATCTGGGAGAGAGCTAAGTGATGTTTTAGATTTTCAAAGACATAGTTCTGATTGTGTTGCTGCCTCCACCACCGACAGGATTTGAAAGCTTGAGAACAGGGGAACCTCCCTCTCCTTCCTCACGCACACGCTCACTGCCGTGGAAGATATTATTTATGAGTCTTTACAATAGTCTCACTCATGAAATGCCTTCCCTGAACTTTACAGTCTATGGAACAAAGAGGTCTGGAAATTGATTAAAGGCGCTAATTATTGTAGTTGCATTTAGAGGTGTGATTGACAGGGCAGATCCCAGGGAAAACACAAATAGTCCCTCCTACTCTAGCAACTGCTCATATGTTAATTTACTAGAATTAAACATGTTCAGATTACATAATGCGAATAATATTCAGTTTAGGAATACTAGTGAGGTTAATAAACACAGAGGTCTTAAAGGGCCTTTCTTTTTTTTGTATCACTACTTGTACTTAGCGGAGACTTTAACAAGGCTTTCTTCCTCTTTCTTAATGCCATTTTGTAGGGATATTGGGATGATTCATTTCAAATAATACTGAACTCTGTGAAACCCAAAGACCCATGAGAAAATGTTTGCCCATCACCCATTCATTTATCCATCCATCCATGCATCCATCCATCCATCCATCCATCCCCTAAACATTTATTCACTCACCATATATTTCTTAAATCACTACCATGTTTCAGGCAGATAGTGAGCAAGAAAGATATAGTTTCTGCCCTCATGTGGCTTATATTCAAAATAGAAAAGACAGAATATTGAAAAGAATGATTGATCGGGTAGTTTTGACAGACACTGTGTTAGGTTCGGCAAAGAGGCAAAGATTTCCCTCGGATGTCACTCCCAAGGACTTAATATCCTAGGCACATGGCCTCCTAGCCTTTCTAAAGTTTCCCACATTCCAGTAGTGACTCTGAGGCAGAAGTCTTCAGACCCGAGAGACCACATGGGCTAGTCCAGCTTATGTCTCTGTGGTAACCAGGGAGGACAGATGCCCGACTTAATGATGAGCAGGTATGGCAAGAAGAGGGCAGTGCCCAGTGAAAATGCTGGCAGTGTGCCAAAGCCACACAGATGATCGTTATTTTTGCAGAAAGATACAGTATGCCTCACGTGAGAAATGTTAAACTGAATACAATTCCACTTGCTTCAATGGCAGGTGACAAGGATTTTTACCTGCTCTTTCAGTGAGGCTAACTAGAAAAGCAGTGAATGCACATCAGCCAAAGAGGAGGAAATAGGTGACACAGTGATTCTGTATCACCCTCACCTCTAGAGGCCACAGCCATCTGGGGGTTTGGCTTCCTCCCTGGGCCGTCACAAGGAAGTGCTTGTAGGATCCACAAACCTTCTATTCATTCCCCAGGCTGTGGGTTCTCTCCCTGCCTCTCCCACCCTGTGGTTGCAAATGCTGCTCTGGAAGACAGCAATACAATTGCAAGTTAACAGGCATGTACAATCTACTGTACTGTTTGTAGACTAAAATTTGTCTTTCTACCTCAGCCTTCCCAATAGGTGTTCCATGTTGAACTAGCTCTTCAATTTTGAGGCAGTATTTGCACTGTCTTGAAGAAGAACCAGGTTCATAGCCGAGTGCATCTTCTGGAAATGAATGCATTCAATGAATTATTTATCGAGACTCTTGGGTATATTACTGCTGCCTTGACAATAGCTTTAGCTTTTGAGTGAATTATGGGGTCTAGGGTACTGGCCCCAGAGAATGTCTTAGGAGGTCAGGAAAGTAATATGTTTTATAACATCACTAGGGTAACTGAAAGAGGTGTGAGAGAACTGGTGGATTTAAAGAGTTGCTTCTTCAGACAGCTTAAGTTTTCATTTTCTATGCCAGTTTTATGTCAAAAATGATATTTTGGCAGTGAAATAACAGAATAACTAAAGCAACTAGCTAAATTGTGGGAATTCAGTCAATTCAGTGATTTAGGATCAGGTAGACAAAATAACTCATTTTTAAAAAATAATATTTGAAGGGAAAGATATTTCTGGATGTTTTATTCAACTCTGCATGTATACATAGCATAAATAAGTATTTTATTAGGATGTAGATAACTTGCAGCAACTGATCAGGTACATACAAAGTTAAAAACAGATGTTTTATTGAAAGCCATAGATTGTTTGCAAACTTGAACTGTCTTTGCCTTAGATCTGCCCTTACTTAAAGCTCTAACACACTTTATATTTCTGTATTTTAGATAAAACTAAGAGCATAGACCTATGACTTCCAGCTCTGCCACGTCACATAGAATTATGAAAATATTTCACTTATCTAGTCTTCATTTTGTGATCCAGTGACAAAATAATCAGGTGTTTGTGTGATAGAGCAGCAATAATAAGAGTTCTTTGTTTCTATGATTCTACCCCTACTCACTCTGTGATAAATTGATACCTTCTCACAAGGGCTTGTAAATGTAGAGCTCCTGACTAAGACAGGACATTCTGCCATTCTGGTCACTTCTCTGATCATCCCAATGATGTCTCCTGTCCCTCAAAAGTCTAGTGTTTGGTCCCACATCTGGTTGGTCTTGTGGCTCAGACCATTGTGTGTCCCATTCTTGTTCCATCCTGCACCAACTCTCACACCCAGATGTGGAAAGTTGACTTAACATCAACCTGAACCACATGTATTCATATGGGCCCCAAGGTCTTGCTGCTTTATACTGTCAGTATCTCACAGATCTGTGGCAATGTGATTCTCATTTTATTATTATTTTTTAAAATTCCATGCCCCTTGCCCTAGATCTCCACAGCTCTGTTGAGGGTTGGGAGCTGATCTGGAGGATCCAGCACACCCTGCCTAACACTGTTTCTCTGACACTTTCATTCTCCAGTGACTATTGCTTGAACATGTATGTGCTTAGCATTGTGCTGGGTGCTGGAAATAGAGTTTTGAGCAAGACAGACACAGTTTCTGTCCTAAGGGGTCTTAGAGTCTAATGGGGGTGATAGGTGCAAACAAGTAAATCAATCAATAAATTATTGTTTAAAGATAGATATTGAAGAAATAATTACAAATGTAAGGGATGTTGCAAAATGGGAAGTAAAGAGTGGTATGAAAGGTTATATTGAGGGGAAATTAAACAACCTCAGAGGGTCAGGAAAGGATTCCTGAGGAAGTAATATTTAGGCTGAGATCTGAGAGCAGAGAAGGAATTAAATAAGTAAGTGGCCGTGGGAAAAATTGGAGGAAAAGCAAGGGTGCCTCAGCCATGTTCAAAAATGATATTCTGGCAGTGAAATAATTAACAGAATAACTAAAACAACTAGCTAAAACGTGAGAATTCAGTATATTCAGTGATTTAGGATCAGGAAAATGTGTGAAGACCCTGCATTCCCAGAGATCAAACCCCATTTGAAGAGGTCAAATGAGAGCACTGTGTTTTCTTTAATGAGGCTGGAAAGACCAATGAAAACCAGATCAAGGGGGGCCTTGTAAGTCACAGGAAAAGGCTTGACTTTTATTCTAAGATAATGAGAAACACTGAAAGCTTGATTAAAAATATTTTAAATTATTAAATATTCTAAAAGGACAAAATAATGTAAAAAAAAATAATACATTAGATACCTCTGTAGTCATCATCGAGCCTAGTATTTTGCATTTGCCTCACAGGGTTTGAAGAAATAAAATATTTCACTTCAGCTAAAATCCCGGAATCATGTCCCTTCTTCCTCCCTATCTTTCCAGATAACCACTATCCTGAAGTTGGAGTATATCAGTCCTATGTAATGATGTAGTATCTAGTGAAGCTCAAAAAGTGCAATCCCCATGACCTTGCAATTTGTCTTTTAGGTATCTATTTTAGAGACCTCACATATATGCATAAGAGACATTTTCAAGAAACTTAATCACAGCATTTTTTATTGCAATGAAAAAGTGGGACTAACATAATAGTCCTCAGTAGAGGGGTAAATAAAGAAACCCTGGTTTAGTCATACAGTGGAACCCTGTTCATGAGTTGAAAAAAAGTGCCTTGGAGCTTATGAATTGTTGAGGATAACATTTAAAAAATAAGATGTTTAGTTAGAAAGGCAAGTTCCAAAGGAATATCTAGTATATAGTTCATGTATAAAAAATTTAAATACATAAATAAAATGGTATCTATTATTTATGGAAGCAAATATATATAGTGAAAATATAAAAAACATTCAAGCTTCTAAGCAGGGAGATATACAGTAGAAATTGCATTTTATAAGCTCAGTCTGGCTACAGTTTTAAGAATGCAATCACAAGGGTATACCAGTAGAGTATATTGCAATATATTACTATATTATAGTCGAGTAGTTGAACAATAACTGGAACTTTGATTAGGGAGCAATGTAGACAGATTCTAGAGCTATTAGAAGGTAGAATTTTTAGGATACGTGTTTGGCTATGAGGGTGTGAAGGGTGGAAAGGAGGCAAGTGACTTATAAGTTTCTGGCTTGAGTAACTTGGTCACTTGTGCTTCTATTTACTGATGCAGGGAACAAGGATTGCATTGACAGCTCTAGGAATGAGCGGAGGTAATAAATCCAGTGTTTGAAAATTGAAGTGGGGTTGCTTTCTTCAACTAGAGAAGTCAGGGATAGATGGGAAATGGACCTGACGGTCAATAGAGAATTCCGAAATGGAGATAAAGTTTGAGCATCCTCAGCATATACTATGGGAGGTCATTCAATTTGTAAGAGTAGGTAGAATTGATTAAGCACACGGGATGAGAAGAAAAGATGGCCTAGGACTGAGCCCTGAGAGACATTAAAATGTAGTGCTGTCAATGGAGGCTGAGAGGAAGAGGCCATAGAAATACGGGGGGAAAAGAGATGGGAGAGAATATGGAATCAGAGAAGCCAAGGAAGCAAATTATTTCCAGAAAAAAGGAGCAGCTAACAATTTTGAATGCTGATGATACTTCAAGCAAGAGAAGGGATGAAAAGTTGAATTTTGGGATTTGCTCTGTTGGATTTTGCTCTATAGAAGTCATTAGTGATATAAAAGTGAGCATATTCAGAAGAATGGTTGGGCTGAAAGCCATTTGGGGTAGGTTGAGAAGTAAATGGAAGAGTAGAAGTGGAGATAAGCAAGAGGAAGCGACATCTTATATGAGTAGTTTGGGAAGGAAAGGACAACCATGGGTAAGAACTGGGGAACTAGGAAGCTAGGGTGAAAGGAATAATTGTTTTGTTTTTGTACATTTGTTTCTTTAAGATGAGGCAAATTTGAACGTGTTTAAATGCTGCTGGGAAAGACTCAGTAAGGAGGAAGAGACTGAAGATATAGAAAAAGGAGAAGATAACCAATGGGTGAGTTTCCCCAAAGAAGGTGAAATTCAAAGCATTCTACAATGATTTATTGTTGAATTAATTGATGCATGAATAGGAAGAAGGATGTCATTTCTCCAGAAACAGCAGTAAAGCATAAAAAAATGGCCGTGGTCATCAATAGGTTTACTGATTTGTGTAGCAGTGAGCTGAGGGTTTTGATACCTGATCGCTTCTGTTATCTCTCTGAGGTGGGAAGTGAAACCATCTGCCGAGAGAAAGGAGAGGGAGGGGTAGGACTTAGAGGTTTTAGGTGAACAGAGTTTGCAATAGTTGTGGAGTGTTGGAATGAATTCTGGATCAGGAAACAACATAGGGTTTCTGTCACTTTTTAGTTTCAAGTTGAGGTTGGAAATTGTGAATTCATGGTGGTGCATTGTCCTTGGACCACACTTGTGTATCTACGCTCTATTCCCTTTGGATTAATTCTTTCACAAGAGTCTCCTCATTTCTTCCTACAGACTCCCCTTCCAGGTGTGCCACACATGTCTGAATTTACAGTCAATATAAGGCATAGGTCAGTTTCAAGGAGCCAATGCTGTTTTCTTAAACTATGTCCAGCATATTTGAAAGAACCTTATACAATGGCAATATTCTAAGGCTTAGCTATCTATAACTGTGTCAGAAGCATTCATGGACTCCCAAATTTGTTGGGTTTTTAAGCCCTGAAGGAAGAATTGGGTATTTAACATTTTAGCTCTCTATAAATGACAATGTGAAAATAAAGAGTTCCATTTTTCACGGACAATTTATATAGTCTGTGACACAGGTTTCATCAACCCTGGACTGGAAATACAGAACCTGTGGTGTGCCTTCTTAAGTGTGGCAATGTTTATGTTATGCAAATTTTTATTGTTGTTGTCATTTGGTCATAGTCTTAGTTTGGGAAAATGTCATAAGTATTCAGAAGTCTGGGAACACTGCAGAATATTCTCATATGGTTACTGTGGTCTGATTGAGTCAGCAGCATATTGACACACATTCGCTTTTCCATAGATTCAAAAGAACCAATGTTTTCTTTTTAAAAGTGACCTCATTTTCCATCGTAAACGTCTCTACTCTAAGGCCTGTTGAGAGAATTCCTTGGAAACCAAAGAACATTTAGTCATTTAATGTGTATATGGGTGTTTTTCTCTTTAATTTATGGAGTCCTTTGAGCGAGTAAATTAAAAAGTGGTGTGTTGGTATTCCACAGTTTGTCATTTTTGAGGCGAGTTTATTTCATAAGCAAGTCTATAATTTAAACAGTGTTCATGATCTTCTATGAAACTTTTAGTTATATCTATGCCATGCAAACTGGTTGAACCGTTTTCACACGATTTTGATCAGAAGGGTATAGAGCAGTAGAATGATCACCAGTTGTGGAATAAGAACTCTTGGGTTCCACTTCTAACTCTGCTACTAACAAATATAATCTCGAGTAACTCTTTATCTGAGCTCCAGTTTCCTGACCTGTGAAAAGAGGAGTTTTATTAGGTGATTCTTAAAATATTTTCTAGATCTTAATCTCAGTTTTAGAAGTTGACACAGCTGTTTGGCAGCATGAAAAAAAAAAGGCTAAACATTGTTAATTCTTATATGGTGCAATTAAAAATGTGCATGTTCAAGCCTGGGGTTTAAGTTCATAGGATTTATTCATTCATGCATATGTTTTTTTTTTTAAACATCTTTATTGGAGTATAATTGCTTCACAATGGTGTGTTAGTTTGTGCTTTATAACAAAGTGAATCAGCTATACATATACATATATCCCCATATCTCCTCCCTCTTGCGTCTCCCTCCCTCCCACCCCTCTAGGTGGTCACAAAGCACCGAGCTGATCTCCCTGTGCTATGTGGCTGCTTCCCACTAGCTATCTATTTTACATTTGGTAGTGTATATATGTCCATGCCACTCTCTCACTTCGTCCCAGCTTACCCTTCCCCCTCCCCGTGTCCTCAAGTCCATTCTCTACATCTGAGTCTTTATTCCTGTCCTATCCCTAGGTTCTTCATAAACTTTTTTTTTTTTTTAGATTCCATATATCTGTGCTAACATACAGTATTCGTTTTTCTTTCTGACTTACTTCACTCTGTATGACAGACTCTAGGTCCATCCACCTCACTACAAATAACTCAATTTCATTTCTTTTTATGGCTGAGTAATATTCCATTGTATATATGTGCCACATCTTCTTTATCCATTCATCTGTCAATGGACACTTAGATTTCTTCCATGACCTGGCTATTGTAAATAGAGCTGCAATGAACATTGTGGTACATGTTTCTTTTTGCATTACGGTTTTCTCAGGGTATATGCCCAGTAGTAGGATTGCTGGGTCATATGGTAGTTCCATTTTTAGTTTTTTAAGGAACCTCCATACTGTTCTCCATAGTGGCTGTATCAATTTACATTCCCACCAACAGTGCAAGAGAGTTCACTTTTCTCCACATCCTCTCCAGCATTTATTGTTTGTAGATATTTTGATGATGGCAATTCTGACAGTGTGAGGTGATACTTCATTGTAGTTTTGATTTGCATTTCTCTGATGATTGGTGATGTTGAGCATTCTTTCATTCATGCGTATTTTTATTCAATAATGAGCATCAGAAATTTGCTGGACAATGATGAATAAGAAACGTACCCGTCCGCAGGTGGTTCACATTGATGCACGGTACAGATATGTCAGCAGGTTATTGGAACAAATATGATAAGTGATCCTGCTATAATGTCTACATAATGTTCAGAACTTTCAATTCCCATGGATACCACTCTGGTCCAAGCTACCATTATGTCAATACCTCATCTAGACTGTTGTAAGAACCTCCTTATTGCTCTCCTTACTTCCATTCCTGTCCCATTCCAACTTACTCTCAAAAGGCAGCAAAAAGCAACATATTAAAAATATAAATTTAGTCATGGCACTTCCATTCTTGGATCCTCCACTGACTTCCCATTGTATCTCAAATGAAATCCAAGAATTGGCACGATCTGCCCCTCCCTACATCTCCAACCTCATCATGGTGCTTTACCTCTTGGTCCTAAAAGTCAGCCATGCTGGGTCAAGTTCTCATTCTTCAGGTTTCAATTCGGAGATCTTCATCTCAGAATGATTTCTGTTACCATCTAAATAGATTGTACATCCTCACTTCTTTTTCTGTTTCACTACCACTTGCTCTTATTTTTCACAGCACTTACAGCAACGTTTAACTTGATAATATTTTATTCCCTTATTTATTGTTTGACTCGCCCACTAGAATGACATCTCCATACAGGCAAGGAATTTGTCAGTTTTACTCACTTAGCATCTAGCATAGTCCTTATTGTATAGCTCATGAAATATTACTTGAAAAAAAAAACAGTCCAATTATTATGACTTTTTCTGTTTTGCAACCTGAAAATATCAAGGAAAATGGAAACAGAAGACATTCTTTGACATTTCTTATAAATGATGTGTCTAACAGTTACCAATTATGCAAAGATTGGCATGATTAAAATAATAATTTGCAATTTGTAGTATTATCACATTCTTTGTTTTTTTAAAACAAGGCATCTATGAAGAACCATAAAAAGAGAAATTCCTTTTTTTTTTTTTTTAATTTTACACATGTGTGCGTGTGTGTGTGTGTGTGTGTACAGTGCATTTTTGGGTGGGGTGATGCTCTGTGGTTTTTGTTTTTTGGTTTTTTTTTTTTTTTAAAGACAGTGAAATAGAGAGAAAGTCTTTTTTATTTATTTATGGCTGTGTTGGGTCTCCGTTTCTGTGCGAGGGCTTTCTCTAGTTGTAGCAAGTGGGAGCCACTCTTCATCGCGGTGCGCGGGCCTCTCACCATCGCGGCCTCTCTTGTTGCGGAGTACAGGCTCCAGACGCACAGGCTCAGTAATTGTGGCTCACGGGCCCAGTTGCTCCGCGGCATGTGGGATCTTCCCAGACCAGGGCTCAAACCCGTGTCCCCTGCATTGGCAGGCAGACTCTCAACCACTGCGCCACCAGGGAAGCCCCAGAGAAATTCTTAATCGAACTAAGTCAAGTTCTATTTAAGTACTTATTCATACAGCAAGTTTTGGAAGAGTTTTAATTAGTGATGGGCTTAACGACTGTCTAACAATGTTTCACACCATTCAGCGTTCACTCTTATACTGTTAACAAAATAAACAATAATTATATTATTCCTTCTTATTAATTTTTCACTCATAAAAGCCTAAGTACTAATGTGCTGGTAAATAGCATCAATTTTCGTGTGCAATAACTTACTTACTTTTTGGTCTTTCCTATTACATTGTGATCTTATTTATTTTTACATAAGATTGAATATCAGGTCATGATGATAAATCTTATGTTTATAAATAATAAAGGGAAAGAAGGAAATATAAAAATAATAAAGTAATTTTTCACTTATATAGCCATTTGAAATTAATAAAAACTTGTGAGTGATACAAATGAAATTATTATGAAATATGGCTATAGATAGTTCAAATTTTATAGCAAAGTGTTTATTTTCCATAGTAGATAATACAGTAGGCTACTTAGACTCTATTAATACAGAGCTGTCTCTTTTTTTGTGTTATTCTCACTTCCTGGAATATTCGTAGTTCTCCTTTGAAGACCCACTACATCTCTAGAATTCTTAGTATATAAGAATCTATCACAGAACAGGTAGCTAATAAAATTTTGTTGACATGAAATGAAATATTTCTCCAAATTATTAAGTCCTACAGTGCTTATACCCTATGCCATATGAATTATCAAAACAGATCTGAATTCTATTTTGTGTTTTAAAAATAGGATAATCACTAACAGTTTGTTATTTACAGTTAAATTTTATTTAGTTTTTGGATAGGTAATATGCACACACAGGTTATGCTTTTAGGGAAATGGAACCACTATTAATAATCTTGACATGCTCTCTTTCTTTTTAGTCTTTTTTCTAGGTATATTTAATTTGTTAAGGTCACACCATAATATAAGGTTTTGTTGTTGGTACTTAATGTGTTGTAAATATTATCACAGTGCTTTTTAATAGCTACAAAATATTCTGTCTACAGTTATATCTTACTTACTGTTATGCTATTTTAAAATACCTGGATTATTTCCACTCTATGTTAATATAAACCACGCTGTGACTAATATCTTGTGGTGTATATCTTTGTCTGCATTTTCTTCCCATTGCACCTCATGATAGCGATATTTTTATGCATTTTGAGATGTGTTGAAATAGCATTTAAAAAATTAGACAACTTTTAATAATAGCTAAATTTACTATGAATACTTCAGGCATATTTTCTCATAACTCCCTTTGGGTAGATATTATTATTATTCATCACTTAAAACCATTGGAGAGCTCAAGTAATGCAGCCAAGGCCACATAGCTAGTTTGTGTTAGAACCAGGTTTTCAGCATAGTTTTTTCTGACTACAAGGATATACAATCTGAGTTGGCTTGCTTGGCTGCCATAACAAAATACCAGAGACCAGGTGACGTGAACAACAGAAATTTATTTTCTCCCATTTCCGGAGGCTGGAAGCTCAAGATCAAGGTTTGGTGTTCCAAGTTCTCTCTCCTCGGCTTGCAGCTGGCTGCCTTCTCACTGTGTCCTCACATGGTCTTTCCTCTGTGCATACATGCTGTGTTCTAATCTCTTTTTCTCTTAAGGATACCAGTCGTACTGGATTAGGGCCTTCCCAATAAAACCTCATTTTACCGTAATTACCTCTTTAAAGGCCCTATTTCCAAACACAGTTATATTCTGAGCTACTTGGGATTAGGACTTCAACATACAAGTTTTGGAGGGACACATTTCAGCTCATAACATCATCCTGTATAATAAATAACATTTTCCTAAAGCAACAATCTACCTTACACTCAGTAGTGAAATGTCATTTCTTCTACAGTGTAGAATAAAAGAAAACATTTTATTTTTTAATTAAAAAATGTCTTTTGTTTTTAATTTTTCTGGAACTTCTAGATTAAACAATTTGACATAAAACAACAACAGCAAAAAGAACTATAGCAAACAGGAGGAAACAAAATTATTGTTATATGCAGATGATATGACTATACAACTAGAACTACACCCCACCCAAAATTAACAATAAAGCTCTTCAAATATTGAGGTATTCTTTAAAGTCTTAGATATAAAATATTCAAAACCAATAATTCTTCTATTGTTAATTAAAAGAATGTTGTTCTAACAACAGTAATTTCACTGTAGAAATTTTTTTTAATAAAATATACATACAAAAGAGTACACATAACCTGTATATATTGTTTAAAGTATAACAAAAAACAAACACATACACTCCACATCAGCTTAAGAAATGGAAACAACACACTTCCCTAAATGTCTGTCTGTCCTTTCAGGCTCCAAGATGTAATCAGAATTCTGATGTATTTACCACCCCTTTCCTTTTTTAAAAATAAAAAGTTTTCTCATATCAGTGTATATCACTAAGCCATATATTTTCTATTTTGACTATTTTAGCACTTTATGTTAAGTGGAGTAAATCTGTGTATCCTCTTCTGTGAGTGGTTTTTTCATTTGACATGTTTTTGAGATTTATCTGTGCTGTTTTCTAAAGCTGTAGTGTATTCATTTTTATTGCAGTCTAGTATTCCATGATATAAAAATACTACCATTTATTTATCCATTTTCCTGTCTAAGGATGTTCAGAGTTGCCACTTTTTTAAGATATAAATAATGCTGCTATGAAGGTTTGTGTTTCTTAGGATACATGTTTAAGAATATTCTAGGGCAGTGGCTTTTAAACTGTTTTGACTCCCACCCTCAGTAAAGAATTCATTTTACATTGTAGTGCAGTACACAGACAAGCACATACAAACACCCACACATGTATATGCACATATAACTAAAACAATATTTTTACAAAATAATAATACATGCAGTGCTCACTGACATTTTCTATTCTATTCTATTTTTTAAAATGCTGGTGGTGGACCAAAAAATTGATTTTATGGTACCAAAATATCTCTTTTAAAAGCAGTAAAGAATAATATGGAATTTTACTCCATATTAATAATGTGGAATGCTTCATATTATTCTCCAGGAGAAGGATGGCTTTAAAATTCTACTAATATGGTAAAATTTTCTTTAAATCAATTTTAATCATATCTGTTCTTCTCTCAAAGTCCCTCTTTTTTTAAAAAATAAATTTATTTATTTATTTATTTTTTGCTGCGTTGGGTCTGTTGCTGCGTGCGGGCTTTCTCTAGTTGCGGCGAGGGGGGGTTACTCTTCGTTGCGGTGCGCGGGCTTCTCACTGTGGTGGCTTCTCTTGTTGCAGAGCACGGGCTCTAGGCGTGCGGGATTCAGTAGTTGTGGCTCATGGGCTCTCTTAGAGCACAGGCTCAGTAGTTGTGGTGCACGGGCTTAGTTGTTCCATGGCATGTGGGATCTTCCCAGACCAGGGCTCGAACCCGTGTCCCCTGCATTCACAGGCAGATTCTTAATGACTGCGCCACCAGGGAAGTCCTCAAAGTGCCTCTTAATCTGGTAGGTATTACATCATCCACTTCCCTCCTCTCGCTCTAAACAGTTTTTCCTGCCTCTTTCTATTTCTAGTGTTGATCCACCAGTCTCCTTGCCCTTTCAAAATCTTTCTCTTTGTGTGTCTCTAATCTTTTTTTTTTTAACAACTTTATTAGAGTATAATTGCCTTACAATGGTGTATTAGTTTCTGCTTTATAACAAAGTGAATCAGTTATACATATACATATGTCCCCACATCTCTTCCCTCTTGAGTCTCCCTCCCTTCCACCCTCCCTATCCCACCCCTCTAGATGGTCACAAAGCACTGAGCTGATCTCCCTGTGCTATGCGGCTGCTTCCCACTAGCTATCTATTTTACGTTTGGTAGTGTATATATGTCCATGCCACTTTCTCACTTTGTCCCAGCTTCCCCCTCCCCATATCCTCAAGTCCATTCTCTATTAGGTCTGCATCTTTATTCCCATCTTGCCCCTAGGTTCTTCATGACCATTTTCTTTTTCTTTTTTTTTTTTAGATTCCATATACATGTGTTAGCATACAGTTTTTGTTTTTCTCTTTCTGACTTACTTCACTCTGTATGACAGACTCTAGGTCCATCCACCTCACTACAAATAACTCAATTTCGTTTCTTTTTTTGACTGAGTAATATTCCATTGTATATATGTGCCACATCTTCTTTATCCATTCATCTGTTGATGGACACGTAGGTTGCTTCCATGTCCTGGCTATTGTAAATAGAGCTGCAATGAACATCTTGGTACATGACTCTTTTTGAATTATGGTTTTCTCAGGGTATATGCCCAGTAGTGGGATTGCTGGGTCGTATGGTTGTTCTATTTTTAGTTTTTTAAGGAACCTCCATACTGTTCTCCATAGTGGCTGTATCAATTTACATTCCCACCAACAGTGCAAGAGGGTTCCCTTTTCTCCACACCCTCTCCAGCATTTATTGTTGGTAGATTTTTTGATGGTGGCCATTCTGACCGGTGTGAGATGATATCTCATGGTAGTTTTGATTTGCATTTCTCTAATGATTAATGATGTTGAGCATTCTTTCATGTGTTTGTTGGCAATCTGTATATCATCTTTGGAGAAATGTCTATTTAGGTCTTCAGCCCATTTTTGGACTGGGTTGTTTGTTTTTTTGACATTGAGTTGCATGAGCTGATTGTAAATTTTGGAGATTAACCCTTTGTCATTTGCTTCATTTGCAAATATTTTCTCCCATTCTGAGAGTTGTCTTTTCCTCTTGTTTATGGTTTCCTTTGTTGTGCAAAAGCTTTTAAGTTTCATTAAGTCCCATTTGTTTATTTTTGTTTTTATTTCCATTTCTCTAGGAGGTGGGTCAAAAAGGATCTTGCTGTGATTTATGTCATAGAGTGTTCTGCCTATGTTTTCCTCTAAGAGTTTGATAGTGTCTGGCCTTACATTTACGTCTTTAATCCATTTTGAGTTTATTTTTGTGTATGGTGTTAGGGAGTGTTCCAATTTCATTCTTTTACATGTAGCTGTCCAGTTTTCCCAGCGCCACTTATTGAAGAGACTGTTTTTTCTCCCTTGTATATTCTTGAATCCTTTATCAAAGATAAGGTGACCATATGTGCGTGGGTTTATCTCTGGGCTTTCTATCCTGTTCCATTCATCTATATTTCTGTTTTTGTGCCAGTACCATACTGTCTTGATTACTGTAGCTTTGTAGTATAGTCTGAAGTCAGGGAGCCTGATTCCTCCAGCTCCGTTTTTCTCTCTCAAGATTGCTTTGGCTATTCAGGGTCTTTTGTGTTTCCATACAAATTGTGAAATTTTTTGTTCTAGCTCTGTGAAAAATGCCATTGGTAGTTTGATAAGGATTGCATTGAATCTATAGATTGCTTTGGGTAGTATAGTCATTTTCACAATGTTGATTCTTCCCATCCAAGAACATGGTATATCTCTCCATCTATTTGTATCATCTTTAATTTCTTTCATCAGT
Organism: Balaenoptera physalus; assembly: GCF_965194825.1. Taxonomy (NCBI): domain Eukaryota; kingdom Metazoa; phylum Chordata; class Mammalia; order Artiodactyla; family Balaenopteridae; genus Balaenoptera; species Balaenoptera physalus. The sequence continues at coordinate 36,707,123 of NC_138892.1, read as the reverse complement.
GTCTTATAATTTTCTGCATACAGGTCTTTTGTCTCCTTAGGTAGGTTTATTCCTAGATGTTTTTTTCTTTTTGTTGCAGTGGTAAATGGGAGTGTTTTCTTAATTTCACTTTCAGATGTTTCATCATTAGTGTATAGGAATGCAAGAGATTTCTGTGCATTAATTTTGTATCCTGCTACTTTAACAAATTCATTGATTAGCTCTAGTTTTCCGGTATCATCTTTAGGATTCTCTATGTATATAGTATCATGTCATCTGCAAACAGTGACAGCTTTACTTCTTATTTTCCGATTTGGATTCCTTTTATTTCTTTTTCTTCTCTGATTGCTGTGGCTAAAACTTCCAAAACTATATTGAATAATAGTGGTGAGAGTGGGCAACCTTGTCTTGTTCTTGATCTTAGTGGAAATGGTTTCAGTTTTTCACCATTGAGGATGATGTTGGCTGTGGGTTTGTCAGATATGGCCTTTATTATGTTGAGGAAAGTTCCCTCTATGCCTACTCTCTGGAGGGTTTTTATCATAAATGGGTGTTGAGTTTTGTCAAAAGCTTTCTCTGCATCTACTGAGATGATTATATGGATTTTCTCCTTCAGTTTGTTAATATGGTATATCACAATGATTGATTTGTGTATATTGAAGAATCCTTGCATTCCTGGGATAAACCCCACTTGATCATGGTGTATGATCCTGTTAATGTGCTGTTGGATTCTGTTTGCTAGTATTTTGTTGAGGATTTTTGCATCTGTGTTCATCAGTGATATTGGCCTGTAGTTTTCTTTCTTTGTGACATCTTTGTCTGGTTTTGGTATCAGGGTGATGTTGGCCTTGTAGAATGAGTTTGGGAGTGTTCCTCCCTCTGCTATATTTTGGAAGAGTTTGAGAAGGATAAGGGTTAGCTGTTCTCTAAATGTTTGATAGCATTCGCCTGTGAAGCCATCTGGTCCTGGACTTTTGTTTGTTGGATGATTTTTTTTTTTCCTAATTGTTTATTTATTTATTTTGGCTGTGTTGGGTCTTCATTTCTGTGCGAGGGCTTTCTCCAGTTGCGGCAAGCAGGCGCCACTGTTCATCGCGGTGTGCGGGCCTCTCACTATCGTGGCCTCTCTTGTTGCGGAGCACAGGCTCCAGACGTGCAGGCTTAGTAGTTGTGGCTCACAGGCCTAGTTGCTCTGCGGCATGTGGGATCCTCCCAGACCAGGGCTCGAACCCATGTCCCCTGCATCGGCAGGCAGATTGTCAACCACTGTGCCACCAGGGAAGCCCCTGTTGGATGATTTTTAATCACAGTTTCAATTTCAGTGCTTGTGATTGGTCTGTTCATATTTTCTATTTCTTCCTGGTTCAGTCTCGGCAGGTTGTGCATTTCTCAGAATTTGTCCACCTCTTCCAGGTTGTCCATTTTATTGGCATACAGTTGCTTATAGTAATCTCTCAGGATCCTTTGTATTTCTGCAGTGTCAGTAGTTTCTTCTCCTTTTTCCTTTCTAATTCTGTTTATTTGAGTCTTCTCCCCTTTTTTCTTGATGAGTCTGGCTAATGGTTTATCAATTTTGTTTATCTTCTCAAAGAGCCGGCTTTTAGTTTTATTGATCTTTGTTATTGTTTCCTTCATTTCTTTTTCATTTATTTCTGATCTGATCTTTATGATTTCTTTCCTTCTGCTAACTTTGGGGTTTTTTTGTTCCTCTTTCTCTAATTGCTTTAGGTGTAAGTTTAGGTTGTTTATGTGAGATGTTTCTTGTTTCTTAAGGTAGGTTGTACTGCTATAAACTTCCCTCTTAAAACTGCTTTTGCTGCATCTCATAGGTTTTGGGTTATCTTGTTTTCATTGTCATTTGTTTCTAGCTATTTTTTGATTTCCTCTTTGATTTCTTCAGTGTTCTCTTGGTTATTAAGTAGTGTATTGTTTACCCTCCATGTGTTTGTATTTTTTACAGATTTTTTCCTGTAACTGATATCTAGTCTCATAGCATTGTGGTCAGAAAAGATACTTGATACGATTTCAATTTTCTTAAATTTACCAAGGTTTGATTTGTGACCCAAGATATGATCTATCCTGGAGAATGTTCCATGAGCACTTGAGAAGAATGTGTATTCTGTTGTTTTTGGATGGAATGTCCTATAAATATCAATAAAGTCCATCTTGTTTAATGTATCATTTAAAGCTTGTGTTTCCTTATTTATTTTCATTTTGGATGATCTGTCCATTGGTGAAAGTGGAGTGTTAAAGTCCCCTACTATGATTGTGTTACTGTTGACTTCCCATTTTATGGCTGTTAGCATTTGCCTTATGTATTGAGGTGCTCCTATCTTGGGTGCATAAATATTTACAATTTTTATATATTCTTCTTGGATTGATCCCTTGATCATTATATAGTGTCCTTCTTCGTCTCTTGTAATAGTCTTTGTTTTAAAGTATATTTTGTCTGGTATGAGAATTGCTACTCCAGCTTTCTTTTGATTTCCATTTGCATGGAATATCTTTTTCCATCCCCTCACTTTCAGTCTGTATGTGTCCCTAGGTCTGAAGTGGGTCTCTTGTAGACAGCATATATACGGGTCTTGTTTTTGTATCTATTCAGCCAGTCTATGTCTTCTGGTTGGAGCATTTAATCCTTTTACATTTAAGGTAATTATCAATATGTATGTTCCTATTACCATTTTCTTAATTTTGGGGGGTTTGTTATTGTAGGTCTTTTACTTGTCTTGTATTTCCTGCCTAGAGAAGTTCCTTTAGCATTTTTTGTAAAGCTGGTTTGGTGGTGCTGAATTCTCTTAGCTTTTGCTTGTCTGTAAAGGTTTTAATTTCTCCGTCAAATCTGAATGAGATTTTTGCTGGGTAGAGTAATCTTGGTTGTAGGTTTTACTCCTTCATCACTTTAAATATGTCCTGACACTCCCTTCTGGCTTACAGAGTCTCTGCTGAAAGATCAGCTGTTAACCTTATGGGGATTCCCTTGTGTGTTATTTGTTGTTTTTCCCTTGCTGCTTTTAATATTTTTTCTTTGTATTTAATTTTTGATAGTTTGAATAATATGTGTCCTGGCGAGTTTCTCCTTGGATTTATCCTGTATGGGACTCTCTGTGCTTCCAGGACTTGATTAACTCTTTCCTTTTCCATATTAGGGAAGTTTTCAACTATAATCTCTTCAAATATTTTCTCAGTCCCTTTCTTTTTCTCTTCTTCTTCTGGGACCCCTATAATTCGAATGTTGGTGTGTTTAATGTTGTCCCAGAGGTCTCTGAGACTGTCCTGAATTCTTTTCATTCTTTTTTCTTTATTCTGCTCTGCAGTTGTTATTTCCACTATTTTATCTTCCAGGTCACTTATCCTTTCTTCTATCTCAGTTATTGTGCTTTTGATCCCTTCTAGAGAATTTTTAATTTCATTTATTGTGTTGTTCATCACTGTTTGTTTGCTCTTTAATTCTTCTAGGTCCTTGTTAAACGTTTCTTGTATTTTCTCCATTCTCTTTCCAAGATTTTGGATCATCTTTACTATCATTATTCTGAATTCTTTTTCAGGTAGACTGCCTATTTCCTCTTCATTTGTTAGGTCTGGTGGGTTTTTGCCTTGCTCCTTCATCTGCTGTGTGTTTCTCTGTCTTCTCATTTTGCTTAACTTACTGTGTTTGGGGTCTCCTTTTCGCAGGCTGCTGGTTCATAGTTCCTGTTGTTTTTGGTGTCTGTCCCCAGTGGCTAAGATTGGTTCAGTGGGTTGTGTAGACTTCCTGGTCAAGTTGACTAGTGCCTGTGTTCTGGTGGATGAGGCTGGATCTTGTCTTTCTGGTGGGCAGGTCCACATCTGATGGTGTGTTTTGGGGTGTCTGTGGCCTTATTATGATTTTAGGCAGCCTCTCTGGTAATGGATGGGGTTGTGTTCCTGTCTTGCTATTTGTTTGGCATAGGGTGTCCAGCACTGTAGCTTGCTGGTCATTGAGTGGAGCTGGGTCTTGGTGTTGAGATGGAGATCTCTGGGAGATTTTTACCGTTTGATATTATGTGGAGCTGGGAGGTCTCTTGTGGTCCAGTGTCCTGAAGTTGGCTCTCCCACCTCAGAGGCACAGCTCTGATGCCTGGCTGGAGCACCAAGGGCCTATCATCCACATGGCTCAGAATAAAAGGGACAAAAAAAAGAAAGAAGGAAAGAAGAAGATAAAATAAAATAAAATAAAATAAAGTTATTAAAATAAAAAATGAAAAATAATTATTAAATAAAATTTTTTTAAGGAATAAAAAAAAAGAAAGAAGAGAGCAACCAAACCAAAAAACAAATCCACCAATGATAACAAGCACCAAAAATTATACTAAAAAAACCCCCCAAAAAACGGACAGACAGAACCCTAGGACAAATGGTAAAAGCAAAGCTATACAGAAAAAATGACACACAGAAGCATAGACATACACATTCACAAAAAGAGTAAAAGGGGGAAAAATATATATATCATTGCTCCCAAAGTCCACCTCCTCAATTTGGGATGATTTGTTGTCTATTCAGGTATTCCACAGTTGCAGAGTACATCAAGTTGATTGTGGAGATTTAATCTGCTGCTCCTGAGGCTCCTGGGAGAGATTTCCTTTTCTCTTCTTTGTTTGCACAGCCCCTGGGGTTTAGCTTTGGATTTGGACCCGCCTCTGCCTGAGGGCATCTTTTCTTCGATCAGACAGGACGGGGTTAAAGAAGCAGCTGATTAGGGGGCTCTGGCTCACTCAGACCCGGGGCGGGGGTGGGGGGGGGAGGGAGGGGCACAGATGCAGGGCGAACCTGCGGCGGCAGAGGCCGGCGTGACGTTGCACCAGCCTGAGGTGTGCTGTGTGTTCTCCAGGGAAGTTGTCCCTGGATCATGGGACCCTGGCAGTGGCGGGCTGCATAGGCTCCCAGGAGGGACGGTGTGGATAGTGACCTGTGCTTGCACACAGGCTTCTTTGTGGCTGCAGCAGCCTTAGCGTCTCATGCCCATCTCTGGGGTCCACGCTGATCGCCGTGGCTCGCGCCCGTCTCTGGAGCTCCTTTAAGCGGCACTCTTAATCCCCTCTCCTCGAGCACCAGGAAACAAAGAGGCAAGAAAAAGTCTCTTGTCTCTTCGGCACCTCCAGACTTTTTCCTGGACTCCCTCCTGGCTAGCTGTGGCGCACTAGCCCCCTTCAGGCTGTGTTCACGCCACCAACCCCAGTCCTCTCCCTGCGATCCGACCGAAGCCCGAGCCTCAGCTCCCAGCCCCCGCCCGCCTCGGCGGGTGAGCAGACAAGCCTCTCGGGCTGGTGAGTGCTGTTCGGCACCACTCCTCTGTGCGGGAGTCTCTCCGCTTTGCCCTCCGCACCCCTGTGGCTGTGCTCTCCTCCGCTGCTCCGAAGCTTCCCCCCTCCGCCACCCACAGTCTCCGCCCGCGAAGGGGCTTCCTAGTGTGTGGAAACCTTTCCTCCTTCACAGCTCCCTCCCACTGGTGCAGGTCCCATCCCTATTCTTTTGTCTCTGGTTTTCTTTTTTCTTTTGCCCTACCCAGGTACGTGGGGAGTTTCTTGCCTTTTGGGGAGGTCTGAGGTCTTCTGCCAGCGTTCAGTAGGTGTTCTGTAGGGGTTGTTCCACATGTAGATGTATTTCTGATGTTTTTGTGGGGAGGAAGGTGATCTCCACGTCTTACTCTTCTGCCATCTTGAAGCTCCTCTCTAATCTTTTATTATGTAGAAAAATTTAACTTTAGGATCAATGCACCTTGAAACAGGACGTTTTATGTAACATAGTTTCCAAAACATAGGTATTTATCAATTAATGAATCCCGAAACCAAGGTGGGTAAGACCATTGTTTTTTCTCTGAACTATAATAGATCAGAAAATAAGTAGGTTTTGTTTTGCAAGACCTTTGCTACAATTGTGTGTGTGTGTGTGGACTAGGTTGCAATAATATGTATTTCTTATTTTAGGTATGTAACAAAATATTTTTTCCATCATATTCTTCTTAGTCAACAAAACAAAACACAGTACAATAACAAACAAAAACAATAACAACAAAAAACAAAACAACTTCTTAATCTTCTTTACACTGAGCTACACTATTTACTGACAACCTCTTCCCCCCTTATCACTAAAACCTCCAGAGATGTTATAGCAGAAACTGACCCTGTGATTCAGGCAAATCCATTGGTATAAGAATTTCAATGGGTCTGCATGTAATAACTGCCCAGTTTATCTCTTAGCTCTACCTGTGTCTTCAATAGGAATCAGATAGTATTTTTCAGAGTTACTTTCTGACAATGAAATCTGGGAGGATTTCCATCTCCCAAGAGTTGAGCAATATTGGGTTACTTCTTAAACTTTTCCCATCAGCCTTGTGGTCTAGTTCTAAGCGAACAGTGCCTGAGCGATCATGATGATCTTGCTTTCATCATACTTCACCACATTTAATGCAGATTCCAGGGCCCAGCCTGGCTCTGAGGAGGCTTTGGAATCGGGTTGGAAATTGACCCTCCTGCCTGGGGGCCTCAGTGGTCAGGAAGCCCACCTCAGGTCTCCAAGGCAGGCCTACAACAGCTTACTGCACTGGTGCTTCACATGATTTTCTTATTCTTTCAGAGTAAACACCTTCTGTTTTTCTCCCTCTTCTTTCTGATTTGGTTTCACTCATCCATAAGAGCAGTACAGGCTCTGGGGAATCCTAAGCTTTTTCAGTCCCTTGTGCCAATGTGCTGATACATTGTTGATTCTGCCTTGTTCCAGTCATTTCCAGTTCTTTAAACTACAATCTACATAATCTTCAAATCTTGCTACCAGAATCTTTTGATTCTGCATAAACATTCAGGGCAAATCTCTCTCTAAAGTTTACATATGCTTATAAATATAAGAATCTGCACATCTCTCCATCTTTTCTTAAGCTCTTTTGAATGAAATGCAATGTTCTTCTATAGACCTAGAGCTTTGGGGTATTAAGTTCTCATATAATTACAGCACTGAAATCCTCTAAACTCCTAGGTCATCTCTGTTACTTGTCTACCTGTGAGGCTTGATATACAATATAATACCCAGAAGTATGTTCTAATCATGACTCGGAAGGCAACATCCCATGCATGTGTGTATTTTCACATTTCAGTGTTTTAGGTGTGTAGCATACTAACTATAAATATGTTACATACCTAAAATAAATTTTTGCCTGAGCCCCAGCATTTCTAGTTAGTCTATACCAGATAATAACATCCCCAGAGATTTCAGTGTTAAAGATCACTAAATTATTCTACAAAATGAAAGATAAGAGACACCAAAGGGGAAGATTTTTAAAGGGCAAAGAGGCTAGTGGATCAGTGTTTTTAAAACTTACTTCATAATATACCCCACAGCTTCTCTTTCCGAGGGATCACTTTTGAGCAGGTGAAGCATAGCAAGACTGTGAACCAGCGCAAACATGCCTGCCTCAGATCTACTAGTGTGTTAGCACCTGCACCTGTTGACTCAGGAGAGACAATGGTGTGCAATTATTTGTAACCCTGCCTTCAGTGACATCATGTTAGTGACAATATCAATGTTGAACTTGGCCATGGTGGTAGTATTTACACTGCAGAAATCGGCAAATGTATGTTACAAGTGAGTGCTTTTTTTTTTTTTTTAATATACTTTGTTAGCACATTTGCCGGCATACATCAGCTTATACCTGATCTTTCTTTGATTTTCTTTTCCAGGAAATAATATAACTTATTAAGACACATCATGTATGGAAAGGTTGGGTTAAACTGCAATTTTCAGTCTAGAATTTCACATGGATTCCCTTGGATTATTTTATTAGAGTAAGATTTTATAGCATTGTGTTCATCTGCTTTTTCAATGGAAACGGCCAGTCCTGAATACTTCCTTAACTCTCTAACCTGTGAAAAACTGAAAGCATGATTGATGAGTGTTTTCCACTCTCTTAATTTACATTTGATGTGGTCTGTCATCACACCTCTTGTCAGTTCAATATCCACTGACTTGCCCTTCACAGTCATTACAGGGATGCAATGTTGCCTCAATTCTAAGTTGATAATTCAAATTGAGTTGTGGCTGTACTTTCATTTTAGGGTAAATATTCTAGACAGAAACCCTCAAGGGTTAATCTGAATGTAATTGGACTTGGAAACTTCTGCTCTTGCCCTGGGCTGCACTGAGACCAACTTGCACATCCAAGGAAACAAACAAAGGAGAACTTTAACATAAATTAAAACATTACACACATATACCTACTAAACCCTGAAAGCACAGATAACCAGTGTAGACCTTTATCAAAAGGTTTGAGGGCTTCCCTGGTGGCACAGTGGTTGAGAATCTGCCTGCCAATGCAGGGGACACGGGTTCGAGCCCTGGTCTGGGAAGATCCCACATGCTGTGGAGCAGCTGGGCCCGTGAGCCACAATTGCTGAGGCTGCGCGTCTGGAGCCTGTGCTCCGCAACAAGAGAGGCCGCGATAGTGAGAGGCCCGCGCACCGCGATGAAGAGTGGCCCCCGCTTGTCACAACTAGAGAAAGCCCTCGCACAGAAACGAAGACCCAACACAGCCAAAAATAAATAAATTAATTAATTAATTTAAGAAAAAAAAAAAAAGGTTTGAGATTAGATCAGTGGTTCTCAAGGGAGGGTGATTTTGCCCCCCAGGAGACATTTAGCAATGTCTAGAGACACTTTGGTTGTCACGATTAGGGGAAGAGTGCTACTATCTCTAGGGGTGAGCCCCTGCTGCTCAAGTTAGTAGAATGCATAGGAATGTCCCCACAATGAGGAGCCATCCCGTCCCAAATGTCAATATGCTCAGGCCAAGAAACCCTAGGTTGGAGGGATATGGACCTTATAAAATCTATCACTTTATAAAACTTCCTTAAAAATCCATTTTGGAAATTCCCTGGCGGTCCAGTGGTTAGGACTCGGTGCTTTCACTGCCAGAGTCTGGGTTCGATCCCTGGTCGGGGAACTAAGATCCTGCAAGCCATACGGCGTGGCCGGAAAAAAAAAAAAATCCATTTTAATTACCTCTGCTCTCTGTCCTTGGCAGCTGTCACATCTATTTCCACAACTCCAATCTTCTGGCTGACCCACCCTTCCTCTCATAAAATTCACACTTCCATTTCTTTGGAACAATTTAGCAATGGTTTATTTCTCTTCTTGCCTCCTGTCTCCCCTTCATTTTCCAAAATTATCGTTACTTGTCACTCTACTCAGGAGGGCAAATGAGTTTCCCTAAGATCTATTCTCCTTAGAGAGGAAAAGAATTAGGAAGAGTTGTGAATAATAAACGTCGTTTTCCTCTCTCATACACGGGAGAGCTAAGTTAACCTTAGAACGCATGAGTAATATCTCTCTTAACTTTAAATTCACTTTTTCTATTTAAGTTTGACATGCTTTCTACTTTGTTCTTTATTTGGGTAATTAAAAGGTAGTAACTCAGCAGGTGGATTTTTCCCAGCTGTCAGAATTCCTGCTAAAATATGGTTTAGAACACCTTGAATCAAAAACGACCTGACAATTAAAGTGGTCTTTTAAAGAACAGCACAATGAATGTGCGTCTTTGGAAAGTTTATTTTCCATCCATTACTATACTTTGAAGTAGAATTACTGATTGTTATTTAACAATATTTCATTACAGTTAATTGGCTTCCAACATTTGAAAATGGTTTTCTCCCACTGCTCCAGAAGTTACTACTAGTAGCCCCTAAATCACAACCTTGATGGGAGAGCTTCATGTTCTTTCCTGATAACATTGTTTTTGCAATTCCAAATTTAACAAGGTGATTATATCCTTGAATTTTTGTACTTTGTGAATTTTTTTAGGAGGAGTGACAGGGTCATGCTAAATGAATCCTATTTTTTAATTGGAATCTTAAATCTTCCTCCCTCCTAAAAGATATTCCCAAATTTTACCATTCAAATGGTCTCTGGGAAAATCCATGCAGAGTTTTACAAGGGTTTTTATACATGACCACATGAGTGGATATAAAAGCACTTCAGAGATAAATTAGCTTCCTCCTAGACGACTTCATCTGCAACTCATGGAAATCAAATGCAGAGTTACGTCCTCCAAAATCACTGGAAACTCTGGCGTCTTCTAAGGAAAAATTAAGTAAGCAGACACTGGAAAACGGAGCAGTTACTATCTTTTGTTAACAGCACAATCAGATTAAGCTATGATTCTGCTACTGTGTAATCTACAGACAGATCACTTTACTTTTTGGAACTTCTGTAAAGTTGGAACATAGCGTTTGCCATTACTCTCTCCCAGTGCTGCGTGGATCATCTGGGGAGCTCATTATTCTCTTAATAAATATTTATTTAAAACCAAGCATGTAATAGGCCCTACAGTAGATAAAACAGATGTGGTGATGAGCAAAGATGTCAAGGTCTTTGCTCTTTTGTAGCTTTTACTATCTAGCACTCTGCCGTTGAAAGAGCAGTGCATACTATAACATTGGCATGCTCCAGAAGCTTGTTAAAAATCCAGAATCTCAGGTCCTCCTCAAGCCTACTGAATCAGAATCTATATTTCAACAAGATCCCTAGGTGATTCATAGGTACGTTAAAGTTTGATGAACATTGATCTAGCAGATATTACAAAAACGAATTCTAAAGTTAGGAAAGTGCTATGCAAATATTTTTAAAAGGCCAGTTACTCCTAAAACTAAATACAAGCTGTGTTAAAATTTCAAAGAAATATATGCACATGTGCTTACTTGTCAGATACTTTCTGTTAAAATTATAGATGAAAGATAAATTGTAATTATTATTTATATTATTATTAGACCTTTTAGCACCAAAGCAGTTCAAGAAAAATGTCAGAAAAAATAAATGAGATTTCCGGAGGAAACTATCCATTGAAGTTCACATATAAGAAAATAAGAAGGATGGAACTTCTGGTTCAAATCAGTTGAGCCATGGAATCATCCTTAGGTTATTCTTGGAAAACAGTATTTCATAGTACTTGCTCTTTGTGGAATCACAAGGAAAAAACATAAAAGAAAAAATGTCTTTTCTTTTGGGAAAGAAAGTACATTTAAGGCAGAGAGTAAGAAACAGAGAGATGACTAAGGAAATAACAGAGTTGGCTTGAGACAAGAAATGAGTCTGAAAGGGAAAGAATCAGTTAGAAAGTAATTAGTGTGTCTCCAGACATTAAAAAGAAGAGTAGAATATATTTCAGGGCTTGATATCCCTGAACAATCAGAACAGCCACAAACTACTGTCAGTAATTTAGCAGAGACGTTATGTCAAGAACAAAATCCACACCCACAACCTCATACTCAACCAAATTGCATGCAATTGCTTATGACAAGTCCTTGCTGGAATCCTCTTATCATGGCAAACATCCTCAGTGTTCTAAACAGTGTCATGAAGGAAGAAAAAAGAAAAAAGTCCGAGACTGGGGCACAGATTTTCTGTGGAAACAAGAAAAAAATTGAGTGGCTCTACAAGAAACTGTTGTCCATGTGCAAAGATGGTTGTAAATTTTATAGATACTATGCATACAAAATACACGCATTCAAGCATTGTTTCCTAAGAGGTATATAAATAAGTAGACAAAGGTGACTTTTTTTTATTACAGAGCAGTCAATTTCAGTTTAAGGATTGAGAAGATTCCAGAACTAACCCTCCTATTACTGATTTTAAGCTTGCTAGAAGAACACAGTACTGGAACACAGCCAAAGGATTGTGCCAACAGTGTAGGATTAAACACTTGCCAAATTCTGCTACTCAGGCAGTACACTATTCATTGATGGAGTGCTTAATAACAGAAGAGAATTCAATCCAGTTCACCTGTCCTTGGGAGGTATTTACAGTGTGATACCAATAGAGCTTCAGTCCATTTATTCACCAAATATTAATTAGGCCACTAATATATTACCAGTCACAGTGATTTGAGGAAGTTTATAATCAAATTGAAGATATGAAAATGATAGTAGCAACTGAATGAATGTGAATCATCCATGTAGAAACTAACCCCAGACTTATTTTAGTTCTATAACTGGCCTCTGTAATATCTCCATCAATAATGTTATTGCCTAGATGTCACCAGTGGAGAGACCAGTTAATTGTAAGTCTATTGCATGGCTGGAGTATTGTATATACAACACTGATATGGAGTGTGGAGGTGAGAACAATCTCAAATAGGGAAGGCAACAAGTGATTTAATAATATGGACCGTCAAACATTTGGGGGTCAACTGTAACAATAGTCATTACCGTTAATTCATAGAACGATGCAAACTGCAAACTCTGACCCCAGAAAAAAGTGATAAGCTAAAAAAAAAAAAAAAAAAGCATTGCACACTATATTCTCTTTAACATACAGCTTGCCACACTTATTGTAGGGTAACTTCCTATTTTATTATTCATCTTCTCAATCGTAAGCTCCCTGAAAGCAGGGATTGTATTTATATTGGTTGCCATTCTATTTGTAGCAAGTAGCAGAATGCTTGACATTTATTCATTCTAAACCTTTAGTAAGCATATGTTATGTGACATCATTGTCCTAGCTGTTACCAGAAAACTGGGCTCGGTTCTTGATGAGTGTCAAACCAGTAGGCACAACCAAACCAAAGATAGGGAGAAGGAAGGATTTATTATTACTTGCAGCAAGGAGAACACTTCCCAAAGCAGTGTCTCCCCAAACAGCGAAATTGGGGAAGTTTTAAGCTAAGGCTACATGCATATTCATGAAGGGGCCTGAGCAGAGGAAAATTCAGCATAGAATTGAGGCAAAGGTTGACGGTGTCCAAGCTTTAGTTGACTGAAGTCAGGGGGGGTCAGAAAATAGACTTTATTTTTTAGAGCAGGTTTAAGTTCACAGAAAAATTGGTCAGAGAGTACCGAGTTCCCATGTACCCACTGCCCCAACATATGCACAACATCCCTCACTATCAACATCTTGAACCAGAGTGGTACATTTGTTACAATCCATGAACAATCTATATTGTTCATACTCACCCAAAGTTCATAGTTTACATTAGGGTTTACTCTTGGTGGCATTCATTCTATGTGTTTTGGCAAATGTATAATGACAGGTATCCAGCCTAATATCATACAGAAAAAGTAGTCTCACTACCTTAAAAATCTTCTGTGCTCTGACTATTCATTCCTCCCTCTCTCACAACCCCTAGAACCACTTGTTTGTTTTTTTTTACTGTATCCATAGTTTTGCCTTTTTCAGATGTCATATGGTTGAAATCGTACAGCATATAGCCTTTTCAGATTGGCTTCTTTCACTTAGTAATTGGCATGTGAGATTTCTCCATGTCTTTTCATGGTTTGATAGCTCATTTCTTTTTAGTGCTGAATAATATTCTATTGTCCAGATGTACTGGGGTCTTTTTATCCATTCACCTACTGAAGGACATCTTGGTTACTTCCAAGTTTTGGCAATTATGAATAAAGCTGCTATAAATATCAGTGCAAGTTTTTGTGTGGACATAGTTTTCAACTCTTTTGGCTAAATACCAAAGAGACTAATTGCTGGATTGTATGGTAAGATGTTTAGCTTTTGTAAGAAAGTGCCAAACCCTCTTCTAAAGTGGCTGTATCATTTTACATTCCAGTTCCTGTTGATCCACATCCTCATCAGTTGTTAGTGTTTTGGATTTTGGCCATTCTAATACATATATAATGGTATCTAATTGCTTTAATTTTAACTTCCCTGATGACATATGATGTGGAGCATCTTTTCAAATGCTTATTTGCCTCTATATATCTTTTTGGTGAGGTGTCTGCTAGTCTTTGGCCCATTTTTTAGACAGGATGTTTGTTTTCTTATTCTTGAGTTTAGGGATCCTTTATATATTTTGCATAACAGTCCTTTATCAGATATATCTTTTGCAAGTTTTTTTTTCCAGTCTATGGCTCATCTGCTCATTACGTTGACAGTGTCCTTTGGAGAGAAGTTTTTAATTGTAATGAAGTCCAGCTTATCAATTATTTCTTCCATTGATCACAACTTTGGTGTTGTATCTAAAAGTCATTGTCATACTCAAGGTCATCTAGATTTTCTCCTACATTATCTTCTAGGGGGTCTTATAGTTTTGTGTTTTACATTAGGTCAGTGGCCCATTTTCAGTTAATTTTTGAGAAGGGTATAAGGTCTGTGTCTGAATTCACTTTTTTGCAATATGGATGTCCAGTTGTTCTAGCACTATTTGTTGAAGATACTATCTTTGCTCCATTATATTGCCTTTGCTTCTTTGTCAGAGATCAGTTAACTATATGTGGATCTATTTCTGAGATTTCTATTCTGTTGCATTGATCTATTTGTCTGTTCTTTCACAAATACCACACTGTCTTGATTACTGTAGATTTATTGTAAGTCTTGAAGTCTGATAGTGTCAGTGCTCGAGTTTATTCTCCATTCATATTGTGTTGGTTACTTTGGTCTTTTACTCTCCATATAAACTTTAAAATCAGTTTGTCAATATCCACAAAATAACTTACTGAGATTTTGATTGGGATTACATTGAATTTATAGATCAAGTTGGGAAGAACTGACATCTTAACAGTACTGAGTTTGCTATACATGAGCATGGAATATCTCTCCATTTATTTAATTCTTTGAGTTTTGTTTTGTTTTGTTTTTAGCAGAGCTTGATTGTTTTTCACATATAGATCTTATCCATATTTTGTTAGATCCAACAGTATTTTTAAAAATTTAGTCATTCAATTATTTCTAAAAATTTAAAAACTATCTACCTTTCCAGCTAGACCGTTAACTGCATGAGATCAAACCAATGACTGCATTGTTTAATACTATATCTCTAGTGACACACAATAGACACCTAAGATAAGAAGTATTTATTAAATAAATGAAATAATGAATACCATATGTGCTGAAATATGTAGTAAATACTAGAGTTTTCTCCCCAACATCCCTACCCCAAATGAATAGGCTAGCCACATGGTATTAAATTACCCCTTGTCAGTGACTTGTTCCAAAAAGAATATGGCCATTCTGTCTCATGAAATGTTAGAAGTTCTGGAGGATTCTAGGGAAAATAATTCTTACTCTTAAAAGAGGCTTCTTTGTAGGCATGTTGCTGGATCTGGATCCAGCACCTGGAAATTATGCAGCCACCTTACTATGAGCCCTAACATGAAGACAACATGAAGGATGGAACTACAGAAAGGTTGAGAAAAAGATAAATCCCAAACTGAGCCTTGAAAAATGTAATTGTGCTGTTGAGTCAACCAGTCTGGAGTCTGCTTCTCCTCTGGGTGCCATGTTATGTGAGATAGTCAATATTCTAGCTGTTTAAGCTAATTTTAGTCTCTAGATTATCAGAAAAAGTTGGACATTTAAAAGTTGTTTTAGTTTGAAATGTACCTATTTGAGGTCTACTTAAGCTAAAAGCAAATATCCCCAATTGGATAGAAGCATAAAGATTCTGACACTTCCTTGTTGACACTATTTGATATATTCACCTTCTTCTCACATCCACTTCCAAGAATACACTATGTGCTTTAGTTCTGACCTAGGTCATCTTTGTATGTATCTCACTGGATTCTACTAGGTAATTAAGTAGGTATTTTTGTTTATCCAAGTGTAATGTTTATATATATATATATATATTTTTTTTTTAATCCAGGATATGATACTCATCACCACCTTAAATTATTGAGGCATAGAAATAATGACCTCAAATTCAACCTTCATAAAAAACATCTTTATAGGGTAAACATCTCCTCACATAGCCTTGTCTTTTTTACTTTTAATTACCAAATCCTCTGCACACACACACACACACACACACACCCCACCATAATCTCTCTCTTTCATAAAAACTCTTTTAAACTCCAACAATTATCTTTGTGCTGCCTGTATAACTTTAAAATGAAGGGTATTTGAACTGGTAAGTGGATTAAAAGGTTAATTGCCTAATCTTAGTTTCATTCCTGAAAAGACTATTTTGACCTATACAAGTTTCCTGTCTGGAAGCTAGGAATCTTTTGAAACATACTTAAATGAATCAGTCTTATCTCAAAGGTTAACTACTTTTACGTAATTATTCTAGTTTCTTGGCAACTGGTATTTTTCTTGTTATGCTATTATGTTTGGAAAACTAAGATCTCTAACCTTTGTTTCTATTAAATATTTTGAGAAATTATTTTGGAAAATGTCATAAATATTTGAATAAACCTTGTATATTTCCTTCTTTTCAAGATGCTTGCACTCTGAAAATAAATTATCTGAAAAATTAGAGCCATTTCAGAAATTATTCTATTTCTATTTTTATTAAATATTTAGGATGACAAATTGGCCCTTCAAAGGTGTTAGAAAAATATTTCATTTGGAATAGCTTGCATAAGCCATGAAATGTCCCAGTATAGTTCTCAAAAATGCTGGTGAAAAATCGCAGTTATTCTCAGCATACCGTTAACATTTAAGCATCTCACATTCAGTAGTGGGAATTTGAAATGTTTCATGTCTTAAATTTCCCCAATGTGTTATTAGCTTGAATGTTCATACTTTGCTTACATGATAAAAATAAAGCTAGTATTGATTTTATTGGGCTCAGTTCCTTGAGTTTCATCTTAAATGATCATACTTTCATTTTTACACATTTGATATCTTTGATTTGGATTCAAGGATATTTAAAATATACTGTTTCTTAGTGATATTAAAGTACCATGCTGAAGAAGTGACATTTAAGATTTTGGCTATTGATTCCACTCCTGTATAATTTTTAGGAACTTATAAAAGTAGAGAAAAACCTGAGGCAGGGCTGTCAGAGTTAATATCCTCATTAAATTATTTTTTTCTTTTACCAGTTCAAAAGACAAGGTCCTTATTAGTTAATGCATTTTAACTCTTCTTTTCTTTCTAAAATAATCTTCATTTAGAAAGAGACCTAAGTCAATGTTTAGACATTTCCATGAAGGAAAAGTAATGGAAAAAGCACTAAATGGGATTGTCAGCAAGGGAAGAAGAAAGCCACAGTGATACAGCCTGAAGGCATAAAGGCAGGGAAAAGTGAAATAATAAGAGAGAAAAGAGAAACATACAAAATCAGAGAATACCTAGATAGCACAAAGAAAAATGCCTGTGTTTTTGATGTAGGAAGTTTGCTAAGCCAGAGGAGCAAATGGGGTTGACTGAGTTAGGCTGGGAATAGTCATTACCTCATGAGAACATTTATGTGGCTTGTCTCTAAAGGCCAATAAACTAACACATGACCTGGCTGCCATGGAGCATGGAGCATAATGGGTCAATACATCACAACAAGTCTAAGTAGAGAATTGTTTCATTTCCAGTATCTTTGGTCTTCTAAAAAAATATGAAATATATAAAAATACAAAAGAGTATATTAAGAGTGCACAGCAATGTTTCTCAAACCTAGTTATGTATTAGAATCACTTGGAAAGCATTTGAACCCAAATACCTCAGGATAAATCAGTCGGTGCCAGGGCATCCGTTTTTGGGTTTTGTTCTTGGTTTTTTAACCTCTTTAGAAGAGTCCAAAGTGCAGCCTGGATTGAGAGCCACTAGCAAAAAGAATGACAATAAGATTAATACTCATATATGCATCGTAAGCTTAAGAAATATAACATCACCAATTCCTTTGAAGGCCTCTGTGTTTCTCTAACAGAATTACCATCACTGCTCACCCCACATGTACAAAAGCGTACATATCCTACACTTTGTATTAATCATGTCTTGCTTTTCTCTCATGTATCTCCAAATATTTTAATTTTTAGCTTTCTGGCCTTAGAAGTTTTTATAAATGGAGTTATATAAATATACTCTTCTACATAAAGTATTTCAACGATTTGAATTTTCTAGTTGAATCTATTTGATGCATGTAGTTACCGTTCATTCATTTTCACTATTGAATAGTATTCTGTTGTATCAACATAAACCATTTTACTGCAATATCTTGTGGTATCTTCTTAATATTGTCTGTAAACCTGGCCTATGCTTTTTCTTGTCAATTGAACATTAAGGAAATCTTATAAGGCTGTAAGTGTGGGTTAAGGCAGAAGGGGCAATGCAACAGGATTAGTTGCTGCAGACATCTGAGCCATCTGGTCATTCAACTTACTTGTGCCTTTGAAGACTTACTTTAGCTTGACATCTTTTATACCATTTCCACTTGGTTTTGAGTTGCTGCTTTGCATGACTGAACTAACACTTGCTAAATCAGTTAAAAAAAAACAGTCCATGACATGTTTCAAGGTCTCTGGATGCTCTCTGATGGGATATTCAGTCTTTTCCAGGACCTAGTAGCAAGCAGAGTTGTTGTTTGCAGAAGAGGATATGGTTTTACTTCTATTGCTTGGGGGTTTGCAATGTGATTCTCCTATTTGGGTTGGCTAAAGGCTCTGTACAGAGCCCTCCTTGCCCTGGACAGTTTAAATATCATTGGACTTGCTGGGTCATAAAATCCAATTGATAAACACATTTCACTATGGTCAGACTTAATGTAGAGTCTTCTTTTGCTTTAAGCCCCGTAACTCTCAGACTTATGGTTACTTGTTTAATGGATCAGAGAAGAACACTCAAATGTGACTTTTGCCTTCAAAATCCAAAAATGCCTAGTAAACATTATGACTCTTCTTCAGTGCTAAGTGGAGCTGGGTATAACAATTTTTCTTAAAGGGAATTTCCTAGCACTTTGTAGATCATTGAACCTCTAGAAAGTTGACTAAGATGCTGGGCCTCAGAAATGGTATAGAGTTTATTTCCTTCTGGTACTGATAATCTCCCAAGGTGCTAGCTATATCCTACTCAGCAGATCCAATTGGCATGATGGCCACAACATAGTGAACCAGGGTGGGATGAGAAAGTGAACAAGTTTGCTGTGCGTTGATTATGGTAGAGAATATGAAAATTGAAATAGCTTTGAGGCAATGGAGTGAAGATGCACTAGGCCTATGACTGGGGTAGGCTATTTGGATGTCCTCCCCTCCACACTGCTGACCCCCAGCCCACACTGAATATTCCAGGAATTCTCTTCTTCCTGTAAGATTTCTCTAGCACCCTGTACCAAGAAAGCTTAACATCAAGCTCATTTTAAAGGAGAAAATCTTAAAGGAATCTGTTATTGGTTACAATGCATATATTGAAAGGGACATTCAGAGCTAAGAGGCCATACATGGAAAACTGACACAGTAGGCATTAAACAGCAAAATAGACAAAAAAACTTGATGCCAGCCAACTTCTGTCACCCACCATTCTGCTACTAGCACAGTGGGCTCAGATGAAATAGCAATGGTGGCCAGGATGGGGTTTGCATGGGCTCCCATTCACCAAGGGTGCCACTGGTGAATGAATGTTTTACCTGCCAGCAAGAGACCATTGTTGTACCTCAGTCTGGCCCCATCCCTGGAGGAGACCAAAGAGTTAACTGGTAGGAAATTGAGTACACCAGATTCCTTACATCTTGGAAGTCAGTGATTTGTCTTGACAGTGATTTGTCTGGAACTGACATGTATTCCATACTCCTGTTTGTTTAACTTGCCTGCAGAGAGCCTTAGGCAGCACCCCTCTATGAGGGTTTATAGTTGTTTGATTCACTAAGAAGATATGTGATATAACGTGCCTCATACTAAGAACCCCTCTAAAGCAGAGGAGTTGTAGCTGTGGGCACATGACTTGATATCCACTGGTCCGATCACCTACCAAACCACCCAGAAATTTTTGGCCTGCTATAGCAATGGAATGGATTTTAAGGGTACGACCTGAGTATTGCCTGGAAGATGGTATTCTACAAGGATAGGGCCCCATCCTCCAGGACACGCATACACCCTAACTAGCAACCATGAAAAGGTGCTCTGTCCTGAGTAGTTAGAATGCAAGGAACTAGAACCAAGAACTGGAAACAGGAGTGGCCTCAATTACCATCACTCTCGATGATCTACTTGGGGATTTTATATTAACTGAACCCCCAATTCTAAGTTTATAGAGAGCCTGGTTCCCAGGGAAGGAATGCTTCCATCAGGGGACACAGATTCCTAAGAACTTCTATTCCATGGTTGCCATCTAATCACTTTGTGTTCCTCATTCCTAGAGACCAGCAGACAAGAAGTCGCTATATTGGCAAGGGTAATTGACTCTAATCCTTAGGCGAAGTTAGAGCTTCTGTTACACGATGAAGGTGGAAGAGACTATATTTACCACCCAAATGATCTAGGTGTGTGTCCTTTGTCATTTCTTTGCCCAGTGTTGTTGGTGAATGGATGAGGGCAGCAGCCACGGCTAGAGAAAGGCTTAGTGAACAGATGCTCAGAATAAGTGTTTGTCACCCCACGCATAAAGCACCTAAACCAGTAGATGGGGTAGCCAAGGGTGAATCTGGAATGGTCAGTAGAGTAGAGAGACAATGAAGGTCAATTATATCTCCAGGAACTGTTGCAATCGTGAGGGCTGTAATATGTCCACTAACTTTGTCCTTGCAAATTTACACAGGAATAGAGATAAACAAGAATCCTGGAGTTGTTTCCAGGGAGGTGAACTTATATGAAGCAGGTAGCTCCAAGTGTGGGCAATCGTGGAGGCTATGGGGAACCAGCTTGTGGTTAATCCAGATGCCTCGCTCATTCCCCCAGCCGCTAGGAATGTTGACTTCTGACAACTCACAGCTGAGGCCCCGCTTGGCGTGGCTGGCAGCCAAAGAGAGCAGCTTTGCCCAAGTTTATGGCTCCTTCGCAGAGGATACTGCATTCAGTGACAGGTGCAACATGGAGGTTAAAATGCCCAGCTTCCTTGCCTCAATTTGGGACATCTTTGAAGAGCCATCCCAGTTCCAAAACTTCTACAGGATTGATTAAGGCCTCTCTTGCAATTGAATTTCAGTTCAATTTCTCCCTCTGCTCAATCATGCTTTGCTTCCTAACAATGTTTTTCTGGAGAGCTCTCACTATTAAATGTCCTGAATGCAAAACTTTTCATCAAAGTCCTTTCTCTGGGGTACCTGAACAAAGACAATGTCCCACAATCTTTTACATTTTTATATGTGTGTGCTTTCTCGTAGCTTTTTTTTTTTTTCTGCTTTGGTTTTTTAAAAACTAATTTCTAGTTCACTAGCACCTAGTTCTAGTCACTGTTTTCAGCTGCGTTCAGTCAGCTGTTCAACTCATTAATTACTTAGCTTCAGATATTTTCTTTTTTTCATTTATGGAATGTTCATTTCATTCTCTTTTATAGATTTTAATTCTCTTTTAAATTCTCCACCCTTTGATCTGCTTTGCCTCTCTTTTTCTCTATTGTTTTTTTAACATTAACCACAGGTTTTTGAAAGGCCTTGTTTGCTAACTCCAGTATCTGGCTGGCTCATCTCTCCTCTCCTTTGCTCATGAGAGTTGGTCATAGTTTCTCATCTCCACACTTGTAGTAATTTCTTGTTGCATGTTGGACATTGTGCTCTAACTCTTGAGGTTCTACATTATGTTATCTTCCTTTCTTGGTAAATAGAGTGAGGGTTGGAGCACCTGAATCCAATCACACGTTAATTAAAGTTGGGGCTGGGCTTCTGTTTTATGTAAACCCAGCCTGATTCTGCTTTACGCCTGCGCCTGCTTTACGCCGGCGCCTGCTTTACGCCGGCGCCTGCTTTACGCCTGCTCACCATGTTTGCTCTGCTCCCTCTCTGCCTGCACAGGGTTTTGATTCTAAGTCGGTAAGTCTCTGCCTCCTCCAGTTTGGAGGACTGCAGAAAATTCAACTATATGTCCTTCAGAGATCTCAACCCAGCTCTTCAGTCTTCCTGCTTACCTTGCTTCAAAATACGGCCAATTCCTTGAAGGTAAGACTAGTAGAATAATTGAGTTAGGTTATTTCCACAAGACTTCTGGAGATTTCACTTTGCCTTCAGGAAGCTTTTGGCCGAGTTCTCAGCCTGCTGTATAGCACCAAAACTTAGCAAATGTTCTGTGAGGAGGAGCAGTTGCGAGTTTGAAAACCCCCAGGTTTCCAATTTGTTCCACTACTCCTGCAGAATCACTAAAATTTTTGCTAGTTTCTCTTTTCTGTAGCAAAGGGCCTGACTGATCAAGCCAGAGCCTCCACAAGCACCCAGAGTTAAAAAACGCCTGCAGGAGAAAGAAAGAGAAAAATCCTTGCTCACAAAAAAGAGTTTTTCTTCTTTCTGGAATTTTAGTTTGTTGCTTCTAAAGTTCTCTGATGCTTTTAAAATATGATATTTATAACTTATCTGGTTTTGTGCAGTTTTGCAGCGAAAGTGCTTTCTTGTCCTGACCTATTTTAAAACAGAACGCTTGTCATTAGTTTTTAACTACATCAGTTATACATTGTTAGTATTATGGTTTGGTAAAATCAAGCTTTCAGTGATTTATTTGAATTGAATTTATTTATTACAACTTAGCTTTTCTTTTGGGTCAATTTCTTTCTTCTTGAAGTACTTTCTTTAGAAGTTCCTTTAAGGAGTGTTTGTTGATGGTAATATTCTTAGTAAATGTTTGCATAGAAATGTCTTTAATTCACCCCAATTCTTGAAATATGGTTAAACTGGGTATACACTGAATTTTCTCTCTTGAAGATTTACTCCAACTCTCTCTTGCCTTCCATTGTTGAGAAATATATTGTTGGTGTAAATGTAAGCTCTTTGTAAGTTGTTCTGTTTTTCTGATAGGCTTTTAAAATCTTCTTTTTACGTTTGGTGTTTTTCAGTTTCCTTGGATGGCTCTGACTATAGATTTGTTTATTTTATTGTGCTTAGGATGTATTTTGCTTCCTGAATCTAGAATAGGAGTCTTTTATCAATTCTGGAAAATTTTATTACGTCTGCATATTCCTTCTGCCCTTTCTCGCTAGGTTTCCTAGAAGTCCAATTAAATGTTTATTATATTGCTTCACTACATGTTCTAAATCTTTTACTCTCATCTGTATTTTGCATCTTTTCCCCCAAGTTTCATTAGGAATAATTTCTTCTGACCTACCCACCAGCTTACTAGTTCTTTGTATAACTATGTCTATTCTGCTGTTAAATTGATTCAAAGAGATTTAAATCTTCAGAGTTTCTGTTTGATTCTATTTCCAATCACTAGGTCAACTTTTATAAACATATTTTAGAACACATGACTATCTTATTTTCTTAACCCTTCTGTTATATTTTATATATTTTTTTCTGTGCTACATTCTAAATATTATTTTTATATCTTTTCAATTCATTTATTCTCTTTTCAGAATTTAATTAGTGTCTAATCTGGAGTTTCTAAATTCAGTTATTACATTTTTATTTCTAGAAATCACATTTGGTTCTTTCCAAATCTGCATGGTAAATCTCGAAACTCTGTTACTGTTTAATTACAATTTTAATGTAACAATTAATATAGTATTTTATTAATAGGAACATTTTTATTATCCCTGTGATAATTCTAATAATTGTTGCTTTTGCATTTCTACTTCTGCAGTTTATTTTTTCTGCTCTCTTGTGCATGGTGGCTTGTCTCCTTCTGTGTTTTATTATTTTTATTTGTAAAATAATCCTGGAACTGTATCTTTGAGAATATTTCATCCTAGATTTAAAGTTTGTTTGCAGAGAGAGAATTTCATCTGCAACGTACCTGGGGGGCTCTAACAGTTTGAGGCCACTCTGAACTAATTTTTGTTTGGAGTCTTTTTATTTTTCCCCCAACACAGCTGTGAGTATTAATTTCAGCATCGTATTCCTATTGAGGGCAGGTATTCCAATTATTTCTCTCTGTGGAGCTAGTTTTTTTTTTTTTTCCTGGTTCAGTTATTTTAATAATCAAAATTATTAGACTAAATGTAGTTGGAAGTAAACCCCCAAATTTCAATGGCTTAAGAGAATGAAGGTTTATTTTCCTCATGCCAAGTCTGATGTGGAGTGGGCTGTCCTCTCACATTTTTAAACTGTACTGTGTGGAATACATTACCTCTAGAGGGCCAGGTCTGGAAATAGAGAACATCATTTCCACCCGCATCCTACTGGCCAGAATGCTGTCACACAGTCCCCAAAAAACTGCAAGGGAGGGTGGGAAATGGGCCTTCCTCTGTGCCCAGGAAGAGAAAGGATTATGATCAACATATAATACTGTTTCTGTCACATCCAGCAAAGTTGAATGCTTTTCTGGTGTCCAGCATTATGTGGAGGTCTCCATTCTGACTTCCCAACTTTCAGGGGACCTAAACTTTTTTATTAATGCTCCCCTAAGTCAGGGTTATGGTTAATTAAAATCACATCCTTGGGAATGTCATTTCTAGCGCTTCAGGGCTTTATGGGTTTGTACTTTGTTGACAATTCTGGCTTCAGAGAATTTCCCTTGTTTTTCTGCCAGCTCATCAGTGAATATTTTTAAGCGTTTTTGGTTTGTTTGCTTCTTTAATTGGGGTAGAGTTGCTTTACAATGTTGTGTTAGTTTCTGCTGTACAACGAAGTGAATCAGCTATATGTATACGTATATCCCATCCCTCTGACACCTCCCTTCCCAACCCCCCATCCCACCCGTCTAGGTCACCACATGTGCACTCTTCTTAGGTATTGTGTACCAGAAGATTTCTTAGGACTTGTCTGACATACTGCTAAAAATGGAAGTCAACCTCAGTCTTTCTGAGAGGTTATTCTGGGCCCTACTGATAGCCATACACTGTGATTTCTCATATGGAAGAAGAAACTGGGTGATTTCTTCATTTTGAAAGTGTATGAAATGTTAGGGCTGCCAGGTAGCTGCTTCCTAGTCATACCGCCTCTCTCAATTTTATACTTTATGTGAGAATCCAAGTTATTCCCAGACCAAGTTATTTGAATTGTTTCCAAGGGGCTGCTGTTATCTAGCTTTCATTTAAATCAGTACTGTGTCATCTTTCTCATTATTTTTCTTTCAAGATGTCCTTCAGGGACATTTAATCTGTGGGGAAGAAGAACTAATTTGATAACACAAGATACAGTTGACACTTGAACAACACGGGTTTCAACTGCATAGGTCCACCTATACACTGATTTTTTTTCCATAGTAAATATGACCCGAGTTGGTTGAATCTGAAGATAAGGAGGAACCCTGGATACCAAGGGCTGACCATAATAAGTTATATGAGATTTTCGATTGTTCAGAGGGTCGGCATCCCTAACCCCCAGATTGTTCAAGGGTCAGCTGTAAATTCATAATTACCCACATTCCAATTACAACTAAGTAATATAAATGACATCTAATATTGAATTTATAGAGTATTAGCATTTCCTTTTTTAAAAAACTTTAAATAAAGCTCCCTTGTAGTAAAAACACACTGAAAACTCAAGAATTAAGATAAGTGGTCCAATCCAAGATTATTTTATTGTGAGTTGTCAGTTATAGATCATGAACTAATTTAAATGTCATGTTTAATTACCTGTAAAGATTATTTTGCATTTTCTTCAAAAAAATGATTACTGTGGCATAGCTGATTTTATTTATGGTAAGTTGTTATTAATCAGGACTATATATTCTCATATAGTGTTAAACAAATTTCTATTGCAAAAAATGCTTTAAAATTACTTTTGAAAATTTTTGCAAACCTTAAGAGGCAACATTGGATGAGCTCGATTTAGGATTTTAGATCGAAATTAGCTTTAATTAATTCAGTGTCTTGATAAAGTCTCTTCTGTTTTTGTTATAATATTTCTAAAAGAATTTCAAATCGAAAAAATTGCTTTAGCCCCAATTGTCTTTTTTGTTTTTGTAAACTGACTTCAGGAAATCCACCATAAATGTTTGCTAAACAGTAGAATCAGTACTACATAAGGCAAACTTAAAACTTTTTCAAACTCTTTTTCTCAAATTATATCTTTCAGCTTTTCAAATGATATTCCCTATTAAAAATTGTTTTTCTATATTGCTCCCTTTAAATGTTTTTCTTTTCTTTCAATTATCAAGAAACGTTGATTTTATGAACCTAATTGATTTGAACTTACCTTATTATATTCTCAAATTGTCAAATTCATGACATGTACTCTAATACCATTGTCAGTTTGGTTATAAAAGGTAACTGTTGCTTTTTAAATATTATTCTTGAAACTTTTTCTTGTCTTTAAATTTGATAGATAATATTCCCTTGTTTCACTCATTTCTTTCCATGACAGTGTAGTTTGCTGCATGAATAAGACACTGCAGCTTATAAACAGTACCTTTAAGTCCAATGAAAAGAGAACATGTATTAGTTAAACAAAATTCAGCTGAGTAAATTTGAAAATCTAATTGGCTTTCTCCAGTGATTCATGAATCTGGCAGCAACCCACCTAGTAAACAGGTGCTCCAAGGAGTTTTGCAAATTGGAAGGCTTTTCTAGATATAGGGTGGGACAAGGAGGTTATTAGCAAAAAACAAAACAAAACCAAAAAAGAATTGTTTCAGGCTGGGTAACCTTTCCTTAGAGGGAAGGGCAGGGAGTCTTATCAAGCAGATTACCTCATTAGTGCTGAGAAGGAAATTCCACACTGATTGGTTTAAAATTCCATTCCTGGGAGAGGCTGAAACTGCAGTTGGGTTAGATACTAAGTCTAGGTGAGGTTTAGCAGAAGTGACTCCAGGCTTGTTTCTTTTTAATGTAGTGTTTGCATTAAAAAAAGAAATCCTGTTCTGTAGCCCTTGTGCAGGTTTTCTCTCAAACATTGTTTTGACTTTATTCACGATTCCAGCAAGGTTTCCAACCTGCATCTTATAAGTATTGCAAAGGTGAAGGAATATCTGCTAATGAAAGCTAAACTGGCAATAGCTGAATATGGAGTATAAGCATCAGTTGGGCAGCACAAACAGAAGAAAATAGAGTATTTGAGGAACGGATGATCACACTTGAATTGGAGAGTTCAGGAAAGATCCAAGGAGGCGACAGAACTTGAAATAGTCTATTACACTTATTCTTCTTTTACCTTCTCTATGTTAAGCCCCAAGCTTCTAAACATTTTATGGGTGACTTTTTTCTTTTGTTGTGGGACTATTTTACCAGGCTAAGTTGAAAATGAAAACATTTATTCATATATCTAACACCTGGAAAAACACATTCTTCAAGTAGGTAGATTTTTATACCTTGAGGGAAGTCTTGTCAGTAGATCCCATTGAGATTCTTTCACCAGAGAAATTTCTATGTACCCAACATTTTACAAACAATATTTGAGTGTTCTTGGAATTTATGCATTGATCCCAGGCTAAGAATATAATATTTCAGTACCAAATGAATGAAATTTGAAAGTCTTAAGAAGGAAAAAGTAGACTACAATGATAGTGAATGATTCAGCCACTTGACTAGTTTCTACCACTTTTTCTGTGTATTTCTATAGCTTTGTGTCTTTTTGTTATGCAGATTTGAAGTGTTGAAAACTGTACTCCATGTATTACATACCCTAGATGAAATAAAGTATTTAGGGAACCAGGTAGGTTAATGAGTTCATTGAAGAATAGTAAGACTGGTCTGAAGGGATTAGTTGTCTAAGGAGAGGAACAAGGAGGAGGAGGCTGGAGAAGTTTCCAGGGATCCAGAATAAACAACTTCTGATGAGAACTGTGTATATTAGTCTGTTTGGACTGCCACAATAAAATACCACAAATTGGTTGGTGTCAACTGAAAAAAAAAAAGCACAGTGTGCGAGTTGTGAGTTAAGTTTTATTTGGGGCAAAATGAGGACTATAGCCCAGGAGACAGTATTTTAGGTAGCTCTGAGAAACTGCTCCAAAGATGGGGGGGGGTGGGAAGGTCAATATATATGTGATTTTGGTGAAGGGGGAGTACATGCAATCAAGCACGTATTTTTTGCAGAAGTTTTCTGCTAGTCTCATGAAGGTTATTGCTAGTCACAAGGAGCAGATATCACCATGAAGGATTTTAGTGCTTTTCTAGATATGAGGAGATGCAAGAATTGGGCTCATAGAATCTTCTTCTGAAAATATCTATCTAAAAGACCTGTTCTGCCAGTTTTTCCCAGAGCACAGAGTGCCTCATTCCTGATCACCACCCCGAACTCCTTTCAGGGGGTGTTGGTCAGTAGCTGCAGTGGCTCATAATTTGATCCTTGTAGAGGTAGATGGCAAGTGCCAATTTGTAGGTGACAGTGGCTTCAAAAAAAGAAATGTATTTTCTCACTGTTCTGGAGGCTAGAAGACCAAGATCTAGGTTCCAGCTGATTCAGTTTCTGGTAAGGACTTTCTTCCTAGCTTACAGACAACCTCCTTTTTGCCATATCCCAAAATGGCCTTTCCTAGGTGCATGTGTGGAGAGAGTATGTTTCCTGGTGTCTCTTCTTATAAAGACATTAATCCTATCAGAGCAGGACCCTACACTGATGACCTCATTTAACCTTAATTGCTTCCTTAGAGGCCCCATTTCCAAAGACAGCCACACTGAGAGTTAGGACCTCAACATATAAATTTGGAGGGGAGGGAAACAATTATTTCATAACCCTGTGTGTCTCATAGTAGGCCGTAAGCCAATAAGGAGTAGCCGAGGACGTTTCTCAAGTTCAGTTTCTGAGCCGTCTCTGTTCAACTCATCTGACCAAATGCAGATTCAGGGGTTTCTGAACTCACATATTTACTGCAATAAAATCTCTAGGATTGGGGCAAAAATATCAGTTTTAAATAAGACCAGGTAATTAATTTGTACATCAAATATTAAGATTCATAGCCTAAAATACTTAAAAAAGAGTTGATACTAGGAGAAATCAGTAGTTTCCATCAGAGAGGCTATTTTATTGAGCACTTGTTAGACTTCTACTGTGTATAAATGGAAGTGTTGATGAGGACGACATTTTTTTCTTCCCTTTTAAGTTCTTCTGGCTGGTCTAAGAATTAAATTTACATGAGACAGATTAACAGGAGAAAAAAAAAATTAATAATATGTATACATGGGAGAGACCCAGGAAAACTGAGTAACCGCTGAAAATGGCCAGAACCCTCACCTTAAATACCGTCTTCAGTTAAAGACTAAAGAGGATGTTGGGGGTAGGGGTTTGGGACTTCAGAGGGGAGGAAGGCAGATCACACTGAGATGGTAAAGCAAATTTTGGGTAAATGTTTGTTGGACCCTGCAGAGGCAATAGGACAGCGTGGACTTTGATCCTAGGCTATGTTGAATTTGCCTACCACACCTGGATCATATTCTCTATAGAGATCTCTCTGATAGCTCTTATCTGGAACAGGCCCTTTATCTAACTTCTTTGAGGCAGTTAAGGATGTAACAAGAAAAACTTTCTGAGTCATTGTTATTTATTTATTTATTTATTGAAAATTTATTTTTATCTAACTTTTAAAAATTGAAGTATAGTTGACTTATGTTAATTTCCGGTGTACAACATAGTGATTTGATAATTTTATAGATTACACTACATAAAAAGATATTATAATATTACTGACTCTATTCTCTTTGATGTACATTACATCCTGTGAATTATTTATTTTATAACTAGTAACTTGTACCTCTTAATCCCTTTTACCCATCCCCCAGCCCACTTCCCCTCGGCAACCAACTGTTCATTCTCTATACCTATGAGTCTGTTTCTGTTTTATTTGTTCATTTGTTTTGTTTTTTAGATTCCACATGTAAGTGAAAACATATAGTATTTGTCTTTCTCTGACTTATTTCACTTAGCATAATGCACTCTAGGTCCATCCATATTATTGCAAATTGCAAAATTTCATTTTTTTATGTATGAGTAGTGTTCCATATTGTGTGTCTGTGTGTGTGTGTGTGAGAGAGAGAGAGAGAGAGAGGTGTATAGAGATTTTATATATTTAAATATTAATATATATATTATTATTATCCATTCATCTCTCTGTGGACATATGGGTTGCTTTCATATCTTGGCTATTATAAATAAGGCTGCTATGAATATTGGGGTGCATGTATCTTTTTGAATTAGTGTTTTCATTTTCTCTGGATAAATACCCAAGAGTGGAATTGCTGGATCTTATGGTAGTTTTATTTCTAATTTTTTGAGAAATCTTTATACTGTTTTCCATAGTGGCTGTACCAATTTACTTTCCACCAACACACCAACAGTGCATGAGGGTTACCTTTTCTCCACATCCTCGCCAACACTTGTTATTTCTTGTCTTGTTGATGATAGCCATTCTGAAATGTGTGAGGTGATAGCTCATTGAGGTTTTGATTTGCATTTCCCTGATGATTAGTGACAGATGAGCATCTTTTCATGTGCCTGCTGGCCATCTGTATGTCTTCTTTGGAAAAATTCCTCTGCCCATTTTTTAATTGGATTGTTTGTTTTTTTGATGTTGAGTTGTATGAGTTCTTCATATATTTTGGAAACTAACCCTTTATCAGGCATATCATATGCAAATATCTTCTGCCATTCAGTAGGTTGCCTTTTCATTTTGTTGATGGTTTCCTTCACTGTGCAAAAGCTTTTTAGTTTGATATAGTTGTCCCATTTTTTTCATTTTTGGTTTTGTTGCCCTTGCCTGAGGAGACATATGAAAAAAATAGGCTAAGAGCAGTGTCAAAGAGCATACTGCCTATGTTTTCTTCTAGGAGTTTTATGGTTTCAGGTCTTACATTTAAGCATTTTACCCATTTTGAGTTTCTTTTTTGTACATGGTGTGACAAAATGGTCTAGTTTCATTCTTTTACATGTAGCTGTCCAGTTGTCACAGCACTACTTATTGAAGAGACTGTCTTTCCCCATTGCCTATTCTTACCTTCTTTATTGTAGATTAATTGACCACATGTGTATGGATTTATTTCTGGGCTCTCTAGCTCTCTAATCTGTTCCATTGATCTATGTGTCTGTTTTTATGCCAGTACCATACTCTTTTGATTACTATAGCTTTGTAGTATACTTTGAAGTCAGGGAGTGTAATGCCTCCTGGTTTGTTCTTTCTCAAGATTAATTTGGCTATTTGGGTCTTTTGTGGTTCCATAAAAATTTTAGGATTATTTGTTCTAGTTCTGTGAGAAATGCCATGAGTATTTTGATAGGGATTGCATTGAATTTCTAGATTGCTTTGGATAGTATGGCTATTTTAATATTAATTTCAATCCACAAGCACAAAAAATTATTTTCATTTATTTGTGTTGTCTTCAATTTCTTTCACCAATGTCTTAATGTCTTAATGAAATGTCTTAATGAAAGAGTACAAGTCTTTCACCTCCTTGGTTAAATTTATTCCTAGGTATTTTATTCTTTTTGATTTGATTGTAAATGGGATTTTTAAAATTTCTCTTTCTGATAGTTTATTATTACTGTATAGAAATGCAACACATTTCTATATATTAATTTTGTGTACTGCAACTTTACTGAATTCATTGATGAGGTCTAGTAGTTTTTTGGTAACATCTTTAGGATTTTCTATGTATAATAATCATGTCATCTGGAAACAGTGAGTATTTTACTTCTTCCTTTCCAATTTGGATTTATTTTATCTCTTGTCTGATTGCTGTGGCTAGGACTTCCAATGCTATTTTGAATAAAAGTGGTGAGAGTGAGCATCATTGTCTTGTTCCTGATCTTAGAGGAAAAGCTTTCAGCTTTTCACCATTGAGTATGAAGTTAGTTGTGGGTTTGTCATAAATGGCTTTTATTATGTTGAGGTATATTTCCTCTATACCAACTTTGTTAAGAGTTTTTTCATGAATGGATGTTGTATTTTGTCAAATGCATTTTCTGCATCAAATGAGATGAACATGTGATTTTTATTCTTCATTTTGTTAATGTGGATACCATGTTGATTGGTTTGCACATATTGAACCATTCTCACGTTCCAGGATAAAAACCCCCTTGATCGTGATGTATGATCCTTTAATGTATTGTTGAATTTGGTTTGCTAATATTTTGTTGAGAATATTTGCATCTATGTTCATCAGGGATATTGATCTGTAATTTTTTTTTTTTGGGGTGTCTTTGTTTTTGGTATCAGGGAAAAGCTGACCTTGTAGAATAAGTTTAAAATTATTCTCTCCTCTTCAATTTTTTGGAGTAATTTGAGAAGGATAGGTATTATCTCTTTTTTTAAACGTTTGGTGGAATTCCCCTGTGAAACCATTTGGTCTTGTACTTTGGTTTGTCGGTAGTTTTTTTTTTTTTTTTTTTAAGATAACTTTAATTAATTAATTAATTTATTTTTGGCTGTGTTGGGTCTTTGTTTCTGTGCGAAGACTTTCTCTAGTTGTGGCAAGTGGGGGCCACTCTTCATCGTGGTGCACGAGCCTCTCACTATCGCGGCCTCTCTTGTTGCGGAGCACAGGCTCCAGACGCGCAGGCTCAGTAGTTGTGGCTCACGGGCCTAGTTGCTCTGCGGCATGTGGGATCTTCCCAGACCAGGGCTCGAACCCATGTCCCCTGCACTAGCAGGCAGATTCTCAATCACTGTGCCACCAGGGAAGCCCTGTTGGTAGTTTTTAATTATTCAATTTAATGCCTAGTAATCGGTCTGTTCAGATTTTCTGTTTCTTTCCAATTCAGTCTTGGTAGGTTGTATGTTTCTAGGAATTTATGTATTCTAGGTTGTCCAATTAGTTGGCATACAATTGTAGTATTCTCGTATGATTGTTTTTCTGTGAAACTGGTTGTAATCTCTCCTCTTTCATTTCTATTTTTTTCTATTTCCTCTTTTTTTTTCTTGATGATTCTTACTAAAGTTTTATCAACTTTGTTATCTTTTCAAAAAACCAGCTTTTAGCTTTACTGATCTTTTCTATTGTTTTTGGTCTCTATTTCATTTATTTCCACTCTGATATTTGTTATTTCCTTTCTTCTACTAACTTTGGGGGATTTTTTTGTTCTTCTTTTTCTAATTCCTTTAGGTGTAAAGTTAAGTTTGAGATTTTTTTCTTGTTTCTTGAGGTAGGCCTGTATTGCCATAAATTTCCCTCTTAGAACTGCTTTTGCTGCATCCCATAGATTTTGGAAAGTTGTGTTTCTATTTTCATTTTTCTCAAAGTATTTTTGATTTCCTTTTTTATTTCTTTGTTGACCCATTTGTTTTATAGTAGCATGTTGTTTTAGTCTCCACATGTTTGTGTTTTTCCCCATTTTCTTCCTTAAATTGATTTCTAATTTCATACCATTGTGGTTGCTAAAGATGCTTGATATGATTTCCATCTCTTAAATTTATTGAGACCTGTTTTGTGGTCTAGCATGTGATCTATCCTGGAAAATATACAACATGCACTTGAAAAGAATGTGTTTTCTGTTTTTGGATGGAATGTTCTATAGATATCTATTAAGTTAATCTTCTCTAATGTGTCATTTAAGGCCAATGTTTCCTTATTGGATTTCTGTTTGGATAGGATAATTTATTCATCGATGTAACTGGGGTATTAATGTCTCCTACTATTATTGCATAACTGTCAATTTCTTACCTTATATTTGTAATATTTGCTTTATATATTTAGGTGCTCCTATGTTAGGTGCTCATTTTCTTGGTGCCAGTCCCCAGGCCTGGAGTGTGCAGTGTGGGTCTTGAACCTCTTGCTCCTTAGGGAGGATTTCCAAATTTGTGATATCTGCTTCTCAGCATGGCTTTTTCTTTATATCCTTAATTGTAGATGAGCTGTTATGCTTTTAGAGTTGTTGCTTTTAGAGTTGGTCTATTTGTAGTTGTAGTTTTGATGTATCTGTGAGGAGGTAAACTCAGAGTCTTCCTACTCTGCCATCTTGATCCCACCATTTCTGAGTCTTCTAATTTTTAAAAATAATCAGCCTAAATTAATCTTAATGCCAGAAGGACACATTTTGGGGTGGCACATTTTGCTCCCCTACACTCCCACGTTTGAAACTTCTCCAAGAAATTTCGCAGTCCAGGAGCTGAATTGGTAGATTGTTCCATGTTATTGAGTCACTTAGTCCTGACAATAGGTCAGTCCAGTTAAATTCATTTCAAGAGGTGCTGATGCAGGTGGGCTCTCAAATTTAGGCCTATAATATGCAAGCAGTCAGGATTTTAATAAGATGCATTTCTATGGAGGTGAAAGAAAAACAATGGTTAATGATTGGAACAAATTATAAAACCAGTCTCTGGATCCTGAGAGCTGCCAGTTGAGATTTCTAGATGTCAGGCTCAAAGCATCTTCAGCTGGAGTGAGGGCAGGCAGCGACACTCTGACAGATTTTCGTGTTTTATATTTTAAGTGTCTCTGATGATGTCATCGAGTGTTTGGGTAAATTTTCTGAGTGGCTTACATAGCAACAGGCTCAAATATTGTCTAAACATGGACTGTTGTTGTGGTGTCTCTTAAGTCTATATCAAATTGTTCAGCTTCTGTTTGCAGGGCTTCAGGAGAAGGACAGCTTTTTCTCTCAATCATTCTAAGTAAAATGTAGGTGAAATATTGGAAACACTAGTTTGGAGAGTTGTAGCCAAATATTTGAGGAAACTAGATATAGGACCAAGTCCAGTTTACAGGTAGGAAAATGAAGATGATTTATGGAACTAGAATTTAATATCCACAGTTGTGTATTATAGTTTCTACTGAAACACATTGTTTTTTTCTCTCTAAAATCACACTTATTTTTAACAAAGAGAACCAAATTAAGGCTAATCTGTTTGTAAAATAAGTCTAGTTTTAATAAACCTGGCCTGATTACATAATTCCAGCAAGAACAGTGATTGAGCTTATAGACTCCATTAAAAATGCTTTGCTGGAACTTTTCATAAGGACTCTCCAGACTGAACTTTTAAATGCCTCTGAGGCCAGGAAACCAAGTCAATAACTTGCAGCAGACTCATCTGTAATACTTATAGATTTGGGAGAACTCCTCTCTTCTTGAGGTCCCCTAGATTTCCTGTGGTTCCTGTACCTTCCAGGAAGTGACCTTCTTTAATCACCTGGTAAGGCTGCTTATACCCTCTAAGCAATGTACCAGGCTGTTTTGCCAAGGGACTTTTTGACTTCCTAAAGTCAACCTTAGCTTCTTAAATCTGTCTAGTCACATGTGATTCAAGGCACATTCTCAGTTATGATATTCCAGTCAAATCTTTGGTAATATAACCAGTATTCCCAATTGTGTCCTGTTACAAGCAGAACAGATTCTTAGTGAATTTATGTAAAAAACTATATCACCATGAAAATAAGAATATTAAAATTCGCCAAATTCTGGAGGGATCAGGTAGGGAGGAAAAGATAAATGTTTCAGTTCTGTTTATAAAAGTATAATTTGCCAAATTGCTGCAAGTCATAGCATAAGGGGAAAGGTTTCTTTATATATGGAAAACAAAGATTAAACAGCAGTAATATTTCAGACAAGAAGTCATGAAAATTGTAATCATATTCATTAGTTCCTTGACTCCCTTGTAAGTAGTTCTTGTTGTTCTTGATCTGTTTTTAACAGTTTTATGAAGCCATCAGTTTTCCATTAGAGTTCTGTATTTTCTTTCCAAGTTCAGTGGTATAAAATGAAAGTTTTCAGAAACCTGTATTTGTCAAAAATCCTTTCTATGAATCTTCTTGAAGATGAAACATTTTTGCAAAAGTGTCAAAGTAAAAAAATAATTGTCTATAAATGCCAAAAGCATAGTAAAGATCTGATTCATTGTAATGCAATTGACAGGTAAATTTAGTTATTTCTGCAACACATAGAATTTGAAGATAAGTAGAATTATGACTGATAACATTTTACCATTACATTAGCAGAATTTTAGGAATTTCATATAATTTCTAGAACATTAGAAATGTTCTTACAATATAAAGTAAGAAGGTTATTCCTCGTATTTTTCTTACCCCAATATATATGTACATTCTTTACATACAGATATGCTTTCCTTATTTCTAGTAGATTTAATCACATATTAATTAGATTTCTTAACCCTTAGAAACTTTTAATTTCTAGTGAAAAATAAGAGGTAAACGATCATGAACTGTCTTCTTTTTTTTCTTATAAATTTATTTATTTATTTTGGCTGCATTGGTTCTTTGTTGCTGCACGCAGGCTTTCTCTAGTTGCGGGAGCGTGGGCTACTCTTCATTGCAGTGTGCAGGCTTCTCATTCTGGTGGCTTCTCTTGTGGAGCACGGGCTCTAGGCATGTGGGCTTCAGTAGTTGTGGCACGCGGGCTTCAGTAGTTGTGGCTCACGGGCTCTAGAGCACAGGCTCAGTAGTTGCGGTGCACAGGCTTAGTTGCTCTGCGGCATGTGGAATCTTCTTGGCCCAGGGCTCGAACCCGTGTCCCCTGCACTGGCAGGCGGATTCTTAACCACTGCGCCACCAGGGAAGCCCTATGAACTGTCTTTTAAATTAGCATTCTGTGGATTGGCATACTTGTAAATTGGGTTGGTGAAAAATTTCGTTCGGTTAGTGTATAACATTGCTCAATAAAATTCTTGGTGAAAGTGAAAAATGTCTTATTTTTACTTAAAACCGAATGAACTTTTTGGCCAACCCAGTACTTCTTAGAAATATGTGCTTTCTCATAAAAAATTTCTCAGTGTGGCATAAGACATGCTTAGTAATAGACCCAAATATTTTAATTCCTCTGTAAAAGGAAGCAAACAGTAGTTAAACCTATATACATTAGCAAATGTTTCATTATTTAATCTTATTTGGAAATGATCTAGATATTCAATGAAGTTAACTTAATATTTAACTTAGCAAAACTTTAAGGTTTCTAGTAACCAAAAAGATTTTGGAAGTTATTTTTACATACACACATACTGTAACACATAATTATTATTAAAATGTTCACCTCAAAACATTTTATCCTGCTTAAATCTATTTAATTTTACTTGTTCTGTTACCGAGTCCAAGCTTGCTCTGCTCGTCACATGACAGGCCAGTGAATTGGGAGACGAGGTGTTGAGGCAAGGAATGGGACTTTATTCGGAAAGCCTGCAGACTGAGAAGATGGCAGACTAGTGTCTCTGAAAAACCATCTTAGCAAGGTCTGGATGCCAGTTTCTTGCATAGAATCAGAGAGGGAGAGGCGGTGAGGAAGTAAAGTCAAAGGGCCGTCAGTCTTGCAAAACATCTCCTGGAATGAACAACCTCCGTGGGTGAGGGGATGTGTTAGTTTCTTCTTTCTTGCAGCCATCCACAGGTGAGCAGGGTCAGATTGTCTCCTGGTGAGCTGAACAGCAGAGGGGCAGGGTTCCCCGAGGCAGGCCGTTATGTATGATCATAATAACAAAAGCAACAAAAAGCAAAGGTTAAAGTCGAAGAAACAGATCCAACATGGAGTCCGATTTAGCTCTTCCCTGTTATAGTTCTTTACAATTATGTTTAGATTACCTATTAAAATTTCATAAAACATCAAAATCAACTATCATCTTAAGCTTTCTTTTTCCTGACACGTTTTGTAACAGATAACATGAGCTTATTTGACTTTCAGTAGACCTAGGTAGAATAAAAGAATTGTACTTAATGCTGATAACTCTAAAGACATCTCTATTTTAATTAAACCAAAACCTTAAACTTGTTTTAATTTACTGAAGTTTAATTCTAGATCATGTGAACTTGAAAAACAGTTGGCTTAGTTTCTATTCTACTTCTGAGATTTAGAAATGTTTAATTCATAAGTGCTTACTTTTAAGCTTAATAAATAGAGCCCTTTTATAAATTAATTTTAGTGATAACCATCTGGGGGATAAAAAAATATTGCGCATCTACAATAGACAAATAACATATAGACAGATGCAAACAGATCTTACAGCTTTCATTTAATAAAAAAAAAAACCTTAGGAGACGTGCAATAGTACAAAATTCACTAGTTTATAAATAACAGTTGGAATAAGTTGTTTATCTGTTCAGATGGCTAAGGCGTTTTACTATTGGTGGAAAAGACTTGAATCATTTGTATTTGTCCTTGACATCTAATCTTGAATTAGATTTTGAGTGAGGGAGCCTTTCACTAGTTTGTGCTTTTAAAAGGTCTCTTTCCCCCTCTTTTTTTCTTTGGTTTTAGGTTCTACTGCTTGAGTTAACTGGGCTCAGTCTTAGGAGATTGTGAGCTGTGTTTACATTTCTGATTTTGTATAGATTTGCCGAGGAAGGTAGTTGCTTCTGTTAACCCTTGAACATTGGCCCCAAGCTTCTACCTTACACTATGTGAGTTCAGGCAATCCCACTGGTTCCCTTGAGCATTTGTTTAACTAACAAAGGTGGAAGGGGGGGGGATTTACATACACTGTTTTATAATACCAGGGAGGGGAAATGTTCCCCAGTGAGACATGACACCCATCCTGATAATACAATCATGCAAAAAATAGGCAACCACATTACATAAAGCCCATTCAAATACTTTCACCTCACTTCCATCAACTCTTATACTTTTAACCATTGGCTTCACTAGGACCCCATCAACAAGTCTTGGTCTTACAACCCTAGATAGGGGAAGTGTTACTGGCCAGACAGAACATCCATTCCCATAAAACAGGAAGGCAATGTTGACATAACCTCCTCGCATAACACCCACTTAAATATTCCAACCTCTATAATCTTATCAACCCTAATTGTAGCCAGGCCCCACCAATAGATTTTGGTACCAAAGCTCATGGGGTTACTGCATCAAGGAATCCTGGAAACTTCTCCTTTCTACCCCCAGGCCCTTTTACCTACTTTTGTGTAAAAGACCTTAGGTCCCCAGTGAGGGGTCAAGCCAAGGGACCCAGGTTCTTTTGTCACTCTTTAATTAGATTAATCAGCCT
The DNA here is from genome assembly GCF_965194825.1 of Balaenoptera physalus. Lineage (NCBI taxonomy): Eukaryota > Metazoa > Chordata > Mammalia > Artiodactyla > Balaenopteridae > Balaenoptera > Balaenoptera physalus. Next base: position 36,668,598 of record NC_138892.1, on the reverse strand, counting down.
AACTGCTGCCCCAAGCCATTGCTGGTTAGGTTTCTCATTGTAAATTCTGCCTTCTGGATTTTGAAGTTTCTCCAAACTGGGGTAAATAGAGTGCATTTGTTTGGGACCCGTTAGTGTTAGGCGACCAGCAAGGTGTCCCTTTGACCCACCCAACCTTCAGTAGTGCTGTATTAAAACTTTTGTTTTAACCCCATCAATGTCTGTTTTATTCATCCCATTTCTTTTTTTTTTTTTTTTAATTTATTTTATTTATTTATTTATGGCTGTGTTGGGTCCTCGTTTCTGTGTGAGGGCTTTCTCTAGTTGTGGCAAGCGGGGGCCACTCTTCATCGTGGTGCGCGGGCCTCTCACCACCGCGGCCTCACTCATTGCGGAGCACAGGCTCCACGTGCGCAGGCTCAGTAGCTGTGGCTCACAGGCCCAGCCGCTCTGCGGCATGTGGGATCTTCCTAGACCAGGGCTCGAACCCGTGTCCCCTGCATTGGCAGGCAGACTCTCAACCACTGCGCCACCAGGGAAGCCCTCATCCCGTTTCTTAATAACCATCTAAAAATTTTTACCCTGCTGGGGTGAGTCCCATGATTCTTCCCTTTCTGATTCCTTTTTGTTCTGCCTCTTCGAATATTTACTTTATTTACTTTATTTCTTAATAACCCTTCAAAAATTTCCAACTTGTTGGGAAGAGTCCCTTGGTTTCCCCTTGGCCTCTTCCCGTTCTTTTGTTAATTAACCTGATTAGCATCTGTAAGGCCCAAGAGGAGAAGCTGAGAGGCAAATTTGATGAGATTTCCTGAACTGTTTTTTTTTTTTTTTAATCAAGAGAGTTCTTAAGACTAGCTATTCTATTTCTTTGTATCCACCTTTTAATTTGATCTTTTCCTAGGTACCAAGAAAATCAGCTGTTTGTAATGAGAGCTCTCTGAAAAATTTACCAATTTAGAAGTTTTTCCAATTTAAGGGACTCACTGGCCATTGATGAGTAGACTCTTTTATTTTTTTAAATTTATTTATTTATTTATTTATTTTTGGCTGTGTTGGGTCTTCGTTTCTGTGCGAGGGCTTTCTCTAGTTGCCGCCAGCGGGGGCCACTCTTCATCGCGGTGCGCGAGCCTCTCACTATCACGGCCTCTCTTGTTGCGGAGCACAGGCTCCAGATGCGCAGGCTCAGTAGTTGTGGCTCACAGGCCTAGTTGCTCCGCGGCATGTGGGATCCTCCCAGACCAGGGCTCGAACCTGTGTCCCCTGCATTGGCAGGCAGATTCTCAACCACTGCGCCACCAGGGAAGCCCCTAGACTCTTAATAGTGACTCAAATGATAAGCTTTTTTATGGCTTAATCATGGTCACAAGAAGCATCCCCAAAGGACAGTGCAAAAAGATGCAGCCCTCAGATGGTCCAGAAAGTCCGCTCCCAAGAATAGTTTAACAAAGTTGCACAAGTGTACTCACAAAGCAACAACGGTTGAGATGACAAAGATCCCTTATGGACTGGGACCCCTTATGACAAACTCCCCTGAGAGTGGCATGGGTAGACAAACAGATGCCAGTCGCTTTGTTACCTACTTCTGATCAACTGGCTACAGCAGCTTAGATCCCAGTCTATTCAATTGACCACCAAATGCACGTCAGTACGTGCACCTTCCAGATGGCAGAGACCAGAAAGTATATTCTCACTGGTCATAAAAGTCAAACTCTCAGGATATAGAACATGACAAAAAACACAACAGAGACAAAGAAAAACAGTGACCATCTCCAGGAGGGAAACGATCAATAAAGCCATAAATTACTCTATGAAACTTACCAGAGTTGCTAAGTCCAAGGAACTAGTTCCACAAATATTTTCTCCTGCTAATCTAATTTTAGAAGAAGAAAAAAGAGTCTTACCACTCATTCTCCTTTCCAACAGGACCTGCAGGCAGAGATCAGGGAGACTGACATGGTAAGAATTCTTACTTTCTGCTGTCCTTTGTCATTTGTCTCAGGATCTCCTCCTGGCTGCAGCAGCCTCAGGGAGAAAAGCTGAATCCTGCCGACTACACCAACTGTTTGCAAGGAAGAAATTTTCCTCTGCTTTGTTAGGTCCTTCTGGCTGATCTAAGAATTAAATTGACATGAGAGAGATTAACAGGAGAAAATTTTAAAAGTTTAATTACGTGTATACATGGGAGAGACCCAGGAAGACTGAGTAACTTGCCAAAATGGCTGAAAACCTAACCTTAATTACCACCTTCAGGTAAAGGCAAAGGAGGATGCTGTGGGTAGTGGCTTGGGACTTCAAAAGGGAGGAAGAAAATTCACATGGAGGTAATAAAGCAAATGTTTGGTAAACAAATGTATGCTGGGCCATGCAGAGACAGTGGGACACAGAGTAGACTCTGATCTCTAGTGCCCGCCACCACACCTAGCCCCATATTCTTGGCAGATAACTCTGGTGATAGCTCTATTCTGGGAACAGGCCTTTTACCTCAATTCTTTTAGGCAGTTAAGAGGGAATTAACAAGAAAAATTCCTGAGTTTTCTGTTTCTTAAAAATAATCAGTCTAAATTAATCCTCATGCCAAAGAGACACATTTTTTGGGTGGTAAATTTTGCTTCCGTAGACAAACTTAGTAAGTACTCATTTTAATAAATAATTTTGTTGCACCAAAATAACAAGAATGGTTTTCTTGTCCTTTGATAGTTTGCTATAATGTTTAGCAACATAGTTAATTTGATGAAGAATCTTGTCATTTGGACCCATTTAAAAAAAAAAAAAAAGCCTTGTTCTTAGGTGTTGTGGTTGGAATAAATTCCAAAGAGTGATTTATTCAAATTCAGTTTAAAAAATTGAGGAAGGTAACAGATTTTCTTATTGTGTAAAAGAATGCCAATGCATGGTTAAAAAACAAAATTTTTCTTTGAATTGTAAATATCCATCTGAAATTGCCAAATTTACGCGTGGGGAAGATGAAAGGGAAACCTATCTTTTATTCCTGGATTGATTATTGCTCTGTCGGATGTCCAGGGGCAAAAATCAAGCAGAAGAAACAAGTTGCTATGTGCAAAGTATTAAAACAACAGCCAGATTGTTTCTTCTTCACTTACTGTGCACAGTATGCGCTGGCACCCCTGCGGTAGCTTAGAAATCTCAAATGCTGTCAGGAAAAAACAAACGCAGCCCTCCAGGTAGAATAAAAGGGTGGAAAAACAAGCAAAGAGGAAGACCAAGAATTTATCTGCAGTTAACAAAAGAATGATATATTTGCTAACAGAGTGGTGGAAACTGCTCAGAGAGGAGGGAGTGATCTCAGGAAATGTCTTTCTCCCGTTTTGCTGTCTTTGTTCCTGCGTGTAGCATAGATATTGATTTAATTACCAGTGCATTCTTTTAAGATGTAAAATTTCCTTTATGACCCTAAAGCCTGTATAGCCTGCATGATGGTGTTGACTTGAAGCGTTCATATATTACTTAGATACTTACTGAAAGAGTGTCTTAGGAAGCTTTTTCAGTGAAAACTGAGTGGTAGAAAAGAAAATGAAAAAAAAATTTTTCTTTTGTTACACTAAACTAGTTTTAAGCTATTTACCTGGATTATGTACAAGGCAAACACTTGTGGTAAACAGTCTGTTTCTCTCTCTCTCTCCCCATAAGAAATATTAAATTTCTGGAATTTTGGAGTCATTGTAATATCAATCACCGATATTGTATAGACAATTTTAGCATAAACACGGGTTTAAATTGTTAATGATACTGTGGTCACAGTGACTGAAAAGATAAACTAATTCACTCCAAAAAATGGAGTCCATTAGCCAGTTTTACTGACACTTTGTGTTGTTTGACTGAAATGACCAAATAACCAATTTTATCTTTTCTGTTGTTTGATTGGTTTTCTGCATTTCCTTGTTGTCTTTTCTTACTCAGTATAAATCAGATTTTATCCTGACCATTTTCATAGCGTTTTTAGGGAGGTGGATTGGTGGTAAGAATCTGTCTATTCCTCTAAGAGTGCTCCAAACTGATTTTCACTTGTAGTAGTTTAGCGTGTCATGTGTTTTAACTTAATAACTGGAGGTGGGGAAAGGATTGCTACTACTAAAACACATTAACTATAAATACTTACCTAGACATTTCTTGGTAATGGACTCTTTTGCTAAATAATAAATTCCTCAGGAAGTAAAAGGTACCATGTTAAAAAGTTTTAGCCACAGGATGACTCATCTGGACTATGGGATAATCATTTATACTTGTATATCATTTAGACATTTAGAAAGAGTTCTTTCTAAATCAACTCATAAAAGATGATAGAAAAAATGGGAAAATGATTGTAAAGTTAATGAACTGGTTAACAATACATGTTCATATGCCACTTCGGTTTGTGTTACCACAAGTGTAAGATTCTAAACTTAAGGACTTAGTGAAAGTTGTAATAGTTAGATTTCTGTGAATAAATGCACACCCTTTAATCCTTTTCAACCACTAAATCAGGTATTAATAAAGGGAACCAGATCAGAGAAGGGAAGTAACTCAAATTATTTTATTATTTTACCGTGTATGCTTACTTCATTGTTTTAGCACAGTGGTCTGGAAACCTGAGGTTATCAAATATTTCTGTGTTCATGTTCAACAGACTTTTCCTGATTATGCTTTTGACTAGTAAGTAGATGCTCAAAAAATTGTTCTTGAAATAATGAGTGAATGAATAAATGAAGCCTCTTAAACATCTTATGAAGAAAAAAGTATACATATCATTACATATGTCTGATATGTATTACATTTTATATTATATGTTTGCTAGGGTCTAGTAATTTGAATTGACTTTATATTTTTGTATCTCTTTACTCATTTACATTCCTGTCATTTATGGACATAAGTCCCTCTGATTACTTATCCCCTTCAGAACTTAAATTCTTATTTGCTTTCCTCTATCCAAGATTCATGCTTCCATTTCTAATTTTTCACACAACTCTTTGTATTGTTCCCATACATGTTTTACCTCTTCACAGAATGCTTCTCGCATCCTTTTTCCTAGTTGACTTAATTTCCTTTGTGCATTGAAGACACTTTGTCTATACAGTCATTTAAACTAAATGCTGCTCGTTCTCCTACGTGCCCATGTTTTTTTAGATTTACTATATTTTTTTAGATCAATTAAGCATTCTTTAAATATTTTTTGAGTAATTATAGAGATTATCATTCTTCCATCTCTCTGTAAAAACCCATTCATTATTCCAGACTAATGGAGTCCAGTTATCTCTCCTACTTTTAAACATGGCTCTTTTCTAACATCAATTACCCCCCCCATGTATATTAAGAATTTTGGCGATTTGCCTTAATCTCTCTTGTCGTCCCTTCCCCTGGTTCAATATTCCTGTTGCTGGCCCAACTGATGCCTTCAGAGTTTGCTATTCCATTCCAATCCATGTAAGCTATATGCTTCTACTCATTACATGGTCAGACCATAGATTTTTATATCATCTGAAATTCCTACAACATCTGAAATTCCAAACTTCTCCAATCTCTTCCATAACTAAATCTTCCGAACACCTCATCAGAATCCTACCTTTCTCATTATATTTTAGCCACTCTTCCTCTTAAAAACTAGCTATATTTTTCCTTAGAATACTTATCACTATGAAGAATTATACTATTTATTTGTTTGCTAAATAACTTTATTTCTCTCTTGAGAATGGAAACTCTTGGAGGATAGGAGTTTTGTCTTGTTCATAATACATGCCCCAGGTTTACAACAATGTACAATGTAGAGTGAGTGTTAGATAATATCTGTTGAATTGATGAGTGAATAAAATAATTCTAATGAATTAGGGAGTCATTTTTTTTTCCTTAAAATATTATTGTATATCAGATTAACTATGTCTTTCAATCATATCTACAAGATGGTTTCCCTGAAACCATCTCAGAAGCATGCACATTTTGGGGTAAATATTTCCTTTAGAGTAAGTTTACAAATAATGAACTATAGTAAGTTAGGCACATTATCTTTTATGGTGGAGTGACACTTTTGTAGACCTGCCTACTTACTTTGATCACCCTCTGTAGGAAGACTGCAAACATTAAAGTGCCAAAAGAACAACACATTTAGTTCTTTGTGACCAAAAGTAGGATTTGGGAAGATATATATACGTATATATATGTGTGTGTGTATATATATATATGTGTGTGTGTGTGTGTATATATATATATATGAGAAAATTTTAAAACAAAGCCTAGATCAATAATATATGAAAACTTCTTTTACATTTTACCCAGAAACAAGAACTCCCTCTAATGCATTTTATTTGGGGTCATCTATATAGTTTGCTTTATTTCCTTCCTTTTGCATGTTAGGATGTAACTCTACTTAAAAGAAAAGAAAGCACAATTGTAAACTGAGAATTAAGCAATGATATAAGCTTTCTATCAGTGCTGCTATTACTTATTTACAAAGTATTATGTAGAATGTAATTGAGAGGGATAACATTGTATTAATCTTTGCATCCCTCCAAAAGCAAAACACTGTGTCTAACATTTGGCAGGAAACAGTGCGTGTAAAATGATCAATCAGATTGATTATACTCTTGAAAGCTGGTATTTAATATGAATTTTTATTCATTTTCTGAAAATTAATTTTTGCTTTTTTGTTTGTCCTTTGTCATCATTAAAGCCTATGATAAATTATTATGTAATTATGATCAAATAATACATAGCTGTAAATTCATAGTCTCATACGAAGAACATCTTGAATCCAGAATTTTAGGGCTAGATGGGCCATTAGAGATCAGCCAGTCCAACCATTTTATTTTACAGATGGGCAAAAATGTTCCTGAGAGGTGAGTTGACTTGCCTGGGATTTTACAACTTTTTAAATTGGATTAGAATCTAGGTCACTCAGTGCTGGGCTATTTCCATTTTATTAGATGATTGTGCACCATAAAGCATATTCAGAGAGTAATAAACCTATGTTGTGCAACATTCTCTGTGGCAGTGATTCCCAAATTTTTTGATAACACACACTAATGAGCAATTCTGAGAATACTCTTAGTATACCTAAAATTGTTTAATAATAAATTATTTACTAAAGTACAATATATATAATTTTCATAATAGAAATTTAAAAGAATAATATAGTTATAACATTTTAAAATAATTTCATTCATTTTTATTATTAACACAAACATCCTTTTTTGTTTTCATCCAACATTATTATTAATAACATTGCAGAGAATATACTATGTTTTAATATGCTTTATTATTTTTGAAAATCTTTGTTTAAATATCATTTAAAGTGATTTAAGAGTCAGGTTTTGAATTCAGTTTGATTCTTGGTTTTAATGGCTGTCATAGAAGTTAGACATTTAAATGGAAGAAATAGTGTACAAACTTCAGTTTTAAAATGAATAAGTTCCGGCAATCTAAACTACAGCATGGTGACTATAGTTAATAATACTGTATTATCTGTTTGAAAGTCTCTAAGAGAATAGATTTAAATGTTTTCATCATACACATACATACACAAAATGGTAATTATGTGAGGTGATGGAGCTGTTAACTAACCCTATTGTGGTAATCATTTTGCAGTATATACATGTATCAAATCATCATGTTGTACACCTTAAACTTACACAATAATATATTCCAATTATATATCAATAAAGCTTGAAAAAAATTTAAAAACACGGGTAAAGAAAAGGAAGAAATAATTCATTGGCTGCAGCTAATACAACGTGATATTCACTTTTAAACTGCTTTCACTAATTATGCAAAGATTCCTAGATTGAATTCATTTTATAAATTCTAATCTCTCCCAGGAGTCAATAATTCATTCTTGCAAACAAAATCTAGATTTCGAACAAATAGCGTAAATATCTAAAACCATTTCTTTGAATGAAAATGTACAGACATAAACTTTTCTTTTAACATATTGATATGCACACATTTTCACAGTAACTGCACATCAGGAGAGATATTTCCAAAATTTTCTCCAAAATGTTCTCTTCATAACATGAAGTTATTTTGGAAACTAATTGCTTTCTCACTCATTGTTAAAGTCACAAACACTCTATAAAAATGTTCATTGTAAATAATATATGAATTCACATTTCAAAAGCCTTCTAGATAATTTCAACATTTTGGGCAGCTTCTTGTCTGATTTGATTAGATTATCATTATTTATCTTTCAATGTGGCTGATGAGGAGCTGGTACTAGAGATTAGAAGAAGATTTAGTCTGCCATTCTTTATTCAGTTTTACCTCTTCCCCATATTAACAATCCATGATTTTTTACAAAAATAGTCTGTAGTTTTGTACCCATTTAATGAGGATTAGTTTACTTACAACTGGATAATATAATACACAAATCTCCTTCTTGGTTACCTGTCCACTGAAATATGATACTCTCTGTTGAAAGCAAAAGGATGAGTGGGAACCACTATGTCAAACTCTCCATTGTGGAGCTTCTACTCTTTCTTTGGGATAGAAATCCCACATGACATGAACTTATCTGAATTACGTATCTGATATAGACTGAGTGAGGACATCAATATGAAATCATATTAATAGCTAAGTACCAGTAAATATTGGTTTTTCTCATTCTTTAAATTGAAAGTGTTAAGTAGAGATTCCAATTTTTTTTCTGTCATTCTAATAGATCATTTTGCATACACAGATGGGTGCCTTCACCCCCTTTACAGATAACTGAGGCTGTTTACCTGGTTTGCCTAATATTAAAACTGGAATCAAGACTGTAGCAGTCTAGAGAGAATTTGCTCTGAGTAGGTACCTATCCAGTTATAACTATGATTATCTCTATTGAAGTTCAGTCTTGAATTCTCTTTGGGAGTTGCCTCTTTTGCTGATGCTTTGAGTGTCTTGCTTTGATTTGTGCTAGGATACTACTTTCTTGAATTGAGATTAAGTTACTATTTACAAAATAATTAAGCTTTTGACATTTGTAATTGCTCAAAGTTTGTTTCATTGATACTTAGATGCACTTTACACAATATGGTCAGCAAAATACCCGTTTCTAGTTGTTTCTTAAGGGATTGCTTTCTTTCTTTGCCATTATTTTGTAGCTAGTCTCTCTGCTGTGAATACTTTGTGAGCTGCTTGAGATTATGTGATCTGAAAGGTGATTAACTCAGATTGAATGAAATGCTAATAATATGACACTCCCTCTGTAGCTCTACTATGTACATGTCATTTAGGATAATTTAAAAAAATTTTAAACACTTAAAAATTGCAATGTACATATTTTCCATTTTCCCATATGTAAAACTGAAAGTTATTATACCAAACCTTTGGTTAGAAGAGATTTTATGTATAATAATGTAGATCATTTGGGTATCGGCTTCAACTGTCTCATAGTGTATTGCATTAGTATTCCAGAGGGTGTATTCCTACCTTGCGACATATACATACAAATAAATTTAAAACAGGGCACAGACTCAAATGTAAGAGTAAAAACTATAAAATTCTTGGAAAAACAACAGGTGTGAATCTTCATGACCTTGGATTAGGTAATGGTTTTTAAAATATGCAGCTAAATCACTTCTCAGCCTTTTGGTTAAGATCAAGTGTAAAATATGACAGCTAAAGCATAAACAATTGAAAAATAGATAAATTGGATTTCCTAAAAATTAAAAACTTTTGTGCTTCAAAGGGCATCATTAAGAAAGTGAAAAGAAAACCCACAGAGCGGGAGAAAATAATTTCATATCACATTTCTGACAAGGGTCTTTTACTCAGAATATATGAAAACTTTTACTACTAAATCAAAAAAGCTTAATAAAAATGGACAAACAATCTAAATAGACCTTTTTTCCCAAATAAGATATGCAAATGGCCAATAAGCACATGAAAGGATTCTCAATATCATTATTCATCAGGGACGTGTCTATCAAAACCACCATAAAATATCACTTCACACCCACTAAGATGGCTATAGTTAAAGAAAAAAAAGAAAGGAAATAACAAATATTGGCAAAGGTGTATAGAAATGGGAACTCTTATACATTGCTAGTGAGCATGTAAAATAGTGTAGCACCTTTGGAAAACAGTTTGGCAAATCCTCAGAAAGTTAAGCATAGAGTTATCATTTGACTAAGCAGTTCTCCAAAAGAATCGCCAATAAATGTTCACAGAAATACTAAGACACAAATATTCGTAGTATTATATATGAGAGCCAAAACGTGGAAACAACCCAAATGTTCAACTGATGAATGAATGAACATAATGTGATCTATCCATATACAGTTGACCTGAACAACACAAGGTCAATCTGTGTATTGCTTACAGTTGGCCCTCCATACCACTGTTCCTCTGCATCCGCAGATTCAACCCACCATGGACTGTGTAGTACTATAGTCTTTACTCTCAACAAATACCTGCATATGAGTGGGCCCACACAGTTCAAAGTTCCTGTAATGGAATATTATTCAGCAATAAAAAGGAATGAAATACTGAGACATTCAACAACATGGATAAACCTTGAGAATTGATGAAAACTATCTCTTCTCTCCCCAGAAAAAAAAATTTCCAAATATACAGACACAAAAATTTTGCCATACATTTCTGGGCGTTTATGAGCCTCCTTAAACACTTCATGAAATCTTAAGGCTCATTGACCCTAAGCTAAGAATCCCTGATTGGCAAGATGCTGGCTGAAACGATATGATCATAAATAATTCTGGCACCTATCTTTATAGCAGTTACAACATTTGAGTGATAATAACAATCAAAACAGCTACAACAATAGCAACCACAAAAGTTGGCATTTATTGATTATTATATTTTGGGCACTGTACTTTATAAGCATTTTCTCATTTAATAATCCCTACTCTCTATCCCACAAGTTAATTGTAAAATATATAATGTGAACAAGGCATTGGAGTAGAAGTGAGGAGTTCCTGGTATCAGTTCAAACTGATTCTGCTATCAATTAACTTATATAACTTGGAGTAGTTACCGAGTTTCTGGATATCAGTCGCTTTATCTATAAAATGAAAGCATGGTTAGCATATTATTCTTTTAATTTCCTTGCAAGCTATTGTATGTTATTCTAATTTAACTTAAATTTGTGTTTGTGTGTGTATATAGTACAAACACACATGATATTTAAAGCAAGGGATTATTATTGTTAAAATACACTTAACAAATATATTATTTTCCAAATCAAATAAGCTGCTTTTCAGAGGATATTTTACGGAGGGATACTAAAAACACCACACCTGTATGGGCTCCAGGGTCAGAACATTGTGGGGATTAGAGATGGTAGGAGTCCAAGATAAGAAAGTAGCTGCTTTGTAGATCTAGTTTATTCTTCCACGAAAAATGTTTTCCCCAAGGTGGGAAACAATTAGTGCTAACCCTTTGCTTAAGCACCAGAGGGACTCTACAAAAGGATTAGCTCTAGAAAGTTTCAAAGGAAGCTTAAGTGACTTTTGAATATATTTATAGAATAAAAGCAAAATTTAAACTGGGCTATTCCCATAAAATCTTATTTTGTGAGTGAAAATTTGCCTTGACTAAGACTTTTGTGTCTTCCTTCTCTCTGAAAGCTTCCTAAGTCACATGTTGAGGCAGAGACAAAATATCCAGCTGGAAAACTGGGTCCTCTCTATGGGCCCAGTTGGAGTAAAAGGAGAGTAGAATTCATGCCTAAAGAATAAAAGTCTCCCCAAACTAAATTTATTTCTTCTGACAATTGGACAGAAGTGCTCTGGAGGTCAAGTTGCACCCAATCAGACATTTTGCTATTGAGATAGCAGTTACATGGTTAGAAATGGAGAAAGATGTGTCTGGATAATTGAAGAGTAGTTGTCAAGAAAGGGTCCAGAGAAAATTTAATTGAGGAAATGGGGAAGAATATAAAGAGCTGAAGGAAAAAGGAAGAGAGATCAGAGACACTGGTAGTTTTTATTTAGGAGTAAATTGCATCTTACACAGAGATTGAGGGAATAATATAGTATTATAGAACATTTTAAATAGAAGATCTAATGAGCATAGTCCTTTTCTCTTTTGTTTGCAAAAAAAGTTTTCCAGTTTTAAAGTATTCTTGTTTTTGAAATAAGAAAGTGTAAATGGAAGACCTCTTCCCTCTGCTTGATAAACTACTACTTCAAGTATTTCAAGACCCAACTTGTTTCCCTTTCCCCCGACTTTCCCCTCTCCTACTCCTGTAGGATTGACTGCTGTTCCCTTATGCTTCTATTACAGGTGTATATTTCAACATTCTGTGTATATCTCTAGTATACCATATGTCACATTGTATTAGCAGTCATTTCCTTAACTATAGGTTTCGTCTAAGAGAATATGAGCCCCGTGAGAGAGGATCATGCTTGTTTTATGAGCACCTAGCCTGGGTCCTGGTGGAACTGCACAACTCAGATTGGGATTCAAACCCAATCACACCTCAGTTGGGACTCAAACCCACAATCTCAGGCTTAGGAGGGGACTCGAACCCGCAATCTCCCAGCAGAAACTGCACACCTGGTCACAGGACTTAATGAAGCTCAGGTTCTTTATGTCTCAGTACAGAAGGAGTTCAGCAAAAGGCAAAGTGATAGGTAAGAAGCAGATTTATTAAAAAAGGATGCTTGTGAAGGATACAGGCGGGCAGGCAAGAGGGCTCTGCCCCAAGAGCTAAGTGGGAAAGTAGGTTTATTTAGGGAGATACAAACTCCATAGACAGAGTGTGGGCCATCTCAGAAGGTGAGAGGCCCTGAAATATGGGGTGGTTTGTTTTTATGGGCTGGGTAATTTCATAGGCTAATGAGTGGGAGGGTTACTCCAACTATTTCGGAGAAGGGGTCGGGGATTTCCAGGAATTGGGCCACCGGCCACTTTTTGGCCTTTCATAGTCAGCCTCAGAACTGTCATGGTACCTGTGGTTGTATCACTTAGCATATGCTAATGTATTACAATGAGTGTATAATAAGGCTCAAGGCCAACTGGAAGTCGAATCTTCTGCCATCTTGGGCCTAATCGATTCTAACCAGTTTTTGTCATATCCTCAACAGCTGTGTCATTCTTTTAAAGGTTGTGCACTGCCCCCTTCCCTCCTGTCTCACTGGCACATTACAGTCAGCTAGTTGGTTAGATGGTTTAATGAAAATTCATAACCCATGGTCTTTAAATTTTAGGAACCACAATCTTGATAGTGACCATGATGTGATTTTTGTCATCTCTTTAAAAAAAATATCTTTATGTTAATTCTGAGCCTCCCAAAATTGCAGGTCTTCTAGAATTTCATCTTCTTTGGAGGCTGAGGTGGCTATTCTGCTCTTCTAAGAGGCAGCAGAAGCTTATATAGTCTAGAGAATAGGATGTCAAAGAGAAAAAAAAAGTGTGTATTTCAGAATTTTACAAAAAGATGATTCACACAAAGTAAAGAAACTTAGCGAAGTCTCAGCAAGAGTAGGATAGGCTGTGGGGATGAAAGGATATCACACAGATTCTAACTTGGAAATAGCATAACTCTGCTGGACTTGTGTGTTAAAAATGGGTCACCAACTGTCCTTCCCATTCTCACTTTCTTTGCCTGCCTTATGTATCAAGACAAGTGAAGATGCAAGGAAACTTTATAAATAGTCAGAGAAAGATTTGTTGTTGACCTAGGTCATTGTGGTTCTTGTAGATCAGAAATAATAAAATCAAACCATAGGAGAACAGAGGAGAGTTTTCACTTGAAAACTTTAGTGAAAGGGAGAGAGACATAGGAGAGCAGAATGGTTGGGTCAGGAAAACGATTTTCTTACTCATAACTGAGAAAATGCTTTCAAGTTTGAAAGTCCCATGAAGAGACCCATACAGGTAGTAAAAAGTGAGCAGGGAGATAATCAAAACTGAAACTACAGGTTATAAACTACTATGTGAAACTATCATGAAATTCAAAATAGAAATAAAAAGTTTGGAAATTAATTTTTTTTCAGAAAAAATATTATTTATCTTTCTTGTAAGATGAAATAGTCTTTTGTGATAACTAAGACCTATGTCAGTGGTTATCGACTTTACCAGTAGTCATTATGGCCTCCACTTGTTCTTTCCTCCATTGACCTTATATGTTGGGAAAAAAAATTGCTAGTTCAATTACATTTATTAATAATCATTTCTCATTATATATTATAATAAAAGACAGTTGCCAATCAGAGCTTCTCATGAGCAGGAAAAGCAACATCACACCAATTTATTAAGAATTCAACTGAAAACAAAATAAATTTAAATTCTGGTTAGCTTGTGCATTGTGATCTTAGATAACACATATTTTGTTCAACTTTTAAATGTTACTGAAATGTACAGCAGAAACTAACAAAACATTGTAAAGCAATTATACTCCAATAAAGATACAAAAAATAATAATAAATAAATAAATGTTACTGAAAACAGATTACATAGAGGAGCAAAATTTGCCACTCCAAAATGTGTCTCTTTGACATGAGGATTAGTTTAGGCTGATTATTTCTAAGAAACAGAGGACTCAGGAAGTTTTTCTTGATACCTCCCCCTTAACTGCTTAAAAGAATCTTTATAAGGGATCTGTCCCCAGAATAGAGCTATCACAGAGGTATCTACAAAGAATATGGGCAAGATGTGGTAGGGGAAACTACCGGGACCTAGGGATCAGAGTTCATGCTATGTCCCATTGTCTCTGCATGGCACAGCAAACATTTGTTTACCAAATACTTGCTTTTCCATCACCCTGTGAAGTGTCTTCCTCCTTTTTAAAGTCCCAAACCACTACCCCTCACATCCTCTTTTGTCTTTAGCCGAAGGTGGTATTTAAAGTGAGGGTCTTGGCCCTTTGGTGAGTTACTCAGTTTTCCTGGGCCTCTCTCATGTATACATATTGTTAAACTTTTTTTGATTTTCTCCTGTTAATCTATCTCATGTCAGATTAATTCATAGACAAGATAGAAGAACTTAAAAGAGTAGAGGAAAATTTCTTTCTTTCTTTCTTTCTGACACTTAAAATATCCATTGCTCCCTTTTTGTGGAGTTTCTCAACAATGGAACTGTTGATATTCGTGGTCTCAGAATTACTTATTGTGGGGGACTGTGCTGTGCATTGTAGGATGTTAAGTGGCATCGCTGGGCTCTACTCAGTAGATGCCAGTAGCGCCCTCTAGTGGTGACAATCAAAAATAACTCCAGGCATTGCCAAATAATCCCTAGGGAGCAAAACTGGCCCCAGTTGAGATTTGACAGAGAGAGGTCTGGGGTCCTGGTTTGAGAACCAGAAACAAATAGCACATAGAACCAAATAGTGCAGCTAAAGGAGGAATAGAGGAGATTGCCAGAGGGAACTGTCCATTTTCTTTCACAGAAAGCCAACCCTGGCTATAAGAAGATTCCCAAGCTGGGCTGTTATCTTTCTGGTATCTGAACTGGAGTGTACTCTGCATAGCATCAATTCACATAAATTCAAAGTAAGATCACACACACTGGAAAGTACGGAGGATACCTCTTTGAGATCCTCCAAATTGATGGCTTAATTCAGAAAGAAGCGATTACAAAGAAAAAAGTAGGCGACTATGGATTCATCAGTTCAGATTGTTTCTAATTTAGTGGAAAGTGCTATCACAGTTTTGCAAAGGCAGAGGACTAATAAGAGTTCCCAAGCTTTACAGTCCTGTTAGGAACAAACTTTAAATTGCTTGATGTGCTGTCCAAATGTAAAAAAAAATAAAAATAAAATAAAGGCCTTTTACAATAATGTGTGTTGGGAATTTTCTTTCATTCTATCACTTTCTGAATTTGAGGGTTGAATTCTAATCAAAATCTTTCTTCCCACATGGTTCTGTTATACAATATAGATATTGTTTAGCAGTTTTTAAGTCTTTAGCTACAATTATGGTGACTGGGCAGACTTAATAGTGGTTGTCAAGGCCCAATTGTATTTTTTCCTACAATTTTCTGCAGAATTAAATATTGAGGCTTGGTCTAAGAAAAGCTATAAATTAAAACTGAATTTGAAATTTTGTTCATAATCACTATCATTCTATCAGCTGAGGAGTGAATTACTGGGGAGTGTGACCCTAGCTAGGTTTGGACTTGGAGCAGCCCATCTGTCACAAATGCAAAAACTGGCTTAAGCACCACATTACCTGAGACAAAGTAACTAGAAGTGGTCTCAGACTATGTGGTTAGGCCATTAGTTTTAAGGTACATTGAGGGAACCTGAATTGTCTAAGAAGAATGAACTCGAGGCTCTGACACCATAATTTCCATATACAAGAATGGGGAAGAGAAGGACGTGGTTAGCTCAGCACCACTGAAGTCTCTTTTTACATAATAGAGAGTGCATTCTAGTGTTACTAGCTAAGTAGTTTACTACTAATGCTACTACTATTAACTACTATTACTACTATTACTGCTACCACTATTATTACTACTAATAACAAGAACAGCAGTAGTTTTAATCAATTTAGAAGCATCTACTCTATGCCAGTGCTTGACATTCAAAATCATTATTTCAAATCCTCCCAAAAAAACTGTAAACTTGCACTATTTCCAATCTCAAGAGGAAGAAATTGAATTTTGGAGAAATTACTGTCCTCAAGTCAAATTATGTGGTAGAGCCTGGATTGACCAAGTTTGATTACCTCCAAACTCCATGTTTTTTTTTGTTTTTGTTTCTTTGGTTGCTTTAAATACATTGCACAGAATCTATAACAAAGTTCCTGTGATGAAGACAAGAAAGGAAGCAAGAGGAATGCCAAAGAACTAGCCTGCACCCCTGGCATTTCACAGAGGATCACAAATCTGCTGCTGCTGCAGTCCACCTACCCAGCTGAATACTTGGGTGGAGGAGTTTTTTCTTTCCTTTACTTGTCTCTACTTGTTATATGCCCTTTTTCCTAAGCCCATTCATTCCTGGTAATGAGGTCATACAGATAATTCAACTTTGTGATATTTTGTTTAGGTTTGAGAGACCAACTATTTGCTAGTCCATTGTTCAGTTCCTGTTTACACTTAGAGACGGATATTACTGCATACATTAATGAGAAAGCTTGGAATTTTGAACCTGTTCTATTCAGTTCTAAAAATGAAATTTGGAGTCCCAATGGAAAAATGACAATCATCCTCAACCTCAGTAGGTGCAAATTTCTATTTTTAAATATAATCTTTGCCCCATTACAGCATAGTGAGGGAATAATCATTTTTGAAGAGAATGCGAATCATAAGCACAGGTTTTTCTAATAAATGTATTTCTCTCTAAAGCAGAAAGATCATCTAAATGATAAATCCAACTGGTACATGATTTTGGTGAAATTAGCCAAGAATAAAGTCTTCTGAGATAATTGACAATAACTCTTTGTTCTTTTGCTGCTTTGTATATTTATGCATTATCCTTCTCTGACAATTTTGAAGCCAAGGCCAATTAATATTCATTTTAAAATGTTCAAGCTCATATTTTCTTTTTAAAAAAATTTTTTTTTCTATTTATTTAATTAATTTATTATTTTTTTGGGCTGTGTTGGGTCTTCGTTGCTGCACATGGGCTTTCTCTAGTTGCGGTGGGCGAGTGGGGGCTACTCTTCGTTGCGGTGCGCAGGCTTCTCATTGCAATGGCTTCTCTTGTTGTAGGAGCACGGGCTCTAGGGGCGCAGGCTTCAGTAGTTGCAGCACGCAGGCTCAGTAGTTGTGGCTTGTGGGCTCTAGAGCGCAGGCTCGGTAGTTGTGGCACACGGGCTTCGTTGCTCCGCAGCACGTGGGATCTTCCCGGACCAGGGCACGAACCCGTGTCCCCTGCACTGGCAGGCGGATTCTTAACCAGTGCGCCACCAGGGAAGCCCCAAGCTCATATTTTCTTATATCTACTTTTGTAATATTCAACATTTCTTATTGTGATAAATGTACAACCCTGCATATACATGTATAATTTTATATTTATTTTACTTGTTGATTTTTGTCCATGATAAACATAAAAGGCACTATGTAAAGGTGGAAGGAAGAATATACCAGTAAACTGTCATTTATGTAGCAGTGTCTAGGAAGTGGCTACAATGTCCCCAGCGAGGTGCTGTGAATAGCAACAGCAATCCGATTCCTGCTTTCATGGGACATTGGTTGGGGGAGCAGCATATATGTACATTTCTTTGGATTTGTTTCTTCTACCTCTCTTTCCTGGTCTATCTATGCTTCTGGAATATTCTGAAAGAGCAGAAGTCTCAGAGTCAGATGGAATTGTTTTCAACCTAGCTAGTTCTGAGCTTACTCTGAATCTCACTTTTCCCATTTGTAAAATGGGCGTGATGATACCTTCTAATTGTCAGATTACATGCAATACTATATATAAAGAATGCAGCATAGTGCCAGACAGGGAGGCACTTAATATTAGCTTTTATTACCACCATCTCTGTTTCTTTCTAACATCTACCTCCCTGCCATTGCACGCTATCCTCTGTGGAACTCTTGTCTATGAAGTCTTAAGAGATAAGTACCTGTGGATTCTAGGACTACTGATCCTAGCACTGAGATCCAAGGACTTTGAATTAGGAAACTGAGTGGCTTGGCTCAAGGATCAGAAACAGGGGGATCAGAAGATCATACCTGGGGACTGAGGGTCCTCAGCACGATGAAGCATTTAGTTTACTACTTTATGGAGGTATAGTTTTCCATCTATGTTTTAAAGATACAGGCATACCTTATGTTAATGCACTTTGCTTTATTGTGCTTCATAGGTCCTGTATGGTTTTTACAAATTGAAGGTTTGTGGCAACCCTGCATCCAGCAAGTGTTAATTTTCCAACAGCATTTGCTCATTTCATGTCTCTGTTTCACATTTTGGTGATTCTTGCAATATTTCAAACTTTTTCATTATTATGATATTTGTTATGGTGATCTGTGATCAGTGATTCTGATGTTATTGTAATTGTTCTGGGGCACCACTAACTGTGCTATATATTGACAAACTTAATTGATAAATGTGTATGTTCCAGTGCTCCACTGACCAGCCCTTCCCAGTCTCTCTCCCTCTCTTCACGCCTCTCTATTCCCTGAGATGCAATAATATTGAAATTAGGTCAGTTGATAATCCTACAATGGCTTCTAAGCGTTCAAGTGAAAGGAAGAGTCGTACATCTCTCACTTTAAATCAAAAGTTAGGAATGATTACGCTTAATGAGGAAGGCATGTCGAAAGCTGAGGTAGGCCAAAAGCTGGACCTCTTGCACCAAACAGTTAGTCAAGTTGTGAATGCAAAGGAAAAGTTCTTGAAGGAAATTAAAAGTGCTACTCCAGTGAACACACAAATGATAAGAAAGCAAAACAGCATTACTGTGGTTGTGGAGAAAGTTGTAGTGATCTGGATAGAAGATCAAACTAACCACAATATTCTCTTAAGGCAAAGCCTAATCCAGAGCAAGGCCCTAACTCTCTTCAATTCCATGAAGGCCAAGAGAGGTGAGGAAGCTGCGGAAGAAGAGTTCGAAGCCTGCAGAGGTTGGCTCATGAGGTTTAAGGAAAGAAACTGTTTCCATAACATCAAAGTGCAAGGTGAAGTAGCAAGTGCTGGTGTGGAAGCTGCAGCAAGTTATCCAAAAGATCTACCTAAGATCATTAATGAAGGTGGGTGCACTAAACAACAGATTTTCAATGTAGATGAAATGCCTTATATTGGAAGAAGATGCCATCTAGGACTTTCATAGCTAGAGAGGAGAAGTCAATGCCTGGCTTCAAAACTTCAAAGGACAGGTTAACTCTCTTGTTAGGGCCTAATGCAGCTGGTGACTTTAAGTTGAAACCAGTGCTTATTTACCATTACCCAAACCTAGAGACTTTAAGAATTTTGCTAAATCTGCTCTGTCTGTGCTCTCTAAATGGAATAATAAAGTCTGAATGACAGCACATCTGTTTACAGCATGGTTTACTGAATATTTTAAACCCACTGTTGAGACCTACTGTTCAGAAAAAAACATTTCTTTCAAAATATTACTGCTCATTGACAATGCACCTGGTCACTTAAGAGCTCTGATAGAAACATATGATGAAATTCATGTTGTTTTCATGCCTGCATTCTGCAGTCCATGGATCAAGGAATAATTTTGACTTTCAAGTCTTGTTATTTAAAGCTAACATTTTCTAAGGCTATAGCTGTTATAGATAGTGACTCCTCTGATGGATCTGACAAAGTAAATTGAAAACCTTCTGGAAAGTAGTCACTGTTCTAGATGCCATTAAGAACTTTTATGATTTATGGAAAGAGGTCATATATCAACATTAACAGGAATTTGAAAGAAGTTGATTCCAACTCTCATGAGTGACTGAGGGATTCAAGACTTCCATGGAGGAAGGAACTACAGATGTGATAGAAATAGCAGGAGAAATAGAATTAGAAGTGGAGCTGAAGATGTGACTGAATTGCTGCAACCTCACGATAAAGCTTTCACAGGTGAGGAGCTGCTTCTTACGGAGGAGCAAAGAAAGTGGTTTCTTGAGATGGATCTACTCCTGGTGAAGAGGCTGAGAAGACTGTTGAGATGACAACAAAGGATTTAGAATATGACATAAACTTAGTTTATAAAGTAGCAGCAGAGTTTGAGAGGATTGACTCCAATTTTGAAAGACGTTCTGCTGTGGGGAAAATGCTATCCAACAGCATTGCCTGCTACAGGGAAAATGTGAAAGGTCAATCTGTGGCTCAAACTTCATGATAAATTCATTAAATCTTTTAAAATGTTATGTTGCTTTGTCATTCAGTTTGTGATATAAAGGTTCTTGTTGAAATTTATTCTGGATAAAAGTCATTTTCTCATGAAAGATAAATGAGAAATGGCCAATATCCCCTCATTCCATGAGCTCATCGAAGTTCAGATTATGTTCAGGTAGTGTTTCGTTTAGTTGGATAATGATTTAGGAAAAAAAAAAAAGCATTTGTGCAAACACATATAAAATTAGAGACTTCTGGGGAACCTATAGAACATCTAGTCCAAACCTGCATTTCAGGAACTAGAATATTGAAAAAGAGGAAGAGTAAGTGCTTGGCTCCAGGTTGTTCACTTTGATTGGCAAAGCAGTGTTTTTAATGGAATCATGATGCTTTATCCTGAGGGTAGCTTCTCTTTCAGGTAAACAAGTTTATTTAAGTTTACACATGTTCTTAACCTTGAGGTTGGCATATTTGGTTGTTTTTTTTAAGTGTATTTACTTTCTCTTAATTAATTGGCCTGCCTGTTTTCCCGTGACCTATGAACGTCCTTACAAGAAATGTTTTAAAAAAGAAACTGTGAAATAGAGATAGGTATCAAATGTTGGCTCTTCTCCCAAATAACTATCAGTTGATTGTTTTTTTTAGCACTGACCTATGCTTTATTCTACCCCTAGTAACTATTCCTAAGACCCTCCTCTGTTCTTCCCTAAAATACCATGAAAAACTAATGCAATGACAAGATAGCATTGGGTTTTTGTTTTGTTTTGGTTTTTTGGTGCATTTATCCTTTAAAATTCTCCCAATATTTCATCTATACCCAAGGTTTTTTACTTTCCTTAATGGCCATTGAATAGAAGTATAAATACCTTTTTTTTCTATTGATCTATCAATATAGATATGTGTATAATCTTTCCATATGCAGACCCTCCCTTTAGAGAAACAGCAACATATAGTAGATAAAATAATTTATGTGCCTGATAACCAAAGAAGTCATACAGTGGGAAATTGGGTGATAAACATTAGTAGATATTACCTTACTCAGATAATTGAGCCTCTTTGCCTGTTGCAGTACCTGACAATTTTGTTCACAATGATAATAGATGGAAACTTAGTTTATTTTTGTTAGAAAAAGTCACTTCTCTCAGTAATGTCATTTATGGCAAATTGTGGTAGAGCAATAAAACAAAATAACAGAAACATTAAATTGTTGCTTGTCTTTATCACAAACAATAAAATCCCATGACAATAATGTTTCTCTTATTCCTTATCACTGCATCTAGAGAGGTCCTATTTTGGCATTTATTTCTTAGGTTTTACTTATGATTTTTTTTTGGAACATTCTTCCTTCTAAAAAAAACTCTATGTAGCATAGTACCTGCCATCTGAATGTTCTTGGCTCCAGGGTCCTCATCTATAAAATTAATAAGATGATATTAAGACTTTTTTAAGGCCATTTCCAATACTAAAAATCAGATTCTATTATTTAGTTACACCACATGAAACAGTTCCTCCCTGTTGAAACATGTATTTGTATGTAAGTGATCAAAAGTCCTATCCACAACGTACCTATTTATTCATTCAAATTTTAGCCAGTGTGTACTACTTGCCTGACAACTTGCGCTCACTGATATAAATCAAGGATTGCAAACCATGGTTCCCCAGACTACACGTGACCTGCCACCAATTTTTGTGAATAAATCTTTTTAGAACATAGCCACACCGTATTGGTTGCCTCTGTCTATGGCTGCTTTCATTTTACAGTGCAGAGTTGACTATGAAAGAGTATATTGCCCACAAAACCCCAAATATTTACTATTAGGCCTTTTACAGAAAAAGTCTGCAAAACAAAACTATTCTTTTATATATACTCATTTTATTAACTGTTACAGATTTTTACTGATTGAGCTAAAATAAGGATTTTTGTTGTTGGTACTGTTTTCGGGTTTGTGTCTGTGTCTGTGTGTGTATTTGGTCTTCCTGACAGTAAATTGCACCTTTGTTTTGTTCATTTTTCAATCTATTACTCCATTCCATGTGAATATTTCTATTGATTTTACACTAAGTAAACAAATGGTGACTTGTCATTTCACTTAAAGGCTAGAAAAGGATAATGGTCCCTATGCTATTTAAAGGTGACAGAAATAGCTTAAATAGAAATTGTATTTTTGTTCATGAAAACACTGTCAATGAATTGAAGAGCCATTTCCAAGTTCTATGTCACTATAGTCGGTTGCATTGGAATATTTCCTTTTTGTGACGATCAGAAAAGAATATGCAAGTTATAATCTGTCACAGATTACTTTAAGTTTGATATTTATAGAATTTTGGGTAGATTGAAAAGTAAATCCCATTTGACAAAATAGAGGATTTTTCAGACTGCTCTTTTCTCTCTAAAATGACCTTTTTATTTAAGGGTCATTTTTGGTTTTCTCCTTGATTTTGTTCTTCCATAAAGCATGGTGGGGAGAGGGGAAGATGGGGAAAAAGAGACAACTGCAGAAGCCATAACAGTCAGAGGCACGTGAAGAAAGGGTCTTATTTCAGTTAACATTTAGGCCTGATAGTTGTTTAAGCTTCATGGTTCCTCATCATCTCTTCAGGAAATTAGCCTTGATACAATTTTTTACAGTTGACTCTATTATATGAGAGGATGATTAATGAAGATGACCTTTACCCTGATTGTTGTGCTCTTTAGAAAGATATTCTCCATGAAGAGCTCGCGTTTCTAGGCTCCAGATGGAGAGGACATTCTTTGGGGAAAAAATACAGTTGAACTCTGTTTCACTAACCACATTTTCACGTACAGATTCCTATCATGGCCTTCTTGTCAGACTCACAGAAGAGAGAGATTTTCTTTGAAGTACAGTACTCATCAGTTTCTGAGCCTTGAATTACATGACCTCCTTCTCTTTTGCTTAAAGTTCATTGAAGATGCTAACATTCTGCCTTAAATTAAACTGAATTGTTTGAAAAATTCCAGGAAACTTTTGTTGGAAAAGCTTCAAAGCTTCCAATTGTGGCTTAAATTGGTGATTCAGAACATGAATATCTAAAAGCAGACAGGGTTTACATCCCATAAATTTACCTTTTGGGTCTCACAAGCAGGAGGACTGTGCAATCTTTCAGGAATTCTGAGATCCTTGTCCTTTGGAAGTGACATTCAGCCATTTTTGCTCATCAGTATCTGCATCAAAAACCTTAGATCTGTTCTGGAGTTATTGGAAGCTAAATGGACAGGAAATAGTGCTAACCTAATTGCTGTATAATTCTGTAGATTCAGAATGCAACATTGATTTTGTACCAGGGGACAAGGAAAGGGGGAACTTGTCTGAATTTCTTCCCTGGAGAAGCAGATACTCTGGTTGCTGGGCGTGGACTAGATTTATTTGTTAATTAATTATTAATTGAGTTTCTCATACACATCAGCCACTGTATTTGTTCTCATGGACCTCAGAGTCTAAGTGAGCCCCAGAGGCGTTGTCTGAGCCACCATGTAGGCAGGAGAGATCCACAGGACTGACTTGGAGGCCCTAGACTATGATAGCCAGTAGAATCTAAAAGGTAGTTTTGAGGGAACAAATCTGAAAACGAAATTTGACACAGATAGTCCAATGAAGCATCATTCCAAAAGGACAAGGCAGAATCTAGGTATGAGCTCACAGATCTAGACCAGAGTTATCAGGCAGACATGAGAGGCTTTGTGTTGGATGATTTGATGGAGAGCTCAGACACGGGCTGGGCAGAGGGGCAGGGGGTTTATTCAGAACACTGAACTATCTAGGCAGAACTCACCTTCTAATTAATGCAGAATAATCCTGGGGAAGAGCCTCTGAAATAAAGAGCAGACACAATCACAGAAAACTTGAAGGACATGGTTTTATTACTTTTAAGTATGTCTTTGTTGTAGTATCTAGGACATCAAAGTTATTGCCCAACAGTAAACCCTTAGGAATGGTCTTAAGAATAGATGCCATGGATTTGTAATTAGAACATAATGTGATTTCATATTCTTTATTGCTTCTAACGTACTTTAAAATAGTTTTTCCCTACTCAGGTAAAATGTTTTTCCTTGCAATTGCATTTAGGCTGTGCTTAGTTAAGCCTTTCTCTATGCGTTGTGAAAAATCAACTTTCTTTCTGTTAGTGCTGTAATTACATGGTCACAAATCTCAGATTTCTAGAGTCCAAAATGAACCTTTCTTAGAAACATTCGTTTGTCACTCTACATTAGGAGAAATGACAACTTTTTCTTTTTCATTCTACTCATTGTTAGTTACATCTGGGAGTTTATCTCACTGGAATGAAAAATTATAAATCAGCAAGAGCTAACGTATCAAAATAAATTTAGGAAGATCCTACGCTGAGTGTTGCAGGTCTGCTGAGAATATAAAGGGATTCAAAGAAAAGACCTGTCTTCTTAAGGAGGTGAATGAATTTCCTCAAACATATTTTAATATTTCTAGCACCTGGATGAGCCTTTGATTACAGGAGAATGTTGCCAGTCACAATTAAATTTTTTTTTAATCCTTTAAATTTGTCAGTTAATTAATGATGTGCCTTACAACTGAGGGTGTTTGGGAAATAAGAAAACATGGCTTTTAAGATTCTCTGACATTCTCATATTTCAGAGGTATCTGCTCTTTTGGATCTATCTAATTTCAGCCATATGTCTGATAAGCTTTCCCTTCTAACCCTAGTAAAATAATACGCTTCTATTCACTTCTTCTTTTGCCCTTTTTAAAAACACTTTTGCTTGGCAACTTTATCCTTTTACAATTCCTTTTCCTGTTTCTGACATAAACCATTACCATTTTCCTTAAGCTCTTCAATCCCTCCTTGAGCCTTCACTGTCAAAAGATGACCTTTTGGTCTTGATAGAATAAAATGGGCTTGCTCAAATTTTCTCCAAACTATACCTTTACCAACTTTTACATCTATTAGTCCTGTCTAAGAAAATGCTCTTTTCATCTGCTCCCATCTCTTTTGTGGCTTTGCCCCATTATTGACTCCCTCTTTCTATAACATCTTCCATTTTCTTCGTATTGATTCCTTCTCTTCAGAGTCTTACCATAACTGACTCTCTCATATAACACAAAATTATGCAAAATAAATTTTTTAAAAAAGAAAAAAAAAAACCCTTGACCTACATTTGTTCACAAGTTTACTTTCCTTCTTCTTACCTCTTAAAAATATCAAATTCACCATCACTGTTGCCCACCTCAGTCCCTTAGTCATTCCTCAACGTACAGTAATCTGAATATACCTTTCTGTTGAAATTGCCCTCAGTGGTCAACAACTCTGCTCTGGTTACAACATCTAATGATCTTTTCTTAAAATTTATCCTTTTGACATGTATAGAATTTATAATGATGACTCCCCTCAGGCGACTGCTACTCCTATTTCTCATATTAATTTATTCTCAGCATCCTCAACATACTATTTTGAATCTGTTCTTAATTGTTGGTATTTCCCAGGTTTCCACATCATTCTTCATCTCATTTTGCTTTCTAATTTCCTTCCCACCCAGTACTAACTCAATATATCAAATCAACAGCGAGCCCTCCTAATTCTACCTTAGAATGTCTTTTCCCGATCTATCCTCTTCTTTCCATTCTTATTACCAAATCTTCAGTTCAGTTTCTCATTGCCATAAAAAACATATTTGAATTCCTTAACCTATCCTGTTTCTAACCTGTCCTATTTCAAATCCTATTACAAACTGATCTTTTCAGTGTATTCTCTTGATGCTTTCCCACCATTCTTGCCACTGTGGGTCATATATCATCTTCTGAATAATAATTTAAGGAATAAGATGTTGAAAAGCTTACTACTTGTATGTTTTGATCATTTTCTTTCTTCTGCTTTCAGTGCTTGTCTTTCCTTTATGGCCTGGTAAAATTCTACTCAGTTATAAATCCCTATACATGTGTCCTCTTCTTTGTGAAAACTTCCCTACTTTTGTACTCAGGGAGAAATAATCCCTCCCTTTTCCATATCTCAGCTGTGGCTATTTAGCTTTTAAGTAACAGAAACATAGTCACATTAGATTAAATGGAGACAGATTCCTGGGGAAAGAAAGATAAAATGTCCTTCACATACATTAACCATTTGTATTAGTAATCTATTGCTGTGTAACAAATTAGCTCCAAATATAGTGACTGAAAACAATACATATTTACTATACCACAATTTCTGTGAGAAAAGAAACCTGGGCATGGCCTACCTGGGTCTTCTGCTTCATGGCTTAACGATTAATCTCCAAAATATACAAAGAGCTCATGCAGCTCAATATCAAAGAAAACAAACAACCCAATCAAAAATGGGCAGAAGACCTAAATAGACATTTCTCCAAAGAAGACATACAGATGGCCAATAAACACATGAAAGGATGCTCAACATCACTAATCATTAGAGAAATGTAAATCAAAGCTACAATAAGGTATCCCCTCACACTAGTCAGAATGGCCTTCATCACAAAATCTACAAACAATAAATGCTGCAGAGGCTGTGGAAAAAGGGAACTCTCTTGCACTGTTTGTGGGAATGTAAACTGATACAGCCACTATGGAGAACAGTATGGATGTTCCTTAAAAAACCAAAAACAGAACTACCATATGACCCAGCAATCCCACTCCTGGGCATATACCCAGAGAAAACCATAATTCAAAAAGACACATGCACCCCGATATTCACTATAGCACTATTTACAATAGCCAGGTCATGGAAACAACCTAAATGTCCATCAACAGAGGAATGGATAAGAAGATGTGGTACATATATACAACAGAATATTACTCAGCTATAAAAAGGAACGAAATTGGGTCATTTGCAGAGATGTGGATGGACCTAGAGACTGTCAAACAGAGTGAAGTAAGTCAGAAAGAGAAAAACAAACAAACCTACCTCCTCCTTGAAGCCTGCAGTTGTCATTCAACATAGATTTATAAAAAGTGTGTTGTATATGAGCCAAAGGGATGGATATTGATGGCACGATGAATATGGTGGTTTCTGCTCCCCACGAATTCTGTCCACTGGGAAAGACATGTTGGTAAAGAGGTATAAAACATTGGTAGATGTATGGCATATTTATAGGAGAGATAATCAGAAATTCTCTCTTTCCTTGAAGGTCTACAGTATATGTTTTTGTTAGTTATAGAAATATTTGCCTTAAATTACTTGTTTTAGTTGTTTTTGTATTTGCCTCATTTCTTATATTAAATAAATTCCTAAAGAGCATGTAACTGAATGAGATTGTTTCCTTCAACTCTCAGCTCAAGGATCTTTTTCTAGTATGCTTTCTCACACTTCCCCCTTCATATGCCTCATGTTCCCAAAGCATCTGGCTATATCTCCATTTGCTTCTCTATACTGTAAATACTTTATTTTATTGAGCTAAAATTGACATATAACATTATATTAGTTTCAGGTGTACAACAGAAGGATTTAATATTTGTATATATTTCAAAACGATCACCGCAGTAAGTCTAGTGAACATCTGTCACCATACATAGATACAATTTTTTTCTTGTAATGAGAACATTTAAGGTTTATTCTCTTAACAACTTTCAAATATGCAATATAGCATAATTAACTATCGTCATGATACTGTATATTACATCCCCATGACTTATTTATTTTATAACTGGAAGTTCGAACCCCCCTTTCAACAATTTTGTCCATCCTCTAGTCCCTGTGTCTGGACCACCAATCTGTTCTCTGTATCTATGAGCTTAGTGTTTTTGTTTTTTCACTCCACATATAAATGAGATCATACAGTATTTGTCTTTCTCTGTCTGACTTAATTTCACTTAGCATAATACCCTCTAGGTCCATGCATGTTGTTGCAAATTACAAGATTTTATTTTTTTTTATAGCTGGGTAATGTTCCTGTGTGTGTGTGTGTGTGTGTGTGTGTGTGTGTGTGTGTGTGTGTGTATTTATCCAGTCACCTATTGATGGATACACTTAGGTTGCTTCCATATCTTAGCTATTGAAAATAATTTTGAAAGGAACATTGGTGTGCATATCTTGTCTAATTAGTGTTTTTTTCCTTCAGATAAATAGCCAGGAGTGGAATTTCTGGATATGATAGTTCTATTTTTAATCTTTTGGGAAACATCCATACTGTTTTCCATAGTGGCTGCACCAGTTTAAATTCCTACCGACAGTGCACAGGTTCTCCCTTCTCTACATCCTCACCAACACTTGTTATTTCTTGTCTTTTTTTTTTAGTAGATCTTTATTGAAGTATAATTGCTTCACAATACCATGTTAGTTTCTGTTGCACAGCAAAGCAAATCAGCCATATGCATACACATGACCCCATATCCCCTCCCTCTTGAGCCTCCCTCCCATCCTCCCTATCCCATCTCTCTAGGTCATTGCAAAGCACTGAGCCGATCTACCTGTGTTATGCTGCTGCTTCCCATCAGCCAACTATTTTACATTCGCTAGTGTATATATGTCGATGCTACTCTCACTTCACCCCAGCTTTGCCCTCCCACTCCATGTCATCAAGTCCATTCTCTATGTCTACCTCTTTATTCCTGCCCTGCAACTAGGTTCATCAGTACCATCTTTTTTTTTCCCCTGGATTCCATATATATGCATTAGCATGCGGGATTTGTTTTTCTCTTTCTGACTTACTTCACTCTGTATGACAGACTCTAGGTCCATCCACCTCACTACAAATAACTCAATTTCATTTCTTTTTATGGCTGAGTAATATTCCATTGTATATATGTGCCACATCTTCTTTATCCATTCATCTGTTGGTGGACATTTAGGTTGGTTCCATGTCCTGCTATTGTAAATGGTGCTTCAATGAATATTGTGGTGCATGTCTCCTTTTGAATTATGGTTTTCTCAGGGTATATGCCCAGTAGTGGGGTTGCTGGGTCGTATAGTAGTTCTATTTTTAGTTTTTTAAGGAACCTCCATACTGTTTTCCATAGTGGTTGTATCAATTTACATTCCCACCAACAGTGTAGGAGACTTCCCTTTTCACCACACCCTTTCCAGCAATTATTGTTTCCAGCTGTTTTGATAATGGCCGTTCTGACTGGCATGAGGTGATAGCTCATTGTAGTTTTGATTTGCATTTCTCTAATAATTAGTGATGTTGAGCATCTTTTCATGTGCCTCTTGGCCATCTGTATGTCTTCCTTGGTGAAATGTCTAAGTCTTCTGCCCATTTTTTAACTTGATTGTTTTTTTGATATTGAGCTCCATGAGCTGTTTGTATAGTTTTTAGATTAATCCTTTGTTGTTTCATTTGCAAATATTTTCTCCCACTCTGAGTGTTGTCTTTTTGTCTTGTTTATGGTTTCCTTTGCTGTGCAAAAGCTTTTAAGTTTAATTAAGTCCCATTTGTTTATTTTTGTTTTCATTTCTGTTACTCTAGGACATGGGTCAAAAAAGATCTTGCTGTGGTTTATGTCAAAGAGTGCTTTTCCTATGTTTTCCTCTAAAAGTTTTATAGTGTCTGGTCTTACATGTAAGTCTTTAATCCATTTGGAGTTTATTTTTGTGTATGGTGTTAGGTAGTGTTCTAATTTCATTCTTTTACATGTAGCTGTCCAGTTTTCCCACCACCAATTATTGAAGAGGCTGTCCTTTCTCCATTGTATGTTCTTGCCTCCTTTGCCATAAATTAGGTGCCCATATGGGCGTGGGTTTATCTCTGGGCATTCTATCCTCTACCATTGATCTATATTTCTTTTCTTGTGCCAGTACCATACTGTCCTGATTACTGTAACTTTGTGGTATAATTTGAAGTTGGGGAGCCTGATTCCTCCAACTCCTTTTTCTTTCTCAAGATTGCTTTGGCTATTTGGGTTCTTCTGTGTTTCCATACGAATTGTAAGATTTTTTGTTCTAATTCTGTGAAGAATGCCATTGGTAGTTTGATAGGGGTTGCATTGAATCTGTAGATTGCTTTGAGTAGTATAGTCATTTTAACAATATTGATTCTTCCAATCCAAGAACATGGTATATTTCTCCCTCTGTTTATGTCATCTTTGATTTCTTTCATCAGTGTTTTATAGTTTTCTGAGTACAAGCCTTTCGCCTCCTTAGGCAGGTTTATTCCTAGGTATTTTATTCTTTTTGTTGTAGTGGTAAATGGGAGTGTTTCCTTAATTTCTCTTTCTGATTTTTCGTTGTTGGTGTATAGAAACGCCAGAGATTTCTGTGCATTAATTTTGTATCCTGCAACCTTATGAAATTCATTGATTAGTTCTAGTAGTTTTCTGGTGGCATCTTTAGAATTTTCTATGTATAGTATCATGTCATTGGCAAACAGTGACAGTTTTACTTCTTATTTTCCAGTTTGTATTCCTTTTATTTCTTTTTCTTCTCTGACTGCTGTGGCTAAAACTTCCAAAACTATGTTGAATAAGAGTGGCAAGAGTGGACATCCTTGTCTTGTTCCTGATCTTAGTGGAAATACTTTCAGTTTTTCCATTGAGTATGATGCTTGCTGTGGGTTTGTCATATATGGCCTTTATTATATTGAGGTAGGTTCCCTCTATGCCCATTTTCTGGAGAGTTTTTATCATAAATGGGTGTTGAATTTTGTCAAAAGCTTTCTTTGCATCTCCTGAGATGATCATATGGTTTTTATTCCTTAATTTGTTAAAGTGGTGTATCACATTGATCAATTTGCATATATTGAGGAATCCTTGCATCCCTGGGATAAATCCCACTTGATCATGGTGTATGATCCTTTTAATGTGCTGTTGGATTCTGTTTGCTAGTATTTTGTTGAGGATTTTTGCATCTATGTTCATCAGTGATATTGGTCTGTAATTTTCTTTTTTTGTGATTCTTTTTGTGGTTTTGGTATCAGGGTGATGGTGGCTTCATAGAATGAATTTGGGAGTGTTTCTCTCTCTGCAGTTTTTTGGAAGAGTTTGAGAAGGATCAGTGTTAGGTCTTCTCTAAATGTTTGATAGAATTCATCAGTGAAGCCATCTGGTCCTGGACTTCTGTTTGTTGGAAGGTTTTTAATTACGGTTTCAATTTCATAACTTGTGATAGGTCTGTTTATATTTTCTAATTCTTCCTGGTTCAGTCTTGGAAAATTGTACCTTTCCAAGAATTTGTCCATTTCTTCCAGGTTGTCCATTTTATTGGCATATAGTTGTTTGTACTAGTCTCTTATAATCCTTTGTATTTCTGCAGTGTCAGTTGTGATTTCTCCTCTTTCATTTCTAATTTTATTGATTTGCATCCTCTCCCTTTTTTTCTTGATGAGTCTGGCTAAGGGTTTATCAATTTTGTTTATCTTCTCAAAGAACCAGCTTCTAGTTTTATTGATCTTTGCTATTGTTTCTTCGTTTCTATTTCATTTATTTCTGCTCTGATCTTTATGATTTCTTTCCTTCTACTGACTTTGGGTTTTCTTTGTTCTTCTTTCTCTAGTTGTTTTCAGTGTAGGGTTAGATTGTTTATTTGAGATTTTTCTTGTTTCTTGGAGTGAGATTGAATTGCTGTAAACTTTCCTCTTAGAACTGCTTTTGCTGGATCCCATAGGTTTTGGGTTGTCGTGTTTTTGTTGTCATTTGTTTCTATGTATTTTTAAATTTCTTCTTTGATTTCTTCAGTGATTTCTTGGTTATTTAGTAGCGCACTGTTTAGCCTCCATGTTTTTGTGTTGTTTACAGTTTTTTTCCTGTAATGGATTTCCAATCCCATAGAGTTGTGGTCAGAAAAGATGCTTGATACGACCTCAAATTTTTTAAATTTTCTGAGGCTTCATTTGTGACCCAAGAGGTGATCTATCCTGGAGAATGTTCTGTGTGCACTTGAGAAGAAAGTGTATTCTGCCACTTTTGGGTGGAATGTTCTATAAATATCAGTTAGATCTATCTGATCTGTTGTGTCATTTAAAGCTTGTGTTTCCTTATTTATTTTTTGTTTGGATATCTGTCCATTGGTATAAGTGGGGTGTTAATGTCGCCTACTATTATTGTGTTACTGTCAATTTCTCCTTTCATGGTTGTTAACATTTTGCCTTATGTATTGAGGTGCTCCTATGTGGGTGCATAAACATTCATAATTGTTATATCTTCTTCTTGGATTGATCCTTTGATCATTATGTAGTGTCCCTCCTGATCTCTTGTAACATTCTTTACTTGAAAGTCTATTTTATCTTATACGAGCGTTGCTCCTCCAGCTTTCTTTTGATTTCCATTTGCATGGAATATCTTTTTCCATCTCGTCACTTTCAGTCTGTATGTGTCCCTAGGTCTGAAGTGCATCTCTTGTAGACAGCATATATATGGGTCTTGTTTTTGGATCCTTTCGGCCAGTATGTGTGTTTTGGTT
Source organism: Balaenoptera physalus (assembly GCF_965194825.1). Lineage (NCBI taxonomy): Eukaryota > Metazoa > Chordata > Mammalia > Artiodactyla > Balaenopteridae > Balaenoptera > Balaenoptera physalus. The sequence continues at coordinate 36,635,645 of NC_138892.1, read as the reverse complement.
GGGGCATTTAATCCATTTACATTCAAGGTTATTATCGATATGTATGTTCCTATTATCATTTTCTTAATGGTTTCAGGTTTGTTTTTGTGGGTCTTTTTCTTCTTTTGTGTTTCCCACTTAGAGAAGTTTGTTTAGCATTTGTTGCAAAGCTGGTTTTTGTGGTGCTGAATTCTCTTAGCTTTTGCTTGTCTGAAAAGCTTTTGACTTCTCCATAGAATTTGAGTGAGATCCTTGCTGGGTAGAGGAATCTTGGTTGTAGATTTTTCTCTTTCATCACTTTAAGTATATCCTGCCATTCCCTTCTGGCCTGCAGAGTTTCCACTGAAAAATCAGCTGATAACCTTATGGGGATTCCTGTGTATGTTATTTTTTGTTTTTCCCTTGCTGCTTTTAATATTTTTTCTCTGATTTCAATTTTTGTTAGTTTGATTAATATGTGCCTTTGTGTGTTTTTCCTAGGGTTTATCCTGTATGGGACTCTCTGTGCTTCCTGGACTTGACTGTTTCCTTTCCCATGTTAGGGAAGTTTTCCACTATAATCTCTTCAAATATTTTCTTAGTCCCTTTCTTTTTCTCTTCTTCTTCTGGGACCCCTATAATTCGAATGTTGGTATGTTTAATGTTGTCCCAGAGGTCTCTGGGATTGTCTTCAATTCTTTTCATTCTTTTTTCTTTATTCTGCTCCTCAGCAGTTATTTACACCATTTTGTCTTCCAGCTCACTTATTCGTTCCTCTGCCTCCATTATTCTGTTATTGATTCCTTCTAGTGTATTTTTCATTTCAGTTATTGTGTTGTTCATTTTTGTTTGTTCTTTAGTTCTTCTAGATCCTTGTTAAACATTTCTTATATTTTCTCAATCCGTGCTTCCATTCTATTTCCGAGATTCTGGATCATCTTTGTTATCATTACTCTGAATTCTTTTTCAGGTAGATTGCCTCTCTCCTCTTCATTTATTTGGTCTTGTAGGTTTTTACCTTGCTGCTTCATCATCTGTGACATTTTTTAAAAAAATATTTGTTTATTTATTTATTTATTTATGGCTGTGTTGGGTCTTCGCCTCTGTGCGAGGGCTCTCTCCAGCTGCGGTAAGTGGGAGCCACTCTTCATCGCGGTGCGCGGGCCTCTCATTATCGTGGCCTCTCTTGTTGCGGAGCACAGGCTCCAGACGCGCAGGCTCAGTGATTGTGGCTCATGGGCCTAGTTGCTCCGCGGCATGTGGGATCCTCCCAGACCAGGGCTCGAACCCGTGTCCCCTGCATTGGCAGGCAGATTCTCAACCACTGTGCCACCAGGGAAGCCCCATGACATATTTTCTTGCCATCTCATTTTTTTTTTTTTTTTAATGAGTGGGATTGTGTTTCTGTTTTACTGGTTGTTTGGCCTGAGGCTTCCAACACTGGAGTTTTTAGGCTATTGCGTAGAGCTGGGTCTTGGTGCTGAGATGAGGACCTCTGTGAGACCTGACTCCGATGAATATTCCCTGGGGTCTGAGGTTCTCTGTTAGTCCAGTGGTTTGGACTTAGAGCTCCCACCGCAGGAGCTTCTGCCTGACCCCGGGCTCGCCAACCAGGTTCTTGCAAGCCACCTGGAGCGGCAAAAAAAGAAAAAAAGAACAATAACAAAGTAAAAAATAAAATTAGATTAGGAAACTAACAGGTATGTTAGAAAGAATGTAAAAATAGAAATATAGATGAGTCAACAATGAAAGATACATCAGTACCACAATAGTAAAAAAGAGGAGGAGGGAAAAGAAAAATAAAAGAAAAAGGGTGGGGGGAAAGGCCTTGGCTGTGGAGAGCGGGGGCCTAAGCAAGGGCAAGGTTTGGGTGGTGGGTGGGGCCTATGCTCAGGACCCACAGGGCTGGAAAAGACCCTTGGGGCTGTGTGGGGTGGGGTTTAGTCTCAAGGAACAGAAGGGGCCCAGCCATGCACCCACACCTGGTCTCAGAGGGCAGGGGACCTCACCTGGGTGCCCAGCAGCCTTCCTGGGCTCGAGTGGGCAGGGCAAACTCTCTCCTCTCCTCTACTGCTGCTCTGGTCTGGGGTCTGGGAGGGTCCCTCCCAAGGGAGGGTCCCTCCCACCTGCCTCTCTTGATCTCCCCAGCCTCCCTCCTATGCCCCTAGGAACCACGTGGTTTGGAGGGGGCCTTGAGGGCAGGGGATCGGCCTGGGAGCTCAGCAGGTTCCCCAGCCCCAGTGGGCCAGGTGATCGCCCTCCGCCCCTCTCCCACTCTTCCGGGAGAGTCCCTCCAACCTGCCTCTCCTGATCTCCCTGACCTTATGGGCGCTGATCTTGTCAGCCTCCACTTCTCCTCCCCCTCAGTCCCTCTATGTCCTACTGGTTCACTCCGGGTGCCTCCTGTCTCCTTGGGCGTCAGAGTTCCCTTCTTGTCTTTTTGATAATAGCCATTCTATCAGGTGCGAGGTGATATCACATTGTGGTTTTGATTTGCATTTCCCTGATGATTAGTGATGCTGAGCATGTTTTCATGTACCTATTGGCCATCTGTATGTCTTCTTTGGAAAAATATCTATTCAGGTCCTCTGCCCATTTTTTAGTCAGATTGTTTTTTTCACTATTGGTAGTTTTATGAGTTCTTTTATGTATTTTGGATATTAGCCCCTTACCAGATATATTATTTGCAAATATTTTCTCCCATTCAGGAGGTTAACTTTTCATTTTGTTGATGGAGACTATAAATTCTTTATGGAAAAGAATTACATTTCTTATATTTAACCTTAAATCTTTTGGTACTGTACTAGGTCTTGGCTACTGAAAATGTGAGTCTTAGACTGACCACATTGGCATCACCTCTAAGTTTGTTAGGAATACAGGATCTCAGGGCTCACCTTAGATCTATTGAATCAGAATATTTTATCATTTTCTCCTGACGAATATGTGCACCTAAAATTTAATTAACATAGTGCTGGGGGATACAGTGTACCATAGCACAAGTTTTCTCAAATGTAATTAAAGGATCATCAATAGTAGAATCATTGAATTTGGGTTAGGGTGATTGGTAGTGGTGGCAGTAATGATTGGTGGTGGCTTATGGGTTTGTAAAAATTCACTTTCTTTGGCCTCATCTCAGAATCTGCTAAAAATGATAGCATTCATGTTTCTGTATTTTTTTTTATTTTTTATTTATTTATTTTTTTTTTTTATTTTTTATTTTTTTTTTTAACATCTTTATTGAAGTATAATTGCCTTACAATGGTGTGTTAGCTTCTGCTTTATAACAAAGTGAATCAGTTATACATATACAATATGTTCCCATTTCTCTTCCCTCTTGCATCTCCCTCCCTCCCACCCTCCCCATCCCATCCCTCTAGATGGTCACAAAGCACCGAGCTGATCTCCCTGTGCTATGCGGCTGCTTCCCACTAGTTATCTATTTTACATTTGGTAGTGTATATATGTCCATGACACTCTCTTACCCTGTCACATCTCACCCCACCCCCTCCCCATATCCTCAAGTCCATTCTCTAGTAGGTCTGTGTCTTTATTCCCGTCTTGCCACTAGGTTCTTCATGGCCTTTTTTTTTTTCCCCTTAGATTCCGTATATATGTGTTAGCATACTGTATTTGTTTTTCTCTTTCTGACTTACTTCACTCTGTATGACAGACTCTAACTCCATCCACCTCATTACAAATACCTCCATTTCATTTCTTTTTATGGCTGAGTAATATTCCATTGTATATATGTGCCACATCTTCTTTATCCATTCATCTCATGTTTCTGTATTTTTAACAAGTTCTTCAAGTGATTCTTTTTTTTAAAAAATTAATTAATTAATTAATTAATTTTTGGCTATGTTGGGTTTTCGTTTCTGTGCGAGGGCTTTCTCTAGTTGTGGCGAGCGGGGGCCACTCTTCATCGCGGTGCGCGTGCCTCTCACTGTCACGGCCTCTCTTGTTGCGGAGCACAGGCTCCAGGCGCGCAGGCTCAGTAATTGTGGCTCACGGGCCTAGTTGTTCCGTGGCATGTGGGATCTTCCCAGACCAGGGCTCGAACCCGTGTCCCCTGCATTGGCAGGCAGATTCTCAACCACTGCGCCACCAGGGAAGCCCAGTGATTCTTATTCTAATAGAAGTTTGAGAAGAGTCTGGGTGAAGTTTCCAACCTCCTTTATAATATGGGATAATGATAGTACCCATCTATTTGACTTACAGAGCTGCTAGAAGGGTTGCATGAGATCATGTATGCACAGTGCTTAGCACACTCCTTGATGCCTAGTAATCATCTGGTGCTATTAGCTGCTAATAGCTGGAACACATACTTGTTGTTCAATAAATGCATGTCTGCCTTATAAAGTTGCTGGCAATGCAAAGATTATTTTCACTTTCTTTATCATCTTCTTATTTACTCCTTTGCCCAAAATATATTTTGTTATTTTTTTCTTCCTCTTTTTCTTCCCTAAGACTTTTCTTTTTCTGTATCCTTTGTAATATCCTCCATAGTGTTTAGTATGAGGAAGTTTCTTGATAAACTTGGTTGCATGATACATTTGCTGACTTTAGTAATAAGAGATACGAAGGAGCAGCAGGGCAGAGAAAGAAAATACTGTGACCCTGAGAGCAGAAGTGTAAGGAAGACAATATGTAGATAATCAAGAAGCATGCTTTTGTAGCCAGTTTGAAGAGGTAGCCACAAATCAGTAGGCTCTTAGAGTCAAGGTAAAGTGGACGCAGCATTTTTGTAGTCACCTAGTCATGGAAACTAACAGTCTGGACTGAACTTAAAATCTTCTGACTCGAGTGTGCCTCCAACTATATTTTTCCTAAATTATTTTCAAAGGTCATGTATCTTAGGTCCTCAAACTTTCATATCATTAAATGTTTAATTGGTATAAAAGTCAAGGTTTCCACATGGAAAGAAGTTGTGTGCCACAGAGAAGGAAAAGTGCAAGGTATGTTTTAGTAGAAATTGTAAAGTAATTTTACTAGAGCAGAAGGTTCAAAGTTAAGAGTAGATTGATTTAAAACAGGTTGGTTTGTATCACATCCTTATCTAAATACATTTGAATAGGTTAATCTTGCATTTGTAAGAAAATCTGAACTCTCTTCTATCCCAACAAGGCCTTCTGGATGGGCTTCTGCCTACATTTCCAACCTCATGTCTTAGCACCAATTCCCTAGTTCACTGCTCTAGCCAGATCTCCTTTCCAAGCCTTGGGCAGACCATGTGGAAGTTACTAAATAGATACTTATTAAATTAACTGATTGGATGGATAAGTAAATGCATGATAAATGGATGCATATTATGTAAAATGAATGAAGAGTGTTTGCTTTATTTTTTAAATATTTATTTATTTATTTATTGCTGCACCTTGCAGCATGTGAGATCTTAGTTCCCCAACCAGTGATTGAACCCATGCCCCCTGTAGTGGAAGTGTGGAGTCCTAACCACTGGACCTCAAGGAAATTCCCTGTTTTGCTTTATTTTTCCTTTAACTAAATCTGTGCCTACAGAATTGAATTTGAATAAAATTGAAAACAAAAGCATTTGCTAGTATAAATAGTGATATTGATAGAATTGGAAAGCTTTGTCTGTAAGACTATATCATTTTCCCTCTAACCAAGTCCCCTTTTATGAATCTGAGCTTCGGTTTCTCATTCTATAAAAATAAATCTACTTTATTTAGTTAATCAGTTTCCTTCCAAAAGAAACATTTGCTTGCTTCAGTTATTCCTTGTTATTTTTGATTGAAACTCAGCTAATTTTCAAGAGTATCTTGATCTATACCTAAATGCATTTCAATTGGATATTTTTTATTAATTTGTGTAAAAATGGGGAAGAAACTTTTTTTCTAACTAAATTCATGGAAGGTTTGAATTGACAATTAGAAAGTTATTTTAGCGTTCTTCAGTTATTTTTTTAATTAGCAACCTCTACACTGGCAACCTCAAAATGTTAAACATGGAGATTTAAGCTGCAAAAAAGGTCTGGGTTTAGGTTTGAATGAATCCAGAAATATCAACAAAGTATTTTTTTTTTACCACAAGCAGATACTTTATCAGAGCCAATTCTATTGGACTGTCCTTTCTTCTTACCTTATAAATTAATTCTTCTGGTAGATGACCTGGTTTGGAAACAAGGTAAATAAAAATAACCTTTATGCTTGTTGGATCAGCTCTTTATAAACAGATGATTATGTAAGCACAACAGGGCATGCATTGCTAAACTTTAAGCTAACTGTGGTAAGTCTCTAGAACTTACTTTGTGCCAAAGGCAGCTGACCCATGGCAAGGGTATTTTTATCCACAGAGAAGTATATCTACAGAAAATGTTCACATGTCACTGAAAATTTTTTTGTGCTGCTGTCCTACAGTTGGACACCACAAATACAAATTAGGAGACTCTGTAAACCAGATGTTCTGACTCTGTGGTAGTATTTAGTGGTCTGTGGATGAATGTTTGAGGGTCCTGGAAACCTCTGCAATTGTATACTAAACTTTGGTATAATTAGAATATGCATTTTCTTGGAAGGGAGTCTATAATTATTATCAGATTCTCCAGTATCTTCAATATCTCTGCAATTGCTTCTGCATCAAATGTGGTTTACTTGACTATACTCCTCACTAGACTCTAATCACCATCAAACACAAGGCTTATTCATTGTTAAGACCCTGGTGCCAAGCTTAGTACTTAGTACTGAAAAAGGCACTCAGTGTTAATGAATAAGTGAATAAATGACTGTATGGTTGAGAGAACAAACAAACGGACTGTATCATCTGTTGCTAGCATCTAGTGTCTTGTTATGATGGTATGGCCCTTCCATTCCATTTTTTCCTTGGCTTGGGGAGTGATTATCTTCAGATTGGTTTTACTGTAAGTGTTCCATGCCAGACCATTTAATAGGGTGTTTATGCTCCTAAAATTTCTATAACAGAGCTAAGAATAACTTTTAGCATATTGTATAACAAAACCATTTAAATTCTTGTTCTTATGAGAATTAACAAAACTGATAAAGTTTTCCAAAGATATCTTCCCCCCAAAATTGTTATTATATTTTTTACCATGCAACCCATCATTAAGTTGATATCTGATTTGTTGTTTATTATATCAGTTAAGGTAGTTTACATGTGGGCTATCTTTCAGACTTCTGGGATCTGGTCCTCTCCTCCTCTATGACACATTTGTAAAACACATGATGAAAACGTGTAATATAATTAAAGCAAAATATTCCCAACATTCATTATTTAATTGATACCCCATAAATTTAATGAGGACTTGATAAGGGGACTAACTGGGAACCAAAGTGCATTCTTGTGTTTATCTCTATATTCAACTCAATAAGTATTTGTAAAACAATATATGATACCAAACTATTTTGCCAGTTCAACAAAAACTTTGTGAGTCTGATGGGAGAAGGGTATGTGTGTGCAGGGGAAAGGAAGGTGGTTCAGAGTGAATACTTCTGATTAGAACCAGACTCATATCCAGTCTTGGAGGATTTCAGTGGTATATCAATTTCTTTATGGTGAGAAAAGGGAGAACTCATCGTCTTTCAAACCTAATTTTGCTGTATTCTCTTTAGTAGAGACAAGTCACTAGGTTCAGCTCATGCATCAGGATGTGAATACCAGAAGATAGGGATCACTGGGGGCCATTTGAGATGCTGCCTGCCACATTGACCAAATTCCCTTGCTCTCTGCTCTTGTAGATCAGTATAACTCCCCTTGTAGGACTTCAGTGATTGCAATATTACATGAATGGAAAGATGGATTGAGGGAGAGGCACTAGGTTGGGGTCTTGTTCCTGGTGTCCTCCTTTGTATAGTTTTTCATAATGGCTATCTCCTCCCTTAACGATGAGTTCCGTGAAGACTAATTTCCAGAACCTCTCAGAGTTAATGGCGCTCACAGGAATATAATATTTAATGAATAAATGATTGTATTGTCCCCAGAAAATATTAGCCTTGAATACAGATCTCTGCTGGAGGAGAAATCTGTACTAAATCAAAAGCCAAGATAAAGAAAGTTCCATAACCCGTTAGAATTCTTTGGTGCCTTACTTCTTTACATATCAGACACCCCCATGTAGCATATATTCACATACCAAACATTATTATAAGCATGAAATTTATGCTTAAAAAACAAGCAGACTCTTGGGAGCAAGGATAGACTGCTATTTAATCATTCACCCACTCATCAATCAGTGCAGAAATTTTGAAGATGTTATGTGTTTTGAGGCTTAGTCAATGCTTTATGTAGTCTGCAGTTAAATGTGCAAAATATTCCCTGATGCAAAAGAACTTATCATCTAATCATTGAATTAAGACTAATGTATGAAAAGACAATTAATGTTGTGTATACATTTCAAGTGTCAAGTGAATAGGAAGGACAGAAAGGTGAAAGATGGAAGGGAATTTTCCATTGAACTGATCAAGGAAGGCTTTACAGTGGTTCTGGTAGCTTATCCATATCTTTAAGGATGGTGAAGATTTAGATGGCTAAGGAGGGCAGGGGAGCAAGAGCCTTTTTTAAAGAAAATACTGTGAACAGCAAAGGATCTGACGTAGGAAAGCTTGATACATTTTAGAGGAATAATGAGAAAAAGAATGCTTAAAGTAGATGCAGTAGCATTAAGGTTCTTCTTACTGGTTCTATTTTGAAAGGCAGAAACTTAATCGTCACGAAAAAAAAATTTTTGTAAAGATCTTTAACTCTGGCCTGTCTCTAAGGTGCAGGGGATAATAAGGCCAACCCTAGGTAAATTTTGGAAGAAGTCCCTATATCCCTAGTATGTTTCTTTCTTTCTTTTTTTTTTTTTTAATTAATTAATTTATTTTTGGCTGCGTTGGGTCCTCGTTGCGCACGGGCTTTCTCTAGTTGCGGCGAGGGGGGGGCTGCTCTTCGTTGTGCTGAGCAGGCTTCTCATTGCAGTGGCTTCTCTTGCTGCCGAGCATGGGCTCTAGGCGCACGGGCTTCAGTAGTTGCAGCATGCGTGCTCAGTAGTTGTGGCGCACGGGCTTAGTTGCTCCGTGGCATGTGGGATCTTCCCAGACCAGGGATTGAACCTGTGTCCCCTGCATTGGCAGGCAGATTCCCAACCACTGCGCCACCAGGGAAGCCCCCTAGTATGTTTCTGAATTAAGATCTTGTTAAATTATTCTCCGTATCACCCTACTGAAGATCTTTTGATTCAAAATTATTTTTTTCTCCTTCTTTTCCTCAGATTTCAGTTATTTGAGAAAGCAGATCACAACAAATTCAGACTGAGGTGTGAATGACTGATATTCCTAAAACTTTTCTGAGACATTTAAATTTTCAAAAAAACAACAAAACATCCCAGGAAGGGGATTATGCCATTTATTACTTTGGGAAAATGAAAGTTTACCTTGTATTCTGCAAGTTTGGAAAGGAAGCCAATGTGCGTGTATCCACCTCTTTTAGATTTTTATTTAGTTTCCTCAAAGGGACCTCACTGCAATTTCTGCCCAGTCCACATATCATACCAGCTCCATTCAGTTGAAACCAACTGTGCTTCCTTCATTGCAACTTTTACAGGCCCCTATTCTGACCCAGAGCCAGGACTGGACTGGTTTTGTTTGTTAATGAATTGGGGAACAGCGTCTTGGAGAGTATATTAGTCTGCCAGGACTGCCACAAAAGAAAACACCACAGACTGGGTGACTTAAATAACAGAATTTTTTTTTCTTAGAGTTCTGGAGGCTGAAAGTCCAAGATCACGTTACCAGCAGGATTGGTTTCTCCTGCGGCCTCTCTCCTTGGCTGGCAGACAAGTCTCTTTTCACTCTGTCCTCGTGTGGCTTTTTTTCTGTGTGTTTGTATTTTTGGTGTTTCTTCATCTTCTCATGAGGACACCAGTCATATTAGATTAGGGTCCCACCCTCGTGACCTCGCTTAACCTCTATTACCTCTTTAAAGGCCCTACCTCCAAATATAGTCACATTGGGGGTTAGAGTTTCAACATATGAATTTTGGGGAGACACAATTCAGTCCATAACAGATGGATACCTTTCACTAGGTAACTTCACAAGGAAGAATCTTAAGGTTATACTGTGTAGTAGCGTAAAGAAGTACTGAGACAAGACACAACGTTTTTCAGTTTAATAAATATTTATTGCACACTTTTTGGGGACTGAGTACTAGACTAGGCCTTAAATATTCAAAGGCAGTGAAGACACTCTCATACCCCTTGCTTCCTCGATGTAACAGATGAAATGGAGCTGTAAGTACATAATTACAAGGTGTGATGATTAATTTTATGTGTTAATTTGGCTGGGCCACAGTGCCTAGCTATTTGGTCAACCATGACTCTGGATGTTTCTGGGAAGGTGTTTTTGTGTGGGTGAGGTTAACATTTAAATCCACAGACTTTGAGTAAAGCAGATTGCCCTCCATAATGTGGGTATGTCTCATCCAGTTAGTTGAGGTCTTAATAGAAGAAAGACTGACCTCCTGAGCAAGAAGGAATTCTGCCAGCAGACAGCCGTCTGACTTGAACTACAGCACTGGCTCCTATCCGGGTCTCCAGCCTGCTGCCCCACCTTGTAGATTTTGGACTTGCAGCTTTCATTGGTTGCATAAGCCAGTTCCTTAAAGTAAGTCTCTCTCTCTCTCTCACACTCTCCCTCCCTCCCCCCCCCCCCGCCACACACACACAGAAACATACACATTCTATTGGTTCTCTTTCTCTGGAAATCCCTGACTAATACACCAGGTAACCTTTAAGAGCAGAGTGTACTCTGTTCCTTCAGTCACCTGCCCTCCCCTCTATGGGCTTCACCTGTTCAGAGTGTGTCTCCTGCGGGATGTTGGCACACAGGCAAGGAGCTAGAATGTCAGTTTAATTGAACTCTCTTCAGACCACTAGCCAGAATGAGCCCATGAGGCCTGGTTTTCATACTGTGTAGTTTGATTTTATGGTTAGGAATTTACAACTTTACAAAAAAAACAGAATGAATAGATGATCAAACTATTCTTCTTTCCGATCTAATTGGGCTGGTTGTAGGGCAGAGCTTCTCTGTGTGAGGGGCTAATGAGAATTGTGCACATGGATATGGTACAGCACCATTGGGAGGGGGCTTGTATGTTATACAGTGCAGGGCTGGGCCAGGGGTATGCACTAGGCTCTGTGTAATTTTATTTCTAAAAGTAGCAGGTTTGTTTGTAGTCGGAGGCTCTGTATCTCCAGAGCACCTTTTTTGGTAACTCACTGATTTATAGTCTTTTCTCGTTAGCCTCCTAGCCTTGCCTGAAGGGGATCAGTGATAAGCATTATTAACTCCTTAGTAGCATCTAGGGATACTAAAATGCAAGGAAGAAGGTGACCTGCCATATATCACGCTGCAGACCTGGGGGGGGATGCTGCTGCACACAGCTTTCTTCTCATGTGTTCATTCTTTGAAGTCACTGCTGGGGTCTGAAAGGTTTTTCTTTTGTTCTGTGGGAAATCTCATTGTTGTCATTTGTGGTATGTAAGTCGAGGGCGAAAAAGCTTCTTAATGAGTATATAAATGGATGTTCCATTTTTCATTCCTGAAATGGCAAGTCAACCAGTGGAGAACTGTATTGACTTGAAACAAAATAAAAAAGGGCGCTTGAACATCGTGGTACATGACTCTTTTTGAATTATGGTTTTCTCAGGGTATATGCCCAGTAGAGGGATTGCTGGGTCATATGGTAGTTCTATTTTTAGTTGTTTAAGGAACCTCCATACTGTTCTCCATAGTGGCTGTATCAATTTACATTCCGACCAACAGTGCAAGAGGGTTCCCTTTTCTCCACACCCTCTCCAGCATTTATTGTTTGCAGGTTTTTTGATGATGGCCATTCTGACTGGTGTGAGGTGATATCTCATTGTAGTTTTGATTTGCATTTCTCTAATACTTAGCAATGTTGAGTCATCTTTTCATGTGTGTCTTGGCCATCTGTATGTCTTCTGCCCATTTTTGGATTGTGTTGTTTGGTTTTTTTGATATTGAGCTGCATGAGCTGTATGTAAATTTTGGAGACTTATCCCTTGTCGGTTGCATCGTTTGCAAATATTTTCTCTCATTCTGTGGGTTGTCTTTACGTTTTCTTTATAGTTTCCTTTGCTGTGCAAAAGCTTCTGAGTTTAATTAGGTCCCATTTATTTTTGTTTATATTTCCATTACTCTGGGAGACAGATTGAAAAAGATATTGCTGTGATTTATGTCAAAGAGTATTCTGCCTATGTTTTCCTCTAAGAGTTTTGTAGTATCCGATCTTATATTTAGGTCTTTAATGCATTTTGAATTTATCTTTGGATGTGATGTTAAAGAATGTTCTAATTTCATTCTTTTACATGTAGCTGTCCCGTTTTCCCAGCACCATTTATTGAAGAGACTGTCTTTCCTCCATTTTATAGTCTTGTTCCCTTTGTTGTAGATTAATTGGCCATAGGTGTGTGGGTTATTTCTCGGTTTTCTATCCTGTTCCATTGATCTATATTTCTGTTTTTGTGCCAGTACCATACTATCTTGGTTACCATAGCTTTGTAATATAGTCTGAAGTCAGGGAGCCTGATTCCTCCAGCTCTGTTTTTCTTTCTCAAGATTGCTTTGGCTATTTGGGGTCTTTTGTGTCCCCATACAAATTTTAAGATTTTTTTGTGCTAGTTCTGTGAAAAATGTCATTGGTAATTTCATAGAGATTGCATTGAATCTGTAGATTTCCTTGGGTAGTATAGTCATTTTGACAGTATTGATTCTTCCAATTCAAGAACATGGTATATCCATCCATCTGTTCGTGTTGTCTTCAATTTCTTTCATCAGTGTTTTATAGTTTTCAGAATACAGGTCTTTTGCCTCCTGAGGTAGATTTATTCTTAAGTATTTTATTCTTTTTGATGTGATGGCAACTGGGATTGTTTTTTAAATTTCTCTTTCTGATCTTTCATTGTTAGTGTGTAGAAATGCAACAGATTTCTGTGTATTAATTTTGTATCATACAATTTTACGGAATTCATTGATGGGCTCTATTAGTTTTCTGGTAACATCTTTAGGATTTTCTCTGTATGGTATCATGTCATCTGCAAACAGTGACAGTTCTACTTCTTCTTTTCCAATTTGGATTCCTTTTATTTCTTTTTCTTCTCTGACTGTTGTGGCTAGGACTTCCAAAACTATGTTGAATAAGAGTGGCAAGAGTGGACATCCTTGTCTCATTCCTGATCTTAGAGGAAATGCTTTCAGTTTTTCACCATTGAGAATGATGTTTGCTGTGGGTTTGTCGTATATGGCCTTTATTATGTTGAGGTAGGTTCCCTCTATGCCCACTTTCTGGAGAGTTTTTATCATAAATGGGTGTTGAATTTTGTCAAAAGCTTTTTCTGCATCTATTGAGATGATCACATGGTTTTTATTTTTCAATTTGTTAATGTGGTGTCTCACGCTGATTGATTTGTGGATATTGAAAAATCTTGCATCCCTGGGATAAAGCCCACTTGATCATGGTGTATGATCCTTTTAATGTATTGTTGGATTCGGATTGCTAGTATTTTGTTGAGGATTTTTGCATCTATGTTCATCAGTGATATTGGTCTGTAATTTTCTTTTTTTGTAGTATCTTTGTCTGGTTTTGGTATCAGGGTGATGGTGGCCTCATAGAATGAGTTTGGTAGTATTCCTTTCTCTGCTATATTTTGGAAGAGTTTGAGAAGGATGGGTGTTAGCTCTTCTCTTAATGTTTGATAGAATTCACCTGTGAAGCCAGCAGGTCCTGCTTTTGTTTTTTGGGAGTTTTTTAATCACAATTTCAATTTCAGTACTTGTGATTGGTCTGTTCATATTTTCTATTTCTTCCTGGGTCAGTCTTTGAAGATTGTACCTTTCTAAGAATTTGTCCATTTCCTCCAGGTTGTCCATTTTATTGGCATAGAGTTGCTTGTAGTAGTCTCGTATGATCTTTTGTATTTCTGTGGTGTCCGTTGTAACTTCTTTTTTTTCATTTCTAATTTTATTGATTTGAGCCCTCCCCCTTTTTTTTCTGATAAGTCTGGCTAAAGGTTTGTTAATTTTGTTTATCTTTTTTTTCTTTTTTTTAATTGATTAATTAATTAATTTATTTTTGGCTGTGTTGGGTCTTCGTTTCTGTGTGAAGGCTTTCTCTAGTTGTGGCAAGCGGGGGCCACTCTTCATCGCGGTGCGCGGGCCTCTCACTATCGCGGCCTCTCTTGTTGCGGAGCACAGGCTCCAGACGCGCAGGCTCAGTAGTTGTGGCTCACGGGCCTAGTTGCTCCGCGGCATGTGGGATCTTCCCAGACCAGGGCTCGAACCCGTGTCCCCTGCATTAGCAGGCAGATTCTCAACCACTGCGCCACCAGGGAAGCCCAATTTTGTTTATCTTTTCAAAGAACCAGCTTTTAGTTCCATTGATCTTTGCTATAGTTTTCTTTGTTTCTATTTCATTTATTTCTGCTCCGATCTTTATGTTTTATTTCCTTTTGCTAAATTTGGGTTTTGTTTGTTCTTCTTTCTCTAGTTGCTTTTGGTGTAAGGTTAGGTTGTTTATTTGTGATTTTTCTTGTTTTTTTGAGGTAAGATTGTATTGCTATAAACTTTCCTCTTAGAAATATTCTTGCTCCATCCCATAGGTTTTGGATCATTGTACTTTCATTTTCATTAGTCTCTAGGTATTTTTTGATTTTATCTTTGATTTTCTTCAGTGATACGTTAGTTGTTTAGTAGCATATTGTTTAGCCTCCACGTGTTTGTGTTTTTTACAGTTTTTTCTTGTAGTTGATTTCTAATCTCAGAGTGTTGTGGTCAGAAAAGATGCTTGATATGATTTCAATTTTCTTAAATTTACTGAGGCTCACTCTGTGGCCCAGCATATGATCAATCCTGGAGAATGTTCCATGTGCACTTGAGAAGAATGTGTATTCTGCTTCCTTTGGATGTAATGTTCTATAAATATCAATTAAGTCCATCTGGTCTACTGTGTCATTTAAAGCCTATGTTTCCTTGTTGATTTTCTGTCTGGACGATTTGTCCATTGATGAAAGTGGGGTGTTAAAGTCCCCCACTATTATTGTGTTACTGTCAGTTGCTCTGTTTATGGCTGTTAGCATTTGCCTTATATATTGAGGTGCTTCTATGTTGGTGCATATATATTTACAATTTTTATAGCTTCTTTTTCGGTTGATCCCTTGATCATTATGTAGTGTCCTTCTGAAGACAACTTCTATTATTTTGTGATTATTGTTATTTATTGTTATTATTGATTATTATGAGCTTTTGTCCTTTGATCTCTTTTCAAATAATTTTTCATCCCCTCTGTCTTTTTTGGCAAAACCTAAAATGTAGACTGGAGGAGGGAAATGTTATGGTCAATATAAAAGCTGGGCTGGGGTGTATCCCAGGGGTCAGAATCGATGTACCCAAACGAGAATCATCTCTGCTTACTCTCCCACAGATAAATGAAACAATAGCACCAAAAATAATGGAAGCTACCAATTATTAAGTGCTTATTCTGTGCACTTCAATTTTACTTACAACATTTTATTTCTTAAGCTGGTAGGTGAGACTTCATTTTATTTTCCTTATACTTTTTTTTTTTAAAGATTTTTTTTGATGTGGACCATTTTTTAACGTCTTTACTGAATTTGTTATAACATGGCTTCTGTTTTATGTTTTGGCTGTGAGGCATGTGGGATCATACCTCCCCAACCAGGGATTGAACCCACATCCCCTGTGTTAGAAGGCAAAGTCTTAACCACTGGACCACCAGGGAAGTCCCCCATTTTCCTTATACTTTTGAGTTACTTAACTATTTCATAATATTAAAAAGAGTTAAAAAGAGGGGCAGGTAACTTCAGGACAATCATTAGGAGGATGAGATACACGAAGAAGAGGAAAGGAATGACCCGACTATCTAACTACCAGCACATCTACTCAGAAGAAACCATGGGATCATTGAAGAGGTGAGCTCAGGGAGAAGATAAATATCTGTTTCTCTTTTCCTGTTTGAGAGTCATAGATTCTCACTTCTGCTTGTCCTTAAAGTACTCAGCAAAGGGGCAATTATAACAGCTAACGCCATATAGGAGATTTTTAACATACTGCGTTCCACCAGACAGTATCCAATAGTTAATAACTTGGCTACTGTGCATGACAGCTGCTCTCCCTTCTTGGGGAGGGTGTTGGTTTTAAATGTGTAGGGTTGTTTTTTGGTTGTTGTATTGAGAGGGGAGCAATACTGTCATTTAGTGGGTAAGGACCAGGGAAACTCTATGTCCTACTGTTCAGCACTGCACAAAATGCCAAAGAGCTCTTCGGGTGGGGGTGAGGTGAGGGCAGGGGTGGAGATACTGGTAGAACTACCCTTCATCTGATACAAGAGGTGTGTGTGTGTGTCTGTGTATGAATCACAAAGATTTTATCACCTTAGAACTTTATTTTCTATCAGAATGACAGGAATATAAAGGAATAAAGGAAAAACTCAGTAAAGTCAAGGAAATTATTACACTCCCTTCTACACTAAAGATGTGTACAACTAAATTTTATAGACTGGTTTCACATAGATTTTGTTCACCCTGACTTCTTGGTCTATCCCATAAGCTTGTAGTTTCTAGAGACCTAAATTTCACTCTTCCTTGTTCAAAAGAAAAGATAAAAAACAGAAAAAAAAAATCAAAGAAGACTATCCACATAAACCATAATTTTATTGAAACCATGTAGATTTGATTTTATTAACCCCTCAATGACACTTTAAATTTTCTGCCGTGCTAGCTTTTTGTGTAACAAATGATCTTATAGTACTAACATTTACAGCAAGTGTTTAAAAACCACTCTTTGAAATAAACAAGAGATATTTGAATTGGAAACTTTATCTCTTAAGTGTTGCCTGAAAGTGAGAGCTGTATGGTCGAAGAGTCTATTATTGTTACCAGAGAACTTTAAATCTGCAGAAAGAGCAATTTACATTCACTGTGGCTGCTACCATAGTGGCTGATTCTTAAATTATTTATGCAAGGAAGCAAATTGTTTTGTTCTTTATCTGAAATTATGCCAATTGCATGCTTAACAAGGCTAAACTTTTTACTGAAAATTCAGCTTCATTTTCAAGCTCATATTTTTTATCTTGTCACTAACTGTTCACACTGAGAAAGATGAATCATGAACACATAGCACAATGCTCTACCCAGACTCTTGAGAGAGTAATAACTAGAAGCTGTAATAGCAGATTCCATAAGCAAAATCCAACAGGTTCATACTTGGCTCATAGGGCTATTAATGTGTCTTGAAGTTATACTGCTGAATAAACAAGCTTGGGACATTATTATTTTTGCTCAGCAGAATGTATTCTCAGTCAAAAAAAATTGGAGGTTAAAAGACTGTCACCCAAAATCCGTTTGCTACAAAACTAATGAACTTTATGTGCCAAAGAAAACTCAGACATATCAGAGTTGGGATTTGGTTTACTAAGGAAATAGAAAGGAACGTAGCCCAAGTGGTTTATAAGAAACATAAAATTTAGAAAATTAAAATTATTTTGGACATTTATCACCAAGCCCAAAGCAAACCAATACATTGACAATTTTATATATGCTAGGTATTATGCTCTGGACTTTTCACATAAATTGTCTCATTTATTATTATCAACCCTCTTTGTGGTAGGTATGACTGTCCAGAGTCAGACAGGAGTGATGGCTCAGTCATAACCAACAGTTAATTGATCATGGAGCAGAAATGGATCTCTGAAGTTTTGGTACAGTGGGCCTCTGACACCTAGCTTGAGAAATTTTCATTTCCCCTGTTTTCTGCAGTACAAGAAAAAAGTTTAATATCTTTTTTATTTTTGGTATTTCTTAGTATCATTAATAGGATATTAATTGGTACCAACAGGTACTTTCTTTGGTTACTCAAGCTGCAAGTGTGGTTAGCTCTTTACCATAAACTGTGTAATCTCTTGACAATGTTATTTTGGCTAAGCTCACATCAGGAAACAAAACTCTCTTCAGAAAAAATAAAACAGAATTAGTCTCCCTGGGTATGATTGGGCAGGCCTTGCTTCATTTTTTCCTCTTATTTGCTTTCTATGGCAGCACCAAACAGTTTTTATTTCAGTGGCTTTCAAGTACACTTAAGCTGTATCTAAAGTAAAGCTACCTACTTTCATCCTTCTTTTGATTTTCTTTGTTTCCCTCTGAATATTCTAAACCATTTTTGCTAAATTTATTCTTCTATGTTAAATTGAATTTGTCAAATTTTAAAAACAAGGAAGTAAACAAATACACCTTAAGTTTATAACTGACGTTACATTAAATTAATTTGGGGGAGAATTGGCTTTTTC
This sequence comes from Balaenoptera physalus, assembly GCF_965194825.1. NCBI lineage: Eukaryota > Metazoa > Chordata > Mammalia > Artiodactyla > Balaenopteridae > Balaenoptera > Balaenoptera physalus. Next base: position 36,617,354 of record NC_138892.1, on the reverse strand, counting down.
ATTACAGACCGTCTCACCCATGGACATGATATTTCCAGTTGTTCAACTGTTATCTCATCCTTCAATAAGAGTTTATAGATTTTTTTCACTCTTGCAAATTGAATATTTAATATCATTTCCATTTCTAACTAGCTATTGCCATTAGGAATATATTTTATTAATGTATCTACCATCATCTTTATTATCTTATTAAATATAATACTTTTGCTAGAGACTCAGGAATATAGAAGAAGGAAGGATTTACTGAGGGAACTAACCTAAGCTTTGAGATGTCATATATGAAAGAGGAGGAATCTACTTTCAAAAAGTAGATTTTGGTCAAGAGTATTACATATTTTTAAGAAGTAAAGGAAATTGAAGACTTAAAAATGGTACAGATGAGCTGGTTTGCAGGGCAGAAGTTGAGACACAGATGTAGAGAACAGACATATGGACACCAAGGGGGGAAAACTGCAGTGGGGTGGGGATAGTGGTGTGCTGAATTGGGCGAATGGGATTGACATGTATACACTGATGTGTATAGAATTGGTGACTAATAAGAACCTGCAGTATAAAAAAACAAACAAACAAAACAACTAATTCTAAACTTTCATTGGGTTATTTGTATGGAAATATGTTAATGTAAATGTTTCAGACATTACATGAAATTTCTAAAAATCTTATATGTTCTGGTATAATGTTATAAGTCATAATTCTAGTTATTACTTTAAAATGTATATGTCAGAAATAACTAAATTTCCTTGTCAATTGCATTATTATGAACTTTCATCAAATCTTTAACCGTGGTCATTTTTAAGTCTTTTGTCATTTACAGACAGTTCTGGGTGTACTCTGATGCTTTTGCAAATATGTTCCTATAAAAGGGTTTCATCTTCAAGGAATTCATGGAAAAGACTCTGACAAGTACAGGTTTCTGGTAACTGGCTGTACTGCTGAACTGAATGAATAAGCATTTTCAGAACTCTAATGAAAAACTGATGAACTCATAAAAGTGCTAACAAAAGATCAAGATAAAAAAAAATTAATTACATGGGACTGAGTGAACTGATGAGGATGATTATAATTTTTGTGACTTTCTGTTTGAATTAAAAAAAAAACTAAAAAAAACTAATAATAAAAAATTGAACACTTTTAAAAAAAAAAAGAAAAGAAAGAAAATAGGAATATGATTAGACAACCAGAGTGAAGTCTCCATAATATGTCAAATGCATGTGTTAAAGAGTTAATTGTTTTAAGGAATTCTATAAGAATTCTTAAAGTGGGATGTGAAGATATGGAATGGCTGCTGGACAGTGAGCTGTATCAAATGAAGGTTTTTCTTTTGGGGACGTGTTCTTAGATAGAAGGGTATGAATCTGTGGAGAGATAAGATTGAAGGTAGGAATGAGAGGAAATAACTGGGCAAGCAAATGCTTGAAGGACAAATTGTTGTCAAAATTTCTGTAGTTATGCTTCATAAGTGTAAAATAATTTATATTAGGTGTATCTTGTGATACCACCCTCTCAGTCCAACCTGTGTATGATCTGAACTCAATTTTAAACTTGGTTCTTCCTGTTGGAAAATTCATCAGACATACTCATATTAGATTCTTATATTAGTTCATTGATTATCTCTTGACCTATTCAAATTGACTTCAGTGGTGTTTTGCAAGAAAAAAATTTCATGCAGGTAATTATTTCTCACAGGATGCCAAGTAATGCTTTGATCATATTTGAATTTTCTAATAAGTTGTTTTAATGTCACGTGGGAGATTTCATTTCAACTTCAGACCATCATCTTCACTTACATGGGGCTTCTTAGGTTCCAGGATGTATTCTAGTGCATTTCTGTGTACTATCTCATTTAAATTTCATAGCAATACTGTGAGAAAGATAATATTACTATCCTTGTTTGATGGGAAAACTAAAATACAGAAAAGTTAAGTCAGGTGGTCAAGGTTTCATAGCTAGTACGTAGCAGAGCAGGTATCTGAACTGCTGAAGTCTGGTTCCAGCCAATCTGCTTTTCCTTTTTTTTTTTTTAATTAATTTTATTTATTTTTTTATACAGCAGGTTCTTATTAGTCATCCATTTTATACACATCAGCGTATACATGTCAATCCCAATCGCCCAATTCATCACACACCCACCCCCTCTGCCGCTTTCCCCCCTTGGTGTCCATACGTTTTTTCTCTTCTTCTGTGTCTCAATTTCTGCTCTGCAAACGGGTTCATCTGTACCATTTTCTAGGTTCCACATATATGTGTTAATATACGATATTTGTTTTTCTCTTTCTGACTTACTTCACTCTGTATGACAGTCTCTAGATGCATCCACGTCTCTAAAAATGACCCAATTTCGTTCCTTTTTATGGCTGAGTAATATTCCATTGTATATATGTACCACATCTTCTTTATCCATTCATCTGTTGATGGGCATTTAGGTTGCTTCCATGACCTGGCTATTGTAAATAGTGCTGCAATGAACATTGGGGTGTGTGTGTCTGTTTGAATTATGGTTTTCTCTGTGTATATGCCCTGTAGTGGGATTGCTGGGTCATATGGTAATTCTATTTTTAGTTTTAGTTTTTGTTTTTTTTAGTTTTTTAAGGAACCTCCATACTGTTCTCCATAGTGGCTGTATCAATTTACATTCCCACCAACCGTGCAAGAGGGTTCCCTTTTCTCCACACCCTCTCCAGCCTTTGTTGTTTGTAGATTTTTCTGGTGATACCCATTCTAACTGGTGTGAGGTGATACCTCATTGTAGTTTTGATTTGCATTTCTCTAACAATTAGTGATGTTGAGCAGGTATTCATGTGCCTCTTGGCCATCTGTATGTCTTCTTTGGAGAAATGTCTATTTAGGTCTTCTGCCCATTTTTGGATTGGGTTGTTTATTTTTTAAATATTGAGCTGCATAGCTGTTTATATGTTTTGGAGATTAATCCTTTGTCCATTGATTTGTTTGCAAATATTTTCTCCCATTCTGAGGGTTGTCTTTTTGTCTTGTTTATGGTGTCCTTTGCTGTGCAAAAGCTTTTAAGTTTCATTAGGTCCCATTTGTTTATTTTTGTTTTTGTTTCCATTACTCTAGAAGGTGGATCAAAAAGAATCTTGCTGTGATTTATGTCAAGGAGTTCTTCCTATGTTTTCCTCTAAGAGTTTTATAGTGTCCACTCTTACATTTAGGTCTCTAATCCATTTTGAGTTTATTTTTGTGTATGGTGTTAAGGAGTTTTCTAATTTCATTCTTTTACATGTAGCTCTTCAGTTTTCCCAGCACCACTTATTGAAGAGACTGTCTTTTCTCCATTGTATATCCTTGCCTCCTTTGTCATAGATTAGTTGACCATAGGTGCATGGGTTTATCTCTGGGCTTTCTATTCCTGTTCCATTGATCTGTATTTCTGTTTTTGTGCCAGTACCCTATTGTCTTGATTACTGTAGCTTTGTAGTATAGTCTGAAGTCAGGGAGCCTGATTCCTCCAGCTCCATTTTTTCCCCTCAAGACTGCTTTGGCTATTCAGGGTTTTTTGTGTCTCCATACAAATTTTAAGATTTTTTTGTTCTAGTTCTGTAAAAAATGCCATTGGTAATTTGATAGGGATTGCATTGAATCTGTAGATTGCTTTGGGTAGTATAGTCATTTTCACAATATTGATTCTTCCAATCCAAGAACATGGTATATCTCTCCATCTGTTGGTATCATCTTTAATTTCTTTCATCAGTGTCTTATAGTTTTCTGCATACAGGTCTTTTGTCTCCCTACGTAGGTTTATTCCTAAGTGTTTTATTCTTTTTGTTGCAGTGGTAAATGGAAGTGATTCCTTAATTTCTCTTTCAGGTTTTTCCTCATTAGTGTATAGGAATGCAAGAGATTTCTGTGCATTAATTTTGTATCCTGCAGCTTTACCAAATTCATTGATTAGCTCTAGTAGTTTTCTGGTGGCATCTTTAGGATTCTCTATGTATAGTATCATGTCATCTGCCAACAGTGACAGTTTTACTTCTTCTTTTCCAATCTGTATTCCTTTTATTTCTTTTTCTTTTCTGATTGCCGTGGCTAGGGCTTCCAGAACTATGTTGAATAATAGTGGTGAGGGTGTACATCCATGTCTTGTTCCTGATCTTAGAGGAAATGCTTTCAGTTTTTCACCATTGAGAATGATGTTTGCTGTGGGTTTGTCATATATGGCCTTTATTATGTTGAGGTAGGTTCCGTGTATGCCCACTTTCTGGAGAGTTGTTATCATAAATGGGTGTTGAATTTTGTCAAAAGCTTTTTCTGCATCTATTGAGATGATCATATGGTTTTTATTCTTCAGTTTGTTAATATGGTGTATCACATTGATTGATTTGCATATATTGAAGAATCCTTGCATCCCTGGGATAAATCCCACTTGATCATGGTGTATGATCCTTTTAATGTGTTGTTGGATTCTGTTTGCTAGTATTTTGTTGAGGATTTTCACACCTATATTCAGTGATATTGGTCTCTAATTTTCTTCTTTTGTAGTATCTTTGTCTGGTTTTGGTATCAGTTTGATGGTGGCCTCATAGAATGAGTTTGGGAGTGTTCCTTCCTCTGCAAATTTTTGGAAGAGTTTGAGAAGGATGGGTGTTAGCTCTTCTCTAAATGTTTGATAGAATTCACCTGTGAAGCCATCTGGTCCTGGACTTTTGTTTGTTGGAAGATTTTTAATCACAGTTTCAATTTCATTACTTGTGATTGGTCTGTTCATATTTTCTCTTTCTTCCTGGTTCAGTCTTGGAAGGTTATACCTGTCTAAGAATTTGTCCATTTCTTCCAGATTGTCCATTTTATTGGCATAGAGTCGCTTGTAGTAGTCTCTTAGGATGCTTAGGATGTGGTGTCTGTTGTAACTTCTCCTTTTTCATTTCTAATTTTATTGATTTGAGTCCTTTCCCTCTTTTTCTTGATGAGTCTGGCTAATGGTTTATTAATTTTGTTTATCTTCTCAAAGAACCAGCTTTTAGTTTTATTGATCTGTGCTAGTGTTTCTATTTCATTTATTTCTGCTCTGATCTTGATGATTTCTGTCCTTCTAACTTTGGGTTCTGTTTGTTCTTCTTTCTCTAGTTCCTTTAGGTGTAAGGTTAGATTATTTACTTGAGATTTTTCTTGTTTCTTTAGGTAGGCTTGTATAGCTATAAACTTCCCTCTTAGAACTGCTTTTGCTGCATCCCATAAGTTTTGGATCGTCATGTTTTCATTGTCATTTGTCTCTAGGTAGTTTTTGTTTTCCTCTTTGAGTTCTTCAGTCATCTCTTGGTTATTTAGTAATGTATTGTTTAACCTCCATGTGTTTGTGTTTTTTACGTATTTTTCCGTGTAATTGATTTCTAATCTCATAGCGTTGTGGTCAGAAAAGATGCTTGATATGATTTCAATTTTCTTAAATTTACTGAGGCTTGATTTGTGACCCAAGATGTGATCTATCCTGGAGAATGTTCTGTGCACACTTGAGAAGAATGTATAATCTGTTGTTTTTGGATGGAATGTCCTATAAATATCAATTAAATCTATCTGGTCTATTGTGTCATTTAAAGCTTGTGTTTCCTTATTAATTTTCTGTTTGGATGATCTGTCCATTTTTGTAAGTGAGGTGTTAAAGTCCCCCACTATTATTGTGTTACTGTTGACTTCCTCTTTTAGAGCTGTTAGCAGTTGCCTTATGTTTTGAGGTGCTCCTATGTTGGGTGCATATATATTTATAATTGTTATATCTTCTTTTTGGATTGATCCCTTGATCATTATGTAGTGTCCTTCCTTGTCTTTTGTAACACTCTTTATTTTAATGTCTGTTTTATCTGATATGAGTATTGCTACTTCAGCTTTCTTTTGATTTCCATTTGCATGGAATATCTTTTTCCATCCCCTCACTTTCAGTCTGTATGTGTCCGCAGGTCTGAAGTGGGTCTCTTGTAGACAGCATATATATGGGTCTTGTTTTTGTATCCATTCAGCAAGCCTGTGTCTTTTGGTTGGAGCATTTAATCCATTCACGTTTAAGGTAATTATCGATATGTATGTTCCTATGACCGTTTTCTTAATTGTTTTTGGTTTGTTTTTGTAGGTCCTTTTCTTCTCTTGTGTTTCCCACTTAGAGAAGTTCCTTTAGCTTTTGTTGTAGAGCTGGTTTGGTGGTGCTGAATTCTCTTAGCTTTTGCTTGTCTGTAAAGCTTTTGATTTCTCCACTGAATCTGAATGAGATCCTTGCAGGGTAGAGTAATCTTGGTTGTCGTTTCTTCCGTTTCATCACTTTAAGTATATCATGCCACTCCCTTCTGGCTTGTAGAGTTTCTGCTGAGAAATCAACTATTAACCTTTTGGGAGTTCCCTTGATGTTATTTATCCTTTTTCCCTTGTTGCTTTCAATAATTTTTCTTTGTCTTTAATTTTTGCCAATTTGATTACTATGTGTCTCGGCATGTTTCTCCTTGTGTTTATCCTGTATGGACTATCTGCCCTTCCTGGACTTGGGTGGCTATTTCCTTTCCCATGTTAGGGAAGTTTTCAACTATAATCTCTTTGAATATTTTCTCTGGTCCTTTCTCTCTCTCTTCTCCTTCTGGTACCCTATATCGCGAATGTTGTTGCATTTAATGTTGTCCCAGAGGTCTCTTAGGCTGTCTTCAATTCTTTTCATTATTTTTTCTTTATTCTGTTCCACAGCAGTGAATTCCACCATTCTGTCTTCCAGGTCACTTATCTGTTCTTCTGCCTCAGTTATTCTTCTATTGATTCCTTCTAGTGTAGTTTTCTTTTCAGTTATTGTGTTGTTCTTCTCTGTTTGTTTGTTCTTTAATTCTTCTAGATCTTTGTTAAACATTTCTTGCATCTTCTCGATCTCTGCCTCCATTCTTTTTCCAAGGTTGTGGATCATCTTCAGTATCATCATTCTGAATTCTCTTTCTGGAAGATTGTCTCTCTCCATTTCATTTAGTTGTTTTTCTGGGGTTTTATTTTGTTCCTTCATCTGGTACATAGCCCTCTGCCTTTTCATCTTGTCTATCTTTCTGTGAATGTGGTTTTTGTTCCACAGGCTGCAGAATTGTAGTTCTTCTTGCTTCTGCTGTCTTCCCTCTCTGCTTTTTTGTCCTTTTATTTTTATTGGAGTATAGTTGTTATACAGTGTTGCATTAGTTTCAGGTGTACAGCAAAGTGAATCAGTTATACATATACATATATCCACTCTTCTTTTAGATTTTTTCCCAAATAGGTCATTACAGAGTATTGAGTAGAGTTCCCAGTCAATCTGCTTGTAAACAATAGAATTATTGCCTCATTTTAACTTCTAAAATGTAACAAAATATAAAATTTAAATCTAAAATATAAAAGTAACGAAAGAATGTACATGGTAAAATGGGGCTAACATATTTAGAATTCTGGGTTAAATTAGAATATTGTTCAGTAAATACAGATATAGTAAGTACATAGATAGCTCCCCTGTTCATGTTTTTCTTGTGGAAAGCCTTTTGATTTGGATCAATCAACTTCATAGAGTGTACAGTGTATTCTGGCCAATGGAAAACTTATGTTTACATATCCAAAACTCAACACTAACACAACAGTGTGTGGGCATTGAATAGGATGTTCCTGTATTCCAATTTTTCTTCCTGTAGAATTTCCACTCTGTGGTGTCCCCATCCTGTGGGAAAATATTCTGTCCCACTCCTTCTGAATACAGGAATGGTCTTGCAACTTTCTCTAGTCAATGAAATATGGGTGAAAATGACTGTGTTAATTCCAGGCAGAAGTTTTAATGGCCTGTGTGTAGTTTTCCATATTTTGTTTTTCTCTGCCAAAGATCATCAGTATTCCAGATAGAGACGTGAGTTCTGGAAAGAGACAACATGCCGCTGAGCTTTAAAATTCTTGACAGATACATAGCTTGGGTGAAAATTGACCTTTGTTGTCATAACTCACTGAGTATTTGGGTCACTTGTTATCTAACTTATTCTAGCTGATTCTGATTAATAAAAAGTTATAATTCATTGATGTAATTGTTTTAAATTTAAATTACTTTTTATGTCATTACTGAGAATATTTCTGAGATGACTCTAACTTAGGTGACCCAGTTTCTGAGTGTATTTCAGATTTTGCTCAGACCATTAAACAGGTTTTAAACCCACAACCAATTTTGTGAAGATGATGAAATATCCTGAAGGGACATGTTTATATTGTTTTCATTTCTAGTGTCTTATAGTCTTAGTTTACCAAAGAGACTTTAGATTGATCTACTTCATTTTCATGTTTGTTTATGGTATGAGATAAAATTCATGGTTGATAAAGTTTTGTATAAAAATGTAAGTGCATTCACACATCTTGTTTTTCTTTCTAACCTAATTTGTCTCACTTAATTCCCAGAAACAAATTTTTTTGGTGAATGAATAAGCTAGAACTAGTGTGCTTAGACATGAACTTTATGTCATCTCTGGGCAGTTAATAAATACTTTGATCACCAGCTCTCTCTCCATTGTTTAGAGGAATCATCATAAACTGGGTGTAGCAAATTCTGTTGCTGTTAACTTTTGAGCAATACGAAGAGTTCCCCATTTGAAAAAGACTCTAATAGCAAGTTATTGCCAATTCCAAATGTCTGCCCTTATAAGTTTGACCTGATGCTCAAATTTAAAACTATCTTGTTTTCTCTGACTTAAAATGTTTGGATGGTACATATTGATTGATAGTTCACATGCCCCACCCTTGACACCCTGCAGGATTGCCTATCTTTGGGGTGCCTAACATGGGCATCCCAAGAGACTTTTCTGCATATGCTAAAGAGATTATACTTCAGACTTCAAAAACCTCAACTTGGGTGAAAATCTACCCAACCTTTTTTGTTGTCATGCAGTAAAAGAACAACAATCAAGACATGACTTTTATTGATTAAGGATGTAAATATAGAGATAGATAGGGAGTTAGATAGATTATTGATAGTTGATGATGTTGTTTATTTCAAATAGATGTATAGTGCCTTGTTAAAAATTTCCATTTAGGACCATCAGTTTAAAGCTACTTAGGATATGTGTTTTGATTTATACTTTAGGTTTGATAAGAAATGGAAAATTTGGTTTTTATACTTTAGGTTTGATAAGTGATGGAAACTTCTGATTGATAAATGGAGTGGCAGAAACAGGCTTTCAATCTGAGGGTCATATTCTTACTAAGACCCTACACTCTGTGCTATTTCTTATCCTTATTTTTGCACGTTGTAAGTAAATAACACATATTCTGTAAGCAATTTCTTTTCATTTTGAACAACCATAAAATGTTAGAGCTAGAAGGGTTAGTGTTTATCTGGCTGAATCCCCTCTGAAACTGAGACACTGAAGGACTTGTCAAGTATCTCATAACTAATTAGGGGCCTGATTCTTAGTCTAGTGTTCTTTCTCCTCTGCTACTAACCCATGCCCCTGTATAGGTTGAGAAATTTAAGAATAATGAATTATTGTTTGCATTTGGATGGTACTAGAGGAGTATTTTTGAAGGAAAGTAAAATATACAAGAACATAGTGAGGAAATTTATTATTGCATTTGACTTTCAATGAGAAAAGCAACTTGCCAAAGGTATATAAGAAAACATCTCATATGTATGCAAATATGGCATGGGAGGAACAGAAGGGACAGGGTTGGGAGGGACAGGGCTTGTCTCTTAGTTACAAAACCACAGTGACTCTTTGAGAGAAAACATAAACTGGCCTGCAAATATCTGTATTTAAGGCTGCTTTTCCCAAAATATTAGGATGTAACAGATTAGAAAGAAGCAATTCAGTCTAGATATGTCATATATGACCAGAAAGAGTAAAAGACTAGAAACATTTAAAAATAACTCCAGACCCTTAATATATATTATATTTTTTAAGTGAGGGTACAAAATTATAGGAATTCTTGAACTTGGAATGGATCTAGACATACAGTGGAGTGCTATTATCCTCATGTGAACAGATGACTAAATGGCCCCACCTAGACAGTTATTATAAGTTGGTTTATTTCCTAACCTCTAATATTGAAGTAAAAATATACACTTGATGTACTTTCCAGGGCCCTTGGGAGGTCAGGATGAGCTAATATCTGAGGTGGTTATGAAAAAGGTGTAAATACCTGTAAATTTTAAGTAGGTGTTTTGTAAATAACAATACGAAGGAGTTTATTGCTTCTGTAAGAACTCACAGTGGCTCTACCAGGTGTAGAAAGTGAAGCTGGCAGGTTGTTTATAGTTTATCTCTTTAAAGGCAATTTTTTTACATTGCATAGCCCTTGTCAAGAAAGCTCAAAGCTATCTCTGATATATGCTATGAGTTTTTCATTACATATTTTACATAAATTTATAAATATTTCTTTCTTTTTTTTTTAATAAATATTTCTTATAAAATATTTCAATATGGTAAGACAAAAACCTAAAGTCTCATTAGTTAAATTTAATAAACAGACACTTCATATTAATCTGTAGGCTCATTATTATCCCCTGCAAACTGAAGAGATTTAAAATAATAATTGGTGCCCAGTTAAGGGTGGAAGTTGGGGAAAACATTTGTAGCCAGTTTTTATAAGATTATGGTGATGAATATTGCTGTTGGATGTGAACCTGTTTCCAGGTTCAAATGATGCTTTAATAATTTGTTTTTGATTGTTTTTTTCTTTCATTATTAATAACCTCACTCATTTGGGAATATTTGTATTTTATAACCCAGTGTATCAACACCATCTATAATATTAAATAAGAAAAATGTTTGGATAAGATCTTATAACCTTTTATGATGCTTTTTTGAGATATGTTTATGAGACAAAAACAATTTGATAGCAAGCCTGGTGATATGAAAAACATAAATTCTTCCAGTTGCTATATGGCTATAAAACAAGCACTAACACATAATTTTTTTCTATTTCTACTAGAGACTGATTTATATGGGTAGAAACTTCTATGTATATTGGTGATAGCATTTTGAACAGGCATTTAAAAATTAAAATTGGTATTTTCTGTCTAGAACACCACTCATAATAAAGTTTTCAACTCTGCAAAAAGTGACTCACTAAACCATGCTGGTTTTCATAAAGTAGATGAATATATAATATATATGATGGGCCTATGTAATAAACGTGGATACCATTTTTATTAGGACATTCCAATTTACTTTTCTGTAATTAGAGCTACCAATAAAATATGCATTATATATATTTCTTTCTCTACACCCACATACACACAACGTTGTAAGAAAAAAATTCTTCAGCTTTTAGCAATTTGTTATTGAATTATGTTTGTTTATTTATTCCTCAATCCATGTATCTATTCAAACATTAATTCATTTATTCATTCAATATATATTTATTAAACATGGATATTTGCTCTAAAATTTCTAAATTTTACTTGTTTTTATTTTACTGAATTTTTGAGTTACAAATTTTTGTTCTCTCCTTATCTATTCATGTCTGTATCATGTCTATTCACGTCTATATCATTTTCCAAATTATTTGTACATATGAATTCTAATACATGTGAATTTTCATTAAGATAACATTGAATCTTGATATATTTATTCTCTGCTGGATTCTGGCAAATGAGAGCTTTTTATGGATGGTGGGTTGGGGGAATCAAACTCAAAAAAAATTTGGATATTTTTCTGGAGAGAAAAACAAAACCTCAAGATACATAGCATGCATCCACTGTGCTATATGGCAGTTTCCTATCGGATCTTACTATCAAACTGTCATTTCACAATTTAATCTAGTATTAAGATCTTTCATAAAAATATACACTTTAAAATTACATTCGTATATGTAATAGTCCCAAAAAGACATTATATGTATATTTAATTTTCTGTTCCAGATTTTGGTTTGAAACTTGATGCTTTGTAATTCCGTGAAAACTTTTACTGACAATTTGTTTGCTGTCAAGGTCATTCCCCCTGCAGGCCACTCCCAACCCCCTTTTTTTACAGATTTGTTATATATCACTTATTTTATAATTAATGCTTATAGAATGGATTCTTCTTTCAATAGGCAGTAAATTCCAGACACACTTCTATTTTGAAAATAGTAGACAGGCTTATTGAGATGACTGTGAAAATATCCATGAAAAATTCAGCTTTTAAACATTATCGAGGTGTCTCAAATTTCCTTGGAGACAGAGTGAGAAAGGACTGAGAATCATAGAATTTAAAAGTTATGATTAATTGAAATTCTAGTAAGAGCAGGGCTGGGTGTCATTTATCACGCTGATTTGATATGAGGGATGTGAGACTTCAAGGTCAGGCAAGGTGAGGTTGGAATTTCAAGGGAGCAGTGCTTTTCTTTATTCTCTTCTGAATGCAGGTTGACAACCCATAATAGTCAAAAGAAAAGAAAGCCAGTCTTTAAAGAGGCTATACTCTATGATACCAAAGCCTGTCTTTCGTTCATCTTCTAAATTCATTTTTATTCTTATTACTTTATTAAAATGTCTTTGAACCTTTATAGGAAGAAAAAAATGGGACATGAGAAAAAAATGTTACTTAAATATCTTAAAGTCACAGTGCTTTGATAAGAAGATACTTGCACATTTTTAAAAATTAAACTGCCATATTATTTATCAAATTGAAAAGAAGATTGATGCGGTCGTTGGTGCCTTGGTAGGTCAAGGCATAACACAACTCCCTCTGCTTGTATTTAGAAGCACCTGAGAAACAGATATAAGAATTATGTCTGGAAATCATATTTGGAGAAATGTGGCTTGACCTGTACCAAAGAAGCCCTGCTATTACTTCATGTGTGAATTTAACCTACCTACAAAATCATGGGCATTGATCAAAAGCCTCTGACGTCCTGTCTGGGCACCTGACTGTAAAATTCAGGGCAAGGAAAAGCAGTGATGATGTGCTTCCTGCAGACAGCTGCCTCTCAGGAAGAGAAGGGAGAGATGAAGGAGGATGCTGGGCTCCTCCTTCCAAACCCACCAAGCAGATGAGGTTTCCTTCTTCCTGCAGGAAAGTGAGTAAAGGGTAAGGCTACAGGCCAGAAATTTTTTCCAGCAAAGCCCCTCCACATGGAAACCTGGGGGGTGAAGAATGTATGTATGCCTTTAATATTTTAACATTTTGGAGGTCTGAAATGCATTCAAATTCATTAGCCATTAAATCATGTGTTATATTGTGGAAGGTAATTAAAGTCACAAGGAATATTAATTTGTATCACATTAGATCTAGAAATAACTTCCTTCAGTTAATATAAAAGATACAGCAACGTTTCAAAAAGATGGAATTTTTGAGCTTGTTTCTCTTTGTTTTATTTTTTGGGTGAGAATAAAATATTGCAATAATAATTATTAACGTGGAGGGAAAATTTACCAAAAGAGAAAAAATCCAAACATTTCAGGTGCTATAATTCTACCAGAAGTAGTCTAAGTCTTGCCATTAGACTTTATTTCCAAAACAATTGGGCTGATCTTTCAAGTGTGTGTTTGTTGTGAGGGTAGATATACAAATAAATGTCCTTGCTTTGTTTATCATTAAATACCAGAAAAAGTCTCTGCCCTCAGGGAACTTATATTTTGGTAGGAGGGGCACATATAAACATAAATACATGTATCAAGTAGTGATAAGTGTGTAAGGACCAGAAGATGGCAGGAGGTGATGCTATTATAGGTAGTCGGATTGACAAGTCTTCTTCAAGGTAGAGCTTTAGGGCAAAGTCCTGAGGAAAACCATGTAAATGTCTTTGTGGAAGAGAATTCTAGGATAAGAGAAGAGGAAGTGCAAAGGCACTCAATGGCTGTCAAACATGGTGGGTGCGCTCAAAAAGCAGCAAAAAGCCCGTGTGGCTGGTGTGGAATGAGAAAGAGGAAAAGCAGAAGGTAATTATATTAGATGGTGTCCAAGGGCCAGGTCACCTAGAGCATCGTAAGAACTTTGGACTTTATTATAACTGCAGGAAGAAGCTATTAGAATGCTTTGAGCCCTAATGACCTGATTTACATTTAGAGTTATCTCCTAGCTGCTGTACTGAGATGAGCTTTTTGGAAGATATGGGAGGAAGCAGGGAGAAAATTCATTCATTCAGAATATTTGTTTAGAGTCTATTATATGCCTACTCTAGGAACTGAAGATACATTAGTGAATAAAAAGAAAAATCCCTGCACTCATGAAGTTTATGTAAAAAATAAATGTGATCTATTACATGTCAGTATGTAGAAAACTAACATAAAGTGTAGGGATGGAGAATGGTGGGGGAGGTGTACGGCCTATTTTATATAAAGAGCCAGGGAGAATGATCCAAGTAAAGTAACATTTAAGCAAAGACCAGAAGAAAATAAAGATATTTGGGGAAGAAAGCTTGAGAATGAGGAAACATCAAGTGCCAAGATGCTGGTGGAAGTGCCCCTGAGATGGGGCTGGATTGGAGGGAATGAAAAGGAAGTGGTTGGATGAGGTCACAGGGAGAGTGAAGGGAGAGGTGGTAGGGGCTTCTAGACCATGGAGTTGTATGTCGAGTGACATGAGAAAGTATTGGAACAGAGGAATGACATGGTCTGCCTGACATTTTATTTATTTATATATTTTTATTTATTTATGGCTGCGTTGGGTTTTTGTTGCTGCATGCAGGCTTTCTCTAGTTTCTACTTTTCATTGCCGTGCACGGGCTTCTCACTGTGATGGCTTCTGTTGTTGTGGAGCATGGGCTGTAGGTGCACAGGCTTCAGTGGTTGTGGCACGTGGGCTCAGTTGTTGTGGCTCACAGGCTGTAGAGTGCAGGCTCAGTAGTTGTGGCGCACGGGCTTAGTTGTTCTGCGGCATGTGGGATCTTCCCAGACCAGGGATCGAACCCGTGTCCCCTGCATTGGCAGGCGGATTCTTAACCACTGTGCCACCAGGGAAGTCCCTGCCTCACATTTTAAAAATAACACCAGCTGCTGTGTGCAGAATAAATGGTAGAGGAGTAACACTAGATGGTGAGGAGCACAGATGCTCTGGAAGATGGAGATTTATGCTACTCTAAATCCCTTTTAGAAGGGACTCACTGCCCAGCTTGAAGTGTGTGGTTGGCTGATAAGCTCTAGTTGTGAGCTTCATCCAGGTTCTGCCTCAGTTTTAAGTGGGGTCACACTCTTCTTGGAGTGACCCCAGCCAATTACTAAGCAAGGTGGTGGTACAAGGGTCTTGCCATTTCTGCTCAATGTGGGACACCTCTAGTGGGCAACCTTTGCTTCAGACCCCCATCTTGGGCTGGCAGAGACTTTATCAGGTCATCAGGTGGGCATCACTGTACAGCAACAACTTCTGCCCAAGGCACTTTTTGCATTCCTGATTCCATCTCAGTGTCTGCTTGCTGGAGAACCCAACCTGCAACAGATGGGAAAAGGGAGATGAATTAAGAGACTATTGTGGTAATTCAGGTAAGAGATCATGGTACTTTAGATTAGGTTAGTGGGAGAAGAGATCTTGAGAAAAAATTGTGGATGTACTTTGAAGGTGAAATGAACAGTAATTGTTAATGGGTTAAATGTGGGATGTGATAGAAACTTTGGAGTCAAGGTCGACTTCAAGCTTTTGCCTTGAAAAACTGGAAACATGGAGTTGCTTCTCTGTCAAAATGGAGAAAATGACAAAAAGAGCAGTCCTGGGGGAGCTTAGAAAAGAAAATCAAGAGTTCAATTGTAGCATGTTCCTTTGGCCAAATTGGATTTACAAGTCTGGATTTTGGTGAATAGACAGTAAGGGAGGTATGCATTTGGACATTATCAGCCTATTGCAGTATTTAAGCCATAGGAGTGGATGAGCTCACTTAGGAAATGAGAGTAGATAGAGAAGTACCACATTTTTGAGCACTGCACAGTGTAGAGGTCAGAAAAACTAGAAAAAGCCAGTTAAGAAGTCTGAGAAGACATAACCACTGAGTTAGTAAAAGAGGCAAGAGAGCATGTACCAGGGGCCAACTGAAGAAAGTATTTCAAAAAAAAGAAAGATCATCTCATCTGATTCAAATGCTGCTGAAAGTTACAGTATAATGAAGACAGATATCACTACTGGATTTCGAAACATGGAGCAGTTGATGACCTTGGTAAGGGTGGTTTTAGTGTGGTGGTGAAGACCGAATCCTGGGTGGTGGGAGTTCAAGAGAAAATGCTGGGTATGAAAGTAAGGGCAGTGCAAACACAGCACAGCTCTTTAGATAAATTGATCAATACCCAGAGGCGGGTGTATTGCTAAAGGGATTTATTTACATGATTACTATTATTTTAATAAACCCACATATCAGTTACAATGTGCCAGACATTTTTCTATGTGTTCTACAGACATCTAATTTAATACTCTTAACAACTGTAGGATGGAGACACTATTGTTATTTCTGTTTTAGTGGAAATTTGAGGACAGAGATATTAAGTATGTTGCCTAAGGTCACACAGCTAGTAAGGTGTGCAGGTGGTAATTCAACCCAGGTAATTAGAAACAATAGCATTCTCCAGGATCAATCCTTCCAACCCTGTTGCTATGGTAGAGGATGTTTGTATGTTGGAGTTCACAAACTGATGGGAATGTTAGTATGAGGAAAATTTGAGGATGTAAGAGGGGGAAGGAAAATCCTAGAAGCAAATTCCATGAGTATGCAAGAAGGGATCTAAGTGCAGTACATAAATAGAGAGTTTGTCCTTAGATAGGAGCAGGGATAGTTCATCCATTGTGATAGGACAGAAGGCTAAATATTTGCCTGCAAATGCAGGTAAGTTTTAGTTTGGTGCTAGGAGAATGAGGAAGTTCTCATCTAGTTATTTCTATTTTCTAGTGAAATGTGAAGCCAAGCCTTCAGTTGAGAGTGAGAAGGGGGTAAAAGTAATGGAGGATTGAAGAAAAAACAGATGGTGTAAAATAGTGCTTGTGTGTGTGTGTTGTGGATGGGGGAATTAAATAACTAGGAAAATGGGAAAGGATGCCTCGGAGTGGTGAGAGCCTACCTGATACTTCATGTCATAAAAATAAAGTGAGTCCAATCAGCACAGTCTTCAGAGGTGTTTTTCTATAGCCAGTTCAGCTACTTATTCATGCATACAGATAAAATAGGTGAAGAATTATATGGGGTTGCCCAAAAAGTTCGTTTGGGTTTTTTCCTTAATATGTTACAGAAAAACCTGAACAAACTTTTTGGCCAACCCTATATTTAGCCAGGTTTGAGGTTTTGCCAGGTGAGTGTTACAACAGGAGAAAAGGATGAGGGACTTGAGTTTTTACAGAAGGGACCTTAGGAATTTCACTGGTTAAGGAAGGAAGTGAGGAAGTGAGGTCCTAGTGTTGGCAAGTAATTGATGGAAATGGGCATATTAGAAGAGTGAGTGGACTTGAAGGCAATAGTAGTAAGTCCGGCAAAGAGCAGACAAGATCCACTCATAAAATTAAAAGTAACTTCCAGAGTCATTAGAAACTATTTCTTTAATTTCTGAGAAATGCAGTTATTTAATCTCAATAAATAGCAATTCTACTGGAGTCAATTACTGTGTTTTACATTTGGTGAAATTGTGGGAATGCACCTCTGTGTGTTCAAAATATGAAGTGATTCTACTATGTGAATACTTAGTACTCACTAGTGCTGATGGTGTCACAGGTAAAGCCATCATTTGTCTATTTTGGTGTATAAAATTTAAATATTTTAAAAATAACTATCATAATTACATGTAATACTAATAAGCACTTCCTATATGCAAGCAGTGGACTAAAGCCTTAAATGTATTAATTCATTTACTCCTTTCAGTAGAACTATTATATCAGTTTTGCAGATAAGAAAACAAAGACATAGTAAGCCATAGAGCAGTTTATTGGTTAGGATTCTGTCAACAAGGCACAGAAACCAAAAACACAAGCTTTTTGGCTCATGTAGTAGGAGTGTCCAGGGGAGTGTTGTCTAGCACAGCTGAGTTCAGGCTCTTCAAAGAGGTTATATAACACTTACTTTCTTCTCTTTGCTTCCCTCTGAGTTGGATTTATTCTTAGCGTGGCCCTTTCCCAACTCTCCCACCTCCCAAGCCTATCCCATGGTGGCTTCTGGTAACTTCAGACTCATACTCTTATAGCTTGTTAACCTTGGTGGAAAGAAACATTCTCTTTCCCAGTAGATGCTACACAAGTCTTAGGATGACCTGGGAAAAATGTTGTCCCTGAACTGATTGCTGGAACCAGTGGGATGGAATTCACTTATTCGTCAAACTTACATCAAGAAGGGGGTAGTATTGGTTCAACCTGAATTTCATGGACTAAAAGTTGGGGAGGGTTTGCGTCTTAAAGGAAATTTGAGATGCTTTTATTACTTGAAGGGGGATTGGAGGCAAGGCAATGTGAAGGTCCATTGTTTTTTTTAAATTTTTGATTAATTAATTTATTTTTGGCTGTGTTGTGTCTTCATTGCTGCAGGTGGGCTTTCTCTAGTTGTGGCGAGTGGGGGCTACTCTTCATTGCAGTGCGCAGGCTTCTCGTTGCGGTGGCTTCTTTTGCTGCAGAGCATGGGCTGCAGGCGCGCGGGCTTCAGTAGTTGTGGTGTACGGGCTTAGTTGCTCCGCGGCATGTGGGGTCTTCCCAAACCAGGGCTCGAACCTGTGTCCCCTGCATTAGCAAGCGGATTCTTAACCACTGCACCACCAGGGAATCCCAGGTCCATTGTTTTTATTGACTGTCTTCAGTAATCTCACAATGTCATTTATCAGTTCTAAGGTCATCAAAACCAGCCTAATGAAGGATCATAGAAGGTTTGTCAAGACTAAGAGCAATATTTATGTTCTTGTAGGTAGATGACTGGTGCTATCTGAGCAAAATTATCAAAATTTTTACTTGTTCTTCCTAATACTTTTTAGTCATCTTCTGAACATGTGACAATTTGCAAAGTTTTGCTCAGTTTGTTTTACAAAATTGTGTTCCACTTTTATTTAACGACAGCTTGCACTTACATAATGACACCACTGTAGGAAGCATTTTCAGTGGTGTTTAGAATAAATAATAACTATAATTTGATGTACAGGGAGACTGTTCTCAAAGGTTAAATAATTCATTTCAAGATTCACATGGGCTGCGATAGAAATAGAAACTCTGTTTTGGTTTCTTATTTTGCTTGTTCTTCCTTATTCCTATTTTCCCTTCGTGGTTAATTTTTCTCTAGGGAAAAGTTGAAATTTGATTTATTAATATGAATGATCAGGATGCCATTAGAAATCTAAACTAGGGTATAAAATACATGATTCTGTTTGATTCTAGGCAAAGCTTTTAATATCAATATGTATCTGAAAAAAATGTTTGTGAGATGGAATTGTCTCATCCGACAGTTATCACCGCGTAAGGTGGTTTTGTAATTATTTTTATGAAAAGTTTCATATACACAAATCCTAATTATATTATAATGAACTTCCATTTCCATATTACTCAGCTTCAAAAATTGTCAGCTCATGGCCATTTCTTTCTTCTATGTTATGGTCAAATTTGCACTTTATAGAAGTAACACTTCTTAGTGATAGTAACTCCAGTAGAAATGGTTTGAGATACAGTCAGAAGCCATTTAGGTTAGCTGTTGTGTTGATCTAGGCAAGAACCTGAATTTAAGTGAATGAGAAATTGGGTTTAAAAAATACATATGGAGAATATACAGAATCTACCTAATCTGGCCATGGATTGAATGAACAGTATTTTGAAATATTCTGATAAGAGAAATGTTGGTGTCATTTGATTCTTTAATCAAATGATACCAGTTTAAACATTACCAGTATGCTACTAAACTATCTTGTAGTAATGTATAACTCTCTTTTGTGGTAGTGAAAATCATGATTATATATTAATGTAATTTTCTGATTAAAATTTATATTCAGATTAAAATTTTTATAAAATTTCCTATTTTTTGAGAGAGGAAGCAGAAATGCAGGAATGTACCTGACACAAATAGAAGCTTAATAAATGTGCTTTTGGAAACAAGTAAATACATTGCACAAAAAATAGTTTAAAAGTGATACTTTATTTTTTATTTTTTACATCTCACCTACTTCTAGAAATTGCTTGGGGTATGTTTGTGTGAGAATAAAATAGAATATTTTATTTGTCAGTTATACCTCAATAAAGCTTAAGAAAAGAGAATACAATAGTATAAGACTGTAAAAGTACAAATTAAAGAGGAAGAAGCCCAACAGAGAGAAGGAAGCAAATGGATAACCCTTTGCCTTGGTTGGTTTAGTTAAGCTCCTGTGACAAGTCAGAGGGCTGGGCTGATTCTATTATTCTATCATCCTGTGAGTAAAACAAAAAACCAAAAAAAACCTTTTAATTAAATGCAGTATATATATAATCAGTATTCAGTGACTCAGGAGGTTAAGTTGCAACAATACTTTGTTTAACACTTAGATATCACAAAGAGAAAAGAGAAACATGCCTTTGATTTCTAAAATTTTTATTGGCATCCGTATTGGCATTTCAAATACAACAAACCATGAAAAGTGACTCCTCTCCTACTCTGACTTCACCACTTGTAACAATATCAGGGAGGAAAAGAGAAATCCTGTGCGTTGATCATCAAAATATAGTGTCTACATAAATTGAGCTCTTACAGGATGGCATTATGGGAGTTGATGCTTACAAAAACACATTGAGATAGATAAAGTGCAAGCTTATCTTTTCATTTTGGAAGTTGCTTAGTTCCCACTGTAAGAAAAACTCTCCCCATCACCTTCCCCTGTCCCCACCCCAATACTCTGAAGAAATGTAGAACCTCTGGTAACATGTTTGGTTACCAAACTGCCAGGAACTGGAGTGCAGCTCTTTTTGTATACAAATCTGATTAGTATTCTTTGATGAGTTATCTACTTCATTGGTTCTACTCTGTCTGAGAACAGATGGAGTCCTAAAGTGAGACTATTCTTACTTTTTCTTTTTTTTATTGAAGTATAGTTGATTTACAGTGTTTCTTAATTTCTCCTGTACAGCAAAGTGATTCAGTTATACATATGTATATTCATTTTTAATATTCTTTTCCATTATGGTTAATCATAGAATATTGAATGTAGTTCTCTGTGCTATACAGTAGGACCTTGTTGTTTAGAGACTATTCTTATTTTTTAAAAGCATAACTTCTTCTGGAAGCTGTTTTCCTTTTAATGAAGTGAGTCATCAGGATGTAAAAGAATCTTTTACTTGTCTTATGATGAGTATACATGGATAATTGATTTCCTCATGTGAAATACATGATAATACTTCTGAAATCATGTTTTTCTTCAAACTGTGTGCAACGATTTATTTTAGACTTTAAAATATCGTCTGTTATTGTTTCCCTTTTAATTTAAATTGTGTTAAGATTTTATGAGTCCTTTTACTCTGAACGTGCTGCTCCCTCTGAGTTGATTGTTTTGCGTGCTTTTTGGCATCCAGGGAAAGGCAAGTTAGATAAATCATGGAAGGGATCCTTTTAAATTAGAAATCCCATCCAATGCAAAATCCCCCTCCAATTCCAATAAATTAGCAAAACTTTAAGATTTCCTGTATCCTTAAACACTTTTTAAAAAGTCATAAGAGTAGTGGGCACATAGCCATGTGACTCTTCATTTATATTTGCAAACATTAACAAAAATAGCCATATGATGGCAGCCTTTCAGTTTGGTTAAGTATACTATTTCAATTAAGAAATTAGAGCTCCAGAAGAGACACAAACATTTATTTATTCACTCCATAATTTAACTCAATAAGTGTTTATTATCAATAATATGTTATGCCCTGTGTTAAGATGCTAAAACTTAAAGCATAGATAAGATACATTCATAAATTATACCATACATATGCCATAATTAAGTCTAAAATATAACTGAGTGTCATGGCAAATAAGGATTTCATTTGTGTTGGGACTTAAAATAGACTTCCCTTAAAAGGAAATGAATTGACTTTAGGAAGCATCGTGTCAATAAAGTTTCTACAATAATTTGATAAAAGTAGTGAGTGCTATAAGCACACAACTCAAAAAGAACCTGTGACAGTAGCCTACTCAGCTTTTCAGCAGCTGTCTTACCATATTCCATTTCTGTTTGTAATTCTTCTTGGCAATAGTTTCATTAACTAAAAGAGTGACCGACACACAATAAATATTTGTTAAATGAGTGAATGAAGCAGTAAATTACCACCATCAGCTATAAATACTCATCCAAAAAATTTTCATTAGGCAGCATTTGTATTTTGGATAGATGGTTTCTCTTGCCCAAAATTAAAGAATCAAGTTGACAGGCGACCAATTAAACTCATAAATATACCTTTCTACTTTAAAATTCAAAACTGGTGATGTAGTGTCAGGAATACAACATGATCTATGACATTAAATGATATTATCAACTGAATTTTAATGGTTATGTGGTCTTTTCCATGCCTAATTTATGAGTTTGTTTTGGTTTTATAGTTATATGAGTTAGCATAAAGCATTTATAAGTATCTGTGATTGTTCAATATTATTCTCCTAGAAGGAATGAGGAAACTAACCTGTCTAGACTCACTCTTGGAGGCCACAGCAGATCGTAAAGGGCAAAGAGTGACATTTATAGTGAGTGCATGAATGGACTGGAACAACCTTTAGAGGTGTGGGTGAGGATAGAGAAAACTCAATAGGTTATTTTACTGTTTACATGATCTACTTCTGCATCCTGAAAAACACTGGAAAATTCCTTTTTTCCTTCTTAGTTTTCAGAGGTTGCATAGACTGAGAGCAGCAGTGAACATTTTTCCTTATTGTTTGATTATGATCAGAAATATCCATTTGGAAATGGAGATTAAAAGCATTGCTTATAGTCGAAAGTACTCCAAACTAAAGTACAGTAATCCAAAGAGTATTTTTCGTCACCAAATAGGAGCCTGCCACAATTGTAGGCACTTGGATTCAGCAGTGTAGACAGCAAAGCCCCTGACCATATGGGATGATATTCCTTTTTACTTGAGGACAAAAGAGTGGAAAGAAGACTGGAATGGTAAGTTGGAATTGTAGTGCCTGCTCAGATGTTAATTAGCTTTTTGACATGGCAGACATTTTGCCTTTGCTTCCTTGTCCATAAAACGTTATGAAGTTGGACTTTGTATTTTGAAATAATTTCCAACTTATAGGAAAGTTCTAAGAACACTATAGAAAACTCCCATAAAATGCTTTTTTGTAAAAACAATTTCACCCACTGTTACAATACGGTCTTTGGCTAACTACCGAGAGATATGCTGTCCAATATTTTTTTTAAATGAGCATTTTTAATTAAAACAGTATGAGTAAATTAAAAAGAAACTCTCTAAGGACAAAAGAATCCAGAAACTCCCAATAGTTTGTGAGCCTTGAAAAAAGTTAAAAATGGAAATGCCCTGACATTCTTATTTTGAAAGGTTGAGCTTAAAAATAAAAGTGACCTGACAAACACAAACCTTGATTAGACATTGGACCATAACATTACAAAAACAAATAGGCTGAGAATAGATATATCTGAAAAAGATAGAGCAGTGCGGAGAGTCAGGCAAGATTCTCCTAAGGAAAAAAATAATGAATGGGGGATAACTGTATTTCAGTGGACATTTATGAGGAGATAATACTCTGGGGAGGTGGGAGGCATATGTAGTGAGTGTTCTAACTAACCATAGAACCACAACTTGAAAAACTTGCTGCTTTGATTTTCTCAGCTATTATTTATTCCCACAATCTTTCTAACACCTGGAAACACACAACTTTTTTACTTATGGGGCATTTTGTTTTCATGGTTTTTCCATGGTCATTCCTAAATCTTCAAATTCTCGTTCTTAGTTTTTTTTAAAACCTCATTTTTAAATACATAGTGAGTTTCTCCAGCTGTTTCCAGCTTCTCTGTTCCTGATTTTTCCCTCTGCCGTGATTATAAGATTTATCACAGACTTGTTCGTGCACTAGCTAGTGGGTATCAAGTTTCTCGAATGAGAAAATGTATTTAGTCATTGAACAGCTGCTTTTTTAGCACCTACTGTGTGCAATGACCCCATTTGACATCACTGCCTCAGAAAACATACTTGCAGTCATGGAAAAGATTTGAAAATGCATAGTAACTATAATATCTCAGAATTCTCCTTGTTGCTTTGGCTATTTTAATCAGATTTGTAGTTGTAAGTAACATTAATGAATTCAACTTAATTTAGAAAAGGAAGAATCATGGGAAGAATCATTGGAAAGTCTAGAAAATCCAGTTGAGGAAATCAGAAGGGAACAAATGTGGCTCAGCGGTAGGATACACAGCTAGGATCTGGATAGAGCTGATCTGGATAATGGGTAGCTTATACAGAGAGAACTGGATTAGGCAAGGAGGCAATAGTGTGATTATAAGCATCTAGAATACCAGCCCCAGTTGGCTTGAGATAATTGTGGTTTTAGCAGTGAAAGTCCCATGTTCTAGGTAACTCCCTAATCCTTAGGGTGGGTTGATATAAAAAGAAAGATTTATATCACTCTTTCAGTACCATTTGGCTGAAATTCTATCCTTGTACTAGAATGAGGTTTAAATATCTCAATTAAAGTCATAGAAAAGGTTACTTCATAGTCAATATATAAAACCCTGAATCAGGAGGGTAAATTCTGTTAAAAGAACAATTTAGCAGGTGCTTTAACTTAATTGGTCACTGTAGTTAACCTTATTGATCCATAATTCTGTATAGGCACAGCTACAGTTAAATTTATATAACATTTCTCCACATATTTCCTGATCCATGTTAAGCTCCCCATTCACCTAACAGTCTTCGCTGGAATCTTTTACTACAACTATTTGTTAAATCACAATATAGACATTACACGGTCTCTAATTTGCTGGTTAATACCTTCTGAAATTTAATTCTCACAACAACTTTTTGAGGTATTGTGGTGTCAACATTTTGCAGATGAAACAATTGACTCTGAGATGTTTACCTACTTGCTCTTGGTCACATATCTAGTGAGCAGCAGAGCCCAAAATTAAATGCATATTTATTTGACTCCAGAGTGCATGCTATATCAAAATTATCTCCCAGTGGTCACTGACATTTTTTTAACTGTATTATCTTTTCAGGGAGATGATAACACCCTGGAGGGCAGGTCATATTTGCTGCAAGAGCTGTATATTGAGCAGAGCAGCAGTTCTCAAGCCTAAGGAGCCTTTAACAGTATTGATATCTAGATTTTCCCCACAGAAATTCTGATTTTGCTCATTTGGTGTGATACTGACCATTTAATATATTTTTAAAAAATCTCCACCGGGTGGTTTTTATGTACAGTCAGACTTCAGAAACCACTGTTACAGTGTAGTAACTAATATCTTTCTCACCATGAGACTAGGAACCATTGAGGTCAAGGAACTGATCCTAGGGAACTTTAAGCTGGCTTGAAAGATCAGGTAAGTATCTGAATAAACTTGTTTAATTTTAATTTTGATATTTAAGCTAAATCAAGGTA
The DNA here is from genome assembly GCF_965194825.1 of Balaenoptera physalus. Taxonomy (NCBI): domain Eukaryota; kingdom Metazoa; phylum Chordata; class Mammalia; order Artiodactyla; family Balaenopteridae; genus Balaenoptera; species Balaenoptera physalus. The sequence goes on along the minus strand of NC_138892.1, from coordinate 36,591,962 downwards.
TACATAGACATATGTATACATAGGCTTAGATCACTTCCTTGCCCAAAGCCACATGGACAGGCAAAACTCAAGCTTATCAAGCTCCTCATCTCAATAGATAGATTTATAATTTTTTAAATGCTTTAGGCAGAAAAAGATGTTAACTTGAAAATTTTAGGCTCAAATCATAGTTTAAACATATATATATGTATTATGGAAGATTTAAATATCATCGAACAAATAGCATTTGGTTACATCAAGGTTTTTCTGAAAAATAATCGTCTTTCTTTTTATATCAGCACCGGACTGTATTTATTTCAACTGCTTTTACATTTTTTCACATCCATTCCCTTTGTCATCCACTGTTTAAATAAAAATGCATTAAAGACCCATTGAAGCAAAGCAACTTATTAACAAACTACCATGTTGCTCCCTTAAATTAGATATCTTCCCTAAATGAAATTGCATTGTATCTGATAATGATTGAGCATAGTGAAAACCACATCCCTAACTTTGATTTCTAAAAATCCAATTCCAGTTTTGAACTTTTCCCAGGTAAGAGAAAAGTAATTACCAAGAAACAGAACAAGGAGAGGATTCTAAGTCTAGACAGCTGGGAACTGAGAGAGAAATCAAAATTCCAGGCAGATAAGAAGGTGATATATAGTCACTGAAATAGAAAGCAAGATAAATAGCTAGAAAGGCAGCAACAATCACTTGAAGATTTTTCGTAACTGGTACCCTCTGTCCTAGGACAGTAACATGTCTGCAATCCGCTTAAGGCAGGACCTGATTCTTAATTTAACTAATCTGATTGTCAGGTTGAGCAGTTGAGTGCTGTGGTCTGAGAGGCAGTAGGAGGGAAGTGATTTTTGACACCATAATGGATGACCCCAAATCCTTTTTGATTGAATTATGTCAAAGTTAAAGATAAGGGCATTATATTCTCTTGAAACAATTAACCAACTTACACTAAATTATCTGTGTAACTGTTGATGCGTCAGAGCTCTTAGTGGTAAAAAAAAAAAAAAAAAAAAAAAGAAAAGCACATTGAATTTTTGAATGTTTTCCTTCTAGATTTGAAATGACCACATTGAAATCTGAGTTGAAAATACTTTCTAGTATAGGACTATATATATATATATATCACTTTACAGGAAAAACACAAACTCAGTGTGAAAGCAGATGTGGTACTTCAGAATAGCACCAACAGGGTAATATAGTTGTTAAATTGGCCCCAAACACCAGCACATACACTAAAAAAAAAAAAAAGCTTGACAGGGAAGACATATCTCTCGGGAATGCAGACTAGACCATCTGTCAAAGGGAGAATTGAAACCATATTTCCGTTAGAGGTGGTCATTGATCACTTGGTGAAGATTTCTGTAGACAAATTGCATATACTATGTCATCTTCCACTATCTTATCTTACATGTACAGCCCTCAGACATTTTTCAAGGAAAGACAATTTGGTGTTCAGAATTTGATCAGGATTGTTAAAAATGTGATTCCAGGAAAGGCTCTCTGTAAACATCAGTTGGAGAAAAAATAGTTGGAGAAAACAGAGGCTGTGTGTTGGATCTGGGAACCAGTAAATCAGCTACAGTACTCTCTAAGGATGAAGACCAGGAAGTAGCTTCAATTTTAAAAATGAAGAATTTGATTTATTTAGTTGGTAGATAAGGGGATAAGAAAAAATCCTGTAAATGAATTAACTTGAAAATCGATAAGGAAAGAAATCAGTAATGTTTTTGATGGGAAGTCCTAGAGGTAAACATTGCTATATTAAAAGAAATACCTTGAATTATCCAATGACTTCTTCAAATATAAATATGCATACAGGTAATATATTACAGCATTATTATCCTTGAACATTGATAGTGAGCAACAGAAAAAATATATATATCCCTTCTCAGAAAATGGAATTACCTGCAAATTCCTACAATAAGTTTGGGGCAATTTTTTGGAAAAAATCATATAAGTCCTAGCACTTTCTGCATGTTAAATCTCCCATAGGTACGATATTAATATCTCCCTTAGTATCTGCATAGTATTAACATCTTAAGTTTGTGTACAGGCCAAATAAGAAATAATGTTTATACTCATCATTATTAACATATGATTACCATTTAACTTTCCCCATGGGTATATTTTGTTGTCTCTCTAAGAAGATGCAGACTCCTTGAAGGTGTAGACTGTATGATATACTTCCATATATTCTCTATTTTATTTAACACAGTGTTATGCATCTAGTTAATGTACACACTTATTTGTTAATAATCTATAATATGCAAGAGGAAAATATGTATGAAAAAGCCTAAAGGAGTTTTAAGTACTCAATAAATATAAATTATTAAAGTAATTGTTAGTTAATCCCATTAATTCACCTCTTTTGCTGTAGCAAATACCCTGAGTTAGTAAACTAAAGAGACTGTGCCATTATTTGGGAGCAGTACACAAACATTTTTATTTCTTTCTCTTGCTATTGAGCTTTAAAGATAACATAAACTAACATTTGCTAAGCGCTTTTTGTTTGTCTTGATTAGTTGTCTCAAAAAATATTTACACAGCATTTAATGTCTATATCCTACTGTCAGTGGACTTGTAGCACAACACATATGAGGAAGAACACCTTTTTACCTGTGAACACTATAACTTGCTAACCTCATTGATTCCCACTGAGAGTGGACACAAGTCTGTTCTTTTGTGGATCTTCAGCTTGAACAATTTACATTACCCATGTCTCTATGTACAAGAGTAGCCAGGGCTGTGTGTATTGAATAAAGTAGGAGCTAAAGGTCAGGGGTGGGATGAGGTCAGAAGAGGATAAAAAGGGAAGAGTTACAGCATCTTCCTATGATTGCTGACCATGTACCCTCTTCCTCTGTCTACCCCTCTGGGTTGTGACTGACAGGGTTTAAACTGCATTACAAATGTTTTTAATCTTTGCCATATTAAGAAGCATCTTGGAGATAAATGTTTCCCAGTTGGCTTTCCGTGATCAGTCTTGCTTGCATATATTCATCATGTCTTCATGCCTTGGTAAGTCCCAGTGTATTAGCTTAGGAAAAAAGATAAGGAAAATGCATTTAGGGTCAAATACAATGGTAATGTAGAAACACTTGCCTGATCATAACTTTGACCTGGAGTGTCAGTGTAGGAGGTTTCAAATTACTCAAAGTCAAATATTTTAACTGATGCGGTTATTTTCACAAATCCTATAATATGGACTGCTTCCTCATTTCATTCTGCATAACTTTTTACCCATCTGCATACACATAAAAGACATGAATTTTCAAAATGTTTATATTTTACAGAGTATGAAAATCTGGACAATCGCAGTGTCAAGAACTCTTGTCACTGGCATTTTCTATTTAATTATTAAGTGGGTCTTTTTTTCTTCATATTTGAGCATTTATGAAATGAGCAAACTGATCTTAAAACATTGAAAAAAAAAGATTCCAGCACGTATCCACCTTTCCTATGCTGACTTTAGCACAAGCTTTTCTAATTCTAAAAAAACTTTTGACAATATGATAATTTCCATTGTCTCCCAATTTTATAATTAACTATAGACCTTAGTGATTAACTGGAGTATTTTTAAAGGTTGTTCTGATTATAAGATTACCTCTTTCTGTGAAATAAACTAAAAAGTGGTTAAACCTCCTCCCCAAAATGTTTAATTTTTTTCCCATCTTATTATGAAGAACACATTTCTAATTAACTTTAAAAATTCCTTTTAGCTCATTAACTCCTGTTTCTTAACTCCTACCACTGGCTTTTAGAGAAAATCTTATTTTCTAACACATCTTTCTAACATATAATAATGCTAGAATATCAGGCTTAATGTCTGTTTTAAGCTCAAGGATGTATTTTACATGGAAATCGTTCTTTAGTCCTTCCTGAGAATGATTCTGTACAGTTTTAATCAAATCTGACTCAAAGAATAGAATCTCCCTGATGATTACTTAATACAGTTAAGGTGAGTGAGAGTGCAACTGTAGGAAATGTAATATGAATTTCATTTACATTTTCATACAGCTGCTCCGACTATAAAGAGTGATTCTAAGATAATGTAAAAAGCCAAGGATTTAAAAGTTTTCAAAAATAACCTAACTGAAGACAGTCATTCACTTAGATATTTAAAAAGAAAATCATTTAATTTATATTTTATAGCTCTCCTGAGTATGGTTAGTTGTAAAGAAAGGAGATTTAGGAAAACAAAGCATTATTATTATTATTATTATTTCCATTATAGAAATGCCAAATCTAAAGATACATTCACACAGTCAGTCCAAACAGCATTTCACTGAATGAACAAAGACAAGGCTGTCATGGCTTTTCTCTTTGGGGAAAGGCCTTTCCACTGCTCAGGCGAATACATCACATTTTGAAAGGCTAGATCCTGAAGATAGAATAAAGCAATAAAACATGACTGGGAAGAGCCTTTTTCTCATGCTGTTATTAACATCCATCAAAAACCCAGAGTCTTTTTTAATACTACTTTCAAATGGAATTCTTCCCATCAAACAGAATTACGTATGACTTCATTCACGAAAACAGGCTTTTGGTTTCCTGTCAATAAATGGCAACATGTTTTTGCCAACCCAACCAACAAGTCAGTTTATTTTCCATTTGATATAAAATGCAGTTTCAGTCAGTGAAATCATTTATAGGTATAAGGCAAGGGAAGAAAGCTTAAAGTAGACAGGGGCTAATTATATTTAATCCACCATGTATACTGGGCCCTCCCAATGGAATCAGATGGAAGTATTTCCCTCACTAAGCCTTCCTTCACCATTTTGAACGGAGCTATGAAGTATGTTTATTATGAACTTTTGAACTGTCTGAACTTATTCTATCCACTGAAATATTGCCTTGAAAATGCCTTTTTCAACTAGTGACATGACAGCTAAAGCTGTTGTGCTCTGTATCATTCAGCTGGAAGATATTACCCCGAGAACTACATTTCCTAGCATTAGCCCAGGTTCCCTGAAAATGGTAAGCTGCATGGTGAGTAATTAATATTGGCAGAGTCATTATAAACCTCTGTAGATAGACTCTATCGTACGTATCCCGAGTACAAAGCAGCTTTGATTTAATTCATTGTCCATTCCACATTTGTTTTTCTTTTACTAGCCTGCCCTCCATTCTATGCAAGAAATCATATAAATAAAATTACTGTTTCTGGCTTGAATCATCACTAGACTTGAGTTAGTGGTTGCATGAAAGGCTAATTTAAACAACAGTCAGGGCCACTGCCTTACATAGAATACAGGAAGGAGCTCTATCCACGACCATCCTTGGCAGTAATGCTATGTCTAATTAGAATGAATCATATTCACATTATATGTAAAATATATCATACTAGGGTAAACGAAAAATTTGCTGTTACCAAGTCAAGAATGAAAGAAATCTTCAAAGGTCATTAGCCTGTCCTCTGGCTCTCTGAGGGCTACAATTAAAAAGTCCTCGAGAATTATCTGCCAAGTCCTTAAAATTATTCAGACAAGTAGGCACCACAGTCTCCTTCTGTAAATCATTACCAGGTCTGCCAGCCTTTATAGTCGGTAAGATCTGCTTGCTATTTAACCCAGCCATGAAAATAGTCTCTGGATGAAATACACTGGTCCCAGAAAGAGATAGGCAGTGGATTTAATTTTAAAAATGGGATGGGAATTAACAAATTAATTTTTTCTTGCTCTACTTTCCAGAACTTTTACTTTTGGTTTTCTTGGTTATCAGCCTTTTTGAAAAGTCTTAACCTATTAAACTGGTGAGGCAGTTTCTTATTACAATGTGGAACTTTTGCCGGACCAAACTGTGCCCCAAATCAAAATATCTTCCTTGAAGAAGAGCACAGAGTGATGAACAGCCAGCCTGTAACACAAACCCCTGTCCTATTCCCCAGATACAGCAAAGTAATGATAATTTACATTTATTGAGAGCTTACTATATATTAGGCGCTGATTTAAGACCCTCCAATGTATTAAATCTGCAATATCCTATGAGATGATGCTTCCCATTTGACAAGCGAGACCATGAGGTTTCGAAGAGGTAACTTGCCTACATCGTCCAGTAGTCAATGGCAGAACTTGGGCCTGAACTCAGGCATTTTGGAGTCAAAAATCTGTATCTAACCTTAACAAAGTAAATACCATTTGGTATTTAAGAGTTTATATATTTCCAAGCTTTTGGAGTGAAAAACCGAGATAAGAAGTACAGAGGAAAGTGTAGAGGGTCGTAGGAAATATTAGGAATTTATGAAGGAAGACAATATTTACATTTCTGATAGAATTATTCAATATGATGGGAAGCCACTTGTCCTGTCTAGGTGGGAGAATTCTAAGGAGTATTTCTGGCAAACTGTAGCTTGCCATTTATTTTTACTATCACAATTCCTGAGCTATATAATTGATTGAAATGGGCTGTTCTAAGGTAAGGTTTAAAATAGGATGATGAAACTTTTTGTGGTTTCAAGGAGGAATATCCCAACAGGGAGTGATTCATTCTTTTTTATTTTTTTATTTTTTAATTTTTATTGGAGTATAGTTGATTTACAATGTTCTGTTAGTTTTTGCTGTATAGCAAAGTGAATCAGTTATACGTATACATATGTCCACTCTTTTTTAGATTCTTTTCCCATATAGGTCATTACAGAGTATTGAGTAGAGTTCCCTGTGCTATACAGAAGGTCCTCATTAGTTATCTATTTTATATACAGTAGTATGTATATGTCAATCCCAATCTCCCAATTTATCCCTCCCCCCCTTCCCTTTTCGTAACCATAATTTTGTTTTCTACATCTGTGACTCTATTTCTGTTCTGTATTTCTGTTTAGTTCATTTGTACCATATTTTTAGATTCCACATATAAGCGATATCATAAGATATTTGTCTTTCTCTGTCTGACTTACTTCACTCAGTATGACAATATCTAGGTCCATCCGTGTTGCTGCAAATGACATTATTCTGTTCTTTTTTATGGCTGACTCATTCTTGAATTAGAAATCCCTCTACCCGCTAATCCCATCAGTGGGTTACTTTACAGTGTCTTCAAATAATGTCTCCAAAAGTTTGTTTGTTTCTCAAGTCAGCAGTTTTGTACTTAATTTCCACAAAACATGATTTTAAACCTTCTCCATTCTCTTCAAACTCCTGAGCCCCCTTCAGTTTTGGCAATGGCTGTATATCCTATTTTAATGAGAACATGATGCTGTAAAATAGCAATTTTCTCTTCCCTATCATTAAATGACAAAGACACTCATCTCTGATTTTCACTCCTCCTTTCCAAGACTAATCCTTCCACTTGTTTTCCTAGGAACCATATTCTGTGGAGTCCTCCCTCTCTTTTTCCTTTCCTTCCTCTGCTTCCCTTTTTCCTTTGCATCAATCTGTAAATAGGACTTTCTCTCTTATTATAAAACTAAATAAGCGAAATAAAATAACATTCTTTGACCTACTGCATACCTCCTGTTACCTCCCTAATTCTCTCTTTGCATGCAATTGTCTTGAAAGAGTTGTCTACTTACTTTTTTTTAAAAAAATTATTTCTTTCTTGGTTTATTCTACTTGCCTTCTTGGCTTGTTAACCTCCTCATGCATTTCTCTTTTAATGCCATCTGATTTCTGTCCCCCAGTGTTCCCATTACTATATCTGTTGTCAAAGTTACCGCATTTGTTTTAGAAGCTGCAACGGGTATTTCTCAGTTGCCTTTGGCATCACGTACTACTATTGAGTTTGCCCTTCTTGAAGAAGCCCTTCTATTTTCTAGGCTTCTATGACACCATACTAGTTTGTTTCTTTCTTATTTCGTTGCTCTTAGACAATTTCCTTACATGTTCTTCTTCCACTTGGTACTGCAATTTTTATGTTCCATTCTCATCTCTCTTGAGGGAAAATTCCCCTGAAAAGTTGCATCCAACTTCATGACTCTAATTCCCAGCTCCATGCTAATGATTTCCAAATAAATAATTTTAACCAGATACTTCTCATTAGCATCAGATCTACTCATCCAACTTCCTGTAGGATACTTCATGAAGTTATTCTGTCTGACTTTTCAAGTTTAACATACAACAAAATAAGCTCATAGTTTCCCTGCAATTCTCTCTTCTTCCCGTGTTTTATACCTCAATCAATGATTAATAGCAAATCATTTACTCAGTTGCCCAACCATAAGCTTTGGTGTTATTCTTGACTTCTGTCTTCTTCATTCCTTATGTTCATTCAATCTCTGTGTTCTGGCCGTTTAGTCTCCTACAAATCTTTCAACCCAGTCAGTTTTTCCCCATAGCTACAACTCATACTTCGGCTACTACCATCTCTCACCTGGATTCCTCCAACAGTATCCCCATTTGTTTTCCTTTAATGTTGTCCCATCCCGTTTTCTGGATTGCACATTTCCCAAAGGCATCATGCCATGCTTCTGATTAACATTCTTCAGTGGGAATCCATTGTACTTACACTGAAGTTCAAATGTATTAACAGAACTTCCTGATCAAGCCCTTGCTCAGTTCTCCAGCTTTGCCTTATGCCAAACTGAAGTGCTTTCAATTTCTCAAATGCATCGTGTTTCTTTGAACACAGGGCTTTTCATTCATTGTTTTCTTGAACTTGAACAATCATTTCTCTAACCTTATCTGGCCTTAGTATTTTTATTTTTTAATCAGTCATCAATTTTATACACATCAATCCCCAATCTGTATACATGTCAATCCCAATCGCCCAATTCAGCACAGCACCATCCCCACCCCACTGCAGTTTTCCCCCCTTGGTGTCCATACTTTGTTCTCTACATCTGTGTCTCAACTTCTGCCCTGCAAACCGGTTCATCTGTACCATTTTTCTAGGTTCCACATACATGCGTTAATGTACGATATTTGTTTTTCTCTTTCTGACTTCACTTTGTATGACAGTCTCTAGATCCATCCACGTCTCAACAAATGACTCAACTTTGTTCCTTTTTATGGCTGAGTAATATTCTATTGTATATATGTACCACATCTTCTTTAACCATTCGTCTGTCGATGGGCATTTAGGTTGCTTCCATGTCCTGGCTATTGTAAATAGTGCTGCAATGAACATTCGGGTGCATGTGTCTTTTTGAATTACGGTTTTCTCTGGGTATATGCCCAGTAGTGGGATTGCTGGGTCATATGGTAATTCTATTTTTAGTTTTTTAAGGAACTTCCATACTGTTCTCCATAGTGGCTGTATCAATTTACATTCCCACCAACAGTGCAAGAGGGTTCCCTTTTCTCCACACCCTCTCCAGCATTTGTTGTTTGTAGATTTTCTGATGATGCCCATTCTAACTGGTGTGAGGTGATACCTCATTGTAGTTTTGATTTGCATTTCTCTAATAATTAGTGATGTTGAGCATCTTTTCATATGCTTCTTGGCCATCTGTATGTCTTCTTTGGAGAAATGTCTATTTAGGTCTTCTGCCCATTTTTGGATTGGGGTGTTTGTTTCTTTAATATTGAGCTGAATGAGCTGTTTAAGTATTTTGCAGATTAATCCTTTGTCTGTTGATTCGTTTGCAAATATTTTCTCCCATTCTGAGGGTTATCTTTTCGTCTTGTTTATGGTGTCCTTTGCTGTGCAAAAGCTTTGAAGTTTCATTGGGTCCCATTTGTTTATTTTTGTTTTTATTTCCATTACTCTAGAAGGTGGATCAAAAAAGATCTTGCTGTGATTTATGTCAAAGAGTGTTCTTCCTATGTTTTCCTCTAAGAGTTTTATAGTGTCCAGTCTTACATTTAGGTCTCTAATCCATTTTGAGTTTATTTTTGTGTATGGTGTTAAGGAGTATTCTAATTTCATTCTTTTCCATGTAGCTGTCCAGTTTTCCCAGCACCACTTATTGAAGAGACTGTCTTTTCTCCATTGCATATCTTTACCTTCTTTGTCATAGATTAGTTGACCATTGGTGCGTGGGTTCATCTATGGGCTTTCCATGTTGTTCCATTGATCTATGTTTCTGTTTTTGTGCCAGTACCATATTGTCTTGATTACTGTAGCTTTGTAGTATAGTCTGAAGTCAGGGAGTCAGATTCCTCTGGCTCCGTTTTTTTCCCTCAAGACTGCTTTGGCTATTCGGGGTCTTTTGTGTCTCCATACACATTTTAAGATGATTTGTTCTAGTTCTGTAAAAAATGCCATTGGTAATTTGATAGAGATTGCATTGAATCTGTAGATTGCTTTGGGTAGTATAGTCATTTTCACAATATTGATTCTTCCAATCCAAGAACATGGTATATCTCTCCATCTGTTGGTATCATGTTTAATTTCTTTCATCAGTGTCTTATAGTTTTCTGCATGCAGGTCTTTTGTCTCCCTAGGTAGGTTTCTTCCTAGGTATTTTATTCTTTTTGTTGCAATGGTAAATAGGAGTGTTTCCATAATTTCTCTTTCAGGTTTTTCCTCATTAGTGTATAGGAATGCAAGAGATTTCTGTGCATTAATTTTGTATCCTGCAACTTTACCAAATTCATTGATTAGCTCTAGTAGTTTTCTGGTGGCATCTTTAGGATTCTCTATGTATACTATCATGTCATCTGCAAACAGTGACAGTTTTACTTCTTCTTTTCCAATTTGTATTCCTTTTATTTCTTTTTCTTCTCTGATTGCTGTGGCTATGACTTCCAAAACTATGTTTAATAATAGTGGCATGGGTGGACATCTTTGTCTCGTTCCTGATCTTACAGGAAAGGCTTTCCATTTTTCACCATTGAGAATGATGTTTGCTGTGGGTTTGTCGTATATGGCCTTTCTTATGTTGAGGTAGGTTCCCTCTATGCCCACTTTCTGGAGAGTTGTTATCATAAATGGCTGTTGAATTTTGTCAAAAGCTTTTTCTGCATCTGTTGAGATGATCACATGGTTTTTATTCTTCAGTTTGTTAATAAGGTGTATCACATTGCTTGATTTGCATATATTGAAGAATCTTTGCATCCCTGGGATAAATCCCACTTGATCATGGTGTATGATCCTTTTAATGTGTTGTTGGATTCTGTTTGCCAGTATTTTGTTGAGGATTTTTGCATTTATATTCATCAGTGATATTGGTTTGTAATTTTCTTCTTTTGTAGTATCTTTGTCTGGTTTTGGTATCAGGGTGATGGAGGCCTCATAGAATGAGTTTGGCAGTGTTCCTTCCTCTGCAATTCTTTGGAAGAGTTTGAGAAGGATGGGTGTTAGCTCTTCTCTAAATGTTTGATAGAATTCACCAGTGAAGCCATCTGGTCCTGGAGTTTTGTTTGTTGGAAGATTTTTAATCACAGTTTCAATTTCATTACTTGTGATTGGTCTGTTCATATTTTCTGTTTCTTCCTGGTTCAGTCTTGGAAGGTTATACCTTTCTAAGAATTTGTCCATTTCTTCCAGGTTGTCCATTTTATTGGCATAGAGTTGCTTGTAGTAGTCTCTTAGGATGCTTTGTATTTCTGCGGTGTCTGTTGTAACTTCTCCTTTTTCATTACTAATTTTATTGATTTGAGTCCTCTCCCTCTTTTTCTTGATGAGTCTGGCTAATGGTTTATCAATATTGTTTATCTTCTCAAAGAACCAGCTTTTAGTGTTATTGATCTTTGCTATTGTTTTCTTTGTTTCTATTTCATTTATTTCTGCTCTGATCTTGATGATTTCTTTCCTTCTGCTCACTTTGGGTTTTGTTTGTTCTTCTTTCTCTAGTTCCTTTAGGTGTAAGGTTAGATTGTTTACTTGAGATTTTTCTTGTTTCTTTAGGTAGGCTTGTATAGCTTTAAACTTCCCTCTTAGAACTGCTTTTGCTGCATCCCGTAGGTTTTGGATCGTCGTGTTTTCATTGTCATTTGTCCCTAGGTATTTTTTGATTTCCTCTTTGATTTCTTCTGTGATCTCTTGGTTATTTAGTAACGTATTGTTTAGCCTCCATGTGTTTGTGTTTTTTACGTTTTTTCCCCTGTAATTCATTTCTAATCTCATAGCGTTGTGTTCAGAAAAGATGCTTGATATGATTTCAATTTTCTTAAATTTACTGAGGCTTGATTTGTGACGCAAGATGTGATCTATCCTGGAGAATGTTCCGTGCGCACTTGAGAAGAACGTGTAATCTGTTGTTTTTGGATGGAATGTACTATAAATATCAATTAAATCTATCTGGTCTGTTGTGTCATTTAAAGATTCTGTTTCCTTATTTATTTTCATTTTGGATGATCTGTCCATTGGTGTAAGTGAGGTGTTAAAATCCCCCACTATTATTGTGTTACTGTCGATTTCCTCTTTTATAGCTCTTAGCAGTTGCCTTATGTTTTGAGGTGCTCCTATGTTGGGTGCATATATATTTATAATTGTTATATCTTCTTCTTGGATTGATCCCATGATCATTATGTAGTGTCCTTCCTTGTCTCTTGTAACATTATTTATTTTAAAGTCTATTTTATCTGATATGAGTATAGCTACTCTAGCTTTCTTTTGATTTCGATTTGCATGGAATATCTTTTTCCATCCCCTCACTTTCAGTCTGTATGTGTCCCTAGGTCTGAAGTGGGTCTCTTGTAGACATCATATATATGGGTCTTGTCTTTGTATCCATTCAGCAAGCCTGTGTCTTTTGGTTGGAGCATTTAATCCATTCACGTTTAAGGTAATTATCGATATGTATGTTCCTATGACCATTTTCTTAATTGTTTTGGGTTTGTTTTTGTAGGTCCTTTTCTTCGCTTGTGTTTCCCACTTAGAGAAGTTCCTTTAGCATTTGTTGTAGAGCTGGTTTGGTGGTGCTGAATTCTCTTAGCTTTTACTTGTCTGTAAAGCTTTTGATTTCTCCATCAAATCTAAATGACATCCTTGCCAGGTAGAGTAATCTTGGTTGTAGTTTCTTCCCTTTCATCACTTTAAGTATATCATGCCACTCCCTTCTGGCTTGTAGCGTTTCTGCTGAGAAATCAGCTGTTAACCTTATGGGAGTTCCCTTGTATGTTATTTGTCATTTTTTCCTTGCTGCTTTCAATAATTATTCTTTGTCTTTAATTTTTGCCAATTTGATTAATATGTGTCTTGGTGTGGTCCTCCTTGGGTTTATCCTGTATGGGACTCTCTGTGCTTCCTGGACTTCGGTGGCTATTTCCTTTCCCATGTTAGGGACGTTTTTGACTATAATCCCTTCAAATATTTTCTCGGGTCCTTTCTCTCTCTCTTCTCCTTCTGGGACCCCTATAATGTGAATGTTGTTGTGCTTAATATTGTTCCAGAGGTCTCTTATGCTGTCTTCATTTCTTTACATTCTTTTTTCTTTAGTCTGTTCTGCAGCAGTGAATTCCACCATTCTGTCTTCCAGGTCACTTATGTGTTCTTCTGCCTCAGTTATTCTGCTATTGATTCCTTCTAGTGTAGTTTTCATTTCAGTTATTGTATTGTTCATCTCTGTTTGTTTGTTCTTTAATTCTTCTAGGTCTTTGTTAAACATTTCTTGCATCTTCTCAATCTTTGCCTCCATTCTTATTCTGAGGTCCTGGATCATCTTCACTATCATTATTCTGAATTCTTGTTCTATAAGGTTGCCTATCTCCACTTCATTTAGTTGTTTTTCTGGGGTTTTATCTTGTTCCTTCATCTGATATATAGCCCTCTGCCTTTTCATCTTGTCTATCTTTCTGTAAATGTGGTTTTTGTTCCACAGGCTGCAGGATTGTAGTTTTTCTTTCTTCTGCTGTCTGCCCTCTGGTGGTTGAGGCTATCTAAGAGGCTTGATGGGAGGCTCTGGTGGTGGGTAGAGCTGACTGTTGCTGTCTTGTCTGGCCTTCTTTAAAAAATTCCTTAGAGAAGCTTTTCCTCGTGAAACTTTGTCTCAGTTATTAAATCTGGGTTAAACATTGTTGCCATGGGTTTTCAACAGCATCCAAGCCTTCCCTCATAAGAGATATTTTTTCCCTTCACATTTTTTAATTTATAATTATGCTATTTTAAATTATAAGCTAAATGAAGGCAGGAAACTCATTTTGGTTTTTTGTTATAAATTCAGGATATTATACAGTTTCAGGCAATCTGTGATTGCATTTACTTGTTCAGTACAAAACTAATAAAAGCAACTCCATCTTTGGACAGTGATGTTTATTATTATAGGGAACATGTATATGCTTTATTGTATTTGTATTTTGAATTTATTGATAATTTGCAATATGATACGTGGATTTGGACTGCAATCATTTGAAACTTTACATGATGTACCATCATAATTTATATGATCCTGTGATTCTAAAGTTTAAATCTCACCAGGTTGAGATGGGAATTTTCAGAAGTCATTTAATTTTGGGTATTTGGGTTCTCTGAAATATGTGGCTGGATCCCTGAGAGAAGGGCTTTAAGACAGTTGGACTGCTATCCATTCATTTCTTTTCCCCAGAGGAAGAAAAAAGGAGTCTTATGGTTTTGTCAGCTGGCCCTCTGGGTAAACAGACTAATGATATTTGTTAGGAAGAAGAAACCTCATATCAGAAATGCCTTTTGCAGGATATCTCTGGCAAAGAATTACCTGTAGGAAATCGAACCCATGTTCTAGAGACAAGGCTCCTTCGAGAATGCCATGTAAGCCATGCACTTCTCTGGGGTATTAGATGAAGATGTGTCATAATTGAAACCTAACTGAAACACCTCTAGTTGTGTGAAGAATGCAAGAACCTCATTTAGAGACCACATCTATTCTGGGCCAAAATACCCATATATGATACGAGAGAGAAGGACCTGAGGAACTGCTTTCAGCGTCCTAAACCTCTCGCTGCTGCTTCTGAGCCTTTCGATATTATTTTGTATGGGTAAGAGGTCTGATTGTTCACAACTGATTTGACAATATGATCCAATGTGGCAGTGATCCTATGCAGATTCAGTCCTCCTTTAGATGAATTTAACAGTCTTCTGTTGATATTTATAATACAGTATATGTTGTAGCTGGATTCATAGTTCTTCTGTCTCCCTTTAAATTCCCTTGAGCAGAGCACTTTAAAACACTTTAGTTTCCCACCTGATTATAACATATTTGAAGGAAAATTCAAGGTCAGTTTTACAATCCACTGGTAACCCTAACAGTTTGTGCATTTTAAACAGATTTAAATTGCATTCATAAGTTTTATTTCAAAAACCATATATCCTCTTTCAGAGAACAATGCTAAGGATATTAGGTAATTGCTGAACTGAGTATTAGAGTTGGGTAATTTCATTAGATATTTTAATTCGATATCTGTGAATAAAGACTCCATCATACATTGTACTTAGCCTTATAGCATCAGAAAGCTAAGTATTCATTTATTACAAGTGGACTGTGGTGATATTAGCTGTTCTGGGAGTTCCTGGAAATACGGTTATTCTATCTACCTCTTAAAGGGAACAATTGATATTTACTGCCTCAGAGGCTCTGATGAGTGGGTGGAAGAAGAGATGGAAGAGGGGGAGCAGGAGCAAGTTATGAGAACAAGATATATTGCCATGTTTGCAGCAAAGGCAGATTGAGCACATGAGTCTCAGAAGATAACATATAAATCAGGATATTCTGACATAATAATATAGGAGAGGTCTTTAAATGGAACTGATTTCACAGTCTCGGTGAGTCATAAAAAGTCTATTTGAAAAACTGCAATAATAATTAGACATCTGCCAAGTTTTCAGTTTTGACACTTGCTGGAGGATTGAAAACTTTCCTGAAATCTATTTTTTTAAGACATTTTCTCAGCTCATCACAAAAGTTTTTTTTATCAGAGTATTCTGTATGAACCCTTTAAACAAAAAAATATGAACACTCTGAGAAGGAAGGGGAAATGTGACACAGTTCCCTCTTAGAATTTCTGCCCCCCTAAAGAAGCCAGGGGAGATTTCAACTCTATCAAAATACAGTTGTAATTTTAAAACAGCCAAATTGTTATAAGCACTTTAAAAGTTCTTGTGACAGTCTCTAAAATTTTGCTTTGTAACAATCAAATTGGAATTGAATCTCACAGAAATAACTTCTAAGAAATTAGCAAGCAAGAGTGGAAAGAAACATATTTGTGCAATTCAACACAACAGAAAAACTTATGCTAAAGGCATCAAGTTTTGAGAAGTGTGAAAATTCCATTTTTGACATCCCATCAGCAGAATTTTTTCATTCATTGCTTTTTAAAAAATGAATAGATTGGACTTTTCTGAATTGTATTCAAGGAAAGATCTTGAATTGGAGTCTTGTGAAATAATTTTTTTTTTCTCTGCCCGATCACAAGCAATTACCATTTTATTTTAGCAGCATGTTTTGATTTGTACATATGTGTGTATACCACATAGTCAGAGATGCTGACAAATACGCCTTATAGTAGTTTAAGAAACTTATGTGAATTTAAGAATATTTCTTTGCCTCCAACAAAAATGATGGAGAAGTAAGTGTGTAAAACTGGTGTGTTTTGGACTACAAGTGAATCTTGAAATGCATCTTGAGCACAGGATAGCTGTTCAGTTCACCCTCTTTCTTTCTATGACTTTAGTCTAAAAGGCCTGAGCAGGTAATTAAAATGAGCGAAGGGGGTCAGGTGACAGACAAAGGAACAGCTTCAAGTGGTATCTAAAGGGTGCAGTCCTTATTCAGCTCCAGCAGATGGTGGACATACAGGAGTGCAAGCCCAGTAGGGGAGAATCTTCTGTTTCAAGAGCATTTGTGAATCACTACTGATGTGTGAATTCTTTCTATTTTAAATGTTGGCCAGACACATCATGAATGTACATTATTTGTGTCCCAAGATCTGCTAGTTTCCATATCTAATACAGGAAGTCTATATGCTATATGTCCCTACCAAGCTAATAAAACCTGAAATGTCTAACCCAAAACTTAATTAGCTTATCTTCTTGAAGTAAAATCTTCACTAAATTGTGTTTAACGTTGTATATTCAGTTCTCATTGAGAATTGATACTAAAACAACACTATGAAGAATATACCTGAATAAGCTATAAAACTTGTCAGGAGATGTGGCATATTAGGTGTTAAATGTCTGTCACTTGTGTAAGGATTTATAAGACAAATTTATTTTAGAAGTTAATACCAGTAGAACATTTTGTAAAGATAATGAGCATCGCATAACACATACTGTACTTTAAGCATAAGCAAATAAACGAGGAAGTTAACTCAAAATTCAGTCTCAATCATGGTAATTATATGCATTCAGAGAGTGATCATTTGTATCTTTCTCAGTGTATAGAATTTTGGATTTCTTGTTCTCTCTTATTTTTTATTTTATTTTATTTATTTTTTAATATAGCAGGTTCTTATTAGTTGTCCATTTTATACATATTAGTGTATATATGTCAATCCCAATCTCCCAATTCATCACACCACCCCCACCCCGCCACTTTCCCCCATTGGTGTCCCTACGTTTGTTCTCTACATCTGTGTCTCTATTTCTGCCCTGCAAACCAGTTCATCTGTACTATTTTTCTAGGTCCCGCATATATGCGTTAGTATACGATATTTGTTTTTCTCTTTCTGACTTACTTCACTCTGTATGACAGTCTCTAGATCCATCCACGTCTCTACAAATGACCCAATTTCATTCCTTTTTATGGCTGAGTAATATTCCATTGTATATATGTACCACATCTTCTTTATCCATTCGTCTGTCGATGGGCATTTAGTTTGCTACCATGACCTGGCTATTGTAAATAGTGCTGCAATGAACATTGGGGTGCATGTGTCCTTTTGAATTATGGTTTTCTCTGGGTATATGCCCAGTAGTGGGATTGCTGGGTCATATGGTAATTCTATTTTTAGTTTTTTAAGGAACCTCCATACTGTTCTCCATAGTGGCTGTATCAATTTACATTCCCACCAACCGTGCAAGAGGGTTCCTTTTTCCACACTGTCTCCAGTATTTATTGTTTTTAGATTTTTTGATGATGGCCATTCTGACTGGTGTGAGGTGATACCTCATTGTAGTTTTGATTTATATTTCTCTAAAGATTAGTGATGTTGAGCATCCTTTAATGTGTTTGTTGGCAATCTGTATATCTTCTTTGGAGAAATGTCTATTTAGCTCTTCTGCCAATTTTTGGATTGGGTTGTTTGTTTTTCTAATATTGAGTTGCATGAACTGCTTGTAAATTTTGGAGATTAATCCTTTGTCTGTTGATTTGTTTGCAAATATTTTCTCCCATTCTGAGGGTTGTCTTTTCGTCTTGTTTATGGTGTCCTTTGCTGTGCAAAAGCTTTTAAGTTTCATTAGGTCCCATTTGTTTATTTTTGTTTTTGTTTCCATTACTCTAGGAGGTGGATCAAAAAAGATCTTGCTGTGATTTATGTCAAGGAGTGTTCTTCCTATGATTTCCTCTAAGAGTTTTATAGTGTCCAGTCTTACATTTAGGTCTCTAATCCATTTTGAGTTTATTTTTGTGTATGGTGTTAAGGAGTATTCTAATTTCATTCTTTTACATGTAGCTGTCCAGTTTTCCCAGCACCACTTATTGAAGAGACTGTCTTTTCTCCATTGTATATCCTTGCTTCCTTTGTCATAGATTAGTTGACCTTAGGTGTGTGGATTTATCTCTGGGTTTTCTATCCTGTTCCATTGATCTGTATTTCTGTTTTTGTGCCAGTACCATATTGCCTTGATTACTGTAGCTTTGTAGTATAGTCTGAAGTCAGGGAGTCTGAGTCCTCCAACTCTGTCTTTTTCCCTTAAGACTGCTTTGGCTATTTGGGGTCTTTTGTGTCTCTATACAAATTTTAAGATTTTTTGTTCTAGTTCTGTAAAAAAATGCCATTGATAATTTGATAGGGATTGCATTGAATCTGTAGATTGCTTTGGGTAGTATAGTCATTTTCACAATATTGATTCTTCCAATCCAAGAACATGGTATACCTCTCCATCTGTTGGTATCATCTTTAATTTCTTTCATCATTGTCTTATAGTTTTCTGCATACAGGTCTTTTGTCTCCCTAGGTAGGTTTCTTCCTAGGTATTTTATTCTTTTTGTTGCAGTGGTAAATGGGAGTGTTTCCATAATTTCTCTTTCAGATTTTTAATCATTTGTGTATAGGAATGCAAGAGATTTCTGTGCATTAATTTTGTATCCTGCAACTTTACCAAATTCATTGATTAGCTCTAGTAGTTTTCTGGTGGCATCTTTAGGATTCTCTATGTATACTATCATGTCATCTGCAAACAGTGACAGTTTTACTTCTTCTTTTCCAATTTGTATTCCTTTTATTTCTTTTTCTTCTCTGATTGCTGTGGCTATGACTTCCAAAACTATGTTTAATAATAGTGGCATGGGTGGACATCTTTGTCTCGTTCCTGATCTTACAGGAAAGGCTTTCCATTTTTCACCATTGAGAATGATGTTTGCTGTGGGTTTGTCGTATATGGCCTTTCTTATGTTGAGGTAGGTTCCCTCTATGCCCACTTTCTGGAGAGTTGTTATCATAAATGGCTGTTGAATTTTGTCAAAAGCTTTTTCTGCATCTATTGAGATGATCATATGGTTTTTATTCTTCAGTTTGTTAATAAGGTGTATCACATTGATTGATTTGCATATATTGAAGAATCCTTGCATCCCTGGGATAAATCCCACTTGATCATGGTGTATGATCCTTTTAATGTGTTGTTGGATTCTGTTTGCCAGTATTTTGTTGAGGATTTTTGCATTTATATTCATCAGTGATATTGGTTTGTAATTTTCTTCTTTTGTAGTATCTTTGTCTGGTTTTGGTATCAGGGTGATGGAGGCCTCATAGAATGAGTTTGGCAGTGTTCCTTCCTCTGCAATTTTTTGGAAGAGTTTGAGAAAGATGAGTGTTAGCTCTTCTCTAAATGTTTGATAGAATTCACCAGTGAAGCCATCTGGTCCTGGAGTTTTGTTTGTTGGAAGATTTTTAATCACAGTTTTAATTTCATTACTTGTGATTGGTCTGTTCATATTTTCTGTTTCTTCCTGGTTCAGTCTTGGAAGGTTATAAGTTTCTAAAAATTTGTCCATTTCTTCCAGGTTTTCCATTTTTTTGTCATAGAGTTGCTTGTAGTAGTCTCTTAGGATGCTTTGTATTTCTGCGTTGTCTGTTATAACTTCTCCTTTTTCATTTCTAATTTTATTGATTTGAGTCCCCTTCCTCTTTTTCCTGATGAGTCTGGCTAATGGTTTGTCAATTTTGTTTATCTTCTCAAAGAACCAGCTTTTAGTTTCATTGATTTTTGCTATTGTTTTCTTAGTTTCTATTTCATTTATTTCTGCTCTGATCTTTATGATTTCTTTCCTTCTACTAACTTTGAGTTTTGTTTGTTCTTCTTTCTCTAGTTCCTTTAGTTGTAAGGTTAGGTTGTTTATTTGAGATTTTTCTTGTTTCTTGAGGTAGGCTTGTATTGGAAAGCCATATATTTTAATAAGAATATTTATTTTACATCCTGAAGGAATATGAAACAGAGGTAACAGTATACAGTATCAGAGAAAATACATGAAGTGTTTATAGACATATAAACACTGGTTTACTTTGTGTTGTTACCTACATAGCTTTAGAAAGGTCAGCATGTTGAGGAAAATTATATTTACTGTTGAAGATAATTATGTGGGGCAACCTTAGCCAGAAAATAAATCTCCCAAGAAAATTTTGGAATTTTATGATTGCATTTGCTTTAAAATGAACTTTTTTTATTTGTTTAAATTCACCAGGTAAAACTTTTTCATCAGGATCATATTTTGGGAGAGGGCAATTTTATGTATGATTACAGGTGGGCTTATATTTTGTCTTTGGGGACAGCTTCAGGATCTTTTTCATCTTTGTATCTTAAGAACAATAGCAGACATGTTGTTTGTTTTCTATAAAGGCTTGTTTAACTCTAAGATACACTATTAAATAATTTTGAAAAAATAGTGACATCAGAAAAATATTTTGTGCATT
Source organism: Balaenoptera physalus (assembly GCF_965194825.1). Classification (NCBI taxonomy): domain Eukaryota; kingdom Metazoa; phylum Chordata; class Mammalia; order Artiodactyla; family Balaenopteridae; genus Balaenoptera; species Balaenoptera physalus. The sequence continues at coordinate 36,571,098 of NC_138892.1, read as the reverse complement.
GCTGTATACTTTTGATTTAAGCCTGATATAATTTTTGTTGATAAACTTTAGTATTAATATTTCATGTAGAAACAAAGTTTCTGGATGGTTTTTGAGTAATTGCCTGTTTTTTACATTTTGATCATAACCAATGGAATTAGATAAATATTGTGTTAAATTTTTATATTTAATATGAGCAATAAAGGTTAATTACTGAAACATTCATAAAATATAATAAGAATGCTATATATTGGTCTTGAACAATATTAAGAAATAGCACATTTCCAAACTTGGATCTAAATGTGTACATTTAAAGCACTTTTTTATTTATTTTTGCACATGTTTCTGCTGGAATCACACTGATCCTCTGGCTTTTCAGTGATTCCAGAAAGAATGTTTTCTTTCAGTGATTCAGAGAAAGTACTTTCCCTACTAATGCTAGTCTAGCACATAAGATAGGTTTTTTTTTTTTTTTTTTTTTTTGTCTAAAAGAATCTGCATTCTCTAAGATTTTATTCCTGTCCTGAGTGAAAAATGGATTAAAAGGTGGACTTGCCAGCCTCCCTCCTCAGTCCCCTTCCACAGTTCTTACTCTTCACAGTAGGAAGATATATACTTAGGAAAAAAGCTCAGTAGTCATAAGTTTGTGTTACTTTTTAGAAAGTTAAAGTACATTACATTTTTAGATTTCCAAATGGCATCGAATTTGAGTATTCCAAGGGAAAACTTGGAGTGAGTGTTAATGAATTTATCCCAAATGCTACCTGTCATTGAGACCTGTTGAGATGAAGACCTGACCCTCTCTTCATAGAATAATTTGCAGTGTTCTTTGATTAGTTCGCATTGCTGCTGAGCCGTTTACTTATATTCACACATTATTTGAAGAATACTGCACTTTCAGTTCTCTATTCAATTCCACGTTTCTCTGCCAAGTCTCATCTAGGCATCTGACGTACAATGAGCAGCTACATAATTGTGCAGACTAATAGCTAATGAATAATTACTTTTTCTCTTCATTCAGTGTAAGGAACATTTCTATGGCAAAAAACATGCTACTGTTGTCAGAACGTAATAACATATTGTGTGGGGGAAGGGAAGCAAATGCATGGATTTGTCATGAATATCTAGGGGTGTTTGCCAGTTAAGCTGAATTAAGAGGTGAATGGTGAGTTTCTAATTTATTGTTCATTTAGGATTCTGGCTGTGCAGAACTACCATCTTTGTATACAAAATGTTCACCTTTCCATGTGTTACAGTGAAAGAGTCAGATTGTCCACTGAAGATCTATAGTTTCATTTCAGCTTTGCCTTTTTTTACATACTATCTTTGAGAGCTTAAAGAAGTCACTTGACCTCCACAAGCTCTTGTTTCCTCAGTCGTGCCAGCCTTCCTTCACAGAATAGGACAGGAGATTCAAATGAGATGATATATATCAAATTTTTTTTAGTCTGAAAAATAGTATATAAAAATGTCAGGGCTTTTGCTACTGTGATTAATTGTTATTTGTTTGACTCTCTAAACATTGTGTGAGATAATCAAGGCAGATTAATTCATTTATTCAACAAATAATTATTTATCACCCACAGTGTTTTCAGTGCTGATCATTCAACAGTGATTAAATTAAACAGGGACTGCTGCCTTCCTAGAGCTCCTATCCTAGTACTAGAAACAGATACCATCTGGTTAAACCAATCCGAAGTGAAGATCATTTTAATCACGTATACATGTAATGATGAGAATAAAACAGGGTGATGTGTTAGTGATTGCTTAAGATATAGACTCAGAATGTTCGCTCTGAAGAGTGGACATTAAGTGAGGTTTGAATGCTGATTGGGAACCAGTTACTTGAAGAACTGGAATAAGAACATTTCAATAAAGGAAGGGCCCTGAGTGATCAAGGAATAAGAAAAAAAGGCCTGTGGAGCAGAACATAGTGAGCTAGCGGGAGGATGGAAGGAAATCTTCCTGGCACCCCAGCTTCTAGATCTTCTTGAGCATCCCTGTATGCATTCCCACTAGAGCTCCTATTTCTCCTATGATATCACACGTAACTGTAGTTACTGGTTTAGTTGTCTGTTATTCTCATTTGACTCTGAGCTGGGAGAAAGGCAGGAATATTTTTTCTTGCTCATTATTGTATCCCCAGCACCCTAGTGGATGCAGAAAATTATTTGGTGAAATGGAAAAATTATGCAGTCAGTTAATAAAGTATTGTCAACATCAGCTAGGTTTATCATCTTCAGAATATTTAGGCCAGTATTCTTTCCACTACTTCTTACTACCTTCATTAGGAGGAAGTGATCTCTACCTTAAAGGTCTGACAAATATTTTCTATTTTCTAACCTAATATAGACTAGTGAGGCTGTAAAAATATTTGTTAGTGAAATGCTTGAAGTAAAGGTAAAGGCTTGTTTCAGTTAGGGTGGCACTTGTGGAGAACTTCTGTGAGATGAGATAAGAGATTTGTAGAGTTTGTGTGAATTAACAATTATTATTAAGATGGGGTTTCTTTTATATGTTACGAATTAATTTACATAGCATCCTTTCATGGCATTTTTAAAACAAGGAGCAGAGTGGTTGAGTCACTCCTTTGAGTGCATAAAGCTGCCAGTTGTCCATGTACGTTTCACACCTAGGTTTGCTGACTTTAGTAACATTACTGTTTTCACCCCACTTGCTTATGCTGTCCTTTGTATTTGCTGCTACTGAACCATCATCAAAAGGCCACATGCTTTGTGTCTTTGTTTAGGATTACAGATATGTAGATGTTGATTTAGTTACTTCCACTCTCTTGCTGGTTTCTGTACTTAATTTTTAAGATGCAAGATGACTGGGCCCAGAGAACTTGGGAGGATTTTAGCCACAAATGCAAACAAACTTTAGTGGAAATTGACCCTTACTAACATTAAGTTCTCATTAAAGAAAATGTGGAAGACAAAAAAATTTAAGTGCATATAAATGGAGACAAAATTTTGACTTATTCTTCCAACAAATAGGACATGGTGCTGAGATTTTGAAAGAAACGCAGAAAGAAATATGTTACTAATTTGTTTTGTTTTCTGGTTGCTACCAGGCCATCAATTTAATGTTAATCCTTTGCTAATACACTATAAAAATAATTATTTATATAATAAAGTTATTGTTTTTAACAATCACCTATCAATTCCTTTTTTTGTGAGTGTTCATTGTAACAAATTTGAGTAAGTCAGAGAGATGCAACAATAAAAAAATTTTTCCTTGTTCCATTAGCTCCTACTGTTTAATTACAAACGTTTTTCACTTTTGCATTGTCTTTATTTATAGAAAATTCTTTCTCTATATGTAGTCAACTAGAAGAAGGAAAATTGATTTTAGAGGACACGTCTTGAAATTTGGAAAACATTCATATGGAATTCAGAGCTATGAAATATTATAACTTACTCTTATTAGGTTTTAGAAAGTAAAATGGAGAAAGGCATACGTAGTAGCTAACAATAATAATATGTATGAAACATTTTAAAATTTTATTTATTTATTTATTTTTGGCTGTGTTGGGTCTTAGTTTCTGTGCGTGGGCTTTCTCTAGTTGCGGCGAGTGGGGGCCACTCTTCATTGCGGTGCGCGGGCCTCTCTTGTTGCGGAGCACAAGCTCCAGACGTGCAGGCTCAGTAGTTGTGGCTCACGGGCCTAGTTGCTCTGCGGCACGTGGGATCTTCCCAGACCAGGGCTCGAACCCGTGTCCCCTGCATTGGCAGGCAGATTCTCAACCACTGCGCCACCAGGGAAGCCCTGTATGAAACATTTTTAATGAGACATTTAAATTAACTGTTGCCTTTTTTGATATAGTGGTTTATCAAAGTAGTTATCATAAAATAATAATGAATTTGATCTTTATAGTGTTTAGGAAAGCAATTTTATTTAGGAAAATTTAGTGTAACATAATATATAAAATATAATGACAATTCAGACTATTGAAATTATTTTGGATGATAAAATTACTGTCAAGTAACTGGTATTATATAATACAATATAAAGCATTTTCCTAAAAAGTTCTGCTAAAAATGCTTTCAACCAAAACCGATGATTCACAAATACTAAGTAAGAAAGGACGAAGGATGAAAGTCCTAACCATCTTGCATGTGAGACAGAGAAATTATACAGTAAACATCAAAGAGATTGAAGCACACGTATTGAATGGGAATTTTCCAATTCGTAATTGCTGATTATACTTCAAGATACAGCCACAAAGTCTTCTAATTTAAATTATAGTCACAACTTATAAGCTATCTTTCTCATACTTAACAACCTTATACCATGTTCTGTTCCATCTTGTCCCTTGTCTCTGTGTCTCTGTCTTACCTGAAATTATAGTTACAGGCCAGACATACCTCTCTACTGGTATTGGACCTGCAGCTCTTCAATAAGTGACTGGCCAAATGCACCTGTGAGGGTTAATTTTATGTGTCAACTTGACTCCACTAAGGGATGCCAGATAGCTGGTAAAACATTATTTCTGGGTGTGTCTGTGAGGGTGTTTCCAGAAGAGATTAGCATTTGAATCAGTAGACTGAGTACAGAAGGTTGCCCTCCATACTGCAGATAGGCAATCATCCAATCCACTGAGGGCTCCAATTGAACAAAAAAGTAGAAGAAGGATGAATTTGCCCTCTGCTTGAGCTGGAACATCCATCTTCTCCTGCCTTTGGACAACAGCACTCTTGGTTCTCAGGCCTTTGGACTTGGATTGGGACTTATGGTGGAGCTTCCCTGGCTCTCAGACATTTGGACATGGAATGAATGACATTACCAGCTTTTCTGGTTCTCCAGCTTGCAGACTTCAGATCCTGGGAATTCTCAGACTCATTATTGTGTAAGCCAATTCCTATAATAAATCTCCTATTACATATATTTATATCGCTATATATCCATATTTATAGCTACATCTGTATATCTATATCTCTATATAGATATCCTATGTATGGATATATCTTATCTATCTATCTTATCTATTTTATCTATCTATCCATTCATCCATCCATCCTATCTATCTATAGATCCCATTGGTTCTGTTTCTCTAGAGAACCTTAACTAATACAGCACCCATATCCAGTCATGAGCTCCTTGCCAAGGAAAAGATGAAGCAGAGGAGGCTGATGTGTCACGGTGCAATGACAGTGATAGGTGGCAAATGTTCAAAAACATTCACTCTAAAAATCCATGTCCTGATTTGTCGGATTTACCAGTTTCTCCCACCATGGTCAATTTCAGACACCACTTAATGAAAAACTGGGGAGAGGTATACAGTAGTCTTTCATTATATATCTGTTTCCGTGTTTACAGATATAATAGTTATAGATAAACTGAAGACCACAGAAAATAGTAAAATGTAGCAAAGTGGGAAGTGATGAGATATATGTATTTATTACCTTTATTTTAAATATAATTTATTTCAGTGTAAGTTTATATATGTTAATTTTTAATAGTTTGTTAAAAACCAGCTGGCACAATTCCTGAAAACTTAACAAGCCACTTTCATAAACTGTTACAAACTGACTCCAGCACACAACTGGTGGGAGGGGCAAATGGCAGGGCTATCATCGAGGAGGGTGTTGCCTTAATCTAGACACAGAGTAATGAGAGCTTGGACCATAATGGTGACTGAAACATGGAAATGTAGAAAAGCTCAGGAGATAATGCAAGAGAGGATCAAGAAATGACTCAAAGGAAGGGTGGTCTGTTTGAGAGAAATTAGCACATTTTAAGATTTGGTAAAGTGTAATCAAATGCAAAGAAGAGATCTGGAATTGGGAGCAAAGTCAGAAAGTCCACCTGGTTTGGATCAAAGTGCTGTTAAATTTCTGAGTTTTGGCAGAATGATAACATAAGATTGAAGATGGTGGTTTAAGGAGGGAGTCAAGGCTAATCATTTAACCATATTGGGAGTCAAGACTATGAGAGGGAAGTTAGTGAATATAAATCTGACTTTCAGAATAAGGCATGTATTGAAATGGAGGAGAGATTTGAATTTAAGAGAAAAAAAGGGAAGAAACCAATATAGGAAGTGATGTTAAGGTACCAGTCTCATAGAGTGGTACAGTTTGCTGTGTTTTGAATCTAATTTTTCTATTAAGAACTCAGGAGATAAAAATCAGTGCTAAAATGAGCTCTTTTGAATGTGATGTTTTATCATTTGAAAATGCAGTAGCTAATAGGAACTCCTTATTAAAAAGGACAAAATTAATGCCCAGAGCGATTGGAAAAGCTGGCCTAGTGAGCACACTTTTTTCTTCTTCTTTCTTCTTTATACTTTAAAAATATCTCTTTAGGCTCACCAGGTTAAAGTGGGCTCAATTAAATTTGCTGGCTGTTAATTTATAATCTGTTCAGTATTATACTATTTCTTAAGAGAGTTCTGATATTTTAGCTGGTTTTGAGATTTAAGAGAATTAGAAAAGGACTCAAAGGACTCAGAGCGGCAGAGTCATTTATTGGCTAGCACTTCAAAAACAAAATGCAATTTCTTCTGATACCCTATTGTTGAGGAGCCCTGGAGACCTGGTGTGTTGTGAGGTCGTCTGTCTTCTTTCAAACACTGATGCTGCACATCTCTCATGATTGCGCAAGAAAGCGACAGCAGGCCTGTTGTAAATTTACAGGTCAAAAGAAGCTCAGTGGTGTAAATTACGTTACTTTGAAGTCTACCTCTATTGCTGATCCCTTTGAAAATCTAATTTTACTCAATAAATCCCTTCCACCATACAAATATTATTTTCAAGGAAAAGATGGCATGGCTTTAGAAAATAGACGTGACTATAGTAGGCTATAACAAAGGGAAAAAAAGTAACTTTATTCTAACTTTGTGTTTATCCAGTGGTTCCCAACAGAGAGTTAATCTATACCCAAATGAGTATATAGATATTTTTGCCCACCCTGAATAAGGAGATGAAGACCAGAGCAAGGAACTGTATACAATTAGAGATTCCATTAGAATGTGGAATAGGATTGGTTACTTAGCAATTAATGTCAAGAAATTACTGATTGAGAGTTTTGTATAGACCCAGATTCTATCTTTTTCCTTTCTTTATGCAATGATTTTCATTTAAAAGTGGTGCAGTGCAGTTCTAATTGACTTTGCAGTGAGGGTGTTAGCTGTGTTGACTTCTGATGACGGGCAGTTAGCTATGTTGACTTCTGATGTGGAAAGGGAGAGGTAGAAGTGTTTGTAGGCCATACTCTCAAAAGCCCCTACTGGTAGTTCTTGCAAACTGCAGGGAGGGACCCAGCAAGAATGTTGGGCAGGTTAGGGAATATAGTAGGCAGCTTCTGAGATGTGTCCCAATGAGGCCTGCCTCCTGATTTTCCTGTCCATATATAATCCCCTTGCCTTGACTGTGGGCTGGACCTAGTAACTTGCTTTTGATGAGTAAAATATGGCAAAAACAATGAGAAGTCACTTTAGAGACTGGGTTACAGAAAGATTCTGTCTCTGTCTTATTTGTCCTTTCTTATTCTCTCATTTGCTTCCTCTGAACGTTGCCAGCTGCTATGTATGAGCTGCCCTATGGAAAAGTCCATATGACAAGAAACTGAGGGTGACTTCTCACTAACATATAAGTGAGCTTGGAAGGAGATCCTCTTTTAGTCAAGTCTTAAGATGACTGCACCCTGGTTGCCAGCTGGATGGTAACCTGTGAGGGACCCTGGGCCAAAGGACCCACCTAAGCTGTACCCAGATACGTTACCCAAAGGAACTGAGAAATATTAAATTTTTTTTAGCTGCTAAATTTTGGTATAATTTATTGCACACAATAGATGACTAAAACTGAGATGATCCCTTTTTATTTCTATTTTATGTACCCCATATTTGCACAAATAGGCACCTCATAATTATATATTGAATCAAATTAAGTCCACCGAATGATTGTATCGATCAAGGGCAAGATGGGAAGTAGACGACATCTCAAAGAGTTTAACTAACAACCATTTAATGAAGGAACTATTTAGAGAGGGGTGGGAAAGGTTATGACAACCAACAAAAAAATAGAGAAATACTAAGAAACTAGCCTTAGTGGGAAGCTGTTAACACCAAAGACCTAAAGGGGCCAGACAAGGGAATGGTGTTATTGGAGTCCAGAAGAGACTGGAGTTATGGAAAACTGGCCACCCTCTAGAAGCTCCAGCCTTAGGATGAAGCTGCTGCTAGAGCAACAGCAAAGCTGCAAGAGAATAGGGGAAGGGAATCAATACATTGACCTCTTTCCTCCTATCTTTAGATCTTCTCTCTCCGTCTCCCACTGGACAAACCCAACCAGAAGCCAGAGGGCAAGCGAGCCTAGGGGATGAAGCCCTAAGATCAGTCTCTCAGGGCACAGCTCAGGACAGAGAAGGGTGCATTGTGGATCTCCAGGGGGTGTGAAGAGAGACTAAACTACACAAATGATAGTCAAAGTTGGAGATTTGCTGTACCCTAACAATAGGAAGATGGTGGTTGCTAAAGAGTTGGTGGAGTGTATTTGGGGGAAGTTGAATGCTACTTTTCAAGAAAATATATGGCCTCTTCATCATGGGAACAAACTATGCTACTATTCCTATCCTTTTTTGCAATTAGGTATGCCATATTACAGAGGTCTGGCAATGGAAACTGAGTAAACTCAGACCACTTCTAGATCTGACCTATATAAACCTTGTAAGTACTTTGTTTTCTACTTCCCTTTCTACTTCTTGCTGTGTTGCATGGTGCCCCTGCAAGAATAATTTGGAATTCAACTACTGAGGATGGTAGACTGTTCCTAAAGACATGGATCCCTAAATGACTACATGGAACAGAGCTAACTATCAACCAGAACACTCAGAAGAAAGCATGGAATAGATGATTATTTTTTAAAGACATTATATTTTTGAGACTTTTTTCCTCTTTCATCCTAGCCTATCTTTACTAACACAAGGGAAAAGGGGTAAATTTTTTTGAATAGGGCTTCCTATTACATATAGGAAGTCATTGGCCACTTTACCTCCATGTAAGACTGTCTCTACACCTATATATACTCAGTATTAGCTAAGCTGGATTAAGATTCAGAAGATTGAGTCAAAACCCTTCAGTTTAAAATGACCAAACAAACAGAATCCCCAGTATGGCTGATCATATTTTCCAAAAATGCCTTAAACATTTTGTACAATCCCACAAGCTAATCTCAAAATTTATCTTTAACACAGATGTAGGGGCTATGGTGTTCCCTATTCTAAAATCTGGAGAGTTTGTGACTATAGCACAAATGATGCTATGTGGTTTCCAAGGCTAGGTTATAAAAGGCAACACAGTTTTTTCTTGGTTCTCTTGGGACACTCACTCTTGAAACCCAGTCACTGGGCTATAAGGAAGCAGGCTGAGAGAACTACTCAGCTGCCAACATGGGCTGTTTCTTATAGAAAAGGAAGATTTGGAAAGCAAAGTCAAAAGCCCAGAAGGTAGAACCAGGAACTTAGAGGGAAGAGCCAAGAGCCATAGAGAACATCTCTCAGGCAGTAGGACTTAATTTAATCAAGAAATGTGCTAGATTTCAAAATAGCTGTAGGACAGAGTTTGCTCTGTGTCTTCTGTTTTCACCGCTTTTAAACGGGAGTGTCTATAGCAGTTATCCTACGAATGTCCCACCACCGTATGTTGGGTGTGTTTAGGGCAGATAACTTTAGTTCGCAGTTTTTCAGATTGACAGAAATGGTACTGAAGGAGCTGTATCCAAGTAGTCACATTTAAAGAGCCTCATATGTATTTGGACCTGATTTAGATAATAAGACCCTTAACTTTGAGGCTCATGCTATAATTGGATTAGATTTGGGGATTTTAGAGGGAATTAGGAGCACATTTTCCACATGAATATATGAATTTGGTGGCCTAATGGGCAGACAGTGGGAAATTGTGTTTCTCAAAATTAGTTGCAAATATATTTACCTCCCACATGCTCTTCTTAAAATGTGTCCTTGACACTCCTCCCATTGAGAAGGTGGGGATCTATTTTCTTTCCCCATTGAATGTGTGTGCACTTGTGATCGCAATAGAAGTCACATGCATGTCACTTCTGAGTGTAGGTTATAAAAGGCAGGAAAGCCTGGTCCTCTTGGGGTTGATGCTCTTAGAACTCAAATAAAATTGCCCTAGCCAAGGTTGGAGCCTGCTGCCTTTATTTCCTATCAGAGTTCCTATATGAGTTAACAAGCGTTCAGATGATTTCAGCTTCCAGACATTTTGTTACCTCTAGCCTTTGAGTTTTCCTAGCTAAAGCACTAGACATTGTGTGTGTGTGGAAACAGAAAAAGAAAGAAGCTCTCCTGGCTCTGAATGCCTAACCAAACAGAATCTGTGAGCATAGTACAATGGTTATTTATACCACTAAGTCTGGGGAGGTTTATTTTGCAGCTATAGTAATTAAAATACCCTGTTTCTGTTCACAGACCCATAGCCCAATTCTATAATAGGCTGACTTCTGAGTTATCCAAAAGTAAAGACCTTAGAAGTTTCAGCAACTTCCCAATCCTTTGGTCATTCTTAGCCATCTGTCTACTAATGCTGGATTGCAAGGTGACTAGATACCAAGACCATCATCTTAATTACTTTACTTTTACCTCTTCATCAATTAATTTTGTGGGACTGCTTGACTCTCACGAGCATGTTCATCTTGAGTATACAAGCTAAGTAGCGTAGCCTTGATGAACTCCACATACCTAGGGCTTTATAGATACCACCCATATAACCATACCATTATTAATCATATCTGTATGTATGTATCTATCTATCTATGTGTATGAGAGAGAAAGAGAGACTCCATTAAGAAGTGAAGGACACAGAGATGAATACCTGTAATAAAAAAATGGTGAGAAACCAGAAGACTTGCATTTAGTTTGTAGTTTGAAGATGTTCAAAGGTAGACAGAAATACTACACAGGTAGTACAAACATTAGATGAGGGTGGTAAATTAAATTTCCTTTTAATGACTTTCCCAGCCTGGAGGCTTGTTGTATAGCATTCTGCTTGAAAAAACTAGGATTCACCCCAAACAAGAAATCAGTTTATAAAAATAATGCTGTGTCTTCTCTGAGATCCTGCAAATAGGCCTCTCTGTGCAAAACTCACTGAAGGATTATAGCCTCCATCAGCATAGCAATGCTGAGGGAGGGCAAGAAGAGCCAGGACTCCACATGATTGGCTTATTGCCTGTTGTCCCAGAGTGAAAGAAAGATTTTTGTAACTCTTAGAAATGTGAGAGTTAAATCATTAAATCAGCTATATAAATTACGAGTCATCTCATTTTTCTCCTTGTTCTGTGACAGTGTAAAAATCGCAAGATTTTTCTCTAGGTAGCAAATAAAAATAAAGAATGATGAATGCCATTTCATGAAGTGACTCTCACTATTGTATCATTTTCCTGCATCCTGAGCGATAATTTATGGTTTGTATTTGCTCCTCTTTGTAGAAGGGGAACATTCTCTTCCTTCCTTAAGGATGCCCTCTGTTGGTTAGAGCAACTCTGCATTTTCTTGCCTTGCTGTGAGCTCTGTGCATTTCAAGATGATGATTTATGGGGCAAAGCCTAGTTAGATAATATTGTCTCAGGGACAAAACTGAAGTTGCTAATTCAAAACCTGCACATGAGTATAGGTTATTAATTATGATTCTCTGGACCAAGGGATAGCCTTTAGTTTGTTCAAAGTATAGGTAGGTAACCAGATGTGAGAAGCTCAGTTGTGTCTGTTGCACCTAGATTCAGACTTTTTTTCTTCCAAATTCTAGTCAGTGTGCAATGGCTGAGCATAACAAGCCATGCCTCATTTCATCTTGTTCTCTAGTGGGAGAGCCTGCTTGAGTTTACAGTATTTCAAAGGCACGTTGAAATTGTACATGAGGGGCATATTTGCAGGAATGCTGAAGGAGCCTCCCAGGAAAGTATCTCATGCTCAAGAAAGACAGAGTCAAGGTGCCCAAGCTCGCTCAGGGCACAGGGAGGGACCACTGTGGAGTATAGTATCAACTGTGACTCTTTCAGTCTCAAATATCAGAAACTCATTTTCAACTAGTCTTCATCTCTCAGCTAAACTCAGTACCAGCACATGAGAACTAACTGTTAAATTTTTAGGAATTTGGTGAACTAGTCGCTAAACTATTGGTAGCTTGAAATTGGCCATGGTGGGAGGTTTTATACCACAGAACTTGCTAAACATACAAATACGCCTTTCCTCCTCCCGCAGCAGGTTGCTAACCTTTACTGGAATACCACTGGCTAGACTTGACTCCTTTCCCAACTTAATTACCACCACAATGGTCATGATGATGATTTTTAAAAATTAGATGATGTAATTCCACTGCTTAATACTATCCAATGACTTCCCATTATACTCTTGTAGTAGTGTTGCACTGTGTCCACTAAGTTGGGACTGTGTCCCCCAGAATTCCTTTTCCTATATGGATCTGGGCTAGCATTGGCCACAAAAGAGTTTGTTTGAGACTTGGAAGAGAGAAGTGAAGCAGCAGCTGTTTTTATGATCCAGAGGTCAATGTAGAGAGAGGTATTGTTGCCACAGCCTGCTCAGTTTGCCCTTGCGGTGTCCAGCTCAATCTTGGTCATCATCATTAAATCCAATTTGTCCTTATACACCCTTACTTTATGCCTGTCTTTTCCTGTCAAATATTTCTTCTAATGAGCTCAAGCTCAGCCAGACAGAGAAGCAACAACAAGACAAACTGTTTAACAAGCTCCCACAAATGCACTAAGATCCCTTGTATTGTATCATTCCTAGTGGTTCTGCTTCTCTGATTGGCCCAAACTGATGCAACTTAGAATGGAACCAAACTTCTCACTCTAGCTTAAAAACTGTACTTCAACATACCTCTGCAACCATCTCTGACCTTGTGATGGACCACTTTTTCCTTTACCCCCTATTTTGCCATACTGGCCTTCTTTCTGTTCTTAGAACTCATAGTGATTCTTACAACTTTAGGGCTTTGTATTAGCTTTTGCCTTTGCCTGATCTGGCTGACTCCTTTTCTTGAGCTCTCACTTCAGATGTCATCTTCCAAGACAGGCTTTACTTGCTTTTTCTTGAGCTCTCACTTCAGATGTCATCTTCCAAGACAGGCTTTACTTGTCCATCCAATTTACAGTCTGAGTCGAAGCCTACTGTAATTTTTTTTGTTTTTTTTTGCAAAGCCCTTGTCATTCTATAATATTTTTCTTTTATTTATGTGTTATTATCTTTCTTCTCCCAGCAAAATCTAAATGCCCTGGAGGCAAAGATCTTTCGGGCCTGGCCAATAGTACATGTTTAATGCATGTTAATAAGTTTTATATTTTTGTTTTACATTGTGTGGAAAACATAGTGAAGGTAATTTTTGATGAGCAGAAGTCTTCTTGGAAAACAGTATTTCTTAGTAAAAATGGCTTGATGGCTGTTTTGGGTGAAGGAGGTAAAGAGAGAGATGAGTGAGGGGAGTTGAAAGAAAAGGGAAATAGTGTTATGTTATACATACAGTGTTATGTTATAGGTAGGAATCTCTCAGATTCCTACCTATGTCTTCATTAAAGATTAACTCATTAAAATTGATTGAAGAAGATTTTTCTTCCTAACTTGAGTTTGAGCTCAGTTTTACATACATGATAACAAAGAAGCAAAACAAGATTTAGAGATAGTAGAGCCCAGAATCAGAGGGAACCACAGGAACCCAAGCCTCTGGGAAATTAAAATTATCTGCAACAGTTTCTAGACCTACCGGGGCACAGCTGGGGATATCGAGGGAATCCTAGTGTACTCTCCTGGGGCAGGGAGACTTCAACTAACAACTATATCTCAGAAATCAGGAGGAACTTTAGCTTAATAATTAAGAGTGTTGTCTTCAGTTCCAAATTTGGATCCATATTTTCTCTACCATTTACTGATTCTGTGACCTTAACTATCAAGTTATTTGTACCCTCTATGCCTTCATTTCCCCATCTGGACTTTAGGACTAATAAAAGTACCTACCTCTTAGGTTTATTGTAATGATTAAGTAGATGAAAATATTTCAAGCACTTGTAATAGTGCCCAACACATAATGATCAATCATTTTGTTAGTACATTTTAAAATCTGGATTAACAGGCATGTCTTTTTCTCTAATCAGAATACATTTCTTGAAGGTGGATGTACTGTAAGTCTGTGTTCTCCATATCTAACCCAGTTCTGTTTCCATATTGGCTAGGCAGATGTTTATTAAATTGTATGTTTTAAAATCAACTTTACTGGTTTTAGTATGTAATCACTATATCATAGTTTATAATTAGCTATTATGTCAACAAACTATTTTCACATGTATCATGAAGAAACATTTTGTGCATTTGATAAAAGCAAATGGTAATGATTTTGTACCATAAAAAACTCTTTGCTGGTATGATCTAGACAATAATTTTTTTCCCAAATTTTAAACATTTTAATTATTATCATTTTAAAAAAGATAGATAATACCTGTATGTGTTATAAAATTCAGAAGATAAAAAAGGTCTTACAGTGAAACATCAACTTTCCTCCCATACTGGTTTTCTATGTCTTGATTTCTTTCTTCTGACTGTACAACCAAAGTTACCTTCTGGAGATAATCTGTGCCTCACAGGAGTATAAAGGCAATGACTGCACGACTCAGGCTTTTGCTTCCCTGACATAAACAATGACCAGCTGACTTTAGATGTACAGCCACATGTTCACACATCCCATCGAAGGCTCCTTAAAAGGAGGAGCAGCCAGATAAAAGCATCTGGGGTCTTGTTCTGCTTTAAACACATGGAAAATTGAAAACTAAAAATATCAACAACAAAAACAACAAACAAAAACTGCTCAACATTAAATCCAGCTGTTTTCTACGTGAGCTTTTCAGTTAAATGATAGAGAAGAATTTCTATAAGCTCTCAAAGAAGGAACTGAGAAACTTGAGGTTTATCCATTTCAAATTTTAATAATTATACATTATCATTCAATTATTTCTATGCAATATAAATTATGATATGTGAAATGGAAATAAAAATACATTAAAATAAAAGCTAATTATGATGTGTTAGATCAAATTTTTCTGTGAGCAGTTCTATATAATGTGGTAGGGTAGCTTTATCACACCATCTGAACTGTTTTCTATAGAAACTTTTATATTTCATAAATGTATTTTTATTGAAAAATTATTCACCTGAAAATTTTAATTCGTCTATTTTTTCAATAGATGTGTGACTATGTAACAGGAATATATATGAGTGATGCACACACATATACACACTCCTGTTACACATTTTTTAAAACATCATTTTAATGACTACATTCACCTGAGATGTTGTTTCACTTGATGTTTAATAGCTTGGCTTTTAAAATCCAGTACATCTGCATTCATACTGTGGCTCCACAATCCTCTAGCTGTCCGATTTTGGACAAGTTATCTAATTCCTGGAGATAATAATGGTTCACGTTTATTGAATGTTATTTGCCTCCCTGTTCTAAGTGCTTCACATGCATGAAATCAATTTTTCTCTTTTGACAAATGAAGAATTTGAGGCACAGATAAGTTAGTAATTGCTTAGTGATACAGAGTTAGAAAATGGTGAAACCAGGCTCACACTTTAGGTAGTTGGCCTCCACAACATGTGCTCTTAACGACTGCATCATACTGTCTCCTTGTATTAAAACAGATGAACCTAGGGGAAGGGCAGGAATAAAGACGTAGACATAGAGAATAGCCTTGAGGACACGGAGGGGTAGGGGGAAGCTGGGGCGAGTGAGAGTAGCATTGACATATATATACTACGAATGTAGAATAGATAGCTAGTGGGAAGCAGCCGCATAGCACAGGGAGATCAGCTCCGTGATTTTTGTCCACCTAGAGGGGTGGGATAGGGAGGGTGGGAGGGAGATGCAAGAGGGAGGGGATATAGGGATGCATATGGCTGATTCACTCTGGTGTACAACAGAAACTAACACAGTATTGTGAAGCAATTATACTCCAGTAAAGATCTATTAAAAAACCAAAAACAAAAAACAAAGAAAACCCAGCATACCTCCCAGAGTGAGTATAAGGATTCTAAATGGGAAAATGCACAGAGTAAACACACCTTAGATAATACTTCATGGTTTACTTATTTTAAAATTTTTAATTGTAAAATTCACATTACATAAAATTTACCGTCTTAATCATTTTTAAGTGTGTAGTTTAATGGTATTAAGTATGTACACATTGTTGTGCAGTCATCACCACCATCCATCTCTAGAACTCTCTTCATCTTCCAAAACTTAAACTCTATACCCATTTAACAATAACTTCCCATTCCCCTCTCACCTCAGCCCCTGGCAACTACTATTATATTTTCTGTCTCTATTAATTTGACTACTCTAGAGACCTCATATATGTGGAATCATATTGTATAGCTCTTTTTATGACTGGCTTATTTCATTTAGCATAATGTCCTGTAACATGTGTTAGAATTCCCTTCTTTTTAAGACTGAATAATAGTCTATTTTATGTATACACTACATTTTTTAAATTCATCTGTCCATTGAGGAACACTTGGGTTGCTTCCTCCTTTTGGCTGTTGTAAATATGAGTGTACAGCTATCTCTTCAAGACCCTGGAATTTCTGGATTACATGGTAATTTAATTTTTAAGTTTTTGAAGGTACCACCATACTGTTTTCCACAGTGGCTGTACCATTTGACAGTTCTACCATCAATGCACAAGCGTTCCAATCTCTCCAGATCCTCACCAACATTATACTTTTCTTTTTTTTTTTTAATAGCCATCCTAATGGGTATGAAGTGGTTTCTCATTGTGGTTTTGCTTTGCATTTCCCTAATGATTAGCAATGTCAAGCGTCTTTTCATGAGTTTTTTCACAATTTGTATATCTTCTTTGGAGAAATGACTATTCACGCCCTTAACCTACTTGTTAATTGGATTATTTGTTGTTGTTGTTGTTGTTGAGTTATAGGAGTTCTTTATATGATATAGATATAAATGCTTATCATATATACAACTTGCAAATATTTTCTCCCATTTTATGATTTATCTTTTCATTCTGTTGTGTCCTTTGATGCACAGAAGTTTAAAATTTTGATGTAGTCCAATTTATCTATTTTTCTGTTTTGTTGCTTGTGCTTTTGGTGTCCTAAGAAATTATTGCCAAATTCAGTGTTATGAATTTTTTCCGCTTATGTTTTCGTCTAAGAGTTTTGTAGTTTTAGCTCTTATATTTAGGTCTTTTATCTGTTTGAGCTAAATTTTGTATATGATTTAAGGTAAGGGTCTAACTTCATTTTTTTGCATGTGGATATCCATTTCTCTCACATTGTTTCTTCAAAAGCTGTCCTTTCCTTACTGAATGGTCTTGGCACCCTTGTTGAAAATCATTTGAATATGTATGTGTATGTGTGTGTGTATATATTTTATATGTATATATATTTATTTCTGGGCTCTCTATTGTGTTCTATTGGTCTATATGTTTGTCTTTATGCCTGTCTTTATGCTAGTATCACACTGTCTTGATGACTGTAGCTTTGTAATAAGTTTTGAGATCAGAAAGTGTGAGACCTCCAAATTTGCTCTTCTTTTTCTAGATTGCTTTGGCTGTTCAGGGTTCCTTTAGGATCCATATAAATTTTAGGATGGATTTTTTTTTTTAAATTTCTGCTGAACATGCTGCTGGGATTTTAATAGGGGTTGTGTTAAATCTGTAGATCACTTTGGGTACTGTTGACATCTAGAATTTTAAGTCTTCCAACCTATGAACATGAATATCTTTCTACTTATTCGTATCTTTAAATTCTTTCAGCAATGTTCTGTAGTTTTCAGTGTACAAGTCTTTCATCTCCTTGGTTAATTTTATTCCCAACTATTTTATTCATTTTGATGGTATTGGAAATGTATCTTCTTATCATCTCAATTTCTTTTTTGGTTCACTGTTAGTGTATAGAAATGCACTTCATTTTTGTATGTGATTTTGTATCCTTCAAGTTTGCCGAATTTATTTATTAATAGTTCACAACTTTTATTGTTATGCACAACCAAAATTTAATAGTTTTTCTAATTTTTAAATAAATATTTCCAAAATAAACATTTTGTTATTGTAAATAATGTTGAAACAAACATCATTGAAAATATATCTCTCACTACATCTTTAGGACAAATTCCTAGAAGTGAAGTGATTTGGGCACATAGTCTGAAAATTTTTGTGACTGTTGGTAACTGTAGTCAGCCCTCCGTATCTTCCTGGGATTGGTTCCAGTCCCTCCGCAGATACCAACTTCTGTTGGTGCTCAATTCCCTTAAAATGGCCCATAGTTAGCCCTCCATATCCCCAGGTTGGGCATCCATTGATACAGAAGGCCAGCTGTACTGCCAAATAATTTCCCAGAAAGGTTTATTAATAAATTTTCAGGAAAAGGTAAAATCACAACTTTCACACAGATGTAAAATGAATACGTATTCAATAATTTATTTATAAGAAGTGAGGGAACCAGGCAAATGTTATAACTATTTCAAAGGAAATGTCAAAATAACACAAATATATATGAAGAAATAAATGAATCCCTAACTGAACAGCAAATTAAGACAACACTGGTTTTTTTTTTTTTTTTCACAGAGAGGGGGTAAGGCAATTAAAATCACTAGCAGGATAGCATTTATATATCTATATTAGTTATCTACAACTTACATAGAGTTGCAAAATAACTTCAAGACGACAGACAGGGCTAGAAAATGATAATCCATAAGAATGTGCTATAGCAGATACAGTTTTCCACTGAAACACAAACAAATTTTCTTAAAGGTTATACAAGTTTACACTTCCAATAGCAGTTTATATTAGGTCCTGGCTCACCTTCTTATCCTGGCATTAAATATTATCATTTAAAAAATCTGCTCAATTAATAGCAGAAAAGGTGTTATATAATTATTGATTTAATTTACATTTATTTGATGACTGCTAGGAGAGCCATTGAAGACTTACATAGGAAAGAACCTTAAAATAGAAATTAAATTCTGAAACTGCTATTCCAAGCTCCTGTATCTCACTTTCTAAAAGAAAGATAATAAGATGAATAAATTCAGGAAATAATTTTTTTTAACATCTTTATTGGAGTATAATTCCTTTACATTGTTGTGTTAGTTTCTGCTGTATAACAAAGTGAATCAGCTATACGTATACATATATCCCCATATCCCCTCCCTCTTGCATCTCCCTCCCACCCTCCCTATCACACCCCTCTAGATGGTCACAAAGCACTGAGCTTATCTCCCTGTGCTATGCAGCTACTTCCCACTAGCTATCTATTTTACATTTGGTAGTGTATATATGTCAGTGCCACTCTCTCACTTCGTCCCAGCTTACCCTTCCCCCTCCCCATGTCCTCAAGTCCATCCTCTACGTCTGCATCTTTATTCCTGTCCTGCTCCTAGGTTCTTCAGAACCTTTTTTTTTTAGATCCCATATATATGTGTTAGCATGTGGTATTTGTTTTTCTCTTTCTGACTTACTTCACTCTGTATGACAGAATCTAGGTCCATCCACCTCACTACAAATAACTCCATTTCGTTTCTAGAAAAGAATTATTTTGAAGAGTATGAAACATTTGTTTATAGTTAAGTGGCTGAGAAATTTTTAAAGGTAAAATTAAATATTATAAATCGTAAATGTAAGATATTTATTTGCAACCAGAGTTTTTAAAAAACAGTGCAATGCCAATTTGATTATCCTTGATATTCTCTCTTGATAATTAGGATCAGTTTCCCTTTCAGATACTACTTTATCCTGGAAAGTGTGCTCCCTCCAAATAAGGCAAAGAATATTGAATGTTTAATGAAAGAAAAGCTTTCTAAACCCATTATTAAGAAATGGCTGTAACAAGAGCCACCTTCATTACTGTGTACACCTATTATATATTCTAACTTTGTTAAAGGAGAAGTGCTTTCTCTGGAATTTTAATCTTATTTTTTTTTTAATAGTAACTCTTACTATTATTATTATTATCTTATTTATTTATTTTTGGCTGTGTTGGGTCTTCGTTTCTGTGCGAGGGCTTTCTCTACTTGCGCCACGCGGGGGCCACTCTTCATCGCCATGCACGGGCCTCTCACTATCGTGGCCTCTCGTTGCGGAGCACAGGCTCCAGACGCGCAGGCTCAGTAGTTGTGGCTCACGGGCCTAGTCGCTCCGCGGCATGTGGGATCTTCCCAAACCAGGGCTCGAACCTGTGTCCCCTGCATTAGCAGGCAGATTCTCAACCACTGCGCCACCAGGGAAGCCCCTGGAATTTTAATCTTTTCTCTGCTATTTTTAAATTATGTGACCTTTGGTGAAGTCATTGGACCTCTCTCTTTATTAGTACAAGTGGTTGCTCTATCTCTATGCAGGACTGTTTGAGAATCAAATTAATCAATGTATATGAAAGCACATTAAAAATGGTGCTTAAAAGAGATACGAGGAAAGATTTTAATATATTTTTTCAATTCTTTTTATTAACCTCTTCTCTTTTCCATGTGCAGTCACCTATCTGGCCTGCCCTTCTCTCCCCAATGCCATTCAAGCAGTAATGTGGAAATGATGGCTTTTTTTCCCTGCTGTCACATAGGAACACTAGAGAACCAACAATGAATTAAATTATTGATTTTTGATCCCTTAAGAAGATTACAGGAAAGATCTAGAAAAGGACTTGCACCAAGAGCCCTGGTGTTCAATTTTATAGGGATGCCACTATCTGCTGGGAGAAGATATGGTTGTTACATGGGTCTTAATTCCAGAATTTTTGCTTTAAACTTCCAGCACCAAACCCTAAAGAACCCAGGGCTTAGGATAGACTTCATAAACTGTAGAATGAGAAACACTTTTGATACAAAAGCCCCCTTTTTTTTCATTAAAAAGTGGTAAAATAATCGGAGGGAAAGTAATTGGGGTTTATTGGTTTAAGAAAAGATCTAGTGTCCTATTTGCTATGGTAAATTCTGAAGAAAAACAGAATGATGGAAAGTTCAAAGGAAACACCAGAGAAGTTAGGGGAGCCAACTTCTTTAGCACACAGACCTGTTGTCTGGATAAACTTGGTGTAACCTGGTCATGTGGAGATGATGTTGGGATGGCCAGAATCCAGCGTGTCTGAGAGCAGCATCCCAGAGCCCACTCCACATCCCACTGCTGTCCCTAGGCGGGGTCTAGAAATGGCTAGGAGGGTGGGATGCCTGGAAGGAACCTCACAATGTGCTTGTTCCTGATGACTGGAGCTTATGGGCTACAGCAAACATAACTTTTTTAGTTGGGGCCGATGACTTAGTCCAACGCCTAGGGTAACAAAGAGCAACTCAGCAGAGGCCAGAAATGGTAGAGATAGTGCATATACAAATGGACAGTGGTCAAACCATATATAAAAATGGAACTCTGGCCCACAATCCCTGAGACAACCAGTCCAGGAAGCCAAACCACCTTCTCCGTAGCAATCTGCCCCCAAAGTTTAATACTTGGGTTAATAACTGCCAGCTTCCCAAGTTTTTACACCCCTGGGTTCCCCTAACCAATCACATTGGATGCCCTGCTTCTAGTTAGCCCACCTCTACCTTCCCTATGCCAACAATTCCCAATCACAGCACACCTGAAGCCTCCCTTTTTTCTGCTCTAAAGCTTTCCAATTCCCTGTCTGCCTTTGAGTCTTTGCCAAATGTGAGTGATGATGGCTAACTCCCTTGCTATAGCAAGCCCTGAATAAATAGCCTTTGCTTGCTCTTATTTGGGTGGTCTTTATTGATTTCCACAATGTACGTCCCCCCTCCTTGGTGCATGAAATTATATATAAACTTATTCTAAATCTAGATGCCATCTAGGGAAAAGGCAAGAAGCAGCAGCAGTGGGAGAATCCTAAATTGACTAAAAATTAATTTAGGAAAACTGAGTTTTAAACCAAATGAGACTGATTTTTTTTGGTATTTGTAAGACATTTTCTAAAACCAGGCATAAATGGGAGAATATGAGATAAGTTTAGGTAAAGAGATATAAATTTTATATATTTTTGGAATGTTCTGGTGGTATAACATGTAGTATGTTGGAGAAAAATTAATTATGTTGGGAATTATTGCCTTATTTATTTATATGAAACAGTAAAGGTGTAATATTCATTCTTCATTCATTCATTATTCAGTCATCAAAATTTTTAAAAAAATTTTACTGTTTTCTGGATACCATTGATACAAAGAAGGACAATGTTTAATAGGGTCACTAGTATACATGTAACACAGGAGTAAACAAATGATATATGTTAATAGTATTATTTATGTCAGAAGGTGCTTACCCCATACCTCAGAGCTATTAGGAGATGTGGGGAGGTCCCCCTGTCCAAAGGGACCACACCAGCTCTGATCTTAAATTCCTTAGCAGCTCCAATATTTAAAACTTCTAGGAAACCAACAGTTTTTTCATGAAACCATCTCAATAGGTACTAGTGCAACAGAATATATGAAATTTTGGGTTCCAAACATCTAATTGGAATAACAACACTTAAGTTGTCAGTTCAGCTGGCAATCTTTTTGACAGTAAATTTAAGATGAAAAGCAATTTAAGGAGTTATATTATTTCCCTACTGTATTTAATCAAAGGTAGCAGTCTAAAATAATTAGGGAACAGAGATGCAATTTACATAAAACTTGCATGTTTTTTAAAAAAGCAGATTTTTTTAATGTGCAATTTATTTCCTACAGAGCAATGAGATATTTAAATTTAAGATTTGGAGATGATACTCCTTCTTACCCCTAACCCAGTCTCATTTCACCAGGTGCTATGGGTTGCCTTTCTCTTAAAACTTTTATTTTCTCCTTGACTAGCCCCATGTCTTTCCCCATGATGTCATTCTTTAGAATAGAAAATTGTGAAAAGATAGGAGATGGCAGATTTCAATATAAGTATCATATCCTATAGGGATTGAGAAATAATGGTTAAAATAATATAAAATTCTGTATGTTTAAGTATATTTCAACTGTTCAAGCACTTAATATATACCAGGCAGTGTGCCAGATCCTGAGGGAATACAAGTACAAACGACCTAGCCCCTATTCTCAAGGAACTCATAGATGTATAGGAGAGAAAAAAGAACAGTGGTTCTATTTCATCATCTTTAATTTCTTTTAAAGATTTGCGCATATTTCATTAGGTAGTCTTAGGGTCTTGGTGACTTTTGATGCTATGGTTCAAGGTATTATTAAAAATTCCATTTTCCATTTGTTTACTGTCAATATAGAAATACAATTGATTATTGTATACTGACACTGTATACAAAGACCTTGATAAATTCACTTATTCTATAAACTTTTGAAATATAGTAGATGTCTGTAGAATCTTTTGAATCATGTTATCCGTGAATAATGACATTTTATTTCTTTCTTACTGATCCTATGCCTTTTATTTCTTTTTATTGTCTTATTACACTGGTTAAGAATTTAGTTTATATCAAATATAAAATTGATAGTGGTTGGCATCTTTACTAGTTCCCACTCTCAAGGGAAAGTTTGCAATATTTTACCATTGAGCATATGTTTCTTATAGTTGTTTTTTTCTTTTTGTAAGCATTATTTATCCTATTAAGAACAATTGTTCTTTTCCTAAGCTTGGAGCAATCTAGATATTTTAAGCAGAAAGGACTGTAATAATGTGCTTACAAAATACTGTGCTTAAGTAATGCTGTGTGTTATGAAATTTTTGAAAGTACTGGAGGAGCTGGATTCAGTGGGCTGACACTGGAGGTATTGATTTCCATAACTAATACAATGTATATATATGTGGAAGAACATTTCATATGAAGGAAAATGTAAGGAGTTACTTCCATCCTCATTTTTATAACTGGTCATGAGTCCATAGTTGAGTTCTGTAACTTTCTTCTCCCTGACTCATTCCACGCATTCTTTGTCATTAGCTAATACCTTAGACAGTTTGGTTGTTTTCCTGGTGTGGGGACACATGTCTTTGTTCCTCAGGGAGCTGAGTGATTTTGGATCTGTATTGGATTGCTGTAGTCTCCTGTTAACATTTAATACTGGTCATGGCAAATGTAGGAAATGTCAGATATAAACTGCTCTCCCTTCATCCCTCATTTGTGGCAATAATGATATTTATTTATGATATTCAGAATCAAATTCACCAGATACTAGAGTCCTCTCCTCGTTTTGGTTGTTGGTTTATTGGCATGTAGATCCAAAAATGACCAGGTGGCAGCCTCGAATTCCAGTTCAGTGGAATAATTGCTGTGTCTCCAGGAGGTAGTCAGGTTTCTAAAACCTAAAAATCAACCAGGCAGAGTCCTGTGGGCAGGAAGCAAAATTGTGTGCTGGCCTTATTGGGTGCAATAGTGAGAGGTAGTGTTGTTATTTCTACCTCTTAATTCCAAGTTCTGTATATTCTTGTTATGTCCATAACTCCACCATAAGTTGATAACTGATGCAGAGCCAATTGCAGTATGTAGGAAAGCACACAGCCACACAAGGTGCTGTCCCCCAGTTGTTGTAACTGATTCATCAACAAGACCTTGAACTCCAGCTGTTTTGGGGTGTTGAGGTATATGCTAACATCATGAGTCTTCAGGGCGTCATACTATTGACATACTTATGCTGTCTAATAAGTCTCAAAGTCAGAATGCCATGAAGATGAATAAGGGATTCATAAAGTTCTCAGTTGTTGATGGTGGCAAAGGCATGTCAGGCCTGTTAGGCAAATGCATACCTAGAATATTTCTATTTAAATGAGCACAAGTTGCTATGTTCTCTGTGAGTTTTTCCCAAGCCTGGGATATGTCAGCTTTGCCATGATACCTAGGGTACTTTCTGATCATTAGCTCCAATGAGCATGATATTATCAATGTAGCCAATCAGGAAAATGGTATTAGTCTCTGAGAAGTAAATTATGACAAAGTGTAAGAGAGTAGATATAGTCCTGAAATAAGACAGTGGAAGTGACCTGTGGTTCTTGTCAGGTGAAAGTAAACTGATTTTGGTATTCTAGGTTTGTTTTTTATTTTTTTATTTTATTTTATTTTTAAAATTTATTATTTATTTTTGGCTGCTTTGGGTCTTTGTTGCTATGCGCGTTCTTTCTCTAGTTGCGGCGAGCGGGGGCTACTCTTCGCTGTGGTGCATGAGCTTCTCATTGCAGTGGCTTCTCTTGTTGCAGAGCATGGGCTCTAGGCACGTAGGCTTCAGTAGTTCTGGCATGTGGGCTCAGTAGTTGTGGCACACAGGCTTAATTGCTCCGCGGCATGTGGGATCTTCCCGGACCAGGGATCCAACCCCTGTCCCCTGCACTGGCAGGCGGATTCTTAACTACTGTGCCACCAGGAAAGTCCCTCTACGTTTATTGAGGTAGGAAAAAAAAAAGTTTTTTTTCTGATCTGTAGTTGCATACCAGGTTCCAAGGAAAGATTTGAGTAAAGAGACTATACCTAGAATAGCAGCAAGTGAAATTGGAGTCACTAAATAGTTAAGTTTTTGAAAACTGATTGTAATTCTCAAAGATCCATTCATCCTCTGATAGGACAAACAAGTGAGTTAAAAAAGGTTATGCTAGAAATCATCTGCATCTTTGAAGTCATTCCTAGTGACACTGTATTTGATTTCCATTGAAGATTATATACATATATATTATATATATGTGTGTGTATTGATATACACACATATTTATATACATACATATATTTTGGTAGAAGGGGCATTTTCAAAGGGACTTACATATGGCTCTTCTGATTTTCTGATCACTGCAGCTCTCACTTTCACAGATCAGAGAGTCAATATGGTAGACCTTCCAATTGCTGAGCAAGCCCATCCCAACCATACCCTCAGTTATTGGGGAAAAATTATAGGGTAGTTTTTTTAAAGTCAGTTAACCTATTATGAAGACAAATTAATTTCAAAACTGCATCAATCACCTGACCCACATAATTTGCTAGTCTTAGCAACCCATGAATGCCACATTATTTGTGGTAGAGTTACCAAATTCTTTTTTCTGGTTCTAGAATCACTTTCATTTAAGGGAAATATGCAATAACATGGAAAAAAGATTTGGATAAAGGGCTATGATTTTTCATTGTGTGAAATCTAACAAGGCCTCATTTTCTTAAACCTAGACTTTTTGTCTTTGTGTTTGTTTGTTCAGATCCTACAGCCCTCCCTTCCCACCCCCCCCAAATGCTATCCATCTATTTCAGCATTAGGAATTCTGTTTTAGTTTTCCTTTATTGCATGACAGATTGCCACATACTTAGCCATTTAAAACAACACACATCTATTATCTTACAGTTTCCATGGGTTAGGGATCTGGGCATGGTTTTGTTGTGTGTTCTGCTCAGGGACTCACAGGCCTGCAGTAAAGAAATCAAACAAGCTGTACTCACATCTGGAGGGTCAACCAGGAGAGAATTCACTTCCAAACTCATTCAAATTGTTGGAATTCATTTCCTTGTAGCTCTGTGATTGAGGGCCCCAGATTTTTTTTCTGGCTATCAACTGGAGCTGCCCTTGGTTCCTAGAGAAATTCTGTAGTTTCTTGATTTGTGGACTTCTCCAACCTGACGATTTGCTTCATCAAAGACCATATAGTGAGTCCGTAGCCTGTCTTCTAGCAAGATGATATATATATATATATATATATATATATATATATATATATATATTTATATTTATATTTATATTTATATTTATATATTTATATAATGGGAGTGGCTGCCCATAACCTTAGCCATATAATGTATAACCACCAAAGAGACATCCATTACCTTAACTATATTGTATCTGTTGGAAGCAAGTCATAGACACCATCCATACTCATGGGGAAGGTATTACACAAAGAGATGAACACCAGGAGGTGGGACTCATTAGGGTTACCCCAGAGTCTGTCTGAAACAGATCCCATGTTGAATTAGCCATCACCAAAGACAATGCAGATAGTATCCATTTTGTGATCCATAAAGGCAGAATGGATCCCTTCTCAATAGGTAGGATGTTGAGTCTGATGACATGAAGGTCTGTTCTACAGAGAACAGTGAACTTCTCAAGGCATGTTGGTGCTTCCCTCCCCTATTAGCTCTCAATGCTTTGATAAGGAAAGTGTTCTGAGCCATCTAGGGGATGCATGACTAGGTCTTATATGGTAAATCCATGTCAACAATCCTATCTTCCTAAGTCTTTGAATTCTTTCATCTACATTTTACCAAATAAGTTCTAGAACCTCAATTATTAAGCTTAGGCCTTGGGTGAGTTCATTTCATGCAGTCAGTTGAACAAATATCAGAAGTGTGCTCAGTTGCTCTAACACATTCAATCCAGAATTCCTGATAAATATAACTGTATAGATAACTTTGGCCTAAATTTATGTTCTTCATTCCCTGGACTGGCATTTTAAAAAATCCATTTCCAGGTATTTTATCTACATTTCTATGATTAATTTTAGTAAAATAGTATAGCTGTTTTGGTTTATAAATTTTAGGACAAAATTTGGCTGTAGGCTGAGGCAAATAATCTAAGGATTGCATAGTAAATGTAGTAATATATTAAATAGCAATATATGTAGGCACAGTGACAATGTGTAGCAGAGGAAGAGTGAGGCCATTGACTTGAACAAAACCAAGTAAGTGAAATTTTTCTTTCGCTAAAGAGCTTAGTGAAGTTCTGAGAAGAGGAATAAATATGCAGCGTTTTGCATACTTTTCGGACATTGGCACCTATTTCTCCCTTACCAATTTATAAAACCTTGGCAATAACAAAATAGTGAAAAGAGAAGAGGTTTAGGTGTAAGGAGACCCTAATTTAGCCTTGCTTGATCACTAAATATCTGATTTTGGATAAGTCACTTTACCTCAATGTGCTTTGTTTCTTTCATCTATAAATTGAAGAGTGCAGATACATGGATTCTAAAGTGTCCCCTCACCTAAAGTTACATAATTAGAATGTTCCTTAAAGCAGTCAAAAATTATTCATGAGACTTTTTGATTTTCATCTATATTAAGTCTTTTTTCAGTTAAATATTTTAATAATAATAAGTGAAGAAGGACAGAAAAATCTGACATTTTGTTAAGTTTTGTAGTATATGTAAGGGACAGGAAAACCTTTCCACATTTGCAGATAATTCAATTACAGACAACTGGGGGCAAGCAAAAACCTAAATTATTTTTTCTCAAGGCTTTACCAGCTTAATATTTGACCTGTTTATACTCTTATACAATTTAACCTACATGCTGGAATCAAATACTTAAAATCAGTGAAATGATTTGTAAGAACTGTTTGAAGTCCTAAAGCTCTTTGAACACTCTTTAATCAGCTAAATTTTCTTTCCATTAGATGCTGAAGAGTATGTTTTTATCAAAATTAAATCAATGTAACATATTTCCAGTCACTTGGCTTAAGAAGTAAGATTCTGAAGTGATTCTGAGTAGTCTCTTGGAAGTTATTTTCTTTTCCTTGTTTGCTAACCAGAGCAGGCATTTCTTTTTATAAACTGCTCAATGAAAGTAGCAGTAAAAACCCTTCTCTGATTAATCTAGAATGAGTGCCTTCAACTTGTTAAAGTACCTAGAGATTGCTGACAGTAATAAACTTATCACTAAAGATAAGGAATGTGAGGTCTAAAGAAAGTAAATGAGGTTCCAGGTCATGTACCTAGTTAGTCAAAAACTTAAAACTAGAATCTAAGTCTCTTTACCATGGTTTTATAAATGCTGCCTATGACGAACAAATAATCCCCTGGCTATTAAAATATCCTGCTTCTACCTATAATCTCTTTTTCATGTTTAATCAAAAACTAGAGATCTCAACCCAGAAGTTTTTTTTCTTAAGTTTATTTAAAGTTCTATGTTAATGTTTAATAGGAGCTTTTCATTTTTTACATTAGATTGAGTCATGTATTCATAAATTTTAAAGGACAAATCTAATTTCTATAGTTGCCTCCTTCCAAACACTTAAACTTCACATTTTCTGCATTATGACAGGAATGGTGAAGATATATTTACTATACCTGATGAAATTCTTGATTCTTATTACCAGCTTTGGTTTATATCTAGTATGATCTGAGGGAAAAGAAAAATCATTATGAGTGCCCTGAATTCTGACAAAGCTTGACCTCTTCTGAGAAGCACGGTTGTGAAAAGGAAAGGCATGGTAGGCGGGAGTGTTTGTTACCACCTCCCTTGATGTTTGTAAAACACCTATCTTAAGAGCTAGGGTTTATTCAGTAAAGGAAGTGGCTCTAACTGGTTTCATAAGTATAAATAAAAGAGTAGACTGAAAGAAATTGCTTAACCTCCAAAGGAGGAGCTTGGAGGGACTTTCTCATAAAACTTTTCTTAAAGTAACTCCATATTTGGTTACTATTCATAATACATTCTTTTTTGTAGCATCTTGTAAATGAGCAAATTGGACCTAGGAGGCATACGATGGTTTGCACTCGGTCCAGTGTGTTCAACAAACAAGCCATCTGATATGGAAATGAGCATTTTAAGAGATAAGCTTTCTGATTTTATTGGGAGTCAGAATTGGATGATCCAGAGAAAACATTACTCTAAAGATCTTTGTTTGAAACTGCATTTTCTGATCTAGTGAGAAGAGGTGTCAGCCCAGGCCAAATGTTACTTTGTTAGTATTAGGACCAAGAACAGAACATGGATAGTTATATTTTCCATTTATCTTTGGGAGTGAATTCGGGCAGTAAAGAGTGTTTGTGGCACTGAGACACCTAGTTGGGAACATGGTGTACCCAAGTACACCACTGTTTTCTTAAGTCTGCTGTGTAATTTTCAAAAGTGATATTGTTTGAATTAAATAAGCTAAATTATAGTTTGAAATATCCAAACTTTTAGTCCCAACACTACCTAAGGTATTTGTTAGAATGCAGATTCCTGAGTTACATGACCAATCTATTTAATCAGAATCTATGGAGTCCAAACCCTAAAATATGTATATGTAGAGAAGACTGTTGTTTTTATTGTGCAAATCTTCCTTGACTTACGATAGGGTTGTGTCTTGATAAACCCATCTTAAGTTGAAAATATTGTAAGTCAAAAATGCATTTAATACACCTACCCTGCCGAACATCATAGCTTAGCCTTGCCTACTTAAATGTACTCAGAACACTTACATTAGCCTATAGTTGGGCAAAATTATCTAAAACAAAACCTATTTTATAATAAGGTGTTGAATGTCTCATGTAATTTATGGAATACTGTACTGGAAGTGAAAAACAGAATAGTTATATGGGTACAAAATGGTTGTGAATGCACTGGTTGTTTACCCACATGGTCACGTGGCTGACTGGGAGCTGTCAGTCACTGCCTCTGTCTAGCATCACAAGGGAATATGGTACCATATTTTGCTAGCCTGGGAAAAGGTTGAAATTCAAAATTCAAGTACAGTTGCTACTGAATGAACGCATATCGATTTTGCACCACCATAAAGTTAGAAAATTGTAAGTTGAACCATCGTAAATCGGGGACTATACTTCCTAAAGTTTGTGAACACTTGCCTAAAGGCCTATTCTGGCATGCTTTTCAGAAAAGCCTTTCAAAAATCCCTCCCTTTCTTTAAGAAATTACTACATTTTTTAGTTCATATTTTTTTTCCTGAATATGTCATGTTCTTCTCTACTGTGATCATCCTTGCATCATGGAAAATTAATTCTAACTTCTCACTTGATGTGTTGAACAGTGATAATGCTATTGATGATGACTATGAATATTTTATGTAAAATTTTATCTGACACTTTTTTCCTTCTTTTCTGGAGTTTTTGTCTATAGGAAAGTAGAGATAAAGACCAAGTATGATAATTTGACAAACCAATAGTGCTTTTGAAAATTTTGTTTCAAATAAAAATAAACAGGGAAATAATCATCATGAGAAACAGTTCATAAGACAACATTTTTAAAAATTATATTTAGAACTAGTTCATTTTTTAATAGGTCTTTATCTTTTTTTTTCTTTGAATTAAGGTAGACAAACTCCACAAAACTAAAACTTGTGTCTAAAGTTAGCATGGCTCTATGGATGTATGAACATCTGTTGAGAAGTATGCAGCATTTGAGAAAGTACACATTATATTTGAATTTTGGCAAATTAACATGAATTCCTAATACTCTCAAGCTTAACTACAGATAGCTGAGATTTTTTGAGATTAAACTTTGCTTCTATCTATAGATTCCGAGGACTTTCTTTGAACTAAGAAACTCAGAAAAAGAAAGCTAGAGAGAAGGGGGTTGGGGAGAAACAAAGACATATCCTCTGTGGCTTGAGTACAAAATATTGAAGCATTAATGATAAGTCATTTGTCTTACGGCTGGTGGGTGAGGATTCATCCCGAAGTAAATTGTGCAATTTTTGGTTCTTCACTCTTCATAACAGATCTGTTAGCAAAAATAGTCTTTTTAATTGTTGTCATTGATTGGTTGTGGGATCAAAAGAAATGGAATTACCTGGCCATTGTCTATGGTTTCCCAATATTGTCTCCCAATCTAGGTTAAGTTCAATCACTGGGGGTACATGTTGAAAAGACATATTTCTAGGTTGCTCCCCTTCAGACTCTGATTTGCCTTGTCCATGATGGGACTTTAGGGAATATGGATTTTTTTTTTTAATTATATAAGTTTGGAAACATTGTTCTAGTCTATTTTCGTCTTTGTCAGAATTGTCCCTTTTTTTTTTTAAAAAAAGGAAGATTATACTTCAGAATTAACTAATTCTTATAATTCTCATTTCAGCTTTCTACTTCTTCAAATTATTGCTGTGAGTAAAAAATCAGGAGGTCTGGTTCTATTCCTGCTTCTGCCACTTAATATGAATTAAGACAAATCATATAATTGTTTTCAATTTCCTTAATTTTATTCCTCAAACATTTCCTTACTGTCTCTTATATGCTGGACATTTATGGAAGGAAGGAATTAGGGAAAATGATCTCCTTGGTTCTTTCCAGGTCCAAGATTATATTTATAGAACTTATTTTTTTCTATCCTCATATCAGTTCCTAAGATAGAATGAGCTTCACCTTTCCTTTTCAATTGGCAGGGAATGCCATAACACACTCTTGGCTTTTGATTTGCAGTTTATAATATTTCAGTGATCTTATGTGTAAATATTCCAGTAACCTTGAATGGAAGTACTCCTATAAGTAGGTTATCTTTTGGACTGTAAACATGTTGTATATCACAAAATCCCTGGCTGCATACAACAGCTTTAAGAAATCAGTATTTTGGTAGAGTGTTCTTTAGCGGTTGGAAGGATGCTCAGGTATAATCCAGTTTCTGCCAGTGACAGAATAAAGGGTAAAACCTGGAGTCAGAGAATTTTACAGCCCAGACTTTGTTGTACAGTATTTTCATCATTTAAAATAAAGCAACTTGGTCTCAAGCTTTGGCCATCTTGGAAGTGACCAAAAAGGAATAATCAGTATACTGCATTTTCAGAAGTTTGCTTCATAAGAAGCAATCCTCTGGTGTGTTTATTAGCAAGAAAATGAAATACTTTTTGATTCTTAAATTTGATTTTTATTCCACAATCTTCCCAATTCAACATACTACCAGATATTTTGAGTGTCTTCTCTGTGCCCAATGTGCTGGGGGTATAAGAAAGTAAAACACAGATGTCCTCCACCTCAAATCCCCATTCTTAAAGGGCTTACATTCTGGTGGGGAAATCAGGCAATACATTAAAAAGTAAGGAAACTATATAGTAAGTTATAAGGTATACTGTCTATTAAAGAGAAATAAACAGAAGGGGAGGGTAGGGAGTGCTCAGGGGTAGTTAGGTAAGTTGCTAGTTGCACTGGATGTTTTCACTGAAAAAATCTACTCAGCAAAGACTTGAAGAAGGTGAGGGTTTGAGCTACAGTGATATACCTGTGGCACGAATGTTCCAGGCAGAGGGAAGAACAAGTGCAAAGTCCTGAGTGGGAGTATACTTGGCAAGTTCTTAGAGCTTCTAGCATTGCAGTGGGACTGGAGATGGAAAAGCAAGGGGTGTGTAGAGGGTACAAGGTCACAGAACTCATGGGGTCATATCATGTAGGATATTGTAGGTTATTGTAAGAATTTCGACATTGACTCTGAGGGACATGGAAACCCACTGGAGGGTTTCGTGCAGCTCTCTCTCAAGCTTGCTAGTCAGTTAACAAGATTGAGAGGGCGATTGTTTGCCCTGGTTCCTCCGGTGTTTCTTTGCCCCAGTCTCTGTTCTCCATGACCCTGTTGTTCCTTGGATAAAATGTAGAGCTGGCTGGGCTTCCCTGGTAGCACAGTGGTTGAGAATCTGCCTGCCAATACAGGGGACACGGGTTCGAGCCCTGGTCTGGGAAGATCCCACATGCCGCGGAGCAACTAGGCCCGTGAGCCACAACTACTGAGCCTGCGCGTCTGGAGCCCGTGCTCCGCAACAAGAGAGGCCAAGACAGTGAGAGGCCCGCACACCGTGATGAAGAGTGGCCCCCGCTTGCCACAACTAGAGAAAGCCCTCGCACAGAAACGAAGACCCAACACAGCTAAAAATAAATAATAAATAAATAATAATAAATAAAAAATTTTTTAAAAATGTGAAGCTGGCTACTGACAAAACTTTACAGGATGGTTCTAGTCATGTCATAATGATAAAGTCGTGTGATAGTGGTGAAACTGGTGACATTAATAAATCAGAGATTTTCCCTTTGCACAAATAAACACTAATGCATTATACAAATATGTATATTTATATACATTTGAATTTATTTTTATTTTAATGACTCTATTAGGTTGCCACTAATAAAGATGTATATATATATATATTTTTTTTAATTATTTATTTATTTATTTATTTATTTATGGCTGTGTTGGGTCTTCATTTCTGTGCGAGGGCTTTCTCCAGTTGTGGCAAGAGGGAGCCACTCTTCCTCGTGGTGCGCGGGCCTCTCACTATCGCAGCCTCTCTTGTTGCGGAGCACAGGCTCCAGATGCGCAGGCTCAGTAATTGTGGCTCACGGGCCCAGCTGCTCCGCGGCATGTGAGATCTTCCCAGACCAGGGCTCGAACCCATGTCCCCTGCATTGGCAGGCAGATTCTCAACCACTGTGCCACCAGGGAAGCCCAAGATGTATATTTTTATACTTATATTTTGCTGTATTTGGTTACATTTGGGGTTAGGAAATGAGAAGATAAAACAAAAAATGAAAACCTCTAAAATTTATTTTGAAAATAAAAACACTTCTACTGTATAATGTTTTAAATGTTAAATATTTGAATATTTTACTAACTGTTAGGTTCAGTTTTGAAAGTTTTTAATACAAGATGTTACTAATAGTAGGAAATTCAGTTAGATTAATTTAGAGAATTTTTCATCTTAAATACTAGCAGAAATTTAAGAAGATATTTCATTGCATCCGCGGTATTCAAACTAAGGATAAAAATTTAACATTCATTTAACATTGAAGTTTTTTCGTTTATTTGAAAAATACCCTAACCACTACTTTCTTCATTTCTTAGTAAGCATTTGCAAAGTCATATTAAATCTAACATAAGCTACTGGATATATTTTTAAATCGGTAGAACAATAAAACTTTAATATATTTTCCAACATGAAAAGCAAAATCTTATTTCTATATAAAATTTAATACAAAGGATTCTTATATTGCATAGAATGGAATCATTTCGTTACCAGGTTTCTTTCATTTTTACTAGGAAAATCTTATATAGGTTTGAATAATGACTTATTTAATTACGAAAAAAAAAATCTTTGTGAAACCATGTCTTTATTTATGAGCCATCCTAAGTACTAAAACATATAATAAGGTATATGATACTATTTTTAAATTAAAGCAAACATTCAGGGAAACCTAGAAAGTTTATAGGCTTCATTTCTGTTGTTTAGTTTTAAAGAATAGCTTTTCTTTCATCTATTTTTTTCCTATTGATATTAATCCCTCTTGTTTTCAGCTTAATCTTTTTCATCCACTTGGATGCCAAAAATGGATATAGGGCATTTAAATTAGTAGAGCCTGTCAGTAAGGTAAACTGATTAAACTATATATACAAAGATATAGTTATTTTCTAGGAATACATCTTGCTGCACAAATATTGTCTGATTCCACCATATGTTTGTTTTAAATGCAAAGCACATTTTCCTGTCTGATATTTCCTAATCTTACTACAACAAAGTCGAATGCTTCCAATTTTTATAGACTTCAGAGAATATTGTTCAGAAACACCCAGTCATTTATTTTTACATTATTTTGCAGTACAGCAAGATTACCTCACAGATGACTTCGTCTCCACACAGTTTGCTGTTATGTCATCAAACACAAAAATACAAAGAAATGCAATAAGAAATGTATATTCTTTTCTCTCATAACTGATTTATCACAATCAGTATAGTATTGGAGTAATGCTAATACAGCCCTGGTCCTTTGAGGCTGAGAGTGTTTGTAGTATAGCAGTGGTGCTGTGAGCTGGTGCCAGGACATATTCATGGAAACACTTAATGATAATACTGCTTCAGTAGAGGCAGTAATGGTATAAACAGGGCAAAGGAAATACCAAGATTGCAACAGATGCAATTGATTATATGCCTTGGGGAATATTCCACTCATTTATTTTAAGTCCTGTCCATGTAAATCAAAAGACTGTGATGTTGTCAGGAAGACAAATCACAGACGTCATAATGTGCTATGACAGTGCTCCTGCTTTATTGACACAGCAGATCAGGCCTTTGGACACGAGAAGCTGTCTGAAGCCTAGCTCTTGTACTCTCAACCGTAGAAAATAATGTGACTTAAGCATCTGAATCACTGTGAACTGTGATACAGCTTATTCCAAAAGTAAAAGGTGATATGAGTGCTTTAGGTAAAGTTAACTTATATATTTGAACCCAGTCTTAAATCTCTCACAAAAAACCCAATAATTTTCAGTAATACTCCTTGTTGTCAATCTACACTAGAGCAGTAAACTTTAGGTATCAAAATAGTCGACTATGGAAAATAACTTCTAGAATCAGGATTTCAAAAGACATGTTCTCTTGAAGAGATGCTTTCAGTACAGGAGAAGTTGCTTCATGAAGACTAAGCGACTTTTCCTTACTCTTTTCCAATCATTAAGTGGGTACTTTTGGAGTGAAAAAATTTCTCTTCCTCTGTCAGAGATATAGGTTGTGCCAGACTAAGAAAGTTATGCAACATTTCTCTAATATGATGCTGGGAGAGCACAGAGATTAGGCAAAACAATTTGCATTTCCTTTTCTCTCTTACTGATTGAAAGATCTATCATACCCCAGATTCACCTTGAAAGTAAGAGAATGGCCAAGTGGTTCTTTGAAAGCTGGGACTTAAAGGGAATTGCTGGGCATTTTAATAGATGAAGGAATTGAAAGTCTTGTAATTAATGCTTAATGTATGGCCTCACGTCTATGAAATTACAGATTACATGCACATTAATTATGATTATCATTCCTTCAATGAATAGCAAAGGAAATCATAATGATTTGTTACTTATTCTTCAATGCTGTCACACAGTCTTTTGTAAAGAATGGGCTTGACTTGCTCAATAGATAATAAAGGATGCTAAATTTCAGTATTATGACTCCTTTTACTAGATAGTTCATAAAATACACAAGTAGTGTATCATTTAGCTTCAACTCTGCTCCTTTAAAAAAAAATCAATGTGGCAATTTAACTTGTGACTTTGAAAAGAAACCTATCATTTTCTTTAAAGTGGAAAATAGAATGCAATCATATTTTTATTATTACCCTTCTACATTTGATCCAAAGACACAACATAAGCTCTCATTCAGTCTTGCAACAACTTGGGAATCATGGAGATAAAAGTTTGGAACTTTTCATATGTGTTTTGAGTATGCTTCTCATATGCAGTCATATTGATATTTATATTACATTTTTATAAGTTATGAGTCATTGTCTATAAATTCAGATGGGCAAGAAATGTCATACACGCATATACACATATGATTAAGTCAGACTTGGAACTTATAGCAAGTCAGACTTGTAAAATTACAGTCATTTGATTATTGGGGGCATGCTCTCTTCTTG
The DNA here is from genome assembly GCF_965194825.1 of Balaenoptera physalus. Taxonomy (NCBI): domain Eukaryota; kingdom Metazoa; phylum Chordata; class Mammalia; order Artiodactyla; family Balaenopteridae; genus Balaenoptera; species Balaenoptera physalus. The sequence goes on along the minus strand of NC_138892.1, from coordinate 36,534,091 downwards.
GTGTTCTACAAAAACCTGGCAAATAGAAGATGGTACTCTGTGTGTGTAGCTGCTGATACACTGCTTGTTGAAACTTGGGGATAATCATATCTGTTGCTTTTATTTCAAATGTGGGGACGGGTATCTTTTCCAAGACTATAATCCATGTGGTAGGTCCAACTTCCCTAATGCAGTCTCCAGCTGAAGTCCTGCCACATAACGGGGTGCTGCCAGAGATAGGAAATGTGTTCCCAACTATTCTCAGGATACAGCAACCTCCATTACCCTTAGTTGTGATGACTCTCAGCATTTTCCCTCTTATTTTTGCTTTTTGCTTTTTCCTACATTTGTCAAAAATATTCTTCCTCTTTACCCTATCATTACCTTCTCATCCTTGAAATCTAATTTTCAAAACACAAAAGCTGAGAAGGGAATGTGCAGGCAATTAATGCTTTGAGCCCTGTAACCACAAACCTCTTTGGTGATAAAGGGGCAAAAAGATCTGGATACCTGACGGGAATGTGGGGATGGAAAAATTCAGTGAGAACAGAATACAAATTAATAGCTCAATAAATTACCTTGCCTCATTGCTTGAAAATTCCACATGGAATTTTTAACGTCTCTGTACCCATAGTTCGGTTTGGAATTATACATTGAAAAGAGAACATGGAACACACACAAAGGGAAAAATGTGCATTGGTTCAATCATTTCCAATCCAGAGGTTTTGTGTCTGATTCATAGAGAAATGTCAGCAGGCAAGTGAACCACGTAGGCGGTGTACGTTGTGCTGCTTCTAGTACATGAGTATTTCTAAATGAGCTGTACCTTTCAACAATCCTGATTTTATCAGCAAGTTCGTGGCTATTGAGCCACATATTATTAAATCTAGTAAATAGTAGTCCACCATCCACCTTCCATGTTACTCAGACATCTGTTAAAAAAAAATTCTTCCTTTGAGACAAATTTGGTTTCACAGAGCATATAAAACTTAGTTGCCAGCTTGATCTGACTTGACTTAATACTGCCATCCATCACTGTGGCATGATGTTCCTAATACATTTTCACTCCTTAAAATAATATTCAAAGCACAAGATTGAGACTAGACATTGGGGATTGGAATAAATGACTGCCTGAGGGTTCTGTCAGTTCAGTAGAGTTGTGCTAACAATGATAATAATTGCTAACACTTAACGTGGTGCTTGCTATGTCCTAAGATGGTTTTAAGAGCTTTATAGGCATTAACTATTTCAGTGCTCCCACAAGTCAATGAGGCCACTATTATTATTATTCCCACTTTACAGGTAAGAGAACTGAGGCAGAGACTCTCAGTGATTGTCTGAATTCACACAGCTGATAGGAAGCTGGTTGGGATGGGAGCCCGTAGTTTGACTCCTGAATCACTCATCTTACCCACTCCACTTAACACCATAATTTCTCAGGATGGAAAGAGGACACAATCACCTTTATTCCCATCTTTCCCCAACCCAACCGATGTAAAATATATTCATAAACTTCTGTTTCAAAACCAAAGTAAATTAGTAAGTTTATGCTTATCAAGAAAAATAGCACGCAAAAGCTTTTAAAAACAATAATTTCTATTTGGTGCTTATATATTAGGTACATCTAATAGCTAATATATATTCGTATTGTGTAAAATTAAGATCATCAGTAAGTACATTGCTGAGGTCCACTTTTTCATTTAACTTTACATCATGAGAATTTTCCTCTTGCAAAGTCCTTAAAATATAAGCTTATATATTATATTATTTATATAAAGTTTTAGATTGTTTCCAACTTTTCACAGTTCTAGATAAAAATAGTAAAAAATATTCTTATATTCTTTTTTTTTTTTAATTAATTAATTAATTTATTTTTGGCTGTGTTGGGTCTTCGTTTCTGTGTGAGGGCTTTCTCTAGTTGCGACAAGCGCGGGCCACTCTTCATTGCGGTGCATGGGCCTCTCACTATCGCGGCCTCTCTTGTTGCGGAGCACAGGCTCCAGACGCGCAGGCTCAGTAGTTGTGGCTCACGGGCCTAGCTGCTCCGCGGCATGTGGGATCTTCCCAGACCAGGGCTTGAACCCTTGTCCCCTGCATCAGCAGGCAGATTCTCAACCACTGCGCCACCAGGGAAGCCCTTCTTATATTCTTATGATCATTTTCCTGAAACACACTTTCCAAAGTGAATCAATGGGATAAATCATAGAAACACTTATAAGGTCTTGAAACACTTTGCCAGATTGTCTCCCCAAAGTAGTCTTGCTTTATAGTCCCACAAATAGTACGCAGGTGCCCTTTGTAATGTAAGCTCAGCAGCACTAGGTATTCCATTCACATATCTTTGTTCCTTGTAAGGGAAAAAGGTTTGTAATATGTTACAGGGTTGTTTTAATTTATTCTGTGAATATCTATTTTCCTTGACATAGGAGGTAAACATATTTTTCTTATTTTTTTCCAAGTACAATTTCCATAGTGAGAATAAGCAACCTTTGGCTTTCCCATATGTTACAAATAGTTCTTCCTGGTTTATTGTCTGTATATATTTTGCTTAACATGATTTTTAAATAGGAGTTTTAAAATATAGTTTAAATACATCAAAATTTGCCTTTGTGGTTTTGGTTTCTTTACTTTCATGTTGAGGGTAGCTACCCTAACTTTAATATTGGAGAAATAATTTTCTATCTTTCTACTTATTTTTGGTTTAATCTTTTAATTTTTCATGGTGTAATTGATCTGGAATTTACTCTGGCCAAAATTAATATGGAATTAATTTGCATATAGTGACATCTTAATAATATTGTATTTTCTCATCAGTTTATTAATGTTTTCTTTTGTTTCTCACTGAGTTTTCATAGTTTTATTCATATGAAGTCTATAATTTCTTTTAAATTTTATCTTAAGATATGTATCTTGGATGCTATTGTGATAAGGTCTACTGGTCTTCCAACTTTTTATTTTATTCTAAAATATAAGCAAGATATGAATTATTACATATACTTGGTCAGCTTATTGAAATCCCTAACGAATATTAATGTTTTTTTATTCTACTTTTGTATGTTGTATGAAAGCTGTAGGTTATAATACAAAAAAGATGGTCATAACCATCTAAAAACAGATTTTATTTTCTTCTTTCTAATTGTTAGATGTCATTGTTTCGTTTTATAGCATATATAGAACTCCTGGAACAATATTACATAGTGATAAAATAGGTATCATTTTCTTGTTTTTTTATTTTAATTGTTCACTTTTAAGCAGAATATTGGTTTCTGTTGAAGTAGTTTACTCAAAAATATTTATTAAGCACCTAATATGGGCCATGTAAACTTGGAGATAGTAGAGGAAGAGGCAGAGGATAAATAAGATAAATAAGTAGATTTATTAAGTTAGTCAATGGTAAACATTAAGGATAAAAAGTACCCAGGCAATGGATTGAGATGTTTGGATGGGTTGATTTTAGATAGGGTAGTCAGGGATGAACTCACTGAAAGTAAAGACCTTGAGGATGTGAAAGAGTAAGTCCTGGGCAAAGGTTGTTTCTGGAAGAGGAAACAGCAAATGTAAAGGCCCAGAGATAATAGTTTATCTGGCATATTTAAAGAAGAACATGATCTTCAAAGATCTGAAAGCTGATGAGGCTTCAGACCGTCTAGACTTAGACTTCGTAATAAGCACTTTAGGTTTTATTTTGAGTGAGGCAGGAAGTTGTTAAGAAGGGGTTTCTTGAAAGAACATTGATTAAGAGTTTTTTTTTTTTTTTTAATTAGGAAGAGGTATTGAATCAACCTTAAAATGAAAGATTTTATTAAGAGGGTTTGCACGAAAGGCTCAAGTATTTTCTATATCTGTCTTACAGTAAAAAGAAAAATGGAAGTCAATTTTAAGTGGGTTATTTCACCACAACAAAGGGCAGTGCCCTTTAGGGAAAACAGCAATATACTCACCTTAAGGATTGTTATGAGATTTAAATGAAATAACATGTACAATATTCAGCTGACTCTTTGGCAAATAAATAGTAAATATCCAAGCATGTTAGCATAATATTATTAAAGTTATTTGAATATGTTATTATATGGCAAGAGCATTGACATAAGAATATATACAATATGTATAATAAACTTAAATTTGACTTTTATAATGGAATTAAATTTTATTAATCAAGTCATATACATTATTCCTTTAAATTTCCAATCATGTAATTTTAAGATTTTTCTTAGTAAGCTTACTTTAGCCTCACAGAAAACCTGGGTCTGCCTGGGGATAAATCCCAAGTACTTTTTATTTTTTAATAAAAATTTTTAGAGCAATTTTAGATTCATAACAAAATTGAGTGAAAGATAGAGAGATTTCCTCTATACCACCTACCCCCACACATACATAGCCTCTCCCATTACCAGCATCCCTCACCAGAGTGGTATATTTCTTATAACTGATGAACCTACAATGACACATCATTATCACTCAAAATCCATAGTTTACATTAGGATTCACCATTAGTGGTACCTTTTATGGGTTTGGATAAATGTGTAATGGCAACTATCCATCATTATAGTATCATACAGAGTTAGTTTCACTGCCTCCCAAATCCTCTGTTCTTCACCTCTTCACCTCTCCTTCTTTCTTAACCCCTGGCAATCACAATCTTTTTATTGTCTCCGTAGTTTTGCCTTTTCCAGAATGTCACATCGTTGAAACCATACAGCATGTAGCCTTCTCAGACTGATTTCTTTCAGTTAGTAATATGTAAGTGAATAGGTCCCTCCATGTCTTTTCATGGCTTGATAGCTCACTTTTGTGTGTGTATGTTTTTTTGTTTTGTTTTGTTTTAGTTTAGCATTAAGGAGTATTTCATTTTCTGGATATACCACAGTTTAGCCATTCACCTGTTGAAGAACATCTTGGTTGCTTCCAAGTTTTAGTAATTACAAATAAAGCTGCTGTAAACATTTGTGTGCAGGTTTTTGTATGGACATAAGTTTTCAACTCCTTTGGTTAAATTCTAAGAAGCACTATTGCCGGACTATATGGTAAGAGTAAATTCAGTTTTGAAAGAAACCACCAACTGTCTTTCAAAGTGTTTATGCCATTTTGCATCCCCACCAGCAATGAATGAGTTTCAGTTGTTCCACATCCTCTTCAGCATTTGGTGTTGTCAGTGTTTTGGATTTTGGTTATTCTAATAGGTATGTAGTGATATCTCATTGTTGTTTTAATTCTCATTTCCCTTATGACATATGACATAGAACATCTTTTCATATGCTATTTACCATCTGTCTTTCTTCTTTGGTGAGGTGTCTCTTAAGGTCTTTGGCCCACTTTTTAACCAGTTGTTTTTCTTATTGTTGAGTTTTAAGAATTCTTTGTATATTTTAAATAAGTCCTTTATCAGATATGTCTTTGGCAAATATTTTCTCACAGTCTTTGGCTTACCTTTTCATTCTTTTCACAGTGTCTTTCACTAAGCAGAAATTTTTAATTTTAATTAAGTCCAGCTTATTAATTCTTTCTTTCATAGATCGTGTCTTTGGTATTGTATCTTAAAAGTCATTGCTGAACCCAAGGTGATCTAGATTTTCTCTTACTTTAACTTCTAGAAGTTTTATAATTTTTCATCTTACAAATGGTCTACCATCCATTTCAGATTAATTTTTGTGAAGGATGTAGGTTTGTGCCCACATTCTTTTTTTTTCTTTTTCTTTTTTGTTTTTGCATGTGGATGTCTAGTTGTCCAGCACTGTTTATTGAAAAGACTATCTTTTCTTCATCATATTGTCTTTGCTCCTTTCTCAAAGATCAGTTGACTATATTTATGGGGTCTATTTCTGGGTTCTCTATTTTATACCATTAATCTGTCTTCCCCCCCACCCGCCCCCCCAGTACTACAGTGTCTTGATTACTGTAGCTTTATGGTAAGTCTTGAAGTCAGACAGTGCCAGAACTCCAACTTTGTTCTTCTATTTCAGTATTGTGTTGGCCATGCTGGGTAATCCTAGTAGGTACTTTTAAATATTAAAATATGGGTAGGGACACTAGTCTTTTTTTTTTTTCTGGGCATACTTTTTTTTTAAATTAATTTTTATTGGAGTATAGGTGATTCGCAATGTTGTGTTAGCATCTGCTGTACAACAAAGTGAATCAGTTATACACATAGCCACTCATTTTTAGATCCCATATAGGTCATTATGGAGTATTGAGTAGAGTTCTCTGTGTTATACAGTTGGTTCTTACTAGTTATCTATTTTATATATAGTAGTGTATGTGTTCAATCCCAATCTCCCAATTTATCCCTCCCCACCCCTTTCCCCCTTGGTAACTATAAGTTTATTTTGTACATCTGTGACTCTATTTCTGTTTTGTAAATAAGTTCATTTGTACCATTTTTTTAGATTCCACATATAAGCAATGTCATATGATATTTGTCTTTCTCTGCCTGACTTTAGTCTTTAGCACTAAAAACTGTGCATGATAAATCAGAGATGCACTACCTCATTGTTTTTGAAATCTGCCCTTACAGTGTATTGGGTTGGCCCATAAGTTTCTTCGTTTTTTTCTGTAAGATGGCTCTAGTAGTGCTAGTTGTCTTTAACGACATTAGAAACAATTTTGTTAGATTGTATTGTGACAGCGTCATATCAGCATGAATAAAAAAAAAAACTTATCAAAATTGGTGAATTTTTGTGTAGCCATTTTAATATTGAAAATGGCATAAAACAACATTTTTGGCATATTATGCTTTATTATTTCAAGAAAGGTAAAAACGCAACTGAAATGCAAAAAAAGATTTGTGTAGTGTATGCAGAAGGTGCTATGACTGATTGAACATGTTAAAAGTGGCTGGTGAAGTTTTGTGCTGGAGATTTCACACTGGACAATGCTCTACTGTTGGGTAGACCAGTTGAAGTTGATAGAGGTCAAATCGAGACATTAATTAAGAACAGTCAGCATTATGCCACGCGGGAGATATCCAACATACTCAAAATATCCAAATCAAGAGTTGAGAATCATTTGCACCAGCTTGGTTATGCTCATCGCTTTGATGTTTGGTTTCCACGTAAGTTAAGAGAAAAAAGCCTTTTTGACCGTATTTCCCCATGTGATTCTCTACTTAAACATAATGAAAATGTTCCATTTTTAAAACAAATTTTGACGGGCGATGAAAAGTGGATACTGTACCATAATGTGGAATGGAAAAGATCGTGGGGCAAGTGAAATGAACCACCACCAACCACACCAAAGGCTGATCTCATCCAAAGAAGGTGATGTTGTGTATGTGGTGGGATTGGAAGGGAGTCCTCTATTATGAGCTCCTTCCAGAAAACCAAACGGTTAATTCCAACAAGTACTGCTCCCAATTAGATCAACTGAAAGCAACACTTAATGAAAAGGGTCTGGAATTAGTCAACAGAAAAGGCATAATCTTCCATCAGGATAATGCAAGACCGCATGTTTATTTGATGACAAAGCAAACACTGTTACAGCTTGTCTGGGAAGTTCTGATTCATCTGCTGTGCTCATCAGACATTACACCTTCATATTTCCATTTATTTTGGTCTTTACAAAATTCTCTTAATGGAAGAAATTTCAATTCTCTGGAAGACTGTAAAAGACACCTGGATCAGTTCTTTGCTCAAAAAGATAAAAAGCTTTGGGAAGATGGAGTTATGAAGTTGCCTGAAAAATGGCAGTAGGTAGTGGATCAAAACGGTGAATATGTTGCTCAATAAAGCTCTTGGTGAAAATGAAAAATGCGTCTTTTATTTTTACTTAAAAATAAAAGGAAAGTTTTGGCCAACCCAATAATATATGGATTCAAAAGAGAGAATATAGCAAGCTTTTACAGGAAAAGTAAGAGATGTTTGTTTTTATTAGCATTTACGCAACATAAAATGTGATAAGGGCTACTTGCATTATCTGCTCTCTAATGTAGAAGGGCTTTTGCTGAAAGCTAGTTTAAGCTGAAAGTGACAAGAGGCTTCATCTCTTGATCTCTTATCTTATCCCAGATAAGAAATATCTTTAGTTATGCAGGTGTCCAGAAGTTTCTCACAGTGTTCCCCCAAAGGAAGAAGATCTGAGATAAACTGGTCTCTCACTATAAGCCTGAAAGGATAAAGAAGTATTTTTCCATTTGTAAAAATACTAAGAAGAAAAAAAGGGATTATCAGAAACAAAAGAACACTCAGTAAACTTATTTTCATTAATAGGTTCAAGCATTTCAAATATTAATTGTGTGTGTTCTTGTTAATGCAAGGTGACCAGCCCCATATATGAAAGCCAGGCTCTTATATCCATAGAACTTGTTCACTGAGCTGTGTTTTAATGTTAATGAAAGTTGGCATCTTGTGAAATTCTGTTGCTCTCTTTGCTTTTTGAATAATTTAAGGTTATTTCCATATGAACACTTAAGGTCGTGGAGTTTAAAGCAGCATGTAAAACATTTTCTTTACACTTTAATCCTATCAACAAAAAAGACTCTCTGAGATATATAGTAAATGAGCACATTATTCTCCTTTCACTTTAATTATCAAGGAGCTTAAATACAAAAATGAAACTCAGTTTTATATACCCTGTTATGACTTATATATTGGAATTCTTTTTGAAACTTGACTTTCTCTTCTAATAGTTTTATTTTTAAACATCTTTATTGGATTATAATTGCTTTACAATGGTGTGTTAGTTTCTGCTTTATAACAAAGTGAATCAGTTATACATATACATATGTCCTCATATCTCTTCCCGCTTGCGTCTGCCTCCCTCCCACCCTCTCTATCCCACCCCTCTAGGTGGTCACAAAGCACCAAGCTGATCTCCCTGTGCTATGCGGCTGCTTCCCACTAGCTATCTGTTTTATGTTTGGTAGTGTATATATGTCCATGCCACTCTCTCACTTTGTCCCAGCTTACCCTTCCCCCTCCCTGTATCCTCAAGTCCATTCTCTAGTAGGTCTGCGTCTTTATTCTCATCTTGCCCCTAGGTTCTTCATGACCTTTTTTTTGTTTGTTGTTTTAGATTCCATATATATATGTTAGCATACGGTATTTGTTTTTCTCCTTCTGACTTACTTCACTCTGTATGACAGTCTCTAGGTCCATCCACCTCACTACAAATAACTCAATTTCGTTTCTTTTTATGGCTGAGTAATATTCCATTGTATATATGTGCCACATCTTCTTTATCCATTCATCTGTTGATGGACACTTAGGTTGCTTCCATGTCCTGGCTATTGTAAATAGAGCTGCAATGAACATTTTGGTACATGGCTCTTTTTGAATTATGGTTTTCTCAAGGTATATGCCCAGTAGTGGGATTGCTGGGTCATATGGTAGTTCTATTGTTAGTTTTTTAAGGAACCTCCATAGTGTTCTCCATAGTGGCTGTATCAACTAGAACAAAAAATTACACAATTTGTATGGAAACACAAAAGACCCCGAATAGCCAAAGCAATCCTGAGAAAGAAAAATGGAGCTGGAGGAATCAGGCTCCCTGACTTAAGACTATACTACAAAGCTACAGTAATCAAGACAGTATGGTACTGGCACAAAAACAGAAATATAGATCAATGGAACAGGATAGAAAGCCCAGAGATAAACCCATGCATGTATGGTCACCTTATCTTTGATAAAGGAGGCAAGAGTATACAGTGGAGAAAAGAAATCCTCTTCAATAAGTGGTGCTGGGAAAACTGGACAGCTACATGTAAAAGAATGAAATTAGTTTTTTGGTTTTGATTCTTTAATTTTATTTCTATATCCTTGTGTGTTAAGTATCTCAAATTTGTGAGTGTGAGTAAAGGTTGTACGTAAGTGAATGGATGAATAAATGTTGTGTGCCCAAACTTTCTAACTTCTTTAGAAACTTTTCAAAGCTTTTGTGCTCTTAGTCAATAAGTCTATCACAGAAAGTTAAATTCACTGGAGATAGACTAACGATTAGTCAGAATTCTGAACAAGAAATTAAGTTAGGGTAGTTTGTCTGCCAAGTCAAAGCTGAAGTGTATCAAAATTCAAAATCAGTTCACAAAGCAGTTATAACTTGACCAATCATTTGAAAGTTTTCTTTGAAAATTATATTTTCCAGTAAGCTAGTGTATGATAAGGAACATAATAATGATTTCCCACAGATTGACACTTGGAAATGCAAAATAACCTCTCATATAGCCTTTGATTTTTTTTTTTTTTATGTTAAAGGAATACCTTTATACATGGTTTTCTATCTTTGGTTTTAAAATAATATTATTTTAACATCAAAAACTTGTATATATTTTAATAATATCCAAAAGAATATAATTCTATTTTCCCTTCTAAAAACCATTTATTACAAGATCTTTGAAAGAGAACTTTACCTAAATATTGTGTCCAATTTAAAATCATACATTTCAGGAAATGAGGAAACAGGCTAGAGAGCATTTAACATGATTAGAGGGGTGGGGAAATTGTTTTTAGGCTAATAATGTAAAGAAGTTGTCATTATTTATTCTGGAAAGATAAATCAAAAGGGGTAAATGAATAACTGTCTTTGAATACGAAAAAAAAAGCTATTTATAAGGTGACATTCTTTCGCTCATTTGTTCTTCATCTTCCCAGGTGTGGACTGAAAAAAAAAATGGACTTTATTTGTTGTGAAGGAGGAATTCACACATGGGGAAGATGTCTTTGCTGGTACGGTAGATCAAATGCTGACCTAGGTTACCAAGGGTTGTTAGGTTGCTGTGAATCCTTAATCCCTAGGGAATCACTAAATTTGATAGACAACTATATGATTTGAATGATTTAGGTAGTGGTGCCTGGTATTGAATCCCTTGAAGAGATGAAAGTTGTGGTGTTTTTCTCATTTATGGTTCAATGATTTTATTGAATCAGATATTGCGTATTCAAATAGATAGGGAGAAGTTAGTTCTCCCTAAATTAAGCACAGAGACAGATAACACGTTTCTAAGAGTTTTATTTATTACACGGTCATCTGATATCTTCTTAAAAAATTGTATTTGCCTTCCAGTGGGCTCCTATACCATGCTGCACATGCATCCATTGAAGTATTTAATATGTTGCATTGGGGTATATATTTATTTCTTTCACTAGATAGTAATTTTCTGACAGTTAAGATCATGGTGAAAATTGTTTGCATTCCTGGAACCTAGCACAATGTTGCACATGATGCCTGCAATTACAATGTGGCAGATGAAAGGAAAAAGGAAGAAAGCAAATAGGAAAGAAGAAATTTCTGGCTCGTGTCTAAAAAGCTGATCCTGTAATTTTGGCTTTTAGCCATAAGGTGACAGAAGTATGCCACCATGAAGAAATTCATTTATTCACTATTTCATCCATTTAATCATGTTACACACTATTAGGAGATGTCCTTTTCTTTTCCTCCAGGGCCATAATCTTTCTGGAGTCTTGATGACTAGAGAAAACAGTGAATAATCTGAAAAGCATCTCATACAATACATATTTGTCAGCTGAACAGCTGAAATCTTAGCAAGGTGAAAGTATATTGATGCTAAAATGGAACGTTCTCTGACAAATTTTCTCTCACATTCTTGCTTTTTAGTTTCTATATACACTTTTCTTACTCTGAGAGCCCTAATTTTAAGTTAATCTAATAAGAACATTTCAATTTAGCTGAAAGTATCTCTGCACTTTCAATGTTTCTTTGCTTTAAAATTTATACATATTTTCTCTTGATGGGGAGGCAAAAAAAACCCTTCCATTATTACAAAACTAGCTATCATTCATTGTGGTCCCGTTAAGATATCACTACATGTACGTTATTTTTTCTCTTGCCTTTAAATTTGATTTAATACATTCATTCACTTTTTAAAGATGAGGAAACTGAATTACCAAACATTTAAAGAATTTGCTTAATGTTACACATGAAGTTATGGGAAGAACTTGGGATTTGAACCTAGTTTGGCGTTCTCATAACTTTGGGCCCACCCATCAGAATTTATTCGTGTAGGATATTTTTTAAATTCATGTTTGCTGATGTCACAGATTTCATTTTTGTTTCAATTCACAGTCAATGTAGAGATGACCCAGCTGAGGAATATCTACTAGAATTCTTATCACAGTGTATTGTAATTGTTCATTTACTTGTCTGCTTAATAAAAACAATTGAATTCTCTGAGGGCAAAGTTTGGTCTTCTATCTGTGCATTCCCAACATCTGGTAAAAAGTATAATAGGTAGGAAATACTCCATGTGTACATTAAATAATTTAATAAATAAGGGTTCTTTTACCAAAGCTTAGGTTTCTTTTTCGCCTGCTCCTTTCCTCCATCCAAAGGCTCAGAAATAGTTTTCTTAAAGTGAGAATATTCTTGCAGCAGACACTGTTGCATACAAACCTCACTTTCTCCTATAACTTCAATTTTGTTTAGGTGTCAGGATGCTTTATGTTTCAGGGGAGTATGACACAGAGAGGGAATCAGTCAAGGTAACTTAATCCCCTTGTCAGCGGTTGAGTTCGGAGTGTGTAAGTGATACAGCACAAAATGCGAGAAAGTCTGTTGGGAGCCTACTGCAAGAGTTTTTCTTGCCTTTAAAAAGCAAAGTAAGGAAAAGATTTTTGTTCTTCTGTTGCATGTTTCAGTGTGAGGGTATGATGGTTGGGAGCTGCTTCAACCATTTGAAAGACAAAAACCAAAATAATTAGAATGGCAGAAAAGAAAGATGGAAGAACGTGACTACATTGTAATTTTCTGAATTAATAACCTTTGAAATTTCCTAATCCCTTCTGTTGGGATAGGTGATTCAGTCAGAGCAATTACCATATCTACCATTTGTTCACCTCAGTTTATTATAAACTTTCCTGTACAGTCAAATGTGGGCACAGCTGTGATAGGGAAGATTCCTTCCCTTAACTGGCAAACATCCAGGGACTTTCGTAGCAGTTAGGAAAGATCTAGATGACACTCATCTGGAGGGGGTGACTTAGCTGCTCCATACAAGTCCAGAACACACTTTAAAAAGCTACTCACCAGCTATGTTAGGCCAAGATAGGGACACAGAATCTTTGGTGTACTGGTAAAAATTTAACAACTGGTTTCCCTACAATAAAACAAAATGGTGCATATTTATATATTTATTATAAATTTTACAGATATAAAGAATGTATAGCATATGTTTTACAAATAATAATAAAGTATACAATACTCTTTATTGTAAGTACAATATAGCCAATTGATTCTCACATAGTGCTCTGTGGTTTTTGCCCAATTTGTATATCCACAGACAAGCTATAGTTGCAACCAATGAATGTCTTTCCAACATGACTGTTGGTTGATATTTTCATTTGCATTAAGAATAAGACAAAATGAAACTACAAAGAAGTATGTTGGAATTTCACTCATTTGCTAATGACATTACCAACTTCTTTGCTGAATCAGATAATGGTTTTCAAATACTGGAAGAATATTTCCTCAATATTGTGTGCTATTCACAATGGAACAGATACAGCCATAGTATACTTTAAGTTTACCCTGCAATATTAACATTTTCTCTATTACTTAAGTCTGGGCCATTAATAAATCAATTAATCAAGCCTTAGTTTATAGGGTTTGCCAGTTACTCTGGTGTAAATATTCTTGCAGTGGCTGACTTCAGGCTACCAACATGATGACAAAGCATGAAATTGGGAAGAGGTGTGTAGTGGCACACTATATTTTTCTGATATATAGAAATAAGAGAGGTAAATAATATCAAAATCAAAGATAATTGTAAGATACAGTAAGATAATTAGGAAGTGATGAGGTTTGAGCATTTAATACCTATAAAATTTACTGAATTGTAAATTTATATGACGTAATTTTTAGTAATAGCTGTGCTTAACAACCAGCTTGCAAAATTCCTGAGAATTAATCAGTTTTTGTGAGTTGGTATGGGCCAGCTCAAGCACACTGCTGCACCATATGTTTCATCACAGAAATAAGTGATTCATTTTCCTGGTTCAGTTTAGCTAAATTTGAGTAACAAATTATTTAGAACTCCCTGTTGCTATCAGATGTATTTGTTTTTAGGCAAATAATTCTACTGGCAGGCTGTTTTTTCCCTTTCGAGAGTTAATGCCAGTATAGACTGAATAAAGTAGTTGAGGACCAAAATCTAATTATTTTAATATGCTCATGAGTGCCATTTTGCCCAAATTTTCCAAAATTTGGTAAATTTTACCCAAATTTACCATAATTTAAACTACTATGACTGCTATTATAAGTAATAATTGAAATCCCCTTCAAGAAATATATGTCAATCAAAACCTTGGAATTGGGAAATTGTTGTTTTGAGGGTTAAAATTTGGCAGATTATTTTTTGTGATAGTGGAATAAATATGTCTTACTTAAATTATGTTATTGTGAGCCTGAAACATCATATAATTTTACAATTTTTGTTTACAGATCAATTCAGGACTTCTTGTTAAATCTGATGAATATGTGTGAGTGATTTTCTTTTTATTCAGTCCATTAAATTTAGTGATTTAAGATGAGTATAGCATCGACTTTTCAGGTTTATTTAAGTCAGACAGGGAACAAAATAAAGGGGCTGGAAAATGATATGAAGTTTTACAATATTGTCCTATAATTTGTCTTCTTCCAATTTAGGTTCAGAAATAACATCTCATTATGTTCCTATTCCTGTAGAGAATTCCTGATATTTATAAAACTTTCCTTATTGGGGATGTTTTTCAAAGTCTTGATTGTATGCACCATTTCATTTGTTTTGTTCTAAAATACATCAATGGAAAGAAAAGAAACTACAGAAATAATCTTTCCCTCTTTAAATTTCATATTAAATAAAAGAGGATTTATTTTTGAACCTGATCAACCAGCTGGTGTAGAAGAAAGGATACATAAATTTGGCATTAGATACAACAATAATTCTGCTCCAAGCTTTTGAGAAACACATGGGAATTAATTGTCACTGAAACTGAGCCCTCTCTTATCTCAGTAGGGTCAGGAAACAGAGAAATAATTCTTTTTTCCATAGCTCCAGACTGGGATCTAACTGAATTTGCCCATTCTGGCTTACTGACTTGTGTTTACAGATACATCACAGTTGAATGCATGAGCAACTACCTACATGGATTTTTAAATAGGAGAAAAATAGTTTGGCTGTACTGTCATGAATGTATTCCAATTGCTATAGACATAATACTGTTAATCTTGGCCAGTTTGACACAAGTGTCTGGGCAATTCAAGAACAACCTTTTCTATTACCTAATTATTCACATAATTGAGGAAAATGGGGTTATTATGCTGACCTCTGTATTTAAACCCACGCTTTCATTTTGTTGGTGTTTGCAGAGACTTAACTTGAGAAATTATTCTTAATATTAATTTTATACATGTTTTCTCAACTTATGGTCTTTATAAATACATAAAACAGATCTTTTTTCCTAAGAATTTTTCTGCTTCTAATATCTCTGTACTGAAATCATTATGAAATGGTTAGGTATTTCCTCAGTAATAATTTATAAATATCTCAATTTGAGAAACTTTTAAATACAAACTGTAAGATTCAGAAGTTCTATCTTTAAGTATTTCTACTGATTATTAATGCTTAATGAATATGCTTATTTTTTCCAAAAAATATGTTAATAATTTTAAAGTCTTTCTCCCCAAAAATGATTCCACTAGAATATGTCTTGATTAAAAGAATATACATCCTGGACCTATTTTCACTTGTCCGACCAATGAAATGTCATGTGCATATAATTTTTGATAATTTCTGAGGCATTTAAAAAGAGAATTTTATTTACCAATACAGATTATTTGCCACATAATGAAACAGTAGATTCTGGTACACTGGAGAATCCTCTACACACCAAACATCAAGGAGAAAAAGACTTTTTTTTTCTTTTTTAAAGGAATTCCTGTATTTATTTATTTATTATTATTTATTTATTTATTTTATTATTTTTAGCTGTGTTGGGTCTTCGTTTCTGTGCAAGGGCTTTCTCTAGTTGCGGCAAGTGGGGGCCACTCTTCATCGCGGTGCGCGGGCCTCTCACTATCGCAGCCTCTCTTGTTGCGGAGCACAGGCTCCAGACGCGCAGGCTCAGTAGTTGTGGCTCATGGGCCCGGTTGCTCCGCGGCATGTGGGATCTTCCCAGACCAGGGCTCGAACCCGCGTCCCCTGCATTGGCAGGCAGACTCTCAACCACTGCGCCACCAGGGAAGCCCAGAAAAAGACATTTTTAGGACTAAATGCTGGAAAGTTTTTTTCTTACTGACGGGTTGATGCAAAATAAGCCAAAAGCAGAGCTGATGGCTGAGGGAAACACTCCAATATATTAGGTTACAGAACCTGCCAAACTGCCTTTCTCCTTTCCTCTCATTAAAAAGCCAGAAGACTGTATAAATGGCTAGATTTAATTTAACACCTTGGTTGTTATTTTTTGTACCCTCAAGATAGCTGCTGTCAATTTTTCCTCTCACTCTGCAACACAGCCGTAGTGACTAAGAGCATAGATATGGAATCTGTGATGATGAATTTCATGTGTCAACTTGACTGGGCTAAGGGATGCCCAGATAGCTGGTAAAACATCATTTCTGGAGGTGTCTGTGAGGGTGTTTCCAGAAGAGATTAGCGTTTGAATCAGTAGACTGAGTAAAGAAGATCTGCCCTCTCCAATGTGGGATCGCATCATTCACTTTGTTGAGGGCCCAAATAGAACAAAAAAGGTGGAGAAAGGGTAAATTCTCTCTCTCTCCTTGAGCTGGGTCATCCATCTTCTCCTGCCCTTGCACATCAGAGCTCTCGGTTCTTGGGCCATCAAACTCTGGTACTTTCACCAGCAGCCCTTCTGGTTCTCACGCCTTTACTCTTAGACTGAGAGTTACACCATAAACTCCCCTGGTTCTTCGGATTCAAAACGAATTGTATCACCAGCTCTCCTGTTTCTCCAGGAGATTGTGGAACCTCTCAGCCTGCATAACCATGTGAGCAAGTTCCTATAATATATTCCTCTTTATAGAGATCTCTATATATCCTATTGGTTCTGTTTCTCTGGAAATCTCTGACTAATATAGACTTGGACTGCGTGGCTTCATATTTTTACATATTTGCTTTTGTATTTGTAATTGTTCTTTATTTATATAGTGATTATTATGTGCCAGGCAATATATTAAGCACATTTACAAATATTAACTCATTTGGTCATAGCAGCAGAGCCAGCATTCGAAGCTAGGCATTCTATCTCAGAACCACACCCTCAACCTGTTCTCAGCTCTAAGATGTTGGGCAGGTGCTGCAATTTCTGTAAAATGCAGATAAAAATAGTATCTTTCTAATACGTTTTGGGTTTTGTTTATTTATTTTATTTATTTATTTTCCTTATTTTTTTTGGCTGCGTTGGGTCTTAGTTGCGGCACACTGGGATCTTTGTTGAGGCATGTGGGATCTTTTGGTTTCGGCGCGCGGTCTGCTTGGGTTTCTCTCTAGTTGTGGCATGTGGGTTTTGTCTCTCTAGCTGTGGCATGCGGGCTCCAGGGCACACGGGCTCTGTAGTTGTGGTGCGTGGGCTTAGTTGCCCCATGGCATGTGGGATCTTAGTCCCTTGACCAGGGATCAAACCCACATCTCCTGCATTGGAAGGCAGATTCTTCACCACTGGACCACCAGGGAAGTCCTTCTAATATGTTTTTGAAGAACAAATGAATTACTACATGTTAAGCACATATAGGGTGGTGGCTGGCCCTTAGTAAGTAATGTGTCACCATTCCTACCCTCCCCCACCTTCCATCCTTCCTCCAGGTCAACATCAGAATGGTGACTTGGTTACTCTCTGGCCATTATTAACAATTCCATTTCTTTTTTTTTATATGATTTTTTTGCTTCTGTCGTTTTGCCTTTTCTAAAACCTATTGGCTCTCTCTCTAAGTCATACATTCAAACTCTCTGAGAAAGAGAATCCCATTGATTTCATTAATCCATCAATCTATATAAGATTGCTAGCTTTTGAGTCAGCTTTTGAGTGATCTACATAGATTGCTAGCTTTTTAGTCTGTTACCCAACCCTGGACCCGTGATCTGTGGCGAGGGTGGCAGAGTCATGAAACAGCTTTTCTTAAATAGGAACAAATGCATAATATATTCTATCATTCTTCACTATGAAGATATGTTGCGTGCTACATTTTTAACTATGCCTGACTTATACTCCTTTCATGATAAATATGCTTTATTCATCAATTTAACTAATTGTGTTGCTTTCTTGAGATCTGGCCAAAGCATGCTCAGCCAGTAACACTCTGATCTACCTCAACGTGTAATTTCCTCATTGCTGCAGATTGCTTTGGCCTGTTTGCAAGGTAGCAAGCCTGATATTATCTTAGATTAGATTCTTGTTTTTTTTAATCGAATAATTTTATTTATTATTTGTATTAGGCAGGTAGAAGGTAACTTTTTATACAATCAAATATTATTTACTATTTATATGCATTAGTCTTGTCACTTAAAGTGATATATAAGTTTACAAGTACAGCAGAGTCCTCTCTGAGGCAAAACTGTCATTCGCAGTTGGGAATGGGTGATAAAGTGGCAGGACAAATGGTTTCCAGGCTTTTATTTGGATGTATTGATTTGAATTAGAGAAAGAAAACTGGAAAAGGTAAGCTCCTGAAGACAGAGACTGAAGGAGGGTGGGTATTTTCTGTCCCAACTCTCAGGTGTGCGTATGAGCCTTATTAAAACAGAGATGGCAAGCAGAAGCTGAAGATTCTAATTTTTATAAGGGATCTGAGGCAGACACACAAACTGTATGGCCTTAATGGACAGATAATGAGAGATGACACAGGGTATTTTCCCCATATCTGTAGAGGACAAGACAGCTCGGCCCAGTGAGGATGAAGTGCACTCAGTTCCATTTTTGTCACCTCTTTCTTTGGAACCTCTGGGGACAAATGGGAGACATGAATAAATAATCAGAGTTATTTCAGAATAGATCAGTGGAAGGAGTTTATGGGAGTCAACATCCTCAAAGGGTAAATATTAATGAAGGGATTTACTTAGTACATGCAAGGTGCACAAACATATGTCTGGAATGAATGATGAACTGAGGCAAAATAGTGTCAATGAACACATTAGAAATACGCCTAAGGATGAGGGGTATGATAATGTAGGGATGGGAGTAGAGATCAGGGACTAGACAGGTAGTAGCAACATATGACTGAAATTTGAGTTCTTATTGTTTATGTGACTTATTTTGAATCCACAGTTTGGTCGAACCTGAGAAAATATTAGTTACATATTGATTTCAAATAGGGTATTTCTTAATCACACTGAGAAAAATGTGTAATTCTACAAAAATGAGAGATTATAATCTCAGCATAAATGGAAACAGTGAAGTAACTTCTGAGGCTGGGTAATTTGTAAGGCAACTAGTTATTTTTCATTTTACTGTATGCCCCTGTTGGATTTTTCTTTCCTCAATATTGGATGGATTTATAAATCATATAATCAACTTTTTAAGCTTTCTATCGATATTGTTTTTTCATAACATGTACAGAGTAAAAAGTTAATTCACATATTTTACATTTATTAAATATCTAAATACCTGGTAAAAAAGAGTTTAAGTATAAACTTTTGTATCATGAGGATTATGATTGAAGCTGTTTTGCACATTTGGACTTAGACCCTTCTGATATAGAAAAAAAGAGACAATATTTGATGAGTATCTCTATTTTTGGTATTTTCCAAGATTCACTCTACTTAATGAGTTAAGATATCCAGGAGTTATTCTCATTCTCCCTGTAGCTATGACTCTTGGAGTTTTAATTTAATGTAAATTAAAGCGGAAACCAGGTGGGTGGAGGAAAGTTTGATGACGATGACGGTAATGAAGCTGACCACGATGATGATGATTTAGCCACATTTTATATGGTGCCCTAGAGAAGTTAAGCAGAGTTTCATTTAACAAATTACCATAATTTTTTCAGTCTCCTCCTTCCATAGTAGCCACTAGATTCATAAGAAAGGGTGAGGGTAGAGGAAACATCTTAGGAATTTGTTGTTTCAAATTTCACCTTGTATCTTAATAGGTTTCAGATCCTTTCTTTTCCAGTTACCGTGTTCACTTTTTTCATTTTCCAAACACAACATGACTTGATATCCTATGCCATACCTCTATAATATGAAACACATAGGGAAAAGCATTCTTTACCTCTCCCAGTAACCTATGGGTTTATCCCTACAATATGCCGGCAAGTCAGATCACAGCTTGGAGATAAGATAGCAGTTCTGGGGAGCTTTAAACAAACAAACAAACAAACAACAAAAACAGTGTCCTAGGCACAACCCAGATTAATTAAAATTAGCTAATTAGCTAATCTAAAATTAGTTTTAGATCAATGAGCAGCAAGTTAGAGACCCACTCAGCTATGATCTGAGTAGTCCTTGAAGGTACCACTTTGCTTTTTGATTTATCTATGATTCCATAGCTGACCAACTCTTCTTCTAATTCAGGCAGACTATGTTTAGATATGTTAATAGACTTCCTGACTTGGAAGTCATTCAGCATTCTTAAGGTGACTTTGTATATGTCTATCCGGATTTATTATGAGTTGATTTATAGACTTATCTTAAGGAGGAAACCTTGTTTTCTTTGGGGATAGTTGTTGGGGGGAGAAGGGGTGTATTTATGTCATCAGTTGTAGAAAAATGTAGAAAGATAATAACAAAAGTATACCACCACAGGAATTATTTTCAAGTAATATGAAAATGAATGGTACCTAGAACATAGTAGGCTCTCATTAAATTTAATTCCTTTACCTCCTAGCAGTAGAATTGGCTGAGTAGATTTTAGGGAGAAACAAATTTGCCTGATATTTGTCTTAATAGAACTCTTTACATTGCTATAAAAATACTTGACATTTGCAATTTCACAGGGAAATATTAGGGGTTTCTAGAACTTTCAAAAATTGTATGGTTTGTGCAAATAGAACAGAACATTTGGGTCAGATTATTTATGATCTCTTTAGCTGGCCATCCTAAAAGACTTAGACCTGTGGAAAGAGCTCTGCTACTTGGGTGGGTGGCTATGCAGACATTATTTCCCATCACAGAGGGGAAACTGATCCATTTTCTCACTAATGAGGGCTTGAAGATCCTTTCTTTGTTCTTGTAACTTTCAGGATTTATTTTTCTTTTCATTCTTTTGGATAATGTAGTCTAATAGAAATTTTTATTAATAAGTTGGGGAATTAGGAGGAAAAAAGTATAATATTGAATTGTTTGAAAATTCTCTGAAGTTATGGAAAATCCCCCCCCCCCCCACAGTTTAGACAGTTCAAAAGCTATTTAAGCTTCCATTCAATTTCCAAACCTTCTACACAGGGAACATTTTTATTTTTCTGTGTAATAGACTTCATAGCTTATCTTCAAAGAAAGTTGGCTTTGAGGCACTTTATGTGGCTGCTTCAGAAGTATCCTTTTATATGTGTTGACTTTGATGTTTAATTATTACAAAGCAATTAAACACAATTAAATTGAGTGACATGGACATATATACACTACCAATTGTAAAATAGGTAGCTAATGGGAAGCAGCCACATAGCACAGGGAGATCAGCTCGGTGCTTTGTGTCCACCTAGAGGGGTGGGATAGGGAGGGTTGGAGAGAGATGCAAGAGGGAGGAGAAATGGGGATATATGTATATGTATAGCTGATTCATTTTGTTATACAGCAGAAACTAACACACCATTGTAAAGCAATTATACTCCAGTAAAGATGTTAAAAAAAAGCTATTATAAAAAAAAAATTGTGTTGATGTTTTCTTGAATTGTTTACCTGCTACTTTCATTGACATTCATTCTAGTTCAATTATCATATATCAATATTTAGTTGTATTATATGCTTTTTATGTCTGTTACTGTTATGGGAGGTATATTTTATCACTTAATTGGAAAAGTTTCCGGGTGCTCTTTAAGGCCTTTTAAAATTCTTAGTTTTAATTAGTCAAATGTGTGAGGAATGTAAGAGTTATGCTATTTGGGGTAATATTAATGGGGCAAATTATCAGTCAACTCATTTCATCCTAGGTTAAATAACAGTTAATTTAACTGAAAAAGCCAGAGCTTCACTCACTTCAAGCAAGGCTTGATCTAGTGTCTGGTAATATCATTGGGGACCAAATTTCTTTCTGTCACTCTGTCTGTTTTGGATTCAAATTCATTGTAAGATTGCCTCCCTTTGTGGCTCCAAGAGGGTTATCAGCTACTCCCAGGGCTGCATGATTCCTTAAGTATGTCCATCAGCATTCTCTACGATGGCTTAAGATTCACTACGGATGTCCAGTTTAGGTCACATGTCTAATCTAAGCCAGTCACCGTGCATTTAGATATGAAATATACTGATTGCTTTGCCTAGGTTATGAGCCATTGATCTACCCCTGGTTCCAATGATGGTATCAACTTCCTGGGAACATTACTGTACATGGTATTAGTGATCTATTGCTGTATTAAAAAACAATTCAAACACTGTTTTGAAACAACCACATTTATAATTTCATAGTTTCTGTGAGTCAGTAATATGGGCATGTCTTGACTGGGTTCTCTGTTTCAGGGTCTCTCACAAGCTGGAATTCAGGTGTCAGTGGGGACTATCTATAGTCATCTCAAAACCCAACTGGGAAAATATCTGCTTCCAAGCTCACTTGGGTGGCTGTTGGCAGAAGTCAGTTCCTCATGCATTATTGGCTTGACGGTTCCTTGTTAGCTATTGGATGTATGCAACTCTCAGCTCCTTGTTACATGGGCCTCTGTAGCATGACAGCTTGTTTCATCAAAGCTGCAAATCAAGAAGGCAATAAAGAATACCAGCAAGAGGGAAGTCATAGGATTTTTACAACCTAATAACGGAAGTGTCATTCCAGCATTTTGGTCATATTCCATTTACTAGAAGAAAATTACTAGGTCCAGCACCCAAGCACAGGGAGGGTATTACCCAAAGGGATGAATATCAAGAGGCAGGGATCCT
Organism: Balaenoptera physalus; assembly: GCF_965194825.1. Lineage (NCBI taxonomy): Eukaryota > Metazoa > Chordata > Mammalia > Artiodactyla > Balaenopteridae > Balaenoptera > Balaenoptera physalus. Next base: position 36,511,152 of record NC_138892.1, on the reverse strand, counting down.
TGTGAACCATGTCAAAAGCTGCGTACTATACTGCCTAGATTCACCTTGTCTAGACTTTGGCTCTTTTACATATGACTGACTGATTGACAAATAATGTTGAAGTTATGTCCACTCATAAACTCAGTTTATCCATACTTGAGTTAAAAATCTCAGCTATGTGATTCCTTTTAAAGTAAAAATATTTATCTCTTTTTCTATCAGGCATGCATAGGTTAAACAGAGATCAATTGCAATAAGAAGAAAAGTAATCATCAAATTACTGAGGGCAGTAGGCTTGGAAAATGGATTTTATTTCATTCAGTAGTGTCTAAGTTTTAAATTGCTAATTGTAAGTACCTAGAGACCCTTTAACTGATCCTAGGCAAATATCCTAAAAATTGGACATGTTCTTTTAATTACTTTAGGGTACCCAAATTATAGCAAAATAAGTGATTGATCTATGAAGGGCAGTAACCCTGACATCTATCAGTCGTCTCTGATCTGGAGCCAATTCTGGCAATAGAGATATGAAAATGTTTCTTCCTTAGCATTTACTTATTACCAGTAGTTGAGGTTTGAGGTCTGCATGTCTGTTAGAGAAGTGAGGTAGAATATTTGAATTCTATAGACCTCCCAGCCCATATCAGAGGAAATATTTTAATGATTTCATAAATAAATAAAACCACATGCCAATACTAGCTTCCTGACTCCCCGTGTTCTCTGACTTTTCCTGGGACTGATTTTCAGTGGGGATATTGAGGTATGTGAACTACTCAAATTAAAAACCAAACAACTCACTATCATGGGAGAGTTCAGAACCACTCTGTTGGAGGCTTAGAAATGGCTTCTTAGAGGTATGGCTGGGTGGATGACACCATTGGCCTGAATGTGTAGCTCTGATTTCCACTGTGACCGGGTAAACCATATAGCCTCTCTGCATATACATTTTCTCATTCATAAAAGAAAGATGCTAAAACATCCACCCTCTTCACCATGACTTATCAAAGCTTTTCTGAATCAAATATGAGTGTTTCAGGACTGAAAAGGACTTTTCAGTCCTTTCAATGCAGCACTGAGATTTACAAGAACCATTTTTTTTCCAGTTTAATTTCTACCTGAATTTGATACATTTATATTAAATTTTTATGTAGATGAAAATTTCAGCATCTTAATTGCTGGTTACTTTTAGTAATATTTACTAAACATTTATTATGTATATAAGTGTTTTTTGAATTCAGTACATTGGCTTACAGTCTAGTGATGAAGGAAAAAAAATGTCTAAGAAAGAAAGGCAGTTCAAAGCAGTGAGTCTTAGGTTTATGAAAATAGGTGGATTTTAAAATGTGGAGATGATGGGATGATAGGTCAGAACTTTTACTTCAGAGGGAAAAATAGGAGCTAAATATGGGATGGCAGAAATGCACAAGAAGGGAGCACAGCCAACCCTCTCAATCTGACTTGACTTGCACAGAAGGTACATACAATAAAGTCCTAAAAGTTGAAGTTATTAAGTGGGCTTGGAGTCAGACTCTGGGTAAGCTTGAAGGCCAGATGATGGAGTTTCCATGTTATTTTGTGAGATGAGAGTGATTAGGGGTTCTGAGTGACACGGTTGAAAGGAGAGAGGCAGAGTTAAGAGGCTGGTGTCATAGTCCATAAGTGGGCTGCTGTACTAAGTATGGTTTTCCATACAAGCAGCTGCTCAGTTAAAAATAAATAAATAATGGAATGACTAGCCCTGAAAATAACTTCCAGCCTTAAGTAGCTGACATCACTTGAAATTATTTTCTCATTAAATTTGTATCTAATAGGTCAATTGCAGCTTTCAAGCTATTGTCTTTCCTTTTGGAAAAACTCAATATTTTGAAAGAAAAGGTAATTTTTCGGTTGTTTCCGATGTCTTCCTTGTTCCTGCTACAGGATTTTTTTTTGTTTAAATAGAGCTCTATTCTTTCAGCCAAAGAAGATTTTCTTTTCTTTCTTTTTTTTTTTTTTTGTCTCCACCATCAGACAGTGAATTTATAATCCTGTATTTGTGACATTGTGTCTGTTTCCATGGGAATGAATGTAATAGAGCATATTTAGCACTATGGACTTGATCCAGCTAAAAATATCTGTTAGAGCCTGAAATATGAGGCAGTATAAAGCCAAGGGTGTTGGCTCTGCCTGGGTGTTGATGTCTTCATTGAAAATGCCAGTTTTCTGTGAAAGTCAGAAAACAATTAAAATGGCATAGAAAGGGACATCTCTACAGAGGTGGCTGTAGGGCCACCTGAACTAGGTTGTTGGGTTTGTTCCTAAGGATGCTTAGGAAGGTATGTACGTTACTAACTATACCCAAGTGAGAAGATCCTTCAGGCTCCCTGTTTCAGAAGTATGATTTTAACTGCAGTAGAAAAAGAAGTAAGGAATACTAGCATGGAGAAGATGTAGCATTCACCTCCTGCTAAGAACCTATTGCCTTTAAATTCTTGTTCAAGCACACACAAAAGTTACAGAGAGACAGCGTTGCACTGTTTACCAAGAATAACATTCTCTAACATTAAGTGCAAACTAGCCCCAAACTAGGGGGCCAAACTAAACCCCCAAAACTAATTTTTTGGTGATATGGAATATTTACATGGTATACCAATCTTTGAACAAGAATAGTATTTCAGTACTTTTATATTTAGTTCAAGTAATTACCCTTGAGAATACCTTTAATGATTTTTTTAATAAAATTTTTTTCCAGATTTATTGAAATATAATTGACATATAACATTGTGTAGGTTTAAGGTGTGCAATGTGATAATTTGATACACTTATTATTGAGAAATTGTTACCATAGTAGGGTTGGTTAGCACCTCCATCACCTCATGTAATTATCGTTTCTTTTTTCTTTTTTTTGTTAAGAACATTAAAGATCTATTCTCTTAGTAACTTTCAAGTATATAATACAGCATGGTAACTATAGTTACCATGCTGTACATTAGATTCCCCAGAACATATTCACATTCTTCTTATAACTGGAAATTTGTACCCTTTGACTGACATCTCCTCATTTTCCCTCCTCCCTGCCCCTGGCACCCACCATTCTAATCTCTGTTTCTCTGAGTTTGTTTGTTTTTTTTTTACAAACACTTATATAGTGATATCATATCATGTTGGTGATATCATATAGTATTGCTTTTCCTCTGCCTGTCTTATTTCACTGCATAATGCCCTCAAAGTCCATCCATGTTATTGCAAATGGCAGTATTTCCTTCTTTTTTGTGGCTGAATAATACTCCATTATATCCATCTGTCTGCCTATCTATCTATCTACCTGTCTGTCTATCTATCTATCATCTGTCTCCCATCTTCTTTATCTGTTCACCTGCAGAGGGACACTTAGGTTGTTTCCATGTCCTGGCTATTGCAAATAATGCTGCAGTGAACATGGAAATGCAGATATCTCTTCAGGTTTCTGATTTCAGTTATTTCCGCTAAATATCCAAAAGTAGATTGCTGGATCGTATGGTAGCTCTACTTTTAATTTTTTTAGGAACGTCCACACCATTTTCCATAGTGACTATACCAATTTACATTCCCATCAAGAGTGCACACGGGTTTCCTTTTATCCATATCCTCTCTGATACTTTTCTATCCCTTTTTGATAATAATCACCTAACAAGTGTGAGGTAGTATCTCATTGTGATTTTGAGTTGCACTTCTCTCATGATAATTAATGTTGAGCATCTTTCCATGTACCTGTTGACCATTTGTATGTCTTCTTTGGGAAAATGTCTATATAGTTCTTCTGTCCATTTTTAAATCAGATTGTGTGTGTGTGTGTGTGTGTGTGTGTGTGTGTGTTTTCTTTATATATTTTGGGCATTAACCCCTTATCAGAAATGTGATATGCAAATATTTTCTCCCATTCTGTAGATTGCATTTTTTATTTTGTAATTTGTTTCTTTTGCTGTGCAGAAACTTTTTAGTTTGATGTAGTCCCATTTGTTGATTTTTGCTTTAGTTGTTTGTGCTTTTGGTGTCATATCCAAAAAATTATAGCCAAAATCTATATCAATAAATTTTTCCCTATGTTTTCTCCTAGGAGTTTTATGCATCTGAGTTTTCTGTTTAAGTCTTTAATACATTTTGAGGTAATTTTTGTGTATGCTGTAAGGTAGGGGTCCAATTCATTCTTCTGCATGTGATTATCCAATTTTCCCAGTAGAATTTTTTTTTAATTTTCTAATGGATTGTAGTTGATTTACAATGTTGTGTTAGTTTCTGCTGTACAGCAAAGTGAATCAGTTGTACATATACATATATCCACTCTTTTTTCAGATTCTCTTCCCATTTAGGTCATTACAGAGTATTGAGTAGAGTTCCCTGTGCTATACACTAGGTCCTTATTAGTTATTTGTTTTATTTATATTTTTTGTATTTAAACAAAATTTTTTTCCCTTATTTTTACAGTAGTTCCTTGTTGGTTATCTATTTTAAATACAGCAGTGTGTACATACAAATCCCAAACTCCCAGTCTATCCCTCCCTCCCCACCCTTCCCCCTATAAGTTCATTCTCTAAGTCTGTGAGTCTGTTTCTGTTTTGTAAATAAGTTCATTTGTATCATTTTTTCTAAGATTCTACATATAAGTGATATCATATGATATTTGTCTTTCTCTGTCTGACTTAACTTCACTTAGTATGATAATCTCCAGGTCCACCCATATTGCTGCAAATGGTATTATTTCATTCTTTTTAATGGCTGAGTAATATTCCATTGCATATATGTACCACATCTTCTTTATCCATTCATCTGTCAGTGGACATTTAGGTTGCTTCCGTGTGTTGGCTGTTGTAAACAGTGCTGCAGTGAACATTGGGGTGCATGTATATTTTCAAACATGTTTTTCTCTGGATAAATGCCCAGGAGTGGGATTGCTGGATTATATGGTAGCTCTATTTTTAGTTCTTTAAGGAAACTCCATACTGGTCTCCATAGTGGCTGTACCAATTTACATTCCCACCAACAGTGTAGGAGGGTTCTCTTTCCTCCACAACCTCTCCAGCATTTGTTTATAGATTTTTTTTTTTTTTTTTGGCTGCACCGTGTGTCTTGCAGGATCTTCATTCCCCTACCCGGGATCAAATCCATGCCCCCTGCAGTGGAAGTGTGGAGTCCGAACCACTGGACTGCCAGGGAATTCCCTATTGTTTATATATTTTTTGATGATGGCCATTCTGACTGGTGTGAGGTGATATCTTATTGTAGTTTTGATTTGCATTTCCCTAATAATTAGTGATGTTGAGTATCTTTGCATGCGCCTCTTGGCCATCTGTATGTCTTCTTTGGAGAAATGTCAATTTGGGTCTTCTGCCCATTTTTTGATTGGGTTGTTTGTTTTTTGGCTATTGAGCTGCATGCGCTGTTTGTAAATTTTGGAGACTAATCCAATTTTCCCAACAGAATTTATTGAAGAGGTATGCCTTCCCCATTGAGAATTCTTGGCTCCCTTGTCAAAGTAAGTTGACTGTATATGGGAGAACTTACTTCTGGGCTGTTGATCCTGTTTCGTTGGTTTATGTTTTTATTTTTATGCTAGTATCATACTGTTTTTATTTGTAGTATAGTTTGAAATTAGGAATTGTGATGCCTCCAGCTTTTTTCTTTCTCAGGATCGCTTTGGCTATTTGGGGTCTTTCGTGGTTCTATATAAAGTTTAGGATTGTTTTTTCTATTTCTGTGGAAAAACACTGTTGGGATTTTGATAGGGATTGCATTGAATCTATAGATGACTTTGTGTATTGTAGGTATTTTAGCAATATTAATTTTTCTGATATATTAACATGGGATATCTTTTCATTTATTTGTATCTTCTTCAGTTTCTTTCATCAACACCTTGTATTGTAGTTTTTAGTGTACAAAGCTTTCACCTTCTTGGTTAAATTTATTTCTAAGTAATTTATTGTTCTTAATGCTATTGTGAATGGGATTATTTTCTTTATATATTTTGTTGTTATTGTATAGAAATGAATTTGATTTCTGTATGTTGATTTTGTATCCTGCAACTTTACTGAATTTTTCATTAATTCTAACAGTTTTTTTCGTGGAGTCTTTAAGATTTTCTATATATAATGTCATATCATATGCAGACATATAATTTCACTTCTTCATTTCTAATTTAGATGCATTTTATATCTTTTTCTTGCCTAGTTGCTCTGGCTAGGACTTCCAGTATTATGATGAACAGTAGAGGTGAGAATGGGTACTCTTGTCTTGTTCCTAATCTTATAGGATAAACTTTAAACCTTTCACCGTGGACTTGCCATGTATGGCTTTTATAATGTTGAGGTACCAAATTTGCTGAGAGTTCTTAATCAACAAAGGATGTACTTTTTCTGCATCTTTTGAGATGATCATATGATTTTGATCTTTCATTCTATTAATGTGGTGCATCACATTTATTGATTTATGTATGTTGAAACATCCTTATATACCAGGGATAAATCCTGCTTGATCATGGTCTGTAACCCTTTTAATGTGCTGTCGAATTTTTTTTTTTTTTTTGCTATTTTGTTGAAAAATTTTACATCTATATTCATTAGGGACTTTGGCCCATAGTTCTTTTCTTATAGTGTCCTATCTGTCTTTGGTATCAGGGTAATGCTGGGCTCATAAAATGAGTTTAGAAGTATTCCCTCCTCTTCTATTTTTTGGAAGAGTTGGAGAAGGATTGGTAGTATTTTTTAAATGTTTGGTAGAATTCACCAAGGTAACTATCTGGTCCTGAGCTTTTCTTTGTTGGGAGATTTTTGATTACAGATCAACCTTCTTACTTGTTAATGGTCTCTTCAGATTTTCTATTTCTTCATGGTTAAGTCTTGGTAGGTTGTATGTTTCTAGAAATTTATCCATTTCTTCTAGGTTATCCAATTTGTTGGCTTTAATTGTTCACTGTTGTCTCTTATGATTTTTTGTATTTCTTTGGTATGTCATAATGCCTTTTCTTTCATTTCTGATTTCATTTATTTGAGTCTTCTTTCTTTTTTTCTCAGTAAAGGTATCTAGCTAAAGGTTTGTCAAATCCGTTTATCTTTTAAAAATTAGCTTTTAGTGTAATTAATCTTCTATTTTTTTTTATTCTCGATTTCATTTATTTCTGCTCTGATATTTGCAGTTTCCTTCCTTCTACTGACTTTGGGCTTAGTTTGTTCTTCATTTTCTAGTTCCTCGAGGTAAAGTTAGATTGTTTATTTAAAATCTTTTTTTGGTCTTAATGTAGACATTTTCCCCTGTAAACTATCTTCTTAGAACTGCTGTTGCTACAACCCACAAGTTTTGGTATGTTATGTTTTCATTTTCATTTTTTCCCAGATATTAAAAATTTTTCTTTTTTATTCTTCTTTGACCCACTGGTTGTTCAGAAGTGTATGTTTGATTTCCACATATTTGTGAATTTTCCAGTTTTCTCCTGTTATAGATTTCTAGTTTCATACGATTGTGGTCAGAAAAGATACTTGGTATGACTCTAGTCTTCTTAAATTTACTAAGACTTGTTTTGTGACCTATCACATGATCTATCCTGGAGAATGTTTAGTGTGCACTTGAGAAGAATGTGTATTCTACTGCTATAGGTTGGAATGTTCTATATATGTCTATTAGGTTTATTTGGTCTAAAGTGTAGTTCTAGTCCAACATTTCCTTATTAAGGTTTTTGTCTGTATGATGTATCCATTGTTGAAAGTGGGGTATTAGAGTCCCCTAATACTGTTGTATTGTCTGTTTCTCCCATCACATCTGTTAGTATTTGCTTAATATTTGTAGGTACTCTGATGTTTGCTGCATATATATTTACATTTGTTATATTCTCTTTATGAATTGATGCCTTTATTATTATGTAATGACCTTCTTTGATTCTTGTTACAGTTTTTGGCTTAAAGTGTATTTTGTCTGCTATAAGTATAGGCACCCTCACTGTCTTTGTTTCCACTTGCATAGCATGTCTTTTTACTTCCCTAAACTTTGAGCCTATGTGCATTTTTAAAGTTAAAGTGAGTGTCTTGTAGGCAGCCCATAGTTGGGTCTTTCGAAAATCTTTATCTAGCCACTCTTTGCCTTTTGATTGGAGAATTTAATCCATATACATTTAGAGTAATTTTGTTAAGTAAGGACTTACTAATGTCATCTCAATGCTTTCTTGCTGTTTTGTAGTTCATTTGTTCCATCCTTCCTCTCTTGCTGCTTTCCTTTGTGAATTGCTGATTTTCTGTAGTGATAAACTTGATTTCCTTCTCTTTATCATTTGTGTATTTACTGTAGGTTTTTGCTTTGTGGTTACCATGAGGCTTACATAAAACATTTTATAGTTATAACAGTCTTTTTATGCTGATAACAACTTAACTTTGATTACATGCAAATGTTTATCCTTTTATTCCTCCCACATATATTTTTGATGTCTCAGTTTTCTTCTTCTTTATATCGTGTATTTATTAACAAATTATTGTAGCTATAGTTATTTTTAATACTTTTGTCCTTGAGCTTTTATGCTGGAGTATATGTGTTTAATATACCACTATATTACATTATTAGAGTATTCTGAATTTGACTATATGTTTACCTTTACTGGTTTGCCATATATTTCAATGGTTTTTTGTTAATTTCTTATTCAATAAATTTAACATGTAACATTGTGTAAGTTTAAGGTGTACAGTGTGTTACTTTGATACATTTATATATTGTAATATAATTGCCAGTGTAGCAATATTTATCACATTACATAATTATACCATAATATTATTGTCTATATTCATTATGCTGCTCATTAGAGCTCTATGGCTTAGTTACTCCTCATTACAAAGTTGTATCCTTAAACACCATCAATCTTATCCCCCCATGGTAACCACCATTTCCTCTCTGTTTTTTACAGGTTTGGCTCTTTTAGATTTCACATATAAGTTATATCATACTGTACTTGCTTAAAATAGTGTGCTCAAGGTCCATCCATGTTGTTGCAAATGGCAAGATATCTTCCTTTCTCATGGCTGAATAATATTCCAAATAATGGTATTTGTTATTGTTAATAACTCAAAAGCCTGATTACAATGAACATATTAATAAGTGTACTGAGTATTGACCACTTAGTATATATCTGACTCTGTTCTAAGTTCTTGATGTAAACCATCTCTAACTCTCATGATAATCTTCTAAAGAAGTGAGTGTTATAAACCCTACTTTTCAGATGAGGAAATGGAAATTCAGTGAGTTTAAACAGGTTGTCCAAAGTAATACAACTACTAAATTGCAAAACCAGCACTGCCCAGGTCATGCCGAAATCAGTGTTACATGCTGAACCATTTGTATGGTTAAAGCTTAGAGAGTACTTGAGGGATAGTAGACTAGTACTAGGATATGAACTGGAAGGGTAGGACCCTATGTTGTCAGTTATGTAAGTAAGAGACAGCCTCTCATTCACCCCTTTACTTCTGATACAATCCTCGCACAGGTTCCAGAGAGGAGGAGCTCAGTAATCATCTGCTGAATAAGGAAAAGGAACTGGACCACAGACTGGCAGCTCAGTGCTGTTCCATCACCCTAAACCTTGGAGTTGGCCCCTCATTACTAACCTTACCTCTCACTTTGCTGCCAGTATTCTAACAGGAGTTTTTTTCTTTTTAAAAAATATTTTCATATATTTTATGTTACTGATTGGTGTCCTTTATTTTCAGCTTGAAGAATTCCTTTCAGTATTTCCTATAAAGCAGGTCTAGTGGTGATGAACTCCACCAGCTTTTATTTATCTGGGAAGTATTTATCTCTCCTTCGTTTCCAAAGAAAAACTTTGCTGGTATTCTGGTTGGTAGTTTTTTTTTTTTCTTTCTTTCAGCACATTAAATTTAGCAACCCACTCTCTCCTGGACTGTAAGGTTTCTGTTGAGAAATATGCTTATAGCTATATGGGAGTGCCCTTGTTAGGTACAAGCTACTTTTGTTGCTTTTAAGATACTTTCTTTGTCTTTGATTTATAGTAACATGTCTTGGAGAAGATCTCTTTAAATTGAGTTTGTTTGGTGACCTATGAGCTTCATGAATTGTGGATACCAAATCTCTCCCCAATTTGGAAAGTTCTCTGCCATTATTTTTTTAAAATAAGTTTTCTTCCCCCTTCTCCCTCTCTTCTCCTTCCTAGGACTACAATAATTTGAAGAATATTACTTTTGATGGTATCCTATGTAGTGTTTCTTCACTCTTTTTTATTCTTTTATCTTTGTTCTCATCTGATTAGACAACTTCAAAGATCCTGAACTCTAATTCACAGATTCTTTCTTCTGCTTGATTCTTCTGTTGATGCTCTCTATTACATTTTTTCCCTACTTCATTCATTGTATTCTTCAGCTCCAGAATTTGTGTTTGGTTCTTTTTCATGATTTCTATCTCTTAATTAAACTTTTCATTTTTTTCATGTATAATTTTCATTATTTTATTGAATTGTCTCTTTGTGTTTTCTTGTAGCTCATTGACTTTCCTTAAAGCAGATATTTTGAATTCTTTATTGGGTAAACTGCACATCTCCATGTCTTTGTGGTCAATTATTGGAAGATTATTGTGATCTTTTGGTGGTGTGTTCTTTCCCTGATTTTTCACTTTTCTTGAAGTCTTGTATTGCTGTCTTCACATTTGAAGTAGTGATTATCTCTTCTAGTCTCTATTAACTCTCTTTGGGAAAGAAATACCTTCTATCAGCTGCTAGAAATTCTGAGGCTTTCTCAGACCTCCTATGGATATGCCTGCTTGATGTTTCTTTCTCACTCTTGTGACAGAATGCTTAAGCCTGTATACCTTTTCTCAATTCTGCAAAGCACCAGCCGGGGTGCTGACAGCCTCCCTTTTACTTTCCCAAGGGCAGAGGTAAAGCTCAAGCTTGTTGTTTCCTCCCTGGCCCACAGATTCTGGCTGGATTTCTGCAAATGCTCACTAGGTGTCTGTCAAACCTTGCTGTCATTGCTGTTGGGAGCATGCATAAGGAGCTGGCTACAGGATGGCGGTATATATGAGTAAAATGTGTAGAGTACTGGGGGTGCCCATTGCCTGGTTGGGGGATCTATGCACCAGGCATCCCCAGTGGCTCATGGGCAAGCTTATTAATAGAGTCTGCAATGTAGTTTGTAGGATCCATGTCCCTTTAACACCTTCTGAAGGTCCTATCTGCTGCTTTCTCAGTCTCTTCTCACTTCCTGGACTCATGGATGGGGTGAGAGAGAAATGGGCCTCTTTGGCAAGATCCTGTACAGCTGGGGAAGCCAGGTACTCACTCACACACTTTTACTTTTCCTTGCAGGAGAAATCACAGGCTGAGATGATCTCTCTTGGCACTGAGCAGTGCCATGTCGGGGGAGAGGATAATGCAGATAAAGTCAAACTGTTCCTCTTACTCTCTCTAATGTGTCCAAACTTCTATTTTTTTTTCTCCAATGGTTTTCTGAAACTTCTACACTGGAAAGCTATATTTCCACAAAAGCTCTTTGTCTGTGAGTGATTGTCTAAGACAGTGTTCTCCAAAGGCTCCTGGACTGTGGCGAAGAGGGGCTGGAGCCAGTTCATAAGACACTGCAGGGTCCACAGCTGGGACTGAGGTCTATGTGCCTGTTATCCAGTGCATGGATGGGCAAGGCTCCTTCTGGGTCCTGTGGCATATTGTGTTGAATCCTGTAGCTCCCACAAAGGTACTTTTATCTGTGGATGAATGCCAAATTATTGTTGGGGAAGGGATACAAGAGGGTGTTTTGTTCAGCTCTGTTGCTGACATCACTCCAAGGAGCTCTTTGATTCTGGATTTTTAAAAAGGAATGTGGAAAGATTATTTAAGGACAGTTGAAACTTTACTATGAAATGAACAACTATTTTATTTGTTACCAATTAATCATGGTGAACACCTGTGAGTCACTGCTTCTTATAGATTTTCCTTGTTTTCTTGTAGCCATATCTTGAATTCACTCTGGAAAATATCCTTCCCATCTAGTCAGTCATGTAACTTGAGTAAGATTGTGTCCATCCTCAAACCTTTCTGAGGGTTCTCAATAGTTAATCCAAACATATAACCTAGTGATTGCTTCAGGGACAGTTAAGGATGGTAGATTATATTATTTTGACAAGTATTCACACCCTCATACCCACATGCAAGGATTCTTCTGCATATCAGTGATGTTCAGCTTGGTCATGTAATATGTTTTGGCCAATGCCAATGGTATGTGAAGAGTGATGATCTATGCCACATCCAAACGATTACTTTAAATGTCCTGTCTGTTAGAGAATGGGTGTTATCAGTCAGGATTTAAAAGGGGAACAGTTACTATGAGTTTTGTAAAATGAGGAATTTATTTTAAGAATTAGAACTTACATAGTGGAAAGAGATGAAGAATCGAAGATATAGACATAGATTTTGAGTATCAGAGAAGTCATTAATGAAGCTCAGAAGTTAAGTACATCTGGCCATAGAAGGGGAAGTTTGTGGGGAGGTCTTTTGCCATGTGCATCTACAACCAAACGTTTACTGGTGAGTTTGACACCACTATTGCACAACAAGATGACATTCAGAAAGGATACTTAAATGCAGAGCAAAACAGAGCAAGAGTAAATTAGAGTACACCCAGTTTATCCATAACTAGTCTATCTGTATTGAGTACATAAAGTTTTGACTCCCTCATCTATCCATCCTGGTATCTTACTTTGATGTTCTTCAGAGAGTAATGGCCACAGTTTCACTTCTGCTTTGCAGATATAAAGCAAAATCTTCTTCTGGCCCACTCTAGTATGGAGCTTTAGAGGGAAGTAGATTCTGGAAAACAGTTCTCAGCTTAACAGATGGATAGTACAAGGCACTACAATGGGTATTTGCCAAAATGGGACTACTCCTTCAACCTGGATCAGAATAAAGAATACATGGAGTGGAACTACAGCTAAATAGAGCTTCAGACAACCAGCAGCTCTTATATAACATGAACAAGAGAAATATTAAGTCATTGAGATGTTGAAGTTGTTTGTAATTACAGCACACTTGAATCATAGGGAAGTTGATACTGGAAGTGAGGGGCTGCCCAAACCCAAAGCCAAAAATATATATCATTTCTTCTATTGTTAGCTAGGGAAGAAACATGAATCTGGAAAAGAGTGACCTGTGTTTTCAATATTTCATAAAATGTACAATGGATAACTTGGGAGACAAATAATGACATAATAAATTGTCCTAGTCACTCCAGGAATGCATGGGAAAAAAGAGACATAATTAGAGACTGTCATACAGAGTGAAGTAAGACAGAAAGAGAAAAACAAAAACCATATGCTAACACATATATATGGAATCTAAAAAAAAGAAGAAGAAGAAAATGGTCAGAAGAACCTAGGGGCAAGATGGGAATAAAGATGCAGACCTACTAGAGAATGGACTTGAGGATACGGGGAGGGGGAAGGGTAAGCTGGGACAAAGTGAGAGAGTGGCATTAACATATATACACTACCAAATGTAAAATAGATAGCTAGTGGGAAGCAGCCGCATAGCACAGGGAGATCAGCTCTGTGCTTTGTGACCACCTAGAGGGGTGGGATGGGGAGAGTGGGAGGGAGGCAGATGCAAGAGGGAAGAGATATGGGGACATATGTATATGTATAAGTGATTCACTTTGTTATAAAGCAGAAACTAACACACCATTGTAAAGCAATTATACTCCAATAAAGATGTTAAAAAAAAACGATTGGAATGGAAGAATTAAAACTCTCTATATGTAGAACATCACAGGACATTTCTAAAATACTATTGGAATTAGGTCAAATTAGCAAACCCACAGGGTAGAAGGCCAATATGAAAATAATAGTATTTTAAAATACTGCAACTAAGAAATAGAAAATGAAATAAAAATATAGAATCATTTCCAATAAAATAAAAAGATATAAAATGTGTAAGATTAAACAAAAGATATTCAAGACCTGTGAACTGAAAACTACTAATCATTGCTGAGAGAAGTGAAAGAAAACACAAACAAAGGAAGAGATATACCAAATTCATAGATTGGAAACCTCAGCATTATCAAGATGTCCATTCTCCCTCAATTCATCTGAAGAGTCAAGGGAATAACAATAAAAATTCTAGCAGATCCTTTTTGTCCTTTTGGTAAAAATTTGAATGATAGTTTTAAATTTACATGAAAGTGCCAAGGACCTAGAATAGCTAAAACAATCTTTACAAAGAAAAAAAAAATGGAGTAGTATTTCTGCTTGACCTATAAGTTGATGGAATAGAAGAGCAATTCCAGAATTAGACCCACACATGGTATATTAACTGATTTTCAACAAAGTTACCAAGGTAGGTCTTTGTAAGAAACGATAATTTTCAACAAGTGATGCTGAGACAACTGAATAGCTGAATTAAAAAAAAACAAAAACAAAACCTTGACTTAGTGCTTTACACAGAATACATTCGCTATAGGCTATAGAAATAAATGAAAAGGCAAAATAAATATAGTTCTAAAAAAAAATAGTAGAGATTCTTTATAACCTTGGAGTAGGCAGATTCCTTTGGTCACATAAAGCACTAAACATTAAAAACTGATAAATTGGGCTTTGGTAGAATTAAACCGATATAGCCTTTAAAAAATACCATTCTATTTATATTATAGCACTCTATATTATTTGTAATATATATGTTATATTCTACCTATTATTTTTAGTAGCCAAAACTTAAAAAAATACAAATTTTAATCCATAAAGGAGTTGATAAACAAATTGTTATATTCATACAGTGGAATACTACTCAGCAATAATAAGGGGTGAATAATTGAAACATCATAAAGATATGTAACAACACAGATGAATCTTTAAAACAAGCTTAGGGGCAGAAGCCAGACACAAAAAGTTGATACTGTATGATGAGGATTGGCAAAATTTTTCTGTAAAGATTGTAAATACTTTAGGTTTTTTGAGTCACATGGTCTCTATGGAAAGAGTTGCTAGAATGCTGTTGACCCCTTCTTTCACCTTGAAGAGGCTCTTTCCTCCTTATGTAAGCCCTAGAGGGGCTTCAAAGAGACAAATTGAAGAATTTCACCTGTGTCTCCAGTTGGCTGAATGAATATAGTTTCATATCTGCACCTGAGAAGGCCCAGAGATAAGAGACTGTGGCTGGGGAGCGGCTCTCATAATAGAACAATGAGACATAGTAGCTTTGGGAACTTTGTATGCCCAGAGTTATTCCAGGCCAAGGATGATCCATTTTCCAGGAAAAATGTAAGCTTTTGTTCAAGAGGAATGAGGTGACCCCCAAATAAAATCTTTTTTATAAAATCTTGAACAAAGGGCATTCACCCACAGGATGAAGAGCCTCGGTGAAGGCAACTGCTAGTGAGAGTCCCCAGCAATGGAAGTGCTTTGAAGAACCCATAAGTAAGCTCCGGTAGAAAGAATTTTTTTTTTTGCATTGGCAAGCCTAAGGGAAACCAACACCAAATTGTATCTGCGCCAGTCAAGGGAGGTTTTTTTTCCCTTTGCCTCTTTTTCTTCCCCTGTTTCAATCCTGAAGGCCTAGATACAGCCTATGGAGTGGGAACGCAGAAATGAGAGCCTCAGATGGAAAAAAATAAGAAACTGACCACATCACCTTTTCTATTGTGACATCCAGCCTGAAAGCAGGCCCACTTTGAAAATTCAAGATATTTAGACTGTAGATATATTTTTTTAAGTTATTGAGTTTGTGGATTTGTGAACCTCTTGCAAAAACCTTGCCCAGTTCCAAAGATCTGTGGCCTATAGGTTGGGAATCACCTCTTTGAAGAATCTGTATTTTAGTTTAATCCAAAGGGCTGACTTTCTAGTCATTTTTTAAGTAAATCAAAATGCTTTAAACCCTCTTGCCTCTTCAGCCTTATCTCCTACTCTACCTTGTCATTTCTTGGACATATCAGAACCATTTAAGCCCCCCTATAGCTCTATTCTTCTCTCTCTTGCTATTCTGTTAAATACTTCTTCAGATCCCCTTAAGCAGTTCTTTGCTGTTCCCTGTATTCATCTTGTACTTACTTTTTTGCCCTTTTGTCATACCTTTTGAGGGTCTGTTGAAGTACTCTCTACCTTTTGAAACCCTACCCATCTTTCATGGCCTATTTCAAATGTTACTTCCTTCATAAATGATTTTTATTATTCAGTCAGAATTCTGAATTCTCTCTTCTTTGAAACCTATTACCACATTATGGCTTGTAGTATTTAACATGTTCTGTGTTGTAGTAGAACTAGTTTGGTTTTTTATTTTTAATTAGTAAACTAACATATGCATGCTTTCTTTAAAATTCCAACAATATAATAGTAAAAAGTATAAATAAATCTACC
The DNA here is from genome assembly GCF_965194825.1 of Balaenoptera physalus. Classification (NCBI taxonomy): domain Eukaryota; kingdom Metazoa; phylum Chordata; class Mammalia; order Artiodactyla; family Balaenopteridae; genus Balaenoptera; species Balaenoptera physalus. The sequence continues at coordinate 36,494,835 of NC_138892.1, read as the reverse complement.
TTACTTGGGTACTCACCCTCATCCCTATTTCCACTCCACAGTGTAATATTGTGGAAACTTGGATGTTTATTCAGGTTCCATATTTATTAAATAGTCCCACATAGTCACAAGGTTGATAGGAGGATTAATTGAGATAATCTATAAAAAAAATACATAACACAGTACCTGAAATATAGTGATTACTCGATCTTAGTTATTTTTATTATTATGCTTATGTTATTGTTAACATCCTTTCAGATTGTTCCCTATACATTTATAAATTTTTTAATAGCATGCATATCTTTATGTATATGCACATAATGTTTCTTTTTGAAAATATAACAATACAAACAACCTATATATCATGGGCACATTGCCATCCCTTTGTCATCCATTGTCAGACATGGAACTTTACTGTTCTGATGCTTTCCTGTAAAAATGTTGTGTTGAATCTACTTTTATATTTTTCTTTCTGTTTAAATATTTCTGAAGGATAGATTCTGAGTAAGAATTTGTTATTTCAAAACATGTAATTATTTTAGATTTTGATAGGTACTGTGAAACGTTACCTGTTGATGCCTATTTCACTATACCTCTACCAGCATTGGGTATTGGGTATTTTATTTATTTTTTGGATGAATTGCGTGGAAAAATGATATCCCATTACTATTTTAATTTGCAATTCTCTGATCACTGGCAAGTCTAAGGATCTTCTATATATTTCTTTTTCTGCAAATTACCTCTCTGTTTAATTTTCCCAGTTTTAAATAGGGTTGTTTTCTTTTCCCTGTATCTGGAGTATAGTCCCACATTATCTAGTACAGCTGTGTATCAGCACCATCTTATTAAGTTTTATAAGAAAATCTCTATGGATTTTAATTATAATTAGGTGGATTTATAAAATATATAAAGTATAATGGGGAGAATTAACTTTTTGGTAATACTGAGTCTTGCTATCCAGATTCAGAGATTCTCTATTACTCATCTATTACTTAACACCATGCCATTGAATATTGCCTAGCATTCTTTTTTTTTTTTTTAAATTTATTTATTTTATTTATTAATTTTTGGCTGTGTTGAATCTTCGTTGCTGCGCATGGGCTTTCTCTAGTTGCAGCGAGCGGGGGCCACTCTTCATTGTGGTGTGAGGGCCTCTCGTTGCGGTGGCTTCTCTTGTTGCAGAGCATGGGCTCTAGGTGCGTGGGCTTCAGTAGTTGTGGCTCACAGGCTCAGCCGCTCTGTGGCATGTGGGATCTTCCCGGCCCAGGGCCCGAACCCATGTCCCCTGCATTGAAGGCAGATTCCCAACCACTGCACCACCAGGGAAGCCCCTTGCCTAGCATTCTTGATTACCTGAATTGTATGAAGTGCTGTATGTCCTGGCTTCTATATGTGTATGTCTGCATGTGTGTGTGTGTGTGTTTCTAATTTGGAAAATTCAGTTATTTGAGCTCTCCTCTTCTTTTGTTTGAAGAGAAGGAGGATAAGAAGATATTAAATTTTAAATGTTGGAAACAATGCTTTTTTAAGGCTTCTAACTTTCCCTCCAAAATTAGAATGGGGGAAAAGATAAATTTGGTGAGTATGAGTGTGAGAGAACATTATTGGTGTAACAATTTTAACTTTGGCATGATTTTAAATGAAAATATGGCTGTTCCTTTGGCGTCTACATCACTTGTATAATAAAGGTTCAGCGACTCAATATGGCTGTGTACTATGGAAATATGAAGTTCTGAAATCTCATTTCTCCTTTCCATTGTTTATGTGTGTAAAAAACTTATAATAAAATTGAATAAATGTGATAATGTTCTATATATAAAAACCATTTCAATAACCCTGTTACATTACGAAAGCACAAATATCATTTTAGTGACATCTAAATATTTTGAAGCCTCCTCTCCTTAAGTTTTGATGGCTACTTGAGGAAACAATTGTAATAGTAATAGTTAGATGTTTTCCATCTTTTTTGTAGAAGGTGAAAGATCTAATCTCAAGATACAGCATAAATGACTTCGAATTGACAACAGGAGGAATTTCCTTGCCAATGAAAGGATGATTCTCATGAAGGGGTTTCTGAGCACCTCTGCTCCTGGCAAAAGAGCTTGCAAATATACTATTTGGAAGCACACGTTTTCTTTGACTAATTTTATGGGGATCCCCATAAACCAAACAACTAGATCAGAGCAGAAGGATGAATATTTTCATAAAAACCTTCACAATTTGGGTATGTTTGATAACTGGCCCTTCTTTATCAGATCACCAACTTTAACAAAACTTGGATAGTTACAGGTTGGGAAATTTCATAAATAAATAAAAGCTGCATCACACTAACCTAGAGTCTGGAATGGCTTAAAATATTTCCTTTGATATGATTCCCAAATTCTATATAAAAGTAAAGTAATAGTGCAGAAATAAAACATAATGTGGCATGTCTAGAACTTTTATAACTAGCCTGACTTTGAAACTGAGTGAAATGAGTAAGAGATCAAAACTTTAATGATTTTAGTTTTTCTCTTATTTTTTTTTCTTTTGAGAAGTCTGATGTTCTGTGGGGAAATTAGAACAATCTACACTTTAAAATAAAATCATATCTTTACTCAAGTATATAATATTGATCCATCTCATAGTAAGGTTCATAGGTACTATGAGATGGATTTTTATTTTTATTTTTTATAGCATTAGTCAAAGTAGTTTAGAAACAGTTGGCTAGGACTGTGCTGAAAAATTAGGAGAGGAGCAATTCTGAATATAATAATAATAAAAGATATATTTTTTAACCTCTTTATTAGAGTATAATTGCTTTACAATGGTATGTTAGTTTCTGCTTTAAAACAAAGTGAATCAGCTATACATATACATATATCCCCATATCTCCTCCCTCTTGCATCTCCCTCCCACTCTCCCTATCCTACCCCTCTAAGTCACAGAGCACCAAGCTGATCTCCCTGTGCTGTGTGGCTGCTTCCCACTAGCTATATGTTTTACATTTGATAGTGTATATATGTCCATGCCACTCTCTCACTTCGTCTCAGCTTACCCTTCCCCCTCCCCGTGTCCTCAAGTCCATTCTCTACATCTGTGTCTTTATTCCAGGCCTTCCCCTAGGTTCTTCAAAACCTTTTTTTTAAAGATTCCATATACATGTGTTAGCATATGGTATTTGTTTTTCTCTTTCTGACTGACTTCACTCTGTATGACAGACTCTAGGTCCATCCGCCTCACTACAAATAACTCAGTTTCATTTCTTTTTATGGCTGATTATTATTCCATTGTATATATGTGCCACATCTCCTTGATCCATTCATATGTCAGTGGACACTTAGGTTGCTTCCATGTCCTGGCGACTGTAAATAATGCAGCAATGAACATTGTGGTACATGACTCTTTTTGAATTATGGCTTTCTCAGGGTATGTGCCCAGGAGTGATATTGCTGGGTCGTATGGTAGTTCTATTTTTAGTTTATTAAGGAACCTCCATACTGTTCTCCATAGTGGCTGTATCAATTTACATTCACACCAACGGTGCAAGAGGGTTCCCTTTTCTCCACACCCTCTCCAGCCATTTATTGTTTGTAGATTTTTTGATGATGGCCATTCTGACGGATGTGAGGTGATACCTCATTGTAGTTTTGATTTGCATTTCTCTAATGATTAGTTTTGTTGAGCATCCTAACATGGGTTTGTTGGCAATCTGTATATCTTCTTTGGAGAAATGTCTATTTAGGTCTTCTGCCCATTTTTGGATTGGGTTGCTTGTTCATTTGATATTGCAGTGCATGAGCTGCTTGTATATTTTGGAGATTAATCCTTTGTCAGTTGCTTCATTTGCAAATATCTTCTCCCATTCTGAGGGCTGTCTTTGTCTTGTTTATGTTTTCCTTTGCTGTACAAAAGCTTTTAAGTTTCATTAGGTCCCATTTGTTTATTTTTGTTTTTATTTCCATTTCTCTAGGAGGTGGGTCGAAAAGGATCTTGCTGTGATTTATGTCATAAAGTGTTCTGCCTATGTTTTCCTCTAAGAGTTTTATAGTGTCTGGCCTTACATTTAGGTCTTTAATCCATTTTGAGTCTATTTTTGTGTATGGTGTTAGGGAGTGTTCTAATTTCATTCTTTTACATGTAGCTGTCCAGTTTTCCCAGCACCACTTATTGAAGAGACTGTCTTTTCTCCATTGTATATCCTTGCCTCCTTTGTCATAGATTAGTTGACCTTAGGTGTGTGGATTTATCTCTGGGTTTTCTATCCTGTTCCATTGATCCGTATTTCTGTTTTTGTGCCAGTACCATATTGCCTTGATTACTGAAGCTTTGTAGTATAGTCTGAAGTCAGGGAGTCTGAGTCCTCCAACTCTGTCTTTTTCCCTTAAGACTGCTTTGACTATTTGGGGTCTTTTGTGTCTCTATACAAATTTTAAGATTTTTTGTTCTAGTTCTGTAAAAAATGCCATTGGTAATTTGATAGGGATTGCATTGAATCTGTAGATTGCTTTGGGTAGTATAGTCATTTTCACAATATTGATTCTTCCAATCCAAGAACATGGTATACCTCTCCATCTGTTGGTATCATCTTTAATTTCTTTCATCAGTGTCTTATAGTTTTCTGCATGCAGGTCTTTTGTCTCCCTAGGTAGGTTTCTTCCTAGGTATTTTATTCTTTTTGTTGCAATGGTAAATGGGAGTGTTTCCATAATTTCTCTTTCAGATTTTTAATCATTTGTGTATAGGAATGCAAGAGATTTCTGTGCATTAATTTTGTATCCTGCAGCTTTACCAAATTCATTGATTAGCTCTAGTAGTTTTCTGGTGGCATCTTTAGGATTCTCTATGTATACTATCATGTCATCTGCAAACAGTGACAGTTTTACTTCTTCTTTTCCAATTTGTATTCCTTTTATTTCTTTTTCTTCTCTGATTGCTGTGGCTATGACTTCCAAAACTATGTTTAATAATAGTGGTGAGAGTGGACAACCTTGTCTTGTTCCTGATCTTAGAGGAAATGGTTACAGTTTTTCACCATTGAGAACGATGTTGGCTGTGGGTTTGTCATGTCTGGCCTTTATTATGTTGAGGTAAGTTCCCTCTATGCCTACTTTCTAGAGTGTTTTTTTTTTATCATAAATGGGTGTTGAATTTTGTTGAAAGCTTTTTCTGCATCTATTGAGATGATCATATGGTTTTTATTCTCCAATTTGTTAATATGGTGTATCACATTGATTGATATGTGTATATTGAAGAATCCTTGCATACCTGGGATAAACCCCAGTTGACCATGGTGTATGATCCTTTTAATGTGCTGTGGGATTCTGTTTGCTAGGATTTTGTTGAGGATTTTTGCATCTAGGTTCATCACTGATATTGGCCTGTAGTTTTCTTTTCTTGTGACATCTTTGTCTGGTTTTGGTATCAGGGTGATGGTGGCCTCGTAGAATGAGTTTGGGAGTGTTCCTTGCTCTGCTACATTTTGGAAGAGTTTGAGAAGGATAGGTGTTAGCTCTTCTCTAAATGTTTGGTCGAATTCGCCTGTGAAGCCATCTGGTCCTGGGCTTTAGTTTGTTGGAAGATTTTTAATCACAGTTTCAATTTCAGTGCTTGTGATTGGTCTGTTTATATTTTCTGTTTCTTCCTGGTTCAGTCTAAGAAGGTTGTGGTTTTCTAAGAATTTGTTCATTTCTTCCAGGTTGTCCATTTTTTTGGTGTATAGTTGCTTGGAGTAATCTCTCATGATCCTTTGTATTTCTGCAGTGTTGCTTGTTACTTATTTTTCATTTCAAATTCTATTGATTTGAGTCTTCTCTCTTTTTTTCTTGATGAGTCTCACTAATGGTTTATCAATTTTGTTTATCTTCTCAAAGAACCAGCTTTTAGTTTTATTGATCTTTGCTATCGTTTCCTTCATTTCTTTTTCATTTATTTCTGATCTGATCTTTATGATATCTTTCATTTTGCTATCTTTGGGGTTTTTTGGTTCTAATAAAAGATATTATTAAATGAAATATTATAGAGTATATTCTTCAGTTCAGTATGAATCTGCAGTAAAGTATTGCTACATATTATGATAGAACAAAACTTTATCAAATACCTTCCTTTCCCTGGGCATAAATGTTCTTTCTTTTAATATAGCAGATTGTGTGTTTAGGAGGTGGAGCTGGCAGTGGGTAATTCCAAAGAGAGGGAAATAAAAAATCAAATTGATTTGGTGTTATAAAATACTGTTGACATTGAATTTTGTATTAAATTTCTCTTCCTATGCCTTTTCAGGAGGGTCATTTCTAAGAAGATTGCATTGTTTGGGCATGGGCAAACTGAAGTATCTAATTACCCTCTGGAATGATCCAATTAGAATTTTTGACTGGGTCTCTTTTCGCAAGAAGCTACTCTCTCAGATCTTGAACTGAAATCAATGATTTCCCTTGCTTGTATAACACTAGCTATACCAGTGGCTCTTAAACTTGAGCATACATCAGAATCACCGGGGCAGCTTGTTAAACTACAGACTCAGGGGCTCTACAGCAGGAGTAAGTGATTTAGTAGATGAGGGGGAGAGCCCAGTGACTTGAATAGCTATCAGTTCTCAGGTGATGCTGATAGAGTAGCTTTGCACACCGTTGGTTTATATACCTTGTTTGGCTTGTAGCATTTGCTTTCTCCTCTTCTTCAAACCTCAAGGTACCTGCTTCTGAACCTAATGGTTTGGAATTTCTTTGTATTTTCATCTTCAGGACCAATGGAAAGCTAAGCAGGAGGTGTATACTAATCCTGTCCTCAAAAAGTCGATGTTAAGTCCACTACGATTCTCAATTTGGCTGACCTGTGCTCCAGTTCCAAAGGTAGCTTTAAAATTCTTTATTTCTCTGAAGTGTACCAGGTCTCTTCCTCCACAGTCTTCTTAATGTTTTTTTTTGTTATTATTTTGTTCTCAGTGATAGACTCCTAGTGTATCTCCTGCTTCCTCTAATAGATTTTATAAGTTTTACCCAGATGAATTTTCCACAACACTGCTTTGCCTATATCACTCTTTCCTGAGTGATTAAATGAAATAACATATATGAATGTTTAAAAATTTGAATGCCTCATTTAAATTGTCATTATGCTTAAAATCCTGCAATTGCTCCCAATGCTTAGAAACATTCCCCAGCTATTGACCTATGAGCTAGGAAGGTGATAAAATTTTCCAGAGTGAACCCACTCTTTTCCCTATCTCTTAGGTCTTGTTGTAGTTGTTGTTCAGATTGTTTCCTCCACCCAAGGAATTTAGATTATTTCCTTGTTCATATTGGAACTAAGGTTTGGAAATGTGGGTTAAAAACAAACGTCTAAATACTGAACGTGAAATCTGTCTCCCTCTACTTTGCCTTTTACCTAATTCTCTCTTTCTATTCTCTTCTCTGGAGAGGCTGGGTTTTGTTCTCTTCCGGACACATTTCTAAATCATTGTACACCACCTTCATGCTGCATGAGGTTCACTCTTGAATTTCATTCTTTAATTTACCCAGCTTCTAATCTTTCTTTAAACTACTGCACAATCCTCTACCCTGTAGCCCCAGTGGAGTTTTTCCTGAGCTTCCCCAAACTCCAAAAACGTCTTCCTCCACAGCTGTGCCATGTTCTTCTCATGCAGTCCTTCAGGACTTAGCATCTTAAATGTTTCTTTATATTCTCTGTATCCAGTAGAGTGAAACTTTGTGTCCTTTACAAGTTAGAGCTTCTGTGACTGCTATTGTAGTTGATGTGTCTTTATAAATAATGTTTGGTAGTGATTTTAAAAAATATTCTAAGTAAACAAAGCAACAGTGAGGTGGCATCCTATTGAAATAGAAAATGAGAGCCAAAATTTTGGGCTTTTGTATGCAAAGTTCTCAGTTGGTGCTGTAGTAAGTTTGAAATGGAAGAAGACTAAGAGAATAGCTTATGTTAATATTCTTTTTATTGACTCAGGAGATTGGGTTAGTGTTGATGTGGTGTGACCACCCTGACATCTAGATATCAAGCTGGTGATAAGTGAAGCAGGCATGATGTCTTACACAACCTTCCTCATGACTTTCTCAGGCTAATATTACAGGAGTTACAAGTTATGTACATTTCCTTTGAAATTTCCTGTAATACAAGAAACAGTTTTACTTGATATGCGCCTATGATTTCTCTTTCTTATTTTATCTTATCACTTCTGGTTGGGGAACTGCTAACTGTGGTACTCCAAGGACAATGGTGCTTCAAGGACAAAGGACGACCGTGCCTGAAAAAGTTTCAGCCTTACACCGCCTACTGGACTCTTAATAGCCCTCCCCACCATGTTGCGATGGTTAAGAAATTCCTGAGCCCACCTGGGAGACGCCCACCTGGGCAACAGGACCTGTCCCAAATAAGGAAAGGCATACGCCCTGTCCCACTCCCACCCTATAGAAGGAAGGTATATGTGCCTTGACCAGTCAGTAAACGAAAATTTCACCTAGGACCATTCTTTTGTTTTCTGCCTATAAAAACTGATCAATAGCACATGTTCGGGCTCTACTTTTCCAGACTACTAGGAAGTCGGCCCGCTTTTCTGGCAACGACCCCTCCCTCTCATAAATTCTATCTTCTTTACATTCTGCCTTGTGTCTGGAAATTCATTTCCAACCTGCATTTGGACCACGACACTAACTATATTATTTTAATGGTTATGACTCATTTTTATTATTTACATTCTTAAATATTCATATATCATTAGAACACTAAAAAAAAAAAAAAAACCCTAATTTATATTTAGTTAAAATTTACTCTTGAGTTTAAATTAAGATCTTAATAAAAACTGCTTTTCTCTGTCTCAATTTTGCATCTTTTTTTTCAACTTAGGGTTGATTCCTATTATTCATTAGTGTTTTCACTATAAAATTTCTCTATTGCCTTTTTCTTTTGAATGGTAAGAATGAGCTGGTTGTATTAAGTGTGGATGATTATTTTTCTACTTTTACCTCATTAAAATGTAATGAGAATCAAGAGGAGAAGTGAATGAGAGACAAGTTGGGCAGTGCTCTAATAGTGTAGATTGGGGGGCATCCATATTGACAGATGGTTTAACTAGTTAGACTGACTTGACTTGTCAAATTAGGTGGTAAAGAAAGAAGCAAATTTCAGAAAGGGTTAGTGTAGTTTTTCTTGGTGGTCAAACCTAACTATGAGGCCACAAAGTTCAATCACTATGAATGTAACACTTTCAGGAATAGGTGAACAACTGCATTTAGGGATTTCCTTTTGTTTGTCAAGGGGAGTAAGAAAATCAATTGTTAGCTTTCCCTTCCTCCCCTCCTCCCCTCTCCCGTGTTTAGTGTTGTATGTGAAAAGGCTGCAATTTTGGCAGTAATATGTATGATCAGTCTCAATTACTGGTCTGAATATTACTCTGTCCAAATCTTGAACATTCTGAAGGAATATGTGTCACTCTTAATCAAAGCTCTTAGTCCCAAAAAAGAATAAGATAATGATAAGAAAAGTACTGCTAAATTTATCTCACAACCTAGCATTTTAGAATCTCTTCTTAAAGTCAGCCATAAGCAGAGAATATCTCAGCAGTAAGATATTCTATAATACTGCATTTCCTTACATATAAATAGAAATATGTAAAGGTTTTATGATTTCATTGTTTCAGATGTGTTTGAATATCTAAGTAGACTATTAGAAGTCAATGTTACTTTTTAAATCAGTGATTCCCTTGAACACAGCATATCCCATTCACTATGGCTGTAACTTCTTGGTAAAAGTCGCTAGACACTGTGTAAAAGGAATACCAACAAATGGCCAGTGTTCATGGACTTAACTTTTATGCAGCATATTTTATGTAGTTCTGACATGTTCAGGCTCAGCTTACTAAATTCATTGATACCTGCAAGGTGCTATTTGTTCAAGTTCAAATAAGGTTCCAGTTAGCCTATTTCCCATAAACCCTTTCTAAATAATTCCCTACCCAAGCTATCCTGGTGTGCTTTTGACGTGGCTGTATACTTTCCAGCCTGAAACAAAATTATAAGGAAGGGGAAAACCAGAGGGTTATAAGTGTTATAAGACTATTTTTGTCTGTTTTATGAATGCTTATTTCTTTAGTAATAAGTAGAATGATTTGGAAAATACAATATCTTGTTATTTTCAGATTCTAAAGCTCTATGATTCTTTGACCTCGTATATTGTGAAAAGTGTTATGCATATTAAACATTTAGTTTTGAAAACAAATTTATTCAAGCAAAGAAAATAATTGACTCATGAATATAAAAAGAGTGACCTGTGAAGACAAATGGAATTTTTTATTTTTCAGTGAGGCTTCAGTTTTTAATTTGAAAATTGAAGTAATTTGCGATCTTATTGAATAAATGCATTTCAATGAACTGTAAAGTGAATGCATCTAAATATATTGATTTATCCACATTTATATATTTTATACATTAGTAACCTGTAAGGATAAACACAATAAATATTCCAAAATACTTGGTTTTTTCCTAAAATGAGTTTTATTACAAGAATGAGAAGGTATTAATCTTAATATTATTATAGAAAATGTTTCCCAAGGGATATTTCTAGACATGTATTTAAAAAAGAATAAATTGACTATTGACCTGGCATAAGGTTTGGCTTAGTAGCTTAATTGTGGGAATGTATTTTCCAAACTTTGAGATCTATAAGATAGCCACATGAATCTGTATTCTTGCTTGGGCTCATAGTTCTTTACCTCTGTCTTTGTTCCTTTTCCCTCTGTATTAGTCTACTCAAGCTGTCATAAAATATCACAGGCTGGGTGTTGTGGAAAACAAAACCAGATACTTATTTGCTCACAGTTTCAGAGGCTAGAAGTCCAACATAAAGTTCTGGCACCTTTGGTTTCTGGTGAAGGATCTCTTCCTGACTTGCAGAAGGCCAGCTTCCTTCTGTGTCCTCACATGGCCCTTCCTTGGTGTGTTTGCATGGGGATGGAGAGAAAGATCTCTGCTGTCTCCTCTCAAAAGGACACTAATCCTATTGGATCAGGGCCCCACCTTTATGACCTCATTTAACCTTAATTATTTCCTTAGAGATACCATCTCTAAATACAGCCACACAGGGTTAGGGCTTCAATACATGAATACTGGGGAGATACAAACCTTCAGTCTATAACACCCTTTTATTTCTCTTTCTCAGACAATAGGTCTTTCATTTCATGCTCTGTGACCATATAATTTCCCTTTGCAGCTTCATGTGGTGTGTTGCTTCCTTCCTTCTGGTTTTTCCACTGCTGAATTGTACCAGGCTGCAACTCACACTCTAAATGTATAGGTGCTGCTTTACAGGGCACCTTCAATACCCTTAACATTTTTAGGAGCCTACTCTCACGTTCTCATAGAATCTCTTTTCTTTTTCCTACTCTCTATTTTCTTGTGGTTGGAGAGAAAGCTTCTCTCTGGGTATGGTAGAAAGAATGATGGGTACTTCCTCCTCTCCATGGTGTCTGGGTCTTAATCCCAAGAACCTGTGAATATGTTGCTACATGGCAGTAGGGAATTAAATTACAGGCGAAGTAAAGCTCGCTCAGCAGTTGATTTTGAAAGTAGATTATCCTGAATATTTGTCTAGGCCTAATGTAATTACAAGATCCATTTAGAATTCAGAAGAGAAAGTCAGAGTCAGAGATGTGAAGATGCTGTGATGCTGGATCTGAAGATTGCTGAAGGGGTCACAGAAGTGTAGGTGACCTCCGGCAGCTAAAATAGGCAAGGAAATTGATTGTCTTTAATGCCTCCAGAAGGAATGCAGCCCCATCAAGACCTTAGTTCTAGCCCAGTGAAACCCATATCAGACTTTGAACCTCTAGATCTGCAAGATTATAAAGCGTTTTGGATTTTAAGCCAGTAAGTTTGTTGTAATTTTTTACAGAAGCAGTAGGAAATAAACACATTGGGGAACCCAGAAGGCCAATAGATATGGTTGCTAAATGATCAGGTCCCTGGTTTACTATCAATCTGGATGGGAGCAGCTTCTTAATCTGCAATTCCTAAACACAAAACTTTTTAGAAATATCTCTCTCGAGAACCACATCCCATCTTAGAAGGTAACCAGTGTTATTTTCAAGTCTTATTCCTGGTTGTTTACTATCCCTAGTGGCCAGCAGAATCTACTTTCTGCTTCCCAGAAGCTCCTGGCTGTTTGGTATAATACATGCCATACATGGAATTGTTGCTTTAGTTAAGAATTTCTCGTGTGTGGTCTGGATCATCCTCATGAGAATAACTTGGGGTCCTCTACCCAAGACTTGCTGAATCAGTATCTCTGGGGTTGGGGCTCTGGAGTCGACATGTTTAATGAACATTTCAAGTGATTTTAATATCCACTAACATTTGAGATAAATTTTTCTCACTTATAATGATATTTATGAGAATAGTTTTCACAAATGTCTTAGTTTTCACAATGTCAATCTAAAAGATTGTTTCACAGTAAAATAATTCTACATGGATATATATACCTAGAAACAAAATATTTGCTTCTGACTTCTAAATGATTATAAACTAGTGACCACATGTCTCTGAGAAACTCTTTCCATCAAGCTTATATCTTTATACAATATCTTACACATTAACTACCCAATGGCAGTTTTCCTTTTTGGCATTTTCAGGAAAGCCAACGGTTTTCACATTTGCCTTGTGGTTTACTTGCAAGTAAACCTTGTTTTTTATCATGTCATTCCTATACTACTTCCTACTGCTCTTTTGGAGTATAGGCATTGAAGTACAATGTGAGTCTCAACAGCTTTCAATATTTTTTATGATTAAAAATATCCAGTTCCTTAGTCCAGGGGGCCACAAACTATGGTCCACTACCTACTTTTATAAATAAAATTTTATTGAAACACAGCCACACTAATTCATTTATGTATTGCCTTTGGTTGCTTTTTGCTATAACCATAGAATTAAAGAGTTGTGACAGGGACATTATGGCTCACAAAGCCTAAAATATTTACTAACTGGCCTTTTTCAGAAAAGGTCTGCCAAACCCTGCCTTAGCCTGTCAATAATTCCTCTTTTTAAAATGTATTTCCTGTCTAATTTTTTTGCACTCAAATCTATGTTATGCTTTGTCTTCTGGGATACAAAGGATGGCTGTATTTTATATTTTGAAAGTTATAGGATTGCAAGGTGGTTAGCAAAATAAACTTTGAATTAGATAGAACAGAGAATCTTGAGCCCTGCCATTTACTGGCTGTGTGGCATTCAAATTCTCTGAACATCAGGTCTCTCATCTATGACTCATTAAATGAGTTCTTGCATATAAAATGTTTAGCACATTCCCTTTGCATGTGGTCTACCTTTGTGACCTTATTAAATTATCATGTTTAAAGTAGAGCCCTGGGGTCTTGGATGGTGAGCCTTGGTTTAACAGAAGATCACAAGGGAATTGAGATAGAGAAGTTTATTGCTTCCTGGAGAAGGTACATGGCATGCCTTAAGGGGCCGCATGGAGAGGTCAAGGCAGGATGCAGGCAGAGAGATGGCAGGACCTGGGGCACATGCCTTTAATAAAGTCCATAGCTGGAGTGCTTTGGGCTAAGTCCAGATTAATCAATTCAAACCAAAAGGAGTAGGGGCTTGATATGCTTCTTGAGTGTCCTATCTAAGGAGCACACCAAGGGAAGGCTTTGGGAGGCAGGGAAACTGTTTATCACAAGGGCCATTAGAGGATTCTTATTATGAACTTTCATTTACTTGTGACTCTGCAGGCTGTTTTCTAGGACATGTGCTCCAGGGAGGGGATAGTGTCCATTCAAATCCTCTGTAGGCTACTTGGTCACTTACAATGGAGCCAAGGAAGCAGTATTATAGAGTAGCTTATCTACACCCTCAACATTTACTTTTATTATTTTTAATGATTTATTGTGTCCAAGTAAAAATGAGGTGTATAATAAAGCCTATTTTAAAATGAGAGTTTTCTTTATATTTACCTTGGTATTCATGTATATATTACATATTTTCTGCATTATAGATATATCAATAGCTTCGGCTCTGATGTCAGTTCTACTAGATGCTGCAAACTTATACAAATTAGTGACTCTTCTGAGCCTCATTTTTCTTATTTATAGGATAGAGATCTTCTAGAATGATCATAACAGGGTTTTATGTTGTTTCTTTTGTATGAAAAATTGATAGTGCTTTAGCACAGTACTGAGTAATTAGTAGTTAATATGTGATCAATAATTATTGATTATTATAACCATTATAAGGATTTTTTATTAAGCAAATATTTATTGAAGATTTATTATTGGTGAGACTGAACTATTGGCCAGAAAATATCTTGGGGATATCAAAATGAACAAGATGTACTTTTTATCTTCAATGAGCTCACAATCTAGTGAGCCAAGTGTGTGTGTGTGTGTGTGTGTGTGTATGTGTGTGTATGTGGATAATTAGTTGCCATATGTTGTGACAAGTGTTATACATAATTAAGGCACCTAAGAATCACAGTCACGGCCCAATGAATGGAAGAGTTAACTCTATTTGCTTTGGAGATGATTAAGGGAGGTTTCCAGAGGACATGAACTTAACTCCGAATCTTGAAGTGTAAGTAAAGGTTTAACATAGTTGGATATTTAGGAACAGAACAGTTTCAGTTGGGGCAATAGTATGTGCAAAGCATAGAAAGAGAACAACATACTAAAGTCAAGGAAATGCAAGGCTGTTAAGTTGGCTGAGGTGTAAGTGACATTGGGGAGAGTTGGGATTTGAGGCTGGAGATGTGAGCTGAGGCCAGCTCATGGAAAATCTCTTAAAATAACACAGAAGAGTTTAGATTTTATACTGTAGGTGATGAGATATATTGAAAGGTTTTAAATTTTTTATTGTATTTTACATTAAGGTGTTTTGAACAGGAGTTTCAGAATCATGTTAGAATTTTTCACGATAATTATAACTGCCACTACAGCTACAATTATGTTCTTGGCATTCTTCATATTCAATCTGAAACTTTACAATGCGTCTTCTAAATAAGCATTATTTCCCTATTTGAAACCGAGGCTCCGATAAGTCAAAGGTCCATAGTAACAATAAGTAAGTGAAAGAGTAAGAAGACATAATCGGAATGTTTATTTTCAACTTCCTATTTTCATCACTACACATCGTACTCTTTCTAAGAATGCTCTGTCTGCAGTTTGTAGGATAAGAAAGAGATGAGATAGGGGATGAATCAGGAAAAGGAGAACTGTTAAGAATGTATTCAGTGTCACAAGAGGGAACAAGGGCATCTCCTCACTTCCCATTTCCCCTTTTTTACTGTCTTCTACTTCCTTCCTGGCACAGTCAGTACTGCAGCCAAAGACATGGAGCAAGGGGGGAGGACTGTGGAGCTAGATGAAGAATCAGTCCAGAGTTGAGGAGCTCCATGGATGCATGAGATGGCAGGCCTGGAAGAAGAGGACATGGGACCATGTGGGGCTGCTGCAGGGGGAGCAATGGGAGGAGATGGTTTATGTGTTGGAAGATGGGATACATCAGACAAATAAGTAAATTGAGCAAATGAATAAATATACTGAGTCAAGTTTCTCAATCCTGGAGGAGATATAATACAATCATGCATATGGGGAAGACTTGGAAGAACTCTTGGTTGTTAGATGATAGTATGGGGCATCAGGTAAACTCCTAGTATGCACATGTATTACATATGTGATATTATATAGTTGTAATTATATAGCTGCAATACAAATGTTTTCTCGTTCTGAGAGGGCTCAGAAACAATGATGTCTCAGGAGCAATGAGTGTCCCAAGTGGCCAGAATTTGCTTTCTAAGTATCATCCTCCCTTAAAGGAGAAATGGCTAATGACAGGTTGGGGCAGAGAAGGTCCAAGATGTGCCTTAAACATGTTATTCAAAAAAAGTAAGTCCTCAAAAATAAAATGTCTCAAAATGATAAAATAAACAGTTTTAAGGCACTCTCAATAGATGAATAGAAGGGGACTTGAGTATCAAAACAATGATAGTCATTAATTATTTTAATAAAACAAAACCTATTAATGTATGCTAATATATATTAATTAAGCAAGCAAGTAGGTCAATGGCAGAGCAATGGAAAGCTATTCCTCAGAGTTCAAGTAAGTGTTGGAAATAGAGAATCACCATTTGACAGCCATCAGATGAGATTGATTCAGTTGGAAATTGTCCATGGATGCTAAGGCTGGTAGGTAGAATTTGAGGAACAGGGTATTAATGTAATCTTGGAACACCTAATCCATTACAATACTAATACTAATCCATTACAATCAGGAAAATTGTGAATTTAAGGTGGAGAAAGATGTTAGACACCACTAAGACCAGGTCATCTGCATTGATACCATTTGGGACAGGTTGACATTGTGTGCTTCTTGATGTGATGTACCACAAAGAGCACAGCATCATTTCTGTGGTTTCCCTCCCAGTGCATGGTCTGAGTCTGGTCATGAAGACTCTGTAGATGCGCCCAGGCTAAAAACCATCCTACAGGCTATAAGACCTGTTCTCTTCAAAACTGTAAGAGTATGAAAGACTGAGAAGGACTCAGGAATTGTTCCAGATTGAAGGAGTCTATAATACACAATATCTAAGTATAAGCATATTTCTAGGATCTTAGACTAGCAAGAAAAGGGACATTGTGAGGTGTTTTATCTATTTCTGGGGGAAAGTGTTCCCCGTAACTTAGTGATATAAAGCAAAAGCCATTGTATTATATCTCATGATTTTTTTTAGGTCAGGAATTTGGCCAGGCTTACCTGAACAATTCTTCTGTGCAATGTGGTATTGAACGTTGGCAGGTGGGCAGAAATGGAGGGCCCAGTACAGCCTCAATCATACTTCTAAAGACTTGGCAGGGATGGTTGGAAGACTGGGCTCAGCTGGGGATTTCAGAGGGACAGCTTACCTGTGGCAGCTCCAGCATAGTGGTCTCAGGAAATCAGACTTCTTTATATGGCAGCTCAGGACATCACACACAGTACTGATGAGCAATCATTAATGTCAACTGATTCAAGGGTAGAGGAATTAGACAACACATCTTGATGGGAGAAATAGCAAAGTCATTGCGGTCATCTTTGGTCTACCACAGTGGTACAGTAAGCAAATTTGGAATGGGGTCTGAAAAGGTGGCAGTGTTATCAATGTTGAATAACTGATTAGGAGGGTTATATGGTAGTTCATATAGATGTGTGTTCTAGTTTTAAAGAAATACACACTGGAGTGTTTGAAGTATTTAAGGATAATGTGGTATTACATCTGCAGCTTACTCTCAAAAGGTTCTGGAAAGGACTTAGACATATTTGTGTGTATCTATGTACATGTATATATACATATTGTCTATGTGTATATACATATATGTATATATGTATATAGAGGGGGGCACAATGGGGCAAATGTGGTAAAATGTTAACAATTGGATATTATGGTTGAAGGTAATATGGGACTTCTGGCTACTTTTCTATATGTTTGAAATTATTTCAAAATATAAAACATTTACATTTAAGAGAAAGGAAAAAAATGATTAGAGTCTGAAGTAAGGTAGCTGCAATGGACATGAAGAGAAGAGGATGAATTGATGATAAATAAGACTTTAATAGATAAATGGATGTTAGATTGAGCAAGATGGCTTGGAACACTGTCATAAGCACAGAAGTTCCATTGGCTGCTCATTTACAGAGAGAAGCAAACTAGCAAAGCTTGCCAATAACACTTTGCGCTGACATTTTGCTTTGTCCTTTAATGATCACCCTGGAAAACAAACAATCAGCCAAGTTTAATTTTAAAAAGCATTGAGACTGTTTAAACAGAGTCAGATTTACTTAAATGTATAATGCATTCCTTCGTTCGGAATAAAATCTGTGGCTCTTTCTTATTTGATGGAAAAATTCTTCTACATAAGCATATTCCAAATGGATGAACAGACTAAGTGTGAGTAATGTGGTTTAGTTTGTGCATAGTACACACTTCCACAAGAGAAGAAATTCTTTCATAATAAACATATATCTTAAAATATATTTTAGGATTAAAACAATCTTATTTATTGTATGAAATGCGGTGTGGAATGAGTGTGTGATGGATTCCATATGAATTACTCAAAGGTCAAAAAGAAAAGGTATAAAGCAATGAGATTTAGAGCAAGGAATCTGAGGACAGTGTTATAAAGAAGTTTATATGAATAAATAAAACCATTCGTAAGGTATGACATGTGGAATGAATGTTACCTCACAGTATTTTGAAGCCTTAAAATAAATAACCCAATCGTTTCAGTATCTCTGCTCAGGATGTAAAGTTGACAACCATCTCCATGGGAGGTGCTGACATTTTGCTGGAACATTATGAAAAGAGAGCTCCTGCTGTGGATAGGAAACATTATTTCATCAAAACTAAGAAATCAGAAGTCAAATATACTATAAAGGGACGTTCTTATCAGCTTTATTAAATGTAGTCATTTTTTTCCTCTGAATTCTTTGATGACAGGTATGTAATTTCATTTCATAGGTTAAAAAATAGGTGGAATTGTGGCAAGAATTATTTAGATTAGTTTTCATGGGTCAGGATGGTTGTAGAAAACAACAAAAAATGGCAAATCTTTTCTAAATTTGAATTATGATGTGAATCATCTCAGGTGCTTCATAAAGCACTTAACCTATATCCAACAGCAACAGTAAATCTAGCTAGTGATATAGCATGCTTCTCCAGTGTGTGTGCCTACGTATGCACTGTGTCTGCATTGCAGGAAATGAAAGTGGACATGTAGAAGGGAATGAACTGAAGATGAAGAAAGGTGACTTTAACTGAGAATTAGAAAGCCTTATAGATGAGAATTAGAAAGCCTTATCAGAGACTTTAGCTCTCAGAATTCACTTTATTTTGCATACGTATGTGTACATCTGTGTATTTTTGTTAAAAATCATAAGATTTCTGATATTGATTCTTAAGAATTCTATACTAGTCTTTTGTTTCTTACTTGATAGTTGAAGTAAGTACTTAAATATAGCATATTAGATAATCATGTCTGTATTAGTTATCCATCACTGTATACCAAATTACCTCAAAACCTAGCAGCTTCAAACAACATTTATTGTCTCACAGTTTTAGGGGTCAAGAATCTATGCACAGCTTAGCTATATGCCTTTGACTCCAAGTTTCTCACATACTTGCAATGTAAGGGACAGGCTGGGGCTATAGATATTTCAGTAGGGAAGCCTCCAAGCTCATGCACATGGCTGTTGGCAGGCCTCAGGTCTGGCTGTTTGTTGGTGGGAAACCTCAGTTGTTTGCCATGAAGACCTCTGTGTGGAGTTACTAACAACATGGCAGTTTGTTTCCCCCCACAGTGAGGTGTACGTGTGTGAGAGGGAGAGACAGGGACTGAAGTCAAAGTCTTTTTGTATCTAATCTTGGAATTGACATCTAATCGCTTTTGAAGTATTATCTGTTAGCAGCAACTCCCTAGGTCCAGTATTCACTCAAAAAATGATGTTACACAAGGATATGAATACCAGGAGGTAAGAATCCCTGGGAACCAACCACCATGATGTTAAAAGTTCTTGGTCACTCCTGGATCATGAATTTCTCCCTTTGCAGCTTTCTGCTGGACTCTGACCTATTGCCAAGTTAAGCCATTGCTTCTTTCCTTCCTGCTTCTCTTCTATTCCCTCTTTTATCAGCTTTCTCCCATTCCCAAAATTTATGTTTTAAATCAGTGGTCATCCAACTGAGAATTCCATAGGCAATTTCTACATCAACTTTATGTTCTCTTTCCTAATATCATTCTGCCTGAGATATTCCTGGACTCACAATGGCGCTCTTCCTTTACAGATGTAAGATAATCCTCAAACCTCTGACCATCCCTTTTATTGCTCCCCAATCTTGCTATGGAGCATTGCTCCTGTATATAAAAACCTCTGGGATACAAACAAATGAGAGGTATCCTTTAATGGTTAATTAAGGTAGCCTAAAGTCTGAGTGCTTCCCCATTTTTCCTTTCCTTGTGTATTTATCTTTTTCAGAATGAAGCATGATTTTTACAAATTGGATATTTGGTCTTTTGAGATATTCTCTATTCAGATATATGGTCGTATATGGTCTTGAATATAAGGGCAACTCTCTTTTTAATAATTTGCCTCCTTATCCTTACCTCCATCCCCATTTCCACCATTTTAAAAAATACTTTTTTTTTTCTTCCTGGGTGGAAGAGTCCTTGGGAGCAAAAATTACTAACTGCTAAAAGTGGCATTTTCAAGTATCTAAACATAAGCAGTTCTTAACTATTCTAGACCCTAGTCTCTGGGTTGTATAATTAGTTAGAAATAAAAACAGCCACAAAAGTTGAAGCAGAATAGGTTAGTTTTAAAAAAAATCACTAAAGTATTTTCTGGGGTTACAAAAATGATCTAGGTATGCTGGATAAAGTCCGAAGATAAAACTTGTATTTTTTTTTTTCAAGACTTAATATGTATATTTTTAAAAGGTAGCAAAAACGGATCTTTATCAAATCATGTGTAATATGTCCCAATCACAGTCAAACTTCACGTTATTTCCTTCTACAAAATGCTTAATACTTTATGCTTTTTTTCCCCCATAAATTTATTTATTTATTTATTTTTGGCTGCACTGGGTCTTCACTGCTGTGTGCAGGCTTTCTTTAGTTGTGGCAAGCGGGGGCTACTCTTCATTGCGGTGCATGGGCTTCTCATTGCAGTGGCTTCTCTTGTTGTGGAGCATGGGCTCTAGGCACATGGGCTTCAGTAGTTGTGGCTCGCGGGCTCTAGAGCACAGTCTCAGTAGTTGTGGCGCACTGGCTTAGTTGCTCCGCAGCATGTGGGATCTTCCTGGACCAGGGATCGAACCCATGTCCTCTGCACTGGCAGGTGGATTCCCTGCACCACAAGGGAAGCCCAATATTTTATGCTTTTTTTTTTTGACAAATATCTTTTATCCAAAATTTTTTAGCTAGTAGACACAATATTCAGCACATTATGCTTTTTTCTTTGGTTAAAAACAGAAAACTAGAATATCTAGACAGATCAATAGGGAAACAACATACTTAAATGATAATATAGACAAATTGGACCTAATAGATATATACAGACCATTTCACCCAACAGCAGAAGAATACACATTCTTAAGCACTTATGCAACTTTCTCCAGGATAAATTAAATATTAGCTCACAAAACAAATCTTAACAAAGTTAAGATTTTAAGGAGATTGAAATCATACCAAGTGTCTTTTCTGGCCACAGTGGAGTGAAACTAGATATCAATAGAAAAAGGAAACTGGAAAATTCACAAATATGTGAAAATTTAACAACACACTCTTGAACAACCGTTGGGCCAAAGAAGACATCAAAAAGGAAATTAGAAAATACCCTGAGGCAAACAAAAATGAAAATACAACATAAAAATCATAAAAGATACAGCAAAAGTAGTACTAAGAGAGAAGTTTGTAATATGTGCCTACTTAAAAAAAAAAAAAACCTCAGACAACCTAACTTTATATGCCAAGGAACTAGAAAAAGAACAAACTGAATCCAAATTTATCAGAAGGAAGGCAATAACAAAGATTAGGGCAAAAATAAACAAAATAGAAAAATAATAGGAAAAAATCAGGAAAACTAAAAGTTACCTTTTCAAAATGAAACAAAATTGACAAACCATTAGCTAAATTAAGGAAAAAAGAACACTTAAAATCAGAAATGAAAGAGGAGACATTACAACTAATACTACGGAAATAGAAAAGATCATGAGTGACTACTATGAACAATTATATGTTAACAAATTAGATTTCCTAGAAGAAATGGATAAAATCCTAGAAATATACAATTTGCAAAGATTAAGTGATGAAGAAGTAGAAAGTATGAATAGACCCATAGCTGATATAGAGAATAAATCAGTTATCAAAGCTGACCAACAAAGAAAAGCCTAGGCTGTTTGTTTCACTGATGAATTCTATCAAACATTTAAAGAGTAATTGATGCCAACCCTCTTCAAACTCTTCCAAAAAACTGAAGAGGAAGGAATTATTCCAAACTCATTTTATGAGGCCAGCATTACCCTAATACCAAAGTCAGACAAAGATGCCACAAGAAAATAAAATTACAGGTCAGTATCCCCGAGGAACATAGATGTAAAAGTTGATCACACACCATAGCCTAGTGGAATTTATCCCTGGGATGCAAAATTGGTTCAACATATTAAGATCAATTAATATGATGTACCATCCTAACAGAATAAGGAATTAAAACACATTTCAGTAGATGCAGAAAAAGCATTTGACAAAACTCAACACTTTTCACAATAAAAACTCTCAAACTAGGATTACAAGGAAACTACCTCAACATAATATAGGCCATATATGAAAATCCCCCTGCTAACATCATACTCAGTGGTGAAAAGCTGTATGCTTATTTTCTAAAATCAGCAACAAGATAAGAATGCCTACTCTCACCTCTTCTATTCAACATAGGACTAGAAGTCATAGCTGGAGCAGTTAGACAAGAAAAGGAAAAGACATCCCAATTGGAAAGGAAGAAGTAAAATTGTCCCTGTTTACAGATAACATGCTTTTATATATACAAACCACTAAAAACTCCATAAAGAAACAAACTCTTAGAACTAATAACAAATTGAGTAAAGTTGCAGGACACAAAATCAAAATACAAAAATCAGTTGCATTTCTATACACTAACAACAAACTACCTGAAAAGAAATTAAGAAAATAATTTTATTTTCACTAGTATAGAAAAGACTAAAATACTTAGGAATAAACTTAACCAAGGAGGTGAAAGACATTTATATCAAAAACTATAAAACATTGATGAAAGAAATTAAACACAAACAAATGGAAAGACAACCTGTGCTCATGAATTGGAAAACAATATTGTTAAAATGTGCACTACCCAAAGTGATATATCAAAATTCCAATGGCATTTTTTTTTTTACAGATAAATGATTCTTTAATTTATATAGAATCATAAAAGTTCACAAATAGACAAATCAGTCTTAAAAAAGAACAGAGCTGGAGGCATCATGCTGCCTGACTTTAAACTATATTACAAAACTATAGTAATCAAAACAGTACAAGACTGGAATAAAAAGAGACATATAGACCAAAGGAACAGAATAGAGAGCCGCAAAATAAACATATAAGGTCAACTGATCTTCAACAAGAGTGCCAAGAAAACACAATGGGGAAAGGATAGTCTCTTCAATAACTGGTTGAAAAAAACTGAAAAGTCATATGTAGAGGAATGAAATTGGGCTCTTACACTATACACAACTCAGAATGGATTAAAGACTTAAATGCAAGACCTGAAACTGTACAACTTCTAGAAGAAAATAGGGGACAAGCTTACAGATTTTGGTCTTGGGAATGATTTCATGGTTATGAAACCAAAAGCACAGCAACAAAAACACAAGTAAGCAAGCAGGACCATATCAAACTAAAATACTTCTTCACAGCAAAGGAAACAGCAGAGTGAAAAGACAACTTAGGGAGTGGGAGAAAATATTTGCAAACCATATATAAGGGGTTAATACCCAAAACATACAAGGAAATTTGACGACTCAATAGGGAAAAATTTAAAAACCAGATTAAATAATGGCTTATGGATCTGACCATACATTTCTCCAGAGAATATATACAAATGGCCAAAAGGTACATAAAAAATGCTCAATGTCAGTAGTCATCAAGGAAATGCAAATTCATACCACCGTGAGATATCCATTCATCCCTGTCAGGTTGGCTATTAGAAAAGGAAAAAGTGATGACCAGGATGTGGAAAACTGGAACCCATGCACATTGTTGGTGGTAATTCAAAATGGTGCAGTTGCTATAGAAAATAGTGTGGAGTTTCCTCAAAAAGTTAAAAATAGAACTGTCGCATAGAACCAGAAATCCCCCTCTGGGTATTTATCCAAGAGAATTGAAATCAGAATGCCAAAAAGATATCAGTACTCCCATGTTCATTGCAGCACTATTCACAACAGCCAAGAGGTGGAAACAACCTAGATGTCCATGAACAGATTAATAGATAAGGAAAATGTGGTATGTGCATATAATGGAATATCATTTTGCCTTAAAGAAGGAATTCTGACATATGGTACAACATTTGTGAACATTATGCTAAGTGATATAAACAAGTCACAGAAAGACAAATACTTCATAATTCTATTTATATGAGGAATGTAAAATAGTCAAATTTATAGCACCAGAGTGAAATGGTGGTTGCCAGGGGCTGGGTGAAGGGGGAAATGAGGAGTTACTTGTCAAGGGACATAAAGTTTCAGTTAAGTAAGATAAACTCTAGAGATCTGTGTACACAGTATGTATAGTCAAAAATAATGCATTGTACACAACAATTTTAAGAGAGTAAATCTCATGTTAAGTGTTCTTACTACAATAAAATAATGAAACTAGGAAAGTAGAGTCATCATGTAGAATGAAATTGATAGTTAATTTTTGTTCTTGTTTCTTATTTAATCATTCATAAAAGCTCAACTCCAGTTTTGAGGAATTTATGCATGTGCAAACAAATACATTCCCCAAAGGAATTCCTCACCTCATAAATAATTTTTAATAGTAGCTACTCATTGCATTGGTTTATTATAAAATAATAAGAAACAAGATATTGATATATTAGTTTTCTAAATTGTAAAAATTTAACTGTATTAGATCTGTAACACTACTTTAACATAATGCCTTTTACTACTATATTTTATCTATCTGACTACATCTAATTATTTTGGTGTATTTTGTAAAATTCATTAAACTTAAATTGAAAAATAAAGTTAGCATAATTTTTTTCTGACATAAAGTAAGATTGACTGATTTTACTATGTGAATTGGTTTTGCCAACTAGATTATAGAGTAAATATTTTAAAATGTACTAAATCTTGCAGAGGCAAGATTTTGATTAAAATGTATTTAAGTTTTATTAAACATAAGAGGTACAATGTCTGTTTCCTCCCTCAGTTGTAGGTTTATCAAGGGTAAGTTGCATTCATCATGTTGTTATATTCAATGCTTAGTGTGGTATCTAGTACAGATTTTCTTCTGTTGTTGATTTGTAATTTAATTGCATTGTGGTTGCAGAACATAAATGGTGTGAGGTCAATTCTTTTAAATTTATTAAGGCTTGTTTTCTGACCCAGCGTATGATCTCTCCTGGAGAATATTCAATATGGTCTTTTTATTATTTTTTTTGAATTTTTGAATTTTATTTAATTTTTTTTTAAACACCAGGTTCTTATTAGTCATCAGTTTTATACACATCCGTGTGTACATGTCAATCCCAATCTCCCAATTCATCACAAACCCACCCCCCGCGGCTTTCCCCCCTTGGTGTCCATACGTTTGTTCTCTACATCTGTGTCTCAATTTCTGCCCTGCAACCCGGTTCATCTGTACCATTTTTCTAGGTTCCACGTATATGCGTTAATATACGATATTTGTTTTTCTCTTTCTGACTTACTTCACTCTGTATGACAGTCTTTAGATCCATCCAAGTCTCAACAAATGACTCAATTTCGTTCCTTTTTATGGCTGAGTAATATTCCATTGTATATATGTACCACATCTTCTTTATCCATTCATCTGTTGATGGGCATTTAGGTTGCTACCATGACCGGGCTATTGTAAATAGTGCTGCAATGAACATTGGGGTGCATGTGTCTTTTTGAATTACGGTTTTCTCTGGGTATATGCCCAATAGTGGGACTGCTGGATCATATGGTAATTCTATTTTTAGTTTTTTTAAGGAACCTCCCTACTGTTCTCCATAGTGGCTGTATCAATTTACATTCCCACCAACAGTGCAAGAGGGTTCCCTTTTCTCCACACTGTCTCCAGTATTTATTGTTTATAGATTTTTTGATGATGGCCATTCTGACTGCTGTGAGGTGATACATCATTATAGTTCTGATTTCTGTTTCTCTAATGATTAGTGATGTTGAGCATCCTTTCATGGGTTTGTTGGCAAGCTGTATATCTTCTTTGGAGAAATGTCTGTTTAGGTCTTCTGCCCTTTTTTGGATTGGGTTGTTTGTTTTTTTGATATTGAGCTGAATGGGCTGTTTGTAAATTTTGCAGATTAATCCTTTGTCAGTTGCTTCATATGCAAATATTTTCTCCCATTCTGAGGGTTGTCTTTTTGTCTTGTTTATGGTTTCCTTTGCTGTGCAAAAGCTTTTAAGTTTCATTAGGTCCCATTTGTTTATTTTTGTTTTTATTTCCATTATTCTAGGAGGTGGATCAAAAAAGATCTTGCTGTGATTTATGTCAAAGAGTGTTCTTCCTATGTTTTCCTCTAAGAGTTTTATAGTGTCCAGGCTTACATTTAGGTCTCTAATCCATTTTGAGTTTATTTTTGTGTATGGTGTCAGGGAGTGTTCTAATTTCATTCATTTACATATAGCTGTGTAGTTTTTCCAGCACCACTTATTGAAGAGACTGTCTTTTCTCCATTGTATATCCTTGCCTCCTTTGTCATAGATTAGTTGACCATAGGTGCGTGAGTTTATCTCTGGGCTTCCTATCTTGTTCCATTGATCTGTGTTTCTGTTTTTGTTCCAGTACCATATTGTCTTGATTACTGTAGCTTTGTAGTATAGTCTGAAGTCAGAGAGTCTGATTCCTCCAGCTCCGTTTTTTTTCCCTCAAGACTGCTTTGGCTATTTGGGGTCTTTTGTGTCTCCATACAAATTTTAAGATTTTTTGTTCTAGTTCTGTGAAAAATGCCATTGGTAATTTGATAGGGGTTGCATTGAATCTGTAGATTGCTTTGGGTAGTAGAGTCATTTTCACAATATTGATTCTTCCAATCCAAGAACATGGTATATCTCTCCATCTGTTGGTATCATCTTTAATTTCTTTCATCATTGTCTTATAGTTTTCTGCATACAGGTCTTTTGTCTCCCTTGGTAGGATTCTTCCTAGGTATTTTATTCTTTTTGTTGCAATGGTAAATGGGAGTGTTTCCTTAAATTCTCTTTCAGATTTTTCATCATTAGTGTGTAGGAATGCAAGAGATTTCTGTGCATTGATTTTGTATCTTGCAACTTTACCAAATTCATTGATTAGCTCTAGTAGTTTTCTGGTGGCATTTTTTAGGATTCTGTCTATATAGTATCATGTCATCTGCAAACAGTGACAGTTTTACTTCTTCTTTTCCAATTTGTATTCCTTTTATTTCTTTTTCTTCTTGATTGCCGTGGCTAGTACTTCCAAAACTATGTTGAGTAATAGTGGTGAGAGTGGACATCCTTGTCTTATTCCTGATCTTAGAGGAAATGCTTTCAATTTTTCACCATTGAGAATGATGTTTGCTGTGGGTTTGTCATATATGGCCTTTATTATGTTGAGGTAGGTTCCCTCTATGCCTAATTTCTGAAGAGTTTTTATCATAAATGGGTGTTGAATTTTGTCAAAAGCTTTTTCTGCGCCTATTGAGATGATCATACGGTTTTTATTCTTCAATTTGTTAATATGGTGTATCACATTGATTGATTTGCATATATTGAAGAATCCTTGCATTCCTGGGATAAATCCCACTTGATCATGCTGTATGATCCTTTTAATGTGTTGTTGAATTCTTTTTGCTAGTATTTTGTTGAGGATTTTTGCATCTATATTCATGACTGATACTGGTCTGTAATTTTTCTTTTTTGTAGTATCTTTGTCTGGTGTTGGTATCAGGGTGATGGAGGCCTCATAGAACGAGTTTGGGACTGTTCCTTTCTCCGCAATTTTTTGGAAAAGTTTGAGGAGGGTGGATGTTAGGTCTTCTCTAAATGTTTGATAGAATTCACCTGTGAAGCCATCTGGTCCTGGACTTTTATTTCTTGGAAGATTTTTAATCACAGTTTCAATTTCATTACTTGTGATTGGTCTGTTCATATTTTCTATTTGTTCCTGGTTCAGTCTTGATAGGTTATACCTTTCTATGAATGTGTCCATTTCTTCCAGGTTGTCCATTTTATTGGAATAGAGTTGCTTGTAGTAGTCTCTTAGGATGCTTTGTATTTCTGTGGTGTCTCTTGTAACTTCTCCTTTTTCATTTCTAATTTTATTGATTTGAGTCCTCTCCCTCTTTTTCTTGATGAGTCTGGCTAATGGTTTATCAATATTGTTTATCTTCTCAAAGAACCAGCTTTTAGTTTTATTGATCTTTGCTATTGTTTTCTTTGTTTCTGTTTCATTTATTCCTGCTCGGATCTTTATGATTTCTTTCCTTCTGCCAGCTTTGGGTTTTGTTTGTTCCTTCCCTAGCTCCTTTAGTTGTAAGGTTAGATTGTTTATTTGAGATTTTTCTTGTTTCTTTAGGTAGGCTCGTGTAGCTATAAACTTCCCTCTTAGAACTGCTTTTGCTGCATCCCATAGGTTTTGGATCATCATGTTTCATTGTCATTTGTCCCTAGGTATTTTTTGATTTCCTGTTTGCTTTCTTCAGTGATCTCTTGGTTATTTAGTAACGTATTGTTTGGCCTCCATGTGTTTGTGTTTTTTATGGTTTTTTCCCCCTGTAATTCATTTCTAATCTCATAGCATTGTGGTCAGAAAAGATGCTTGATATGATTTCAGTTTTCTTAAATTTACTGAGGCCTGATTTGTGACCCAAGATGTCATCTATCCTGGAGAATGTTCTGTGCACACTTGAGAAGAAAGTGTAATGTGCTGTTCTGGATGGAATGTCCTATAAATATCAATGAAATCTATCTAGTCTATTTTGTCATTTAAAGCTTCTATTTCCTTATTTATTTTCATTTTGGATGATCTGTCCATTGGTGTAAGTGAGGTGTTAAAATTCCCCACTATTCTTGTATTACTGTCGATTTCCTCTTCTTTAGCTGTTAGCAGGTGCTTTATTTATTGAGGTGCTCCTATGTTGGGTGCATATATATTTATAATTGTTATATCTTCTTCTTGGATTGATCCCTGATCATTATGTAGTGTCCTTCTTTGTCTCTTGTAATAGTCTTTGTTCTAAAGTCTATTTTGTCTGATATGAAAATTGTTTTTAGCACTTGTTATCATTGATGGATTTGCTTTTTGGTTTGCTTGCTCTCTTCTTTCTTCCTTGCTTTTTTTAATTACTTTTAAATTTTTTAATTTTTAATAATTTTTTTATTTTTTATTTTAATAACTTTTATTTTATTTTAT
Organism: Balaenoptera physalus; assembly: GCF_965194825.1. NCBI lineage: Eukaryota > Metazoa > Chordata > Mammalia > Artiodactyla > Balaenopteridae > Balaenoptera > Balaenoptera physalus. The sequence goes on along the minus strand of NC_138892.1, from coordinate 36,465,725 downwards.
TTTTTGTTTCTTTCTTTCTGTTTTTCTCCCTTTTCTTCTGAGCCATGTGGCTGACAGGGTCTTGGTGATCTGGCTTGGGTGTCAGGCCTGCGCCTCTGAGGTGGGAGAGCCAAGTCCAGGACATTGGTCCACCAGACACTTCCCGGCTCCATGTAATATCAAACAGCGAAAGCTGTCCCAGAGATCTCCATCTCAATGCTAAAACCCAGCTCCACTCAATGACCAGCAAGCTACAGTGAGGGACACCCCATGCCAAACAACTAGCAAAAAAGGAACACAACACCACCCATTAGCAGAGAGGCTGCCTAAAATCATAAAAAGGCCACAGATACCCCAAAACACACCTCCGGATGTGGTCCTGCCCACCAGAAAGACAAGATCCAGCCTCACCCACCAGAACACAGGTACCAGTCCCCTCCACCAGGAAGCATGCACAACCCACTGAACCAACCTTAGCCACTGGGGGCAGACAACAAAAACAACAGCAACTATGAACCTGCAGCCTGTGAAAAGGAGACACCAAACACAGTAAGTTAAGCAAAATGAGAAGACACAGAAACACACAACAGATGAAAGAGCAAGGTAAAAACCTATTATATCAAACAAATGAAGAGGAAATAGACAGTCTACCTGAAAAAGAATTCAGAGTAACGATAGTAAAGATGATCCAAAATCTTGGAAATAGAATGGAGAAAATACAAGAAACGTTTAACAAGGACCTAGAAGAACTAAAGAGCAAACAAACAATGATGAACAACACAATAAATAAAATTAAAAATTCTCTAGAAGGAATCAATAGCAGAATAACTGAGGCAGAAGAACGGACAAGTGACCTGGAAGATAAAATAGTGGAAATAACTACCTCAGAGCGGAATAGAGAAAAAAAATTTTAAAGAATTGAGGACAGTCTCAGAGACCTCTGGGGCAACATTAAACGCACGAACATTCGAATTATAGGGGTCACAGAAGAAGAAGAGAAAAAGAAGGGGACTGAGGAAATATTTGAAGAGCTTATGGTTGAAAACTTCCCTAATATGGGAAAGGAAATAGTTAATCAAGTCCAGGAAGCACAGAGAGTCCCATACAGGATAAATCCAAGGAGAAACACGTGAAGACACATATTAATCAAACTATCAAAATTTAAATACAAAGAAAAAATATTAATAGCAACAAGGGAAAAAGAACAAATAGCATACAAGGGAATCCCCATAAGGTTAACAGCTGATCTTTCAGCAGAAACTCGGCAAGCCAGAAGGGAGTGTCAGGACATATTTAAAGTGATGAAAGGGAAAAATCTAGAACAAAGATTACTCTACCCAGCAAAGATTTCATTCAGATTTGACAGAGAAATTAAAAACTTTACAGACAAGCAAAAGCTAAGAAAATTCAGCACCACCAAACCAGCTGTACAACAAATGCTAAAGGCACTTCTCTAGACAGGAAACACAAGAGAGGGAAAAGACCTACAATAACAAACCCAAAACAATTAAGAAAATGGTAATAGGAACATACATATTGATAATTAACTTAAATGTAAATGGATTAAATGCTCCCACCAAAAGACACAGACTGGCTGAATGGATACAAAAACATGACCCGTATATATGCTGCCTACAAGAGACCCACTTCAGACCTAGGGACACATACACACTGAAAGTGAGGATACAGAAAAAGATACTCCATGCAAATGGAAATCAAAAGAAAACTGGAGTAGCAATACTCATATCAGATAAAGTAGACTTTAAAATAAAGAATGTTACAAGAGACAAAGAAGGACACTACATAATGATCAAGGGATCAATCGAAGAAGAAGATATAACAATTTTAAATATTATGCACCCAACATAGGAGCACCTCAATACCTAAGGCAAATCTGAACAGTCATAAAAGGGGAAATTGACAGTAACACAATCATAGTAGGAGACTTTAACATCCCACTTTTACCAGTAAACAGAAATGAGAATAAATAAGGAAACACAGACTTTAAATGACACATAAAACAAGATGAACTAAATATTTATAGGACATTGCATCCAAAAACACCAGAATACACTTTCTTCTCAAGTGCTCATGGAACATTCTCCAGGATAGACCATATCTTGGGTCACAAATCAAGCCTTGGTAAATTTAAGAAAATTGAAATCATATCAAATATCTTTTCCGACCACAAGCTATGAGACTAGATATCAATTAGAGGAAAAAAATCTGTAAAAAATACAAACACAAAGAGGCTAAAAAATACAGTATTAAATAACCAAGAAATCACTGAAGAATTCATAGAGGAAATCAAAAAATACCTAGAAACAAATGACAATGAAAACACGATGACCAAAACCTGTGGGGTTCAGCAAAAGCAGTTCTAATAGGGAAGTTTGTAGCAATACCATCCTACCTCAAGAAACAAGAAACATTTCAAATAAACAACCTAATCTTACACCTACAGCAATTAGAGAAAGAAGAAGAAAAAACCCCCAAAGTTAGCAGAAGGAAAGAAATCATAAAGATCAGATCAGAAATAAATGAAAAAGAAATGAAGGAAACACAATAGCAAAGATCAGTAAAACTAAAAGCTGGTTCTTTGAGAAGATAAACAAAATTGATAAACCATTAGCCAGACTCATCAAGAAAAAAAGAGAGAAGACCCAAATGAATAGAATTAGAAATGAAAATTGAGAAGTAACAACTGACACTGCGGAAATACAAACGATCATGAGAGATTACTGCAAGCAACTATATGCCAATAAAATGGACAACCTAGAAGAAATGGACAAATTTTTAGAAAAGCACAACCTTCTGACACCGAACCAGGAAGAAATAGATAATATAAACAGACCAATCACAAGCACTGAAATTGAGACTGTGATTAAAAATCTTCCAACAAACAAAAGCCCAGGACCAGATGGCTTCACAGGCGAAGTTTATCAAACATTTAGTGAACAGCTAACACCTATCCTTCTCAAACTCTTCCCAAAATATAGCAGAGGGCGGAACATTCCCAAACTCATTCTATGAGGCCACCTTCACCCTGATACCAAAATGAGACAAAGATGTCACAAAGAAAGAAAACTACAGGCCAATATCCCTGATGAACATAGATGCAAAAATCCTCAACAAAATACTAGCAAACAGAATCCAACAGCACATTAAAAAGATCATACACCATGATGAAGTGGGGTTTATCCCAGGAATGCAAGGATTCTGCAATACACAAATCAATCAATGTGATACACCATATTAACAAATTGAAGGATAATAACTATATGATCATCTCAATAGATGCAGAGAAAGCTTTTGACAAAATTCAACATCCATTTATGATAAAAACCCTCCAGAAAGTAGTCATAGAGGGAACTTAGCTCAACATAATAAAGGCCATATATGACAAACCCACAACCAACATCTTTCTCAATGGTGAAATACTGAAGCCATTTCCTCTAAGATCAGGAACAAGACAAGGTTGTCCACTCTCACCACTATTATTCAACACAGTTTTGGAAGTTTTAGCCACAGTAATCAGAGAAGAAAAAGATATAAAAAGAATCCAAATCGGAAAAGAAGAAGTAAAGCTGTCACTGTTTGCAGATGATATTATACTATACATAGAGAATATTAAATATGCTACCAGAAAACTACTAGAGGTAATGAATTTGGTAAAGTAGCAGGATACAAATATAATGCACAGAAGTCTCTTCCATTCCTATACACTGATGATGACAAATCTGAAAGAGAAATTAAGGAAACACTCCCATTTACCATTATAACAAAAAGAATAAAATACCTAGGAATAAACCCACCTAAGGAGACAAAAGACCTGTATGCACAAAACTAAGACACTGATGAAAGAAATTAAAGATAATATAAACAGATAGAGAGATATATCATGTTCTTGGTTTGGAAAAATCAACATTGTGAAAATGACTCTACTAGCCAAAGCAATCTACAGATTCAATGCAATCCCTATCAAACTACCAATGGCATTTTTCAGAGAACTAGAACAAAAAATTTCGTAATTTGTATGGAAACACAAAAGACCCCAAATAGCGAAAGCAATCTTGAGAAAGAAAAACGGAGCTGGAGGAATCAGGCTCCCTGACTTCAGACTATACTACAAAGCTACAGTAATCAAGACAGTATGGTACTGTAATATAGAAATATAGTTCAATGGAACAGGATAGAAAGCCCAGAGATAAACCCACGCATATATGGTCACCTTATTTTTGATAAAGGAGGCAAGAATATACAATGGGGAAAAGACAATCTCTTCAATAAGTGGTGCTGAGAAAACAGGACAGCTTTATGTAAAAGAATGAAATTAGAACACTCCCTAACACCATACACAGAAAAAACCTCCAAATGGATTAAAGACCTAAATGTAAGGCCAGACAGTATAAAACTCTTAGAGGAAAACACAGGCAGAGCACTCTTTGACATATATCACAGCAAGATCCTTTTTGACCCACCTCTTAGAGAAATGGAAATAAAAACAAAAATAAACAAATGGGACCTAATGAAACTTAAAAGCTTTTTCACAGCAAAGGAAACCATAAACAAGACAAAAAGACAACCCTCAGAATGGGAGAAAATATTTGCAAATGAAGCAACTGACAAAGGATTAATCTCCAAGATTTACAAGCATCTCATGCAGCTCAATAACAAAAAAACAAACAACCCAATCCAAAAACGGGCAGAGGACCTAAATAGACAGTTCTCCAAAGAAGACATACAGATGGCCAAAAAGCACATGAAAAGATGCCCAACGTCACTAATCATTAGAGCAATGAAAATCAAAACTACAATGAGGTATCACCTCACAGTGGTCATAATAGCCATCATCAAAAAATCTACAAACAATAAATGCTGGAGAGGGTGTGGAGAAAAGGGCACACTCTTGTATTGTTGGTGGGAATGTAAGTTGATACAGCCACTATGGAGAACAGTATGGAGGTTCCTTAAAAAACTAAAAATAGAACTACCATATGACCCAGCAATCCCACTCCTGGGCATATACTCTGAGAAAACCATCATTCGAAAAGAGTCATGTACCACAATGTTCATTGCAGCTCTCTTTACAATAGCCAGGACATGCAAGCAACCTAAGTGTCCATTGAGAGATGAATGGATAAAGAAGATGTGGCACATATATGCAATGGAATATTACTCAGGCATAAAAAGAAATGAAATTGAGTTATTTGAGGTGGATCCACCTAGGGTCTGTCATACAGAGGGAAGTAAGTGAGAAAGAGAAAAATACCATATGCTACTACATATATGTGGAATATTAAAAAGAAAAAAAATGTTTCTGAAGAACCTAGGGGCAGGACAGGAATAAAGATTCAGACGTAGACAATGGATCTGAGGACATCGGGAGTGGGATGGGTAAGCTGGGACGAAGTGAGAAAGTGGCATGGACATATATACACTACCAAACATAAACTAGATAGTGGGGAGCCGCCAGCACTGGGAGATCAGCTTGGTGCTCTGTGATCACCTAGAAGGGTGGGATATGGAGGGTGGGAGGGAGACGCAAGAGGGAGGACATATGGGGATATATGTATATATATAGCTGATTCACTTTGTTATAAAGCAGAAACTAACACACCATTGTAAAGCAATTATACTCCAATAAAGATGTTAAAAAAATGTTTTACAACTATTTATGCAGTTATCTTTTAAAATAGATAGAAGGGAATAGACACAATGAAAAATATATTATCATATATATCATACGATTCTTATAATACCTATGCAGTTACTCTTACAGGTACTCTATTTGTTTGTCTGAATTTGAATTACCATCAAATGCCCTCTTGTTTCAGCCTGAAGGACTCCCTTTAATATTTCTTATAGGTCCCATTTGCTAGCAGTGAATACTCTTGTTTTTGTTTATCTGAGAGTGATTTAATTTCTGCTTCATTTTTGAATAAGAATTTGTCTGCATATTGAATTCTTGATTGACAGTTTTTCTTTTAAAACTATGAAGATGTTATCCCATTTTCCTCTTGGTTCAATGGTTTCTGATGAGGAGTGAGCTATTAATCTTACTGAGGGTACATTGTATGTGATAATTCATTATTTTCTTGCTGCTTTCAAGATTCTCCCTCGGTCTTTGACTTTTGCCAGTTTGCCTAAGGAGTGTGTAAGTGTGTATCTCTTTTATTTTTTCACACTTATTGAATGAGTAGACTAATATTTTTCACCAAGTTTGTGAGGTCTTTAGCTATTATTTCTTCAAATGTTTTTTCTACTTTATTTGTCTTCACTTGGGATTCTCATCAGGTGTATATTTGTATATTTGGTGGTAACCCATAGATTGCTGAGGCTTGGTACATTTTTACTGATTATTCTTTGATTCTGTTCCTCAGACTGAAAAGTCTAAATTGACGTCTCTTCAAATTCAAAGATTCTTTTTCTACAAGTTTGAATCTTTTGTTGAGCCTCTCCAGTGAACTTTTCAGTTATTGTACTTGCTACTGTGGAATTTCTATTTGGTCTTTTTTATAATTTTTAGGACTATTTTTTGATATTGATATTCTCTATTTTGACAAGATGTCATGATCCTACGTTCCTTTTATGCGTTAGGCATTTCTTTAAAAAAAAATCTAAAACATGGTTATAATAGCTGATAATAGTCTTTGTCTACTAATTCCGATATCTGAGCTTCCCTCTGGGACATTTTCTTTTGTCTGCTTCCCCCAATTGCTGTGGCATACTTTACTTTTTTTTGCATGTCTCATAAGTTTTGATTGAAACTGGGCATTTTAGAAATGTATCAACTCTGGTATGAAATTTCTCCACTCTCTAGCACTTCTTATTGTTGGTTTTTTTTTTTTTTTTTTTCTTGTTGCTGCCTATTGTTTAGCAACCTTCCTGGACTAATTCTTTTGCTTCTGTATTCCCTGTGGTATGTAGACACTAAGTTTTCTACTAGCTTTTTGTTTTTAAATTCTTGTTTTTATTTTTAAACCTGCTTTCTAGAGGTCACACCTAGGTCAGTATAATTTAATGTTCTGTCAATCATCAGTCACTTTTCCTTAAATGCCTTACCTGTATGTTTTCCACACTTTCCCAAAGGGTTCTGTGTAAGAAGGTTCACCTCAAACTTCTCACATTTTACAGGACAGGGTTAGCTTTTCACAACGATTGTGCAGGCCTCAATATCAACCACAGGTGAGCAATTGCTGCCTTCTTCTGTCCTAGGTCTCTCCTAGACATGTGTACATCCTTTCAGTACTCCAGAATATGTCCTGTTGGAGATTTTCGAAGTTCCCTAGTCATGTAATTCTCTAGGATTTCCTGTAAAATTCCCAGCAAGGCTCCGTCTGCCCCCACTTAAATAGCAGCCTTAGACATCTTAAGTAGTTGCCAGCAGTTCTATATTGTTTTGGTAGTGCCCTGAGGGTTACCTTACCTCTCCCCCAAGAAATGGATGAGTGAATGGTATGAATGGAATCTCCACTATTTCTTTAGAATTACCTATGCTACTATTGATGCCTATAAGCATTGGTAATTCATGGTTTACATGTTTCTTTCCACATACATTATATTCATGTGATTCTAACTCTGTCACTGATGCAAACCAACACCTAGTTTGCTAGGTACTATTCTTAGGGACTTGATGGGTGAATGAAAAATGAAATTTATTCAAGAACACTGAGTATGTATTTTATGTTCAACATAGTGGTTGACAAAGATACAGAAATTACATATATATATATAAATTTTAGTAAATGTGTTTTTATTAAAAATTTATACTATTTTTTTTCATATTAAACAGCTCCACATTAGTCTTTGTTCATCTAGCTCACAACCTGATAATCAGTAAGGGATAGATAGGGAATGGGCAGAGTTGACAGGAAATGTCAAGGTTTTAACTAATATTTACTACTCTTAGGAAGGCTGACATTTAGATCCATGAATTACTTTATTTCCTATGCTAAAAAAACCTCTAGCTTTATATAGTCTTTCTCTAGAATACAGGCTTCAGTAGTCCAGGGACCATGTTTATCTTTGTCACAAGTGCCTCCCATATGCTTTAGCAGAGTGAATTCTGTCTTAGAGCTGTATGCCTTAAGCAGGCACAGTAATTTTTTTTCCTCATATGAGAACTTCTAAAATACAGAGTAAATCAGAATAATGCAGATGTCTACTGAAGGCTACTGAAGGCTTCTTCCTTCGAATACTTGTCACAACTTATTGTGAACATCTTCTTTCTTTTCCAGCCTGTATTTTGCAGTGATTATTAATCTTTTTAAATACAAAACCATTTAAGAATTCAATGAGATATATGTGGACCGTCTCCCTAGAGTGGGAGGAGGAATACATTTCTTTATCCATCCATCCACACACAAAATCTTTTTTATAAAGTTTTTTGGTGACGGGTGAGGGCATTAGTTCAATAATCCACTGAGACAGTACAGTTGACCCTTGAACAGCATGAGTTTGAACTGCAAGGGTCTACTTTTACACAGATTTTTTTCAATAGTAGATATGATAATACTATACAATTCATGTTTGGCTGAATACATGGATGTGGAACTGCAGATATGAAGGAAGCATATATATGGAGGGCTGACTATAAATTATATGGGGATTTTTGACTCTTCAAAGGGTTGGCACACCTAACCACCTCATTGCTCAAGGGTCACCCGTACTAGTCCATTAAGGCTACTTTTTCTATAATAATGGAAGTTGCAAAATCATTAAAACAAGCAAGGCCTATCTCTTGTTAACATTTATGTTCAGCACTTATAAATTAGTCACAGCTCTAGTTTCTAGGCCTTTTCACTCTGGGGTTCAGTATGAAGGAGGAGTCTTCTTTCTGTGACGTGCTGCTTGTGTGGCAGAGGGAAAATAGCATATACTTGCAAATGGCATAGATGATACTCATTTGTTGGCCAAAGTGAGTGACATGGGCAAGCTTTATTTTGTTAAAAGAGTGGGGAAGTACAATTTTCCCATGGGAAGGGTTCCTACTAAGTACATAGTCAAGTCTGATTTTGGCCATCCTCAGAAAGGGAGGGGCAGCAATAATAGAGGTTACTATCAATAAAAAGCCTCTTCATGGTCCCAGAGTAAAAGCTAAACTATTTCACTATTTTCCCTCTGTGTATTAGTTAGGGTTCTCCAGAGAAACAGAAACAATAGGGTGTGTGTGTGTGTGTGTGTGCACGCGTGTGCATGCATGTACACATGGGTGTTTGTTTTAGGAATTGACTTATGTTATTATGTAGGCTGGCATGTCCAAAATCTATTCAAGCCCAAAGTTCATTAGTCTGAAGACTTAGGGAAGAAGACCTACTGCAGTTCAAGTTCAAAGGACATTTACTGGCAGAATCTTCTCTTGCTTGGGGGATGTCAGGCTTTTTGTTCTATTCAGGTCTTCAACTGATTGGGTGATGTGCACCCATATTATGGAGAGCAATCTGCTTTATTCAAAATCCAGTGATTTAAATGTTAATCTCTTCTAAAAACATCCATACTGAAACATCCACAATAATGTTTGACCACAAAGCTGGGCACCATGGCCCAAGCAAGTTGACACATAAAATTAACTATCACACTATGTATATAGTTATCTTAGCTCATTTATTTATATCATATCATGAGCATAAGTCAGCCTTACCAAAGATTTATTGGACGTTAATATCAATTATGACATTATGCTCAGCACTAGAAGAGAATCAAGATATAGGAGATGGTCCTTTTTTTTTCATATGGAAGAGCCTATATTGTTTTGTTTCTTGCTGCATTCCTAGTACTTAAAACAGTTCTTTGTGACATAGAACATGCTTATAAAGATTTCATTAATGGATGAAATTTAAGAAAATTATCTGGATATCCCAAGAAGTAGAAGAATATCCAAAATTATCTGGATATTTTACAAATAACTGTAAAAGAAACTGGGCTACGTTAAGTGTCAAACTGAAAAGTCAACCATATTCTAAGGAGAGTCAAAAAAAATACTATTATACAGAGTTCCAGAGATCAGTAATATTTGAGATACCCTGAAAGACATTTAATAGAACATCAGGTAAAGAAGAGAAGGGAGGGAATATTAAATGCTGTGTGCTTAAGAAAGCAGGTATAAGGATATTCACCATAGCACTATTGATACACATTTTGAATTGACTAAATGCTCACCAGTAAGAGAATAGATAAACAATAATATGTCCATTGTATGGATTATGATGTAAGAGTTGAAAAGAAAGAGGTATTGTGATAGATCTCTAAGACTTTGTTTTGTTTTGTTTTTTAAAGCCACATAACCATACTATGTATTTTCTATGGGTGCATATATGGGTATAAATGCACAGAAATACAATAGAGTATCTATGTAAAAAATGATGGTTACATCTGAGGAGTGGTATGGACGATGATATGAAGGGGATTTTAGTTTTTCTGTAACATTTCAGTTTTTTATGAGAATGACATTCATGTATTGTATAATTAAAAGAATAATTATGCAGAAGGAAAACCAGTGACTGGAATAGGAAAAAAAATATGTTAATCTAGTATGGGCCTTATAAAGAGGAAAAGAAACTGAATTTAAATCTCTTAGGCAGTTATTAGAGATAGTCTCTATTATCACTTTGTATCGAGTGTTGTTAAAAAAAAATGCCATGTGAAAGGACAATCATGGAATCAAAATCAAAGAAATAAAAGCAGATTTCAAGTAGTAGAAAGAGTTGGAAGGAAAGAAATGGTAAATTATTGGTAAATGCAAATGTGAATTTCTGAATTCTAATTGGACAAAGTAATTGACTAGTTCAGTTAGTTGTCAAGGTGGTTTGGAAAGAGGAATAATATTTTAGAGTATTCATGCTAAGTGAAAAAACTACAGATGCCCTTTCTGGGGCACATATCTTTGACAAATCACACAAAAAAGATTTAATTATGAGAGCACAAAGAGATATTTGTTCCGTTGTTTGCCAGTTTTGACCTAGAAGGAATTGCTATGATTCATGAAACAATTTCAACTCTTGGGAATATGTTAGTGCAATGGTTTTAAAATAGAGAACATTATTCTTAAACATAATGTAGGGTAGTAATAGTATTTTCCAAGCTACTAGATAAGAAAACAGATATAGTAAAATCTAGTTTCCTAGAAAATAGTTAAGCATTTACTACACGACATACGTAATATAACAAAATAAAATAACATTGTTTTTTAAGGGGGGAGCTATGCTCTTGTGAAATAAGCAGGAGTCTATAGAGATAATATGGAATAATTTAATAGAATCACAAAATCTCAGAATCGTAAAGGTGATCTAACATACTTTGCTACTCTTTTGCTTTCACTTTCATCCTCAGTTTCTTCATCTTCTAGGACACTTTGTTTATCTGCACCATATGCTTGAATATCTCTAGTCTTGGGGAAATTTATCTTTAATAGTGATAATTCTGTCTTTCAATTCTGTCTTTGAATAATCTATGTTGTCATGAACGTTTTACTTATTTAGTTTGCTCATGCCTTGGTTTTGACTGAGGAAACTGGGGTGATTTTACTTTTCTTTCTTGAAATATATTTTTATAAGGTTTATGTGAATAATATGTAGTGATGTATAAATATAAACTCTATTGACATTTTAAATGTAAATAATTCTCTAGGACTATTTATGTTTTATCTAGTGTAAAGTTTGGAGCCAATAAGCCAGTAGAATCTATGATAAAAAGTAAGAATGCTGAAAGCATAAATAAATATGACCTTCTAGTAGGAAATGAACCTGGTTTTAGTAAAATGAAATCATGCTTGACTACTATAGATCTTTGAGTGGATTACTAAAATAATGAATTAGTGAGGGTTAGGGAATATGTGTTATTTAGACTTCATTTAGATTTTGGCAAAGTTCCTCATCAATGGCTATTTTCTAAGAATGTGAGTTACTATGAAATTGAGGTGGGTCCAGGGAGAAATTGTTTAGTCATGGATAGGCAATTAGCTTAGTGACAGAAAACAAGGATGAACAGGCACTTTCCTACAAGGATAAGAATAAATAGTAGAGTCCTCCTCTGAAGCTGCTGGGCCCAGATTTACTTAACCTAATCTGGGAAAAGGGCAAGACCACAAACACTCCCAATCTCCATGTGTTCTGGACTTCCTCTATATAACAAAATGCCCTTTTAATCAGTGTACAGCTGCAGAAAGAGCTCCCAAGGCAGGGGGACTAGAGAGAAGTTTCATAAGGCTTTACATATGAGCAAGGTTAAGGAAAAATAATCTGGATTCTGTATATATTTACAAGAGAGTGGGCCACAAACTAGCTTTATGACAAGGAGTTTTGCAATATCCTCCATGTGAAAAAATTATGGAATTTCCACATATGTTATCACCTGCATATAATATTAGACTTTCAGGGTAAGAAGATACTATCCTCATTTTGAATTCAGAAAAATTAATGCTGTGATTTTAAAGCTTCTGCAAGATTTCTGTTACAGACTATTCTCGTAGTGGTTCCTTTTGCTATTACAGATAGGTACCAGAGCCTTAGCACAGCTTAGAAAGAGGTTTATTCAAAATGGTATACTAGGTTGAATAGCACCCTCCTCACCACCAAATTCATATCTTTTCCAGAATTTCAGAATGTCACCTTATTTGGAAATAGAGTTGTTGTAGATATAGTTTTCTAAGATGAATTCACACTGGATTAGGATGAGCCCTTTATCCAATATGATTAGTGTCCTTATAAGAAGAAAGGAAGAGACACAAAGACAAATACACACAGAGGGAAGTACACCCTATGACAAAGGAGGCAGAGATCTGAGTGATGAATCTACAAACTAGGAAATGCCAAAGATTGCCAACAATGAACAGAATCAAGGAAGAGGCAAGAAAGGATCTTCCTCTAGAACCTTCAGAGAGCATGGCCTTGCTTGACATCTTTCAGCTTCTAGAACTTTGAGAGAATAAATCCATTGTTTTAAACCACCCAATTAGTGGTAATTTGTTACAGCGGCCCCAGGAAACTAATACAGATGGGTAGTGATGGAGTCTAACGTCCCTCTGCATAACATTGTAGTGATATTGTTATTGTTGCCTCGGTTGTTCAGGTGTGTGTTCCTCTCTAATACAGACCTTAACTGTTTAGCCTCTGAACATTGAAAATAAATACTTTTCTTTCAGAGATGAATGGCGGGTGTGTGTGCACATGTGAGAGAGACAGACAGACAGACAGACAGACATTGTTTTAGGCCCAGCGGATGCAGTGTGAACAACACAGACAAGATAGATATCTTCCTTAAGCAACTTAAATTATAGTGCTGTTGAAGTAGCTCAATAGTATTTACCAAAATGGCATTTTCAAAATGTCTTTTTTTTTTTTTTTTTTTTGTGAAAAATGTCTTTTTAAGAGTGGTCTTTAGTGAGGGTATGGAAAATAGTAACAAACTAATTGTTTCTGATGTCAATCAGAATTTTCTTGATAAGCACAGGTCCAGACGTTGTGTTAGATCCTGGAAACAGAAAATAAGTGTCATTAAGAACTTATTGAGTAGGAGAAGGACAAATTTAAGTATACAACTCAATGGTTTATGTAAGAGGGTAGAAACATATCCTGAGTTTAATGGGGAACAAAAGCAGGAATGGTTGACTTTACAGAACAGGTTGGAATTTTATGAATTTGTTCCATAAAAAGGATGACACTTGAACTGAAAATGTGAACAAAGAGAAAAGGAAGCAGAGAAAATAAGTTGAAGTACAGAAGAGTGAAACAAGTAGCACATTCATATTCTCTTACTTTGGCATCTATATTATTGCCCTTCCACCTCTGTTCTGACAAGTTCTCTATATTATAGCCAGAGTGCATTTTTCCAAACGCAAATATGATATATGGATGTCTTCCCTTAGCCTTAGGATAAAGCCCCAATTCCTTATAATGCTTTCAGAGGCCTCTGAAGTTGCGTGAAGTATGAAGTTTAAGACATTTATGTGTCTATGTTGAGTTCTCTTTAATTACTCTCAACTCTTGAGTTTTTACTCAGCCTCTTTGGAGAAATACTAATTCATGAAATACAGCAGTACAATCACATAACATGAAAATTCCAGGTAAAAATTTTCCTGAAATACCTAAACAATGGGACAGAAAGATTTACATTTTTGAGCTTTAATTATCCAGATAATTACTTCAATTCTCCACTTTATTCTGGAAACTTTTATACACAACATTAGTTTGAACTTTTATACACATTAGTTTGATTTTTTTTGTTTTAATTTAGTTGTCAATTATTCCACTTGATTGGTTTTCGTTTCCTAAATTAAACTGGCCACTATCTGTTCCTCCATTATTATCATTCTGAACAGGGCATTAAATTTTTTCTTGGCCTGATACTGTTCATTCTATAGATATGGCTATTTTTGTTTTTTAAATAAAATTTTTAAGTCAGTTTATGTGATTATTACATACTTCTTGATAGGCTTTTTTTGGACAAACACAAGGTTTATTTTCTTTTTTTTTTTTTTTTTCACACACACACACTGTATTTTATTTTTACAAGAGATAAATAGACTGACACCAAGCATTGTACATGGATGACCACAACAAAAGCAACAATGATTGCAATTACCAAACATGAAACACACTCATACTATGTTATAATATTGACATTCAGTCCAGTAATCCTCCACTGTAACAGCTCCTTTACTTTGCAGTGAAAATTGATTTGTATATTCTTTGCCTCTGAGTCCTTGTGGGATTTTTTTTTTTTTTAATTCAGACAGAAAGTCACAAAAATTATACTCATCCTCATCAGTTCACTCAGTCCCATGTAATTAATTGTTTTTTTTCATCTTGATCTTTTGTTAGCACTTTTATGAGTTCATCAGTTTTTCATCAGAGTTCTGAAAATGCTTATTCATTCAGTTCAGCAGTACAGTCAGTTACCAGAAACCTGTACTTGTCAGAGTCTTTTCCATGAATTTCTTGAAGATGAAACCCTTTTATAGGAACATATTTGCAAAATCATCAGAGTACACCCAGAACTGTCTGTAAATGACAAAAGACTTAAAAATGACCACGGTAAAAGATTTGATGAAAGTTCATAATAATGCAGTTGACAAGAAAATTAGTTATTTCTGAGATATACATTTTAAAGTAATAACTAGGATTATTACGTATAACATTATACCAGAACATATAAGATTTTTAGAAATTTCATGTAATGTCTGAAACATTTATATTAACATATTTCCATACATATTTCCATACAAATACAAATATAAGATTTTTAGGAATTTCATGTAATGTCTGAAACATTTATATTAACATATTTCCATACAAATAACCCAATGAAAGTTTAGTATTAGTTGTTTTGTTTGTTTTTTTATACTGCAGGTTCTTATTAGGCATCAATTTTATACATATCAGTGTATACATGTCAATCCCAATCGCCCAATTCAGCACACCACCATCCCCACCTCACCGCAGTTTTCCCCCCTTGGTGTCCATATGTCCATTCTCTACATCTGTGTCTCAACTTCTGCCCTGCAAACTGGCTCATCTGTACCATTTTTCTAGGTTCCACATACATGCATTAATATATGATATTTGTTTTTCTCTTTCTGACTTACTTCACTCTGTATGACAGTCTCTAGATCCATCCACGTCTCAACAAATGACTCAATATCGTTCCTTTTTATGGCTGAGTAATATTCCATTGTATATATGTACCACTTCTTCTTTATCCATTCGTCTGTTGATGGGCATTTAGGTTGCTTCCATGACCTGGCTATTGTAAATAGTGCTGCAATGAACATTCGGGTGCATGTGTCTTTTTGAATTACGGTTTTCTCTGGGTATATGCCCAGTAGTGGGATTGCTGGGTCATATGGTAATTCTATTTTTAGTTTTTTAAGGAACCTCCATATTGTTCTCCAGAGTGGCTGTATCAATTTACATTCCCACCAACAGTGCAAGAGGGTTCCCTTTTCTCCACACCCTCTCCAGCATTTGTTGTTTGTAGATTTTCTGATGATCCCCATTCTAACAGGAGTGAGGTGATACCTCATTGTAGTTTTGATTTGCATTTCTCTAATAATTAGTGATGTTGCGCAGCTTTTCATGTGCTTCGTGGCCGTCTGTATGTCTTCTTTGGAGAAATGTCTATTTAGGTCTTCTGCCCATTTTTGGATTGGGGTGTTTGTTTCTTTGATATTGAGCTGAATGAGCTGTTTATATATTTTGGAGATTAATCCTTTGTCCGTTGATTCATTTGCAAATATTTTCTCCCATTCTGAGGGTTGTCTTTTCGTCTTGTTTATGGTTTCCTTTGCTGTGCAAAAGCTTTGAAGTTTCATTAGGTCCCACTTGTTTATTTTTGTTTTTATTTCCATTACTCTAGGAGGTGGATCAAAAAAGATCTTGCTGTGATTTATGTCAAAGAGTGTTCTTCCTATGTTTTCCTCTAAGAGTTTTACAGTGTCCAGTCTTATATTTAGGTCTCTAATCCATTTTGAGTTTATTTTTGTGTATGGTGTTAGGGAGTATTCTAATTTCATTCTTTTACATGTAGCTGTCCAGTTTTCCCAGCACCACTTATTGAAGAGACTGTCTTTTCTCCATTGTATATCTTTGCCTCCTTTGTCATAGATTAGTTGACCATAGGTGCGTGGGTTAATCTCTGGGCTTTCTATCTTGTTCCATTGATCTATGTTTCTGTTTTTGTTCCAGTACCATATTGTCTTAATTACTGTAGCTTTGTAGTATAGTCTGAAGTCAGGGAGTCTGATTCCTCCAGCTCCATTTTTTTGCCTCAAGACTGCTTTGGCTATTCGGGGTCTTTTGTGTCTCCATACAAATTTTAAGATGATTTGTTCTAGCTCCGTAAAAAATGCCATTGGTAATTTGATAGGGATTGCATTGAATCTGTAGATTGCTTTGGGTAGTATACTCATTTTCACAATGTTGATTCTTCCAATCCAAGAACATGGTATATCTCTCCATCTGTTGGTATCATCTTTAATTTCTTTCATCAGTGTCTTATAGTTTT
This sequence comes from Balaenoptera physalus, assembly GCF_965194825.1. Lineage (NCBI taxonomy): Eukaryota > Metazoa > Chordata > Mammalia > Artiodactyla > Balaenopteridae > Balaenoptera > Balaenoptera physalus. Next base: position 36,448,745 of record NC_138892.1, on the reverse strand, counting down.
CTGCATACAGGTCTTTTGTCTCCCTAGGTAGGTTTATTCCTAGGTATTTTATTCTTTTTGTTGCAATGGTAAATGGGAGTGTTTCCATAATTTCTCTTTCAGATTTTTCATCATTAGTGTATAGGAATGCAAGAGATTTCTGTGCATTAATTTTGTATCCTGCAACGTTACCATATTCATTAATTAGCTCTAGCAGTTTTCTGGTGGCAGTTTTAGGATTCTCTGTGTATAGTATCATGTCATCCGCAAACAGTGACAGTTTTACTTCCTCTTTTCCAATTTGTATTCCTTTTATTTCTTTTTCTTCTCTGATTGCCGTGGCTAGGACTTCCAGAACTATGTTGAATAATAGTGGTGAGAGTGGACATCCTTGTCTCGTTCCTGATCTTAGAGGAAATGCTTTCAGTTTTTCACCATTGAGAATGATGTTTGCTGTGGGTTTGTCATATATGGCCTTTATTATGTTGAGGTAGGTTCCCTCTATGCCCACTTTCTGGAGAGTTTTTATCATAAATGGGTGTTGAATTCTGTCAAAAGCTTTTTCTGCATCTATTGAGATGATCATATGGTTTTTCTTCTTCAATTTGTTAATATGGTGTATCACATTGATTGATTTGCGTATATTGAAGAATCCTTGCATCCCTGGGATAAATCCCACTTGATCGTGGTGTATGATCCTTTTAATGTGTTGTTGGATTCTGTTTGCTAGTATTTTGTTGAGGATTTTTGCATCTATATTCATCAGTGATATTGGTCTGTAATTTTCTTTTTTTGTAGTGTCTTTGTCTGGTTTTGGTATCAGGGTGATGGTGGCCTCATAGAATGAGTTTGGGAGTGTTCCTTCCTCTGCAATTTTTTGGAAGAGTTTGAGAAGGATGGGTGTTAGCTCTTCTCTAAATGTTTGATAGAATTCACCTGTGAAGCCATCTGGTCCTGGACTTTTGTTTGTTGGAAGATTTTTAATCACAGTTTCAATTTCATTACTTGTGATTGGTCTGTTCATATTTTCTGTTTCTTCCTGATTCAGTCTTGGAAGGTTATACCTTTCTAAGAATTTGTCCATTTCTTCCAGGTTGTCCATTTTATTGGCATAAAGTTGCTTATAGTAGTCTCTTAGGATGTTTTGTATTTCTGCAGTGTCTGTTGTAACTTCTCCTTTTTCATTTCTGATTTTATTGATTTGAGTCCTCTCCCTCTTTTTCTTGATGAGTCTGGCTAATGGCTTATCAATTTTGTTTATCTTCTCAAAGAACCAACTTTTAGTTTTATTGATCTTTGCTATTGTTTTCTTTGTTTCTATCTCATTTATTTCTGCTCTGATCTTTATGATTTCTTTCCTTCTGCTAACTTTGGGTTTTGTTTGTTCTTCTTTCTCTAGTTTCTTTAGGTGTAAGGTTAGATTGTTTACTTGAGATTTTTCTTGTTTCTTTAGGTAGGCTTGTATAGCTATAAACTTCCCTCTTAGAACCGCTTTTGCTGCATCCCATAGGTTTTGGGTCGTCATGTTTTCATTGTCATTTGTCTCTAGGTATTTTTTTATTTCCTCTTTGATTTCTTCAGTGATCTTTTGGTTATTTAGTAACGTATTGTTTAGCCTCCATGTGTTTGTCTTTTTTACGTTTTTTTCCCTGTAATTCATTTCTAATCTCATAGCGTTGTGGTCAGAAAAGATGCTTGGTATGATTTCAATTTTCTTAAATTTACTGAGGCTTGATTTGTGACCCAAGATGTGATCTATCCTGGAGAATGTTCCGTGCGCACTTGAGAAGAATGTGTAATCTGCTGTTTTTGGATGGAATGTCCTATATATATCAATTAAATCTATCTGGTCTATTGTGTCATTTAAAGCTTCTGTTTCCTTATTTATTTTCATTTTGGATGATCTGTCCATTGGTGTAAGTGAAGTGTTAAAGTCCCCCACTATTATTGTGTTACTGTCGATTTCCTCTTTTATAGCTGTTAGCAGTTGCCTTATGTATTGAGGTGCTCCTATGTTGGGTGCATATATATTTATAATTGTTATATCTTCTTCTTGGATTGATCCCTGGATCATTATGTAGTGTCCTTCCTTGTCTCTTGTAACATTCTTTATTTTAAAGTCTATTTTATCTGATATGAGTATAGCTACTCCAGCTTTCTTTTGATTTCCATTTGGAAATTTCCAAAGGTTTATTTTCTTAAGGCAGTTTTCTGGTATGTTTTGCTTTTATGAGATCAATAACATTTCTGTATATTTTTGCATACATCTTGATATTTTTCTTGCCATTTAGGTTTAGTCCATGCTTGGAAACTTTTGACCTCTGACTCTGTTACCATTGTGGAAAGAATTGTTCAAATCCCCCACTACCAGGGCAGACAATCCAAGAAAAAGAAAACATATACAAGGTGTAAGAAAAATAAATTCCCAATCATAATTTTTTTTTTTGCCACAGTTACTAAAAAGTCTGAGAGACTATATTTATGTGAACTCTACGGAAGAAAATATTTCATGTAAAAATATGTCTTTATGTGGGACTTTGTGTGTCGGTTGACTTGATTAAAATCCATTCAAAATTGGAAAGGATCTTATTTTATATTTTAAAATCAGTGTATAAGTATGTGTGTAGTTTACTAAATATTAGAGAAAACAACACATTCTAAGTATATTTATAAATATAGACATGATTTTGTTGTTGCTTTTTAGAGAGAAAATTTAGACAGTACATATGCAAGCACAATTCCCTTTGAAAATTTTTTTTTTGACTTACAAGAGGATTAAAGTTTTATTGTTATTGAAGATCATCTAGTCTGAAATTTAAGTTTCTACAACTTATCTGTCAATTATATATCACTACATTATAATAACTTGTAAGAATGAGTATAATATCCTGACACTGTCACTTCTTTTTTTTTTTTTTTTTATGTCTGTCAGGACATTTATTGCAATTTGTTTCAAATACAAAACAAGTTCAAGGTTAGCTAACATAGATATAGATATACTGTGAGATATATATATATATATATACACATACATATATATATATATATATATACACACTACAGAATACTATACACTACAGAATACTATCTCATAATTTTTTTTTAACATCTTTTTGGAGTATAATTGCTTTACAATGGTGTGTTAGCTTCCGCTTTACAACAAAGTGAATCAGATATACATATACATATGTTCCCATAACTCTTCCCTCTTGCGTCTCCCTCCCTCCCACCCTCCCTATCCCACCCCTCTAGGTGGTCACAAAGCACCGAGCTGATCTTCCTGTGCTATGCAGCTGCTTCCCACTAGCTATCTATTTTACGTTTGGTAGTGTATATATGTCCATGCCACTCTCTCACTTTGTCCCAGCTTACCCTTCCCCCTCCCCATATCCTCAAGTCCATTCTCTAGTAGGTCTGTGTCTTTATTCCCGTCTTGCCACTAGGCTTTTCATGGCCTTTTTTTTTTTTTTCTTATATTCCATATATATGTGTTAGCATACGGTATTTGTTTTTCTCTTTCTGACTTACTTCACTCTGTATGACAGAGTCTAGGTCCATCCACCTCACTACAAATATCTCAGTTTCGTTTCTTTTTATGGCTGAGTAATATTCCATTGTATATATGTGCCACATCTTCTTTATCCATTCATCTGTAAATGGACACTTAGGTTGCTTCCATGTCCTGGCTATTGTAAATAGAGCTGCAATGAACATTTTGGTACATGACTCTTTTTGAGTTATGGTTTTCTCAGGGTATATGCCCAGTAGTGGGATTGCTGGGTCGTATGGTAGTTCTATTTTTAGTTTTTTAAGGAACCTCCATACTGTTCTCCATAGTGGCTGTATCAATTTACATTCCCACCAACAGTGGGAATCTCTCCAGCATTTATTGTTTGCAGATTTTTTGATGATGGCCATTATGACCACTCTGAGGTGATACCTCATTGTAGTTTTGATTTTCATTTCTCTAATGATTAGTGACGTTGGGCATCTTTTCATGTGCTTTTTGGCCACCTGTATGTCTTCTTTGGAGAACTGTCTATTTAGGTCTTCTGCCCATTTTTGGATTGGGTTGTTTGTTTTTTTGTTATTGAGCTGCATGAGCTGCTTGTAAATCTTGGAGATTAATCCTTTGTCAGTTGCTTCATTTGCAAATATTTTCTCCCATTCTGAGGGTTGTCCTTTGAAATTACTGAGAGCTTTACCTGTGCATCTTAGGATAGACTATTTTACTAAATTTGCCTTATTTATAAGGCAAGAATTTAAATTATATTAAATGATTTTTATGTAAGCCAAACCTTTCTTACATCTCCCTTTGGTGTGTACACATTTATTTTATCCTCTCCCATCATTCCATTTTTTTTTAATGGGTGTAAGTGCCTTTTTTGGTAGAAAGCACCAGAATTTTATGTTTTAGGTTTTGGAATTACTAAAAAATAGTTAGTGTTGAATTTCATTTTATGCCAGGAACTAGTATAGCAAAGTTGGGTTTTATAAATTCCCAAAAGAAAATATAATTTGTCCCTGGTGTCATCTCTTTTCTTTGCTATTTATGTCCCCTTTTAATTAATATACAACTTAAAAATACTTAGCTTTCTTATTGATATGTTTTTGAACAGGTATGTAATGAATATTTTTATCTTAAAATAGAAGAGTCACAAAATTTTGCATGGAATTTAGAATTCAAGTCTGTCTCATCTATATTACCTTTCTGTGCTGTGTAACAAATTACCACAAATGTGATGACTTAAGACAACACATGTTTATTATCTCACAATTTCTATGGGTCAGAAGCTTGGGCATAGCTTAGCTGGTTCTCGTTTTGAAGGTCTACTAAGAAAGGATCAGCTTCCAAGATCCTTTTAGTTGTTGGCAATATTCATTTCCTTGTAAGTATAGGATTCATGTTAGCTTGTTTTTTCAAAACCAGTGACAGAGACAGAGAGGGAGCTCCTGAGACTTGAGAGTGAGTTGACTAGTAAGACTGAGTCTTATATAATCACGGAAGTGCCATTCCATCCCCTTTCCTGTATAAGGCAACATTATCATGGGAGTGACATTATATCACATTTGCCACATTCTGTTGGTTAAAAGCAAGTCATACTCAAGGGAAAGAACACCAGGGATGGAAGCAAGGGGACCATCTTAAAGTCTGTGTTCTCTACACCACATCAGTTATGTTGACTACAGTAAGAAAAATAAAAATATTTTGGCTTGATACATTGACATCTTTCCTTATTTTCTGTTTCAGTTTGTCACAGTTGTATGATATATACACCATTAATTCCTGAGCAGAGAAAGAAATAGTAAATGGTATTAGATCTTACTCCCTCTTCTATAGTAGATTGATTTCACCTTGACTTAGGCTAGAAAAAAAATAGTACTTCCATGTTTTGTTGCTTCAATGTCTTTATTTTTTTTAAATATACCTTTATTATAAATTTAAGTACATGTTCATGGTAAAATATTTAAACAGTACAGATGAATATAAAATAAAAAGTATGCCATTAAATGAGAAATTGTGAAAGTAACCACTATTCACTATTTCAGCAATTTTCTATACAAGTCTATGTAAATATATATGTATATAGATTTTAACATTTTTTAAGTGGCACAATAATATACTTTTGTTTCCAGAACTTTATTATATCCTGGATGTGTGTCTGTCTATAGAAATATCTATAGCTGTATCTTATTATCTTCAATAGCTGTTTTGTATTTCATTTAAGTATGTCATAATTAAAATTCTCTACAGAGATGATTTTTTTCCATTTGTGTGCTAAAATACGATATTTTTATTGGGCTTTTGTTGTAAAGTGTTATAAAAACCCAATTAAAATTGGCTTAAACAAAAAAGGAAATTTTTGCCATCAGAGCTCAAAAAGATCAGAAGTACAACTGACTTTGAGTGTGTTTGGGTCTACAGCTTCAATTAATATCATCTGTAACTGGTTTCTCTCCATCCTTTGGCTTGCCTCCCCTCTGGGCTGATTCTCTCATTAGGCTGGCTCCCCTTTCAAGATGGCAGAATGGCTGCCAGCAGTTTCAGACTCAGAGCCTTGTCCCAGGAAACCAGCAGAAAAGAGAGACACTCTCTTCTGTTTCCTCAAGCAAAAGTGATAGAAATTACTCTGTTTGGGTATGACTCAATCATAAGCCTTTCTCTTAACCAATTGCTGGGGTTATGGAAAGTGATTCTCTGATTATTCAATTTTGAGGTATGGGATGTCAACACTACTGAAAGAACATGAACTAAGATGGCAGATGGAACAGGAAAAAAATGCTTACCAGTTCCTTGTAAGAAACTGGTAAGTCTTGTAAATTTGTGTAGGTTGTACACAAATCTTTGTAAATTTTTAAATTTGTGTATTTTGCTATTTGCTAGGTATATTATTAGAAGTACTAATGCTGGGTAAATGTATATATACATTTTAACTTTTCCTGGATATTTCCAAATTTTTCTCCCCAATGAGTGCTTCAATTTATACTTCAGCCAATAATGCACACTTGTGTCCATTGTAGGTTTCATCAAACTTAATGTTTTCTAATCAAATATGTGAAAAATTGGAATCTCATTGTTGTTTCAAGAGATATTTCCTTAATAATGACTACAGGCTAGCAAATTTTTTTCTATTTATCATGTGTGTTTCCTTTACTGTAATCTCCCTTCATATATGGTTATATAATTGTGCTAAAACAAGTGACATGATGGAAGTGCTAAAAAATAAACTTAGATATATCTAAATTTTATTTAACTTGAAGATAACTTTGCCAATGCAAGGGTGAGATTAAGTCTTTGTAACCAGATGAGATGGAGGGGCTATAGGAAGGAAGCAAGTTATTTCCAGGGCCACTTTTTTTTTTTTTAATGACATCTCACTCTTACTAGTATATTACTTTATCAAGTAAGGAAAACTAAAGGTTAAAATGCAGCGATGCAGTGTTACAGTCCGAGCAGACTTGATCAGTCACTAAGAAGCTTGATGTAGACTTTTCACGGCATGGCAAGGGGTGAGTATAGCCAATGTTTTCAGGAAGCCCAGAGGAAGACAGGTCATGCAATGGACATAAGGCTAAGGGTTCAGTCCTTTTGAAGACTGGAAGCCTTGAGATCTATCTCAGGATAAGAGATGGTCAAAGACAAACTTCAAAGTAAATATAGTAAAAAACAAAGAGCAAAAAAAAAAAAAGAAAGAAAAGAAAACCCTGTGATCTAAAGACTAAAACATCCTTCTGCAGAGCTCAAGTATGCAGAGGTCAAGAGAAAGTGTTTCAATTTCAACAGTAACAACAGTAACATAGAACTTTTGCCTAAATTTTAGAGGCCTTTAAAGTGTAACCCTGGTATCTCTGAAAGATCAGATGTGGTCTGAAACCCTACAATGAAAGCCCCTGATGCTACATAAAATACAGAAGCCCCATGTTTAAGGATAAAATTTATTAAAAGTAGAGAATAAAGAGAAAATGAAGTGTAAATGGATCTGGTGACTCATGGCTAAAACATTTTAAGTTTAGTAAGAGTGAATTTAGGATTAAAAACAAGAGCATAGTTACATAATAAAATATAATTCTTTACATGTATATCTATGTTAATCATCAGTGAATGATTAATACCTGGTTAAAGCAACCGCACATTTTTTTTCCCATAGTCAAAGGAAAAACAAAACCAGATGTATGTATCTTTAAGTGTGAGTTTGTAAACCCAATTCAAAAATAATTTCTTGATTCAATAATTGTTTATTACACATCTACTGTGTCCTGGATATTACATTTGCCACTGAGTTTACAATGATATAAAAAAGAACACACATAAATATACCCTGCTTAATAGAGTTCTTAGTCCTCTGGAGGACACGGACTATAAACTAAAACAAAATCAAGCAAACCAAAAAATGAGTAATTGCAAATTGTGAAGTGCTGTGAAGAAAACTAACGTGAATTGAACGTTGACACAACAGTGCCAGAACCAGTTTTCATTAATCTTCTCAGTAATCTAGGAGGTAGGTGCTATTGTCATTTGTGCTCTAAAAATGAGGAAACAGAGGTACAAAGAGGTCAAGTGAGTTGTCCAGCATTCTACAGTATGAAGAGGTAAAGCTGGGATGTGAGCTTGGGTAGAGCGTGTCATCTTCATGCTTCAGCTTATCTTACTAGAGAACTTTGGTAGAGCATAATGGCATGGGCAGGGTGGTGAGGAAAGGTCTCATTGATGAGGTGACGTTTAAATTGAGACTTGAAGGATGGGACAGAGCCAACCATGTTCAGAACCTGGAGAACAATAGCATTTCAAGTACCATGAAAAATAAGTACTATGTCCCTAGGTAGGGAAGAAAAGTGATCAAGTGACTATTCTAGGAGATGAAGTGATGCTAATACTAATGAAGAAGATATGTAAAATTGGAGACATAATCAAGAGTCAGACTTTTCAAAAACTTGTAGGCCAACATTGGAACATTTGATTTGAAGCGCAACGGGGAAATGTTAAAGGATTTTACAAAGAGGCCTGACCTGATCTGGTTCATGTTTAATTGGCTGCTGTGTAACAATAGGATGGAGGAAGACCATGGGAAAAGCAGAGACACCAGTAAGGAGGCTATTTTAGTAGCCCTGGAAGGGATTTTAACAAAGGTGGTAGGAGATTAGCTGAAGAAAAGCAGACCTAATCAAGATACATTTTTGAGGCAGAAATCATGAGATATGCTGATAGATTGAATGTGAGTGGTGAGGAAGAGGAAACAATTTAGGATTACTCCCAGTTTTCTAGTATCACCTACATGATATCACTTTCAGCAATTTGGGCATGTGATGGTACCCTATATACCTAGAAAAGACTGGGAGAGAACAATTTGCTGAAGGCTGGGAGATAGAGTTTTGTTTGGGACTTATTTGAGATGGCTGTGAAACATTCAGTTAAAAATACTGTATAGAAAATTGGATATGGGTGCCTGGAATCCAAGGATAAGTCTTAATAGGAGATACGGTTTTGGAGTTGTCAGCATAGAGATAATATTTAACACTATGGGAACAGGTACAACTACCAGGTATAGGGCTCAATACCAAACACAGGGAAACTCAGCAGTAGAACACGGTAGAGGAGGAATAACTGGTAAAGTATTTAGAAACCTCTCTAAAAAAATTAACATATCACAGAAGAGAAAAGAGTATTTCAGGGAGTAGGGATTTGCCTTTAGGACCAAACAGTTTTGAGATATCACATAAGCTGAGGACACAATAATCTATATACGTACTTGATATCTAAGCAGCAGCTATCTTATATTGACCCTTTCAGGCCATAAATTACAAAACAATAAGCAGCAAATTAGGGCATGCCCTTGAGTGCTAATGCTTCAGTTTGTTTAATTGCCAGTCAGTTACTATCTGATATATTTCATTTCTTTCTCCTGTAATTCACTGCAATGTTTCCCTCTCAAAAAAAGTCAACACACAAGCAGAAACACAAAAGCTATGAAATATTTGTGATCAATGTAAGCTAATGGTATCAAAATATCTGTCAGTGAATAATGAGTCCAAGAGATCAAATATTTGGAGCCCTTTTAAGAAGTCGCCAAGGAATTGGCTTAGAGACTTAGGATTCACATTCAAGAATGATACTGATGGAATCAAACAAAAAGGGGTCAGCACTTTCTGAGCTAATTGTTTAGAACTAGATTTTTGCTCCAGCTGCTATAAATTGAAAGATGGATGATGTGAGAATTTGTGTTTGTAACTTAAAACTTCATGAACCATGAAACTTTCTGGAGACTTTGGTCAGTCAGTTGATTTACTAGAAATGATGAGACCACCATAATCCATAAACTGTCTATTTTCCCACCACTATGGCAATGAAATAGAGGAGAAAAACATGCAAATTGCTCATTTATGTTTTTTTTAATTTTGCTTTCCAAAATTACTTCTAAGCTTGCTGAGTCGGATTTCTATAACATCTTTAATTATGATGAAGTCTTGGCTTAAAAAAAGAAAAATTGTTTAGTTAGAACTTCATAATTGGCAATGAAACATTTAACCAAAGTGCCGGCTCTCAAATATTTTATATGTTGTTTTTTATTGGGACTATGGGAACAGCATCATGGAGACTTGTAGAATTTGATATTGAGACCCTTAAAATGTTAGTATGGAGATTTGTAAAATAATTCCAAACAAAACTGAGCATTATGCATATATAACAGTTAAAATTGCAAAACATGGACAAAATTCTGAATGTATTTAAATCATACAATAAATTGTAATATAATAAATCATAAAATATCAGGACAACAATGGATTATATAGGTTCTGCTCTCTTTTAATGGGAGAGACAATGTGATTTGTGCTGCTAAATCAGCCATTTGTGAAGTATCCAGCTGTTCAATTAAGAGCTTTCATGTCTATAAAGTGAGGAAAACCAAAGGGGAATCTTTTGAAAAACTATGAATTGACTAACACGTGACACATGTGGCCTTAAAACATTTTCAATAATGAATTAATGTATAGTAGTCTAACAAATATTAATGAGGAATTAGCGTTCCAGACAATGTTCTCACACTAGTATTTAAAATAACTGATTTGTCTTCATTTTTAATAAATTATTAAACATTAAAAAATAAGAACTTAGATTCTGAGAGGAAACAATTCTGATGATAAGTCCTATTGTTTCAAGAGGGGCTGTAGTAAAATTAAAGGAACAACTGTTCTTGTCCAAAATTTGTCTTCCAAAGATGAAGCAAAACTAAGGTTTCAAAGGCTGTGGGTAAAAATTACACTTTGATCTTTCTCTTTGTTCAAACATTTGAGATTAAAGATGCTATAAATTCCTTATAATTCCTCCTATTTAAGTAGAATGCTTTTTCTCAATCCAAGATGATTCATACCATGCTGATTTCTGAAACCTTAATCCTGTTTCTGAGGAGAGTCACAATGTCCTGATGACTTACTCTAATTTGCTACAGATGATTAAGGCACAATTAAAGGCTCAGAGTAACTTGCTGGACTTATTTTTCTATTCCTCTGTCCTGTCCTCTTTCTCTTCTTCCCTCCTCCTTTCTCTTCCTTCCTCTTTTTGTGGGTTAAACAAAGAACAGAACCCAGAGCTGACATAGGAACCATCTTATGAGAAGGTACTTTAGTGTTTCTAATTACATATTGATAATAAAGGCAAATTAGATTTTTTTTAAAAAAGAAATTAAGCATTAAGACACATTAATTGTGTTAGAGGGTGGACAGAATTGGCTTGTGTTTACTCTTGTTTTAAAAAAAAAACAGTCTTGAATTAGTGTTTTTTTCTCTAAAAGATAAACTGGTCTCTTTGATTCCTGGCATTTCTTAAGTACATTTCTCCTGTAAGTGCTCTCCTAAGTTGCTGACATGGGGGACCTTTCACAAGAGGTGATCTCCTCGGTCTTGTATTTACCAAAGTACGAAACTCTGGGTGGATCATCGTATCCTCTTTGTGAATGGCCTATATGGTTCAGAGCGGAAGAGCTGTTCAGGAAGTAATTTGATTGTAAAGATAAGTCCAAATACAGTCAAGAGTAACAGTATCTCAAGTTTACACCTAATAAGGGTCTGTAATCTTAGTTTCTTTTTAGAAAATCCAGGGGTTTTGTTTTTGAAAATTGTGCATGTTCTTATTTTTAAGAGAGATTGTTTCCTTCTTCTTTTTGTCTCTCATATGAAAGTTCTCGACGATTCTCAGAGCTTGTTGATAAATGATAAGTCTTGAGTATGTTTAATTCCTTCACTTTATACTGAATTTCTAATCTATTTTTTTATTATACTATCTGAATTGATCATTAGTATTCCCTGATTTAATTTATTCACCTTTTAATCTATATGGCCTCTTATATAATGATAATATAAAGCTATCTTGTCATTTACTTGACCTTTATGATTATCATAAAAATTAAATAGCATCTTATATATATACAACAGATACATTTAAAACCTAATATTACGAGTTACAACAAACAAATAACATGATTTTATCTTAATGAAAATTGATGGCTTTTTACATATGCCATTTTTTGCCATATCCTTATTTAGAAAAGACAGAAAATGATTCCTAGTTGTCTGTAGTTCAAAACCAATAATTAAGAATCATTTAAAGTTTACCTGATCTTGAAAAAAATCATGACTGTAGAGCACAGTAAATTACTTTATTTTGGATATCAAAAGCTTCTGAAATATATGGATTTAATAGTTTTATTTTATTATTTTTTTCCTGTTTTTTTTTTTTTAACATCTTTATTAGAGCATAATTGCTTTACAATGTTGTGTTAGTTTCTGCTGTATAACAAAGTGAATCAGCTATACGTATACATAAATCCCCATATCCCCTCCCTCTTGCGTCTCCTTCCCACCCTCCCTATCCAACCCCACTAAGTGGTCACAAAGCACAGAGCTGATCTCCCTGTGCTATGCGGCTGCTTCCCACTAGCTATCTATTTTACATTTGGTAGTGTATATATGTCAATGCCACTCTCTCACTTCATCCCAGCTTACCCTTCCCCCTCCCGTGTCCTCAAGTCCATTCTCTACATCTGCATCCTTATTCCTGTCCTGCCCCTAGGTTCTTCAGAACCTTTTATTTTTTTTTTAATTTTTACATTCCATATATATGCGTTAGCATGTGGTATTTGTTTTTCTCTTTCTGACTTACTTCACTCTGTATGACAGGCTCTAGGTCCATGCACCTCATTAAAAATAACTCAATTTCGTTTTTTTTATGGCTGAATAATATTCCATTGTATATATGTGCCACATCTTCTTTATCCATTCATCTGTTGATGGACACTTAGCTTGCTTCCGTGTCCTGGCTATTGTAAATAGAGCTGCAGTGAACATTCTGGTACATGACTCGTTTTGAATTATGTTTTTCTCAGGGTATATGCCCAGCAGTGGGATTGCTGGGTCATATGGTAGTTCTATTTTTAGTTTCTTAAGAAACCTCCATACTGTTCTCCATAGTGGCCATATCAGTTTACATTCCCAGCAACAGTGCAAGAGGGTTCTCTTTTCTCCACACCCACTCCAGCATTTATTGTTTGTAGATTTTTTGATGATGGCCATTCTGACGGATGTGAGGTGATACCTCATTGTAGTTTTGGTTTGCATTTCTGTAATGATTAGTGATATTGGGCATCCTTTCATGTGTTTGTTGGAAATCTGTATATCTTCTTTGGAGAAATGTCTATTTAGAACTTCTGCCCATTTTTGGATTCAGTTGTTTGTTTTCTTGTTATTGAGCTGCATGAGCTGCTTGTAAATTTTGGAGATTAATCCTTTGTCAGTTGCCTCATTTGCAAATACTTTCTCCCATTCTGAGGGTTGTCTTTTCATCTTGTTTATGTTTTCCTTTGCTGTATAAAAGCTTTTAAGTTTCATTAAGTCCCATTTGTTTCTTTTTGTTTTTATTTCCATTTCTCTAGGAGGTGGGTCAAAAAGGATCTTGCTATGATTTATGTCACAGAGTGTTCTGCCTATGTTTTCCTCTAAGAGTTTTATACTGTCTGGCCTTACATTTAGGTCTTTAATCCATTTGAAGTTTATTTTTGTGTATGGTGTTAGGGAGTGTTCTAATTTCATTCTTTTACATGTAGCTATCCAGTTTTCCCAGTACCATTTTTTGAGGAGGCTGTCTTTTCTCCACTGTATATTCTTGCCTCCTTTATCAAAGATAAGGTGACCATATGTGTGTGGGTTTATCTCTGGGCTTTCTATCCTGTTCTAATGATCTATATTTCTGTTTTTGTGCCAGTACCATACTGTCTTGATTACTGTAGCTTTGTAGTACAGTCTGAAGCCCAGGAGCCTGATTCCTCCAGCTCCATTTTTCTTTCTCAAGATTGCTTTGGCTATTAGGGGTCTTTTGTGTTTGCATACAAATTGTGAAATTTTTTGTTCTAGTTCTGTGAAAAATGACATTGGTAGCTTGATAGGGAATGAATTGAATCTGTAGATTGCTTTGTTTAGTATACTCATTTTCACAATGTTGATTCTTCCAATCCAAGAACATGGTATATTTCTCTGTCTGTTTGTATCATCTTTAATGTCTTTCATCCATGTCTTATAGTTTTCTGCATACGGGTCTTTTGTCTCCATAGGTGGGTTTATTTCTAGGTATTTTATTCTTTTGTTGCAATGGTAAATGGGAATGTTTCCTTAACTTCTCTTTCAGATTTGTCATCATTAGTGTATAGAAATGCAAGAGATTTCTGTGCATTAATTTTGTATCCTGCTACTTTACCAAATTCATTGATTAGCTCTAGTAGTTTTCTGGTAGTATCTTTACGATTCTCTATGTATAGTATCATGTCATCTGCAAACAGTGACAGTTTTACTTCTTTTCCGATTTGGATTCCTTTCATTTCCTTTTCTTCTCTGATTGCCATGGCTAAAACTTTGAAAACTATGTTGATTAATAGTGGTGAGAGTGGGCAATGATGTCTTGTTCCTGATCTTAGTGGAAATGGTTTCAGTTTTTCACCTTTGAAAATGATGTTGGTTGTGGGTTTGTCATATATGGCCTTTATTGTTTTGAGGTAAGTACCCTCTATGCCTGCTTTCTGGAGGGTTTTTATCGTAAATGGGTGTTGAATTCTGTCAAAAGCTTTTTCTGCATCTATTGAGATTATCATATGGTTTTTATCCTTCAATTTTTTAATGTAGTGTATCACATTGATTGTTTTGCATATACTGAACAATCCCCGCATTCTTGGGATAAAACCCACTTGATCAGGATATCTGATCCTTTTAAGGTGGTGTTGGATTCTGTTTGCTAGTATTTTGTTGAGGATTTTTGCATCTAGGTTCATCACTGATACTGGTCTGTAGTTTTCTTTTTTTGTGACATCTTTTCTGGTTTTTGTATCAGGGTCCTGGTGGCCTCGTAGAATGAGTTTGGGAGTGTTCCTGCCTCTGCTATATTTTGGAAGAGTTTGAGAAGGATAGGTGTTAGCTCTTCTCTAAATGTTTGATAGAATTCACCTGTGAAGCCATCTGGTCCTGGGCTTTTGTTTGTTGGAAGATTTTTAATCACAGTGTCATTTTCAGTGCTTGTGATTGGTCTGTTTATATTTTCTATTTCTTCCTGGTTCAGTCTCGTAAGGTTGTGCTTTTCTAAGAATTTGTCCATTTCTTCCAGGTTGTCCATTTTATTGGCATATTGTTGCTTGATGTAATCTCTCATGATCCTTTGTATTTCTGCTGTGTCAGTTGTTACTTCTTTTTCATTTCTAATTCTGTTGATTTGAGTCTTTTCCTTTTTTTTCTTGATGAGTCTGACTAATGGTTTATCAATTTTGTTTATCTTCTCAAAGAACCAGCTTTTACTTTTATTGAACTTTGCTATTGTTTCCTTCATTTCTTTTTCATTTATTTCTGACCTGATTTTTATGATTTCTTTCCTCCTGCTAACTTTGGGGTTTTTTTTGTTCTCGTTTCTCTAGTTCCTTTAGGTGTAAGTTTAGGTAGTTTTTTGAGATATTTCTTGTTTCTTGAGTTAGGATTATATTGCTATAATCTTTCCTCGTTGAACTGCTTTTGCTGCATCCCATAGGTTTTGGGTTGTCGTGTTTTCATTGTCATTTGTTTCTAGGTATTTTTTGATTTCCTCTTTGATTTCTTCAGTGATCTCTTAGTTATTTAGTAGTGTATTGTTTAGCCTCCATGTTTTTGTATTTTTTACAGATTTTTTTTCCTGTAATTGATATCTAGTCTCATAGTGTTGTGGTCGGAAAAGATACTTGATACGATTTCAATTTTCTTAAATTTACCAAGGCTTGATTTGTGACCCAAGATATGGTCTATCCTGGAGAATGTTCCATGAGCACTTGAGAAGAAAGTGTATTCTGGTGTGTTTGGATGGAATGTTATATAAATATCAATTAATTCCATCGTGTTTAATGTGTCATTTAAAGCTTGTGTTTCCTTATTTATTTTCATTTCTGTCCATTGGTGAAAGTGGCTGTTAAAGTCCCCTACTATGATTGTGTTACTGTCAATTTCCCCTTTTATGGCTGTTAGTATTTGCCTTATGTATTGAGGTGCTCCTATGTTGGGTGCATAAATATTTACAATTGTTATATCTTCTTCTTGGATTGATCCCTTGATCATTATGTAATGTCCTTCTTTGTCTCTTGTAATAGTCTTTATTTTAAAGTCTATTTTGTGTGATATGAGAATTGCTACTCCCGCTTTCTTTTGATTTCCATTTGCATGGAATATCTTTTTCCATCCCCTCACTTTCAGTGTGTATGTGTCCCTAGGTCTGAAGTGGGTCTCTTGTAGGCAGCATATATACGGGTCTTGTTTTCGTATCCATTTAGGCAGTCTATGTCTTTTGTTTGGAGCATTTAATCCATTTACATTTAAGGTAATTATTGATAAGTATGTTCTTATTCCCATTTTCTTAATTGTTTTGGGTTTGTTATTGTAGGTCTTTTCCTTCTCTTGTGTTTCCTGTCTAGAGAAGTTCCTTTAGCATTTGTTGTAAAGCTGGTTTGGTGGTGCTGAATTTTCTTAGCTTTTGCTTGTCTGTAAATGTTTTAATTTCTCTGTCAAATCTGAATGAGATCTTTGCTGGGTAGAGTAATCTTTGTTCTAGATTTTTCCCTTTCATCACTTTAAATATGTCCTGCCACTCCCTTCTGGCTTGCCGAGTTTCTGCTGAAAGATCAGCTGTTAACCTTATGGGGATTCCCTTGTATGTTATTTGTTCTTTTTCCCTTGTTGCTATTAATATTTCTTCTTTGTATTTAATTTTTGATAGTTTGATTAATATGTGTCTTGGCGTGTTTCTCCTTAGATTTATCCTGTATGGGACTCTCTGTGCTTCCTGGACTTGATTGACTATTTCCTTTCCCATATTAGCAAAGTTTTCAACTATAATCTCTTTAAATGTTTTCTCAGTCCCTTTCTTTTTCTCTTCTTCTTCTGTGACACCTATAATTCGAATGTTGGTGCATTTAATATTATCCCAGAGGTCTCTGAAACTGTCCTCAATTCTCTTCATTCTTTTTTCTTTATTCCTCTCTGAGGTAGTTATTTCCACTATTTTATCTTCCAGGTCACTTATCCTTTCTTCTGCCTCAGTTATTCTGCTATCGATTCCTTCTAGAGAATTTTTAGTTTTATTTATTGTGTTGTGCATGTTTGTTTGTTTGCTCTTTAGTTCTTCTAGGTCCTTTTTAAACATTTTTTGTATTTTCTCCATTCCATTTCCAAGATTTTGGATCATCTTTACTATCATTACCTGCATCTTTTTCAGGTAGACTGCCTATTTTCTCTTCAATTTTTTGGTCTGGTGAGTTTTTACTTTGCTCTTTCATCTGTTGTGTATTTCTGTGTCTTCTCATTTTGCTTAACTAACTGTGTTTGGGGTGTCCTTTTCACAGGCTGCAGGTTCTTAGTTCCCATTGTTTTTGGTGTCTGTCCCCAGTGGGTAAGGTTGTTTCCATGGGTTGTGTAGATTTCCTGGTGGAGAGGACTGGTGCCTGTGTTCTGGTGGATGAGGCTGGATCTTGTCTTTCTGATGGGTAGGACTGCATCTGGTGCTGAGTTTTGAGGTGTCTGGGAGCTTATTATGATTTTAGGCAACCTCTCTGCTAATGGGTAGGGTTGTGTTCCTGTCTTGCTAGTGTTTTGGCATGGGGTGTCCAGCACTGGTGCTTCCTTGTCGTTGAGTGGAGCTGGGTCTTAGCGTTGAGATGGAGATCTCTGGGAGATCTCTCGCCAGTTGATATCACGTGGAGCCGGGAGGTCTCTGGTGGTCCAGTGTCCTGAACTCGGCTCTCCCACCTCAGAGGCTCAGGCCTGACAGCCAGCTGGTGCATCAAGACCCTGTCAGCCACACTGCTAAGAAGAAAAGGGAGAAAATAAAGAAAGAAAAATAAATAAATAAAATAAAATAAAATAAAATAAAAAAGTAAAAAAATTATTAAATTAAAAAAAGTAATAAAAAAAGAGCAACCAAACCAATAAACAAATCCACCAGTGATAACAAGCCCTAAAAACTTTACTAAGATACACATAAAAATAAGAAACTAGTCAGTCACATATAACAAACCGTGAGTCTACAGTTGCTCCCAAAGTCCACTTCCTCTATTTTGGGATGATTCATTGTCTATTCAGATATTCCACAGATGCAGGGTACATCAAGTTGATTGTGGAGATTTAATCCACTGCCCCTGAGGCTGCTGGGAGAAATTTCCCTTTCTCTTCTTTGTTCGCACAGATCCGGGGGTTCACCTTTGGATTTGGACCTGCCTCTGCGTGTAGGTCACCTGAGGGCATCTGTTCTTCACTCACACAGGACGGGGTTAAAGGAGCAGCTGATTAGGTGCTCTGGCTCACTCAGGCTGGGGGGAGGGAGGGTACGTAATGTGGGGTGAACCTGTGGCAGCAGAGGCCAGCGTGACGTTGCACCAGCCTGAGGCGTGCCATGTGTTCTCCCAGGGAAGTTGTCCCTGGATCATGGGACCCTGGCAGTGGTGGACTTCACAGGCTCCTGGGAGGGGAGTTGAGGATAGTGACCTGTGCTTGCACACAGGATTCTTGGTGGCTGCCTCAGCAGCCTTGGCATTTCATGCCCGTCTCTGTTGTTTGTGTTGATAGCTGTGGCTTGAGCCCATCTCTGGAGCTCGTTTAGGCGGTGTTCTGAATCTCCTCTTCTCGCGCACCCCGAAACAATGTTCTCTTGACTCTTAGTCAGGTCTAGAGTTTTTCCTGGACTCCCTCCCAGCTAGGTGTCGCGCACTAGCCCCCTTCAGGCTGTGTTCACGCAGCCAACCCCAGTCCTTTCCTTGGGATCCGACCTCCGAAGCCCGAGCCTCAGCTCCCAACCCCCAGCCCCCACCAGCCCCGGCGGGTGAGCAGACAAGCCTCTCGGGCTGGTGAGGGCTGGTTGGCACCGATCCTCTGTGCGGGAATATCTCTGCTTTGCCCTCTGCACCCCTGTTGCTGCGCTCTCCTCCATGGCTCCGAAGCTTTCCCTCACCCCCTCACCCCCCCATTTCCACCAGTGAAGGGGCTTCCTAGTGCCTGGAAACTTTTCCTCCTTCACAGCTCCCTCCCAGAGTTGCAGGTCCTGTCCCTATTCTTTTGTCTCTGTTTTTTCTTTTTTTCTTTTGCCCTACCCAGGTACGTGAGGAGTTTCTTGCCTTTTGGGAAGTCTGAGGTCTTCTGCCAGTGTTCAGTAGGTGTTCTGTGGGGGTTGTTCCACATGTAGATGTATTTTTGATGTATTTGTAGGGAGGAAGGTGATCTCCACGTCTTACTCCTCTGCCATCCTGAAGGTCCTCTCCGATTTAATAGTTTTAAATTCATGTTTCTTTTAATCCAAAATGCCATTAAAGTATAACTTCATAATAAAAACAAAAATAATTGTAAAAGACACAAACACATGTTTAATTCTCAGAGATTCAGTACTTAATAATTTGCACAAATATGTATCTATAATTTGGTAAAAGGCAGTCATACATTAGATATCTTGCTAATGCTGTTTTCTTAAAGGATTCTGAGGTAGTTACCTTGAAAAAATGATATATTTCTAAAAACAGTGATTATTTGGATAGAAACTAAAATGAATGAAAAAATTCTATAAATAATAGTACAGATATTAAATTATATAAAACCTGGTTCTTTTAAAAGATGCATAGCCTAAAGAAACTACTTGTTCATTTGATTAATCAAATATGAAAGGAATGAGAAACCTTAGGAATGAGAAGAAAAACATAACTCCCAAATACAGAGAAAATGAAAAGAGTTAGAAGAGGCTACTACAGTCAAATCTATTTTATAACCTAGAAGAAATGGATGATAGCCCAGCAAACTAAAAAATGCCCAAAATTGCCCAAGAAGATGTAGAATACTTCAGTAAATAAATCAACCTGGAAGATAATGGAAAGGTGATTCAGGATCAATTAACAAAATGACTAAGTAGGTTCACTGCTGAGTTTACCTAACTTTAAATGACAGAGAAATGCATACATGCTTACACACACCCATGTTCATTTTTTGTGTTCACGTTGTGTGTGGTTATTCCAACAAGCAAAAAATATGGAATGATTCATACCACTACACTCTTTGGAGGGGGATTATGTGACAAGAAGAGAGAGACAAGAAGAAAATATAAACATCATAACACATAAAAGATCAAGGTAATTTCAGATGGTGATAAAACAAGTGTCAAAACCAAAAAGGGAGGCAAAGGTAGCACAACATTTAAAAGTAATGTAACTTTTAATGTTGTGTTTGTTTAAATTTTATATCTTTATCTATGTCTATATATCTTTATATCTATATGTATATGAACAAAAGAAAGAGGAAAGAAGGAAGGCAAGAAGGGAGGAAGAAAGGGAATGAAAACAAGACTGCAGCAACACTTCTTTTCCCAGGATAAGGCCCACATAAGATTTTCTCTTTTATGGGGGCAAGAGAGAATAGTAAAATATCTCTTGTGTTGTAAAGTGAATTTCAGATGTAAAAAGTCTGAACCCTTTTTATACTTGAACTACTCACATTTTCTGTTTGAACCAGGGAGATCCTCACCTGTGCAAAAAAGTATCAGAGTTGATCTAAGTCTTCTCCTGTTCTTAACATTCCCTGAATTTTGTTCCTGTGTCATGCTTTGCTGGGGGTGGGCAGTGGGCAGGAGATGTATGATTAGTTTGTGTCGCCATGACTCTTAACCTTATAGCTTTAGTGACATGGCCACTTATCTCATTTTATGGCTTTCTTCCTTTTAAAATTTTGATATCTATAAATCTTCACTGACAATCATGGATAATCTAAGAAAAAGGCCAGTGTACATTTAAAAATTAAAATGCTCGAATCCACCATCAGAATTTCTTAAATTGTAGCTTACCTTTAAAACAGAGTTGTATTATAGACTATAACTTGTGAAAGGCAAAGTCACTTGTAAGTAAAGATAATGAAATTTGTTTTACCCCTGAAGAAAAAAAAATGTATCAGTGACTTGGGAATCTCTGGAGGAGAAAAAAAATCTCTAGAGGCCTAAAAATTGTGAATTACATGTATATCTTGCTAATGCATTTAGATTTGAGCCTGCAAAAAAGTCTTCATTTTATTTTAGAGAATATTTTGATGATGAAATAAACATAGGGAAAAAAGTGAACTAAGAAGAAAGTAAGTAAAAAATTCTTTTTTATGTACTATTAAGAAATTTATATGATATGAGTGGTGGTTTGATTCTGTCTGCTGAGAGCTGACAGTATTATAATTTAGACACAATAAACTTTTCCCAACACTTCGTACAACTTTTTTCTTCATAATTTGATCATTCACTTGTGAAGATTAGTCCAGCTGGCACTTGATTAAGGGCAAAGTTTTGGATAACCTACTCGATTTAATGTTTTCTCAGCAGAAACAATACTTTCATTTCCCCATTTCTGTGAAGTTTAATATAATAATTTAATATCTTCATATAGTTTCATATCTCATATAGTTTCATAGCTAATCCTTTTAAAATACCATTGCATGCCAGGCATTGATCTAAGAACTTCTTTACTTGTATTAACTCATTGAATTCTAACACAACTGTGTGAAATATTGCCCATTTAACAAAAGAGGAGATGGAAGCACAAAAAGTGAAGTAACTTACTAGTAAATGACAGAACTGGAATTAATACCCAGACAGAGCTGGGCCTTAATCTTATAAGTCCCTTGTCAAAACGATGATGAGATTTCATAAATTATTTAAATACACATTTCTCTGAAAAATAGTCACAGCATTTATATTAAGATGTTGATTAACAGACAGAATCGTCATTTAACAACTTGTGGTATTTATCATTTGATTTATAAGAGTCAGAATTCTGGGGTTTTTTCCAAGGTATTTAAGGCATTAAACTATGTAATGTTAAAAAGTGGGAGTCTGAACAAGAGACATATGGTTCGAATGTACAAAAATGTCAAGGGCTGCTTACAGACCATATTTTAGGACTCTGTAAGAAAGATAAAATGTTCTAAAAGTTCTCAAGCCAACAGATTAATTAAATTTAGATCTCTATTCACTGCAAATTTGAATAGAGCTTTTTAACAATGCCATTTTTAAGTTGGGGTGCTGAATAAAATAAGACTTTTACACATTTCAACTAGATCTTTTTTTCCTTCTAAGGTTTTAAATACCTCTCATTCTGTCCATCTCTCAGAAACAGATCATTTTACAGATGAATTCTAGCATATATCACGAGAAACTATGAATAATAATTATCATTATCCTTTTTGCATTTATAGAGCATGTTTCCTCTGAAAGTGTGTGTGTGTGTGTGTGTGTGTGTGTGTGTGATGTATGGCATAATGAAGAAAGTTAGTGCCTAAAGGAAAAATAATCTATGTCTTTCAAAAAAGTCTTCATAGTTTATAAGGCAAGGAGAAAAAAACAGTCCAACAGCAGAATTCCTGTTAAAGACAGAAGTATCATTTAAGGAAAAACTTTGAGGTACTCTTATGACGTGGCACCTATGGGGATAACTGATTCCGATTTCCTTTGACAATCCTGAGAAAGGGGCTAAGGTGATAGAAGAGGAATAAAGAAATCAGAGTGCAACATTTTTGAAGGCTAAGAGAACAGTATGAACACTCCCACCTCCCAGCTGGGAATGGCCAATGTCATTTGGAACAGGGATGACCATTATTAAGTTTGAAGTAGCTGCAATATTACTCCTGTTTCTTTCCTATAAATAACCAGTTTGTTACAATTACATATAACTGTTGGGGGGGAGGAATTTGAGAGTGCATTTGAAGAAAATTAAGGAAAATGTGTTCTTTTCCTAATTGGGGAGAAAGTAAAAAACAGTCAGAAAACAGATATAAGTGAAACTAAAATTTAGCAGAAGCAATAAATGAGGGCAAACTGACTTGAAGAAACATGAACTCTAAAGATTCGTGGGAAAGGGCATGAGGAAAAAGAAGGATTCTTAGTTCTCCCATTACAGATGGGACATGGACATCTTTTCCATGAAGGAATATGTGTTCTATTTACACTTGAAGGAGAAGAATGATTTTATAGGACTAGGTGGACTTGGGAACATTGGGGTGAAATTAATCATTATAACTTTCTCTTTCAACTATAAGTTTATATTTGATTGAAATACTGTATCCAAGCAGACAAGTTTGGTGAAGTTTAGTTTGAACTGATTATTTGTATGTTTTATGGCTTTAAAATCAGATTGTAATTTTTAAGTACCTATATTGACAATTAGAATTTAAAAGTGTTAGGCAAGTGATCTGGCCTCTGTCCCCCTCTCTGAATTCATCTAGTACCTTTCTCCCATTGGTCACTTTTTCCCAAGCTTGTTGCCACATCACTTCAAACTGGTTCCCTTCCCTGTGGATACATTCTTCTACTGTACCTTTACCTGTAATGTTCAAATCCTACCTCCTTTAGGGAGATGTGCCCTGACCAGCCAATCTAAAAGAGAGCTGCCTTTTGCCTACCTAGCTCTCTGGGCCCTCTCCAAAACATAACTCTGTTTTATCACCATCTGAAATTACCTTGATTTTTAAGTTAACTTGCTTATTGCTTGTCTGTCGGTACTAGTGTGTAGGCTCCTGCATGGCACAGGACTCTAAACTGTGCTGGCCAGGACTGTATCTCTAGCACCTGAAATTGTGAGCATGTAAAAAAAAAAAATATGTGAAATGAATATGTAAATCAGAGGATGTGTTACTTAACAAAGAGAATAATTATAAATTTTAAAATACATGTATAGAAATTAATTTACATATAAAGGCAAACACAAATTGTATGCTTACATAATATTTAAAAATCATTACAGTCATGTTTCTACCATGACTTGCTTCAAAATTTCTTCAGAACTCTTCAGAAGTAAATGCAAAGTTCCTTTTAACATGAAAACATAACATTCATAGGCTCCAGTGATAAGGGCATGGACATTTTTGGGGGGCAATTCTACCTACCACAGAAAGACATTAAATATTACTACTCCAGACTTCTCTAATTTAGAATTTATGATAGACATATATGACCCAACTACCATTTACTTTTGAATAGTTCTGAAGAAATTTTGAAGCAGGTCATGGTATAAACACGACTGTAATGATTTTTAAATATTATGTAAGCATACAATTTGTGTTTGCCTTTATGTGTAAATTACTTTCTATACATATATTTTAAAATTTATAAGTGGTATGAATACTTGACTTCGATAAACCTGTAAGAGCAATACTTAGGAGGCTAACTTCTTTCAATTAAAAAAATGTATGCAACTCCAACAAAAAAAAGGAACTTTGCAAATGTAATTAAGGTGTAATTAAGGTTATGAACCTTAAAGTGAGAAGATTATTCTGGATAATTTGGGTGGGTCCAACTTAATCACATAAGCCTTAAAAGCAGATAATTTTCTCTGGCTGGAGTCAGAGAGATGTGGTGGAAGAGAAGGCAGGAAAGATGCTGCAGAAGGGGAAGGGAAAGATTCCGAGTGAGGGTTCAAAGCACCATTGCTGGTCCTGAGCTATCGGGGGCCAACTGCAAGGACCAGAGAGAGGCTTCTGGGAGATAAAGTCAGCCCATAGTTGGCAGTCTTCAAGGAAACAGGGACCTATTTCCTATAAGTACAAGGAACTGAATTCTGCCAACAAACTAAAAGAGCTTTGAAGTGCCTCCAAAAATCTGCGTCTAGAAAGGAACACAGTCCTGCCAACATCTTGATTTGGTTCTTGTGAGACCTGGACCAGAGGAACCAGCTAGGCCACGCTGTGCCCAGACTTCTGACCCATGGAAACTGTGAGATAAATGGATGTTGTTTAATGAATGTTGTTGAAGTTGCTATGTTTTTGATAATTTGTTATGGCAACAGAAAACTGGTACAATGTCTAATAATAATAATCATAAGAATAACAAGTTCCTTACTGTGTGTAAGGAACTTTGCTAAGGATTTCAGGAGCATTTCATTTAATTTTTATGATAATTCATGAGATAGTGTACTTGACCCATTTTGAGTCTATTTACCCCAAACCTTTTTACATTGAGAATCGCCCCTCTTGACTCACACATAGGAGTGGGCCTTTGGCAATGATGTTAGTATTTTGTGATCTCATTGCTTTGTTCTAAAGTGGACAAATGGTAAACATTTAGCCTAAGATGGGTCAAATAGATTCTATTCCCTTGAGTTTGAAATTGCAATTGAGAGATGTTATTTTCTTGAACATGGGTGTGTAAAATCAACCTGTGGAGTGGCATTTACATGGAAAGATAGAATAATGAACATATACAGAGATAAGAGATATTTTAAAAGTGGCTTCTTAGATTTTAAATGACTTTTCTGATTGTTTCTATTGCCGCTAGAGAGACAGGTATTTTCCTGGACTACCACTTCATTACCGAAAATTTCTCTATTTAACTTGGTGTAGCTTCAGTGAAGTTTTGCTACTCCCAGCCAAGACAATGTTAATTAAGGCAGGTAGTGGTATTATACTTTCATTCAAACAGATGTATTCATTTGGATAGGCTGAACTGATGTAACAGATACGTTGAAGTTCAAAGACAGTGCGCTCAAGGAAAAGTCAAAGTGATGGCCTTGGTCTGCAGGTGACTGTTCTCCTTGTGGTGATTCAAGGAACCAGGCTTGTTCCATTTTGTTTCACCATCCCTCGGAGTCTTTATTGTCATCTGAATCTGTATTTCAGTCTGTACTGAAAAAGGAGAATGGAGGATGAATACTGGCTTCTTAACATTCTTAGGCCCAAAGTAGCATCTGTTGCTTTTCTGTTCCATTGCCAATATTGGTCAGATGAGAGATATAGTCTAGCCAGAAACCGAGAAGAAGTGAAAGTCATTATGGTGATCAGCTGGCAGCCTCTGCCAACAGATGTTCAGTAACTTGTTCAATATCATACAGCTGATATTGGCAGATGTGGGGATTGAAACACATCTCTGGCTCAGGAAGTCTAGATCTTAACCATTTTCCTCTACTACATTTTTGTTTTACCAGATGTCTTCCATTGAATTAATTAGTTGATTTAAAATTCTACTCACCCTGTTAGCTAGCCAGCTCCTGTGTTCTATCTTTGTTGATTTACTTTTAATTTAGATAATATCAGAGAAAAGAAACTCAGTACTCAGTATGGTCGGAGAGAGACAGTGACAAATTACACAAGAACAGCTGTGCCCTCAATTAGGCTACTCACTGCGAAGCTCAGAAATAGGACAACCTGCTAGACTATTTAATGACAAATGGTAGCCAAAAAATTTGAAACCCGTAACCTTTCATATGAGTGCTTCTGATAGTTTAATAACATGGAGTCATTTGTTTCCACACTATTGGTATGAAACAATTTATTGGTAGTCGGTAATCAACTTAATTTGATGTTAATTGACCTAAAATACAAAGACTGTAAATATATTCTAGCATTCTTGATTTTGTCCTGTTATTTTTTAGAGTTCTTTAATGATGTATTGGTGAAATATCCAGGATCAGGGTCTGGCACTAAACCTGTACATTTGGGTCTTGTGTTGAGCACATAGTGAGAATAGGTATGGCAATGTTGATGGCCTACTTGAACAGGGAAGTTTACTTACACACACAGACATTCTGTTGGGGGTGGGCTGGGTGGATTCCACAATGTACAAGTCATTCACTTCTATAGTTCAGGTAAAATAATTGACAAAGAGGTTCCAAGATGAAGAAGTGGAGTATGAAGAAAGGAATCATGGGTCATCTAGATAGGTGTGCTGGAGCTAGTTTTATCTGCTCATGCCAGCCACCAGTGCACAACTCTGCATTCAGTAATGATACAGTGATAGATTTAAACTGGCCAGGGTAGGAATATTTACAGAAATTGGTTTATACTACAAATCATGATGTGATTATGGAGGCTGAGATGTTCCACAATCTGCCCTCTGCCTGCTGGAGGCCTGTGAAAGTCTGTGGTAAAATTCTAGTCAAAACTCAAAGCACCGAGAACAAGGAGAGCCAAGTCTAAAGGCAGGAAATGATGATGTCCCAGTCTGAGCAGGGAGCAAATTCACCCTTCCTCTGCTTTTTTGTCCTATTCAGGCCCTCCACAAATTGAATGATACCCACCCAAACTGGTGAGGGTGATCTTTTTTATTCAGTTGACCAATTCAAATGCTAATCTCTTCTGAAAACACCCTGACAGACACACCCCAAAATAATATGTTACCAGTTATCTGGGCATACCTTAGCCAGGTTGACACATAAAATTAACCATCACACCTGCATATCACTGGTGATACCTATAATCCAGGTAGACTAACAGAGCTCATCTGAGAAGGTTTTCTTCATGTGACATTGTTATTGCCCTGGGTCTGGGTTCAGAGGCAGACTTGCTGACATTAGAGTAGGGGCCTGACGAAAGCAGGTAAGTCTCAGTTAGTGGGCTACTAGAATCAGAGTTGACAATCAGTATGGCATTAGAAATTCTCCTGTAACAACTGGGTAAGGTTGATTTGCACCCATTGTCAGAATGGATTACCACCATGTAGGTGGTAGAGTAGAAGGTAATGCATATGGGCAGTCTCTACAGAGATCTCAGAGCTTGTGATAATCCATTTTCCCAGGGGAATGATGGTTTGATACTAAATTCTACCTTATGTACTACTTAGAAAGCATGGGGAGAAAGTAAATCCACCTGCAATAGTGGCCTGAAATGAAAGCCTTGTCCTAACTACAGAGTTGGCTGGGAAGTCTTTGAGCCGAGTCAGCACCATCCCCATTAATCTGGGGGGCCCTTCCATGATACACAGATATAACCTTGCCATGTGCCACATAAAAGCTGTAGGCCCTGTCTCTTTTGGTCTATCTTTCCATCTTCTTCTTAGGTGATTTACACATCTATTCACCTTTCAATGTAGAAAGTCCTGAGTAAAACCTGAATTACTTCACAGTAACATTATCTCTAAGCTGGAATTAAATATATTTCTCCTTCTTTAGCACCAGGTTCATACAGGGATAATGCATAGGGATAAAGGTCAACTTTGATATTCACATTTCTGGTGATAGGAATAATGACCAACTGTGAATAAGATCTATGGGATGTTGCAAGCATCATTAAAAATCATATTAGACATGGGTACTTAGGAAGGCTGTACCAAAGGGAGTAGTTTCTATGCAATTAATTATCTACCTTGTGTGCTAGTCTATTGAAATAAAGAGAGTTTGTTGGAAGCTAGTCTGGGGTCCAATAAAAAGTGATCAGATTTTTCCTCATACATCCTTTAAAAAAGGAGAGAGCCTCAGGCAGGTAATCTGGAGGAGTCAGAAAATACTTTGCCAAACTGATGAATGCATCTTGGCTTCAGGATACTTATTTCCTCTTTTACTGGAAGAAACCATAACCAAAAGCTGGGATTGGTTTCAGGAAATCCTACCCCAGTATCAGGTCAGGGACCTTTTGAACTGTGACCCAGCATGTTTTCCTGAGTTGTTGCTAGATACAGAAGTAGCAGAGTTAGAAAACTCTGTACTTGACTGCTAGGCCAAATCAAAACAAATCAAAAAAGCAAGAAAGTCAGTAAATGTGGCAGAATGTGTAAATGCCTTCAAGTGGGCATTTTGGTGTGTAGAGAGCTGGAGGGCAGTTCTAGCTAATTTCTTAATAACTTCCCAGAATGCTAGGAGAAAATATGTCTTTGCAACCTAAAAATGCTATGGAATCTGGATATGAGTTCAAATATTTTTTTGGATCAGTTCCTAGCTCATGCTTTTCCAAGTAAATTGCTCTATCTAAAAAGCAGAGTATGATTGCTCCCCCTCACCCTACAACTTCTTTTAGTTGTTAAAGCTGATCAAGGAGGGAAAGGAGGCAGAAGTTGAAGGCAAGCTGAGAGAGGGTATAAAAATATTCCCTAGAAGGCCATGTGGAAATGACACTGGCCAAGATCTAAACTTACTACTGCCAATGAGAATATATCAAAACAAATATAAGTTCCAATAGTGGTGTTAACATTTCTTAAGATAGCCCAGGAGAGATACTTGAGGTATACCACCTTGATCCATGATCATGGACCCAAGTAGTGAAGCAGTATGGTGACAGGGAAGAAACTCTGTGGTCCCAGAGAGCAGTATTAGTTCTTTCAAAAACATGAGAGACATCTCCAGATTTAGACTTTGGCTTTATTTTGTTTTTCTTTCTTTCTCTCTCTTTCTCTCTTTGTGCTGAGATTCTGGAACCCATCCATATCTAGGTAATGGTATCATTTAATTGGAATTTCCTTACCAGATAATAGCAGCATTCAGTAGGTAGATACTGCCACACTTATATTCCTAGACTTGGAAAGAGTTCAGAAGCGTAGACACTTCTGACTGCAGTGAATTCCAACATTATTTTTTAAGTTCAACTCTGTCAGCAGCAGGAAGGCATCCAATAACTGGATGCCCTTTCTTTCCACATCCTGTGTACTAATGCAAGAGAGGCAGAACAGATAGACTAGTCATCATGTCCTAATTCACTCTCATCCTGGGTGGTACCTAGAGTATTCCCCATACAAAAGCCTAAAAACTGATTTTGGAAGGCTCCTCAATATGTTCAGAGTGGAAAGAAAATCTATGGAAGACACTCCAAGACAGAAGAAATGACTTCTCTTTCCATGGGGATATATAGGATGAAGTTGAATAAACTTAGGAAATTTGGGGAGAACTTTAGGGATATTGCGTTGTTTGAAATCAAGAAGGTGGAGAAGCACGTTGAAAATTTGCAGTTTAGCAGTAAGATCTCCATTGATGGTGATAGAGGAAAAAGAATCAGGCAAAACAGAGTTGTGTTAAAGTGAGTGAACACATCACACCCTAAATTTAAGATGCTTTGAACTCTTTACTTGGGAACCAGTAGCCAATGTTGGACTTAAGTAATTTTTAGCAGATACCCAATGGCTAGTAAGTACAAACAAACAAACAAAAACTTCCACTACCACCACCAAAAGAACTTCCTCTTATAATTTATTAATCTAAATTTTATTAATTTTAATTTTGAGATATGAATTTTTTGAAGTATTATTCATTTAAATAATGTATTTGGTGAGATACTAAAACACAGCAAAGATGTTATAGGTGCTAGCTTACACGTGGCATATAGGTTTATGATGTCTGTAGATTTAGGCATGGATTATTCCATAGTTCCATGAAAGATAGGGTTGATAGTATCTAAACACTCATTGAGCAACAACCCTTAAAAATATACACCATCTAAAAAAAAAAAAAAAAAATATACACCATCACTAATTGATATTGACCTACTAATTACAGATATTTCAAACATTTGGGGGATTAGTGGCTACTAAGGGAGCTTTGGGGAATATAACTTGAACACTAAGTGATTCAATGACTTACCTCAGAACTATGAAAAGAAGGCCTGGTGCCATCTAAGAAAGAAAATACTGTGTTCAAGACCTGCAGATCTTTTTGAAACTTGGGAATGAATGGAAGAAGATGCTGACAGGCATTTAAAGTATGGGAAAATTGTGTTTTAAATGCTCTGGTTTTGGCTTCCATGGATCTTACTAACTCACCATTATTACAGGTGGCAATTTTGAGAATGTAGAGAAGTTGACGTCCATTAAGATGAGGCTGGGAAATGGGTTCTATTAGATTTTGCTAATTATGATCAGTCTGAAATTAAGACTCAGTTCTTTACTTGCAAGTTGGAATTATTTACCATAACATGGACCATTACAGACAGATTTTAGAAATTTGTAAATTGAATTGCTTTTTGAAAAATAAACTACAATAATTCACTTACAAATAATCATTGTCTGTTCAGATGCTAAGGTTCAGTGATGAATGGCCATAAAAGCAACTTTAATTTCAATATTCATCACAGGTCATGTCTTTTTTTTTTTTAATTTCTGAGATATACATTTTAAAGTAATAACTAGAATTATGACTTATAACATTATACCAGAACATATAAGATTTTTAGAAATTTCATGTAATGTCTGAAACATTTATATTAACATATTTCCATACAAATAACCCAATGAAAGTTTAGTATTAGTTGTTTTGTTTGTTTGTTTGTTTTTATACTGCAGGTTCTTGTTACTCATCAGTTTTATACACATCATTGTATACATGTCAATCCCAATTGCCCAATTCAGCACACCACCATCCCCACCCCACCGCAGTTTTCCCCCCTTGGTGTCCATATGTCTGTTCTCTACATCTGTGTCTCAACTTCTGCCCTGCAAACCGGCTCATCTGTACCATTTTTCTAGGTTCCACATACATGCGTTAATATACGATATTTGTTTTTCTCTTTCTGACTTACTTCACTCTGTATGACAGTCTCTAGATCTATCCACGTCTCAGCAAATGACTCAATTTCGTTCCTTTTTATGGCTGAGTAATATTCCATTGTATATATATACCACAACTTCTTTAACCATTCGTCTGTTGATGGGCATTTAGGTTGCTTCCATGACCTGGCTATTGTAAATAGTGCTGCAATGAACATTGGGGTGCATGTGTCTTTTTGAATTATGTTTTTCTCTGGGTATACGCCCAGTAGTGGGATTGCTGGATCATATGGTAAATCTATTTTTAGTTTTTTAAGGAACCTCCATACTGTTCTCCATAGTGGCTGTATCAATTTACATTCCCACCAACAGTGCAAGAGAGTTCCATTTTCTCCACACCGTCTCCAGCATTTGTTGTTTGTAGATTTTCTGATGATGCCCACTCTAACTGGGGTGAGGTGATACCTCATTGTAGTTTTGATTTGCATTTCTCTAATAATTAGTGATGTTGAGCAGCTTTTCACGTGCTTCTTGGCCATCTGTATGTCTTCTTTGGAGAAATGTCTATTTAGGTCTTCTGCCCATTTTTGGATTGGGTTGTTTGTTTCTTTAATATTGAGCTGAATGAGCTGTTTATATATTTTGGAGATTAATCCTTTGTCCGTTGATTCATTTGCAAATATTTTCTCCCATTTTGAGGGTTGTCTTTTCGTCTTGTTTATGGTTTCCTTTGCTGTGCAAAAGCTTTGAAGTTTCATTAGGTCCCATTTGTTTATTTTTGTTTTTATTTCCATTAGTCTAGGAGGTGGATCAAAAAAGATCTTGCTATGATTGACGTCAAAGAGTGTTCTTCCTATGTTTTCCTCTAAGAGTTTTATAGTGTCCGGTCTTACGTTTAGGTCTCAAATACATTTTGAGTTTATTTTTGTGTATGGTGTTAGGGAGTGTTCTAATTTCATTCTTTTCCATGTAGCTGTCCAGTTTTCCCAGCACCACTTATTGAAGAGACTGTGTTTTCTCCATTGTATATCTTTGCCTCCTTTGTCATAGATTAGTTGACCATAGGTGCGTGGGTTTATCTCTGGGCTTTCTATCCTGTTCCACTGATCTATGTTTCTGTTTTTGTGCCAGTACCATATTGTCTTGATTACTGTAGCTTTGTAGTATAGTCTGAAGTCAGGGAGTCTGATTCCTCCAGCTCCGTTTTTTTCCCTCAAGACTGCTTTGGCTATTCGGGGTCTTTTGTGTCTCCACACAAATTTTAAGATGATTTGTTCTAGTTCCGTAAAAAATGCCATTGGTAATTTGATAGAGATTGCATTGAATCTGTAGATTGCTTTGGGTAGTATAGTCATTTTCACAATATTGATTCTTCCAATCCAAGAACATGGTATATCTCTCCATCTGTTGGTATCATCTTTCATTTCTTTCATCAGTGTCTTATAGTTTTCTGCATACAGGTCTTTTGTCTCCCTAGGTAGTTTTATTCCTAGATATTTTTTTCTTTTTGTTGCAATGGTAAATGGGAGTGTTTCCATAATTTCTCTTTCAGATTTGTCATCATTAGTGTATAGGATTGCAAGAGATTTCTGTGCATTAATTTTGTATCCTGCAACTTTACCAAATTTATTGATTAGCTCTAGTAGTTTTCTGGTGGCATTTTTAGGATTCTGTATGTATAGTATCATGTCATCTGCAAACAGTGACAGTTTTACTTCTTCTTTTCCAATTTGGATTCCTTTTATTTCTTTTTCTTCTCTGATTGCCATGGCTAGGACTTCCAAAACTATGTTGAATAATAGTGGTGAGAGTGGACATCCTTGTCTTGTTCCTGATCTTAGAGGAAATGCTTCCAGTTTTTCACCATTGAGAATGATGTTTGCTGTGGGTTTGTCATATATGGCCTTTATTATGTTAAGGAAAGTTCCCTCTATGCCCGCTTTCTCGAGAGTTTTTGTCCTAAATGGGTGTTGAATTTTGTCAAAAGCTTTTTTTGCATCTTTTGAGATGATCATATGGTTTTTATTCTTCAATTTGTTAATATGGTGTATCACATTGATTGATTTGCGTATATTGAAGAATCCTTGCATCCCTGGGATAAATCCCACTTGATCGTGGTGTATGATCCTTTTAATGTGTTGTTGGATTCTGTTTGCTAGTATTTTGTTGAGGATTTTTGCATCTATATTCATCAGTGATATTGGTCTGTAATTTTCTTTTTTTTTGTAGTATCTTTGTCTGGTTTTGGTATCAGGGTGATGGTGGCCTCATAGAATGACTTTGGGAGTGTTCCTTCCTCTGCAATTTTTTGGAAGAGTTTGAGAAGGATGTGTGTTAGCTCTTCTCTAAATGTTTGATAGAATTCACCTGTGAAGCCATCTGGTCCTGGACTTTTGTTTGTTGGAAGATTTTTAATCACAGTTTCAATTTCATTACTTGTGATTGGTCTGTTCATATTTTCTGTTTCTTCCTGGTTCAGTCTTGGAAGCTTATAGCTTTCTAAGAATTTGTTCATTTCTTCCAGGTTGTCCATTTTATTGGCATAGAGTTGCTTGTAGTAGTCTCTTAGGCTGCTTTGTATTTCTGCGGTGTCTCTTGTAACTTCTCCTTTTTCATTTCTGATTTTATTGATTTGAGTCCTCTCCCTCTTTTTCTTGATGAGTCTGGCTAATGGCTTATCAATTTTGTTTATCTTCCCAAGGAACCAGCTTTTAGTTTTATTGATCTTTGCTATTGTTTTCTTTGTTTCTATTTCATTTATTTCCGCTCTGATCTTTATGATTTCTTTCCTTCTGCTAACTTTGGGTTTTCTTTGTTCTTCTTTCTCTAGCTCCTTTAGGTGTAAGGTTAGATTGTTTACTTGAGATTTTTCTTGTTTCTTTAGGTAGGCTTGTATAGCTATAAACTTCCCTCTTAGAACTGCTTTTGCTGCATCCCATAGGTTTTGGATCGTCGTGTTTTCATTGTCATTTGTGTGTAGGTATTTTTTGATTTCCTCTTTGATTTCTTCAGTGATCTCTTGGTTATTTAGTAATGTATTGTTTAGCCTCCATGTGTTTGTGTTTTTTACGTTTTTTTCCCAGTAATTGATTTCTAATCTCATAGCGTTGTGGTCAGAAAAGATGCTTGATATGATTTCGAGTTTCTTAAATTTACTGAGGCTTGATTTGTGACCCAAGATGTGATCTATCCTGGAGAATGTTCCGTGCGCACTTGAGAAGAAAGTGGAATCTGCTGTTTTTGGATGGAATGTCCTATAAATATCAATTAAATCTATCTGGTCTATTGTGTCATTTAAAGCTTCTGTTTCCTTATTTATTTTCATTTTGGATGATCTGTCCATTGGTGTAAGTGAGGTGTTAAAATCCCCCACTATAATTGTGTTACTGTCGATTTCCTCTTTTCTAGCTGTTAGCAGTTGCCTTATGTATTGAGGTGCTCCTATGTTGGGTGCATATATATTTATAATTGTTATAGCTTCTTCTTGGATTGATCCCTTGATCATTACGTAGTGTCCTTTCTTGTCTCTTGTAACATTCTTTATTTTAAAGTCTATTTTATCTGATATGAGTATAGCTACTCCAGCTTTCTTTTGATTTCCATTTGCATGGAATATCTTTTTCCATCATCCCCTCACTTTCAGTCTGTATGTGTCCCTAGGTCTGAAGTGGGTCTCTTGTAGACAGCATATATATGGGTCTTGTCTTTGTATCCATTCAGCAAGCCTGTGTCTTTTGGTTGGAGCATTTAATCCATTCACGTTTAAGGTAATTATCAATATGTATGTTCCTATGACCATTTTCTTAATTGTTTTGGGTTTGTTTTTGTAGGTCCTTTTCTTCTCTTATGTTTCCCACTTAGAGAAGTTCCTTTAGCATTTGTTGTAG
The DNA here is from genome assembly GCF_965194825.1 of Balaenoptera physalus. Classification (NCBI taxonomy): domain Eukaryota; kingdom Metazoa; phylum Chordata; class Mammalia; order Artiodactyla; family Balaenopteridae; genus Balaenoptera; species Balaenoptera physalus. The sequence continues at coordinate 36,413,651 of NC_138892.1, read as the reverse complement.
AGCTGGTTTGGTGGTGCTGAATTCTCTTAGCTTTTACTTGTCTATAAAGCTTTTGATTTCTCCATCAAATCTGAATGAGATCCTTGCTGGGTAGAGTAATCTTGGTTGTAGGTTCTTCCCTTTCATCACTTTAAGTATATCATGCCACTCCCTTCTGGCTTGTAGAGTTTCTGCTGAGAAATCAGCTGTTAACCTTATGGGAGTTCCCTTGTATATTATTTGTCGTTTTTCCCTTGCTGCTTTCAATAATTTTTCTTTGCCTTTAATTTTTGCCAATTTGATTACTATGTGTCTCTGTGTGTTTCTCCTTGGGTTTATCCTGTATGGGACTCGCTGCGCTTCCTGACTTGGGTGGCTATTTCCTTTCCCATGTTAGGGAAGTTTTTGATTATAATCTCTTCAAATATTTTCTCTGGTCCTTTCTCTCTCTCTTCTCCTTCTGGGACCCCTATAATGCGAATGTTGTTGTGTTTAATGTTGTCCCAGAGGTCTCTTAGGCTGTCTTCATTTCTTTTCATTCTTTTTTCTTTAGTCTGTTCCACAGCAGTGAATTCCACCATTCTGTCTTCCAGGGCACTTATCCGTTCTTCTGCCTCAGTTATTCTGCTATTGATTCCTTCTAGTGTAGTTTTCATTTCAGTTATTGTATTGTTCATCTCTGTTTGTTTGTTCTTTAATTCTTCTAGGTCTTTGTTAAACATTTCTTGCATCTTCTCGATCTTTGCCTCCATTCTTATTCCGAGGTCCTGGATCATCTTCACTATCATTATTCTGAATTCTTTTTCTGGAAGGTTGCCTATCTCCACTTCATTTAGTTGTTTTTCTGGGGTTTTATCTTGTTCCTTCATCTGGTATGTAGCCCTCTGCCTTTTCATCTTGTCTATCTTTCTGTGAATGTGGTTTTTGTTCCACAGGCTGCAGGATTATAGTTTTTCTTGCTTCTGCTGTCTGCCCTCTGGTGGTTGAGGCTATCTAAGAGGCTTGATGGGAGGCTCTGGTGGTGGGTAGAGCTGACTCAGGTCATGTCTTAGCAAACAAAGTTTCTATACCATTTTATTTGTCTCATTAGTTGGAAAGGAGTATCAGGTCATATGATATGCAAAGAAAATTTAAAAGGTACTCATGGTAAAAGAGACATGGCCAGAAGCTGTCCCCAAATAGATGTCAATTAAATGGGGTATGGAAAGATGGACCTTTTATTTCTAGGATCAGAGAGATAGTAAATGCTGCTTCAGCACTGAGCTATCAATGAATGAAGACTACCAACCACCAGTGGCTATGTAGTGTCTGCCTAGTCTTTGTCTGCCATTCCTGATTGACATATGATTTGTGGACCACATCTTATCCAATTGTCTGAACACAAGCAAGCTCCATGAACACAGTATGTTTTGGTGAGATTAGAAAGCCTCAGCACTACTGACAATGGGATTGGACAGAATAAGGTAGAGGTAGGTACTCTACGAGTTAACGCAGCAGTGTATATGCAGCTCATACTGTCCTCCTTATTACAAGAAATTGTTTTCAAACAAGTGAGCCATCCAGTTGTAAAACATTATCCCAAGGTTCAATTTTATATAACAATTTCCAGTATCAATTTTCTTAGGCTGGGTCCTCTGGAAAGTTGTGTCTAAAGTAAGGATTAAAGGACTGATAGGTATCTGGGAAGTGCAAACCCAGGGTACTGACAAGGAAAAAGGAAAGCCAAGTCCATAAAGGGAAGATGTTATGCATTGACTTTAGGCTCCTGTCTCACAATAAGCAGGCCACTCACTATGCTTATTTGCTTGGCAGTCAGAACTTCGTCAGAGTGCAAGGAGAAACTGTCACTGGGAGTAGTCATCAGGAAAGTAAATCTCTCGTTTCCTGTGGTCAACATTTACTCTTTTCTACTCCCAGAGAGAAAGTGCCTTGCTAGTTAAATCAGAAAACCAGATCCTATAACCCATGGTGTGATGGTTCATCTGAGTCCAGTGTGGTTTGTAGGAGAGGAAGAATGAGGCAATTGAGGGAATCTGAGAGTATTAAACAGTGTTTGTGTCCCAATACAGGGTCATAGACAAATTGAGTTACCTGAATGCTCCTAGATTCCAGGCTCGTTTGACAACTTTGCATCCACTTGTCCTAGGTTGTTTTCAGACTGATCCAGGAATCTTTTCATTGTAATGGCTTCTGCCTGGAGAAGATCAATTATTCCTTAGAATGAGTATAATGATTTGATGGTTGTGTATCAATTTAAGTATAAATATATACATACAACAGACATAAGCAGTGTACTTAGAGTTCTTGTTTCAGTATTCTGTTCCTTGACATGAAGGGAAGAGAAAGGTAGTACAGTGAAGTGGGCAAGAACAAGAGCTCTGGGATCATACGGATTTGAATTTGCACATTGGCACAGGTATTTCCTTACCCTTTTGTGCCTCAGTTTCTTCCTATGAATAATGAAGAAATTGCACCTAAGAGAGTTTCTGTGAGGATTAGCATAGTTCCTAGCTCATATAAATGTTAGACTTATTTTTAAGGAAGGATTCAAATGCCACTCTGATCAAGGGTCCTCTTACTGCTTTCCAGTCTCAATTACTTTTCAAAGCACTGATATTTAAAAATAACTCTCAAACTTATAGTTGTCCCATCAGGAGCCAAATTATATTTCACAGTAAGCATTTATTATTGTTTTTGCCAGTGTTTAAAGTCTAACTTGCTTTGACTATTTTTTGTTTTCTATGAAAGACTTTCTTCCCTCTAATATGTCTTATAAAATACTGACTTCCTGTTCTTTACTTGTTAACCACAATTTCTCTCTGCTAACTCCATTCTCTATCACAGAGGGGCAGAGGGAAAGCTTTTATTTTTGCTCCATTTGTCAAGGAAGAGATGCTTCTTTTGAGCCCCCAAACCGAATACAGGTCTCCTATGCAGCAACATCAGTATACTTCCAAGGGTACCAGTTTGCATGTTTCCTACTTGGCAATGTTACTGTTAAAGTATACAGTTGTCCCTCAGTATACAGGGGGGATGAGTTCCAGGACCTTCCTTGGATACCAAAATCCACAGATGCTCAAGTCCCTTATATAAAAAGATGCATTTGCATGTAAGCTATGCTTATCCTCCCGTATACTTTAAATCATCTCTAGGTTACTTATAATACCTAAAAATGTGAATGCTACGTAACTATTTACAGGTGCATGGCAAATTCAAGTTTTGATTTTTGGAAATTTCTGGAATTTGTTTTCAGAACATTTTTGTTCTGTGTTTCATTTTTGTCCACAGATGTCGAGCCCAGGGGTACAGAGGTACCCATGGGTACAGAGCTTGCCATTGGGTGTATTACCCTAAGAAGACCAAGAAAAATCAAAGTTTTAATCAGTTAAGATCTTAATAACAGTCTATATAGCAGGCATTGAAAGTGAAATGCCCCAGGACCAAAGCAGGGAATCTTAGTGAATGAAACTCACGAGAAACATTTTTTTTTCCTCTTTACTGTAAGGAAAATAACACTGTGACTATGATGGTAGATGGCAATTAATACTCAATGAACAAAATCGAGCAGCTACTGTAGAACTGGCCAGTGTAACTGCCTTAGTTGGAAAAGTGACAAAGGTGTTTCCTTGGGGGAAAATGTGCCTAGCATTGCCAGATGTTCACAGTTTTCAGAACAAGGCAAACAAGCAAAAACAAAAAAGAGTATTTGTCTTTCTCTGTCTGACTTATTTCACTAATCACAATACTCTCTAGATCCATCCACACTATTGCAAATGGCAGAATTTCACTCTTTTTTGTGGCTGAGTAATACTCCATTGTGTATATATACCACATCTTTATCTATTCATCTGTTAATGAACACTGTATATATATATATATATATATATATATATATATATATATATATATATATGATTCAGTTGCTGATATATGAAAAAAAATGTTTAATGTCACTAGTCATCCGGGAAATTCACATATATATATGATTAAGTTGCTGATCTCTTAGTTTCAAATGCATTTTTAAAACCCAAATATTTTATGTTCTTACAGATATTTTGTCCATTTGTTCCATAATTTATGAGAGAGCATTATTGAATTCTCCAGCTGTAATTCAGATTTGTTTTTGTCTCTTTGCTGTTCTAGTTTTTGCTTCATGCATTTCAAAGCTCTGTTAGTGGGTGCATAAAGAACACTGTTATGTTCTTTTGATGAATTGACTCCTTTATTATTATGAAATGACTTTATCCCTGATGATATTCTTAGCTCTGATCTACTTGACTGATATTAATGTTGAGACTCTACTTGATTATTGCTGTCATGTTATATCTTTATCCATTCTTAAACCTGTTACCTATATGTCTTTATTTTAAAAGAGAATTTCTCGTGGTTGGTGCTTTCTCTTTTATTCAATTTGACAATTTCTGCCTTTTATTTGAAGGGTTTTAAACCACTTACATTATATGCTAATATTATTGTTATTTTTTAATAACATTTTTAGTTAAGCCAGAAAATCCAAAATATTATCCATTTAAAATATAATCCACATCAGAATCATGAATAAGGTGTGTTAGATTTTTCTTCACAATGACCTTCAAAATCCAGTATTTCACAGTTGCAACATGTGCGATTAGGAATTTTAGTTAAATTTAATCAGATATATCAGATTTCATAGGTTTTTATAAAAGTTTCAGAAAATCAATTTGCCAAAACATACTTTGAAAAATTTTCCAATAACTTAGTCAAGTATTATGTTTATAATTTGTTTTAATTTTTTGATAAAAACTGTATATATTTAAGGTTTACAGCATAATTTGATATATATATAAACATACACATTGTGAAATTATCACTACAGTCAAGCTAATTAATATATCTTCTAACATAGTTACCATTTGTGTGTGTGTGTGTGTGTAATGAGAGCACCTGAAATCAACTCTCAGCAGATTTCCATTATTCAGCACAGTATTGTTAACTATAATCATCACGTTGTGCATTAGACATCTAGAATCATTCCTTCTACATAACTGCAATTTTGTACCGTTTGAGCAACATCTCCCTGTTTCCCTCACCTCCTTGTTCCTTGTAACCACCATTCTACTCTTTGCTTCTATGTATTTGACTGTTTTAGATTTCACATGTAAGTGTGATCATGCATTTTTTTCCCCCTGTGTCTGACTTATTTCACTTAGGATAATGTCTTCCAGGTTCATTCATGTTGTTGCAAATAGCAGGATTTTCTTTTTTAAGTTTGAATATATATATATACCATTTCTTTATCCATTCATCTACCAGTGGATACTTAGGTTGTTTTCATATCTTGGCTATAGTAAATAATGCTGCACTGAACATGGGAATGCACATATCTCTTCAAGTTACTGATTTCATTTCCTTTGGGTATATACCCAGAAGAGAGATTGCTTGATCATACAGTCATTCTATTTTTTCTTATTGAAGAACCTCTATACTCTTTTTCACAATATCTGTACCAATTTATATTCCCAGTGACAGTGCATGAGGCTTCCCTTTTCTCCACATCCTTGCCAACACTTGAATTTTTTTTTTTTTAATAATAGCAATTCTGACAGGCATGAGGTTATATCACTTCACTGTGTTTTTGACTTGCATTTCCCAGATGACTAGTGACGTTAAACATTTTTTTTCATATACCTGTTGACCATTTATGTTTTCTTTGGAGAAATGTTTTGCAGATCCTTTGCTCATTTTTTAATTGGGTTAGTTGTGGGGTTTGTTTTTTGTTTTTTGTTTGATACTGAGTTGTATCAGTTCTTTGTATATATTTTGTATATTAATCCATTAGCAACTAAATTGCTTGCAAATATTTTCTCCCATATTGTAGGTTGCCTTTTCACTCTGTTGATTATTTCCTTTGCTGTGCAGAAGCTTTTTAGTTTGATGTAATCCCATTTGTTTATTTTTGCTTTTTTGCCTTTCTTTTTCTTTTCTTTTTCTTTTTTTTTTTTTTTTTTGGTGTCATATCTAAAAAATTATTGCCAAAACCAAAGTCTAAGAGATTTTCTCTATTTCTTTTCTAGGATTTTTATGCCTTCAAGTCTTATGTTTAATTCTTTAATTCATTATGAGTTGATTTTTTAGTATGATTTAAAATAGAGGTCCAAGTTTATTCTTTTGTATGTGGTTATCCAGTTTTCCCAACACTATTTATTAAGTGACTGTCCTATCCCCATTGTGTATTCTTGGCACCCCTGTCAGAAATTAGTTGACTGAATATGCTTGGGTTTATTTCTGGGCTCTCTATTCTGTTCCATTTGTTAACATGTCTGTATTTATGCCAGTACCATACTATTTTGATTACTATTGCTTTGTAATCTAACTTGAAATCAGGAATTTGATGCCTCAGGATTGCTTTGACTATTTAGGGTCTTTTGTAGTTCCATACATATTTTAGAATTTTTTAAAAAAATTTCTGTGAAAATGCCATTGGAATTTTGATAGGAATTGTGTTGAATCCTGTATCATGTTGGGTAGTATGGACATTTTAATACTATTAATTTTTCTAATCCATGAACATGGGATATCTTTCCATTTATTTGCATTCTTCTTCAATTTTTTTCATCAGTGTTTTACAGTTTTCAGTGGATATTTTTCACCTCTTTGGTCGAATTTGTTCCTAAGTATTTTATTCTATTTTATACCAACATAAAATGGGATAGTTTTCTTGATTTCTTTTTTGGATAATTATTGTTGGTGTAAAAAAATACAACTGATTTTTGTATATCGATTTTTTATTCTGCAACTTTACTGAATTTGTTTATTCTAACAGACTTTTTTGGAGGCTTTAGGGTTTTCTACATATAGAATCATGTCATTTGTAAACAGAGATTTTGCTTTCTTTCTAATTTGGATGCATTCTATTTCTTACCTGATTGCTCTTGTTTGGACTTTCAGTACTCTTGAATAGAAGTGACAAGAGCAGGCATCCTTGCCTTATATGAGATCTTAGAGGAAAAAGCTTTCCGTTTTCCCCACTGATTATCATGTTAGCTGTCAGATTTTCATAACATGGCCTTTATTGTGTTGAGTTAGTTTCCTTCATCCTTATTTTTTGAGAGTTTATCATGAATGGATGTTGAACTTTATCAGATTCTTTTTCCTGCATCTATTGAGATGACCATGTAGTTTTTATGTTTTAATTCTGTTAATGTGTTGCATCACATTGATCAATGTTTGCCTATGTTAGACTAACCTTGCATCCCAAGGGGTAAATCCCACTTGATCATGGTTTTATGTGTTGTTGAATTCAGCTTGCTAGTATTTTTTTGAGGATTTTTGCATCTATGTTCATCAGACATATTACCTTGTAATTTTCTTTTCTTGTGGTGTTTTTGTTTGGCTCGGGTGTCAGGGTGATGCTGGCCTCATAAAGTGAGTTTGGGAGTATTCCCTCTACTTCTCATTTCTCTCTCACTGCCTTAAAGTTTTTTCTCTGTCCTTATTTTTCAGAAGTTTGATTAAAATGTGTCTTGGTGTGGATTTCTTTTGGTTTATCCTGCTTGGGGTTTGTTCAGGTTTATGAATCTCTAGGCTTATGTTTTTTGCCAAATGTGCAAAGTTTTGTCATTATTTCTTTGAATATTTTTCCCATCCTGCCCCCTTTTACTCTCTATTACCCAAATATCACAAATGTAAGATCTCTTGTTCTAATTCCACAGGTCACTGATGTTCTGTATCTGTATTATTTTCTCTGTTGTTCATGTTAGAAAATTTCTATTCTATCTTCAACATCACTGATTCTTTATCCTGTCTATTCTATTGTTAATCCCCTCCACTGGGTTTTTGTTTTTGTATTTTTCAGTTGTAAAATTTCTATTTATTTCTTTTTATTATCTACTATTTTCTCTATTTTTTGATAATACTTTTAATTTTTTTATTGAGAATTTCTATCTTTTTCATTTGCTCTTAAGCGTGTTTTTGTTTGCTCATTGAAGCATTTGTATGATGGCTGCTTTATATCTTTGTTAGATAACTCTAAATTATCTGTCATGTAGTCTTGGCATCTATTGATTTGTGTTTTTTTCCTTCAAGTAGAAATTTTACTGGGTTTTGGTATGACAAATGATTTTCAATTGGAATTGAATGTTTTTTATGTTATGAGTATCTGGATCTTGTTTAAACTTTCCATTTTAGCTGGCTTTCTCTGACCTTAACTTTAGCAAGCAAGAGGGCATCACTGCATTATGCAAGGTGAGACTTACAGTGAAGGTTCCCCACACAGCCTCTTGACATAAAAGAAAATGTTTCCTAATTATTGCTTCATGGAAATGGGAGTTCTAGCTCCCCTCTGGGCCCCCACTTGTATCAACCTGGCTGGAGAGACAGGGGTTTCTTGTTACTGCTCCTCTGGTGGTTTTCATTGATACCTCTTTGGGTAGAGGCTTTTTACCACCTAGAAAGGATAAAAGTCCTGGCTTCCTACTTGTGCTTCTCTGACACCACCCTGGCAGTGGGGAGGGGCTGAGATGACTCATTACATCCTGGCTAGGTTAGAAGTCTAGATTCTGCAATCAGCTTTTCCTGGAGTCAGTGATATGTGACCACAGGTTTGTTTTTTGTTTTTTTTTATGTCATGTTTGGCTGGAGTAGAACAGTTATTGTGTAAAACTTTTCTGTCTTACTAGGCTGCCCCTTTTCTCTGCCTTATCATTAGAACACACAGACTTTCTTTGAAGCTGTGTGTGTGTGTGTGTGTGTGTGTATGCAGGTATGTGTGTTATCACACTTAAACATCTTTGCCACTTGATGTCCACTGTTCTTAAAATCACTGTTTCCTATATTTTGACTGTTTTTCATGTGCTTTTAGGTAGGAGGATAAATCCAGTCCCTGATACCCCACATTGGCCACAGACATAAATCCCATCTTACTTTTTCAAAAATAATAACTTTCTACATAAATATCCCTTCTGTGGGTTGCTGGCTTCTGTAGCTCCAAGTTTGTAATGTTATAAGGCAAAAAGAAAACCCAGGGAACTCACCACCATGTCATTCCTTGGGTCCCTATTTCCCTACCCAGTCTGACTTTTCTCTACCTTTCAAAGTCTTTTTATATTTGTTTTTTATATAACATTCAGAGTTTTTAGTTGTACTTAGCAAAGGAATAAAGAAAAGAGCTTCTACTGCATCTTCCTGGAAGCAGAAGTCCAGTTTTCTCTTTTAAGTAAATTTACAAAATGAAAAAAAATCATATGTATTTACCAACATAGTATTTCTAGTGCTCTTCAATATATTGTTTAGATACAGACATTGTGAATTTCACCTTGTTGGATGTTGGTATTTTTTTTATATTCCTAGACGTATTCTTGAACTTTGTTCCTGGGATATAGTTGAGTTACTTGGAAAACTGATACTTTTAGGTCTTGCCTCTAAGATTTATTAGGTAGAACCAGAGCAGTGTTTAGTCTATGGCTAATTATTTATTCCCCACTACCGAGGCAAGATCTTTCCGAGTGTAATCTCCAATGTCCTATGAGTTAACAGGTTTTCATTCTGGCAAAAGGATACACATTATTCCTGTTCCTGTGTCTGCTCTGAGTAGTATTTCCTTTAATCTTTTTGAGTGGTTCTTTCCTGGCTTTGAGTAATTTCACACACATGTGCCGCTCAATACTCTGTGGAATATTCAAAGTGGGGAGGCCTCTGCAGATCTCTGGGGTATTTATTCTGTGCAACTCTCCCCTCACCAGGAGTCTGCCCTGTGAATTCTAGCCACTTTGGTCCCCCTGGCTCTCAGCTCCATTTCCTCAATTTAAGAAGACTGTTGGGCTCCATCTGGATTACTGTCTCTGTGTCATGGTCTGGAATGACTCTGAATATAGTATGTGGGTGCAATCCTGGGGCTCACTTCATTTGTTGCTCTCAGACATCACATTGTCCTTTGTCACTTGATGGCCAGTGTTTTAAAAATACTGTTTCCTATATTTTGCTTATTTTTCATGTGGTTTTAGACAGGAGGATAAATCTAGCCCCCAATACTCCAAATTGGTCAGAAGCATAAATCCCACCGTATTTTTAAAAAAATCTTTCTACATAAATGTTCTTTCTTCTCAACTTGATTCTATACACTTTGTGCGGCAGTGACTTTTTGTTTTATAAATTGTCTTGTATATAGTTTATATAGATCATTAGCTATTTGTTGTTGAACCTGAATATAGGAAATGTTTACTGACCATTTGAATAAATAACTTTTAAATAATGCTATATCAAAATGTTGAAGTCCACTTTTCAACACTTTTCTGTTGGTTCATGTTTTTGTTAACCTTCCCTTTAGCTAAGACAGCTTTATGTTATTTGACTACAAACATGTTTTGAGAGCTTATTATGCTCAAAGTGTAAAATATGATGCTAAATTTCAAATGTAATGAAGGAACAGTACTGATTGATCCTCGAGGCAGTTATGTATCTGTCATCCTTCATAAATCTTTGAGAATTTATCCTAATGTGACTTTTTCAAGTTTATTTTTAGTTTTCATGTAAAAAGTAATAATGTGGCTTTATCTTATATAAGCTTTTATCATTCAATTATTAGGATTTCAGCTTGAGATTTATTCCTATTATTTTTCTAGGTATGATAGTTCTTTATATGTTTCTTTTCCTCTTATTTCCTTTTGTCTTTCCTTCCTCCTTTCCCTTCCCTTTTCTTCCCTTCGTTCCACCCACTTCTAATTTTTAGGGTCCCTTCCAGTGCTTATACTCTGTACTTCTCAGAAATCTGAAAAACTTGTAAAACTAACAGTTTACTTATCATAATTCTGAAAAAGAACTTAAAATTTGTTAACTTCCAGAAAATTAGTCCTGGAAAAATACTTTTTACTCCTAAATTAAGTTAGCTTTAATTTGTAACATAAATCAGAGTATATGCATTTTCCTATTTTAGTTTTAAAACAATTTTATGACATATTCTTACCACTTCCTTATGAGACAGTTTACTATTTTCCTTTACAGGTGAGGAAACTGAGTCTTAAGAAAGTTCAGGCAAGGTTGGCTCCAACTCAAGAGCTCATCCTCACCTGCCTGCTAAATAATACTGTTTCTGTTACAATTCAAGTGGCTACAAAGCCAAGGATACAGCTGGCCTTTCCTTGAAAGATAAATATATAAGGGAGGGATGGACTGGATTAAGTAATGGGTTGAGAGAAAAGGAAGAAGGAAGAGGTAGAGGAAAATCACAGAACTACTGACCTACTCTCCTCCTTCTGACTGAAGAGAATTTCTGAAAGGAGACATATATTCATGAGAGATGGAGTCCCAGGGAAAAAGCTATTCATTGGTTGACCTTCTATGCTATTATCCAAACTTGAACACTTTTGATAATGAAAGGGGAGGTGGTTAATATTTATTCTGCTACAAGAGGCATAAATTATGCTTCTCTCAGTTGACTCAAGATGTATAGTCACCACTGATAACAGCCATGGAAAGTCTGATCTAAGTGAATGAAAGAAGTAGATTTTGCTGTCACTTTGGTGTTCTCTCACAATCTTTGAAAAGGGATTCATCTGTTGGTAGGAGATTTAGGTGTGAATAATCTTGGAAAGTAAAGATAAAGTTCTTCTTTTCTTTCAATAAATTAATAAATAAATATGGAGCGCTTACCATTGGAAAGTCAGTAGAAAGACATGGGCTTGGTTGCTACAGTGTGCTCCATTTATATGAAGATTAAAGAGTGATCAAGGATTTTGAAAATTATGGGGGAGTTGTGACATATGATTTTGTAAATCATTCATGAGAAAAGCTATATTTGGCTCCTGATTTTTATTCCTTGACTTTCTGTGTCAATTGCATTAATTGGAAATTTGTCATTTTTTTCTCTCACTTTTCACATTATATACAATCTCTTTCAGGGGAAAGAAAAATCTACTTCCTATGAATGTCACAAGAGTTAATGAGTTAGTTAATAAGTTTATCTCCAAAGAATTAATGGCAAAGCCAATATCATGCTAAAAGACTAGAACAACAGGTAATTAATCAATGCTATAACCATTATTTTTCCTCTCTTAGAAGATAACTCACAGGTTAGAGGTTGGTCATGTTCAAATATACGGTATCTAGTATTCTCCAGTGTCATCTAGTTCCTATATCATCATTCATAAAAGATCCTTTACCCCTTCAAATGTTTGTTTTTAAATTGAATTTATATAATACCACACTAAGGTGGCATCTTTTCAAAGTAAAGCCCCAAATGGAGCAATTTCCTTACATATTTTAAAAATAAATACACAATTGCTGATATGAGACCAAGTTAAATAGATAACTACTTCACTCCATTTTGTTATATGGATATAGATGTACCTAAAGGTATTCTGTATCAAAAAGACTTGAATCATGTTTGCAAAAAAGGATAATGGAAAGCTGGATGACTCAATCAATGTAGACAGCCAATCTGAAAATGTTAAACTTCAAACCTCTGCTTTTTCTTAATAATAGGGTTTGGGAATTGATTAGCCAGATAATTGTCTCAACTCTGTGCTTAATTTAGACCTGTTCTTACAAAGCCTCAGTGTCAAAGAATCTGTACATTTCACTTAAAACTAGAACACATCGAAAAATGTATTAATATAATAATTAAGGATCCTGGGCACCATTATACTAACTCTTGCTACATATACAAAAGGGACATTAAAATGTTTCAACTATTCAAATAATCAGCAGAAGTTGCCAAAAATTTGAATATTAAGCACACATGTATGCATGTGCGTGTGCACACACACACACATCACTTGAAGGAATAGCTGAAGAGTCTTGGGAAATTTTTTTATACCCTCCCACAAGCTATTGTGTAAATAAAGCTAGTTCTTTGTTTGTTTGATTAGTTAATTAATTTAATCTATTTTTAATTGAAGTATAGTTGATTTACAATGTCATGTTAGTTCCAGGTTTATAGCACAGTGATTTAGTTTATACACACACACACACACACACACACACACACACACACACACTTTTTCAGGTTGTTTTAGTTATCTATTTTATATTTAGTAGTGTGTATATGTTCATCTCAACCTTCTATTTATCCCTGCCTCCCCGTCTTTCCCTTTGGTAACCATAAATTTGTTTTCTATGTCTGTGGGTCTATTTCTGTTTTACAAATAAGTTCATTTGTATCTTTCTTCCGGATATAACTGATATCATATGATATTTGTCTTTTTCTGTCTGGCTTTCTTCACCTAGTATGGTAATCTCCAAGTCCATCCATGTTGCTGCACATGGCATTATTTATTTATTTTTTTTATGGCTGAGTGATATTCCATTGTATATATATATATACCACATCTTCTTTATCCATTCATCTGTTGATGGACATTTAGGTTGCTTCCATGTCTTTGCTATTGTAAACAGTGCTGCAATGAACATTGGTATGCATGTATCTTTCCAAACTATAGTTTTCTCCAGATATATGCCCAGGAGTGGGATTGCAGGATCATATGGTAGTTCTATTTTAAGTTTTTTTAGGAATATCCATAGGTTTCTCCATAGTGCCTGTACCAATTTGCATTCCCACCAACAGTGTAGGAGAGTCACTTTTTTTCCCATACCCTCTCCAGCATTTATTATCTGTAGACTTTTTGATGATAGCCATTCTGACTGGAGTGAGCGGATACCTCATTGTAGTTTTGATTTGCATTTCTCTAATGATTAGTGATGTTGAGCATCTTTTCATGTGCCTGTTGGCCATCTGTATGTCTTCCTTGGAGAAATGTCTACTTAGATATTCTGCCCATTTTTTGATTGGGTTGTTTGTTTTTTGATATTGTGCTGTATGAGCTGTTTGTATATTTTGGAAATTAATCCCTTGTTGGTCGTGTTTGCAAATATTTTCTCCCAGTCTGTAAGCTGTCTTTTCAAATCAAGCTAGTTCTTGTTTTCAGAAAATCAGAAGAGCAAAGGTTTGGGGGAAAAAATGGAAATAAGCTGAAAAAAGCACTTTGGGTGAATTATATTTAAAGTAGCATTATATTTTCTTCATTAACTAGAATCTAATTTTCTTTGTGTTTCAAATTTTTAGGAACCCAAAACTACTCTAAGACTGCATAAGATTTCCATAACAGTTGTCTATTTCTGTGTAAAAACTCACTCCAAACTTAATGGTTTAAAACAACAGCGACTTATTATTTCTCCATATTATTTGGGATGAATGAGAGTTTCCTCTCTTGGTTTCCTCTAAGCTCAATAATGAGGCTGCAGTCAGCTGAGGATTGGCTGGGCTACAAAGTACAGGATGTCCTGACTCATAAGTCTGTTAGTTGGTGCTACCTGTAAGCTGGGGCATCTAAGTTCTCCTCCACAATGCCTATAATCTCATAAACTAGGTGTGGTTTCTTCAGGGCATGGTGGTTTTGGAATTCTAAAAGAGCAAAAGCAGAAGCTACAAATTGTCTTAAGACCTAGTCTCGGAAGTCATAGAATGTCACTTCTGCTGCATTATTCTGGCCAAAGCAAGTCAAAAGGCTAGCAAATATTCATAGTTCTGATATAGACTCTATTGTCTGAAGGAACTGCAAAGAATTTGTGGTTCTATTTAAGATATTACACTTTAAAAATATCTAATATGGTAAATATACACAGACATAACTCACAGGTTCTTTGAGGTCTTGAGTAATTTTTAAGGGGGTCAGGGGTCCTAGGACGAAAAAGTTAGAGAATTTTTACACTAGACCAGATGATACCAGATACACAGATACCAGCTTTATCCGTTGCTGGGCTAAGATATTTCCAGGCAGGTTTAGAACTTATATCTATTTATGTAAGATGTTTAGGCATCTTATGCATCTGAGCATTTATACATAACACTATATTTTAATTTTGTTTATACGCAATTTGTTTTACATTTTATTGCTAACAGTTAATGTAAATAATGCTGAACATTTATGTTGTAATTGCATTGTTTTGGTTGCCAGCATCTAGCCCTGTATTGAACAAAGTAACTCAATCTTGGGAAGAAACTTGTTCCAAAGAGAAAATCAGATACAACAGGCTTAGCTCTTTAACACAGTATCAGGGTTGTGGGGTAGAAAGATTTTGCATAGAACATAGTGCTTTTCATTTGGATTTCTCACAGCACAGCGGCTCATAGACTCACTTAGAGGTTAAGAAAGGGCTTTAAATAAAAGCTGAAAGAATGTTTCATGAAATCTCTGTAAATATTTAGAAGCATGGTTCAGAAGCTGAGTTTTGGAGTCAAACGTAGGTGGGGAAATCAACACTGCTGCTTACTGAGTGATCCTGAACAATTTACTCAATAATTTTAGCTTCAGATTTTAATTTTTAAATAATGAACATTGGATGAGATGATTTAGCAGAGTGCCTAGCACATTTTGAGTGCTGAAACAGTGATACCTGTTATTAAGCATTGCTCTAGAACTTGGCTCAGAATGTAACACTAATGGACATTCTCTAATTTTGTCTTTTTGTCACAATACCTGGGACAGATAGTGCCTGATAGGTTTGATACTGCCCACGGGGAGTCATAGCTGCGTCCAAGGGTAACTGGAAGTAGAGCCAGCAGTCGAGCTGGCTTTGATGACCACTGGACTTTAAGGCATACAAAGGAAATAGTGGTGTACAGAACAGGTTAACAGTGCGTGGTGAGAACAGCGCCACCTGAAGGATTTACAGTGTAGCCACAGAAATTATGGGTAGAAAGTTCCTAAATTTGTTTGAGAGATGGCCTCAGCTACCTCTTGGGAATTCTCCCTAATTCTGCATGGAGAGGAAGCCTGAGGGGACCAGGGGACTGCACCTTGGTATATGGTGGTAGCAAACAATGAATGGAGCTTTTTACTGGTAATAAATCCCCGTATCAATTCTTGGGCTGGTGTGGCTTGAGGCGACAGTTAAATTATTGGTACATGGTTGGTCATTATGTACTTACAAAAAATTATCTTCTTAATTAAACTTTAGGAAAGAGTTAGCCCATGAAACACTCCTAGGTGAAAGGTAAACTGAGGAAATGCAGAGAACATCTGAAAATATAGACTTAGGTTTTGTATATGTTCAAACACATCACAACTTCCTACTCATATAATTGAGATGCACAGAGTCCTTCTTTTCAGTAATATTGAGCTATGGAAAGTTTTTCTTGTTTCATTGACTGGAAGGCAAGGTTCTTCACCTTCACTCCGCCCAGCTAATGTAGAAAATCACAATATTGCCAGAGTAATTATTTCTAGTACAATTGCTTCTCCGAGGTGATAATCTCTGGAGAGAAATTATAAAAGTAGATTACTTATAAAAGCACCATGCTAAATATACACCTTGGTAGAAGAAATGTATATCAATAGTAAAAGATAATTTTTTTTGTTATTCAGTTTTCCTTTTATTGAGTTATCACTTTGAGTTATCTATATACGATATGTGTATTCATTTATGCTGGTATTCTACAAATGCAAATGCCAATATGATCCAGAATATCAAAATGATGAGTGGCATTATTATTAACAAAAATAATAACCCCAAAGCATATTGTTTTGAAAATAATACTTAGGCAAGATTAGCAGAATTCTTTCAAAGTGAATATAGATTGTGACCATTTAAATTTTGAACAATTAGCAACAAATTATGAGTCATGATTTTCATGTCAAGGTAAGCCCTTGTTACTTTAAAGATATTTTGTATTTTAATTTCAGAATAATCCTTTTAGAAAATAATTATGAATCTTATTTTGCAGTGAAAAAAGAGAGAAATAAAATGATCACATTCACTTGTGTGAGCAAATATATACATAACACTATATTTTAATTTTGTTTATAGGCAATTTGTTTTACATTTTTATTGCTAATAGTTAATGTAAATAATGCTGGACATTTATGTTGTGATTGCATTGTTTTGATTGCCAGCATCTCCTCCTCTATTGAGCAAAGTAATTCCATCTTAACTGTAACTTGTGGTCCAAATGAGAACTAATATATTTTCTATGGAACTTGCCCCCTGGCCATGGCAGTGGTTTGAGAGGTGGCCACGAACCTAAGCCCAGCCAGTCATACCCCTTCACTGGGGTATTTCCAACTTTTGATGGAGGAAGAGCTGTTTCAGTTCTGTCACTAAGATGTGAAAATTTGAGCCCAGTATTTGTTAATGCCATACCCCTGAGTGGCAGAAGGTTTATCTTAGCAGCAAGAGAGAATTAAGCCAACATGCAAAGGAATGCAGAGACAAGAATGAAGGAGACAACCCTGATGGTTCCAATACCTGAGGCCTGCAAAATTGTCCTAGCCCTCCTGACTTGCCAAGAATCCAAATATTACTGACATCACAACCAAATCATTTACATACTACATACAATTTTATTTTGACATAACAACATACAAAAATTTAAAATACATATGTAAATATATAAAATATATATGTAAATTCTCAGTCAATTTTTCCTGCATAGTTTGTGGAGTGATTCTTCTTTTTATGACAATGATTTGCAATCTTTTTTTTTTTTTCATGTATTCACTCCATAAATATAAATACTCCAGACTTTCCATTCAGGCACCAAGTGAACACTTTAACACGTTGTTTATACTGGAAGGAAAGACAAGTGATAAAGTATCATCCCAAGGCACAGACTGAATCACATCATTCTCTTCCACTAGAAAATGATTATAGTGGAAATAGCCCCCATATAAAGTGTATAAGGACATTAAAATACTAATTTTGAAAGAAAACATCAGAATTAGGTACCAGGTATTTGAGGAAGTCAAGGAATGGAAATAAATCAAAGCTGATGTATTATGTGAAGATCTCAGGCTTTGGAAATCAGAGCAAAACACATCTCATTCTCTGTGTATTTTCAGGCCTGGGGTTTTACTGTATTTTTGAAAGACAGTCTACTGACATTTTGCTTTATCTTCTTTGACAAAGAACTTCCATGTGGTTTAACATTGATGGTTGATGCATTTGTCTCTCTTTTGAATTTTCCAAGAATTAAAATCCAAACTTTTTTAAATTCCAAAATCAAGAATTAAAAAAACTACTTTGTGATCTGTTATTTCACAGTAGCATTGATGACTATAAGAATAGTTAACACCTTTGCATCACACTGTATGATTTTATTGCATAAAATCATTTTATTGCATGATTTTCTATTTACTTGATTTAAACCCTTTTGCAAGTCATGTAATTATCTCATCTCCAATTTTCCAATTTTAAAAGTGAGTATAGTGATTAACAAAGACCCTTATGGGGATTTAGAAAAACACATTTAAAAGAAATTGGGAATTCTGATATACACGTACATGTTCTACAAACAAATACTTTTCATACTATTTATATAGGTTGGTAAATAAACCCATGATTAGAAACACTTGTGATAGTATGGTAGCCTCTTATTTGATTTAGATATTAAGAACTGAGGGGTGAATCATGCATCACCAAGAATTGCTATACAGCACGATGTTTTGTTCTCCTAATCCCAATGTCTGTGTTGTTATTTTAACAATATGTTAAAGGCAAAAAAGTACTATGTTAGACACCTCTTCTTTTTCTCCTAGTAAATTTTGTAGTTTCAGAGAGGTCAGGATCTATCCCTGTAAAATTGTCTCACTAATTTACACATTCACTCATTTATTTGTTAATGCCTTCATTTATTTTTTTATTCAAGAGATATTTATTTTGTTCCTTTATGCATCAACTACTAGACTGGTCTCCGAATCAATATGTTAGATTCAACATCTTAATAAAATATGTATGTATATATATATTATATATATATATATATATATATATATATATATATATATACACACATATATTATATATATATATATTGTTGAATGATGCTCAGGTAAATTTAAAATACAGTTATTCTGGAATTTTTTAATTGTTCTAAACTTATTAGCATATGAATGAAAAATGATTCATGTAAAAACCACTTTATTTGTTCCTTAGGATAGCAGAAGACCCTTTTCTTGCCTTTATAACTATCTCAAATTGTTTCAGTATGCTAACATTTTTGTGAAATCTATGGTTAAAGTCAAGGAGAAAAATCCTATAGGAAGATACAGCTTTAGTCAACTTAAAATGAAATCTATAATTTATAATTAGTTTTCCTTGTCCATAAATGTTCTAAATGTCTTTAGCAAGATATTATTTTGTGACCCTTTATATATGATGAGTACAAAAGATTCTGCATCAGATTAGGTGGAAAATTGTACATAACAGTATTCCATTCCACAGGGTTACATATGTCAGCCCAATACAAGTTGAAGTTGACCAGTAATTTTGAGGATTCAGACAAAATTATGATCACATAGACTTTGTTGGTACCAGATGTCTAGGTATTCAAAGTGTTCTAATTCAGAAAAAAATGATAATGAAATGATTTTTAGCACATGTATATCAGAGGCCATTCTAAGTTAATGTTTTTAAAGTTAACCCTCTCTGGATGACCAAAGGCTGTGGGAAATCATGTTAGCTGCAAAGTAAAGCAATTTACCTACATTATGATAAATCAACATTTTAACAGTTGTTCTTGGTTTTCATAATAGTTTCTAAATGGAGTCATTTACTTGTCTAAATGGCAAAGCCCTTCAAACTATCATAGAAGGATCATAGCTTCCTGGGGTATTTAGTTTTCATAGTTCAGGTTTTATATCAGTACAACAAATTGAAGTGAATCTGTTGACCAGTTAAGAAGAATGATGGCTTTGGGGAATGTCGATTTGTTTTGGAGCAGGAACACCCCTGTGATTTTTCTCTGCCTTAGAGGGCTTTAGTGATCCAGAATAAAAACCATAAAACCTGAAATAGTCAGGCAGCCAATAAAATAAAAACACAGTACTTTGCTTTATGTTGAGAATAAACTACTGACATAGTAAGTTGATAGTGAAAAACTGGAGACATAGTATGTTTTCTTTTGTTAAAAATATTTATAGGCAAACTGGATTTACCTGTACATGTCATTTACATTTCCTTTATTTATAAATATCTTAGTGACTCTTTTACCTTGCTTAAAATATAATTCAGTCAAATATTTGAACAGTTAAATAATTCTTTAATAAATATTCCCTGATAGCTTATTATGTGTAGGGCACGGTGTTATATTCTGTGGGGGAAAATAGGTCTGTTAAGCTTAGATCTTGCCTTAAGGAGAGCTTTATATCCTTGGAGGATTAACCAATACTATCTCCTCATCTCTCTGAAAATATGCTGATCTATGTCTGAGATGTACTAATTGCCCTTGGTGATTCTTGAGATCCATGCACTTTTGCTCTTGTTAATTGGGATGTATGCTCACTAAAAATCAGTTTTGTGTGTTCCAAAATCAGCTGTATTTATTTTAGTAATATGGTAATTTAATTTAGAATTACTTTGTGTTTTGAGTCCCTAAGATTGTTCCCAACTCGAGTGATTTGCTAGAAGGACTCAGTATATAGTTGTAATCACAGCTAAGATTTATTACAGGGAAGGACACAAGGCAGAGTAGCAAACAGAAAAGGTGAATGGTACAGAGTTAGGAGACCTGGCACAAATTTCCAAGAGTCCTCTCCCAGTGGAATCACACAGGATACACTTAATTTCTCTTGAAACTAGTTGTGACAACCCATGTAAAGTGTTATCTACGAGGGAAACCTATATGAGCCTAGGAGTCCAGGGTTTTTGAAAGTCAGTCACATAGGCATCCTCTACCTAGCATACATCACAATTGCAGACTCTCAGAAGGAGAGCAAGTGTTCACCATAAACTACATCATTGGCACAGTTTAAGCACAGAGAGCCACTTTTACTATTTCGAGACAACTTTATACCAATGTAGAGAATTGTTTCCCTGTCAAACACCCTAACACCAGCCAAGGGCCAGCTTTGCAAGCAGGACTTTCTAAGGAGAACAGTCTCAGGCCTGCTATGTTATTAAGTCTTTTTTGCAGATTCATATACAAATGAAATATGAGTGCAGAAAAAATAGAGATCAAGAGAGAAAGTAGTTGTGTCATGAAAACTAAGCTCAATATTTTGAAGAGATTTAATAAAGGTAGTTTTTTAAAAATTACAGTTGAATCGGATAAGTGCTAGACCATTATTTAGCCAACTTTTATGTTTACAAGAATCACTTGGAGATTTTGTTAAAGTATGGATTCACATTAAATTAATTCTGGTAAAGATCCGGAGATTTTGTGTTTCTAATGAGTTCCAAGGTATGATGATGAGGGTGTTGGTTCATAAACTATACTTTGAGCAGCAAGATTCTGGAAAATACTAAAAGACAGAAAACTGATAAACTTTCAAAGATTTTACCTTAAGATTTATATACGGGTTTCTTTAAGTTGCTGCTCAATATTAAGTAAAATTGAGACGAGTAGGCAAAGCATTATGAGCATGGTTTAGGAGACAGCATTATGCAAAACTTTAATCAATAGATCCACACTCAAAGAAAAGGTCTTGGCCCTACGCTAAAATATTCATGAATGTGTAATTACATATTTTAATTTACTATAAAATATGATGTGAATGTCTCAGTGTTAAAAATTCCACATTTTTGTAGACCTTTTCAATTATTTGACTGATTACTGGACAGTTGTGTTGAATAACAGGACCTCTAGGGAATAACATAGAAATAAAAACTCATGGAGAGATCAAAAAGATAAAAAGTGGAAGATGGAGAACTTATTCCAATCAGAAATATTCCTTTGTAAAGGAGGCGGCATTTATCCTTGGAGGCCTTGAAAGATGAGAAGATTTTGATAAGCAATGACAGAAGTAATGGGAAATGATGACAGGATCTTTTCCTAGAGAATTAGGATTTATGGAATAATGTTGTTAAGATAAGTCTGGAAGGTAGATTGATTGGTTCCAGGTTGTAGAGTTTGGATGGACAGAGTAAAAGCATTCTTTAATAACAAGAATAATGACTCACTATCCTTCTACAACCACTATTCAAAACCATCCAATGACTTTTCCTAACACTTAGGAGGAAATTCCAAATCTTGACAAGGCCTCTAATGGATCCCCTGCCTGATCTGGATGCTGTCTCCCTCTCTGGTAGCCACTCTGGCCTTCTTCTTTATATTCTTAAATATGTCAAACATAATACCACTACAAGGCTTTTGTATCTGCTGTTATCTCTGACTGGTAGAGTCTTTTCTCAGGTATTCTCTTGGCTTTCTCTCTCCCTATGTAATTTTTACTTTGTTCCGGTGTCCCCTGGTCTATCATCTTGGATAGATCCATATATAATAGCACCTACCCATGACAGTCTACCCTTTAACTCTGCTTTAGCTTTTCTGCATAGCACATATAGTAACCTGGAATTATTTTTATATTTATTTGGTTTTTGTCTATAACTACCACTGAAACGTTAAGCTGAGTTTACTGAAATATCTCCAGAGCCTAGAATAGTGAATGAAACATAATAGGCATTCAATACATATTAGATGAATCAACAAGTATCAAATGTATTATGTATTGAATTTTTTCTTATGTCAGAGCTGATTTAATGTGATATGATAAAAAGTCCTATGAAATAGATGGTTTTAGTGATATAAGTTTTCTTCCCAGAGCTAGAACAATTCTTGATGTACAGTAGGTGTTCAATAAATATTAGATGAATGCATAGTTATCCTAATTTGTTATGCATTGAATTTTCCATTTCCATGTCATAGCTAATTTTATGCAAGTAAAACACAGCCATGTGTTCAGAAGGGTTGTATAGCTCTTCAATGATATTCTCAGGTTTTATATATCAGGCCATTGAACTATTTCTTGGAGTACTGCATATCAGAATATATGGTCCAACAGGAAGAGGTGAAAGACACTGGCTGTACTAAAAAATAAGAAGGTAGACTTAGGGAATAAAGAGGGAGGTTACATTGAAGAGGCCAAAGTTTTAGTCTATCAGTGTGCAAAACAAATACGTGTGTTGAGTGTTTGTGTGTATGTATATATATATGTATATATTATACCTATATATACTGCAGCTCAGTACCCATTTACATACACTTTATTTATATCACTGTTAAACATGAACATATGCACCAGATATTCCCTTGCGTAGCCTTTAGATTTCCTAGGTACTGGCTTTACGAAAGCCCATAATTGCTACTGGAAGGAGGCACTCCAGGTTAAAGAGATAAATTAAAAATGTAAAGATCCTGCATTTGATGAGTCTGTGGGTGGTAGGATAGGGCTAATTAGCTTCCTTTGGCCTCTAGCTTTCAGGTGGGATGTCAGATGTGAAGATGAATGACCTCTCATTCTGATTCTGGGCTCAGTGATATGATTCGCTTTGGCTAATAGAATGAGGCAGAAGCAGAGTTGTGCCTTTCCAAGCCCAGGCCTCAAGAGGCCTTAGATATTTCCACTTGCTCTCTTTACCTCAACCATTGAACAAAGAGGACATGTTGGCTAACCTACTAATCCCAGGAGGAGGCTGAGAGACACATAGAACAAAGCCAACCCACAGATGCATGAGGGAATAAGCAGGGATCAGCCAAATTCAGCATAGAGAGCAGCTGAATTCCACACACATGAGAAATACATGTTTACTGTTTTAAGCCATTGTGATCTGGGGTGATCTGTTATGTGGCAAAAGCCAGTTGATACAGGCAAGATACCAACTGTGTATCCTCTTTGTGTTGATATCTCTCCTTCCCTTCATATTCATTGCACTTCTGTCTTTCTATTTCTGCAGCAATTATTTACACAGCTTCCGTCTCAAATTCCATTTTCCATTCACACTACCACCACCTTAACTTCAGGTGCTGTCTACATTTTGCGCCTTAATTTTTCCCTTTTGCCTCTTTCTTATAATGTTTTATAAGATGCTAACAGGAATATAATAGTGAAGTGTTCTATTCTAAAAAAATAAATAAAAGGAATTCTTAAATAAAACCAAAATTAAATGCTATTCTTTAGTGGTATTCCAAAAGATTTTAATATGCTGTAATGGGTTGAATTGTGTTCCTTAAAAATTTATTTGTTGATATCCTAATCCCTAGGACCTCAGAATATGAACTTATTTGGAAATAGGGTTATTGCAGATGTAATTAATTAAATTGAAGAAGGTCATCCCAGAGTAGGAAGGACCCCTAATCCAACATGACTGTGTCCTTATAAAAGGGAAATTTGGACACAGACATGCACACAGGGATAACACCATGTGAGGATTGGAGTGATGGTGCCACAAGCCAAGGAACTCCCTCCCAGAAGCTAGGAGAGAGGCCTGGAACAGATCCTACCCTACACCTTCAGAGGGATCATGACCTCCCTGATACCTTAATTTTAGACTTCTGGCCTTCAGAGCTGTGAGACAATGAATTTCTATTGTTTTAAGACACCCAGCTTGTGGTACTGTTACAGCAGCTCTAGTGAAGTAACATATTTGCTAATATGCATATTAACCTTTAGGAAAGAAGTGTAGAACTTTCAGTGATTTCATTAGCTACTGCACCCCTCACATGTATTCTCTTATCATTGTCTTCAGGAGGAATGTTAAGTAGAATTCCAAGTTCATCAAATTATGGACAGGAAACATAGATTTCTTTTCCAAGACTTCCTATCAAATATTTGCTTGATGATGTATGTAATACTTGGGTGATATTTGACAAAACCCATGATTCTAAAATCAAGATTAAAGAGTGGTTAAGAGTGAAGGTTTCTTCCAAAACCCTTTTAGAACTAAGTATGTGTCATCCTTCTACCTTTTATAAAAATATAGCATTATTCATATTCAATGTCTTTAAAATATAAATCACAAAGGCTGAAATCTTTCCATAGTTTTTTCTCACAGAGCTCTCAGAAAAAAAAAATCATCTTTTATTTAAGTAAAATCTCCCACCATAATTTCCCATTGATGCTTTTGTTCACGTAGCCTATTAGGAAAGAGAAAATAGATGTGACTCTTGGCCTTTCCATAAAGGGAGAATTTTGTTAGCTTTACCACTGCTTGGCTGGAAATGAATTTTAGAGAAAGAGTGGGATGAAGTCCCCTGCAGTGCATTTTATATAACTTTTCTTTTTTATCATCAAACATGAAGCCTACACTGATAGATCACCCAGAATTTATAGTGTCCTTTGTGTTTAATAGGATCCAACCTAGGTAGGACCAGCAACTGACAATCGTTTTAAGTTATTAAACAGAAATTGTTGGTATAACGCTAATATATTCTTCTTGAGCAAGCATTGTTTGAAGATGATTGTAAGTTACAATACCTGCTATTCAATTGACCATGACACCGTGATTCTCAAGGAGGCAGCTTCTTACACATTCTCATATATCCTGTAACCCCACTACAGGGGAGGTGTCCAATGATATCTTTCTAAGCTTGTTTCAAGGTCTTGCATATTTTTATTTTGAAGATTTCACATATGTTACTTAGGAAGAATAATGTCTGGAGGCAAGGTGAAAGAAGTTTTTAACTATTTAAAGTAGTTGGTAGCTAAATGGATAAATGGATTCCAAGTTGGGAGTACATAGGCTCCAATCCTGACATGGGAGTAGACTTTGAACATCTTACCTAACCTCTGAGGCTTCACTTTTCTTATCTGTAAAAGGAGAGGATTGGATGAGATAATTTCCAGCTGTAAAATGTTGTTACAGCTTGAGCCGAAGTAGAGCTTGTGGTTAAGTCTGAGGTATGTCTGAATATATCTAGTGAAGAGGTCACACAGACCCATCAAGAATATATCCCATGAGCTGGGGATAAGATCCACCCATGGGGGTGGATCTTTATGGGAATGTTTGACTAAAGAACCTTAGAGGAAAGACAGTCGTTGGTCAGAGTGCTATCTATTTCTCAGCTTGATTGAATGAATTGGTTTTCAGTGCTCCATGAGAGCTGTAGCAGGCAGAACTTAAAAGTGGTGTCTTCAGAAGGGATTGCAATATTTCCTTCATCTTAAGAAGCCATTCTTCATCACAAACACTATCAATAAAAAGTTTTCACAGAAAACAACTTAAAAGGATGCACTGCATTAAATTTACGTATCAATGTAATAGACATCCTGATTTAAGAGCCATAAAATATGAAGGCAACTTGTGACTCAGATTGAAAGAAATGAGGCATTTGAGATTTGGAGCACAGGCTGTGCTATATCACTATCTAAAATCATAGATTTGTCAAGTATTATCATCTCTTGTCTTACTTATATTTAAATGCCATGAGAACAGGTACCTTTGCTATCTTGTGCATTATTTTACCTTTACTATTTTGTACATTGTTTGATCTCCAGTGCCTTGAGCAGTGTTTAGCACATAGAAGACATTCAACACAGCTTTGTTAACTGAGTACATGAATTAATGATGACAATGTCTGTCATTTATTTGGAGAGAACAGAGTTCCATTTTTATATGGAAAACAGTAGAGCACCTGAACAGTATTGACTGAAGGGAACCCAGTGCTGCTTTGGTAGCTTCAGGGTTTAGCTTTGGGAAATTAATGCCCTAAGCAAGAAGACTGTGTCATTGTGAATGGTAGCCATAATGTTCCAACAACGTGCAGCTTCCATCTCAAGTAATTTTTTTTTTTTTAAGAAGGGCACTATGCTAGATTTAAATATTTATTTATTTATTTATATTTTTATTTATTTATTTACATTTTATTTATTTATTTTTATTTATTTATATTTAATTTATTTATTTACATTTATTTATTTATTTACATTTATTTATTTATTTATGGCTGTGTTGGGTCTTCGTTTCTGTGCGAGGGCTTTCTCCAGTTGCGGCAAGTGGGGGCCACTCTTCATTGCGGTGTGTGGGCCTCTCACTATCGCAGCCTCTCTTGTTGTGGAGCACAAGCTCCAGACACGCAGGCTCAGTAGTTGTGGCTCGTGGGCCTAGTTGCTCCGCGGCATGTGGGATCTTCCCAAACCAGGGCTCGAACCCGTGTCCCCTGCATTGGCAGGCAGATTCTCAATTACTGCGCCACCAGGGAAGCCCTCAAGTAATTTTTATATGAAGGCAACAGCAACACTGTTTATGAGCCCATGTGAGTCATCACCGTATATAACCACACACCACAGTAAGAAGCTGAAATTCCTGCAGTAGATAAGTAAATAGAGCAGACCAGTGACATTTGGATTATAACTCTGAATATGATCTCCCTGGGGAAATCTAGGTTTAAATTCAACCATTTCATTTATTCAACAAACATTTCTTCAGTGCTTAGTATATAAATTAACTTGCTAAGTACTGAGAATACAAAATGAACAAGAAATAATTTCTGTTTATCCTACCCTACTGGATCCTGCCAAAAGCTCACAGTTTTGAGGGAGGACGAAGAGTTTTTTATGATAATATTTAAAATAAATATGATAAATATATTACAAACAATGTTTTATAGAACCATAGAAAGATGAGGGCTTTATCTTATATCTTTTAGGAAACAAAAGGCAAAGAAAAACTGACCAACGTGTTTCTCAAAGAATGTTTACTCTATTACCTTCCAAAAGTTAAGTCTGAGTCCATTATCTATAAGAAAACTGACTAGTGATGCTGAAGATCTCCTAGGAAAGCAAAGTATTGATAATACATGTAACTATAAACAAAGTCAGTGTTTTTTGTTTTTCTTTTTCCTGAAAAGAGTAAGACCTTGACATGATTATAAAAAAACCTGCAACTTCATAGGCAAACACTCTTCCACAGGGCACCTATGAACCAAAGCTTCTGTGCAATCATGAGAAGCAAGGAGGTGCATACTGAAATAGTACAGTATTTGAAGGATTCCCTAGGTGCACAGTTACTGAGCACCAGCCTGGTATGTGTGAGAAAAAACAAGAGAAGTTTGAGAGGGCAAGGTACATGCAAATGTTAATCATTTCCACTAATAATTACCTTATTCTGATAGACAAATACTGCATACTTGCTTTTAGGAACTACTAAATTTGAAAAGAAAAAGGTAGTTTTTGCCTGTTTCTAAATGTGGTAGAAATGGCAATGTTTTGTATTTTTTCCTTAGTTGATAGGAATTAAAGGTTTTTCCAGGTTCTAAAAGCACTTATTTCCATCTGCACTGAGTAAAGGAAAGAGATGTCAAAACAAATAAATCAAGATTAGCTTAAATGTTGAGCAATGGTGATGGGATGAATGAAGGACAACATAACTGACTAAACTCTGGAAAATTTCTGTGTTATTAGAGCGCTTGTTATAGAACGCCATTAAGTGGCACGGCAATCATTTATAAGTATCCATACCTGGGAAAAACTGAAAAACCCAATCGTCATGTTGAAGAAGAATGAAATACAGAGAATTACCTGCTGTTTTGTATAATCCACCTACCCCTGTCATTGTATTTCTCCTATAGATGAGTATAATGTTAACCAGCAGATTTCTTTACAAAAGGTTAGATTTTCAATAATATAATTAATCATCTCTTAAAATTTCCACAAATTGTAATAAATACTCATTTTACTCTCAAAAGTGGGAGGAGGGGAAATTGGATAGGGAACAGCAGTAAACTATTGCTTCATCCCACAGCTTTCATCTCTCTAAATTGGAAACTTTCTGGGCACGTATATTAAAATGTTGTGACTACATAAGCATATTTTGTTCATCCTACCTTCCTATGTCCAAATATGTAATCAAGCAAGGTTAACCCCAAGGATAAGCCTAGCTATATTCTTTTCCTTCTCTTTCACACACAATTAAACATGCTCCACCCTCTCTATTTGTAAACTGGTTCAAGGGTTGGCTACATAATTTGTGGAGTCCAGTGCAAAATTAAAATGCAGGACCCCCTGTTCAAAAAGGAGCAAAAATACAATTAAAGGTAACAGAACATGAAGCTTTTTCTTTTCTTCCATAGTCTCTGTCTTGACTTGACATTGTGTTTTGTATTGGTTATTTAATGTTATTTTAAGTAAAAAAAAATTAAATTTTTAATTATTAGTTTGAATTTTACTGCTCATATTTATATTACACAATGCCAGTTTATAACATAGAAATAGCAACATATTTAATTTGTTAGAAACACCAAAAGTATACAATTCATACTTCATACATATGGAAATGCTGCACAAAATTTGTTCTTATGTTACGTTTTGATATGCACACATTCTATTAATCTATTGCCTTCAGCTCTCTGGTAAGGAAGTGAAAAGGAACTACAGGTTGCTCTATCTTTCCCTTTTTTTCCGTATGTCATCATTTTCAGTGTAAATGTGTAGCTCATACATGGAAGTAACACATATATGAAAAGATACTGTAGGAGTTCTTGGTTTTTCGTGTTTTTTAGAATACCATTGCCTTCTGTCTGCATTTGAACAAAGTTCTTGTTCTAATAGTTAAGTGTGACCTCTCAGGTCTGGCATGCTCTGCTTATTCAGTTGTAGATGTAACACAGGTATCTTGTGCTAACTTTGAGTCTTATGGAACTCGCATGTATTGTGTGTCCACCAGAATTCTGTGTCATGAAGTATTGCAAATGGCGTGAGCAGGAAAAGAGATGCACATGTACAGTGTGCATGTCTTTTCTGGTAACATGCGTGCTCCATTGTCCCATCAGTTTTCACTAGCAAAACACAAGTTCAAAGACAAAATTATTAGACATTTGAAGAAGGCAACAACAGAGCATTAAAGCATGCTGGGTCCCTTCAGAGCATGACGCTCTTTGTGATTGCCCAGGTCACACACTATGAAGCTAGCCCTGACTGGTTGTGTGTGTGTGTGTGTGTGTGTGTGTGTGTGTGTGTGTGTATTTATATATGTATATTTATATATTTTAACATGTCTTTATTTTTATTATCATTATTATTTTTTGGCTGCGCCACGCCCCATTCAGGGATCTTATTTCTCCAACCAGGGATCGAACTCGAGCCCCCTGCAGTGGAAGCACAGAGTCCTAACCACTGGACTGCCAGGGAAATCCCATGTATATTATTTTTACTTAGGGAAAATTAGAGGCTCTGTGTAGGTCTTGAGCCCACATCAGTCATATCTTGTCTTGTTACTGTAACATATATAATCTCAACATTGTACTGTGTGTATCTTTAAGGAAGAGGGATGGCTACACAGCTATTGTTCCCTGAACCATATACCAAATAATAAGATCCAATCTTCCACCATTAATACCATTAATACCATCTGATAACTAAATATTTATAACTACTGGAGTTATAAATGACTAACTCCAATGACTTGTTAGATAAGACATAAGCCTCAGAATAATGATCACAAGAGATCACAGCCCATCTGACAAAAGAGCCAGCCTGTGCCAAAGCTTTCCAACAGGTGAACTAAAGGGCATAGAAAGGGGCCCAGTGTGGGTAATTGGATCTATTCTATCCTTGGCTATTTGAATATAGCCAGCTTTCACATATATGCCACAGAGATCTTATATTCACCCAGATCTCTCTCCTGTTGAACTGCTTTTTCTGATCTTTTTTGGTCGTGTTGTCCTGGTTCTTTTCTACCCCAGTATTTCGTTTTGCCTTGCTGCTGTTATTTGTGTCCATCTCTCCTTGTTTTATAATCACAGTGACCTTTTGCCAGTTACCTCGGCCCTGTCCACTGAGGCTCTGAATGTTCTCTCTGCATGTTGTAGCAGACTCTCAAGAGAGATATGGTGAGAATTTGATTGAAGTGTATGTCTATGGTAGAGAGGTTGAGGAAATAGAGTTAAGTGAAATAAAGAGTTGAGGATAGCAAAAATAAGTAGAGGGATGAGGGATCATGATGAGGTTGATGATCAGATTCTGTAATATTAAATAATTGGTAAAGGGGAAAGACAAGAAGTTGTGCTCAAAGGGGGAAAATAAATTTGAGATTATAGAGCTTGTAATGAAGATGAGGTTGAAGATGTGACAACGTGGGTGGGTTGGCTGACCTGGATTGAAAGGGTAAAGCTAAGTAGGGCAAAGAACTTTTATTTTGTTTGATTATTAGAGCATAGAGAATGCTTGTCAGAGGTTTTAATAATCACTGCAAGGTTCTTTAAATCTTGAAATGTTTTTCTTCAAGCATTCAAAAGGTAATTTTGTGCTTAAAAGCCACCCCATCAAGAGAGCTATTATCTTACCTTCTCAATGCCCTAATCACTCATAAATTGAATTAAAAGCACTGGATGCCAGATTTTCTTTTGGATTAATCATAATTACCCAGCAAGTAGTTTTCAAAAATCATTAGGCTGCAAAAACAGTATTTGGTTTGTACAGTTTGCTTTAATCTCATCCACATTTATTAGTCAGCTGTGTCCCCTGCTGACCCCCTTTTGTATTTTAGAGCAAGCTTGTGTAATTAGACTTACAGAGCAAGAACATCTTGCAGCATCCACTGTGTCCATGTCTTTGTGTCATCAAAATAACTGTTTGAAAGTATAAAAAATTCATTCAACTCCTGTTTGAACTTTAAGGTTTTAAAAAGTATCAATTTTCTTGATTGTTCTAATAAATGAATTCTTTTAGTTATGGTTTTCCCTAGAAGTTTTCTGCAAAGACTAATCAGAAAGTAAATATTATGAATGGAGTAATTTGTCTTAACTGGGTTGATCTGGTGCTGTTTCATTAGTAACATTAATTTCTTTGAGGGACACATTTTTTTCCCTGAAGGATCAGTTCAGAGAAAATAAAGATGTTTGCCAGATACATGTTAAAAGTTAACATACAATTTTACTCTAATGAGTTCCATAGAAAATGCATATTCTTACAAGATATATTCATTATATATTGAATAGAGGAATGCCATTTTGAAAAGTAGCACTATATTTGTACCACTAAAAATTTTAATATCTGGGCGTATTTGAGAAGTAACATTAAAGATATTTTCTAATTTTTAATCCTTTATATTTTTTAGCACTTTAAAATAAAAATATGTCCACTTAAGGTATTTCATTTCAACTTTGCGACAACCCTAAAATATAGATATTGTTTTCAATCATAGGTGAATAAACTGCTTAGAGTAGAGAAATAACTTCACTTAAAATAGTTTAAAACAGGTTTAAAGTATTTATTTCATGAAGTGAATTTGTGGGGGAGGGATACTGGACTGTAGATATAAATTTAGGAATTAGCAGGATATAGATGATATAAAATCATGAGACAAGAGGCAGAGCCCAAAAATTATACCCAGGAGAACTCCAAAAATTAGAATTTGAGAAGATGAGAATCTGGCAGAGTAAAATGCTAAGTCAAGGAACTGTTATGAGAAAGAGACCATGATCAACTGTGTCAAATGCTGCTGCTAAAACAAATAAGAAGATGACCCAAGGAACAACCACAGTATTTAGCAACAATGGAGATAACTGCCAAATTTGTCAACTATTGTTCCAATGGAAAGCAAAGATGAAAGCCTGATTGGATTCAAGAGAGAATGAGAGAAGTAGAACAGAGATGATAAAAACTTTTAAAATATTTTTTTGCTAAACGAGGAGCACAGACACTGGATGTTATCTGAAGGAGAATATGAATATCACAGGAGGGTTTTTGTTTTGTGTTGATATGGGAGATATTTCAGAATGTTTATCTGGTGGAAATGATCCCAGACAGAGGGAAGCATTTATGATTAAGAAGAGAAAGAGGATGGGTAGAATGAAGGAAGATGTGGAAGTAAAATGTAGCATAATGGTGTGTCAGAGGTACTGAAGTGTTTGTAGAGTCTAGTAGTTCCCTTGGTCACCTGGGCTTACGCTTCAACTGATGAAGTAATGGCACACGGGAAAGTGTATTATGAAAAGCAGGAACAACACAATTCCCAGTAGACTATATTCAATAGACCACAATCATATTCTGAAGTGACATTGACATTTTGCCACAGGTAAGCATGAGAAAGCAGCACGACCTGGTATATTAAGTCACCTATATCTGCAGTACTCTTCCTCCCAGACCGCTCCTGGATGACAGTGGAGCTGAGGAGACTTTATATGTAGCCATTATTCTCTGCCTAGAAGTGAGGTGATATATTTTCATATTATTTGAAGACAAGTGGTGTAGGAGCTGGCTATACACCTTATCCTTTACTTTCTCTTAGAATGGGTTTAGTTTTTCTAAGGCGGTTAAGGCAGAAATAAAACACACAGAGTTAAATTCCATTTATCCAACCTGGCTGAATATTTATACCTTGCCCTATTTTTATGTCATCCATGCAGAACAGGAGATTCTAGATGCTCTGCTGGGTGATTGACAGAGTATTGCTCAAGCCAGATGCACTTTGATATACTCAGACATGGTTAGGATCATCTGAAAAAAACATTAGGCATCCAGGTATAATGATGAGGAAGAGGGAGAATGGGGAGAAAAAAGAAGAGGAGGAGTGGAGGACAAGAGGGAGGGAAGAGGGGGAGGAGGCAGAGAGAGGAGGGAAAGGGAAAGAAAGGGAGGGAAAAAACCCAAAGCTCAACATGACCTCTTGTCCTCCAAGGAGCCTGTGGTAAGGAACCAAAGGGCACACTTACAGCATACGTGTTGAGACTGTAATATCTATGGAAAAAGAGAAACTCCCTTTTTCTCTGCTCAGGTTTTCTTCTTTACAATGAGTACCAGGGCTTCTATGAGTGGAGGTCTGGTGAACTCCTGATGAAAGGTACTGACAGAGATTAAATGCTTTATGTCAGAGAGTAATCTTGTTCAGAAAGAACAAGACTCTACTTACCAGATAGGATAGGTAGTAATTCTAGGCTTCCCCATCCGAAAACATTTTAGGCTGGATAGTCTATTAACCTGTGATTTCATGCAGATGGGGTGTCACATTTGAGCAGGCTTCGCAAGGGGAAGGAAGGGACAGGTTGTATTTGTAGCAGAAACCAGGTGTACAACAGAGGAATATTCTTTCTGTTTTGGTTTTGTTTATGAGGAGGGTAGAAGAACACTGGGAGATGGAGATAGAGACAGTAGGAAGTGAGGGTCAGAGGCTCGGTGACAGAATGAAGATGAATAGGAAAGGAGAAGGAAGGATAAATATCATAGTGTTGCTAAGGAAGGGTGGATAATCATAGTGATAGTGATACTAGCTCATGTAATGAATGCTTCCTATATTGGTTTGCATGTATTATTGTGATCTTTACAAAAACGGAGTGAGCAAGATATTGTGATCTCTGTTGTGTAAAGAAATGGGGCTGAGAGAGGTTAAGTAATTTGCTCAAGGTTAAGTAACTAGCCCAGCTAGTGACATAGCTGGGCCTCGGGTGGTTGTCTAATTCCAAACCTGTGATCTAAACTGCTGCTTTCAAGGTTGTAAGGCAGGAAAATAGTGATACCATTAGCAGAAACAGGAAAACGAATAACTACTGTGTGAGTGGAGGGTAAGAAGGGATGAGAAGAGAGACTGAGGTTGATTGTTTTTATTACCATAGTGATGCATGCACCTTTTACAGATCATTACTGCCTTCATATCACAAATAAGATTACTTCGAGTGTGTGTTTGCAAGTATTCTTTAATTAATTAATTAATTTTTGCCTAGAATACATATTTTATTTTTAACTTTTTATTTTATATTGGAGTATAGGTGATTAACAGTGTCGTGTTGGTTTCCGGTGTACAGCAAAGTGATTCAGTTATACATATGCATGTATCTATTCTTTTTCAAATTCTTTTCCATTTAGGTTGTTACATAATATTGAGCAGAGTTCCCTGTGCTATATAATAGGTCCTTGTTGGTTGCAAGTATTCTTTATGCATAACAAATAACCAGTGATCCTTCCAAGAAAACTTAAGCATCAAACCTAAAAATTCTTCAACTAAACCTATTCTTATTTATTTCTCTAAACATAAATTAGTGGCCTGCCACAGCTGACATCTGTAGAAAATCACTAGGACAAAATGTCTCTTCCTCAGTATGATGTAGCAGTATTTGCTACTTTTCACAACACATTGGGGAAATACGTGTTTCCACATGACATATTTTTACTTTTCTCTTTGATGCTTATTTTTATAGTAGGTTGTTTTGCTCTCCACCTAACCCATTGTTCTTTTCCTTCAATTTTTCTTCCAAATAAACAATATTGCTTTTCTGAAGTAGTATTTTCAAATCCAAAATTAACTTCCCGTGTGCCTTGGGGTACCTTTTAAAATATGCCTCCTTTGAGATACTTTCAGTGGATGCATGTTTGGTCATTCGTATCTTTATTTATCTTCTGACTGTGTCACTGAGATGGACAGAAAAAACTGTGCTGATCGTAGCCATATGTTTAGGGAATTTAAGAAAAAATAAAACAAAAATAATACAGAAGCATGTCAAAAAGTTGAATCAACAATGAGGATAATAGTCTGAGTGAACTGTTGTGAGATAAAGGCGTACATTTCTCCAAGTAAAATTTCTGTGACATCACACAGAATGAAAAATAAAATACAGTTGACCCTTGAACAAAGTAGGTGTCAGGGACTCTGACACTCCCTGCAGTTGAAAATCCAAGTACGACCTATAGTTGGCCCTCCTTATACACATTTTTTCCATATCCATGGTTCCACATCCATGGATTCAAACAACTATGGATCATGTGGTAGTGTAGTATTTACTATTGAAAAAGATTCACTTCTGAGTAGACTCGAGTATTTATACAACCCGTGTTGTTGAAGGGTCAACTGTCTTTCTTTTGAACTTTCGGATTAAAATATAGCAGAGCCACCTTTGAAAATATTGTTTGAAAATAATGCCAAAAAAAGCTTGAAATCATTCATTTAGTCCCATATATACATTATTTTTTTTATCAGTACCACAATTATTATGTTTTGATTGTCATTTTAAGAGCATAGTGAATCTATTGCAGTGACCACATTTCTGATTGTGCACAAAAATAATGAGCGACATTTTACCCTCCTTTGCTCCCCGATAGAACTGTGCATCACTCCTTGAAGCATTCTTATGCTTTCTACCATTTTGTGACATGTGTCATACTTGTTATTAATTGTGCAATGCTTCCTGAGAGCAGTCTACACCTTCATGTCTAGTTCACTATTATATATCTACCCATTGGCTAGAACATCTGAAATGTAAGTAGATATTCAGAATATGTGTAGAATGAATTAATGAATGTGAGGCATTAGTTGAGAAGATTACATACATAAACACAGTAGCTCTGAGTGCAGATAAATATAAGATAAAAATCTTCAAGCTGTGGGCTTGAAATATGTGGTTATGTTTCTCATAGAAGTTTAAACCTTAACAGGAAATGAAGTTTCCAGTCTGAATTACCTTGTGTTTATTTTCTGATGCAAAGCCTTACTAAGTCTTTAGATACATTTAAAACATTTGACTCATGACCAATATTTTATGATCATTTCATACTGAAGATAGTTTATGGAATTAAAGTTGATATTTACTAATTGTATGCAATTACTAACTGCATGTATTTCTACTCCTAATAATTATAATTTAACAATAATTTATTTATTTTTTATTGGAGTATAGTTGCTTTACAATGTTGTATTAGTTTCTGCTGTACAGCAAAGTGAATCAGCCACACTTATACATTTATCCCCTCTTCTTTGGATTTCCTTCCCATTTAGGTCACCACAGAGCACTGAGTACAGTTCCCTGTGCTATACAGTCTGTTTTCAGTAGTTATCTATTTTATACATAGTACTGTATATATGTCAATCCTAATCTTCCAATCCATCCCCCGCCCTTGGTATCCATATGTTTGTTCTCTATGTCTGTGTCTCTATTTCTGTGTTGCAGATCAGTTCATCTATACCATTTTTCTGGATTCCACATATATGAGTTAATATACGATATTTCTTGTTCTCTTTCTGACTTACTTCACTCTGTATGACGTCTCTAGGTCCATCCACATCTTTGCAAATGACCCAACCTCGTTCCTTTTTAATGGCTGAGTAATATTCCATTGTATATATGTACCATGTCTCCTTTATCCATTCATCTGTCGATGGGCATTTAGGTTGCTTCCATGTCCTGGCTATTGTAAATAGTGCTGCAGTGAACATTGGGGTGCATGTATCTTTTTGAATTACGGTTTTCTCTGTGTATATGCCCAGGAGTGGGATTGTTGGGTCATATGATGGTTCTATTTTTAGTTTTTTAAGGAACCTCCATACTGTAATTAAAAAATAATCTTAATGCAGCATTTCTGGGAGTTTCTCTTGCATTCACAGAAATTGTACTGTATGTCCTTCTTGTTCTTTTTGCACAGGAAAAAGTTATTTAGGAAAAATCAAATTTTGTCTACATATTCATGTGATTAGTCCATGATTGAGTTATTATTATTCATTTTATATCTTGTTTAATAAATATAAACAAATATGCTTAAGAAACATACCTCATGTGTTTTCTGCATAGACCTTAGTTCTTCTAAATTGCATATAATCTCAACCCAGGTTAGAATGTTCAATACCTGTAATTAAACACTGAATTTGCATGTATTAAATCTTTTCTCCTACCCCCCTTCCCTGTTGCAAAGGTCTGTTTCAGACTGGAAATTATCAGGAAAAAGGGAGCAGGGATGATCAGTGAGACAGGTTTCTCCTTCTAACAATTGCTGTTTTGACCTCAATAAGGGGAAGGAAGATTTGGTCAGGGACTAGGACAAGAACAACTTTCGGTTGGTGTGATCTGGTAATAAGCTCTGTCCTGCACCATGGCTTGCACAGTGGGGTATGCTTTGGGGTTCCTCCCAGGTTCGTTTCTGGTCCCCCTTTTCTGTGGAGGAAACCTCTCTATTGAGAAAGGTCCCTTAGATGACTTCTTTGGCCTCTGAGCATCCACTGCTACAACTCTGGCCTCTTTCTCCAGAGGTCTCTGGCCCCTCCAGACAGCCTTATAGGGACAGACCCAAGATGGCTCCTTGCCTGCTCTTTTCCTGGTATGGCCTTCACTTGTCTGTAGGTAACACTTTTTTTTGGATCTCGTGACCTACCACACTCTGAAGTGCAAGCTGATCCTTCTAAAGTCTCACTCTCCTGGCTTCATCCTTTAAGCAAAGATGGAGCACATCTCTTATAGGGAGGAGCCACATCCCATTTATAGTTTAGACTTCTCAAGCTTGAGCCAAGTACCAGCCCTCTCTGTATCCAACAATTTCAGCAAACACATTTCAAAAACAATTTTCCTAGGTAGGGGACTTGAAGCCCTGTCTCCTCTTACTAGTGCTAGGAGTTAGAAGTAGGATTTCATGACTTTTAAGCAGCCTTCCCTTCTCTCCTCTTTAATAAATATCTTTGATCTGGATCAGGGGTCCCAAGGACCACAGAATAGGTTCTCTTGCATTCCTATTTTAAAATCCCTTTGGGTGGGCGGTAAGGTGAGTCTGACCCATACTGATTATTGGAGCCTCAGTTGAAACTGAGAACCAGGTACATTCTAATATCTTGTTACACCAATAATTGAAAGTATGAGGAATGAGGAACAACTAGTTTGAACCATATAAAAGTGTTGATATTGGATTATTTTGATCTACACAAAGAATAATTTCATCAGTCTAATATTATACTCTTTTAAATCTGCAGTTATATAATTTACTAAATTATAAGTGTCTATCATTCCTTATCTGAAATCTTTGGGCTCAGATGGGTCTCAGAATTCAGAAGATTTTTAGATCTGTGACTTAGATTTTTTAATGTAATCCGGCACATATTCTATATATTACATATCTTCCCAGTGGGTCTAGATTACGAAGCTCTCTGATTTATGTATTGGGAGTGTTTGGTTGTGGAAAAATCTGTTTTATTTATAATGGCAACTGTGGTTTCAGGCTTACAATTTGCATTTCCTAGAGACATTTCAGTCATCTCATGAGAAGTCTAGGGAATATGTGAACTATAGGCAGAGGATACACCATATTCTGCTCAAGGTATTTTTAAAGCTCAATACTATGAAGACATCATCATAAGACCTCTGTCATGAATTCATTTCATTTCACACTGTCTTAACAACCGATTTCACCCTCCAATGTGTGAACACACTAGTTTATAAAATCATAACAAACAAATTGATTACATTTTAGAGGTTTAATATTGAAAATAAAATGAAACAAGCAGGGATATTTCATAGTTCTCAATTTGCCCCTCATTCATTTGCTACTAGGAATATGATCAATATATAATAGTCAAAACTATTTGAGTTTCTGGCTGCTATACCTAGATTTTCTTCTTATGC
This sequence comes from Balaenoptera physalus, assembly GCF_965194825.1. Taxonomy (NCBI): domain Eukaryota; kingdom Metazoa; phylum Chordata; class Mammalia; order Artiodactyla; family Balaenopteridae; genus Balaenoptera; species Balaenoptera physalus. The sequence goes on along the minus strand of NC_138892.1, from coordinate 36,374,683 downwards.
TAGTTTAGACTTTATCTTATGCTAGTTTAGACTTTAATTCTTTATCAAGAATTATTCTATAAGAGCACACACAGAGAATATGTATATTGTTAAGTCGTGGGTGATAAGAATTTTTTTCCGAGGTAATGTTTACCTACATGTGGCTTTCACTTAAGACTTTGATTTTAGAAAATGACCCTTACCTCTACCTAAGAGGCGGCATCACCCTGACAGGCCCCCTAAGTGCAATGATATAATCAATGATCAGTGTGGACTTGAATGGCAGTTCCTCTTTGTTAAGTGTACATAAGCAGCTGCTGCTCACAGGCATGTGACTTCTCCTTCTAGGTGTGCTGTAAGCAGGGACATCCATTCGGCTCTGTCATTACACTTGGCATTGTAGGACCTCATTTATCCTGCTTTCTGTAAATGGAAACTGTATAAACTTTGGGAACTGCTTAATAGGAGAGGTGTGATATGAACAAAAGAAAACTGTCATCAGGCATTCAGGAAGCCTATTCCATGTGCCTGCCACTATTAGTAATGCCATCTTAGGCAAATCACTTCAAGTCTGCCTTTTTTCCTGAAAAGGCATAATGCCATGTATGTGATTCATAATAAATATTACATGAAAACTAATGAACATATTGTGCTGCTTCCATTTTGTTTTTTGGTCATGTCTGCATTAGGATGGCTATATGGATTCCTTTAATCTTTTCTATTTTTGTTCTATAATTTATGTCACCATTATTTCCTTTATGTAATTTTATGTAGATATACAGTGATACACACACTCACACCGAAAAGTGCTCCAATCATAAAGATACACAGGTGGATAGAATTTTACTAACTGAATACAGCATTTAGAAGCATCTGGATCAAGAAACAGACCATCAGTAGCACCCTAGAAACTTCCTCCTGTCCCCTCTAGTTCCTACCTTCCCTGAGAGTAACTCATATGTTGACTTCTAACATCTCAGGTTTGTTTTGCCTGTTTTTAATTTGATAACAGAAGAATGCATCAGATAACGCACCAGGTTCTGTTTAGTACTGGCTTCTTCCCCTCGACAGAATACTTGTGAGGTTCACCTTGTTATGCATGTAGTGTTTACCCTTTTTACTGTTAATGGACATTTGAATAATTTTCAATTTTTTGCCCACTACCAAGAATATTGCTCTGAATTTTCTTGTACATACTTTTTGTGAACATATGTATGCATTTCTTTTTTGGTGAATGTCTAGGAGTGCTATTGTTGGGTCAAAGGGGATGCATATATTCTACAGTTTAGGGGGAAAATTGTTTTATTTAGTTTTCTTGTCTTCTGCCAATCAACAGTGATTTGTCATTTTAACTGCATTCTGATTTCCTTTTGGAGAAAGATCCACCATCAGTATGTAGTTTTTTTTAATGCAATAAATCAAGTTTTCCTACTCCAGAAACAGAAGGGGCCTTTGGGGGCTTTATTGCTAGGACTTAACTAGAATTCTCCTTTCTCTAGGAAAAAGATAGAGGTCTATAATCTAAGCTTATTCAGCCAGATTCTCTCTTTTGGGGGGTGGGGTGGATTTGAAACTTGAGCAGAGTAATTCAAAACAGAACAAATGATTGACATTTGATCCTAGTAGCAGCGGTGGTGACTTGGAAGGTCTGGTAGGATTTGTAGTTGCCTGTTTCTTGTCAGTTTTAAATCTGGTTGTTTACCTTCCCCGGATCTTGTGAGCTCTTGTATCTTCTTCCAACACATTCCTTTTTTCATTAGAATGTCCACGTTGGTTTCTGTTGCTTGCAACCAAAGAAACCTGTGTCATATATAAACTCATATACCACACATTAGTAACAACTTTTACAGTGCTATAAATAATGTTTCATCTTACTATGTTGAGTGTGGTAGGTTTCAAAGTAAACTTGGCAGCTTCATACAGATGAAGACATCCATAAAAAATATGCATTTATGGTTTCTGGACATAGTGGAAATGCTTCCTACAAATGAGGCGTAGGGGAAAATGGTAAAGATTAAATCCCTATTCTTAGCCTTATGGGAGAGGTGGATAATCAAAGAGAGGGAATTTGGTGGTATGGGAAATTTTGTCTTCTATAGTTGGTGTTTACTGACTATAATCATAATTACGTTATTTTTAATGTTATATTTCAGAGTAAGTGCATTAAATGGTAGTATTCACAGTATCACTTCTTTATCAGGAGTGATGAGAAGAGGTAAATAAGGGTCATTTGCCATGAAATTTAATAGAAAAATTCCTGTCAAGTATTCTGAGATGTCTTTCACTTGTCCAAATTATGTTAAATTTGCTTAAGGATTTAACATTGTGTATTTCACCTAGTTCTTAAGTTTTAACCCTGTCTGCTAAAATTTGAAGCTGATGTTCTTTTTTTTTTTTTTTTTTTTCCATTTCAATGCTACACAAAGAGGCATTGTGAGACTCTGAGGATTTTATGTTACAGTTGTTTGTAAACTTTAGCATCTTTGGAGTATGCATTTTTGGATTTGAGTAAAGGTTGCTTCAATTCATAACTGTTGAATATCAGGTATCAGTCCTAAACTAAAAGGGAATTTCAGATCACATTTCATAGGATTATGTGAACAGAGATGATGACTGCTTGAGACACCTTAGTTTCAGTCGTTTCTCAGCTGACTGACCATGACATCAACTGTCACCCTTCTCCTGCCCTGTGTTTCCCAATTACATCTCAGCACACAAAGAAAAGGGCTTAGTTGAAAAATCCTAGGGATATTTTCTAGAAAAGTTGTGTCCTGGGGCTGTTATATTAGCCCTGGAGTTCCAGGCCAGACAGGATAAATCAGAGTTGAGCTATAGGAGGCAACATAAGCAAAGGCTGAAAACAGAGATAATGGAGAGAAAGCCTGCTAGAGTCCAAATTCTGAGATCATTCATTAGCTTTGTGCTCTTAGGCAAATTACTTAACCCGTTAAGATTTGTTTCCTGATCAGTAAAATGGGGACTGGAATTGTGTCTGCTTTGCTGTGACGATTAAATGAGAAAACATCTGGAAAGCACTTAACCCAAGTTACATTGGCTATTAAGCATTATTACAGGTTCCCCCCTTGCAGTTTTGAGATGTCTCAAAGAATGTGGACTACTGATTACAAAATGTGAAACCTCAAAAATCAGACAAGATTTTCCTGGTTACTCTTTTCATAAAGCCACTTATACATATGTTTTAATATACTTATCACAATGTTTATATTCATAATGTTGTGAGGGTTGTTTGTTTTGATGTCTGTTTTCCTAAGATTTAAGTTTCATTAGGGCAGAGATTATGTGTGGGTTTTTTTTTTTTTTTTGATAATGAATGTGTGCTTAATACCTAGACAAATACCTGGCATGTATCAAGTGCCAAATAAACATTGGTAGAATGAATGCATGGATGAACCAATGGATGGATGGACTGAAAACAGTCATCCATGAGAGATATAGACATACTAAAAGGCCATGAAAACTGAAGAAGATTAATTTATTTACACATCAGACTCTAATTTTGCTCACATTGTATCTTCAGTGCCTGTAACTGATCCTCAAAAACAAATGTGATTGAATAAATGTTAAATTTAACAATATGAAATCGCCAATATTCAACTACTTCTGCACTACAAAAATGACAATTTCATATATTTCAACGTGATATTTGTAGAAGATATTAGGAAATAAATGTTTCAATCCTTGAGTAATTCTCCTTTATGGCTTTAATTTTAAATACATATTTACTTGTATTTGTGTATCTTAATTGTGTATTGCAAACAATTGGGAGCCATACAGTAAACATTAAAGAGTGCCATCCCATATTTTTAATCTTAAAATTTCTAGTACTAAGTACTGAAACTTGGTATTTTAAATAAAGCTTTATAGTTCTCTCTAAATTCTTCAGATACTTACCAAATACGAGAACTACTAATCTTAATTTTGTCATTTGTGGATCATCCAAACAAAGTTAAGCCTGCTTAAGATGGTCTTCTTAAAGAGTATTTACCTTTTGTTAGTATTATTATATTTTACTTCAGGTTAAAATATTTGGGAACAGATAATCTAACTCATGGAGATTTGTATAGCAATACCTGGAGAGTATTTTTTTTCTTCTTAGATTTAGGATTTATTGAAGATGACAAAAAGATTTGTTGGCAATGACTGAACCCATTAAGGAATAAGAAATAAGCATATTTTCTACTCAGGTATCATGATGAATAACTAGGTGTCTATAGATTGGGATTTTGAAATCAACTTCTAGTTTCCTCCCACCTGGAAAGTACTTATAATTATTAACCTCAGAACCAAGGGACTGGTCTCAATTCTGGTATGATTGAGATTATTCTTCTGAATTTTACTTTTTCCTCTTCTGAATCTCACAACTATGATTTTCTGGACTGGGATATCTGCTTTTGAATTTGGTCCATTATTAATAATCATGTTTAAATTTTGTATTCTTATGTATTTAATAAATAAATATACATTAATAAAATAATGAGACATTATTTGTGATTTATATAGAAGACTTTGTGTCCCTCCTATCAATATGCATATCACAAAGGCTGGGAGCTTATTTTTTTAAATGTTTACATTTATATGTGTTTATATATGTATTTTTTAATGAATGGTAATGGCTGTGGCTTCCTGGATGTGTATGTCTGTGTCTGTCTCTCTCTGTGACATAAGTGTGCATGTCTGTGTTCTTTCTTCTCACTAACAAACTTTACTTCTTTATACTTCGGCCATGATGAGTGAGAAGAAACACTGGTTCAGCTGGAATTCAGAATCAGGTTCACTGACGCTGAATTCCAAGTTTTATTTTTTGGAATTGCAAACATATTCTAAGAAGTCTGGTGAACACTTTAGCATTTTTGAAAGAACTGTGTTCCAGCTATGTCATCTATGAAGACCTAGTCCATGCTAAAATCTCTCTAAGCAAATGACTCCACAACTTAAAGTTAGTCTTGTGTTTAACTATCCTTATTGTCAAAATATTTCACTATATGACCATCTTGTGCTATTCCTTTATCTTATATCTTGTTCATTCTGCAATCTACTTTAGGAACAATTTTTCATGATTCTCTGATGTATTATGAAGTCTTTCTAATGTCTCAAACTCTTATTCTAGATCTTTCCTCTGACTCCTTACTAACCCTTGTATGTTTTTCTTTGCTTAGGTAATTTAGAAAGCTTCACTTTACATCTGCGCTGCTATTCTAAATACTATAAAAGCACCTCCATAACTCATTAGCTTTAAATGCTAAATCACACTATTGATTTATATTTATTTAGCATGTAAATCAGCATGACCTTCCATACGTCAGTTTCATTTGGGGAGATTTACAACACACTGTTCTTCTTATTTATTTGCTTGGTATTGTATTTGATATGCATTCAGTTTCATTTCTGCTGTCTACTTGTATGTTGTTTGCTAATCCAGTTAAAGTACCAAATGCCTGCATTTTCACACTGTAATTTAGCACTATGAAGGTATTAAATCTTAGTGTAAAATATAAGGTGAATTTTATTCTTGCTTTTCACTCTTAAAGCTTCCATTACTTTTTTGACCTTCAAATTTATAAATATGTAAAGAGTTTTAAAATTTAGAGACAAGCATCAGCGGGTAGTGTATACATTGAAATAGTTATGCTAAAGTCTTTTTTTTCAAATTTTCAAGTAATATGCTCACTTAAACATGAAAAATAATGCCCCTTTATTACCTTGTTCTGACTGAATGTTTCAAATCTATCCAATAAGACAGAGTTGTTGAACTTTAAGAGTGGCAATAGAAATATATTTTGGAAGACTGCATTTTTAATTTAGTAGATAACCTATAACTATTTTATTTGTTTCACTTCTAGTTTAGAGTTTAAATCAAGGAGTGTAACACAACATAATAGCACATATTAGATTTTAGGAGGAACTAGCTAGTTGCTTGAGAATAACTGCCCTCTCATAAAATATTTTGAAAATAACAAATGAAATCCATTTTAATAGGAAAATCCTCTTGATTTTTAATCATGTAAATTATTTACTGTATTCAATAAAGAGCATTCATTTCAGAGATATGTTTCAGAGGGATAAAATTTATGTAAAGGAGAAAAGAATCCTCTGAAAAATAAAAATAAAATAGATGAAGAAACATTAACATAGATGCTGACATTAGTTTGAATTTAGTTGTTTTTCTATCTCTGACTAAATTTTCCAAAGAGCATAATATAAAATTATGCTAAGAAGTATGTCATATTGACCTATCAGAATAAATACACAAACTTGTAATGAAACATAGAAACAGAGCCAGAAATATGATTTACAAAGTTTGTGGCAGAGAGATAAAGGTGCTAGATTTAAGATGTACAAAGATCTGGCAAATGGCAGGCAGTGGTGTTTGACTATCAAGTAAGTAAGTATTCGGTAGATAAAGGAAAGTAGGCAAGTCCTGGGAGGGCTCCTGAATAGAGAGAAGTTGGCAGATCTCTGAAGTAGAAAGGTAAGCAGAATTCAGAATCTGAGGATCAGATATTCAGAACCTAATATCATAACCAAGTAACACTGGCAAGTTTTAATCCTAGAACTCCTGATTTTTTTTCAATCCTTGTCTACCACCCATGTTCACAAAATAATTTATAGTGAGAAGGAAGCCAGTGTCCCCAGAAATATTTTACCTTAAGTCAGGGACAAAGCAGTCAAGACCTTCTGAAATATATGTGTAATAATACCTGACATTTTTTGAGTGCAAGCTGGGGACCAGGTACTATATGTAGGTACCTTATATGCATTATATCTCTTAATCCTTTATTTATATTATGGGAATTTTCTCCATTGTACAGATGAAGAAACAGGCACAGAGAGGTTAAATCATTTGTTTAAGGTCACACAACTAATAATGAGCTAAGTCTGTATTGGAGGTCAGGTATTTTGACACAAAACTACAATGAAATACTATTCTAGAACAAGGGCAGGTGAGACCCTAGGGTGAATGTCATTATATTTGAATGGGATTCATCTTTGAATATCATGCTAAAGTAGCGAGACTAAAGAAACTCTAGATAACTCCTATATTTGAAATTCATAGTTAATGATAAAAATACTAAAGAACATTTTACTTAAGCCACCAAGGATGCACTACTTATGACACATGAGAATAGGTAATAGAATCTTAAACAGAATAAGTTTGAATTGGTGAATTTTGTAATGGATTTATCTAAATTCGTTTGTTTTATCATCATTTGTTCATTCAATACATGATTATTTTGCTCTCACTGTGTGCCAAGTACTGTGTTAGGGACAGGGGAATTAGCAAGACAGAGAGTAAGTCCTTAAGAGTCTATAGTCCATTGGAGGAGTTAGTCAATAAATAAGCAAATATGTAAATATGTATACTATTATAATATTTCTTGGAGATAAGTGTTATGAAGAAAAATAAAGCAGATTAAAGGTAGAGAATAAAACGGGAAGATTATTTTAGAAAGGATGTTCATGAAAGGATTCTCTGGGGAGGTAAATTTGACAAAAGACCTGAATAAAGTGAATGAACAAGTCTTCTCAATATAAGGAAGAAAGGAGTTAAGGAAGAGGAAATAAGTGTAAATATGTTGAGTTCAGAAAATAGGGGAGGGGCATTAGGAGATAAGGTTAAAGGGACAGGTAAGAGAGAGGTCATAGAGAATATACTAGACCATGATGTAAGGTCCCCAAGGTGAACCAGATGGGAAGCCATTGGGAGTTTTTGACATAAGAAGTGTCATAATCAGATTTTTAAAAGATCCCTCCAGCTACTGTGGAAGGTAATATCTTAGATTAAGGTGCTAGCAGTGGAGGTTAAAAAAAAAAAAAAAAGTACATTCAGGTATATTCTAAAGACTGAGCACAATGTAATTGTTCATGATTTAGGATTTGAATTTTAGATGTAAAAAAAAAAATGCTCCAAAGTTTTTGGCCACAGCAACTTGTGGTGCCAGGTTTGAAGGGATAGAAATAATCAAATGTCTATTTTAGAAACGTTAAGTGTGAGATGTCTATTAAAGATCCAAGTGAGGAGAGAGATTTGGCAGTTAGATGAACAGTCAAGAGATAGTGGGGGCATTCTAAGATGAGGATATAAATTTAGGAGTTATCAAATTATATAGATGGTTTCCAAAGCCCTCAGACTGGATGACATTACCTAAGAAGTGAGGGTGGATAGAGAAAGCAGAGGCAAAGATTAAGTTCTAGGTCATTCCAGTACTTAATAGTCAGGAAGAGGAAGAAAATACAGAGAATGAGTCTGAACAGAAACAGTAAAATAAAAACCAAGATTATGTAGTGTCTTGTAATTGAAGACAAGAAAATGTTTCAAGAAGGAGGAAATATCTAGTCAAAAGCTGCTGAAACATTGAGTAAAATTAAAACTACATATAGACCATATAACCATGGAATTTACCAACATGGAGATTGTCATTATCCTTGAATAAAACAATTTCAATGGAATGGTTGAGATCAAAGCCCTAAGAGATCAAAAGGAGGCAGCAAACATAAATAAACCCTTTGAGAAAGTTTGCCAAGATGCAAGCAGAGAATTTAAGCAGTGACTAAATAGCACATAGGTATAGTTTTCTTTTTTCTTTAGTGAAAGTTATTATAGAACATTGGTGTACAAATAGAAACCATCCAGTAATCTGAGAAAAAATAAAATTTATGTTTGAGAGAGAAGTGATAACTAAAGGAACAAAGTCCTTGAGATGGAGACAAGTTTGAAATGCATAAAGTGAATGGGTTGACCTTAGATAGATGCAGAGATTTGTCATCCAGTGTAACAAAAAGGATCTTCAGTATTCATCAATAGAGACATAGGCATGGGAGGAGGAGATGGTCTGTTTTGGTTGCTCCAGTTTGTTCAGTGAACTAAGAATGTGGTTATCACCTGAGAGTGGGGAGAAGAAGTGGGTGCTGAAAATTTGAGGAGATGAAAAGTGGTATGAGATAATCTTTGTAATTAGGAGAGTGAACTCACTGGGGATGTATATTAGAATTCCAGAGCACTGCTGAGGTCCAGAGTGAGACTAGCCCATGTGATTGTGTGTGCTTTCTACAGTCATGTTGAGCAGGGTGGGTACAGGCATGGTATGATAAGAAAGTTGGATTTAATTAGGATTGAGGGTTGGTTTTTTTCTTTTTCTTCAAGTAAGTACTGGTGAGGGCTTAAGTATAGGAGCTCAGGTTGTTTTTTTTTTTTTTTTTTAATTCTTGTAATATTCTTTTTTTTTTTTTAACATCTTTATTGGAGTATAATTGCTTTACAATGGTGTGTTAGTTTCTGCTTTATAACAAAGTGAATCAATTATACATATACATATGTTCCCATATGTCTTCCCTCTTGCGTCTCCCACCCTCCCTATCCCACCTCTCTAGGTGGTCACAAAGCTTCCCACTAGCTATCTATTTTACGTTTGGTAGTGTATATATGTCCATGCCACTCTCTCACTTTGTCACATCTTACCCATCCCCCTCCCCATATCCTCAAGTCCATTCTCTCGTAGGTCTGTGTCTTTATTCCTGTCTTGCCCCTAGGTTCTTCATGACCTTTTTTTTTTCTTTCCTAGATTCTATATATATGTGTTAGCATACAGTATTTGTTTTTCTCTTTCTGACTTACTTCACTCTGTATGACAGACTCTAGGTCCATCCACCTCACTACAAATAACTCAATTTTGTATCTTTTTATGGCTGAGTAATATTCCATTGTATATATGTGCCACCTCTTCTTTATCCATTCATCTGTTGATGGACACTTAGGTTGCTTCCCTGTCCTGGCTATTGTAAATAGAGCTGCAATGAACATTTTGGTACATGACTCTTTTTGAATTATGGTTTTCTAAGGGTATATGCCCAGTAGTGGGATCGCTGGATCATAAGGTAGTTCTATTTTTAGTTTTTTAAGGAACCTCCATACTGTTCTCCATAGTGGCTGTATCAATTTACATTCCCACCAAAAGTGCAAGAGGGTTCCCTTTTCTCCACACCCTCTCCAGCATTTATTGTTTCTAGATTTTTTGATAATGGCCATTCTGACCGGTGTGAGATGATATCTCATTGTAGTTTTGATTTGCATTTCTCTAATGATTAATGATGTTGAGCATTCTTTCATGTGTCTGTTGGCAATCTGTACATCTTCTTTGGAGAAATGTCTATTTAGGTCTTCTGCCCATTTTTGGATTGGGTTGTTTGTTTTTTTGTTATTGAGCTGCATGAGCTGCTTATAAATTTTGGAGATTAACCCTTTGTCAGTTGCTTCATTTACAAATGTTTTCTCGCATTCTGAGGGTTGTCTTTTGTTCTTGTTTATGGTTTCCTTTGCTGTGCAAAAGCTTTTAAGTTTCATTAGGTCCCATTTGTTTATTTTTGTTTTTATTTCCATTGCTCTAGGAGGTGGGTCAAAAAGGATCTTGCTGTGATTTATGTCATAGAGTGTTCTGCCTATGTTTTCCTCTAAGAGTTTGATAGTGTCTGGCCTTACATTTACGTCTTTAATCCATTTTGAGTTTATTTTTGTGTATGGTGTTAGGGAGTGTCCTAATTTCTTTCTTTTACATGTACCTGTCCAGTTTTCCCAGCACCACTTATTGAAGAGGCTGTCTTTTCTCCACTATAAATTCTTTCCTCCTTTATCAAATATAAGGTTACCATATGTGCGTGGGTTTATCTCTGGGCTTTCTATCCTGTTCCATTGATCCATGTTTCTGTTTTTGTGCCAGTACCATACTGTCTTGATTACTGTAGCTTTGTAATATAGTCTGAAGTCAGGGAGCCTGATTCCTCCAGCTCCGTTTTTCTCTCTCAAGATTGCTTTGGCTATTCAGGGTCTTTTGTGTTTCCATACAAATTGTGAAATTTTTTGTTCTAGTTCTGTGAAAAATGCCAGTGGTAGTTTGATAGGGATTGCATTGAATCTGTAGATTGCTTTGGGTAGTAGAGTCATTTTCACAATGTTGATTTTTCCAATCCAAGAACATGGTATATCTCTCCATCTATTTGTATCATCTTTAATTTCTTTCATCAGTGTCTTATAATTTTCTGCATACAGGTCTTTTGTCTCCTTAGGTAGGTTTTGCCTAGATATTTTATTCTTTTTGTTGCAATGGTAAATGGGAGTGTTTTCTTAATTTCACTTTCAGATTTTTCATCATTAGTGTATAGGAATGCAAGAGATTTCTGTGCATTAATTTTGTATCCTGCTACTTTACCAAATTCATTGATTAGCTCAAGTAGTTTTCTGGTAGCATCTTTAGGATTCTCTATGTATAGTATCATGTCATCTGCAAACAGTGACAGCTTTACTTCTTCTTTTAAGAATTGGATTCCTTTTATTTCTTTTTCTTCTCTGATTGCTGTGGCTAAAAATTCCAAAACTATGTTAAATAATAGTGGTGAGAGTGGGCAACCTTGTCTTGTTCCTGATCTTAGTGGAAATGGTTTCAGTTTTTCACCATTGAGGAACATGTTGGCTGTGGGTTTGTCATATATGGCCTTTATTATGTTGAGGAAAGTTCCCTCTATGCCTACTTTCTGCAGTGTTTTTTATCATAAATGGGTGTTGAATTCTGTCGAAAGCTTTCTCTGCATCGATTGAGATGATCATATGGTTTTTCTCCTTCAATTTGTTAACATGGTGTATCACATTGATTGATTTGCGTATATTGAAGAATCCTTGCGTTCCTGGAATAAACCCCACTTGATCATGGTGTATGATCCTTTTAATGTGCTGTTGGATTCTGTTTGCTAGTATTTTGCTGAGGATTTTTGCATCTATGTTCATCAGTGAATTTGGCCTCTAGTTTTTTTCGCTGTGACATCTTTGTCTGGTTTTGGTATCAGGGTGATGTTGGCCTTGTAGAATGAGTTTGGGAGTGTTCCTCCCTCTGCTATATTTTGGAAGAGTTTGAGAAGGATAGGTGTTAGCTCTTCTCTAAATGTTTGATAGAATTCGCCTGTGAAGCCATCTGGTCCTGGGCTTTTGTTCGTTTAAAGATTTTTAATCACAGTTTCAACTTCAGTGCTTGTGATTGGTCTGTTTATATTTTCTATTTCTTCCTGGTTCAGTCTCGGAAGGTTGTGCTTTTCTAAGAATTTGTCCATTTCTTCCAGATTGTCCATTTTTTTGTCATACAGTTGCTTAGAGTAATCTCTCATGATCCTTTGTATTTCTGCAGTGTCAGTTGTTACTTCTTTTTCGTTTCTAATTCTATTGATTTGAGTCTTCTCCCTTTTTTTCTTGATGAGTCTGGCTAATGGTTTATCAATTTTCTTTATCTTCTCAAAGAACCAGCTTTTAGTTTTACTGATCTTTGCTATCGTTTCCTTCATTTCTTTTTCATTTATTTCTGATCTGATCTTTATGATTTCTTTCCTTCGGCTAACTTTGAGGTTTTTTTGTTCTTCTTTCTCTAATTGCTTTAGATGCAAGGTTAGCTTGTTTATTTGAGATGTTTCCTGTTTCTTAAGGTAGGATTGTATTGCTGTAAACTTCCCTCTTAGAACTGCTTTTGCTGCATCCCGTAGGTTTTGGGTCATCATGTCTTCATTGTCATTTGTTTCTAGGTATTTTTTGATTTCCTCTTTGATTTCTTCAGTGATCACTTGGTTATTAAGTAGTGTATTGTTTAGCCTCCATGTGTTTGTATTTTTTTACACATCTTTTCCTATAATTGATATCTAGTCTCATAGTGTTGTGGTCAGAAAAGATACTTGATACGATTTCAATTTTCTTAAATTTACCACGGCTTGATTTGTGACCCAATATATGATCTATCCTGGAGAATGTTCCATGAGCACTTGAGAAGAATGTGTATTCTGTTGTTTTTGGATGGAATGTCCTATAAATATCAGTTAAGTCCATCTTGTTTAATGTATCATTTAAAGCTTGTGTTTCCTTATTTATTTTCATTTTGGATGATCTGTCCATTGGTGAAAGTGGGGTGTTAAAGTCCCCTACTATGATTGTGTTACTGTCGACTTCCCCTTTTATGGCTGTTAGTATTTGCCTTATGTATTGAGGTGCTCCTATGTTGGGTGCATAAATATTTACAATTGTTATATCTTCTTCTTGGATTGATCCCTTGATCATTATGTAGTGTCCTTCGTTGTCTCTTGTAATAGTCTTTATTTTAAAGTCTATTTTGTCTGATATGAGAATTGCTACTCCAGCTTTCTTTTGATTTCCATTTGCATGGAATATCTTTTTCCATCCCCTCACTTTCAGTCTGTATGTGTCCCTAGGTCTGAAGTGGGTCTCTTATAGACAGCATATCTACGGGTCTTGTTTTTGTATCCATTCAGCCAGTCTGTGTCTTTTGGTGGGAGCATTTAATCCATTTACATTTAAGGTAATTATCGATATGTATGTTCCTATGCCCATTTCCTTAATTGTTTGGGTTTGTTATTGTCCGTCTTTTCCTTTTCTTGTGTTTCCTGCCTAGCGAAGTTCCTTTAGCATTTGTTGCAAAGCTGGTTTGGTGGTGCTGAACTCTCTCAGCTTTTGTTTGTCTGTAAAGGTTTTAATTTCTCCATCAAATCTGAATGAGATCCTTGCTGGGTAGAGTTATCTTGGTTGTAGGTTTTTCTCCTTCATCACTTTAAATATGTCCTGCCACTGCCTTCTGGCTTGCAGAGTTTCTGCTGAAAGATCAGCTGTTAACCTTATGGGGACTCCCTTGTGTGTTATTTGTTGTTTTTCCCTTGCTGCTTTTAATATGTTTTCTTTGTATTTAATTTTTGATAGTTTGATTAATATGTGTCTTGGCGAGTTTCTCCTTGGATTTATCCTGTATGGGACTCTCTGTGCTTCCTGGACTTGATTAACTATTTCCTTTCCTGTATTAGGGAAGTTTTCAACTATAATCTCTTCAAATATTTTCTCAGTCCCTTTCTTTTTTTCTTCTTCTTCTGGGACCCCTATAATTCGAATGTTGGTGCGTTTAATGTTGTTCCAGAGGTCTCTGAGACTCCTCAGTTCTTTTCATTCTTTTTTCTTTTTTCTGCTCTGCAGTAGTTATTTCCACTATTTTATCTTCCAGGTCACTTATCCATTCTTCTGCTTCAGTTATTCTGCTACTGATCGCTTCTAGAGAATTTTTAATTTCATTTATTGTGTTGTTCATCATTGTTTGTTTGCTCTTTAGTTTTTCTAGGTCCTTGTTAAAAGTTTCTTGTATTTTCTCTATTCTATTTCCAAGATTTTGGATCATCTTTACTATCATTATTCTGAATTCTTTTTCAGGTAGACTGCCCATTTCCTATTCATTTATTAGGTCTGGTGGGATTTTACCTTGCTCCTTCATCTGCTGTGTGTTTTTTTGTCTTCTCATTTTGCTTATCTTACTGTGTTTGGTGTCTCCTTTTTGCAGGCTGCAGGTTCATAGTTCCTGTTGCTTTTGGTGTCTGTCCCCAGTGGCTAAGACTGGTTCAGTGGGTTGTGTAGGCTTCCTGGTGGAGGGGACTAGTGCCTGTGTTGTGGTGGATGAGGCTGGATCTTGTCTTTCTGGTGGGCACGTCCACGTCTGGTGGTATGTTTTGGGGTGTCTGTGTCCTTATTATGATTTTAGGCAGCCTCTCTGCTAATGGATGGGTCTGTGTTCCTGTCTTGCTAGTTGTTTGGCATAGGGTGTCCAGCACTGTAGCTTGCTGGTCGTTGAGTGAAGCTGGGCCCTGGCGTTGAGATGGAGACCTCTAGGAGATTTTTGCCATTTGATATTACGTGGAGCTGGGAGGTCTCTTGTGGACCAGTGTCCTGAAGTTGGCTCTCCCACCTCAGAGGTGCAGCACTGACTCCTGCCTGTAGCACCAAGAGCCTTTCATCCACATGGCTCAGAATAAAAGGGAGGAAAAAAAGAAAGAAAGAGGATAAAATAAAATAAAGTAAAATAAAATAAAATAAAGTTATTAAAATAAGAAATAATGATTAAGAAAAAAATTTTAAAGAGTAAAAAACAAAAAAAAAAAGGACAGTCAGAACTCTAAGACAAGTGGTGAAAGCAAAGCTGTACAGACAAAATAACACACAGAAGCATACACAAACACACTTACAATAAGAGAAAAAAGGGAATAAATAATATAGCTTTGCTCCCAAAGTCCACCTTCTCAATTTGGGATGATTCGTTGTCTATTCAGGTATTCCACAGATGCAGGGTACATCAAGTTGATTGTGGAGATTTAATCCGCTGCTCCTGAGGCTGCTGGGAGAGATTTCCCTTTCTCTTCTTTGTTCGCACAGCTCCTGGGGTTCAGCTTTGGATTTGGACCCGCCTCTGTGTGTAGGTAGCCTGAGGGCTTCTGTTCCCCGCCCAGACAGGATGGGGTTAAAGGAGCAGCTGATTAGGGGGCTCTGGCTCACTCAGGCCAGGGGGAGGGAGGGGTACGGATGCGGGGCGAGCCTGCGGCGGCAGAGGCCGGTGTGACGTTGCACCAGCCTGAGGCGCGCTGTGCGTTCTCCCGGGGAAGTTGTCCGTGGATTATGGGAGCCTGGCAGTGGCATGCTGCACAGGCTTCCGGGAGGGGAGGTGTGGATAGTGACTTGTGCTTGCACACAGGCTTCTTGGTGGCTGCAGCAGCAGCCTTAGCATTTCATGCCCGTCTCTGGGGCCCGCGCTGATAACCGCGGCTCGCGCCCGTCTCTGGAGCTCATTTAAGCGGTGCTCTTAATCCCCTCTCCTCGCGCACCAGGAAACAAAGGGGAAAGTAAAAGTCTCTTGCCTCTTCGGCAGCTCCAGCTTTTTTCCCGGACTCCCTCCTGGCTAGCTGTGGCGCACTAGCCCCTTCAGGCTGTGTTCACGCCACCAACCCCAGTCCTCTCCCTGGGACCTGACTGAAGCCGGAGCCTGAGCTCCCAGCCCCGCCTGCCCCGGCGGGTGAGCAGACAAGCCTCTCGGGCTGGTGAGTGCTGGTTGGCACCAATCCTCTGTGTGGGAATCTCTCCACTTTGCCCTCCGCACCCCTGTTGATGCACTCTCCTCCGTGGCTCCGAAGCTCCCCCCCTCCACCACCCGCAGTCTCCGCCCGCGAAGGGGCTTCCTAGTATGTGGAAACCTTTCCTCCTTCACAGCTCCCTCCCACTGGTGCAGGTCCCGTCACTGTTCCTTGTCTCTGTTTTTTCTTTTTTCTTTTGCCCTACCCAGATACGTGGGGGGTTTCTTGCCTTCTGGGAGGTCTGAGGTCTTCTGCCAGCGTTCAGTAGGTGTTCTGTAGGAGCTGTTCCACATGTAGAGGTATTTCTGATGTATCTGTGGGGAGGAAGGTGATCTCCCCCTCTTACTCTTCTGCCATCTTGAAGCTCTGGCTCAGGAGCTCAGGTTTTGTTCAAAGACTAGATGAGAGTTGTGGACCAGGAATCTAAACTGGATATTTTAAAAAAATAAGAAAATGAGGGGCTGGTTGCCAATGAAAGAGTGATCGATAAATAAATTAGTGTTCCCAATGGGTTGAAGAGTTATTGGAGTGGGACTAATGATTAGAGTTAAGTGAGCTGGAAAGATAAGAATTTGTGTTGAGAGGTATGAACCCATCTAAGACATAAGCACTTTGAAATAGAAGAATACTGTAAATTAGCTATTACAGGATTCTAAGTCATAAGCTGCTGGACTTGCCACTGCAGCGGCCTGCACTGAGATGTAACATTCTTCCTTCTCATATGAATAATTTAAAAAGATGAATGTGCACTTCACATGTCGTATGAACCTTGTTTTTGAGATGGCATTTGTATACTCTAAAATAATGATAAAGGTAAAAGTGTATACTCTTGTGTAAATGGCTCTTCATTGAGATATTCCGTATTAATGTGATTTTTAAAAATCTAGTCCATAACTCAATTTTGAATAATTTTTTACTGAAGCCATAAAGGCTTGGAGGATTAATGTGAAAAGTTGTCTTTATATATAGGACCCCGCAAAACATTGACACACGTGAAGACAATACAGTAAGAGATGATTTAACGAGTTTTGATAATTTTGAGACAGTGGTTAAACCAAAATCTTATCAGTGCAAAATGATTCTTAGAATTGATCTGATTTCTCCTGCTTAATTTTATTTTGGTGATCTTTATAAATTAGCCCTTGGCCTTGCCTATAGCTTTTATGCATTTATAAGCTTCAAAAGTGCATTTAAAAATTTTTGCTGTGACTCTTGATTTTTGCTCTAAAATGCATTCTCAGTACATGGAAATGATTGATGAAATATTAAGAGGTTATGGGAGTTTGATGAATATGTTATGGTGTTATCACTTATTTTACCTACATGTGTATACGTATATGAGCATATAAATGGTACTTTTTGCAGAAACTAAATGGCAAATTCATTGAACTTAGATATTTTGGAAAAATACTCTGTAAACATTCCTTCTTGATACTAAACAAAATAGCTTAGTTTTATTTCAGAGATTTAAAAAAAATAACATAAATGCACATTTATTGTAATTTCCCAAATGGCATACACTTACATGAAAATAATTTTAAGTATTTAGGAATCATAAGTTCTTGGCACTAGTTTGTTCTTATGATTCAAAGCATATTTTTTTATACAAATAACATACCCGATGTTTTTATATGACTGCTTTCCTAGCAATCATATGGTTGGATATGGTTTATCAAGTAAGCAAATCTTAACATTGCCAACCAGTACTTTGTGAATGCCTTTTGACTTCAGTGAATTGTAAGATGGTTTCTAGAATATATATATATATATATATATATATATATATACACACACATATATATGTAATATATACATACACATATATACACATACACATATATATATACACAAATTAATCTTTTTTTTCCTGACATTATCAATGATAGTCTCACTCATGTGAAAGTTTAAACCCAAAAGGGAAAATCTGGGGAATTTGGTAGAAAAATATTGGTGTAGAAGCCCAGGTTTCCCTTCTATGACAGTTTTGGCATGCTTTTTGATCCTAATTTGGTTGTATATTGCTGCTTCTCTGAGCTTCTTAGTATTAATGGGTTATGTATTTGAATCATAGACTGTTAAAGGTTGAAGGATGAGACTCAGAATCCTTTCATTTTACAGAGGAGGAAACTGTAGTGCAGAGTGAGACTTGCTCAAGGGCCACATAACTAGCAAAGGGTGCATTCTGAACTCAATTTTTCTGACTTTAAAAGTTGTGTCTTTTTATGTTGAGCTGGAGTGGGCCTTGAAGGATTGGATGGATTTATTGAAGGAGACTGTTCCAGAAGAAGTTCATCTAGGAGAGGAAAGCAAGAGTTTTATGGCGTGCTGCTAGGGAAAAAGCAAAATAAAATGCAGTGTCACTTGAAGTTTGGAGGGAAAAAGAGTGAATAAAGTATGGATAACATTAAAAGAACATCATATAAGACTGCTAATACATCATCCATAGTGTTTATTTTGAACAGTTGGTGACATTTAGAAATAAGTGAGGGTTCCAGCCATTTTCAGTAGGTGGTCATTTTGACATTTCTGTATGATGCCTCTCTGGGCTAATAAAACTTGTCTATTACTGCTGGTTCCCTTTTCATTTTATTATTTCTGTTCTTTTAAAGTAACAATTTAGTAAATCACAGTATATAGGCAAATGCTGCAAGTCAAGTGTTTATATATACTAACATTTTTTAAGCCTTTTTTTGCATAACAGATGGGAGAAGTGTGAGTAATTTCACTGGAATTCTGTAGCCTTCGTTTTCAAAAGATTTTTTACTTTGTGACATTTAAATATTCAGTTTATGTCTAATAACACAAATCATATTTTTAAATAAGCACCAGAGTTATTATCAAAACAGAATCATGTGGTTTGGCAACTAGCACATAACATGGACATCTCTTACTAGGGAAATAAATTAAACCAAAATAAATTGAACCATGGTGAATGTTGCTATAATTTGGTAATTAATAATTTTTAAACTACAAATTTATGCTACCTAATTTCACCTGGACCTTTGTAATATGTCTTATTTAAAGCATGTCACGTTATCCAAGATTCCCTAAATTTCTCAAACCCCAAAACATAGACCAGCCATCCTCCCAGCACCATCTTCTCATAAATTATCTAGTCTCCTGTATTTATGTGAATATATTGATAGTTCCCTCACTTTCCTTATTTGCTCCTCTGTATTTTAATTCCCCTTGATTCCTTCCCACCTGAGAAGAAACATGTTCCTGCTTCCTTATATGTGACTTGACATATACCTCTGCTCTTGATTAGACTGTCCCTCCTAAGATCTTTTTACATCAGTTGTCCTCTTTTTAAAAAGTGTAACTGGAATAGCCTTCAACACTGCCCCTGTTGGGGAATGTGGGGACTCTGGAACTGGCTCTGCTTATCCCCCTCCAAGCCCAGGGGCATATGGAGCTTTGTCCTTCCCTCTACTTTCCAGTGCCTCTCTGGTTATCCAGGACCTTATCCTATTTGGAGAGCATGTCAGTGCTGTAGGACATTGAAGAACAGCTTGTCTAATGGGAATAGTTGGGGTGGGAATTTATCCTGCTGAAGATTGGCCAGCATCACGCTGGTATCTATAAAGGCTATCTTCCCCTTACTACCTGCAGTATGAAGGACAGCTTACATAGCTCCTCAGCAAGGCAATGTCTCCCTCTTACCAGGGCTGGTATAGATAGTACTTGCTCTTGGAAGAAGTGGGGATTCCCTAACAAGAATGGTCCACTTTGGTTGGGGAGACTCTCCCTTTTCTGCCTTATGGGTTTTCCTGGCCTTTCAGTCAGAACTAACACTATCAAAGAATAACTATAAAATATTGCTCTTCATCTACCTGTTTTTTTTTTTTTAAACATCTTTATTGAAGTATAATTGCTTCACAATGGTGTGTTAGTTTCTGCTTTATAACAAAGTGAATCAGCTACACATATACACACGTTCCCATATCTCCTCCCTCCCGCATCTCCGTCCCTCCCACCCTCCCTATCCCACCCCCCCAGGCAGTCACAAAGCACCAAGCTGATCTCCCTGTGCTATGTGGCTGCTTCCCACTAGCTATCTATTTTACATTTGGTAGTGTATATATGTCCATGACACTCTCTCACCCTGTCACATCTCACCCCTCCCCCTCCCCATATCCTCAAGTCCATTCTCGTAGGTCTGTGTCTTTATTCCCATCTTGCCACTAGGTTCTTCATGACCTTTTTTTTTTTTTCCTTAGATTCCATATATATGTGTTAGCATACTGTATTTGTTTTTCTCTTTCTGACTTACTTCACTCTGTATGACAGACTCTAACTCCATCCACCTCATTACAAATCATCTACCTCTTAAAACTATGTTTATGAATCAAGTTAATGCTATGTTCCTTCAGGGCTTTGATTTTTGATGCTCCATCCTCATCCTGTTTTTCCTTCTTGACGATCTCTGCTGTTGCAAAATAAAAGTTTTTTTGCTGTTACTTGTCCCTCAATGAAATGAGCTTCACAAGACAATTTTTTTTTTAATTTATTTATTTTTGGCTGTGTTGGGTCTTCGTTTCTGTGCAAGGGCTTTCTCCAGTTGCGGCAAGCAGGGGCCACTCTTCATCGCGGTGCGCGGGCCTCTCACTATCGCGGCCTCTCTTGTTGCGGAGCACAGGCTCCAGATGCGCAGGCTCAGTAGTTGTGGCTCACGGGCCTAGTTGCTCCGCGGCATGTGGGATCTTCCCAGACCAGGGCTCGAACCCGTGTCCCCTGCATTAGCAGGCAGACTCTCAACCACCGCGCCACCAGGGAAGCCCCACAAGAGAATTTGAAAGGCAAAGCTGTTCATTAACTTTTTCCTTTCGTTATCAATTTTAATTCTCTCCAAGATACTTGTGGTTGAATGGAGGAAGGTCAAGCACAAGGATTTACACATGAGAAAAGCAAGCTAACCTATTTAACAATCCCATGTATCTAAAATTGCACCACTACTATTTTTATTGCATTCTTCATCTTTTCATGCTCTGTTCCCTCTGAAATGCCCCAACAGCAGAACAACAATGATGATGACAAACAACAAAGAAAAGTCTTTGAACTTCTTAATCAGTAAAAAACATCAATCTGTTTCTCTATCACAGATATCTTGAAAAGTGAAGTCTATTTATGGCTACAGTCTTCCACACTCATATTCATCCACATGCTCCTAGAAAACTCCCATTTTATTTCTTACTATAGATATTTTAAAATAGATAATGATTTAACTATCACCAACATGACAATGTGTGTGACTTTTTTTTTTCTGAATTCTTCTACTGCCATTCCTGCAAGGCAACATCCACATCCAAATCCATCCATGCTTAAATGTTTTCTATGCAGATGAGGTATTTCTCCTTCTAGTCAAGGTTAATTTCTATACTTTATCCTCTGGCTCCCATGACTAAACCCCTTTCCTTTCCATCTCCAAAACACTCCTGAATCAATCGATTCCTTTTTTTCTCTGTATCTTCAAACTCGCTGGCCCTCTCTACTGGCTCATTAGCTTTGTCTCCTTTTCTGTTTGTTGTTTTGTTTGACCCCTAAAAATAGTTTTCCCCAAATTTCTCCTTTCATCTTTTTTCTCACTATGCTTTTTTCAGTTTGTCTAAGGGTTTGCATTTACTTTGAAGGTTTTAATGACCATGTACTTAGTTGGTCACTCCCAAATCTAAATCTAAAGTAATAATACTTTAGTAGTATTATTTAAACATTACTTTAGTAGTAATATTAAAGTTGTAATGATACTAAAGTATCTTAGAATGTTAAGAAGAGGTTTAAAAGAAAGCACACACAAAACCCACACATTTTATTTTCTCCCTTGGAGCAAAACAATTTGCTAACAGAGGCAGCCAGTAAAACAATATTTTAATTTTGCGTTTATGTTTTTGTATCTTCTAGCTTGAAAACAAAGCACATGTTAACTCTGGATTTCAGTCTGACTTACAGCAATATGTTGTATAAAATGCTTTTTGAGCTGTTCTTGAGCACAGCATGGGAGTTTGTTATTAACATTTGCTTACTATGGATTTAGACCTTCATAAATTATTAAAGTACAAGTGATTTCTCCAAGGTACCATTTTAGGATGTCGCTAGAATTTGGGCCGTTTTTTGACCTTCTCTTTCTTTTCACGCAATGTTAAATATTCTGTTAGATTCTAGAAGTTTTCTTACTTGTAGAATCATCTTAAGGAATTCATTAGCATTTTTGATTCAGGTATTGAAATATGAAAAATGAGCTTCATATCTTTACTTATAAAGAAGAAATAAATTCCACCTTTGCTACTGCTGAATAAATGTTAAGTCTTTTTCAAGCAATGAGTAAAGCAGACATATTTCTGATTTCCATAAAGTTATCCATGGCCTAAATTAATTATGATTTTAGCAATATTAAAACTATGAAGTTAATCCTTTCATTAGGTAAAGATAGTGAAATTAATGGAGATAAATAGATATGAACTGACACACCTTAATCTTAGTGGAATTTGTATGCACATGAAGGAATATGAGTAGGAATGTAAAATGAGAAGATGAGAGAATATTAGTTAATGCTTGACTTTGAAAAGCCTACCAGCTTGCCCAAAGTCACACATTAAAATATATCCATTTTTCTTAAAAAAACAATGATTTGGCGAGTATTTCAAGAAAGAATAATTAATAAGCAATATGAAGTAGATAAGGCATTGTAGAACCTCATCTTTAGACTGGACTCAATTTGCTTAAATTCCACTATAGGAAAGGAAAGTTACTAAAAGTTATATCTATAGACATGTAAGGAGTTAATTAATGTCGAGTTTTACCACATGGAGAGAATATTCTCAATAGAATTACATATTGTACTATATGTATTTCAAAATAGGAGGGATGGTAAGAATTAAAATGTTTCAGAGTTCATGTTTCTTAGTCTTCTAAATTCCTAGCAATATTTACTTAATTGTAAAACATATAGCTTTTTTAACCTTGTTTTTTCCATGTATTATTCCTAGAAGGAACAAGCGAAACCTTAGATATAAATAAAATTATAAAACTATATTTGCATTTGGGGGAAGTGGGGAGGTAAAATCAAAACAATGAAATGAACACTGACTTCACAGGAAAACTTTTTGGTCCCTTTAGAGAAGACAGCATTCATTTCTCAAAGAACAAACAAAAGAACATTTGGCAGGACTTGAACGGCAGGAACACTGAGACAGTGCTCATAAATTGATTGAGAGTTTGAATGCTTGAAAGTGCACGTTTTAAACGTAGTAATTTTTTTAAAATAAAAATTCAGAATTCTTTTTTAAAAAACACTATTGAAATAAAACAAAAAAGGATTTTAAAAGTATTATCAGGCCATCGTTTCATAGCCTAGAAATAAATTATTTAAATTGATGGAGAAATTGGAATTTCAGATCTCAGTAATAACAGATGATGTATTCTGATTCCACAGACTTAGTGAGGAAGTTACTGTTTACACTAGGGGGTGCTCAAAAATTATACCACATTATTTGGTGCTTGGCTACCTCAGTATCTGCAGATCAAGGATTTTTGTATATCGATGGGGTGATATCTCAGAAGAGTGCTTCTGTAATATCCTATCTTTTGTTAAATCATAGGTTCTGATTCAGTAGCAGCAGTGCACACACACAGATTCCTCAGGAAAGACTATTCTGCAGTTAATAAATAGTTTCCCATGGAACTAGTGAGGGCATAACTATATCCATTCACTATGAATTTAGCTTGCAAGATTTGAACACATAGTTTTGCTTTTATTCAGTATAAATTCACTTAGCAATTAAAAAGGGGACTTATGTTTTAGATGAATTATTAGGTATTATAGGTGATACAACGTTGAGTAGGCCATAAGAATTTTTTTAATATAGAAGAATTAGACAGGAACAGTATTTCTATAAATAGAACACAAAGTAGAATCATTTTGTCCAACACTTTTACACTATTGCCTGAAATAGTGTTTATCACATAGTCATAATATATATATATTTGTTGGAGAATGGATATGATAAATATTATAAGAGAATAAAAGTGTTCCAAGTGTTCGAAGGGTGGTTGGAAGTGTACAATATTTGTGGAAAGTTTTGGAAGTCACATTCCTGGCCATTGCTCAGTGTTGTGTTCAGCGGTGCTGAATTTAAAACCCTGTGACGTATAGTAAGCAGGATGTGAGACATTGCATTTCTTCCCTCCCCCACTGATTTGTTCATTCATCATTCTGTGGTTTATGGAACACTTCCAAGGTGAAAAGACCAGAACACAGAAGTAAAAGATAAGATCTGCCAGTAGTGAGGTCTCTATGTTTTGGAGGAGACAGGCAAATAAATAAGCACTTAAATGATTATGATAAATGCTAAATGCTCTGATAAGTTATGAGAGAGACAAACAGACAGAGACAGAGACGAGGAACAGGCAGTGTGTCAGGGTTTGGTGCATCTGATTTTGTCTCCTGACTTTTGAATTGAATTAGGATAAATGGGAATTAGTCTGTTAAATTTCTCTCTCAGAGTGACATTGAACCTCAGTTTAGTCCCAGTTCCCCTCTTACCTTCTCAAACCACACAGTTAACATAACTATTACACATTTTACGTTGAACGGATACAGTTATCCACAACACACTCCACTTTTTGATTTCTGATTGGGTGAACCACAATTAACACTGCATTCCATACTTTGTAAGCTCTCTGATTGGACCTGTAATGCCTTTACATTATGATGTATCTATCTTAATAGCAAATATGGAACTTGTCTTGCACATTGATCCTGTGTATCTTTGTAAACCACATTATAAATGTTCTTTGCTTTGGGCTTTTGCTTTGACACAAGGTAAGACATTGACTCAGTTTTCCTTTCGCTTGGCATTTCTGTCAGTTGTTCCCTTTTCCCTTGTCAGGCGCACCTTAAAGTTTTCCTTTAGTGTTATGTGAGCTGCCTCAACAGTATATGGCAGACTCCCATACTGACCCCATAGACCCACCTATCTTTCATTTCAAGCAAGCAGTTTTCCACAATTTTCATCAGCTACCACATTCCCTATTCAGTTATTTGAAATAAATATTTGATGGTTCCTCAAACTAGGGTAAAGGGCTATGCATTTTCAGCTTCAAGAATAATCTAAGAGGCTGAACGTTATAGAGATCCCTAACATGCCCTTTAGAGTCGGGCTGCCTGTGTTCACATCATATCTGCCATTTACTTGCTTTGTGAGTTAAGGTCATTGACCTCTGTGGGTCTCACCTTCTTCATCTGAGAGCTGGTGATCATAATATTACTTACACAAAGTTCCTGTGAGGCTTACACGCATTAATATCTGTGAAATGTTTAGAATGGCATTTACTAATATTAGTTTTTATCTACATGTTCTAACCAGATTATTACACTCTATTGAAATGATGGAGATGCTATTGACAATAATAGTGGCTAATATTTAGAGATGGATTTGCCATGAATATCATAAAGCTAAATTGTCAGGATCCCTCACTCGGACACGTCCCTTAAGGGTCATGAATTTTTGGTAAGATTTTCAAAAGTAGTATAATAACTACAATCATTTGAGACCATTGTCTCTTCACTACATGACTTTCCCCTCCATTACATTTCCCCTAGTATAGTACCTGTGGATTAGGCACAGGCTTATTGGGATCTAGTTAAGGGAAAGTTGAGCTGGGGATAAATGTACTTTGGGTTTAGCAGGATGTACTTGAACAGTTCATGGTATCTTTGGTGTATAGCTAAATAATGGCTAGCTGTGCCAGGTATGAATAGCTTTCAGGAATACTACTACTGCCCATTATACAAATCTGCCAGAGCATCCTGACAGGGCTAGAGGTGGTACTGAAATGTGAACTCATACTATGGCTCTCAGTGCCCCCCAAAAAATGTGTATAGTAGAGGAAATACAAGTTTGAAATGTGTGAAGGCAGAAGCTAGTTTGTGGAAAATCTAATCATAGAACATATAAAATATATGGGGAGATTTTATGTCTTTTGTTAAACCTATCAATAATAAGAAAATATGTGTTAATTATCTTTCTAATCTTTATAGAAATACTACAAAATAATTTTCCTGTAAAATTGAATTTGTAATTTTTATTATTTTATTTTTCACTATAGTTCTCCAAATTATATAAACTTAGTCCCTTAATTTGTATCTCTGATCCCTATTTTAAGCACCACCCACGAAGTTATTTATATCTTAGTTCTTTGGTTATCAACCTTCAAAATATGTTAAAATCGCTCAAGGGACTTTAAAAATTTCAATATCCAGGCAATATCTTAGGCCAATTAAATCTGGTGGTAGGAACAATATATCAGTATTTTTTAAGAGTTAATCCAATGTGCAGGGAGGTTTGAAAACCAATAGCTTGGTTAAAAAATTTGCGTTTTGATTTGGGGTGAAAATAGAAAATGGTTCCCTGAGGGGGAAGAAAGCACTCAGCATAAACAAAACAAGACAAAACAAAACACACACACAAAAAACAAAACAAAACAATAAAACTGTGCAGAGTACAGAGTCTAGGGATTTCTAAGAAGAGACCTCTGCTTTATAATAGCTAGTACAGTGAATGAGGGCAGAGACATGAATTCTGGCCCTGTCATTTTACTAGTTGCATGAGCTCAGAGAAGCCATTAAATTCTGTGCGATCTCAAGGTCCTTATTTATAATATGGGTGTAATAGGTACCCTATGGTTGTTGTAAAGTTAGAGATATAAATGTAAAATAACTGTTGATTAAAATTAACACAGTATTGCTATGTTTATTAATTATAAAGACATAGCACATAGTGGTTGCTTCAAGGCAGTTGTAACTCTTAATTGCATACAATTGTATAATACTCTCTAGTGGTGGAATTCTCTGAGTTGTCTGAGGGCCAGGCCACTTCTGTCTTGTTCATTGCTAGAATCGAAGCTCCTAATAAATAGCCTGATACAGGCTATGACTAAAAAGTATTAAATGGCAGACAGAGAAAGACAAATACAGCCTGATATCACTTACATGTGGAATCTAAAAAATACAGCAAACTAGTGAAGATAATAGAAAAGAAACAGACTTACAGATATAGAGAACAAACTAGTGGTTACCAGTAGGGAAAGGGAAGGGGGGAGGGACTTGAAAGGGGTAGGGGTTTAAGAGGTACAAACTACTATGTAAAATAAATAAGCTACAAGGATATATAGTACAACACAAGGAATATGGCCAATATTTTTATAATAACTATGAAAGGAATATAACCTTTAAAAATTGTGAATCACTGTGTTGTACATCTGAAACATATAATATTGCACATCAACTATACCTCAATTAAAAAAGAATCAAAAAATTTATTAAATAGGTGAGTAAATTCATGTGTAATGTAATTTAATCTCATTGATCTAAAATAGAAGAATAACACCAGGTTATATATTTCTTTTGTGCTCTCCTACAATCTCTCTTACTTGAACAGAAAATTAATAACAATAATAGCTTACTATATGTTATGTACTGTTGTAAGGACTTTGCAAAATTAGTACTTACAATACCGCAAATTAGGTATTATCATTATTTCCATTTTACAGATAAGTAAGGTGAAGAATAGAGAGGTTAAGTCATTTGTCTAAGTCACAGAGCTAGACAGCTCTTGAATTGGGATTTGAATTTCTGTGAGTAAACTTGAGAACAAATTCTCTTGTTAAACTTCCTGCTGCAATCATCACTTTTCCTATGTCAAAGCAGCCATTGCTATGAACTACTTGAATTTCTTGAACCAATTGTTAATTCCTTTTCTCAACGTTACACACAAGTCTTACCCTCTAGGCTTCTTGGGGACTAGTCGTAACTCTGAGGGGAAAGAATACATTGTGTAAAGAGATATAATCATCATATTTACTTGGGTTGGAAAAACAATTTTTACTTTGCAAAAATGATGTTATTAATTTTTACTTGGCTTAGACAAAAACACATGGACTCAAATCAATACAGCTATTACTTCTGTTATGTTCAGATATTCTACTGCTGGAAGCGATGATAAATGTAAACTTTTCCTCTTTAGTATTATGTCACAGTTCATTAGAGAGTTAGCAGTCATATTTAAGAGTCTTTATATTGGAACATTAGGTTTTACTTATTAAAAAATGATCATTACTTGTAAGGTATTTACTAAATAAAAGCTTACCAAGTTTGATTTTCTCCTAAAAAGTAGTGATAGGAAGGTGTATGCCATGGGTTATGCAATTCCGTTTCCTTTTAAAACTCTTTACAAAATAAAAATCAGGTCAAGATAAAACTTCTCTCTACAACCACAGAACTCAAGAAAACACCAGATGTATTTCTAACCTTTAATTTATAATGAGAAAAACCTCTTCCAAGTCTGAAGTTATTTTCAGATGGATAAGTATCAATAAAAAGGTCGATTGCCTTTTATATTGTAGGTATTCTCTTTCCATTACTCTATTTGTAATGGTTTTTAACTGAGTTATAAGTCTATCTTACCCCTGTTAGTTTTGGGTTGTATGAATATAGGCAAATAAAAAGATTATAGAATTGCAAAAATCATTTTTATGTATCTCAGCAGAACACAATTGGAGTTCCAGGAAATATTAAGGAAATTGTTGCTCACTGCTAATAATATAAATATGTTTGTTTAAGATGGATGGTAGACGGCTTTGGTGATGAGCCACCGGCCTTTGTAAGATTTGGAGAAATAAAATGGCATTCTTTCTCCTTCCAACAGCAGATGTTTCTCTGCTAATATTGAAATAAACATTTCCCTTGGAAACATCTGTCAGAGTAATATGTCTATAATTGAAATGAACATTGAGCATATTAGAATGTGCCAGTTAAAAAACCCACTCATATACTGGAAAATATGTCATTTAAAAAAAACAGACTTTGAGATAAATTTCCACTGTAAATCTCAGTTAACAGTCTTTACCATGAAATGTGTAGAGTATTGCACCACACGGTAGGCGCAAAGCTACTTTTATGTGATATTTAACTTGAAATGCTGAATATATCCATTTATGGATTCTGTTTGTTTGCCTTGCCAAACAATATCACTAGTCTCTTATTTTGCATAGTTTTGACTTAACACAACAAGGAACTACAACATTATCTATGAAAAAAGTGTAGGAGAGGTATTTAATATTGCGGAAAGTAGGATTTAAAATAAAGAGTCCTCCTTTGCAGGTCTAACATGAAGCTATAGCTCCACAGAGGCTCAAACTAGAAAAAAATAAATTTAATTTCCAGAAAAAAAGAATGTTTTCCCAGAAGTCACATTAAATGATGAACAAAACTAAAGAAAAGAACTTGGATCCCTTCAACCAGTTCAATGTGTTGATCTCATTTATCTTACTGGCAGAAATGCTTAGTTAATATGATTCATATTTACAAAGATTAGTTTAATACTAATATACTTTAAAAATTATATCTACTCTTTCCCCATATGTATCAAAGAATTATAAGATGCTGTTTAAACTTTGGCTTTTTCATGTACACAACACTTTTTCAAAATCCCCACCTATCATCAAGTTTTCACGGTCACTTCCATTCTGCGGCTCAGGTTCACATCACAATTCCTCACCTCTTAAGCAAACAAAATGTGGCAGAGATTCTGTGTGTTCACCTTTTACTCCTAGGCACACAAGTAGACTATATTTTCCAACCTCCTTACAGTTTTACACAGTGGTGGACAAGGGTGATTCATGTATGTCATTTCAAAACCCAGCTTCTAAAAATCTTTCATACACAATACTTGACTTTCCTAATCTTTATTCAGCAAATAAATGGAGATACTGGACATGGTCTGAGCAAGAAGATATAAAGTGCCTGCCCCTGAATAATCACCTGAAGTGCTTGCCAACAGGAATATCTGCATTGGAGCAAGGAATACATGCACTGTATGAAGCTGCTAAGATTTTCAGATTTGTTATTACAGCAGCTAGCATCATTTACTTTATTTCAGGCACACCAGTAAGGTAATTACAAATTATCTCCTCAATCTTTATCTGTATAATATAATGTTAATTAAAATTCTAAAGTCTCAAAACAGAATCTTAACATTCCCCTCAAATCAGTTCTCCTTTGAAACATTTCTGTTCTTCTGTTAACAACATCATTCCAGAAGTTAGTTGTCAAAAAAGAAAATATGATGTAACCTCTCTAGTTTGGGATTTTGGTGAGACTGAGAACAGGGGCATTTCAAAATCTGACCATAGGAGAATTAACTCTTTTACAGGTATTTGATACATTCAGTTGTTACATTTTAGCAGATATGATTTGGCAGCAAAATCAAATTCCTTATTATAATACTTATACTATAATACATCACTTTAGAACTTGGAAAGGCAGCTGGCTAAGGCTACAGCAAGCTACTCTATGGTCCAGCATAATATGATTTGAAATTTGTGAGAGTATTGTATTAATTCCTGCTCATCAGAATTCATTAGAATAATTTATTAGTATTATCATGAAAACTATCCAGATATTCATTTCCTGAGTTCACGGCAGTGATCACTCATACGGATATCATTGGGTAGTAAGATATGTAAGAAAGCCTCCAGTCACAAATGAGTCATGCCACCTCTGCACATGTAGGAGATATACGTAATTCTTTCTCTCTCTCTCTCTTGAAAATAATCAAAGGAATAGCTCCAGACAAGCTTATTACAAAGGACTGGTAAGTTTCTACCACTGTGGCAGGGCTGGCAGCTGGGCTACAGTGCCAAATTCTACAGTTAGAATGCCAAATCCCAGATGTGGCATGATTAAATCCAGTGTCTAATCATTTTGTTATAGTAAATTCACAAATCAGCCTGATTACAGCATGCCCTGTCTTCATGGTGGTTCACGTGTTATAGATTTGCTATGAAATTACTAGTGTGAATTTGTAACCAAAAAGTATTGTTTATGAAAGAATTTTTTCCCCTTCAATATTTTAAAAACTGATTTACATATTCCAATATACCTGTTGGAAAAAGCCATGATGTTAATTGGACTTTTCACTATTTTACTATTAGTTTTTTGCTTTCTTATTTAGCTATAATTTTATATTTTCTGGGGTTTTCTTTATGGTTACTATAAATTTCTTCTACCTTAGAAGCAAAAGTCAGCTGTTTGAAATTACAATGCTCAAATACCATTTAGGACAAATATTCATTAATTAATTTTCTCAAATACAAATATTAGAGTCATTTAATATGTACATTTCAACAAGTTTACAAAAATAGATTCTGTGGCTTTAGGCTATAATGGAAGAAATATTTAGAGTTACAAGTTATTTTAATAACTTGGCCAGGAAGATATATAGAAACATTTTAAGAAAATATATTAAATCATTTTATTTTTTTCTGCATACTCTATTAATGGGCAGTAGAACATATTTATTAAACTCTCTTGACAATATGTAATACATTAAATAAATCATTAAAGCTTGGCTGTAGATCTATGGGTTTTTATAAGTGTTTTTAAATTAATAATAGTATATTTGCTATAAATATTCTCTTCTAGCCCTTTTCCACATAATAAAACACACATCTAAAATTTGACTATTTTTCCTTTGAGGCAGTTTTCCTTCCCTATTTTGTCTTTGAATTAAAATGTTACCAACCCTGATTAATTGGTAGAAAATCTCTGTGAATTTTTGCAGTTCACTGAAAGGTGATCATGGAAAGAAAATCTGAGGTCCTATTGGTCTAGTAATTTATCAAACTAGGCAGACACACATTTGTGAACAGAGTCACACATGTGAACAGATATCAACAAATATTATTGGGTGCTTACCTGAAATCCTGCTCTCAGTTTCTTGGTGAACATTTACTTTCACACCAAAAAAGTTCAGTATCTCCCTAATTACCTACAAACTCTTTCCCTCCTTTCCTCCTATGGATTGTGTTGTCTTCAGAACTATTCTCTCTTAAATCATGAATTCCTCCCAGTTTTTCTCACTAGTCTTGTCTTTCCCCTCAGCACCAGCATGATGTATCCAACTCTCTACTCGACATCTCTACTTGGATGGACAAATTTAACATGCCAAAATTGACCTCAATATCCCCCTCCAAGCCTGCTGCTGCCATACTGGTTCCCAGCTCAATAAAAGGCACTATCAGGTTTGCAGTTCTTCAGCCCCCAAACCTATAAGTAATCCTTATATCCTTGTTCTATCACACTTCACACCCAATCCATCCATAAATTGTTAGTTTCACCTTTGAAGTACACCTATAATCTGACCGTTCCTTTTATCTCATCTGCTGCCACTCTCATCCAAATTACCACCTACTCTTGTTTTGACCTCTACACTAGACTTCTAAATGGTCTTACCTTTTTTCTACTTTTGTTACACTTAGAGCTTCTTCACACAGCAGTTGAGTAAATCATGTCAATTCTCCCATTGAAAAATTTCCAATGAGTTCACAACAAATTTGGAATAAAATCTGACATCCTGGTGATGTCCTCAAAGCCTTACATGATTTGGCCCTTCCCTCTACTTCTATCTCCTACCTTCTCCCCTTTTGCTAATTTGCTGCAGCCACACTGACCTTCTTGCTGTTCTTTGAAATGTATAAGTTCAGTCCAGTCCAAGGTATTTGCATTTTTCTGTTTTCTCTGCCAGAATCTATTATCCCCAAACTGAAGTCTACATCCCAAACTTCATTCCTTTTTCTGTTTAAATATTCATCTTTTCTGCTCATCCATCATTTAGTTCCAGTCATCACTAATCCCTTACAAAGTTTCCTTTATCGCTCTTACCACTCCCTAAAATTATACAATATTTAGTTTTTCTTTCTTTGCTATGAAGGAATTCAGAGCATATCACCCCAAAATATGCTGCTTTGGCATAGTGATTAAGTTAAAGGCACTTGAGAAACAGCAGGTACAGGAAAGGTACTCTGACCCTCCTTTCCTCTTCCTGAAAGCCAGAGATAAAACTCCCATATGAAAGGTACCCTTCCTGTACCACAAGGAAGGAAGACATTTTTATCACCAGAGATGGGGAATAGAGGCTGAAAAATCTGTACAAACCAGCCTTGTTAAATTAACCCTTACTTTCTGATCACTTCTCAACAGTTTATTGTTGTAGCCCAAACTCCTTTGTCTTGTCAATTTTTCACAAATTTATTTTCTTTGTCTATAAGGTATAAAAGCTTTCTGTTCTGGTCACTTCTTCAGGTCTTCATTCTCTTGTAAAGGCTTCCATGTGTACATAAAACTTTGGTTAAACTTGTATGCTTTTCTCCTGTTAATCCATCTTATGTCAGTTTAATTCTTAGGCCTAGCCAGAGACTCGAAGAGGATGGAAGAGATGTTCTTTCCTTATACCTACTAGGATTTAACTTTATGAAGTAAGGTCTCTGTCTTCCTGACTGCAGTATTCTCATTGTCTAGAAAAAGTTTCCAGAAATATTTGCTGAGTAAATAAATGACTATATCAAACCATAAATAGAAATTTATATCTTTTCATCATAACTAGTTGATAATGATCCTTTTACTTATTCTAATTAAAGTACAATTTCTCTTTCTACCTCTGTGAGCCATTTGAATAAACATCAGGAAAGGAACTACAGTACATAGGTCTAGCTTTTTCACTGTTTCTCTCTTAATTAACCGTGTTGATTTATTTCTAGATCATTCCTCTGACTCATCTACTAACTAGCTTTTATACATGGAGAGTTACTTTGCTGAACATCATCTACAGCAGTAATTCTTAAACTTTAACATGCACCAGAATCACCTGGAGGCTTATTAAAACAAAAATGGCAGGACCTCAACCCCAGAGTTTCTAATTTAGCAGGTCTGGAATGTGGTTAGAAATTTTGCACTCCTCACTTACCCCCAAGTATTACTTTTTCTGCTAGTCTGGGGCACAATTTGTGAACCACATATCTATAGAATGTCTGGATGATGGCCATCTCCTTTTGTTGTTTGACTTTCTTCCAGAGAGACCTTGGGAAACTGGGGTGACAGTTTTCTATAGAACAGGTTAAGGGGTGAGACCTGGGCCCTCCTAGCTGTATATACTAGCTGGAGAAGTGGGCAGTTGTCAGAGAAACTGTCCTGAAGTGTTTTCTGGGCAATATTTCATACTTAAAATTTGACAAACTAAGAAAGGAGTGGCAACAATAAAAGAGGTAGAGATAGAGACAAAGATAAAAGAATAGGGAGAAGGACAGGGAGGAGGAGGAAGAAGGGGGAGAGGATTTGGAACAACTAGGGTGCTGACATTTGTAGAGATTCTAAAAGTATACAGAATGCCTGAAATGCCTGAAGGAACCAGCTGAAGCTGATTTGGAAAAATTGGTGTTTACAGTAAATTTTTCTATTGTATTTATGGATTCAGATTTAGAGAGGATTACAGTTGATCCTTGAACAATGAGAGTGTTAGGGGTGCTGACCCATCCACCTCATGTGTGGTCAAAAATCCACATATAACTTTACAGTAGACCCTCTGTATCCGTGCTTCGGCATTTGCTAATTCAACCAACCCTGGGTCATGTAGTACTATAGTATGTATTTAGTGACAAAAGATCCACATATAAGTGGACCTGCACAGTTCAAACCTGTGTTGTTCAAGGATCAACTGTATTGGGGGCATGAGAAAGACCTAAAGAAACTAACACAAAGCAGAGATCTTCCATCTCCATTGTGATTAGAGGTCTTTATATAACAGGCAGATTCTTATAACCAAAATATGTATTCGTTTTCTAGGGTCATCTTAATAAAATGCCATGAACTTGGTGGCTAATACAACAGAAATCTATTCTATTATAGTTCTAGAGGGTAGAAACCCCAAATCAACATGGGGGAAAGGCAGGCTCCTTCTTCGCCTTGTCCTAGCTTCTAGATTGCCTGCAATCCTTGCAATTTCTTGGTTTGCAGTTGCATCACTCTAATCTCTGCCTCTGCCATCACATGGCATTCTCCCTGTATCATTCATTTTTCATGTTGTTTCTGTGTCTTCTATTGGTGTTATTATGAAAGTTAAGTTGAAAACAAAACTCTTTTGGTAAAAATCTCTTAAGTGGTGAAGGAACTAGTTGGGTCTTCCTTTCCTTTGGGTGTGATTCCCCCAAAGACTAGCTTTTTGCAGAGGATCATTTGTGCTCTATTTCTTAATATCCTCATGTTGTCTCATGTGTCTGCTCTATGTTCTTTACTCTTTCATTAATCTAAAATTGAGAGTTTTCAATTCTCTGTCACAATTCTTCAGAAAAGCAAAAGTCTCAACCATCAAAATTAATAAATTAATGGACTTTGATGGAAATATGTAAGCTCCCCCACATCCCCGCCATTAACCATAGTAGCCAAAAATTTACATATATTTAATGCTTGGTACATATATTTAATGTTTGTTGCACTACTAAGTGTTTTATATGTTAACAACCTGATTTAATTTATCTTTTTGAAATAATGCCTCCCCCACCCCAGCTTTATTATTCTAATCCCAGAGTGGTGTTACTAGCAATGCTGAAAGATAAGAAAATCAATTTATTATTCAATAAATGGAATAGGAAAAATATAATTCTACATCTGTAAAAGTTTTGACATTTTTCAAACAGCACTGTGGCGGTGGTTGTCCACTTTTTTTTTTTATCACTTTTATTTGTATCCTCCTTATATAACGTAATTCATATGAAACAAAGAATGAAGAGGGGAATATTTAAGAACATAATTTTTATTTTGCTAAAAATATGACTTAGTTTCCAAATTTTGACTACGTTTGTGTATGACTGTGTGTGTGTTAAGACATATCTTTAGAAATTCCTGAGTTTAATGAAACTATATTGGGCAAAAGAGTCATTTTTAATAGTAGACTTTTTTGTTACAGCAATAAAATCAGTTATAGCATAAGCCATTTTAAGTGACTCCTGGTTTCTGTTAAATGTTATTGATTTTTTTTTGACTTGATAAAAATATTTTAAATTTTGCCGAAGTTTATCCACCCAGAGCCATTTGAGTGCCACAGCCTGCCTCTCATATGTCAAAGCTCTTTATAGCTGTGTATAGTATAACAGGTTTATTGGAGAGTCTGAGCTTTATAGGGTACACACTTGAAAAGGATTTATATTTTCTCTAATCATTGCTCCCAACTGTGTGATGTCAAATCTTCCTTCTCTGCTGGGTAGCAGATTTCTTAATGATGTCTTGGGCAGATTCTAGAACTTCTCTCTACTTTAAGTTATTTAAAAGTCTAGTTTACAACTCTAATCTCATATCCTCTCCCCATCACAATTCAGCCCTGGTTTGGGGCCAAAGGACTTGGAGTAGGGAGGAAGTGTGGTCTGCTCTCTCATTTTCTTACTCTCACCAGGAGTCAAATGGAAGGTGATAGTATGTCTCTTAGGACACCTCCCCACCTTCTATCTTATGCTTTTATGTCTCTAGCTGCTCTAGGAACAGATAATAAAGAGACAAGTCTCTTTATAGGGCTTGCATGAGCAGTACTCTTTCTTTTACTGTCACCTTCCTTAAGGCTGATGGGTCATCAAAGTCCTGGGTGACAGATATCTAACTGTTGGCTTTCTAATGAAGCACATGGATAAGTTCCTTGGAGGTCCCCATTGTAAATTTCCCTTATTTATTATTTATATTTATTTAACACTTAAATAGCTCTTACTCTGTCTTATAACCTGTTATACATGGTTTATAAATATTAAATGATTTAACTATCTGGAGAAACTGAACCTCAGTGAAACTGAGCAACTTGTGCAAGATCACATATTTAGTAATTGGCTGACTTGGGATTTAACCCAGGCAGTCTGGCTCCAAAGCTCTTAACTACTATGTTAAACTGCCTTCATGTGGTTGTCTCTGACTTGGGACAACAATTTACAGGAAATTGGTAATAACGGTTTGGAGCTAAAAGTTTTCTAGACTAAAGATATAATTACAGCTTTTGGAGTCGCCAATTTATATTTTTTTATTTTTGAATTATGAGATCTCTGAAGGGGGGGACCCAACTGGGGAAAACAGTAATATTTAAAAACATTAAAGACCCCAGGGAAGAAGACTTTAAAGGACCAGGGAGATCTGAAGATTTAGTGTCTACAATACAAGACAATAGCTGGATGTCTATTCCAATGTCACTCTGTAAGTGGCTGTTCCTTATTTATTCAGAGAAGAGGCTAAATCCTTGAATGGGAGGATGATGGAAAAGACATGCCTCAGTTTGCTTAATCCTCAGCAAAACAAACCTTGGAGTTTAAAAACCTACCTCTGTAAAACATTGTTTATGAAAGGTGAGTCAAGGAAGAATTTCCCTCAGACTCAAGCAGTTTAATCAATAATATACCTAGGAAATATCTTGGGAATTAATTTTTCTTCTCATCACTTATTCAGTGATATTTTAGTGTTCTTTATGTACTGGCATCTTGAACAAGTAACTGTCTGCCTGGCCTGAGTCTGCATTGAACTATGAAGTCACTGAAGCCAAAGATTAGAGTGTTTCAAATGGAAATGAATAGCTGCAAAATGTTCAAATATGTCCAGTGGTTCAAGAATTAGAAAATGGGATTCTGTAATTAGGTCATTCTGGTTTTGCAAGACCAAATTAGGGGCATTCATTTCACAGCTGTACTACATGCCATTGTTAAAATTTGACATTTCAGTATTTGATTCATTTTGAATTTTTTTCTAATGTATGATATGAAATACAGTTCCAAATATATTTTTGTATTGATGGTTACCCAGTTTTCCCAAAACATTTTATAGAATGAGCTATTTTTTCTTCACTAACTTGAGATCCAACTTTTTCATATATTAAAATATCATGTTCATGTTAGTGTGTGTGTATTTCTGTATGTTTTCATCTATTCCAACAGTCTATTAATGTACTGTCTTGTTTTAATTATGAAAGCTTTATATTATATTTTATATTAGTGGGCTAATGGCCCTCATTGGCTTTCTTTTAAAGAATTTTCCTGGTTATCCATATTTATTATATTTTCCATCTGAGCTTTAAAACAGCCTGCTTAGTTTGGTTTTTTTTAAAATATAATCAATCAATGTGATGCACCATATTAACCAATTGAAGGGTATACACCATATGATAATCCCAATAGATGCAGAAAAATCTTTTGACAAATTTCAACACCCATTTATGATAAAAACTCTCCAGAAAGTAGTAATAGAGGGAACTTACCTCAACATGATAAAGGCCATATATGACAAACCCAGAGCCAACATTGTCCTCAATGGTGAAAAACTGAAAACATTTCCTCTAAAATCAGGAAAAAGAAGGATGCCCACTCTCACCGTTATTATTCAACACAGTTTTGGAAGTTTTAGCCACAGCAATCAGAGAAGAAAAATAAATAAAAGGAATCCAAATCAGAAAAGAAGTAAAACTGTCACTGTTTGCAGATGACATGATGCTATACATAGAGAATCCTAAATATGCTAGTAGAAAACAACTAGAGCTAATCAATGAATTTGGTAAAGTAGCAGGATACGAAATTAATGCACAGAAATCTCTTGCATTCCTATACACTAATGATGAAAAATCTGAAAGAGAAATTGAGGAAACACTCCCATTTACCATTGCAACAAAAAGAATAAAATACCTAGGAATAAACCTACTTAAGGAGACAAAAACCTGTATGCAGAAAACTATAAGACACTGATGAAAGACATTAAAGATGATACAAACAGATGGAGAGATATACCATGTTCTTGGATTGGAAGAATCAACATCGCGAAAATGACTCTACTACCCAAAGCAATCTACAGATTCAATGCAATCCCTATCAAACTACCAATGGCATTTTTCACAGAACAAGAACAAAAAATTTCACAATTTGTATGGAAACACAAAAGACCCCGAATAGCCAAAGCAATCTTGAGAGGGAAAAACGGAGCTGGAGGAATCAGGCTCCCTGACTTCAGACTATACTACAAAGCTACAGTAATCAAGACAGTATGGTACTGGCACAGAAAGAGAAATATAGATCAATGGAACAGGATAGAAAGCCCAGAGAGAAACCCACGCACATATGGTCACGTTATCATTGATAAAGGAGGCAAAAATGTACAATGGAGAAAAGACAGCCTCTTCAAAAAATGGTACTGGGAAAACTGGATAGCTACATGTAAAAGAAAGAAATTAGAACACTCCCTAACACCATACACAAAAATAAACTCAAAATGGATTAAAGACCTAAATGTAAGGCCAGACACTGTGAAACTCTTAGAGGAAAACATAGGAAGAACACTCTTTGACATACATCACAGCAAGATCCTTTTTGACCCACCTCCTAGAGAAATGGAAATAAAAACAAAAATAAACAAATGGGACCTAATGAAACTTAGAAGCTTTTGCACAGCAAAGGGACCATAAACAAGAAGAAAAGACAGCCCTCAGAATGGGAGAAAGTATTTGCAAGTGAAGCAACTGACAAAGGATTAATCTCCAAAATATACACGCAGCTCATGAAGCTCAATATCAAAAAAACAAACAACCCAATCCAAAAGTGGGCAGAACATCTAAATAGACATTTTTCCAAAGAAGATATACAGATTGCCAACAAACACATGAAAGGATGCTCAACATCACTAATCATTAGAGAAATGCAAATCAAAACTACAATGAGATATCACCTCACACCCGTCAGAATGGCCATCATCAAAAAATCTACAAACAATAAATGCTGGAGGGGGTGTGGAGAAAAGGGAACCCTCTTGCCCTGTTGGAGGAAATGTAAATTGATACAGCCACTATGGAGAACAGTATGGTGGTTCCTTAAAAAACTAAAAATAGAACTACCATATGACCCAGCAATCCCACTACTGGGCATATACCCTGAGAAAACCATAATTAAAAAAGAGTCATATACCACAATGTTCATTGCAGCACCATTTACAATAGCCAGGACTTGGAAGCAACCTAGGTGTCCATCAACAGATGAATGGATAAAGAAGATGTAGCACATATATAAAATGAAATATTCCTCAGCCATAAAAAGAAACGAAATTGAGTTATTTGTAGTGGGGTGGATGGACCTAGAGTCTGTCATACAGAGTGAAGTAAGTCAGAAAGAGAAAAACAAATACTGTATGGTAACACATATATTTGGAATCTAAAAAAGAAAAATGTTTCTGACGAACCTAGGTGCAGGACAGGAATAAAGATGCAGATGTAGAGAATGGACTTGAGGGCACGGTGGGGGGAAGGGTAAGCTGGGACGATGTAAGAGAGTAGCATTGACATATATACACTACCAAATG
Source organism: Balaenoptera physalus (assembly GCF_965194825.1). Lineage (NCBI taxonomy): Eukaryota > Metazoa > Chordata > Mammalia > Artiodactyla > Balaenopteridae > Balaenoptera > Balaenoptera physalus. The sequence continues at coordinate 36,334,578 of NC_138892.1, read as the reverse complement.
TAAAATAGAAAGCTAGTGGGAAGCAGCTGCATAGCACAGGGAGATTAGCTCGGTGCTTTGTGATCACCTAGAGGCGTGGGGTAGGGAGGGTGGGAGGAAGATGCAGGAGGGAGGGCATATGGGGATATATGTATACGTATAGCTGATTCACTTTGTTATACAGCAGGAACTAACACAACATTGTAAAGCAATTATACTCCAATAAAGATGTTAAAAAAAAAACCTAAAAAAAAAAAAAAGAGAGATTTCGGTTGTTTTTGTCATCAGTTTCAAATTTTATAATGGTGAATAACAATACATACTTTGTGAAATGAAATGAGATATTTAGAAACATGTAGTCATTTATTTTGTTATTGTCGTATGAAAAAGTTCAGTTGTGAAATGTATTTATGACTAATTCTTCCTTTTTTACTCTTTAGCAGTATATTTTCTCACTAAGGTATAGAATTAATATGAATATTCAAGACACTTTATTTGTGGTTCTTTAAGAGTTATATTACACTTGCAGGTGGAAATGCTTTCGAAATTATTTATATCAAACATTATCTCTGTGCTACTTTCTCATGCGTTGCTATGTTGTAAATGCCATATGGATCTCCTGCCATGGCTATAAAGCATTTTTTTAAATTAGAGTATAGTTGCTTTACAGTGTTGTGTTAGTTTCTGCTGTACAGAAAGGGAATCAGCCGCATGTATACATACATCCCCTCTTCCTTCGATTTCCTTCCCATTTGGGTCACCACAGAGCACTGAGTAGAGTTCCCTGTGCTATACAGTCTGTTCTCATTAGTTATCTATTTTATACACAGTAGTGTATATATGTCAGTCCCAATCTCCCAATCCATCCCACTCCCTATTTCCCCCTTTGGTATCCATATGTTTGTTCTCTACATCTGTGTCTCTATTTCTGCATTGCAAATAAGTTCATCTATACCATTTTTCCAGATTCCACATATATGCGCTAATGTATGGTATTTGTTTTTCTCTTTCTGATTTACTTCACTCTGTATGACAGTCTCTATGTCCATCCACCTTTCTATAAATGACCCAATTTCATTCCTTTTAATGGCTGAATAATATTCCATTGTATATGTGTGCCACATCTTCTTTATTTATTCCTCTGTTGATGGACCTTTAGGTTGCTTCCATGTCCTGGCTATTGTAAATAGAGCTGCAGTGAATGTTGTTGCACGTAATTTTTTGAATTATGGTTTTCTTTGGGAATATGCTCAGGAGTAGGATTGTTGAGGAAATTGTTGGAAAATGGAAATGTAGTTCCATTTTCAGTTTTTTAAGGAACCTCCATACTGTTTCCATAGTGGCCATATCACTTTACATTCCCACCAACAGTGCAAGAACATTCCCTTTTCTCCACACCCTCTCCAGCATTTATTGTTTGTAGATTTTTTGATGATGACCATTCTGACCGGTGTGAGGTGATACCTCATTGTAGTTTTGATTTGCATTTCTCTAATGATTAGTGATGTTGAGCATCTTTTCATGTGCTTTTTGCCCATCTGTATGTCCTCTTCGGAGAAATGTCTGTTTAGGTCTTCTGCCCATTTTTGGATTGGGTTGTTTGGTTTTTTTTGTTATTGAGCTTCATGAGCTGTTTGAGATTAATCCCTTGTCAGTTCCTTCGTTTGCAAATATTTTCTCCCATTTTGAGGGTTGTCTTTTGGTCTTGTTTATGGTTTCCTTTGCTGTGCAAAAGCTTTTAAGTTTCATTAGGTCCCATTTGTTTATTTTTGTTTTTATTTTCATTACTCTAGGCAGTGGGTCAAAAAAGATCTTACTGCGATTTATGTCAAAGAGTGTTCTGCCTATGTTTTCCTCCAAGAGCTTTATATTGTCTGGCCTTACATTTAGGTCTTTAATCCATTTTGAGTTTATTTTTGTGTATGGTGTTAGGGAGTGTTCTAATTTCATTCTTTCACATGTAGCTGTTCAGTTTTCCCAGCACCTAAATTATTTTGACTGGTATTTTAAAATAATGCCAAATATAAGTGATACAACTGGAAAGAACTTAATATTGTGGGAATTTAGTACTTTGCAGTAGGAATGTGATAATAGTTAATCATTCACTCTTTTGTTTTAAGCAATTTTAATTGAGATCACCACTCAGATATCATTTCATCCACAATATTAATTACTCACCCTTGAATTTTTATATCTTATCAGTAAACACAAATACCATTTATGTGGTGCAGTGCTATTCAGTTTTCACAGCTAGGTTTTTAATATTTTTATGTCAGTACAGTGGTGTATCTCATAGAGATGCTTCAACAACTATCTAGACAAAATATAAGGCTGATAAATATCCATTATCTTCAATCATTTGCAATGAAATTGAACAGCTGAACCAAGGGCTTGGGTTAAGAGAGGCAAGTGAATATATTGTACAGCATCATTTTTTATTTCTTTTCAGTTTGATTTTTCTCTGTGATGTGTAATGAAATAGATTAATGGGCCCAATTCCATTACTGATTAAATGGATTTGATTTGGACCTTTAACAGGAAATTCACAATAGCAGTCAGTTTCAGATCAGAAGCTTTAAAATAAAAATGAAGGACGTTTTCAGGGAGAAAGTGAACTACTAGGCAGTAATATAGAGGGAGACTTGTTTAAATTCAAATGGACCATTTGATTAATGCAAGGATCATGCTGCTATATGTTGCTGATAAGCTGGCATATATAAAGTAGGTACTGTTAAATTATGAAAACGCCTCATTTTTAAACCAACTTTTTTTTATTCTTCAAATATATTTTAAATATTTACTATGTGTCAAACATCACCAGCTGTTGTTATGGGTTGAATTTTATCTCCCCATAAAGATATGTTGAAGTCCAAATCCATGGTTTCTATGGAATGTGGACTTATTTAAAATAGGGTCTTTGCAGATATAATCAAATTAAGATAAGGTCATTAGGGTGGGCCCTAATTCAGATGACTGGTGTCCTTAAGAGGGAAATTTGGACAAAGACACACACAAAAAGGAGGATAGCCATGTGAAGACAGAAACAGACAAGGAGAAAGCCATGTGACAACAGAGGCAGAGATTGAAGTAATGCAGTTGGAAGCCCAGAAACACTATGGATTAACGGCCACCACCAGAAACTAGGAGGCAAGGAAGGATTTCTCCCTTACAGGTGTCAGAGGAAGCATGGCCTTGTTGACACCTTGATTTTGGCCTTCTTTGTCTCCAGAACTATTGAGAGAACAAATTTCTGTTCTTTTAAGCCATGTAGTTTATGATACTTTGTTACAGCAGCCCTAGGAAACTAACATATAATTATGTATTTTAATATTAGAATACATACTGTATATTTTAATAGGCCCTGGAGAAAGCTAAATGGTTTGATCAATTTATGAAGTAAACTGATATAATATCTCATTCAGATACAATCATGGCTAGTGATAAATACAGGACTCAGACACAATTACTACATTTCGGGAACTTAAAATATTACTAAAGAAATATATAAGAAAAAAACATAACAAGAGTATTCCAATATAAGTGAGAAGTTTTCTACTTCATAACAGTGGTACAGATATGACACCATAATAATTTCTAGTGAAGAAGAGACCATCTTGACTCTTTCTATTGACTAGAGATGCTTCATGGAAGAGGCAGCATTTGACTTGAGCTTAGAATAGCTTGGATTTGAATATACAAACCTGGAGGGAAGAACTTGAGGGAACCCTGTGAACAACTACAGAGGCAAAAAGCACATGTGAGTGGGCCGTTAAATACCCACGCTTTCGAGTCTAGTCTAAATTACTTAGACAGTGGCAAGTGCACTGGGCAGAGTTTTGATATTGAAACCAAGTTTTTCCATTCCTTTCTCATGGGCTCAGCCTCTGAGGCAGCAGGAAGTGTTTCTATAAACTGTATCTTCAGGGCAGAGATGATAAGAATAAAACAAAAGGGAAAAAAAACAGGAGTCAAATTCTTCATCTCTCAATGTCTGAAAACCTATGGTGGAGACAATGTTTTGAAAAGACTGGATTTTAATTGCAAGAAATTTGTGCTTGAGGTAGAAATGTGTATTTTTTCTTTCACTGCCAGAAGCTTCCATTTAAGTATGAAGAGCCAGTGCCTGATGGAATTTGAGCCAAGAATTGATATCTTAGGGTAGGAAAGGGAGGTTTAGACTGATTAGCTTATGGCAAGAGAGATCACAAAGGAATGTGACTAGACCTTAGAAACAATGGTTCTCTGGGAAATGCCCATCCCCTGAGTTTTGGACCAAGCCCCAGAGAGTGGAGGAGATGATGTAAACCCCCAGAAAAGACTAATTACTTGGCTTCCCACAGTATAATAAAGAAATCAGCAAGTTTTATGGGAAAACCCACTATCCAAATGGCACCCAGGATTAGTGTAGCAGTGATTGAAGGAGATTATTAGTCACATCAGTATGAGTTCAACTATAGAAAGTCATGAACTCCCAGAGCAGTGTGGGACGATAACCAATGTTCCTGAGCAACCAATCCCCACCAAAGGTTCAGAATTGTTGGGAGGATCAAGGTACCAGAATAAGACTTATGTTTGGGACAAAGAGGATGTGCATTATATGGTTCTGACAATTAAAACAGTGTTATGGAGACATGAACTGGATCAGTGAAGGTAATAGAGTAGTGAGGGCCAGATGAATGTAAACTACATTTCCGTGTAGACCAGAGAAGCCAGAAACTGGCATGAGGACCAGATGCCTCGATTCTAGTGCTGGGATGATATATAGCTCCACCCTAGGATTTTGATGACTCAGTGAGAAATTAAGGCGAACCACACCTCTGTATGTTTGTGTGTGCTTGGTGATGGTGGTGGTGTGTGTGGGTGGTAGAATTCCGAGACTCATTTTTATTTTTTTTTAAATGAATTTTTTAAAAAATTTATTTATTTATTTATGGCTGTGTTGGGTCTTCGTTTCTGTGCGAGGGCCTTCTCTAGTTATGGCAAGCGGGGGCCACTCCTCATCGCAGTGCACGGGTCTCTCACCATCGCGGCCTCTCTTGTTGCGGAGCACAGGCTCCAGACGCGCAGGCTCAGTAATTGTAGCTCACCGGCCTAGTTGCTCCAAGGCATGTGGGATCTTCCCAGACCAGGGCTCGAACCCACGTCCCCTGCATTGGCAAGCAGACTCCCAACCACTGCGCCACCAGGGAAGCCCGAGACTCATTCTTAAAACGGAGATAATTTAATTACCATGAACTGGTAGAGTTAAACATTTTTGACATCCATGGAATTGGGATCTCAATAACAGTAACTGCAGTTATAAACAAAGTTGTATTTTACGTATCTGATTTTGTGAACTTTTGACTGTATTCGCTATCTACTGTGAGAGAAGTTGACACAGAAAGTGCAATAAATGAAAATATACCCAAGGTCCCTTAAATATATTCCAGTACCCAAATTTAAAGAACACATTGTTTCTGAAATGGAATCTGGTTCTGCCTGTAAAAATGAGCAGGTAATCAATCCATTTTGGTTGCTATGGTCTTGATACTACTGATGTCAAAATCTACCTAATTCAGGAAAACAACCAAAGGGTTTTGATGATTCTGTCAAAATCATAAGGAGATTTTGAGTAAGAAACAATAATCATGCTTAATATTAATAATTATGATTATAGCTCAAACAAAATCCATTAGTATTAATTGAAAGAATGGCTGAAATATCACACTCCATAAACCATGTTTCCTTTGAGTTCTTATCATTTTTTGACTATAGACAGTTATATGTGTCCCTGGCATATTTAGACCATATTTTCCAAATTCAACAGATGCTTGAGAAATTTCAAAATATTAAAATAAGATACTGTAGCATTTTCTTGGGAGAAAAATACAAGATAGAATTGTGTAGTTAATGTTTTTATTACTAATAAAATCGTTTTAGAGATTGATATTGTGAAAAATGGAGTCAGGATAAATTTTCTCACATTATACCTATTATGATAAAATATGGGTAATTTTATATTTTAGAGCAGAATTATTTATATTTTTGATATCCATACTTCTACTTTAAACAGCTTCTGTTTCTGGTTAGTAAAGAACACATATTTTAAAGTGACTTGTGTGATTATTTGTTTTTTCCTATTCAGGAATATAAAACATTTGGTGATAATTATGGAATATAATTTGAAAACAAGTACCCATAAAAGGCTAGGTCAAGCTTGCTCAGCTCAACATAGCTGAAACGTTGATTTGAATGCTTTTTTTAAAACTTTTTTGATCTAATTTTTCAATCTTAATATTTACTTTGCTCAAGTTCTGCATTTAATGGATAAATATGTGGAATACCTTTTTTCATATTTATGTAGTCTTAGATCATATCTATTAGAATAATTCTCAATTTTTCAAACTCCTGCAAAGTTATTTTTTAAAACATGCATTTTGCTACTTAAGATGAATATTAAAATCTAAACTTGCCTTTCAGTATTAATGCTTCTTAAATCAGTATGTTTCAAACTTGGAGAAAAGTAATTTAATATATTTTATGTCTAGAAATGTATGCATACTCAAAACTTTCTATTCCCTGTCTTTAAAAATTATCTTATCTTTATTCCCAGGGATGGAGTTCTGCTAGGCTTCTTGCTGGATAAGTGACCACAGCAGGCACAGTTCCAAGGAGCAAGGTAAATCAGATTTGGGAATTTTGGTCATTACAAGGGGGAGTAATGTTTAATGTCAGATATGAAAGTTGAGTATAGAGCAACCAATAGTACATGAAGCAAGTGACAAAATATCAAATTGACTAGAAGTTTCAAGAACTCAAGGGAAGAATATGGAAAACACCAGGACTTGGCCATGAGCAAGGTAAAGAGGTCAAAACTCTTCTCAGTGGATTATTATTTTGAAGCAAGGGTCCATGTCAACCAGGTCATAGGTAGGTTTAAAATAGAAAAGTTATTTGGAGAAAAAGAATCTTCAAAAGGTTATGTACGGCCTTAGATTCTATACTGATAAGTGACCATTAAAAAAAAGTTTGTGTTGCTATTTTGGCTTTGTGGATCATGATTCTGTTTTCTTAAATTAAAAACTTTGGAACTGCATTTTTCCTTTGCAAAATTTTCTAGTATATGACAAAAGACAGTTATAAAATAGGAACTGAGAAGTATTTACTATGCTTCACACAGGTAAGTTAGCTCATGGTCACTTATCAGTTTGTGTTGTTTGGTGAGAGCAAAATCTTCTAAGATGGTCACTCATAAATTATTCTTGTAATTTGTAAAACAAATAATTCTGATTCCTGAGAATTGACCTTACTGTGAAGAATGACAGATTGTTGAAATTGATTCACTAGAAATTAGAGAATATGCTCTGAACTGCTGGGCTCAGTTCAGATTATATAAAATAAATTAGGAAACCAAACCATTTTTTATTCCATTTATTCTTATATAAGAAAGTACACTGATATTTTTAGTGACCACAATGTATACCACATTTTGGTCCATTCATAATATGCTTAATTAACACCTGAATATTTCATGTGAACACACAAGAAAATTTAATAATAATAATACAATATATAATACATATTAACAAACTATATATATATAATAATAGAATATCTTTTAAAAATGGAAACTAGATTTTTTATTGAAAATATATCTAATTTATATGAATAATGATGCTTTAAGAATGATTATTTATTCTGTTAATAACAGTAAATTTACAATTAAGACATATTCAAATTCCCATAAAGCATAATTTATCTCTCTTCAAGGAATGTTTATTTCTGGTATTTACAATAGTTCATTTCTTCTGCAAACAGTAAATAATGGGATGTAAGCATACAGCCATGTTAGAAAGGCACTTTTCCTTAATTTATTAATACAAAGGAAGAGATTTTTCTCAGTGTCCATATTAGTCCTTGTTTCATATAGGTGCTTTCAGATCTCAGATGAAATGTACTGAAATTCATTCTTTATTACATCTACTTATTTCATTATTCAGTATTACTTGAGCAGCAATAGACATTAGAGCAACTGTGACATATTGGTATTATAAAAGCAAACAATAGAAGGCCTTTGATCCAAGGAGCTCATCGTATAGTAGGCTATCAAGACCTCTGTGTTAACAGCTAACAGCTGTCATGCTACCTCCATATTAACATCTAACAGTTGAGTGTTAAATGCTTTACATGTATTTATTCCTTATTACAATCCAAAAAGGTGACCTTTTTAATATGTCCCTAATTTTACAGATGAGAAAAGTGGGTCACAGAGAGAGTAAAATAATTAGCTTACAGGCACACAACTAATATCAGAGCCAATATTTGAACCCAGGCAATCTACCCAATGTCTGTGCTTTAACCCATATACAAGAGAGGAAAATGCACAGGATGCTATTGGAGCATAGAGAAAATCCATACCAATCAGATTCAAGAAAATCTTTACAGTGGAGATTCAGTTTAGTTTTGAAGAAGGAATAGGAAGAAGAGCTCTCTGAACAGTGGGAACTACCTGTGTGATAATGTGAGGAATACAGTCTATTTGTTTGAGAATGGCAAGAAGTTCTGTGGGGTTGATTGGAAGTGTTCACATGGGCAAATGGCAGGAAACAGAGCTAGGATTTTAGGGCAAGCATCACGACATGATGGACCCTGGATGATAATCTGATAAATTTGAACTTTATTCTGGAAGTTAGGGGCAACTATTGAAGGGCTTTGAGCCAGGCAGCAATATGATAATGCTTGCCTTTTAGAAAGTTCATCCTGGCAACGGTCTGGAAGAGAATTGAAGAGAGGCTAGTTAGGAGAAAAGTGAAGTAAACCAGGCAAAAGTTGATGAAAACCCGAACATAAGTATTGATAGGGGAAGGAAAAGGAGACAAGGGTAAAAGATGTCTAATTTTAGTATTTAAAATGACTATCATTTTAATAAGCACTTTACAGTAATCTCTCTAATTTGTAAGAAGTTCTATGAGAGAGATTTTATTAGTTATGTTTTATGATGAGGTAATAAGGTCTTAGAGAGGTTAAGTAGCTTACTCAGGGTTTACAGCTAGTCATTAATAGATTTGGGATTCAAATCCATGGCTAACATTCCTTCTAGTCTAAGATGCTGCTTGCCATGAAAGTCTTTAAGGACAAAACTTTGCAGATTTCAAAGCAAACTGAGAGTAGAATAGTAAATTAGAAATATGAATCTTGATTAACACTCATGTTTCTAACATGGGTATGAGTTTTGGTGTCATTTCACCAAAATGTAGAGCAAGAAAATCCTAATACAGTGTTCTCAAACGAGGTGTGTATGATTGCTGCATTCATTTATTATCTTACTCCTCAAACTGATCTGGCATCAGGCACCTCGTCTCTACCAAAACAGTTACTGAGAAGATCAGTAATCACATTCCTGTCTCTAAATCCAAAGAATATTTTTAATACCCTTCTTAGTCTGCTTTCAATAACATTCAGCTCTATCTTCTACTTTCTTGCATTGTGAAATTCTCATCTTTTGAATTTCTTGCAACAGTACCCTTTGATTTTCTTCCTACCTCACTGTATTTGTTGTAAGGCTCATCACTATAGGCCATTAAATATTGAAGTTCCTTACGCTTAATGGTAGAATCTCTCCTGTTTTCACCTCTTATGTTTTCATTCAACTTTATGACTTCAATTATTATTAGCTATACAGAGAGAACAGATGCACTTACCCAGGCCCCTTCTCTGATATCCCTTTTTGGCAATCTCGAAATCACCTCAGATATAGGATATGAAAAATAATAAACTCATAATATTCTCCCTCAGTTCTATTCCTTTCTCAGCTTTCCTGATCTCCATGAATGGCACTGCAATCCTTTTATTTTTACAAGCAAATAACAGCTGTCATCTTGGACACAGCATTCTTCCTCACCTTCCAAATCTAAAGCATCACTAAGTCCTGTCAGTCACATTTCCTAAATATATCTCAGATTTTTTTTTTTTTTCATGTGCATGGCCAACACAACATTCCCTTCTGTACTTATTGCAATCTTGGGATTCTCAATAGCCCACAAACTGATTTCCCCAAACTTCTCTAAACTTTCCTTTAATCCATTCTCCATACTGTATTGCAGAGTGATCTGTCCAAATATGTTTCTGATCGTGTTCCCCCCTCTGCTTGCTACCCTTTAATGATACATACTGCTTTCAGGATAAAGGGTAGAATTCTTACTATGGCCATCAGTACCCTGTGTCATGCGACCTCTACCTCCTGCTCTAGCTTCATCTTGTACCAGTCTTCCTCTACTTCCTCTCAGCCCAACTGTCTTTCTTCCCATCCTTCATACTCACTATTCGCATATATTGCTCCTTTTGGTTTGAACACTCCTTTTTCCACTCTTTTTTAAAAATATTTATTTATTTATTTATTTATGGCTGTGTTGGGTCTTCGTTTCTGTGCGAGGGCTTTCTCTAGTTGCGGCAAGCGGGGGCCACTCTTGATCACGGTGCACGGGCCTCTCACTATCGCGGCCTCTCTTGTTGCGGAGCACAGGCTCCAGACGCGCAGGCTCAGTAATCGTGGCTCACGGGCCTAGTTGCTCCGCGGCATGTGGGATCTTCCCAGACCAGGGCTCGAACCCGTGTCCCCTGCATTGGCAGGCAGGTTCTCAACCACTGTGCCACCAGGGAAGCCCTCCTTTTTCCACTCTTAACTAGATATTTTCTATTCATCCTACAACTTTGAGTTTACATATCACTTCCTCTAGGAACTTTTCTCTGACCTCTTTATGTCAAATCCCTCTATGAAGGGCCTTAGGACCTGAAGAGAAGGTCAAAAGAAGTTCTTTATCTGTTATCATTTTCATTGTGCAATTTGACACATTTAATATAAAATGCCAGTAGATTAGGTTTACAGAACACAGATTTACAGATTAAGTTTTCTTGAACACATTATCTTTTAAAGCTAAAAAATACGTTGTTTTTCTGCCTGCTTTTTTTTGGTTGGAATTCTGGGTCAAATTTACCAACACAAAGGTATGGGGCGTTGTGTATATGATAATGTGTACATATCATTTTTTGAGTTAAATCAGTGGCAAAAAAATATCAGAAGGCAGAGGTAGTAGAGGTGAGAAGGAAGATACTTGGAGAAGGATATATTTATGTACAAGGGACTTGGAAAAGATCAACTAGGGCAACCAGGGAGGAAAAAGACACAAAGAGAAATGACGTTGAAGTAATGAAAAGGACAATAACTCCAACCCCAGCTAATATGAAATAAAATATTTTAAGCTTATTGTATTGGATATACAATTTATTCCAAATATATTTAAGCTTGATTTGGTGGAGAGAGGCCTTTCTAGGCAGTCGTTCTTTGATGCCCTACCCTGTGACTTTGAATTGCCTAGCCAGCTTCAAAGGAATGGCCTAAACTTGCTCTCATTCTCTTTTTATTAATTTAAATTTCCCCTATGGTTTTTATAAGCAAAAATGTTTTTCTTTGTCCTGCCAAAAATTTTAGAAACAATAAACACCACTAGACATCTTCTTCAAAACTCAGACAGAAACAAAATAAACTCCTTTTGGCTGAGAACTTTTTTTTTTTTCCATTTAGGATGAGAGTTTTTTTAAAGGAGTGTTAAGAGAGGATAAAATACAAGTATGTGGTGTTTCCTGCCCCACACAGAAAGAGATCAAAATACCACAGATAAACGTTTCGTTCACACTTCAACTCAGTTTTTATAATTCATATTATCTAAATTGCATGGATAATTTTCTGAGGAACCTTTGTTCACTTCCCAATTAAAATAATTTTAATTATTGATACAGCCTAAACTCAGATGATAACAATGGACTCTTTGTCACTCACAGATAAGCGCATTTGAACTGGAATCGAATTTTAATACCTTGAACTTTGCAAGGCTCTCTGACTGGTAACCCAACTGAGTTTTCTTCCAATTATGGAAATTCTAACTCTTGGATTAAGAGGGAGCTAGCAAGGCATATGAGACACCAAGGTGAAGCATAATGCTGGATATATGTTTATGTTTTGTAATCAGAATTCTGTACTTATAGAAATAGTCATATTATGGAGTAAAATGAAAGATTATATACAGTTTTAAGACCAAAGATTGACTTGAAAAAAGTTTGATACTTGTGGTGGGCCCTGAGTTTACCTTCTCACAATCCTTTGATGTCCCAATGTCTTGATAGAAAATTTTAAGTAGCCACAAGTAGGCAATCTCCAAGGTTTCTTTAAAATTTAGTATATGGATTGTTTAAATATTTTAAATAGAATAATACAAAGGCAAGCGTAAATATGGCTGTGGTAACTCACAAATATTTTCTTAATTCCTGACTCCTTCCTGACACATCCAACTGGATACCATCTCTTCCTCTGGAAAATACACAGATTCACATTGTGACTAAAAGGGATATGGCATAGTGAAAGAATGTGGGTTGAGCTCCGATATCTCTGGCTCCAAATCTTCATACCATTACTCAACATCTTGGATAGTTAATTCTAGCCCTGTTTCTTTGTCCATTAAATGGAGATAGAAATCCTATATTTCACATTGCAAGAACAGAGACTAAATGTGTACATTATAAAGCAAATAGCTGTTGCTACACATAAGGTGGCCATCATCATAAATACACGTTATCCCTTTTTTAAGTGGATTGAAATTCTATTGATAGTAGTTGGCTGTGTAACTTATTCATCTTGGTATCCTTAGGACATGATAAAATGGTATACAAATTGTTCATGTTCAACACAGTCTTTGAATTTGTCTCTGTTAAGCCATCTGTTTTATTCTTTCACTGAAGATTTTTTACATAATACATACATACCCTTGACTTGATATGACCTTCATGGGAAGAAAAGTTAGGTCTTAATTGTCTTTATGTGTTCTTGTGCTTAACACACTGTTTTGGTCCTCCTGGGTACGTGATGAATACTTGTTGAATCTCTCTCTTCAAGCAGCTCTACCTCCAATTCTCCCGTTTTGGTTAATGAGGGTTAGTGACAAAGAAATCATTAACCAAAATGGGAAAATTAGAGGTGGAGCTGTTTGAAGAGAGAGATTCAACAAGTATTCATCACCTACCCAGGATGACCAAAACCGTGTGCAGAGCGTGAGGACAGATAAAAACAATTAAGGCATAACTCTTATTTCTCACCCTCTTATCCAAAATTCAACCCAAATTTAAGCAGCATCAATTTATTTCTCCCAGTATTTCTTACGACTTTCCAGTTCCACTTACTCTCTCCTTTCTCTAACTGCTTACTGCCAGAGAATAAGAATTTTGTGATTATTTTTAATCCATTTTACCTCCTCACTCTTTTTCCATTACACTGTTTTGTATTCCACTCACCTATCAGTCTAAATTGCCTTCTGGATCAATACTCTCTCGGTTCTCTTTCTATTTTACTAGTCACTCCTTCTGAGGCTCTTTTGCTGATTCTTCATCTCCCTATTCTCTGTAGACGGTGATGGCCCAAGACTCAATCAGATCTCTACTAATATTTACTCTTTTGAGTTTAAATACCATCTGTGTGCTGCTGACTCCCAAATACACATCTTCAATAAAGATCTCACCCTGAACTCCAGATATCTTTATCCAGCTGCCTATACAACTTTTATAGTTGGATGCCTAATAGGTATCTCAATCCATGGCAGTGGCACCCACAGGACTTCTCATTATCTGACAATCTAGACAGACAGTACAACTACATTTTATTTACTTATTATCTGTATTCCTCTACTAAAACATAAGCATCACAAGGTAGAGATGTCATTTGTTTTATTCTTTCATTATTGCAAAAGAATTTTGCCTGACAGACAATAGTGCTTCACACATATATGTATTGGATGAAAGAAGAAAGAAAGGAATCAATCAGAGACCAGTATATATTTTTAAAGTCAATGAAATACTTATGAGTTCCCCTGGATGCAGAATCTGAGATGAAGACTAATGGTTAGGAAGTTTATTGGAGAGTACTCTCAAGGTAAACTCCTGGGAGTCAAGTGAAGAAAGCAGCATTAGGTCAAGGGAGAAGTCAGTCTGTGATTGTAAGAAGAGCTCTGGAGCTGAGTTGGCAGTGTAGAGTTGTCTAGAATTGGGATCAGAAAAGGGGGAATATTTATAACCCACGTCAAGCACTGAAAGCAAGCTTCCTTGGTGGAGGTGGCACTTTTCAGATAAACGTAATGTCTGCCTTGGTCTCAGTTACCTGCTCAGCATCAGGACGAACACGTGTTTTAGTTCCGAGAGGCCCCACAATCTCCAATATGCTATTATGTTCAAGGTCAGATGATACAAATAAATTATCAAAGTGTTTCAAAAGGAGCGATTATAGGGACCCACATGATTAAATATATTTAGTTCACTAAGACATTAGAGAAGTAAAGATCATCATAGAAGACAGAGAAACAAGTAGAGCAGAACCTGGAAAATATGCAGGATTTCAGAAGATAGAGATAAAAGAGCAGTTTTTCAAAGTGAAGGACAGTTCATGTGCAAATTAAATAGAGCAATCAAGACAACAAGTTACTCTTTTCAGAGCATTTTCAACATACGTTTTCATCAGTTCTCTTGTACATGAACTCCACACACATATATACTGCTGCTCACTTCCTATTCGTTTGAATTATATGTCATAATTCTAAGATTCTCATGGTCTTTTGGGCTACTCCTTTTCAATATACTTCACAAGGGCTGCCTCTTCTGGTAATTGTTGGAACAAATTTCTTTTACTTTTTTTGGAGACTATGAATTGCCTACCATTAGCACTGCCTACTCTTTTCCTTAATAATGGAAGTGGCTTTGAGTAGCAATGTGCTGAGATCAAAATACAATGCTTTCCTTTCTTTCAGGTATAGTCATATGACGATTTTGGTTAATGAAGTGTATCTTAGACTTTTTGAAAAACATATTTTCCTTTTCTTATATTGAAAGTGCCTCTTTCTCTTTTGTTCTGTGTAGAATGTGGATATGAGACAGAGGGGCAGTGCCATCTTACAACCATCAAGAAGCAAGTGTGAACATGAAAGCCAACACACTGGTAGATTCAGAGTAGAAACACAGAAACAAGCCAGGTTCTTGAAGGTGGTGTTAAACCATTGCAAAACCCCTGGAGTGGTTGTCTCTGGATTTCTAGTTATGTGAGAGGAATAAGCCTTTTTATTTTATTTTTTAATTTTATTGAAGTATAGTTGATTTACAATGTTGTGTTAATTTTTGCTGTACAGCAAAATGACTTGGTTATACATATATATATATTCTTTTTCATATTCTTTTCTCTTATGCTTTATCATAGGATATTGAATATAGTTCCCTGCGCTATACAGTAGCACCTTGTTGTTTATCCATCCTATATATAATATTTTGCATCTGCTAATCCCAAACTCCCAATCCATCCCTCCCCCACCCCCACCTTTGGCAACCACAAGTCTGTTCTCTATTTCTGTGAGTCTGTTTTTATTTCGTAGATATGTTCATTTGTGTCGTATTTTAGATTCCACTTATAAGTGATATCATATGGTATTTGTCTTTCTCTTTCTGACTTATTTCGCTTAGTATGATGATCTCTAGGTCCATCCATGTTGCCGCAAATGGCATTATTTCATTATTTTTAATGGCTGAGTAATATTCCATTGTACATATATACCACATCTTCTTTATACATTCATCTGCCAATGGACATTTAGGTTGCTTCCATGCCTTGGCTACTGTAAATAGTGCTGCTGTGAACATAGGGGTGC
Source organism: Balaenoptera physalus (assembly GCF_965194825.1). Classification (NCBI taxonomy): domain Eukaryota; kingdom Metazoa; phylum Chordata; class Mammalia; order Artiodactyla; family Balaenopteridae; genus Balaenoptera; species Balaenoptera physalus. The sequence goes on along the minus strand of NC_138892.1, from coordinate 36,318,889 downwards.
ATGTATCTTTTCAAATTACAGTTTTGTCTGGGTGTGTGCCCGGATCAGAATGGCCATCATCAAAAACTCTATGAATAGTAAATGTTGGAGAGGGTATGGAGAAAAGGGAACCTTCCTACATTGTTGGTGGGAATGTAAATTGGTATAACCATTATGGAGAACAGTATGGAGGTTCCTTAAAAATCTAAAAATAGAGCTATCATATGATCCTGCAATCCCACTCCTGGGCATATATCTGAAGAAAACCATAATTCAAAAAGATACATGCACCCCAATGTTCACTGCAGTACTATTTACAATAGCCAGCACATGGAAGCAACCTAAATGTCCATCAACAGAGGAACGGATGTATGCCCAGGAGTGGGATTGCTGGATCATATAGCAACTCTATTTTTAGTTTTTTGAGGAACCTCCATACTGTTTTCCATAGTGGTTGCACCAATTTACATTCCCACCAACAGTGTAAGAGAGTTTCCTTTTCTCCACACCCTCGCCAGCATTTATTATTTGGATACTTTTTAATGATGGCCATGCTGACCAGTGTGAGGTGGTACCTAATTGTAGTTTTGGTTTGCATTTCTCTAATAATTAGTGATGATGAGCATATTTTCATGTGCCTATTGGCCATCTGTATGTCTTCTTTGGAGAAATGTCTATTTAGGTCTTTTCCCCTTTTTCAATTGGGTTGTTTGGGTTTTTGTTGTTGTTGTTGAATTGTATGAGCTGTTTGCATATTTTGGAAGCCTTTTTAAAGGTTACTATTTATTGGGTATCCTATTATGTTATTTGTTGCTAACCACATTCTTAAATGATAACATTTTCTTGGTTATGTTCTCTTTTCATTCTGTTTTCTCCAAATTACCTTTCATAAACCCCATATGCTAATAATCCCATATGCTAATAATCTATATTGCCACCTGGGTCCCATCTTCCAAGATCCAAAATGATCGTACTGAATAGCTTTTCTTGCATTTACTTAAGCATTTGAAAGTCAATAGCTTTATTCACAAACTCATTGTATTTTCCCCACATTTTTCCATTTCTCCTTATTATGCCCATAGGCATTGACATTCAATCAATCATAAATAATGAAATCTAGAAGTAAGCCAAGACTCCTTCCTCTGATCAAGTCTTATGTCACCTCCTAAACAGCTCTTAAAATTTAACTCCTTATCAACACTGACTTGTCTAGACTCTCATCATTTCTCCTTTGGGCCTGGGAGTAGTCTTCTAATTTTCATTACTACACTCTCAGTCCCCCAAACCTTCTATCCCTCATTCATAAAGGAATTAAAATGATCTAATATTGAAATCTGATTTTCAAGCCAGCTTAAAAACTGCAGTTTTCCCCTATGGCCTTTGCAATAATGCTCAAACTCTTTAGCTGGCATGTAAGGCCTTAACTGAACTGTCCTCTTCCTGCTTGTTTTAGTTCATTTCTGCCAAATCTTTCCGCCAACTGTGTTTTTAGTTCAACAGTCATGCCAAATTACTTACAGTGCCCCATGCACACACTGCTATTTTATGCTTCCATGCTTTGCCCATGTCAGTTTCTTTCTGTGAAGGACTCTTCTGCATGGGCCACCTGATGGACTTCTAATAGTACTTTAGAATTCTGAAATGTATGCAACCTCCTCTAGCATGCTTTCCTTCAAGAAAAATCGATCATTTGCAACTTTATTTCAGCTTTGCAATAAGCATTGGTGTTCTACAGCTTTTAAGGTATAAAGGCTTGTCATACATGCAAAGGCTCCCCACCAGAACAACACTCAGGACCTCTTGCTCCACTTTTACTCCTCCTCATGAAGGAGTGACTTTCTTAGTTGTGGAATGACAAGCATCATTACATATTTTTCACTTAGGTAGAGCTAACGTGTGTAAAAGATATGAGCATTATGGATTTGGTCTCTGACTTCTCTTTCCACCTCCGATTAGTGTGAGCAGCCACTCTGGCTATGTGCATTTGCTCTATGGAGCCAAAATTTCCTGTGGCTATTTTTAAATTGATGAGCGTTTCAAGAAGAGCCAGCTAACCCACATGAGTCTCACTGTTCATGTTCTCCAACAACTTAATAGGAAAAAAGAATATATGTTGATTTTTACTGTATTTCTCTCCCAATTGGTTCTGGAAAAAGATATTATTTATTTCCAACATTTGGTATATTTACTATAACATTTGAGAAATAGACACAGAATAGACATTTTTGAATTGAGTTGTTTGTATTTTGTTGTTGAGTTTTAAGTGTTCTTTATATATTCTGGATATTAATCCCTTATATTATCTGCAAACATTTTATCCCATTCTGGAGATTGCCTTTTATTCTGTGGATAAATTATGTTTAATATTCATAAAGTCCATTTTGTTATTTTTTCTTTTGTCACCTGTACCTTTGGTGTCATATCCAAGAAATCATTGCCAAATCAGTATCATGAAGCTTTTTCCTATGTATTTTTTTAAGTGCTATATAGTTTTAGTCTTACATTTTGAGTTAATTTTTATATATGGTGGTAAGTAAGGGTCCATCTTCATTATTCTGCATGTGGGTATCAAATTTTCCCAGCACTGTCTGTTGAAAGACTGTTCTTTCCTCATTGAATGGTCTTGGCACCCTTGCCAACAATCATTTGACCACTGGTTTGTAGTCTGTCTGTCTTTCTTTCTTTCTTTCTTTCTTTCTTTCTTTCTTTCTTTCTTTCTTTCTTTCTTTCTTTCTTTCTTTCTTCCTTCTTCCTTCCTTCCTTTCTTCCTTCCTTCCTTCCTTCCTTTCTTTCTTTTCTTTTTCTTTTTCTTCCCTCCTTCCTTCCTTCCTTTCTTTTTCTTTCTTTCTCCCTCCCTCCCTCCCTTCCTTCCTTTCTTTCTTTTTCTCTCTTTCTCTCTCTCTCTCTTTCTTTCTTTCTTTTTCTTTTCTTCTTTCCTTCTTTCTTTCTCCCTTCTTTCATCAATAGTATCTTTCTCTGGCTTTGGTATTGGGGTAATGCTGGCTTCACAGAATCAGTTAGGATTTATTTCCTCCTCTTCAATATTAGAAATGTTTGATAAGGATTGGCATTAGTTCTTTAAGTACATTGTAGAATTCTCCAGTGAAGCCAGTGGCTTTGTTGGGAGATTTTTGATTACTGATTCAATCTTCTTACTACATATGCATCTATTTAGATTTCCTATTTCATCATGATTTAATCTTACAGGTTTCGTTTTTCTATGAATTTGTCTATTCCATCTAGGTTATTCAATTTGTGGGCATACAAATGTTCATAATACTTTCTTATAATCTTTTTTTATTTCTGTAGAAATGATAGCAACAACTGCAGTTTCATTTCTAATTTTAGTAATTTGAATCTTCTCTATCATTTTAGTCCATCTGGCTAAAGGTCTGTCAATTCTGTTGATCTTTTTGAAAACCAACTTTTGATTTCAATGATTTTCTCTGCTTTTTTCTATTATTTTCTTCCTTCTGCCACTTTTGGGTTTTGTTTGTTCTTGTTCTAATTCCTTATGTTGTAAAGTTAGGTTGTTGATTTTCAATCTTTCTTATTTTTTAATGTAAGCACTTACAGCTATAAATGCCCCCCTTAGTGCAACTTTTACTGTGTCCCATAAGTTTTGGTATATTTTGTTCTCAATTTCATTTCTCTCTCTTTGATCCATAGATTGTTTAAAAGTATGTCATTTAACTTCTACAATTTTCCACTTTTCATTGTTATTGATTTCTAACTTTATTGCACTGTGATTGGAAAAGATACTTTGCATGATATCTATCTTTTTTAATTTATTGAGACTTACATCTCAATATTTATTTATATTTATTTTAATATTTTAAATGTTTCAAATATATTGAGGGCTATCATGAAAGTGTCCCATGTACACTTGAGAAGAATGTGTATTCTGTTGTTGTAGTGTAGAGTTTTCTCTATATGTCAGCTAGTTATATTTGGTGTATTGTGTTAAGTCCTCTATTTTATTATTAATCTTCTGTCTGGTTCTTCTATCCATTACTGTGAGTGAGATATTGAAGTCTATTGTGAGTGAGATATTGAAGTCTCCAACAATTATTATAGCAGTGTCTATTTCTGTCTTCAAATCTGTCAGTTTTGCTTCATATATTATGATGGTCTGTTATTAGTTTCATACATGTTCATAGTTGTTATATCTACCAAACTCTGTCTTTTGATAGGAGGGTTTAGTCTATTTATATTTATAGTAGTTTCTGATAATAAGTGATTTATTTCTGTCATTGTGAAATTTATGTTCTATATACTTTATAGCACTTTTGTGTCTCATTTTCTGCATTACTGTGCTGCATTTGTGTTTGGTTAATTTTTTGTAGTAAAATATTTAAATTGATTTCTCACACCCTTTTGTGTACATTTCATAGCTATTTTCTTTGTGGTTTCCATGGGGATTACAATTAACATCCTAAAATTATAATACTCTAATTTGAATTTATACCAGTTTAACTTCAATTACATACAAAAATTCTGCTCCTTTATAGCTCCTTCCCCACCCCTTTTGGTTATTGATGACACAAAATTACATCTTTATACATTATGTGCCCCCAAACATAAACTAATAATTCTCTTAAATGTACCAGTCTCTAAAATTATGTAGAAAACAAGGTTTGGAGTTATAAACCAAAGTTACAGTAATACTAGCTTTCAAACTAATACTTGTTTGGTTTTTTTTTCCCATGTAACGTATCAGTCTCTTAAATCACGTAGAAAACAAAAGGCACAAGTTACAAACCATGGTTACAACAATAGTAACTTTTATAATTGTCCACATATTTACTAAGATAGCTATTTTTCCATATGGCTTCAGACTACTGTGCTTTCATTTCATCTTGCAAGACTTCCTTGAGCATTTCTTTCAGGGCAGGTCTAGCAGCTTTCCTCAGCTTTTGTTAATCTGAGACTGTCATAATTTCTCCATCACTCTCGAAGGACAATTTGGCTGTATATAGGATTTTGGGTTTATATATTCAAAGTGCTAAAATAAAAATCTATTGGCTTACTGTCTTCTGACCCCCAGAGATTATGAGAAATCTGATAATTATATTGAAGATCCCTTGTATATGATGATTTGCTTCTCTTTGATGCTTTCAAGATTCTCCCTTTGGCTTTTGAAAGTTTGATTATAGTGTGCCTCAGTGTGGGTTTCTTTGAGTTCATCTTAGAGTTTGCTGAGCTTCATTCATATCTTTTGTCACATTTGGTAACTTTTCAGCCATTATTTCTTCAAAAATTCTCTCTGCCCCTTTTTCTCTCTTCTCCTTCTGAGACTCTCAGATGAGTATGTGGTCTGCTTAATCGTATCCTACAGGTCCCTTAGGCTCTGTTTACTTTTCTTTCTGTTCCTCAGGCTCAATAATTTCCATATTTCTACAAGTTTTCTGCTGCCTGCTCAAATTTCCTTTGAATCCTTGTAGTGTATATTTTATTTCAGTTATTGTACTGTTAAATTCCAGAATTTCTTTTTCATTCCGTTTTAGGTTTTCTATCTCTTATTGATATTTCCACTATGTCCACATGTCATTTTCTTGACTTTATGTCTTTAGTTTGAGTATTTTAAAGGTAGTTGTTATAAGGTCTTTATTTTTAACGTCTTTAACATCTTTATTGAAGTATAATTGCTTTACAATGCTGTGTTAGTTTATAAAAAAGTTTATCAGCTATATGTATACATATATCCCCATATCTCCTCTCTCTTGCACCTCCCTCCCACCCTCCCTATCCCACCCCTCTAGGTGATCACAAAGCACTGAGCTGATCTCCCTGTGCTATGCAGCTGCTTCCCACTAGCTATCTATTTTACATTTGGTAGTGTATATATGTCAGTGCTACTCTCTCACTTTGACTCAGCTTACCCTTCCCCCTCCCCATGTCCTCAAGTCCATTCTCTACGTCTGCGTCTTTATTCTTGTCCTGACCCTAGGTTCATCAGAACCACTGTTTTTAGATTCCATATATAGGTGTTAGCATATGGTATTTGTTTTTCTCTTTCTGACTTACTTTACACTGTATGACAGACTCTGGGTCCATCCACCTCACTACAAATAACTCAATTTTATTTCTTTTTATGGCTGAGTAATATTCCATTGTATATATGTGCCACATCTTCTTTATCCATTCATCTGTTGATGGACACTTAGGTTGCTTCCATGTCCTGGCTATTGTAAATAATGCTGCAATGAACATTTTGGTACATAACTCTTTCTGAATTATGGTTTTCTCAGGGTATATGTCCAGTAGAGGGATTGCTGGGTCATATGGTAGTTCAATTTTTAGTTTTTAAAGGAACCTCCATACTGTTCTCCATAGTGGCTGTATCAATTTACATTCCCACCAACAGTGCAAGAGGGTTCCCTTTTTCCCACAACCTCTCCAGCATTTATTGTTTGTAGATTTTTTGATGATGCCATTATGACCACTGTGAGGTGATACCTCATTGTAGTTTTGATTTTCATTTCTCTAATGATTAGTGATGTTGGGCATCTTTTCATGTGCTTTTTGGCCATCTGTATGTCTTCTTTGGAGAAATGTCTATTTAGGTCTTCTACCCATTTTTGGATTGGATTGTTTGTTTTTCTGATATTGAGCTGCATGAACTGGTTGCATATTTTGGAGATTAATCCTTTGTCAGTTGCTTTGTTTGCAAACATTTTCTTCCATTCTGAGGGTTGTCTTTTTGTCTTGTTTATGGTTCCCTTTGCTGTGCAAAAGCTTTTAAGTTTCATTAGGTCCCATTTGTTTGTTTTTGTTTTTATTTCCATTTCTCTAGGAGGTGGGTCAAAAAGGATCTTGCTGTGATTTATATCATAGAGTGTTCTGCCTATGTTTTCCTCTAAGAGTTTTATAGTGTCCGGCCTTATTTAGGTCTTTAATCCATTTGGAGTTTATTTTTGTGTATGGTGTTAGGAAGTGTTCTAATTTCATTGTTTTACATGTAGCTGTCCAGTTTTCCCAGCACCACTTATGAAGAGGGTGTCTTTTCTCCATTGTACATTTTTGCCTCCTTTAACAAAGATAAGGTGACCATATGTGCATGGGTTTATCTCTGGGCTTTCTATTCTGTTCTATTGATCTATATTTCTACTTTTGTGCCAGTACCATACTGTCTCGATTACTGTAGCCCTGCAGTATAGTCTGAAGTTTGGGAGCCTGATTGCTCCAGCTCCATTTTTCTTTCTCAAGATTGCTTTGGCTATTCGGATTCTTTTGTGTTTCCATACAAATTATGAAATTCTTTGCTCTAGTTTTATGAAAAGTGCCATTGGTAGTTTGAGAGGAATTGCATTGAATCTGTAGATTGCTTTGGGTTATATAGTCATTTCACAAGGTTGATTCTTCCAATCCAAGAACATGGTATATCTCTCCATCTGTTTGTATCACCTTATTTCTTTCATCAGTGTCTTATGGTTTTCTGCATACAGGTCTTTTGTCTCCTTAGGTAGGTTTATTCCTAGGTATTTTATTCTTTTTGTTGTAGTGGTAAATGTGAGTGTTTCCTTAATTTCTCTTTCAGATTTTTCATCATTAGTGTATAGGAATGCAAGAGATTTCTGCGCATTAATTTTGTACCTGCTACTTTACCAAATGCATTGATGGGCTCTAGTAGTTTTCTGGCAGCATCTTTAGGGTTCTCTATGTATAGTATCATGTAATCTGAAAATAGTGACAGTTTTACTTCTTTTCCAATTTGGGTTCCTTCCATTTCTTTCTCTTTGATTGCTGTGGCTAAAACTTTGAAAACTATGTTGAATAATAGTGGTGAGAGTGGGCAACCTTGTCTTGTTCCTGATCTTAGTGGAAATGGTTTCAGTTTTTCTCCATTGAGAACGATGTTGGCTGTGGGTTTGTCATATATGGCCTTTATTGTGTTGAGGTAAGTTCCTTCTATGCCTACTTTCTGGAGAGTTTTTATCACAAATGGGTGTCGAATTTTGTCAAAGCTTTTTCTGCATCTATTGAGATGATCATATGGTTTTTCTCCTTCAATTTGTTAATATGATGTATCAGGTTGATTGATTTGCATATATTGAAGAATCCTTGCATTCCTGGAATAAACCCCACTTGATCATGGTGTATGATCCTTTTAATGTGCTGTTGGATTCTGTTTGCTAGTATTTTGTTGAGGATTTTTGCATCTATGTTCATCAGTGATATCGGCCTGTAGTTTTCTTTTTTGTGACATCTTTGTCTGGTTTTGGTATCAGGGTGATGGTGGCCTCATAGAATGAGTTTGGGAGTGTTCCTAGCTCTGCTACATTTTGGAAGAGTTTGAGAAGGAAAAGTGTTAGGTCTTCTCTAAATGTTTGATAGAATTCGCCTGTGAAGCCATCTGGTCCTGGGCTTTTGTTTGTTGGAAGATTTTTAATCACAGTTTCAATTTCGGTGCTTGTGATTGGTCTGTTTATATTTTCTTTTTCCTCCTGGTTCAATCTCGGAAGGTTGTGTGTTTCTAAGAATTTGTCAATTTCTTCCAGGTTGTCTGTTTTATTGGCATATAGTTGCTTGTAGTAATCTCTCATGATCCTTTGTATTTCTGCAGGGTCAGTTGTTACTTCTCCTTTTTCATTTCTAATTCTGTTGATTTGAGTCTTCTCCCTTTTATCTTGATGAGTCTGACTAATGGTTTATCAATTTTGTTTATCTTCTCAAAGAACCAGATTTTATTGAACTTTGCTATTGTTTCCTTCATTTCTTTTTCATTTATTTCTGATCTGATCTTTATGATTTCTTTCCTTCTGCTAGCTTTGGGGTTTTTTTGTTCTTCTTTCTCTAATTGCTTTAGGTGTAAGGTTAGGTTGTTTATTTGAGCTGTTTCTTGTTTCTTGAGTTAGGATTGTATTGCTATAAACTTCCCTCTTAGAACTGCTTTTGCTGCATCCCATAGGTTTTGGGTCATCGTGTTTTCATTGTCATTTGTTTCTAGGTATTATTTAATTTCCTATTTGATTTCTTCAGTGATCTCTTGGTTATTTAGTAGTGCATTGTTTAGGCTCCATGTGTTTGTATTTTTTACAGTTTTTTTTTTCCTTCAATTGATATCTAGTCTCATAGCATTATGGTCAGAAACAATACTTGATACTTAAAGTCCTTTTCTAGTACCTCTGCCATTACTACTATTTCATGGATAGTTTTGTTGATTTGTTTTCCTTTAATTGGGCCATACTCATTTTTTTTTTTTTTTTGCGTGCCTTGTGATTTTTTTTTTTCTTGAACACTGGACATTTGACTCTAACATTGTGGTAACTCTGGACATCAGATTATCTACCCTCCCCAGGTTTTACTTTTTTTGTTGTTGTTATTGATTTTGTTATTTTGATTATTTTAGACTGTCTCTGTGCTGTGGATCAGCTGCAGATGTTAACTTAAGGTCTCATCGTGTATTTTTTCATTCTTCTTTTGGGCATGCACAAGTACTTTCTGATTTTCTCTGTATATGCTGTTGCTTTTGAATGTCCATGTTTTTAATATCTGGCTCCTGAAAGAGGAAAAAGGGGTGCTGTAACTTTAAATCCCCTGAAAGTCCTTCAGCTGGAGGGAGATGGGCTTGCATCAGTGTGGGTGGTGCAACAACAATGATGGCACCCGCTTTTTGTCTGTACCTCTGTGATCAGTAGCAGGGATCCCCAGTATTTGGAGACCAGGTTCCTTTCTTTGCCCATCCTGGCTCCAGCAAGCTGTGTACAGCTTTTCTAGTAATGTGGTGCACAGCTGCCTGCCACATGGCTGGGGGTGGAGGAAAGGTAGCTGCTACTTTGCTAGGAGCTGAAATTGAACTCAATTAATTGCAATTTTCCATCCAAGTCTTCCCCTGGAAGTGCAAGCCTTCAACAGCCCCCAGAGTTTAAATAATTACATTAGATACATCCTTCTGGTGGAATTGTCCAGATGTGAAGACAGATTCTTGGTGCTACCTACTCTGCCATCTTCCTAGAATCCTCTTCTGGATTATTTCTTTGACTTGGACAGTCATTTTTAGTTGGTAAGACATTTAAAATTAGCTTCTGAGTATCTAAACATCTGTTGTTAGAATCATTTTGTTTCTGTGGTTGTGTTTTTCAGCCACGTCTCTTGTACTATGAGATATATTTTTCATTAAATGATGATTTTCTGGTTTTAAACATTTTTTATTGAGATATAGTTGATTTACTATGTTTCAGGTGTACAGCAAAGTGATTGTTATACATACATATATTAATATATCTATATATATTCTTTTTCAGATTCTTTTCTATTATAGGTTATTTCATGATATTGAGTATAGTTCCCTGTGCTATACAGTACGTCTTTGTTGTTAATCTGTTTTATATATAGTAGTGTGTATGTGTTAATCCCAAATTCCTAATTTATCCTCCCCCCCCCCTTTCCCCTTTGGTAACCGTAAGTTTGTTTTCATGTCTGTGAGTTTATTATTGTTTTGGAAACACATTTTTTTTGTATCACATTATAGATTCCACACATAATTGATATCATATGGTATTTGTCTTTCTCTGTCTGACTTACTTCACTTAGCATGCTACTCTCTAGGTCCAGGCATATTGCTGCCAATGGCATTATTTCTTTCTTTTTTATGGCCAAGTAATGTTCCATTGTGTGTGACATATATATACCACAACTTCTTTATCCATTCCTCTGTAGATGGACATTTATGTTGCTTCTATATCTTCACTCTTGTAAGTAGTGCCGCTGGGAACATTGGGGTGCATGTATCTTTTCAGCTTAGAATTTTTGTCTTTTCCAGATATATGCCCAGGAGTGGAATTGGTGGATCACATAGTAACTCTATTTGTAGCTTTTTAAGGAACCTCCATACAGTTCTCCATAGTGGCTGCAACAATTTACATTCCCACCAACAGTGTAGGAGTGTTCCCTTTTCTCTACACCCTCTCCAGCATTTATTATTTGTACTTTGATGATAGCCATCTGACCCGTAGTTTTGATTTGCATTTCTGTAATAATTAGCGATGTTGAGCATCTTTACATGTGCCTGTTGGCCATCTGTATGTCGTCTTTGAAGAAATGTCCATTTAGGTCTTCTGCCCATTTTTTGATTTGGTTGTTTGGTTTTTTTCATATTGAGCTGTATGAGCTGTTTTTATATTTTAGAAATTAATCCCTTGTCAGTCTCATTATTTACAAATATTTTCTCCCATTCAGTATGTTGTCTTTTCATTTTGTTTATGGTTTTCTTTGCTGTCCAAAAGCTTTTAAGTTTACTTAAGTCCCATTTGTTTATTTTTGCTTTTGTTTCCTTCGCTCTAGGAGATGAAGCCAAAAAAATATTGCTATGATTTATGTGAGTGTTCTGCTTATGTTTTCCTCTAGGAATTTTATAGTATCTGATCTTATGTTTAGGTCTTTAATCCATTTTGAGTTTTTTTTTTTTGTATACAGTGTTAAAGAATGTTCTAATTTCATTCTTTTACATGTAGCTCTCCAGTTTTCCCAGCACCACTTATTGATGAGACTGTCTTTTCTCCATTGTATATTCCTTCCTCCTTTGTCATAGACTGACCATAGGTGCATGTGTTTGTTTCTGGGCATGTCTGTTTTTGTGCCATTGCCATATTGTTTTGATTACTGTGGCTTTGTAGCATAGTCTGAAGTCAGGGAGCAGGGTTCCTCCAGGTCCATTTTTCTTTCTCAAGATTGTTTTGGCTATTTGGGGTCTTTGGTGTTTTCGTACATATTTAAAAATTTTTGGTTCCAGTTCTGTGAAAAATGCCATTGGTAGTTTGATAGGGATTTAGCTGTACCTGTAGATTGCCTTGGGTAGTATTGCAATTTTGACAATATTGATTCTTCTAGTCCAAGAACACAGTATGTCTTTCCATTTGTGTCATTGTCAGTTTCTTTCATCAGCATCTTATAGTTTTCAGAGTATAGGTCTTTCACCTCCTGAGGTAAGTTTATTCCTACATATTTTATTCTTTTTGATTTGATGGTAAATGGGATTGTTTTCTTAATTTCTTTTTCTGATATTTTGTTGTTAGTGTATAGAAATGCAACAGATTTCTGTGTATTAGTTTTATATCCTTCAACTTTACCAAATTCATTGATGAGCTCTAGTAGTTTCCTGGTATCATCTTTGGGATTTTCTATGTATATTATCATATCATCTGCAGTGACAGTCTTATTCCTTCCTTTCCAATTTGGATTCTTTTTATTTTTCTTCTTTGATTTCTGTGGCTAGGACTTCCAAAACTACGTTGAATAAGTGGCGAGAGTGGGCATCCTTATCTTGTCCTACCTACTCTGCCATCTTTCCAGAATCCCCTTCTGGATATATTTGACAGTCATTATGAGTTGGTAAGACTCATTTAGAATTTGCTTCTGAGTATCTAAAAATTCATTGATAGAATCATTTGGTTTCTGTGGTTGTGTTTGTTTTTCAGCCATGTCTCTTGTACTACAAAATATTTTTTTCATTAAAAGATCATTTTCTTTTAAGACCAATAGATTTATATAGAAATTACAGACTAAGCCACGTATTCTTTGAGACTTTACTCTTCTCTGTAAATAGTGGTTGTGAAACTTGAAAACTAGATTGTGACTTTTACCCACATAAATATAGAGGGCTATAACCACAAATAAAACTGCCTTGGACCCCTATATCATTGGGAATATTTTCTTATTAGAACAATGGTAGAAAGAAAGCTAAATCATTACAAACCAAAATGCAAAACAAATAAGTAAAATGTATCTGTATCTGGGATATCACAGTTTGGGAATTTAGATTGTCCTACAAGGAATGAATATACTTAGACGATTAAAAACCTGATTATTTTCAGATTAGTGTTCTTCCATGGATGTGTACTTGGTACCTGCATTTAGTCAGGAAACTGTCCCAATATGAGAGATAATCCTATTTATGATAATGTATTTGACATTCTACCCCAACTCTGCATATGTCAAATATTCCCTCAGTCAGTGTGACAATCAAAAGTGTTTCCCACATTTCTAGTCACTTCTCTAGGTTGAGGACCACTATTTTTAATGAAATAGATGGCTGTTAGGATAATTTTTTTTAATGCTTTTGTTCTGGAAATAGTAAAGAATACATTTGGGAGGAGTTGAGGAATATAGAAAAAATTGATAAACTTCATAGGAGACTTCAGATTTTAAAGCCAATCAATCCTATGTTTAAAAAAAAATAAAAGATACATGCTTTTAAAATATACCTAGATGTAATTTTAGAAATAATGCTAGAAAGAAGTAAATATTATTTTTGAGATTCATTTTTATGGTGCTTTTTTATTGAGATATAGTTGATTTACAATATTGTATCAGTTTCAGGTATACAACAAAGTGATTCAAAATTTTTATAGATTATACTGCATTTAAAGTTATTATAAAATATTGGCCATATTCCCTGTGCTGTGTAATATCTTCATAGTTCATATATTTTATACACAGTAGTTTGTACCTCTTAAGCCCTTACTCCTATCTTGCCCACCCCCCAACTGGTAATTTCTGATTTGTTCTCTATATCTGTGATTCTGTTTCTTTTCTGTTATATGTAGAATCTAAAAATAAGGCAAAAGAATGAATATAAGTGATAACATATAATATTTGTCTTTATCTGTCTGACTTACTTCATTAAGTATAATACTCTCCAGGTCCATCCATGTTGTTGCAAATGGCAAAATTTAATTCTTTGGTATGGCTGAGGAGAATTGCATTGTATATACACAGTCTTCTTTATCCATTCATCTATGGATAGACACTTAGGTTGCGTCCTTATTTTGTCTTTTGTAAGTATGCTGCTATGAACATTGAAGTGCATGTATCTTTTTAAATTACTGTTTTTGTTTTCTTCAGATATGTACCCACAAGTAGGACTGCTGTATCATATGGTAACTCTATTTTTAGTTTTTTAAGAAATCTCGATACTGTTTTCCATAGTGGCTGCACCAATTTACATTCCCACCAACAGTGCACAAAGGATATCTTTTCTCCACATCATTGCCAACATTTGTGTTCTTTTTGATGATAGCCATTCTGACTGGTGTGAGGTTATATCTCATTGTGGTTTGTTTTTGGGTTTTTTTGGAATAGGTTGTTTACACATAGTTTTATTTACTTATTTAAAATAAATTCTTTATATAAATTTTAAAGGTTTTAATTTATTTTTATACACTTTTAAAAGGTTACTTTCTATTTACAGTTATTACAAGTATTGGCTATATTCCCCATGTTGTACAATACATCCTTAAGACTATCTTACACCCAATAGTTTGTACCTCCCACTCCCCCATCCCTATATTGCCCCTCTCCCCTTCCCTCTCCCCACTGGTAACCACTAGTTTGCTCTCTATGAGTCTGTTTCTTTTTTGTTATCTTCACTAGTGTGCTGTAGTTTTTAGATTCCACATATAAGTGATATTCTACAGTATTTCTCTTCCTCTGTGTGACTTATTTCACCTAGCATAAAGGATTCAAAGTCCATACATGTTGCTGCAAATGGCAAAATTTCATTCTTTTTTATGGCTGAGTAATATTAATTTGTGTATATGTGTGTGTGTGTATATGTGTGTGTATATATATATATATATATATATATATATATATATATATACACACACACATATACACACCACAACTTCATTCATCTGTTGATGAACACAGGTTGTTTCCATATCTGAGGTGCATATATATATTTTTTAACATCTTTATTGGAGTATAATTGCTTTACAGTGTTATGTTAATTTCTGCTGTATAACAAAGTGAATAGGCTATATGCATATGTATATCCCTATATCCTGTCTCTCTGCGGCTCCCTCTCACCCTCCTTACCCACCCATCTAGGTGGTCGCAAAGCACCGAGCTGATCTCCCTGTGCCATGCAGCTGCTTCCCACTAGCTATCTATTTTACTTTTGGTAGTGTATATATGTCCATGCCACTCTCTCATTTAGTACCAGCTTATCCTTCCCCCTCCCCGTGTCCTCAAGTCCATTCTCTATGTCTGCGTCTTTATTCCTCTCCTGCCCCTAGGTTCTTCAGAACCTTTTTTTTTTTTTAGATTCCATATATGTGTGTTAGCATACAGTATTTGTTTTTCTATTTCTGACGTACTTCACTCTGTATGACAGACTCTAGGTCCATCCATTTCACTACAAATAACTCAATTTCGTTTTTTATAGCTGAGTAATATTCCACTGTATATATGTGCCATATCTTCTTTATCCATTCATCTGTCAATGGAAAATTAGGTTGCTTCCATGTCCTGCCTATTGTAAATAGTGCTGGAATGAACATTGTGGTATGACTCTTTTTAAATTACGGTTTTCTCAGGGTATATGCCCAGGAGTGGGATAGCTGGGTCATGTGGTAGTTCTATTTTAAGTTTTTTAAGGAAGCTCCATACTGTTCTCCATAGTGGCTGTACCAAATTATATTCCCACCAACAGTGCAAGAGGGTTCCACTTTCTCCACATTCTCTCCAGCATTTATTCTTTGTACACTTTGATGATGACCATTCTGACCAGTGTGAGGTGATAACTCATTGCAGTTCTGATTTGCATTTCTCTAATGATTAGTGATGTTGAGCATCTTTTCATGTGTTTGTTGGCAATCTGTATACCTTCTTTGGAGAAATGTCTATTTAGATCTCCTGCCCATTTTTGGATTGGGTTGTTTGTTTTTTTGATATTGAGCTACATGAGCTGCTTGTATATTTTGGAGATTAATCCTTTGTCAGTTGCTTCATTTGCAAATATCTTTTCCCATCCTGAGGGTTGTCTTTTCGTCTTGCTTGTGGTTCCCATTGCTGTGCAAAAACTTTTAAATTTCATTAGGTCCCATTTGTTTGTTTTTGTTTTTATTTACATTTCTCTAAGACGTGGGTCAAAAAGGATCTTGCTGTGATTTATGTCAAAGAATGTTCTTCCTAAGTTTTCCTCTAAGAGTTTTATAGTGTCTGTCCTTACATTTAGGTCTTTAATCCATTTTGAGTTTATTTTTGTGTATGGTGTTAGGAAATGTTCTAATTTCATTCTTTTACATGTAGCTATCCAGTTTTCCCAGCACCACTTATTGAAGAGACTCTCTTTTCTCTATTGTATACTCTTGCCTCCTTTAACAAAGGTAAGGTGACCATATGTGCTTGGGTTTATCTCTGGGCTTTCTATACTGTTCCATGGCTCTATGTTTCTGTTTTTGCGCCAGTATCATACTGTCTTGATTACTGTAGCTTTGTAGTTTAGTCTGAAGTCCAGGAGACTGATTCCTCTGACTCTGTTTTTCTTTCTCAAGATTGCTTTGGCTATTTGGGGTCTTTTGTGTTTCCATACAAATTGTGAAAGTCTTTGTTCTAGTTCTGTGAAAAATGCCATTGGTAGTTTGAAAGGGCATTGAATCTGTTGGTTGGTTTGGTTAGTATAGTCATTTTCACAAGGTTGATTCTTCCAATCCAAGAACATGGTATATCTCTCCATCTGTTTGTATCACCTTTATTTCTTTCATCAGTGTCTTGTAGTTTTCTGCATACAGGTCTTTTGTCTCCTTAGGTAGGTTTATTCCTAGGTATTTTATTCTTTTTGTTGTAGTGGTAAATGTGAGTGTTTCCTTAATTTCTCTTTCAGATTTTTCATCATTAGTGTATAGGAATGCAAGAGATTTCTGTGCATTAATTTTGTATCCTGCTACTTTACCAAATTCATTGATTAGCTCTAGTGGTTTTCTGGTAGCATCTTTAGGGATCTCTATGTATAATATCATGTCATCTGCTAATAGTGACAGCTTTACTTCTTTTTTTATTCGGATTCCTTTTATTTCTTTTTCTTCTCTGATTGCTGTGACTAAAACTTCCAAAATTGTGTTGAATAATAGTGGTGGGAGTGGGCAACTTTGTCTTGCTCTTGATCTTAGAGGAAATGCTTTCAGTTTTTCACCATTGAGAATGATGTTGGCTGTGGGTTTGTCATATATGGCCTTTATTATGTTGAGGTAAGTTCCCCCTATGCTTACGTTCTGGAGCTATTTATCATAAATGGGTGTTGAATTTTGTCAAAAGCTTTTTCTGCATCTATTGAGATTATCATATGGTTTTTATCCTTCAATTTGTTGATATGGTGTATCACATTGTTTTGCATATATTGAAGAATCCTTGCATTCCTGGGATAAACCCCATTTGATCACGGTGTATGATCCTTTTAATGTGCTGTTAGATTCTGTTTGCTAGTATTTTGTTGAGGATTTTTGCATTTATGTTCATCAGTTATATTGGCCTGTAGTTTTCTTTCTTTGTGACATCTTTGTCTGGTTTGGTATCAGGGTGATGGTGGCCTTGTAGAATGAGTTGGGGAGTGTTCCTCCCTCTGCTATATTTTGGAAGAGTTTGAGAAGGATGGGTGTTGGCTCTTCTCTAAGTGTTTGATAGAATTCACCTGTGAAGCCATCTAGTCCTGGGCTTTTGTTTGTTGGAATATTTTAAATAACAGTTTCAATTTCAGTGCTTGTGATTGGTCTGTTTATATTTTCTGTGGTTCAGTCTCTGAAGATTGTGCTTTTCTAAGAATTCGTCCATTTCTTCCAGGTTGTGTTTTTTTGGCATATAATTGCTTGTAGTAATCTCTCATGATCCTTTGTATTTCTGCAGGGTCAGTTGTTATTTCTCCTTTTCCATTTCTAATTCTGTTGATTTGAGTCTTCTCCCTTTTTCTCTTGATGAGTCTGGCTAATGGTTTATCAATTTTGTTTATCTTCTCAGAGAACCAGATTTTAGTTTTATTGAGCTTTGCTCTTGTTTCCTTCATTTCTTTCTGATCTGATCTTTATGATTTCTTTCCTGCTAATTGTGGGGCTTTTTTATTCTTCTTCTCTAATTGCTTAAGGTGTAAGTTAGGTTGTTTATTTGAGCTGTTTCTTGTTTCTTGAGGTAGGATTGTATTGGTATAAACGTCCCTCTTAGAACTGCTTTTGCTGCATCCCATAGGTTTTGGTTGTTGTGTTTTCATTGTCATTTGTTTGTTTCTAGGTGTTTTTTGATTTCCTCTTTGATTTCTTCAGTGACCTCTTGGTTATTTAGTAGCGTATTCTTTAGCCTCCATGTGTTTGTATTTTTTACAGTTTGTTTCCTGTAATTGATATCTAGTCTCATAGCATTTGGTCAGAAAAGATACTTAATATGATTCCAGTTTTTCAAGGCTCGTTTGTGACCCAAGATATGATCTATCCTGAAGAATGTTCCATGGGAACTTGAAAAGAAAGTGTATTCTGTTGTTTTGGGATGGAATGTCCTATTAATATCAATTAAGTCCATCTTGTTTAATGTATCATTTAAAGCTTCTGTTTCCTTATTTATATTCATTTTGGATGATCTGTCCATTGGTGAAAGTGGGGTGTTAAAGTCTCCTACTATGATTGTGTTACTGTTGATTTCCCCTTTTATGGCTGTTAGCATTTGCCTTATGTATTGAGGTGCTCCTATGTTGGGTGCATAAATATTTACAATTGTTATATCTTCTTCTTGGATTGATCCCTTGGTCATTATGTAGTGTTCTTCTTTGTCTCTTGTAAACGTCTTTATTTTAAAATCTATTTTGTCTGATATGAGAATTGCTACTCCAGCTTTCTTTTGATTTCCATTTGCATGGAATATCTTTTTCCATCCCCTCACTTTCAGTCTGTATGTGTCCCTAGGTCTGAAGTGTGTCTCTTGTAGACAGCATATATATGGGTCTTGTTTTTGTATCCATTCAGCCAGTCTATGTCTTTTGGTTGGGGCGTTTAATCCATTCACGTTTAAGGTAATTATTGATATGTATGTTCCTATGACCATTTTCTTAATTGTTTTGGGTTTGTTGTTGTAGGTCTTTTCCTTCTCCTGTGTTTCCTGCCTAGAGAAGTTCGTTTAGCATTTGTTGTAAAGCTGGTTTGGTGGTGCTGAATTCTCTTACCTTTTGCTTATCTGTTAAGGTTTTAATTTCTCTGTCGAATCTGAATGAGATCCTTGCTGGCTAGAATAATCTTTGTTGTAGGTTTTTCCCTTTCTTCACTTTAAATATGTCCTGCCACACCCTTCTGGCTTGCCGAGTTTCTGCTGAAAAATCAGCTGTTAACCTTTTGGGGATTACCTTGTATGTTAGTTTCTTTCCCCTTGCTGCTTTTAATGTTTTTGCTTTGTATTTAATTTTTGATAGTTTGATTAATATGTGTCTTGGTGTGTTTTTCTTAGTGTTTATCCTGTTTGGTACTCTCTGTGCTTCCCAGACTTTGACTATTTCCTTTCCCATGGTAGGGAAGTTTTCGACTATAATCTCTTCAAATATTTTCTGAGACCCTTTCTTTTTTTCCCTTCTTCTTCTGGGACCCCTATAATTCGAATGTTGGTGCATTTAATGTCCCAGAGGTCTCTGAGACTGTCCTCAATTCTTTTCATTCTTTTTTCTTTATTCTGCTCTGCAGTAGTTATTTCCACTATTTTATCTTCCAGGTCACTTATCCATTCTTCTTCCTCAGTTATTCTGCTAATGATTCCTGCTAGAGAATTTTTATTTCATTTATTGTGTTGTTCAACACTGTTTGCTCTTTAGTTCTTCTAGATTCTTGTTATAAGTTTCTTGTATTTTCTCCATTCTGTTTATGAGATTTTGGATCATCTTTATTATCATTACTCTGAATTCTTTTTCAGGTAGGTTGCATATTTCATTTATTTCGTCTTGCAGGTTTTTACCTTGCTCCTTTGCGTGTAAGAATTTGTTTTGTCATTTCATTTTTTATTCTTTTGATGGGTGGTGCTGTATTCCTATCATTTTGTTTGTTTGGCCTGAGACGTCCAGCATTGGAGTTTGCAGACAGTTGGATTGAGCTGGGTCTTGGTGCTGAAATGAGGACCTCCAGGAGGCCTCACTCCGATTGATATTCCCCAGGGTCTGAGGTTCTCTGTTAGTCCAGCAGTTTGGACTCTGAGCTCCCACTGCAGTAGCTCAGGCCCTACTTCTGGCCTGGGAACCAAGATCCTGAAAAGTTTGTAGCACAGTAAAAAACAAAAAAGGAAGAAAAAAGAGTAGTACAATATCAAAGAAAAGAATAAAAAACAAAATTAGAAAAATAAAAAAATATTTATTAGGAAAAATAAAACTACATTTGTAACAATTGCAACAGGTAAAATAAAACCACAAAGAAAAAAAAAAGGGCAGGGGGAAACAAGCCAAAAAAGAGATCACAAACAAAGTATAATGGCTAAAATAAAATTAATTAGAAAAATAAAAGATTAGGAAAAATATAATTATGAATGAATCAACAAGGTAAAACAGGACCCCCAATCTAAAAAAGGAAAACAGAAAAGAAGAGAAAAAAGCCTTGGCTGTGAGGGTGGAGTTTAGGTGGGGGTGGGTGGAACCTGGGCACAGTTTTGGGTGGGGCGGGACCTAGGCAGGTTGGGGGGCAACGTTCAAGCATGGGGTGGGGCCTCTGCTTAGGACCTGCACAGAAGGGGAGAGGCAGCACATCAAAAGGAGGGCCTCTGGAGAGTGGAGCTCCCGAGTTTGAAGGTAGGGCCGTGAGTGAGGATGTGTGGGTGGGGTTTAGGCCCAGCTCGTTGAGGGGGGGGGGGGTCTCTGAGTGTAGAGGATTAGGCCCAGAGCTGAACAGGCTCCCCAGTGCCTAAGTGGACAGGGAAAGTGCTGGCCCTGTTCCCTTCTTTCATGCCCCTCCCCCACCCTCTCCCCCAGGGACTCCCCCATCACTGCTGGACCCCTAACTGTGGGTGGCTCCCACTGGGTGTAGGAACTCCTCCCCTCCCCAGCCACCCCTCAGCAGTGCCAGTCCCCAAGGTCCAGCCTTTACTTTTGCAGCCCTTCCCTCTCACTCCCTCAGGACCTGTGCAGCTGGAGGGGTCTCAGTGGGCAGAGGATCAGGCCTGGGATCTCAACAGGTTCCTGGGGGTCCAAGGGGGCAGGGGAAACTTGGCCACACTCCCTTTTGATCTTCTGCCCTCCCAATGGTTCCCCTATTTCCTCCTTTGGGCTTGGGATCCCTTCCCCTCAGGGGCGCCAGTCCCATCTCACCTCCACTTCCCCTCCCCCTTCACTCCGCCCACACCCCACATCCTACCCGGTTGCTGTAGGTTCCTCCCGTCCCCTTAGTTGTTCGTGGTCCCCCACCAATCCCTTGTAGGTGCCCTAGTTGTGAGGAGACGCAAATTCTGCATCCTCCTAGTACACCATCTTGACTCTGCCTGCCCTCACTGTGGTTTTGATTTTCATTTCTCTGATGATTAGCAACGATGAGCATATTTTCATGTGCCCATTGAACATCGGTATGTCTTCTTTGGAAAAATATCTATTCAGGTCTTCTGCCCATTTTTTAATTGGATTGTTTGCTTTTTTGATAGTGAGTTGTATGAGCTGTTTATACATTTTGGATATTAACCCCTTAATGGTCTTATCATTAGAAAGAAGTAATTTTAATGGTTGCTCAGTTAGGGCAGTCAATGATAACTCAAAGAGATCCAACAAAAGAAAGGGGAGAGCTCATGGGAAACCTGGAATAAATAACCCAGAAAAAACTAATGTCCCCCCAGATTGACATTTATTGAAACTCAGATGTTGCTTGTGCCCTGAGGAAAAATGTTCAAGACATTTATGGAATTAGAAATCTAAGAGAAGTTATAGGAGCATGATGTAAAAGTAAAGGGCAAATAGGGAAGGCTACAATTAGTAGAAATAAATCCTGGGGTAGATTTTGGAATGAGGGGATTTCCTCTAGCTCGAACTACCCAGAAGAGGTAAGATGTTTCTGAACTATGAGTGGTAGTTCATGACCAGACCAGGTGTTAACCTCATAATGCATTAGAAGTAAAACACAGAAACTGTAACTGAGATGCAAAAAAGAACCCTTAAATGATGAAATGACCCATCACCTAGTCTGCTGGTGCAAGAAATTGTGACCTGTGTTCTTCATACTTCTGATCTGGCTGTTTACTCAGAGCCACATCATTAAACTTTGTGCACATCTCTCTAAGTAGAGAGCAGGAATGTAGATCAGAGGGACCCAAAAGATGAACACTCTTTCCAAGGGAGAAGAATAAATACAATAAAATTGATGGAATTCAGAGGCCTTGGGAAACTGAAGATAACCATGAATGCTTGGATGAGGTCAGAGCACTATTTAGGCAATAAATGATTGGGGTTGTCCAAGTTTTAGAGCTATAAATGTTGTCAATATAATTATCTGCTATACAGCTGACCCTTGAATAATGTGGGGTTTGAGGCACTTACCCTCAACACAATGGAAAATCCGTGTATAAATTTACAGTTTTTTCTCTGTATCTGGAGTTCTGCATATGTGGATTCAAACAGCTAGAGATCCTGTAGTACTGAAGTAAATATTGAAAAAAATCCACATATAAGTGACCTGTGTTGTTCAAGTATCCACTGTAACTATAAATTACCCCACTCAGGTGAAATCGGTGTTTTTAAGAACTGGTAAGAGTCCAACTGGGATAACATAAACCCAATGAGAGAGGAAGCAGACCAGATCTATGGTCCTTGCACTTTGCTAGGCCTGGGGTGTCTACCTTAAACTCAGTGAAATCTATGGGACTTTACTGTTGATACTGAGGTTTTACTTTCCACAGTTAAATCTTTTAATTTTAGAAAGATACCTTTAAGACAGGATGAGAATTCACAATATCTAGTTCAAAGAGGCAAATTTAAACCTGAATGTAGAAGATGTAGGCTTGTGAGGTCCTCTTAGCCTAATAATTCTTAGGGGTCTAGTTGAATTAAAAATCATCATAGATTTGTGCAACAGACAAATTGATAGAGGTTGAATAATGTCATACCCATTTCTTGTGCATCCATGATTATTAAATCCTGGGAAGTTGAGAGAGATTTCAGATGAATACCATGTAAAGAAATAGATGTCTGGGTCCAGTAGTGGTCATCTCCTTTATATAGGTGGAAGTTCTAGGAGGCCGTCCAATGAACCATGAACAGTATATCATAAGAATCAATAATTGAAAAGGATATACAAAAAAAGGACAGATATCTCTTGCTCCTGCACCATATATTGACTCAATTGTCTGTACAGAAGCCAAATGGGACTTTAGAGACTTATGTTCAATTTTAGGGAGGGTAATCTTGTACCCAGTTTGGGACTGTCTTGTCTTACTCTTGTTTCTGTGTGACTATTAATACAGCCATGTTTTACTCTTAGAAGGGTCCCTCTTTAGAAGACAAGTCATTTGGTTATCACGCAGTTAGTTATAGAGGACTTAAAGCAAATACCAAATCCAACTGCTTCTATGGTAGCCAGAAATTGAAATGGGAAATTTTTATAAATGAGAAAGTCCTGGGGAAATGAATTAGATTTAGCAAATAAATGTTAGTCTATACACCTGAAACATATGGCAGTGCAAAACTGCATTTGGGAGCAACTTATACAGTTGATATGATTGTTATTCTTTACATTTTCTGGTGTATGTCAGGAAATTTCAATAGATGTATGCAGGAGGCCATCAAAGATACAGCAAATGATAGAATTATTCTATTAATGTCCACATCAGAGGATAAAGATCAGGAAATAAACAGACTATCATCTTAGGGAATTAAAGATAGTTGTTTGGAAGTAAATAGGGAAGTGGCAAGTAATACTTGGGAATTAACTCCCTCCTGGAGAGAAGAGGATAGAAAAGTTAATTAGATTACTACTTAGGCCACCAGTGAAATATCTACCACTGTTAATACTTTTACTGGATTCTGCCAGGAATTTAAACACAATATAGTGAAATATTCCTGCCTAAATACATAGGTTGAATGTAATACCCACTAGGACTGGATAGTCCATCACATATTAATGGAAGGCAGCTTTCTTGGGCAAATATGTCTGTTTCTAGAAGCAAAATACCTCTCAGATGGGACAGGCATCCGATGTATATTCCTATAGGTGCAGAGAATGGTAGGACTGGTCTTTGGACTTTAAGACTAAGTTACCTTCTCACAATTTTATTAGTAACAAAATTGATATTTTGGCCTCTTTATGTCTGCATTGGTTCTGAGATTAGAAGGGGAAAATGGGTATAATATTTATATCCTCTCAAATTCTAACATTAGTCCATGTTCTTTTATATACCAGTCTCTAGAACACTGTCATTGCAGCCACAGTGCCTATTCCAAATCCTGGAACACAGTAATGTTTGTTGGAAAAATGCATGTATTTTAGTACATTTTAATTTAATAATTTAAATTTATTTTAATCCTTATAATAACTTGTTGAGTGAAGTATGAAAAACCTGTTTTAATAAAATGGCAAACTGTGGCTCAAGAGGGTAAATGACTGAGAATCAAACTCATTTCTGTTCCCAAATTTTATCCTTCTTTTCTTTCTGTGGAGAGAAAGCAAGATAACCATCGAATAACCTGGCAATGACATAGTAATTTGAGATAAACTAAACAGACAGGTTGAGGGACACTTTGGAAACCTTAAATGCCAGATTAAGAAGTTTGAAATTACACTGGTAAGTTATTGAGAGTCAAAAATTTTTGAGGAGAATCATGGGGTTTTAGTTGTAGAGATAAATAGTAAATTAGAAGGTGATAGATTGAAACTTACTTAGACACTGTTAGGGAGGCTGATGCACTGTTTTGGTGCATGAGGTTGTAGCAGCCTGAATTAGGTTAGTGATAATAGGAATGGAAAATGATGAGAATTATAGGATATTTAATTTTTTAATTAATAAATTTTAAATGTTATCAGTATATTATTAATATTAGTTTGGATTTACATTATGTATCTGTTACCCAAGAAGTCCATCCAAGTAATTTATCCAGTTGCAGATTATTCATAAGATACCTAACAGGTGCCAAAATGTGCTTCATTATTCATTATAAATCTGAGTGGAACCATGAAGTAATGCTATTTCTCAAAAGCATACTCAATACTCTCACATCTTATGTGATTCCAAGGTTATAGTTTAACAGCAGTTTAATCGTTGACATTAATTTAAATTTTAGTCTTCTTTCTCCTTAAGGCACCACTTTGATTTTACTGTTCCTCTGCTGGAAAGCTTTCCCTGGTCCCTATTATTTTCCAGAATCCATAATTGGTTCATCATAATGTCAGCTCAACCAAACTTTTATCCTATATCTTCAACTCCCCTATATAAAATTCAAATAATTGAAAAAAAGCATAAAGAATCAAAATATCTTATTCTACACCTAAGTCTTATAATCCTATTTTTGTAGCTTTGCTTATAGGATGCCCATTTTCAGTTCCAGCTCTGGAGTGAATCTGTTTACGTTCAAAGCCATGTGACCTGGGATAAGTTCTGACTTCCCTGTACCTGTCCCTGGATTTCTTCTTCTTCTTGTTTTTGGGTTTTTTTTTTTTTTTTTGATAAGGATAAGGATTAAATAGGTAATATTGTAGTAAGAGATAATTATGTCTACAGGTAGTAGGCACTCAAATATTAGCTATAATAAATATTGTTATGTTGACTAGCAGGTCTGATCTACTCCAAAATAAGTGATATTCCTTGAAGTACAGAATCTACAGATTTTTCCATTGAAGTTTTTCCAATTGATTTAACTAAAATATTACCAGTGTCATATCTTTGGGTGTGAGGTGTTTGTTAGAAAGAAAAGGACATGACTCATTCATTTAGTTTTTTGAAGCTAAAGACATCAGATCTTTTTCTCTAAGCAACCACTCAGTGTGTCAAAGGGAACTCTAATAGCATTCTTTTCTCTTTCACGTAGCTTAGCTAACTCTTGATGTCTTTATTTCTGTTCCCTGAGGAAGCATAAATGCACATCCTAGTTAACATAAGTTTACTCCTGCTGACTTAACAATTTTATATCAGAAATGGAATTCAGAGGCTCACCCTGATTTTCTTATTAATGGCTAAATACTCTAAAGGTATTCTATGAGCAATTCCTCAGATGAGTATAGTAACAAAATAGATAAGGATTTTACCTAAAGAATAATTGGAGATGCTGAGGTATCTTAAGCAGGAAACATTAACTGTGAAAATAAGTTATTTTATACATTAACTACTAGAATGCAACCTTTTCATTTCAAGTAAAAAAGCCTGTTGTTTTGTGATGTTGATTTTGAAATGTTTTCATTCTTATAAATATTTATAATGTTATATCTTTTTAGTATCTTCTGATATGAACTAATTTGTCCTTTTTTGTTGTTGATTTTGTTCCATAGACAAAATTATGTTAATCAAAGAAGTCAGGTGCCATGCAGTCATTTATAATAGACCTGTGTTTGAGTCAATAAATTATCTCTATTAAACAGATATGACTGTTCTCAGTCTGAGATGATTAAGATGGCAGAAAATGTATGTGAATATCTTTTGAGTTTTAGCAAAAATAGATGGATGTTTTATTTGGTGTATAGGAAGAACATTTTTAAAAGAGTGAATACTTTTTACAAAAAATAAAACTAATATTTGTTGATAGTAAGGAGTTTAAAAATGTAGAAAGATAATCTAGGTGCCAAGTGAGATCTTCCCCTTTGGGACACTGACATGTCTTGGCACACCCTCGTCTACTGGGAATCACTGTAAATAAAATAGGCTGCTTGGAGGGTCACAGAGGTTTAAGAGACAACCAAGAGCTAGGGCAGTACTGAATGGTAAGGTTTATATCTTACATGAGATCACTCCTTCCTGACAGGGAGAGGTGGCTGTTTTATCTAATGTATAAGAGCCACACAAATAGAGGAATATGTTCCAAACTAAAGAACAAAATAACACTTTACAGAAAAAAAACCCTTAATAAAACAGAAATAAGTAATTTACCAGATGAAGAGTTCAAAATAATGGTCATTAAGATGCTAACCAAACTCTGCAGAGGAATGGATGAACAGAGAAAATCTAAGAAAGTACCAAATAGAAGTCACAGAGCTAAAGAATACAATAGAGAAAGGGAGACAAGATGGCAGAGTAGAAGGATTTGAGCTCACTTCCACTCATGAAAACACCAAAATCACAACTAACTAACTGCTGAGCAACCATCAACAAAAAAGACAGACTGGAAACTACCAAAAAAGATGTTCTACATCCAAAGACAAAGAAGAAGCTAAAATGAGATGGTAGGAGGGGCACTTTCGTGATGGTCAGTGGGTGGGTGACCCACAAACTGGAAAATAATTATATCAAAGAGGTTCTCCCACAGGAGTGAGAGTTCTGAGCCCCATGGCAGGCTCCCCAGCCTGGGGGGTCTGGCAATGGGAGAAGGAGCCCTCAGAGCATTTGGTTTTGAAGACCAGCAGGGCATGAGTGCAGGAGCTCAACAGGACTGGGGGAAACAGAGTTTCCACTCTTGGAGGATGCACACAAGTTTTCACATGCACTGGGACCCATGGTAAAGCAGTGGCCCCATAGGAGCCTGGGCCAGACCTACCTGTGAGCCTTAGAGGGATCTCCTAGTGAGGTGCAGGTTGGCTGTGACCCACTGTGGGGGCAAGGACACAGATGGCAGAGGCCCCAAGGAATATTCCTCAGCGTGAGCTCTCCCAGAAGTTGCCATTTTGGCACTGAGGCCTGGCCCCACCCAACAGCCTGCAGGTTCCAGTACTGGGATGCCTCTGCAAACAACCAACTGGTAGGGAACACAGCACCACCCAGACTGCCTAAAGTCGTCCTGAGCCCACAGCCACCTTTATACACACCCCTGCCCACCAGATAGAAAAGACCAAGCTCCACCCACAGTGGTCAGACACCAGAAGCAAGAAGAACTATGATCCTGCAGCCTGTGGAATGAAGACCACAAACACAGAGTTAAACAAAATGAGATGGCAGAGCAATATGTTTCAGATGAAGGAACAAGATAAAAACCTCAGAAGAACAATTAAGTGAAGTGGAGATAGGCAATCGGCCTGAAAAACAATTCAGAATAATGATAGTAAAGATGATGATCCAAGATCTCAGAAAAAGAATGGAGGCACAGACTGAGAAGATACAAGAAATGCTTAACAAAGAGAAGATTTAAAGAATAAACCAGAGATGAACAATACAATAACTGAAATGAAAAATACACTAAAAGGAATCAATAGAATAAATGAGGCAGGAGAATAAATAAGTGAGCTGGAAGACAGATTGGTAGAAATAACTAACTGCTGCAGAACAGAATAAAGAAAGATGAAAAGAAATGAACACAGTCTGAGAGACCTCTGGACAACATGAAACACACCATGGGGGTGTGTAGGGGTCCCAGAAGGAGAACAAAGAGAGAAAGGACCTGAGAAAATATTTGAAGAGATAATAGCCAAAACCTTCCCTAACATGGGAAAGGAAACACTTGCTCAAGTCCAGGAAGCACAGAGAGTCCCAGGCAGGATTAACCCAAGAGGAACATGCCAAGACACATATTAATCAAATTGACAAAAATTACAAACAAAGGGAAAATATGAAAAGCAACAAATAACATACAAGGGAATTCCTATAACGTTATCAGCTGATTTTTCAACATAAACTCTGCAGGCCACAAGGGAAGGGCATGATATATTTCAAGTTATGAAAGGGAAAAACCTACAACCAAGAATACTCTACCCAGCAAGGCTCTCATTCAGATTCGACAGATAAATCAAAAGCTTTACAGACAAGTAAAAGCTAAGAGTATTCAGCACCAACAAACCAACTTTACAACAAATGCTAAAGGCCCTTCTCTAGGTGGAAAAGAAAAGGCCACAACTAGAAATAAGAAAATTATTAATGTAAAAATACACCAGTAAAGGCAAACATACAGGAAAGGTAGGAAATCATCCACATGCAAATATGATATCAAAACCAGCAACTGTGAGAAGAGGAGAGTAAAAATTCAGGAAATTGGAAATGCATTTGAAATTAACAAACCAGCAACTTAAAACAATCTTGTACTGCTTTATCAAAACCTCATGGGAAATGCAAACTAAAAAAAACTGCAACAGATACACAAAAAAGAAAAAGCAAACCAAACACACTAAAGATAGTCATCAAATCACAAAAGAGGAAGGGAAGAAAAACAACCTACAAAAACAAATCCAAAACAATTAACAAAATGGCAATAAGAACACATATCAATAATTACATTAAATGTAAATGGATAAATGCTCCAACCAAAAGACATACACTGGCTGAATGGATACAAAAACAAGACCTGTATATATGCTGTCTACAAGAGACCCATTCAGATCTAGGGACACATACAGACTGAAAGTGAGGGGATGGAAAAAGGTATTCCATACAAATGGAAATCAAAAGAAAGCTGGAGTAGCAATACTCATATCAGACAAAATAGACGTTGAAATAAAGAGACAAAGAAGGACACTACATAATGATCAAGGGATCAATCCAAGAAGAAGATATACCAATGGTAAATATATATGCACCCAACATAGGAGCACCTCAGAACATAAGGCATATGCTAACAGCCATAAAAGGAGAAATCAACAGTAACACAATAATAGTGTGAGACTTTAACACCACACTTACATCAATGGACATAATGTTATGAAAGATCATTCAGACAGAAAATTAATAAGGGAACACAGGCCTTAAATGACACATTAGAGCAGATGGACTTAACTGATATTTATAGAGCATTCCATCTGAAAGCAACAGAATATATTAATACATTCTTCTCAAGTGTACATGGAACATTCTCCAGGATAGATCACATGCTGAGCCAAAAATCAAGCCTCAATAAATTTAAGAAAATTGAAATCACATCAAACATCCTTCCAGACCAAAACACTATGAGATTAGAAATCAACTACAAAAAAACAAAAAACAAAAACAAAAACACTGTAAAAAACACAAACCCATGGAGGCTAAACAACATATTACTAAACAACCAGTGGATCACTGGAGAACTCAAAGAGGAGATCAAAAAGATACCTAGAGACAAATGAAAATGAAAACATGACCATCCAAAACCTATGGGAACAAAGCAAAGCAGTTCTAAGAGGGAAGTTTATAGAAATATGATCTTACCTCAGGAAACAAGAAAAATCTCAAATAAACAACTTAACCTTACACCTAACACAACTAGAGAAAGAAGAACAAACAAAACCCAAAGTTAGTAGAAGGAAAGACATCATAGAGATCAGAGCAGAAATAATGCAATAGAGATGAAGAAAACATTAGAAAAGATCAATGAAACTAAAAGCTGGTTCTTTGAAAAGATAAACAAAATTGATAAACCTTTAGCCAGACTCATCAAGGAAAAGAGGGAGAGGGCTCAAATCAGTACAATTAGAAATGAAAAAGGAGAAGTTACAATGGACACCATAGAAATACAAAGAATCATAAGGGACTATTACAAGCAATTTTATGCCAATAAAATGGACAACCTGGAACAAATGGACAAATTCTTAGAAAGGTACAATCTTCCAAGACTGAACCAGGAAGATACAGAAAATATGGACAGACCAATCACAAGTACTGAAATTGAAACTGTGATTTAAAAATTTCCATCAAACAGAAGTCCAGGAACAGACATCTTCACAGGTGAATTCTTTCAAACATTTAGAGAAGAGTTAACACCTATTCTTCTGAAACCATCCCAAAAAGTTGCAAAGGAAAGAACACTCCCAAACTCATTCTATGAGGCCACCATCACCCTGATACCAAAACCAGAAAAAGATACCACAAAAAATGAAAATTACAGACCAATATCACTGATGAACATAGACACAAAATTCCTTATCAAAACTAGTAAACCAAATCAACAACACATTAAAAGGATCATACACCATGATCAAGTGAGATTTATTTTAGGGATGCAAGGATTTTTCAACATCCACAAATCAATCAGTGTGATACACCACATCAACAAATTGAATAAAAACCTTATGATCATCTCAATGGATGCAGAAAAAGCTTTTGACATAATTCAACACCCATTTATGATAAAAACCCTCCAAAAAGTGAGCATAGAGGGAACATAATCAAAGCCATATATGACAAACCTACAGCTAACATCATATTCAATGGTGAAAATATGAAAGCATTTCCTCTAAAATCAGGAACAAGAAAAGGATGTCCACACTCTAGACACCTTGATTAAACGTAGTTTTGGAAGTCCTAGCCATGGCAATCAGAGAAGAAAATGAAATAAAAGGAATCCCAATTGGAAAAGAAAAAGTAAGACTGTCACTGTTTGCAGATGACATGTTAACTATACATAGAAAATCCTAAAGATGCTACCAGAAAACTACTAGAGCTCATCAATGAATCTGGTAAAGTTGCAGGATACAAAATTAATACACAGAAATTTCTTGCATTTCTATACGCTAACAACAAAAGTTCAGAAAGAGAAATTAAGGAAACAATCCCATTTACCATTCACCATCCATGACCAATCCATTTACCACTGCATTAAAAAGAATAAAATACCTAGGAATAAACCTACCTAAGGAGACAAGAGACCTGTACTCTGAAAACTATAAGATGCTGATGAAAGCAATTGAAGGTGACACAAGTACATGGAAAGATATACCATACCATGTTCTTGGATTGGAAGAACCACTATCTTCAAAATGACTATACCACCCAAGGCAATCTACAGAGTCAATGCAATCCCTATCAAATTACCAATAGTATTTTTCATAGAAATAGAACAAAAAAATTTTTTTTAATTTTTATGGAAACACAAAAGACCCAAAATAGCCAATGTAATCCTGAGAAAGAAAAATGGAGCTGGAGGAATTAGGCACCCTGACTTCAGACTATAATACAAAGCGACAGTAACCAAAACAGTATGGTACTGGCACAAAAATATAAATATAGATTAATGGAACAGGATAGGAAGTCCAGAAATAAACCCACACACCTTTGGTCAATTAATCTATGACAAAGGAGGCAAGAATATACAATGAAGAAAAGACAGTCCCTTCAATAAGTGGTGCTGGGAAAACTGGACAGCTACAGGTAAAAGAATGAAATTAGAACATTCTCTAACACCATACACAAAATAACCTCAAAACTGATTAAAGATCTAAATGTAATACTGGACACTATAAAACTCTTAGAGGAAAACATAGGCAGAACACTCTCTGACATAAATCACAGCAATATCTTTTTTGATCCACCTTCCAGAGTAATGAAAATAAAAACAAAAATAAACAAATGGGACTTAAGTAAACTTAAAAGCTTTTGCACAGCAAAGAAAACCAAAACAAAATGAAAAGACAACCCACAGAATGGGAGAAAATATTTGCAAATGATGCTATGACAAGGGATTAATCTCCAAAATATACAAACAGCTCATGCAGCTCAATATCAAAAAAACACACAACCCAAACAAAAAATGGGCAGAAGATCTAAATAGACATTTCTCTAAAGAAACATACAGATGGCCATAAAGAAAAGATGCTCAACATCACTAATTATTAGAGAAATTCAAATCAAAACTACAATGAGGTATCACCTCACAGGAGTCAGAATGGCCATTATCAAAAAATCTACCAAGAACAAATGCTGGAGAGGGTGTGCTGAAAAGGGAACCCTCCTACACTGTTGGTGGGAATGTAAGTTGGTGCAGTCACTATGGAGAACAGTATGGAGGTTCCTTAAAAAACTAAAAATAGAGTTACCATGTGATCCAGCAATCCCACTCGCAGCCATATATCCAGAGAAAACCATATTGAAAAGATACATGTACCCCAATATTCATTGCAGCACTATTTACTATAGCCAGGATATGGAAGCAACCTAAATGTCCATCAATAGAGGAATGAATAAAGAAGATGTTGTACAAATATACAATGGGATATTTCTCAGCCATAAAAAGAATGAAGTAATGCCATTTGCAGCAACATGGATGGATCTAGAGATTATCATACTAAGTGAAGTAAGTCAGACAGAGACAAATATCATATGACATTACTTATATGTGAAATCTAAAAAAATGATACAAATGAAGTTATTTAGAAAACAGAAATAGAGTCACAGATGTAGAAAACAAACTTATGGTTACCAGAGGGGAAAGGACAGGGGGAGGGATAAACTGGGAGATTGGGATTGACATATACACACTACTATATATAAAATAGATAACTAATAAGGACCTACTGTATAGTACAGGGAACTCTTCTCAATACTCTGTAATAACCTGTATAGGAAAAGAATCTGAAAAAGAAGGGATATATGTATATATGTAACTGAATCATGTTGCTGAACACTGGAAACTAACAGAACATTGTAAATCAACTATACTCCAATAGAAGATAAAAATTAAAATATATAAATAAGGAATACAATAGAGGGGCTCAACAGCAGACCAGTTGAAGCAGAAGAACGAATCACTGAACTGGAAGAGAGGGCAGTAGAACTTACCTAATCAAGGAAGCAAAAATAAAAAATAAATAAGTAAATAAATAAGAGTGAAATAGCTTAAGGGATTTAGGGGCCAACATCAAATGGAACAACATTTGAACTATAGGGGTCCTAGAGGGAGAAGAGAGAGAGATGGGGCAGAAAACTTACATTAAAAATAAAAACTGTAAACTTCACTAACCAGATCAAGGAAATAGACATCCAGATCTAGCAAACCCCAAAGACTTACAAGGATACACATAATATTAAAGCAACAAGGGAAAACAACTTGTTATGTATAAGGGAACCCCATTAGACTATCACCACAATTTCCAGCAGAAACTTTGCATGTCTTAAGGGAGTAATACAATATATTCAAAGTGCTGAAAGAAAAAAAGTGCCAGCCAGGAATAATATATCCAGCAAGGTCGTCCTGCAGAATTGAGGGAGAGGTAAAGAGTTTTCTAGATAGGCAAAAGTTAAAGGAGTTCATCACCACTGGACTGGTCTTGAAAGAAATACTAAAGGGACTGCTTTAAGCTAAAACTAAATTGGCTTTATTCTTTGTATACTCTTAGTTGTCATGTTTTGAAACTGTTGCTATTATGTTTTGAAGTTATCTGGTGTCATAAAAGATAAATATTCTTGGTAGTTCATACTTTTAGCAGTAAAAATAAACTACATATAATTTTTGTCTGGATTTCTGTTTCATATGAAGTCAATGTTTTTGTTCTCTCATTTCTGTAAAAATACACATGCATAACTATTTTAGATAGGTTTTTAGAAACATTTTGAAATATACCATATTGGAGTTTGTTCAGTCTCATTGCATTGTAGTATTCCATTGTGTGGCTCTGCCATAATTTAGCCATTCTGTTGTTTATAAGAATTTTGGTAGGCTTCAACTTAAAGCTATGTTATCAGGTACATAAAGATTTAGCATTATAATATCCTCCTGAGAGGAAATTCCTATATCATTATGAAATATCCCTCTCTGTTCAAGCAAATATACTATAGCTAGTATAACAGTGGCTATGATTAAGAAAGTTAAGAAGTCCACTCTACTGAACACTAAGGTAACTCCCAACGATTCCTGCTTACTGCTATTCATGATCTTATATAAGCTCTTCCTTTTACTTGTTGCTAAACAATGAAACATGGCAAAGATACTGGGATGTCACTACTGTAATTATGGTATATTTGAACTCCATCTTACTAACCAATGTACTAGAGATACCCCCTTGTTGGCTTGAAGAAGCAAGCTGCCATGGAGTAAAGGCCATGTTAGAAATCCCACATCCAAGGAACTGTGTGTAGCCCCTTTGTGGAATAGCATTCTCCAGCAAGAAACTGAAACCTCAGTCATGCAAACACTTGAAATGAATTTTGCCAACAACCTTAAGGGGCTGTGAAGCAGATATTTCCACAGCTGACCCTCTAGCCTACACGTGTATTATAGCCTCCTATGACCCTGAAACCAAAGGCCGAGTTAAACTGTGCCCAGACTTCTGACTTACAGAAATTGTGGATAATAAATGTGTGTTGTTTTTAGCCACTAGGTTTGTGGTGATTCATCTTGCAGCAATAAATATCTAATACATTCACCATTACCACCATTATTCTTCTGGATTTTGCAGGGTTTATACTAGTAAATTAAGAGCATTATGATAGGGACAATTATTCATGCACACTTTAGTGACACTTTACAGGGTGATAAAATTAGTCCCTGCCATTACACCTGGAATATGATATCACAGTTGATCCTTGAATGTAGGTATGAACTGTGCAGGTCCACTTATACACAGATATTTTTCAGTAGTAAATATTACAGAACAACACAGTCCGTAGTTGGTTGAATTGGCACATGCGAGAAACTGCAGATATGGAGGACCAACTATAAATTACATGTGGATTAACCCTTGTGGTGTTTAAGGGTCAACTGTACTTCTTACTATTTGGCAAGGGAAATGTGTGCATTTTAAGGCTTTCCACTTGGACTTTGTATCACAATAGCTCTTAATCCACAGTTCAGGAAATTGAGACAGTTCACCAAAGGAAATAAACAACAAAATGAAAAGATAACCTATTGAATGGGAGAAAATAATGATAAGGAGTTAATATCCAAAGAATTCATACAACTCAATAGCAACAACAGCAACAATATAATTAAAAAATAGGCAGAAGATCTGAATAGACATTTTCCAAAGAAGAAATACAGATGGCCAACAGGTACATAAAAAGATGCTCAACATCAATAATTCTCAGAGACATGCAAATCAAAACCACAATGAGATATTACCTCACACCTGTAAGAATGGCTACTATCAAAGACAAGAAATAACAGATATTGGTGACGATGTGGAGAAAAGGGAACCCTTGTGCACTTTTGGTGGGAATTTAAATTGGTGCAGCCACTATGGAAAACAGTATGAAGATTCTTCAATAAAAGTAAAAAATAGAAGCAGCAATTATACTTCTGGGTACGTAGCCAATGAAAATGAAAAAAACTAAATAAGACATACGCACCCTCACAGTCTTGCAGGATTATTTACAATAGCCAAGATACAGGAATAACCTAAGTGTCTATCAGTTAACAAATGGATAAAGAAACTGTGGCATGTATATATACAATAAAATATTATTCAGTCATAACAAAGAAGGAAATCTTGCCATTTGTGACAACATGGATAGACCTTGAGAGTGTTATGCCAAGTAAAATAAGTCAAAGACATAAAAATGTCTTATGATCTCACATATGGAATCTAAAAAAACCAACAACCTCACAGATACAGAGGTGGGGGCATGGGGGTTAAGTAAAATAGGGGAAGGGGGTCAAATTGTACAAACTTCCAGTTATGAAATAAATAAATCATGGGGATGTAATGCATAGCATGCTGACTATACAGTTGATTCTTGAACAATGCGGGGGTTACGGGTACCAAAACCGCATGAAGTTGAAAATCCACATTATAACTTATAGTCACCTCTTCATATCTGTAGTTTCTCATATCCGCAACTCTGCATTTTTTGATTCAACCAACCACAGATGGCATAGTACTGTCAAATTTACTACTGAAAAAAACCATGGATAAGTGCACCTAATAGTTCAAAACTGTGTTCTTCAAGGGTCAACTGCAGTTAATATAATATACTGTATTGCATATTCAAATATTGCTAAGAGAGTAGATCTTAAAAGTCTTTATCCAGATGCAGAAAAAAGCTTTGGACAAAATTCAACATCCATTTATGATAAAAAAAAAACTCTCCAGAAGATGGGCATAGAGGGAACATACCTCAATATAATAAAGACCATATATGACAAACTCACAACAAATACCATTCTCAATGGTGAAAAACTGAATGCATTTCTCTAAGATCAGGAACAAGACAAGGATGTCCACTCTATCCACTTTTATTCAACATAATTTTGGAAGTCCTAGCCACGACAGTCAGAGAAGAAAAAGAAATAAAAGGAATCCAAATTCGAAAAGAAGTAAAACTGTCACTGTTTGCAGATGACATGATACTACACATAGAAAATCCTAAAGATGCTGCCAAAAAACTACTAGAGCTCATGAACTTGGTAAAGTTGCAGGATACAAAATTAATACATAGAAATCTCCTGCATTCCTATACACTAATAATGAAAGATGAGAAGGAAATTAAGGAAACAATCCCAATTACCATTACATCAAAAAGAATAAAATACCTAGGAATGAATCTACCAAAGGAGGCAAAAGACCTGTACCAGAAAACTATAAGATACTGATGAAAGAAATCAAAGATGACACAAACAGATGGAGAGATGTACCATGTTTTTGGATTGGAAGAATCAATATTGTCAAAATGACTGTACTGCCCAAAGTAGTCTACAGATTCAGTGCAATCCCTATTAAATTACCAACAGCATTTTTCATAGAATTAGAACAAAAATTTTTACAATTTGTATGGAAACAGAAAAGACCCCGAATAGCCAAAGCAATCTTGAGAAAGAAAAACGGAGCTGGCGGAATCATGCTCCCTGACTGCAGACTATACTACAAAGCTACAGTAATCAAAACAGTATGGTACTGGCACAAAAATAGAAATATAGATCAATGGACCAGGATAGAAAGTCCAGAGATAAACCCATGCACCTATAGTCACCTAATCTATGACAGAGGAAGCAAGAAAATAAATGGAGAAAAGACAGTGTCTTCAATAAGTGGTGCTGGGAAAAATGGACAGCTGCATGTAGAAGAATGAAATTAGAACACTCCCTAACACCATACACAAAAATAATCTGAAAATGGATTAAAGACCTAAATGTAAGGCTGGATACTATAAAACTCCTAGAGGAAAATATAGGCAGAACACTCTCTGTCATCACAGCAAGATCTTTTTCAATCCACCTCCTAGAGTAATGAAAATAAAAACAAAAATAAACAAATGGGACCTAATTAAACTTAAAAGCTTTTGCATAGCAAAGGAAAACATAAACAAACGGAAAAGACAATGC
Source organism: Balaenoptera physalus (assembly GCF_965194825.1). Taxonomy (NCBI): domain Eukaryota; kingdom Metazoa; phylum Chordata; class Mammalia; order Artiodactyla; family Balaenopteridae; genus Balaenoptera; species Balaenoptera physalus. Next base: position 36,281,133 of record NC_138892.1, on the reverse strand, counting down.
ACAGAATGGGAGAAAATATTTGCAAATGAAGTGACCAACAAGGGATTAATCTCCAAAATATTCAAACAGCTCATGCAGCTCAATATCAAAAAAACAAAAAATCCAGTCAAAAAATGGGTGGAAGATCTAAATAGGCATTTCTCCAAAGAAGACATACAGATGGCCAAAAAGCACATGAAAAGATGCTCAACATCACTAATTATTAGAGAAATGCAAATCGAAACTATAATGAGGTATAACCTCACACTGGTCAGAATGGCCATCAACAAAAAAATCTAGACAATAAAAGCTGGAGAGGGTGTGGAGAAAAGGAAACCCTCCTACATTGTTGGTGGGAATGTATATTGGTGCAGCCACTATGGAGAACAATATGGAGGTTCCTTAAAAAACTATAAATAGAGCTCCATATGATCCAGCAATCCCACTCCTCCGTATATATATGGAGAAAAACATAATTCGAAAAGATACATGTACCCCAATGTTCAGTGCAGCACTATTTACAATAGCCAGGACATGGAAGCAACCTAAATGTCCATCGACAGAGAAATGGATAAAGATGTAGTACATATATGCAATGGAATATTACTCAGCCATAAAGAAGAATGAAATAATGCCATTTGAAGTGACATGGATGGACCTAAAGATTGTCATACTGAGTGAAGTTAGTCAGACAGAGAAAGACAAGTATCATATGATATCGCTTATATGTGGAATCTAAAAATATGAACCTATTGACAAAACAGCAGTTGAGTCACAGATGTAGAAAACAAACTTATGGTTACCAAAGGGGAAGTGGGGGGAGGGATAAATTGGGAGATTGGGATTGACATATACATACTACTATATATAAAATAGATAACTAATAAGAGCCTACTGTATAGCACAGGGAACTCTACTCAATACTCTATAATGACCTATAATGGGAATAGAATCTAAAAAAGAGTGGATATATGTATATGTATAACTGATTCACTTTGCTGTATAGCAGAAACTAACACAACACTGTAAATCAACTCTACTTCAATAAAAATTAATTTAAAAGTATCTTTATCACAAGAAAAAAATTGTAACTATGTATGGGGACAAATGTCAACTAGATTTATTGTGGGGATCATTTTGCAGTTTATACAAATATCAAATCCTTATGTCATATACCCGAAACTAATATAATGGTTTATGTCAATTATACCTCAATAATAAAAATATTTGAAAAGTTAAAAATTAGAAAAAATTGTTTAAAATTTATAAGCCAGTTGTTAACTGTTGGTAGCTTGAAATTAGCCATGGTGGGAGGATTTATGCCTTAAAAATCAGCAAACACTATAAATTAGGAATTTGTTTTCCCCCAGAAAGCTAGCCTACCAGTACACCATGACCCATTCTCTTCCTTTTAAATATACATACAGACATATATGTATGTATACATATATATGTGTGTGTGTGTGTATATCACCTTATTTCTTGTAAGCAATAGCCATTGAATAATCTGATCATTCTCCTTTCCACAGAGACAGTTATCCTGGTAAATTGCCATAGGTCTCTCTGGGAAAATGTGAAAGTGATCAGTATTGCCTAAACTTGCTGGGCATTGTAGGATTCTTCCTCGAGAGAACACAGCCACCCCTTTGATTGGCTCTAAGATTGAGAACTGAGACAACTGTAAAGACTAGGGGAGGGTTTCATTATTTTCCATTGTAGTAAACTATATCATCTCTCTGTTCCTACTTTGTTGATATTTTTTGTATTTTTAAAATTATTACATACTTTTAAAAATTAAGAAAAAGTTGCAAGGATAGTACAAAGCTCTCTTATTTGCCTCTTACTCAGATTCACCAATTGTTTATATTTTGCTCTCACTGCATTTTTATTCTTTCTCTCTCCATGTGTGTGTGAAATTTTGTCTGAATTATTTGAGTAAGTTGGAGATAATGCACCCACTTTAATGTAAATGTTTTAAGTGTTTATTTCTTAAGAACAAGGACATTCTCTTAATAACCATAGCACAACTATCAAAATAAAAATTGACAGTAATATAATTCTGCTATTAAATTGACACCATATGCAGATTCCATCTCCATAATGTGGTCTCAATAATGTTTTTCATATATAGCTGTTATATCTTCCAGTCCAGTATCTAATGCAAGAACATACACTGCATTTAGTATCCTTTCTCCTTAGTCTCCATTACTGTGAAAGAGTTCCACAGGCTTTGTCATTTTTGAATTTGACTTTTGTGAAAAGTAGAGGGCAATTATTTTGTAGAATGTCCTTCAATTTGGATTTTTCTAATATTTCCTCATGATTAGACTTAGATTATGTATTGGGGACATGAATATGACAGAAGAGGGGTGGAATATTTCTCATGACATTATATCAGGAAATGCATGGTATTAATTTGCTCCAGTATAGTAAATTTGATCATGTGGTTAAGGTGGCATCTGCCTATAAGCGTTTCTCCACTATAAAATTCCACTTTCCTCCTTTGTTCTTAGGTAATGTGGGAGAGATACACACTTTGATTTTATGCAATTATTCTATCCTTCATTTAACTTTTACCCACTTGTTTAAGTATCCACTGATGATTTTCTCACAGAATCAACTTTTTCTATACTTTTTATTTGGCAGTCAACCTCAGTAAAAAAACACATCCATGCATGCATGTAAGTCAGTATGGACTTATGGACCACTGTTTCTTGAATGAGTTAAAATCTATTGTTATTATTTTTTGTTGTTCTTAGAGTGACCAGTATGAGTCCCTCAAGATAATCCCTGTGTCCTTTTGACATGTCCCATCATTCTTAGAGCATTTTCTTATTTTCTAGCATGAGAAAATGTTCCAGTCTCATGTACCTTCCCTTCCTCAGCCCTAAAATCAGTCTTTTCTTCTAAGGAGCCTAGGGTTCCTTTTAGTGGAGAATTGTATTTAGAAAAATATATTTGACCTGTAGATGTTCTTATTATTATATAATTGTTTATAGACCTTTTCAACAGATGGAGCAAAGAAAAAAAAAATTACCCACCCCCCGCCCCAGGCATGGTATTTCCTTAGTTAGGCCATGCTGAGACTTGCCCCCAGTTATTGCTCTAGAAACAAGGAAAGGTAAGGTTTTAAGAATGACAAGCATCATCTTTTAAGGTGCCTGCCTTAGTTGAGGACCTTGCATATTCTTAATTTTGAACAAATCAGCTTCTTTGTTGTAGTAGGCTAATTTTAAAAAAGCTGCAATGGGTTCATAATGACCTAAAGAATTTAAAATTGACTATTTTTCTCTCTGGAATAAGAGGCTCTAAAAGATATTTTCTACCAGTATTTGAAATCAGAATTTCACAATTGTTAGAAAAGACAAAAATGACCCTGAAAATTATCTTATTTTACAAATAAGTATACTAAGACAAAAAAGTTATTTGTTTACAGTCTTGGGACTATGAGTAGTAGAATCCAAAGCAGATTACTTTGCTTGGCCTCATGGTTATTTGTTTAGTATATTTTCTCTTCATAGCGGCCGTTGTATGTTACATACTGAATGACTGCATGACTGTTTCAGAGAAACATTATTTTCTTTGTACAGAAGACAAACATAACCTTTTCTGCTCCAAATATTAAGTGTTTGATTGTAGAGTCACATATCCTAATTCTGGGTGGAATTTGATGTCTATATGACACACATCATCTGGTTACGAAAGGAAAATGCAGTTGGCAAGTAGATTGCTGGTTCACGGCTATATAGATATAAATATTATGAATGAGGTAAAGTTTTATTATGGGGTTATTTTGGTCTCCTACATGTTTGCTGCTTTCAATCTGCACTGCATTTTAATGTCATCAGGCAATCTTCTACCTCCTCTCCAGAAAAATTGATGGCAATATATTTGTAGTGAAACCTCCAGAGCCAATTTTATTCTTCACACCCACATGTTCTCTTTCCACAGTTACTCTATAAATCTTTGTTTTCCTTGTTTATTTAGAGCTCTCTGACACCACGCTTCAGTGACTTCTTTAGCTTTCTTTCTACTTGGTAATAGTTTTTGCCAGTGGCTCTCTAAGGACCATGAGAGTATCTGGGAAATGTAACGTCTATGGAGCAGCACAAACTTTGCTTTATAAATAAAGATTTCTAGTAGCAGAGTTAATTGACTAAACTATCAGACCTGGGCTGTATATTTAAAAATAAAGCCTATATATATATATATATATATATATATATATATATATATATATTATTTTTAAATATACATATATAGGTATACATACATATTCGTATTTATATATACGAATATATATATATATTTATATAAATATATATATATATATTTATATATATATATATATATAAAAATGTGGAATGATGTTTAGGTTAGGGTCAGTGTATGTAGTGAGTTCAACCTTGTAAAGAATCTGTATTTTACACACACTATATAAGGATGTAATTACTTCACCCAGACTTTGAATGTTAGACATGTAACCTGATATCACAGAATGATAAATGGGATAGTTCTTGTTCCTTCTTAATAGACAGATGGGGCCCCAGCTGAAAACAGAGGCTTTCTAAAGAGACCAACAAACAATTGGAGACATAACTACTTTTTAGGATTTGTTAAGAGGCTGTACAATGAACCCTGCCACACTCAACTATTAGCCAAACACTATCCCCTCCCTTATTCTGACCATTCCTTGCCAGTTGCAGAAAAAAGGAGGAATGAGAGTATAGACTGTGTTCCTGCTCCTACTTCAAACTCCTTAAGCCATGAGTCTTGCCTAAGGTGGAGAACAGAATAAATTGTGTGTATTTGTGCATGTCTAAATTGGAAACATGTTTTTTTTTTATTGAAATATAGTTGATTTACAATGTTGTGTTAATTTCTGCTGTATAGTGAAGTGACTCAGTTATACATATTCATACATTCTTTTACATTCTTTTCCATTATGGTTTATCACAGGATATTGAATATAGTTCCCTGTGCTATACAGTAGGACCTTGCTGTATATCCACATGTTCTTTTACCACTAAATCCTTCCACTTTTATGCCTTAAGAATAAAAACATTCCCTTACATAATGATTGAATAATTATCAAGATCAGGATATTTAACATTTTACATAATTCTCTAATACACAGTGTGTATGCATGTGTGTGTGTATACACACATATATATGTCACTATCTTGTGAAATACCTCAACATGAATTTGTCTGATGTTTATGATCAGTTTCAGCTATTACATTTTTTGTCAGGAATATCACAGAAGGGATATTGTGTCCTACTCAAGGCATCATGTAAAAGGCATGTGATATTAATTTGATCATATGGTTAAAGGTTATCAGCAAAGCTTATCTACTATGAAGTCACTATATTTCCTTTTCCCCTTCATAATTATTAAATACTTTGTGAGGAGATATTTTGAAACTATGTAAATACCATTTTTCTTAGCAAAATTATACTCAATCATTTTAGCATTCATTGATTTTCTAATTCCATCATTTCTATTTTTTTTTAATTTGTAGGAATGAATTTATTTACTTCAAGCATACTAGTTAACAACTGTTTACAAATTTGGGAAAGAAAATCAGTTCTAATCTTTCATTTAACAAACAACTCTTACTTACTGAGCCCTACTGTATACAGAGTGCTGAAATGAACCAACTAACTGCTGATGAGACCATTTTTAATTCATGTATCTAACATTTTATTTTGTGTGTCAGGCACTGTACTTTAGGCACTGGAAATCCAATGGTGAATAAAAAACAGACATGATTCTGTCCTTTGGAGTTTACTGTCTACTGAAGGAAACAGTTACTAAATGAACGGTCATAGACATAAATATAGAGCTACTTTTAAGTGAGAATGATACAGTACAGATGCCTGGTGCTAGGAGGGTAAAATAGTAGAGGGACTGACTTTGTATTGGCAAGAATCCTTCCCTGCTGAAAGGATGACTGACCTGAAATGTGAAGGATAAGGGGCATTAACTCTGGGTAGAAGGGGAAAGAGTATTTCAGGCAGGTGCAAAGGCCCTGCAGTTGGAGTTAGTGTAGTGCTTTCGGAGAATTGAAAGGACAATGTTTTTTGACCTAGAGGACAAAGGCAAGCGTATGTGTGTGATAAACCTCTAAATTCCTTCTCTTGTAATACTTCAAGCTGCCTTTTTTTTTAGTTTTGCTTTCATTTGTCCATTTGTTCATTCTTTGATTCATTCAGGCATTCAACAAATGATTATTCCATGTCATTATTCTGTGGCAGGTACTGTGTTAGGTACAGATACAACAGTGAGTAAGTCCACAGACCCTGGTCCCAAAGATCTCACAGGAAAAGAGAAAAGGATGCCCAGGTGCTATGGGATCACAGAGGAAGAACATTCATCTTGGTTTCCCATCACCCATCCCTCCATTTATGCCCTGGTGATTTGTTACTCATCATTTAAGGCCCAGCTCAATAGCCCTGCAATGCCTTCTCTGACATGCTTGGTAACCACTTTGTCTCCCGCTGCCAATGGCTAACTGCTTCTATGCAACTTTGTACATAAAAATAATTGTTGCTGTTTATTGAACATCTCTGTGCCAGGGATTTAGTTCTTAGTGTAGTATAGGCAACCCTACAAGATAATTAAAATAATGCCAACCTCACAGATAAAGAAACACACAGATTAAGAAACTCACTCCTTTTTCTGTGTTTTCTACCTTTTGAGTAGTACTCACTGTCAATCTAGCTGTCCAAACCAGAAAACCAGAACACCTTTCCCTCTACCCTGCATCTAGTCAGATGCCAAGTCCTATAAATTCCAGCTGCCTAACAGCCATAAATCTGTCCCCACCTACCCATTCACACTGCCACTAGTTCAACTTGGGCCATTATCATCTCTCAGCAATGTTCCTGCAGTAGCTTCTTTGCGAATCTTCTGTGCTTCACATTGACATGAATATGATCATTCTAAAGTACAGATCTGATCATGCCAATGCCCTGCTTAAAGTCCTTGAGTGGGTCTCTATGACTCTTAAAGGAAAAAAAAATCCAAGACCCTTAACTCAGCCTATAGGACCCTTTAGGCTACTACCTACTTCTTTACCTTCATTTCATCCAGTCGGACTTCACAGTCTACACTGGAAGCCTCAGTGAGCTTCTCAAGGTTTCCCGCATTGCCAAGTATTCTTTTGCCTCTAGCCCATCACTTCCTCTGTTATTATTTGTGAACAGTCTACTTCAAGGAACGACCCTTCCTTCCTTCCTGTCTGCATGGCTTCATGGATTCTTGTTTTATTCAATGGGTTTTAGTTCCTTATTGTTATTTACATATTTTGATGTTCAAAATATCCTAGATTGACCAGTTTAAATGCCTTAAAGCTAGCATTTATATACTTTTCATATGTTCCCATCATTATTTGGACATTTTATTCACTTATGGCATAACAAAGTGTTCCAGGAAAGATTCACTTTTCCTGTACTTAGATTGAGTATATTTTCCAAGAGCCCTGTTTCCCATTATTGGAAAATGACTGTTGGAAACCAAGACCTGGGTTCTGAATATGCCCATTGTTATTGGTATGTCACTGTTTTATACCCTCTCAGTGGACAAGCTGAGGAAAATTCTTCAATAACGTTCTCCCTGACTCCTCTTATTTTTAATGGATTTACTTATTTGTTCAAACCTATGTGATATACAAAAAGTAGTTTGAGAATTGATAACCCATGCCATTGTTAAAAACAAACTTACTAATTAAAAAATTGTTTGTAGTTCTTTTTTATAATAAAATTTACATATAGTGAAATGTTCAAATTTTAAATGTACATTTTTATTTTTGACAAACGCATACACTGATGTAACCCACATCTCTGTCAAGACATAGAATATTTCCATACCCTATAAGGTTCCCTCCAGCCTCTTCCCAGAGGAGATAAATCAGAAATAATATTAGAATTTTAATTTTAATGCATTTTAATAACTAGAGTAATTGAACAATTATGAGATTTTTTTCCAAAGATATAATTTACAAATGAGAAAGTGTTGTTTGTTCATTTGTTTGATAGCACATGATTAACAATTTATTGGAAAATATTTTGTTTACTACATTACTGAAGAATATGCCATTACACAAGTTTTAACTTCAATAACTCTAATTTTCTTTCTTTACAGATGAAACTACTGAAGCTAAGAGAGAATCTAGGCTTATCCCAGTTTACAAAGTTGCTTTGTACTATCTATAGGATTAAAAGTTATATATTTCCACATATAACTTGAAAATTGTTTTTGTATCCTTCTTAAACAGAAGTCTAGTTCAACTCCAGTTTTAAAAAACAAAACAGAATGCAGGTCATCAGTTCAACCTTATGACTTTCTAACAAGCTCCAACAAGATCTCATTCATTTTCTCAGTAGCATACCATTGGACACACAGAGTAAGATAAAAACTTGCAGCACAAAAAGCCCAGATTGACAGATAATTTAATGAGAGAATCTGAAAGAAATTGACATACATTATAAAGCAGATTAGATTTATTAACAATAAAATCTGCTTATGCTACAACACAACATGAAGCTTGGGTTTGCTTCATGAAACAGAATGTGGTAGGTGTTGCCAATTGATTACCAATTCTTCACTCCTCTCTATAATAGAATTAATTGATGCATGCTCCTATTTGACTTTGCAGTAAGTTGCTCTCACTAGAATGGGCAAAGTATCTTTTTCTGCCCCATTTATTTTGAACTTGACCATGTAACGTGCCTTGGCCAATGAAATGTGGACAGTTATGACAGTGTGCCACTTCTAAACCAAGATATTATGAAGTATACTGTTTCTACTTGTTCCTTTTACACTTCTATCAGTCCCCATGAGAAAGACATGTCCTAGATACAAGGATGGTGGGAGACACATGGAACAGGCCTGAAGCAGCGCCACCCAGCTGACCAATGAACCAAGAAGCAAGCAAATTACATGTTACTTTAAGCCACTGAGATAATGAGGTTGTTTGTTTCATAGCAAAAACAGATTAATGTACAGAGATTGCCTGGAAAAAATGCACATGGTTGGGAGTCAATTTCTAACTCAGGAACACAAAGTATTTCTTTCTATTCCTCAACAACTGTTTGGTAATGATGGTGCACCCTCTACACTGTTATTTTCAGCTCTCATGGAAATGATTGCTGCACACAGGCAGAGTCTTCAAATTAAAAAAAATAACAATAAAACAAAGAACAGAAAAACTTCTTGGTTTGAAGTGGCAATTGCTAAGTGATAGGATGGACCCCTGGGCAGTTCAACTGTAGATCTGAAAAAGGACCACCATACAAATGTAGACTGATATCAAGAAAACTTTCTCCATTCTTTCTGTTGGCAAACACTGAGTCTTGACTGATGATGAGTAAGAAGAAAAGTAACACAAAACAACATAGGGCCCATGACCAAAAAGTGCCATGGGTATGAGGAAAGATATTGGACAAAGCACTCAGTAATCTAAAAGGAAAAAAAAATCCTCAGAATGTAATCTACTGCTGAATAGAAAATAATTTCTATTTGATGAACTGCATAGTATAAAAAAATGCAGAAAAAATAGGAAAGGAGAAGAAGAAATTCACAAGCAGGAAGGAAGGTAATACAAGAAATAATACTACAGAATTAGATAAAAAGACAACAAAAAGATACCTGTATCTATATATTTAGATAAATGGCAAAATAAAAATTAGAATAAATAATAGTGCTATGATGGTATTGATTTTTTTGAAAGCATGTGCCACAATTTAAAGTTTTCATATTATTGTATATTTTGTTTCCAATTTTTGAAATTATAAGGATTTTATTTGAAGTATATTAATATTTATATTTTAGATGATCACTTATTTATTCTTTATGAAGTTAAAAAATATTTTGGATATTTTTAGATGGGTATAACCTTTTATATGTATAACTCTGGAAAACAGTATTATAATAGCATCCTTGAAGCTCTTTCATCTAATGATAAATAAGGTTTTGATTAACTTTTTGATGAATAAATATTTTTATTCTGATTATTTCTTAAGATTATATTCCAGAAATTGGATATTTTGGCCAAAGTTTCTTAAGGTTAGAGATGCTATTTGACTTCAAAAAGTTTACTCATGTTCCTCATAATATCCTGCCTTCCTCTCAGATACTGACAAATTACTCTTTGCAATGGTTCTGCTAATTTCCATTCCCATAAACAATGCAATTTGTTAGGCTTTAGCCAGCACTGAGAATTTTAACTGTTTAAACTCTAGGAATTTGATAGGATTATAGTAATGCAGGGACCTTTTCTGGAACTCCTGAGAATGAGCAGCTCTCTTTCTTATACTGTGGAGCAAGGAGGCATATAAGCCTATAGTACCCAGGGTCCCCTATGGGGGGCAAAATAAATCTAACACAGAGAAGAGACATGTTTGAGGAAAATCTAAATTCTGATGATGTCACCTGAATTCAAGTATTTTCATATTACTTTGAACAGTATCTTGGATTATTTTACTTATATGTCAGTGAATTCCTTTTTTTTTTTTTTTTTGGTGCTTAAAATAGTTTGAGTTAGACTTCTGTAGTGTACAACAGAATAATGTATCCTAACACATAGGCAAATTGTTATTATTTTTGTATATTCAATTTGAATATTTTTTCAACTTGTGATAACACTGTCAGTTATGCTAAATATGCTCAACTATACATTTGCAGTGTAAGCTTTTCAGAGTTTTGATCACAGATAGCCTTTTAAAACCTCTTGAATGTGATTGGTTCAAGATGGCAGAGTAGAAGGACGTGCTGTCACTCCCTCTTGCTAGAACACTGGAATCACAACTAACTGCTGAACAATCATCGACAGGAAGACACTGGAACTCACCAAAAAAGATACCCCACATCCAAAGACAAAGGAGAAGCCACAATGAGATGGTAGGAGGGGTGCAATCACAATAAAATCAAATCCCATAATTGCTGGGTGGGTGACTCAAAAACTGGAGAACACTTATACCACAGAAGTCCACCCACTGGAGTGAAGGTTCTGAGCCCCACGTCAGGCTTCTGAACCTGGGAGTCTGGCAACAGGAGGAAGAATTCCTAGAGAATCAGACTTTGAAGGCTAACGGGATTTGATTACAGGACTTCGACAGGACTGGGGGGAAAAGAGACTCCACTCGTGGAGGGCACACACAAAGTACTGTGCACACTGGGACCCAGAGGAAGGAGCAGTGACCCCATAGAGACTGAACCAGACCTACCTGCTAGTGTTGGAGGGTCTCCTGCAGAGATGGGGGGTGGCTCTGTCTCACCGTGAGGACAAGGACACTGGCAGCAGAAGTTCTGGGAAGTACTCCTTGGTGTGAGCCCTCCCAGAGTCTGCCATTAGCCCCACCAAAGAGCCCGGGTAGACTCCAGTGTTGGGTCACCTCAGGCCAAACAACCAACAGTGAGGGGACCCAGCCCCACCCATCAGCAGACAAGCAGATTAAAGTTTTACTGAGCTCTGCCCACCAGAGCAACAGCCAGCTCTACCCACCACCAGTCCTTCCCATCAGGAAACTTCCACAAGCCACTTAAATAGCCTCATCCACCAGAGGGCAGACAGCAGAAGCAAGAAGAACTACAGTCCTGAAGCTTGTGAAACAAAAACCACATTCACAGAAAGATAGACAGATGAAAAGGCAGAGGGCTATGTACCAGATGAAGGAACAAGATAAAATCCCAGAAAAACAACTAAATGAAGTGGAGGTAGGCAACCTTCCAGAAAAAGAATTCAGAATAATGATACTGAAGATGATCCAGGACCTCGGAAAAATAATGGAGGCAAAGATCAAGAAGATGCAAGAAATGTTTAACAAAGATCTAGAAGAATTAAAGAACAAACAAACAGAGGTGAACAATACAATAACTGAAATGAAAAATACACTAGAAGGAATCAATAGCAGAATAACTGAGGCAGAAGACGGATAAGTGACCTGGAAGACAAAATGGTGGAATTCACTGCCACGGAACAGAATAAAGAAAAAAGACTGAAAAGAAATGAAGACAGCTTAAGAGACCGCTGGGACAACATTAAACACAACAACATTCGCATTATAGGGGTCGCAGAAGGAGAAGAGAGAGAGAAAGGACCCAAGAAAATATTTGAAGAGATTATAGTCGAAAACTTCCCTAAGATGGGAAAGGAAATAGCCACCCAAGTCCAGGAAGCGCAGAGAGTCTCATACAGGATAAACCCAAGGAGAAACACGCCGAGACACATAGTAATCAAATTGGCAAAAATTAAAGACAAACAAAAATTATTGAAAGCAGCAAGGGAAAAAGGACAAATAACATACAAGGGAACTCCCATAAGGTTAACAGCTGATTTCTCAGCAGAAACTACAAGCCAGAAGGGACTGGCATGATATACTTAAAGTGATGAAAGGGAAGAACCTACAACCAAGATTACTCTACCCGGCAAGGATCTCATTCAGATTCAACGGAGAAATCAAAAGCTTTACAGACAAGCAAAAGCTAAGAGAATTCAGCACCACCAAACCACCTCTACAACAAATGCTAAAGGAACTTCTCTAAGTGGGAAACACAAGAGAAGAAAAGGACCTACAAAAACAAACCCAAAACAATTAGGAAAATGGTCATAGGAACACACATATTGATAATTACCTTAAATGTGAATGGATTAAATGCTCCAACCAAAAGACACAGGCTTGCTGAATGGATACAAAAACAAGACTCATATATATGCTGTCTACAAGAGACCCACTTCAGACCTAGGGACACATACAGACTGAAAGTGAGGGGATGGAAAAAGATATTCCATGCAAATGTAAATCAAAAGAAAGCTGGAGTAGCAATAGTCATATCAGATAAAATAGACTTTAAAATAAAGACTGTTACAAGAGACAAGGAAGGACACTACATAATGATCAAGAGAACAATCCAAGAAGAAGATATAACAATTATAAATATATATGCACCCAACATAGGAGCACCGCAATACATAAGGCAACTGCTAACAGCTATAAAAGGGGAAATTGAAAGTAACACGATAATAGTGGGGGACTTTAACACCTCACTTACACCAATGGACAGAACATCCAAACAGAAAGTTAATAAGGAAACAAGCTGTAAATGACACAATAGACCACATAGATTTAATTGATATTTATAGGGCATTCCATCCAAAAACAGCAGATTACACTTTCTTCTCAAGTATGCACAGAATATTCTCCAGGAGAGATCACATCTTGGGTCACAAATCAAGCCTCAGTAAATTTAAGAAAATTGAAATCATATCAAGCATCTTTTCTGACCACAACGCTATGAGATTAGAAATCAATTACTGGGAAAAAAAACGTAAAAAACACAAACACATGGAGGCTAAACAATACGTTACTAAATAACCAAGAGATCACTGAAGAAATCAAAGAGGAAATAAAAAAATACCTAGAGACAAATGACAATGAAAACACGATGATCCAAAACCTATGAGATGCAGCAAAAGCAGTTCTAAGAGGGAAGTTTATAGCTATACACGCCTACCTCAAGAAACAAGAAAAATCTCAAATAAACAATCTAACCTTACACCTAAAGGAACTAGAGAAAGAAGAACAAACAAAACCCAAAGTTAGCAGAAGGAAAGTAATCATAAAGATCAGAGCAGAAATAAATGAAATAGAAACAAAGAGAACAATAGCAAGGATCAATAAAACTAAAAGCTGGTTCTTTGAGAAGATAAACAAAATTGATAAACCATTAGCCAGACTCATCAAGAAAAAGAGGGAGAGGACTCAAATCAATAAAATTAGAAATGAAAAAGGAGAAGTTACAAGAGACACCGCAGAAATACAAAGCATCATAAAATGGACAACCTGGAAGAAATGGATAAATTCTTAGAAAGGTATAACCTTCCAAGATTGAACCAGGAAGAAACAGAAAATATGAACAGACCAATCACAAGTAATGAAATTGAAACTGTGGTTAAAAATCTTCCAACAAACAAAAGTTCAGGACCAGATGGCTTCAAAGGTCAATTCTATCAAACATTTAGAGAAGAGCTAACACTCATCTTTCTCAAACTCTTCCAAAAAATTGCAGAGGAAGGAACACTCCCAAACTCATTGTATGAGGCCTCCATCACCCTGACACCAAAACCAAAGATACTATAAAAAAGAGAAAATTACAGACCAATATCACTGATGAATATAGATGCAAAAACCTCAACAAAATACTAGCAAACAGGATCCAACAACATATTAAAAGGATCATACACCACAATCAAGTGGGATTTATCCCAGGGATTCAAGGATTCTTCAATATACGCAAATCAATCAATGTGATACACCATATTAACAAATTGAAGAATAAAAACCATATGATCATCTCAAGAGCTGCAGAAAAAGCTTTTGACAAAATTCAACACCCATTTATGATAAAAACTCTCCAGAAAGTGGGCATAGAAGGAACCTACCTCAACATAATAAAGGCCATATACAACAAACCCACAGCAAACATCATTCACAATGGTGAAAAACTGAAAGCATTTCCTCTAAGATCAGGAACAAGACAACAATGTCCACTGTCACCACTATTATTCAACATAGTTTTGGAAGTCCTAGTCATGGCAATCAGAGAAGAAAAAGAAATAAAAGGAATACAAATTGGAAAAGAAGAATTAAACTGTCATTGTTTGCAGATGACATGATACTATACATAGAGAATCCTAAAGATGCCATCAGAAAACTACTAGAGCTAATCAATGAATTTGGTAAAGTACAGGACACAAAGTTAATGCACAGAAATCTCTTGCATTCCTATACACTAATGATAAAAAATCTGAAAGAGAAATTAAGGAAACACTCCCATTTACCATTGAAGGAAAAAAGAATAAAATACCTAGGAAGAAACCTACCTAGGGAGACAAAAGACCTGTATGCAGAAAACTATAAGACACTGATGAAAGAAATTAAAGATGATACCAACAGATGGAGAGATATACCATGTTCTTGGATTGGAAGACTCAATACTGTGCAAATGACTATACTACCCAAAGCAACCTACAGATTCCATGCAATCCCTATCAAATTACCAATGGCATTTTTTACGGAACTAGAACAAAAAATCTTAAAAGTTGTATGGAGACACAAAAGACCCCAAATAGCCAAAGCAGTCTTGAGGGAAAAAACCGGAGCTGGAAGAATCAGACTCCTTGACTTCAGACTATACTACAAAGCTACAGTAATCGAAACAATATGGTACTGGCACAAAAACAGAAATATAGATCAATGGAACAAGATAGAAAGCCCAGAGATAAACCCACGCACCTATGGTCAACTAATCTATGACAAAAGAGGCAAGGATATACAATGGAGAAAAGACAGTCTCTTCAATAAGTGGTGCTGGGAAAACTGGACAGCTACATGTAAATGAATGAAATTAGAACACTCCCTAACACCATACACAAAAATAAACTCAAAATGGATCGAGACCTAAATGTAAGACCAGACAGTATAAAACTCTTAGAGGAAAACATAGGGAGAACACTCTTTGCCATAAATCACAGCAAGATCTTTTTTGATCCACCTCCTAGAGTAATGGAAATAAAAACAAAAATAAGCAAATGGGACCTAATGAAACTTAAAAGCTTTTGCAAAGCAAAGGAAACCATAACAAGACAAAAAGACAACCCTCAAAATGGGAGAAAATATTTGCAAACGAATCAACGGAGAAAGGACTAATCTCCAAAATATATAAACATCTCATGCAGCTCAAAATTAAAAATGCAAACAACCGAATCCCAAAGTGTGCAGAAGACCTAAATAGAGATTTCTCCAAAGAAGACATACAGATGGCCGAGAAGCACATGAAAACCTGCTCAACATCACTAATTATTAGAGAAATGCACATCAAAACTACAATGAGGTATCACCTCACACCAGTTAGAATGGGCATCATCAGAAAATCTACAAACAACAAATGCTGGAGAGGGTGTGGAGAATAGGGAACTCTCTTGCACTGTTGGTGGGAATGTAAATTGATACAGCCATTATGGAGAGCATTATGGAGGTTCCTTAAAAAACTAAAAATAGAATTACCATATGACCCAGCAATCCCACTACTGGGCGTATACCCAGAGAAAACCATAATTCAAAAAGACACATGCACCCCTATGTTCATTGCAGCACTATTTACAATAGCCAGGTCATGGAAGCAACCTAAATGTCCATTGACAGATGAATTGATAAAGAAGATGTGGTACATATATACAATGGAATATTACTCAGCCATAAAAAGGAACGAAATTTGGTCATTTGTAGAGACGTGGATAGATCTAGAGACTGTCATACAGAGTGAAGTAAGTCAGAAAGAGAAAAACAAATATCGTATATTTGTTCCACACATATATGTGGAACCTAGAAAAATAGTACAGATGAAGTGGTTTGCAGGGCAGGAATTGAGACACAGATGTAGAGTACAAATGTATGGACACCAAGGGGGGAAAGCGGCAGGGGGTGGGGGTGTGGGTGTGTGATGAATTGGGAGATTGGGATTGACATGTTTACACTGATGTGTATAAAATGGATGACTAATAAGAAACTGCTGTATAAAAAAATAAACTTCAAAAATTCAGAAAAATAAATAAAACCTCTTGAATGAACTTGAAATTGCCTTTTGTTTTCAACATTAGAAGCTTAAATCTAATACCCATATATTGGGATTTAAAAATATATTTTGCTGTTTTGTTCTTATAAATTATGCATATAGTTCATGGCTGTCTAGTAATAAAGTATATGTGAATTTTACTTTATCTTTTTCTGCTTTTTACATGCAGGAAAATAAATTATAAACTTGGTCTCTAAGGAGAGCAGAAGTAAATGTTCTGCTTCCTTAAACAGTAAGCTTATTTTGTCATTTCCATTGAATTCCTTTTTTGTTGTAAACAATCCTATTATTTATTTCAGGAAAATACTGTTTTCCATCTGAAATAGGATTTGCTTTTGTTTGTTAAAAAGACATTGGAGACTTAAGGAAAGGCTTAGAAACATCATCCTATATGTGAGATGTGCCTTTTATTTAGCTATTTCTGTTTCTTGTACAGAAAATTATTTTGTGATTGATGTTTCAGAGCTTGCCAATTCCATTTTCACCTTGGCTATATTTGCACATTTCAGTTATTTTTATTTATACTATATTTTTGCACAAAAATTCTTTCAAATTGAATGCTAATATACATGTGTCTCCCCTAGCATGCTTAGAATCTTTGCCTATAACGATCTACTAGTTTTTCCTTTTTTAATAAGGTTTTCCTGAAATCTTGAGCTCTCCTCTTTCTTAGATATACAAAATTTTTGAGCTCAGTAGAGCAGGAGAAGAATCTTCATGTAATTTCAATAACTTTTCATTTTACCTTCTTCTTATAGATCAGGGGTCAGCAATTATTTTCTGTTAAGGGACAAATGATACTATAGGTTTTGCTGGCCATGGGTCTGTCACAATTACTAATTTCTGCTGTTGTAAAAGAAAAGCAGCCATAGATGACATGTAAACAAATGTGTTGCTGTGTACCAATAAATCTTTATCTATTAAAAAGAGCCATGATCAGGATTTGGCCCATGAGCTGTCGTTTTCTAACCCCTGTTTCAGATGGCTACTTTTCTCATTGCTAATGAACTTAGGAAACATATTATATTACGAGGATAATACTATGCTTCAATAATTGCAATATTTGTAGACTTCAAGTGTCCATAGCCACAATTCTTACCCTCAAGACATATGCAGTATTGCTAGACAATTTTTACAAAAACAAAAACATGCAGTGTATTCAATCTTATCAATATAAAAAAATAATACAGTTCACTTTGATATCTAGCAGGATAAAAATTTTTATAAAACTAATTAAGTTCTGAAAGATGTAAAGAAACTTTTAAATTTAGTTATAAGGAGTAGGGATATGGGAGAGAAGTTATAGGAGAAACAACTAAATTCACTGCAAAGTTGAGAATTGGAACTGCTATAGATACACTATTTTTTCCCCTCTTCAAACTATTATTCATGAGAAGCAGGCTGAAGATAAAAAAGTACAGAACAGAAAGAAACTTGTAGTCAGCCTCCCACCTGCTAACCCAAGTCAGCTGATCAGATAAATATAAACACTAAATCATTGAACAGAAATGGCCAGACAGGGTATCCTTTTTTTAGTTTTTCACTGTTGAGGAAATTGTTAGCTGTGGGCTTCTTGTATATAGCCTTTTTTTATGTTGAGGTACACAATACAGTGAAATATAATAATATTAATCATGATAATAACGAAGAGGAGGAGAAGAAAATGAAATATTATTCAACATTTAAAAGGAAGGGAATACTGCCATTTGCAACAACATGGATGGACCCGGAGGATATTATGCTAAGTGATATAATCAGACACAGAAAAACACTATAATCTTACTTATATGTAGAATCTAGAATAGTCAAGTTCCTAGAAGCACAGAATAGAATGATGGCTGTCAGGGGCTGTGGGGAGGCGGGTATGGGGAGGTGATGGTCAAAGGGTACAAAGTTTCAGTTATGCAAGATAAATAGGTTCTGGAGAGCTACTATAAAACATTGTGCCCATAGGTAATAATAATAATAATACTATTGTACACTTAAAATGTTCTAAAAGGATAAATCTTACGTTAAGTGTTATTACCACACAGAAACAATAATGGTGATGATGATGATAAAGGGAGTAGGAGAAATTTTTGGCAGGTGATGGATATGTTTATGGTCTTGATGGTGGTGGTGATTTTCTGGGTGTATACTTATATCCAAACTCATTGAGTTGTATATATTAAATATATACAGCTTTTTATCTGTCAATAATACCTCAATAAAGTGGTTAAAATCCCCTTCCATTTGTATATGAATAATAAGCATAAGGATTCAACATGATATCTACTTCTATATACTAAAAGAAAAAGGAGGTATCGTAAATGACAGAACACTAAAAAAAAAAAAGAAAGTTCCAGGAAAAGACGACATTTTAGAAGCAAATAATACCCTAAATTCTTAAAACTATTGAAAATAAGCTATCCCTTGATTCTATAAGATATTGCTCAGAGAACAACTAATAAGATAAAAGAATAACATCAAAAGTGAGAACAGAGAGCAGTGCTCATCAAACTGTAGATTACAACATTGTCATTACCAAAAATGAGTACACACTAGAAGCAAGGAGAAATGGGTTGCCTGCAAAGTCAATTATGGATGACAGACTTGCAGAATATATCACCATAAAAAATTTAAAATATCAACAGAAATTCTTAAGTAACTATGACATACAGAGAAGGTCTGACATAAACATAAAGGAATAGGTGTCTTGTATGAAAGAGGGCCTTCAATTGTTGTCTAAAAGGTCAGAGCTTAGTCATGATAAACTGATAAAGAACAAAAAATAACAAAGCATATCTTGGTGAAGTTAATAAAATTCAAGTACAAAGAAAGAATCTTATACACATTTAGCTATGTAAAAGAACTCAGATATAGGAAGAAAAACATATTTTGGCTACAGCCTCCTCCACAAGCAATAGAAAAGTGCCAGAATGTTATTTTAAATATCTGCTACAGAAGTAGTTCTCAAAGTGAGGTCTGACTTCCTTCGGGGGCCTCTAAAAACTTTTTATAAATCAAAACTAATTTCACAAAAATACTAAGATGTCATTTGCTCTTTTATCTTTCATTTTCTATGAATGTATAATGGAGTTTTCTAGAGACTATATGATGTGTCTTATTGCAAGAGATGGAAGGAAGCAGATACGAGATTCCACTCATTTTCTATTAAGCTGAACATTGAAGAGATTTGCAAGAATGTAAAACGATGAGGTCGGAAAAGATGATTGATATGATTTCAATCTTCTTAAATTTATTAAGACTTGTTTTGTGGTCTAACATGAGATCTATTAACTTAATAACCTTGAGCTAGATATTTGAACTTTCTAAATGGTTGTAAAGTAAGCAGTGTGCTGTGATTTTATAATTCCCAACACCACCTTCTCTGTGGCTCTACATGGGGTTCGCCTTCTTGGCAGCACTATCAAAATTTCCCTTCCTCTTCTGTACCTCGTTCTTTTCTAGAGCCTTCTAAGTGAGGGCTTCAGCAAATCCATTCATTTCCTCTTTTAGTTA
The DNA here is from genome assembly GCF_965194825.1 of Balaenoptera physalus. Classification (NCBI taxonomy): domain Eukaryota; kingdom Metazoa; phylum Chordata; class Mammalia; order Artiodactyla; family Balaenopteridae; genus Balaenoptera; species Balaenoptera physalus. The sequence goes on along the minus strand of NC_138892.1, from coordinate 36,261,017 downwards.
TATTTGCATTTCAAATCAGAAGTACTGTAGAGATTTATGCTTACCCCTCCTCCATACTATAATCTAGAAATATGGAAAATAGCTTAAAAAGTAGAGAACATATTCTGGATATTTTTAGTATTTACTATATGGCAAGTATTCTGCTAGATACTAGGAATATAAACAAGGAGATGGCAAAAGTATAACATAGAAGAAAAAGGCACCTAACAGAGTAGGCTAAGATAAATGTTATTAGAAGAATATATAGAAATAAGTGAAGCTTATCATTGGGGATTTGTGAGGTTTCTCAGAGAACCAAACCATGAAAGAACATGTTCTGACTTCTAACAATAATAAGAGTATATTTTATCCCAAGGAAGGGAAACATTAAAATTCTTTTTCCAATATCTAGCTTCTCCAAACAGAGCTTTTTAAATATATGCCTGATATTCCAATAAAATACTCATAGCCTGTTGATTCATTCCACAAGAATATGAAATATCCAAAGAGTACCAGAAAAAGCAGAGCAAAACATGATCCAATCCTTACCTTCAAGAATACCTCAATTATCTCTTTGTTTCAAATTCAACTTCCTGTTCTAGATCTAACATTTCTGTTAGTGAGCAAAATGTGCCTGACATTTAATTTTCTCAACGTGAATTTTCTTTCTTGCCCACTTTGTTAGAATTGACTCCATAGCCATCTTTCCCAAACTCCCATAAACTGCTGTTCATTTCTAAATATCCACCTCTCCTCTTATATATTCTCACCATGAGTTTTAAAGACAGAATAGCTAGGCTCAAATTCCAGATTTGTCAATGTCATGCTAGGGAAACATGGGCAAGTTGCTTAATTATTCTAAACATCCATGCTTTATAAATTAAAGATACTCTATGTAAATTTTCAGCACAACGCACAGTACATAGTAGACATAATAGTGAATAGATCAATTATAGATATGTAGTCTACTCTCTCACCAGTGCAAGATGGAGAATGTTCTTTGCATTCACAACTGTCTCAGTCATTTGCAATCTAATATGGTACTGAGGGCAACTCCTGTCAAGTTTTCCCTGTTCCAAACTGAAAGATACGGGAGGAATATGCAGTCTGATTCTGCCTAATCATGCATTCTTCCAACATTTTTTATATTACATCTGGAGCTCAACTTTTGAAATTTGAGCCACAAATTTGTTGCTATAAACATACGCTATGATTTTGCCATTAGAATATGCCTGTTACAAAAATGGTGGTCTCATGCATGAATTAAAGAGGGCAGAAGGATATCAGATAAAACTTCATAATATCATCTCTCTTTCTCAAAATGTCATTTGCTCTCATGATCCTTTCTTTAACTTAGATTTCTAGTATTCTCCTCCCATAGGAAACACAAGTTCTATTTTAGAGTGGTCTTCACAGATATTTTCAACACAGTCTCACTTCCCAGAAGAAAAACAACCCACACAGTTTGTGAGCCACACATACAAGTATTTGGTATTTTACTTAAATGCCGATTTGATTTGTGAAACTTTTTCATTTATACAGGAAACATACAGTACAGCAAATAAAAGTAAAAATTGTTTTCAGTATCACATGGATTTGACCATGTAAGATGAAAATAAAACCAGCAGAAGGTTTATTAATTATTGGTGCTTAGGATGGCATATGCCTCCTTTGGCCTGAAACGAGATCAGGGCATTTGCCCTGAGACATCATCAAGTGACTTTCTGAGTAAGCATAAAAGTGTTTTTTTTCTATCAGCCTCATTTTATAACTCTATAAAAGACTATCATGATATTTTTAAACTTATTTAATAGTCCCAATACTATTTTATGTTAATGCCATAGTTTTACTAGGAATTGAAGTTGGACTCAGAGGAGTATAATTTCCAGGGGCATATTTCATGGTACTTTATAAGTTATTTTATTCTTTCAGCCTTACTTTATTGGCCTTTTTAATATATTGGCTGTATTATACTATGAGGTTCAGAGTAGATCCTATGTCCTCACAAAGACCCTGTATTTATATTTATTGTGCTCTAATTCAAGCTGCTTAAAACATTTTAAGGGTCCTGTAGTTCAAATGACAATGTGAAATCTCCATGACTATTTTAGAAGGCAATTGATGTTACTGCAGTGGAGAACAGCAGTTGGAAATAGACATTATTGAACATTTATTTAAAAATGATTATAGATCAGATCCACAATGACTTATCCACAGTTCCAAATCCACAGAGCTCTAAAAACTAAAGGACTTTTAGTTTAAAAACATTAAAAAAATTTTTTTAGATTAAAAAATTTTTCTTTTTGTTAGTTTGATGCCAAAATTCATGGAGCAGCTAAATCTGACACAAACAGAAGTGAGGCTATTTATAATTTTTATTTATCCCACTTAGTCTGAATAGCCATATGGTTTGCTATAGATTTATCAATGTGGTTAAAGAGCATTACCCTAGACTTTCCTGAGTATTACATAGTAAGTGGTATACATGTCATAATAAGTTTTTTAAAAGGTGCAGTATAATATACATAAAGAATAATACACATGTGTATTAGTTTGCTAGGGCTGTCATAACAAAACACTATAGACTGGGTGGCTTAAACAACCTAAATTTATTTCCTCACAGTTCTAGAGGCTATAAGGCCAAGACCAAGGTGTTGGCAGGTTTGGTTTCTTCTGAGACCTCTGTCCTTGGCTTGCAGATGGCTGCCTTTTCCCTGTGCCCCCACATGGTCTTCTCACTGTGCTCTGGTGTCTGCCTGACCTAATGTCCGCTTCTTATAATAACGTCCATCGAATTGGATTAGGGTCCAGCGTAAGGCCCTCATTTTAACTTAATCACCTCTTTAAAGGCCTTATCTACAAATACATCCCCATTCTGAGGTACTAAGGGTTATAGGGCTTCAATATATAAATTTAGAGGGGATACTATTCAGCCCATAACAACATGTAGAGATTGGTAAAATTTTCACACACAACCACACCATTGCCAGCACCACAGAAGCCCCTCTTATGTTCCCTTCTGGCCACTACCCCTGTGCTACCAAGGGAAATATATGCTGATTTCTGTTTGCATAGATTCAATATTTTCCTCTTTTATTTTATATTAATGGAATCATATATCATATGCTCTTTCATGTTTAGTTTCTTTCAATTAGCTTCACCCATAATGACTTGTATAGTTATAGATAATTCATATTGTTGTACAATAATAAATTGTGTTATAAATCAATTTGTCTATCTATTTTATCACTAATGGGCATTTGGATAGTTTCCAGTTTTGCACTACTACAAATAACACTGCTATGAGTCTTCTTTCACGTGTCTTTTAATGAACATTATTGAGTAGGGAGATTGTTGGTCATAGGGTAAGCTTATGCTGAGCTTTAGTAAGTCTGCTATGCTGTGTTTCAAGGTTGCCAGACCAACTGAAACCTCCATTTGAACAATTTCGTGTATGTGATGTCTATTTCATAAAGGCAGATACTGTAATTTAGAATCAATATAGGAAATCATAAATAGTACAGGAAAAGCATTAGAGAGAAAATGGGAGCCTCCAGAATACATATTGATTATTTTAAGATACAACACATATATCAGATAAGCGTGCAAAGCACTACTGTACCAACACTAAGAAGTCAAGGATAAAAATGAACATGGCTGTGTTTCATAATCATTTTTCTTAACTGATAAAAATAATAGATATTGGTTTCAAATGATTAAGAATCAGAACTAAGAACTCCCTGATTCAAGGAGCCATGATTAGACCATGTAGCTAATTACCAAGGAAAGTTTTGAAGCAATCTTTCTTCCAGAACAAAATGATTTTAAAAATTAAATTATAAAAGGTTGTGACCATCTCTTACAAACTCAAATATATTACTATCCTTTAATCTTTGAAAGTGGTCATGACAATGAGCATGCTTGTCACTTCCCCCATTTGCTCTCAGTTAATTTCCTGAATTTCTCCCAACCTAATTTGAATTGACTGGCACTGAATCCTTCACACTATCTTTCTAAGGATCATTTACCAAGAGGATTCTAGTTGAGTTTGGCCAATAGACACACAATAAGGAATTTGGAGGACTTGAGGAAGGAAATAACCAGCACTTCCTGCTTCTACTCCATTTTTCCAGCTCTCCTCAGGCAGCCTCCCTCAGAGTTCCAATTTCCACTAGCTGGACCTGACACTGGTCACACCATCTCCCACTTTGGCTTCTCCAGTTCCAAAGTGATCATGGTCTCCTGCTGTTAGTAATTGTTGGTTACCTCACCATCCTTTGGTTTTCCAGCACATCTATCTTTCTGTAATTCATTCATTCTGTTGAACTACTTAGGATGGGCTCTTTTGCTAATTAAACCTTTACTAATACAGGCTTAGTACCAGCAATAGCTCCACAGGAGACTCTCAACATGGGATTTTGGGATTGGATTTCTCTCCTCTTGGAGTTTGACCGCATAAGAGCTTTCTTGGCTAAAGAAAAATGCATTGCTAATATCTATGGCTTGCAGATGCATGGGGATTATCTATATTATCACATATTATTATTTTTAGTTATTTGAGATGAAATACCAATATAGGGAAAAGGTTTGAGGTGTTCAGTGTTTGTTGGCTGCTTCTAACAATTATGAAGACCTTTTAAAAAGATAAACTCAGACTTTCATCTCAAGAAATCAGAGAACAAGAGAGAGTTTCCATTGTTGCCTTAAATATCCTTTTTCTTTTCTTTGTCAGTATAAGGCGGGCATGGTTCAAAGTCTTACCCACAATTGAATTAGGCTGATTGTGGAATTAAAACAGAACTCAAATGCTCACTATTGCCATGATTTTTATGTTAAGATTTGGGCATTGCCTTGGAAGGAGTGGAGCCCAAAGAGTGGGATGAGAAAAGCTGAGAAGACGGACAAGTCTAAAAAAAGTTGGGTACCAGCAGAAGTACCCTTCCTCCACTGTCTGAGGAGATCAGACTTCCCTTTCTTAAAACTTTGTAGTAAGTTCATCTGAGATATTTGTTTGTAATAAAAATCTATCATGCTCAATTATATCATCCTCTGTTGCCTCAAGACTGGCAATTAGAATAATGTTGGAAGAAATTTTGATGAATGAGTGACTCTTACAATTCTTCTTGGATTAGATATCAAAATGTGTTCACTTGGTTCAGGTTTGTGGAATTGATAAATGATTAATCACAGGCTTACAGAAAGTATATAAAAAAGGCCAATTATTTCCTTGCTTAAGACATGAATTGTTAATCTAAGAATGTGGTTTTTAAAGCTAATTAAGCACTTGTTTAAAAAAAATCATCTTTTACTTGATATTTTATAAAATATTTGAGTATATTTATAAAAATGGAATTTTCTTTCTGAAAGTTGAAATCATTGTTCTAACCATAGTCATATTTGTCCTACTAATTTTAATTACAATTTATAACAAGGAGAGTGGGAAACAGAGAGGTTGAAGGATTTTATGATGGCACACATGATCAATGACCTTTAAGGTCTCATTTTCCATAATGGTCCACTTTTTATATTCTGGTTGGTTCTGCTTCTATATGTCCATATTATGGTGAAAGCACATGATTTATCTATAAATCCTGTACCAACAGAACTACTTACTTCTCTAAGATCTATGAGGTTAGGAATTGTGTAGGTATTTATATTTTACATTTTATTCAGCCTACTCTCTTACATAAAGTTGGCTCCTGTGGTGGTCATTACTTCTGTTTGCTCTTACCTCCAGTTTTCCTCCATCACGCACAGAGTAGAGGCAAACTTTTACATGTTTTGAAGTTAGGCATGACGGTGTGATTTTCTTGGCTGATGAAATGTCAGCAGATGCACTCAGCAATGTCACCCTTGGAAGGTAGTGACTAATTTTCCATCTACGTTTCTCTGTCAGAGTAAACAGAGATGCCATAGGAAGGTCTCTAAACATGGACAAAATGGAGCACAGCCCTCTGCTGAATATATCTCATGGTTTTAAGCCCCTGAGAGTTTAGGGTTGTCAGTTAACTAGACTCACTATATTTTTTGTTGATCTGATTTCTGAGGATGGGGAGTTTTTAAAAACACTTTGTCTATTACCCACTATAGTAGTTTTCAATCCAGTTTTAACCATGGCATCTTTTCTTCAAGTGAAATTGTAAGCCAGATAAAAACACTTGAAATTGGGTTATTCTGGTAAAGGGGCTGGTTGCTCGGAGTTCACTGCTGTACCCACCCTCATGAGCTGAGCTGTCCAGGGGCATCTCTGTGGCTCTACCAAGACTCAGTTGAGCACAATTTTAAGAATGTAATTGGTTATCAGGAGATTTTGGTTTAATCCAAACTAGTAATTGATGATACATACATTTTATTCTGAACATTTCAAAAAATACCTCCAAAATTCTGTGTTTTTTTTTACATACAGGATGTACATACTACAGAAATCATTCTAAATCCCACCTCATATTAGTTGTAGAGTAAGATTTGGAATGAGGGGTAAAAAATATTTGGTTTGGCTTTATATCTGTGTGTGTGTGTGTGTGTGTGTGTGTGTGTGTGTGTGTGTGTGTGTGTGCTTAAGAAATGCTGTAGAACAGTAAAAATACATAATGAGATGGTACCTTTATGGCTTCTGATCAAATGGATTTTCTGAATCATAAAGCACGATAAGAATATAAAGTATTTTTATTTTAATTAGGATAATGCATTTAGAGAAAACAAGTGTAAGCACTATTTTTTTAGATGATGGGTTCTGAACTCTTAGTTCCAATCCAGGAAAAGGAAACAATGATTTAGCTTTTTTTCTCCTTAGGGTGCACAAAAAGACTAAAAAGGTTGGGCAGCATTAGGAAAGGTAAGGAACTGACACAAACATAAGCTTATCCTACTCTGAAATTATTGCGAGGCCCCCCCTGCAATGTTCTATACTGTGATTGCTAGTGAAATGAAAGATGTAATGCAGATAGAAGCAGCTCAGGAAGATGTAATTTAAATGGCCAAGATGATGGAATGCCTCCATGAAAAACCAGAAGATTAGGACTCTTCAGTCTTAGAAAATTAATGTGAAGAGAGTAATGATTAAAATGAATAAACTGGTCTCTGAGGCCCATTCTAGCACAAGGAAATCTTGAAAGAAATGACAAATAATAATGGTAGCTAACTTTATTGAATACTAAAACTTTCCAGACTCTGTTATGAGGGAATTATACATGCCTGTTTATTTAATCCTCAAAATAATTGTATGAAACAGATACTTTTATTTTCTCTCCTTCGTAGATGAGGAAACTGAAGGCAACCTACTTAACTTACATAATATGATGTTAAAAAACTGGGCTAGCATCTGAATTCTTATAGATAATGGAATGGCTTTCAAATTATAATATATATTATACTTATATATAATATATATATCATAAAGTAATTAATACATTTTTTTTTCAAGCAAAGCTAGCTATGGCTGCAGAACAGCCGTAGTACTGTATAAAATTGCTGCTGCTTCTTACGTCCATAAATTTTTAAGCAACATAAACACTTTAACTTTTCTGTACAAATATGCTAAATTTATTATGTGCCTCCATTCTCTATTTGAGTACTTTTCTAGGTTTGTTGTTGTTCTGTTTTGTTTTTAATTTGATTTACCTTTTTCTCCTGTATAAAACTTCCCTTAGCTGTTCCAATCCACAATGATCACTAGCTAGATACCTTTTATGAAATCCCTGCATTAGTCATGCTCCAGATCTTTAATCCCCGTAAGGTAAGTATTACTATCTAAGCTTTATAGCAAAGTCAAACAACGTGCTTGAAGGAGAAGCAGGAAATTCAGAAACCAGAAACATAACGAAGTTCTATCCATGAAGCTCAAGTTCAGTTCACCCACTATCTCTTCGACTCACTCAGCACAACCCTCTCTACAACTTATTGGGGTTTACAATTTTCTCATGATATTGCTGAACAATTTTTATACATATTTATGAATAATTACCCCCAAACCTATAATTCACATACATTATTTTTAATCATCAGAACTACCATATAAGTTAGATGCATTTATTCCCCAAAGGCCTGCAGTCAAAAAGTTAGTAGTTGGAGGATATGATGGTTTGAACCCAGGTGTCAAAGTCTACATTTTCCTTCACACTCATTCAATCATTTAGTCCTTTACTCAATAATTATTTGACTGCTTATTAGGAACCAGACTTTACAAATAGCTTGGAATATACTCATGGACAGAGCAGAAAATCCCCTGTCCTTATGGAACAAACATTTTTTGAAATGTGGCCTCTCATTTCTTTGGCTTCATTGTGAACTCTTTGAGGGCAGCAGCCAAGTGACAGACCAACAGAGCCAGTTGTAAGATTTCTCAAACAGAGCTGCCTAAAGCATATGTATTGACTGAGTAATCTTGTAGTTGATTAACTCAAAGGATAGGCACACACTATTTATTAGGCCAAATTAGTAATTAATTAGCTTTACTCTATCCCAGAGCTTCAGTATAATCTCTTCTTCCAGGCTACTCCAAAGCAAGGCAGAATGAGAACTGCCCCACTTCCATAATAGTTTTTTTATACTGCTAAGGAAAGTACTTAACCCACTGCATTACAACTGGTTGTTTACTTGTATTTTTTATTGGGTTTTATGGTTTTGAAGGCTAGATTCGGTTTAAAAAAATTTATATCCGTAACAATATATATCTGGCAAATAGTAGGAAGTAAGCACAGTTCTATTGAAATAAAGGGAAAAAAATGTCACCTAGTAATCTTATAAATGCATGGAATGCTCAAAAGGAAGAAATATACAAAAGCATATATATGAATCAGTATAAACTGAACAACTCATACAACTAGAATAACAACCCATTCCAAGACATTCCAATCGGAGGGTTTAAGCTTAATTTTCAACTCTGCTACTTACTCTCTATTCGATCTGAAACAAATCTAGCTTAAAATCTAAATTGTATTATCTATAAAACTCATTTGAGATTAGATAGTTCCAGATCATTTTAAAAATATAATGAGAATATAATGAGAAAATATATAGTATATGTAATTACAGATATGTTGCTGTATGTGAAAGTAATAAGATATAATAACTTTTCTCAGGTTATCAAAATGCTCTCATATAAAAAGTAGTATACGTTAGTGATTTAAAATCTAAGCTCTCAAATCCAAAGACTGAAATCAAATTCCAACTCTACCAATTTATAGAAGTGTGATCTTAGACATAATTCTTATTATCTTTAAGCCTCAGTCTCTTTGACTGGAGAAAAAGAAATTTTATTAATTGTACCTTACCACCATATAATTATGCTATAAGAGTTAAATGATAAAAAGTACATAAAGTTATCAGCATAGAACTTTGAACTTAAGAAGTTACAGAGATCAATATACTATTTATTTTTACAAAAGTTTACAATTAAACATTATTTAGCATGTTCAGAAACCATGCTAAAGGAACATGAAATACTTTCAAAAATTTCCCCTGCATTTTCTCTGCTTCTAGTTTTCTTATTTGTTTGGTAAGTTCTATCATTTCTAATCTCTAATGATATGTGATTATTATACAGGTGTTGCTCCAAAGGAACTAGATTTGCTTTTTCTGCTTGATGTAAATAAATATTATTAGACTCTTGAAATATAGATATAATCAGTAACCTAACTCAAATCTTAATTGGATTATTTTTTCTTGTCTCATGAAAATTATGGAAAAATAAATATTTCTTTTTCTATTTACACATATTTAGTAGTTTGAGCAAAAGTGAAATTAAGGCTTTGAATCCAATGCTTTCCTCACTCCTAAATATGCCAGGCCATGAAAAATCTGCATTTGGCTTTCCTTATACATCTTGAATGTATTTCATGTATTTTTTTAATGTTTTCTTATGATCTATTTTCTCACCAACCTCCACATGCTTGATGGAAGATGTAAAAAAGCTATTCCATATGCTCTGTGTAAAATGCATTGAATGGAGAAAATTGGGCACGAAACTGTCTACTTAGAAAAAAGTAAGCAGAACAATTGCATGAATTTTCCATCTGAACAGGCGAATTATACTGAATTGGTCTTTTCAGGTTTAAATTTCCAGATTCAAAATTCAGGTGATAAAGATTCAGCAAAAAATTACATAATTGGTCTTTTACTATTGGTTTGTAAGGATAAGCATGCGTTACATGAGTTGCACTTTCTAAGGTAACTTATTACACAGGTATGACAGACTAGGAATCATGCAAAAAACAGGAGCAAGATTTTATCTAATTCATTAGTTTACAACGTATGCACTACATAGCTCCCACGAAGAATTTAAAGTAACTTAAAAGGATCATATCCAATAAGTTAATAAGCATATATTAATGAAGTAAACCACACACCAGATGCTTTTATTCATGGAATTCAGATTATTTAGGGCTAAATTTAGGTTCTAATCTTTATGTAAAGTACAGCTAAAGACAATTAAAATATTTCCCATAACATATAGTTTTAGTTTTGTCCAAGAACATATGAGGTCATGATGTAAGCCCCATAATATGTTTCATGAATTGTATCTTAGTTGATATTCCTCATAAGCCAAGAGAAAGTATTATTGTCCCCCTTTTACAGATGGGGAAATTGAGCTGGAAATTAAAGAAGGCATGCAAGTTTCGACAAAATTAAGTGACCAAAGTTAGGATTTAAATTCTGATCTAATTCAAATGCAAAGCTCTTTCTCACTACTTAACACATCCTTCTGTGATCTCTCCTGAAACACATTGTTGGTAAGTCACAAAGTCCTCCAAGAAATGCCATGGATACACGGAGAGAAGAAACTCTAATAATAATAAATAAAATATAATAATTAAGGTCTTTAGTGAAATATCTACTACATTTTAAATATAACCAAAGATCTTCATCTAGGTAAACTTATTATAGGATATTGGCCTAAGAAGTCACCAGAACAATAAATGATTTATGGATTACTTATGGTCCATAGTAATCCTTACTCTTGAGAAATGAATCAATTAGTACTCCCCAGTTTCCTGACTAAAATCCTATTAATGACATAATATTACATGACCAAAACTGTCTGTCTTCTGTGTAGCTTTCTCTTTATATTTTACTGAAATTAACTTATAAATATTTAAAATAGATATTAATAATTAATATTAATATCACATTAAATCACCATTATTAATGTCTGAAATAATGGGAATTTGGACTAGAATGGTCACAATGAAAAGGTGAATGGATGAAAGAGATTTGAAAGACACATTTGATAAGATTTATAAAAGATTGGATACAGAGAATAAGGAAAAGTAAGTTGTCAATGAGGACTCACTTTCTGAAATGTGAAACTGAAGGAATAGTGGGGATGCTCAGGGGAAAAGTGAAAGAGAATGAGGTGTGAGGTTACTTTAAATAACTGGGCAGTAATGCCAAACAAGGGGTGACTATATCCATCCATGCTGAGAGGAAGGATTAGGGCTGGAAATACAAAGCAATCTTCCTCAGCTAGAGAAGTTCATGAGGAATATGTGCATATGGTTAAGAAAGAGAATGTGAAGTGAGGAGAAAGGAGACTTAGGACTAACCTTTAAGGAAGTCCAACTTTAATGACCAAGTAGCAGACAATGAGCCTACAAAGTAGACGACCTAGGAGACACCAGAGATGTAGGAGGAAAACCGATATAATTCCACCAATGCACGTGAAGAGGAATCCAAATGAGAGAGAATATTTAATAAGTCAAATGCTGCTAAAAATAAAATAAATTGAAACCTGAAATGTCATTTATTATAAAGAAGCTTCCATATTTATGTTTGTTTCCAACTTAACCTATTAATGTAATTTTTGCCATTTTTTTTAATGTAAAAGTGTTCTGTTGGATAATTAATTTATAAATTCTATCAACTCTTCAGCATCTAAGCATTAATAAACTGATTTCAATGAAAAAAAATTGTGAGGGAAAATTAAGAATACAGGTCTTTGAGGTTTAAGAATTTCAAAACAATTGCTTTATGTAAACACAGATTTATCTTTGAAAAATATTTGTGAATTAGTATACACAGTTTTAATATAATGTTATCTCTTGAAAACCAGAGACAGATATTAATTAGGTTAAGTAAAATAATTTAAGTAAATTTAGTTAAAATAGTTTACAAAGATGAAGATTATACTGAAGGATCAATTTTCTCTTTGAAGTTCTTCTTAAGTATATTTTCATCTAAGTTCTTTTATTTCATCTTCTTAACCTAAGTACAATTTAAATACATGGGATCTTTGCTATGAAAGTATCTCAAACATTTCAGGCAGAAGGAAAATAAAGTCACCTATAAGTTATATATAACCAAAATCTATGGAAATCAAGTTTCAATCAGAACAGAAACTTGTAACTTATTGTTCAACTGAGAGTTTCTTCAAATGGAAAAATATTATCTCATAGAAAATTTTTATGTGGAATCCTAAGTGTGTGGATGCCTGTGTATGTACACACACACATTTTAGTGTTTCCACATGTGCATTAGGTGAATATGTGAAATATTCACCATAGTACTGTAAATGAAAAGTAAAACTGAAATCTATTTCTTTGTGTTGGGGTTTTTAAGTTTGAATAAATAACATCTTTTTCTTCCCCTCTTGGGTTGGGAATTGATTATGATAATAAAGCATAAGAGTCAAAGACACTGAGATGAAAATATCAGCTTTTAATCACAGTAAGGCTGTTTAGAGAATTTGCTTTAAATCTTCAGCATAGAGGGCCTGCTAGTACTTCAAACTATTATTAAACATACTTGAATAGATCTGAAAAATTCAAAGCTTCCCCTGGCAAGCTTCATACTAAAGGCACAAAAATTTGTTATTTTTGAGGCTGGCACCAAAACAGAGAGGGGAAAGGGAGAGGGATTGAATGTATATAATTCCTACTATAAAATTTAGCAGATAATTCATCCTGTGCTTAGAGATGAGCATGTGAGTAATGGGGAAAGAGGCCAAGTATTGCTCTAAGCTCTTCTCTGAGTGGAGGAGAGAGGTGGTTTCCTTCTCAATACCATACATTGATAAAATACGCTTAAATTAATTTGAATAAAAACTTAATACATACATGTGGACCTGTCAGGCATACCATAGCAAATTCCCATTCTATTAGTCCCTTATGTTATATTTTTAGAAATGGTTAAATTCTTCCATTTCAGGGGGGGAAAAAAAGGAATTTAGACTAGTAACAAGACTAATAAGCAAGTAAAATAGCCTTTTATTGCTATAATGAGCTTAAATTTCAGCAAGTTCATGTGGCCAATGAGAAAAACAGTGGCAAAAATATATATATTTGCAAGATGCAGAATGATTGTAAGACTTTACAAAGAACCAATTGGCAAATATTTTATTTTTTAACACATCCATCTCACTTATACCAAAAAAGTGTTTATAATATATACCACCCCTGTCATTTTGATGAAATTTGCTAACTCCAATGTTACTGTTGACCTACTATAGTCTATAAATTGCATGCCAATCAAAAGTATTAAACATCTAGTAAATTCCTGATATAAAGGCATTCTTATGGGACAAATCAACATTTTCCATCTTAACTGGTTTTTAGCTTTCACTACAACTGCTATAAAGAGAAGCCACTAAGAGTTCTTGCCTCTTCCTTACACTTTTGGCCTCTTCTTTCAATTGCTTATGTGATTTCAGGCATCTCAAAACATATACCAGGGGTACTGTATGATGCTCTACGGAGAATCTAAGAGCCAGTTTCAGTTCAATCTGAAATTGTAACATTTTTTATTAGAAAATAACCAAAATTTGAATTTCTAACTCAAATATGACAAATGGATTCTAAGAATCATAAGTTAGGAAAAAACTGAGGATAGAAACATGAGAGGGATAGAAATGCTAGTAGAAAACTCAAGGCAGTGCTGGCAATCTAATTGCCAAGGATGGAGAGGACTCTGGCTTCCTTGCCAACTTGTTCTTAGAGGCACCTCCTAACACCTCACATAGTCACTGACATGTCCTTGCTGCACTCTTGCTCATCACCCACTGGGGCTATGTTTTTCCTTTTATGGCAACAGAAAAATGACACAGAACACTATGCACGAATTTGGCAGTCTCCCTGATTCTTTCTTTGCATCTAGCCCTTTCAATGTAAGAAGTACAAGGACCAATCTCAAAACCAGTGAAATTATTAAAAAAAACCAGGCTGCCTCTAATTTTCCAACCCATGAATATATTGGTAGGTTGTGGAGGTTCATAGGAAAGGGTATATACTCCTTGAGAAAAGGGAACACATCTTATTTTTTTTTACTATACTCCCAATTTCTGGATACATAATAGATGCTAAAATAATATTTGCAAGACAGGAAGAGAGGAAATCAGACAATAGTATAAAATTGGGGTGAGATATAGGAGAAAGAGTTAGAAGACAGATCTTGACTATGGCAATTAGAGAAAAAACCCTCAGAATTTATTTTTCAGTTGAATGTCCAAATAGACCTTATGTTGAGAGAATAATCAGAGCTTGTTCTAATGGCAAGAAGGCTCCATCAAATCTCACTTATTTTTGGCCACCATTTTCTATGAAATCTTTGCCTGGAAAATGAGCTGATTTCAGCTCAGAAAGGACATATATTGTTTTCAAAAGTAGACGAATACTCAGAAAATTTTAGAGGAAGCATTTCCCCCACACTTCCCCACTGCCCTACTCAGTCTCTTCTCTCATTTTAGCTTTCCTTATTAGGAAATCTCCCAGCCTTCTTGAAACTCCTTCCAGGAGATAGCTTTATTAAGCTCATACCTTGAGTGAAGAAATAGAATACAGTATCATATCAGCAGCCATTGGCTCAGTTCATTCAAAGTTAATTTGCTAATTTCCTGCATTGCAGTAACACCATAATTTGCTTCAATTTTAGCAAATGACTGCTATTGCTAAATACAATGAATACACCACATATGAGCCTGTTGTTCATCTTTCTGCCATCAAACACTTATTCATTCAGAAGTATTTGTTCAATGCCAAGCACAATGCTAGGTACTAGGGAGTCAACTGTGAACTTGACAAACATTACCTCTCTCCATAGAACTCCTTTGGTGAGGGAGGTAAATTTAAAATTCTTAAGCAATAAATATAATAATTCAAAATTCTAGTAAATGCTATAAAGGAAACAAAAAAGAAGCTAAAATAGAAGATAACTGAGGACCTACTTAAGAGAGAGTCAGTCATCCAACTATTTACTCGGTAGGCAAAATTTAATCTGAAAAGTGAAAGAAGAATGAAGTTGCTGGCTAAGATCAGTGTTGGGAAAAGAACATTGTAGTGTGTACCCTGATGCAGTCATGGGAAAGTATTGTGTCCCATAAAGAGCCAAGAGGAGCACATGGAGAACTTTTTGATGGATTTCTGACTAAAAGAGCCAGGCAAGTTTTCTCATACTGCAGACCATTTATACTTGCAGTTTTAGATGTCTCAGACATTTCCCATCTGACTCTTGGGCTAAAGCCTATTCCCACAAAGCCCTGTTTCCAGCTAGCTAGCTATCAGTCCAACCACCAATAGTTTCAAACAATTCTTGCTAAGGACCTAGATAGCAATGATCTAACACTCTGGGGTAATTCTATTTTAAAAGTGGACACAAGAAGACCATAAATCCATTCAGATTCAAAGGACTGACGCGCTAATGGATCACCCAGCAAGAGTGAGTTGGGTAGGTCATGCCCACCCACTGTTACAGAAGTTAGTTTTGTAAATCTTTTCCCATTAGGGTTCATATAAAATTGAGACTTACACACTGAAGGAATTTGAAATCTGTTGATTATTTATACAAAAAAATGTGTTTGGTTCTAATTTGAGTAAATTGCGCGCGCACGCGCACACACACACACAGTGATCAATGTTCTGCTGTGACCAGGTCATTCTTAAAATTGTTTCCTTTCCCCTTTAGTCAATTAAAGTTCTTTTCATAATTATTAGAGTCATTAAGTTTGAGAACATGTTTTTGTTCTCTAAAATGACTATCTATGCTACTTCTCTGGAAAATAATTCTGTGGCTGTGCTGTTCTATAGCTATTAGGTCGAGCAGAGGACACTTTGTATAGCTTTGTCAATCTCTGACCACTGCTAAATTATCAAACACTTTACATTAATGTTCTGAATAGTTTGACACATTGCCCCATAATCACTTAATTTGTACCAACGTAATATGGCTTATGATTCAATAAGTAAACACAGATTTTTTTTTAAGGAATGTCTATACTCAGTAGCATTTTGATTCAATAAAATGTTTTAAAACTATTTTTTCAAACATTTGGGGTTTGGCAAAACATAAAATGCCTTGGCCAAGCGCTCTTCCTCCCAATTTTTAAACCCAGTGCATTTCAAGGGAAATTTAATTCATATGTTTCCAGTATATTTACACTTAGTTTATTTAAATGGTGTTTTGTAAGAGCTCTGAGCAGTCCAAGAAGTCAATAACCAGTTTATAAAGTGTTTTCAATTTTCTTTACATTGAACCAGGTGGGCGAATTCTGTTTGAAATAATAAAAATTCATGAATTTACCTTAAAATATGATATTCTATAACACTCATTGTGTTCAAACTGTGTAAAAGTTACATATTATTGCAAAATAGGTCGCAATAATACGGCATTAGCTGCCACCCAAGCATCCTGTGTAGGGCTGGGCTGGAACAGAGTTAAAGGAACTGGTTGAGATCCATTCAGGGTGTGAAACATCTGGCCTGTGACTTGATGACCAAGCTAGCTACACAAAGGAAACTTCTCAAACGCTTCTGGAAGTAACTGGCTCTACTAACCATATCCTAGTCTTCCCATTTACTAACAGTGACTTCAGACAAGCCATTTAACTTTCCCCCAGCCACTCTAAATTTCTTTTAGTCAAAATATTGATGATGATACAGAATTAATTTCATAGGGTTAGAATGAGGAATAAGTCAAAGAAAAGGGTAGTGTTATGTCCCTCAGAGTGGGTCTGCCTACAGTAAGTGCTCAATAATAAAAATGATAGCTATGTGCATTTGACTTAAGATTGCCTACAAGAACTACTTTAGCCAAACTGCCTTTAGTTAGATGTCCATTAGTTGAAGACCATTTAAAAAAACATTTGAGTGATTCTGGCTTATGTGGGAAAATGAATAGGACAACAGGAAATAAGCTAGAATTAGAGGGAAAATTAGAGCTTTCTAGCTTGTCTATGGTGTTGGTTAGGGAAAGGAACACTGGAGTGGGAAAGAGGAAGAGGACAAGAGTCCCCATTCTCTGCAATTAGCTGGATGATTACAGATAAGTCACATACTGGTGTTGGCCTCCAGCTTCAGCTACAAAATGATGTGGTGAGACTAGATGACCTCAGGTTCCTTTAAATAGAATGGTTCTATTGTTTACCTCAGCATTAAAATAAGCTCAAAATCTATCATGAATGTTAACTAATGATAATTATTTTTTAAAAAAATATATTGGGTTAGGGACACTATAACTTGGTTAAGCTTTAGAAAGATGCCTTCTGTTGTTAGATATAATGAATGTATACCATATATGAGCCTGCTTATCTTTCTGCCTTTAAACATTTACTCATTCTTTCTAAACTATTACTCAAAGCCAAGCACAATTCTAGGCACTGAGGAAGCAACTGTAAACTTGACTGACATTATTCCTCTTCACTTTCTAAAAAGTATTGGGATAAGTAGTCAAAAAGTATATTTAAACTAACCCATATATGCAAGTATGCTTTATATTCATATTTTCAAAAACTGGAAATATAGAAAGGTATACTAACACATAATTATAATTCCAAATATCTGACAAGGAGCAGTGTGGAAGTATTGTACCATATCAGTCCATTTTGCTTTTTCTAATTTTTAATTCAGAAAAACATCAAAAGTAAGGAGTCAATCTATTTTTGTTGTCCATAAGAGCACAAAGATTTTCCAAACGTACTTTTATCCTCTGTCTACTATTTTTTGTTATGTTACCATTTTTAATCACATCTCCTTGACATAATTTTGTCACTCTGCAATTGGAGAAACAGAGCGTTTTCTGAGTTAGTCTAATATCAAGTTGAAAGTTCAGACCACAGTCAAAATAAGTGCCCTGAAGCCTTTTTGGCCTATCAACCATTGCCCATGACTTATGCCATAGCTAACCATTATTCAAATTAAGAATGAATTATAAATGCAAACAAAGAAAATCTTACATGATGAGGGAAAGCAATTTATCAAGGATCTGAGAATAATAAAGGCACAGCTAAAATTGTGACTAAAACATCTCTCTCTTAATCCAGAAGTATTTCCATTTCCACCTCAAACATCTGTCTTTTAGGGTCTTTTTCTCACACTATTGCCAAGATAAATTCAGGAGGAGTGTACATTCTCAGCCAGATTGAGGCAGGCATGTAATTATTTTTAGATTTTACATTGAGGCACCAATGTTACTGTTCTCTTCACAAACACCTTCCTATATTCCTTGAAACTTCTCCTCAGGTTAATAAAATAATCATAACCTAATGTACATAGTATGGTGTTTGCCACAATATCACTTCTGTGAAAATAAATTATCTCATTGTTGCCACCTTAAAATATATCCATACTTATATATCAGTTATATAACTTTTGTTTCCCCTTTTCCTAGATATTAAGGGACATAAAAGTTTAAGAAACTAATCTGCCTTCCAGATGCTAACGTTCTTGTTAAATGGAGGATATTAGCATGTATGATGTACTGAAAGGCAGACTTCTGACCATACATGCAATCAGGACCCAAAACAGAGAGAGATTCTTCTGGATTTGAGGATTCAGAATTACTTCTGGACATCCCCAACAGATGTCACACACGGATCTACACATCTGTTTGGTGCCTAATGTCACAACTCAGATTTTGCCCTAATGTGCTTCATCCTTCTCTGGTCTCGCTGACTCGTTTCTGCTGCCTGAGATGCTTGCTAAAGAAGTTTCATTAGCATCAGAGCCCATCAGGAGAATTCTGACATCTCAGCTGCGGTTGTTGGTATTGATGGTCCCCAACTTTCTATTCTTCCCGGTACCAAAATAGTGCTGGTGTGCATGTAAAAGTAGAGGGGGGAGGGTCTCTTCTGTGTCCATTGTCACCATTGGCCCCAAGCTTTTCTGTGCCCAGTTATAACAAAAATTTTGAATGCTCTATTAGCTCTGCCTCTAAACATACCTAATCCCTACATTCCCTGGTTCAAAAACCAGTATAAGAAACCTGCTGGGGGGTAGGTACTCTATTATATACACATGGTGTCTTCCTCTTCTCCCCATGAATCCCTCTCTTGACAACCTTCTCTCTATAAAATTAAAATTAAAAACTCCCACTAATATGAATGAACTGGGGAAACAAGGGAAGGCAGAGGAAGAAGCTGTTATTGACATGATTGGTAATCTCCCCAAAGAAATGAGATACATTCCTTTACAGAATTAAAGATTGAGACTTAGACAAATTAAGTGACTTCCTGAAAATCACATGTCAGCTATGGGATAAAAACAATGCTTAAAACTGTACCACCTTCCCCAATTAAATTAGAAAGAAGTTTTACAAAATGAAAGTGCTAATCCGGTAATGCTTGATAGAATTATTCAGAATTCAAATTAACATTTTGAAACAGACTTAACTCATTGGAAATATTATTAAAGCAGAACATCAAATTGATCAGATTCAAAGCAATATTATTTCTTCAGTGATAGAAGTTCATTATTTATTTTGTATTCATTAATTTTTCAATTTATGTATGTTTTGTTCTTTAGAACCATTTTTTGTCTCAGAAACTAATTTACATCAACTGCTATTTGGATAAATAGGCAGAAATTTCAAATATTTTAAAAATATATCAATGTATTTCCAATGTTTTATCACTCTGAGGCACAGTTTCATTAGCTGTGAAAGAATTTTTCTAGATGATCTTTAAGAACTCTTATCTTTAATACCTAATGACTCTATATAATCTATATTTAAATAAAATGTATATAATGAATATGTTCCTGATTTCTTGTAAATTTCTTACAAAGAACATTTTGAAACAAAACCCAAATTTGATACTAGAGAAATAAAAATAAGATATTTTGGAGAGAAAAATATACTCTAATTTCTCAGAACATTTTCACCCTGATTGTAGAAATCTACCTCTCCTTGACAAACATACAACTTTTAGAATTCTTATAATAAATTTGAGCTTTTAAAGTTAATCAGATAGAGAATAAACTTGTATTAATTTAACATTATAATTACTAGAATAAAATAGAATACAGCAATATAATTCAGTTATTTTTTTACAAAATATTAATTGTAACAGAGAGTTGCCTTTTGATAGATCTATTTATTTTTTATATATTGGGGGAATATTACCTTTAGCTGTATTGTAAAATGCCACTAAAATACACCCAGAAAAAAAAAAACATAGCAAACACATAGCTCTCTTCAATGGGCAAATTTGAAAGCTCTGCTTCAAGTACTATGTTTCTTTTAAGTCTCCTATTATTGCAGAACAATGTCACATGCTGTATTTGAAAGCAGAAGCAGAACAAAGAAGACGTTAACTTCATGATGGGTAATTACGTTGCTTTCATATTTTGGAATTTTAAATGTACCCACACTAAGGTTTCTCACTTGGTTTTTGTTAAATATTATCAGTGACTATTCTTTCTTTCTACCTCCATTACATTTCACACATGAAAAAGATTAACATAATGTATCATGTCATTCTTTTGTATGTTAGTCTTTCTACTTTTGACAACTTTATTCAAAAACTTCCAAAAACAGTTTAAACATGCATGGTTTTGGAGAGATCCAGGTGAGAAATTCTAGACTGTCAGTGGACTTCTGCCTGGAAATAGAAATCATTGTGACTTATTTCAGAAAGCAATTTCCACTGCCTCACAAATACCTGGTTATGAAAGATTATCTGGATACTGGGGTTTAAATTCACTTTCAGTGTTCAAAGAGACACTTTTTATGAATTGTGGAAGTTTTCATTTGCCAATTTTTGAACCAAAGTATCTTTGTACAAATTAAATTCAACTCAATAACCACTTATTAAATCCTACTGTATGTCAGAGAAAGTGCTGTGGATACATAGCAAAAAGAAATATAACTCTGATCTCAAATTACTCAAAATCAAGCATAGGAAACAGAAATGGAAGTGACTAATAATCTCCTCTCCTTCTTCCTCACCTTCCCTAGTCAATAAAATGCAACACCACAGTCACTCTTGCTAACATTCTATGTCCTAATTTTTTTGCCTTTTTGTCTCACAAAATGCTACACTTTCTAATTTATGTGATTCTATTTCCCTTGCTCCTAAATCTGGGCTTCTGGATGATGTTACAGAACTGCATACAATCCTGGAGACTGAAGGCAGTCCAATCACCAATTCTTTGATATTTACTAGTTGTGAACACCTCTCAAGCACTTGATTTCAAGTATCATTAGCCAGTTGGCACTCAACTTTAAAAAAGAATTTTTAACACATAAATTTTATGTCTCTAGATAAAACTTTTATAATCTCCACAAATTCTCCATGCTGCCTCACCTCTTACAACTGGTTACCTTCTACATTCACTGAAACAATCATGGCTGTTAAATTGAATTAATTTAAATTGCCGTCCTCTACAACTGTATCTGCCCTCACTGCCTTTTCTCCAGCCTTGGAAGACCAGGTGCATCTTCTGTTCTTTAAGGATGTTAATTTTATCTTTTTTTTTTTCTTAATAACATACTCTCCTAATTCTTTTCAATTCTCTTTTTCAACAACAGCCTAAGTTCTTTGAGGAGAGAACCATATTTGAGTCATGACAAGTGTTTAAAAATGGATTCATTGTACATAATACATATAGAAGTGTCCTAAGAAATACTAGTAACATCTTTCAGAAGACTGTTGGTAAATTGGTACAGCCACTATGGAAAATAGTGTGGAGGTTCCTTAAAAAACTAAAAATAGAACTACCATATAAACCTGCAATCCCACTCCTGGGCATATATCTGGAGAAAACTGTAATTCCAAAAGATACATGCCCACAGTGTTTGCTGCAGTACTGTTTTCAATAGCCAAGACATGGAAACAACCTAAATGTCCATCAAGAGATGAATGGATAAAGAAGATGTTGTATATTTATACAATGGAATATTACTCAGCTATAAAAAAGAATGAAATAATGCCATTTGCAGCAACATGGTTGGACCTAGAGATTATCATACTAAGTGAAGTAAGTCAAACAGAGAAAGCCAAATACCATATGATATCACTATGTGGAATCTAAAAAACAATGGTACAGATGAACTTATAAACAAAACAGAATCAGACCCACAACATAGAAAACAAACTTATGGTAACCAAAGGAGAAAGTGAGGATAAATTAGGAGTTTGGAATTAACATATACACACTACTATATATAAAATAGATAAACAACAAGGGCCTACTGTATAGCACAGGGAAACATACTCAATATTTTGTAATAACCTATAAGGGAAAAGAATCTGAAAAAACATATATGTATGTATAACTGAATCACTTTGCTGGACACCTGAAACTAATACAACATTGTAAATCAACTATACTTTGATAAAAATACATAAATAAATGTTTTTAAAAAGAAAATACATGTTTAAAAATATTGCTAAAGAAATTACTGATTTATGTGTTTGGCACTAATTATCTATGGAATGTCAAAACACTGTGTGCTTCATAAAATTGCATATGTTAAGAAGGGGTGTAATTTCTGTTTGATATTGTACAGTAAATTAATATTTAATCAGAAACAATCTGTTCCAGACACAAAGCAGTGAGGAATAAAATATAAAAATGGAAAGCCAGTAGGACATATCTGTGCCTAAAAATAAGATTATGTTTTCTCACTGGACTTAAAAAAGACCACAAATTGAAAGTAAAGAGCAAGGCTACTGCCACAGCCCTGCTAGGTTCAAGTTCTGGAAGCATGAAGTGGCCACCAGAAATTTGAACCACCATGTGGGGTAAGAGAACTAAAAGGGCTTCTGGTCAGACAGGATCTCAGAGCTAGGCCCAAGCATTTGAGCAGGGTTTGATCCCAATCCTGCTCAATGAAAGAAAGCAAAGAAAAGAGCCTTCAGTGACAAGACTGGGGTTTTGTCAGCAAAAAGACCAACAGTTAAACCAAGGTGCCCACTGTCTCAAAGACTGGGTCTGCAAAGTCCTTAATACCTGGATATCATGATGTGATTGATTAGAAATTTAAAAATGTAAAGTATATTATACCTAAAAACATCCATGAGTTTGGAAGGGTAAAATCTAAATTACTAAGGGGTTAAAGAGAAAAATAAGACTAAAATTCTAAAATATTTAGAAGACTAAAAATTCTTAATATAAAAACTTGTAGGATTTAAGGGAAAAGGCTTTTAAAGATCAGAATGTATAGGCTTAAAAGTATATAATAATACTTATATGCTCTACACAAAATTTATGAAAAAAAGAATGAAAGAAAAAAATTTTAATTAAAAGAAATAGCAAAGATTAAGAAACAAAATAAACTAGAAATGAAACAATGGAAACTAAACTTGAAATAAAAGAGTGGACAAAATTTTAACACCAAAAGCTGCTTATTGGGGAAAAAATAAAAACAAATCAGAGAGAAACTCACAGCACCCTCCCCCCCAAATTATAAATTACTAGGAAAAAGAGGAATAGCAAAAAAATAGCACTAAGAATGAAAAGAAGGCTATAACTACAGATTAACTAGACATTAAACAATCATAAATGAAACATGTAAATTTTATGTTTTAGATAAAATACATAATTTTCTAAGAAACATAACCAAAGTTGATTCAAAATGATACAGAAAATCTAAATAAAGCACTAAGTATTAAAGAAATCAAATCCATTTTCAAATATATTCTGTGGCCCCTATTCCCTAAAACAGGCCCAGTCAACTTTATAAGGGAGTTTTCTATATCATCAAGGAGTAGAAATTACATATGTTATATAAATTTTGTTTTTCCAGAGAATAGGAAAAGAAGGAAAGTGTTCCAACTAATTTTACAAGTTAAACTTTGCTAACAAACAACAGAAATGAACACATCAAAGAGAAAATGTATTCAGAGTAATCCCACTTATGAAACTATATAAAAATATCTAAATAAAAGGCAAAGCAATTTAATCTAGCAGTAACTTAAAACAGTAGACCATAGTCAACAATGTTAAAGGCAAGCAACATCAGAAAATTGAATAAAAATTAGCATATTAACAAAGGGAAAAACTCTATCCAAAAATGTCCAAAACAGTGCCTTTGATAAAATCAAACCCTTATTCACGATTTTAAAAATAAGCCTTTGCAAACTAAGAAAAAATGTAATGTCTATAATCTGATAAATTTATTCCCAAACATACAACAATCATCCTTCTTAATGGTAAAATTTTAGAAGCCAGCTATTTAAGCTCAGAATAAAGCACCAGTTTTATTCAACTTTGTAATAGATGTTCCAGTCAAGTTGATAAAAAAGGAAAATTATAAAAATTGGAAAGGAAAACTCTATGTTAAAAATGTACATACCCTTTGACTTAACAAATCCACTTGAAGTGTAATATTTTAATAACACATAGTTGTACCGGAAGACATGCACAAAATGTTTACCAAAACATTTATAACAGCAAAGATAAGGCAAATCAAGCAAAATCAGTTTTTAAAAATAGAAAATTTTAAATGTTCAACACTGTGTAAATGGATTAAACAACTGTCACTTGTTCACACAATGGAATACTACACAGTAGCTAAAATGAATGAAACTAGAATTATGTATATTAACATGGAAAATATTTTAGGATAAAAAATCAATTTGTAGAATGCTATACATACAATAATATTTCTATATTGATGAAAAATTTCACATTTGTACTTTCTCGCTTAAGTACTCATATCTAGTTAATGTGTACATAAGCATGAAAAAGTGAAATATTAATTTCAAGATAGTAATTAACTCTGGGAAAGAAGAGATGATAATGGTATGAATGATAAACAGTTAAACATGGATTCCAACCATCTCTGGAAGGCTTGCTTTATTAAAGAATAATGTCCGTAGCAGACATGGAAGAATATTTAATCTTGCTAAAACCTGTTGGATGGCATATTGGTTTTTATGTTATTTCTCTATAGTTTTATTTCTGTTAGAAATATTAAAAATTTTTAAAAAAATAAACAAAAACAATAACCAAAGTGTCCTTAAGGTAGATTTTCTTACTTGCAAATCTTCACTCTCCCCTTGCCACACTTCATGGGAAGAATATCCTTCTCAACACATTCATGTGCCACTTTGTCATAAGGTTTGCTTTGGTCAGTACAATGTGAGTAAAAGCTGTGAAAGGTAGGGCAAGTTTCTGTGCCCCTTTTGTATTCATCTACTTTCCCATGAAAACATCACATCTCATATGGGAATCTGCATCATGTTGGTCTTGGAATTAGAGGACATATTGGAGCAGACCTACATCTGACATTGAACTTGGACAAGAGTCAGCATCTAACCCACAGGCACTGGCATAAAATGTGAGAGAGAAATAAATCTACAGTTACATAAGCCACTGAAAGTCAAAGGTTATTTGTTACAGAGCCCTTTTGCAGCAAAAACTGTCAAATAAAGCCCAATATTATTATAGTATAGAATATTAATGCAAAACATCATAAAATTGCATATTAGTGTATAAAACTGCCTCATATATTCAATATCAGAGACATGTTCATAAAATATACCCAATGACCTTCATTTTAAGTTGGTTCATGTTCACTACCCCCAACCCAATATACAACAAGAACACATGAATCATGCAAATTTCTACAATGAATAATCAGCAAAAATTAATCCTATAGCTAATGTGTAAAATTCCTTCTAAGTAAGAAGAGAATAGCACTTAAATATTGCTAAGCTATAATGCATAATTTAAAATATAAAACCAGCAAAAATATAATATGATTTTGAATTTAGTTAGTACTGTTAAGGCTTTTCACATCTTGGTAACAGATTTTTGTGGTTAATTTTCATCAGCCAAATACCACCCATATTTTGTCATATAATTTTATTTGTAGAGAAAATAGTCTCTGAAGTACAGGAATTTCTATAATAAGTGATTACGGGAAATTTCTAAGCTACCAAGCAATGATGTCAACCTCTAGTTTTTGCTAGTTACTACTAGAACAAGAGAAGAGACTGTCTTAGAAATTCTGTGTTCTCTATAGTGGAGCTAAAAAGAGTGAGGAAGAAGCAAGTCTTTGGATTCCACCTAATCACTGAGTCACACAATTACAGAGCTGGAGCCCTACCAATCCACCCTACTATGAGATATTGACAATGTGAAAAATTGTCACCCTGTCTTTGGTAACCATCAGGATTCCTATTCAGATTATTCCTCCCTCTGAAATCAATTAAAAGGCTGATTAAAATATTTTAAGAAATTATTTTTCAAGTTTCATAGAATAGAGATAAAAGAAATTAACGTGTCAAAATCTTAGTATAAAATTACACAGAGAAGCAAGCAGAGCACAGAAACCCACTTTATCCCTAAAGATATTTTCCAACCATGATAATATTATACTGATGCTTTTTTGATCTCATAAGACACTGAAACAGAACTCAAAGCCTGGGACTTCCCTGGTGGTCTAGTGGTTAAGACTCCATGCTTCCACTGCAGGGGGCATGAGTTCAATCCCTGGTCAGGGAACTAAGATTCCTGCATGCCACGTGGCATGGCCAAAACCCAAAGCCCTAGGCTTTCCTATGATAGGGAGTGTAACAGGAGACATCTATATACCTCCATCAAGAAAGCTAGTACCTCAAAGGCTATTCTCAATGTAAGTGTAGTGTGAGTCGAGAGTAAACCCATCCCAAGGGACTTTAAGAAAAGTGATTTGGCAATAGCAGAGTTGAGAGTGTATAGAGTGTGTGTGTGTGTGTGTGTGGTGTGTGTGTGTGTGTGTGTGTGTATGTGAGATAAATGTCAGTCTCACTATATCAATACAAACACAAAAGTACTGACTGCCACCACGAAAAGACATCACATCTAATCAACATCACCATAGAATGTCTGCCAGTTTTGCATGTACATAAAACTGGAGCTAAAAAACAAAACAAAACTGGAGCTAGGTGGCTGGGGTATAAGAGCCAGATGTACATAAATCACACCAAGTGTTAACACTTTAGAGTTGCCTGATTTACATACAGGTAAATCTCACAACCAGTTGGGTAGGATTAACAACAAGCCTGTTCACTTATAGCTAGGACCACCTTATTGTGATTCACTAAGTATATAAAACCCAAATATTCATAACTCAATGATACTTGTTCTCCCTACAAGGATTTCTCCCCTTTACAAGAGTGGAGATTCATACCTTCAGTGAGAATCTGAAAACTTATTTTAAGTACGAAGGCAAAATAAAGATACTTTCAGACAAAACTAATAAAGTTGATCACAGGTGGAGTTGCACTGAAATCTATAGGATACACTATGTAAACAGAAAGAGGTCCCAGATGAAGGGGCTGAAATGAATGGAAGAAAAGCACAGGAAGTAACAAACACGTGAATAAATTTAAACAAATACTTACTGAAACAAAGAGATAATACAATGTTTAATGGGATTATATACATAGATTTCAAATACAGAACAGGAAAAACTTGTCAAGAGGAAGATAAATTAAAGTGTTCTGTGGGTCTTATATTGTTTTGGAAGGACAATATAAGTTTTGCCGTAGCTAAAACTTCCAATAAGAGTTGAATAAAAGTGGAAGAGTGGGCATCCTTGTCTTCTTCCTGATCTTAGAAGAAATGCTTCCAGCTTTTCATATTGAGTATGATGTCAGCTGTCGGTCATGTATGGCCTTTTTATGTTGAGATCTGTTCCCTCTGTAATCACGTTGTTTGGCGTTTTCATCATAAGTGGATGTTGAATTTTGTCAAAAGCTTTTTCTTCATCTGTTAAGATGATCATATGATTTTTATTCTTCAATTTGTTAATGTGGTGAATCAACAAATTGATTTGTGGATACTGAACCATCCTTGCATCCCTTGGATAAATCTCACTTGATCAGGATGTGTGACCCTTTTAAGGTATTTTTGAATTCTGTTTACTAATATTTTGCTGGGGATTTTTGCATCTACATTCAATCAGTGATATTGGCCTGTAATTTTCTTTTGTGTGTTTTGTCTGATTTTGGTATCAGGGTGATGCTGACCTCATGAATGAATTTGGAGGCATTCATTCCTCTGCAAATTTTTGGAATAGTTTGAGTAGAATAGGTGTTAACCCTTCTCTAAATGTTTGGTAGAATTCACCTGTGAAACTCTCTGATCTTGGACTTTTGTTTGTTGGGAGTTTTTAAATTACTGATTCAATTTTATTACTGGTAATTGGTCTGTTCTTATTTCCTTTTTTTTTCCTGGTTCAATCTTTGGAGACTATATTTTTCTAGGAATTTGTTCATTTCTTCTAGCTGTTCATTTTATTGTCATATAATTGTTCATAGTAATCTCTTATGATCCTTTGTATTTCTGTGGTGTCGGTTGTAACTTCTTTTTCATTTATGATTTTATTGATTTGGGTCCTCTCCCTTTTTTTCTTGATGAGTCTGCCTAAAGGTTGATCAATTTTGTTTATCTTTTCAAAGAATCAGCTCTTAGTTTCATTAATCTTTTCTATTGTTTTTTAATCTCTATTTCATTTATTTCTGTTCTGATGTTTATGATTTCTTTCCTTCAACTAACTTTAGGTTTTGTTTGCTCTTCTTTTTCTAGTTCATTGAGGTGTAAGGTTGGGTTGTTTTTGAGGTTTTTCTTGTTTTCTGAGATAGGCCTGTATCATTATAAACTTCCCTCTTAGAACTGCTTTTGCTTTGTCATATAGGTTTTAGATCACTGTGCTTTCATTTTCTTTTGTCTCTAGGTATGTTTTGATTTCCTCTTTGGATTTTAGTGACCAATTGGTTGTTTAATAGCATATTGTTTAGCCTCCATGTGTTTGCTTTTTTTTTGCAGATCTTTTCTTGTAGTGGATTTCTAGTCTAAAAGCATGTGGTCAGAAAAGATGCTTGATATGATTTCAGTCTTAAATCTACTGTGACTTGTTTTGTGGCCTAGCATGTGATCTATCCTGGAGAAGGGCCATGCTCACTTGAAAAGAATATGTATTCTGTTGCTTTGGGGTGGAATGTTTATATATATATATATAAAATCTATCTGGTCTAATGTGTTGTTTAAGGTCAGTGTTTCATTATTGATTTTCTGTCTGGATGATCTGTCCATCAACGTAAGTGAAGTGTTAAAGTCCCCTACTATTATTGTGTTACTGTTGGTTTCTCCTTTTATGTCCATTCATATTTGCTTTATATATTTGGGTTCTACTATGTTGGATACATGTATATTTACAACTGCTATATCTTCTGCTTGGATTGATCCCTGGATCATTATGTATTGTCCTTTATCTCTTGTTACAGTCTTTGTCTTAAAGTCTATTTGGTCTGATATAAGTATTGTTAACCTGGCTTTCTATTCATTTCCATCTGCCTAGAATACCTTTTTCTATCACCTTTCAGTCTCTCTGTGTTTTTAGATCTGAAATGAATCTCTTGTAGGCAGGATATATATGGATCTTGTTTTTGTATCCACTCTATGTTTTTTGATTGAAGCATTGTCCCATTTACATTTAAAGTAATTATTGATAGGTATGTACTTATTGCCATTTTGTTAATTGACTTTGGGTTGTTTTTGTAGTTTTTTGATCCTTTCTTCTTTTGCTCTCTTCTATTGTGTTTTAATGACTGTCTTTAGTGTTATGTTTGGGTTTCTTTTTGTTTTTTTGTGTTTGTATCTATTATCGATGTTTGGTTTGTGGTTACCATGAGGCTCTATTTAGTAATATATACATGATTATTTTAAGTTGCTGATCTCTTAAATTTTAACAATCCTGCATTTTTACTGCCCTCCCCCCAATTTTTACTGTTTTTACATGATATTTACATCCTTTTGTTTTGTGTATTCCCTAACTGCTTATAGTGGATATAAGGGGATGATTTTACTATTTTTGTCTTTTAATCTTCCTACCAGCTTTATAAGTGGCTGAGCTATTACTGTTACTGTATACTTGGCTTACCAGTGAGATTTTTCCATTTGTAATTTTCACACTGTGGTAGTTGTGGCTTTTTCTTTTCCATTTAGAGAAGAAGTCCCTTTAACATTTCTTCTGAAGCTTGTTTTGTGGTGTTGAACTCTTTTAGTTTTTGCTTGTCTGTAAAACTTTTGATCTCTCCTTCAAATCTGAATGAAAGCCTTGCCAGGTAGAGGATTGTTGGTTGTAGGTTTTTCCATTTCATCACTTTAAATATATTGTGCCACTTTCTTCTGGTCGGTAGAGTTTCTGCTGAAAAGTCATCTGATGATAGCATGGGAGTTCCCTAGTGTGTAATACTTCTTTTCCTTTGCTGCTTTTACTATTTTCTCTTTATCTTTAATTTTTGATATTTTAATTACATTGTGTCTTAATGTGGTTATCTTTGGGTTGATCCTGTTTGGGACTCTTTAAGATTCCCTGACCTGAAGGTTTGTTTCCTTTCCCAGATTAGGGATGTTTTCAGCTAGTATGTCTTCAAATATGTTCTTTGCCCCTTTCTCTCTCTCTACTCCTTCTTGGACCCCTATAATATGAATTAAATTGTCCTCATATTTTTAAAAATTATTTTTACTTTTTTCTGTTCAGCTTCAGTGATTTCCACTACTGTGTCTTCCACTATGTTGCACTGATAAATTCAGTAAAGTTGCAGGATGCAAATTTAATATACAGAAATCTGTTGTGTTTCTATACTATAAAAATAAACTATCAGAAAGAGAAATTAGGAGAACAATCCCATTTATAGTTGCATCAAAAAGAATACAATATCTAGGAATAAATCTAACTAAGGAGGTAAAAGTCCAGCACTCAGAAAACTGTAAGATACTGATGATAGAAACTGAAGACAACAAACAGATGGAAAGATTACTATGATAATGGACTGAAAGAATCAATATTGTTAAAATGACCATACTATCCAAGGCAATCTATGGATTCAGTGCAATCCCTATCTAAATATGAATGGTATTTTTCACAGAACTTGAACAAACAATTCCAAAATTTGGATGGAAACACAAAAGGCCCTGGGTAACCAACCACTCCTGAGAAAAAAAGAACAAAGTTGGAGGCATCATGCTTCCTGGCTTCAGACTATAATACAATGCTATAATAATCCAAACAGTGTGGTACTGGCACAAAAACAGACATATAGATTAACAGAACAGAATGAAGACCCCAGAAATAAATCTACACATATATCAGAATTACTCTACAACAAAGGAGGCAAGAATATACAATGGGGAAAAGACAACCTCTTCAATAAGTAGTGCTGGGAAAACTGGACAGCTACAGGCAAAATCATCAAACTGGACTACTTTCTCACATCTTATAAAAAAATACACTCAAAATAGATTAAAGATTTAATTATAAGACCTGAAACCATAAAATTTCTAGAAGAAAACACAGGCAGTACAGTCTTTGACATTGAGCTTAGCAATATTTTTGGATCTGTCTCCTCAGGCAAGGAGAAAAAAAGCAAAAATAAACAAATGGAACTACATCAAACTAAAAAGCTTTTGCACAGTGAATAAAACTATCAACAAAATTAAAAGGCTGCCTACTGAATGGGAGAATATATTTGCAAACAATATCTCTGACATGGGGTTCTATCCAAAATATACAAGGAACTCATACAACTAGACATCAAAAAAACAAACAACCCAATTAAAGAATGTGCAGAGGACCTGAATAGATATTTTTCCAAAGAAGACATACAGATGTCCAATAGACACATGAAAAGATGCTCATCAGGGAAATGGAATTAAGACCACAATGAGTTATTACCTCACACCTGTCAGAATGGCTATTGTCAAAAAGAAGGAAATAAGGGTTGGCAAGAATGTGGAGAAAAGAGAACATTTGTGTACTGTTGCTGGGAATATAAATTGATGCAACCACTATGAAAAACTGTATAGAGATTCCTCAAAAAATTAAAAATATAATTACCATACAATCTAACAATTTCACATCTGAGTTTCTATCTGAAGAAAATGAAAACACTAATTTGAAGATATATATGCACCCCTACGTTCACTGTAGCATTACTTACAATAGCCAAGATATGGAAGCAACTCAAGTGCCCATTAATAGATGAACGGATAAAGTAGATGTGGTATATGTACACAATGGAATTTTACTCAGCCATAAAGCGTGAAATCTTGCCTTTTGCGACAACATGCATGGACCTAGTGGGAATTAAGCTAAGTGAAATAAGTCAGACAGAGAAAGGCAAATACTGTATGATTTCACTTATATGTGAAATCTAAAAAACAAATGAACAAACATAACTAAACAGAAAACATAGTCATAGATACAGAGATTAAATAGGTGGTTGTCGGGGGAAGGGGGGAGGGGAGGAGAGAAGTAAATGAGAGAGATTAAGAGGTACAAACTTTCAGTTAGAAAATAAATGAGTCATGGGTATGAAATATACAGTGTGGGGATACAGCCAATAATTATGTAATATCTGTGCTTGGTGACAGATGACAACTAGACTTATTATAGTGATCATTTTGAAATGTATAGAAATGTCAAATCACTATATTGTGTACCAGGAACTAACATAATGTTGTAGATCAATTATACTTCAAAAACAAATAAACCAACAAACATATAAAAAGAGATCAGATTTGTGGTTACCAGAGGTGGGGATTGGGGGGGCCTGGATGAAGGTAGTCAAAAGGTACAAGTTTCCAGTTATAGGTTAAATGAGCACTAGGGCTGTAATGTCCAACATAATAAATATAATTAACACTGCCAAAAATTACATATGAAAGTTGTTAAGAAAGTAAATCCTAAGAGTTCTAATCACAAAGAAAAAATACTTTGTTTCTATGTCTTTAATGTTGTATCTATATGAGATGATGGATGTTCACTAAACTTGTTGTGGTAATCACTCCATGCTGTATGTAAGTCACATCATTATGTTATGCACCTTAAACTTACACAGTGCTATATATCAATTATATCTCAATAAAACTGCAAGAAAAAAAGAAAAAGTTTTTAAAAAATCAATGTATATAGAAAGTAAAAGAATGGAAAGAGATGAGTCAAGAAAATTCTAACCAAAAGGAACAGGGGTTGCTGTATGATTTACTGAGAGAACAGAAGGTAAGGAAAGGCATTATCAAAGATAAAGAGTTTCATTTTATAGTAAATAAAAATTCAATTTGTGAGAAAGATAGTGCAGTGTGGAATGTCTATGTTCCCTAATAACAGCTATAAGCATTAGCATTAATGATACTTAAACATATAAATGTAAAGCAAAATCAGTCATAGAGATAAACCTATACTATTATTCCATTTTTATAAATTTAAATATCATACAAAACTAAATGACATTTTTAGGGATATATAATATATATGAGGTTATCTCAGAGGGTTCTAAGTGAAGGGTAATATTTTCACTATTAAACCGAGTGGTAGTAACAAGGGTGTTTGCTTTATTATTTTTTTTAAAGTATGTGTGTACATTTGTACATTCCTATCTATTCCTATGACAATTTTTTAAAATGTGAAACTTCAGGTCCTAAAAGAATAAATGGCATAGTTAAGGTAACACTGTTAGTGATAATATCTACAATATCTGTCTCCTACTGCATTATTTTTTTCTTTTACAATATGATTGATTTAACTTCCTTAATAACAACTCTTATGTTCCTCAGTGGCCCATTTGTACAAAGATATATGATAAGTTTATAAATACCTTATTTCTTGGAAAATACATGTGAGTAACATTTTTATTTTATCAACTCATTTAGTAACTCAAATATTCATTCCTGAATAACTACACAGTTACCTAGTGTTGTAACCTAATTTGCCATTATCTTGGAGTCATTTTGCCTGACTTAAATCTCTCTCCCCTTCTTCTATAAACAGAAATCTTCTTTACTATGGGCATATTATTTCATGAGTTTTAAGTCTTCTTGATCCTGCCTCAGAGATGAGCAGATAACCTAGAATCTGGACCTGGTGAATGAAAATACCACAGTCCCCATAGCAATAATGATTGGTTGGGTTGTGCATGTGGCCTGACACAGGCCAATGAAAGCCCTCCAAGGTGTCACATTGGAATTACTGGGTTATACTCTCCTTCCATCTAGAATTATGGAAATTAAAGATGCTGTAAGCCTGGGGGGACCAGTTGTCTTTCTCATCTCACAGCTAGAACCAGACTGAGAATGTAGCCAACAGGGAGCACAACGGCATCAGTAAATGAAGAACAAAAGAAATAGATTACGGATGACAAATAATGTGAGCATTAACTTCCCACTTTTTGTTTGTTTAAAGAAATTTGAGTTGGTTCCTGCCACCTATGACCCCAAAGTATTGACTATTTCAGTCCTTATAAAACCTTAAATCAGGGATTGAAACCAAAAGGCCTAGAGGAACCAGGCAAGCAAATGGGTTAAACTAGCCAGGTAAATATTACAATAGTTTTCACCCCCTTACTTCCTGGTTTTCCAAAGTCCTTAAATCTCTAAATTTTGTCTCTGCAAAAGAATAAAAATATTACTGTTAAAAAATAAGAATTTCTAAGTCTTAGCCAAATGCTATAAACAATAGAACACTTGACGTTGATGGATCTGGAGAGTTCATCCCCCATCAGAGGGTGCAGCTACTATTAGGCTCCAGCAGACATTTGTAATTCAAGCATGTAGGCCCAGTGTGGATGTATTTTCTGATTTTTCAAGAGAAGATAAATTTTTTTCATTTTGGGGAAATTCCCCTATTTTTAATTGTGACAATTAATTCAAGTTTGTTTTAAAAAATGTGTATGCCAAACAAAACACATCTCCAGACAAGATTCATCTGCAGAGCCAGCAGTATGGAACATGTCTCTCATTGTAATCACCTCAATATGACCTTTTAGATAGTTCTCAAGAGTTCTTCTTTCTCCCTCTGTCTCCTTCCCTCCCTCTCTCCCTTGATCCACCCCACCCCCCTCTCTCCTTCTCTCCCACACCTACAGGTCTGTATGTCTACCTGGTAGTTAAAAAAACTATCTCGGTTAGTGAAGTCAAATAGAAAAAAATTGTAAGCTAAGTTTTTCATACTGTAAGGAAAAGATACATTCATGGCTTATATCAGTTAATCACTATTAATTGTTAGTCTTTTTGATTAAAAGAGTAGATGAAGAGTAATAGTTTTAAACAATAGAGATATGTTGTTAAATATAGGGAAAACACTATTAGGGGTTACCTAGGTAAAATGTTATAATTATATGATGTGGTCAGGCATATTTTGGAATAAACACACATGTGTATTTACGTACATCATCACTTTTCAAATAAGAGAACAACACACTGAATTAGAATTAAACAATCTTGACTTAGTTCACAAAGGGAATGGCTGTGTTGAGAAATATTGATGATGGTTCCAAAAAGGTGTCAATAGTTTGACACTCTGTAAAAGTTTTGGCATTCTCAATATCATGAAACAGAAAGGAAAACTGGGGTAGAGATTCAAAATGTATTTTCAGGAGAAAAATGTCTGAGCTCTTTTGGTTGAAAAACATCAGTAATGGATAAAAGGGGATGCATGGGCCTGTTACTCAAAGTATATTTTAGCAAAAGAACATGTAATTAAAAAAATTAAATTGTAATTAACATAAACAAGGATTACAGACCTAAATTTAAGGCCAGACACTGTAAAACTCTTAGAGGAAAACATAGGAAGAACACTCTTTGACATAAATCACAGCAAGATCCTTTCTACCCACCTCCTAGAAAAATGGAAATAAAAACAAAAATAAACAAATGGGACCTAATGAAACTTAAAAGCTTTTGCACAGCAAAGGAAAACATAAACAAGACAAATAGACAACCCTCAGAATGGGAGAAAATATTTGTAAATGAAGCAGCTGACAAAGGATTAATCTCCAAAATTTACAAGCATCTTATGCATCTGAGTATCCAAAAAACAAACAACTCAATCCAAAAATGGGCAGAAGACCTAAACAGACTTTTCTCCATAGAAGATATACAGATTGCCAACAAACTTGTGAAAGGATGTTCAACATCACTAATTATTAGAGAAATGCAAATCAAAACTGCAATGAGGTATCACCTCACACCAATCAGAATGGCCATCATCAAAAAATCTACAAACAATAAATGCTGGAGAGGGTGTGGAGAAAAGGGAACCCTCTTACACTGTTGGTGGGAATGTAAATTGATACAGCCACTATGGAGAACAGTATGGAGGTTCCTGAAAAAAACTAAAAACAGAACTACCATACGACCCAGCAATCCCACTACTGGGCCTATACCCTGAGAAAACCATAATTCAAAAAGAGTCATGGACCGCAATGTTCATTGCAGCTCTATTTACAATAGCCAGGACATGGAAGCAACCTAAGTGTCCATCGACAGACGAATGGATAAAGAAGATATTGGACATATATACAATGGAATAATACTCAGCCATAAAAAGAAACAAAATTGAGTTATTTGTAGTGAGGTGGATGGATCTAGAGTCTGTCATACAGAGTGAAGTAAGTCAGAAAGAGAAAAACAAATACCGTATGCTAACACATATATATGGAATCTAAAAAAAAAAGTGGTTCTGATGAACCTAGGGGCAGGACAGGAATAAAGATGCAGATGTAGAGAATGGACTTGAGGACACGGGGAGGGTGAAGGGTAAGCTGGGACGAAGTGAGAGAGCGGCATGGACATATATACACTACCAAATGTAAAATAGATAGCTAGTGGGAAGCAGCCACATAGCACAGGGAGATCAGCTTGGTGCTTTGTGACCACCTAGAGGGGTGGGATAGGGAGGGTGGGAGGGAGATACAAGAGGGAGGAGATATGGGGATATATGTATATGTATAGCTGATCCACTTTGTTATAAAGCAGAAACTAACACACCATTATAAAGCAATTATACTCCAATAAAGATGTTTAAAAAATAAATAAAATAAATAAATTAAATAAACATGTGTAAATACATTTAATATTGTTTCATTAAGGGTGAAGGCAAAGGACATTATCTTTATAGCATTTATAAATTGACTTGGATTGCTAGCCATAACCCATCAGCAGAAAAATTTGGGATACAATTAGGAGTGACTAAATAAACCAAGAAGATATGATTCATGGAATCTGAAAAACTTTTCAGGGTACAACCAACCTATAAAGTCACAGTAATCTCATCCACCTAAGTGATGGTACTAAGATGGTACCTCTATACTTCTGGCACAGAAAGAACTTCATCAGTCAGCTATTGTTGTTGTACAAACCATGCAAACACTTGGTGGCTGAAAATGATATCTGTGCCTTTTTGCTTACTAGTCTATCCTATGGCTGGCAGTTCTTCTGGTTTTATCTGGGCTTTCTCATGCATCTGTAGTTAGCTGTGGGATGGATATGCAGCTGTGCTAATTTTGTCTGGACTCACTCACATGTTTGGAATCAGTCTACCATTGACTGTGCAAATCAGCTCCCCTCCATGTGCCTTCTCATCCTCCAGGAGGCTAATACAGGCTTATTCTCATAACGAAGGCAGAAGAGCAAGAGGGAGAACAAAAGCATGCAAGGACTCTTGAGTCTTAGGCTCTGAACTGACACACTGTCACTCCTACACATTCTGCTGGCCTAGGCAAGTCACAGCTCAGATTCAAGGACCAGGGAAATAAACTCCAGCTCATAATGGAAAGAACAGGAGAAATTTTTCACATTGCAAAATTTGTGAATACAGGGAAGGCTGGAAAATCTGTACCATTGTAATCAGTCCACCAAAAGACACCCAGCAGAGAAAATGGACATGGAAGGTCTTTGAATTTTGTTTAAAAGAGAAAATATAATTTACAAGCATCTTACCATAGTTCATCACACAAACACATACATATATACACACACACAATCCCCCTCCCTCCCTCTCATTCCTCCTAAAATTTGTGCCTTTTACTACAGCTCCAAAATATCTAAGGAGAAAAGCTTTAGCTAAATGCTATTTTTAATGCAACATCAAACAGAAAGTAAAGAGCAGTGGTGGATCAGTTATGAAAAGGTGCTTCTTATGAGCTCAGGCTGCAAAGGTAGAACATTGCCTATGGCAGACAGCATCCCATAGCAAAGAGAACGCCATGACCATGGCCTTGAGAGGTCTGAAAGCTTCAGAAATCCAGGTCTGTACCATAACCAGACTGGCTTCATACATAAGAAACAGTGTGTCATTGTCAGGGCACATAGTTTAAGTATGTATTATACACACTTGTGTGTATTTTGTTATACAGCAATACCTGATGGATGTTCAGGGAAATACCAGGTTTCAGACATGCAGATTCCACATCAAACTTTGTTTAAATAGACAATTTCAGCATTTAATCTTCAGAGACTCTTTAAATGCTAACTTGTACTTCATTGACTATGTTATCTCTGAGTAATTGAGTCAAATATCTTCCTTACATTTCAGGTATCATTTATTTACTGAGCATGTTTGGAAAAGTCACAGAGGTATTCTGAAACTTACTTAAAAATCATCTAAGGGAATGTCATAACCATATCCATTATCCCTATGGATATCCTCAGAACTTGGTACGAATTTTATGTTTCCTAACCCACCCTCCTAATTCCCACCTTTCTCTCACAGAATCAATCACTATGTTCTGTCTTCTTAATATGTCTTTAAGTTTGCTGCAGTTCATCCTTTTCTCTCATTTCCAATATCACAAACCTCAATACAATAACATATTTTCTTGCCCAGAATAGCTCCCCAAATTTTATTTATAGTTAATCCTTTCCAATTTACCTGTATTATTTTATCCACATGTATTTTCATAAACACAAATCTGAACAGGTTATTTCACTGTTTTGAATTATTCCAATACTTCCTGAAAATATTTGGGAAAGCATCATTATTAAGACATCAAAGGCTTCCATAGCATATTTCTAGCCTGCCTCTACACTCCATTTCCCTCCCCTTGCTCTTTATTCTTCATCTGGATTCAAATCCTTGGAGATCTGTAACACTCGCATCCAGCATTTCCTATACTGCTAATATGCTTTTTTTGATTAATTCTAATATATCCTCCTGGTTTTATCTTCAGAATCCCTTCCCCAAAGAACCTTTCTTTGACTCACTGAATCTGCATTAGAGTTCTTCTTCTGCTTGTATGTCTTCCATAACACTTACTACCCTACATAACTGCCCCAGTCACCAATAGACTATATATTGCTTGAGGAAAGGTCTCTTGTGTTCGGGTGTGTGTGTGTAGCTTTCATAAATTCATAAAAATGGCTGTCATTTCACCAACAAAAGCCAGAGACAGAATTTGAGATTCTCCTTACCCCATATTTTATTCTCAAAAATTGAATCTTAATTAAACAAAATATCTCAATTAAGTTTTATTCTAAGAGTACCCATATTCCAAAATGTAGAAAGTAAAAACTGGATGGTTTCAAGGGAAGACAATATAATTCTGTGTTTAATAAAGTGACAGAGGATCAAAGAGTTGGAGGAAACTCAAATGTATCTAGTATAATGTAATCCCATCTACTGAAATAATGTCTTTAGTAATGTCTATATTCTATTTTGAGTGTGTTCTTAGTTGTGTTTTATGAATAACCATTTAGAGAGCTGTTCAATATATCCACCTTTACTAGGTAATTATTCTTATACTGTTTAAGTAATGAGTATTATTTTTAGAACCTCCTTGAAGTTGATATTTCTTTAACTTCACTATAAACAAAACTAAAACCACATTGTCCTAAGCAAGTTTATTCTGTCTGTTTAACAGATTGCAAAATGTCTTCAAAATGGACTTTATTAACAAAAAAAGGCATGATTGGTCATTTGAATGTGATGAAAATGAAATGAAGCCATGAAAGAAGTAAAATGGTCCCTTTTATTGTACACCTGCCATTATGAAAATTCATCTCTGTTTATTACTTATGGTGGAATGTTATAAATTGGATCATAGCCTTAATCCATGTAACATTACAATGATTTCCGGAGCCATTCAATCACAGACTAAGGGTAAATGATAGCCACTCAATTTTTAATCACTTTAGAAACCTATCAACACATGATATTGAAATATAAAATACTAGTGCCTATA
Organism: Balaenoptera physalus; assembly: GCF_965194825.1. Lineage (NCBI taxonomy): Eukaryota > Metazoa > Chordata > Mammalia > Artiodactyla > Balaenopteridae > Balaenoptera > Balaenoptera physalus. Next base: position 36,220,885 of record NC_138892.1, on the reverse strand, counting down.
ATGTTTTTTTTTCTATCGTTAAAGCAACTTTCAGTCAGTCTTAGGAGATATTTCAATAGAAATTAATCTATTGTCATCAAAATAATAAACAGTAACTCTGAACTTGGAATTTTTATGTTATTTTTTTCTAGTGAAGATTCTGTACTTCCTGGCAATTTTTATTGACTTATTTATTTTGTAAAATGTTATTTACCTATTTACACATATATACAAATCACTTATTTGTTGCGGTTCACATACTTTCCTTTCCTTTTATCTCTCACCTGTATGCCCAGCTCTCCCATAGAACATTATATCCTTGTCTTCTAATCTCCCCCATGTGCCCCTATTGTCTTAGGGAATGACAGGCAAATGCTACATGGGGGAATTGGTGCATTCTCCAATTCAAAGTAGTTGTCAAAAGACAGAATGACCCACATTCCCCAAAGAACTGCATATGATGCATTTTTTGTTGAAGATTTCTCAGGCGAGACTATGTAGTAAATACAGGTCATACAAAAAACAAGATATTATTCTTGAGTAGTACCAGATATTACAGAATATGTGTGGGCAGAAAAGTTGCGGAGGTGAAATACAGGCACCTCTATATGATCTCTGAGCACAGTTAGTAAATGCTGGAATTATTTTCTGTAGTGTCTATTTGTGAAAACAATCTCACTCAAGACATCCTTGATTTATGTCTACAGCTTTACGTAGGTACATTTCCTGGTAGCAGAAAATTCTGCCTGCTTAAGCAACAAGGAAATGTATAAACTCAAAAATAAATGACAGTTAATGGAGCTCCACGCAGGGTCTGCTGGTACACTGTTCCCACTCTTCAGTGTTCCTGTTGGTCTGTACTTCTCCTTGTGTGTGGCTATTTTATTGGGTTGATAGTGAGATAGCCATGGAACTTCCAAGCTGAACATCTTTATTTGTCAGTGTCCATATGAAGAACATGTACATATTTTTTTTCACCTCTCCTTTTCAGAAGTACATAAACCTTTCCTAGAAACCTTTAGCAGATTTCTCCTTAGTTCTCATTGGTCAGGGTTGTATCATGCATATAACCTGGTTGGATCATGTGACAATTATCACCAATAAAATAGTCATGCCAGGATGGGCTTTGATTAATCACTGGGGATGAAATGGATATTAGGAAATTAAGCAAGAACATACTACATCAACATATATTTGGTAATTTTGTGAGCTAATTTATGAGAATAAACTTTTAAAAGAAAGAGTTTGTCTTTATTGCTTATCATTGAATTTGTCACCAAGACCAATGTGTGTGTGTGTGTATGTGTTTTCCTAAATGATTATGAGAAAGGATATTTCAAAATAATTGCATTTTTTCTTCAATATCTGCAAGTAGCCAACCCATTACTGAATGATGAGAAATAAAACACACACTTTTCACATTGAGTATTTGAGATTTACCCTTTCAGATATTTTCCAAAAGCAATGATACTTTAGGGTAAATACCAAGCTCTATTTGTAAAGATCTGAGATGACTAAATGAGGTATGAGTGCATCTGAAACTACAGGTACATTCATTTTACATTCTTGTTAACTGGGTTAGGTGGGTGTGACTCAAAGTCATGAAGATGAGAGAGGGGAAAACAAGAGTACCAAGGGTAGGCTGGGCACTCTTCCTCAATGATGTCCCTATCCTACCCTCTCTGAAATTTCTTCAAATGCCAGATAATTTTGGACTGTTTCCTTTTTTTTGTTTGTTTGTTTTTTGTTGTTGTTGTTGCTGCTTTACTGGTGTCTGCTTTTATCTCTATTATTATTATTGACTGCATTGGGTCTTCGTTGCTGTGTGCAGGCTTTTTCTAGTTGCTGTGAGCGGGGGCTACTCTTCATTGTGGTGGGCGGTCTTCTCACTGTGGTGGCTTCTCTTTCTGTGGAGCACAGGCTCTAGGTGTGCAGGCTTCAGTAACTGCAGCACATGGGCTCAGTAGTTGCGACACAGGGCCCTAGAGCACGCAGGTTCAGTAGTTGTGGTGCATGGGCTCAGCTGCTCCGCGGCATGTGGGATCTTCCCAGACCAGGGATTAAACCCTGGTCCCCTGCATTGGCAGGTGGATTCTTAACCACTGCACCACCAGGGAAGTCCCTGTTTCCTTTTTAAAATTACAAATTTAGTAATAAGCTAAAGGCTTATTTATACCTTCAAGTGCATATTGAGTTCTTGATTTTATTTGTCATCCTACTAGAAGAGGAACCTATCTAAATCCTACCTGGTTTTCTGAGGCTTGTTGTCCTTACTCAAGGAAGCTGGAATTGTTTCCTTGGTCACTGAAAGCTTTTCTGATATAATGCTGCAGGTCACACTACGACCACAACATTGCCACCCATGCCTCTTACACATATATTTCTTCAGTGCAAGCACACTGACTCTCCAAAACACCATATTCATGCCAAGAACCAGGTCTGTGTTATATCCTTCTTCATATGTACTGTGATCCTTGTTAAATTGTCTGCCTCATAGAAGATGCCCAGTGAATAACTGTAAAGTGTACATAGGAAGAGATAATCGCTGAAAAATTTCCCCAATATTATACCAACTAATGTAGTGTTCTGGCTTTGGAGTCAAACAAAGCAGCAGTCATATCCTAAATTCCCACTTACAATCTACTGACTAAAAACAAGCTAATTTCATCAAGTACCAGTTCCAGACCCACAAAAGTGGCACAACAGTACCCTAACAATGGATACATAGCAATAGAACTGTTTGACAATCAAATTAGACAATAAATAAAATAAATTTGGAATATGCTTGACCTATAGGACACACTCAATAAAACATAGCTCATTATTATGCAAATCCTAAGTAGTAAAACTTTGATTAAGATGTCTTTGAAAATAATTCTACTATTAAAATATGGACAATTCTTTCCTCTTAAAAAATCTCTTTCGTAGGCATGAAATGTATAAGTTCCAAGCAGTTATTCTAAATTGAGAGCAGATGGGGTATCTTAATCTTCATATCTGCTCTCAATTCTCTTAAACCTTGCTCTCTGGTCTGTGAGGCACATTTGTAAGAACTACATTAGCAAGTTCCCATGTCTTTTGGTTTCAGATTGGGTTTGGCCAACAGGAAAGCCTAATAGGAGAACAAAGAACAAAGAACAAAGCCTAATAGGAGAACAAAGTGGCCAGGTTATTTTCCGCTGGATCCTTCTCTGCAGACAACTGGCTATTTCCTTTGACTGAAGGCCCATGCTAACTCTATAGAATTATTTACTTCCAGGTTCCCAAAACCACTACCCCTACCCCTTTTTCCAATGGGACTAGGAATGGTAAAAGGAGTGATACTACTAAGTCCAGCACTAACCCTCATGGTTCTACCACATGCAGACTTTTATAAATAGTCTCTCTGAAAACAAACTATCCTCAAATGATCCTGAATGTGCCAACAATCTCCTATTGAGGCCCTGATTGGTAGGGTAATTGGTACATGAACTGACCCCAGGAAAGGGACACTTATAATGGCATTCTGGGATTGGATTGGTCAAAGAGTAAATAATTACTGGCATAAATTCACTGCTAGTGGAGGGTAGGGTGGAGAAAAGGGCCATGCATAATCTATGTCAAGAAGTGGCATCAGGCAACATTGGAGACTACAAGGCTGTTAGGTGGGGCTAATGGTGGACTCTGGGAGGGTTCACGCCAAGGAGTACTTCCCAGAACTTCCACTGCCAGTCTCCTCATCCTCATGGTGAGACACAGCCACTCTCCACCTCTGCAGGAGATCCTCCAACACTAGCAGCCGTGTGGATGAAAGGCTCTTGGTGCTCCAGCCAGGCATCAGGGCTGTGCCTCTGAGGTGGGAGAGCCAACCACAGGACACTGGTCCACAAGAGACCTCCCAGCTCCATGTAATGCCAAATGGTGAAAATCTCCCAGAGATCTCCATCTCAACACCAAGACCCAGCTTCACTCAACGACCAGCAAGCTACAGTGCTGGACACCCTATGCCAAACAACTAGCCAGACACGAACACAGCCCCATCCATTAGCAGAGAGGCTGCCTAAAATCATAAAAAGGCCACAGACACCCCAAAACACACCATCAGATGTGGACCTGCCCACCAGAAAGACAAGATCCAGCCTCATCCACCAGAACACAGGCACTAGTCCCCTCCACCAGGAAGCCTACACAACCCACTGAACCAACCTTAGCCACTGGGGACAGATACCAAAAACAATAGGAACTACAAATCTGCAGCCTGCGAAAAGGACACCCCAAACACAGTAAGATAAGCAAAGTGAGAAGACAGAAAAACACAAAGCAGATGAAGGAGCAAGGTAAAAACACACCAGACCTAACAAATGAAGAGGAAATAAGGAGTCTACCTGAAAAAGAATTCAGAATAATGATAGTAAAGATGATCCAAAATCTTGGAAACAGAATAGACAAAATGCAAGAAACATTTAAGAAGGACGTAGAAGAACTAAAGAGGAACTAAGCAACGATGAACAACACAATAAATGAAATTAAAAATACTCTAGAAGGGATCAATAGCAGAATAACTGAGGCAGAAGAAAGAATAAGTGACCTGGAAGATAAAATGGTGGAAATAACTACTGCAGAGCAGAATAAAGAAAAAAGAATGAAAAGAACTGAGGACAGTCTCAGAGACCTCTGGGACAACATTAAACGCACCAACATTCGAATTATAGGGGTCCCAGAAGAAGAAGAGAAAAAGAAAGGGACTGAGAAAATATTTGAAGAGATTATAGTTGAAAACTTCCCTAATATGGGAAAGGAAATAGTTAATCAAGTCCTGGAAGCACAGAGAGTCCCATACGGGATAAATCCAAGAAGAAACATGCCAATACAAATATTAATCAACTATCAAAAATTAAATATAAAGAAAACATATTAAAAGCAGCAAGGGAAACACAACAAATAACACACAAGGGAATCCCCATAAGGTTAACAGCTGATCTTTCAGCAGAAACTCTGCAGGCCAGAAGGGAGTGGCAGGACATATTTAAAGTGATGAAGGAGAAAAACCTACAACCAAGATTACTCTACCCAGCAAGGATCTCATTCAGATTTGACAGAGAAATTAAAAACTTTACAGACAAGCAAAAGCTGAGAGAGTTCAGCACCACCAAACCAGCTTTACAACAAATGCTAAAGGAACTTCTCTAGGCAAGAAACACAAGAGAAGGGAAAAACCTAAATTAACAAAGCCAAAACATTTAAGAAAATGGGAATAGGAACATACATATCGATAATTACCTTAAATGTAAATGGATTAAATGCTCCCACCAAAAGACACAGACTGGCTGAATGGATACAAAAACAAGACCCATATATATGCTGTCTACAAGAGACCCACTTCAGACCTAGGGACACATACAGACTGAAAGTCAGTTGATGGAAAAGGTTATTCCATGCAAATGGAAATCAAAAGAAAGCTGGAGTAGCAATTCTCATATCAGACAAAATAGACTTTAAAATAAAGAGTATTACAAGAGACAAAGAAGGACACTATATAATGATCAAGGGATCAATCCAAGAAGGTAGAACAATTGTAAATATTTATGCACCCAACATAGGAGCACCTCAATACATAAGGCAAATACTAACAGCCATAAAGGGGGAAATCGACAGTAACACAATCATAGTAGGGGACTTTAACCACACTTTCACCAATGGACAGATCATCCAAAATGAAAATAAATAAGGAAACACAAGCTTTAAATGATACATTAAACAAGATGGACTTAATTGATATTTATAGGACATTCCACCCAAAAACAACAGAATACACATTTTTCTCAAGTGCTCATGGAACATTCTCCAGGATAGAACATATCTTGGGTCACAAATCAAGCCTTGGTAAACTTAAGAAAACTGAAATCGTATCAAGTATCTTTTCTGACCACAACGGTATGAGACTAGATATCAATTACAGAAAAAGATCTGTAAAAAATACAAACACATGTAGGCTACACAATACACTACTTAATAACGAAGTGATCACTGAAGAAATCAAAGGGGAAATTAAAAAATACCTAGAAACAAATGACAATGGAGACACGACGACCCAAAACCTATGGGATGCAGCAAAAACAGTTCCAAGAGGGAAGTTTATAGTAATACAAGCCTACCTCAAGAAACAGGAAACATCTCAAATAAACAAACTAACCTTGCACCTAAAGCAATTAGAGAAAGAAGAACAAAAAACCCCCAAAGTTAGCCAAAGGAAAGAAATCATAAATATCAGAGCAGAAATAAATGAAAAAGAAATGAAGGAAACAATAGCAAAGATCAATAAAACTAAAAGCTGGTTCTTTGAGAAGATAAACAAAACTGATAAACCATTAGCCAGACTCATCAAGAAAAAAAGGGAGAAGTCTCCAAACAACAGAATTAGAAATGAAAAAGGAGAAGTAACCACTGACACTGCAGAAATACAAACGATCATGAGAGATTACTACAAGCAACTCTATGCCAATAAAATGGACAACCTGGAAGAAATGGACAGATTCTTAGAAATGCACAACCTGCCGAGACTGAACCAGGAAGAAATAGAAAATATGAACAGACCAATCACAAGCACTGAAATTGAAACTGTGATTAAAAATCTTCCAACAAACAAAAGCCCAGGACCAGATGGCTTCACAGGCGAAGTCTATCAAACATTGAGAGAAGAGCTAACACCTATCCTTCTCAAACTCTTCCAAAATACTGCAGAGTGAGGAACACTCCCCAACTCATTCTATGAGGCTACCATCACCCTGATACCAAAACCAGACAAAGATGTCACAAAGAAAGAAAACTACAGGCCAATACCACTGATGAACATAGATGCAAAAATCCTCAACAAAATACTAGCAAACAGAATCCAACAGCACATTAAAAGGATCATACCCCATGATCAAGTGGGCTTTATTCCAGGAATGCAAGGATTCCTCAATATACACAAATCAATCAACGTGATACATCATATTAACAAACTGAAGGAGAAAAACCATATGATCATCTCAATAGATGCAGAGAAAGCTTTCGACAAAATTCAACACCCATTTATGATAAAAGCCCTGCAGAAAGTAGGCATAGAGGGAACTTTCCTCAACATAATAAAGGCTATATATGACAAACCCACAGCCAACCTCGTCCTCAGTGGTGAAAAACTGAAACCATTTCCACTAAGATCAGGAACAAGACAAGGTTGCCCACTCTCACCACTATTATTCAACATAGTTTTGGAAGTTGTAGCCACAGCAATCAGAGAAGAAAAAGAAATAAAAGGAATCCAAATTGGAAAAGAAAAAGTAAAGCTGTCACTGTTTGCAGATGACATGATACTACACATAGAGAATCCTAAAGATGTTACCAGAAAACTACTAGAGGTAATCGATGAATCTGGTAAAGTAGCAGGATACAAAATTAATGCACAGAAATCTCTGGCATTCCTATACATTAATGATGAAAAATCTGAAAGTGAAATTAAGGAAACACTCCCATTTACCACTGCAACAAAAAGAATAAAATATCTAGGAATAAACCTACCTAAGGAGACAAAAGACCTGTATGTAGAAAATTACAAGACACTGATGAAAGAAATTACAGATGATACAAATAGATGGAGAGATATACCATGTTCTTGGATTGGAAGAATCAACATTGTGAAAATGACTCTACTACCCAAAGCAATCTACAGATTCAATGCAATCCCTATCAAACTACCACTGGCATTTTTCACAGAACTAGAACAAAAAATTTCACAATTTGTATGGAAACACAAAAGACCCTGAATAGCCAAAGCAATCTTGAGAATGAAAAATGGAGCTGGAGGAATCAGGCTCCCTGACTTCAGACTATACTACAAAGCTGCAGTAATCAAGACAGTATGGTACTGGCACAAAAACAGAAACATAGAGCAATGGAACAGTATAGAAAGCCCAGAGATAAACCCACACACATATAGTTACCTTATCTTTGATAAAGGAGGCAAGCATATACAGTGGAGAAAAGACAGCCTCTTCAATAAGTGGTGCTGGGAAAACTGGACAGGTACATGTAAAAGTATGAAATTAGAATACTCCCTAACACCATACACAAAAATAAACTCAAAATGGATTAAAGACCTAAATGTAAGGCCAGACACTATAAAACTCTTAGAGGAAGACATAGGCAGAACACTCTATGTCATAAATCACAGCAAGATCCTTTTTGACCCAGCTCCTAGAGAAATGGAAATAAAAACAAAAATAATCAAATGGGACCTAATGAAACTTAAAAGCTTTTGCACAGCAAAGGAAACCATAAACAAGACCAAAAGACAACCCTCAGAATGGGAGAAAATATTTGCAAATGAAGCAACTGACAAAGGATTAATCTCCAAAATTTACAAATAGCTCATGCAGCTCAATAACAAAAAAACAAACAACCCAATCCAAAAATGGGCAGAAGACCTAAATAGACATTTCTCCAAAGAAGATATACAGATTGTCAACAAACACATGAAAGAATACTCAACATCATTAATCATTAGAGAAATGCAAATCAAAACTACAATGAGATATCATCTCACACCAGTCAGAATGGCCATCATCAAAAAATCTAGAAACAATAAATGCTGGAGTGGGTGTGGAGAAAAGGGAACACTCTTGCACTGTTGGTGGGAATGTAAATTGATACAGCCACTATGGAGAACAGTATGGAGGTTCCTTAAAAAACTAAAAATAGAACTACCATACGACCCAGCAATCCCACTACTGGGCATATACCCTGAGAAAACCATAATTCAAAAAGAGTCATGTACCAAAATGTTCATTGCAGCTCTATTTACAATAGCCAGGAAATGGAAGCAACCTAAGTGTCCATCATCGGATGAATGGATAATGAAGATGTGGCACATATATACAATGGAATATTACTCAGCCATAAAAAGAAATGAAATGGAGGTATTTGTAGTGAGGTGGATGGAGTTAGAGTCTGTCATACAGAGTGAAGTAAGTCAGAAAGAGAAAAACAAATACAGTATGCTAACACATATATATGGAATCTAAGGGGAAAAAAAAAGGTCATTGAAAACCTAGTGGCAAGGCGGGAGTAAGGACACAGACCTACTAGAGAATGGACTTGAGGATATGGGGAGGGGGAAGGGTAAGATGTGACAAAGTGAGAGAGTGGCATAGACATATATACACTACCAAACGTAAAATAGCTAGCTAGTGGGAAGCAACCACATAGCACAGGGAGATCAGCTCTGTGCTTTGTGACCACCTAGATGAGTGGGATAGGGAGGGTGGGAGGGAGGGAGATGCAAGAGGGAAGAGATATGGGGACATATGTATAACTGATTCACTTTGTTATAAAGCAGAAACTAACACACCATTGTAAAGCAATTACACTCCAATAAAGATGTTAAGAAAAAAAAAAAAGAAGTGGCATCAGATCCAATTAAATTATTATCTCTTGTGGCATGAGTGGAAGCATAGGTGAAAGAAAGAAGGTTGGGAGAACAAGTTCCTGAAGGTACAAGAAGTAGTGGTTATAAAGCTTGTGCAATCAGTTGGCTGTTTCCCATAGCTCTAGAGAGTTTACACAGGGAAAAAGAGAACTAAAATCTACAATCTTAAAATAAGAAGCAGAGAGCCTGCATGAAACCTTTGACGAAGCATCCTATCTCCAGTAATAGAAGAGCAGATATGGCTGAAGAAGTTTAGATTGGATTGCAGCAGTGGCAGATTTACAGTGCTAATTGGGTAGGGGAACAGAACTTGGGATGTGGGATAGGGATTTGGGGGCATACATGGAAGAGTCGTCTGACAACTTCTAGATTCTATTGAGTTCTTCCTGGACAAGGCAGCCCTTCTCTTCCCCAGGAAGCTGCTCTCCTATGCCTAAAAGCCATTCCATAGTTAACTCTGAGAAAGAGATCTCATAAGTTAATGCCAAATCTCCTCAAGATAATCTCTTTCCAGAGTATTGTCTTCAGGTGTATATATAGACTTAGAGTCCTATTTAATTCAAACAGATACGCTTTTCTACCTGGAAAGAGAGAGCTATTACACCAAAAATGTTCTAAGCTCTAAGCATCTGTATCTGCAGGAAACTGGGGAGTATTATGGAGTGCAATCTAAAAGTGTTGTACTGTATGGAAGAAGAGATACGTGACATAATCATACATCATGATCATATATCATGACTTGATCAGGATGAATTCGTTAACTTGGTAAGCACTCATTGAGAATTTGAGTTTTAATGTGTTGTTGTAAGCACCTGTGATTGATGTTACTATTAATAGTCTATTGGATTGGCGAGCAAAGCCTGGACTAAGCAATTATTTACAATCAATGCGGTTGAAATGCAGCAGTTTCAAAAGCACAGGATTGGCAAAGGAGTTCATAGGCTGCTGAAATAGCAGGCTTTTTTTGAGTAACCTGCCCCTCCAACCCTAAGAAAGACCAGAAAACACTTCCTTAGCTAAAGCATTAAGAGATACCTTGGACTGGGGCAAGGCTGGGGTACCAGAATATTTGAAGAGCTCCGTGCTAGTTCTATCGTGCAAGCTATGACAGTGGGAAATGTTTAAATGCATTGGTTCCCCTATCTCAAGAGGAAAAAGGAGATCCCAGAAGGGTAGAAATCAGGTGTCATGATTCAATGCTCAGCGATAAGGTGGGTGCATGTGCACTATAAGACACAGAGACAAAAGGGTAATCCAGTGGTTTCCAAACTTCTCTGCACATTAGAATCACCTGGAGAGTTAAAAAAAAAAATCTGATTCCCAGGTTACCCTCCATATAAACTAAATTACGATGTATGCAGTGAGAGCTAGGAATCAGTATTTGAAAAAGATTTCCCAGATGATTACAATGTGAAGCTGACTTTGGAAAACAATGGATTAATCAGTTTTTGATCCCAGAAATCTGTGGCAAGAGCCTAGTGATCACAGTCTCCCTAGAATTTAAACTTAAACAGGTTGGCAGCCTACTGAGATACTATTTGATATGTATTTAGAAGAAAAATTGAGTCTCCTGGTCTGAAAGCCACTAAGTTATCACAGTGAGAATTTACAAATTATAAATTGGAAAGAGGCCAAACAAGTCTCAGGAAATGAAGGAAAACACCAAACATAATGAAAAGATGTAGGACTGAAAAGAGCAATAGAGTTTGAAGGGGTTAAACTGTCACATTTATTAAGGGGCAGTTGCTGGTTTACACTGCACATATTTCAAGTTATGTCCAGTTCTCTTTCATTACAACACCTTTGGCTATATATATTTTTAAATTTACATCAGTAACCTTATGCCATAATTAGAAATGCAAATATATGCTAAATCTTATATATTGTAATAAAGGATATTGTCTAAATGTCAAAGTGCTATATAACCAACTGCTACAACAGAGATTAGACACTGGATCATAGGGAAGAAAAAGAGTCCAGGAAATTTCTCAGAGAGTGTGATACACAATTGTGAAGCTCTGTACAGACAGTGTGAGCATGCCTGCTTCTCCCTCAGCTAACCGGTGCTCTATGTATTATGTCTTCCATTTATCCTGGGGATGGCAGAAGGATCAAAAGTTCCTGGTTATCTTCCTCCTCTTGCCTTACTTACTATGGACATTCCCTCCACGTACTTCTTAAACTTTTGCTATTCACTCCTTTTATCCTTAGCTTATTCTTGCCCAGGGCTCCAATATTGCAGGTAACTTCTGTACAGTTAAATTCACTTGTTACTTATTCAGAACTGCAACAGACTCTTTTATTATACTCCAAAGAGCCACCACAATTTTGAGTTGGGGGTTTGCCATAGCTTCAAATTTCCTGTTCAAAACCAATGTAATGTTTGCTTTTCCTCTCCGATCAGAGGGACTCAGTTATATGACATTGTTACTCAAAACATTTCTCTTAATCTGTCTTTTTCTTTCCATTCCCTATGCCATCCCTTTCATCTCTTGTTGGGATTAATACAGTAGCCACTTTACATGTCTGCTTGTCTTCAGTCTCTCCTCACTCCACTCCCATAACATATGGCCACTTGATTAAACTTTCAAAAACATTGATTTTATTAAAGTATGCCTTTGTACACAAACATGCCCTCAGGATAGAATGTGAACTCTTTAAGTGTGGCTTTCAAAGTCCTTCTTTAACTCTCCCCACCTATTCTCCCTCCTCCCACCAGCTTTAGCTAATCACTGTTACATACAAACATTCTATGGTCAATTTATTCTCATTTTGCTTTTAGTATCTTTGGTTCTCGAGACAATTTCTTTGATAACTGCTTCATACACTACTATATCACTGCCTGCCATCTGATAATTTTAAATTATACTTTCTCAAGATTAAGAAATAAATTATGATAAAGCCATAAAATTGACTTCTATGAAGAAAAATGGATTATTTGGTAATATATGAAAATGTTCATAGTTCATTGGTAAGTTTTTGTCATAAATGTAAAAAAAATATAATACATTGTGCATAATATATATGCATAATCATTATACTGCATATGGTAATATACATAGCTACAGTTTTTGTAGAGATTTCCTTTAAATATGGGGATGATGAATGACTAATTTCACTTTTTATGCTTTTCTGTAATTTCAGAGTTTTCAGCAAAAAATATTAGTATATTCATATAATCATAAAAAATGTTTTGGCTTAATAAAAACATTAAAAATGTACATGTCACATTTCTTTAGCTATATTGAAATGTTTCTATCTTATATAAAATTTATTTTTTGGAAGTTTTTATAATTTCATTTTTATTACTTTTGATATTTATTTTAAACTCTCTCTATATACCTATTATTAATGAATCCTAGCTTTATGGTTTTCATCCTGAGCTTTGGTCCTGGTGTTATAGTCAAAATCTGGCTTGGAGGTAGTTATTATGTGGAATATTAGAAAAGGTTTTCTGCCCTCTGCTATAAACACTTCAGGCTATTATATTGACATTTTGAGGAAGCACTCCTTAAAATTTTTCTGCAAATGGTTTCTGGGTCCCTTAATACTAATCCTCGAATTGATCATCAAATGTCTAGTTACAAAAAGAAGGAATCAAAAGTTAATTTTTTCCTTCAGTGGTTACTTTGATACTTGTAATGAAAAAGCCTGTTGTTATACATTCATTATATCTTTAAAAATCTACATTTTGTTTAATACAAAGGGCAACTGGAAAAGTAGGCCTGAAGCGCTATACAATTTACTCATACAAGCAAATTTTCATTATCCACACTGTCCCAGAATATGTGATTTAGCTCAAAAGGAGGCAGCAAGGAGGAGAAAGACAAGATGCAGCCTCTGAATCAATGAACTAAAAGACAATTGTTGAATACATATTACATATTTAGCTTAGGATATTTCCCCCCTACTTATTCTAATGGGAACATTTTTCATGCTATCTAATTTATTTGAGAACATTGTTGAATAAATTTACAGTCCTACAGTAATATATAAAACTGCCAGTCTCATCCTGAGTAACGCTATTTTCCAAAGCACATTCTTGATAACTGCAAAATCTGTATTTCTATCCCCTCTTTCTCTTCATGCTGAGAGCCATATTTCAAAGTACACAGATGTACCAAAGCCACCTCAGATTTGGTTAAAAACTAAACTGGACTTGTTATCTTCCCCCCCAAATTTTATGCCTTCTTCTGTTTTCTGTCTCCATGAACGATGTCAGAACTATCTACTTCCCCAAGCTTAAAGCTTCAAACTCATCCTCAAACATGATCTCTCCTATTTCTCCCTGAGACCGTCAATGGAATCCTCTTATTTTGATATGATGCCTTTCAATGTTCTTTTTTTTCCTCCAAAAATGTTACTGCTTTATATCTGTCTTTTGTAAACTCTCAACTAATACATGTCAATGGCATGCTTCCTACCCCCAAGTATCTTTTATCCAGTTGTTAAAATTACATTCATAAAAAAAATGACATTTTAAAAGTCAATCTTCTGCTTAGTATATTTCGTCACCTTCCAATGATAATTAAAATGATTATTAAAAGTCAAATTCCTGAACATGACATACAAGCTGTCTATGATCTAATTTTTTAAACCAGATTTTCTCATTTACCTATTTTAGCCATACTGTGTAAATCAAAGCTCTCTCGTAGAAACCATGCCTGAACCCCCAGCCAATGCCAGCACCAATCGTAACTTACATGAGTAAGTCATCTTGAATGTCTCAGCCCTGATTAAGCCACTAGATGAAAGCAGTCCAGATGTAGAAAAGATCTTTCTCGATTTACAGTGAGGTTACATCTGATAAACTCATCATAAGCTGAAAAGATTGTCAACTGAAAATGCATTTAATACACCTAACCCACTGAACATTAGAGCTTAACCTAGCCTACCTTAAACGTGCTCAGAACACTTACATTAGCCTACAGTTGGGCAAAATTATCTACACAAAGCCTATTTTATAATAAAGTGTTAAATATCTTATGTAATGTATTGAGTACTGTACTGAAAGTGAAAAGCAGAATGGTTGTATGGATACAACCATTGCCATTACCAAGTGTATCGGTTATTCACCTTCGTGATCACTTGGCTGACTGGAAGCTGTGGCTCGCTGCCACTACCCAGCATCGTGAGAAAGTATGTACCTCGTATTGCCAGTTTGGAAAACGATCAAAATTCAAAATTTGATGTATGCTTTCTACTGAATGTTTACTGCTTTCCCACCATCATAAAGTCAAACCACTGTAAGTTGGGGACAATTTGTATATGGAACAAACAAGACTAGTCCACCTAAGCCCAGTCAATTCCAGAGAATTATGACAGCTAATAAATGGAAGGTATTTTAAGTGATACACCAATAAATAGATAACAAAAATAGTAAGAATCCAAAAAAGTTTCATTACCATGTATTTAAGTATGATACACTTATGTATAATGCATTTATGTTCAATCCAAGCAACCTTCTAATTTATGAGTATTCCTCACGTCATTCAAAGTTCCACCTATAAAGATCTGTTTACATTTTCCACCTCTGAAGATCTGTTTATTTTACGTTTAGAATATAGGTAATATTTTCTATATACTTTGCCTAGAAATTTTGAAACCTAGAATTTAAACTTGTATCATGCAATAGAACTGAGATTTATTTTGTTAGAGGAAGTGAGTTTTCCAAGTATTGTCTTGTCAAATATTTATTGCTCTTATCCAGTTTTTATTTATTGAAAAAAAAAGAAAGACAAACAATAATGTAAGCAAACAAATAAAAACAGTAAATATTAATCCTGAGTCCAGGGAATACACATTCTAGATGGAGATTCAGACAAGCTAGCAAACAACTGTGGTACAGTGTTAATCCAGCAGAGATATACATGGGGTTTCTATAGGAAACAAGTAATAACAACAATATAGTAAGCAAGTAATTAAGTCCTAAAAGGAGGGGTAGTAATGCAAACAATTTCTTATGAGGAGGAAACTATTTCATTCTGAAGGACAAGGAAGAGATAGACAGGAAGGAAAATGTCAATAAGTATATTTCCTGACAGAGGGATTAATATATAAAACCTAAGGACCCAGTCTATAAAATATTTAGTATAACTTTATTATATATGCATGACAGATGTCCAGCTATGACAAGGGTCAGAAATGTAAACAGGGAGCTGGGTGACAAGATATGTATGCCACAAGAGAAGTTAATTATTGGTATTATCAGATTTCTGTTTGACAAATAGAAACAGACTGGGAAGTTGGTATAAGGGTATCAGAGATAGAGGTTGGTATAATAGCTGGGTAAATAATGTAGTAAAGCAGGTTAAAATACTATATATAAAATACTATATACAAACAGTGACATTGCGCATGGAGAGAAACATATGCATGACAATTTTTTGGAGGTAGAATTTAAAGGGCTTTATGAGTGGAATTGTGAGTTTAAGAAGTTAACAATGGTTCCTAAGTTCCTGACAGGCATGAGGGAGGGAATCGTGATTCCATTCCCTAAGAAATTGAATTTGGGAGGAGTAACCATGGTATAGGTGGAAACTGATGACTTTGAAGTGCCCATGGATATTTGGTAGATTTTAAATAGAATAAATAAGATTTTTACTATACCACCTGGATTTTTCTACCTTTTTCTCCATTTCACTATCATTGACCAAAAAAATAGATATCAGTATTTAGTATGTATTAGACAAAGTGTTCTGTCTGGGTTAAAAGATCAATTACACACTTATTTCTGCCCCACAGGAATCATATTTCTAATTTCTTGTCCACCTCCATAGTTTAAAATTATTGGAAGAAATTTCATTAGCCATAGATAGATTGTGCTTTGCTTTCCCTTTCAGAGTGATTTATTGATAAAAGGAATACAACTAATTGTATACATTGCATGTATCCATTGATGCAATGGAAGCATGTATTCAAATTAGTATTGTATATATTAAGAGACAGGGAAAAGGGGCATGCCTACCTCATAAATAGAAAACATCTATCCAAAATTTTGTCCTTCTTTTATGGACTGAATTGTGTTACCCTCCCCCCAAATTCATATGTTGAAGTCCTAAACCCCTGGTACCTTAGAGTGTGATAATACTTGCAGACAGGGCCTTTAAAGAGGTAATAACTGTTGAATGAGGTCAGATGAATGGGCCTTAATCTAATACTACTGGTGTTCTTATAAAAAAGATGAAGCGATACCAGGGATGTCCACAAACAGAGACAGGCCATGTAAAGACAGAGAGAGAAGGCAGCTGTCTATAAGCCAAAGAGAGAGGCCTCAGGGGAAGCTAAACCTGCCATCATCTCAGTCTTGGGTTTCCAGCCTCCAGAACTGCAAGAAAATAAATGTATGTTGTTTAAGCCACCTAGTCTCTGGTATTTTGTTATGGCAGCCCTAGCAAATGAATACACCCTCTTTTGTTTGGAGGAAACAATTGAAAGAACTTTTGATGTTTTATTCATGGTTATCCTCCAGAAAATAAAATTAATGAATTTGTTCTCAATTTCAGTATATGCTGTGTTTTACCAGCAAGCTATATCACTCTAGTCAAAGCCAGTGTTCATGCATTCTGTGCTCTCTCCCCGCCACCCCTGTAATAAGCATACATCTTTTATCCCTTTAAAAAGTCTGCTCATACTTGTTCATTCTGCTACTCAGAAAAATGAACTCTAGTCTGTCTTTCAGATGCATTTATTCTCATTTTAAATCAGAATAAATTAGGAAACCCTGCTTAGGTCTCTTATATGAACTGTATCTCAAGTCTACACTTGGAATATTGGATATTGGGAAATTGTTTGGTGATTTATAAAAGTATTATCTTATTCGTTATATTTTTTTGTTTATTGACTCAGAGAAATTTGGAAGAAAAGGAATAAGAAGTAGGGTCTGGGCTTCAATACTTTCCCTAAACCCCCTAAAAATAAATATTATATTTTCTATTAAAGTGTCTGCTAAAGAAGGCCTATTATAAAAACACAGCATCTATTTTCCATGTGCTCATGAATAAGGAAAACTTCATGGCTAGATAGAATTTAGGGTATCTTTAAAAATATAACTGGGAAGTGCTTAAAATTGAGTTTTATTAAAATGTCAAAATGATTTGTTTACCATGGCCAATTACTTGATTGCTTTGTTCACTCACCAGAAAATTTTATCATCACATTAAAGATAATACTTTTTGAAATTAAAACAGTCATAAATTGTTATACAGTGTGGTCTTCAAAAGTAGGCTCTAAAATCAGAACTGATTTAATTGGAATTTCATAGACCAAGAAATTGTTTTATTTGTGTTAAAGTTATTGACTCAGTATACTGCATTTGTGTGATCAGAGAAGTGAACCTGAAGGACGTAATTGCATTGTAGGTATGTTAAAATTAGCAACAAAAAACAGAGCATTATCAAGTTCTAGATTTCCTGAATTTAAAATATTGTTACAATTGTAATGGATCTATTGGGAATAAATGCACATAGACTAAAATAAGTTTAAAATAATTTAGAATCCCTAAAATATAGGAAGTTAAATTATTTCTACCTAATATAATGGACTTTGCTAGAGCAGGAAAGGAAATGTATATTTAATGTTAAGTATTTCATTTGAAAAAACAAAGTATTCCACTTAAGAATGATACTTGCATTGTTTTTAGGGTAAGTGCATTTTTACTGCATCTCTTTTTTAACTGAAAATGGTTTAATGGACATCTACTGAAAGATAGATTGTGCACATACATTTAACTCCATCCCTTGTCAAAACCCTCATAAATAACATTAAAGAAGGTTTTAAAATGTATTAACCCATGATGGGTAATGTAACATAGATATAATGGCAGAAAACAAGGAAGCAAAAAAATGACAAAAAATCAAAACCCATAAATTGGATTGACATGGTAGAAGGCTAAAAAAAAGTTAAGTTGTACTGGAAACTACACACACTAGAGTGACTAAAATGAAAAAAGTGAAAAATAACAAGTTTGGGCCAGAATGTGGAGAAACTGGAATTCATATATTGCTGGTGAAAGTGTATATTTCTATGAACACTCTGGAAAACTGTTTAATTATCCACTAATTCTGAACTTATGCATATCCTATGACCCTAAAACCTTACTATTTGTATTCTCAACGCAAGCCTCTACTCCAACAGCTAGGGAGCAGACACCATCTCTGACAGGGCAGTGACAACAACAGAGCAAAGGGGAGGTGCTGCTCAATATCCAGTGCTGGCTCAGGTCACCACATCAGTCACACCTCCTATCAAGGGGATAACGGCCAGCATACACTGAGGAAAAAGGTGGCAAACATCCATACTAAAAACAGCCCTTGCACCAAAAAATATTAACCCATGCAGGTTACACAGAGATGTTCCCACATAAAAATAGCCAAGACAGTCTGGGGGTCTGGCACTGGAGGGAAGAATCCCCAGAGCATCTAGCCTTGAAGGCCAGCGGGGCTTGAGTGCAGGAGCTCCACACGCCACACTGTTTCTGGGAGAAACAGTGACCCCACTCTTGGAAGGTGCACACAAGGTCTCACACGCACTGGGAGCAAAACAAAGCAGTATCTCCATAAAAAACTGGGCTACACCTACCTAGGTGTAGGGTCTTGGAGGGTCTCCTGGGGAGACGAGGGTTGGCTGTAGCTCACTGTGGGGGCAAGAACACTGTTAGCAGAGGCCCCAGGGAATACTGATCAGCATGAGCTCTCCTGGAGGTCTCCATTTCAGCACCAAGACCTGGCCCCAACCAACAGCCTGCAGGTTCCAGTGCTGTAACGCCTCAAGCCAAACAACCAACAAGGTAGGGAACACAGCCCCACCCATCAGCAAACAGGTTGCCTAAAGTTGTACTGAGCTCACAGCCACCTCAAAATACAATCCTCGTCATGGCCCTGCCCAATAGAGGCACAAAACCCAGACCCACCCATAAGAGGGCAGGCACCAGTTCCTCCCACCATGAAGCCTGCACAAGCCCCTGGACTAATCTCACCCACCAGGGGACAGACAGCAGAAGCAAGAAGGACTACAACCCTGAAGCTTGAGGAACTGAAACACCAATCACACAACGTAAGACAAAATGAGACAGCAGAGGAATATGTCTCAGATGAAGGGAAAAGATAAAACCCCAGAAGAACAACTAAGTGTAGTGGAGATAGGAAATCTACCTGAAAAAGAATTCAGAATAATTATAGTAAAGATGATCCAAGATCTCAGAAAAAGAATGGAGGCACAGACCAAGAAGGTACAAAAAACGTTTAATAAAGAGATAGAAGATTTAAAGAACAAACAAATAGAGATGAACAGCACAATAACTGAATTGAAAAGTACAGTAGAAGAAATCAATAGCAGAATACCTGAGGGAGAAGAATGAATAAGTGAGCTGGAAGGCAGGGTGGTGGAAATCACTGCCATAGAACAGAAGAAAGAAAAAAGAATGAAAAAAAATGAGGACAGTCTCAGAGACCTCTGGGACAACATTAAATGCACCAACATCTGCATTATAGGGGTCCCAGAAGAAGAAGAGAAGGGAAAGGGCCTGAGAAAATATATGAAGAGATTATAGCTGAAAACTTCCCTAACATGGGAAAGGAAACAGTTACCCAAGGCCAGGAAGTGCAGAGAGTCCCATACATGATAAATCCAAGGAGGAACATGCTGAGACACAAAGTAATTAAACTAACAAAAATTAAATACAAAAAAAAAATATTAAAAGCAACAAGGGAAAAGCAACAAATAACATACAAGGGAATCCCCATAAGGTTATCAGCTGTTTTTTCGGCAGAAATTCTGCAGGCCAGAAGGGAGTGGCTTGATATATTTCAAGTGATTTAAGGGAAGAACCTACAACCAAGAATGCTCTACCAAGCAAAGCTTTCATTCAGATTTGATGGAGAAACCAAAACTTTACAGACAAGCAAAAGCTAGGAGAATTCAGCACCACCAAACCAGCATCACAACAAATGCTAAAGGAACTTCTATAGGCTGGGTGTTGGGGGGGAAGCAACAAGAAAATCACAAATGGGAAAGCTCACGGGTAAAGGCAAACATACGGTAAAAGTAGGAAATCATCCACACACAAATATGATATCAAAACCAGGAACTGTGACAAGAGGAGAGTACAAATGCCAGAAATAGGAATTACATTTGAAATTAAGAGACCAGCAACTTAAAACAACCTTGGACATATATAGACTGCTATATCAAAACCTCATGGGAACTGCAAACAAAAAAACTACAACAGATACAGACACAAAAAAGAAGAAGCAACCCAAACAAAACACTAAAGAAGTTATCAAACCACAAGAGAAGAGAGCAAAAGAAGGAAGGAAGGAAAAAAGACTGACTAAAATGAATCCAAAACCATTAAGAAAAGGGCAATAGGAACATACAGGTCAATAATTACCTTAAATGTAAGTGGATTAAATGCTCCAGCCAGAAGATGTAGGCTGGCTGAATGGATACAAAAACGAGATCCAAATATATGATGTCTACAAGAGACCCACTTCAGACCTAGGGACACATACAGACTGAAAGTGAGGGGATGGAAAAAGATATTCCAGGCAAATAAAAATTACAAGAAAGTAGCAATACTCATATAAGAAAAAATAGACTTTAAAATAAAGACTGTTACATGAGACAAGGAAGGACACTACATGGTGATCAAGGGATCAATCCCAGAAGGAGATATAACAATTGTAAATATATATGCACCCAACATAGGAGCACCTCAATATATAGCAAATGTTAAGAGCCATAAAGGGGAAACTAACAGTAACACCCAATTTATACCAATGGACGGATCATCCAGAGAGAAAGTCAGTAAGGAAACACAAACCTTAAATGACACATTAGACCAGATGAACTAATTGATATTTACAGGGCATTCCATCCTAAAGCAGCAGAATAAACTTTCTTCCCTAGTGCACATGAAACATTCTCCAGGATAGATCACATCTTAGGCCACAAATCAAGGCTCGGTAAATTTAAGAAAACTGAAATCATATCAAGCATCTTTTATGACCACAACACTATGAGACTGGAAATCAATTACAGGAAAAAAAAACATTAAAAACACAAACATATGGAGGCTAAACAATACATTACTAAACAACCAATGGATCACTGAAGATTCAAACAGGAAATCAAAAAATAACTAGAGACAAATAACAAGAAAAAACAACAATCCAAAACCTACTTGATGCAGCAAAAGCAGTTCTAAGAGCGAAGTTTATAGCAATACAATATTACCTCTGGAAACAAAGCTCAAATAAACAACCTAATGTTACACCTAAAGCAGCAAGAGAAAGAAAAAGAAACAAAACCCAAAATTAGTAGAAGGAAAAAAATCATAAAAATCAGAGCAGAAATAAATGAAATAGAGTTGAAGAAAACAACAGCAAAGATCAATGAAACTATTAAAAGCTGGTTCTTTGAAAAGATAAGAAAAATTGATAAACCTTTAGCTAGACTCATCAGGAAAAAAAAGGAGAGGGCTCAAATCAACAAAATTAGAAATGAAAAAGGACAAGTTACAACAAACACTGCAGAGATACAAAGGATCATAAGAGACTACTACAAGAAAATATACGTCAATAAAATGGACAACCTAGAAGAAATGGACAAAGTCTTAGAAAGGTATAACCTTCCAAGACTGGATCAGGAGGGAATAGAACATATGAACATGACAATCACAGTTACTGAAATGTACACTATAATAAAAAAACTCCCCCAAAACCTCCAGGACCAGATGACTTCACAAGCAAATTCTATCAAACATTTAGAGAAGAGTTAGCATCTATTCTTCTGAGGCTCTCCCCAAAAAATTGCAGAGGAAACAACACTCCCAAGCTCATTCTATGAGGCCACAATCACCCTGATACCAAAACCAGACAAAGATACCACTAAAAAAAGAAAATTACAGACCAATATCACTGAAGAACATAGATGCAAAAATCTTCAACAAAATACTAGCAAATCGAATCCAACAACACATTAAAAGGATCATACACTACGATCAAGTGGGATTTATCCCAGGGATGCAAGGCTTCTTCAATATAGGCAAATCAGTTAACGTGACACACCACATTAACAAACTGAAGAATAAAAAACATATGATCATCTCAATAGATGCAGAAAAAAGATTATGACAAAATTTAATACCCATTTATGATAAAAAACTCTCCAGAAAATGGGCACAGAGGGAACCTACCTCAACATAATAAAGGCCATATATGACACACCCACAGCTAACACAATTCTCAACTATGAAAAACTGAAAGCATTCCCTCTAAGATCAGGAACAAGACAACGATGTCCACTCCTGCCACTTTTGGTAGTCACTAGCTTTGGTAGTTCTAGCCATGGCAACCCGAGGGGAAAAAGAAATAAAAGGAATCCAAATTGGAAAAGAAGAAGTAAAACTGTCACTGTTTGCAGATGACAAGACACTATACATAGAGAATCTTAAAGATGCTACCAGAAAACTACTAGAGCTAATCAATGAATTTGGTAGAGTAGCAGGATACAAAATTAATGCACAGAAATCTCTTGCATTCCTATACACTAATGATGAAAAATCTGAAAGAGAAATTAACGAAACACTCCCATTACCATTACAACGAAAAGAATAAAATACCTAGGAATAAACCTACTTAAGGAGACAAAAGACCTGTATGCAGAAAACTATAAGCCACTGATGAAAGAAATTAAAGATGATACAAACAGATGGAGACATATACCATGTTCTTGGATTGGAAGAATCAACATTGTGAAAATGACTATACTACCCAAAGCAATATACAGATTATATTGAATCCCTACCAAGGGCATTTTTCACAGAATTAGAACAAAAAATTTACAACTTGTATGGAAATACAAAAGAGCCTGAATAGCCAAAGCAATCTTGAGAAAGTAAAACAGAGCTGGCGGAATCAGGCTCCCAGACTTCAGACTATACTACAAAGCTACAGTCATCAAAACAGTATGGTACCAGCACAAAAATAGAAATATAGATCAATGGAACATGATAGAAAGTCCAGATATAAACCCATGGTCAACTAATTTATGACAAAGGAGGAAAGAATATACAATGGAGAAAAGACAGCCTCTTCAATAAGTGGTGCTCAGAGAACTGGACAGCTACATGTAAAAGAATGAAATTAGAACACTCCTTAACACCATACACAAAAATAAACTCAAAATGGATTAAAGACCTAAATGTAAGGTCAGACACTATAAAACTCTTATAGAGGAAAACATAGGCAGAATACTCTCTGACATAAATTGCAGCAATATTTTTTTGGATCCACCTCCAAGAGTAATGAAAATAAAAATAAAAATAAACAAATGGGACCTAATGAAACTTAAAAGCTTTTGCACAGCAAAGGAAACCATAAACAAGACTGAAAGACAACCCTCAAAATGCGAGAAAATATTTGCAATGAAGTAACTGACAAGGGATTAATCTCCAAAATATACAAACAGCCCATGCAGTTCAATATCAAAAAAACAAACAACCCAATCAAAAAAATGGGCAGAAGACCTAAATAGACATTTCTGCAGAGAAGACATACAGATGGCCAAAAATCACATGAAAAGATGATCCACATCACTAATTATTGGCCAAAAAAACACATGAAAAAATGCTCAGCATCACTAATTATTAGAGAAATGCAAATCAAAACTGCAATGAGGCATCACCTCACACTGGTTAGCATGGCCATCATCAAAAAATCTACAAACAATAAATTCTGGAGAGGATGCAGAGAAAAGGGAACCCTCTTACACTGTTGATGGGCATGTACATTGTTACAACATTATGGAGAACAGTATGGAGGTTCTTTAAAAAACTAAAGGTCGGGCTTCCCTGGTGGCGCAGTGGTTGAGAGTCTGCCTGCCAATGCAGGGGACGTGGGTTCGAGCCCTGGTCTGGGAAGATCCCACATGCCACAGAGCAACTGGGCCCGTGAGCCACAACTACTGAGCCTGCGCATCTGGAGCCTGTGCTCCGCAACAAGAGAGGCTGCAATAGTGAGAGGCCTGTGCACCGTGATGAAGAATGGCCCCCGCTTGCCGCAACTAGAGAAAGCCCTTGCACAGAAATGAAGACCCAACACAGCTAAAAATAAATAAATAAATAAATAAATGATAAAAATAAAGGAATTCCTTAAAAAAGAAAAAACTAAATGTAGAACTACCATACGATCCAGCAATCCCACTTCTGGGCATATATCCAGAGAAAACCATAATTTGAAAAGATACATGCACCCTAATGTTCACTGCAGCACTATTTACAGTAGCCGAGATATTGAAGCAACCTAAATGTTCATTGACAGAGGAGTGGATAAAGAAGATGTGGTACATATGTACAATGGAATATTACTTAGCCATAAAAATCAATGAAATAATGTCATTTGCAGTGACATGGATGACCTAAAGATTATGATACTAAGTGAAATAAGTCAGACAGAGAAAGACAAATAACATATGACATCACTTATATGTAGAATTTTTTAAAATGATACGAATGAACTCACAAGACAGAAATAAAGTCACAGATGTAGAAAACAAACTTATGGCTACCAGAGGATAAGGGGGAAGGGATAAATTGGGAGACTGGGACTGACAAGTACACACTACTAGATATAAAATAGATAACTCATAAGGGCCTACTGTATAGCACAGGGAACTCTACTTAATACTCTGTAATGACCTATATGGGAAAAGTAACTAAAAAAGAGTGGATATATGTACACGTATAAATGATTCACTTTGCTGTATACCTGAAACTAACACAACAATTTACATCAACTATACTCCAATAAAAATTTTTTAAAAATGTCAGTGAATATTACCTTTAGGGCAACAGACAGGTAGGCAAGGAGTTTGAATACAGATGCCGGTATGATAGTAGATTAGGTACAATGAAGATCAGGGAGTTTATTATGTCTACTTGCTTTACCTGTGAGTTAAGAGGAGTGAGAATAAAAGGAGCAGGAGGAGAGAAGAGAGGGGGTTTGAAATGGTCATTTTGGAAAGAGGAAAACAGAATATTGTAGTCACGGCCAGTAACACAGTTTTCTTTACCATTACTATGTATTAAATTTGAACAATGTTAGTTAATATTTAGAGATTTAAAAGAACAAAAGACATTGTCCTTGTTTATGAAAAATTATCAATTTATTTAGAAGTATTTTATTCCTAAAATTAACATTTGATTAGGAGAAGCTAGAGAGGCTCTTCAAGCTATTCTTTAAACTGGACTGAACAAATACCTGAAAGAAAAATCAGATTGCACTATCATCTGAGTAGGTAAGTATAAAAAAATTTTCATGAGGTTAAAAAAGAAGACACGTTGCTAAAATTAAATGGAACTGGTATCACTTTAGCTATATATACAATATATTTATTGATTATCTTAAGTCAAATATTAGAGTACGATTGGAGATTTTAAGTTATGATTAGGAAAGAAAGGATGAGCATCATATCCTTAGGAAGTTTTCTATCAAGTAGGGGAGATATAGTTGTAAAGAAATCATAGCAATTATTGTAAAGAATATGATAAAACAAATAGGTACATGCACAATGTTGAGTGATGGCAACTGTAACAAAGTAACTCTTATTTGGGGCAGCCACATATTTCAGTCTTACTACAAAGAAGACAAAGCACCATGCTTTTCTGTTGATTTTTGATTAATTTATCCATTCAACATATGGATTCAACGTTTATTGAGCACCAACTACATACCAGGAATTGTTTTACATGCTGGGGTAAAGCAGTGAATAAGACAGATATCATCCTTGTCCTCAGGTAGTGTACATTCTAGTAGTAGAGAGAGAAAATAAACAAACACACAAATCATATCATCTAGAGATAAAAATTATAAAGAAGTTATTAACTGACATATGAAGTTGGAAAGGCAAAGGAACCCATGTGGCATTTACTAGCAACTAAGAAAATCAATAGCAAGATGCAAGGAAAAGAGAGAGGAAATAAGATTAAAGACGGGGTGAAATCTGTTGAATCTTTTGAATGTTGTATAAAATAGTGGATTTTATTCTGATGGCACTGTCAAACTACTAAAGGGTATCAAGCAAGGGAGTGACTTAGATTTTTATTTTAAAATAATTGCTTGGACAGTGGTGTAGTGTTTGAATCTCAGTAGAGATAGACTAAAATTGAGATCGCCTTTTAGGGAAGAAAAGAAGGCAAGACAAAAAGAAAGGGGAAAAAAAGGAAAGAGGATGAGGGAGAAGGGGAAAGAAGAGGAAGGAAGAGAGAGAGAGAGAGGCAGAAACAAGGGCAGAAAAAAAATGAAGAAAAAATTCAGATTAGAAAAGCAAGAAACTATTTTCTGAATGAAATAAAGGGTGTATTCAAGAGATAACAGTACAGCATTATTATTTAATCATAGGCCCTATAGCCAGGCTCCCTGCCTCCTAATCCCATCTTGTCTACTCACTTCTGCATGACCTTGGGTAATGTTTTCCTTTGTCTCAGATTATTTATAAAATGAGGATGACAATAGAACATACCTCATATGATTGTTATTAGAATTGAAATAATTAGTACATGTGTTTTTCTTTGAAAACCTGTAACTGGCACATGATAAGTGATCAATATCTATAAGAAAATTAAAAAGCAGAATCTGTTGGTTTGGGGGATATAAAGAAAATCATAGAATAATGAGTAGAAGATAACCTCAAATTTCTTGTTCCATTATTTGGCCTGATGATAGCAGCACCAATTTAGAGAGGGAGACCGATTTGAAAGGTAATAATAAGGTCATTGTTTAACATGTTGATTTTGAATTACCTGAGGGACACCTAATTAAGTTTGTTCATTAGGCAATTGGATTTTCAATCAGCAGTTCAATGAGGGGGTCCGTATTGAAGACAAATATTTGTGAATCATTTCTGTGTAGGAACAGATGAAGTCATTCATAGCAGATACTATTATCTAGGGAAACTATGTAGATTTGCAGAAGATAAAGGTGTGCCCAATATACACAGAATTAAATGAGAAAATCAAAAAGGCATAGTCAGGTTTGAAGAAGAAGTATGAAAAAAACATGTAAAGATATTAAAGGAATAAAGATTTTCTTGAAAAGAGTGCTCAATATTATCAAATGCTGCCATAGAAAATAGGACAAGAATATAAAATCTTCTCACTTCTTTCTCAGTTACCACTAGCAGAATGAATATCCATATTTCTTCTAATGGTCTGTTCAAGGCCATCTAGGCTTATTCTACCATGCTCCTCAAAATTTGAGAGCCAATTGCTCAAACCAAAAGTCCATTCCACACTTTTAGGTATTTGTTACAGCAGCTCCCCACTTTCAGAAACCAGAATTTATATTGGTTTCCTATTGCTGCAATATTAATTCCTTACAAATAGAGTCACTTGGAACAATACAAATGTATTATTTTACAGTTCTGGAAGTCAGAAATCCAAAAGGAGTTTCACTGGATTAAAGTTAAGGTGTTGATAGGGTTGCATTCATTTGTGGAGGCTGTAGAGAATATTTAATTTTCTTGCCTTAAACAAGCTTCTAGAGATTGCCTGCATTCCTTGGCTTATGGCCTCCCTCCATCTTCAAAGCCAGCTATGGCCACTCAAGTTTTTTTATGATGTCATCTCTCTGGTTCTAATCCTTTTCCCCTCTTCCCTTTAGAGGGTCCTAGTGATTACATTGGCCCCACCCCAATAATTCAGGATAATCTCTTATTTTCAGGTAGCTGGCTTGCAAGATTAATTCCATCTACAATTTTAATTCCCTATTGCCATGTATCATAACATATTGACAAGTTCTAAGGGATAGGATGTGGACATTTTGGGGGCCATTATTCTACCTACCATAATATCATTCATGACATAGCTGAATGTAGTTCTAGGAATGTAGTTGTGACATAAGCCAGACTACACTGTATCCAGGAATGGATGGTTGTTCAAGAAGGGAAGATAACTTCACTTATAAGAAATATGGTGAGTAGAAAATAAGTAAAAACATGAAAAATGGGAGAAACAAATAAAACAACTTCCTTTTTGTTGTTTGTTATTAAGATAATTGATACTTCAACATGTTCATAGGGTGGTACATAGTAGTTTGCTGAAGTATCATAAATATGAATGGCATCCAGAATTTTAACTAAAAGGTTGAATTTTTTTTAAAAAATCAGAGCAAGAATCAATATATACATCATATAGCACATCAGTCAGCTTCCTTGCCTTTATTTTAATTAGGTTTCTTTGCTTTTGTGGATTAGAAGTGAAAGTGGTAAAGATATAAGATCCTGATATATGTTGAACATCAGAAAATTAATATCATAGCACAGCACTAAGGAGAATGTTCTCTGCAATAAGATTCTTTCCAAAGTGATATCACAACACATACACCAGAAAGATTTAAAAGACTGATATTATCAAGTATTGGTGTGGATGTGAAGCGACTGGAACTCACACTCTACTGATGGGAAAGTAAATCTATACAATCATATTTGTAAATAAGTTGGAGCTCTTTCAAACAATTTGGAAAATCAATTTTCTGGACAAGTATAGAACCTCTGAAGAACTCTACTCTGAGGTATATTACTAATAGAAATGCATATATATGTCAGTGAAACACAGGAATGATGGTTTTTATCAATCTCATTTGTAATAATCTGGAAGCAATCCAAATGTATATCAAAAGAAGAGAAATTGTTTTACATTCATACCATGGAATACTATACAAAATTAATTACTGCTATACACAACAGCATGAATTAATCTCACAAATATAATATTTTGTGAAAGTAGCTGGATTCAAAATAATGCCTATTTTGTAATTCCATTTATATAGAGCTCTAACAAAAAGCAATTGATAATTAAGTCTGGATAGTGACAAACTTTGGGAAGGAGAGGAATAGTGACTGGGATGGAGTATAAGAGAGCTCCTATGAAGCACTTCTTAAGAAGCTATTTCTAGTATGAAATAGAATAAAATTACAAATTTCTATTTGGCAATATGATTACACAAGTATATTCACTTTGCTAAAATCAGCCAAGGTATATACTCATGATCTGTACACTTTAAATGTTTGCTACATGAATAAATTAAAAAGTGACATGAAATAGTATAATATGTAAATTCAGAAGTAGTGAGGAGATAAGACATGTTTGTGCCAGTTTGATGTGAAAATACTCAGGGTATTTGGTAATGGGGATAAATGCAAAGAGCCATTTATTTCAAAAAATTCCTAAATTCAAGATTAAAAAGAATTGGCAATAATCAAAGAACATTTTCAAAGTCAATCTGTAGTTGATTGCTCATATACTATATTGAAATCAGAGAAGATAAATAAGAAAACCAATTTCCTTGGAAAATAAATGTTATTTTAGCCTACAAACTAGTAAAGTTTCAACATGGTCATTAGAATTCCAAAGAAGTTTTGGTACAACTAAATATAAATTGTCATGTGCACAGATGTTACTATAGTTTACCCTATATTAACTATAATTTTAGCTTGTGATAATTCTCCTCTTCAAGCAAAGGCTATGATCCCAAATGAAATGCCAGATGTCAAAAAGGTTGTATCATACACTCAGGAAACCAAATCCAAAAATTCTGAGGACTGTGTTCAATAGGTCATTGTCATATTTAGCCTCGATTATTTAAATGTTGAGCAGGATGTAAAACACAGACAAGAACTTATTTAAAAATCATCTGACTTTTTATATTATATAATTTCTATACTTGTAATCATTTAAAAAAAATTCTCCAGTTGTTTTCCTTTTAATTTACTGTGATTGCCATATAACCATTCACTTCATCCCTTTCCCCAGTCATAAATGCTGGCATATTCATTGAGCTAAGGTCTGGATCATTTCATAGTATCTATCTTTTGATTTCAAGTGGCTCTAGCAAGTATTTGGTTTTAAGTATATTTTGTTAAGGAATTTGGCAACTGAAGAATATCAAAATTTTTCTGTAATGTCTATGTAAAGCCAGTTTTTAGCTCTGCTAAATAAAAGTGATGAATTAATTTAGAAATTTAAATAAGCCTCCCAATTTGAAATAATAAATCCCTTTTACTTCCTAGAAGGAGGGAACTGACCATTTATAAAGGCTTTGATAACTGAGAACAAATAAATGCAATATGTTCGATTTAAGACTAGAATGCTTATTTTTACTGAAGGTGTATCACAGAAAACCATCCCAAACAACATTTCCTCCTGTGAAGTCAAAATAAAGAAACTCAATCACAAATGTTTTGCTTTAAAAGTTTCTTCTGTAAAAGTAAACATGCAAAGTAATAAAATGGTACTGACCAAAGACCAGTTCATTATTTAGGAAACTATGATTACTATAGACAGAAGCATTATTGTATTTTGAAAAGAATATCATCAGAAAATTTGGGTCCTAATCCTTAATTTATCATTAATTCACTCTGGGACCTTGTACAAGACAGCCAAAATTTTTGGCTATTTCTTCCTCTTGTAGGCCTTTGCATTTGATATTAATAATCTCCATAATCCTATTATATCTAAAAGTCCCTAAATTAACATAAAAATTCAGGTAAAGTATGCTTTTGTGTATTGTTTTTAAATTTATCATTTATACTATTTATACATTGTAAATAACCAGATCATTGGTTTTTCAAGTGTTTTGGCATCAGATACCGTGTTTCAAATGAAACCTTAGTACGGAGCAAAAAACAAAGAAAATAGGTAAAACACATATTTGAAGAAGTGAAAATATCACATTTGAAAATGAAATTTGTTATAATTGAAGTTAATCAAACTGAAAGCTAATTTAGGTATCTCATTTGTGACATTATTAGAGAGGCTTTCTTTCCTTAATATATGATGGCTAATTTGGTGGTTAGGGATAAGTGAAAGACAAGAAAGGCAAGTATTATTTTCTAGAAATTGTAAAGTGGAAAATAGGTAATAGCATGTCATATTCCTGGTTTCCATACCACAATCCTAAAGTCCAAAATAGTCATTGTTAGGAGTTATTTAGGACACTAGTCATATTGGATTAGGGACTCATCCTACTCCTTTATGACCTCATCTTAACTAATTACCTCTGCAATGACCCTGTTTCCAAATAAGGTCACACTCTAAAATACTGAGGATTAAGACTATTTAGCATATGAATTTGAGGGTGGGAGGGGGCACAGTTCAACCCATAGCACTGGTAGAGTTTCAGCCAGGCATAGCTATGATAGAATTATGAGAGAAGATAGCAGAAGAAACTGAGTGTTAGAACAAAACAATATTTTCTAAGACATTTATCTTTCTGGTAGTATTCTTCTTGTTTGCAATTGCAAATCACAAGGATAATGTTCTTGGAGAAATACAGTGTAGTTAGCTAGTGATGAGAATAGAAAAAACTAAAAACAGGATTTAGAGAGGAGTGTCTAGTCTAGACTAGAAATGTGTTCAGCACAATGTGAGAGCGAGTATTACCACTATCTACTATGGCCAGTGAAAGGGAGCTGGGCAGCACAACCACATCGTTGAACAAACTCATACCAGAAGGATGTGAGCAGTGAAATCACTACCTCTTGACCACTTGACCACAGTGGAACTCTACAGAATACTCAGTAACCTGAAATTTATCATTTAGGGAAACAAATCATCAAGGGAAAGTTTGAACTTGAGCACGGATGTCTAACCCGCAAAATGAAAACAGAGGGAATGTAACTCATTATAAGGTATTCAATGAACAAAGATTTGCAGTGACTAAGAGAAAGCAATTCAAATAAAATAGAGAATGTTTCATGGCAAAAGCTGAAAAATACTTTAATATCTGGTCTCTGAGAAAATATTTTAAAAACCTGAGTGTATCACAGAAATTGAGAAAAGGGAAAGTACAGAAAATGTAACCTAATCAGAACTGAGTTTAATAGCTACAAAAATTATGAACCCATTTGTGTCATTTATAATGAGCTCAACAGAAAGATCCATATAATTTAATAGTTGGGATTGCTTATTTAGTTCAGCTTATATTAATTGGTTACACTCACATATCTTTTATATTTCTGAGTCATTTACTATTCATTAATTACTGTATTTAGTTTTTCAATACTGAGAGTTGATTATGTGTCAGTTACTTAAATAAGTGCTGAAATACAAAGATGAATAAAAATTCCTGTCCTCCAAATGTTCACAGTCTAGTAGAAGAGAGCCAGTCATGTTTCAGTCTCTAAGTTCTGAGACCAAGGAATAAACAAAGGGTTTCAGGAAACCTAGGAAATAGTAGCTTAAAGAGTAGATCTCATTTAGTTTCCCTCTCCTAGGAACGGTATTTTTCAAGCCAAAGAAAGTAGAGACAACTCCTTTAGTTGCTGGAAACCAAATATCTTACAGATGATATACCTGGGCTTACTGATGAGATAGATAGCAAACTAAGATACCTCCTGTGTGTACATCCTGTTGCTATGTCTGACAGTTTATGGGTCACTTAAATAATTTACTTAACGAAGTGTCCAAAAAGGCATCTAACCCCAATAAGGAATAGCAATTTACAAAGCATTTAGAACTTAACACAGGGTGCATCTTTCCCAGATGATGCGTGACCAATTTCATTTTCATCACTTACATGGGAAACAATTTCTTTGGGCAAATTCATCAAGCAAATATTTGTATTAATCCAGTAATTCTCTAGATAAGCGAAAAACCTGTGCTCCTGTAGACTATAGAAGAGAACATGTAACGCTGCCAATTAGATAAACTAAATGTGCTATGACATATTCCTTAAAATTCCATGCTTTCTTTTATAATGAAAATTTAAGAGTGACTATTTCCTTCCTATCACCAGTAAATGGAAATATCTGGGAAGGCTATTAAAGATAATGCAGTAGTAAGAGCTTCTAGACACTAAATATTCAAACAGCTTATCAGATAGTCTCAACCTAAAAACATTCCTATTTCTGCATAAAATGGAAATGAGAATAATATAATGCAACACAAAGTGTTACTGTGAAAATTAAATGAAATAACATGTATAAAGATTTTAGAACAGTGCCTGGCACAAAGGAAGTATTACAGAAGTAGTAACTTTTTTATTCTTTAAATTACTAAGTAAACGATACTATATAATAAAGGACAAAGATGAAAGCCTGATTTCTTCTGAGTATCAACTTCAAAAAATATGCTAAAAGTAGGGAATTCCCTGGCAGTCCAGTGGTTAAGACTCTGCACTTCCACTGCAGGGGGCGGGTTTGATCCCTTATCAGGGAACTAAGATCCCGCATGCAGCACAGCATAAAAAATAAAAAAAAAAGCTAAAAGTAATAACCAGGGTAGCATACATGGATATGGAAACCTTACTTTTAATTCAGCTAAGTCGTGCTTCTAAATTAATTTCATTTTGGTCACCAATATTGTTAATTAAGTAAAAAGGCAAATATGGTCACAAATCAACTTAACAGTAGGTCATCAACTTCCTTAAGGCATCTTTTTCTTTAAGCCCTCAGAGTGCGTTAGTCTCCTCATCCGTGACTGCAAAAAACGGCACTTACTTAGGAACACCCTACAGTTTAAATGACTACAGATTGATTTACATATCAAATATCAGAACGAAGGAGGTGAATTGATTTGGTAATTGTTAAGAGTATGGGTTCTATTGTCAAAATGCTTTGATTTAAAATTGTCTGTCTTTTGTTAGTCTTTTAACTTCATCAAATTATTTAACTTCTCTGAAATCAAGTTTTTACAACAATAAAGAAAATGCTGCAAGTAAAGTAAGGGAAATAACAACACCATGCTTATAGTGTTATGGTAGGAATTGAGAGATGAAATTCAAATTAATTATTACTCACTAAATATTACCATTACTCATTGCTACTGAAAGGTTAAAATAAATGGTAGAAATAATCACTATCCTCATGGAGCTTATAAAAGCATTATAAAAGAGGTGTGTTATTTTTTCCCTCTCATGAATAAAATAGTTAAACCTACATAATTTAGGCAAAGGGCATAAAAACCTATTATTAATAGGACTCAGAGATTCAAATTTTTTTCGAATCATTAGAGTTATTAAATATGCAATGAAGACACACATATATACTTCAAAATATGCTGTTATCTGTTTGTCCTTTACAAAATTTTCAAATATTTTTGTGTCAAGTTAACTTTGAAATATCCATGGGAAATTTTCCTGTATACTGAAGTTAATGTTTTTTGTTATGAAAACCTGAGTTATTTTATTACTTCAGGTCTTCCAGATCTTTGTTTTACATTTCAACTAAAATAGGTATGATAGGATTAATTTATTCTGCTCCCAAATATGAAATGGTAACAAAATTATTTTTAAAAACTTCAAAACCAAAGAAAATTCAAACTAAAAGATGAAATATATATAATCTTATACTCAAGATAACAAAGTATGACTGCTTATCACAACTAGTAAGTATTGTTCTTCATGCATTAGTCTGATTTTTTTATCTGGGAATTCAGAAGGAATGAAATTTTATCGTGCGGATACTATTGCAGTACGGTTACTTCATTTCACAGCCTAGCTTTTGAAAGTTCAGACGACTCTGGGTCTTTTAATTTTCTTAAAATTTCTAGTGCATCAAGAACATTAAGCAATTCAGGGCTGTTGGATGCTAGTTTTGTTTTGCTTTTCCCTTCCTGTGAACAGAGAAAACAACACGGTAGAGCACTTGCTTATATGATTACTTGAACTTAATGAACACCATCTGGAGGAAGAGAAACCTGAATATTTGCATACATCTGGGCATAAATAACATGTTGCTGCAAAACTGATTAATAATTGCATTTAACAGGCCACAGTTAGCGATATTTACATCTTGGTGCGGTGGGAAAGTAGAAAATGAATATTTATCATTGCTCCCTTACCTTAATTTGAACAGGCTGTTAACCAATGTAGTAACCTGTGTGAACAGTATTTCGGAAAAGTTTAATTCAAAAATGGATGCTTTCCTTCTTTTCATTCTCTGTGGTAGAGGGTACATAAGCACACTAGATGATTTATTCTTAAAATGCTTTAAACTCTGTTTTTATTTATATATTTGATAAAAAGAAAATAAACTCTTTTTATGGTAAAAGGAGTCAATGTCTTTCCTACTAAGATTTATACAACCATAAGAATATTGTCAATCTTAAGTTTGCAGAAATACAAGTGTATATTACTTCCTGTAATTCTATACCAAAGTGTGGATACTTTGCTTTAAATAATGTATCCACACCAGAGTCATCACGTGAAAACTTTTGATTCAACACATCTGACAAAATAGAGAAATGATAAGATGATTCTTTTTAAAGTAGTATAGGTGGAATTTTAAGGGCAATTTAAGACACTCATTCACTAATCTTTTTCTAAAGAGAATAATTGGAATCAATACAATAACATTTTTTTTCCCTTACCGACTATGAAGTCTTATATTTTCCCTTTCCCTGTCTCCCTCTCTCTTCCTCACTTTCTTAAACACATATACATGCACATGTGTGCATGCACAACTCACAACCCAAACACTAAACTGTATAACGTTAGTGTAAATAACAAGATAGTGGATAAGAAAAAAGCTTTGAACAAGTTTGTTTCTATTAATAATACCACACTTTTTCTTTATCCATATTTTTATAGTATAATTAGAACAGCACTTAGTAAGGACACATTATATATAAACACAGTCATGTTTTACATGTACTACCAGTACATCTCAAAATTTAGCATACATACAAATCACCTAGGGATTGTGTAAAAATGGAGATTCTGATTCAGTAAGTCTGTAGGGAGCTCCTTGCTAACACACTCCCAGTGTGTGTTTCAGATGTGTGGTCTGACTGTGTTAGAATAGGAAAATTCCAAACCATTTATTCCTCCCAATATCCCTCAAGGTAGGTATGTCTAACATTTCCATCTTACAGGAACCTCAAACACAGACAATTTAAGCAGTTTTCCCAGGGAAACAAGAAAAATTAAAAATTAGCAAGGGATGTAATGTGTGTTCACATCCAGGAAGTTCGTCTCCAGGCCCCCCACACTTTTCATCCCAACCCTATACTGTCTGGGCGTTAATTAAGACTAAGTATCAGAATGTGTACTCACAAGGTAAGGCAAAGAGAATCTGGCGCAGAGGAGCAAAAGGGAAGAGACAGACATGAGCTAGAGAGGATGGGGAAATGAGGGGAACAGAAAAGGGAAAACAAAGACCAAGTTTACAATTAAAACATATGCACTGATTTTTTCCTTTCCATTGTAAGAAACTGAAATCTATAATACAATCACCTAATAATTACATGCAGAAACATTTGCTTGATAATCCCTGAAAGACAATAACTAGTAATGGTATTGGTCCATTTCATCTAGGTTATCAAATTTGTGGGCATAGAGTTGTTCATAAGTTCATTTATTATCCTTTTAATTTCCATAAGATCTACAGTGTTGTCCCCCTTCTTATTTCTGATATTAGTAATTTGTTTTCTTTTTTTCTCTGGCTTGAGACTCATTTATTTTACTGATCTTCTCAAAGAACAAGCTCTTTGTTTCATTGATTTTCTCTATTTTCTGCTTTCAAATTCATTGATTTCTCCTCTAATTATTATTATTATTATTATTTTAATCTTCCTACTTGGGATTTAATTTGCTCTTTTTTTCCCCTAGTTTCCTAAGGTGGAAATTTAGATGATTGAATTTAGATTTTTCTTCTTTTCTAATATAAGCATTCAATGTTATACATTCCCCTCTAAGCACTGCTTTTGCTGCACCCCGCAAATTTTGATTACTTGTATGTTTATTTTATCTCAAAATATTTTACAATTTTCCTTGAGATTTCTTTTAAGACCCATGTGTTATTTAGAAGTATGTATAACCTCCATATATTTGGAATTTTCCAGTTTCTTTTTTCTTATTGATTTCTAGTTTAATTCCATTGTGATCTAAGAACTGACACTGTATGAGTTCTATTTCTTTAAATTTGTTCAAGTGTGTTTTATGGCCCAGAATGTGTTCTATCTTGGTGAATGTTCCATGAAAGCTTGAGACGAATGTGTTTTCTGCTGTTGTTGGACGAAACAGTCTACAGATGTTAATTATATACAGTTGATTGATGGTGTTGTTGAGTTCAACTATGTTCTTACTGATTTTCTGTCTGCTGGATCTATTCATTTCTGAGAGAGGAGTGTTGAAGTCTCCAACAATGAAAGTGGATTCTTATTTTTCTCCTTGAAATTCTATCAGTATTTCTCCCAGGTAGTCTGTGCTCTGTTGTCAGACACATATAAGTTAAGAATTGTTACGTCTTTTTTGGAGAATTGATCTCTTTGTTATTATGTAATACCTTTCTTTCTTTGATAACTTTCTTTACTTTGAAGTCAGCTCTGCCTGAAAATAATATAGCCACTCCTGTTTTTATTTTTATTTTTGACTAGTGTTAGCATAGTACATTTTTCTCCAACCATTTACTTTTAATTCATATGTGTCTTTATATTCAAAGTGGGTTTCTTTTAGACAGCATATAGGAGAGTATTGTTTTTTAATCCATTCTGACAATCTTTGTCTTTCCATTGGTGCATTTAAATCATTGCATTAAAAGCAATTATTGAGGTGGTTGGATTAATTTAACATATTCATTACTGTTGTCTATTTGTTCCCCTTATTCGTGTTCCTATTTTTGTCTTTCACTATGTTTTCTTCCTTTTGCAGTTTGAATTGAGAATTCCAATGATTACATTTTTCTCTCATTTCTTAGCATATCAGTTATACTTAAAAAAAATTTTTAGTGGTTGCTCTAAAATTTGCAATATATATTTGCAGCTAATTCAAGTACACTTTTAAACAACACTATACCACTTCATGGATAGTATGAGTAACTTATAATAACAAAATAATCCTAATTCCTTCCTCCCATTTCTTGTATCATTGCTGTCATTCGTTTTACTTATATATAAGCCTACATAAGTATACATATATATATATACATAAATGTATACAAACAAGATATATACCTAAAGCTACATAATTGAACAAACTTTTCTGTTAGGTCAGTTAAGAGTAAGAAAAATAAGTGTTTTACTTTTCTACTTATTCCTTCTTCAATGCTCTTCCTTTGTTTAATTAGATCCATGTTTCTGATATATATTATTTTCCTTCACTCTAAAGAGCTTATTTTAACATTTCTTGCAAGACAAGTCTACTGGCAACATATTCCCTCAATTTTTATTTGCTGAGAAAGTCTTTATTTCTTTGTCACTTTTGAAGGGTAATTTTGCAGTGTACAGAATTCTAGGTTGGTGGGGTTTTTTTTCTCTCAACATTTTAAATATTTCACTCCACTCCCTTCTTGCAAGGAGAAGGTAGAGGTCTTATCTTTTTTCCTCTATAGGTAAAGGTATTTTTACCTTCTGGCTTCCTTTAGGATTTTTTCTTTAATTTGATTTTCTGTAGTTTGAAGATGATATTCCTCAGGCCTAAGTGTAGGGTTTTTTTTGGGGGTGGGGGAGGGCAGGGTATTTATCCTGCTTGATGTTCTCTGAGCTTTGTGGATTTGTGGTTAGTGTTTGACTATACTTTGGGGAAATTCTTAGGCATTATAATTTCAAATATTTCTGTTCTTTTCTTTCTTCTCCTTCTGGTATTCCCATTACATGTATGTTACAATTTTTTTTTTTTTTGTAGTTACTCCACAGTCCTTAGATACTCTGTTCTGATTTTTCTCAGTCTTTGCTCTCTTTTCCTTTCAGTCTGAGGATTCTATTGATATCCTTTATATCATAAATTCTTTCTTCATCCAATGTCCAGTCACTAATGTGCTCAGTAAAGGCATTTTTCATTTCTGTTAAGTTTTAAATTTCTAGCATTTCTTTTTGTTTCTTTCTTAGGATTTTCGTCTCTCTGCTTATATGACTCATCTCTTTTTGCCTGCTGTCTACTTGATCCAAGAGCCCTTTGTGTGTTAATCATAGTAGTTTTAAATTCTTGGTCTGAAAAATCCAACATTCCTACCGTGTCTGTTTCTGATGCTTGCTCTGTGTCTCTAAATTGTGTTTTTTGCCTTTTGGTACACCTTGTAACTTTTTCTTGATAGGTGAAAATCATGTATTGGGTAAAAAGAGCTGCTGTAAATATGCCCTTAGCAGGACTTTCCTGGCAGTTCAGTGGTTAGGATTCTGCACTTTCACTGCTGAGGGCCCAGGTTCAATCCCTGGTTGGGGAACTAGGAACCCACAAGCTGCAAGGTGCAGCCAAAAAAAAAAAAAAAAAGCCCTTAGTAATGTGGTAGTGAGGTGTGGGGGGAGGAACGTGTTCTAGAGTCCTTGATTAAATCTTAGTCTTTCACTGAGCCTGTGTGTCTAATTATGAACTTCAAAAGCATTTCTCAGTTTTTTCTACCCCCTTAGGTAGGTAGGATGGCTGGAGTTGGAGAGTTCCTCTTCTTCAGATCAGTTAGGCTCTGCTAATACCTCAGCAGGTTAGGCTCTGGTTAACTAGTTTCTCTTAACACAAGCCTTGTTAAAAAGAACAGAGTGCTCTGGCATATTTCAAAATGTTTTGTTTTTTTTTTTTCATTTCTCCCTTCCAGAAGGCTGAGGGCATTTTTCTCTAATATTTATTATTGGAATCTGGTAAAGCTCCTGGAGGTGGATCTCAGTATATTGTGGACCCTCTATGAGTGGGTCCCCCGTTGTTTTTAACTCTCACTGCTGTCTGCACTGAGCCTCTAGCAATTTGTCACTTACAGTTCAGGTTTTCCTACTCCCGCACTAGTTCCCTAGGGCATTTCCAATCATGAGACTCTGCTCTGGTAAGACAGACTGCCTGTACAATCTTGGGGGCAGTGGCTTGCCCTGTAAACTCACTTCTCTTATGGCTCTAAGAAGAGTTGTGGATTTTTCAGCCTGTTCAGCTTTTTACTGATTAGGACAGAGTGGCAACTTCCAAGTTCCTTGGAACCAGGAACTAGAAGTCCCTATTCACTCTTTCAAATAGTTACAGTATTTTGTTTTAAAACTCAGCTTAATAGTAGTTAGCTTAATGAAAACTCAATATAAGAAATAACTTCAGATGGAGCTATACAAGGAAGGCAGGCCATTCTATGTAAGTAATGGTTTGTAGCTCTAGAATTTCTCAAGCAAAAATTAACTACCTATCAGTGATCCCATGAAGAGATTTCTGACATGTGAGAGAAGGGAAAAAATGACATCTAAGTCAGGGGGCCAAATAAATTTTCATTCACATTGGGAAAAGTGAAAAAGACTAAATGGGAGCACAATAATTATTCTGATGGGCAATAATTGTAAATCTGGACCGTCTCAAGTGAAAAAGGATGTATGGTCACTGAAATTCTTAAGTCCCTTTCAATCTTATGATTTAGAGATTAAGACATGGCAATACATAGCTACATTATTTTCAGAAAGTTTTAATTAGCTTTTATGGGGCCTAGAAATAGCATGAATTCCTCCTCTAATGAATAGAAAAGTCATGGCTCTGGCAGCAAAAATTTAAGTCCCAAGATTTAAGTCAGATGGACCCCATCCAAAGACCAATTCTGGACCTCTGTCTTTGATGTCATTACCTAAGACTGAAAAGCTGATACTGGAAAATAAAATCATTAAATTAGAAACACAACAATGTTCAAAAAATTAAAATAGGATGTGGCTCCAAATACCATATCAGAAAATTGCAAAGCGTATCAAGAATTAAATTATAAAATTAGCATAGTTATATATGACCCTTCTAAATACATGGGGAAAATCAAATCTGTGTAACTACGAAACTATATATATGTAGTAGACAAATAGAGGAACTAAGGAAATAGAGGAAAAATGCAAAGAATCAGAAGGTTCTAACTGCTTAAGATGAATTATTACTTTGTGCTGTCAGCTAGAAAGAAAGCTCCAGGCTACCCAATTTCTTCTTGATTAATTGGCCTCAGGAGGTAATCTTGCTTATTGTTCTCACCACTTGGTAAGAGGTGTAGGCTTGTAAAGCAGAGATTCCTTTAGTCTAGTCCCAGAGCTGTCTGCATTTAAGGAAACACCTAACAGGAATGCATACCCTTATTGAAGCTGCTCTAAAGTATCTAAGGGCAAAGTCACAACTAGAAAGATATCAAAAAGAAGTGATGTGTGAAAAAGGAATCTCTTTTGTACAGCTGTCCTTTTCATTTTAATCATAAAAGGATAGGATCAAAAATCAAGGCCTTTGTTTTCCAGTATTTTAGTCCTGAGTAGCAGGCAAGAGAAAGGTTTAACATTCTTTATTCTTAGGTCCTCTAAATTTAAATCATTTCAAAATCTTCCATTTCTTTGAGAAATGTTTATTTGCTTCTGTGAAAAGTGTGGCAATACATGTGATAACAGTACCAATGAAAATTTACAAAATAATTGAAACAATGATTTCTTTTGAAATAATCATGGGATCTGAAATATGTAATATTTATCACAAGCATTTGCAACACACTATAGTGGTTACATAAAATGCTGGTAATGTTCCAAAGTAAGTTCCATTGTCATATTCTTTATAACAGACTCAACTTTAATGGGTTAATTACTTTTAAAAGGCTGGTATCAACCAAATAATCCAATTTTTTCTTACTTTATTTTATTAGGAGAACTCTATACCCCCAATTTCTTATTCCAGAAACTCTAGTTTCTAGTTTTTCATAAATTCCCAAATTTAATCTTACATCTCTGACATTTCCCTGGCTGCTTGTACTCATGCATCTTTATCTAAACCTGAGAGCATTAGGCTTTTGCTTATAAGGCCAACTGCAGGCTCTCACTGTTTCCTTTTTAGGGCAATGGTTACAGAATTCACTAATGATACTCCTTTACCTCCATAGTAGCTGGTATCACAGCCAAGATATTACTCTCTTCTCAACACTTTCACTAACCTCCTAATGCCAGTAATTTGGTCTTTGTCCCTTGGAGATGGTAGAGCTACCAATCAACATTTCTGTCTAGGCCCAAAATTAAATAAGATTGAGAGGTTCATATCTGAATCTCTTCGGCTCTATTTTTACTTCCTAATTCATAAAGCTGAAATGAGCAATCTTGGAGTCACAGTTTTTTTTTTTTTTTTTTTTTACGCTCTATTCCACAATGTCAAATACTGGCCTTGACAGAGTGGGAAGTGGGGCTGTGCAGCTGTCACAGCGGTGGTTATTTGCTCCCTTGATTGACAGCCTCCTCATGGAGAGTAACAAACACTTCACCAAGTATTATATATTGGGGCCTCTATCCATTCAATTGTTTGTTCAACTCACAGCATGCACAGGCATTTTAAAAATAAAAATATACAATACGCATTACTCCAGGCCCTGAGAGGAGAGTGAATAACAAAACAATGTGTACTGCCCTCAAGAAGATGACAATCCAATGGGGTACAGAACATTAAATGATTATATAGTTATTATGATGTGTCTGAATGAAAAATAAAAGATGCTTCTGTAAAGTAAATAATGAGTTCCCTGAGGAAGTGACTTTTAAAGTGCAACCTGGAGGATAAATCGATGCTAAACAAATGGAGAGAGCAGAATGTCGAAAAGCCTAGCAAAGATTCCAAGTCAGGAGGTGGACGGTGAGGTGGATACACATACCAAAGGTCTGGGGGGCGACTTGTAGGTTTATGTTGTTATTCATGTACCCCTATTACCTCTATTATGTTTACAAATTATGACATGTTTTTAGAGGGAAATGTCTTACGTTTTAGTACCTTTGAGTGTTTTTTTTTTCTTTTTTGAATCAGGGCTTATATCACTTTGCATTTCTTTATGCATAGCCGGCCCTGACTCCCTAAGCTGTGTAGAGAATAAATTAGGTGAAAATAATTATAGAGGCAGAAAAAATATCTGAATAACCTCAATGTTGCATCTTTCCAGTAAAAAAAAGTCAAAATCTTTAATTTCCCCTGACTTGGGCTGTTACCCTCCAGAGCAGATGCATATTAATGAGGCCTTTAATCAGGGCATCTCTAGCTCTAGACCACTAGATTACATATGCACCTAAACTTTTCAGTTGGTGTGGTCAATTATTTGCATAATAATTCTCAATTACTCTCAAAATTAATTCTTAAAAATATTTCAATATAACAATTTTTAAATTACTTTTTATAAAATATACTATGTATTATTCGAATTGAATACAACTAAATTGAATTTTAAGATTAAGAAGAGAAAGCATATTTTAAGAGATTATGGAGGAAGTTCATGACGTAGAAATAGATGCCACGTGTGTAGAATCCACTTGTGAATTTTATTAACATATGACGAGGCCAGAGAAGTGAGTGTGAAAACTAAAAGGTGATATTGCTTTAATTATGACTACATTTACAAAAATTTAAATAATGTTTCAAGGTGAATATTTGAGTACCAGAACTATTTGACATATTGTTCTATGGATCTCATTACTTTCCATAAGATGAGGAAAAGAAATATTTGTTTCTAGGTTTCAAAAGTCAGATATTTTGGCATCTTCTATAAATTAATGTTTGATACCTTTTATAAATTGCTTCTGAATCCTCAATCTAAAGTTAGAAAAATACCTTTAATCAAACATGCATTTTCTTTACTCCAAATCTTCTCTAAGTCTATAAATATTGTGAGTTACCTTATATAATACTTTATTTTTCCAACAAGCATGTTTCTAAATAAAAATTGCTTTTTAGATGACAGACCACAAAGCAAGACACAGCACACGTAGGATATATGATAAACTGATGTTCACAGAATGTCATTTTTCTATTCTTATTCTACAAGGCAAGGTATAGCCTATCTCTGCTTTTATGTCTCTTCAGAACAAGAGAACAAGGTGGAATGACTATCTTGTGATTAGAATATGAAGAAAGGAATATTACATTAAAAATAAGATAGCATGTAGAAAAAATAAAAGGAAAGAAATCAGGAGAAAAAAATCAGAAGGGTAGCAAGAAAAAAAAATCACATCACAGAATCTCTCCCTTTCT
The DNA here is from genome assembly GCF_965194825.1 of Balaenoptera physalus. Lineage (NCBI taxonomy): Eukaryota > Metazoa > Chordata > Mammalia > Artiodactyla > Balaenopteridae > Balaenoptera > Balaenoptera physalus. Next base: position 36,176,557 of record NC_138892.1, on the reverse strand, counting down.
TTTTTGCTTATTCAACAATTACTCAGTGCCTACTCATTGCTCCTCTTTGGAATAGGCACTTATGAAATATGCACAAATAAAGTACTGATCCTGGCCTTGAGACTTCCTCTCTAGTCAGAAGATTGTGTGGCAGGTCTTGTAGCACATTTTGAACAGTGGCAATACCTCATGCAAAGCACAGATCTCTCAGAAGGTTGTCAATTCATCCCAACAACCATTTTTTTCCATAAAAGATGCAAAAAGTCAGTATGATTTCAAAGGACATTATAATTTAGAGGTAATTATACTTAAAATATATTTATTTAAACCTGATTTATCTAAATAATCAAAATATAATTTAAAAGTAATAACCTTTACTCACTTAGAGGCTTTTAAAAATATAAATATCAGAACTTTAGATTATGGAAATATCAATGAAGAACCACTTTTAGTCCACATTCTTGACTCTAGATTAACTAGCCCTCTCCATTCTCACTATGCGAGATACTGACTATACGTTCAGTGCCTTGACCTTGGCGGTGGCTCTCCAGCCTGTCCACACAACTCAGCGGCCTCCAGCTGACTTGAATACAATTAATAGACTGTTATGTGTGTTCCTCAAACTGTTTTATATTAGATAAACATGTTATTCTAATTACATATTGTAATTAATACTACTTTAACTAAAAATGTTATTTCTATGGTAACAAAGTTGAATGTTTTGGAATGGTTTAATAAAGATGAGCCAATTTTAAAATTGCTATCTAATTAGGTGTGGGTGGCATAATCGTAAAAGTTTGAGAAAAATAAAATATTTAAATAATTCCACATGTGCTCTCTACAAGGATAACAAGCAAATTTGTGATTTTCCATTAAAAGTGATAAAATAATTCTGCATGCAAATTGTTTTATATTGTATCTTAAGATCCTGGGTCTGTTGTGAAAAATCAAAAAAGAGTGCATTGTGGGTGTAGTTTACATACCAAAGATGACAGAATTTTTTAATCAACAGACTTATATTTTTAAAAAAATCTTGACCATTCATAAAACAATTGATAAATAAAATGTACATTTTTACATTTTAAGATAAAATAAAATATTTGATCATGGATATTTTTTATCCTGTATTTTAATCCTTGTTTCTAAATTAATTGATTATTCACCCTAAAGATGCCACCCAAAACTACTAGAGCTCATCAATGAAGTCTATAACGTTGCAGGATACATAATTCATTTACAGAAATCTGTTGCATTTCTGTACACTAACAGTGAGCTATCAGAAAGAGAAATTAAGAAAACAATAAATCTAAGAAGGTAAAAGATCTCTAATTGGAAAACAATAAGACACTGATTTAAGAAAATTTGAAGACAACACAGATGGAAAGATAAACAATGATCATGAATCAATGTTGTTAAAATGACCATACTACCAAGGCAATCTATAGATTCAATGCAATCTCTATCAAAATACCAATGGCATTTTTCACAAAGCTAGAACAAATAATTCTAAAACTTGTATGGCAACACAAAAGACCATGAATAGCCAAAGCAATCCTGAGAAAGAAGAACAGAGCTGGAGTCACTTTCTCTGACTTCAGAATATACTCTAAGGCTACAGTAATCAAAATAGTATGCTACTGGCACAAAAAAAGACACATAGATCAGTGGGACAGAGTCCAGAAATAAATACACACACTTATGGTCAATTAATCTATGACAAAGGAGGCAAGAATATACAATGGGGGAAAAGTCTCTTCAATAAGTGGTGCTGGGAAAACTGGACAGATACTTGTAAAAGAATAAAATGCGGACATTTTCTCACACCATATACAAAAATAAACTCAAAATGGATTAAAAAAAACCTAAATGTAAGACCTGAAACCATAAAACTCCTAGAAGAAAATACAGGCAGAACACTCATTGACATGAATCGTAGCAATATATTTTTTTTAATGTCTCTCCTAAGGCAAAGGAACCAAAAGCAAAAATTAAGAAATGGGATCTAATTAAACTTAAAAATCTTTTTCATGGCCAAGGAAACCATTGACAAAAGGAAAAATCAACCTACTGAATGGGATAAAGTATTTGCAAATGATAAAACCTATAAGGAGTTAATATCCAAAATATATAAACACCTCATACAACTCAATATAAAAAAAAAATTTAAAAATGGGCAGAAGACATGAACAAACATTTTTCCGAAGAAGACATACAGATGGTCAACAGGTACATGGAAAGATGCTCAACATCTCTAATCAGAGAAATGCAAAGCAAAACCACATTGAGATTTCGCCTGTCAGAATGGCTATCATCAAAAGACCACAAATTACAAATGTTGGTAAGGATGTGGAGAAAAGGGAACACTTACACACTGTTTTGTGGGAATGTAAATTGGTGCAGCCACTATGGAAAACAGTATGGAGACTCCTCAAAAACCTAAAAATAGAACTATCATATTACCTAGCAATTCCACTCCTGGTTCTAAATCCAAAGAAAACAAAAACTCTATTTCAAAAAGATACATGCACCCCAAGGTTCATAGCAGCATTATTTACAATAGCCAAGCTATGGAAGCAACACAAGTGTCCATCAAGAAACGACTGGATAAACAAAATGAATCACACACACACACACACACACACACACACACACACACACACACACACACAGTGGAATAGTACTCAACCATAAAAAAGAAATTTTTCCATTTGCAGCAACATGGAAGGAGATGGACCTGGAGAGTATTATGCTTAGTGAAATAAGTTAGAGAAAGATAAATACTGTGTGTTATCACTTATATGTGAAATCTAAAAAGTAAACAAATGAATATAACAAAATAGAAACAGACTACAGATATAGAGAACAAAGTAGTGGTTACCAGTGGGAGACAGAAGAGGAAAGGAATAAGATGGGGGGTAGGAGATTAAGAAATACAAACTCTTATGTGTAAAATAAGTTACAAGGATACATTGTACAGCACAGGGAATATAGCCAATATTTTATAATAACCTTAAATGGAGTATAATCTACAAAAATTTTACACTGCTATATTGTATACCTGAAACTAATGTATTATAAATCAACCCTACCCTAATAAAAAATAAAAAAATAAAGTTTATAGTTTCTGAAAAAAATAAATTGGTCATTTACTTGTTCTAATAGCATCAGCAAAAGAGTATTGTAATAGAAATAATGATTTAGTTCTAGACATATACAGAGATGAAATATTAAAGAGCGTACACATACTCCATTTTAAAAGATTTCCTTGGAGACCTTCAAGATGGTGGAGGAGTAAGACGTGGAGATCAACTTCCTCACTACAAACACATCAGAAATACATCTACATGTGGAACAACTCCTACAGAACACCTACTGAACACTGGCAGAAGACCTCAGACTTCCCAAAAGGCAAGAAACTCCCCATGTACCTGGGTAGGGAAAAAGAAAAAACAGAGACAAAAGAATAGGGATAGGACCTGCACCTCTGGGAGGGAGCTGTGAAGGAGGAAAAGTTTTCACACACTAGGAAGACCCTTCACTGATGGAGATGGGAGGTGGCTGGGGGGAAGTTTCACAGCCACTGAGGAGAGTGCAGCCAAAGGGGTGCAGTGGGCAAAGTGGAGAGCTTCCCACCCAGAGGATCGGTGCCCACCAGCACTCACCAGCCTGAGAGGCTTGTCTCCTCACCTGCTGGGGCAGGTGGGGGCTGAGAGCTGACGCTCCGGCTTCGGAGGTCAGATCCCAGGGAGAGGACTGGGGTTGACTGCGTGAACACAGACTGAAAGGGGCTAGCGCATCACAGCTAGCTGGGAGGGAGTCTGGGGAAAAGTCTGGACCTGCCTAAGAAGCAAGAGACAATTGTTTCGGGGTGCACAAGGAGAGGGGATTCAGACCACTGCCTAAACGAGCTCCAGAGATGGGCGCGAGCCGCAGCTATCAGCATGGACACCAGAGACAGGCATGAGATGCTAAGGCTGCTGCTGCAGCCACTAAGAATCCTGTGTGCAAGCACAGGTCACTATCCACACCTCCCCTCCAGGGAGTCTGTGCAGCCCGCCACTGCCAGTGTCCCAGGATCTAAGGACAATTTCCAAGGGAGAACACATGGTGCACCTCAGGCTGTTGCAATGTCATGCCGGCCTCTGCCACTGCAGGCTTGCCCCACATTCTGTACCCCACCCTCCCCCCAGCCTGACTGAGCCAGAGCCTCCTAATCAGCTGCTACTTTAAACCAGTCCTGTCTGAGCAAAGAAGAAATGCCCTCAGGCGACCTACACACAGAGGCAGGGCCAAATCCAAAGCTGAACCCCAGGAACTGTGCGAACAAAGAAGAGAAAGAGAAATTTCTCCCAGCAGCCTCAGGAGTAGTGGATTAAATCCCTACAATCACCTTGGTGCACCCTGCATCTGTGGAATACCTGAATAGACAACGAATCATCCCAAAATTGAAGCGGTCGACTTTGGGAGCAACTGTAGACTTGGGGTTTGCTTTCTGCAACTAATTTGTTTCTGGTTTTATGTTTATCTTACTTTAGTATTTAGAGTTTATTATCATCAGTACGTTTGTTTATTGATTTGGTCGCTCTCTTCCTTTTTATATATATATATATATATTTCCTTTTTCCCTTTATCTGAGTGTGTACGTGTATGCCTCTTTGTGTGATTTTGTCTGTATAGCTTTGCTTTACCATTTGTCCTAGGGTTCTGCCTGTTTTTTTTTTTTTAGTATAGTCTTCAGCGCTTGTTATCATTGGTGGATTTGTTTTTTGATTCAGTTGATCCCTTCTTTCTTTATTTCCTTCTTTTTTTTCTTTTTTTAAATTAATTTTTAATTATTTTATTTTTAATAATATTTGTATTTTTTATTTTAATAACTTTATTCTGTTTTATTGTATTCTTTTCTTTCTTTTTTCTTTTTCTCTCCCTATTCTTCTGAGCCATGTGCCTAACACGGTCTTGGTGCTCCAGCCGGGTTTCAGACCTGTGCCTCTGAGGTGGGAGAGCCGAGTCCACAAGAGACCTCCCAGCTCCACGTAAAATCAAATGGCGAAAGATCTCCTAGAGATCTTCATCTCAAAACTAAGACCCAGATCCACTCAACGACCAGCAAGATACAGTGCTGGACACCCTTTGCCAAACAACTAGAAAGACAGGAACACAACCCCAACCATTGGCAGAGAGGCTGCCTAAAATCATAATAAGGTCACAGACACCCCAAAACACACCACTGGACGCAGTCCTGCCCACCAGAAAAACAAGATACAGCCTCATCCACCAGAACACAGGCACCATTCCCCTCCACCAGGAAGCCTACACAACCCACTAAATCAACATTAGCCACTGGGGGCAGACACCAAAAACAACAGGAACTTCGAACCGGCAGCCTGAAAAACAAGACCCCAAACACAGTAAGTTAAGCAAAATGAGAAGACAGAGAAACACACAGAAGACGAAGAAGCAAGGTAAAAACCCATGAGACCAAAAAAATGAAGAGGAAATAAGCAGTCTACCTGAAAAACAATTCAGAGTAACGACAGTAAACATGATCCAAAATCTTGGAAATAGAATGGAGAAAATACAAGAAAGGTTTAAGAAGGACCTAGAGGAACTAAAGAGCAAACAAACAATGATGAACAACACAATAAATGAAATTTAAAATTCTCTAGAAGGAATCAATAGCAGAATAACTGAGGCAGAAGAACGGATAAGTGACCTGGAAGATAAAATAGTGGAAATAACTACCGCAGAAAAGAATAAAGAAAAAAGAATGAAAAGAATTGATGACAGTCTCAGAGACCTCTGGGACAACATTGAACACATCAACATTCGAATAATAGGGGTCACAGAAGAAGAGAAAAAGAAAGGGACTGAGAAAATATTTGAAGAGATTATAGTTGAAAACATCCAGGAAGGGCAGAGAGTACAATTCAGGATAAATCCAAGGATAAACATGCCAAGACACATATTAATCAAACTATCAAAAATTAAATATAAAGAAAACATATTAAAAGCAGCAAGGGAAAAACAACAAATAACATACAAGGGAATCCCCATAAGGTTAACAGCTGATCTTTCAGCAGAAACTCTGCAAGCCAGAAGGGAGTGGTAGGACATATTTAAAGTGACAAAAGAGAAAAACTTACAACCAAGATTACTCTACCCAGAAAGGATCTCATTCAGATTTGACGGAGAAATTAAAATCTTTACAGACAAGCAAATCTAAGGGAATTCAGCACCACCAAACCAGCTTCACAACAAATGCTAAAGGAACTTCTCTAGACAGGAAGCACAAGAGAAGGAAAAGACCTACAATAACAAGCCCACAACAATTAAGAAAATGGTAATAGGAACATACATGTCAATAACTACCTTAAATGTATGTGGATTAAATGCTCCAATCAAAAGACACAGACTGGGGGAATGGATACAAAAACAAGATCAGTATATATACTGTCTACAAGAAACCCACTTCAGACCTAGGGACACATATAGACTGAAAGTGAGGGGATGGAAAAAGATACTCCATGCAAATGGAAATCAAAAGAAAGCTGGAGTAGCAATTCTCATATCAGACAAAATAGACTTTAAAATAAAGACTATTACAAGAGACAAAGAAGGACAGTACATAATGATCAAGGGATCATACCAAGAAGAAGATATAACAATTGGAAATATCAATGGACCCAACATAGGAGCACCTCAATAGATAAGGCAAATGCTAACAGCCATAAAAGGGGAGATTGACAGTAACACAATCATAGTAGGGGACTTTAACACCCCACTTGCACCAACTGACATTTTATCCAAAATGAAAATAAATAAGGAAACAAAAGCTTAAAATGACACATGAAACAAGTTGGACTTAACTGATATTTATAGGACATTCCATCCAAAAACACCAGAATACACTTTCTTCTCAAGTGCTCATGGAACATTCTCCAGGATAGATCACGCCTTGGGTCACAAATCAAGCCTTGGTAAATTTAAGAAAATTGAAATTGTATCAAGTATCTTTTCTGACCACAATACCATGAGACTAGATATCAATTACAGGAAAAAATCTGTAAAAGAAACAAGCATATGGAGACTAAAATTACACTACTTAATACACAAGAGATCAATGAAGAAATCAAAGAGGAAATCAAAAAATACCTAGAAATAAATGACAATAAAAACATAACAACCCAAAACTTATGGGATGCAGCAAAAGCAGTTCTAAGAGGGAAGTTTATAGCAATAAAATCCTACCTTAAGAAACAAGAAACATCACAAATAAACAACCGAACTTTACACCTAAAGCAATTAGAGAAAGAAGAACAAAAAAACCCCAAAGTTAGCAGAAGGAAAAAAATCATAAAGATCAGATCAGAAATAAATAAAAAAGAAATGAAGGAAAAAATAGCAAAGATCAATAAAACTAAAAGCTGGTTCTTTGAGAAGATAAACAAAATTGATAACCCATTAGCCAAACTCATCAAGAAAAAAAGGGAGAGGACTCAAATCAATAGAATTAGAAATGATAAAGGAGAAATAACAACTGACAGTGAAGAAATACAAAGGATCATGAGAGATTACTACAAGCAACTATATGCCAATAAAATGGACAACCTGGAAGAAATGGACAAATTCTTAGAATAGCACAACCTTCCGAGACTGAACCAGGAAGAAATAGAAAATATAAACAGAGAAATCACAAGCACCGGAATTGAGATTATGATTAAAAATCTTCCGACAAACAAAAGCCCACGACCAGATGGTTTCAGAGGCGAATTCTATCAAACATTTAGAGAAGAGCTAACACCTATCCTTCTCAAACTCTTCCAAAATATAGCAGAGGGAGGAACACTCCCAAACTCATTCAACGAGGCCACCATCACCCTGACACCAAAACCAGACAAAGATGTCACAGCGAAAAAAAACTAGAGGCCAATATCACTGATGAACATAGATGCAAAAATCCTCAACAAAATACTAGCAAACAGAATCCAACAGCACATTAAAAGGATCATACACCATGATCAAGTGGGGTTTATCCCAGGAATGCAAGGATTCTTCAATATATGCAAATCAATCAATGTGATACAGCATATTAACAAATTGAAGAATAAAAACCATATGATCATCTCAACAGAAGAAGAAAAAGCTTTTCCCAAAATTCAACACCTATTTATGATAAAAACCCTCCAGAAAACAGGCATAGAGGGAACTGGTCTCAACATAATAAAGGCCATATATGACAAACCCACAGCCAACATTGTTCTCAACAGTGAAAAACTGAAAACATTTCCTCTAAGATCAGGAACAAGACAAGGTTTTGCACTCTCACCACTATTATTCAACATAGTTTTGGAAGTTTTTAGCCACAGCAATCAGAGAAGAAAAAGAGATAAAAGGACTCCAAATCAGAAAAGAAGTAAAGCTGTCATTGTTTGCAGATGAGATGATACTATACATAGAGAATCCTAAAGATGCTACCAGAAAACTACTAGAGGTAATCAGTGAATTTGGTAAAGTAGCAGGATACAAAATTAATGCACAGAAATCTCTTGCATTCCTATACACTAATGATGAAAAATCTGAAAGAGAAATTCAGGAAACACATTTACCACCGCAACGAAAAGAATAAAATACCTAGGAATAAACGTACCTAAGGAGACAAAAGACCTGTATGCAGAAAACTATAAGACTCTAATGAAAGAAATTAAAGATGATACAAACAGACGGAGAGATATACCACGTTCTTGGACTGGAATAATCAACATTGTGAAAATGACTATACTAGCCAAAGCAATCTACAGATTCAATGCAAACCCTATCAAACTACCAATGGCAGGTTTCACAGAACTAGAACAAAAAATTTCAAAATTGGTATGGAAACACAAAAGAATCCGAATAGCCAAAGCAATCTTGAGAAAGAAAAACGGAGCTGGAGGAAGCAGGCTCCCTGACTTCAGACTATACTACAAAGCTGCAGTAATCAAGACAGGATGGTACTGGCACAAAAATAGAAATATAGATCAATAGAACATGACAGAAAGCCCAGAGATAAATCCATGCACATGTGGTCACCTTGTTTTTGATAAAGGAGGCAAGAATATACAATGGAGAAAAGACAGCCTCTTCAATAAGTGGTGCTGGGAAAACTGAACAGCTACATGTAAAAGAAGGAAATTAGAACACTCCTTAAGGCCATCCACGAAAATAAACTCAAAATGGATTAGAGACCTAAATGTAAGGCCAGACACTATAAAACTCTTAGAGGAAAACATAGGAAGAATACTCTTTAACATAAATCACAGCAAGATCTTTTTTGACCCACCTCCTAGAGGAATGGAAACAAAAACAAGAACAAACAAATGGGACCTAATGAAACTTCAAAGTTTCTGCATAGCAAAGGAAACTATAAACAAGGCGAAAAGACAGCTCTCAGAATGGGAGAAAATATTTGCAAATGAATCAACAGACAAAGGATTAATCTCCAAAATATATAAAAAGCCAGTGTAGCTCAGTATTAAAAAACAACCCAATCAAAAAATGTGCAGAAGACCTAAATAGACATTTCTCCATGGAAGACATACAGATGGCCAAGAGGCACATGAAAAGCTGCTCAACATCACTAATTATTAGAGAAATGCAAATCAAAACTACAATGAGGTATCACCTCACACCAGTTAGAATGGGCATCTTCAGAAAATCTACAAACAAAAAATGTTGGAGAGGGTGTGGAGAAAAGGGAACCCTCTTGCACTGTTGGTGGGAATGTAAATTGATACAACCACTATGGAGAACAGTATGGAGGCTCCTTAAAAAACTAAAAATAGAACTACCATACGACCCAGCCATCCCACTACTGGGCATATACCCTGAGAAAACCATAATTCAAAGAGTCATGTACCACAATGTTCATTGCAGCTCTATTTACAATAGCCAGGACATGGAAGCAACCTAAGTGTCCATTGACAGATGAATGGATAAAGAAGATGTGGCACATATATACAATGGAATATTAGCCATAAGAAGAAATGGAATTGAGTTATTTGTAGTGAGATGGGTGGACCTAGAGTCTATCATACAGAGTGAAGTAAGTTAGAAAGAGAAAAACCGTATGCTAACACATATATATGGAATCTAAAAAAAAAAAAATGGTTCTGCAGAACCTAGAGGCAGGACAGGAATAAAGATGCAGACGTAGAGATTGGAACTGAGGACACGGGGAGGGGGAAGGGTAAGCTGGACAAAGTGAGAAAGTGCCATGGACATATATACACTACCAAATGTAAAACCAATAGCTAGTGGGAAGCAGCCGCATAGCACAGGGAGATCAGCTTGGTGCTTTGTGACCACCTAGAGGGGTAGGATAATGAGAGTGAGAGGGAGACGCAAGAGGGAGAAGATATGGGGCTATATGTATATGTATAGCTGATTCACTTTATTATAAAGCAGAAACTAACACACCATTGTAAAGCAATTATACTCCAATAAAGATGTTAAAAAAAAAAAGGATATTCTTGTCTAAAATACGTATTTCATCCAAATATTTAAGGTAGTTTTAACTGTGCCTTAAAATTGAATGCCTATTACTGTTTGCACAAAGGTTGGAAGATGTGGATCTTAAAACATTAAAAGAAACTTTAAATATTCTTCAAAAGACGTTTCCAGCTTGTTATGGTAGACAATATAGGAACTGATAGACCTGTCAAAACCTTTCCTTGATAAAAATCATTTGGTGCTCTTGGAAGTTTTCCCACCAATCTATTATACACAACAGGAGAATTATTAGCATCGAATATGAATAATTTTATATTTTAAAAATATTATCCAAAGCTAGAGTCAGCCTCTCTTTTAACATTTTTATATTTGGTTATATAGATTTAAACTACCTACTACATGGTAGGATATGCCACCATGCGTTTCCCAAGAACTTCATAATTCTTATTTTGTTTTCGTGTGTCCTTAGTAATTTAACACCAGATTCCTACTTGACAGATTTCTTAATTTCTGCAGTGTCTCATCTCCTATAACTGTCTCCTTCTTTCTGCTCCACATAAACCTAGATACAGAATAAGACAGTAGTTCTCACACCATACCCTGTGTCAGAATCACCTAGAGGGCTCCTTAAAGCACAGAAAGCTAAGCTCTACTCAGTTACTAATTCACTAGGTCTGGTTAAGCCCTGATAATTTGCATTTCTAACAATTTCCCAGGTGATGCCAATGTTGCTGTTCCAGGCACATATGTTGAGAATCACTAAAATATAAGAATTTTTCCTTGATTTCCCCCAAATCATTCATACAAAGCATTTGCTTAATTGGTATACTCCACTAAAGACTGGGACAAAAGGACTTTTTATTGTACCTGCATGTACAAATTAATACTGAATAGTAAATCTCTGGATTCTAATAGATTCTTTGGCCACATCATAATGAATTTCTTACTCTCCTTTATTTACCATGAGTACCAGCTTTCCCAACTCCAGCTTGGTGACCTCCTTTTCTTCTACCTTCTCCCCTCTTGCTGTTTGATCCAGTACCAACATTCTTCTTAACTCTTTATAAAGAGAACTTTAACATTGTTTACACATCATCTTTACAAACTGTCAGTTCAGGGATCAAAACTCCTCATCCAAAATGGACTTTCAAAGTATTTGGGTGGATGGGGGCAAGCCTCCTAAAAGATTAATACCAGCTAATTCAATAACATCTTTCACTTTTCTATACAAAGGTGATGAGTCCAGGTTTGTTCATCTTCATTTGGAATGCTACTCTTGTAATGTGGCACTGAGATAATAGAAAACTAGTACCTGCCTCTTCTTGTGAACTCAGGGATGGTAGGAAGTAACCAACTCCCAGGTGAATGAAAGAGAGAAATGCATTTTTTTTTGGCAGTTATTACAGTGGTGGCACAGATGGTAGCAGACTCGATTCAACTGGGTCACTATTGGATTCATTAGTGCCAACATATTCATAAAAAGTGGACAGAAATAAACACATACAAAGTCAATTCTGCATATGAATGAGCCAAGGGAAGAGCAACCTACAAAATAAGATAAAAAACTTGCCACTAAGCTGAAGGATGGGTAGACAAGGTTACCTGTACAAATTCACTAGGACGGTGGAGGAGACACGCTCCCTTATATTGACTACATTACACTTGTAGGAAACAAGGTCTTGGACATTTGATGGAAACAACTAATAATCCCACCTACCAAGTAAAATAGCATTTTTATTCTGATTCATGAATGAGTAGGTGTATTTGAAGGTTGATTCCAGTTTATAGCAATAATTTCACTTTCATATTGAAAAATATTTTAAATAATCACATAAAGAATTTTTACATGTTTTAAATCATATTATAAATCTTTGGCCCAAGGCCTCTTACCTGTTTCCACCAGGATTCCTCAAGGGGAGAAGAGAGTGAATTTTTGCAGCAGGAAGTCTGAGGACAAAATCCAATGCAGCAGTAAGCATGATATTCCTTTGAAATAGCATAATATATCCTAAATTTTCATTGTAAGTTGGTATTTTACTGCCTAATATATTTATTTTTGACTTAATATCAGTTTAATCAGGAAAAGATAAGTTTGCTCTCACGTTGGTATTAACCTTGGAACTGAATTGCATTCAAAGACATACCTTACTGTCCATTAATGCAATGGAAAAGCAAGTTAAATATTTATTGATCTTTCTTAGAGAATGCCAAATGGATATCCTAGCTATATCACATAAACAAACAAACTTGCTGAGCCGACTTACTTCTTTCTCACCTTCCATAGTAGCTTTTTCCCAGAATCCTCTTCTTTCCCCAGATGTAGAAGTTCACTGAAATTAATTACCCACCATGATTCAGCTGGGTTTGCAGCGGGTCTATGAGAGATCATAAGAAAGATGAGGTCTAGCAATGCCCCAGCTGTACTTTCCTTTGTAATAATCTGCTTGTTTGCAACACTAATTATAGGGACAATATCCTTTATGAGACTGAATTTGTATCTTACTTATTATTTTTATTTCCTTGCAAGTACAATGTTTAGGTTTGGATTCAAAAGTCCTTAATGTTAATTTTGGCTGTTTCATTTACTAGGTGTGTAATGTTAGGTAAATCTCACAATTTCTCTAAATTTCTTGTTTGCTCTTACATGAATACAGAGGTTAACATAACAGGACCCTCAATTTAGTTAATAAGTATGAAAATGTGTGTAAGGTAAAATACTAAACAATTTGTTATTATTTCTTAATATTATACAGGAATGCAAGGGCAATCACATAAACATGAAAGTATGGTGATAAAAATCATGTGTATTTTCTAAAATATAGTAGAGCTTAATGGAATTTTAAGAGTACCATATATATATATAGCAGAAAAGAGAAAGTCTTGACATAATACATGAATGAGAATAAATATAGTATTTAAGTAGCGTTGCCTATTCCAACCTGAAAAAATAAAGCATTTTGCCATTTGTAATATTTAGAAACTTTAAAAAATCAGTTTTATAGAATTAAATAAGAAATTGAGTGTCAGAAGTCAAAATCACTCAGGTTGAGACATTTTAAAAACACACATTGAGATCAGTGTTTTTAAATCAATATAATTTCGACAAATGTCTTCTATTAATGACTGCCAATTCTACTTTACTAGCTTGTTGATATACAGCCATTTTTCTCTACTTTTATCATGCACCAGAATCACCTGGAGAGACTGTTGAACCACAGATCTCTGGGCCCTACTGGGTATTTTTAATTCAATACATCTGTGCTGAATTTTTAACGCTTTCCTAGGTGATTGTAATGTTGCTGGTTTGGGGACTACACTTTGAGGACCACAGATATGAACACTAATGGATTTACAATGATGAAGCAAAGCACAGAGGAATGGCTATTGAATGCTATGAAGAATCTCATTCCAGTGCTCACCACATGTGCATTGTGATCTTAGAGGTATATAGTGTACGTTGCTCATTCTTCTCAACTGTGCAATAGACATGTATTATTATTCTCAAGATACATGATTTACTTTGACTATACAGTACTCCTTGTGGAATGCAAACTAAGTGTACAAACTGCTGAGAAGATCTCTGGGGGAAAAGAAAAGCAAATGCTGATTTTGCTTTGCATTCCACTTTTTAAAGTACTGTTTTCACATCAGTTTTATGCACCAATAACTTAAGGCTCAAGAACACAATTACTCTAAGCTTATACTTTGGTGTGTTATAAGTCAGGATACAGAGTCAGCTACTATACGAAAGAGGCCTAAAAATACAGTTGAGTAAATAAACTAGAAGTTTGTGCCTTTCTCATTTTACAATATAAGTGTAGGCAGGCTCTGGCTGATGACTACTTCTGAGCCAGCCAGCTCTACACAAAACATGACTCCATCTCTGTATCAAAGTTTGCATCTGCAGTTGTGGTTCCTTGGTCAGAAGAAGAGGAAAAAGAGGAGTCAGGGCACACAACTTGTCTTTAAGTTGAAAAAGACCAGTGAATTGTGCACATCACTTCTGTTTATATACCATTGGTAAGAACTTAGGTAGACACACCTGACTGCAAGAGAGGCTGGGAAATAAGCCCAGCTCAAACCCAGGAAGGCCGGGGAGCAAGTGAAGAGGGAGAAGGGAGGGGCAGATTCCACTACTAAAATGAAAAAGGGTGAGAATGGATCCTGGGGGACAGTTTAACAGTGTCTACTACAGGTGGGAATATAACAGGTGAAATAAAGCAGTTGCAACTTTCGTGGAAATAAAAGATCTTGAATAGATTTAACGGATTCTTTAAAACATTTCTGAAGGAGGCTACTTGCCTAAAGAGGATTGCAGTATCTTAAATTTAACATTCCAGGGATGAATTAATGGTGCACTTTATTTTTAAAGAAAACAATTTAACTTCAGGAAAGATACTTCTTTTCTTTCCCTGGATGGTTATATGTTTCTGTGTATGGGTATGTGTTTAGGAGGTGAAAGGAGAAAATAGTGATAATATTGTGAAGTATTTTCCATTTTATTTATGATAAAATACAATTCATATATCTAATAATAAAAAGAAAATTTTATTTTTTATTTTATTCCATTATTGATAAGTAAAAATTGAAATTATAGTAGAATTTTAAAGACCATCTTTTTTCCCTATTTTTATGTGTTTAAATATGTGCTAGGAGATTTATGTGAAAGCATGCACTGTTGCAGTTCTAATTCCTTCACATAAACCAGTCTAATCACCTTTATTTTTGCCTAAATGAATGTCCTGTTCAAAAGTGATTTTTATTACCTTTCTCTACCGCTATTTTTTTCCTCACTGTTCTTACACCTAGATTTCATTCTCATTCCTCTGAAGAGATTAAAATTTAAAAGTGCATTAAAGAAACTGTTGCCCATATGTTTCACTAAAGCAAGGTAAACTGGTATTTACAGGCACACTGACCTCTTTTCCACTGAGAAAACAAGGAATCATGTTAGTAGAACAAGACCCTAAACTATACAGTCTGTTCTACAGTGCATTTAATTGTAAGAGTGGGTCATGAATATCTGAGTATGTGATTTCTTCTGAGAAAGTCACAGGACATTTATATATCAAAATAATAATACTTGTCTCAACTCAACTTTTATGACTTTGTAGAATTACAGGGTATAGAATAGCTCCTTCCAGGTGTATAAACTTCCTCCTGCGAAATCTGACACTTTACATAGTGCTTTAACACCTATAAACTCCAGAGGTAGTGACAGTTTTCTGTACTTTTGTACAATATTCCATTAGCAAAATCTTGTTTCATATATGTGAAAAGCTGAGAAGAAAGTTGGGACACCATGACAAGATCTGATTCGCATGACAGTCTGAGCTGTGTGACAGACTGGGAGCTGAGTTGTTACATATATTTTACCACATAAAAAGTTGGAAAGCTGACTACGGCAACAGTGATGGCACTGCCCTGCCTCCATCACTGGCGAAATTCTGGCTCAACTCTTGTAGAAACTACGGAAAGCATCACCAACCATTCCCTTTCAAATCATGGTGAGAGTTTTAAACTCCAACCCAGCACAGTGGACATTATCTCTGCAATGATTCTGCATCTGCTTAGGGAAGAAACTCCGATAAACAGTCGACTCAAGTAAACATGTGTCACCATGAGAAAACTTAGTGGGCCAAAAATTCCTTTTTAAATCTACATATAGAAATAGGATGGAGAATGGGACAGCCAACCACTCAGAACAATAAAAAAATGTTGACTTTGGTGATATGGAAAATGTTGTTGGTGATGTGATAAAATATCATGAATTGCACAGTATTAATTACAACTCACATTCAAATATATCTATAGCAATATCTATAAGATTTATACCGATATCTGTATCTGTAACGATGATCACTTCGAATTAAGCATCAAGCCAGGAAAGACTGCATTTATCTAATCAACAAGCTGCAGGTGCATAGTAGTGAAAAGTTGAAGCAAAGTTCTTCAAATTTAAGGATGGATTATTATCATGATGATCTCATGTCTGATGGCAACTATCAATCAACTCTCTAGAGTTTTTTCTTTAAAATATCAGGTTTTATAATTGTCCTCAAAAAGTAGTTTAATTGTCTATAGAAAGGATAGTTTAATCTGTAAAATTAAGAATGTTGTTCCAACTATGAATATTATATGGCTTGAGGAGCCTTTAAAAAACTATTATTTCTGAAAATATAAAATTGCCCAAGGTAACTATTGTCTACGTTGTAAAGGAGTAAACAGGCAAAACAATAAAATGCAATGCTGAGATAACCAAAGGAGATGTTTAATGGTATTGCATATGAAAGTTATGGCATCAATATTTCTGTGTAATGGGTGGTCTGTTTTTATATATAACTCATAACCAACCTAGAATGTAATCCAAAATCAGAAGACACTGCGGAATACTATCTTCCATTGTTCTTGCAACATAAGAAGGCGAAAAACAAGAAAAAGGGGGAGTAGGAAGAAGAGACAGAAGAGGCAGATGAGAAGAAGGCAGAGCAGAAGAGGAAGAGGAGGAGGATAGGAAGGAGAATAAAGCATCAAACTAAAAGGAATAGAGGACAGAGATTAGAGAAGTACTGAAGGCCCCAGAGTCACAGAAGTAGTGAAAAAAAATCTATTGAGAAACAAGAAGCAATAAATGCCTAGATCTGCCTGATCCAGGGAAGTGAAATCTATTTAACAACACACGTGTTAAGAAGTTTGGAATAAATTTGAATTATTGCTGTGGGAAGGCAGTTTCTTTATAGAAAGAGCTTGGTATCTTACTTAGGGATCTATTAAAATACAGGAAACTACTACCTGATGCAAGCAGTATAAGCCATGTTTAAAATCACTAATATTTAGTGAGCATTTTCTGTGTTCTTGCCTCTGTGGAAAGTGCCTTAAGAGTATTACTTGTTTAGTTTCCATAAAACCCTATGAGGTAGAAAACTGAGGAAAAGTAATACACAATGAGGCAAGGTTCAGTAAAAGTGGAGCCTGATCTAGACTTTTCCGATTGATAATTGAGCTGAAATCTGGAGATTGAGCAGGAGTTCAGGAATGAAAATGGTTGGACAGTCTTTGCAGAGGGGAATGATATAGTATATGCAAAGGTTCTGTGGTCACAGGGAGCATGCCTTCTTCAAGAAACTGAAAGAAATCAATTTGCCTGAAACAAATTTACCTAAGGAAAGAATGTGTGAGAATGGAAGAATATTGTTACAGGCTATAGAAATCTTAACAGTCTCAACATTTTTAACAGTCTCTTAAAGTCTTGTCATGTTTTAATAATACAACATTAGAAATACCCAGTTTTGTTCTAGATTATTGTTCTTTTTTTTATACCATAAGAAAAATAAACTTCACACAAAAAATATTTATTAAGAAGATCTTTTCATAGGCTTATTGACTTAATATCCCAATGGTTCTTTTCAGTCCCTATTTTATTAAAACATAATTATTTTTGTTTTGGCTAATTCATGTGAAGTTTTTCTCCCATATTTGGATCTTTGTCCTCTAACCTTATTTGCCTACATTGCATAGCTAAGTTTTATTCCCTTTTTCCTGTTAATAAACCTCCTGGCCCATGAAATCATTAGCATTAATATGTCTAGCATTTACATCTAATATTTACAAAATAGCACTTATTTAGACAACAAGGGTATATCACTAAGTAAAATTACACTTGAGGAGAACTAATTATTCATCTATGGAGAACTCTGAAGTTAAGTAATATATTTAAAAATAATAATTTTAAATGGGAAACATGGAGAGAGAGAGGTGGAGGATCTCACTTGAAATTAACATAGGATATGTTCTAGTACAGAAAAAGAGTATTCTCTAATTTCAGAGAGATTAAAACAGAGACAATTACTTTGATCATCACTCTTCAATCAGAAATGTGGGCACTTGAAAGTGCTACCATGACCACTGCCACCATCAAATTCCCATTTCTCATTACCAACAATCTGCATTATCTGGTAGGATATCTTATACAACACAAACTTTGATATTCATTGAATCAGCGGGAGCTCTTGTTAAAATGCATATTTTGATTCAGCAAGTGCTGGGAGTGGCTGAGATATGTATCTCTGACAGACTTCCAAATGTTGCTAATGCTGCTGGTCAATGGACCACATTTTGAGTAGGGAAGCAATAATTCACATTCTACTTTCCATGACAGCATCAAAATGGCGTAATACATACATATTCTATTGTGAATTCTGGGTGGAAAGGAGGTAGTCATGAGTAGAATTTTGACTAGTATCACTCAGTCCTGAGGGTCAGAGTGCAGCAAAGAAGATACAGGAACAAGTGGACTGAGAAAAGCAGTATTGCTGCCACTTACTCCACTTGCTTCTTAGCAGAATAATGATAGGGACACTTTGAAGTCCGAAAGATATAACTTTCTTCGATACTCCATTTGGAGTGATACTTGTATCAAACTTAGAAGACAAGCGAATCAAAAATTTACCTTATTATGATGTTATAAAATTTTTAAAAGTTAACATTTATTTATTGCTTCAATGTTCCAGATATTAAGTTTGGTGTGTCATATGGATTATCTCATTTATTCTTATTATGATGTTATAAAATTAAAAAGAGTTAACATTTATTTATTGCTTCAGATGTTCCAGATATTAAGTTTGGTGTGTCATATGGATTATCTCATTTATTCTTGACAACAACCCCCTGGGATAAATTAAATGATTATGTCATTGTAATGTTGAGGAAATTAAGGCACAGAGAAGTTAGATCACTTACTCAATGAGCAGTAAGTGGAATGTTTGTAACTACATAGTCTGATATCTCATATAAATACTTACGATAATTACTTTCTATGACATCTTTGGATTAAATAGAACTAAAACACTTGTACCCATCATAACTGAATTCATATTTCTTCTGGGGGTTAGGTTATGGCATTGCCCTCTAAAGTCCATGTCAAGTTAATTCTTGCTAAGATAATAGTATTTATCTGTTCCTTAGAAGAGAGCAAAACTTTAAAGGAATGGGACTTATGGCAGAGAGGCTGGAAAACTATATTGGAGTACATAGAAGTTATTTTGTGTATTTAAATACACAAGCTTTGTTCTTCTCTTATTTTTTTTCCAACCTCAACTTTACTTTCCTTACCCTTTTTTTTTCATCTTTTTAAAAAGTTTTCTTAAATTACTTTTGCAATAAGACAGGAGGTAGCTAAATAAATGCAAAATCAAATAAATGCACATTTTGCCCACACAAAATGAGCAATTTACTGAGAAGCAGAGGCTGACAACAAAGCCATTCAGCAAATTAAAAGTGTTAACTCTGTGTCTTATCCATGTTCTAGACCTGCTGGTGGGCATCAAACACTCATCAAAGAACAAAGGGGCTGACACAAGATCAAAGCTCAGATGTCATTGAGGTTCTTTCCACATTTTCAGTACTTTCCACATTTTGTTATACTCCAGAACCAGATGAAATCACAGACCAATTCCTTGTCAATTCTGTAGGAGACAACAGTCTCATTTATTCTTCAAAGTCCAGTTTAGGTCACATCATGGCGCCCTAGATTCATCTTTTCCCTTCTCACATTTCCTAGTACCTATTGTGTGTATCAAGTACTTAGGCCCTGGAATGCTAATATCTTTTATTATCTTTTTTTGCCTTCATTATCTCTTCTCCACAGGCTGATTATAACCTCTGTGAGGAACAAGTGTGTCATAGCCTTCTCTTGCTTTACTCCGTAACACCTAAAACAATGCTTGTTAAGACTTAAGGTTAAGTCTTAAGATTAATTAAGGAATAATTAATTATTATAAGACAGGAATAAATGTTCTCTAGTAACCAGAAAAAGAAACTCTTTGGTTTCTTACTCAAATATTTTGGTGTAATCCTCTTTGAAAATATATTTCTAACAGTGTTGTATGGAACAAAAATGGTTATTGTCTTTCCCACTTGAATTAAAAAACCCATAAACAGGACGGTCTGGGAAAAGGATATTTTCATAACAAAATATGTCTTCTCAGTCAGTAGGCTTATTTCACCATTAATTTTAATTGAGGTAATTCAGATTTAGTCCATTCTGCCTTTTCAAATGTAAATCAAATATATATAATTGATACACTATCTTAAAATAACTGATAAATGTCCTAGTGAAGCTTTTTAAAAGTATATTCGTTTGACATAACAATATTAAGTAGAAACATTTTAACTGCAAAAGGATAGATGATCATATTCCTTACCTAACTAATTTAATTACTATTATTTTTATCTCATATTGAATTTATTAAGTTTAAATACTTTAAGGAGCTCATTCATTAAAATATTTTATTATTAACATAATGAAAAAAATTTTTAACGAAAGTAAAAAGAAATGAATAATTTGTCAAAAGTGCTTATCTAAAGTGTCTACCACCTACATGTATCTTTACAAATGTTGTGTTTTACCTTTAAATCCCTATAAAGCCCTAAAACAAAGGAAAAATTGATTATTGGCCAATTTGTTAAAGGATTGTCAATTTTGCATTACTAATAAAAAAACTGAAGAAATCCTTTTTAAGCAAGTATTCCATTTCCTACATGCATGCAATTCCTAAATGAATACTGAAAATAGCTAACATTATCATTACATTTAGGAAAAAAGAGATACTATTCAGCTTCCTTGTTCACCTCTTAATAGCTCACACACTACTAGAAAGTACTTGAATACATGCTGAAGAGCAGAGTGTAATAGTTCCTGGTTTACATCTCAGGCAGGTTAATAGGTCTTCAGACTTCATTTAGCACCACATTTTCGGACCATCATAAGTCTTAAATTTACTTCCATGCTGACAGTTTAATGTTCGAATAAGCAAGGAGTTAACTTACTTTTAACTTCTAAACCTTAGGACCTCTATCTTAGAGCTATAAAATTGACATTTCAGCATGAATTTTTTTTCATGATGTGTCTTTCAAATGTGCACATGTTACAATGTCTAAAACAGCTGTCCATGTTTACATTAAAAGCCTTTCAAATATATATTTTTTTCTTTAGGATGCTATTTGTGTAGAAAGGAAAATAAGCAAATTGACTACTTTTTTACATTCTTCCCTCCCTTTCCCTTCCCTTCTTTTCTTCTTTCCCTTTTTTTCCCCTCTCTGTTTTTTGTTCTGATGTTTCTTTCATTTCTCATTTCCTTCCTTCTCTTTTTTTTCTCTTTCTAAGGTACTTGAAAGTAACTTTAGCAATTATTCAAGCAGAGTGAGGGATGCCAGCAGTTTAAATCTACACTCTGCCTTTAATTCTTGTCAGGGTTTCACATGCATATATCCGAAGTGAAATGTTCTACTATATATCATGCTTAACCAACCAGAGGTCAAAGAACTAAATCATTGCATTCATGAAAGTAAAATGTTGTGCTTTCTAATTGCCATCACTTTGGGAGACTCTCACTTCCAATGACCAAAGTGACCTTCAAATATGATATTGACCACTTTGTAGTAAAATTTATCATAATTGTGACATGACAATACAAAATAAGAAATGACATGGATAAAAAAGCTGTTATGATGGTAGTAAGATTTTTTTAATCTCAAGTAATTTTACATTCAATTTTCTGCTTGGTTGTGTTTTTCCTGATTCTTTATATTGCCTTTGCCAATATACCATTTATATATTGTTTATAAGATTATATCACTACTTAAATGTGTAAACTTGTTAAAGTTTTAATATAGAGTCATGGATGCATAAGGATTCACATCTTTTATTGAAAACTGTTCTATATAATATATATTAATATTTCACATTTTATTATTGTGCAAGAGGGGAGCACTTGTAAATTCCAGATTAGACAATGAAATATTACATCAATCTTTCATAGAACTAATTTGCAATTTCCTTACAATTCTAGGATGTCAGTAAGAAGTAGAAACTAATAATCATCACTTGCCTACTATCTGCTAGAAAGATGAAAATAAATAATAATAATTCTGTTCTATAGGACAGAACTTAGATTTTCCCCAAGTGCTTTACTGGGAATAACTCAGTAATTTACTGGGAATTTACTCAGAATAACTCAAGTTGTATTAAAGAGAAACACATTCCAAAGAAATCAGGTAACTGTCGAAATCATATAGCTAGGAAGGAGCAGAATGTGAAAGTAAGACTAGATTGTCTGTCTTCAAAATATTTCCATTGTTATGTACTTATGACTGGTAGGGGGCCTAAAATCATCCAACTCTAGTTTAACACTTTTATTTGCAGATGAAGCCTACAGATGTATCAAGACTTGACAAAGGTCAAAAAACAAAAACAAAAGCCAACCAACAAACCAAAAATTAAAAAACCGAAAAACCCCAAACTTTTTTGTGATCTTTTCACTACTCTAGCCTTTCTTCCTATATCACATTTACTAAGAGCTCATCACTTAATGAAAACAAGGGGTCATGCAAAGGCCAGAGCAGTTCTGAAGACCCTATGTCAGAACCCAGTGAAGCCACTTTGCATAAAAAACACTCAATGATATGCTGAGAAACATATTATAAAAGCTACATTATTTTTCTGTGAATGTTTTTGTGATGTAAATTACATTTATGCTATTAGGCATGAGAGTAAGTTGATAGTGGGGAAAAGCTGAACAGATAGTCTAAAGTATTCAAGGAATAAACAATTTCTACTTGTTTTTGCATGCATTTTTTGAATTATCTTTTAGCGGAATTACTGTAGTCTGCAGATCTGGTTTCCAAAAGTCAGTATAAAAATATATGCCCAGTGTAAAAAAAAAATCAAACCAAACAATGTAAACATCAAATTTTGAAGCTCCTTTTTACCTTTCAGTGCAGTTCTATTCCCCTGATTAAGTTCTATTTACAATTTTGTATCCTCTCAAAATATTTGCTTTGAATTTAGGTCAACAGATAGATATCAGGAAAATTACATTAATAAAAATTAGTACACTAATTCAATGAAAGGTTAAAAAAACAGCAAAAAATATGTCCAAGAGAGGGACCAATAGAAATAGAAAATAAGATGGTGGATTTAAATCCAAATATAGCAGTAATTAGCAGTCTAAACATTTTGCCATGAAGGAAGAGGGTTGTAGACTCTGCTAAAAACCAAATCCAATTGAATGCTGTTTTAAAAAGGCATACCTAAAACAAAGGACACAGAAGGTTTGATCATTAAAATATGGAAAATATGGACAAAGTTAAAAGATGGATAGAGGATATATCTTTTTGTAGACATTTTAAAGACCATTTAGAAGTTAAATTTTTTAAAAAGTAGAGATAAGGAGAAACATGGTAGAATGATGAAATGTTTAACTTTCCAGAAAGATATATCAAATTTAAATTTGTATGCATCCCATAACGTAGCCTCTAATAACCAAAAACTTAGAGGAATGTAAGAAGATACAGCCAAATCCAAAATCAAGTGGTAATCTTGCTCAGTAACAGATGAAAAAAACTTCATAATAGCAGAAAAGAAATTTTAGGAAAGATCTAGAAGGTCTAATTAACTTGATGAAAACAAGAGCTAAGGAACATAGTTAGAATCCTACCCACAACAACTGCAGAATACCATTTTTTTCTAAGCAAACACCAAACACATAAAAAATTTGATCATTTGCTAGGGTATAAAGTAAGTTTCAACAAATTTCAAAGGATTTTGAAAGTGTACACATGTTTACAAACCACAATGCAATCAAGTTAGAAATATACAATAAAATATAACTGAACATCACTATATATTTGCAAGTATATACATCTAAATAATCCATGGGTCAAAGGAGAATGCATAAAGGAATTTTAATGAAAATACTACATATCATATCTTGTGGGTTGCATCTAAAACTGTGTCTAGAAGAAAAGCTATAGCTTTAAAATTAACATTGGAAGAGCATGAGCTGAAAAGTAACAAGCAAACTGACCACCTTAAAATGTTTGAAAGCAAGCACAAAATAAACAAATGTAGTTGGAAAGAAATAAGAACCTAACAGCCTAAATTAATGAAATTTAAAAAATAAATAAAATAGAGGGATAAATAAAAAGCAAAAATACTTCTTTAAAGTAGGTATTAAACAGCTAATTAAATAATAAAAGGTCCTTGTTCTTTCATATACCAAGATTTGTTTTAAAATTACAGTAATTAAGAGAATGGGATATTAGTGAAGAGATTAAAAATAAACCAACTTAACATATGGAGAAAAAAGAAGCAGTTCCATACATTTGTCATTATGTGACATGACAGAGACTGCAAAGTGGTGCAAAACAGGCAGAATTTTCCATTAATTATGCTGATATAGGGGAATAATATGTAGTCATTAAAATAATAAAAACATTTTCTACTAATATGAAAGACCTCTGAGATATATTATTTGTTAAGAAAAATAAGTTGAAGAACAGTGTAGATATGGTATGCTACATTTTATGTAAAAGTAGCTGAAGGAAAGAATCTATATTTCTATTTACCTCTATGTGCATTAAAATTATACAAAGAAGAATATATAAGAAATTAACATCCATGGATATTTACTGGGGGGTGGGAGAAAGAAGGTAGATATTTAAAAAATATATTAAAAATTGAAAATTGTCACTGGCATAAGAGGCTATCAGTATAAAAAAAGTAACACTAGACACTTTAATCTCAAAGTTAAATTTAGAAATATTACAAGCCTAAAGTGAAAGGCAAAACAATAAAGCTTTATAAAATACCAGGAAAATATTTTGAACACCTTGATTTAAGGAAAATCTTTTAATATAAAAACAAAAAGTATTGCCCATAAAAGAAAATGTTGATAAATTAGACAACATAAAAATTAATAAATTATATTCATCCTAAGATATATTAAAGAGTGAAAAAATAAGCCAAAGAACAAGCAATGATATCTGGATTATATATTATGAGAAAAAAATTAGTATACCAAATATATAAAGAATTCCTATCATTTTGTAATTAAAGAAACAGTTAAATTAAAATTGGGACAATACATATTAAGACACTAGTTTTAACTGCCTAATATTTGGCACCATATTTAAGATTTTATTCTAATTCTCATTTTAAAACTGAGACTAAGTCAAAAAATTAGACTGTAACAAAAGTAGAGTTTTAATTTAAAAATCTGTGAACTGCTGATTCCATGAAATTGCACTACTTTGATCATTGAAAATATATGTTGAAAGGAATTTTTCAGAAATAATAAAGAGTATCTATTCAGGGATTTTGACTTAGTCTCACTTTTGTTATAAAAAGTTTTTCAACTAGTTCTAAAGTCCATCAAAATTCATGTTTAAAGAAAATTCTTGTTTGATGTTGACCAGGTACATAAGAACTAAATGAGAAAAAAAATAAAACTTGGAAATTAGTGACAAAATGTAGAGATAAATGGAAAGAAGTTTGAGAGAATCAAATAAGAACAACAATCAATTGAAGTATTAACTTCAAATAATTATTTGAAGTATATGACAAAGAAATCACTGTCTCTTTCAAAAGACTATTTCTATTGCCTCTTTATAGTCTGCCTAACATTTAAAAATAAGGTTGTATCGAATATCATTATGTCATAGCCTGTTATGTTATTTCCCAAGAAAAACAAACAAACAAACATCATTGCCATGAAATATTCACCTTTGTCAAAGAACAGATATTGCAGGGAAAATAATAAACTTTGCTAGAAATATCTGTACAGACTACTCCCCTCTTATAGGTTAGTAAGCAATGATCATTCTTCCAGATCCTCAAGTATATTTCAGTCAGTATTTTGGAAAAGCTTTCTTGAAAAAATCCAACATTTTTCCTTTTAAGTATTCTACACTGTTATTTGAGGTCATAAAAACAAAAGGAGAGCCAGTTCCTATGCCCTTGTCCTTTGTTAAAATAATTTAAAATTACAACAGGATTCAAAAAAGTAACTGAGCCTGCGAAAGGCATTCTGCAGTAGGAGAGTCTCTGATTCAAAATGCCTCACCATTTAATCACCTAGAACTTGTCCTTTAATTGAATTTTCAACTTTTCTTTTTTCTTGGAGACTGACTTTGTTTGGATTGAAATAAACAGCATAGAAAGAGGATGATTTCATTTAGGTAGATTTCATATCTTGATGGATTATGAAGGAACACTTACACTTCAGATTTAAATTTTAAAAGGATTTAACAACATTCTACTTAATATTCAGAGAATAACTCATGATTCATAATGATCTTTATAAATTTACTAAAGATTATTTTGTAGGATATCCAATTAAATCTGACAGTAATTTGAAGTAGATTTCCTTTTGATAATGATATTTGTTGATGACACATGATAATAAAATTACTACAAAGAATTTGGGGTTTGGTGATGTAAACCACCCCTTTTCTATTTCATATTAGTGTTTTTTGGTGAAAGGAAAAACGATTTTGGAATAATCTTGAATTGTATTTTCACATTTCAACCTTACTAAGAGGTTATTATTAAACAAGTCCAAAGAGATTTCATGTTAATGCTATTTAATAGACAAAAATCCTCCTTTTGTAGCAGTTTGTGTTTTAGGGTTTTAAAGTAGACACACAAAACACACGTTGAAATACCATTTAGAGGATGGATGATATGTTCATTCCCTGGAGACTGAGGCAATCCTGTAACATAACAAAGCACAGAAATAATGTTGACTATATTCATACCCAAACCATAGACCCTCTCTAGAGAATTTGATTATTATGTCTCACCTACTTCACCTTAAAATGAATTTGTTACCAGGAGAATACCTGATTCCAAAGGAAAAATATATATGAATGTTAAAAAGAGAGAGAGAGAGTGCTCTAAACATCTTTTCATTGGAACTTAAGTTTGGAAAGAGGAACCAAAGATAATGTCTTTGGATAAGAGTTAAGCCATCATGTTGAATCATTTTGTCAACTGATTTAAGAGTTTTATTGAATGTCTCCACTTTCCTCTTTCCCTTCAAAATTCTTGGGCTTGGCAATATAGCAGAATATTTACTGCACAGATTCTGGACCTAATCTTCCTAGGTTCAAAACCAGGCCCTTTTACTTCCTATGTAACTGAGACAGTTCTTTAAAATTCTTGAGTCTCTCTTCCTGAGAAAAATAGTGATCATGATGATAACCATAGTACCTACCTCCATAGTATCAGATTAAATGAACAAAATTTGTAAAGCACTGTAGGGAAGGTAACATTTACCTCTAACTTCTTAAGGCTTTTCAGATGGACATGAGAATTAAATTTACAGAAGACAGATTAACAGAAGAAAAGCATTCACATTTATATGTTTTAGGTGACATAAGAGCTCTCATAAGGAAATAAAGACCCAAACAAGTGGCAAAACCTAAATGCTTTTATACTAGATTGACCAAAGAGAGGCAATTGTGGAAAAGTGACTAAAATACAGGGAGGCTAAAGAAAGATAAGAATTACTTTAACAAGGTCTGTTTGTATAGAATTCTCTTGGCTTTGACTTCGTATCGAAGAATGTTTCTTTTCTCCCGGTACAGAAAGGGCATCTTTCACATGGGAGTTTTTAATCTCCTGCTTTCAGGAAGAAAAGGGGAGATTAGAGTGCCCTTCCTGCATCTGCTATTTTATTAAGTGCCTTGGGTTCAAAATAATTTCTATGCCAAAGTGACATATATTGAGGTGGCATATTCTGCCACCTTTCAGCACTTAGAACAGCAGCTAGCCCATAATACATGCTCTATGAGGGTTAGTTACTATTCATTTGGAATATGTTAAGAAAATCTTTGTTTTTATTTTTTACTTCTGTTATAAAATTGGAATAATAAAATGAGGCTCTATGTTGAAAAACTCTTGCAAGGAAGATCCTAAATTTTTGGAGACCTCAATAATAGTAACAATAATGACAACAACAAACATAAAAATAACAGTTGAAGATAGTATAATTTTTAACTGCCAGGCACTGTGCAAGATGTTATATATATACTTAATTCTTCTTTAAACTTTACAGCTATCTTGAGAAATAGCTTTTATTATTCCTATTTTACAGAGTAAAAAAGGAAAACTTAATCATTTTTACTAATGTCCAAGTAGTCAGACAGTTAGGAAGAAGATAGAAGTAAATAGCTTACTACTTTTCAGGCTTACTTCATGATTTTATGCCATTCCACCATGGACCCTAGGTAATTGTTGTACTGATCCCTTGAATAGCTCTCCATTTACAGCTACCTTCCTTTGTCTGGAATGCGATAGCTCCCTTACTTAGTCTAACTCAGATATCATCTATTTGTGCTACCTTCTCTGATTTCTCTAGGCAGAATAAATTATACAGCACTAGCTGTCCGTTGACAGTATATTACTACTATAATCCATTTTGGAACCTGGCTTACATCAGAGTTGATGGTGAACAACTAGAGGATTAGACCGTATTTTCAGGTACTTAATTTATACAGTAAGACTCATAAAGTATACAATATATTTGTTAAATAATACACTTGGAATGATCATATTGAGAAGTCAGAACAATCAACACTATAAGGAATAGAGAGGGACATTGCATTATGATAATGGGATCAATTCACCAAGAAGGCATGATGATCTTAAATTTGTATGTTCTTAACAACAGAGCTTCAAAATTCATGCAGTGAATACTGGTAGACTGAAAGGAGAAATAGGCAAATCTACAATTATATTTGGAGATTTCAACATGCCTCACTGAAAAATCACTAGAATAAACAAACAGAAAATAATAAGGCTATGTAAGACTGAAACATCATCAACTTGGCATTGATATTTATGGAACACCTTACCCAAGAAAAGCAGAATATAAGTCAATCCAAGGACACTAAAATGAACAATTTACCAGATAGACCATATCTGTGCCATAAAAATAAATCCAACAAAGTTAAAATAATTGAATAATTGAAATTATACAATTTATTTTCTCTCATCATCACTAAATTCTGTAAATCAGTAACAGGAAGATATCTTAAAATGTCCCAACATTTGGAAACTAAACAACATACTTCTAAATAACTCATAAATCAAAGAGAAAATCAAAGTTAGTTTAAAAAATATTTTGAATTGAGTAAAAATAAAAACAACATATAAAGTATGCAGGTCTTATGGTTCTGGGACCCAGTTCTAACCTGTGTGTGTGGGGGTAGGGGGTGGATGTGGAGGTTTCCTCACACCAACAAGCAGTTCTTTGATACCATCAGGCTGTCTGAGAATTCATCTCAATTCTGACACTACCTACCTGAAGATAGCATCAGATCCCACCAGTTAAGGGCTCCATCCTACAAAACTGATATAGACTGTAAAGTTATAATCAGATTTTCAGCAGCATGGAGGGTCAGTGCCCCTAACCCCTTGAGTTGTTTAAGAGTCAACTGTAATTCAGGAATAGCCATATAGAAGAAATGGATAGGGCAAGGTATGAGGAAAGGGCACAGAACTTCCATGCTCTCTCAGAGCACCACTTTCTTCAGTCAATTCACCAACTGGGAGCTCTCAGAATCCTGTCCTTTTTTGGGTTTTATGGAAGCTTCATTACAAAGGAATGATTGGTTAAATCATTGACCACTGGTGATTGATTCAACCTTCAGCCCCCCTCCTCTCCCTGGAGGTCAGGAGAGTAGGATTTAAAGTTCCTACCTTGTAACCCCCTGGCAACCAGCCCCCATCCTTAGGTGGAATCCAAAAGTCACCTCATTAACAAACAAAAGACACCTTTGTTGCTCTTATCACTTAGGAAATTCCGAGGGTTTTAGGAACTTTGTCCTAGAAATGGGAATGAAGAGGAAATATATATATTTCTTCTTATAAATCACAATATCACAGCAGGGCACAGATAATACAATATTTAGAAGGAAATCAATGAAACTAAGAACATAATGGCAATAGTGAAAAAAATCAATGATATAAAACTTGCACATTAAAAATATCAACAATTAATTTGAAATGGATTATAGACCTAAATGTAAAACCTAAAATTCTGGAAGAAATACAGGAGAATATGTTTATGGTCTTGGAATAGGCAATTATTTCTTAGATAGGAAATAAACTATAACATTTTTTAAATTGGGTATGATCAAAATGTAAAAACTTCTCTTTAAGAAGCATTATTAGAAAGTCTGGATACAATCCTTAGACTAGAAAAAAATTTTGCAAAATCCATATAGGGTTAAAGCCTCACTTCAACAATATATAAAGAAACCTCAAAACTCATTAATAAGAAAACAAACAATGCAATTTTCAAAGGGGCAAAATCTTTGAACAGACAGATCAAAGAAGATATAAGAATAGCAAATAAGCACGCAGAAGGAATGGACGGATGCTTAACATCTTTAATCATCAGATAAATGAAAATTAAAACCACAATGTGAAACCACTACAGACCCACTAGAATGGCTAAACATAAAACCAAACTGAAATAAACTGAAATAAATGAAAGAGTAAGAAAAGATTGAAAGTACTGAATGCTGACAAATATGTGTAGTAAGCAGGGAGAACTCTCAGACACTGCTGCAGAAGATGCAATGAAATCATATGTCCACAGAAAGCCTGTTAAAGAAAGTTTATAGCAGCTTTGTTCTTAATTTCCCCAAACTGGAAACGGTCAAAATAGCCATCAACTGGTGAATGAATAAACCATTGCTGTATATCTATGCAAGTAAATTCCACTGAGGAAACATAGACATGAACTACTGAAACATATAATAATATTGAAGAATTTAAAAAGCATTATTCTAATTAAGAGAAGCTAAATATTAAAGGCCATGTATTGTATGATTCCACTTATATAAAATGTCCAAAGTAGGTATGTCTATAGAGACAGAAAATAGATTAATGGTTGCCCGGGTCTTGGGTGGGAAGGGACAACTGTCTGCAAAGCAGTATGAAGGAACTTTTGGAGGTGATAGTATTAGCCTGTATTCTGATTGTAGTGGTGATTTCACAACTTTATATATTTGTTAAAATTCATAGATTTGTGCGGCTAAAAAGGGTGAATTTTACTGTATGCAAATTATATCACTATAAACCTGATTTCTAAAAATATTAGAAAAAAGAAATACAGACTGTCATTTAGCAGTTTTGATATATAAATATTAGAATTAATTAATAAGAGCTCAAAAATATGGAGGGAAGGAAATAATCAAAGATAGAAAAAAAATATTCCAACACCTAGAGAACATAATGCTCCACATTAAAAAGATCTACACATGTACCCACACACACACAGAAATATAAACACTAGATCCACACCAATGCATTCTTCATGAAAACTCAGATCAAGAAATATAAAGATGAGAATCATCAAATCCTTTATTTGAGGAAAAATAAAAGACCATAAACAGTATGTCAAAAATCAGAAAGGCTTCACTCGTCAGCAAAAGTGAAAGCTAGTAGACAATAGAGCTATGCCTTCAGAATTCTGAGGCAAAATGATTTCTACTTAGATTTACACTTCACCAAGTGTAAGGATGAAACAGGCATTTTTAAACATCATGCTATCAACAATTTATTATGTGTGAATACCTTCTTAAAAGGATACTGGAAGATATGTTTTACCATCTTAAGGGAGTAAATTAAGAAAATGGACATAGCGCCAGGTATCAAAAAATCTAGCATCAACATGGTGAAAGAAATTTCCAGTACACTGGAAATTTTATTTGTCTACTCTTGAATTTCTTTCACTGTATTTTCTTTCGTATCAGCTAAACAAATTACTGACTTTTTAAATAGCCAAACATTTTGTACTTTGTAGTTTATAGAAATGTTTTATAAAGAATAGAATTATTGTTTTTAAATTAAGCTTTATATTCCTCCTCTATCATCAATATCCATATTCTTTGATACATGTGATATGTGTTCAATTTCACAGTTATTAGTATTTAAGCTCTTTAAAACAATTTAATAATGTATAATTATGTTCTACATCTACTTAGAATTCTACAAGTTCATCTAAATACTTTTTTTTTCTTTAAAATAATTATAAAGTCAAAAAATGGTATATTTAACCGATGAGCAATACCCTCTGCTTTTTTGAAGGTTAGTTGCTTTGGACATATTAAAAACAACCTAATTCATCAATGCCTTGTCAGATTTTAATATGTGATGACAGCCTGTCAATTGACAAGAATGTAGGAAAGCATTTTCTTTACTAAGTTGACACTATAACTTGATGAATCCTGTGTTTCAATGACAGTCATTTCTTTGCCTTTCAACCAGCATGTTCTATTTAAAATTCAGTTTACGAGACACATTATGATAAAGGTCATTTATTTAAAAACTCTATGCCCTTTCTGGCCTTTTGACTTTAAGTGGAAAACACAAAGCACAATTTCCCACATTCAGAATCTTATATTTTTAGAGTATTTTTATTAGTAGGCTCCCATAATTGCAAATTTTAAAGCTATGCAAAAATCAATATCCTACTATCAAGACCAGATATTGAAGAAATATTTACTTTTAGAAACCTCGTGATTACCAAATGAAATAAAAATTAATAAATAAATGATGGCAACTTACTATATTGAGAAAGACAGCTTAACTCTTTTTCAAAGCTCTAGATTTATCTTAAATAAAATAAAGTAAGCTTGATTCCAAATCATCTTAAACATTATTTTATATGTAAAATTATGCTATTACCCAGAGTAGGATATAAAATATCCATAGTTGGTTTTAAATTATACTGTATTCCTTCAAGCCCCCAAATTTCACAGAATCTCATCTCTCTGTTACCAATATCCAGTGCTCCTACCTTAAATCTGATTGACTAGTTTGTGCCTGAAGTTGCTCTGATGGAAGCTCCCAAATAATCTCATCCTTATTTATGCTATGTGAGGTTTTTTGTTAGTTTCTTCTTCAGAGAATGAAAGACAAATCCAAAAACTCTAGGGAGATGTCTCTCAGGTGACTCTGGAGGTTCACAATAAAAATTTTGACTCTATGAAGCTGTGAGGATGAGGGCAATTATATGTAGAAGGGATTGAGATGCTGAAATAATCCCCGAGAAAATATCTTGGGAATGATAAGCCTACATTGGTTCCATGTTTTATTTAAGCATCACCTAAAAGCAAAATCCTCAAGAAGAAGCCACTATTCTCTTGCAGAAATATGTTACTGAACAATACTCACACACATATATGTATTTGAACAACGAGGCAAGGTGTTTTGTGGCTAATTTCATGTTTAGGGGCATAGACTTTGCACACAGAAAGACCTGAGATTGAAAATTTGCCCTTATTAGATGTATATACTTGGATAAATTATTTTCCTACTTGGAGGTGCTGTTTCTTGTCTGTGTGTAACTGTATTTCCCTAGCAATTATTTTCTGGATAATTGCTCATGCTCATGCACTACAGAACATCTAGCTCCTTTTCAGTCTTCCCCAGTTTTTTGGAGACCATAGGAATCTCTCAACTGTGCTTATGAAGATAATTGTTACATTTGTTGGCCTCTAGTCTTCTCATGATTTGATATCACTGCAAATAAAAAATGACTAGAGTGGGGTTCCCACTGGTGCCCTCTGTAGGACTATTTGTCCCTGTCCTCTCCCATTACTCCTCATTTTATCCCCCTCCTCTTTACAGGCCTCCATACCTATGGAAAATCAGTTAAGGTGAATTGGTACCCAGTGGCATCAGTCCACTGGGTGTTCAATAAAACGAGACCCTGAGTCCCATCTGAGGCCCAGTCAGAACCCATAACGGGTATAAAACTAGAATAAGAATTCATATTGTGGAGGTAATGAGGTAATTTATGTACAATTATTATATTTCTTCTGTTCCAAACACTGTAACAGGTACTTACATCCATTAGCATACTTAAAACCTATACAGTGCAAGCTATGCAGAATTATTATTTTTCCCGTTTCACAGATGAAGCAACTAAAACGTAGAGAAATTTATTCAAGTGGAACTGGCAAGTAACTAATTGAGCTAGATTTGAAAACTTGTCTGCTGTCATCTATATATAGCTGAGCCAACAAAGCATTTTTTTTCTCTCTCACTCTCTCTCTTTCTCTGTAGTTATCTATCTCAAACTGTCTGATTCAATATATCTAATGATGCAAATTTGTGATAGTGTTTTTTTGTTGTTGTTGTGTTAATATTTCCAAGAAGCTAAAAATCCAACAAATCAAATATAATGTTTGGGAAACACAATTTTACGCTAAGATTATTTTAAAAATAAATATAAGAAAAGATATATTTATGACATTGTCTGGAAGACTTTGGAAAAAGTACAAATGTCTATCAGAGACTTTCAAGATGGTGGAGGAGTAAGACATGGAGATCACCTTCCTCCCCACATCAGAAATACAACTTCATGTGGAACAAATCCTACAGAATACCTACTGAACGCTGGCAGAAGACCTCAGACTTCCACAAAGGCAAGAAACTCCCCACGTACCTGGGTAGAACAAAAGAAAAAAGAAAAAACAGAGACAAAAGAATAGGGATGGGACCTGCACCTCTGGGAGTGAGCTATGAAGGAGGAAAAGTTTCCACACACTTGGAAGCCCCTTCAGAGACAGGGGGTGGTGGGGGGGAAGCTTCAGAGCCATGGAGGAGAGCGCAGCAACAGCGATGTAGAGCACAAAGCAGAGAGATTTGCGCACAAAGGACTGGTGCCGACCAGCACTCACCAGCCTGAGAGGCCTGTCTGCTCACCCGCCTGGGCGGGCGGGGGCTGGGAGCTGAGGCGCTGGCTTCGGAGGTCAGATCGCAGGGAGAGGACCAGGGTTGGCTGAGTGAACACAGCCTGAAGGGGGCCAGTGCGCCACAGCTAGCCGGGAAGGTGTCCAGGAAAATGTCTGGACCTGCCTAAGAGTAAGAGACCATTGTTTCGGGGTGCACGAGGAGAGGGAATTCAGAGCACCGCCTAAATGAGCTCCAGACAAGGGCATGAGCCGCGGCTATCATTGCGGACACTGGAGACGGGCATGAGACACTAAGGCTGCTGCTGTAGCCAGCAAGAAGCCTGTGTGCAAGCACAGATCACTATCCACACCTCCCCTCCTGGGAGCCTGTGCAGCCCGCCACTGCCAGGGTCCCATGATCCAGGGACAACTTCCCCAGAAGAACACACGTCATGCCTCAGGCTTTTGCAACGTCATGCCGGCCTCTGCCACTGCAGGCACACCCCGCATTCCGTACCCCTCCCTCCGCCTGGCCTGAGTGAGCCAGAGCCCCCTAAACTGCTGTTACTTTAACCAGTCCTGTGTGAGCAAAGAAAAGACGCCCTCAGGTGACCTAAAGGCAGAGGTGGGGCCAAATCCAAAGCTGAACCCCAGGAGCTGAGCGAACAAAGAAGAGAAAGGGAAATTTCTCCCAGCAGCCTCAGGAGCAGCGGATTAAATCTCCACAATCAACTTGATGTACCCTGCATCTGTGGAATACCTGAATAGAAAACGAATCATACCAATAGTGAGGTGGTGGATTTTGGAAGCAACAATATATATATATTTTTCCTTTTTCTCTTTTTGTGAGTGTGTATGTGTATGCTTCTGTGAGTGATTTTGTCTGTATAGCTTTGCTTTTACATTTGTCCTAGGGTTCTGTCTGTCCATTTTTTTCTTCTTTTTTTGGATAGTTTTTAGCACTTGTTATCATTGGTACATTTGGTTCTTGGTTTTGTTGCTCTCAGCTGTCTTTTTTATTTTCTTAATTTTTAATTTTTTAAATTTTTAAAAAATATTTTTAATTCTAATAACTTTATTTTATTTTATTTTTTCTTTCTTTTTTCCACACTTTTCTTCTGAGCCATGTGACTGACAGGGTCTTGGTGCTCTGGACAGGTGTCAGACCTTTGCCTCTGAGGTGGGAGAGCCAAGTACAGGACATTGGTCCACCAGAGACCACCCAGCTCCATGTAATATCAAGTGGCGAAAGTTCTCCCAGAGAACTCCACTTCAACGCAAAGACCCAGCTCCACTCAACAACCAGCAAGTTACAGTGCTGGACACCCTATGCCAAACAACTAGCAAGACAGGAAAACAACCCCACCCATTGGCAGAGAGGCTGCCTAAAATCATAATAAGGTCACAGACCCCCCAAAGCACACCACCAGATGCGGACCTGCCCAACAGAAAGACAAGATACAGCCTCATCCACCAGAACACAGGCACTATTCCCCTCCACCAGGAAGCCTACACAACCCAGTGAACCAACCTTAGCCACTGGGGGCAGATACCAAAAAAGCAGGAACCACAAACCTGCAGCCTGAAGAAAGGAGACCACAAACACAGAAAGGTAAGCAAAATGAGAAGACAGAGAAACACAGCAGATGAAGGAGCAGGGTAAAAACGCATGAGACCAAACAAATGAAGAGGAAATAGGCAGTCTACCTGAAAAAGAATTCAGAGTAACGACAGTAAAGATGATCCAAAATCTTGGAAAAAGAATGGAGAAAATACAAGAAACGTTCAACAAGGAACTAGAAGAACTAAAGAGCAAACCAACAATCATTAACAACATAATAAATGAAATTAAGAATTCTCTAGAAGTAATCAAGAGCAGAATAACGGAGGCAGGAGAATGGATAACTGACCTGGAAGATAAAATAGTGGAAATAATTACCACAGCGCAGAATAGAGAAAAAGAATTAAAAGACCTGAGGACAGTCTCAAAGACCTCTGGGAAAACATTTAACATACCAACATTCGAATTATAGGGGTCCCAGAAAAGGAAGAGAAAAAGAAAGGGACTGAGAAAATATTTGAAGAGATTATAGATGAAAACTTCCCTAATATGGGAAAGGAAATAGTCAATCAAGGCCAGGAAGCTCAGAGACTCCCATACAGGATTAATCCAACGAGAAACATGCCAAGACACATATTAATCAAACTATCAAATATTAAAGACAAAGAAAAAATATTAAAAGCAACAAGGGAAAACCAAAAAATAACATACAAGGGAATCCCCAAAAGGTTAACAGCTGATAGTTCAGCAGAAACTCTGCAAGCCAGAAGGGAGTGGTAGGACATATTTAAAGTGATGAAAGGGAAAAACCTACAACCAAGATTACTCTACCCAGCAAGGATCTCATTCAGGCTCGACAGAGAAATTAAAACCTTTACACACAAGCAAAAGCTAAGAGAATTCAGCACCACCAAAGCAGCTTTACAACAAATGCTAAAGGAAATTCTCTGGCAGGAAACACAAGAGAAGGAAAAGACTTACAATAACAAACGCAAAACAATTAATAAATGGTAATAGAAACATACATATCGATAATTACCTTAAATGTAAATGGATTAAACGCTCCAACCAGCAGACATAGACTGGCTGAATGGCTACAAAAACAAGACCCGTATATATGCTGTCCACAAGAGACCCACTTCACACCTAGAGACACATACAGACTGAAAGTGAGGGGATGGAAAAAGATATTGCATGCAATACCAAAAAAAGTTGGAATAGCAATTCTCAAATAAGAAAATATAGACTTTAAAATAAAGAATATTACAAGAGCCAAAGAAGGACGCTACATAATGATCAAGGGATCAATCCAAGAAGAAGATATAACAATTGTAAATATTTATGCACCCAACATAGGAGCACCTCAATACATAAGGCAAATGCTAACTGCCATAAAAGGGGAAAATGACAGTAACACAATCATAGTAGGAGACTTTAACACCCCACTTTCACCAATGGACAGATCATCCAACATGAAAATAAGGAAACAGAAGCTTTAAATGATACATTAAACAAGATGGACTTAATTGATATTTATAGGACATTCCATCCAAAAACAACAGAATACACTTTCTTCTCAAGTGCCCATGGAAATTCTCCAGGATAGATCATATCTTGAGTCACAAATCAAGCCTTGGTAAATTTAAGAAAATTGCAATTGTATCAAGTATCTTTTCCGACCACAATGCTATGAGACTAGATATCAATTACAGGAAAAACCTGTAAAAAATACAAACATATTGAGGCTAAACAATACACTACTTAATAACCAAGAGATTACTGAAGAACTCAAAAAGGAAATCAAAAAATACCTAGAAAAAAATGACAATGAAAACATAATGACCCGAAACCTATGGGATGCAGCAAAAGCAGTTCTAAGAGGGAAGTGTATAGCAATACAATCCTACCTCAAGAAACAAGAAACAGCTCAAATAAACAACCTAACCTTACACCCAAAGCAATTAGAGAAAGAAGAATAAAAAAAC
Organism: Balaenoptera physalus; assembly: GCF_965194825.1. Lineage (NCBI taxonomy): Eukaryota > Metazoa > Chordata > Mammalia > Artiodactyla > Balaenopteridae > Balaenoptera > Balaenoptera physalus. The sequence goes on along the minus strand of NC_138892.1, from coordinate 36,138,010 downwards.
CCCAAAGTTAGCAGAAGGAAAGAAATCGTAAAGATCAGATAAGAAATAAATGAAAAAGAAACAAAGGAAACAATAGCAAAGTTCAATAAATCTAAAAGATGGTTGTTTGAGAAGATAAACAAAATTGATAAATGATTAACCAGACTCATTAAGAAAGAATGGGAAAAGATTCCAATCAACTGAATTAGAAATGAAAAAGGAGAAATAACAACTGATACTGCAGAAATACAAAGGATCATGAGAGATTACTATAAGCAACTATATGCCAATAAAATGGACAATCTGGAAGAAATGCACAAATTCTTAGAAAAGCACAAGCTTCAGAGAATGAACCAGGAAGAAATAGAAAATATAAACAGACAAATCACAAGCACTGAAATTGAGAATGTGATTAAAAATCTTCCAACAAACAAAAGGCCAAGACCAGATGGTTTCATAGACGAATTCTATCAAACATTTAGAGAAGAGCTAACACCTATCCTTCTCAAACTCTTCCAAAATATAGCAGAAGGAGGAACACTCACCAACACATTCTACGAGGCCACCATCACCCTGATACCACAACCAGATAAAGATGTCACAAAGGAAGAAAACTACAGGCCAATATCACTGATGAATATAGATTCAAAAATCCTCAACAAAATACTAGCAAACAGAATCCAACAGCACGTTAAAAGGATAATAAAACGTGATCATTTGGGGTTTATCGCAGGAATGCAAGGATTCTTCAATATACTCAAATCAATCAGTGAGATAAACCGTATTAACAAATTGAGGAGAAAAACCACATGATCATCTCAATAGATGCAGAAAAAGCTTTTGATAAAATTCAACAACGATTTATGATAAAAACTCTTCAGACAACAGGCATAGAGGGAACTGGCCTCAACATAATAAAGGCCATATATAACAAACCCACAGCCAACATTGTTCTTAATGGTGAAAAACTGAAACCATTTCCACTAAGATCAGGAACAAGACAAGGTTGCTCACTCTCACCACTATTATTCAAGATAGTTTTGGAAGTTTTAGCCACATCAATCAGAGAAGAAAAAGAAATAAAAGGAATCCAAAGTGGTAAAGAAGAAGTAAAATTCTCACTGTTTGCTGATGACATGATATTATACATAGAGAATCCTAAATACGCTACCAGAAAACTACTAGAGCTAATCAATGAATTTGGTAAAGTAGCAGGATACAAAATTAATGCACAGAAATCTTTTGCATTCCTACACACTAATGGTGAAAAATCTGAAAGAGTAATTAAGGAAACACTCCCATTTACCACTGCAACATAAAGAATAAAATACCTAGGAATAATCCTACCTAAGGTGACAAAAGACCTGTATGCAGAAAACTATAAGACACTGATGAAAGAAATTAAAGATGATACAAACAGATGGAGAGTTCTACTATGTTACTGGATTGGAAGAATCAACATTGTGAAAATGACTATACTACCTAAAGCAATCTACAGTTTCAATGTAATCTTTATCAAACTACCAATGGCATTTTTCACAGAACCAGAAAAAAAATTTTCACAACTTGTTTGGAAACAAAAAAGACCCAGAATAGCCAAAGCAATCTTGAGAAAGAAAGATGGAACTGGAGGAATCAGGCTCCTGGGCTTCAGACTATACTACAAAGCTACAGTAATCTGGACAGTATGGTACTGGCACTAAAACAGAAATACACATCAATGGAAGAGGATAGAAAAGCCAGAGATAAACCCACACACATATGGTCACCTTATGTTTGATAAAGAAGGCAAGAATATACAATGGAGAAAAGACAGTCTCTTCAATAAGTGGTGCTGGGAAAACTGGACAGCTACAGGTAAAAGAATGAAACTAGAACACTCCATAACACCATACACAAAAATAAACTTAAAATGGATTAAAGACGTAAATCTAAGGCCAGACACTATCAAACTCTTAGAGGAAAACATAGGCAAAACCCTCTATGACATAAATCACAGCAAGATCCTCTTTGACCCACCTCCTAGAGAAATGGAAATAAAAAACAAAAATTAAAAGTGGGACCTAATGAAACGTAAAAGCTTTTGCACAGCAACGGAAACCATAAACAGGATGAAAAGACAACCCTCAGAATGGGAGAAAATATTTGCAAATGAAGTAACTGACAAACGATTAACCTCCAAAATTTACAAGCAGCTCATGCAACTCAGTATCAAATAAACAAACAACCCAATCCAAAAATGGGCAGAAGACCTAGACATTTTTCCAAAGAAGATACACAGACTGCCAACAAACACATGAAAGAATGCTCAACATCACTAATCATTAGAGAAATGAAAATCAACACTACAATGAGTTATCACTTCACACCGGTCAGAATGGCCATCACTGAAAAATCTACAAACAATAAATGCTGGAGAGGGTGTGGAGAAAAGGGAACCCTCTTGCATAGTTGGTGGGAATGTAAACTGATACAGCCACTTTGGAGAACAGTAGGGAGGTTCCTTAAAAAACTAAAAATAGAACTACCATATGACCCAGCAATCCCACTACTGGGCATATACCCTGAGAAAAACCATAATTCAAAACGAGTCATGTACCACAGTGTTCATTGCAGCACTATTTACAATAGCCAAGACATGGAAACAACCTAAGTGTCCATCGACAGATGAATGGATAAAGAAGATGTGGCACATATATACAATGGAATATTACTCAGCCATAAAAAGAAATGAAATTGAGTTATTTGTAGTGAGGTGGATGGACCTAGAGTCTGTCATACAGAGTGAAGTAAGTCAGAAAGAGAAAAACAGATACTGTATGCTAACACATATATATGGATTCTAAAAAAAAAAAAAAAAAAAAAAAAAGATTCTGAAGAACCTAGGGGCAGGACAGGAATAAAGATGCAGACGTAGAGAATGGACTTGAGGACACGGGGAGGGGGAAGGGTAAGCTGGGACGAAGTGAGAGAGTGGCATGGACTTACATATATGACCAAATGTAAAATAGATAGCTAGTGGGAAGCAGCTGCATGGCACAGGGAGATCAGCTTGGTGCTTTGTGACCACCTAGAGGGGTGGGATAGGGAGGGTGGGAGGTAGATGCAAGCAGGAGGAGATATGGGGATATATGTGTATGTATAGCTGCTTCACTTTGTTATAAAGCAGAAAGTAACACACCACTGTAAATCAATTTTACTCCAAAAAAGATGTTAAAAAAAAAGTCTACCAGTGGGGAAATATTTAAATATGTTGTAGTAGATTCAAATAAAAAAAAGAAAAGTTAATATATCATAGAAGAAATTCTCAACATGTGGTTTGCAGACTTTTAAGGCCTCCAAGATCCTTTCATGGGTTTTCAATGCTAAAATTATTTTTATAATAATAATGAGATGCTGTAATTTTCATTGTGTTGACATTTGCACTGATAGTGCTAAAGTGATGGTGAATATGTTGGCTACCATGTAACAGACCATTCCAACACTTAGTCGTTAAATAAAACAATGTTTTACTTCTTACAATTCAGTGGTTCAGGAATTCATGAGTGGTTTGGGGGGGTGGTTCTGGCTAATTTCTCATGAAACTTGGTCAGCTGTTGGACAGGGCTATGTACCATGAAGGCTTGATTCAGACTGGGGGGATGCTCTTTTAAAAAAGTCTCAATCACACGGTTAGCAAGATGGTGCCGACTACTGATAGGAGACCTTAATTCCTCCCCATGTGGGCCTCTTCACAGGGCTGTTTGATTGTCCTTACAACATGGCAGCTAGCTTTCTCCAATAGTACCTACTAGAAATGTCAAGGTCTTTTACGATCTAGCCGCCAAAGATGCACACCATCACTTTCACAGTATCCTATTTCTGATACACTTCATCCCTATTCAGTGAAGAAAGGTACTACATAATGGTGTTAATAGCAGAAAATCAGAAGCATGGAGGGTCATTCTGGAGGCTGGCTACCACAGTGAGTTAATCAACTGGCCCCTTGTAAAAATCAAGGCAGTGGCATCAAATAGTACCAGCAATCAATGTATTCTTCAACATTCATGTATATGATCTTAAAATATATATTTTAGATTTAGCTGCTTTGAACATTAAATAAATGGAATATTGCATATATTCTTTTTTTTAACATCTTTATTGTAGTAAAATTGCTTTACAATGGTGTGTTAGTTTCTGCTTTATAACAAAGTGAATCAGCTATACATATACATATATCCCCATATCTCCTCCCTCTTGCGTCTCCCTCCCACCCTCCCTATCCCATCCCTCTAGGTGGTCACAAAGCAACAAGCTGATCGCCCTGTGCCATCAGCTGCTTCCCACTAGCTATCTGTTTTACATTTGGTCATATATGTAAGTCCATGCCACTCTCTCACTTCGTCCCAGCTTACCTTTCCCCCTCCCCATGTCCTCAAGTCCGTTCTCTATGTCTGCCTGATTATTCCTGTCCTGCCCCTAGGTTCTTCAGAACCTTGTTTTTTTTTTGTTTTTTGGGGTTTTTTTTTTATTCCATATACATGTGTTAGCATACGGTATTTGTTTTTCTCTTTCTGACTTATTTCACTCTGTATGACAGACTCTAGGTCCATCCACCTCACTACAAATAACTCAATTTCATTTCTTTTTATGGCTGAGTAATATTCCATTGTATATATGTGCCACATCTTCTTTATCCATTCATCTGTCAATGGACACTTAGGTTGCTTCCATGTCCTGGCTATTGTAAATAGTGCTGCAATGAACATTGTGGTACATGATTCTTTTTGAATTATGGTTTTCTCAGGGTATATGCCCAGTAGTGGGATTGCTGGGTCGTATGGTAGTTCTACTTTTACTTTTTTAAGCAACCTCCCTACTGTTCTCCATAGTTACTATACAAATTTACATTCCCATCAACAGCGCAAGAGGGTTCCCTTTTCTCCACACCCTCTCCAGCATTTATTGTTTCTAGATTTTTTAATGATGGCCATTCTGACTGGTGTGAGGTGATACCTCATTGTAGTTTTGATTTGCATTTCTCTAATGATTAATGATATTGAGCATTCTTTCATGTGTTTGTCGACAATCTGTATATCTTCTTTGGAGAAATGTCTATTTAGGTCTTCTGCCGATTTTTGGATTGGGTTGTTCGTTTACTTGATATTTAGCTGCATGTGCTGCTTGTATATTTTGGAGATTAATCTTCTGTCAGTTGCTTCATTTGAAAATATTTTCTCCCATTCTGAGCATTGTTTTTTCGTCTTATTTATGGTTTCCTTTGCTGTGCAAAAGCTTTTAAATTTCATTAGGTTCCATTTGTTTATATTTGTTTTTGTTCCCATTTCTCTAGGAGGTAGGTCAAAGAGGATATTGCTGTGATTTATGCCATAGACGGTTCTGCCTATGTTTTCCTCTAAGAGTTTGATAGTGTATGGCCTTACATTTAGGTCTTTAATCCATTTTGAGTTTATTTTTGTGTATGGTGTTAGGGAGTGTTCTAATTTCATTCTTTTATGTGTAGCTGTCCAGTTTTCCCAGCACCACTTATTGAAGAGACTGTCTTTTCTCCATTGTATATTCTTGCCTCCTTTATCAAACATAAGGTGACCATATGTGTGTGGGTTTATCTCTGGCTTTTCTATCCTCTTCCACTGATGTGTATTTCTGTTTTTGTGCCAGTACCATACTGTCTAGGTTACTGTAGCTTTGTAGTATAGTCTGAAGCCCAGGAGCCTGATTCCTCCAGTTCCATCTTTCTTTCTCAAGATTGCTTTGGCTATTCTGGGTCTTTTTTGTTTCCATACAAGTTGTGAAATTTTTTGTTCTAGCTCTGTGAAAAATGCCACTGGTAGTTTGATAGGGATTGCATTGAATCTGTAGATTGCTTTGGGAACTACAGTCATTTTCACAATGTTGATTCTTCCAATCCAAGAACATCGTGTATCTCTCCATCTGTTTGTATCATCTTTAAGTTCTTTCATCAGTGTCTTATAGTTTTCTGCATAAAGATCTTTTGTCTCCTTAGGTAGGTATATTCTTAGGTATTTTATTCTTTTTATTGCAGTGGTAAATGGGAGTGTTTCCTTAATTTCTCTTTCAGATTTTTCACCATTAGTGTATAGGAATGCAAGAGATTTCTGTGCATTAATTTTGTATCCTGCTACTTTACCAAATTCATTGATTAGCTCTAGTAGTTTGCTGGTAGCATCTTTAGGATTCTCTATGTATGGTATCATGTCATCAGCAAACAGTTACAGTTTACTTCTTTTCCAATTTGGATTCCTTTTATTTCTTTTTCTTCTCTGATTGCTGTGGCTAAAACTTCCAAAAGTATCTTGAATAATAGTGGTGAGAGTGGGCAACCTTGTCTTGTTCCTGATTGTAGTGGAAATGTTTTCAGTTTTTCACCATTAAGAACAATGTTGGCTGTGGGTTTGTTATATATGGCCTTTATTATGTTGAGGCCAGTTCCCTGTCTATGCCTGTTTTCTGAAGAGTTTTTATCATAAATGGGTGTTGAATTTTATCAAAAGCTTTTTCTGCATCTATTGAGATGATCATATGGTTTTTCTCCTTCAATTTGTTAATATGATTTATCTCATTGATTGATTTGCGTATATTGAAGAATCCTTGCATTCCTGGGATAAACCCCACTTGATCACATTGTGTGATCCTTTTAATGTGCTGTTGGATTCTGTTTGCTGGTATTCTGTTGTGGATTTTTGAATCTATATTCATCAGTTATATTGGCCTGTAGTTTTCTTTGTTTGTGACATCTTTGTCTGGTTTTGGTATCAGGGTGATGGTGGCCTCATAAAGAGAGTTGGGGAGTGTTCCTCCTTCTGCTATATTTTGGAAGAGTTTGAGAAGGATAGGTGTTAGCTCTTCTCTAAATGTTTGATAGAAGTCGTCCTGTGAAGCCATCTGGTCCTGGGCTTTTGTTTGTCAGAAAATTTTTAATCACAGTCTCAATTTCAGTGCTTGTGATTTGTCTGTTTATATTTTCTATTTCTTCCTGGTTCAGTCTCCGAAGCTTGTGCTTTTCTAAGAATTTGTCCATGTCTTCCAGGTTGTCCATTTTATTGGCATATAGTTGCTTGATGTAATCTCTCATGATCCTTTGTATTTCTGCAGTGTCAGTTGTTACTTCTCCTTTTTCATTTCTAATTCTACTGATTTGAGCCTTCGCCATTATTTTCTTGATCTGTCCCACTAATGGTTTATCAATTTTGTTTATCTTCTTAAAGAACCAGCTTTTAGATTTACTGAACTTTTCTACTGTTTCCTTCATTTCCTTTTCATTTGTTTGGGATCTGATCTTTATGATTTCTTTCCTTTGGCTAATTTTGGGGTTTTTTTGCTCTTCTTTCTCTAATTGCTTTAGGTGTAAGGTTAGGTTGTTTATTTGAGCTGTTTCTTGTTTCTTGAGGTAAGATTGTATTGCTATAAACTTCTCTCTTAGAACTGCTTTTGCTGCATCCCATATGTTTTGGGTCATTGTGTTTTCATTGTCATTTTTTTCTAGGTATTTTTCAATTTCGTCTTTGAATTCTTCAGTGATCTGTTGGTTATTAAGTAGTGTATTGTTTAGCCTCCTTGTGTTTGTATTTTTTACAGATTTTTTACGTAATTGATGTCTAGTCTCATAGCATTGTTGTCAGATAAGATAGTTGATACGATTTCAATTTTCTTAAATTTACCAAGTCTTGATTTGTGACCCAAGATATGATCTATCCTGGAGAAAGTTCCATGAGCACTTGAGAAAAAAGTGTATTCTGTTGTTTTTGGATGCAATGTCCTATAAATATCAGTTAAGTCCATCCTGTTTAATACATCATTTAAAGCTTGTGTTTCCTTATTTGTTTTCATTTTGGATGATCTGTTCATTGGTGAAAGTGGGGTGTTAAAGTCCCCTACTATGATTGTGTTACTGTTGTTTTCCCCTTTTATGGCTGTTAGCATTTGCCTTATGTATTGAGGTGCTCCTATGTTGGGTCCATTAATATTTACAATTGTTATATCTTCTTCTTGGATTGATCCCTTAATCATTATGTAGTGTCCTTCTTTGTCTCTTGTAATAGTGTTTATTTTCAAGTCTATTTTTTCTGATATGAGAATTGCTACTTCAGCTTTCTTTTGATTTCCACTTGCATGCAATATCTTTTTCCATCCCCTCACTTTCAGTCTGTAAGTGTCCCTAGGTCTGAAGTGGGTCTCTTGTAGACAGCATATATACAGGTTTTGTTTTTTTATTAATTCAACCAGTCTATGTCTTTTTGGTTGGAGCATTTAATCCATTTACTTTTAAGGTAGTTATCGATATGTATGTTCCTATTACCATTTTCTTAATTGTTTTGGGTTTGTTATTGTAGGTGTTTTCTTTCTCTTGTGTTTCCTGTTTAGAAAAGTTTCTTTAGCATTTGTTGTAAAGCTGGTTTGGTGGTGCTGAATTCTCTTGGCTTTTGCTTGCGTGTAAAGATTTTAATTTCTCTGTCGAATCTGAATGAGCTCCTTGCTGGGTAGAGTAATCTTTGTTGTAGGTTCTTCCCTTTCATCACTTTAAATGTCTTGCCACCCCTTTCTGGCTTGCATAGTTACTGCTGAACGATCAGCTGTTAACCATATGGGGATTCCCTTGTATGTTATTTGTTGTTTTTCCCTTGCTGCTTTTAATATTTTTTGTCTTTAATTTTTGATAGTTTGATTAATATGTGTCTTGGCGTGTTTCTCCTTGGATTTATCCTGTATGGGACTCTCTGAGCTTCCTGGACTTGATTGACTATTTCCTTTCCCATATTATTGAAGTTTTCAACTATTATCTCTTCAAATATTTTCTCAGACCCTCTTTTTTCTCTTCTTCTTATGGGACCCCTATAATTCGAATGTTGTCCCAGAGATCTCTGAGTCTCTCCTCAATTCTTTTCATCTCTTTTCTTTATTCTGCTCTGTGGTAGTTATTTCCAGTATTTTATCTTCCAGGTCACTTGTCCTTTCTTCTGCCTCAGTTATTCTGCTATTGATTCCTTGTAGAGAAATTTTAATTTCATTTATTTTGTTGTTTATCATTGTTGGTTTGCTCTTTATTTCTTCTTGTTCCTTATTGAAATTTTCTCGTATTTTCTCCATTCTATTTCCAAGATTTCAGATCATCTTTACTATCATTACTCTGAATTCTTTTTCAGGTAGACTTCCTATTTCCTCTTCATTTGTTTGGTTTGGTAGATTTTTTACCTTGCTCCTTCATCTGCTGTGTGTTTCTGTGTCTTCTCATTTTGCTTAACTTACTGTGTTTGTGGTCTCTTTTCCTCAGGCTGCAGGTTTGTAGTTCCTGCTGTTTTTGTTGTCTGCACCCAGTGGCTAAGGTTGGTTCACTGGGTTCTGTAGGCTTCTTGGTGGAGGGGACTAGTGCCTGTGATCTGCTGGATGAGGCTGTAGCTTGTGTTTTTGGTGGGCCAGTCCGTGTCCAGTGGTGTGGGATATCTGTGACCTTATTATGATTTTAGGCAGCCTCTCTGCTGATGGGTGGGGTTGTGTTCCTGTTAGTTTGTGTTCCTAGTTGTTTGGCATAGGGTTTCCAGCACTGTACCTTGCTGGTCGTTGAGTGGAGCAGGGTCTTAGCGTTGAGATGGAGATCTCTGGGAGAGCTTTCACCACTTGATATTATGTGGAGATGGAAGGTCTCTGGTGGACCAATATCTTGTACTCAACTCTCCCACCTCAGAGGCACAGGCCTGACACTCAGCTGGAGCACCACAATCCTGTCAGCCATAGAGCTGAGAAGAAAAGGGAGAAAAAAAGAAAGACAGAAATAAAATAAAATAAAGTTTTTAGAATAAAAAATAATTATTAAAAATTAACAAATTAAAAAGTACTAAAAAAAGAAAAAAAAAAGAAGACAGAAACCAAACCAAAAAACAAATCTAGCAATGATTACAAGCACTAAAAACTGTACAAAAAACAAAAAGAAAAACAAAGAAAAACGGACAGACTGAACCCTAGGACAAATGGTAAAAGCAAAGCTATACAGACAAAATCACACACAGATGCATCCACATACACACTCACAAAAAGAGAAAAAGGGAAAAAAATATATACATCGTTGCTCCCAAAGTCCACCTCCTCAATTTGGGATGATTCATTGTCTATTCAGGTATTCCACAGATGCAGGGTACATCAAGTTGATTGTGGAGATTTAATCCGGTGCTACTGAGGCTGCTGAGAGAAATTTCTCTTTCTCTTCTTTGTTTGCACAGCTCCTGGGGTTCAGGTTTGGATTTGGCCCCACCTCTGCATGTAGGTCACCTGAGGCCGTCTGTTCCCCGCTCAGACAGAACGGGGTTAAAGGAGCATCTGATTCGGGGGCTCTGGCTCACTCAGGCCGGGGGGAGGGAGAGGTATGGAGTGCGGGGGGAGCCTGCGGTGGCAGAGGCCGGCATGATGTTGCACCAGCCTGAGGCATGCTGTGCGTTCTCCCGGGGAAGTTGTCCCTGGATCACGGGACCCTGGCAGTGGCGGGCTGCACAGGCTCCCAGGAGGGGAGGTGTGGATAGTGACCTCTGCTTGCACACAAGCTTCTTGGTGGCTGCAGCAGCAGCCTTAGTGTCTCACGCCCATCTCTGGGGTCTGTGCTGATCACCACAGCTCACGCCCATCTCTGGAGCTCCTTTAAGCGGTGCTCTTAATCCCCTCTCCTCGCGCCCCAGGAATCAAAGAGGCAAGAAAAAGTCTCCTGCCTCTTCGGCAGCTCCAGACTTTTTCCCGGACTCCCTCCCGGCCAGCTGTGGTGCACTAGCCCCCTTCAGGCTGTGTTCACGCAGCCAACCCCAGTCCACTCCCTGGGATCCGACCTCTGAAGCCCAGCCTCAGCTCCCAGCCCCCACCCATCCCAGCGTGCGAGCAGGCAAGCCTCTTGGGCTGGTGAATGCTGGTCGGCACTGATCCTCTGTGCGGGAATCTCTCCACTTTGCCCTCCGCACCCCTTTTGCTGCACTCTCCTCCATGGCTCCAAGGCTTCCCCCCTCTGCCACCTGCAGTCTCCACCTGCGAAGGGGCTTCCTAATGTGTGGAAACCTTTCCTCCTTCACAGCTCCCTCCCACTGGTGCAGGTCCCATCCCTATTCTTTGTCTCTGTTTTTTCTTTTTTCTTTTGCCCTACCCAGGTACGTGGGGAGTTTCTTGCCTTTTGGGAGGTCTGAGGTCTTCTGCCAGCGTTCAGTAGGTGTTCTGTTGGAGTTGTTCCACATGTAGATGTATTTTTGATGTATTTGTGGGGAGGAAGGTGATCTCCACGTCTTACTCTTCCGCCATCTTGACCAAAGCCCCCTCATGTCCTTTTAAGGACAACTTTGAGAGGTCATTTTTCTACCTACAACATAGTTCCAGAGAGGCTCATAGAAGTCTATGAAACTTTCAAGAAATAAAACATTAAAACAAAAAGAAGTCATGCAGTTATCCAACTCATCTTAAGACACTGACACAGATACAGTATTAGTGAAGAATAGGACATAGACACAAAAATGTTAAATAACTTTTACCTTTGCAAATGCCCTTATTATATTATTAGCATATCAAATCGAGCAGTAAACTAACGGAATAATAAATCTTAATCATACTGAGTTTATCTCAATAATACAAAGATATTTCAACATTAAAATATGTATATTTCATCAATTCATATATCTTATTAATAGATCAAAGGAGAAATATATAATATACATAGAAATGTGTTTATATATTTAAATATGTTTGTATATATATATTTATTTGAATAAATACAGGGTAAGAATTTAATGAAAGTAAATTCAAATCACAATTAAAAAGAATTTTAGCAAACTAGAAATAGAAATGTACTTTAAAAATCTATCTACAGCAATATGTGTATATTTAACAATATGGTACTATACACTTAAAAATTTGTTAAGAAGGTAGATTTCATGTTATGTATTTTCTACCACAATAAAAATACCTATATACCAGAAAAGTATTTGCAAAATGGTGTAACATCAGAGATATGCCATTAAATTGAGAAATAAGACAAGCATCAGTAGTGCTGCATAGTTTTATATCATAGTGGGGATCTGGCTGATATAAGACAAGAAAATAAGAGATCAAGATTGGAAATTAAGAGACAAAGATATCATTAGTTGTAGACAATATTTTTTTTTTTACTGGAAAATACAAAAATCTATGAATTATCTGTTCTTTTAAACTTTTCAGTTAGGTGACCAGAAAAACAAAATCAATTGAACCCATATCAATAACTTTCTAATCACAGACAATGGTATTTAAAATATAATAGGAAAAAATTTATTCCTATGGGAAATAAAGACATCAATGTGCACAGAAATAATGTTAACTATATAATGCAAGATCTTTACAGTTTTTTCATATGAAAAAGACAAACTCAAATTGTCATTTTAAAATGCTGAGTCATCTCACTGAGATGACTCAGCATTTAAAAATGACATTTTTCTTCTAATTAATTGATAAACTCAATCCTCACAATTAAAAATTCAAGAATGGAATCTAAAATGCACAAAAGTTCAATTCTCTTTTCTACAATTGATTTCTCTGTGAGTTATGTTAATCTTATTCCCTTGCTTAGGACTTTCCTGCTACAATATGATACTATTATTGGTGAAGGTGTAATTCTTGCCCAGAAGCAGAGGGAGAGTATCATAGCTAAATGAATGCTTAGAGTATGGAGAAAATGTTTTATGGTGTCATTTCAATGTTCAGGATAAAGAGATGAAGAGAAGGAGGAGGTGGAAAAATAAAATACTATTGAAAGCTTATAATTATGCCAGATATTTTGTTGATAAGACATTAATGCTTACAACTTTATAGTTTAGGAATTTTTATCTCTCTTTTATATGAGAAACCTGAGGCTTGGAGAAGTTAGGCAAATTACCTAAGGTCATGTGCCTAGTGAATTGTAGATTAAAGATTTAAACTCATTTTTAGTTTTGTTTGTTTGGTTTTTATCTGATTCCAAAGTACATGTTCTAGTAGAGACAACTACGAGAATAAATTTCATACATGATATTTGTATTAAAGAATTACATTATTTCAAACACATAACATAAATATTGTAGGAGAACACAAAACAAAAATAGGAGGTGTGCATTAAAGGTCCCACCACAAAGGAAAATATGTGGTTTAAAAGTAGTCATAGTAATTTACCAATGTTACCATTAGTGGGGAGACATTAGTACCTGAAATGTTAAAGAAGAAGAAAGTTTGTGAATAGATTATGATAAAAGGTAGACATATCACTACAAAGTACATGGTAGCATAGACGCTGGATGTTTTGTTTATTTAAATGAAACACATATTTGACGTACACATAAACATAGAACATTAAAATGTTTTACCCTGTGATATTCTTAAGGAAATATTAATATACAAAATTCTCTGAAGTGTCACAAGGATTTCTTTCAAATTCTACATTATAGAATACACAAAGTTCAATTTTTTTATGCCATCAAAGGGAGACCTAATTTAGAAGTTTAGATTTCCTTAAAGAAATGCAGGTAGGTGAGGGCTTGAAGAATACAGCTAAAGCTATTACACCTGGGGATCATTATGAATGATCATGATTGGAAATGGAAGTTACTGGGAGTTAAGAGTGGAACTGTCTCTCTTACCAAAAACAAAAACAAAATTTTAAGGATCAAATATTGTATTTATATTTTTTTCAATTTCCATTTATTTACTTATAATTTTTATTTTATATTAGAGTATAGTTGATTAACAGTGTTGTGTTAGTTTCAGGTGTATAGCAAAGTGATTCAGTTATACGTATACATGTATCTATTCTTTTTCAAATTCTTTTCCCATTTAAGTTATGACAGAATACTGAGCAGAGTTCCCCACCGCTATACACTAGGTCCTTGTTGGTTATCTATTTTAAATACAGCAGTGTGTACAAATATTTTAAAAAGAAACTGCCTCATGTTAGAATATGTAATTATAGTGTTCTCATTAAAAATTTTTCAGAGCCTGAAATTATCTAAATCACATAATGAAGTTAACACATGTTTAAATAACAAAATAATTTACAACTGCTAAAAATAACTGCATTAAATTAATAGTCTGAATATGGAAATTCCATGAGTTACAGGCAGACATATATTGTTCTATAATTGATCAATGTGGCTTGTTAACTAGATTTTGCACACACATATAACCATCATATAAATGTGATACTTGGCATTATCAGACTATATTACTTTATAACTCAAAGAAATTCTGAATCACTTAAAATGTGTTTTAATTATTAGTTAAATGTGTTTAATTACCACTTATTAGGCAAATTTGCAGTTAACATTGCATACTGAATGTATTTTTTTATTTACTGAATGATCATATTAGCCCATGCATACTGGCAAATCAACCATGAGACTTTTGCTCTATGACTTACATAAAAGTTACATTTTTGGAAGCTAGGTTTTGGTATATATGTATTTCTATACAGTTCATATATTTTTTTCTTTTTTAGTTTTTTAAATTGGAGTATAGTTGCTTTACAATATTGTGTTAGTTTATACTGTACAGCAAAGTGAACCAGCTATACGTATACATATATCCCCTCTTTTTTGGATTTCCTTCTCATTTAGGTCACCACAGAGCATTGAGTAGAGTCCCCTGTGCTATACAGTAGGTTCTCATTAGTTATCTATTTTATACATAGTATCAATAGTGTATATATGTCAATCCCAATCTCCTAATTCACCCCCGCTTTCACCCTTGGTATCCATATGTTTGTTCTCTATGTCATATTTTCTTAGTGATATTTTTGTGATACAGAGGTGATTTTTGAATTTAGATTTTTATATTGTTTGTGCAATAGAAATGCATGCTTGCATTGCTAAATGATAATAACATTTTTATTTCTGCAGTATTTCTATAGCAACAATGGAAATTATTTTTAAGAATAGGGACTGTGTCAAATTCCCTGTCAAGTAGGGACTGTGTCAAATTGACTTTCCAACTGCATCAATTATGAACCTTGTGACGCTGAACAAGTTACTACTTAACTTCTCTAAGCTTTTCTTCCCCATCTTTGAAAAGGAAGATGTAGTAACACAACCCAATAGGTACTTAACCCAACTAAGAGTAAATGAGATATTCACAATATCTGGAACATGGATAATGTTCAGTAATTATTAGACTTTATTTTTCATTGTATGTTTTTACCTTTACCAAAATATAAGTTCCAGTTAATACCACTACCAAATTTTACTTCAATCTATTAAGAAATATTGTGAACAACTCCACTTTCAAAAAAATACTCAAAATTTTAGTGCTATAAATCAAATAACTAAAGTAAGAAATTACATTTTGAATAGATATCACAATTAAAAGACAAAATATCCCCCTTGAATGTTTATTTCAATCCTAAGTGTAATGTACACTAAACCTTACTTTTGCTTAACCATACAGAAACAGTAACCATACAGAAACAGTAAAGGGAACATGCATTTTCCTGTCTTGGTTTTTTTTTTTTTTCCTTAGCCTTGTGGGAAGTTTCTTAATTTTAACAGATTTTATTCACAGCAGACTTCTATTGAATCATATCTTATATAACTGATTTGACCCATGTTCAAATTATTAACTGTATATTTTTTGAGATCAAACCTTTGTTTCTTCCATTACAATTTTTTAGCAGACTTTATTTTCTTGAACAGTTTCAGGTTTCCAGAAATCTTGAGCAAAAAATATAGAGTTCCCATATATTCCTCTTCCCCACCTCCCGTTTCTCCTATCATTAACATCTTACATTGGTGTGCTACAGTTATTAAAATTGATGAGCCAATATTGATACATCATTATTAACTAAAATCTATAGTTTACCTTAAGATTCACTCTTTCTGTTATACATTCTATGGGTTTTGACAAATGTATAATAACACGTATCTGCTGTTAAAAGTATCACACAGAATAGCTTTAATGCCTGAAAAGTCCTCTGTGTTTTACCTATTTATCATCACCTCCCTTCCCCAGACCCTCAGTCAGCCACGGATCTTTTTTGCTGTGTTCATAGTTTTGCCTTTTCTACCATGTCACATAATTGGGATCATACAATACGTAGCCATCAGGTTGTCTTCTTTCACTTAGCAATATGCGTTTACATATGCTCCATGTCTTTCTGTGGCTTCATATCTCATTTCTTTTTATTGTTGAATAATATTCCATTGCGTGAATGTACCACAGTTTATCCATTCACCTATTGAAGGACATCTTGTTCACTTCCAGGTTTTAGTAATTATGAATAAAGCTGCTATAAACATTTGTGTGCAGGAGAGTTTTTTTGTGGACATAATTTTTCAACACCTTTAGATAAATACCAAGGAGTACAATTGCTGGATCATATGGCAAGAGAATGTTTAGTTTTGTAAGAAACTGTCAATATATTTTTCAAGATGAACATACAACTCTGCATTCTCATAAGCAATGATGAAACAGCTTACAATTTTTTTTAGGAAAGAGAAAGGGTTTTTTTCCTCTAATTCTCAAAAAATTTATTTAGGTTCCAAATTCTAAAGAACAAAGAGTTTTTATAAGGTAATGGAATAATTTATTCAGGACATTGTTTTCTACAGAGAATTGTCACTTAAAAACTGAAGATGAGGAGACAATGCTATTAGAGTCTGGTTAAAGGGTGATTTAGAGAGACAAAAAGTTTTCCTAGGTAAAAATGTATGTATTTTCAAGGAAACTGCTCACAATAAGTGATAATTAATGTAACTTTGATCCTAAATACTTAGTTCTTTCTCAGATGAAGTCACTACTTCACGTGTGCAACATTTTTATTTGTAATTAGATGAAAACTTTTTTTGGTCAGTTTATAATTATTTCAATCCAGGGACTTATTTTTATTTCATATTAAAACTGGTTTTGGTGCTGGGTAAATTTAATTTTTATGTACATAGAGCTTTATTTGCTTAAGAGTGAGAAAATTAAATATTTATGCTCTGTAGCCATTCAAGTGGTCTACTTATACGGGTTCTGCTAAAATCAAAGAGTCAGAAATTAAATATTTATGCTCTGTAGCCATTCAAGTGGTCTACTTATACAGGTTCTGCTCAAATCAAAGAGTCAGTCATACCACATTGTGCATTTTGGTACAGCTGTAGAAGGAAGTGGAAAATAAATTATTTGCTTTAGTGCATGTAGTATATTAATATAGTGAATTACCTTATACAAGTTATTATTTTTAAAAATAATGATAATTAATAAAGTGACTCTGGCATGCCGGATTTTTTCATGTCCCTTTTTTTTTTATGGATTTCAAAGCACTTTCCTTTTATTTCCTTGTGAATTACCTATAAATGTTCTATGTCTTTGATGACTGAATAATAATCTCTGTCTCTCTTGAGACAAGTTATTTATGGGGAGGGAAGTCATCAAGGTTTGGGCTATGAAATCAATATCCTGAATTCAAATATTGGTTCCATAATGAGGCTTAAAATCACTTCCAAAACCTCGCTAAGTTGTACATTCCTCAGCTGTAAAACATGAACACTTCCTTCAGTTTTCTTGTGGCTATAGATTGGCATGGAGCACTTATCTTGCTAAGTGGCATAATAAAGGGTGTGTAAATGCTGACTGCTGTTACTATAATATGGCGCAGTGTGTGTCACATAGCACATATTTGATGAGGGCATAAATGAGCATATGGAAAGGAGAAAGAGACATTATTACTGCAAAAAAATCTTTGTTATATTTGAAAAGAAACACTCTACTAAAATATTTTCTTTGATCTTCTATTTTCCAAAGGAAATGAATAGACAGCACTGGTAGTTTTCATCTGATGGAAAATACCCTTGCTATGACTTCATCAATTTTCCTCTAAAAACCATCCCTACATGTAATTTTTTTAGTGAGTTCCCTGTGCATGTTTGCTGATACTTCCTTCACACATTGGAACATTTGAGTCAACAAACTCTTCCCACATAAAATATCAACGTAAACTGTATTAAAATTACATTTTAGTTCCTGTATTGGGCCCATAAAATATATCCTCATATCCCACATGAAAGTTTTGAAAATGCTGACCATCTTCTTTGATGGCAAGAAACCTTCTGTCACTCACCCACACCACATCTTGAACCTCATTTTCAGTGTGGAAAATAAGTTCCAATTGTGCCATATTCCAAATTTCCTATCCTTTGAGGACCCTGGCAAAAGAGATTTTATCCTTTGCTGTTCGTGTGATAATGCTTCCATGATTTCATTGAAGTTACCTCATAAAATATAATGATAAACAGAAGGGTTACCCTTTTTTCTAGTGGGAATGCTTCATATAAAGAAGTATAATTTCCCTTGTGGTTTGGAGTACCATATGGCTTTTTCCCACTTGCTTTAGACATTTTTCTTTTTTTTTAAAGACAATAAAGATTAAATTTATCTTTTAAGGTTTAAGAGACCCCAAAACTTATCACAGTTTTCATCATCAGGCCACAACACATAGCTAATATTATATACCCACTCTGAGGAAAGCTTAGATAAAGTGGCAATGTTAACAGATTCTAAGAGCTGTCACAAGTATTAAATCAGTATGTGGGTTGTTCAACATCAGGGTTTTTTTTGTTGTTTCTTTTCCTTTAAATAGATTTTTCAACTGTGATAGGTTGAGCTTTTTAACAATATTTGTAAATGGGCACTTACTTGACTGTATTTTCAAAACCCACAAAATGCCACATCAAAGCCACCCCAGTTTGGCTAGAACATAACTGGAATATACTGGCTTTTCTGGTGCATCTTCTTTAAATTCAAAAGAAATATTTCTCTGATTAATTTTAAAACAAGGCTTGGCAGGAGCATACCATAAGCTTACAAGGCCAGAGTAGCTAAGTAAACCTCTTTTTTTTCCTAAACATATCTGCCTTGATTTGTGACCACACACTCCTTACCTTAACCACAATTTATCTATTTTTGAAGTTCATTGAATTTTTACCACTAAAACCTGTTAGCTAAGCCATGAGGCCCTCAAACGTTCACTGTTAATGTAGCATGATGGTGCTACAGTAGCACCATAGGTGGTGCTACCTATGGTTCTCTTGGGCTGTAGTGTTCATGCCATGCTCTTGTATCATTACCTACTTGACTCTGCTTTGACTCTAAATAACATTCATTAAAAAAAAAATGTAGGGGAGGCTAAGTTGCAATGGCTTATTATTTCATATGTCAAATCTCTATCACTTGTTCCTGTATGTCATTAGGCTCATTTCCTTGCTTGTCACAAGTTTCTGTGTACTCCTTTACATCTAACATAAAACCTATGGCTCTCTTGGGCTGTAGTGTTCATGCTGTGCTCTTGTATCGTTACCTCCTTGACTCTGCTTTGGCTCTTAATAACATTCATTGAAAAAAAAAAAAAAAAGTCACTTGAGAGACATCTCTGTGTGCCATTATCAAATCTTTGAACTTTTACTGACTGTACTTAAGCTCTGCTCATACCTTCTCTTCGTGTATTCGTATACTTTAAGACAAAACTGGTGCAAGAGAGTGCCCTAGAGTGGTTTGTAAGAACCCTTGAAACCACTTGGTCAGGAGCAACATGGAAGCAAAACATCACGTATTACAAACTTACTCAGGAAATTCAGTCCTAAAATGTTTTATTTAAGGACATCAATACATAAAATTACCAAATATCTTTGTGCACTTTTTATCCAGTAGGATGACTATTTTATTTCTTGGTCTTCAGTGTTCTTACTTTGCTCTTCTTTTAAACATCCTTCATGCTTCATTACTCTGACATCACTTTAAAACAATTTTCTTAAGCCAAACCATTTGAAAAGAAATGTGATCCAAAATAGCTAGATAAGCTAAAATTTGCGTAAAGTACATGTGCATGTGTGTGTATATGTGTACATGTGTCTATATAAGTGAAAATTTAGAACATAGGAACAGCTATTTGCCCAAATTCTATTCTAATTTATGACTTCATTAATCCCCATGTTGAATATTAAATCAACGAAAGGTTTAAATTTGTTCCTCTACATTTAAATATTCCATAGTAGGAAAGGTTTCTATCAGACAAGAGAATACAAGCATAGCAGTGGCTTAGGAATAGAATTCATTGCAGAAAATCAGGAAATGGTTAAGATTAATCATTGTACATATATGTATACTACACATGTTCCATAAAAACTTAGGTTGACCAAGGTTTATATAAACCCAAAATGAAAACAGAATAAGAAACAAAGAATAATATAAAAAATTCTATAAGAACTATTACATTTATTCTTTGTACCTCAGGTAAGAACCACTCTGAGACATTATAATACATGAAAACTTTGATCGTTTTTGTTTTTAAATTTTAGCTTAAGGAAATTTTTATCATTCCAATATTTAACAGTCCATCCATTCTTCAACATTCATTAAGTATCTATTTACATCAAACATTGGACTATGTTTGTCACAATAAAGGCACTCATAAAAGTCCTTAGAGTTAGCCTAAATTTGTAGAGGATTATTCATTCTCTCTCTGCATATTGATTTTCTTAGACGTAAAAGAGGGCAATGCATTATATGACTTTAAAGTTATTTCTTTTTTCTTTTCTGCAATCTGATGGCTCTAGTTTTTTCTCCAGGACATCATTTCCAATGTGGTAAATCCCAGACCATTCTCTTTGGAACTCCATGTACCTGGAGAAGCACAAGGGTTCTAAAAAAAATTCCCAAGACACTTAAAGGAATAGAAGGAAAAGCCAATGAAAAATGATTTTCACTCATTCTTTCCTGTGATTTTCATTAGGCAAAGCCCAGCTTCCTTTCAGAACTCCCCAATTCCGTAAGACCTTAGACAAAGACTCTGCTGTGTCACACAATAAACATTAGCCCAGAATACATGACACTTGGCTTTTAGTCCCAGTTCTGGCTATGTAATTCCCAAGTCTTTTAACTAATGAGGAACCCTGTTTCCTCATTTTTAAAAAGAAAAGATTGAACAAAATGAACTACACAGTTCACTTTCTGTCTAAAGTATTGAACAGATATTTATGAGATGATTTTAGATTATACATTCAAAATCCTTCCTCTTTAAAAAATGCATACAATCCCTTAGAAACTGAAGAACTCATTTGATAAGTTTAGTGCAATTTAATAATTAATTTTAAATAATAAAAAGGATAGGGCTTCCTTGAACACTATAGCTAAAGCTACGTGGTTTGTTTATTTTAAAATTGTTTATTGTTTATTTCTCTTGCTTGAATGTAGGTCCTCAAAAGACAAAGACAATGTCTTCTTTATGCCCCCATTGAATTCACAATAAAATGCCTGGCATACAATGGTAGTTTGATAATTTTTTGAATAAATAAGTGAAGCTTAAAGAGAGCAATCCCTTATCACATATTTTAAAGCTATTAGAAAAAAAATTATGGGATCGAGATGGGCAGAAGGAATATTATAAGTTACTTACTTGAAGGACAGTTTAATAAATGATAAATATGTTTCATTTATCTTTTATCACATATTTCTTGTATCAAAATTTTAATCTAATGCAATTCACATTTTTTAGTGCCTATCTTATTCCTGGCAAAAAAAAAAAAATGGGTTTTAGAACCAGAAATGAATATCAATTCTGACTCTTTCATTCACTCTTATATGACTCTGGGCAAGTCTTACTGTTCTAAGCTGCAATATTCTCAACTGTAGTATGGGGATGATTAAATTAGGTAATGTATGGAATGTGCTCAGAACAGAGCTCAGCTCTGAGCAAGTCCTTGATATATCTTTGCATATAGTGTTACTACTATTATTCAGTGTATATAGTAGACCTCCAATGGAATGAACCAGGTCTTAAGTGTGAAAATTGCTGAAATATTTTTATTTAAATAAGCAATAACTTGTTTGTTTCCCACATCCTTTACTGCCATTTTAAAATATTTTTGATTCACAGATGCCTTGGAAATTCTTTCTATATATGTGTATGCACGAACAAGCACAGTCCACAGGCACAAAATTTCATTAAATATTTAAGGAGATTGATTGTCTCATTAAAGTCCTTCCCTTAGTTTATGTCTTCAACAAGTAAAAGTTAAATTAAATTGATAGTACTGGAAATTTCACAGAGAAGATCAAGGAATGTTCTTCCATTGAAAAAAAAAATTGAAAATCACATCTGTTGGGGATGCTGCTAATATTGTACTTTCTGTCCTTCTTAGTAATGAAGTGGTAAGGACAAAAGGCGAGAGAGTGGAGATGCTATCTAAAGTTCAATGAGACATTAGAGTTCATGAAGCAATATCCAAAAGATTTACTGAGTATTCACTAGACATGGGGTGGTAAGTAAGTGGAAAGTTAAGCCTTGTTCATTGCTGACATTTAGCAAATTTACTTCTAAGCATTATTTTGGGATCAATTTCATAGTTTATGTTTCTTCAGCAGAATAAGTCCTGTTACATCACTTTTCTAAACCTTTACAAACCCATGGTCTATTTTTGTAAACATAAAAATAGTAAGGTCTCATTTAATGTAATTTAAAATTGCAAAATATTGCAAATGCTTGAATAAACATGAAAGTACTGGCAATTTTTACAACAGTTTTGAAATTAAATTGGTTCCCAAAGATTCACTAGGCTCTCTCCATGCCCACTTCCCTCTTGCCTTGCCCTTGTGAATGCCAAAGCTTGTATATACTTAAATTATTTCTTATACCTCTGCCCAGAGGGAAGAAAAAAATAGAGAACTAAAGCAGTTATTCAAATTATTCTCATTAACATGTTCATTTCAGTTATTGTGGTGCCTACTGTCTTTGTCTGCCCAGCACTCCTCCTCTCTTCTTCTGGTGACAGAATCTAATCCCTGACCCCAGGCATGTGACCTAAGTTGGAAGACTCAAAATCTATAAACTAGCTTCAAAAGATTTGTCCAGAGGTGGACATAATAATCCAAGAAAGGACAATTGGAATCATTTCCCTGATTTTTAACTGGAATTAATGTACCTATATAATGGGGTTGGAGGTATTGCATGTCCATGCATGTGGAGTGGGGTAGAGATACCTTGTTTTTCTATGGTCATAGAGCTGTATGGATATAACCCCAGAGCACATTTCCCCATCACACAGAGAGTATGAAGCTGCAAAAGAAGAAAATCAGAGAGAGAGACAGCAGAGACCATCCTGAGAGTATCAAGTTTCAGTATTTCAGAAATGCACTGATGCCTACAGTTCTTCCTTCAATTCTATGAAGTATGCTAGTGTCCATTCAATAAATTTTCATTTCACTTAAAAAATAAAATATAAAATAAAATAAAGTAGGAGAGATGCCAAATATCTAGAGATAGGAGACAGGACTCTTCATGTTGTTTTACTTCTCCCTTGGCTCCCATGTGTCCACATACCGACTCTAATCATTAAAAATATATATGCATACTATTTCCCAAACTGCAAACCTTTTGTTTCTTTCCCCAAATATTGTACACAAAGAAGGAGTTCTATCTATTTCTCAAATATTCAAATTGTAAGTATGATAATAGACCACCTTCATTTAATCTTAGGCCAGATTCCCTGGATACAGACTCTGAGATGGAGAGGAGTTGCATGCTACAGGTATTTTGGGGAATGTTCTCAGGAGCAACACCTGTGAGGAAGGAGGATAGGCCAGCAAGAAAAGCTGAATTGTAAAGAGTTACAGCAGCACCCTCAGCCCATCCCACAGTGACCTCTGGAGAAAGATCAGTACTTTGGAATTGTTCTCAACCAAGACAAATGGCCAAGCATTGTACCTCACTATTGGCCTGTCACTGGATACAGGTTTCTCTTGGGGTAAGTGTTGTGTCTTGGGCAAGATAGCTCCTTTTTAGCCAAGGGCAATTTCCGGAAAGATGCACCTATAAGTTATAAGAAGCCAATATTCCTACTCACAGAGGCAACAGGTGCACTGGTCTTAAAAGAGGAAAAGGAAGTACACAGAGCATTATATTATTTTACTAATCTCTCATATTAGATATTGTTGTTAATTGTGTTTTCCTAATTAGAATATAAATGTGAATGATCATAAGAAGGTGAAGAAATAGCAGTAAAGTAGGGTTCTGTGTATATATATATATATATATATAGAGAGAGAGAGAGAGAGAGAGAGAGAGAGAAGCTGATACAAATTTAATCATCAAAAGCTTTGGCAGGAATACCTTTATCTTCAGATCTTATATTTATGTAGCCACCAAAGATATTACTTAAAAATGTTCTTCTTGAAAGTCTTGTCACAATACAATTTAAAAAGAATCATCAAGGTGGCCTCATATAGAAAGCTATGACTGATTAACTCTATTCAGTTTCATCAGCAATGTCCCTACTAAATTTGTGTCCAATTAACTCACACATTTGTAATTTTATAAATGCTAAATATATTTCATGCATTTATATATTCATGTAGTATAAATATATTTACGTTAAATATATTTATACTAAATATGCTTCATGCATTTATATTCTGCCTGCCATCTAAAAATAAAAGTTTATTTGAGAATAGATGCTGAGTCTTCACTTTCATTTATGGTTATACACACTCAACACCAATCATTTATTTAATTACCATGTTGACTCACTGGTTTTATTTTATTTTTTTATATTCTGTTTTACCACAATTATGTTCTGTTTTACCACAATTCAGAATCTCTGTCCACTTTCTTTGTGTGTGCTTTAAAACAACAGAAATGTATTGTCTTACAAATGTATTTGTAAGATAAATGGAGGTTAGAAGTCCAAAATCAAGGTGTTGCCAGGGCCACGCTCCCTTTGAAATTTGTAGGAGGAAAATCAATCCTTCCTTGCCTCTCCCTAGCTTCTGGTGGTTTGCTGGCGATCTTTAGTTTCTTTATCCTTTTTTTTGATACTAAAAGATACTATATACTCGAAGACAACAGATGATTTTAGAATATATATAAATTACATTAAGTAAAATCACGGTTGACTCAATTCCATGGCTCAATATATGAATAACAATCCTAGGACTAATGAATACATGATAATAGGACAAACTCAAGTTAATCAGGATGAAATTTTTAGTGCCAGGTCTGATTTAGCCATGGATATATACATTTATAGCCTTTTTAGCCGACCATAATTGAGTAACTTATGCTTGGAATTAAATCACAGAACCATTGTTGCTAGCTCATTTAATATTTGTTCACCAAATAAAGTCAGTTACAACCATTAAGAAATATCATTACTGACATAAAAATGAACAACTTAAAGCATCGTAGGTAACTTATACCAATTAATGTTGCTTTGTCTTTAAGTCTCCAAACTATTCACCAATGTTAAAGGAGTAAATTGATTCAGTCTTGAGGAGCTCAAATGACGTGCTCTCCATTTTGTTACAGACAGTACAAAACTTACTGTTTTTCAGTAACATTTGTCATTACCAGATTAGTATACTGTTTTCTCTTGAAAATTACATTTTCTCTCCATTAAATAATACTCCAGTGACCTAAAAGCTGATATTCTATTGTTCTTCAGACACTACCATACCCTGAAGTCTTGATGGAATTAAGGAAGAAAACCAGTGAAAATTAAAGCTGTTTCCTAAAAGGAGAATTTTTTTCTTCTTTTGTTGCTTCATTTCTTTATCTTGGTTTTTTTTTTGTTTTTTTTTTTTTTTTTAAAGATTTATTGATTGATTGATTGATTGATTGCTATGTTGGGTCTTCGTTTCTGTGCTAGGGCTTTCTGTAGTTGCGGCAAGCGGGGGCCACTCTTCATCGCGGTGCGCGGGCCTCTCACTCTCGTGGCCTCTCTTGTTGAGGAGCACAGGCTCCAGACGCGCAGGCTCAGCAGTTTTGGCTCACGGGCCTAGTTGCTCCGCGGCATGTGGGATCTTCCCAGACCAGGGCGCGAACCCGTGTCCCCTGCATTAGCAGGCAGACTCTCAACCACTGCGCCACCAGGGAAGCCCTATCTTGGTTTTATAATAAGTATGGGTAAAGATAAATTTTATGACATAAATGTAAAAGTATGAAAGCCTGATCAATCAATTTTTCTTGATTTTCCTTTCTCATTCCCTATTAAAAATAAAATATAAAGGTAGAAATGAGATAGATATGAAATATTTCACTTCCATGTTTTGTGAATTAGTCAAACTTTTTACCAGTAAGATAAATGTTACTCCAAGTCATTAACTGACTTAACAAAAATATTAAGTTTTTGTTGTGTGCATTGTATTGTGTAATATTGTTAAGAAAGTAACAAAGTACAGGGTAAGTTCCTACCTTTGAAAATGCTATTAATCTGTTGGGAAGACAAGCCGTGCATATGGAAAGATGTAATAATAATTCTAAGCAACAATATATGATAATGGCGATGAATGATAAAAACTGAATTCTATATTAGTTTTCTAGGGCTGCCATATAAAAAACACAGACTTGGTGGTTTAAATAACATAAATTAATTTCCTCACAGTTCTGGAGGTTGAAGTCCAAGATCAAGGCACTTGCAGATTCAGTGTCTGGTAAGGGCCCATTTCCTAATTAGTGATGGATGCAGAATATGAACGAATTCCCTTCTCATTTGCAGAACGGTGACAAACTCAATCATGTGGAGACTCTATAGACAGAAGAGATAGCAGTGTTGTCAGTGCACATTCCTTGGACATGACAGAGGGCCAATAAAACCAGTATATTGAGAATAGTTGCATAATCATACTAGACAAAAGTTTGACCAACAGCATCAATGCCCTTAGGCCCAAGGGGAAATTCTGGAAGGCAGGAGGTCATCATGCAATGATAATATGACTAGAACTGGTTGTCTATAATCTTACCGTTGGAGGAAGGTGTCAGAAGAGAAAATGCAGCTTTCTAGCTCTCCCACATGACAAAGAATCCTCACAGAAAGTCTCGGCATGACAAGACCTAATGTACAGAAGTATGAAGTGCAGAGAATGCAGTGAAACGGATGACCGAAAGAGCAGAAACAAGAGTACAGAGAGATTTTAGGGGTACAGCACATGTGAATTGTTTAATTCTTTGAGCATCTTTTGAGCAGGCTGAAGGTATCAGATGCAATGCAGGGTGTGGGGAACATAGAGTTAAATTAGACATGGTCCTAGGAGTCAAAGATCTTACAGTTTAGTGGGGCAACACTAAGTGTATTATAAAAGTGCTCTAGTTTCTATGATAGAAGTGTGTACAGAGGTACATCAAAGAAAGAGTGGTCAAGTTTAGGTATCGACAGAGACTCTCCCAACATGTTTGTGTAAACGAAAAAGTATGCTGTTAAAAATTAAAGGATAAGCAAATGCTGTAAGAGTCTGAGAATCCTATATACCAGAAAAAATATTGTGGCAGGAGGAAGGGCAGTGTACGGAACAGTAGGGCAGTTAAGGACTAGTACCAGAACCATGGCCACATAGCACAGGGACTTAGAGCAGGAGATATGGAGACTGAATGGCTCCTGGAACTCTGGGTTTGCCATTTACCATGCTGGCAAACTTAGTCAACATCTCTGTGCCTCTGTTTCCTCATTTGTTAAATGCTTTTGTAAATATTAAATGATTTGATATTTATATGCAGTCACCCTAGAGTGACTGGTTATTCTGAGATTGCTCTTCTCAAAGAGAACAGTCACTGTGGGACACAGAGGAGGAAGGTTCACTAAGACACCAGATAAACACTTCATTCTTTCTGGTGAGGCAATTTTATTCAAATGTTGGGTAGTATGAAGTGAGGGAGTGCTACAAGCTGCATAAGATTTAAATACAATGCAAAATTCTCCAGATAGTTGCCCATTCTCCTTAGCTCTAAGTATTTCTTTGTCGGAAAAAATAAAGAATCACAGCACTAACCATGTTCTGGAGAGACACTGATTCTTAGTATAAAGGAACCGGCAGTCAAACAGCATCAGGGCTGTATAACAAATATTTAGTTATGACTACATTTGCAAAAAAGCATATCTGTGTAGGACTTCCAGGGTCTTGTTTGGGATTCTGCATTATTTTCTGAAGTCTCAGATTAATGAATTCAGCAGATACTTCAAACCAAAATTAACTAAATTTAATACAAGCAAATGTAGGGAATTTTTCCTGTTACTCTGGAAATTTCTGTAGAGCTCCAAAATTGTGATTATCAATAGTCACAAAATAACTCCACAGAGTGTCAAGGAACTGCCAAAATACTTCATCTAGGGTCACTAAAATGTAGCCAAGCTAAGCCCTTACACATCACCCTTTCAACTACATACCTTCAGCCTATATAAAGAAGAGACTAGGAAGATAGCCTTTAAATAAAAGCAGCCGGAATGTTAATATTAAATCAGTGTTTGTACCCACTGGTGGCAACAAAGCTCCAAGGCCATAGTTCACCTGTTGTCCAGGACTGATTACAATGTGTTGTCAGATCTCTGCAGGGAGTCTGATGTCAGTTTCTGAAGCATGCGAACTGATAGACTGGTGCTAGCTAGTGAACAAGGACAGACACCGGGATAATTTCAGAGAAACAAGGACAGGCACTGAGATAATGAAATGTAGAGATGGAGTCAGGGTCAGAATGAGAAGATAGAAAATTCAATGCCCTCTGTGGCTCCATAAAGATGTAAAATAGGGAAATAAAATTCATCCAACAGGGAAAGTTCTTAAGCGGTTTCATAATTTCTGTCTCGGTACCATGGACTGCAGGTTTATTTTTATTTAATCTGACCTAAAAGTTACTTAGATGGGATCTCACATTCAAAAATAATAGGCTAGACTGTCTGAGACTGTAGCTCATGCTGAGAATATTTCAATAAACTGGACAAAATATGTTTTTTAATCTCTTTGGAAGCCTCAGGAAATTACCAACAGTGAGAATATGCTGGGCTAAGAAAAGAAGAGAAGATGAGAGAAGTTAACTCAAACCTTGAGGCCACTTTTTCCCCTTAAGCAACTGCTGATTCTAAAAGTGAAATTGGTGTCAGAAAAGATAATAAACCAAGTGGCGTTTTTAGAGGTCTCATAGGGCTTGAGAGAAAAGTCAAAAGTCTGAGAAGGAGAAGGGCCTCTGGTAAAAATTGCAGGCTTCTAGTGGGTGCCCTAAAGGAATGAGGGGGAACCAGAAACAGACTAGCTGTCAGGAGGAGTAGAGTACGTAAGCCTCTCAGTCCATCTTCGGACTGAGGATAATTCGCCTCAAGTGTTTCAGGCCATAAACAAAAACCAATCTTCTCTCAAGGAAAATATTATTGATCAGACTTGCCAGGAAGTTTTACACATTTTATTAGTACATCCTCTCTTTTGTGTGTTTGATGCTGTTTCATTGATTGCTGCCTTTATTTATTTTTTTGGCTTTTTTTTTTAAACTTAATTTGCTGGGATTTTTTTTTCTTAACTTCTTGAGACTGATGCTTAGATCACTGAATTTCATCTTTCTCCTTTTCTCATATATGCATGTAAAACTAAAAATTTTCCTCGAATCATGGATTAAGCTTAAATTTTCTGAGTGAAAGTTAAAAGTTCACTATTATATTTATAAACATATATATATACACATACAGTTAAAATCTAATAAATCATCTTTATTAATTATATAATTCTAAGCCTTTATGACTTTTCTTATTTCATACCTACTTGATTTGGCCAAATGTTGAGAGGAATATATTTAAATTTCCTCCAAAATTACTCTATACCTCTTGATTTCTCTTTTATATGTTATATAGTTCTTGCTTTACATATTTTGCTCTGGAATTACTCTTGCCAAAACTTTCTTGGCACCTATATTGCCATTGTTCATTTTGCTCTTGGTTATGATAAAGTGACTTTCTTTGTTTCATTGAATGTTTTGTACCTTGTAGACAAAACTTTTAATACTAATATCACAACTGTTAGTTTCTAATATTAAAGCATTTACTTGGGTTATTAGCCATGACTCCTGCATTTGCAAGTACCAAAATAAGTCTAACTAGTTGAAGGATAAAAGAAAATTTCTTGGCCCAAAGAACAAGTGCAACTCACAGGATTGAGGAAGCAGCTACCAAAATGTAGCCTTGATGACTAAACTAAGATTCAGCTTAGCCAGTATTTCCTTATATCCAACTTCAATCACTCCTTAGCCCTTCTTGGCTTTATTTCTTCTCATTTCAGGAGCTTTTTCCCACATGACAAGTAATATAACAGACCCCAAATCATATTCCTCCAGCATGGACCACAGAGGCCAAGCCCCCAAATCTGGACTGATAATGAAAGGGCAGAGCATACCTGGGCCTGCCTTCCTGATATTGCCTGTAAATCTAATTTTTATAGTGTGGCTAAAAGAACTAAAAAATTATGCCACATTCTTTTTAAAAATTTTAAACTGCCTAGAATTTACAACACTCTATTATGCCCTCACTGTGGATGTATAAAAATATGAGATACCACTGACATTTTTATATTTGTAAATGATCTGTTTTTTCTGTCTAGATGTTTATAGTATTCTTTTGTTTTTGTTTTAATGTTCAGTAAATTCATCAGGATGTCGTGTTGTTTGTGGTTTCCTGTTCCTTTCATTTTTTCTCATTTCTAATACACATTATACCCTTTAAATCTCCTGTAAAACTCTCTCTTAAATTTGCAAAAAAATATTCTTCCATTATATATTTTAATATCTCTTTTTCATATTTTATTCTTGCTTTTTTAAAATACGCACTTTTATGCATTAAATGTTTATATCATTGTCTGCCTTCCATGTATCATTTTCTCTACTTTCATTTTGAGCTTTTCATACTTCTTTACTGAATTTTGACAGCTTTTTGATCTTTTCCCATTTTTCTCAAAGTTATCCTCTATGACTAACTTTATTTTTATCATGTGACTTTACATTTTGCTGCTTCTAATTTTTCTTTTATTTAATTTCTGGAATGGTTTTAATGTTTTCTTCGTTATGTTTAATTTGTACCACCAGCTATCATTTCATTCCATTGTCTTTTCATCTGTCCTTTTAGATTTTATTTTCTTTTATGCTTAGTTTTGTTTTAAAAAGCCTGTATTATTTTAAAATTTATTTTAGAAAGTAGAAAGGTTTTAATCTAAAACTGTCTTTAATTTCCTAGACAAATTCTTCTTGCAAAGTAAATAATTTTTAGGCCTTTGATGCTATTATTTTTCTCTACTTTTTATTCTGTGTGTGTGTGTGTGTGCTGTTTTAAAATGCCATTTATGATAGACCCCATTTTGGATTTATTTCTGAGCACTCTTTATCTTTTAATGGGGATGGCTATATCCAGATATGCCATTTTCTCTGGGACTTTATGTGTGTGTTCTCTTTAAGTCCTATCTTCATTTATGGAAATGCTTTCTTAATTTTATCCTTGGAACTTGATCAGGAAAGTGAGAACAGTTATCTGATCCTTCAGCATTGGAACTGGTGAGAAGATAGGCAGGGTCAAAGAGAAGAAGAAGCAAGGCAGAAGAAATATGATGTTTAATAATTGAATGTTCCCACAAAATCTGATGAATACTCTGCAATTAGCCCTCTGGTTCTATGTGAGAATCCTTTTGGATTTCAATTCTGGCGCCAGTTTTAGAACAGAACCATTTTTAGTCTATTGTTATAGGGAAGCTGATTTTAAAAAAACAAGCGGCATTGCATACTCCCCCTTCATCCTAGTATAGAATGACTGTCACTCTGCTCTCAGTAGTAACCTGACTCATTGTGAACCAAGTTTAAGAAAATTTAGTGGGACTTTTTTGTAGCCTTTTAATTCTGTATCCAAAGGTACACTGTGCTCAAGATAAGAGATGGATGCCATCATCTTTTAGATCCAAATTTTGATACATTTATGCATTTATTATATACAAGCTTGTTGTCATGTTCATACTCTCATTCTTAAAAAAATTTTAAAGATATTTTCATTTCTTTGAATGAAAAAAGCAACATAAAGAACCTCATATTTCTACAAAACCAAGTATTTACTTTCTTATTCTTAGAATTCACAATTTTAATATATTTATAATTGTTTTTTAATTTTCTTAAATTTTGCCATAAACATGGTGACCTTCAAACTAATGACCTGTATTACATTAGAAAAGCCTTTCCCCCCTATTTTAAGTTAGATCATTGTTTCTGTTACATTTTGTTCTTTTACTCTCTTATGAAAAATAAGGGAGTAAAGATTTTTTTTTAAAATTTACATGCATTTTGTTTTCTACTTTCTGTTTTACTTTTTCAATTTTTATGTTTTCCACAGTCTCTTATCTTTGTTGATTAAATATTGTAGGCATTCTTCTCAAGTTTGTTTTCCAAATCACTGATTACCTTTGGAACATTGCTGATTCTATTTTATTTGGCTTCCAGCGATCTTTTAATTTAGGTAATAGGTGGGCTGTTTTCCTTAGAAACACCTGCTTATAGGGATGGTCCTTGGCTCCCTGGGACATTGGCTTTTGAACAGTTTGGGACACTAAACACTTGCTTTCCTTTCTGGGAGTATAGAATTACAGTAATTATGGTTGATTTTGTGTCTGTGTAACCAGCTCCCAGTGAAAACAATAGAATCAAACAGCTCTTTCCTGAGTAGAAACACTGTGCCTGTGTTAACTACATTTCGCTGCTGGAAGGGAGGATGCGCTCTGTGAGGCCCTCTCAGGGAGCGCTTGGGAAGTCTGCCCATGAATTCATCCAGACCTTGCCTGATGTGTCTTTTTCCCTTACTGAATCAGCTATGTATCCTTGCTGTGTCACTGCAATAAATCTTAGCCATTCAGTATTACTATATGCTGAGTCCTGTGAGCCTTTTAAGTAAAGCACTAAACCTGTGGCTGGTCATAGGGCCTCTGTCATAATTCTCACTCTAACAATTTTTATTTAGTTCATCCTGTTCTTTCTTCATAATATCATCTTAAATCTTTTCAGGAGCATGGAACTAGTATTTCCTAAAATGTTCGATCCTTTCCTAAATGTATTTTAAAGAGAAGTTCAAATATTCCAGAACTTAAACAGTGTTTTGTCTTCAGAGTAATGATTTATTGTTGTCATTGTTTTGTTATTGATGGGGGCAGTCCTTATGCTATGGTTCTTTGCCTATTCATCTTATAAAGAGAGATGAATGCCGGTCTAATGACTCTAAACTTTGTAAAAAAAAAAAAAAAATTGATGATAAAGAAATTTATGCTAGGACACTGAGCAAATTTAAAATACATGACTAATAAATCATTATGCCAGTTCTGAGACTAGACCTCAAGGGGTCTAGAGCTCTTCTGTTCTTTCTTGGAATATTGCCTCTGCCATGAGAACAAACCCAGACTATTCTCCTAAAAGATGAGATGAATCAATCATCCCAATTGATGTTCTCACTGTCCAGATGTCAGATGCATGAAGAAGGACAAAAAGTTTGGTGATCCAGCCCAGAGCGGCAGAACAGTACAGTCAATATGTAGCCTCATAAATAAAGACAAGCATTGTTGTCTTCTTTTTATTTCTTTTGTCTCTTTTTTTGTTTTTTTCTCCTTTTTATGTATTTTGTTCTTCTTTTTGTTGCTTTGTTTATTTCTTCATTTTCTTTGTTTATTGTAATTTAAATTTTAATATTGTTTCTCTTACTTTACTTGTTTAATTGCTTTTTTTTAAAGCCACTAAGTTTTGGGTAGCACATTATAGCAATAACTAATATGGTCAGGAAGGATATCAAACACATTATTGTGTCTAGAAGATTGATTAACAGTGTTATGAACTGTAAGTCAAAGAAATTAGCCAGAAACATGTTTTAAATTTGGGGTATTTAAAAAAAATTGAAGAACAATTATTAGTGCATCAAGTCAGGAATAAATCTCCAAAGAGTCGGGGTATAAACAATCTCACACATCACAAGTCCTCTCATTCCTCTTTATACTGGTATTTCAGCTGGTTTTACTAGTCTCAGTAATACACTGCCTAAGTTAAACGACATATGTGAGTATGTCGGTGAGGAGTTCAGCTGAAATATTTGGACTTAAGATATAAATTCTGAAGTGGTAAGCATGTAATTAAGTCCATGGAGACAAGAACAGGAGACACGATTCCCTTTGAAATCAACTGAGGGTTTTTATCTGTTTCTTAGCAAAGTGGAACAATATGATAACATTGGAACTCTATTGTTTATACTTTCTTTTTATGAGCTTTACTGCAAGGCACTTACTGTGAGAGAGCATAACAATGGGTGAGGAGATCTGAGGACAACTTCTAATTCTGCAACAAACAACTTAACTGTTGGACCTGACACATCACATTGCTTAATCCAAGCCTCAATTTTTCTCATTACATTAAATTTTTCAAATCCTATCCTTTATTAT
Organism: Balaenoptera physalus; assembly: GCF_965194825.1. Classification (NCBI taxonomy): domain Eukaryota; kingdom Metazoa; phylum Chordata; class Mammalia; order Artiodactyla; family Balaenopteridae; genus Balaenoptera; species Balaenoptera physalus. The sequence goes on along the minus strand of NC_138892.1, from coordinate 36,103,828 downwards.
TTAGGATGGCTTTGTGTGTAAGTAATAGAAAACCCAACCCAAATTGGCTTTAAAATTAGAAATTTGACTCTTTCATATAACGTGAAGTCCAGAGGGATAGAAGATCTCAGATTCTGACTCTAGTTCCTATGATTTTATTGAGTCTGTTTTCTTTGTGTATTGGCTTTGTCCTCACATGGGTGATAAAATAACTGCAGCCATTTTGAGTCCCACTTTCATGTATAACACCTTCCAGAAGAAGGAAAAATAGAGAATGCTTCAATCTCAGTGTTCCAATCAAGCATCCTTAACTTTATAGGTCGCTCTGGCCATATGCCTCTACTGAACCTGTGACTTTAAGGTAATGCAATGATTAATTCGCTGAAACCATCTGAGGCTAACTCCTGGGGCTGATTTCCCCTGAGCCAAATAGATTCTGCATGAGAAGAGTAGAAATCCAGAAAAAGTCAGAGTTCTGTTAGGATGGAGGAATGGCATATGGGAGCTTAGTTGGTGAGCCAGAGTGCACACTATATGGTTTATGTAATTAACACTCCATTTTTGCTTTAATACATCTGCTTTTTGCTTTAATATATTGTGAAGCATTATAAAAACATCCTTCATATTTCAAAGACTGAGTCAGCTTTTAAAGAATTTCTTAAACAATGAAGAACATAATATTTTAGCTGTCACTATTGTTACTGGACTTACGGAGGATAAAGAAAGTGGTTGCCCTTTCAAACTCTGACCAACTCTCATATTGGATTTTTCCATCCCTTCTTTCCTGTGAAATGGCTTTGAAGAATAAGTATAAAGGCAACATATAAAGAAGGAATAAAAAGCAAGAAAAAAGGAAAGTGATAGAGAAAACTCCCTGTAATGGGTAGCATATGTTTAAAGTGGAAACCAATTTAAAAAGTAACAGAATAATGATAGTAATTCTCCTTTTCCCCTATCCTCCAGTCACCCTGCATGAAATAATTTAATATTTGAAGTAGGCATGACTTTTTCCTTTTCACAGATGATAAATCTGAGACACAGAGAGGTTAAGAATTTCTCATTGACCCATAATTCTGGAAAATGTCACATGTATGTGATATACCATCCTTTCTCTTTGCACTCCTCACATCAATACATTTAAAAACTAATACAAAGCCCATATAATAATTTATAATTTTTTACCCAAATGAATATAGTCTCAGGAATTTTCCTTTTCAGACAATTAGAAGGTTTCTATAGTATTAGAAAAGTTTATAGGATCATCAGAGTATACTACTGAATGTGAAATGTTGAGCAAAGTATTGGGTTGGCCAAAGAGTTCGTCTGGGTTTTTCTGTAACATCTTACGGAAAAATCCAGATGAACTCTTTGGCCAACCCAGTGTATCATATTGATTTCACAAATAAGAATAACTGCTGTTGCAACATAATGTAGCAGTGTGTTCTTTAGCCCATTTGAATATTTAGTTTTGAAATCAATTTTCCTAAATATTTAGCATTTAGAAAAATTTACCTCAGACTCTGAAATTTATGTTAGGGAGTGGGGGGAGTGTAAATATTTTATCAGATGAGAATAGACTTCACTGGATATTTCAGGGTGTGTGTATGTGTGTGTGTGTCCCTATTGTGCTGGTTTCAGCCTATCAATAACATGCTGTGGCTGGACCAGCTCTTGCAGTTCTTATTATGATTGTGAGATGCCCTTCAGTAAGAACCATCAGGAAACTTTGAAAAACAACTTGAGATTTATTACTTACAAGACCTGGAAATTACAGAGCACACCTGGGGCCACACAACAAAGTCAAGGGTAGAGAGAAAGAGAGCACATGGGCCTAGAGTTCTGCTTTTATTGGGGTCGAGGGTGGTGGTCTAGGGTTTCATGGCCTCACTCTTTATTGATGAATTTAAAACATAAGAGCGATAATTTAATGTGTGGGAAGAGAACCAAAAACAAGTAGCCCAAATGGTCCTTTAGTAAAATCAGCCAAGATCTCTAAAATAAAAGAGGCTCAGATTGGGGAGGCAACTTGCCCTTTGTCTAGTCCTATAGCTGACAGTATGTTCAGTCTTTGAAGGGGCTGCCCCGCTGAACAGATGCATCTGCAATCAAAGCCTAAGTCAGGCACTTGAGTTACAAAAAAGAAAAAAAAATCTGTCAGGGGTTATGCTGCAGTGTGTGTGTTGGTTAGTTCTGGTAGCAACGTAATACCAACCATAATATCACCATAATACCATTGCTTTTCTTATCCTAGCAATATATCTGGGGAAAAAGCTAGAATGAGCTTGATCTTTTAAGTTTAATGGTTAAAATTCCCCTAGAAGATATTTCTAATTCGTACCTATGATAAGATCTTCTGATCATAAATATAGCATATGATAAAATAGGTAAAAGAAAATGGAGGGTAGTGCAGTAATATTAAGACCATCTTGGTCTCTTTGAGAAAAAGAAGGAATAATATAGATAGCTTGTCAAAGCAATGGACCTGATAATATGAAATGTACTTATTCTCACCTCTGCCTTTAGGGAGCATTAGGATTTCAAAGACAGCCTGTGTAAAATGAGAAATAGATTCAGGAGATCTAGGTTACCATTTCCTCACCAGCATAATTTTGAAACATTTCTTTATGCTTTCTGATTCACCAATTAGCATCATTTTTGTCATCAAACAAACACAATCATTACTTGAGATGGTTGAACGAATATCCTCGGATTGTGTTTTGGTTCACTAATAAACACCGTGGACTATGTCTATGAAAGGCAAACAACACATTGCTAGGCACACACACAAAAAGATCTTAATATATACTTGTTGATTGACTGAAATATTTTTAACATTGCCATTTATTTGCCTCAAACCTCAGCACTTAATCCCCAACCACACAAATACTACTGACAAATAGTGGAACACACGGTATTACTGGCCAAATAATGATTCTGCCAGGCTATAACAATTATCTAGAATTCACTCACAAACACTTCAGATTTGAGATTTCTTACTTTACCACCAAGTTGCACAAGTGCAAGACACTGAATCATATACACACACTCAATAATGTGTGTGGTTTAAAATTATTTGCTTTGAATTCCTTAGAGTCTGAAAAATTAAAAGATATTTATAAGTATTTTGCCTCATTAATTCTAATTCTTTACTGAACAGTACAATTTGTATATTCAAATTCCTTAAATTCAACACGCCTGCTACCTCAATGTCTTAAACCAAAATCATTCTTTTTACTGTCAAAGTAGTAACCCTTTAAGATTATTTCTTTTTTTGCCATAAGTCTCTTATTTTCCTAGGTTTTTAAATCTTGATATAACATCCCTTATCACATCCTTCTTACCCATCCTTTCCTTTCAATTCCCTCTTCAACCACTGCAGTCAAGCCTTCCAGTTTTGATGAAAACCATTACTTTGTCTCTCTAGCTCTTGAAATATACTCTTGTAGAATCACCTCTTCTTAATATTCTACTTTGCACTCATAATATGTACCTCATTCATTTATTAGTTCATTAACATATATATTTAATTGCTACAAACAAAAAAATAAAATACAGTAGCTTACAGGAGACCTGATGGTGAGGGAAGACTTTACGTAAGAAATAATATTAGAGCTGAGATTTAAAGAATGTGTAGCAAGTAAGTATAGGAACAATAGAATTAGAAAAGACTCAGAGACTCAAAGGGGCTTGAAAACGTTGAAGCACACTCAGAAAAAGAGAGAGTGATACACAATGAGGCTTCAGAGAAAGTGAGGAATTTCTGCTTCAGGTTTCCCCATTGCTTTCCAGATAAAACCAAATTCCTTAAACTGGCATCAAAGGATCTTCTACATTTTACCTTCTGGCTCTTTCTATTTGTACTAAGATAACATGGCATAGTTATGAAACAAAGGGGGATCTAACAGACCTGGGCTTGAATTGTAATTTCAATACTTGCTGTGCAATTTGGGGCAAGTAAATTTACCTCTTTGATAATTAGCAAGTTACTTTACTTGATCCTAAACTGTAAAATGGAAATAATAATATTTTGCAAGGGAGCTGAGAGTATGGAATAATTCAGCATACTTAAGGTCTCTCACTTCTATTATTATTAAATAAGATAATACATAAAATTAACAAAATTTCTGAAATGACAAAGCTCAATAGAGGTAATATAATTTTTACTCTATTTGCATTCAATGTCAGAGCACCAGAGAGCAATTTTAAAGTAGTTCATGGTATTACAGTTGGAATGACCCACTAAGAACTTAGATACTGACATCAGACTCTACTCGTGATCTTGGAAATTTAACTGAAAAAATTAGAACCATAATCAAGGGTCCTTAAGCCCATACTTTAGCAATTTTTGAAAAGAAATTAATTGCATTCTCAATGAATTCTTTAGCATACCCTTAAACATTTTCAAAAGGAAGCAATTCTATAATACTTAGCAATAATATTCAGATATAAAATGGCCTTAGAGAGGCAATGAATTTATTAAACTATGCTATTTCACACCACAGTTTTTCATAACACTGTCCTAAACTTACCATTTAATATTTTCCAATCAGACTAACTACCTAAAAACCAAGAATTTAGAACAATTTTATTTCTGTCATTTTAACAATTTTACTGAATATCAATTGGCTAAAATTAATTATTAGGGCTACATATGCAATTCTCTTTGTATCTGGAGAAGCGTCCAACACGAAGCCCACTTAACAGACAATTTATTTAAAACATTATGGAAGAACATGTGGTAAAAGTTTAAACAGTATAGTTAATGTTGCAGTTTGAAGGCCATGATGGGGGAAGCAATGTGATTAAGAAAGGCCTACCATCTGGCCATGTCATGTTTCACAGGGTGGCATTACCTTGATGAAACCATTATGTCCAAGTCTTGTTCTGGCCAAGCAAGGCCTACAAAAGTAAATCAATGCAAATAAAACCCACAAATAACTGCCACAAACCAAACCAAAACAAACCAGTAAATAAACACAAAACAAAATCTGAATTTTGTCATTTATACTTTGAATATTTCTTTCCTGTGGCTAGGTTATTTACAGCTGTTTTCCCAAGTGTGCATTCTGGGAATACCACACCTGTAAAGGCTAAGGCCTTTGATAGCTGGAGTCAGATCAAAGGAAATAGTTAAAATATTTAAATTAATGACAGTTAATGATAGTAATGACAGTTAGGCATAATTGCCAGGGAAAATTGTCTCTCACTACAAAGCATACACGAGCATATAATTTGTTGCTCTTTTGATTTGTGGATATGCCCAAACCCTAGAATAGTGCATTTTCTGGTGCCTGTTAAATATTTTAATCAATTAATAAGTATTTTACTTCCTGTAGAGCAAGCTTAATGGAATAATTGATAGTTTGTAAAAAAAAAACAAGAACAAGAACAAAAACAAAAAGCTCTATAGGTAACATTAAATTTTTAAAAATATTAAAGGAACATAAAAATAAGAGTGATGAAATATTTTTATACAGTGATTACTCACTAAAGTATTGTAAACTTGATTTAAAAATTTTTGAGTTTTTGATATACAATAATATACCATAGAGCCATGTTTCTGAAACAGTCTGTGCTATTGTCAATCCTCTCCATTTACATGCAGCCATATTTTGATTACATTGACAAACAGAAAGAAAATTAATCTCCCAAGAAAACCCTTTAAACCACTTTAGGAAATAGGTGAAGAAAGTAATAATCCTTACTTCCAAAAAATATTTTTAAAAACCTACCACATTTACCTTTATATGATATTCTTCAGTCATAGAAATAGAAAATAGACAAACATATTTGAAAAGTAAATACATATCATCCTCTTTGCCTTATTATAATATATTTTAATCTTGCAAAATTGCTCTTCTGATATCACATTATTGGGATGAATAATTCCATTGGTATTTACTGACCCTTAACAATTCAGCAATATCTTTATGTGCTTTGGTATTCAGAAAAAATACTACCAAATGTAAAATAGATAGCTAGTGGGAAGCAGCTGCATAGCACAGGGAGATCAGCTTGGTGCTTTGTGACCACCTAGAGGGGTGGGATAGGGAGGGTGGGAGGGAGACGCAAGAGGGAGGAGATATGGGGATATATGTATATGTATAGCTGATTCACTTTGTTATAAAGCAGACACTAACACAACATTGTAAAGCAATTATACTCCAATAAAGATATTAAAAAAAATATTTAAAAACAGTGAGAAAAGAAGAGCCATGGGTTTAATTCCTGGCCTGCAACTTACTATATGCGTGATCTTGTGCAAATGATACCTTAATATCTCCTGGCCACCATTTTTTTTCTCTGTAAAACTGGACAGTACTCAATTTAGCAATTTACTTTGGGGATTGGATAAAATAATGTAAGAAAAGCATGATATGACTCACCATATCCTCAGTAAAAAGCTTACAACCTTTCAATTTTCCTTCACATTATTAACAACAGTCATGAAAGTTTCCAGTCATGCAACAGATGCTTCCTTGATTTTCCTTAATTTACTTCCCCCTCTCTTAACATGATTTTGCTTTGTGTGTTTTTGAAATGCACTAGGTATTTTTAAAACTGTGATGCAACAATGCAAAATGGAATAGTAGCTATATGAAGAGATTTTCTATTGTGCTCCAAAATTGCAAAGCCATTACCACATCAATATTTTTATAAAGTACTTTTTTATTTTTCAATTTTAGATGCCCATTTTAATAATGCAAGTGAGGCTTTTTACAAGGCCTGCTTTTCAAATCTATTAATTTTCAGAGAAAGAAACGAGATAATTTGCTTCCTACAGGGAAGATTAAACTGGTAACTATTTTTTATTTCATTATTGACACCTTCTGTCAAAAAGAAGCATTATTTTTAATGAAAATCTCAAGATTTAGAAAAATACTCAACTGAATTTATACGGGTATTCCTCAAGAAATCATAATTATAACCCTGTCCTTAAGATTTTAATTACTTTTCTAGAACTTATGTAGTACTAACCTTGCTAAAATTTTGAATTAAAAAGAAAAGAGGCTGATGAATATCCCTTTTGAGATTAACAACCACATTTTCTCCTCAAATGCGTGCACACCTCACCTAATGGCTTTAGCAGTTAAGCCAACGTGTAGTAATAAATTGTAAGACGTGAAGATGACATCAAGTCCTGAATGTATTAAACTTATACATAGACAAAAGGAGACAGACAGAAGGATGCAATAATATAGGTTCTGTTTTGAAGTGGGATAAAAATAGAGGAAATACCTTCCTGTAATTTCTGTGTCAGAGTGTGCTAAGGAGTGAATAGCAGACAAAAGCATGCTTGGAAATTTGAATGGAAGACACCTATGGATCACTGAGGAAAAAATATACATACTAGGAAATTTGCTCTAGAATACCTGGGGGTGTAAAGTTAAACAGACCATGAATGCATGAGATACATTATGCATATCTTATCTTTGTTTATTTCTGTTAACTTCTTATTTGACTCGAAATGCATTAACTGATTCTTAATATTGATGAAAACTCATCAAACATCATACTATTATTAAAAGAATCCTGTAGATAATCTAATTTGACTAATCTTACCAATTTCTAAAAGTATTATAGCAGCCAATTATTATTTTTCATATTTGCTTCAGCACAGAGCACAAAGCATCTGCAGGGTGGGCTAGAAAGATGTCTAAGGTCTCTGAAAAGGTGGCATTAGAATAGAGATTAGCATAATCACAAGTAATTATGATATGAACTATCAAATAAGTGCCACAAAAAGGTAAAAAAAAATATATAGTGCTTTACAGGAGGAGCCAGCAATTTTTTGCTCTGATTAGATAGGAAAAAATCTGTGGAGTCAAATGGCAAATGAGTTGGTCTGGGAGACATATACAGAATTTGATTATCAGAGACAGAGAGGGAAAGTCTGGGAACTTTAGGAAATCCTCTACTTTATACCCAACATATTCTTGAAACTCTGTCTGAAAGCCAAAAGTATAAAAGTTGAACAGTAGATTTATATATTATAAAAATGAAACAAATATGTGTACATATATAATAGCATTCAACATACTATTTTAACAAAATAATTCTGTTTCAGCAATATTTGAAATGGCTCGGCCAAGCTTAAGCAATAAGGGCAGTGATCAGAAAGCATCCCCACTGGCTAGTCTTATAGATTCTGTTAACTATTCCAAAAAGGGGACAGTCTCCCCTGATAGGACACCCACACTGCCTGGACATCCTGCTCCCTTAGTGAGGGTCCTTCTCTTTCCCTCTCTCCACTCTGCCCTAGAAAAGGGATATGCCTGGGTACTGCTGGAATATGGGAGAAAAAACAGATCATGGAAGATGTATATGATGAAGAACAGAAAAAAGAAAAAGAAGAAGACAGGAAGAGGAGAGTATGGGGAATGATATGACTTCCAATTTTGATTCAATCTTTTTTATATCATCTCAAGGCAAAATACTTTTCCCTTTAAAATTCAATAATTACAAGTAAATTTATGAATGTGTGTATGTGTATGTTTGTTGTAGTGTAGCTTCTTTATCTGCACTAGTACAAAGGTCACAAACTGGCTGGACTCTGGAAGAATTTGTCTTGTAGATAAAGTTTGAACTGGCATGAACAATTATATGGATGGATGGCTAGATAGATAGATAGATAGATACAGAGGTAGAGAAGCAGAGATACTGAGACACAGAGCTATAAATATAGGTGGATCCTCCACTCTCCAATATGCCTTTGTTGCCAGCACTCCACGTCATATCACACTGGTCTACTGCCCTCCATTATATTATTCTTCTTAACCTTGAAAACACTGGTGTTTGGGACCATTGATCTAAATAGTTTTAATATAAGGCCAAAAATTCCTGAGGTTTGAACCTATCTACTCAGTTTGCTGATATGAATTTCTAGACCATTATATGGAACTCCTTCAAGGCACAATTTTTTTGTTTTGGTTTGGTTTTTTTGTTTGTTTCTTTTAATTTCCTTTAGTAAGGGAAACCTTACACAGAAGCCTGATATATAAGTTACATAAATATGCTCCTATCCCTTCAGGCCACTGGAATGTGGTCTGAACAGGAGAAAAATCTTTATTTTATTACGGTCTTGAAAATATTTTGAAGATCCAGTTTAAAAAATTCTGTAGAATTGTTTTTTTAAAAAGGAGAAAAAACCCAAAAACCCAAGAAACATAGGCATTCTGACTAACAGAAATTTACTGACGGGTAGTCTCTTTTAAACAACTCAAAATGATTGTTGGTCAGCTGACTTACAGAAAGACTGGTTTTAAATTGACAAAGATTTAAACACCTTTTCACTTTTAATGTGAAAAAGCAGGAATTGTACAAAATGTAAGGAAGTCAAGGACTACTTACCAACCAATTTAGTGAAAGTATCACTTTTGAAAGGGGCATTATAGGACATCAAGCTGGAGGAAAGGGTAAAAGCAGGTTAGGAAAGGCCTTGAACATGAGACTAAGACATTTTCAGTAAGGAATGAAATATGGAGCAAAGACAGAAACTGGTACCGATTCACTGCTTTCAATGTGGCAACCAATTCATTTCCTCTTATCTTAACCTCACAAGAGGGACTTCCCTGGTGGTGCAGTAGTTAAGAATCTGCCTGCCAATGCAGGGGACACAGGATCCCACATGCCACAGAGCAACTAAGCCCGTGTGCCACAATTATTGAGCCTGCGCTCTAAAGCCTGCAAGCCACAACTACTGAAGCCAGCACACCTAGAGCCTGTACTCCACAACAAGAGAAGCCACCACAATAAGCCCACACACCACAACGAAGAGCAGACCCTGCTCCCTGCAACTAGAGAAAGCCGGCGCACAGCAACAAAGACCCAAGGCAGCCAAAAATAAAAAAATTAATTAATTTTAAAAAAAAAACCTCACAAGAAAAATACGAAATTTGTGTTATCCCATTTTGCAACTAGAGAGAAATCAGAGGCAAAGTTAAGCAACTTATCTAGAGATGCACATCTACCAAGTGGCCAAATCAAGATTTGTCCTCATGTGTATTTGTCTTCAAATCCTAGAATTCTTCCCACATTGGTGAAACTAGACTCATATGACACAAGTCTTGTCACTATACCACACTCTTGTGGATTAGTGCATATGCATACACATTACCTTAGATTTAATTTATCCAGACATTTTCTCTTTTCCTTTATCTCTGACTTGATTTATTGTAAACTTTTATATCCAACAAATAAATTAACTTCTTTCTTTGCCCGATACCAGAAAAGGATCCAGAGTCTTCAAATATAATTGGGAAGTATATTTCATTTATACAGAGTAATCTTAAATCATGAGTTTCAGACTCATGCACGTCATCTTTGTATGTTGTATTCCCTTTACATTTAAGATTATTGCTCTCAAGTTTTTCTACTATTCATTAGTGTACTACATATAAGTTAATAGACTCAATATTGATTGTGCTTATAGGGTTTAGAGCTGGTCCTAAAAAATATGAATCAATATCTTCCACTCCATGTTCCCCTCCAGTGTGCTTTGGCTATATGCACTGTAGTATAAACAGCCACAGGCTGGTTATAAATCATTCTACCTATCTTCCTACTGACAGTCTGCAACCAGGTTGGTGGATTTCCCGAAGGGAAAAGAAAGCAGGGCAACTATCCGTCATGACATGCATTCCAACTGCAAGTGCTTAGGGCTGGAATGTGCCCGACTTTTAAGGAACATAAAGAAATGTCCACAGAGAGCTATTTTAAAAGATGCAATTCAATTTTAAATGTATCCATGCATTTCTGTTTAGGGACTTTAAATTAAATTGCCATTTAAAGTTAACATAGATATTAATGGCATTGAGATCATCAGCTTTTGAGTGTTTAAAGAGCAGGCCAAGCATGTTTAAGCAAAGCAGTGTATATAATTGCAGTTGTGTGCAAATATAATTATACATGCCTATCACATCTCACTTGCTAAGAGTATATATTTTATCAGTCCTCTAAGAAAGCAAGACATAATGATGATAAAAAGCTATTCTGTAAATTGCAAGTGTTAATAAACATTAGGCTAACCAAATGTGCCATCTTTCAGATATGATATAACTTAAAATTACATAGCGCTTTTACTGTATTTTTTGGCCATACCACATGGCTTGCGGGATCTTAGTTCCCTGACCAAGGATTGAACCCGGGCTCACAGCAGTGAAAGCACTGAGTCCTAACCACTGGACCACCAGGGAATTCCCAGTTTTTACTTTTTTAAGTACTTTCACATCACTGTGACAAGTACTCTGTTTGTTTTAAAGGCAAAGTGCACTTTTGTCAACCTGGTCTGACCTTTGACATGCATCTTTAAGGATTAGGGATACCATCTCTCACTGAATAACATTTTCTTCTGGAGAAGCTAATGAGTCAAGAAAAGATCAGATGCAACCTTGATCTCAATATAACCACATTCTGAGTAATCTATCCTGACTGTATAATCTACTGTAATAGAAATATACTATGCAACTGCATCATTAATTAAATAATCAACCTATGCTAAGGTAATCCAGAACATCAACTTCCAGGAGAAAATGGTTAAAAATGTAGTATATGCAGAGATGAAGCTTATGGTAAACCGACTTTGACTACCTGGATTCAAATTCCTGCTCTGACACTATCTAAAGTAAGCTTGGACAAAATTTTTATTCTCTAAGTATTAGTTTCCTTATTTTCAAAACAAAGATAAAAATTTTACCTACCCAAGTTTGTGGTTGTGTAAATTAAACATGAAAATGTAAAGCACTTAGCATAGGAACAAAGTTAGTGTTCAATAAATGTGCTGCCATCAATGAATTTCCACGTTACATTGGTAAAGAATGAAAACCAAAATAAAGCTGGTGTTTTATTGTTTGTTTAGTTTAGATGGGACATATTTTGGTATCTTATTTAATGAGGGCTTTTGACTGTCAAAGGCTATCATGTGAATGCTTAGTATCAAAGTTCCCCAGACTGCTGTCTTTCTCAAAGGCAGATGGTAAATCTGTCAGCAGTAGCATTCAGAACAGCAGCAACCCAGATGCTTCGAGGCACTGTGTGTGAAGCTGCTCCTCCCACGAAGAGTACATTGGGCAAGATGCCAAAGGAAGGTCCCCAAGGCAATTAGCTGCTTCTGAATCCAACTCTGGCTGTCTGGGAAGTCAAATGAATCCAGCCTGCTTAGCCATACACCATTTAATGCAAAGAGCATGCTCCTTATTTATAATCAAGCCAATCTTTCAACCAAGCTACATTCTGACAATCCACATTCTGTACATTCCTTTGTACAGGAAAAGGGACTTGACCATGGCCACAGAGCTTAGCAAGTGCTAGAGGGGAATATTTGAATCCTGGGAGTTTTTTGTTCCAAAGACAGTACCCTTTTGATTATACCCTCCAAAGAGGAAACAAGACATTCTTAACTTTTACAATGACGTGTTTCTCATGTTTGAAGGCAGAGTTCATTAAAAAAAAAAAAAAAAAAAAAGACAATCAAGACAACTAGCCTCATGCTGAAGCTGTGGGAAGAAGTCTGGAGGCATTAGAAGTAGACAACACAACTTTAATTACTGGCTCCGTGACGTCTCTAGAGTACTCTGTCCCCCTCTATGAAAAGAGATAAAGATACTTATTTTAGAGGGGTGCGGCAAGGACTGAAGAGGACAAGTTAGGGTTGTATGGTACCAGGAATATACAGATTGCTCAGCGGATTTAAATAACTCAGTTACGGTCACATGTATTAGTAGCAGAGCTGCCTTCAAAGCCGTATCTTCCAGGTGCCTTCAAACTGAGAAATTATAGAGGGTAATAGCAGATTATAAAACTTGAATATATTATAAACACATTAAACAGTATTCACTATCATAAGCATGACAATATTATTAAAAACAATAAAATAATAAAAGGAAACAATATCCCACAGAATAGTTAATAAAAGTATTATAATGTATGATATCACTTATGCTATATGGGTGCCATTATATATCCAGTAGAGATATCATAGCAAAAGAAGAAAAAAAAGAAGTCTGGAAAGACATACCACATTATAGCTTACTTTTATTTCTTTCATATTTTTCTTATCTGTAGTTTATATCCATATATTTTCCATAATGAAAGCATATTACTTGGATTCTTGCTCAAGAAACATGATCTGAAAGTAATTATATTCTGAATCTCAATTGCATTTCTCTAAATATGCTTTTTCATTACATCCTGCTCACTTTACCTTGAAAACACTGAAATGTTCTTAAACTTCTAATTTGCATTGCAACTTAATTTTTTGTTGTTGCTTATGGTTGCCATTTTCCAAAAAGATATTAAGGCAAAGCCTCGGAATAACTCCTGCCATGCCTCAAGAAGGAAACTGAGCTCAGGATTTAGCTATGGAAAAAAATGTTGCCTTCTACTATCCATGGTATTAATTCTCAAACTTTACTGTATGTAACAGTCCTTTAAGGTATCAGTGAATATCAAGATTCAGTGGCCCACTCTCAGAGATTTTGATCTGGTAGATTTAGGGTGGATTGCAGACTCTGTATTTTTTTTAAAAGCTCCCAGATGATTCTGGTAAAAGGGTCCTCAAGTCTCTCAATTCTCCATAAGAATTGGCCTTCCAACTATTGTGGCATATCAGTGAATAAAACATTGTAATCAGGTATCTGTCCATAAATAGACTGCTGTTCAAACAAGAAATAGGTAACTGAAGAAAAAGGCATGGAAAAAGATCTTTTACAAGAAGAATTTCTTGTTATGTCAGGATGGACTTGGTTAATTTGCAGTAATAAACAACCCCATTATGTCAGTGACTTACAATAATTTTTTTTCCCTCATTCATGGTATAGGCACAACATAGACCAGCATTAGGGCTATGCTTGTTTTAGTCACTCAAAGGCTCAGACTGATGGAATTTTCCAAAGTCTCGTCAGCAGTGGTAAGAGAACATGACAGATCACAAACTGGCACTCAAGTCTTCTGTAAGAAAGGGCACCATAGCTTCTGCTTATGTTTTATGGCATAGGAAATCACATAGCCGTGCTAAAATCAAGTGGGGTGGGAAAATTCAATTGGATCATGTGTCCACAAGGAAGATGGCTAGAATGATGAACATTTTAATGACTATCTCACATGCCCAACTCAAGCAGTTACAACAAAGTATAGTACAATAGTTACAAACCCTATATGGGGAGCCTTAAAGCTCAGGAATTAAATCCTATTTGTACCACACCCTGAATCTGGACAAGTCTCTTAACCTCCATAACCCTCAGCTTCCTTATGCTTTTGAATCTCCCAGCTCAGAAACCAACGCAACAATGTGTATGAAGTATGTGCACAGAGCCTGACGTAGTAGGAACTCATGATTATTAGTCTTATTCACAACTATGAGTTATTATAGATGCACAAAAATATTTATATTCTAAAGTAAGTTAGCATAATAATGTAAATGATACTCTTTATCACTAACACAGTATATATTTATTTAGCTCTGACTATTCACAAGGCACTAAGTGAGGAAAAATGAAGGATACAAAAACAAATAAAATATGGTCTCTGATGTGAAGAATCTTAAATCTGTTTAGGAAGTCAGGAAATAAGGCAAAAACACTAGACAGATAGTCTAGTATGTGATATAATGGAGAAGCCATAGAGAGGTATGGAGATGAAATAAGACTTGAGAAAATGGTAAGTCTTTTCTTGAAAGAAGTGGCATTTCTTTTAGTACTATGCGGCAAAATATTAAAAAACCTTTAAAGATAAATTGGTAGCTAGTAGAGGCAAATGAAGAAACACTGAAAGGTTTTACAGGAGGTACGTCTAAGGAAAACAGATTTAGGTAAATAGATGATTGATAAGATATAGGTAGGTAGGTAGGTATGTAGATAGACAGACAGACAGACAGACAGATAGATAGATAGATAGATAGATAGATAGATAGATAGATAGATAGATAGATGATAGATAGATGATAGATAGATAGATAGATAGATAGATAGATAGATAGATAGATAGATAGATAGATGGATGAATGGTAGGATGGATGGCTGTAGGATATAACCTGCAGACATTCTTATTGAGAGAATAGTTGGCTTAATTAACATCGTGTCATAAAGAGGATTGCACTCACAACTTGGCTAGAATATCACCTACAGAAGCAATAAAAACTCTAGATTTCCATATTCATCTTTGAGTATAAATAGATAACTGTTGCAAGTACATTGTCCTCACTTTGGTAATAGAGTTATTCTGTTTTCCAAATTCTATCAATATTTTCATGCTGTGTGGTGTTTTGTGCAGTCAGACCACACTCCCAATGTTACTGTTTCTTTCTGCTGCACTCTCTGCACTTAAGTTAGGAGAAAGAAGTCCTGCGGAGGGATGGAAGTCACAGAACAGTGTCTCAGGGATTCAGATGTGTGACAATTTCCACAGATGTCAAGCATGGCAACTTGCCACAGGGAGAAATGTGTTCATTTTGTGCACCATTATCAGGATGTGGTACACAGACTGAACAGACAACTTAATGCTTCTCTGATTCAACCAGACATTCTTGTCTTCTAAGTGCTTTGTATTCAGTCATCGCTGAACTCTATGAAGTTCTTTGAATACACAGAAACTATTAAGTTACACTATCTCCTTTATTAAATTGAAAGATTGAAATCATTCAAATTCTACCCATAAATGTCTGCCAGCCAGGGAGCTATTTAACTTGATATATAACTTAAATGGGCCCAGACACCATCAGATATGAGATTGAGGCCTCAAGCTATCTAATGCAAGAAGAGAAATTCCCCCTTTTCAGTAGGTGAGGTATTAAATACAAAAACCTTTATTTTCAATTATGGCACTTGAGCTCCTGATTGAACCCTTTCTATTGCTGCCTAGGAGGCATGCCAACCTTGCCTGTAATATAAGTCAATCAATTATATTTCATTTTGATGCTTTTTATTTCATGATTCTTGGGGTTCCTTAACAAGACATTCACATTATAAACTCCAGTATTCAAAGAGTGAACATTAAAAAAATAAGGCGAAGCAAAAATTTTGATTTAAAAGATAAAATGAAATGGATAGAAATTGCAAAAATGTGGTGCAGAAGACCTACTAATTGAAATAAGCATTTATAACTAAAATGTAACCATTTTTCTCTGTACTTTCATTTTTTCTGTAAACCTAAACTTCTCTAAAAAAATAAAGTCTATTAATTTAAAAAACATACAACCATCAATTGCCTACAATGCATATCTAGAACTGTCAGACCTAGAAAGTTAGCTGAAAAAATGGCTACTCCTAACTTCCATATTGCAGGATTACTTGTGCATACACACAAATGTTAAATATATTCATGGTATCCAAAAAAAATGGAAGAAAATGGTGAGGTGAATTGGAAAAATATTAACAAAATGTTTCCTTCCTCATACATTTAAAGTAATTTGAGGATTTCTAATGCAAAAGAAAACGAAATGAAAAGTTTCAGGTCCAATTATCTTCCCCCCAAACTCAGATCTCTACCTTTGGTGACATTTGCATGTTTTATTAAAATAATGTGATTTATTGAAACAAATGAAATATCTAGCATTACTGAATATGGCACTCAGTAATGTATTTGCAAATATTTTCTGATACCTTCCTTTTGAAAGTTTCTGTGGGGAAACAAAGATGAAAATGACATATTATGCACTTTAACATTTATAATCTAGGAGTTTAGATAAAAAATGAACATCTGGGACTTCCCTGGTGGTACAGTGGTTAAGACTCCAAGCTCCCAATGCAGGGGGCCTGGGTTCCATCCCTGGTCAGGGAACTAGATCCCACATGCATGCTGCAACTAAGAGTTCGCATGCCACAACTAAGGAGCCCGCCTGCCGCAACTAAGGAGCCCGCCTGCCAAAACTAAGACCCAGTGCAACCAAATAATTAAATAAAATTTTTTTTTAAAAAAATGAACATCTAAGACTAAAGATGAATCTGTATATGGAAGCTTAATGGTTAAGTGTCATGACAGTGGAATTCATAAGCACTGTTCAAAAGCAAACCCTAAACATGGCTGCTTCTCTCAATACTGAGCTTCAAAAATCACTGCTTCAACTTGAATTCCAGACAGTCTATACTGAAATGATCAATGTACAAGGAAAATTATGAAAGAGAGGAAAAGAACGTATTTTGCAAGACAAAATTCTTAATGGTTAAATAGTCAGTACTGCCAGGAACTAAAAAATCCCAAGAGACCTGAAGTATGTTCATCATTTAAGTTGGAGGATACGGACATATGGCAATCAAATTCCTGATCAAAATGTTTAGAGGCACTTTGATGCCAAAAATATTCTTTTGAGCGTCATCTATTTAAACACTCATATGCCTCCAGAACATGTTGGCCAATGAAACATATTTCCATTTATGTCCTGCCAAGTCTCACTCATTAGCTAAAAATTCTCATTTTGCAGCTTTTATGAAAAGGATTTGCAGTACCATGTTTCAAAGTTAAAATTTTTATGATTTGTTTTGTTTTTACTTGCAATATTACCCAAAGTACTATAACTTAATTTTTAAACATTAATTTCATCCTTGTCCTTCACTAAATCTTTGATCACTGATGCTAATAAATTTTAAAAGATATTCACAGAGAATTTCTCTGGCACTGCTCACTTCTGCTCACAGGCAATGATATAATCAGAAATCAGGAAGAAAGAAGAAAGAAGTAGTACAAGGATAAGAAACAAATGGATCTGAATAATCCACCTATAGGTAAATCATAATAGAATTCAAATGTGTTTGAAAATAATTTAATTACTTGGTTATTTGCACTAATTTTTTAATCTTACTTTATATTTTTACCCCAATTTTTGAAGTGTTGATTAAAAAATAAATTCAGGTGCTTCAGTTTTTCCCTTGTAAACTGAGTGTCTGACCCAATATAAGTTAAGACCCCTTTTTAAATTTCTACGATGTTACATACTTCTAAGCAGTATAGATCCAGGCCTTTTATTCTCTCCTTTACTACATTTAAACACATGTTCAAGATTGAACATAAAACTGGGAACTGACAGGGATAATGACTCCTTGAAGTGCCAAATTTCATTGAGTTTCTGTTACACTTTAGAAATGGGAGTTATTAGAGAAAAGATACAATATTTGTCTTCCATTGCTGTGTAACAAGCTACCTCAAACCTAGTGACTTTAGACAAGTTACTCCAAAGTAGGGTTTAAAACAGCACACATTTATTATCTCATATTTTTCTATGGATCAGAAGTCCAGATATGTTGTAACTGGGTTCTTTTTTCAAGGTGTCATTCTAGCTATATTTTCATCTGGAGCTCAGGGTCCATTTCCAAGGTCATTGGTTATTGCCAGAATTTAGTTCCTTGTGGTTGTAAGACTGAGGTCTCTGTTTTCTTGCTAGATGTCAACTAGGGGACATTCTCAGGTCCTAGCCACATAGCCTTCTCCACAATATGGCAGTTTGCTCCTGTAAGGCCAGTAAGAGAATCTCACTTCAGATCTCTCTGATCACTTCTAAGACCTGAGTTGAGTAGACCAGGTTACCCAGGATAATCTCCCTCTTGATTAACACAAAGTCAACTGATTAGGAACCTAAGTTACGTCTGCAAAATTTCATATGACCAAACATAATCACAAAGTGATTTGTCATTCTGTACAAATTCAAGGAAAGGTGATTACACAAAGGTGCAGGAAACTTGGGTCACCTCAGAATTCTGCCTACCACAGACACCAAAAAATAGGTATCATAATATGATAAGACTCTTCCAGTGCAAAAGTGAAAAAGATGTGAACTGAAGATAATTTTAGGCAAAGAAATTAGTAAATCTTTTGTGACTATGGAAACAAATTAGATCTCATGATTTTTTTCTTCTCATGTAAATACAGAATTTAGGAAGATATAGTAAAGCTTAGTAATATCATAGCAATTTCCTTTTATTTTACAGAACTCAACTGTAAATCCTATAACTTGATTAAGATCAGGTACTTCCAATAACAATGATTAAAAAGATGAAGCATCAGAAATCGGAAACCATCTTATCCTCTGACTCAGTATTTTTGTTTATTTGGCCATAGAGAAAATAATTCTTAACTTCCCCTTATATTTAATTTGTGCCTAATAAAATATGTTTATTTATGAAATTTCCACTTGGGCCCAGGATATACAGGTATATTATCGAACAAATGTATTTGTTTGGGAAGTATGCTATTTAATTTACCTTATCTGTCTCTGGAGGCTTAATGCAGCAGTTAGGGTCCATTCTCTTACTTACTTCTAGATATAGATAAAATAGAATATCAGTATCTAGATTCAGGAATAGATTAGCCTCAGTTTGCCAGTGTCCATACAGCATAACTCTCAGATAACCACTGTGGCTGACATTATAATTCTTTCTTGTCTTTGAATGTGTAAACAATATGTTTTATCTTCCCATTCATAACATTATACTTGGAAATATCACGCAATGGTTTTATCATGCCATATAGAGAAACAGTCTTAGGTGAATTAATTATTAAGATTTATAAGCTGCATATCTTTAATTTCAACACTTATATAAAATTATTAGCAGCTGAAAAGGTTCATAAGGAATAGTAAACTCAAGGAGAAAACATGGAGACAAAATCAGGAGTTTAGGGCAAAAATAACACTTCAATTAGACATCAAAGGGATGGTCAAAGCCAACTTAATATGAAAAATGAAATTTTCATAGTTATATTTGTAGCTCAGTAGCATCAATAAGGTGGTAAATGCTACATAGCCTATAAGAGTTAATTCTCTAAATATGTTAAATACAAGTAATGTTTTTGAAAAGTCTGGGATTCTTTAACAAAACATGTTATTTAAGAACCAAAATTGGTTCCTGACTAAGTTTGTGTTTTTTACAGAGTACGGTATGTTTACAGTTTTTAAAATTACAGCAACTATAACATGCCTATTCTAGAATATGGGAATCACATCCTTAAGCATAAACTTTGATGAGTTACTCAATTAGAAACCAAGAATGAAATATAACAGGAATGTGGCTGGAACCACGTTACATAAAAGGGTAAGATTCTATCTGTAATCCTAAATTCAAAATTATGCCAATCCAAACTTAATGAAGTAAAAGTTTCTTCACTATATGTATTATACTGGCTTGTGTAATATCAATATAATAAACTGTGAAAACAAAAATGGTAATAATAACCATTAGCTATGTGTGACACTATATAATTCTTGTAGTCCTTTCACATGCAGTGTCTCCTTTGACATCAGGCCTAGAAATAAATGTCAATATTATTCTCATACACTTATCTATTCAACAAGTAATTAGTGAGACCCTAATATATGCCAGAATCTCTGGTGATAAGTAGACATATCATGCCTGTAGGAGAGGAAAAGCTTTTCTTCTACTCTGTTAGGTTCTATAAATGGGGCCGGTGACTCATACTGGTAAAAGACAGAATGACAGGAGAAAAGAATGCCAATTTTACTTAATGTTAATATATTTTTATGTGCACAGAGGCTTCACAAAAGTGAAAAACTCAAAGAAGTGGTCAGACACGAGAGCTTATATATCTTTTAAACAAAGAATGATAAATTGTGGACAAGCGACTAGAAAAAGGAAAGGGGGTTTGGGTTTATCAGGGTAGTAAATTGTGGGAAGGTAAATATACGAGGGAAACTAATGGTAAATAAGGGATATTTGGTATGGTTACTTCATGCAGAGTCATCTCCGTGCTGCCCCCCTCTCTGGTGATAAGAGCTGTTCCCCTCTTCCTGTTATGGGAGAGTGGGGGACATCTTCACAAGGGGAATTGATGTCCTGTTTAGGAAGATGAGGGGAGGGCATAGAGCTCTTCCTGTGTCTCAACTTCCATCAGCTCAAAGTAATCCATATGCCAAAGTAGCAAATTTCAGTATGACACTCTGATCTCCTTCAACAAACAGACAAAATCTCTATAGAATAGGAGAAAAATCACATGTACTTTTAGACAAAGACCTTGAGGTCTTTGTACTTGCTTTTTTTTTTTCTCCCCAGACCACTCTTCATCCTCTTAATCCCAAGACTTGCATTTTTATTCTTTCATGTTTCATTTTACATGCCACCTTTGAGAGGTTTCTTTCTGACCAACGAAATTAAATTAGTTTCCTTGGGTTATTTTCCCTAATCATAGATTGTGTTTTCCTTCAAAACCATGTTAAGGAGTTAGCATTTGATTCTAAATTTTCTAAGCAGTGGATGAAGGGAGCCCTCAAATTTTAAATGAGAAAATAAAATCCCAAAGAATAAAGTGACACACTAAAAGTCAAAGCTAGTAAGTAGCAAAGTTGAGATTAAATTCTGGTATACAGACTAAAAACTCTTGTTTTCTAATATGCTATGATGTTTCAATAAATTCCTTAGAGCCATCGTTCTTAACTGCATGTGGTTTTTCTCCCCAGGGGCCACTGGCATGGCTGGAGACACTTTTGGTTGTTACCACACAGTGTGTATGTGCGCGGGGTGGGGGGGTGGGGCACGGGGAGGCTGTCCTACTGGCATCGAGTGAATACAGTGTAAGGTTGTTGCTGATCATCCTACAAGGCAGAGAACACCTTCCACGGCAAATACTACCCAGCCCAGAATAACAAAGGTATTGCTGTTAAGAAACCCAGCCTTAGAATGCTTGAAAGAATAAAAGCAATACTTAATCATGTCATAATGTATTTTTAACATACAAAGGATATAAAAACACCCAAGTCCTTTCTATTACTTTCCAAAGACTAACCTACCCATATCATTCTATGTGAATTAACATCAACAAGATAAATTACAAAGACAACTCAAAGTCTCAAATTGAAGTCATGGTTTGACTTGACAAGTATGTGTTAACTCTTAGGTGTCAGAAAGTATGGAATGTATACGTGCATTTTGTAACACTTTGCTAAAGGATTGTTCTGAGTCTCTAGCATCCTGAAAGTAATCTAAACACACCTATCAGATCTTTATAGGAAAGCATATGTTAATTTTAAAATCAATTTCTAATTTTGCCATACAGAAGATTTGAAAATGAAATTGTCAGTCTTCATGTCAAAGTATAAGTGAGACATGTATTTTAAAATCAATCATCTATTATAAACTATCGTGTAAAAATCACACACATTTCAAGCCTAGGATGTGGCCCAGAAGCAATTCTAGTTTTTTTCCTATCATTTATTACTGTGAATAAGTGACCAAGTCATGTGAGAAATGGATGAAAAGATTCACCCAGAACAAACAGAAGGTGGGGTGGTGTAGGACATCTGTGCTCACTTTGAAAGGTGTAGTGGCTTATGCACAAGCAAAGTCTCCTGTGTGCAGACTGCCTGCAGATGCTGAGAGCAGGTAGGCAGCCCTGAAATCACCATCAGAACAGAGTGGCTCAATGCTCAAAGAAAGGTTCAGGACCACCAGTGTCAGAGAGGTGAAGGGTCGGCAACAGCAGACTCTCCATCCCACATTGTTCACTAGCAAAGCATAGTCCTTTTAGCTTTAGCAAGGAAAGCCTGGTTTGCACATTTCTCTTCACACATTCTCTCTAATTAGATTTCCCCTAAAACCTCTCAAAATCAGCCATCAAACAGATGAAGAAATCAGCTGAAAGGCTTAGCATAATGGGATAATGGGAACCTAATAGATATATATGTGTGTGTGTGTGTGTGTGTGTGTGTGTGTGTGTGTTCAAAGGACACAGGTGATTTGCTTATTTACTGGATTAAGCCAAATCAATTTGCACATATATCCACTGCTATAGAAAGCTGCTATTAACACTTTAATTTTTTTCACTAAAAATATGATCCAGATACAGTCACATTCTGAGGTACTGGGGGTTGAGGCTTCAACATATTAATCATATTAATCTGGGGGGACACAATTCATCCCATAACAAAATCTATCACAAAGTGATTGCACTATCTGTGCAATATGCAGTTGTTATTCATGTGGCTGTTAGGCACATATCATTTCACTACTATACTCAAGTATCTGAAGTTTTGTAGATTAAATTTAGTAAGGTATACTATATTAAGTGATTGCTTTTGTTTTATTGGTTTCATAATAAATAGTAACCATTCTTTTCACAGTGTCTAAAACAATAAGATCAACTATTAATTAAACTTAAAGCAAACAATGTAAGTTTTAAGAATTGGACTTCTGAAACCATGTGTGCTTAAATTTGCTGGAAATTTTTAGTTTATTATTTGGATATATATGTATATTATATATATAATATACAAACATTAGAGATTATAAAGCACAATGCCTAGAATAAATAATGGATGAT
Source organism: Balaenoptera physalus (assembly GCF_965194825.1). Taxonomy (NCBI): domain Eukaryota; kingdom Metazoa; phylum Chordata; class Mammalia; order Artiodactyla; family Balaenopteridae; genus Balaenoptera; species Balaenoptera physalus. The sequence goes on along the minus strand of NC_138892.1, from coordinate 36,080,596 downwards.
TTAAGTAAATGCACCATGTATCTCATTAAACATGTAAAATATCTGATGCAATGCATAAGAGGAAAGTGCTTTATTTACCCACTTACAATCCTGTATTTATAGAAAATAAAAAATATTTGGCATTCATTATAAATGACTATGATCACAATCTTAGATCATTTTTGATGTTATAAAATCACAGACAGATATTAAACAACTTAAAGTATCTCCTTTTTTTAAAACAAATTGTATTGTCTCAAAAAGACAACCAACTATATCTTTTGGAGAAAGATCATAGTTTTCAGACTTAGTGTCTTAAAATTTGAAATTTAAAAACTTGACACATTTAAAAATTTTAATTCTGGTGAATTTTTTTAAAGCTACCCTCCAAATGAGAGAAGAGTTAGTATTTATGGTTATCAAAGGAAATAAAAAGTTAGAAAAATGACATTACCTGAAAATACAGTGATAAATTATTTAGAGATGCAATAGTGATAATTTACAAAATTAGTAATAAAACTATATTCTCTATATGAACCATTTGTAAACATACTTCCCAGAACAAAGATGAAACAAAGCGATACATTTTATATAGCAGTCACTACTACACAGAAGAATCTAATTGCGGGTTAAATGAAAATGACACATATCATTTTATAGTTTACAAGTACTTCCTGTAGCAGAAACATTCATTGTAATAATCATCACATCCAAGTCTTAGCAGCATCCTTCTAAAAGCTCAGAAGATTTTCAATTGAATTTGTCAGTTGCGATCTAGGTTTAGGTTCCTTTAATTTAGCATTTTGTAAAGGTTAAGAAAAAGATAATTGAGGATTTTAATGATCTAAAATTCATATGTTGAAGTCCTAACTCCCAGTACTTCAGAATGTGACTATATTTGAACACATGGGTGGGCACTAATTCAATATGACTTGTGTCCTTAAAGCAGAGACTAGATTACAGATACACACAGAGTGAGGGAAGAGAGTGTGAGGACACAGAGAGAAAACAGCCATCTGCAAGCCAAGGAGAGAGGCCTCAGAGGATACCAAACCTGCTCACATTTTGATCTCAGACTTCTGGCATCCGGAACCGTCAGAAAATAAATTTTTGTCATTTAAGTCACTCAGTCTGTGGTATTTTTTTATGCTAGCTCTAACAAACTGTTAGAAGGACCTCTGAACCTAGGCTATAAAAACAAAAATACATGTATTTAAATATATAACTAAAGGAAGTATGAATATTTATAAACAAGGTAAAAGTAATACACAATGTTGTTCTGATAGTAAATTCTAATTGCTCCTTTACAAAGAGTTGTGGAAATTTTTATCCAGGTAGTATCTTCATATCACTGTCCTGTTCTCCATCAGATTTTCTTTTTTTGCAATCTATCTTGACATCATGCACAAACCTATGTCCACATTGTCTACATCCCACTCTAGCCTATACCAAAAGAATTCTTTAAAAAGATATACGAGGGCTTCCCTGGTGGCGCAGTGGTTGAGAATCTGCCTGCCAATGCAGGGGACACGGGTTCGAGCCCTGGTCTGGGAAGATCCCACATGCCACGGAGCAACTGGGCCCGTGAGCCACAATTACTGAGCCTGCGCGTCTGGAGCCTGTGCTCCGCAACAAGAGAGGCCGCGATGGTGAGAGGCCCGCGCACCGCGATGAAGAGTGGTCCCCACTTGCCACAACTAGAGAAAGCTCTCGCACAGAAACGAAGACTCAACACAGTCATAAATAAATAAATAAAAGAACGTGAATTTCTTTAAAAAAAAAAAAAAGATGTATGATATGATTACATTTCTATCAAATTCCAGAAAATGCAAACTAATCTGTTAGTGAGAGAAAGCAGATCACTGGTTGGCTGCATCTAGCAGGGCAGGGAGGTGCAGGGGGAGAGAAATTATAGCATGAGTTCTAATATCAATTGCAAATTATTGTTTTGCTATCACATCAGTCCTCCAAATTTGTTTTCTAAAAGATCCTTGATTAACTATTTCTCTGTAATTGATTTATGCATTCATATAATATTGGAATATAAACTTCTTTTTCAGTAGCACTGAAAATGCCTATACGTCTGCTTATTATCACACGCACACACAGAGAGACACATACACACTCACACACTATGGGTTTTCTAGCTCTGGGTCAAGGCTCTCTACTTCACACCATTATCCTTGTATATGCCCACTTCTGCATTTCTTTCAATGCACTATTATGGGAAATAGAGTTTTATAGCATCTGATTTTGTTCTGATGGGACAAAAACAATTTTCAGTTTGAGAAAAACAACTGCCAATAGTTTGGCTGGTACTTAGAAAATCATGTCACTATGCAGAAGTTTTTGAATTCTTTGATAAATTTTTGTACCTAATGTTCAAACCTCCCCAGAAGAGAATTCACGGGACTTGTGTTTAACTTTTTAGGCTGCTTTCTTATGGCCTATACTAATAGTGCCATTGTAGGATTTTTTCATGTACTAAGTTTGTAAAGTGCAATTTGCTATTCCTATTTTACACTTCTCTGTAACGCCTTCTGAGAGATTGTGACTTGGAGTAGCTTACCTGAAAATTATGGTAATTAGCAAACTTGTCTAATATAATTTATTCTAATATACTTAATTTTTTTTTCTTACATCAGTTTATAATATTTACCACCCTTAACAAATGTTCTGAGGTTCATTTCAGCAATCTGTGCTTAAGGTCAGTAATATATGTCAACAAAAAAAAATTTTAAAGACCATTCAGATGTCTTTAAATTTTTTTACCCACAAATAATTATAATTGACATGATAGTTATTATGCCCTTGAATAACAGAATTTTTACTCTTTATCCTTATGCTTTGGGCCTTCATTTTCTGAAGAGGAACAGAATTTATTTTTGAACAAGCCTCCTAATTCCATAATGTGTATTGTGACTTCATAAATTTTGTAATCTAGTAAGGGATATTCCATAAAAATCTATAATTCCCCAAAATAACTACATTGATTTCATAAAATTAATAATGTATATGATGAACATTTCCACCATTATCCTTTTGTAGGGACATCACTATTTTATTCATTTCTAAGAGAGAGACTTAAAAATCAGGGTTTTTACCTTTTGTATTCTCAATAAAATGCTTTTTAACTATCTGAATAATAAACCTAGACAAGTCACCTTCTAGGCAGAGGCCTCACTTCATTTCTACTTTAAAATTACAGTTTTAATATCTATTCATACTTTATAATGTACCTCCAAGGGCTGAGTTCTCCAGAAGAAAAGCCAAGGGCAAAATGGGTCCTTAATTATTAAATATGCCTCATACATAGTTCATAGCTAATCTGACTTATCAAGGATTCAAAAATTGCAAGTGCTTTTTTTTAGAACATGCCATTCTAATTGTAATTCCATGAACTTTGGTATAAAACATTGCAACCATCTCTGTGAGTTAAACTGCCATTAGCATCACAACATATGAATATAACTTTTTTCAAAACCCAGAGAAGATCTGTCATTTGTGATTTAGCATTTCTTTTCTTTGCTTCCCAGAGCCACAGAGTCCTTCTCACCTGATCTGAGATTAGCACCATTATTTTCCTTTTTGGTTAAACAAAATCTAAGTCACAGTATTTTAAAAGATTCTCTGAAAAAAATTTTTTTTGAATTTTATTTATTTTTTTATACAGCAGGTTCTTATTAGTTATCCATTTTATACATATTAGTGTATATATGTCAATCCCAATCTCCCAATTCATCCCACCACCACCCACCCACCATGAAAAATATTTCTACCAAAAGGGGCATGGTGGTCTTTAGTGGCCACAGTAGCAGAGATGAATTTATCAGATGGGCGAGTCAAACTTTGAAAGGCTCAGAGTAAAAAGCTGTGTGCCCATGGCCAGGTGAGTCAAAACACTCAAAGCTTCAGCTTCATCATCATCAAATTGAAAGTGGCACTAAGTAGCTTAGAGGCTGATAGGATGAGGTAAGATGATTTGTGAAAGCGCCCAAGAATACTTGGGACTTACTATTGTTGAATCTTGAACCTGGTATAGGCACACTGATAATGAAGCAGTGGAGGCAGGGGAAATGAATTCAAGCCTAGATAGTGCCCACAGGTTCAAACTCTTGACATTGGGAGAGCAACATAATACCTGGAACAAAGCAGAGAAATCCTGGATGACAGGGTGACACGTGAGAAAGCAGAGGAGGCCTAATAACAAAATAATAAAGACACAGACTAGGGAGTGTCAACTGAAAAATAATGCACAACCTAAAAGTTGAGAGTTTTATTTTATTCAGCAGACATACTAAGGACTTAAGCCCAGGAGACAGCCAATCAGATAGCTCTGAGGGACTGTTCGAAAGAGGTAAGGGAGGAGTCAGGATATATAGAGTTTTTGAAAACAAACAAACAAACAAACAAAAACAGTTAGTCAGAACATCAAAAGATTACTGTTAATTAAAGAAAATCCAGACATCTCAAGTTAATGCATTTAGCACTTTTCTATGTAAGGGAAGATGCAAGAGTCTGGACTCATTGAAATCATTTCTTTGATATATACCTTAACTATCTAGGACCACTATCCTGCTTTCTCCATCCTGAATCCCCTCATGGGGTAGGGGGTTAGGGGCAGCAATGGCTGCAGTGGCTGATGGCTTGATGGCTGCAACATCCTTTGTTTACTGATATGGCAGTGACATTCTTTGTCCAAAGGGGTCATCCAAAAGACACAGTCTACCCAAGTATAGTTTTTTTAACTTGAAACAAAAGTTTCTCTAAATACTGTTGTAAAGATTTTCTTGATAGTCTGAAATATACACTATTAAAATCATATTATAATGTACTTAATTTTTATTTTATTACTGCTCAGTGGAAGCAACAAATAAATGTTGAAATCTCAATAATAATGCTATACACATAGAGAACTCTACATTAGAAACTATCCATGTGCTTTAATGTCACTCTTTCTAGTGTTAATTGTCAAGGTGTAGTATCCAAGAGATAAATCCAGCTTTAACGTGTATTAACCTGACATTTAGCCTTGGTAAACTGGACCTTTAATGGCTAAGGCACCAAGAGAAAACATTCAGTATAGAAAGTAGTGAGGAAACAGTGAAGAGTTATTACTAGGAGAATATAAGCTATAATTAAAACTGCAGCTATTAGGGCAAAGGAGATTCATTGTTGTCATGGAAACATGGTTTTATTAATTCATGTCTTTCAACAGATAAAATCAACTAATGCTCTGTAATTGTCAACATAGAAATGTAGATTTTTTACATTGTTTAATATTTTTAACAATATTAGCATACAGTATAAACTGTTTTACATAATAGAATACCTCCAAGCTAATAATTGAGTTTGTGCAAAGGTGAGCTCATTTCCTGATGTTTCTGTATCAATAGACTTCTAAAATACCATACTATACTGCACATATATTATGAAAATAGAGTATTAAGTAGCTATGGTGAGGCAAGACCATAAATGGACCAAAAAATCATAAATTATCCCACTACTCTTCACTCTTTCCTGAGGTAAAAAGAAGCAAAGCCTAACATATTTGCCATGCTAGGAGAATCTAGATTTCAAATGTCTCATTGTCCTGACAAGTACTTCTCTGCTTAGTAAGTTATCTGTGACAATTACATGTTTGGAACACATGGATATTGTATATATATGACAACTGCTACACTGATTTTCTTACTTTTAGGGTTATGTTTTCTATTGTAAAATAAAATGCTGTGTTTATATTCCCTTTATATTCCTGTCTAGTACTGTAAGCCCCCGAAGTCCCAAACTATCCTGAAGATCATTTGTTCTCAACGCCCATTGGGTGACATTTGGCAATGTCTGGAGACATTTTTTGATTGTCACACTCTGTGGGACTGGCATCTATTGAGTAAAGATCAGGGATGATGTTGAACATCCTATAACACATAAGACTGCCTGCCACAATAAATCATTATTTGATTCCAAATATGAATAGTCCCATGCTTGAGAAATCGTGCTGCAGAGTAAACAGTTAAAAATGAAACAAAAATTATCATCATCAACAACAAAAGAAATCTATTTTTTTTTTTTTGCTTGGAGAATAGAATGAACAGGTCAGTTTTCAAGTTAAACAATAATTAAGTTGCCCTATTTTTTAGGAATGGCAATGAGTTCTACTTCTTCCTTATTATCAAGATTTGAGATTGAAGAGGAAACTCTTACCATCAAAAGTAATGAATAGAAATGAGGGAATGAAAAATGGCCATAACAGTGCTACACATGAAAATGTATGGCATCAAAAGAATCTGTGACACACTTTATTCTTTGCTAAGTGTATGAAACTATTGCTTTATTTTTCAAGTGTCATTTGAGTTTAATTTTCTCTACATTTAAAGTTCATATCTTGAGATTGCCAAAGCTTCCCAAATCAGGGAAAATTAGTTTAGTCCTTTATTTCATCCTCTGCAGAATCTATAGCTGCAAAATTCTGTCCTCTTTATCAGGAGCAGTTCTTAAAAGGTTTTACCATATTTATACAATGTTTAGACTTGGTAGCTGATGTAAATGATTACATTTTCCCCTCACAACCACACTGACATTTACTTAGCATTGGCTGCAGCTTTTAAATTTATATAATCATATATGCTAACAACTCACAAAGCTATAAAACCTCTTATACAAATCTCAAAGCAGGATACATTAAACATAAATATTATTTTTAGAATCATACCACCATTGCAAATATACTCAAGTGAGGAACTAGCTGGGAATTTGCTTTCATGTATTTTGAGAATCTCAAGATATATTTTTAGAAACTGTAAAAAACTAGGGAAAAATTGTTGCCAGACACACCAAAAGAAGAAAAAAAGGTACAAAATAACTACTTTGAAAAGTTGCCCTTGAAAGTCACATATATACAAGTTCAAAATTGGGACCTATCTCCAAAAAATATTCTAAAAGTTCAAAAATGTTACAAATTAATTCTTCTTGTCCTCTAATGTAAGTGGGAGCATTTTCTAGCATCTGCCTGTATGTTATTACAGTGGTTTCATGTGCTTGTACATATGTTCACCAAATTTAAATCTATATATATCAGAGAAACATAACTGCCTTTACAGCATTTTAGATCCATTGAGTAATACATTGTTTCAAAGACATGATATTCCCCCATCTGTGAATAATAATATAAGCCCTATTAAAATAGGTATTGAGAAAATAATCCCCAACACACTAGCATAACAAAGGTCAAATGAATAACACTTTTAAATGAAGTTATATTAAACAAAAAACAAAGGAAGGCTAAACTACACATATTCAAAATGTGCCAACCCTGGGCCAGGCAATGCACTTGGTTCTACAGAGAAATGCAAAAGAAAGAAAAAATTATTTATACTTTAAGACAATGTCCATGCTGTTTACGTATCAGTATGCTGCCTAAAAATAAGTTGAGGCTCAAATGTCTTAGGGATTAAATGGTTAGGGGGCTTGCTCTTTGCTAAGTGTGCATGGATCATGGCATAAGACATGCACTTAGCATGGCTCTCTAACTGCAAGATTATCATATTTCAGTATTGATTAATGGAATAATATCCAGAAGCAATTTCATGATATAAAGCAAGAAGACAGAGAATGAATAGTTAATTGCTACTATAAGGGAAAAAATAATTATTTCCAATCTTCTTATTGTCAGAGCCCTAATACTAGGGCTCTAGTAAAGTTTTGTGAGTTGTTAACATATATGATTATATACATGTAAGAAGCTGCAGCAAATGCTAAATCAATGTCAAACACCACCGTTACAATGCCAGAGGGTCTCTTGAAACTTCTTTGGCTGGACTCAAAAATCTGTGCAATCCTTTGACACTTTCATTGACTCTTACAGTCTAAGAATATTGAGGCCTAAATATTACTGTTGCAGAACCAGCTAGTTTTAGCTGACCTTTCGTTTCTTAAACTCCAAATAAAATTGTTCACTGGACAAAACGTCAATAGAATGTTCAAGAAGGCAATGCTTCAAACTTTATTTTCCGTCCAAGGTACTCAATGATCTGTTTCTCTTTTAAGTCACATAGGAGTTTCTGTTAACCTACCTCAACTTTCACATATTTTATCTCACTTTTAAAGAAGTTGAAACAGCTAAACTGAGTGAAAATGGGGCTGGGTCAACACTCTATTTTCAGAAAAAAAAAATTCCCTGCTGCCAAAAATTTTGTATATGTCAGAAATATTCTGCCAACTTTTCACATTTCCAGAGAAAAAGGATAGTATTTTTGATGGTGATGAACATCATCATCTTGGAAAAATTATTATTTTCTAAGCATTACTTGACTAGATGATTGACTTATTCAAAATCTAAATAAGTTTGTTGTTCTAAAATCCCAAGTTTCTTGGCTCATGCTAAGAGACATAGTTGCTTCTTCCAAAGGTTTGATTTCTCCTGAGATGTTTATCACTTGAAATCCTCTTGAACTTGAGGAGTGCACACCACTCAGGTTATCAAAGTCACTGCCCACATATTAAACTGAACCAAATATGGGAAAGTGGCATCCCTCACCCCATTCTATTTGGATCAGCAATCCACTTATATGTCATTTACTTCAAATTATCTCTTTTCATTCCTCCATTAGTTCTGCTAAAGCAGATGGCATCATGTAAGTGTGACTATTTGCTATTGGCATACTATATTCCCTTCTGATGACCAGATGTGTCTTTTGGGCTTCAGTTCTCAAAGGTCTGCATGTTGTTATTCCTTATTCCCTGTATACTAACTAGGTTAAGAGGTCAAAACCACAGAATTAGCAAGAGAATTGTCCCTGACTATCATGCTGTGGAGAAAATAAAAAGAGCTCTTTATATTTCACACAAATTGAAAAACACACCTTATAAAGAGTAAATATCCAGACGGCTAAACAGAGATTTTTGTTGGTCTGTTGACGTATGCCTAGAAAAGTTTTCAATGTTTTATTTTATCATTATTCTCCCCTGCCCATGGACGTTGCCCACCGACTGTAAGAACAAAAAAGATAAGACCCACATTTACCAAAAGAATTTTTAAATTTCAAGTAGAATGTATTTTTTAGGGACAAAATAATGAAAAAGGCTTGTTCATAGGAGTCACTTAGTTGCATGCTTACATCTTTCCATGACTAAATTTTAGAAATGTAAAAAGATGTATATTTTTGCAGAAAAATTAGCCTTGTCTCTTCAATAGTCATTTACATTTAAAAAAGCTTAATGTTAATTAAAAGGGATTTATCAGACATAAAAATCAGGAACAACAGGTGGCCCTGGATTAGAAACTGGCTTATGCAACTCATTCAAGTTTTATTTTGTTTTGTCTATTTTCTCTAAACAGAAACCAAAAAAACTAAAGACGCTGGTAGTTGCAGAAGAATGTGAGCCTAAAAGATGGTTGTTGTAGGATGAAAGAAATAACAAATGGTTCATATGCTTATAGGGATGATCCAATCAATGGGAAGGAAAAGTGAATGATTTAGGTTAGAGTAGGAAAAGTTGCTGAAGGGATGCTCTTGAATAAGGAAGAGAGATCTGGTGCACACGTGAAAAGTTTGGTCTTAGCAGAATGGAGAGATCATCCATTCCATAGGTACAGAGAAAAAGATGAAGGTAAATTTCTATGTCTATTTTACCAGAATAAAAAACACAATTGGAAATGTCATTAGAATTTCATGAAAACAATTAATTTGAGAAAAAGAGTTGACATCTTGTAAAATTTAGTTTTCACACTAAGAAGAGAGTTCTATGGAAAGAAATTGGTTGGTGTGGCAGTGGAAACGCAAATCATTTCTCTTCTTTATTTTTCAATGAAAGAGAAAGCTAAGTCATCGCTTGGAAGCATGGATGAGAAGGCAATACTGGATGCTGGAAGGGAGAGAAGTTTTTTGAGAGAGTGGCAAAGTGCCTGGACCAGGCAATGTTATAGGACTCTTGGGCAGCACAAAAGACTGACTTGAGCTTAATGAACCTGAATTTAGAATGATTCTTGTCATCATGGCCAGATGATTTTCAACAACCACACTCAAAAAAAATATGTGATGGATTATAATTTAGGTAAGAAAGACTATACAAAACTAAAATAGGCAGATCCACACTAAGAAATATGGCCTTTGCCTTAGCTAAATGGAGTGGTAAAATGTTTAAATATAGATGCATTATTTTTAAGATCTCTTGTTTTAACTAAAGTTTTCAATTGATGACCATATAACATTGAGAATTTTCTTGAATAAACAAGCTTCAGGAAAATTCAAGATATATAAGTTTAAAATATAAAACTTAATGAGTAGTCAGACAAGAATAATCTTTTATTTATACTACCAATAGACTACTAGAAGCTGTATTTTAAAATATTATTTATAATAGTAATATAAGTGTAAAAGAGATTGGAATAGACATAATAAAAGAAATATTGGGAAAACTACTACAAAACTTCAATAACAAAACTAAATTCAATGTCAAATGAGACAGAATTTTCCTTAGAGTGAAAACTAATTTTACAACATGTCAACTCTTTTTCTTAGGTTAATTGCTTTCATGAAATTCTACTGGAGTTTCCAATTGTGTTTTTTACTAGTTTTTTTTTATTGTGGTAAGATATACATAACAGAAATTTTACCACTTTAATCATTTTTATGTGTACAGTTCTGTGGCATTAAGTTCATTCACATTGTTGTGCAACCATCACCATAATTCATCTCCAGAACTTTTACATATTCCTCAATTGAAACTCTGTCCTGAAGTCCCTGGAAACCATCATTCTCTTTCTGTCTCTATGAATTTGACTACTCTAGGTACCTCATATAATTGGAATCATACAATCCTTTTGTGATTGGTTTATTTCACTTAGCATCATGTCTTCAAGACTCATCCATGTTGTAGCATGTGCCATATTTCCTTCTTTTTGACAGCTGAATAATATTCCATTTTATGTGTATACCTCATTTTCTTTATCCATTCATCAACTGATAGACATTTGGGTTGCTTCCACATTTTGGCTATTGTGAAGAGTGCTTCTACTAACATGGGTATAAAAATACCCGAGTTCCTGCTTTTGTTTCTTTTGGATAAATACTTGGAAGTAGAATTGGCAATTGTGTTTTTCAAACCATAAGAAATAGTTCTAATGTTAATTTGAAACAATTAAGAAACAAGGATGTATACACAAGAAATGTGTATAAAAAGGGTTATACTGGAAACTGGAAATAAACGTTAAAGCATATTATAGAACTATAGTAATTAATCAAAATATATATCAGGGGCAAGGAAAGATATATAAATGTGGCAGAATAATAGAAACAGAATATAAACTTTTTAGCCATCAGGGAAATGCAAATCAAACCACGATGAGATACCACTTGACACCTGCAATGATGGCTATAACAAAAAACACATATAATAAAAAGTATTTGCAAGGATGTAAAGAAATAGGAACCCTGATACCCCGCTGGTGGGAACATAAAATGGTGCAGTCACTTTGAAAAACTAACACCTCCTTAAAAGGTTACACATAGAGTAACCATATGAGCCTGCAAGTTCACACTTAGGTATATCCCAAGTAAAACAAAAACATATTTTCACCCCAAAAATTGTACAGGAATATCTATAAGAAGCATTATACTAGTAGTCAAAAAGTAGAAAACCTCCAAATGTTCATCAACTGATGAGTAGATAAATAAATGTGTTATACCTCTATAAAGGAAGATTATTTGGTAATAAAAAGTAATGAAGTACTGATACATGCTACAACATGGATGTACCTTCAAAACATTCTAAGAAGCCAGTCACAACATAATGTATGATTCCATTCATATGAAATATAAAGAATAAGCCAATCTCTAGAGACAGAAAATGGATTACTGGTTGCTAAGGGCTAGTTGAGGTTTGGGGGAAATGATGAGTGACTGTTGAAGGGTATGGGGTTTCTTGTTGGGGTAGTGAAAATGTTTTATTGATTGTGGTGTTGGTCGCACAACATTGTGAATATACTCAAAACCATTGAATTGTTCATGTATGGGATGTGAATTATCTTTCTTTAAAGCTGTTAATCAAAAAATAACTTTAATATTTGAAAAATGAAATACCTAATCAAAAGGGAAAACTAACTTATATTTCTAGGTAATTGATCTTTTAAATTTGAAATAAACATTATTTTGAATTGTTCTCATTCACAAACAAATAGATGCCCATGAAGTATTAGACCAAATCTGAGATGAAGGGGTATATGACAGGGAAATACTTTTTAAATTAATGTCTGGAGAAAGCCACAAAGAAAATTATCAATAAATTTGACCATATGCACTTTGTAAAAGTCTTCTTTGAAGTATTATGTTAACATATATCAAGAACCTTATAATCATTCATATCATATTATCCCAGTAATTCTACTTCTAGTTGTAAATTCTAATAAAAGAATATAACTCATAAGCAAAAATATATGCAAGCTCACTTCCATTATGTAATTATTTGTAATGGTAAAATAGTAAAAAAAAAATAAAAATAAACTTACCCGTGAGTTATTTAAGTAAATTATCTCATATTTACTTAGTTAATAGATCACTATTATTTAATAGATTACTAAGTAGCTACTAGAAGTCATACTTAAGTTTTAAGGACATGGGGTAAAACTGACATTTTAATGATAAGTGGAAAAATACACAATTGTATATAAACTATTTATTTTGCAAAGATAGAAAATGAGAAAATTATAACAGTGAAAACAGTGGTTGACTTTGATTAATAGGATTTAGCTAAAAATTTTTCCCTACTTTATTCTATTTTTCTATCATTTCTAAGTTTTTACAATAAACAATGAAATAAATAAATAATTAAAACAATATTTATAATTTTTAGAATTGTTTTAACTAGAATCATGCCAGTACATGGTAAGCATATAAGATTCTAATGTAATTTTGATTACAAAAAATTTATTTAGGCAGCAATATACAAGAAAAGATGAAAACGAGGATGATGATCAGGGGTATCTTCTACAGGTTTAAGAATTTTTCTACAATCTTTTTTCAATTTTATCTAATTTTCTAAAAGTTTTAAATTAAGTATATCAATTTTCATATTTTACCTTAAGATGTAAATTTTATTTAGAAAAATTAAAATATGTGCTTAGCCCATAGTAGGAAGGAAAACAAAAATGGATGAATGATTCATTTTTTTCTCTATATTTTCCATATTTGTCAAGAAAGACCTCTCTTCTGAGGTTTATATTGCCTAAATGTCTAAGATGTGAATGACTGTATCTAATTATTTGCCATAGAAAGAGTTCTATGACCTATGAGTAGTAAAATCACAGGGGAAAGGTTATAGATAGAGGCGTAAAAGACAGAAATAGCAAAGAAATTGAAGAAGATACCTTATACCAGAGAATATAGGCACCATCAAGATCAAACGGTTTATCAAAGAGAGATGTATAAGTGCCCAAGACAGACCTCATCTACTTTAGTTTCACCCTAATATATCCCACTTAATACAGACTTGTTAAGCAAAGATCATGATTATAACACCTGAGAAATCATTATAGTGAATGGGAGCATAATATATTTAGAATAACACTTAGTAATAGAAAATGATAATGACCATAAATTAGCATGCATTTGGCATAGATAAAACCTATAATGATCATTTTAATTAAGCAGGTACAACATAGCTTATAGTTTTAAATTTCCTTAAGGGATTCCCCCAAGGATCCTTGGAATAGTATAATAAACAACAGAGGTCTCCTTTTAGTCATAATTTTAGAAAGCATAATTTACTAATCCCTAAATTAAATGGCTAGCCACATGGGCAAAGAGTGGACAAATGGACAAATTGGTTGGGTGCATTTTTACTGTATATTAAAGCCTCCTGTCAATGTGTACATAGGTGGAGTTTTTATAGACATAGGCAAAATTACAATTTTTATTACACTTTAAAGCATGAGTACCAAGACAAGTAGACAGTTTAATGACTTCCCAATCTACATCAAAATTACTAAAAATACTATGATTTTGAAATAATACAATCTCTCAGGAAGAAAGGCAGAATAAGGGGGCATGTGTTTCCATCCCTAAGGAACTCTCAAATATCCAATTATACTGTCTTCTACTAGAACGATAAAGATAGAAAAGAAGGAAACAATGTCTGGTCTATTTACCATCAAATGTTAACAAATGTTCAATAGCCAGAAAATTTTTTCAGATAAAATATGAGCACAATATAATATCGTATGGCAAATGTATTTTACTGCACAGATGGCTCATAGAAGATTACTGAAGATGGTTTGGAGATTTACTATACACACGTAAGTTAGGGTCTTTAAAATGAGGCAATGCAAGAGAAGAAATTGAACAATAAAATGAACAACGTAGGTATAGAAAAACGTGCTATCACAAAGAAAATGAGAGTAGACATGAAACAGGAGAACAATATAATTTGAAGCGTCATCTTATTCTGAAATAGTGATGACCCATATCACTACGACTTAGGTTGACAATATTGAAGCTATATTAATAGATAACAGCAAATGAAGATTATGAGTAAGTAATCATTCAGCTTATTAAATTAATAAATTGCTACCTCATGGTATGATCACTAAGAATGATTTAATGATACAGATGTATTTAACCACATTGGATATAGTGCTTCAAATATGTGGTAGAAGTTTTACTGTCTTAAACACAGTTGTCTTTTTTAAATTAAGTAATTGTCTTGAGAAATTAAGAAACATGTTCCATTTAAGATGATAAAGCAGTACAAAAAGTCCCTAATAAAGATCACAGGTAATATCCTAGTGATTAACGAAGCAATTAGTCACACAGGCATCCTATTTAAGGTCCTCTGATAAAAAGTAACTATATAGTCTTTTAAAAATTTATGAAAATGATATGGTGTTTTCCACCTGCTTCATTGTTTGCATTGTCAATTTAAAATCATATTCATTATGTATTCAAGCATTCCTATTTACCAGCTGTCTGGCTAACAAATTTCTCTATAAATATGGGGTTTTATTGTTGTTGTATTGTACACAGCAAAATTGAAACCAAATCATTATGTAGTTAATGCATACAAACCCAGATATTTAAGGACCCTAACTACACAGAAAAGGTTGATATATAATTTTAATATTTCATTGTTTAAAGTAGATCAATTTATTTAATGGAAATACATATTCATAAGAAATTAAGAGAGTGTGGATGTGCATTAAAGGAAAAGCAATAGTCAATTTCTTGATTCACTATACTCACACACCTAACCATTTCCATCTCCCATAGGTAACAACTGCTAACAATATCTTATGTAGACTTTGACTTATATATGTATATATGTATATTTAGAGGAATAAAAATCATATAATCATTTTCATTTACTGTATTTTATTGTACCCTATGTTATACAATAATTGGTTTAACTGCTTTCTTAGAGTTTTAGATAAACCCAGTTTTGCATTATAAATAATGCTTCAATGAACATCTTGCTATAAATTTCTTTGGATAATTGTGCAACTTCATCTGTAAAGAAGTTAAAATGGAATTTCTTCAACAATTTTTATGCATTTATAAACATTTTATATGCACTGCCAAACCGCCTTCCAAAATGATTGTACCAATTTTTATTCTTATCATTTTTCCAAACCCTTAAAATTTTCTCTGCTTTCACTCTCCAATTTTCATATGACACAGTGACCACTTTAAAATGTAAATCTGTCAATTCCCTACTTAAAATCTTCCAATATTTCCCTACTGTATTAGTTTGTGGGGCTGCCAACAGAATATTACAGACTGGATGGCTTAAACAACAGAAATTTATTTTCTCATAGTTCTGGTGGCTGAATGTCCAAGAAGAATTCTGGCAGCACTGGTTTCTGGTGAAACCTTTCTTCTTGGCTTGCTGAAGGTCACCTTCTCATTTTGTCCTCATATGGACTTCCCTCTGTGTGTGCATGAGAGATCTTTGGTGTCCTTTCCTCTTCTTAAAAGGAGACCAATCCTATCAGATTACAGTCCCACTCTTACGACTTCATTTAATCTTAATGACCTCCTTAAACTTCAGTTATATAACTAGTAAGTCCTGGGATGTAAGGTACAGCATGGTGACTGTACTTAACAATGCTGTATTATATATTTGAAAGTTGCTAACAGAGTAGATCTTAAAAGTTCTCATCACAAGAAAAAAACGTATGACTATATGTGATGATGGATGTTAATTAACTTTATTGTGGCAATCATTTTGCAATATATACATATATTGAGTCATCATATTGGACACCTAAACTACTACAATGTTATATCTATTATATCTAAGTAAAAATCAACGTACAATACAACTATCCTGAGGCTGTGAGGAAGCCTAAGCCATAAGAAGAAACCATATGTAGGCATTTCAGTTAATAGTTCCAGCTCAGCCTAGCCTTCAAGTATTCCCAGCCAAGGCACCAGACACGTGAATGAAGAAACCTACAGATGATTCTCCAGCTGTGAGAGTCTCCTCTAGCTATCTGCGAAATGGCAGCTGATGCCCTAGACATTGTGAATCAGAGATAAACCATCTCTTCTGTATTTTGTCTAAATCCTGATGCAGAGAATCCATAATGAGAGTAAAATAGTTGTCATTTTATGTGACAAAACTTTGGAATGGTTTACACACAAATTTGGATTGTTAACTAGAATGCTTTAAATACAGTTTCATTTTATTTTTTAACTTAGATCACTCTAGATCATTGGCTGCAATGGCAGATGAGGAAGACCTTGAGCTCACCTTCTCCCATGGGCACACCAAAATTACAAGTATTTACGGAGTAGCTATTAAAGAGTTTCTTTTAAAGAATCAAGGGCTCCAAGGCCACCTCAGGCTCCCCAGCCCCAGGATCCTGCACCAGGAAGATGAGCCCCAGAATGTTTGGCTTTCCAGGACAGTGGAGCTTACTTTTCAGAGGCCCAGATGGCTGTGGTAAATAGACACACCGCTCTTAAAGGGCACATGCAATATTGCAAATGCTCCAGGACCCAGGGCAGAAACAATAATTTCAAAGGTGCCTGGCTCAGACCCACCTGTGATCTTAGAGAACCTCCTGGAGAGGCAGGAGGCAGTAGGGACTCATCCCAGGGACATAGACACTGGCAGCAGCCATTTGGGGGAGCTCAGCCCACTATGGGGACACTGCTGCTGGCAAGTGCATTTTGGAAATCCTCCGTCTACCTTATTAGTGATGGGACGCAGACACGCCCACCAGCCAGGCAGCACCAGTCCTGGGTCACCCCAGGCCAAGTTGTTAGCTAGGCAGGAAACAGCCTCACCCACAGCAAGCCAGCTGCTGTCAGACCTCCTAGGCTCAAGCAGATCCAGGACATGGACCTGCCTACCAGCAGGTCAGCACTAGTCCAGGGACCCAGCCTCACACATTAGTGGGCAGGCACCAGCCCTGGGGACCTCCTGGGCACTGGCTCCACCTACCAATGGGCCAACAATAGCTCCAAAACCATCTCAGCCACACAGTAATCCATGTCAAGACCAGGCAAGACACACTAGTAAGCTGGAACTAGCTCCAGGACACCTGGACCTGAAGCCCGTCACCCAGGATCTGGTTCCACCTACCAGTGGGCCAGAACTATTCCCAGGAAATTCAGGGGCTCCACAGCCAGTTGCCTCATGACCTGGCTCTGCCCATCAGTAGGCAGGGCCTGGCAACCAACAGGACCGGGAGCCAGCCATACCTAACAGCATGCCCACTGTAGTGAGCCCACACAACAGAAGGACACATGTAGCCCACATAGAGGGCATGCCTAGAGCATGTAGCTCTGGTAACCAGAGGGCAGTGTGCTGCTGGGCCCCATAGGATGTCTCCTAAAAAAGGAAACTTCTCCAAGATCAGGAAACATAAACACCCTACCAAATATGTAGAAATAAAAACAACAAATTAGGCAAAACGTGTTCAAACAAAGGAACAAGATAAAACCCCAAAAGAAGAACTAAGGGAAGTGGAGATAAGCAAGCTATCCCATAAAGAGTTCAAGGTAATGATCATAAAGATGCTCAAAGAACTCAGGAGAAGAATGGATGAACACAGTGAGAAATTTAACAGGGAATTAGAAAATATAAAGAAGAACCAAACAGAGCTGAAGAATATAATAACTGAAATAAAAACTACACTAGAAGGAGTCAACAGTAGATAAGGTGATACAGAGGAACTGTGAAGCGAACTGAGACTGAATAGAGGAAATCACTCAAGATGAACAGAGAAAAAGAAACAATAAATTTAAAAAATGAGGAAATTTAAAAGACCTCTGTGACAACATCATTTGTACTAACACTTGCATTATAGGAGTCCCAGAAAATGAAGAGAAAAAGAATAGGGCAGAGATCATATTTGAAGATAATAATAGCTGAAACCTTTCCTCCAGGTCCAGGGAACACACAAAGTCCCAAACAGGATCAACCCAAAGAAGACCACACGAAGACACATTGTAATTAAAATGGCATAAATTAAAGATAAAGAGAGAATATTAAAAGCAGCAAGGGAAAAGCAACAAGTTACATACAAGGGAACTCCCATAAGGCTATCGGCTGACTATTCAGCAGATACTCTGCAGGCCAGAAGGGAGTGGCACTATATATTTAAAGTGAAGAAAGGGAAAAACCTACAGCCAAGAATGCTCTACCCAGAAAGGCTTTCATTCAGATTTGATGGAGAGATCAAAAGTTTTACAGAGAGGAAAAGCTAAAAACGGTCAGCACCACAAAAATCAGCTTTACAAGAAATTTTAAAGGGACTTTTCTAAGTGGAAAAGAAAAGGCCACAACTAGAAATATAAAAATTACAAAAGGAAAAATCTCATTGGTAAAGGCAAGTATACAGTAAAGGAAGAAATCAACCACGTACAAAGCTAGTAGGAAGGTTAAGAGACAAAAATAGTAAAATGATCTAATTCCACAATAAATCGTTAAAAGATACTCAAAACAAAAAGATGTAAAATATGATGTTAAAAACAGTAATTATGAGGGGAGAGGAGTAAAAAATGTAGGGCTGTTAAAATGCATTTGAAATTAAGAGATCATCAACTAAAATAATCACACACACACACACACATATATTTGTATATAAATCTCATGGTAATCACAAACCAAAAATCTATTATAGATACACAAATACAAAAGAGAAAGTAATCTAAACATAAACTAATGATAGTCATCAAATCACAAGGGAAGCGAACAAAAGAAGAAGAAAGGAACGAAAAAGAACTACACAAACAACCCCAAAACAATTTAAAAACTGGCAATAAGTACATACCTGCCAATAATTACTTTAAATCTAAATGTACTAAATGCTCCAATCAAAAGACATAGAGTGGGCTGAATGGATACAAAAGCAAGTTCCATATATATGCTGCCTACAAGACTCATTTTATATCAAAAGACACACACAGACTGAAAGAGAAGAGATGGAAAAAGGTATTCCATGCAAATAAAAATCAGAAGAAAGCCAGGATAGCAATACTTATATCACACAAAATAGATGTTAAAACAAAGACTGTAACAAAAGACAAAGATATTACATAATGATCAAGGACCAACCTAAGATATAGCAATTGTAAATATATATGAACCCAACATAGGAGCACCTAAATACATGATGCAAACATTAATAGACCTAAAGGTAGAAATCGACAGTAACACCAACCATATAGGGACTTTAACATCTCACTTAACAACAATGGACAGATTATCCAGATAGAAAATCAGGAAGGAAACACTGGCCTTAAATGATCAAATGTTTAATTAGATTAGATCAAATGTTCCATATATATATATGGCACATTCCACCCCAAAGCAGCAGAATATACATTCTTTTCAAGTGCACATGAAATATTCTCCAGGATAGATCACATACTAGGCCACAAAACAAGTCTCTGTAAATTTATGAAGTTGAAACATATCAAGCATCTTTTCTGATTACAACCCTATAAGACTAGAAATCAACTATAAGAAAAAAAATTGCAAAAGCACAAACACGTGGATGCTTAACAATATGCTACTAAACAACCAATGGATCACTGAAGAAATCAAAATAGAGATAAAAAAATACTTGGGGAGCAATGCAAACAAAAACAACAATCCAAAATCTATCGGGTGCAGCAAAAGCAGCTCTAGGAGGGAAGTTTATAGGGATACAAGCCTAACTCAAGAAAGAAGAAAAATCTCAATTAAACAACCTAACCTTTAACCTAAAGGAACTAAAAAAAGAACAAGCAAAACCCAATTTTAGAGAAGGAAAGAAATCATAAAGATCAGAGCAGAAATAAATAAGATAGAGACAAAACAAATAGAAAAGATCAATGAAACTAAGAGTTGGTTCTTTGAAAAGATAAATAAAATTGATAAATCTTTAGCCAGACTCATCAAGAAAAGAGGGCCCAAATCAATAAAATCAGAAGTGAAAAAGAAGTTACAACTGACACCACAGAAATACAAAGGATCATAAGATATTACTACAAACAATTTTATACCAATAAAATGGATAACACAGAAAAAATGTACAAATTCTTAGAAATGTACAATCTCCCAAGACTGAATCAGGCAGAAATAGAAAATGTGAACAGACCAATTACCAATAATGAAATAGAAGTAGTAATTTAAAAAAAAGAAAAATTCTCAACAAACAAAACTCCAGGACCAGATGGTTTCACAGGTGACTCCCACCAAACATTTAGAGAAGAGTTAATATCTATCCTTTTCAAACTATTCCAAAATATTGCAGAGGAGGGAATGCTTCTGAATTCCTTCTACAAGGCCAGTAATCACCTTGATACCGAAAACAAATATATCACAAAAAAGAAAGTTATAGACCAATACCACTGATGAACATAGATGCCAAAATCCTCAACAGAATATTAGTAAACTGAATTCAACAATACATTAATAGGATCAAACACCATGATCAAGTGGGATTTAGCCCAGGGATGCAAGGATGGTACAATATTCATAAATCAATCAATATGTAACAACACATTAATAAATTGAAGAATAAAAATATGATCACCTCAATAGATGCAGAAAAAACTTTTGACAAAATTCAACATTAATCTATGATAAGAACTCTCAACAAAGTATGTATAGGGGGAACATATCTCAACATAATAAAAGCTATATATGAGAAGCCTACAGCTAAAATATACTCAAGACTGAAAAGCTGAAAGCATTTTCTCTAAGATCAGGGCCAAGACAAGGATGCCTACTCACAGCAGTTTTATGCAACACTGTATTGGAAGTGTTAGCCACAGCAATCAGAAAAGAAAAATAAATAAAAGGAATATAAATTGGAAAGTAAGAAGTAAAACTATCACCATTTACAGATGACATGATACTATACATAGAAGATCCTAAAGTTGCCACCAAAAAACTACTAGAGCTCATTAATCAATTCGGTAAAGTTGCAGGATACAAAACTATATACAGAAATCTGCTGCATTTCTATACACTACCAATGAAGTATCAGAAAGAAAAATTAAGGAAACAATCCCATTTACTACCACATCAAAAAGAATAAAATATCTAGGAATAAATCTACCTAAGGAGGCAAAACACCAGTACTCCAAAAAATATAAGACACTGATGAAAGAACTGAAGATGACACAAACAGATGGAAATATATACAGCATTCATGGTTTGGAAAAATTAATATTGTTAAAATGACCATACTACCCAAGGCACTCTACAGATTCAATGCAATTCCTATCAAAATACCAATGGTATTTTTCACAAAGCTAGAACAAATAATTCTAAAATATATATGGAAACACAATAACCCCGAATAGCCAAAGTAATCTTGAGAGAGAAGAATGGAGCTGGAGGTATCATGCTTCCTGACTTCAGACTATAAAACAAAGGTACATTAGTCAAAACAGTATGTTACTGGCACAAAAGCAGACACATAGATCAACGGAATGGAATAGAGAGCCCAGAAATAAAACCACACACTTATAGCCAATTAATCTACAACAAAGGAGGTAAGAATATAATGGGGAAATTACAATCTCTTCAATAAGTAGTGCTGGGAAAACTAGACAGCTTCATGTAAAACAATGTAATGAGAACATTTTCTCACCCCATATAAAAAAATTAACTCAAAACGGATTAAAGACCTACATATAGACTGGAAACCATAAAGCTCCTGGAGGAAAACAGGCAGAACACTCTTTGATGTCGATTGTAGCAATATATTTTTGGATATGTCTTCTAAGTCTAAGGAAATAAAAGCATAAATAAGCAAATGGGACCTAATTAAATTTAAAAGCTTTTGCACAGCAAAGAAAACCATCGACAAAATGAAAAGACAACCCACTGAATGGGAGAAATTATTTGCAAATGATATCACCAATAAGGGATTAATATTCAAAATACAGAAAGAGTACATACAACTCAACATCAAAATAAACAAACAACCTAATTTAAAAGTAGGCAGAAGGTCCAAATAGACATTTTTCCAAAGAAGACACACACATGGGCAACATTCACATGCAAAGTTGCTCAAAATCACTAATCATCAGGGAAATACAAGTCAAAACCACAATGAGATATCATCTCACACCCATCAGAATGGCATCAAAAAGACAATGTACAACACGATAAATATAACTAACACTGCTCTATGGTATATCTGAAAGTTATTAAAAGAGAATAAATCATTAATTCTCATCACAAGCAAAAATTATTTTTTCTTTTCTTTAATGCTATATCTATATGAGAGGATAGATGTTTACTAAACTTATTGTGGTAATCATTTCACGATGTATGTAAGTTGTTTGACATTATGCTGTACACCTTAAACTTGTATAGTGCTGTATGTCAATTATACCTCAATAAAACTGGAAGAAAATAATGTTTCTTTATATATAAAGAAAAAGCCATGTTGAAAAAATAAGTCATCTAACTTTTAGGCCAATATTGTGCCACCACTGCTTCAGTAGTTGACTTTGCATATTGAAATATCATAACTGTAGGTACATGACCCAAGAGTATCTAGTCCTGTTTTGATGATGGGTTTATCAAAATATAATTCTAAGTTTTAATTTGCCTTTGATTTTGATTTTTCTATTTCTTATTCTGCTTTGAAATTTATTAAATTCTAGGATCTTTAAGGGTCACAACGACAAAGGAATACTCTTACTTGAAGTCATTGGCCAGCAAATTACAAAAGATGATAAAGGGGAAAAAATTAAAAGTTAGCAAAATGAGAGTAAAACAAAGTTTCAGTGTTAAAATCACATTTTTCCCATCCTTGAAATGTGATGATAAACCTCTTTCCTCTGTCTCCTCTCCTTTTACTCCCTCCCTCTATCGCTTCCTTTCCTCTCCTCTAATCTTTCCCCTCCTCTCTCTCCCCATTTCCTCTTTATTTATAGTAGCATGTATTATTTAATGTAGAATATTTCACATGAATCTTGTATTGCCATTTGCTGAACACTTTCTCTACGTTGGTGACTGACACACGTTATCTTACTTAATATCTACAACCCTCTGAGTTTGTAACTTAAAAATTCCTAATAAGAGAGAGTGTGTGTGTGTATTAAGATCTTGACACTGTGCCAAATGCTTTATGTCCAATATTTCATTTAATCCTTGCAGTAATCCCACAAGGTTGTTACTATCATCAACTATTTTGGAGGAAACTAAGCCTATCAGTTGATGAATAAACTCTCTGACTCCTGTAGTAAATTCCACAACCAAGATGTAGTTTCAGTACTGTTTGATTTCAGAGTTCTGGTTCTTAACTACTGTAATTCTCTCCTGAATCTCACTAAAGGAAGGTTTACCATTATTGTCAACCTAATTTGAAAGAAGTCACACAGTAAGTAACTGACAGAGCTAGCTAGCACTTCTTACAAATAGTAAAAAGTATTTCTTCATAACATGCTGTATTAATTCCTTGACTATCAAAAAGTCACTATAAAACTAAAATGTGTACTGTATACTTCTTACCGTCAGAAGTGTATAGTCTGATTGTGAAGACTGGCAGATACAAAGAATTTCACAGATTATAGGGGTGAATTTCTAAGTCACTGAATTTTAATCTCCCCTCCACTGACTTTCAGTTCTAACTTGTAGTTACCTTCCACTGCCATATCATGTGGCTGACCAGATTGTGTATGACATTCTCTGTGCAGCACCAGGAGGAAGTCCTGTCTTGATTTTATCTATTATTTATTTATTTCTGTATTTTATTCAATTTTATAAAATAACTTATTTGAGAAATAGAATAAACCATACATGGAGAAAATAAAGACAAACTTAAATTTAAAATTACATATAAACTATACTCAGAGGAAGATTTAGACTGAAATAGTTAAGTGGAAAATCCAGCAATTTTAATTTTTGAATTGTACCCCTATTCTATCTTGGGCTTGAGACAGAACCTCCCTTGGACTTATTAGTTATTTCAAAAACATTTATTGAGCGTCTTTTGAGATTCACCAGTGAATGAAAGAGGAAAATCAGTGAACAAATGAACCAAGAGGGCAGATTCCTGACCTCATGGAATTCCTATTCAAGTCGGTTTAAGAAGTGGTAATCAATAAGCAGAAAAAAATAAATTTAATTAGTGCATTAGAACAGAGAAGTATAAATAAGAAGATTAAAGAATAAGTGGCGTATAATGGGGAGGAGGGCAAAAGAAATACTATGGGAGGGAAATAAACAATTTTTACAACATAACACCTTTTATGGATCACTCTGAGGCAAGTTCTCATCACAGTGTCCCTAGAACTTGGGGAGTTCTTTGGTGTTGTTGCTCTTCCAGTGATACAGGGAATCACAGATTTTGTCTGAAGGTTGGAAAAAAGTACCTGTGAAGAGTGGCTGTAGGAATATACCAGCCTGAATAATAAGAAAAGATGACATCTGTTGAGTGCTCATTATGCAACATTGTGCAAAGTTCTGTGAATTATTTTTAAAAATACTTAAAACAAGCCTATGACATAGGCAAATAATACATGCATTTTGCAGATTAGTAAAAGGAGGCCAATGGAATCACTGGGGTTACCCAAGGTTAGAAACTTAGTATGTGGAAGAGGAAAGTTTCCTGAGCCATAATGCCTGACACCAAGTTTTTAACTACTATTACCTCTCATCTAGATGGGCATGTATCTTTATACCCCAGAACCTCTAAGACTCAAGTAAAGAAAGAAATTATTTAGATCTCCAACTAATTATATTATGCTGAAGTGGATGTGGTGATATATGTTCCAGCAGAAGAAGTGTAAAGGTAAAAGTTGTAGGGCCTTTGTCTTGAATCTTCCTTCCTTCCTTAATGTGATAGTGGCAGTGGAAGTTACTTTAGCAGTAATGGAACCAGAGTGGTGGTGGGGTAGAAGTAGTAAGGGGTCCTTTTTTTCTCTGAGTACTTCTTTAGGTCTTTTATTTTTAATCAGCTAATGGTGAACAATAGTTCTTTTTAAACAAAATAGTTTGTGTCTCTGCCCATGTGCTTATTTCATTTTATAGGTAGTGTAATAATATTTCAAAATTTATATATGGCTGAAGTTTGGCTTAACAAGCAGGCTGAAAATAGGAGTTCAAAGCTGTTTGCATAGGGAAAAAATCGGTAATTTGTATCAAACACAAGGATATGTTTGTTGGTGAATATGGTCTCTTCATTTTCCTAAGATT
The DNA here is from genome assembly GCF_965194825.1 of Balaenoptera physalus. NCBI lineage: Eukaryota > Metazoa > Chordata > Mammalia > Artiodactyla > Balaenopteridae > Balaenoptera > Balaenoptera physalus. The sequence goes on along the minus strand of NC_138892.1, from coordinate 36,054,970 downwards.
AGAGTGTGTATTTTAGAAAGCTCCTCAAATAATTTTCAGGTTGAAATTTGGTGTATGTGAAAGTTTGATGCTCTATCCAAGATGTCTAAGCCAACATCTTGTTATAGACAAATCACTTCACATTTTTCTTTCAATAAAACTTTTCCCATTCGTGAAAAGAAATATATCATCTTCAGATAGAATTTATCAAAATAAGATTATTAGTACATGAAAATATTTAATAATGTAGGAAATGCTCTAGGAGTCAAAAGTACCCCCAACCCACCTCCCCTCCAGGCACTGGAAAAGTATGGCAGTACAATGGAATAAGATTAATCTCTATAACTTGGCACAAAAATCAGTGTCAGAGTCTAACATTTCTAAAACAAACTAGCTCATTCTTATTATTTTAACTGTAATTTTTCTTTGTTTTAGGAATTTGTTTTGGAATTTAATTTCTGCTAAATTAAATGATTTTCTGAATATTTTCATAAGGATATGTAGGATACTCTTAAGAAGATAATATCAAGATTTATAACAGGAGTGGGTGGGTTGCTTCCATTTTTTTATTCACCCTATCTAAATTTTAAATTCAAGAATATATATTTATTATATAATGCGAACCCTTTATTAAAAGTAAAAGGCTCTTGGATGGAAAACATAGCTCTGACCTGAATTTCTATACCATTATATACAAGAGATTATCATTACTGTGGCTGACAAGAGTTTCTTAATAAGCAAAGTATACTTAAGATGTTATTATTAGCAACATCTCTGCTGCTCAAGATGCTACTGGCTGAGAAATTAAAGCTTTCTCAGCACCTTTGGCAATGACATAGCATGCTGTTCTTCATGTTCTTGGCCCTTCACGAGTAGAACATATGCCTTGACATGTGTTTCTATAAATATGGTAAGTTGTGCTGTTAGCTACACTAGTGTCTTTTTAAAACTCACATTATATAAAGAGGATTTATCTGGGTTGCAGATGCATTTATTTTTCCAGTTTAAGCATCACAATCTCAAACCCACCTTTCCACATTTCCAGCTCACTCTCTCTAGTACCCAAATTTGAACAATTTTTCAACTCCATCAAGAACTAAAATCCATTAATCCTACAACTTTTCACTAGTTTTACAGAACATTTCCCTCCTTTCCAGAATAAATCATAGGCATTTATTTTATTAATCTTCCTGCAGTCATCTTCAACTCCCTTGAACCTGTTACTTGCAAATCTGGTTCTATTCAGATTTCTATTTTGTACCTGCTCTTTCTGGACTAGTTAGATATAGCTGGACAATCCTACAAAGTAATGCTAAGTCTCTTATTATAAATTCACTTATGTCAAGTAGTCTCTTCCTGTTTGTACATTCATGCTCCATTTCTTAGATGACACTCTTACCTCTACTTTTTATGCAACCCTATAATACCTCCAACTCGAGGACGCTTGTCCTAGGAATAACTAGTGTATGCTAAAAATACTTGTTGATGAATGAACCTATATGGTGATCATTTTATGTTTGTTTTGATTTGTGAGTTGTCTTTTCACATTGAATTATCCAAAAAGATAAAAAGAAAAAATTTTGAAGATACATTTAAAAAAATATTTTGTGTTTTTTAAATGTTTATTTTTATTTTATTCATTTTATAAATTATCTTATGACTTAGTTGAGTCTGATTTATCTTCTTTCTATTCTATTGTTTTGTTTATGTTGTTATGGCTTTACTCAGTCAAGAGTTTAAGTCAATATTTTCAAAGCTTCTAAAAAACGTTATTTTTATAATGTTATTGTCTTAATTGAGAGTCAATTCTTTATTTCAGATAGCATTTATAGGCATGTGACACTCGTTAAACACATTAGGCAAATTCACATACAGCCACGATGAAAAAACAAATTCTTTCTTTTTTTAATAAGGTAATGCTGAGTGAGAATAGGAGGTTATTACAGAATGGCAAACATTTGTAAAAATAAATTCCAGGAAAGGAGACCACTTAATTGTCTTTTGACTCATCTACTGAAATAAAGACAAAGAATGTATCTTGAAATTGGGTGATAATTTTAAAAAATACAATTTATTCTATCATTTCCATTTAGTGGCAAATAAGAAAATAATTCTGATAAAAGCTAGGAAGTGATAACTTACTTTTAATTGTTATATCTTCTATTGTTATTTATCTCTGTGCTATCAAATTGCTTCCTTAAACCTTGCCAATAACACAATGGAAAAAAGAGAGAACTTTTCCAACAAATAGTTCTCATTTTGCTTTCTGACTTTTCTTCAGAATAAAACAATACGATCTCAGAGTAAATTACAAAATAGTTCCCAGAAAAATAATATGTCCTATTCAGCTGTAGGCAAATTTTTCTTTCAACTTTGTGTTTAATATACCATAAAGTGCCACAAAATTTGAGAATGCCTGTATAATCTCCCATTTATAGATGCATTTTCCTTTAGAAAAATTGCTGTATTGCATGTATCTTATTCCTATTTATATTTTATGTTTTTTTCTAAATGGAAACTGACGAAAACAACACTTTTCACATTTTACTATTTCATTTGTTGAAAGTCATACTTATCAGGTATTGATAATTTGTTAATAATTTTAAGAGCCCACTATAATGAAAAGAAGTAAATTACATAATCAAATCTTTGTGCATGCCACATGAATATACTTCGTATAACATATCTTCAAAGTCTCATATGTTAGAGTAAATATAACAACTCTAAAGACAAATCGATACAAAACTATGAGAAAGTGACAAGCTATTATTCATCATTTTTACTTAGCACTGAGATGTCTTGGCTATAGGCATGATTGCTGTAAGCAGGGGGAATTAAATCCTAGAGCAGAAAAGAACTGAGTCATCTAATGTTATAATTCATAAACTTTTAAAGGACATTTGATAAAATGCTATCTTATGTCAAATGTGAACAAACAGACAAAACGAATAGCTGCTATCATGGAAACTTTTCAGTTCAGCTCTGAGTTTAAAAATATTGATTTAACAGCCCTCCTTCTGATTCATGAATATCATCTACAATAAACTTGATAATTGGCTATTGCTTTGACTCCCCCTAATAGGGAACTCCTTTTTCCCATGATAGTTTTCCTTCACCTTGCTAATTACTCTTCATTAGATCTACTAGAGTTTGACTATACCCACTTAAAGTGATATATTTCAAATGTGGTCTCACTGGATTAAAATAGATTTTTTCCTCACTATCCTGAAGACTCTATGTCAATTAATGCAGCCTATACAATCTAAGGATACTTTAACTTTTTGCCAACCACCAAATAATTTACTAAAGCTATGTATCAAAAAATATCCTAATAGTCATAAGGGTCCCCATCTTCCTTACCTTTTTCCATACTAGCCCCTGCCCCTATTTTGTTTCATACACTTATATCTAAGTAGACATGGATATAGATTTACATATAGATATGATGTAGTAAATAATCTTTGGAGTAGCTGCCAAAGTCATGATTCATGCTTTTCTGGAACCATTCTGAAACAAGATGGGGCTCTCGGTGTCCACGTCTGTACTGCTTGACCACACCTCTCTGTGCACAATCAGTGACCCATGAGTAAACACTCCACTTAGTTGAGACTCTCGGGATTCTTGACCAGTACTTATAAGGCAGGATTTGGAAAAGAAGGCCGGCCTCTCTCTGGTGTATCTGCCATGTGATTTCATTCCCTACCCTCTGGGGGAAAGTCACGTTTGGAGGTTTTCTTTTTGGGTGGGAGGATTTAAATTCTGCTCTAGGGAGGAACAGTGGCCAGCACAGAGGTTTCCAAACATCAGACTGCGTGTATTCCCCAACATGAGTTTTTAGTAAAAGCAGTCAAGAGTCACCATTGGAAAAGAAGAACAATGCCACTCTCTTTTACCAGTCTGGGCTCTGCAGCTCATTTGTTAGAAGCAGGATTAATTGAGTGTCAGGTTGGAGAATCCTGCTCTTAATATTTTATGATTCACTGCCTCAAGTTCCATAAAGTCCTTGGAAATGACCCTCCTAATGTAAAAGACCTTGAGCATAAAAAATATGAGATTTAAAAAAGCAAGCTTTGGACCTGGGTGTAACAGGTTCGTTACCTTCCTAAGTGGAGCATGTGAGAGGCATTGGGAGACTTCCAGGCTGCCAAGACTTGGGGTTGGAAAGAGGAAATAGAAAGCAAGTCCTGGAATCTTTTAGTACTTTTGCTCTGAAGCAAACAGAGCTGTTGGTGTTTTTAATGGTTTTTTTTTGTTTTTTTTTAGCTTTTGCAAAAAGGATGGAAATCCAGATTTGATAACATAAAGACAATCAATTTCCCAACTAAAGAGTAATGAAACACAATCTTTCTCAATGATTTATTGAGATGCTCATACACCTCAATAGCAAAAAAACAAACAATCCGATCAAAAAACAGGCAGAGAACCAGAACAGACACCTCTCCAAAGCAGACACACAGATGGCCAACAGGCACACGAAAAGGTGCTCAATATCACCAACCATCAGAGAAATGCAAATCAAAACCACAATGAGATATAACCCTCACACCCATCAGAATAGCCACCATCAAAAAGACAACAAACAACAAATACTGGTGAGGATGTGGAGAAAAGGGAACCCCCTGTACTGCTGGTGGGAAAGCAAACTGGTGCAGCCACCACGGAAAACAGCATGGAGGTTCCTCAAAAAATCAAAAATAGAACCACTGTATGATCCAGCAATTCCACTCCTGGGCATCTACCCAAAGAAAACAAAAACGCTAATTCGAAAAGATACATGCACCCCAACGTTCACAACAGCACCACCTACAATGGTCAAGACACAGAAGCAAGCCAAATGTCCATCAACAGATGAATGGATAAAGAAGATGCAGCACATATACACATACATAAATACATACACACAATGGAAATACTACTGAGCCATAAAAAAGAAGGAAATCTTGCCACCTGTGACAACATGGATGGATCTCAAGGGCAACATGCCAAGTGAAATAAATCATATCGAGAAAGACAAATACTGCATGACCTCACTTCTATATGGAATCCAGAAAACCCAACTCATGGAGAATAGATTGGTGGCTGCCAGAGGCAGGAGTGGGGGCTGTGGGTGAAATGGGTGAGAGGGGTCAAAAGATACAAACTTCTAGTTAGAGCAGCGGTCCCCAACCTTTATGGCACCAGGGACCGGTTTCGTGGAAGACAATTTTTCCACAGACCTGGGCACAGGGAGGTGTGGGGATGGTTCAGGCAGTAATGACAACAATGGTTCAGGCAGGAAGGCAAACAATGAGGAGGACGGTTCAGGCGGTAATGTGAGCAATGGGGAGTGATGGGGAGCGGCTGATGAAGCTTCCCTCGCTCGCCCGCCACTCACCTCCTGCTGTGCGGCCGGGTTCCTAACAGGCTGTGGACCGGTACCGGGGTTGGGAACCCCTGGGTTAGACCATAAATAAGTCCTGGGGGTGTTGTGTACAGCATAGGACTATAGTTAACAATAATGTATTATATATCTACAAGTTGCTAAGAGAGTGGATCTTAAAAGTTCTCATCGCAAGAAAAAAACTTTAATTGTGTGGTGGTGGACATTAACTAGACTGAGTTTGGAGGTCCCTTCATGATATACCCAGGCATCGAATCATCATGTTGCACACCTGAAACTAATGTCCTATGTCAGCTACACCTCAATGAAAAGCAAAGCTGGCCTGTCACCTCATATTGCTCTAGCTGAAGGCTGAGTTGATCAAGAGACTTGTTGACAACCATGATATCAACTAACAGTGACAGGTGCTCTTCAGTAGGAAAGAATCAAGTGGTTTTGCAGATAGAAGCAGATAAAAGAGAGAGAGAGAGAACTGAATATCTGGTTCTACATGTCCATAGCACCTAAGCAGATTCATGCCTTGCCTTTGGTTTAGTTATTACATGAGAAAATCAAATAGGCTTTCAATAAAACTCCTTCTCTTATTTCAGGAAGCTCAAGTCAGCCTTCAGACATTTAGGATCAAATGAGAAATGCCTAATATTATGTATATTTGTTTGTTCTCTTTATACAGAATATTCATACTATACATATTTATTCTGTTTCCTTCTGTTTTTTTCAAATTTAACAATGTATCCTGGATATTATTCTAGGTAGTTGAGTTTTTTGGCATTTATTTTTAGTAGTCTTCTATCTCATCAGAGACTGCCCCTCCTGTCACATTCACCTCCTTCCCTTATCTTTATCACCCACAGTTAGTTGTTACAGTGTTGTTCCTGAAAGAAAGAAATGCATTTACTATATGACAAGAGTGTATATTCTTAACATATACCTATTTTAATTTTTACCAAAAACTTCTAAGTTAGGTATTATTTTCCTTATTTTACATTAGGAAACCAGCTCTAACAAGACTGTATTTCTTGTTCTGGGATATTATGACAGATAGAGAATTCAAACCAATGTTTTTCTGACTACAAATGTTTATTGAAAGAATGTACAGTGAATTAACATATAAGGCAGCAGACATCTCTGAGATAAATTATAGATGGTAATTTAAAATTCACGTTTTGTAATAAATCCAATGTAGGGTGATAAAATCAATTAAAAATAAATTAAAATCAGACTATTTGCCTCTAAGTGTGTTTGGAATTCAAACTAATTCCTAAATTAACTCAGTTGGCATCCTTTTCATTTGCATGGATTTCAGAACTCCATGGGTAACTTCTTTTATTCTGTTTTTAAAACTGTAAATTATGATCATTAGGGATGTCTCAATTCTCAAAAAAAACCCTGTAATATTAAAGTAATGCCTAAAATAATGTTTACAATGGAGGAAGTACATTGTGGAAATAAGGGACAATATAAGAAAACTAAGTGAATAGTGTACATTTTTCTGGTCGACAAAATAAGACATAATAACATGAAAAAGACTGAGTGTGAACAATGTGGCAAGCTGAGAGACAGACTATAGTACAGAAGTCTCCATTTGCAAAGAATTTCCCACTCTATCTTCCTCATTCAACTCCTTTCTCTCTGTCTCCCTTTCTCTCTGTCACACACACACACACACATTACTATAAACTGTTTCAGAGGCATCTCATGAAATTCACCAAGTCTCCAAAAAAATCAGTAAATAAGGCAGTTCACTGAAATTGTTGTAGTACCAAAGCAGAAATATAGTCAACATGATAGCTTTAGATTTTGAACCTAAATTATTTATATCACCACTTCCAGAAATTTGAAATTAACGTTCTTGCTGTTTCAAAGTTTACTAGAACATTTGTGTCTCTTTTGCCATACTTAAATCTTATATATGCATGAGATGGTATGGGGGAACATTTCAAGTAATAATTGACTCTAAGGAGAAATATTCTGCAATGCATTTGAATATTACAAAAGGCACTGTCACGTGTGGAAAACACATGTATGGCGTTTGAAAAATTGGCCAACTTTGGCTCCAAATGCTGGTTTGACCACTTGCTGTCAATGGGATTTGGGCAGGTGAATTAAATTCTATGAACCTTGGTTTGCTCATGTGTAGAATGTAATTTATAATCAAGTATAATACTCTTAGAAGGACTGAATGCGATAAGGTAGATAAAGAACAGAGCCAGGGAATTCCAGAAAACATGATAGCTAAAAAGTCAACAGTTATTAAGATCTCACTATGTACTTGTTATAATAAACTCAGTATATGAATGGACATATTTAATCTTCAAAACAATACCATAAATTAGTTACTATCATTATCCCCATTTAAAAGATAGAAAAACTGAGACATAGAGAGTTTAATAACCATTCTAAATCACAGAGCCAGGATTTGAACTCAGATGGTCTGCCTGAGAGTATAAAATCATCTTAACCAAAATGAAAAAACTTGACATTTATTTTATACTAAAGAACATGAAATCAACAAATATACTCAGCAAATAAAATATAATTAAAAAAGAAAAATTTCACGTGTTTACATCTACTCATATACAAGATTAATTGCCACATATTAAATGTGGACATAACCAAAACAAGATTTCCATATTGAATCACACTTCCCAGCTTAGAAGCACAGTGAGTCATGGCGGATTGGAAAAGAAAATAAATTCTTAAGATTCCTACAATAATAACAAGATTGCCAGAACAGAGCTGAAGATGTGTTGAATATGTTGGTTATATGAACATCTGTAAACCTCTCTTTTGGAGCTAATTATTCCACTGCAGTTGTCAGAGAAAGCAGCCTCAGAGAAGAAATTGCTCAGCTAGTATGTTTTTCTCTCCTCCCGAATCAGTTTCCTGACTGGCAGGGGTGAGCTGTGCACACAATTCTGCTTTTCTCCTGCAGCAAAGAGGCGTCCGTGCAATGAAAATTATGTGCTGAACTACAAACAGTACAGCCCATGAGCTGCAGGGCTGTCACCATCACCAGACCTAACCAACCTAACGAAATTGGTTGTTATCCCTCAGCAAGAGACCAAGCCAAACCCAAGCGGAATTTCCCATCCCTCAGAGAACAGGTTAAGCTTCCCACCTGGAGGAGAAGGCCCCATGCTTAAGGCTCAACAAAAACTCAAATAACAAAGAACAGAAGAGGGCACAAAGTTCTCACACAATTCTTCCCTCTCTCCTGACAATTTTTATGATACTGGCATTATTGAGTTTCACTGGGAAAAAAAAAAAAAAAAAACCCTGAAACTATCCAGCTAGAAATATAAGCTTATTTCAAAAGGATAAAAAAGTAGAGTTTAGGATAACTTTAACTGAAAAGAAGAAAATAAAACAATATCCATATTGTTTGCAGTGCAAAAGGCACCAAGAATTATAAACTTAACCAAATTCCTAATGAACTAAAAATTATTCTGGTATAAAAGGAGAAAACTTTCCTGAAATAAAGGAATATACCAGGAGCAGATTTTGAGATGAGGAACGTATGCAAAGGATTATCAGTGTTTCCAAGATAAAAACAGCAGGGTAGTGGAGAAATGGGCACAGGAATGGAAGGAAGCTAAACAGTGGTATGATACCTAGTAAAATACCAGAAGGGGGAAACATGAACACAACCCCACTTGGCAGCTCAGGAGACAGTATAGCTCATTTCTGAGAGTTGTCCCAGTCAGAGGCAAGGGAATTGCATTATTTAGACCCTTGCATGTTTCAGTCATTGTTTAACAGCTAATCCCAGGCCAGGTGGGGATATAAATTCTCAGGACCCTTAGTTTTTCAAAAGCAGGTGAAATGAGGTTGGTAGCCTGAGGACAGTCCTCCAAAAGAGACCCTGGTACTCACTGTTGTGAGTGAGAACACACTGGGAGTTGGTGTGCATGAAAATGATAAAGGGAACTGAAATGATATAGGTGAAACACAGCATTTGCTGCCACCGGCATCTTTAGACTGAAAGGAAACCAAGTTCCAAGAAACCTTGGTACAGGATGATCAACAAGATGATATAATCTCTTATTGCTTTTTTCCATTTCAAAGGCAAAGAAAAATTCTATGGTCTCTAAGTACAAAAAGTCAACTACTTATTAGTGAAAACAACAACAACAAAAATAACAATCTGAGTTCAAAACTTTTACAAAGGATTCATTGGTCAATACTAGAAGATACATTTACCAGACCTAAAAGCGATTGAGACATAAGGTATGACTGAATAGTTTTATTCCCAGCCAAGTTATTATCAATTTAAAATGTAAATTAATAAAACCTTGTGGTTAAAATTCAGTCAACTAGGGATATATCAAAATAATAATAATAATACCTCATTTTTTGAGACACTGTGGTAAAAAGAATGACAATGAACATGAAAGGCATTTAAATAGAAAACTATAACTAAATATTTCTGGGAATTTTATGTACAGAGCAGAATGCAAATGTCTTAAATCTTGACAATATAAAAATAATAAGTGAGACTATCTGAAAAGAGGTGGTAAAAGGGAAATGACAGAACTATGTAAGTGTACCAACTTCCTTACTTTTTTAGAGGAATCAACAAAATTTGTCTGAAATCAGAAAGTCATAAAATAGAGAATTATGTACATTTTAAAATAGAAATATCTCTATGCTATATTAGTAAGTTAAAGTCCAAAAGTACAGAATCATGTGAAAAAGAAACCTAATAAAATTTTCTTGAAGGATCAAAGAACTTGTGGAGGGTGGTTACTTTTTAGCAGCTGGGCAGGTTGAAGTCATGGTGCAGAAGAAAGAGGCATTTAATTTTCACTTTATCGCCATTACTATGTAGATTTTAACATACTTATGCATTACTTTAAAAAGAAAAAAGTTGTAGATACATTTATTAAAAATAATCTTCATTACTGTGTCATGATGACATTATACATTAAAAAATACTAGAGTATTTTGGAGTTTTTCTTTCAAAAACTCATTGCTACTGGAAATATTATTGCTTAGAGTTTTGGGGAATCTTCTTAGTAATCTGATTAATTCTCAGCATTACTAAAAGTTTCTGAAAGAAGTCAATTTTGAGTACCCAGAGCACTCTATTTTACTCAAAGATTATTTAATTGTTTTCGTGAAACAGTTATTTTTGAATTTCCAAGTTAAAACAATATTATACACATCACATAGGATTTTTCGGCACCCCTAAGCTTTATTAAGGATTAGATTAAATCATATACACTGAATCTTGATTGATAAAGGCCTTAGAATACTATATAACTTATGTGAAAAATTTGCAGTTGTTTCACATAACTGCAATAGTTTTATCAACAAACTTCATGTTTACACATAGAAATTATGCCTTCAGTGAAACTGTAGAAGTTTCCATTAAAGAATGGACTTCTTACTCTCAAAAACTTCTGCTAAGAAAAAAGCAATTTTAGTATTTAAAAAGTTTATTATATTATGACAAATATACAAAAAAAAACAAGTAAACTCATATTATTTAAAATAACTCAGGCTATACTAAATATTAGTCCCTAATAGGTAATAGTTTAATATAAAGTAAGTTTATAATTTACATGCAGTTTAGGATTGCTTCAGGAAGGCGGGATAGGTGTGGAGATAAGGGGTAGATGGGCATGCTCTGTTTACACAGTTATTCAGAAACTTAGGCTGAAGAAAGTTTGATCTTCATTACCTGGTTTCATGCCACCTTAGGTATTGCAATCTCAATGAACTGGAAGGGAAAAAGCATGGCAAATCATCCATGGGAGGTGTTCTTGGTTATGTCTGAAGATGGCCATCACTTCATCTTAATATTTCTCAGGCTGGAACTCAGTCATATGGCCATATTCAAATAGATTAGAGGGTGGAAAAGCTAGAATTAATTATATACCTATGTTAGATCTAAAACTGTCTACACATTTCTGCAGTCTCTCTCACCAAGGAGTGGGGGTCTTTTTTCCCCACACCTTGAATCAGATCTTGTCCAAATGAGTTGCTTTAACCAAAAGATCTGATGTGACTTGTGCACATTTTGAACCTACGACTGAAAAAGCTTGCTGTTTCTGCTCTTTCTCTCTTGAAATATTGCCAAGATTGGAAACCAATCTAAAGTGGATGGAATGACCACATGGAGGAGAACCTGGCCAATAGCCTGCCAACCATCAGATATGTGAGTGAGGCCATCCAGCCCCAGTAGGTCTATCAGCTGACCGCAGGTGCCTTACTAAGCCAAGCCCGGCGCATAAAAACTTCTCAGCTGAATCTAGTACAAATTGCTGACTCACAGACTTAGGAACACGAAGAAAAAAAAAGATTGTTAATTTGAACCATTAACTCTGCCATGGATTGTTAGATAGCACAGGCTAACTGATTCAGTGCCCATGAAGAAAAGAAAAATTAAACAGACTGTGGCAAAAAGCCAGCACCTTTGTGATACTCATCAGAGGAGAAAGATCTAAAATTGTCTAGAATTTCAGGATTTTCCGAGTTTCTTAATGGTAAAAATTAGCAGTTTCTTACTTATGATTTTCAGGTTCTATCAAATACTAGAGGAAATAATATAAAGAAATATTGTGATGCTTCTTAATTTACAATATTCACAAATCTATACTCTGCAATGTAAAGGATGTTAAAAGCTGATGCATACATAACTTGCTATTTGCAAAATCTCTTATTTTCTGCCTTACATTTTTATATTTTAGTAAGAATCAGAGGCAATCCACTCAGTGCCTAGATTTAACTGTAAAATATTTTATAGACTAAATGCTTTTAATTGAGGGGAATATATTCAGAATATTCTTTTAATTGAAGGGAATATACTCAGAATATGCACACTTGGCAAAATATATTCAATTTGAAATTCACAAAACAAGGATAACTTAACCGAGAAGAAATAAGTATAAAAAGAGAGAGAGTGGGATGTAAAGAAAAAGAAAGTTTACAATAATATTCCTAAATATTTACCAATTACCCCTAGATATTTAGCACTATATGGTGGCAACATTTTCCAAACCAAATATCAGATATACAAATGTATGAATAAGGACAGAATATTTGGATTCAGGAAAATACAAGATAGAGGCTCTTAGATTAAAAATTTTTTGGATTATTCCATGTAATGTATGATTCATATTCATATCTTGTTTTGAGCCACACAATATACAGAGTTGATATCTTACAGTACAATTTCTAAATGATCTATGGTATGACCTCAATTGAGGGCAATAAAAATAGTTTCTTTCTTACCTAATATAAACGAATATGTAATTTCTAGACTAAAAATAAGACACATCGCTTTAAATTTATATTTATACATATATTATAATAACTCTGGAGAGAGATATTTATAAACGCAAGTAAAATTTTCCTTGTTTTAGTAAATGATTAGGTTTTGCAAACGACTTATGTTGCAACAAAATAAAATCTGGAGCATTCTGTGGGCTACCTTGTTTCATTTATAGAATTGTCTCATTTCTCTGCACTCTTTCATATAAACGTGGTTTCAGTAAACATAAACAATTGTGATTTTACAGAAGAAAGTTTATTCACTAAATCTATACCCTAAGTTTAGCACTAAAAAGTTCAGCCAGACAATGGGGTGTATATGTATGTATGTATGTATGTGTCTGTGTGTATCCTATTGGTTATGTGTTTCTGGAGAAGACTGACAAATACAGATATGCTTTATATTTAATTAAAAATAAATTATTAGATGAGCAGAGAGACAGTGAGCTCTTGATGTATTCTGACTATATCTGCCTTACTTTTCTCAATTAGGGTGTGAACAAATAATTCCCTCTTAGCACTTTAGCTCTAGCACCATATTTCAATCAGAGATTTTAAGGAAATTTTCTTCCTAGCAGAAACCAGCTTAAATCTCCCTGTTAGAAGCTTGTAGATATTTGGATCTGCTATGGCTGTTGGGGTTATGGGGTAGAGGTGTAACTTTTACTTATTTGGTTTTACATTTTTAAAACATGCAGTAGGTAGATATTATTAGTGTTAATATTAATATTCTTATCATTTCCATTTAAAAGATAAAGAGGTAGAGTTTATGGAAATTAAGTACCTTTCCCATTTATAGCAAAACATTGCCCAAGTCAGAATTTTAACCAAGGTCTATGTGGTTACACAGGTAGTATTCTTAACAGTCACACCAAATTAATAAAAACAAGTAAAGAATGGTGCCACATATCTGTATGTCATCAAGAAACAAAATTCCTCCATTTTGATTGTGCTTCTTAGTTAACAAAAAGGAATGAGATATTTCTTTCTTAAGTGCAATTACAAGAAAATATGCCATTTTAAAAGTTGTCCTGATTTGCTCCGAAATGAGGGAGATAAGGTTTTATAATCTTATAAATGTCATTGGATTCATGAAGATTAAATGAAATGAAACTTTAAAATTTATATCCAGGTTTTAATATTAACTATTATGTGAGGGCTTTTAAGAACTTAATTTAAGAAAAATGGCATATTTCACTTTGTTTAGAAAATATTCATTATAATGGAATTATTATCATAGACGAATGCTTATAATATTGGAGTTATAATACATACATTTTCACATAGATATTAACTAAAGCATTTTAAAACATTATTTCATTAGCTTTACTTCAAAAGAAAAATGAAATATGAATGTATATATACACACACACATACACAGAAGGAAGTGGTTCAACTAACTTATTGTACTGCAGTTTTTCATTGGTATTTGACATTGCATTGTGGAAATTTGGGATGTTTTTGGTTATTGTGATTTTTCAAATCAGAGAATTCTGGTAATATAATTAACATTTCATTTTTATTTTGCTCCTGTAATGTATCTTCCTGAGCTCAGAACATTAAAGTGTGTTGAGTTTCTTCAATCGCCCCTCCCGATCTACATTACACCTTTTCCCACTCCGATCTCTAACCAGGATGTAGATATTTATAAATTACATCACTGTAATCTGTACCATCTGCCTTCAGTCTGAGTTGTGTCAATAGGACACTGATGAGAACACCTGGGAAGGAGGCGAGAGAAGTCAGGTAGTCCCTCCCTTTCATTTGAAGATCCATTTCAAGACCCGCAGGGGATGCCTGAAACCACGGATAGTACCAAACCCTATATATAATATGTTTTTCCCTATGGATACATATATATGATAAAGTTTAATTTATATATTAGGCATAATAAGAGATTAGCAACAATAATGAGTAATAAAATAGAACAATTATAATAATATACGTAATAAAAGCTCTGGGTATGTGGTCTCCCTTTTTCTCTCTCTCAAAATACCTTATCATACACACTTAATACTTTTTTCATCTTAACTAAGCGCTTACCTCTCACTGTGGCCATAACTTTTGCAGTTTGGGTTGCGACAGCAAAAGTAGCACAAATTTCTTTTTTCCTTCTTCACAGTTTCATGGATAGAAGATTTGTTCTTATGGTAGATCTTGGCGGCCGCAGCATACAATTTTTTTCTTTCCTTATTAAGTCAACAACTTTCACCTTTTCACTTAAAGGAAGCACTTTATGGGGCTTCTCTTTGGCACCTCTGAATTGCCGGCATCATTAGTCTTGTGCTTCGCGACCATTATTAAGTAAAGAAAGGGAGACTTGAACACAAGCACTGTGCGACCCCGCAGTCCATCTGAGAACGAAGATGGCTACTAAGTGACTAATGGGGAAAATCTGGACAAAGGCATGATTCACGTCCTGGGTGGGAACAGCGCGAGATTTCATCATGCTACTCAGAATGGTACGTAACTACACAATTTAAAACGTATGAATTATTTCTGGAATTTTCTATTTAATATTTTCAGACTGTGGTAGACTTCGGGTAACTGAAACCTCGGATGAGGGGGGCTACTGTATTTATTTCCTGTTTCCTTGAAGTCACCAGGACAGACTTTTCTCAAAGGGAGGATCACTTCTGCTCTCAGTGAGGTTCAGCTGTACATGGACTTCCTTCCTTCTGGTTTCCAGTGATCTCTCCCCTTGCCCTTTGGGCCTAGGAGTGATGTCAGCTCACGGCTGCTAGCTCTGTGTTTCTGTACTATCCCTTTCACTTCCTCTGTACTCTATTCACACCTGTGTAATTAATTTCTTATCCATAAACTCTCTTCTAACTATCCTAATGTGAGAATGTCAGCTGTTTCCATTTTGTTTCCTTATAGACTAACAAAAGCAAAGCAACTAACCTCAACTAAGATGTAATTTAAAAACTATATGCTTTTCCTTAATATTTTGAACCCAGCAGATATTACCGAGGTTAATTCCTCCAGAATATTGTGGAATTGGAGATATTAATTTTGATTCTTTGAGTCACTTCATCCAAAATGTTAACAAGTATTAATTATGGTATAGTTTATGAATAGCAAGCATAAGTGTAGTTCCAAAGGCAATATGCTTTTGGTAAGAAATCACTTATTATTCTTCCATATTTTGCAGACAGAAGAGTATGAAACAACAGATGTTGAAATTATTAAGAGTATTCTGACAATGTCAAAATTTTGGCCTTTTATTTAATTTGGCTGGAGACCATGAGCTCAGATTTTATCTGAACCTTGTCTGAACTAAAGCAAAACTTACAGGATTTGGTTCACAGAGATGGAGCTGAAGCTTTGTGTGTGAATTAATTTTGCCATCCATGAGTTTCGCTTAGAAGTTTGGGTTTGCCTCCACAATGATTTTCAAAACTTACCTCTAAAACCTTAGAAACTTTAAACTTCTATCAATAGCACACACACACAAAAAACTGAACATAATAGTCTTTAGAAGAAAATATAGATTATTGCCTTTTAAAAATTTTATTATGAACCTTTTCCATTTATTTTCTAATTATCGACTTGATTACCTCTTTCACTCATGCATTATGTGAGCTGAGCATAATAATCCAGGATTATTTCAATTCTAATTTAACTTTTTAAACACACTGAGTTAAATATTACTGTTATTGTTTTATATGATCAGTATTTAGTTTACCCATGGGTTAAGCATTTTATGTGATAACCATTCATTTTTGTATCTTGGTCCTATCTTTAGGAATTGCCCAGAGCCAAGTTCTAGGTGGGGGCGCCCCCTTTCTATGGAGCAAGTTCCTTGCTAATGTACCCACTAAAACTGTTCTTCACAGAACTTGACTTTTTGTAAGTGATTTTGTGTGAAACTCCCTTTTTCCTGCTGACCCCCACCCCACACACACATACCTCAGGTGCCAGGCTTTGACCCTGTACTAAGTTCATTTGGTTAATCAAAGGCAGGTTTTAGTGCTCCAGAAATAGGTAGATTCACCCAGGCTGACACTGTTTCCAAAGTTTTCTTAATCTTATGGATTTGTGCTTTCTTGTCATTTTTGACTTCAGTAAATATTCTTTGTTTACCTCCACATAGCTAGAGACTAGAAACCGTGTTTAAAACTGTATTTTAAAACTAAAGCGGATTATAAAAACAAAAACAAGCCCCTATATTTAAATATATTTTTGTATTTTATCCAGTGTTTATAGCTGTGTTTAAGGTTTTCTCTGAACATCTGGCTCACTATATTGCTGGAAATATAAGTCTAAATATATATGCTTCCAGAGTCTATTAAATAAATATTAAATAAATTTCATGAAGTCTATATACTCTGTGCATGTATTATTCTTAGAAGTAAATTTTGAACAATATGTTCATGAATGCATTCTCAAATATACACTTAATACAAATAATTCATACTATAATTATATGCTGTGTGTATTTATATGAAATATTTTTAAAGGAAATGGTTAAAAGCAGCGTGTAAATTTAGCCAATTAATCATTTCACAAACTTACCAGTTAGTAAATTAGCCATCTGGAGCAATTAATTGGTTTTCCATGAGTTGATTGTTGTGGAATTGGCCATGTAGTGAATTGAAAAGGTGAACTGGCATTCTGGTAATGTTCTTTTGTTGAACGAGCCTATATTTATCTCCAGAGTTAAATCTTCTTTTCATCTGCAGAGTGCAGGTCGACAAGAAGGACAGTTTTCCTTGTTGTAGGGGCTAATGGAAGAGATCTGAGATACTTAACTGCTCCTTACACAAATTTTCAAACCTTTTTGATTTTAATTCAATGTTCTCTCCATCCTCTAAAGGTTCTTGTTGAGTCAGTTATTC
This sequence comes from Balaenoptera physalus, assembly GCF_965194825.1. Classification (NCBI taxonomy): domain Eukaryota; kingdom Metazoa; phylum Chordata; class Mammalia; order Artiodactyla; family Balaenopteridae; genus Balaenoptera; species Balaenoptera physalus. Next base: position 36,037,492 of record NC_138892.1, on the reverse strand, counting down.
ATCCTTCCTGGAGTGTTGAGTCATAAATATACTTGCTTCTTGCTGAGTTTGTCCTGCTGTAGGCACTTAGGTTCCAGATTCCTAAGTCTGGAATTGACAGTTGCTAAGTCAACTGTCAATTCTCCATCTCCATTTATCTTTCCCAGTTTTGCTGTCATCCCTCCTCTGCTATTATCTTTTCTACCATTTCTTTGTTAACATTTTTTTTTTAAAGATTTCCTTCCCTGCTGTTTTAATGTAGTTATGACAGGGACTTGAAGTAAGAATTTATTTAATCCTCCAGGGTTACTTGTTGTCTTTCCCCACTAGTTGACTGACTTAAAACGTATACTAAATAATGCAATGATAAACCTCTTTGTACCAACATCTTTTCCATAATAATTTGTAAAAGAGGTTGACGTTCTAAGTATTAAGTTAAGCATTTTGATGAAATGTGTTTTTAAAAATGTATTTGGATAATTATGGTGCATAGTTTATTTTCATACACACATTTAATTTCATAAGAATAATAACTAGTTCCAAGTGAGTTCAAGACCTCTTGAAAATTTATGTGATGGGTTATATATCTTAAATATTTTAAATGTTTGTTCATTTTCTAGGAATAGGGTCTTTCATTATAGAGTATCAAGGAATTCTATAAAAGCAACAACAAAGAAAGTTGATATATTGGATAAGTAGAATTAGGATTAAAATTCCCCAATTCTTTCTGTTTTATCTACTAAGCCTTGGAACTATTAATGAACAATTACTGTGCATAAGAAAATTCCAGGGCTTAATACAACTTGAATTATGTGTGTTTAAATTTTCATGGGTGTCACTAGAATAGATGACTGTCAAGAGGCTGTGTTCTCAACTGCTACCTACTATAATACAATTATGGATAAATATTTAATAAAATTTGGTCCAGATTAACAGTAATACAATTATTGCCCATTGTAAAACATCTTCACTGGATTATTATTTGTGTCAAGAACTTAATTTGTATAGCTTGTCATTAAAATACTTTCTTTTTCTCATACTGATATGAAGTGTTTTAAAATGTACCTCTAGCAAATCTGCTCATTATTAAAACAAGCTGAGAAAAACGTTGAGATTGGTATTTTCAAGACTTTTAAATGATTTACTGGATGCAATTCATCATTTATAATATTTATTTCTCTTCAGTTAATTAAGCATATGGTTAAATTTTTTAAAAAACTTATTTTCATGAAATACATAGACTATCTTCATTTATTCATGACAAAATTTGTGATTTTATTTTACCACCATGATAAAACTCCATCAAACTCCATCAACAGATTTAGTTATGGGGTAAACAACATTCTGTTCAGAATTTATAGTAAATCTTGACAGTAAAATTAATAATAGTGATATATTTGAAGTTTTTTTAATAAAATAAGGAGCTTTTAATTAAAAATGTCTATGGTAATATAATAACTTGTAGATAATACTGCTTAATTGTATCAATCATTCATACTTTAGGTAGGACAAAATGCTCAAGATTGGTAGAGCCAAATTCACTTATTGTAGTTTTTAAATATAACGTCTTAGGAGGTATTATACAAAATTTTAACAAGATGATTTTCATAGCTTCCCATTTAATAAAATAATACTGTTGAAAAGTTATAACTATTTTATCCTGTAATAAAAGCAAGTTGGCACACTCCTTTCATTTGTCCATTCTACTATCTATTTCTAGTTGTTTAGTAGTAACATTTTTAAGTCTATTTTTTTCTTTTTTCATAATTACTTTTGTCAAATGAAAGAAACCAATACATTTTTATTTGATAAAATGAAATGTACCACTTCAATAAAATATCACTGAAAAGTAAAGAGAAAGAAAATCCCAAATCCTCATAATATTAAAACTAAGAGACAGTTATTATAAACATTTAGCATATTTTATTTTGCTTAACAACATATACACCTTCCCATGGAATGACTATCTACTTACAATCTTTTTCTTTGTCTCTTTTTTTTAATGTGTAAGATTGTATTTTATCCTATCTGATGAACATATTATAATTTACTTAACCAAATTTATTTTTTACATTTTTCTCTAATATAAATAAGGATAGTAAATATCTTTAACATAATTGGCTTCCACTTACTGACAGCTCACTCTCCTCACAGTTACCCCATAACATGAGTGCACTTATTCTTATTGTATAGGTGGAACCAAATCTTGCCAAAGTCCTATGGTTTTGTAAGTGACAGATCTGAGATTAAAACCGGAAATAAAAATTTTAACAGAGTCTATTCTTACTCTTTGTGAATAAATTTTTGCTGAAGTTGTAGATTAATTCTTTACGACAGATTCTCAATCAAGTTATTAGATATGAATATTTTTATGTCTCTTAGAAACTACTAAAATACTTTTAGAAAATAATTGTAATAACTTACATTTCTATGACCTATTTATAAGTATGGCTTTGAGTATTACTAGGGGGGAGAATGTTCATTTTATAAGAAAATGGTGAACATTTGTTATTTTGTCTAATGATGCTTTCATTTTCTCTTCTTGCGGTAATATTGCTGTAGCTTTTTTTTTTTTTTTAATTTTAAGAAAACTAGATACTCTGCAGTTGTCTTCATTTATGGTGTCTTGTTTTCTCCCAAGTAAGACACATGACCAAATTTAGAACAACTGGGCCCTCTGCTTTGGATTTTGAATTTTTTTAACTGTTCATTAAAAAATAGCTTTTATTGATTTATTTTTCTTCTGCTTACTTTTGGTTTAATTTTTTTCTTCTTTTTCTAGTATCCTAAGGTGGAAGCTGAGATCATCGACTTGAGATCTTTCTTCTTTTCTAATGCAAACATTTAAGCACTAAGCACTGTTTTAGTAGCATTCCACAAATTTTGATATATGATATTTTTATTTTCATTCAGATCAAAGCATTTTCTAATATCTTTTGTGATTTTCTCTTTGATCCATGGGTAAATTTCCAAATATTTGGAAATTTTTGCAGATATTTTTGTTACTGAGCTCTAGTTTAATTCTCTGCTGGTCATAGAACATACTTTGCATAATATTAATTCTCTTAAATCTATTGAGACTGTTTTACAGCTCATAATAATGTCTATTTTACTTAGTGCTCTGGGTGCCCTTGAAAAGAGTGTGTATTTTGTTATCAGATGGAGTGTTTTATAAATGTTAATTAGGTCAAGTTAGTTGATAGTGTTGTTCCAGTCTTCAGTATCCCCACTGATTTACTGCCAAAACTTTTGCTATCAATTATTGAGAGTGAAGTGTCAAAATTTCCAACTATAATTGTTACCATAAAATGTCAGGTATCAATATAGCCACACCAGCTTTCCTTTGCTTAGGGTTTACATGGTATAACTTTTGCCATACTTTTATTTTTAATTATTAAAATCTATTTGTTAAGTGGTATCTTTCAGGCAGAACATAGTTGGCTATTGTCTTTTTATCTAATCTAAGAGTATTTGTTATTTAATTCAAGTGTCTAGACCTTTACATTTAATGTAGTGATGGATATTGTTGGTTTTAAATCTTCCATATTGTTATTTGTTTTCTCTTATTTTCTCTTTGTTTATCCCTTTCTCTATTTTCTTTTGGTATTAGGTGAGCATTTCTATTACTCTGTTTTATTTTCACAATTGGGTTCTTAGCTATAAATCTTATTTTTTTAGTGATTGTTCTAGGGTTTACAGTATAGATTTTCAATTTATCACAGTTTACCTTCAAGTAATATACCACTTCACACATGATGTAGACCCTTACAACATTACATATCATTTCCCCTTCCATACTTTATTTGTTTCACTTTTACTTATGACATAAAGTCCAGAACTCACCACTTTTTTTTTAACTTTAAAGAGCTGTGAAGAGTTACTCATCTTTTAAAGAGGTGAAGAATAACAGAAAAAATATCTGTTCTGTTTATACCTGCATATTATCCATTCTGGTGCTCTTCATTCCTTTGGGTAGACTCAAATTTCCACCTGTTATCATTTTCATCTGCTTAGAGAATTTCCTTTAATATTTGTTGAAGTGAACATTTGTTGGTAATGAATCAAAACTCCCTTTATTTTGCCTGAAAGTCTTTATTTGGCTAATTTTGGAAAAATATTTTCACTATATAAAGAATGCTTGGTTGACAGTTTTTGTCTGTCAGTACTTAAAAGACGTCTTTCTACCATTGTTTGGCTTGGATAGTTTCTGACAAGAAGTCTGACTTCATCCTTACTTTTGTTCCTTTCTATATAATCTATCTTTCCCCCCGGTTGCTTTTAAGATTTTACCTTTATTACTGTGGTGGGATTTTTTCAATCTCATTGCAATTTTTCTTGGCTTCTTTTTTTTAAAATATTTTTTTCTTTTTTCTGCTTGAGATTCATTGATTTCTTGAATCTTTGGGTTTAAAGTTTATAGTTTTCATCAAATTTTGGAATTTTTAGCCAATATTATTTAAAATATTCTGTTCCCCATTTCTCTTCCTAGAACTCCAATTTTATGTATGCTTCCCGATAGTACTGTCCCATATCTCACTGATTTCCTGTTCATTTTTTTTCCTCTCTGTGTTTATTTTGGTGTATTTATTTTGCTCTATGTTCAAATTTACTGATATTTTCTTTTACAATATCTAGATGTAAATCCCCCTAGTGTATTTTTTATATCAGATATTATATTTTTATTCTCTAGAAGTTCCATTTGGGTATTTTTCATATTTCAACTTTTCTCTTAATCATGTTCATCTTTACCTCTACCTTACTGAACATATGAAGAGTATTTATAATAGATGGATTTTGAATTTGGAACAGAAAATGCAAACACTAAAAAATGTAGAAGCCATTCAAATTGGCAAGGGCACCCTGACGTGACTGTAATTATTTTCTGCTACCTCAATTGCAGAGCCTTTCTAAACTTGTCTTTCCTTAGGCCTGATTTCTTTACTCTTTTAAAATTCTTTTTTGTTAACACATATTTGTTGAATAAAATTATTTTTTACTTAAGTTGGCTGCAGTGAGTTTCTGTAGCACATGCTAAAGTTGTAATTAAATTTTTCTAATTAAATTTGTTTATTAAATAATCCTTCACCACAATTTTTTTACCAGTGTTTTGTACTGTCACCTTCATAATATGTTAAATCTTTAATTTATGTTTTTTTATTTCTTTGTATTTTCCTCTTCTATTTAATAAGATTAAATTATCTATTTTAAAGTATTATAGAAATTGTTTCCTCAGACAATTCTTCATTAGATTAATTTTTAAAAGATTCATTTTATTCCCTTTTTATGGATATTTCTCCGTGTAGCACAATATTAAAATTATTCTTTGAATTTTATAAAAACCCTGTATTTATACTCCCTACCTTTTTTAGATTAATTTTTTAGCTATTCTTTAATCGCCTTTAAAACTATTTTATAATTATTTAAACGTATACAGGGATTTATGGTAAACTAGCATCTTTATAATATTTATTCAAGAATAGTTTTATTTGGAAGATATCTTCAAAAAGGTCCTACATATATGGATATACACTTTCTTATGTTTTATTCTATGGGTATTTTTATGTGTGGCTATTTTAATCAAGTATTCATCATGTAAAAACTTGGATTACTTAGGATGTGAATAAAAGCACAAATATCCAAAACACATATACATAGGCACATATATAATCATATATATACAATCATACATATACAAAATACATATATATGATCTAGGCTACCTTATTCCTAGGAGCTGCCTTGCCTGATATACCTTCCGTGGGTACAACTCTTATCTAATGACTGATCAATGTGGGTAGATCACAAGCCCTGGTTCTCTTGTCAACATTTTGCTATTGCAGCTTCAGAGCTTCCCAAGGCACCAGGTAGTATCTTACTTTCCTAATATTTTTACCTATAGTAATCCTAAGAGCACTCTGCTATAAATCCACAAAAGAAAAATCTACCTCTGAGTTCATTTCCTGGGGAACCTGACTGAAAACATGGGCATTTACATATCTAGCCAAATGTAAACTTTTGGCTTTGATGGTGTAGCAGGGAAAGAGCAGTGAAACCTCAGGGCCTCTCTAAGGTGGAAAGACTGATAGGAAAACGTCTTCACCTTAAACTTGGACCTAATGGTCTATATCCAAAAGCAAAACCAGTCTGAAAACAAAATAAAAATGTTCTTCCTAGGCCCTCAAATATACACACATGCAGACACATTAATATAAAAATGTTGCTATGATGCTAAAGAGAGCCAAGGAGGAAAAACATTTATCCTTATGTTATTGTACACACAAACTAATAAAGTGAGATTTTTCCAGGGCAGGGACCATGTTTTTTATATACTTATATCCTTAACACACTGTAGGAGAGCATTAAATATCTGAGAAATGAACACTTAGAAAAACACATATGTTTTGTACCGAGGCCTGAAACCAAATAAATATATTTAAGGTAGTAAAGTACATTTCCGATTGCTACAAAGTATTATAATGATAAAGTGATCGTGTGAGTTTTCTTGTTAGCATGGTAATAACAAACCTAATTTTTTTAAGATATTGCCCTAAGCTTCCAGGTTAAATAACTAAAGTTAATGTGACAACATATACAATGTAAATTTTGTTTGAGATAAATTTGTAGTAAATTGAATGACAGGCCAGAGATGGTCTGGATAAATTAGTATAACATCTAGTCATTATACTAAGTTCACGTTATATTTTAGATGAGCAGCAGAAGGTAAAATCATACAAAGGAAAAATAAAAGTAATAGCTCTCCTTCCTTGAAGAACATTAAAAATTGTTGTCTAATACAAACACTAATACAAGCACATTTGTCTCAATAAATCATTAAAACAAACATCTACAAAAGAAAAATACTCATCAGGTCATTGAAAAGTTTGAGTGCATACAGTGTGTGTGTGTGTGCATGCACGTGTATTATAAAATTTCATTTTCCCATTCCATGAATATTAACTAAATTTGTCTCTAGAGAGAAACTGAAGAAACTGTATCATTGTTCAGGAAGCAGGAACTGGCTTTTGATAAAAGGCTTCCCTTTCTCTTCCACAATGCATCTGGGACCGTCACTGTTGATTACTGTAATATTTATATAACATAGCTTTGACGTATAATTGAGAACTATAACACATTTAATAGTGGAAAAAGTTGGCTAGCATCAAATATTCTTAATGAATTGGAAGACAGCCTATTTTGTTTTGTCTGAAATCAAGAAAGAGTGCCAGGTTGGTCACTAAACACTAGTCAGTTTCTTTTAAAAAGAATGCTTTGGATTTAAAAACTTTTTGGATGTGGTTTCCAAAAATCCTTCATAATTACACTATAAAATGAAAATGAAAATGGTGCCTTTTTACAGACCCCATTAACTGGAGCATCAGATTGATGGCCTTCCTCTTACAAACACAAAGATCATTGTACTGTTTGTATTTTTTTTTTAATAACTACTTTTCTTCATATGGGTATAGAGAGAAATTTTATTTCACTCATTTGGAAGGCTTAAAAGTGATGGGAATCCTTTTCTTTTTGCCATGTCTCTATTTATTTTTAGTAAACACTATTCTGTTCTGAATAAACACTCTTCAGATAGGTATTCAAATAAGAAAATTAAAAAGGAAAAAACAACCCACAAAACCAGGAACCTATTTAGTATCTAGGGCTATAAACAAAGTTAGTAACTTAATTACTGCACCATCTCCGAACTTTCATTTACTGCCCCTTGTTTTCATTGGTTATATAACTTGTACATGTTTATTATAAATATATATATGTAAGAAATATTTTAAGAAAATGAAAAAAATATATTTTAACATCTTTATTGGAGTATAATTGCTTTGCAGTGCTGTGTTAGTTTCTGCTTTATAACAAAGTGAATCAGCTATACATAAACATATATCCCCATATCTCCTCCCCCTTGCGCCTCCCTCCCACCCTCCCTATCCTACCCCTCTAGGTGTTCACAAAGCACCGACCTAATCTCCCTGAGCTATGCAGCTGCCTCCCACTAGCTACCGATTTTACATTTGGTAGTGTATATATGTCCATGCCATTCTCTCACTTTGTCCCAGCTTACCCTTTCCCCTCCCCATGTCCTCAAGTCCATTCTCTATGTCTGCGTCTTTATTCCTGTCCTGCGCCTACGTTCATCAGAACCATTTTTTTTTTTTAGATTCTATATATATATGTTAGCATACGGTATTTTGTTTTTCTCTTTTTGACTTACTTCACTCTGTATGACAGACTCTAGGTCCATACACCTCACTACAAATAGCTCAATTTTGTTTCCTTTTATGGCTGAGTAATATTCCATTGTATATATGTGCCACATCTTCTTTATCCATTCATTTGTCGATGGACACTTAGGTTGCTTCCATGTCCTGGCTATTGTAAATAGTGCTGCAATGAACATTGTGGTACATGTCTCTTTTTGAATTATGGTTTTCCCAAGGTATATGCCCAGTAGTGTATTGCTGGGTCATATGGTAGTTCCATTTTTAGCTTTTAAAGGAACCTCCATACTGTTCTCCATAGTGGCTGTATCACTTCTCATAAGTCGTATTGATGTCCTGCATCCCTGATAGGATGTACTGAGAAGGGCATATCACCTCTGCAGTACTCTTGCCAAAAATGTGTAACTTCAATTCAGTTATGAGAAAATATCAGACGATCCCAAAGGAGGATGTTCTGCAAAGATAACTAGCCAGTATTTCTCAAAAAATGTGAATGTCTTGAAAGGTAAGGAAAGAATAAGAACTGTCACAAACTGCAGGAGACTAAGGACATGAGGACCAAATGCAATTTGTGATCCTGATTGGGTCCTGGAAAATAGAAAGAATAATAGTAAGAAAAGCAACAACAAAAACTACTTGAATGCAAATAAAGTCTGCTGTTTAGTTAATTGCATTGTTCTGATTTTCTGTGTCTACATTCAATGCATGTCTTTGTAGGAGATCATCTGTGCTATTTTTATGATCGAGAACTTTTAAAAAGTCATTTCTACTTGCTTCCTTAAACTAATTCATCCCCAAAGGAAACAACTAAATGGGTTTCCTTCTGCACATTTCTATATATAATCCTACACAAAAATTGTCACACACACACACTTACAGAAGATTTAGTGTGATTGTTTTTCAACAGCAATAGATCACATATTGTTCAAGCAACATTTTGCCTAACTTTAAAATTACCTTATGAAAATCTCTTCAAGTCAATGGCATAGATACAAGTAATTATTTTTATAGGGAAATATTCCATGTTACTCAACAAAGTTTCAGTGCTTTTTCAACCCTTCCCCTATTGATGGGCATTCATTTTGTTTCTAATTTTTTTTTTCAACAAGCAATTCTACAACAAACTACATTTTACATTTCTGTGCATATTGGTGCTTTTATTTTTCTGAGATAGATGCTCATGAATGGGAGTATTGGAGTAAAGAAGGTTCTTATTTTATCTACAATTAACTATAATTGATATTGCTAAATTGTTTCACTTGAGATAATGAACTAAATTTCTATGAGCAATATATGAAAGTTCATCTTTCCACTTATTAATGCCAGTCATCAGTGTTGTAATCTATTATCATTCCTTTTATTGGTAATAAGTGAGCTTTCATTATTACTTTAATTTTGCCTTAAATCAGTTTTGTCCTCAACTTACAGAGTGCTTCAACATCTTCTGGTACACTTACAGGTTATTGAAAGCAGCTTTTTGAATTGTTAATTTGTACATTTTTCTATTGGGATATTTATTTTATAGTTTTCAGTATGCAGATGCCTTTTAGTAACATCGGTATGAATACATTATCCACCAGCTGTGGTGCAAACTTTATTTTCTTTTGATTTAGTATCTTGTACTACAGAACTTTAAAAATTTGTTTATATATTCAAGTAAGGATGGCTTTTCTTGTATTGCTTTCAGACTTAATTAAAATGATCTTCCCAAATCCTAGGTACCATATATATTCCTAAATTTTTTTGTTTTATTGTTTTCTTTTTTAAAACATTTAAGCACTTAATCCAATGGCAAGTGGTTTGATAATGCACTCATTTTTGTTTCCCTTCCTTGACTTCTAACATCTCAAACGGTGTTTCCACTACCTCTTAAATAAGCTACTTTCATTCGAGTCTTTGCTTAGAATCTGGGTTCTAGAGTAACCCAGTTTGACACAGAATTTTTAAAAAATTTTTGATTAAGGTTTTTGAATATTTTAGTTTTCAGATACATAAGTCCTCAGATAGTGTGGTAAATCATCAATCCCCAGAATTAAAAAGAAAAAGTTTATATTTGCATTTAAGATCAGTCTAACAGCAGGGGACTGACAGTGAGTTTGAAGATATTAATCATTTCAGTTTAAGCAATAATCTATGATTGTCCAACCAGAAGAATTCTAAATATGAACGGGAACACATTTGACCACCTAAATTTAGGACATTAAAAAAAAAAGGTAAATCACTTGGATAAGGGATATAATTAAGTTTGAAAGTACAAATGTTATTATTAAAAACTTTAAGCTTATTTCTTCTTCTGCATTCCAATAATGAAGTGTTATTTATCTAATTCCAGATGGCAAAATTGATTTTTTTCACTTTATATGTGCATACTTTCACTAAAATATATATATTTTTACAACTAACTTTTATTTTTATAGCCCAGACCCTACAAAATTGCACTGAATCTAGTAGGTACTCAATAAATGTCTACTGAGTAAATGAATGACTTTTACACCTATCATTTACTTTCTTATATTGTTACCTCAAATTTTCATAGGTCTTATTTTAACCATTTAATTTTACAGTCAGTGACTTGTGAGCAAGAATCATTGTGCCCAGACCTACTAGAGAATGGACTTGAGGATATGGGGAGGGGGAAGGGTAAGCTGTGACAAAGTGAGAGAGTGGCATGGACATATATACACTACCAAACGTAAAATAGATAGCTAGTGGGAAGCAGCCGCATAGCACAGGGAGATCAGCTGGGTGGTTTGTGACCACCTAGAGGGGTGGGATAGGGAGGGTGGGAGGGAGGGAGACGCAAGAAGGAAGAGATATGGGAACATATGTGTATGTATAACTGATTCACTTTGTTATAAAGCAGAAACTAACACACCATTGTAAAGCAATTATACTCCAATAAAGATGTTAAAAAAAAAAAGAATCATTGTGAATTTCCACAATGCTCAACTATTTATAGCTGACTATTAACTAACAGCTGACACAAACAAATTTATTAATTGACTTGTTTATTGAAAAAAATATACTTCAGCTACTTAGTAAAGGTATATCTTGGCCCACATTGTGAAATTATCTCTCTTAACCACCATATTTATGTTAATATTTGCACATATTTTTGTAAATCACCTCAAATACCTTCTCAAATAAGGCGGGTTTGAGTGGTAACTCTCTTATTGTTAAATTTTTTTGATTTGTTTCTCAAATCAAACATGAAATACTGTCGAACACTCCTTCTATATACTTCCTCTTATTGCATTTCTTCCTTCTTCCTTCCCTACGAATACCAGTCTGCTTCAGAAGGCCATCACTTCCTGCTTGGATTGATACAATTGTCTTCTAGATGCTCTCTTAATGTCTAGTCTCACCAACCTCAATTTTATTTGCACTAATCACTCCTTTGAAAATGCAGATTTGAATTTGTTCATGTCATTCTCTGCTTAATAACTTTTAATGATTTCCCTTTGTTCTAAAGCTAAAGAACAAGACTCATTTTATAACTGTTGCCTCAATTTAGTTCTCCTGTCTTGTCTTGTAGTACTCCTCCCTCTACATTCCAGTACTCTTCAATGTTTTTCAATAATCAGAAAATATCATTCACATTCTTTTTTCATGTTTTCTATTCCCTTTGTCTTGAGCATTCTAATACTGCTCTCCTCACTCTATGTGATGTATTCAAAACCAGAGTCAATCTTTATATCTCAGCATAGATGTCACTTTCTCAAGGTCACATTCCTTCAGCTTTCCAAGATAGGTCAGTGGCAGTGTGCTTCTTTACATCCTGAACTTCCCCATCATGTGAACTTTCACTAACAACTCTAAAAGATACAAAGAAGAAATCAAGCAATCAGGACGATGTGGGTACTGATTGAATATAAGGTCAAGTGGAAAGGCAAGTCTTTATATTGCCCAACATCTCTGAGTTAATCAAATATATTATTCATCTCTATATTCCCAACACTGATGCTTATGTGTATTTTGTAGTAGATGCTCAAATAATTGTCATTGTATGAAGATCATTGTGTTAACATTATACTCATAGTTCATTCACTCATTAAGAATTTATCAAAACTTACTATGAATGGAGCTCTGTGCTATGTTCATCAGCAATAAACTAAGCTTGAGACACAGGCCAGGACTTCAAAAAACTAGGGTTAAGTGGCAATAATATTATTGTTTTCCAGTATAGTATGATAACCTCTTTTCCATACTGAGAAGTTGGTAAGGCCTAGATTTTGTTATGTGGGATCTTGATAATTATATGACATTACCAAATTCTCAGTAAGAAATTCTGAGCTGAAAAAAAGAGTTAAATCTTTGAGGCCGCCGCTATATTTTCCCATTATATCACCAAGACATTCATTTAAATAAATACAATAGAACAAATAAATCAAAGAGCCATTGCATCAGAATTGAGAATTGACACTATTCATTTCTTAATTAATTTTTAACAGGTCACTGCCTTTAGAGTAGCAAGTATAATTTATGATTAATTATGAAAACAATTTCCTCAGATTCGTGTCTCTTTTGAGCAGTATACTGGAAGATCATTTAATATGAAACCCCAGCAAGCAAAGTCCACGAATGTTAACAATTTAGAACCTGAGGAATTATTGTTTTAAACTAAATTGACATCCCTCACTTTTCTAAATCAGCACTCACTGAATTGTTTCTTTTGTTTCCTTTCATAAGTGGCATAATAGCTCATGTTTTAGAAAATGGATTCTTTAAAAAATTACATTAACTTTTGTGAAATTTGTAGTATATAATAGAATTAAAACAATGTTAAATCAAAGATTTTTTTGAGGTGACCAACTTCCATGTAGCTAAATTCATATTAATTCAGATTTTCCCTAATTGAAATTGTATTATTTCTAATCTCAATAAAGGAATAAGAAACAGAATCAGTATAACTTAAATCCATCTTGATGTTTGCACTGAGTGTTTTTCTTGTAAAAAACCTGAAAACTGTAGATAATTGCTAGTGTTAATTTTTTTCACTTTGCTCAATATAATTCCAAACTTGAAGAAAAGGTACAAAAATGATAGATAACCTCCCCATGACCTTTATCTAGATTCACCAGTTATTTACATTTGGCATGCTATCTCTCTCCCTCTCTCTCTCTCTCTCTCTCTCCACCTTCTTTCCCTCTCTCCTTCTCTTGCTCTTTTCTCTGTCCCTCTCTCTAGATAATTAGATAGTTAGATATCCAATATCTATATGGATAGATATATAAAGAGAAAATTATCTATCTATATCTATCTATCTAACATTGGTAAAATAAGTGTAATCTACAGATCATATTCAAATGTTGTCAAATGTCCCAATAACATTTTTTTTTTTTAACCAGGTTTTGGATCAAATCCAGGATCATGCATTTTATTTAGTTTTGTGATCCTTTAGTCTCCTTTAATTTGTAACACGTCAACTTTTATCTTTCTTACCTTTGATATTTTTAAAGAGCTGCTATTTTGTAGAATGTCTTCAATTTGGGTTTCTTTGTCAGGAGTAGTATTGAAGTAATGTATCCATCTCAGGGCATTGTTATTAGGAGGCACACAATGAGTGACTGTCCTGTTATGGAACATGGTTGGTTTGATCATCCATTTAAGGTGAGGTCTACCAGATTTCTCCACTGAGGAGATAATATGTGTTCCTTAGGAATTAATTAGTAATTTATGGGGATATATTTTAAGACTATATAAATATCTTGCTTCTCACTAAACATTCAATTCCTTTTAGCTTCTAACAATGATTATCTAACCACATTAGTCCTTCTATACTTATTAGTTGAAATTCTACTCTAAGAAAGTGCTTTCCAATTTCTTCTATGCATTTGTTTTTTCACTTAACTTCTTTCATGAATTTATGTATGCATCTTTGCCCAGTGAGCGCCTCTTCAAGTTGACCCCATTAATATTCTCTCTCCATTAATATTCTATCCAAAATATTAAAAAAATATTCACAGGTTGGAATAATGGAAAGAACTCCCAAGACTCCACAGAGCATATTTATACAAGGTTTTAATAGATTTAAAATACATAAAAAGCAAGTACAGGCAAGAATTGGGGTCCTAAGACACTTCCTTCAGGGAGCTTTGTGTCTGGATTATCATCTATCAAGATATGTGTGAGAATTCTTTGTTTCAGGAGAATTTAGACAAATATTTCAAGTAGGGTCTTTGATGCCCTCCTGGTGGGGTTGCCTGAATTAGCAAATAAAATATAGGATCCCAGTTATAATTGAATTTCAGAAAAACAACAATTTAAAAATATGTATATAAATTAGTGTAAAATAATTCACAGGTATTCTCTCTTTTATCTGGCAACTCTATCCAGTGGTCAAGTAGCCAAGCCAATCAAGATACCAATTAAAACAATTTGTAAGCCATCAATTAACACATCTTTAAACAATGTAAACAAACTTGTCAATATCCCATTCCTTTCCTTTTGGGATTCTAAGTATACAATACACTGCTTGATATTGTCCAACAGTTTATTGAGGCTTTGCTTATTTTTCTCTAGTAATTTCCTGAGCTTCAAGTTTGATATCTTATCTTAATTAATTATCAAGTTTAGGCCATCTTAGACATTGGATTTTATTAAGTATGTAGTCAATTTTTAGTATACTTTCTTGGCGAGTAAAATTTAACTTTTGAATGTCCCATCTGCTAAATTAATATGATATTAATTGCTCCACCTCAAGTTTAAAATGCAAACCAATGGCTTACTTTGATATACAACTATTAATTTAAACTAAGATATTTTTCTTCAGTTTTATTTATCTAGTACTTATGTATGACCTGAAGTGATCATGGAATAAAGCATTGCAAATTTTAAACTAGAAATTCACTTATTCTTTCTCCTAATTTTTTCCCTTTGTCAGGGGTATTTTATGAATAGTGAATATATATTTCTATATACGTATTTTTTCATATAAAGTCATATGTTTCAAAAATATTTATGGACAGTAATTTAATTTTAAACTTGTTCTAAAAGCAGTTAAATTTCTATCAACAGATTTAAGAAAATCCTTTAAAATTATGCAATATTTTAGCATGATATAAATGCCAATTTTAGTTTACAAAAGCAACTCATTTTCTTTAATCTTGTCCCAAGTAAACCAATTAAATTCACAGCTTTAATTATCTGTGCAAATGAAAATGATGGAAAATTAATCCAAACAACAGACAATGAAACAAATTACTTGAATAGGCTCTGAGAATATCACGTTGTATTTTTCTCTCAGTAGATTTACCTTCTCAGTTGATCATGGAAGTTAATTTTATCACTGATTTTGTATTCCCTAAGAACATAGTAGCTAGTGGAACAATCATGGTGCATAAGGGAGCACTGAGTAAGTATGTGCTTTTGTATATACACGGTGGGGGTTTTGGAAGGGGGTTTTTGATGATAATCAGATAGCATTTTCTTATTCAACACATTTATTGAGATCCTTTGTGCTTGACTTTAGTCTCTCTACTAGGCTTTCAGTTTTAAGAGTGAAAACAACAGTAAAGAAAAACAAATCTCTCCCTCATGGAGCTTATATTCCAGTGGGAAGAGGTAAACAATAAGTAAATAAGCAGACAACTACTACCATATGTTCTGCTACTGCTAGTATCTTAGGAGCTCAGGGAATAGGCACCATGGAGCCCACTGAGGAAGTGATATGTCCCAAAGGTGCTGGTACCAGACAAGAAGCAAATGTACTCAGATGGTAATAAATGTTATGGATTAAAATAAAGGCAGGGAAGGGATACATGGAGTGCTGGTGAAAGGAGTGTTACTTTATGTTGGGTGGACAAGGAAAGCTTTAGTCTTCGATTATCATTTGAGAATAAACTTGATGGAAGTGAGGAAGTAAGTATGTGAATATATAAGGGAATTACACTGCAGACAATGGGAAAAGCTAGTACAAAGTCTCCAAATAAAGAGAGTTCTTTGCCTGTTTGACAAACAGCTTGGCTTCATCAGAGAGAGGATATTGAGAATAATAGATTATGAGGTCAGAGACCATAGGGGGTCAGATGACTTAAGCAATAACTTTGGGTTTTACTTAAAGTGAAATAGGAAGCCAAAGTAGTGTTTGAACAGAGGAGTAAATTAACTTATTTTACATTTCAAAACAATCACTGTGGCTGCTTGGTTGAGAACAAGCTAAAGGGGCAAGTTTGGAAGCAGGATGCTCTTGCATTACTTCAGGGAAGAGTTGAGAATGCCTTGGACTAGGGTGTAGCAGTGAATACAGTAATTCATGACTGGATGATATAACTAAGGCAGCTCCTGTTTAATCTATTCCTGAAAATCAGTCACTTTGCAGGAAGATGTTAAGTTCCTATTTCTCACTATTTGAAATTAAAAATGTTCTAATGGGTCACAATCAAATCAAAACCATCAACAAATATCCTAGACATAACTGTAACCCAGTAAAGCATCTGTATAAACATAAAAACTATCAAAATAGCATATAAGATGCATAGCATATTGCTTCCTGATCATCAATTAATATGCTTTCAACAAATTGAGTCCTAAAATAATGAAAATGAATGAAGTGAGAAAATATAATTAAAGACAATTAGAATCAGGATGTATACAGAGGACATAAAATAATTATAAGATCATACTAGGAAAACCTCATGGGAAGATTGCCAAGAAACATTTGGAAAATAAGAATAAGGTTGATAAGTGCTAATCATATTACAGTGTTAAGTATCACAAATATTTATTTTCTCTTTTGTTTGATTTTTCCTTTTTAATTCTATAAAGAGAGAAAAAAGATAAAGATGAAGTAAAAAAATGCAAAAAGTTTTTACCAAGAAATGACTAATAGTTAAGATTAGCTAAACACTAAGTTTGAAGAATAAAGGTATTATTTGATTTTACAAGGTGAAAATATACAGATGTACTTCTATACAGTCAGCCCTCCATATCCATGGGTTCAGCATCTAGGAATTCAACCAACCACAGATGGAAAATTTTTTTTTAAAAATTCTAGAAAGTTCCCCAAATCAAAACTTGAATTTGCCATGTGCAGGCAACTATTTACATAGCATTTATATTGTATTAGGTAGTATAAGTAATCTAGAGGTGATTTAAAGTGTACTAGAGGATGTGTGTAGGTTATATGCAAATACTACACTATTTTATATTAGGGACTTGAGCAGCCATGGATTTTGATATTCATGGGGGTTCTGGAACCAATCCCCCATGGATACTGATGGATGACTGTATTATATTTTAAAGGGTTTCCAAGTATCTGCAAAACTATCAAGGAGAAACGGAGAATCAGCTGTGTGATGAGTATGAACTTGCTTTCTGAAGTAGGCATATTCTCCTAGTAAAGGTTTTAATGTAAGTTAGACCTCATTGTAGAAAACCTATGAATATCTATATATAAATTGATGTTTTGAAAGGCATATAGCTGATTCTTACTTCATCTGTTTCAATGATTGTGGTACTTTGGACATCATGGAGTCCAAGCCAGTAAACAAGGACACCAAGCCCCATGAACTTCGGATGTTTTCAATACAACCAGTTGACTCTGGGACTCCCATCTCTAAACCCCTCTACTACACCACTTTCTTCTTTACCAAATGGTTTCTGACATAGGATGTACCATAATGTAACACAGACTCATATGCTAGTTTCCAGCCTTCAGCATAATATCAGTATGTCAGTGTTTTTATTTTACTTTTATTATTTTTGATGGTGTTTTTGTTGTTTTTTAGGGTGCAACAGAATATATGTGGTTTGAATAAAAACATTTCACTTTTCATAAAATCCTAGTAAATAGTAGCACATTTAAATAACACGGACATATAAAAATGTAAGCTGCATAGAAACAAATTACCAGTTACATAATTAATTAGAGTATTTTTCCATCACTGAAATATTTGAGTTTTCCCAAATGTTTCAATCCAGGAAACATTTGTACTTAAAATGTTGTGTCTATAATATCCAGTGAGGAATAATAAGCATATATCTTCCTTGGTTTTATACATGGGACACTTGACTCTCCAGAGCTATTCAACTGAGGCCACACTTGAGGACAACTGTAATTTTCTTTAAAGAGGAGAAAAACATGATTTTATTCTATGGATAATAGATGTAAGTTACATAGATTTAGGTAGGATCTGGAGGCACAGGGCACCTATTAACAATAGAAACATTCTACATGTGTTTTTACATGGCCCAGGAGAGCCCTGCATACGGAAACAAATAAGGGAAATCAGAGAGTAATGAGTTCCTATTAGAAGTGAATCTCAAAAACACCAACTGATTCAGAAAGAAAAGTAAAGGAGGAAAAAAAGAAAAACTGGGATAATTTTAAAGCATATAGTACTCCCCAAAATTTATCCACATGCGCCGGAGTTTTCTTGTGCTGACAATGAGTAAATAAATTACAAACAAGGGAAGAAAAAACCTGGTTTTTAAACAACAGTAAAAAAATATGTATATAAACAACATATAGTATGAGTCACTCATATATATCAATAAGGTACTGTGACTTTTTCTAATAATACAATTTTAATCATAATGAGTCAATATATATTTTTTCACAATCATTAAATTCAGGTATGAAAGAAGGAAACATTTCTTAAACTTTATGGTACTTTGTATTTATTTTTGACTGTAAACTTAAATGGCAATTTTTCTTTAAACCATTATTCTTAATATATTTTTTAACTAAAAAGCTGCCATGTGCATGTGTCTTGCAATGCTTAACTTGACTTTATGTGTTCACTTATACTGCTTATCATTTTTCCTGCTGTGACTTTTAAAATTGTGTCCTTTCATCATGCCAGAAAACTTTTTATGTAATATTATCATTGCTGGAAACTCATTCTTTGTAGAAAGTTTACATGCCTTATGCCTTAATCACTATGGCTTCACTAATTTGTCTCTCATATATAAAACAAGGATACACACACACACACACACACACACACACATTCTGTAGGTTTCCACAGCAGATATAAGATTTGAGTTTCACTTTACTATGATGATTTCACATACTATTTTTATTTCATGTTTAGAATTGTTTTCAATATTCAGATTCTTCATGAATTAGTGATAATTGAAAACATTCTTGCTTACTTATTAGTTAGATTTTATGTGCCCTGAAATCCCCAAATTTGTTATTTGAGAGAATGAAATATCGTGAATCCTTACCACAGTGTTTTACTGAATATATTCCACTTATCGGTTACTTCTGTCCTTCCTTTCTTTATTTGCTATTCATTGAGTACCTACTATGTAGTAGGTTCACTGCTAAGCAAGGAGTTAAAACATTAACAAAACAACATACTATAAGGAGCTTATGATAATGAAAGAGGAATCACTGTTTACAAGGCAGAAAAAAAATCATGTTGTGCGTGTGTGTCTGTGTGTATGTGTATGTGTGAAAGAGAGATGGGGGAGTGAAGGGAATATGATTCTAGGCAGAAGGCCCAGTATGAGCTGGAGCCATATTCAGGAAACATATGTAGTTTGGTGTGGCTGGAGTGTAGGGTGCAACTTGTTTTGACAAGTCCTGAATAGCATCTTATATTCTCTGTCTTCCAGGAAAAGATAAACATAAAAATGCATTTCTTACACATATACTTTATTGATATATAGTGCAGAGAATCCAAAGGGCAATCTGCATCTATGATAAACACATTTACTCATCTTCATAAATTAATGTTTCTCTTCCACTTAAATTTCAGATGTTTTCTTCAGCTACTTTATCAGTGGTATACCTAGGGTTCAACTTGTAAATTGCACAAGGGCATTCGGTAGAATTCACAGAGTATATCTGAAATTGTACAAAATTCCAATTTAAAATCAACCACTATCAACTACAATTTGTTTGTCTGACAGTGGATCTCCCTGGTAGGAGCATTTCAGAAAAAAAAAGAGTTTCCAATGAGATCTGAGTGGCTTGCTCATGTTGAAAAAGCAGAGGAGCCAGAGCTTGAGGGTATGGTAAGACATTGATTACAGCTGATGTTGGCCTTTACGTAGAGCATATGCCAAGTTCTCCCTGGGGATCTCAATGTCTACTATATTTTGTTTTTAGTTAGAATTATTGGCTGATCTGAATAGGGGCTGGCCTTTCCGCATCATCTTCTGTCTTGAAGCATAGGCCTTCACTGAGAAAAGCCTACATGCTTTATTGCATAATGGGAAGAGTAGTAATTTGAAATTCCAGAAAGATTAAAGCATGTAATCCCAACAACTACACACACATTTACACATAAATTCAATTTTCTCTTACTCTTTTTGAAGAATGAAAAAGACAAAGTCATGAATAGAATAGAAAAGGGGGGATGTCTTTTTTTTTCTTTTTTTAAAAAAGCAGTCAATGCCCCTTCCCCCAATCCCCCACCTCAGTTAACCACAAATCTGATCTCTTTTTCTACGAGTTTGTTTGTTTGTTTTTGAAGTATAATTGACTTACAACACTGTGTTAATTCTTGATACACAACATAATGATTCAATATTTCTATACATTTCAAAATGATCATCATGATAAATCTAGTTACGATATGTCACCATACAAAGATATTACAGTCATTGACTATATTCCCCACACTGTTCATTTCATACCTGTGACTCATTTGTTTTGCAACTAGAAGTTTGTACTCTTAATCTCCCTTACCTGTTTCTTTCCTTCCCCCACACCCCTCCCCTCTGGCAACCACCAAATACTGTTTGACAAATACTATATGATTTCACTTTTATGTGGAATCTAAAAAGCAAAACAAATGAACAAACATAAGACAGAAACAGAGTTATAGATACGGGGGATACCTTCTTAACTAAATGTTTTTTAGATTTATTTTCTGAATGTTCCTGAATTAGAAAACAGTCCTGTCATTTCTTTGAAGGCAATGGGTTATGTCTTAGCAATCTTTGTACATCCGTAACTTAGGGTAGAACCTGGCACATGAGAGGAATTCAGAAATTTGTTGACTAGTTGAGCAAACCAAGTTTTAAGATTTTTTCTAACACCTACCGACATCCTAAATTTCCAAAGGAGTATTAAAAATTCTAGAACCTAAGCATCATTTCCTATATTTTGGGGAAGGCCATCAAGGTACTAATGTTTGAACTGTGTGGGGTTGAAAGTCAATTCAAGGCAGGGTTAGCCACTCCATCCTGGATAAAGCCAAATGGGTAATAAACTTTCTCCTTCAGTGCCATGTGGTTAAGTATAGCAATTGCAAGTTTGCTGTTGGAGTGTCTATGGGTTCAGAGCTTCACATCTTAAGTCCTATACATGTGTCTGTTATGAAATTAGCAGTATCAATAATTAAATAATAATATAAATAATAGTATCCTACGAGCCAAGCCAGAGACAATGCAGTGTGTTTACCTAGAGGTAATAGAAAACATTTCACCAATAGGGCAACTGTGGTAATAAGATCTATGTCACACACTTTTGTATGAGTCCAAAATCAAATAATTTGTTTGAAATGATTTTGTAAATTATACAAATAAAAATGCTGTACTTTCTTT
Organism: Balaenoptera physalus; assembly: GCF_965194825.1. NCBI lineage: Eukaryota > Metazoa > Chordata > Mammalia > Artiodactyla > Balaenopteridae > Balaenoptera > Balaenoptera physalus. Next base: position 36,015,782 of record NC_138892.1, on the reverse strand, counting down.
TTTATTTCATATTTTTGAGAGATCTAATTTCCTCTTTTTTTAATAGGAGATCCACTCTAATTATTATTATTAATAACTATGACAATCCTGCTTCTATTGTGAACACAACATTCTTTGTGAAAATTGATAGCTTAATCTCAAACATCCTTTGATTTATTCTTTGATATATGCAGACTTTCTATGAATTTTATATTCCTTCTCACAGAGGCAATGCACTAGTTTAAATGGTGTCAGACTTGGGTAACTTAAAAACAATGACATTCAAAAAAGAATTTAGTGTGAAAAACTTTATACTTCCATTTATCCATTTTTAGTAATAGAGTAGATTAGAAACTGAAAATAACCACAAAAATTAAAATGCTAAACTAGAAGACACCTCTAGGAAATTATTTGTAAGTCTCTTGTTATCCACAGCTTTGTTTTTCACTTTTTGGTTTGTTTTACATCCTATTGAATTATAGCACAATACATATAAGTGTACAAATTATAAATGTACCCATCAGTCTTCATAAAGTTAACTTAGCTATTTAATCAATACCCATATCAAGAAGTAGAACATTTATAAAAGCCCAGAAGCTCTCTCATTGTTCCCTAGTTGTCACTACTCGATTCTTCTCCAAGGGTAAAACCTCTCATTTAGGTCTTAAAAGGCATGGAAGGATGAAAAAAGAAGGCCTAGAGTTTACAATTTGATTAGTGCAATGTTGGGAGATTGAAACAGGCAGCCCTCCCTAAAGAAAGACTGCTGTTTGATGAAATGATAAACTTAACCAGCACCACCACCACTACCATGACAAAATCCAATCCACAAAGGAAACTTAGATGTCTTGGTCTTGATTTGGAAACGAGACTCCCCTGAAAACTTGAAATCATAAGTAGGTTCAGAACTCATATCCATGTTACCTGAATCTCCAAAATAAACTACAGCCAAGGAAATTTTCTGAAAAGTTATCAGGTGGTTTGGATTCTATTGTAATTTCCAAATTTGTCCTCACCAATATAAACTCTGTCTCACAACCTCTTCTAAAACACTTTCCTCCTCTTAAACCTGGGTATCTCTTTTAAACTTCCTGTGATAGAGCATGACAGAATTGATACTATGTGACTTCTGAAGTGAGATTGTAAAAGGCAACACAGACTCCACCTAGCCCTTTCTTTTAGAACAAGTGCCTTTGGAGCTCTAAGCTGCAGTGTAAGAAATATGAGTACCCTGAAGCTTTTAGGCTGGAGAGAACACATACATATGTCGAGAGCTAACTGAGGAGTCCCAACTGTTCCAGTTTCCAACTGTTCAAGTCTTCTCATTCAGGTACTATACATGTGAGGGAGTAAGCTTTCAGATGAGTACAGCTGTTGAGCTGCCTAGGCAGCTGGCCAAAGTAATACACAACCTTTTGAGTGAAGATGACGTCAAGCAAGATGTCATGGTATTTCCATGAATCCTCAAATTCATAAAGTCCAACACATCCTAAATAAATCAGATTATACAGAAACTTCATTGCATCAAAGTCAAGAAGAACATCTTAATAGCATACAGAGAAAAAAATCAGTATCGCCTACAAAAGAATATCAGTTAGACTGATAGTTGACTTCTTGGCAAAACACAGATGGCAGAAGAAAGAACAATATCTTCAAGTGCTAAATAAAAATATCACACTTATAATGTATATACAGAGAGACTATATATGATACTAAACACATAATATCAAATTTTATAGGCTGAAACAAAAATCTTCATAGGAACTCATAGCACAATGCATATATTTTTAAAAGAGACTAAAATTAATATCCTTTGATCCAGATTTAGATGTTACAAACAAAATAGAATAAAATACAGGCATTCCTCTTTTTATTGTGCTTCTCTTTATTGCACTTCACAAATATTGTTTTTTTTACAATTTGAAGGTTTGTGTCAACCCTGCCTTAAGCAAGTTTATTGGTGCCATTTTCCCAAGAGCATTTGCTCACTTCATGTCTCTGCATCACCTTTGGTAAGTCTAGCAATATTTCAAACTTTTCATTATTATTATATTTGTTATGGTGATTTGTGATCAGTGATCATTGATGTTACTACTGCAAAACGATTATGACTTATTGCCCTGAAAAGGGGTCGCATGCAACTTTTCTGTACAATAAGATGTACATGAGCAAGAAGTGATCATGAAATGACTTTTGCTTCTTGATAAAAGGGATAGTTATAGCTTGAACCACTCTTCTCCTGTCTTCCTGCCATTTAAAGGTTATTTTTGCTAGAGCCATGGTGGTCATCTTAGGATGTTCGTGAAAGGCCATGAGAATTACAGTTACAGAAGACTGGAAGATTATTGAGCTGTTCCAGCTATTACCATCACCACCTCTTTTTGTTATGTAATAATAAAAAAAACCTAACCATTGTTAGGCACAGATTTCTTGATAATGACCAAGATAATACATACTATAAAGACCAAGTTAACAATAATGTAATAAAATATTTGAAAGCCAGGTTGTAGATACCACTCAAATACAGTGACTGCATCAATTTACTGTTATGTCATGTTGCCTCTTTTTCTCAGTCCTCTGATCTCAGTCTCCCTCAAAACATAACACAAAACCAATGATGGTTAAGATTTCCAAGGTCTCAAGTGTTGAGCAATGTATGTAATTTTTTATATACTGAGCAATATGTGTAAGTTTCAACCCCCTTATATAAAATTATGTAAGGCAGAGAATTAAATCTATTTAGATGCTTAGAGAAAAAACTGGGTTAATATAATTTGAGGATACAGTCCTTTCCTATAAACTCAGATCCTTCGGATGGTATGATTTTTATTTTTAGGAAAGAAATAATGGTGAGAGGCATTTAATTCAACAATCCAATGTTTTTATCACTCATTTCTTGTCTCTACTATTAGAAAAGAAATGCAATGAGAGATGGAACTTGAGTAATGTTCTAGTAACTATTAATGTTCACGATTTCAGTAATAATTATACTTTAATTTTTGTCAAGGTCTTTTATTCATTTCTCTCCCAAGTATGATAGCTAAGGTGTGGTTTGACATATATTTTGCAATATTTAAAATATAATTTGTGAACACTGACACTTTTCTTTCTATGTGCAGCTGCCAGATGAGGGGTTTCCCAAAAAATGGATTTCCCAGACCTCCTGTCTGCACGTGTATTGTAAAATTGTTCCCTCCAGGTATTTTAGCAGATTTAGGAAACAATTTTACTACCATTAGCTTCTCTATGTTGGGTCAGAGGTGCTTCATAAACCCTTGCATGGTCATTTTAATTTTATGGTTTTTACTGAGAGAAAGTCATAAAGCAGTCTAAGCCCTAGAAAGAATCAAAGACTAACACGCCTATGCTTTGCAAAGGCATACTTCCCATTATTTGACTATTTCAAGGTCTGAACAAATTTAATGAATATGTCATAACCCCTTTTAAATTTCTGGATCATTAAGACAAGCAAAGAACAATGAAAAATGCCAATTGAAACCACATAGGAAACTGCCTGAGCTAACAGAGCAGAGAAATATTAAATAATGTTAATATTAAATATTAAAATATAGTTATTTTATTTTATAGTAAAATGCTATCTGTGGAATATTTATCGTATGAACTATCCCAATAAAAATATGATTTATGTTTTAGTTAGGAAGAAGTTTTATTTAAATTAATTAAATCTTCTCTTTTGTAGTGAAGAGAAGTTGTGTGATGGAATAGTCATAGATAAAATATTCAAGATACAAGTTGTTTTTTGCAATGCAAGTAATCATAACTATATTAACAGTTACATTTTCTTCTACCTCAAAGCTAGATAGCCAATTAGAAAGATATATAAGTATCATGTTTTCTGAATTGACAGTAAAATATGTTCGTATAGTTAGAGAGATTCACTTTATGAATCTGCTATTATCCTTTAAAAAAATTACCACTTAAAAATTTCATCATGAAATATCTCATACACAAAACAGAATAAGTACAATATATAATATAAAATATACCATGAATACTTGTGAATTCATCAAACAGCCTAAGAATAATAGAACATTACATAACTTTTGAATGTCCTTATCTTCATCCCTTTCCTTCTCTCTGCCTCAAATTTATTATAATTTTGTTTCATATCTCGGTCATTTTAAACAAACAATACGTTATAAATTTTACCTGTTGTTGATTCCTATCTACTTGAATTATATAATACATAGTTTCACCATGCTTGTTTGTTTGTTTTTTATATTATTTTCCCTACTGTGTCTGTAGTTATCTCCTCTTTTCATTCTTAATAACTTTTTTGTTGTTGTTGTTTTTCTGTTTTTTTTTCTTGTCAACTCTTGTGAGAGTTTGTTAAATTTTGTCCAGCTATTCAAAGATGCAACTTCCCATTTGTTGATTCCATTTACTTATTGATTTAATTCATTAATTCCTGCTCTTTATCATTTTATTTCTTATATTTTTGCATAGTACTATATTTTCGTTCATAAGAAAAAATAAAATATGGGATAGCAATATGCATGAATTTATAATCTGAAAAACTTTCTACTATAAATACCTGGATGTACACAACAAATTATATCAAGCATGCATAACTGAGATCTTACAAAGGAAAGCACAATTCCTCATTTTCTACAAAGAAGAAAGAGCTCAAAACAAACTCAGTAAGCAACCAATGCTGAGGTTTGTGTTGTAGCTTTTCTAAGTTGGTGGGTATGTGAAGATGAATGGGAGTTTTCTATAATCTAGAGGATTGGGACTTACAATCTATACAGAAAGAAGAACTCTGTGTCAGGACCCTGAAAGGTCAGTTTTTGAAAATAAAACCCCTACTGTAAAACTAACCTTCAGTGAAAAAAAAATAGGCTAAAATATCCACCCACAAACAAGAAAAATAAAAAATAAGTATTTATTTTTTTTCTTCGGCTCCAGCTGGGATGTCTTCTAAGAATTTGTAACTACATGTGTGCCATCAAATAGGTATGGTTTCAGTGTACACCACAACTTTACTCAGGAAAAGTCTGGCTGATAAATAAATATAAAATTAAATTCTAAACTAACTGCATTTCTGTGGTAGCACAAACTCTAAACCCATGCCATACAAGAGTTTTATAATAAAGCATTACAAATTTTTAGCTTATAACATAAATGTAAATTTACAAGCCTATTAGGGTTACTATTGCTATATAACACATTCCCACTAAACTATTGGCCTAAAACAACCTTTTCATATATTCATGGGTTCTGTGGGTTTAGAATTCAGAAAGATCATAATATAAGAGGTTTACTTGTTGCATGATGTCTGAGACATAGGCTTGTGAAGACTTGACAGGAAGGGGCGACTCCATGTGATGGATGGAATCAACCAGAGTCTTCACATGTCTGTGAGTTGATTTTGGCTGTTGTCTAGAAACTTAGCTAAGATTCACAGAAGCACCAACATGTGACCTTTCCATGTGACCTGGGCTTCTCCACTACATGGTAGCCTCAAGATTCCAAAAGGAAGTGTCTTAGCAAACAAGTCAGAATCGACATTGCCATTTATAATATAATAATATAACTTCAGAAGTCCTGCAGCATCACATGCACTATATTCTATAACAGTGAGATACTTATATCAGCCAAGATTCAAAGGAAGGAAACACAGAAACTACCCTCAGTGAGAGAAGTGTTAAAGGATTTGTGGACATGTTTTAAAACTATCACAGTCTGCATTTTGGCTACAAATTATTTGTATTCCTCTCACTTGAAAAACATACCTAACTTCTCCCAAGACCCCTCAAAAATTATATTTCACTATAGCATTATGTTCAGGCTCAAAGACCAGATCTCAAAATCCAAATCAGATCCAGGTCAGATGAAATTTGTCAGATACAGTTACTCTTGATATGAAGACCTGTGAAGCAGAGATATGTTTTCTGCATTCTCTGCCAACACTTTTCTCCCCAATGTATGCAATATCTATGGTGATACAGGCATGGATAACTTCTATTGATACACCCACTTTAAAAAAGATTGCCAAAAAAAGTTATATAACAGTGATTGGTCCATACATCCAGATACATGATGGCAATTCTTTCATTAAGACTCAGTTCTACTCTCTGTACTCTCTGAAGGTTTTTTTGTTTGTTTTCCCTGTGGTACTTGACTTTGACTCCTGGGTTCTTGGTTCTGCTCTCTGACAAGCTGTATTATACAGTGTTTTCATGGATAAAGCATGACAGGTTATGAGCTAAAAAAACTGAAATTACAAAGCCCATTAGGAAACAATCTAATATGATTGAATGCAATGAATATTAAATAAAAGTAGGTTAGAGTGTCATGAATTTATAAAAGTGTTATGATAGTAAAATTAATATTTTAAATGATTAAGACACAATCTTAAAATCTTAAAAATAAGATACCATGAGACAATGGATATAGGCTTAAAAATAGAATTTGAGAAATAAAAATATTATTAAAATTTAAAACATATTGCATGGGTAAAAATAGCAGTTTAGATACAATTGAAGATAGAATTAGTTAACTGGAAGAAAGGACTAAGGAGAATGCAGATCAGAGTGAAAAGGGACAAAAAAATGTGTGAGGTTTAAAAGACTTGTGGGATAGAATTACATGGTCTAACATAGACTAATGGAATCTCTTTAAGAGAAGGATAGTAGCAATTTATGATGTAAAAATGATTTACAATATTTCAGAATGTCTTAAATTGTCAAATACTAGGCGTATAGTCAGTCCCCATAAGGATAAATAACAGTAAATCTATACCTAGAAATATTCTAAAGGATATTTCAGAGTCAGAGGGATCTTTTTAGCATACTGGTGAAAAGGACAGGATAACTACTCAGAACAATAAGTTTGACATTAAACTTGACATCAGCAAAGTGTCAAAAGACAATATGATATATTCGTGGTGATCAGAAAAAATAATTATTAGTCCAGAATTCCAACCCCAGGTAAACTACCATTAAGAGTAGCCACGAAGTAGAAAATTTCTAAAGAAACAATGAGTGAGAATCCACCACTCATAGACATTCATAAAAAACTTACTAAGGATGTTTAAGAGGAAGGAATTCTCTATACACTAGGAATGAGTATGATGCTATGTGCAATAATGATCAAAGAATATGTTAAATATATGGATAAATCCAATTAAGGCTGACCTAAAATTCGGAGATATGAAAAATTATGGACAAGAAAATTGTGTAAGACAGGAGGTAGTGGCATAATTAGAGGTAATAGATAATAAGCATATTGTATATCTTGGCAGGAGATTAATAATAACAGCTAACTTTAAACATTGTTAGATAAATTATGTTCACTGAAGTTGTTAAACTATCACGAAAGTAAGAGAAAGAAGATACAAGAAAAAAAAAAACTTGTTTCAGAAATATAGAAGACAAGGTACTTTGAAAATCTCTTATGACAAAACACTGAGGATGTTGAATAGAATATAGTAAACATTATTGCAAATGTATACTGAAATTCTCAGGATTTTAAGTGCAACATCATGGGTCCAAAAACAAATAGCGAATTGGAAGCTAGAGTAGAAAGTGAGAACAACCGTATCACACAGAATGTGAGATGCAGCAGCTGTGCCAGGAGGCATGTCTTTATAGTGGTAACCAAAGGCTTGGCTGATAAAGGTCCAAAGGACAGAATGTAAGTTGAAAAGTAGGGCAGAAAGTGAGTAATGATGCTTCAACTGTGCTTGGTGGCATTTGCTGATAGTGATAATCAAAGAGCTTGAGTGCTTATGGCTATGCAGGTACAGGGTCAAGGTAGGATATGAGAATTTGAGAAACAGACTTTGGCATGAAGCCTGGACTTTCAAAGGGTCTCTGCCCTCTGTGTAAATGTGGACAGAAAAAAAAAAATCCCACTTTTAAAAGGAAATGAAAAGAAATATTGTGGGTTTCAGTTTTGGCTGTGGATAGGTTAGAAAAAAATATTCCCCATGACATTTTGTGACCACATGCTTCACATGGATTTTGTATTAACATTTATACTACGTTACTTGTGAGGTCTGGGAACTCAGACAACATAGAATTTCTGAGATAAAGTCCCACCAAATATAATCTTTTAATCTAAAATAACAAAATACAAGAGGAAGCAAGCTACCATAAAGTCAGCAGCAGACAGAAACAAACTGCATGATTAATCTGTCAAGAACTGCAGAACAGAATTATTGGCTAGAGACTATGTGGTATCGACTGGCTAGCTGTTCTTCCAACCTATGCCATCTTCCTCTTGGATTCAGAGGTGAAGTGACTACATCCGTTATATGCAAAACACTCAAATAGTAGCTGAGGACACTATTTGAGAAGTGAATAAAGAGACAAACTCCTAGCCTCAGAGAACTTAGACTCTGGAGGGAAGTAACAAAAAACATTTCAATAAAATATACAGTGCTAAGTGCCATGTTAAAAATTAAAGCAGAGGATGGAAACAGAGAATGTTCAGAAGGAGCTTCAAGTTTTAAAAGTGTGGCCATGAGAGTTAAATATATTTTTCCCCTTTGTTTGCTGGCTAAAGGCAAAGTTTTTCCTGTGCTCTTACAATATTCTGACATCAAAAATGTGGGGATTTTCCCACACCAACTGATTCTCCAACTTTCTGTGGACACCAGCTGGTTGTCTTACAATTTAATTCATTCTGATACTACCTGCCCAAACAACTACAAATACAAATACTACAGATCAGTCCCACAAGACTACTCCCCACTTCAGAAGCCAATGGTACAGATGAACCTATTTGCAGGGCAGGAATAGAGACACAGACATAGAGAACGGACATGTAGACATGGGGGCAGGGGGGAAAGAAGAGGGTGGGACGAACTGGGAGATTAGGATTGAGATATATACACTACCATGCGTAAAATAGATAGCTAGCAGGAACTTGCTATAAAGCACAGGAAGCTCAGTTTGGTGCTCTGTGATGACCTACATAGGTGGGATGGGGGTGGGGATGGGAGGGAGGTCCAAGATGGAGGGGATATAGGTATACATATAGCTGATTCACTTCATTGTACAGCAGAAACTAACACAACATTGTAAAGCAATTACATTTCAATAAAAAAGAAAAACGGTTATCTCCTATACATAAGATTCTGCAACTTGCTTTTATCACTTGGCATTGTGTTGTCTAGATCTGGCTCCATTGTCACATATAGATTGGGTCCATGTATTCTAGTTGCTGTATAGTATTCCACCATATGGATGCTCCACAGTTTATTCATTTTATCCATATCTCACTGGTGCGCATTTTGTGGTTTTTAAATCTTTTGGTTTCTATAAGTAATGTTTATAAAACATGTACAAAATTTTCTCTAGGATATATCTTGGAAGTGGAGTGCTCAGTCACTGGGTATGTGTATTTGCAATTTTATTAGAGTTTGCCAAAACAGTTCTCCAAAGTTATTTTACCTACCTGCTGAATTCTTGTTTCCCTGCATTTTCACCAATACTTTGTATTGTCATAATTTTCCATTTTTACCAAGAAAAATTGAATTTCCTTGTTTAAGTTGAATACCCCTGGTTACTGGTAAGGCCCAGACATTTTTTCATGTTTATTGGATATTCAGATTACTGCATTTCTTCTGTAAATTACTGGTTTATAGTCTTTACTCATATTTTAGCTGGGCTCTTTGTCCTTTTTAAAAATTGACCATAAAGAATTTCTTTATAGATTTCAAATATTAGTCCTTCCTTATGACTTGCCTTTATTTTTTCTGAAGCTTTAAATTTTGACATTTTCCTTTTTGATGTCTGATTTTCACGTCTTATAAAATAAATCTTTCCCTGTCTCCATGTCATAAAAACATTCTCTCAAGCATCTGGGTCTTTAAGGCATTTGGAGTTTATTTTTGGGTGTGGTGTGACGTAGGGATCTAATGTAATTTTTTTCTATAAAGGAAGCCAGTTGCCCTAACATACTTATTAAACGGCTCATAATTTCTCCACTAATTTATAATGCTTATTCTATCATAAACTAAAGTCTAATTTATGTTATCTATTTCTGAGCCTTCTATTCTGATGTGTTTTTTTTTTTTTTGGCATGCCACATGGCATGTGGGAGATTAGTTCCCCAACCAGGGATCAAACCTGCATCCCCTGCAGTGGAAGCGGGGAGTCTTAACCACTGGACCGCCAGGGAAGTCCCCTCTTATTTCCTCTTCTATTCTGTTTTATTGATCGATTACTCTATCCCTGACCCCCCATTCACTGCAGTTGAAAATGATAGCTAAACCCCCTAGCCTCGTATCTTCACTGCCCATCTCCGTCCCCTCCCTCAGTTTTGCCCTGCACTCTGCACTCATCACTAGACCCATCTTTTCAAGAATCATCATCACCTAACTTGTTGAGTGCCAATTGTGTGCTAGGCAGTGTGATACACATGTTAAAAAAAAAAAAAAAAAGGCTAGGTTGTCACCTGTGTAGCTGACTGACCAGCTATAAATTGGAAGCGCACATGACCCCCTTCCCTGGTTTGATAATTTGCTAGAATAGGTCATAGACTCAGGAACACATTTATTTACATTTACAAGTTTACTGTAAAGGATACGACAAAGGATACAGATGAAAGACCAGATAAAGAGGTACACAGGACAAGGTATAAGTTAGGGGCACGGAGCTTCCATGCCTTCTCCAGGCATTCCACCTTTCCTGAACCTCAGTGTGTTCACCAACCCAGGAGCTCTCTGAATTCCCTTGGCTAGGTTTTTTATGGAGGCTTCATTACATAGGCATGATTAATTGTCATTAGCCATTGGTGATTAAATCAATCTCTAGCTCTTTAATCATGTGGTTGGTTTCTCTGGTAACGAGCCCCCATCCTCCAAGAGTCACTTAACTACTATAAACTCAGGAATGGTTGAAAGGTGCTGATTATAAAAAACAAAAGACTATCCTCTCAATCCTATCACTAAGGAAATTCCAAGGGTTTTAGGAGCTCTGTGCCAGGAACCAGGGACGAAAACTAAATATATATTTCCTACATATATCACGATATCACACTGGCCAATACATATTTAGAGAAGAGCCCAAAGCTTAGCTCAACTTCTTCTATGCAGATATTCATTTAATTCATTTAATTTATAGTTCAAATGGGCTACATTTGAGCACTGAACTGGGTGCTATTAATAATTATTTTGGTACAACAGGTGAAAATAAGGACTGTACTGGCAAAGTTGGACAAAGAGCCAACATACCTATATATGGAAAAAGTTTTGGCCATCACTTTTAAACTATGTCCTTTTCCTTCTGGAAATGTGAACTTGGCCCAAATACTAGAATCTTAGCTTAAGTTTAATGCCAGGTGATCAAGACTGGAATGTACATGTAAAGAAACGTTTGTATTATTCTATATAGTCTTAAAGTGAATGAAATTTAAAATGAAAGATATATAAGCAAAAATATTAGTCTGCAACTAAGAAATATCTGGAATAATTAAAAATAAAAATTAGCAAAATAAATTAATCTAGGTAAATTGAAATACAATTTTAAGTAAGATAAACACAGAAGGCCAATTAAGAGATTAAGCAAATATTAATAGAAGTAAGGCTAAAATGAAATGAATCCTATTAGGTAAGTAATAATCTAGGATAACTAGCAGAAAAAAAAATAAGAAAAAGGATGAAATAAATTAACCAAAGAAAATAGTTCATAAGAGAGTCCCTGGAATGGCTCACGGCCTTAGGAAGTAGCTTCTGCTGGGGCTGTGGCTTGCTCCTCTTTAGGTTCCCATCACTACATAGCGCCCTCATCCACTTCCATTGTCATCTGTGTGCATCCTTTCTGCTTTTACCCCAATATAGATATCCCTTTCATTTACCTATGGAAAAAAGACTCATATTTATAAATTTGAGGGCACAAACAATGGCTAAGAATTATTTTGAGTGAGAATCTTTCTCTCCTTAAGGAATGTATAAGATGTCCACTTAATTTTCCTCCACTCTTTTCTCCTTAATTATAAGCTTTTTTCCCCCCCGGATCAGGTATTGAAAGTCCTTCCAAATGAACCTTTTCTAAAAAAGGAGTATTTTCATTATGAGATGCAAATTTCAATCAGTTAGGAAGAGTATCAAAAGATACACAAAGACTCTGGTTCTCAGATTTAGCTAGAATCACCCAGAAGCCTTGTTAAAACAGATTGCTGAGCTGCAACTAGTTTTGATTCAGTACATCTGGGAAGGGGCCCAAGAATCTGCATTTCTAATAAGTACCCAGGTGATGCTGACATTGTTGGTCCAGGGACAAGAACTGAGAATGACTGCACGGACACTGAGAGTTAATTCTTTCTTCCACTCTGAACCACATTAACACAGTCTTTTTTCTTCCTTTTACTGGAATATTTTATCCCTAGAATCTGTAAAATCTGAGTATCTTACAGGGAATGTTGTTAACTCCAATGAGGCAATATTGCTCACAAGTTGAGTTCATTTATATTTGGCAACTATTCAAAGGGCTGTGAGTTCATCTCCCCAAATTTTGATTTCCTTCTCAATAAAAGAAGAAAGATACATCTGGATTGTTAGTGTTTGTACATGTGGTGAGGTTTAATAATAGACTCCACATAAAGTGTTTGAAATGATGCCACAGAATATGTACTTATCACTGGTAAGAGGATGAAGAGAAAAACAAAGAGGAAGAGAAGGAGAGCATTAGGAGGAAAAACATTCAATGTGCTACACATTAATTTCAAGAGGAAACACAATATTATAACTTTTCAGAAAACACTAAGCAGCACTTTTATATGTCTTACCCAATTCTGCACTCTAAAAGTAAATAATAGTATTAATAAAAATCTAAAAGTTTTTTCTATAAAAGTAAAAGCAGTGATTAAACATTTTTATTAAACTTACAAATACATTGCATATACTATATAAAACTAAGCAAATACTATGCAAATAATCCTTATACACTGAGATAAATATATTATAAATTCTAAGTATGGGGATGATTATGAAAATCTTTTCTTTGGCTTAAATACATATGATATATTAATATGTGGTAACTATTTCTCATTTTTTCCCAATTTTGAGATTTCAATCTGAGGTTACTGAGAATGAAGATTCTGCTAGATTTAAAGAAGTAAAAAATTGCCCCCAATTACAGATAGATAGAAAGGATTAAACAAATTCACTTCCCATATGACTATTTTTACAAATTAAAAATTCTTAATGATAAACTCCATGCTGTTTTTTAGGACTGTATTTCTTATGTTAAAAAGGCAAGTGATAATAATGTTATCTCAAACCCATTTTCCTAAATAAAATACGTTACATCACATTTACTTAGCACTACTTTTTTTTTTTTTTTTTGGCTGTGTTGGGTCTTTGTTGCTGTGCTCAGGCTTCTCTAGTTGCAGCGAGCAGGGGCTACTCTTCCTTGCGGTGCGCGGGCTTCTCATTGAGGTGGCTTCTCTTTGTTGCAGAGCACGGGCTGTAGGCACGTGGGCTTCAGTAGTTGTGGTGCGCGGGCTCAGTATCTGTGGCTCACAGGCTCTAGAGCGCAGGCTCAGCAGTTGTGATGCATGGGCTTAGTTGCTCCCTGCATGTGGGATCTTCCCAGCCCAGGGCTTGAACCTGTGTCCCTTGCATTGGCAGGAGGATTCCCAACCACTGCACCACCAAGGAAGCCCTACTTAGCACTACTTTTAAATTCTGTTTTACATCTACATCTGTGGAGTGCTCAAAACTTTTCTTCTGATACACAGAAATCAGAGGAATTAATGTTATCTGTTTTTCTCAATCTTTCTTGAATGAAGTGAATGAAAGTTGTATTCTCTGCTAATGCAGTTGAAACAATTTACTCACAGTGAGATGGGAGGAAAGAAAAAAGAGACGAATACACAGCCATTAATTCAAAGAATCCTTAGAAAACATGTGTAGAATAGTGATTTATGAGAATATACTGACTGGGGACACGCCCAAACTCTGTTGATATGTAAAATAAATAGCCCCAACCTACTATACTATGAATGCCTGCCAGTTCTCAGTGTGTGTTAGAGCTGATTTGACTATTAAATAGCAAATAGTAACATCTGGAAACGTGAAGGTCAAAGGTCACTTTACTCATAAAACTGCACCAGCATGATTCATAATAACCTGTATCTGACCTTTGCATGGATTGAGGACTGCTGCTGATATTGCTGTATAAATAAATAAAAACCTATTCTCTCATTCTGCTGTGATTTTATTTTGGTGACTTGTGTTACTTAAACAATTAGTATAGAATTCAAAAATTCCAAATGCTGCATCCTTATGTTTAAGTTGAAAAGTACCTATTTTTGCTGAAATTCATTCCATCGTACATATGTTATAATAACATTTTGCAGACAAGCTTTATTAAAGTAAAAATGTTTTCATATTCAAAGCTTGTGTGTTATTTTCCACTTCTTGGGTTGATAATTGAATGTATTATATTTTCATTTGAAAGCATGCACTGCTTTAAATGATATTTAAAACAGAACTCCTGAATTTTCTTTTTTCCTCTCATTATTTCTTTCATCTCCCACAACATACTTGTTAAGGACTGAATGTTTGTGTGCCCCCAAAATTCTTTACTTGGGGTTATTCAGATGATGGTATGTATAGGACTACCCTCCCAATGCAATAGGGCATATAGTTGGGGTATATGTTATTCACAGATATTGAGGGAGAATGGACTATTTTCAAAGAAAGCTAATAATGATGTTTTGAATGATCATCTCCATATTTGTATATCTTAGAACTGAGCATTAACTGCAAGGAAATCTTAACTTTTAGCTGGTCAATTTCTAAAGATTATATGTAACTGAATAAAATGTCATTTTGTAGAAGACAGCAAATAAAAATATCTTAAGAATGCCATATATAGGAATATTTTTGCAAGTAATTAGGGCAGAGAAAATTTATTCTCCTTCTCCCTCCCTCCCTTTCTAGATAAAATGTGCCCCAATCTGTCTCAACTGAGATTGCTGCATAAATATAAATATCCTTTGACTGCAATTCTGTTGCATCCTTGATCTGCAGAAATACATCAGAAAAATTTTAACAGAAGTTGTGGGTTCATTTGGAAAAGCAGAACTTCCAGAGAGCAGATGTTCCATAAGTGTGTATATTAGATGCCATTGGCAAATCAATGTTCTACTTCTACTCTCAGCTTCTTTCTTTTTCTAGTACTAATTAGTCTTTAACTATTAGACCACTATTTAACTGCTTCCAATTTACTAAAAGGATGACTCTCTGATTGGGTAGATGGACTTTTAAAAATCATGGTTTTATCTCAGTTGAGTTGTTTCTTGCTAGAGAGAAGAACGTTTAGACATTCAGTGATGGTGATCTCCATATTGGCGTGTGGTTGATATGTTACTAGATTGCATTGGGTGGATAATGGTTAGTTGCAATGGGTTTGCTGAAGAGATTGTCATTCTAGCTGGTGAGCTAATGATAGCAATTGTTCCTGATGAAATTAAGAGGTTGTTCCTAAGGTAAAAGTGTGGGGGGGGGCATTGACAGCATTAAATTTTATTTTTTTTAGAAAAATCATTGGTTTATTTACTTATATTTCCATCATAATAATATTTTCTTATATTTGAAAATGGCTTTAGTCAGTTTCTTTGTGCTGAGTTTTATTACTGAAAAAAAAGGTATATGATCTATGATTAATTGTAGATCTTATTTAATAAGTACCAGGTGCTTGTCAGTTAACATTTGTCAGTTTTCTATCATTATCTCTGAACAAATGTTCTGAGTTAAATAAAATAGGAGAATTGGGGACTATGAAAGGGTAAGCCTATACCTGGATCATAGTTGGCTTCATCTGATATGTTAAAGCTGATGTCCGGTTTCTTTAAATAACATATTAAAACCAAAGGATTGAGAAAGAAATAACAGGTTTTGACCTTAGAGGCATTAGCAGATGGATTTAAAACACTGCTTCTGTAAAATTTTAAAAATACAAAAAACCTGTTTGACAAAAGAAAATTAAAAATTATAATATGATTACATATAGGTCAGCTTATTTTTGGTAACGAATATATCTTTCATATCATTTTGGCTTTTTATGTGTTATTCTATGGAATGTCTTCTTAAAAACTACACATTTTACTTAATTGGAGTGCTAAAACTCTTGATCAAATATCTAAGGAAGAAGACAGAAATAAACAGTATAAAAAGAACTATAATCAATAGATTCTGATAATTTTTCTTTAAGGTTGTCTTTAAATTGAGGTTTTGTGTGTGTGTGTGTGTGTGTGTGTGTGTGTGTGTGTGTGTGTGTATCTGTGTTGTGTAGCAGATTTCCAACATCCCAATGGTAAAGACTAAAACTGGTGAGAGTTTATTAGCATATAGAAGTGCTTAGCTCTAGAATCACTGCATGAAGTTACGGATTTTTCTCTAGTATCTAACTCACTTTGAAAAAGAGGCTTACCATCTGGATCTTATTTTTTTTCTTTTTACAACTTTCTGCTGTTGCTCTTTTTTTCTTCACCTTTAGTCTGTTTTCCTGTGCTTCATTTCATGAACTAATCACTGAATCTTACTTTCATTTTAATACACTAAGAACTCAGTGTATTGGGAAGGTTATTATCACTAGGTTGGACTTAGAAGAAATAATTCCGTTGATTTCCATTTTTTCATTATTATTTTCAATTTCTAACCAATGCTCCAAACACACAATTCAAATGCTTACTTGATACCTTTATCCAGTCTACTTTTAAAGTGCATAAATCACTCCCACCTTCTTTTAAAATTTTACACACTTTAGTCAATTGCTGTATCTTGTGCTTCACAAATAGAATTTTAATATTACCCTAAGTGTAATGTAAGTGCTTCTCATTTAAGTTAACACAAAAAGTTCTTTCTCCCATTTGGAGAATAGATTTGAGGGGAGCTAGAATATAGAACGTTGCAGCAATTGAGTGGTGAGATGAGTTGCAACAAGTAAAGATGCAAAAAAAGGGGGACATTTAAGATAATTTTGGAATTAGAATAAATAGCACTTCAAGTAGGACAAAAATTTGGGAGAAGCGAGATTAAACGTTAATAATATCATCTAGGGCTTCCCTGGTGGCGCAGTGGTTGAGAATCTGCCTGCCAATGCAGGGGACACAGGTTCGAGCCCTGGTCTCGGAAGATCCCACATGCCGCGGAGCAACTAGGCCCGTGAGCCACAATTACTGAGCCTGCGCGTCTGGAGCCTGTGCTCCGCAACAAGAGAGGCCGCGATAATGAGAGGCCCGCGCACCGCGATGAAGAGTGGCCCCCGCTTGCCGCAACTAGAGAAAGCCCTCGCACAGAAACGAAGACCCAGCACAGCCATAAATAAATAAATAAATAAATAAATAAAAATAAAATAAAAAATAAAATAAATATCATCTAGATTATTGGCATGGGCAACTTGGAGAAACAGATAGCATTGATTAAGGGGGAGAAAAATTAGGGAGAAACAGTTTGGGGCTTATTATTTTTCTTCCAGCATTAGTGGACAAGCATGGACTTCAGCAGACACAAGGCTTGCAGTGCTTCTGGTTGTTTTCCCCATATTGCCTACCTCATTGGTGTAAGCAGCTATAAACATCCTTTGAAGCTTCCTGTGATTCCTGCAACAGCCTGACATCTTGGGAGGAAGCAGCGAACTGGGAAAATTGTAAAGAAAATACGATTAAACAGTGACTTTTTGTACCTTTATATATTCATTACTCAATGATTTTATAAACATCTAATTACCTGTATTAAAGCTATTCTTGCTTTAAATAGCTCTAATGACTTCTGTTTTACTGGCACAAAGGACTTATTTTTCATCTCAAGTCTTTAAAATAGAAATATACTAAAAGTATTCTGAATGAAAGTATGTCAGAAAGTTTCAATAATATTATCTCTTGGAGTAAGGGTGGGGAATGATGATTCTTGACAATATAATTTTTGCCACATACTTTATTTTCTGAAATTTATAAATTTATTAGCAGTTACAATTCAACAATCAGAAAAAGAAATGTATACACTCTGGATCTTATTTAGATAATAATTATAATAGCAATTAGATTAATCAATTAATATTAGTACCTACTGCATTCCAGGCACTGTTCTAGGCACTGGGATACAACTTTGAATAAAAAAGAGTACTTCTGCTCATTAAGCTCACAATATATGTCAAGCAGTGTCATATAAATAGAATGATAGAGAACAGTAAGGGAAAAGAGAGTGTATGAATTTTGAGCAGAGGCCTGAATGAACTGAAATAATGAGTCATATATTATTTCCGGGCAATAATCAACCAAACCAAAAGTGGTAAGTGCAAAGGTCATGAAGTGGAAATTTGTCTGAGTTATTCAAGGAAGCTCAAGAAGATGAAGGTAGATGGTTTGTCATAAACAAGCGGAAGAGGAGCCAGATCTTATTAAAGACTTTCAATGTTATTCTAAATGCAATGAGGAAGCACTGCAGTGCATGAATAGTTTCGAGAAGAGATGTGGAGTAACAATTTAGCTCATATTTTAAAACCATTTTCTGGCTAGTGTGTAAGAATAGTCTGAAAAGGGAGGGGGTGCAGGAGCAAAACCAACTGACCTGTCAGAACAACTTTGCAGGGAGCCCAGCTTAAAGCTGTTGGAAGCTTGAACTGGGATATTTCAGTAGAAATGGTGGGGAAAAGTGGAGTTCAGAGCATATTTTGAAGATAGATCCAAAATGATTAGTTCAGCAAAAGAGAGGAGTAAATGATGGCAACTCAATTTTGGGTCTGAATAACAAGTTCAATAATTGAATGTTGCTATATTAGAGTTGGTAACTGTTTACATGTGTCATCTCATTATATTTTCACAACATTATGAGAAACATCCTATGTTATCACCTTTTTTTTGGATGAGAAACTGATATAGGAAAAAAAAAAAAAACAACTAGTACAAAGTCACACAAACACTAAATAGTGGAGAAAAAAAAAATTTCTCCCGGAGAGAAAGTTGCTTTCAACTGGTAACGAGGGATGTAACATTTTGTTATAGTCTATTGCTCTTGTAAAATATTTCTGCTGTCTTATTTCCTACCACATTGTTCAAAAACATCAAATGACATAGTCTTTTTCTACAATTTTTTAATAGTTTTTTTTTTGGTTTACTCTTGGTACACTAGACACATCTCATGAACTTATGAGGAATTATGGTTACATCCTTTGTACCAAATTGGCTCAGTACAATATGCCTTGATATTTAACCAGGAACATTTTTAATTTTTTTGGCCTGCGCCATGTAGCATGTGGGATCTTAGTTCCCTGACCAGGGATCGAACCTGCGCCCCCTGCATTGGAATCACAGAGTCTTAACCACTGGACCACCAGGGAAGTCCCCAAATGACATAATCTTTTACCCATGAAGGCTATTATTATAGATTCACTAATATAATTGGACTGAAGGAAAACATTAACTTATTGACCTGCTCCAAGACTTTCACAACATCAGCTAGAGACACCTCTTCTAAAGATGTATTAACTGTGGCAGTCCATAAATTCCATAATTTAAAATGTGATGTGGAAGTTTTATTATGGAAGGATTACTAGTTCATCAGAAGAAATTACCTGCAAAAATTCATAGGCTTCAAAGCCTGTGCACATATGCATTTGTATATATTAATAGAAGATCATGCTTATTGTGATTATTGCGTGCTTACTGTTTGCTAGCCACTGTTTTAAGTGCTACGTATACATTCATTCATTTAATACTCATAATAGTTCCAAGAGTTGCATTACTATTATAGGTAATTATAATTATTTTCCTTTTACACGTGAGAAAACCAAGTTGCAGAGAGATTAGGACACTTGTACAAGGTCATACAACTACTAAGTTGCAGAGTTAAATCCAAAGACACTACTCTGGCTATAAGGTCCATTTTCTTAAACACAGTGAAATAATACTTATCTCTTGGTTTCTTGCTGCCCATAAAAGAGAAAAGCAAGCTCTGTTATTATAGAATATATAATTTTATCACAATAACTAAAATAATATTGTAGCAATGATAGTAGAATATCAATGAGTATATCTGATTTTGACCTGGAATTCCTAAAGGGAACTTGTTCTCTGACATGATAACATTTCTATATATTCTTCAGGAAATGGTAGGATTCATATTACTGTGAAGGGAAGGATAAGCATTTGAGATACATGATATACCACTAGGGTGCCTTATTTTGTTTGAAAACAAACAACAAACAAACAATAGTGACAACAATAATTTTATAGAGTTGTTTTGTACATTCACAGATATATTTGTTTTTTGCATTGTTTTCCTATTTTTGTACCTTAGTTTTACTCCTCAGTTTCTGAAGGATTTAGTTTATTATATGTAGTTGTGAATAAACTTGGTTACCCTTGACATTTCTCATTTCCTATTTTTTTATTCGAGTGTGGAAATTGTGGAGAGCTTATATTGCTTAAATTTAAGATTATATAACTCTGAGACTGCATTTTCTTGAGTATTCATTCTCATTTTTAAGATGGTATGTGCTTACTTTCTATCATAGAACTCATAAACATTAAAAGTCAAAATATAATGCACAAAATGTCAAGAATATGAAAACAAATGGTCTGTGATCTCCCAACTTGAAGAACAGATATTCACATATATTCTAACACATAGTAAGCTTAAATATCAATGCACAATATTATACAATATAGTAATTATATACTATTTTTTGTGGATTAATGAAATCGGTAAAAAGAAATTGGTTATCTTTGATGGTCCAGAAAGCTCATATCGATACTGTTTTTGTTGCATGTTTCTCTACTTCGAATTTGTATTTCAAGAACAGTGTGTATTTTTAAAACATTAAGTCAAAAAATAAAGAAATGCATAAAATGACCATTTTACAGAAATAATTAAAATTTATGAACATTAACACAAAATTTGAGTTCTAAATATGTAAAAGCACAATTCTAGGTTTTATCTTCTTCAATTTTCACAACACTCCTATTGGGTAAATGCTACTGTTATTTATTATTTGCCGAGAGAGATTAAGTAACTTGCCCAGGATGCAGAAATTGAACTAATAGAGACTGACCACAGTGTCTACTCTCTCAGAAATAGCATTCCACCATCCAAAAATAGCAATTTATTTTCTCTATTTTCTTCCACTAATCAAAATTAATAATTATATCTAGCAGTTGCCAAGTGCTAGTTATGTTCTAAACACATAAATTATCACATTTAAAACTCTCTGCAAGATAGATACACTATTATTATTCCCAATTTACAAAAGAGGAAACTGAGGCTTAAAGGAATAGGAAAACACCTACAGGAGTCAGAAAATATTGTCAAAGTTTGTATTCAAATCCAGATAATCTGGTAATTGAGCCCATATTGAAATATTCCCTTTTGCTTCCCAACAGTTATTTATATGATGACATTTTTATACAGTGTAATCATAGTATTACATACTACATAGCACTTAGTATTTTATGATTCCGTGTTATATTTAGTCTTGTATTATATTTTCCTAATGAATATATAGTGTACAGTCATTTTATGATTCAATTATGATCTGTGGAGTTTGATATACAAAAATTTTCTTAGTTTTCTTAATTTATATTTTGGGATTGACATAGGTCAGGAGTCCCCAACCCATGGACCGTGGACCGATACAGGTCTGTGGCCTGTTAGGAACTGGGCCACACAGAAGGAGGTGAGCGGCAGGCAAGCCAGCAAAGCTTCATCTGCTGCTCCCCATCTCTACCCATCACTTGCATTACCACCTGAACCATTCCCCCTTCCCCCCTCTCCCATCTGTGGAAAAATTGACTTCCACGAAACCAGTCCCTGGTGCCAAAAAGGTTGGGAATCTCTGAATTGTAGGTAATTGGATAGATGATACAAAGAATGTCCTTTTGCATTTTTGGTTTTTAAAATATATTTCTTTGTCCTACTTAACTTTCCAAAAATATTTGAGAACATTGAGCCATAGGTCTCTACCCTTAGGGAGTTTTGTGGCTCATTCTCTGCTTTGTTAATTGATTTCATCCTTCTTATTGGCTCCTCCATCCACCTGTAATATGTGATAGTCAAATCTCTTTCCCCAGCTCTGGTCTTTCTCCTAAATGTCATCACCACATATTTCTAAATACTCCCTAGACATCTTCATCTCACTGCTTCACAGGCACCACATGTCAAGATTTACAAACTAATTTTTTCTTTCTACACACATGGGTTTTTTCTTATAGCCAGTATCTCAAGTATAACATTTTTTATTCTCCCAGAAAGTGAAGGTATTATTTCAGTCATTCCTGAGTTCTCCCTTATCTCACATGTAATTACTTTCTCTTGCATGTTTCTAGAATCTATATCTCCTTTGCTCCAAGCTAATTGCTTTTGTTTTAGTTCATACTCTTACTCTTCCTATTTACTGCAATAGCTTCCTAACAAGTCTCGCTGGTGACAGTCTGTCTCTCTTCTAAATGCTGCCAATTATCTTTCTAAAAGACATATCACATGATGTCATACCTTTAATTAAAGTGTCAAAAGGATCCCCATTTCTTATAGATAAAAGTCTGTATTTTATGATATGATAAAGGTTAATTACTCTTTTCATCAGGAAAAAAAGAAAAACAACTTTATTTAGTGCTTTTGGTCATGAAAGACAAGCCCAGATAAAAGAGGCTTAGCCAACAATAACAAAATATTGCACTGATATTATAGTAATTTTTTTATATGAATTTTGATTATCTGCTTAGAGGTTGTGTTAACAAGGCTTGGGGACCCTGGAACTGACTAGAGAAAAAAAGTATAATCAAGAGAGGACAGAACTGAATTGCCAGAGAAAGGGACCCAAGTAAAGAAATAAAATCTTTAGAAAGAAAAAAATAGAAAGAAATATCCAATAGTGAGAAATGTAGATGTCACCTTATCTGTGATTCTTTTTTTTTTTTTTTTTTTTTACAATTTCTCTGCTATATATTCTTACTACTTGTTAATTTATAAAACAATTATTGAATGTCATGGATTTTTCTAGCTACTACCTAATAAGGTAGCCAACAAAATTGGTAAACCAACCAACCAACAAAAAACACTTCAGGGAGCTTGCATTCTAATAAACAGCACAAATAAAGAAAATATGATTAAACTTTTCAACTTCTAGGGCATATTTTCAAATATCTCACTCTCTTTACTTAATTACAAATAATTAAGACCAATAGTAAAGAAAAGAAAAAGTTTAAAACTGATTGGCATTTCAAAGAAATGCATATTTTTTTTGATATCTCAGAAAAAGCTACTGGTATATGAACAATTGAGCAAAGCCATTAACCTTTGTCAACACACATCTATGAATTCTCTCACACACAAACTACACACATACAAACATACAACATACATACACATACACACACCAACACCTGGAAAGGACATGGCTGCCCACGTATATACATACACTATATTTTTCTGTTTGGTGACTATCTGAGTCCCAAAAGATCTGGGTGATATTAGGAGATGAGGTAGAATAGCTTGGTGGAGTCAGAAAAATATGGGTTTTGAAGTGTCAGACTAATTTCTATTCCTGTGTGTCATTGGACAAGTTACGTAGCATTCTAACTCAACAGTTTGCAAACTTTTGGGTCTCAAGACTCTTTTACGCTAGTAAAATTACTGAGAGCCCTAGAGAATTTTTGTTGATGTGTGGTACTATGTTGACAGTTATTATGTTAAAGATAAAAGAGAAACATTTAAAAGATATTTATATATTAATTCATTTTAAAATGACAATAATAAACTTATTACATCTTAATAATCTTTTCCAAACCCACAAAAATTTAATGAGAAAAGTGGCATTGCTTTTTATTTTCACCAAATCTCTTGAATGTCTTGTTTAATATATTGTCATATCTGTTTTGGTATTTATTGTGTTGGAAAATACTATTTTGCTTGGAGTATATGAAATAAATTCAGCTTCCCACAGATATACAGTTTTCAGATGATTATAGATATTCTTCTTTAATACTAAACCTTAACTCACTATATATAGTTTCTGAATGGTTTCTGAATTGCAATATGGAAACTGAAACCATATGAAGGACAAGTTCCTACTGTTATATTTAAATTCATCAGTCTACCTTACACTTTGAATGAATTCTTTACCCATGTATGATTTTGGAAAATATTGGTTTATTGAATCATGTATATCTTCCAAGCATTGCCACATTTCATTACATACTTTCAAAAAATTGTATTAATATAATTATTGATATCATCAGAATAGTCTTTAAGTATTGAGAATATGTTACTAAACAGGAACTAAACAGGAACAGACTCACAGACAGAAAAGAAACTTATGGTTACCAAAGGGGAAAGTGAGGGGAGGGATAAATTAGGAGTTTGGGATTAGCAGATGCAAACTGTTACATATAGAGTGGATAAACAACAAGGTCCTATTGTGTAGCATAGGGAACTATATTCAATATCCTGTAATAAACCATAATGGAAAAGAATATAAAAATATATATAAAACTGAATCACTTTGCTGTACACCAAAAACTAACACAACACTGTAAATCAACTATACTTCAATTAAAAAATAAATTAAAAAAAAGAATGCTTGCAAATTCTAAAAACAAAATATGATTTAAATAGAATCACACAGAATGTGGGTGAAATGGTAGAAATGAGTGAAATAATGACGTGTCCTAGAATATTTCATTTTGTCTTACATAAAGGTAACGATGCTACATATTATGCAATAGCGTATGATAATGACATACATTTTCACTTTTTTACACTATCAGGTTTACCCTCACTTGTATGTCTGCCTGTAATAGTAAGGATAGTTAAATCTTTTCCTTTTGTCCTCTTTTGGCAAGGTTGGAAATCTGTAGGATAATCTGTGACTTTTGAAACCAACAATTAAAAAAAAAATAGAGATTGGAGAAGGCTAAAGAAACTATTGTAATTTATGGAGGGCAAAAATCTAATAAGCTTATATGTAAACAAATAATTTTTTTGAATTTATGCTGCTGAAATCTTTTAAGTGTAAAGACAAAATATAGATTGCATGGTGTCAAGGCTGCTTTCCACTTATATTTCAGGTAGAACCAAGGAAAAATAGTGGGGATGTAGAATAGATGAGATGTTGAGATTATTGACAGTGAGCAGATGTTCAAATCTGTTGAGAAAGTCATTGCTTTCAACTCTTAGTTCTTTATGATCTGTAGTCTTGGGAAATGCCTCCAGATTTCCCTGACTGTAGTAGAGGAAATTTTTAATACATATGTCTGTATCATAAAACAGGTCACCACGTAATTTCTATATTTATCAGTTTTTCAATAGTTCAGAGGGAAAGTTTCATTCGACAATGTGGCACAAAGAAAATCTGGATTTGGGGATTTTTACTTTTAGTTACTTTTCTATCATTTTACCAGTTCAATTTAACCCAAGAACAGTGAAAAGGAGGGCAATTGGTTTTTGTCTACAGTAACTTATGAGATCTGATCCCTTCTGAGATATGGTACTGATTAAGAAAGTTTTTGAAGCATTTGGAATGCATTACCGAGTGATGTTATGAAATATCTTTTCTTAAGAGCTTTAGGAACATGGTAGAAAACTGTTTTTTTTGTTTGTTTGTTTGTTTTTTTGTATATCAGACAATGGAATGAACAAAATCAAAGGTCCTAAACCCTTTGAAACTGTATACGGAAGTTTGTGGGTGGGAGTCTTAGTGCATTATTCTGAGGAGAGGGTACACAGCTTTCATCAGATTCTCAAAAGGGTAAGAAACCCACACAAAAAGACAACAGACACTCAAACACAAAGTTTTTCCAATCCTATAATTGTAAAATTATGCTTATATGTTCAGGTTAACAAAGAATAAGTAAACTGGTAAATAGGAAGAAACAGCTTGACTACATGGAACTTTTCAAAAAGTAAATATTTAGAAATAAAGACATGTTTCCTTAGAACACTTGACACTGGCAGATTTTTATAATTTAGAGAGGAATGTTATTTACTTCATTCACTGCAAAAGAAACATATAGAGATGTACACTTGCCATTCACAATTCCTTTGTTATGTTTTTAAAATCCTTACAAAAGCTGTTAATTTCCTCGGTGACCAATGGTGGTCTAACATTAAGATACTCTTTGACAGAGAGGACACCAACAAAACTAAAGATAGGACTTGCTTTCCTTTTGTATTCTTTTGAGAAACTACATGCTATTGTGCAGAAACCATTTTCTGTTTAACACAAGGAAGGAGAAAAGTCACTTAATGAACTTATTTTATTAAAGGTGATTTATTTCACATTATTCACAATGACCCAAAGAACAAAGTTTTATGAACCATCAGGAAATAAAATACTACACACTGAAGCTCACATAGTTGAAATCCACACTTAGAGACTTCTGTATGTGTCAATCATGTTTACAAGACTGGAAGAAAATACTATTACTCTTCTCTTAAATTTTTCCATGTTTATTAAATGCATTTAACTTAATGTCTCTCATATACAGCTCTATTGACTTGACTTACCTTGCAGTAGAACCTTTCAAATACAAATTTAGTGTTCTTTCAAGAATATAGCAGTATTCTTATCATTACTTCTTAAAGATTGGGACAAAGAATCTGAACACTAAAGACAACAAGGGTTGTAAAGTTTTATTTCCCACATCATTGATTTACCTCATCCCTGAAATGTAAGCAAGTTCTTGGCATTCGATAATCTAGTCTCCTTGTACTTCTTCAGATCTGATATATTGCATCTGTGGTATTTACTACCCTGAGTTTCCTTTAATTAATTTTATAGAAGTTGCAACACGCAGAAGATTTCCATTTGAATTTATTAACTGTTAAAATTGCTTTAATGTCTAAAGTAAGTATGCTAATGAAGTTTGATGAGATAAAGTCCCATACTCCAGTAAACCTAATGTGTCCTTAGATACTATTTTACCAGTGTCATTTATAAGAACCTCAACTATACGTTAAAGTAAACAAAGAATCACGGATAACATCAAAAAAACTCTTCACTGAATAACAACTTGCTAGAATATAGTAAATCATGCCAGTTAATCCAACAAAAATTCTTTTCAGATTAATTTTATAAGTAGCAATATATCCCCAAGATACTAAACACGGCAAAAAACAATTACTAATGCATGATTAAGATGCCAAATTAAGTGTTTCAAGGATACATGAATAAGTGATATGGTCCTCAGGTTCAGGGAGATTATCTGCTAAATAACTTAAAACCTTGCATGAATAACATGGTGTAGAGACCAGTAAAATCCATAATTAAATTGCAAAATGATAGAAGGGTTCAAGAGATAGAAGACACTATATCAACAAATAACTATGAAGTTTTATTTTGATGATGTTGGAGAATGACTTAACTCATATGGCATCTACCCCTACTTTGTGACCATACTGAACACATTTTAGAAGATGTGATATCTACCTGTCTGTCTGAATTCATTTTCTGCTACTTTTTTCCATATTATGTTCCAATAGTATATATCTTCTTTCTGATACTGAGTTAGGTCAAGTTAGTTCCCATGTCAGTGTCTTTGTAACTGCTGTAACCTCTGTCTGGAATGTGTTCTGTTCCCACCTCTACTACCAGTTTCAGCTCAGCTGGCTCCTTTTCAAAATTAATGCCTTAATTCAAATATTATCTCTTTAACCAAGATGAGCTGACCACCCTGTCTCTTGGTCTGTCCTGTGTCTGAGTTTCTTTCAGTCATATTACTCTCCTATATTATTACCCATTACCCTCTTTTATTTCTTCATATCACTCTTTACTAACCAAAATTAGAGTATACTTTATTATATTTATTTATCCATTTGTTTACTGTATCTTTCCCAATTAGAATATTTAAACTTTCCTGAAATTTCTCATTTTGTTTCCAGTAAAAGATCTCAGCCCCATTTCCCTCACTATTTAAACCCCCAATGATTTTTTCACAAACAGAATTTACTAATTCATATAGGTCTTAAAATATATTGAAAGGATTTGAAAGGCTAGAGAATCAAGGAGAGGCAGAGAAAGACAACTCCATACAGTGGGCATAGCTTATGGAAAGGGAAGACAACAGAGAAAGTGAGGAATAGCAAGTAATGAATTAGGCAGGATCGCAAAGTTTATAGAGCAGAATAATGGGAGATAAGACTGAAAGGAAGAGAGGAGAAGATGGGTTAAATTCTTTTAGGTTAGCATATTAAAATTTTACAGAGATGACATTTGAATTCATGCATAAAAATGGATAGAACTTAAGAAAAGTGTATTTCAGGTATAAGAAAGAATCTTGTAAGCGTGGAATGAAGTAGAAAAACATATGCATGCCATTAACACAATTTGAGCAAACATTGAAGGTACCCAACTTTTATGCCCAGCATAATAGCTGTACCCATTTTTACCCACCTCCACTGTGAAAACTTAGAAAAGTTTTCCCTTGTCTATATAGTGTCTCTCTTTCCTCTCCCTTGGTACTTATTTTTATATTTTTCCATGGGATTCCTCTTTCACAGCACAGTTTTGTTTTGTTTTGTTTTGGTTTGGTTTGTTTAATTTTGAAAAACATTTTTCCTGTTTAAAAGCATAGTGTTTGTGTAGACACAGAATTCTCCTTTTGATGGTGTGTAGGATTAACTCTTCTATCCTGTAGTTAGACAAAGACTTCCTCATCCTCACTCCCACACACTCTCCACCATGCTATGCTCTGATTTTACCACAGTCCTTTGTCCATGATTATAGAATGGTGTTCAGGAACATTATTCTCTGGAATAATGTTCCTGAAAAATCATTTTTATTTGTTTGATTTTTTTTTTTAAAGTTTGTTCTGCAATGTCTGGTATAAATTTTCTCTCCTTCCACATGCTAATTACATTAAACATATTGTTTTCATGAACATATGAAATCTCAGAAGAGTCCATCTCCCTTAGAATTTTTTTTTTTTACTTCCATTAGGAAACCATTCTAAGATTCCCACCAAGGCAACCTAACCCTCACTGACACCTAATCTTTGCTGGTATATTTTCCTGGAGATACCTTACTGACCCGGAGTGAAATACCTGTTATTTCTTGATCTTCACACTGGTATTTCATAGTTTATAGCTAGTATGTGTGAGAATGGCATTGGCATTTAACATTCTTTATTTTTCACCTTGACCATCACAGAAATGATGTATTCTTTAAATTCAACCAGCAAAATAAGATCACATTTTAATGACATATAACATTGAGACAAGGCTGTAACTATAAATAAATAAGTAAATAAATAAATAAATCTCTAGTAGACAACGTAAAACCTGATTAAAATGAATGCGCTTTGGGTTTTATAAAGACTCAGCACCTGTACGGAATACATAATGCAACCAATTGATTTTGAAATGATTAAGAAACATCTTATAAAATATGATGTATCATTTGCCTAGATTTTAAACTTAAACTATCCACTTGAACACAACAAAAATCTAATTGCTCCTAATTTTTGGACTACTAAATACATGTGCTTGAAAAACTAATCAGAATAACAACTCTCTTTATTATCTTAAGCATCAAGAAGATTTTAGAAACAATGCAAAATAGGGAGAAAATTGAAAAACAAAGTTTGGAGATTTGCTCTGGCATGATGGAGTGAAGAGGCTAAAAATTCTTTCTCCAAAAAGCAACTGTAAAGTTGAATAAAACTATCAAATCAACCATTATGATGCTCTGGAAATAGACTGATGAGATTGAGATAGTGGAAAAGTGTTTATTCATGAAAATTACTGGTCTTCAGATAAGAAAAGTTTGAATGTGTGGTGACTCCAAAAAGATATGTCTACATCCTAATCCCTGAAACTTGTGAATGTTACCTTATTTGGAAAAAGGGTCTTTGCAAATGTAATTAAGTATTTTGAGACAAGATTATCTTGTATGATCCATGTCATCCCTAAATCCAATGACAAGTGTTCTTACAAGAGTCAAATACCAGATGAGAAGACAGACATAGAGGAGTAGGTGATGTGAGGACAGAGGTAGACTGGAGTGACGTGACTACAAGCTGAGGAAGCTGTCAACACCAGAAGCTAGAAGAGGCACAAAATGGATTCTCCTCCAATGTTTCTGTAGGGACTGTGGCCTTGCTGAAAACTTGATTTTAGACTTCTTGCCTCTAGAACTGTGAGACACTAAATTTATGTTGTCTTAAGCCATCAAGTTTGTGGTAATTTATTATAGTAGCCTTAGGAAGTTAATACGGATATCAAGAAGTTATTTGTAACAAAAGTATTTTAGGTCACATGGTAAATAATAATTAAGAGGAATTTGCTTCAGTGAAATGAATATATTTCAATGAAATAAAATGTAAAGTCAGTTTGTTTGATAAGCCAATTAATATTAAGGAGTGAATCACATGAACACATTAAAAATATAAACTCTTATTGATTTGACATGAAATTCTGACATAGAGATTTGTATAATTTAAAAAATGCTTCTATAACACAGACATCTATGATAAACAGGTTAATGAATGTTACCAATTTAAAGACTACTTAGAATTATTCACTGCCAACCTTGGTAAAGGTTTCCCAGATTTGACAATAATCCTAAAAATATAGATACTATTATTAATAACAAGTTTTGAAGAATTTATTAAGCTACCAATGACAAAAATTAAATTTTGATTGACAATCTTGTAGAAAGACTAACTTCTTTCTCTTCTATACAGAAACCATATTTTAAAATAGTTTTTATATAAGGAGAATATATATATATATATATATATATATATATATATATATATATATATACACATACACACTAGAGTATATAGCCAAAAATAAAGACCAAAAATGTATTACAGAGATATAACAGGGTAGTTAATAAAATCTTATTTTCTTATTTTGAATTTGTATCATGCTATTTGTCAGTTCTTTAAAAATTTATAATTTGTTGGGATTCTTTTTCTTATTTAAATAAACATGTATTTTAGTACTGTGTTCATAATTTTTGGTTTTTTCTTGAAGAGTTTCCTTGTTGCATTTTGTATAAGCTTCTCGACTTACAAACTCTCCATCTGTCCTTGCCCTTAATGACATTCTAAGTCCGTGATGCTTTTTATATCAGCATCCAAAAATAATCAGTTTATGATTTGCTGAGTCCTGGTCTCTGCACTAGAGGAAAACCTCAAAGTTTTCTTCTCCCTTCCCAAGGTCTGAGTTCCTCTCTCTATTTCTCATGGCTCAGAATCCTTGGCTAGTATGAGACAGTCCTATCTGGCACAATACAACTATTTGCTTTTTTGATCATAGTCTTGGAAGAACAAAACTCCCTTATCTTTCTACTTGGTGCAAAGGAACCCTATTCCTTTCTCATTCGAAGCTCAACTTTTCTTCTTGGAAGGAAAAGGGGAAATTGACCTCTCCTTCCTTCTGTGATATCTTGCATTGCTGAAGAAAATTAAAATTAGACATGCTAAAATCTTCACTGAGACATACTGCAACACAAGGTACTGGATTAACCGAATTTAATAATGGTCTAGTTTGAATCTCAGAACATTTCCCCTGACCACCTTCCCATCTCCACATCCCATTCCCTCTCCCTTTAGTAACCTTTGATTCTAATTTCCTAATGAATGCAGGAAGTATTCATTTTGGTAGTAATATCAATAACACTCTTTTATTTTGAACCTATGCCGTTTGGAATTGATAAGATTTCAAATCTTAAATTTATTATTTATTTTTGTCTCTGTAAGAAACTAAAAAAAAAATCCACAGTGTTGCCTTGACAGCAATTAAAATTAGCTGCAGTCCTTGGTGCTCATCTACATACATTTATTTGCCTCTAGGCCTTCACCAGCTGTTACAAGTTCCGCCTCATGGTTCATGCTTGACATTGCTATTGGCACATAGCTCTCCTTTCGTTGTCACAGAGGCATGGCTCCTCCTGTCACTGCCAGTCTTCCCCTGCAATCCTCATGTCACTGCTGAGCTGCTTCACAGAAGTGACTGAAGCACCCTTCCACTTACGTGACTACTGCTCTCTTGTTTTCAGCTTCCTATGTCAAGAAACTCATCTCATTTCCTGGTCAGGGGTTATTTGAGTGTCACCCCACAACATGCACTAGAAAATATTCTTCTCTGTGGTCTTTTAATCATTCATAGAGCATAGGTCTCTGTTCTAAGCTCAGCTAAGTTTCCTTTCCCTTCATCCACAGGTATTATCTAATAGAGTAGGGGTGGTCTTGCCCCAGTCATAACATTTATTTAAGAGATTTTGCATCAGATTCTAACCTTATACATTTCCATGTATTTTCGATTTTTCTTACAGGAAGCTTATCTGGTACACATGGGCCACAAAGAAAACATGATGGCTCATCCATACATGCCAGTAGAAATGTAGAACACTTTCTGCCAGAAAAGTAAATTGTTCTTCTTTTTTAGATAGAATCTGTGCTTTTATAATTGTTATATCTCCACAGAAATCATTTTGTCTTAACGTTTATGTATATACCAGCTATATATATATATACTATGAATCAATTATACATATATTAAACAATTATGTATACATATATATGTAGAATATCCTACCAGACTGTCTTAATGATATTTCTCACCTCATTTAAGCCTCTCAGTAATCCAAAATTAAAATTTTACCACGCCCTATACAAGAAAATAATATTGACATTTTGAAACACTCCATAGTTGTAAAATTGCATCAAATTTACATGATATGAACTAAAAATGTTTGGAAAAAATCATTGTTATAAAAATAAAATTTCAGAGATTAGTTTTAAAATTAATAAGAATAGCATTCCTTTTAGACTTTTATAGATTAAAAATACATTAATTGAAGAAAATTAGGGACATATGGAAAAGTACAAAGACCACGTGATCAATATCTAAAGTTCTACTTTATAGAGATAACCACCATTGCTAATATTCTCTTTCATGTAGATCTATATCTATATCCACAAATATGCACACAACTGGAATCAATCTGGACCTTCCTATTTACAACTTACTGTAACCATTTTTTCCACTTAAATACTGTGAACTTTTCCTCAGTTTATTAAAATTCTTCCAACTTATGGCTTTTAAAAAGTAATGCTATTTTTAAAAATGTATAAAACAATAAATTATTATTTGAGTATATGTGAGGAATGGGAAAAAGCCAAAGCCATAGCTAATTGAAATGATACTTTGATGAGATATATTTTTCAATTTCTTTTTCCTTAAGGACTAGTTGTTTGATTAATAAACCTGTACCTAGGGATTCTAACCCTAAAATCTCAAATCACACAGATTATCAGTAGCAAAATTCCATAAAATCAAATCATGCCCGGTATATGCCAAATGCTTTTAGTGATTTGTAAATTTGAAAGAAAAACAAACTAACAAAAAACTTCCCATGGGGCTTCCTTGGTGGCGCGGTGGTTGAGAGTCTGCCTGCCGGTGCGGGGGCCACGGGTTCGAGCCCTGGTCTGGGAGGATCCCGCGTGCCGCGGAGCGGCTGGGCCCGTGGGCCGCAGCTGCTGAGCCTGCGCGTCTGGAGCCTGTGCTCCGCAACAAGAGAGGCCGCCATGGTGAGAGGCCCGCGCACCGCGATGAGGAGTGGCCCCCCCTTGCCGCGGCTGGAGAAGGCCCTCGCACAGGGACCGAGACCCAACACGGCCAAAAAAATAAATTAAAAAAAAAACAAAAACAAAAAAACAGATGCTCCATCTCTTTAAAAAAAAAAAAAAAAACTTCCCAGGTAATTGGTTGCTGCACGTGGGTAAGTATTATTAAGCAAAAGTTCATAGGTATTTATTTATTTTGCACATTTTGCAAAACCGAAAGAATATTTTGAGTGAGGTACCAACTTACTTGACAGTAATATTTATAATTTCAGATTTCAGAATGCACATCAAAAACTAATACCTCCAGGTATTATGACAGAGTGATATTTACAATAAATATTTTAGTATTTATCCTCATGTAAATAGCAAACAAGTCTAAACTTAGTAAGGAGAGACTTTTATTCAAAAGGATTATTGCAAGGGGAGAAAGGGACAATCGCAGCAAGGAGAATGCTCTGACCACAAGGTCTGCAAGCAGCTCAAGAGTTAGAAAAAAATTTTTTTATTGTTGTTGTTTGGTTTTTTATACAGAGGAAATAATGCTAGGGGGGAAGAAAACAGGTGTGAGGAAGTGGGAGGAAAGAAACGGTGGCAGGATTGATAGTAGATCAGAGAATATTTTACCTTGAGGACAGCCTGTTTTCAGGAGGGGCTGTATGCTGGCTCAGGCTGAGAGTGAGCCAAAGTTCAGGGTCCTGAAGGAAGGAGAGAAGCTTAACCAAAATTTGGTTTGAAAGCATTTTGTTGTAATTGCTCAGTGGGGGACAAGCAGTTCAGAAAATCATTTATGAGGCAAAGAAAGGGAACATTGAGAGTCTGTATCTGGTCCTATCATAGATAAACAAGGGTGGCATCTAGTCTAAGTCCTTTTGGGAAGTGTAGTTCTTTGCAGGAAGCTATTTTCCAGAACACAAAGGGTGGGGAGGGTGGTGGTGGTGTTACAGCAGGCAGGTAGCTAGGTAAGAGCAGAGAAATGGGGGCAGGAGCCAGGTGGCAGGAAATCACGCAGCTTGTAAACAGCGGGGGTCCATAGGCAGACAAAGGAAAGCAGGAACCTCCAGACTGACAGGAAACCACACATTCTGGGTGGTAAGTGTCGGCAGCAGACAAAGAAAGGTGGGGGAAAGGCGGGAATCTCCTGCATCCGTATGTAACCTGTTTCTCATTATGCTCTCATTACAATACAATTAGCCTTACCGATAAGAAGTACCCATCATGCACCGACGCCATGACACTTCTGACCTAAGCTAAATAAGGACAAATACCTCCTCCTCTTGGGAAGACGGAGCTGAGATGAAAATCAGGGAATACAACCCCCAAACTCCTCTTTCCCCAGTGAATATTCCTCCCCTTCATTTGTGTGCCCCTCATAACCAGCTTGCCAAAGAAACAGGGCAGCAGTTCCTCACCTGTCTGCCCTCTCTCCCTCTGAGAGCCTATCCTTACTTAAATAAACTCGTACTATACTTTCTTAACCTCTCTGCTTCGTTTCCAAATTCTTTCGCGACGAAGAAAGAACTTTAATTCGCCAGGAACAGTGGTTCTTTTAACCTTTCCTGTTTCCAAGAGCACAGGGCTCAGGTAAAATTCAATATTGTTATTCAATATAAAAAAATCCTGACATTGCTGCTATATATAATTGTATTTATAAAGCACCTACCCAAGCCCACTCCCCACAAACATGTGCACATGAAAAATTAGTAGATAACGTGAAGGTCAACTTTTCCTTACAATCAAAACCATGCTAAAGTCACCCTTCCACTAACTCACAGTGACTGAAGTCAAGGAACCCAATGGCTGAACTGTATAATAAGAGTATGTTTAGTTTTGTACAAAACTGTCAAACCATTCTCCAAGGTGGCTGTACTCTTTTGCATTCCCACCAGCAATGAGAGTTCCTGTTGCTCCACATCCTTGCCAGCATTTGTTTCAGTATTATTGGATTTTGGACTTTCTAACAGGGGTGGTATGTCATTGTTAAATTCAGCACTTTTTTTTCAAGTTGGCTAAATAATACCTTTCTAAACAATGTCCCCCATTCCAGTCTTGCCCCTACCCATGTCTATTTTCTGCAATGCATACTGCATGATTTCAAAACACACTTTGTCAATTACAATTCAGGTTTTCCTACCCCAGCACTGGTTCCTGGTGGGTTTCTTCTCTCATAAACTGTGATTCTCTGTATTAGCCTGTAGGTCTCTCTAACTTGGGGGGCAGTTGTTTGCCTCATGATCTCACTTCTCTTAGGGATGTAAGAAGAGTTGTTGATTTTTCACTTTGTTCAGTTTTAACTTGTTTAGTGTGGAGTATTGACTTCCAAGCTTCTAACTTGTTTCTAACTTAAGTACTGTGTTGCCATATCTTTTTATATGTTCCTTTTTCTGTTTTCAGTCCCTTTGGAGTCTCTTCATCCATCAACAGACCTCTTTCTCTAGTAGCACCTTATTTTCCACACAAGTTCTGGCTTGGTATATAGTTTGCTAATTACAATACAACCTAAGGTTATTTATTAAGCCAAAGTAAAAAATTGTGAAAAATGCACTATATTTATGAATTCATTTGAATTAACTAGGCACTTATTCATTTCTCTTTCCTCCACCAAAATCATTCATTATTTTTCCTATAATTGTTTATGACTAGTTCTATCAAAAATAACAGAGATAAAAGGAAAAAATGGTTTTACTAACTCTACAGACAAATCTCCTTTTCCCCAGTTGTAACTATATCTCTAGCTAAATGCAGACATTCTTAATATTTCAAGAACATGCTGGGTGGCATATTGAAAGGCATTCAGAACTCCACAGAGTTTTAAAAGTGGAGCAGTTTGTCCAGGCATAGGCCTCAGGCTTAGCTTTTCAGAAAAACAACATAATTGAAACTAAGTCAAAAGGTCTGTCTTCCACCTTATTTAAGGGAGGATCGTATTAGTCAGAGTTCTCCAGAGAAACAGATCCAATAGGATATATGTATACATATATAAGTAATACCTTAATTTAAAAATATTATTTTATTGCTTAAAAAGGCTAACCATTATCTGAGCCCTCGGAGAGCTGTAATTTTTTTCGCAATAGTAACATCAAAAATCACTGACCACAGATCATCATAACAAATATAATAATGAAAAAGATTGAAATGTTGCAAGAATTACCAAAAGTCAGATCCTTTGCTTTAATTACTTCAGTGGTGTACCATTACAATTGTAAGAGTCAAACTCTTTTTTAAGACCTACAAGGCACTAAAGTCTAACCCTAGACATCCTTCCTCTTTGAATTTATCTGGCAATATTGCTCTCACCCACCAAACTGCCTTTTAATGGTTTTTCAGGCAGGCCAAAACCTTTTCATTTTCAGCACCTGTTTTCTTCAACTATGGGGCATTCTTTCATTAATCCTTCATTGGACTATTTCCTAGTTATAATTCTGTTTTCATTTCAGATGCCCTTCCCTAGCTCATGCCTTCAAATCTAAATGAACGCATGCTCTGAATACAAATCCTATTGACAGATTTCTCTTAAATGTCAAAGACTTTTCAGTTAATTTTAAAGATATAATTGTTCCTTCTTCATAGCCGAATATTCATGTTTTATGAATATGTTGTCTTCCTACCTCTCACTTAGGATACTACTTTAATATTTTCAAAGTATCAGCTTATTTCCTGAGTTAGTTCTATTTCAGTGAGAAACGTTTTCTCTGATAACTTGTTCTCCTCTTTTTGGAAGTAAATTTTCTTCAGTTGTTATTTTCTCATAGTCAAAAGTTCAGATTTAGATTAAGAAATAATATTAAGAGGAATGGGCTTCCTCAATATTGACATAGGGCACTTTTTAATTTACCCAGAACAACTCCCCAAAGCACTGCAGTTGACCAGAGAGGGCAACAGAAGGAATCTGCCCTGGGTGAAGTGAGTGGGTAGGAGTAGGCATCATGTAAGCTTCCTTCAAGTGTACAGCTTAATCCTTGTGATGGTTAATTTTATGCATCAACTTGACTGGGCTAAAGGATGTCCAAATAGCTGGTAAAACTATTTCTGAGTGTGTCTGTGAGGGTGTTTCTGGAAGAAACTAGCATTTGATTCAGAAGACTGAGTTAAAAGAAACGCCCTCACCAAAGTGGGAACGTCATCCAATCCATTGAGTCTGAATGGAAAAAAAAAAAAAAAAAGGAGAGGTGAATTCTCTCTTTCTCTTTTCTTGAGATGGGATATTCATCTTTTCCTGACAATGGAACTCCTGGCTCTAGGGCCTTCAGACTCCAAGACTTACTTTACCAGCTCCTCCGATTCTCAGGCCTTCAGATTCATACTGAATTATACCACCAACTTTCCTGGTTTTCCAGCTTACAAATAGCAGATTGTGGGATTTTTCAGCCTCCAAAACTATGTGAGCCAATTCTTATAATACATCTCACACACAGGCGTACCTTAGAGACATTATGGGTTCAGTTCCAGACCACCGCAATAAAGTGAATATTGCAATAAAGCAAGTCACACAAATTTTTTGGTTTCCCAGCACATAAAAAAGTGATGTTTATACTATACTGTAGTCTGTTAAGTGCGCAATAGCATTATGCCTAAAAGAAGCAATGCACATACGTTTAATTAAAAAATAACACACCATTGGAAAAATGGTGCCAATGGAGTTGTTTGATTCAGGGTTGCCTCAAACCTTCAATTTGTAAAAAACACAATATAAGTGAAGCACAGTGAAATGATACACAATAAAACAAAGCATGCCTCACAGGCATAGTATTTGCTCATTTCATATCTGTGTCACATTTTGGTAATTCTTGCAACATTTCAATCTTTTTCATTATTATATTTGTTATGATGATCTGTGGTCAGTGATTTTTGATGTCACTATTGCGAAAAAAATTACAGCTCTCCGAGGGCTCAGATAATGGTTAGCCTTTTTAAGCAATAAAATAATATTTTTAAATTAAGGTATTACTTATATATGTATACATATATCCTATTGGATCTGTTTCTCTGGAGAACTCTGACTAATACGATCCTCCCTTAAATAAGGTGGAAGACAGACCTTTTGACTTAGTTTCAATTATGTTGTTTTTCTGAAAAGCTAAGCCTGAGGCCTATGCCTGGACAAACTGCTCCACTTTTAAAACTCTGTGGAGTTCTGAATGCCTTTCAATATGCCACCCAGCATGTTCTTGAAATATTAAGAATGTCTGCATTTAGCTAGAGATATAGTTACAACTGGGGAAAAGGAGATTTGTCTGTAGAGTTAGTAAAACCATTTTTTCCTTTTATCTCTGTTATTTTTGATAGAACTAGTCATAAACAATTATAGGAAAAATAATGAATGATTTTGGTGGAGGAAAGAGAAATGAATAAGTGCCTAGTTAATTCAAATGAATTCATAAATATAGTGCATTTTTCACAATTTTTTACTTTGGCTTAATAAATAACCTTAGGTTGTATTGTAATTAGCAAACTATATACCAAGCCAGAACTTGTGTGGAAAATAAGGTGCTACTAGAAAAAGAGGTCTGTTGATGGATGAAGAGACTCCAAAGGGACTGAAAACAGAAAAAGGAACATATAAAAAGATATGGCAACACAGTACTTAAGTTAGAAACAAGTTAGAAGCTTGGAAGTCAATACTCCACACTAAACAAGTTAAAACTGAACAAAGTGAAAAATCAACAACTCTTCTTACATCCCTAAGAGAAGTGAGATCATGAGGCAAACAACTGCCCCCCAAGTTAGAGAGACCTACAGGCTAATACAGAGAATCACAGTTTATGAGAGAAGAAACCCACCAGGAACCAGTGCTGGGGTAGGAAAACCTGAATTGTAATTGACAAAGTGTGTTTTGAAATCATGCAGTATGCATTGCAGAAAATAGACATGGGTAGGGGCAAGACTGGAATGGGGGACATTGTTTAGAAAGGTATTATTTAGCCAACTTGAAAAAAAAGTGCTGAATTTAACAATGACATACCACCCCTGTTAGAAAGTCCAAAATCCAATAATACTGAAACAAATGCTGGCAAGGATGTGGAGCAACAGGAACTCTCATTGCTGGTGGGAATGCAAAAGAGTACAGCCACCTTGGAGAATGGTTTGACAGTTTTGTACAAAACTAAACATACTCTTATTATACAGTTCAGCCATTGGGTTCCTTGACTTCAGTCACTGTGAGTTAGTGGAAGGGTGACTTTAGCATGGTTTTGATTGTAAGGAAAAGTTGACCTTCACGTTATCTACTAATTTTTCATGTGCACATGTTTGTGGGGAGTGGGCTTGGGTAGGTGCTTTATAAATACAATTATATATAGCAGCAATGTCAGGATTTTTTTATATTGAATAACAATATTGAATTTTACCTGAGCCCTGTGCTCTTGGAAACAGGAAAGGTTAAAAGAACCACTGTTCCTGGCGAATTAAAGTTCTTTCTTCGTCGCGAAAGAATTTGGAAACGAAGCAGAGAGGTTAAGAAAGTATAGTACGAGTTTATTTAAGTAAGGATAGGCTCTCAGAGGGAGAGAGGGCAGACAGGTGAGGAACTGCTGCCCTGTTTCTTTGGCAAGCTGGTTATGAGGGGCACACAAATGAAGGGGAGGAATATTCACTGGGGAAAGAGGAGTTTGGGGGTTGTATTCCCTGATTTTCATCTCAGCTCCGTCTTCCCAAGAGGAGGAGGTATTTGTCCTTATTTAGCTTAGGTCAGAAGTGTCATGGCGTCGGTGCATGATGTCTGTGGGGATCAAGATGAATTCCAGCTATATTTTAGAAATAGAATTGGTAGGAATTTTTGATGGCTTGGTTATGAAGGTAAAGAAGGTGTCAACAAAACAATAGGAAGTTCAGGAAGATAGCCTATTATTACTTAGAGAAATTTAGTATATTATCAAGATGACAATTCAGATCTATGGGGATATATGAATTAACCTTTCAGTGACTTGGAACAACTGACTCACTATTTGGAAAAATAAATTATATACCCATCAGACATCATTCATAAATCTCAAATGGATTAAATATTGAAGGTTTAAATTTTAAGACTACAGGAAAATATAAAAAGTATATTTTCATAAAATTGAACAGGAGAAACCTCTAATTTTGACACAAACCCAGAAGCCATATAGGAAAACTTGGGCGGAATTAATTATGTACCAACTAAAAACATCTGTATAGCAATAAACACTCTAATAAAAGTTGAAGGAAAGCTACAAACTAAGAAAATATCACAAGATATATGGTAGACAATCTCTTTTCATAATATATGAACTGAATCTAACCAATTACATGAAGATAAAAAATAATAGAAAAAAGGACATTAATTGTATGCCTATTATACTGTTTTGTGCTAAACATGTCATATACATTATTTCATTTATTCCTCACAAAACATCTATGATATAGGAACTATTTTGAATCCTGATTCTACAGATGAGGAAATTGAGGCTCTGTAAGTAAAGATACTTCATTTTTAGAACATGTACATTCAAATATCTCCTCTTCCCTGTTGGCTAAAAATGTATTTCCTATTTCTACCTTATCCTTTGTGTATAAGCACGTGCATGCGGGCATGTGCATGCGCACGCGCGCACACACACACACACACACACACACACACACACACACTGCCTAATATCTGTTAGCAGAACTACAGAGATTTAATGAAAAATAGCTTCTTATGACATTGTGCTGAGCACTGTTTGTAATGATTGTGTATTTCCAACATGAATTCATTGTTATATATAAGAACAGCAAATGATATGCACTGATAATCTGAAGTCAGCCAGTCCAAGAAAAGAATTATTCTATATTAAGATGTTTTATTGACTTTATGAACTCAAAATATTAATATACTCCTTAAGAATAAACACATGGCTTTCTTGATGTGACAACACTCCTCATTATAAAAGTATTAGTTTACTGGTTTAATAATGATTTTGAAATCATCATTTATACACCACAGTGCTGCATAAGCATCTCAATATTACTAATCATTTTATGATCAAAGAGCAGTTTTTATTACCTGGGTGAATATACTCAAGAGTTTATCACTGACCTATTGACATATTTAACCTACAAACACTCTACAGAAATATTTTCTCACATGGAAGTATTCTCTAGAGGAAATAGAAACTAAATTATACTTCAGGTTCAACAAACATAGAAATTAACATGGAGTTTAATTGTCTTGCTCTTGCATTTCCTTTTCATAAAGAGAGAATCTAGCTGGGTGACTTGGCTGTGAGACAGATCACCTCACCAGGTAATTTATTAGGTTCTTATCAGCATAATCTATCACTGTTCCAGCCAAAACATTTGATTTGGCAGAAAGCCTGGCACTTATGAGTTTATTAGAGATGCACTTTTTTAATTTGGGAGAAATATGCTTAGATTGATAGCTCTAGGCTGGCCTATGGAAAAAATTAGGGGATAACTGTTCATAAGCATTTCCTAAGCTTATATATTTGGAGTTAAATAAGCATCCCTAAAGATCTTTGTTTATAACTGTCACCAAGTATTTAATATTTAGAGTAAAAACACTAGTATTTTTTGAAGTAGAGTCCCTCCTGTTTCATGGCATCAATTTTTGGCATAAGGCCAACAAATTGCAGTTTGAAAATAAACCTCTTCCAAAATCTCAAATGGATTGTCAAAGCAGTTTTCTTTTTTTCCTAGTGGTCTAGCAAATATTATCACATCACAATGCTCATAATAAACTTGATGCTATGAGAGTATGTAATATTATTCTAACCCAAGAAATGGGAGACAAGTGAAAACAGTCTTAACAAATATTTGATGTCCTCCAGTGGCCAAATAAATTATAATAGCAGAGGAGATATAATTACTTTGGCAGGGCATCCTATTTCGTTTTTTTTAATGGCCTGATATTTTTCTTGGGCCTGATGTAGTTCTTATGATAGAATGTAGAGAAGGCTAAATTCTTCACAATATCTGATTGGTTGCTTAAAGATTTCAAACACTGTGAATGTGTGTAAAGTGCAGGGCATGGCATTGAGCTGAGTGTATGAGTAGACTGAAAGAAAATTAAGGATGTCCTTTTATCACAAATGAGAATAATTCATGTAGCTATATTGAATGCTAAAATATTGATAAGTTTGATTTAGCTCGAGAAATCTTTCTTTCTATAGATGAGAGACTATATAATTTGATGTGAGCTAACATAAACCAGAGTAGGTTTCTAGACAGCTAATATTATTATTTTTTTCTTTTTTCTAACTCACATGTTATTCTAAGCAAGGGACTTAACATTTTCCTTTCTCAGATTCATCAGCAAAAATTTTTTTTAAAAAAGACATGTATCTGGATTGCCTTATACAATAAGTGTGTCTAGCTTTCTCCTTTCCCTCAATCAATTCTAGTCTCTCTAGAGGCAAAATAAAGGACAGCAAATACAAGCCTTGGGCCTTTATTAAGCTTGTTAGCAGGTACTTATTGATCATACACTTTAAAGCAGTTTTTTAGTAGTTGTACTCTTAATTAGAGTACTGCATGTTTGGACCTTAGTATAAATTGGGGGCGATTATTCCCAATTACTGAGAAAATAATTTTTTTTCTTATATATGAGAGTGTGTTAGGGACTTGAGCTAAAGAAGAAATACATATAAATGAAAACAACTATCATTAAGTCTTATAATTTGATTTCAGGGAAAAATATTTATAGAAATACAATACAAAGGATATAAGAGCAGTAAGAAAAAGAAGTGATGGAATGATTTGATGGACTTTTGTTAAAGAAACTTTCAGACTAATACATCTTTTATATACCTTCCTAGTGACTACAAAATAGAATCCAACCTCAGGATATGTTAATATGTCTTTTACTTATGCCTTAGTGTAGGTTTATATTTCTAAAACATGGCTTCCAATTATTTACAAAATAAAATCCAAATTTTTTCACAAATTACCCAAGGCCAATTAATATCTGTCTTACCTCTAGACATTTTCCTTGGATATATCATGTAATCTAGACAAACTGGACTATCTGCTATTTCCTGGTGATGACCCAGACTTTCACTACACCATTTCTTGGCCAATATTCTCCCCTTTAAGAGGAATGCTCTTTCTCTAACCTCTCCCATCAAAATCCCATAAATTCAGTAAATTCTTCAGCATTCAGATCAAATATTATATCTTCTGTAATACCTTTTATGTTCTTCCGAATACAAATAATCTCTCCTTTCTGGAATCCAACAGCACTTGTAAAACTATTTTGTTTCTTATTATACCAGTAATACCAGGCATGACCTCCATAGGGGAGGCATGAATGTCTCAACAAACGCAGGATGCTGTTAGGCAAACGCTATGTGAAACAAGGCTGGATAGGATGACAAAGGTGACCATATCACCTAGTTAAACAACAGTCCTTGGGGAGAATTCTCAGGAAGCACTAGGATACTGCTTGTGACTTCTGAATATACACTGCAACAACAACAACAACGACAACAAAATGACTTTAGCTTATTAAGCTGTTGCTTTTTTTTTTCCAGTTCAATGGCAATATGTACCTATTATTTGCCTTGGAATTCTTTAGTCACCTGTGACAGTGTTTGTGTTCATATGATTTTTGTATGTGTTCATGCGTGCTTTTAGAATTTGGGCATCACTAATGATTCCCATGACTCCTTTCATTCTCTTCATGGAATCCTCAGAAAGTGGAAAGGTGAGCACTGTAGATAATCTGGTGACTCTTGGAAAACAAAAGTAAACAGAATTCCCTTTGGTCCAATGACTGAGAGAACTGCAGGTTTTAATCTAAAAAAATACAGCGAGCAAACTCTCTAATCAATCATGAACTTGAATTCTGAGTGCAGTAGAAAAATCACACTTACATTGTTAAAGATAACTGAAACAAAATAAAGGGAAAACCAATTAAACAAACATAACCTTCATAATCATAAAGGTACTAATATTTTATTTTGATCTTTTAATTAAAAAATTAATCAACATTTGGTCTATTGTATTTCTTAGTTGTTAAATTAAAGCAATAGTAGTCATTCTGATCTCTTAAATTGCAAATTTTGATTCTTTTGACCTTTAGTTTGCTTGATAAGATGTTGAGTAATGAGTAACAGCAGAATAAATATATATTATTTGCATGCTTTTAAATTCTATGTTTGAAGAACATGACTTTAGTTCTATATTTTAGTTATCAAAGCATTGCTTCAGGTGCCATTTGCAGAATTAGTGTTAAACCAGTAAGGAAAACACTAAGGACAGTTAGTTCTATGTTTATAAAATAAGCACCTCATTTGGAAAAGGATACATGCCTAAAGATAAAACTCTGGGCAAGGAAT
Organism: Balaenoptera physalus; assembly: GCF_965194825.1. Taxonomy (NCBI): domain Eukaryota; kingdom Metazoa; phylum Chordata; class Mammalia; order Artiodactyla; family Balaenopteridae; genus Balaenoptera; species Balaenoptera physalus. The sequence goes on along the minus strand of NC_138892.1, from coordinate 35,970,960 downwards.
GAAGACAAAATGAAATAACTGGAGAATTTCATTGACTCAAGAATTTAACTAAGTTATCTTAATGCCCATGCAAATTAAGTTATCATCATAAATGAATCCTTGATAATACATTAAATCCACAAAATGTACCACAGAAAAACTGTGACTTAAGAATGAAGAATTGTGCTTGATAACTTGTTGTATAGCCTTCAAAATCAGCTTCCAAACAAATTAGAATTTACTTGCTCTAAGGATTGAATTTCAATTCAAAATCATGCAAATTTCATGGAACAGAGTTTGATTGTAATTATTCCTCAATCTTCAGGAAGAACTAAAAATCTATTATTTAGTTAATTAATGAATCTTATTTTGATGACATTTAGTTCTCCTGCTTATCCAATTCTTATTTCTAGTTCTGCTAAATACAGTTTGTAACTGGCACTAAGTAATTTTGGTTTAGTAAATAACGTTTTACTCTGTTTTACATATATATGTACATATATGTATATATATAATTTAAACAGTATAGCTTAGTAGAAGTTAGAAGTTTACTCTTTTCATTTTTTCTTTTTCTCTCTCTAATGCTAGTGAGAGCAATTTGAATAATTGCTAGTAAATTGAATAATGCTAGTAAATCAACTTGAATAACAATTGAAATATGAAATTTAAACCACATCGACAGAACTGTTTAAAGGAAGTAACTCCAGATGGCCCTACTGGTGATTATTCAAACTTTAAAACTGATTACATCATGAAAAATCAGTAATATATCACCACCCAAAGGTAGTTTATTTATGAATATAGTTTCAAATATTTTAATAAATATTCTTTATTTATGCTTCTACATTCAGCTAGCTGATGAGAGTGCTTTTTTCTCTAGGCTTAATATAATGAGGTCTATTTCATATTTCCTACATTATCAATCAGATCTAGAGAGAGAAAGAAGTCATTTAGACATTCGAGGAGAAATCCTCTATGTAGAAATACCTGTAACCATAAAATTGTCATTAAATGATGATATTAAGATTTTCTGATTCTCTCAAAGTAGAGAGATAATTGAATCTCAAAGAAAAAGAAGATGAACAAGAGACTTTAAAAATAAAATACTTGAAACATTACAGTGACTACAACTCATACGAAAGGGTATTTTTCAACTCATTTATTTTTTCATACATTGTGCTGTGCTTACTGTGAAAAAAGAGTTTGAGGCAGGTTGCATTCAAAGACAGAAAGTAAAAGTTTTAAAGGGAAATACTCAATAAACAAAAACATGAAGAAACAAGAGAGATAAGCTTTCCTCAATATTTGCACCCTGACTTAAAAGATCCTTAAAAACTCAAACTCCTGGGTGAAATGTAACCCTAAATTCAATGTCTCCACTGCTTCACTGCATGTTCATTCCTCTATTACAATCTACCCTCACTCTACTACTACATTGAATCTGCCCTTTCTGGGGTTACCAAGTGCTTCCTTGTTGATAAATCCAGGCGCATTCTTCAGTATTTACATACTTGACTTCCATGTAGCTTCCCCTCCATCCAGTACTAAGCATCCCTTTGCTTTTCAAAATAGGCTGTTTCCTTGCTGGTTTTCCCTTTTCTTTTATAGCAGTACGTGGCATTGGTCAAGAATAGCATGCTTTTTCCTGCTCTGGAAGCTAGGCACATGACTTTTTCATAAAGGGCATGAAAGGGTTATACTAATATAGTTCATAAACAAGCCACCTAGCTTGTTAGACAATATATGAAATATATCTAAAGCTAGTAAAACATATTGCTAAATTACATTGTGTATGTGCTTTTTGGTGAGATTGGCTGAGAAGTTAAGTATGGTCAAGAGGTTCAACTCTGAGATAAAGAAAGACATTGAATCAACTACTGAAGAAAAGAATGTGGTGCATAGTTGCAGGGGATGTCTGTGCTTGTGTCCAGGTGAGGGAAAGTCTAGATTTCATATTTCTGCCATGTTACTTGAGAAAAAAGTATACTACATGATAATGTGAGGGGGATAGTTGCATCACTAAAATTATGTTTAGCGGGCCCCAGCATAGTTGGCTGTTTAACCACCTGTAATGCAATGATGGCAGAAACCCTAAATTAGTAGAGAGATATTTTGAAGATTTATTCTCACTGCTTTATTTTAAAACCTCTAGAAAGCTCTCCTGCCTGACCTGGAATAAGGATGTTTATGTCCCTAGTTTTTCTAAGTCTCAGCCAAACCCAATGTAGAGTAAAGAGGCTTGTGCATTTCAAGTAGCTTTTTCTTCACAGAGAGAATGGTTTTAACATTTGAGCCTTTTCCTTGGGTTTGAGGGATTAAAAAGCAAAATGACTGCAATCCTAAAGGGTGATCCCTTGGTTTGTAAAGGGGACCTCTGAATCTGCTCTGTGTGGTGCTACTGGGGTGGAGTAAAATTGAGGAGTCTCACAGGCCAATGTTGTATGGATAACTACTTTAAATGTGAATGGTATGAAAACACCAATGAAACACAGAGACTAGCAGAGTGGATAAAACAGCAAGGCCCAAATATATGTTGATTACAAGAAGCCCGCTTTAAATACATAAGGACACGGAGAGATTACAAGTAAAGAGAAGGAGAAAACATACACCATGCTAACACTCATCAGAAGAAAGCTAGTATAGCTATATTAATTTCAGACAAAGCCAACTTCAAACAAGGGAATTTATCGGGCTAAATAGCGTCATTTTTCTTAAGCTTCATCTCTGTCCTACATCAGCAACAATAGTCAAAAATCATTTTGATAAGTATGGACCTTTGATATGATGTGATGAACATGACACTATAACTCTGTGGTTCTCCTTTCCAAAACACATAACATCAGTCTAATTGTGGGAAAAACACTGGACAAATTTCAATAGAGGGGCTCTGTGATATATATGACCAGCACTCCCCCAAACTATCAAGGTCATCAAAAACAAGGAAAGATTGAGAACCTGTCACAGTTAAGAGGAGCCTAAGAAGACATGACTTTTAAATATAATGTGGTATCTTGGTTGGGATCCTAGAACAGAACAAGAGAATTTGGAAAAGCTAAGGCAATTTGAATAAAATATGGACTTTAGTTTAATAATAATGGATCAAAATTTGTTCATTAATGTAACAAATGGACCATACTATTGTAAGATGTTAATAATAGAGGAAACTGGCTGCAGGAGATATATGGGAAACTCTTTGTAGTATCTGCTTAATTTTTTTTGTAAATCTAAAACTATCCTAAAATATACAGTCTTTTAATAAAAATAGTAAAAGTCAATAATAAAACAATATGTCCTTGAAATGTGTTCATTTAGTTACCATGTTAGTCAGGGTTCACTTACAGATTGCTTATGGTTCAGTTCTCAGGAATAAACTCAAGATTCTTTTATAATTGTGACCACATCTTTTAAACACACATGGAAGAAAAGAAAGCTGGCTCCCTTTTGAACATGTGGCATTTGAAGAAAATCTAAGGAAGACATTTCTTAGCAGCAAAGAAGATTAAATATTTAAATTGTTGTCAAGAGAAGCTGTGGAATCTCCACTTTTGCAGGTGTTTATAAGTAGAATTATTTTAGATGTAATCTAATCAGAAGACAGATTGATGGATGAGATGACTGCTTAGATTTGCCTCTTCTAATAAATTTAATATTACAGTGGCAAGTTGCCATCCTAAAGAAAATAATTGAACATTGGAAAATGATGAATAGTAGGAAGGGATGACATAGATGAAACAGAGGCTAACACTGTCCTTGAAACTATTAACATGATGAAAAGCCCACATTTTGGTACCGGACAGATATTTGTGTCCATTTCACAATGTCAAAAACCCATTCATTCAATGATCCATTTGCTGCTCAACAAATATTAAGTGGCTATAATTAATACACTTTGATAGTTGATAGATGCTAGTTAAATTTTTAATAAAATGCTTTTCCATGAGGGAGAATGTTTGGAATTGAACAAACAAAAAAAAAACCAAATTAGGATTTCTTAATTTTCTTTTATAAAACCCAGTAATAGTTTATTCAAAAAATTTAGTCTTGGTTAGTTAAAATATAAGAACAAAGGAAGGACAAATCTATATTGTGAATGCTTTACTTATGAATTGCTACTCTCTCAATTTCAACTGATCCTGCAACATGGCTAAACAACCCTATGTCTTTTAGTTTTTGTTTTTGTTTTCCTTGTTCTTAATCATTTTTCTTCTTAGCCTCCTCTCAATTTTTATAAATGTAACCTCTTTCCTCAAGACTACCATGCAAGACCGAGCTTCTTACGTTTAACAGATGACTAAGATTTCCATTGAAATCTGAGAAATTGAAGCTTCTAGATACGGACAATCTTTACTTCCTGGCCACACCACTCACCCTTACATATTTATCTGGAACTTGATCTAAAGTATCAATAGTTCCTATTCTACAGTTTCGAGGGCTGAAATCACTTTCCATTTAGTCAAGAAGGAATTCAAAAGCACTTGCTCTATGCCACACATTGTGAGGAGCACTGTTTAAAGCTTGATTGCCTTCTTCCTTCAGCCTTCTTCAGAATTAATTATTCCTTTCCTTTTCCGGCTAAGTCATTCATATCAGCTTGTAAGTAAGCCTATTTATTGTCTGGGATTTCAAATAACAAAGATGTGAACTTTATACATGTTATCCCCACATTATTGGACTATTCTGTCCCTTAACATTCAATTTTCATAAAGTCAAAATCACTGTCTCAAAGTAAAGCAATTCCCACTGCAACACACACACACACACACACACCAGAGAAACTGCTCTTACGAGGAACACCAAAACTATCTTATTGGCAAAATGAACAAGCCTATTTTTTCAGGTTTCCTACTGGGCTTCTATACTATGTTCATAATTGTAATAGGTACTGCCTTGTTAAATATCTCTATACGCACAAGTACAGAGATGTTATTCTCTCAAAGTTCTCTGTCCTAGCTTACTCTCACTCTAAAATTCCTGGTTTGTGTTCCCCTTAAAATGTGTGTTTCACTATAATTACTTTTTTTTATTAAGGTAACACTGACTTATAATATAACTTTCATATGTACAACATTATATTTCTACTTCTGTATAACATACAATGTTATAATTATTTTGTTTTTATTATTGAGGCCTTCAAAATCTTGGCCTCTCCTCTGAACTTCACATTTAATATCATACTTTCTTATAGCAGTGGATAGGGAAAAATCAATAATTAATACAGATAATTTTACCTATGGAATATTTCTATTTTCCCTTAATAAGATTCCTATTTCCATTTCTATGTTTAATACCATTATTATACATATCTTGAAATATTGCAAAAATTTCATTCTTGTTCACCTTGTCTTTAATATCATCCCCTTTTTATTTATTCTCTACCTAACTTCTAGATAATTCCATTTAAAAGAAGTCTGGCCTATCCTAAAGTTTTATAAAACATTTCAGTGATTCAACTTTGCTTTCAGAAAAACATATATATGATCTTTATGACATAATTCAAAGACTTTCAAAGCCTAATATCTACCTATTTCTTCATCCTCATATTCTGAAACAGCTTTTTTATAAATTGTGCCAAATTATCTTTTTTTCATGTAAGTACATTTTTGATTGGATTTTTTTTTCTACTCTGTTCATCTGGTGAATTTTGCTTATATTTTAAGTCTCATTTCAGGTATCATACCCTATAAGAAATAGGCTCTGAACTTCTGGTTTTAGCTGAGTAGCTTTCCTTCCCCTGATTTCTAGACAAGTATACATATCTATTTCTTCCCACTTACATCATTTAGGAATAATATATATAGGTTTGTTCCTTCTCTAGTAGAAAATAATTTCCTTGAGGTCTAAATTTTCCTTGTATAGCACAATACAGGGTACATAAGAGATGTTAAATTATAAACTTATGACGCTGGCTTCAAGGAAGATGGAATAGATGTACTTTTCCTTTGTATCCTATTGGGTACACTGAAAGACTGAAACATCACATGTAAAGCAACCATAAGAAGAAGCTGAAAGGTAAACAGAAGAAGACCTATGGGATAATCACCCAAGGAATGCACAGTGGTGAGTATCATGCGTTTTCTTTTTGCCTCATATATCTCATACTTGGGTCTGAATAAGCTGAACCCTAAAACACCAATAGCACAGAGAAAAAAAAAAAACAATCACTGTAACAAAAACCTGTAAACCTGTTTTCTGTAGCCATGAGACCAGGAAAGGAGCTTAGCAAGACAGAAAGCTTTTAGAAAATAACTGCTTTATTCTAGCTAAACACCACAGAAAAAAACTGTGTCCCCCTACAACTTTGCCAGTAAAGACTGAGAAAAGAGCCTAGTTACTCACCTTTGCTAGGCTGTAATAACATAGCCCAATCTACCACCGGTGTCAGAGGAGGTCTACTGGGGAGCAGGGACTTTCTCCCCACTGGACAGTAAGATCCCTCCATCCCTCTATAGTGTAAGGAGAGACCTTGAGGAGCCTGGACTTTCACTCCCACCAATTTCTTTCAAAATCTCAGCAAGATTTTTTTGTAGTTATAGACAAATTTTTCTAAAATTTGTATGGAAAGGCAAAGGAACAATTTTGAACCAATTTTAAAAAGAAAATGTGAGATGAATCACTATCTGATTTCAGAACACATGCTATAGCTATAGTAATCAAGATTCTGTGTTCTTGGTAGGGAGATATATGCAGAGATCAAAGGGACAGAATAAAGAACCCAGAAATAGCCCCACAGAAGTAGGGCCAAGTGATTTTTGTCAAAGATGCAAATATAATTCAATGGAGGAAGGATAGCCTTTTAAATAAATGGTGCTGGAACAACTGGAAATCTATAAGCAAAAAAGTGACCCTCACCCTGAACCTTACCCCTTTTATACAAATAAACTCAAAATGGATCACAGACTTAAATGTAAAATGTAAAACTTTAAAACTTTTCAGAGAAAGCAGGAGAAGGTCTTCAGGAGCAAGGGTTAGACAAAGAGTTCTTACACTTGATACAAAGAACATGATCCACAAAAGAAAAAAAAAAAAATATATATATATATATAACTCGGACTGCAGCAAAATTAACATTTCTGTTCTGTGAAAAACCTTAATGAGAAAATGAAAAGACAAGCAAGAAACTTGCGGAAAATATTTGTAAACTACCTATCTGATAAAGGATCCATATCTGGAATATTTAAAGAACTCTCAAAACCCACCAGTTAAAAACAAACAATCCAATTAGAAAATGGGCAAAAGACATGAAGGGATATTTCACTGCAGGTGACACTAAGATAGCAATAAGTACTTGGAAAGGTGTTCAACATAACTAGCTTAGGGAAATGCAAATCATGACTATGATGAGATTACCTATTAGAACAACTAAAAATTTTAAAAGTAACAGTACCAATTGCTGGCAAAGACACAGAGAAACTGGATCACTCATATACTGCTGCTGCAAATGTAAAATGTTACAGTAACTCTGGAAAAATAATATGGCAGTTTCTTTAAAAAAACAAAAACAAAAACTAAACATATATTTACTATATGACCCAAGTATATGATATTGTACTCCTGAACCTAGAGAAATGAAAACTTATATTCACACAAAAACCTGTATATGAATGTTCATAGCAGCAAATAACCAAAATCTGGAAACAACTATAGTAAACAAAATATACTATAGTTGACCCATGGATAACATAAACGTTGGGGTGCTTACCCCACCCCCTGCAGCCAAAAATCTGTATATAACTTTATAATCAGCCCTCCAAATCTGCAGTTCTGCATTCTCGCATTCAACCAACTATGGATCTGTGTAATACTTATTGAAAAAAATATATAAGCATATAAGTGGAACAGCACAGTTCAAACTTGTCTTGTTCAAGAGTCAACTGTACTACCATACCATGAAATACTACTCAGGAATAAAAAGGATAAAGGATGGACCCTGGATGGATCTCCGGGACATTATGCCAAGTAAAAAAAACCCTAATCTAAAATATTGCATCCTGTCTGGTTGAGTTTGCATAACATTTTAAAAATGACAAAATTATAGAAACGGAAAGCATTTTAGTATTTACCGTGGGTTAGGGATGGTGGGGGGAGGGCGATGGGTGTGACTGTAAAGCGTAGCATGAGGGAGATCTTTGTGGTTATGAAAGAGTTCTGTATCTTGACTGAATTGGTGATGACACAAATGTACACATGGGTCGAATGGCATAGAGGTAGACACACTTTGTACCAATTCCAGATTCCCGGTTTTGATTTTGTACTAGAATTACGTAAGAGGTAATCTTTAGGGCGAACTTGGGGAAGGGTACCTGGGTCCTCTCTTCGCTTTGGAACTTGCTGCCAATCTATGTGGAGTGTGAGCACCTGACAGTTGGCTTTTTTGATTGGAACGCAGGTGCCGGACATTAAGCTTTTCAAAGACAACTATCTCAAATAAACACATTGCCAGCTACATGACTAGAAAAAGAGCCAGGCTGCCACAGCCCTGAAGTTTCCTTTGCACTAGAGGTCTCAAGTTGACATAGATACCTGACGCTTCGTCACTTGTTTTTCCCTCCCTGGGCTTTATTTCCCGCCCTCAGGTTTTGAATTCACCAATAAAGAGTGACCCCTGAGACTGCCCCCGCCCCTCCCCCTCGCCTCCAATCAGAGCAGAGCCCCAGGTGCCCATGCGCCAGCTTTCTCTACCTGTGACTTGCGCGAGTGGAATCCTGTTGGACGTGTGAGTAATAAAGCGTTTTTTCTTTTTCAAAGCTCCCTGACAGTTGTTGCTGGTGTGCCTCTTTCAATCATAACGGGAACAACAAGGGCTGGTCCAGCCACAGGTCGCCTCTGAGGGGGAAATGCCTTTGGAGGCCCCACTCGCGCCCTGGGAGCGGGGCCCCCAGGCATTTCTAGACGATAGCCATGCAGTCGATAGGCTGAGAGCTGCGCCAAACACTAGGGCGGTTTCAAAATGAAAAGCTAAAACATATACACAACTTAAAAACTTGAAATAAGTTAGATCTCACTTATATGTGGAATCTAAAAAACGAAACTCACAGAAACAGAATACTGGTGGGGGGGTGGTGGAGGGAGAGAGGAAAATGGGTGAAGGTGGCACTTACCTTCCAGTTATAAGGTAAGTGCTGGGGATCTAATGTACAGTGTGGTGACTATTGTTAATACTGTACCGTATGCCTGAAAGTCGCTGGGAGAGTAAATCTTAAAAAGTTCTCACCGCACACAAAAAATGGTAATATATATGTATATGAAATTTTAAAGTTGTACACTTTAAATTGACAATGTTTTATGTCAGTGATATCTTAGTAACACTGGAGAAAAAACCTTGTTGAATATGAAGGTAGATTGTAGGTAAATGAGACTATTAATGGGATGATGGGAAGTACATCGAAAGGCGTCAAGGCCGTTTACCTTCCTTGTTTGAAAGATGTGCAGATCTTCATGCAGAATTTGGCGGAAATGAGATTATATATGCATAGAAACTCAAGTATGAGATGGGGAATGAAAAGCAAAACCAGATATTTAGATGTCCCACAGATGCTGAATTACACAGAGAGCATGTAGGAGGGGGTTGTGAGTGTGTGTGTGTGTGTGTCTGTCTGTCTGTCTACACATTACTGAGCTGTCTGCTCACTGCCAGCTGCTGTTGAGAGGAGTCCTTCATTAAGTCCTGGGCCAACTGGGCAGATGCCTGGTACCAATCTACAAGGATGATAAGTGATCACTGGAATATATTTAAAACATGAAGCCAGTTAATAGGGTTTCTCATAGGCACAAATTAACATATCTGGCAGAAACTAAATTTTTTCTGCTCCAATTAAAGTAGGAATTTAAAACTTGGTGAGGACCGATATATCCCTAAGTATTTTGGGGGATCAGTGTCTTCATGTTGCACGTTAGAACTAAGGGCCACATCACTAACTTAGAAACAAGCCTGATTGTAGTATTATCTTGGCAGTTACAGCTGGCTGAAATTCTGAAATTGAATTTAAAATGCATGGCATACTATTATTTATGGTGAATCGGTGACTTATTTTATAAAAAACTAAATTTTATACCTATTAATATTCCTCTAAAAATATTGCCAAATGGAGAAAGCTAAAATTGAAAAATAGAAGGAGTTGCCCAAGAGTCCATGTATTTTGTCAAATTGAAAATCTGAAAAATATGTTTTAAGCATGTTTAGTCCCAATGTATACCAGAGCCCAAGTAGTTATGCCTCTGAATGGTTTTCTATCATTTTCTGCAAATAAAATAAAAAGCAGTTGAATACTGATTGAAAATGTTACCTTATTACTTGTTTCTCTCAGGGCATCAAAGAGGAAAGAATGCAGTTCATAAATAACAGCACTTAAATGTTTTTCAGAGGGTGTTCTTAATTGTTAAAGTGTTAGGAAATTTGGTGTCCAGTCTTTCACACCTTTACCAAGTTCTCCTTGTTTCCACATATATATTTGTATATGTACACAGATACGTATGGATTTTAATTTTTTTGTTTTATATGAATATAATCATACTATATGAATAAATCTAAAACTTGCTTAACAATGTATTGATAGCAACTTTATATATAATGGATATGCCTACAAGTAAATTGATACAAATCTAATTTTACCGTTTCTTCCACCTACTTTGTCATGCATATATTGACAGTGCATGACACAATGCATTATATATACCTTATATATATATATGTTATATGTTTATATATATACACACACATACACATAGATGTACACATATATAATTATCCTCCTAGCTCTTGAAAAGCTACATTACTTTTTAGACAGCAAATCTTTTCCCCCTCTTTTTCTGTTAAAAGCATGCTCAGCAATTATTTTGTCACAAGAATTTCCTATCAGAGAATATCAGGTGGCACATGTTTTCTTTCACATGCCTTAAACAAGTGATAGGGATAAAGAGGTATAGCATCTTCTTAAATACTTCAACCCCTGTGCAGTAGGCTCTTTGACACTAAAACACCCTCATATTTAGTCTTTATGTTGCCATAAAGCTGTTTTTCTGAGCTATAACTATTTTAAACTGCAATTACAGTGCAAGATAACAGTGGACTCACAAAAGGTTCATAATTGGTGAAAAAATCATAATGATGCTTAATAAGTATTCCTGAAATTGAATAAACACACAAAAGAGAAAAGACTGTCATAGGCTGAAATTAAACAAATAAATCCATCTCAACAAAACTCAGGATCCAGTGTAGGATTAGATTATGAGGGAGGGGAGAATATGGTGCAAATATCCCATCTGTTGGCGGAAAGAAGAATCAGGAAATTAAAATCCTGGGTCTCTTGGAGTTTTGTTGTTGTTGTTTTTGTTTTTTAAAGATGAAGGATGGTATAGATCAGCTTGTGGAGACAATAATTGGTATTTTGTTTCGCTACAGATTAGAGACACAGGTGTGTAAGTGTGAGCAACAGAAAGAGGATGATACCATTAACAAAATGGGAATATGGAGTTGAATGCTTTGTTACCACAGGCATAGGATTGGAAACACAGACCACTTTATCACTACAAAACCACCTGGAATTTTAGGTACCAGGAGGCTTCTCAGGAGAAAGTCAGAATGATTACTCAATTTTAGCAAAATCAGTCTACCTATGGAAGTATAGCAAAACAAAACAAACACACAAACAAAAAAAAACCTGTTTTCATCCACTAAAATGTAAGCCACATGAAGGCGGAGATTGTGTGTGTGTGTGTGTGTGTGTGTTTGTGTTTTCACTTAGGAATCCCAGTGCCTAGAATATGCTGATGCCTAGTAGGCACCCAAATATACTTATTTAATCAATAAAGTGTTTTTATTCTTTTTAGTTTAATTTATTGTCTGTTTTAATTTTTGTGTAGTTCTCTCAAAGCTGAGTCTCCATAGATTTGATTTTATCTTTTTGTTCTTTAAAGTGTCTCAAGTACTTCTTTCAGAAGTTTTTATTTTGCTGCTCAGAATAAATACAACATTTTCCAGGTTGCTTACAACTGTAAATGACCATGTGACTAAATTTTTACCAATAAGATGTAAGTGGATATGTATCAACTTAAGAAATTACTTTTTTAAGGAGTTGAGATGACTGGCCCAGGACTAGTGATATCTGTACTTCATTTATGTGACAGAGAAACTCTGTCTTGTTTGAGACACTTTTGAAATTTAATTTTTGAGATTTTAGATAAATCTAGTGAATCTAATCCTAACAAATGAACCACCCTTTCTCCAGGTTCTGTATCTTAGTAGGAGTGCATGATAAATGCTACCCAGGTCTGCGTAACAGACACATGAAAGTTGAAAGATAATTCCCAAATAGTTTAAATATTATGTAGTATTTATTTTTTGTAATATAGCATGTCTTTCAAATATCAGCATGTTTACCATTTCTATCAATAGAGAAATGTTTTATTTCCATTCCTACTTAATACATGTAAGTCAAAAGTACAAGCATATGGGTTAGAAGTGTACCAAGAGATAATCTTATAATGTGCTTATATGTTTTTGTCTGACATGTACATTTTTATTCTGGGGTGAAGAGGTATTTGGCAATAAACTATCCCTATGATATGACTATAAAATAACTGCATCTTGAGGAGTGATGGGAAACATGCCAGGATGTGCTGCTTCTGCTCAGAGCAGATACACACACACACACACACACACACACACACACACACACACACACACACACACACACACACACACAGCAGGGCAGTGAAAACCCTGGATCAGTCCCTAAGGATCTATCTTCTTCCCATTCCCCCTAGGTAGTACCACTATATCAAGAAAACAGAAGTGAAATCTCCTAAACTAGAGGACAAATTAGCAACAATTGGAGAATTTAGATTTTGCAGATATCAGAAACTGATGCAGATGAAAACAGATCCTTGAAGCAGATCAAAGCCCAGACCTTCTGTTACCAGGATTAATTTAAAGCCTTCCATCATCTTCATTGGTCCTTAATATATTCTACATTTGACATACTAGGAATTTTACATACCAGAAGCTAAGAGTTAGGGACATGGGAAAAAGGATGTATATTTTCAGTTTTGCCTTGTATTTAAGACAAGTCTCCTGTGTTCTGGTTACACAACTGCTGGTTTACAAGAAAATATCACATTGACATGTGCCCTGAAAACTGGCCCAGATGAACTAGTACAAGATTCTCCTAAACCTAGATTTATAAAACTGTGGCAGGCCAACGGATTTTTGTTTCCATTTGCAAGGCAATACCTTTTAGTCTGCAAGCTGCTCTTATGACTGACAGCCACAATAAAAACAACTGCTTGGTTTGAGAGATCCCCAAATGCTGACACTAGAGAACTTAGGGTGGGGTAGAGATATGGTACCCACTGGTATAGTTCACAGGTAGCTACAATCAGATATCACAAAATTATTGATATATTTTTATGTCACGATTATTGTATTCCATAGTTGTTAACGTGCTAGAATTATAAAAGTATGTTAATGGACCAAGTAATGCAGAATGTTTCAACACTTAGTTTGTGCCAAAGTATCTTAAACCAGTTTATCCTGGATCAGATACCAAGACAAATTCCATGGAATTCTGCCTCTATATATGTCATGGACTGTTTATAAGATATGTTACTTTGTAATGTTTCATTATTGAATAGTAACAAAATAAATCTGGTGATGAAAGTTGGCATAAAATTTTAGACATGTTTACTGGGTCATGAATGTCAATATTAGAATTAGCTCAGTCTGCTTGAAGAAAGATAAGTAATTAATAAACACAATGTTAACTTTTTATTATAAGGGGAATAAACTCCCTACTTCTATTAGAAAATTTGAAAGGACTAGTTATATATTTAAATAGATATTTTATGGATGTTAAGTAGAGTTATTGTGGTAGTCATTCTGCAGTATTTACAAATATCAAATCACTATATTATATACCTGAAACTAATATGTCAGTTATAACTCAATAAAATATGATATTTTAATTAGATTATCTAAGATTCTGAGTATTCAAAATCATATTTATTTTATTGTCATAATAATAAGCATAGATAATGGAATTTCTAAGAAATAAATCAGTTCATGTAGACGCTAGGGCCTGATTAAATATCAACGGGCCTTAGGAAGCTCACATATTTAAGAGCTTATCATGGTGTGTGTGTGTGTGTGTGTGTTTGTGTGTGTGTGTGTGTGTGTGTGTGTGTATGCACTGCCTGTGTGTTTTTCTCATAGCACCACCTACCTGTTCTTTGACAAGTGTGCTGTCACCTGAATGCCTCAGAGGGAGAATAGGGAGATGAGCAAGTATAAGGTTACGTATCCTACTTGAGCATTTGTTTTCTTTTTTTTTTGAGGTTATATTTAACCACTGTTTATTGTGTTAAAATCTATCATGTAATATAAATAGATGAATGGTAGTTTTAAAAGATGACTATATAGTTAATGTTAAATACACAAATCTAAGAAAAGAAAGTACACAAGATACTCTAAGACAACTTTCTGTTAATATATCAGAAACTGATGTGTGCTGTGGGCTATGTTTTTATGCAGACCTTCTGGAAATGCACATCTAATTAAACTCACATCCTCTTCTAAGCTTCCATCATCTCAATTAAAAGTAAAATTCTAGGTGTTCTGTGGGAAGTATAAAAAGTATAGCAGTATATGCTGTCCATCCCCAAATTACTCTTTTTCCCCTAAAAAGTGTTGATAGGTTGACCTTTTATGACTTGGAACACATAAATAATGCTATTCATGGTGGTTTGGTTTCAGGCCAGTTTTCAAATACACTTGACCCAAAATGTAATTCAAAAAATTGATTCTAATCTCCATATGTAACTATATTTTTATGGGAAAATAAATCAATATGTCTTTCTCACTGAACCACTAATTCCAGACTAGTTACTATTTTACTTCTTTAAACTTTTAACTTTTGTAAAGGGTTTACAAGTCCTCTACTGGTATGATAGATTATTGTTCAGCAAATACTCACCACTTAGCTCCCAGATACCACCCCCTCCATGGGAAGAGTATACTTCCTCACCTCTTGACTTTGAGTTTGCTCATGTAGCTTGCTTTGGCCAATGGATGCAATCCAGACAGAACCTTTAAATGTGCTTGTTCTATTTCCCTTGCTGTCCTGCATGTTTGCCATTGTCATAGGAAACCATGCCTTGAACAGCCCCTGCCCTTCCATCCTTGGGCCCAGAACAAAACATGTGGAGCAGTGTCTCCACAGGCAGCCCTTAGATGTGGGAGTGAGAAATACATTATCTTTTCCCACTTTTGTAGCACTCTGTTATGAATAATTACTGAAACAATAGTTAATACATACATCTACCTTCAAGTCCATGGAGGATGCCTCAAGGAGACTCAAAGGTTGAAAAAAATACTATAAAATCCATGTGAAAGTTAAGCTAAGGGTTTAAAGTTTTGCACGTGAAGGGGATGACACTAAATTTTGTCAGTTTAATTAGTCCTGACTCTTAAAAAAAAAGTAATATATTAAAAATTGAGTAATATATTGAAATTGAGTAATATATTAAAAATTAAAAATGAGTGCATTTTTGGAAAATACCTTTTTCATCCACACTCCCTCGCTATAATTTGTTCTGGCTCAAACGACCCAGAGGAAGATGGATAATGATAGAAAATTAATGATGGACATTAAAAAAACTTTGATCGATGATAATAAAATCAATGAAGGACATAACATTGAGAACATAATATTGGAAAAACAAACAAACCCAGAGGCTCTGAAAACAACATCAAAATATTAAAAATCTATTTGATAGTCAAAGGATAAAAATTTTTTTTGGTGATATGAAGTCTAGACAGGTGTCAGGGGCAAGGAGAATTAGGGAAATATTCTAAAGTGTATTAATATATTAGCAAGTATATTACTAGTACTGGGAAAGCTAGAGAAACATTACAACTAAAAGTATTATGCCAGCTGATTACCCTGATGAGTAAGCTTAAGAATGGTTCACCATCATCAGAGGTGAACATTCTTAGTCACCCATAGGATGTTTTTCATAATAAGGATAGAATCAGGGAGAAGGTATATGGGAGTGTCCCTGATACCATGTAAGGAATTCACAGAGAAACAAGGTTTCTAGCTCTTAGACTCCTTATTTCTGTCATATTTTTTCTCTCAGAATGGTTCTGCTCCAAACCACACTTTGACTACTGAGACAAAATTGGCACTTGCTTTCCGTGAGCGAGTCATCCATTTCTTTGATTACTAGGGAGGCAACAGCAATAATAAGCCCCAACGTTTAGTACATTTAGAGGCACACTGATGGGCTAAACTTATTTATGCTTATTTTTTAAGCTTGATGTGGATGTTTTTTCAGATGTTTTACCACTGAAAGTCAAAGGAGTATAAAACAGAACATCCCTAAGAGATTTGTGGGAAAAGGTCATTGTCTACAGTTTTATTAATTTTGACATGATGTATCAGAAATATCCCTAGGTAACTTGTATAAACCTTTTGTTTTTGCCAGGACATAAAACATGGATTCTTATTTATCAGACAATATTTTCTCAAGAGGAATCATACTAAAAAACAAATTCCATTCTAATGTTGCTTTTTACCACAAACTAAAATCCATTTCAAGATTCAGACATTCTTTCAAATACAGATACACACCTCAGACATTCTTTAACTCTTCCCAAAATGTATATTTCTAGACTAGGATTGAGGAAATAAGAAAATAAACCTTAACTTGCACAGATGTATGCGTGGAAAGTTGCAAAATGTTATAATTTTTCTACACGGAATAAAATTGATGGTGAGTAGTATAAGTAAATACCCATTTTTTAACTTTCCAAAAGGTATGTTAAACAACTTATGTTTGCTATCAATCTGGATATAGAAATTAAATATTCATTTCATAAATATTTATTATGATTATGATGACATAAAAGATAGAGGTAAAAGCTAAGGATTTGTAGTTATATCTCTTAATTGCTCAGATGTCTTTGTACTTTCAAATTATTTTCCTACACATATGTCAAAAGTCCAGACATTTTAGTATTTGTAATCCATTAATTGAGGATTTCCTATTGTTTTTGTCATTTTGACTGTATGACTGTTTTAAAAGCTTCAATGAAGTATAACTGACATAAAAGACATTGAACATATTTAAAATGTACACGTTGATGAGTTTTGACATATGTATACATCCATGAGCCCATCACCACAATTTAGATAATAAACATATGTAAAATCTCCAAAATCCATTTGTATCCCTTTTTAACCCAATTTCTCTCTGCACCACTACCCTTTCCCCAGACAAAATACTGCTTTGTCTCCTGTCACTATAGATTGGTTTGCATTTTCTAGAATTTTATATTAATAGAATACTAATTTATGAATTCTTTTTGGCTGGCTTTTTTCACTTAGTATAGTTATTTTGAGAAACATTTGTTGTATATATCAATAACTTCTATTGCTGAGTGTTGTTCCACTTATGGATAGATCATAACTTGTGTATCGATTCACATTTGATGGACAGTCAGGTTGTTTCTAGTTTTTGGTTACTACAAACAATGTTGTTATGAATATTCATGGACAAACCATTGTATGAATATGTGCTTTCATTTCTTTTGGGTAACTAACTAGGAGTCTGATTTCTAGATCTTATAACAGGTGTATGTTTTACTTTTTAAGAAACTGTTCATCTGTTTTCCAAAGTGGTTGTACTATTTGACATCCCTACCAGAAGTGTTTGAAAGTAAATCTTTGTGACCTTGCATGTGACAAAGAGTTGTTAGTGCAACACCAAAGTTATGGTCCATTAAAAGAAAATTATAAATTGGATTTAACCACAATTTTGAAATTCTCTTTTTTGATAAAGTTAACAGAATGAACAGTCATAGAGTAGAGAAAATATTTGAAAATAATAGATAAAGGATTTGTATCCAGACTATATAATGAATTCTCAAAACTCAATAATGACAAAAACAAATCAAATTTTTAAAATAGAAAAAATACTAAGAAGACAGTTAACCAAAAATATATATAGATAACAATTAGTGAAAAGATATTCATTATTAGTTATTATGGGATTGAAAATTAAAGCCACAATGAGATACCATTTTACACCTATTAAAATGGCTATGTTAAAAAACAAAGAAACAAACAACTTGAGAATATCTAGCGCTAACACAGATATGAAGCAGTTAGAACTCATACATTGCCTATATGTGAAATGGTACAGCCACTTTGGAGAAGTGTTGTGCTTTCTTATAAAGTGAAACATGCACTTATTGTATGACCCAGTTATCTCACACATAGATATTTACTCAAGAGAAATGAAAACTGATATTTACACATAAACCTGTATGGGAATGTTTGTAATAGTTTTATCATAATTACCCCAAACCTGGAAACAACGCTGATGCTCTTTCAATGGTGTTTGGATAAAGAAATCGTGCTAAATCCCTACAACAGACTATACTATTAAGCAATAGAAAGCAAAAAACTATTGATTCATGGAACAGCATGTCTGAATTGCAAATGTGTTAAGTGTAGGAAGTCAGACTCTAAAATCTTCACATTGGATGATTCTATTTCTGTGACATTCTGGAAAAGGCAATTATAGGAAAAAACGTTATTGATAGTCAGCCGGTAGAAGAGGAGGAGAGAGGGTCTGGCTACCAAGTACCATAAGGGGATATCTCTGAGGGCTGATGTAACTTCTCTATCTCAGTTGTGGTGGCTGGTTACAAGACTTTATCACTTGTCAATACTCATGGAACTGAATAGCAAAAAGAGTGAATTAAAAAATACATTTAAAAAATCTTTGTGACTCATGGAATTTTTAAACATTAATGCGATAAAATTTATTTTTCTTCATTTTTGCATTTTGTTTCTATTAAAAATGCATTTTTATTCCGAAGTCATAAATAAATTTAACACTTTTAAAAGTTTTTTAAGTTATTACTTAAAGAATTATTTTTAATATGAAAAACCATAACCTGTTCAGATATGATACATGCTTAGAATTGTAAGAGAGTATTTTCTTCTACTTTTTAAAATGTTTTGATAAATACACAGTTTTTGCTTCAATATTCTTATTAAATGATAGCTTCCCTTCTTATGTAATTTATATGTTTTTCCATTGTATTTTTTAATTGGTTATTGCTACCATATAGGAAAATAAAGGTACATGTGTACATTTGCTCACATATATTTGCAGTGTGGAGATCCTATGGATGATCTTAATAGTTAATTTGGAGGTACTTGTTCTCTATTATGGTCTTTATTTGCACTGTCATTTTTTGAGGTATGATTGACGTATCAGTTCCAGGTTTACAATATAATGATTCGATATTTGTGTATGTTGCAAAGTGATCACCACAACTTAAGTCTAGTTAGCATCTGTCACTATACATTGTTACAGAAATTTTTTTCTTGTGATGAGAACTTTTAAGATCTGCTTTTTAAGCAACTTTCAAATATGCAATACAATATTATTAACAGTAGTCTCCATGATGTACATTACATCCTTATGATTTATTTATTTTATAATTGGAAGTTTGTACCTTTTGAATCCCTTCACCCATTTTGCCCATCCTCACCACCCACCTCTGCCAACCACTAATCTGTTTTCTATAAGCTTGTTTTATTTTGCCTTTTTTTTTTTTTTTGTCTTGGATTCTCCATGTAAGTGATATCATACAGTATTTGTCTTTTCTGTCTGATGTATTTTACTTATCATAATGCCCTCCAGGTCTATCCATGTTATTGTAAATGGCAAGATTGCATTCGTTTTCATGGTAAATAATATTCCATTGTGTGTTTATACAAACACACACACAGACACACACATGCCACATCTTTCTTTATTCATCCATTGATGAACACTTAGGTTGTTTCCATATTTTAGCTATTGTTAATTTTGCTGCAGTGAACATGGGGGTGCATATACCTTTTTGAGTTAGTGTTTTTGTTTTCTTCAGATAAATGCCTAGAAGTGAAATTGCTGTATCATATGGTAGTTCAGTTTTGAATTTTTTGAGGAACTTCCATACCATTTTCCATAGTGGCTGCACCAATTTACGTTCCCACCAGCAGTTCACAAAGGTTCTCTTTTCTTTACATCCTCACCAGCATTTGTTTTTGATAATAGCCATTTAATGGGTGTGAGATGATATCTCTTTGTGGTTTTGATTTGCATTTCCCTGTTGATTGGTGGTGTTGAGCATTTTTCATGTACCTGTTAGCCCTCAGTATCTCTTCTTTGGAGAAATGTCTATTAAGATCCTCTGCCTATTTTTAAATCAAATTGATTTTATTTTACTATTGAGTTGTATGAGTTATTTATATATTGTGGATATTAACTTCTTATAAGATATATTATTTGCAGATATTTTCTCCAATTCAGTAGGTTCAGGTCTTTAATCTATTTTAAGTTAATTTTTGTGTATGGTGTAATATAGTGGTTGAGTTTCCTTCTTTTGCATGCAGCTGTCCAGTTTTCCCAGCACCATTTATTGAAGAGATGGTCTTTTCCCCATTGTATATTCTTGGCTCCTTTGTTGTAAACTAATTGACCTATATGCATGGATTTATTTCTGGGCTCTCAACTGTTCTATTGATCTATGTGTCTGTTTTTATGACAATACTGTGCTGTTTTAATTACTGTAGCTTTGTGATATAGTTTGAAATTAGGGAGTGTGATGCCTCCAGCTTTGCTCTTTCTCAGGATTGCTTTGGCTACTCCCAGTCTTTTGTAGTTAGATACAAACTTCAGGACTGTTTGTTCTATTTCTGTGAAAAATGCCATTGGAATTTTGATAAGGTCTGCACTGAATCTGTAGATTGCTTTGGGTAATATGGACATTTTAATAATGTTAATTCTTCTAGTCCATGAACATGGAATATCTTTCCATTTATTTGTTTCTTTTTCGATTCCTTTTATGGATGTCTTAAAATTTTCACTGTACAGGTCTTTCACCTCCTTAGTTAATTTATTTCTAGGTATTTTCTTCTTTTTGAGTCAACTGTAAATAGGATTATTTTCTTAATTTCTCTTTCTGATAGTTATTGATGCATAGAAATGCAACTGATTTCTGTATATTGATTTTACTTTACTGAATTCATTTGTTGGTTCTTACATTTTTTTGGTGGAGTCTTTGGGGTTTTCTATATATAATATCATGTCATCCACAAATAGTGACCGTTTTACTCTTTCCTTTCCAATTTGGATGCCTTTTATTTATTTATTTTCTTGCCTAATTGCTCAGGCCAGTACTTCCAATATTATTTGAATAAAAGTGGTGAGAGTGGTCATCCTTGTATTGTTCCTGAGCTTAGAGAAAAAGCTTTCAGCTTTTCCCCATTGAGTGTGATGTTAGCAGTGGGCTGTACTGTTATTTTAATCTTAAGTGCAAACCTGCAAAAATATATTATTTCCTCCTGTTTTACACAGGAGGACACTGATGCCCATTGAAACTAAATAACTATCAAAAGAACCTATTCTATAAATGATGCTACTCAATCAGAAGCTAGGACTATCTGCTTTGAAGCTTTCCCCCCATCCAATAGTAATGTTACTATTTATATTTCCTATTACTGATTCTAGATGCTTTTTATTTGAGTTTTTAAACATTTTCCAAGTTATAAGCATGTGAAATTAATTTTGTACTTTTAAATTGAGATATAATTGACATAAAATATTGTGTAAGTTTGAGGTGTATGATATACTGATTTGTTACATTTATATATTTCAATTTGAAGGGTACGTACTTCCAGTTAGAGGATGAATAAGTTCTGGGGATCTAATGGACGACATTGTGATTATAATTAACAGAATTATGTTGTATACTTGAAAATTGCTGAGAGTGATCTAAAATGTTCTCATCAAAAAAGAAAGAAATGGTAATTATGTGATGTGATGGAGGTGCTAGTTAATTTTGTATTTTATTAATCAAACTTATTCTTCTTTTCATGCTGTGTTGCGTTATTAGACCTTTCAAAAATATATTAACTATGGTACAAGCAAATATCTTTATCTATTACAGACACCAACGGATTATGTCACTCCAGTGCTTTTTACCCACAAAGACTTTTCTCATTTTTTACAATAAAATCTAAACTTTTTACTTTGGATGTTTAAAGGAACTACACTACATTGATATAATGGACTAAAATTAAGTAATAGGAAGGGCAAACTATAAATTCGCATAATACATCTGAATTTCACATGTGTTTTTCTAAATGAAAGAAGCTAGATCTGGCTCTTACATACCTGTTCTCTCATCTCTCTCATCCTTTCCATGTGTCCACTATGTTGAACACTCATTGGTCACTTTATATTACTTATATACAACATGCTTTTCATGCCATGGGCTTTCACACAGTTTCTGCATCCTCAAAAATCTTATCCGTTGTTCTGGGCACGCCTAGTTTCTTCTGTCTTTTTCAATCTTAATTTTTATTTATTTATTTATTTATGGCTGTGTTGGGTCTTCGGTTCTGTGTGAGGGCTTTCTCTAGTTGCGGCAAGTGGGGACCACTCTTCATCGCGGTGTGCGGGCCTCTCACTATCGCGGCCTCTCTTGTTGCGGAGCACAGGCTCCAGACGCGCAGGCTCAGTAGTTGTGGCTCACGGGCCTAGTTGCTCCGCGGCATGTGGGATCTTCCCAGACCAGGGCTTGAACCCGTGTCCCCTGCATTGTCAGGCAGATTCTCAACCACTGCGCCACCAGGGAAGCCCAATCTTAATTTTTTAAAAAAAATTATTTATTTGGTTGCGCCAGGTCTTAGTTGCAGCAGGCGGGCTCCTTAGTTGCAGCTCGCCGGTTCCTTAGTTGCAGCTCACCAGATCCTTAGTTGTGGCACGTGGGCTCCTTAGTTGTGGCATGCAAACTTTTAGTTGCGGCATGCATGTGAGATCTAGATCCC
This sequence comes from Balaenoptera physalus, assembly GCF_965194825.1. NCBI lineage: Eukaryota > Metazoa > Chordata > Mammalia > Artiodactyla > Balaenopteridae > Balaenoptera > Balaenoptera physalus. The sequence goes on along the minus strand of NC_138892.1, from coordinate 35,948,092 downwards.
TAACCCGGGATTGAACCCGGACCCCATGCATTAGGAGCACAGAGTCTTAACCAGTGTGCCACCAGGGAAGTCCCCCAATCTTAATGTAATGTTACTTCCTTAGAGAAGTCTTCAGAAATAATGAAAATAGCTGCATTAAGCACTGCAACAGATAGAACACCATATGCACTATTTATCTTGCGAAATATGGGTCTAAGCCTATAGCATAAGACTTTCATGGGCATGGTTAGTACAGTATATAAAAAGTGACTCTCAAACCCTAGCACCATCAGAGTCACAACCCAAGACACTGATTGCTGGGCGCCAGTCCCAGAGACTCTGATTTACTAGGTCTGGGGTGGGGCCTGATGTTTTGCTTTTGTAGCATGTGGCCAGTTAATACTGATGCCGTTGGTCTGTGGACCACACGTGGAGAATCACTGTAATATGGAGGAAATTATGGGCATGGGGGAGGGGGAGGATGGGGGGAGAAGTACTAGATTCTGACTTAAGCTAGAAGAGAGAGGAAGCCAATAGCTGGCAACTGAGGAGGCAGCATAGATAGAAGAATCCAAGTTCCAAGGTTCATTTTTGACTTAGAATTTTTATTTATGAAGATTTTAAAACAATGACTGAATGAACTAATAAAATTGCTACTTATGAAAATATATTATTTGAGATATAGTCAAGGAACTGTAATATACAGTGTAACAAAATGCTTCCTGACCAATATTAGATTTAATCAATTTATAACACATTTCAAAAAATTGTGTAATCACTAACATCTGGCTTCATGTGTGAAATGCTCTAAAGAAACCTATCAAAATTTAATTTGAATCCAGTGTTTGAGCAAATCTGGTTTAAATAATTTTTCTGTGGATAAGGGACAGCTTCCTTTCCACCTTTGTATGTGTCATTATTTAAAAGCTTTATCTATGTGAAAGGTAGAACAGAAAGTGCATGAAACTGGAGTAGAAATACATGACCTCTACTTTTCTCACAGGGATATTTTGAAGGTTAACGAGATTTTCACTTGTTGCATGTTTGATGTCTCTTGATGAGAGGAACTGTATAAACATCAAATATTATTCTAGACAAAGGGTTCATTAATGCTTTATTTTCCATTAATATTTGCCAAAACCAAATTGGCACTGAGTGTAATTCTACAGAATGTTTGGCAACCACTTGTTTTCTGTCAAAGTCATGTCAATATACAGATGGATTCCATTTTCACAGGAACCAAAATAAAGTGATATTTAAGATTAAAATTTGGGATGAAATAGCTATTAATGTGTGAAATGCCTTAAGGAATTTATGCAGTAATACAAAACTGTGATGAAATACAATAAAAGCTAACTAAATTATAAAACTACTCAGGAAGATAGATGAAGTTGGATATGTTATTATGATGACTGTTGGCAATTTCATTTAATCACACTATACCAATAGCAAAGGGAATATTTTAAAATTACACATTGTGTAATTTTTAGAATGAGTAAATCTAGCCAGAAATAACTCCTAATGTTTATATAAAGAAATTACATTTCCCTTGGGAAAAGTGGTGTTTGTTACTGTTCAGGCACATTGTAAAACTCCAATGATAGATTGTGAAAAATTTTATGTGTGTGTGAGAGTGTGCACAAGGGTGAAACTATTGAGAGTACTGAAGGAGATTCTGTGGAAGTGAGCTAATCTGGCAATATGAGGCATGGAACGCTTGATCTTTCACAGGGCTGAGTGTTAGTTAATCTTCTATGCTTTAAGATTATCTGAGATTAATGGATTTAATCATATTTAACAAAAGAAACTTAATAGAGAGTCTATGCAAAGAGAAGCAAACAGTCCTTACTTCCTTCATTCTTTCAATGGCTGTTTATTGATGGCAAACCATGTAGGTAGTACAGTCTTAGGCATTGGAGTTATAGCAACAAATGAAACTGGGTATGTGTTCTTATAGAATTTAGTGGCACTTATAGTCCATTAGGGGAGGGATCTAATTTAAAAAAATATGTATATAATAGATAACATATAATATATAATATAAATACATGTAAAATATATTGTAAGGGTCATAATTTTACAGAAACAATTGAGCAGTTTAGATAATAGGAATTGAGAAGATGCCATTTTAAGAGGGTGATCAGGCAGGAGTCTCTGAGGGAGTGATATTTGAACAGACATCTGGAAGTGGATGATAACCCTTGGAAAGAGATTTCCAGTTCAAAAGAATAGGGCAGTATGAGTGGAGATATTTTTCAAAGACCAGCAATAAAGCCAGCATGAGCAAAAGAGTGCATGGAGGGAAACAGTGATGGTCTGGGGCAGATCATGGAGGCGTGCAGCAGACCACGTTGGGCATAGTAAAATTTAGATTTTTAATCTGAAGTGAATGTAAATCCATTAGAGGGTTTCAAGCAGGAAAGTGACATGATCTGACTTATTTATAAGTGAGAAAATCTATCTGAATGTGGAAGGTTGCAGATTTAAGTAACTTTGGTGGAATACAGACATATGCTTTTGAGTCTACTAAGGTGATACTGTTATCCTGATGAAATACTCATTTAGAATACTACCTAAGTGGATTTTACCTAGATGGAATGATAACTTACTGTATGCTAGGAATATTCTATAAACACTTTACTCTTCCTATGAAACATATGTATTGTATCTATGGACAGTTTTTAAAGTAGTGATAAAATGAACATGTGTAGTCTCTACCCAGATTACATTAAAGCCCCACAAGCCCCCTCTAGAGGTCTTTCAAGATGTTTGTTAAATATATTACTAAGAATTTTTTATGTCTGATTTTTAAATATAATTTGCAATATTGTGATGCCAGCATATAAAAATGGATTATTAAAAGTTAACCTACTGGTATTCTGTGATCTTGCTAAATTGATTTAATAATTTAGTAGCTTCCTTAGAATCGTCTATATGAAGAATCTTGTCCTTTGTAAATAGAGACAGCTTTGTTTCTTGCTTTCTAATCTTCACTTCATTCTTATCTTCTTTTAGTAGTTATTACCTCCAGAAAATGTTGAAAAGTGGTGAAAATCAGCATTCTTTCCCGTTTTCCTGATTTTAGGGGCAACTTGTCCATTTTTACCATTAAATGTGTTACTAGTGTGGTTCACTAGTAACAACCTTTATCAGGCTGGAAAAGTTTCCTTCTATTGTTATATTTCTGAGAATTTTTATCATGAATAAACAATCTAAAATCATGGTTTTTCTTCATCACATCAAGGCCATCTTAATATAGGTCTTTCATTGTCTTTTCCCTTAAATGTGGATCAACGTTTCTTGGTTTTTGTATTCCAAGTAATTTTGGATTGTATTCTGTACACTCTGAATGTTATGTTATGAAGACTCTTAGTTCTGTTTTATTTTATATATTTTTCTTCTGAAGAGCGTTGATTTTGGTTTGTTTGTCTTAGCAGGCAATAATCTGGCCCTACCCAAACTGAAAACTGTCTCTTAGGTGGAAGCCTAAATCTTAGTTCAGTTTTTTCATTCTCAGAAAGAGTGGGTATAGTACATTTGTAGTTCAGAAGTCAGCCAGATATTTGGGAAGACTTTGTACATAACATTTGAGGTTCCCAGTCAATGCTTCTCTCTTTTTAAAAATAAAAACCTTATTTTCTAGCAAATATGGATGCCTTACATTCTACCTCTGATTTTTTAGGCCAGAAAGACTGTGGGTTTTGTTTTTCTTTCTTTTTTTAGGATTTTATCCTTTACACAATACACTGACTTTAGCCAGTGCTCAAGCTAAAGCTGGAAAAATGTGTAACCACTTCCAAGTATTGACTTGCCTTCAGAATCTTGCTGCCTTTCGATAGTTTTTGTAAGTTCGTGTGTGCGCATTTTTCTTTAAGCTTATATTTGCTATCTGTGGCATAGCTGGGTCTGGTAGGAACTACTTAACCGGGTAATAAGCAAAAGTCTTTATCCTTTTACTTGTAACCTGTCTGAGTTCTAAAATTTTAAGTAAATTTTGTGTGGACAGCTCTTAATCTTGAAGGTCTGTAACTGTGTTTATTTTCTTCAAACTCTTGCTTGACAATTTAGCAGGGTATTACATCTATTTAGATAGTTATTTCTCCAATTGCAATTTGAAAATATCACCAGAATATCAACTGGCCTATCTTGATTTGCAGCTGATATTATCCTTTATATAGAAAAATCCCAGAGAATCTACCAAAAACTTATGGGAACTAATAAAGTCAGCAAAGTTGCAGGGTACAAGACAAATACACAAAAATAAATTGTGTTTCTATATACCGGCAATGATCAATAAAAAAAGGAAATTAAGGAAACAATCCTATTTACAAGAGCATACAAAAGAATAAAACCTCTAGAAATAAATTTAATCAAAGATGTGAAAAACTTGTATACTGCAAATTATAAAACAATGCTGAAAGAAATTAAAGACTTAAATAAAATGGAAAAACATTTCTGTGTTCATGGATTGGATGACTTAATATTGTTGAGTTGGCAAAACTCCCCAAAGTGATCTACAGATTCAATGCAATCCCTACCAAAATTCCCAATGGCCTATTTTGCAGATATGGAAAAGTAGATCCTGAAATTCATATGGAATTGCAAGGTACCTAAAATTACCAAAATGATACTGAAAAAGGATAACAAAGATGGACGTCTCACAATTCCTGATTTCAAAACTTGCTGCAAGGCTACTGTAAAAAAAACCAATATGATATTGGCATAATGATTCAAATTTAAACCAATGGGGTAGAATTGAGAATCCTGAAATAAACTCATACATCTATGACCCTATAATGTTGAACAAGTTGCTGAGAACTTTCAATGGCTAAGAGTAATCTCTTCAATAAATTATAATGGAGTGGCTGGATATAGACAGGCAATAGAATGAACTTGAACTCCTATTTCACAACATATATAAAAATCAACTCAAAATATATCAGTGACTTAAATAGAAGAGCTAAAATTATAAAACTCTTAGAAGAAAGCATGGTACAAATTTTCATGATCTTGACTATGAATCCATGGCAGGAGATTCTTAGATATGACACTAAAAGCATGAGCAACAAAGGAAAATTGGGTGTATTAGACTTCATCAAAATTAAATACTCTGTGTATCAATGGACATTATCAACTCAGTGGAGAGTCAATCTTTAGAACAGGAGAAACTATATGCAAGTCATATATCTGATAAGAGTTTATTATCTAGAATACATAAAGAATGCTTACAACTCCACAACAAATAGACAAACAAACCAAAAAAAAAAAAAAGAGAGAGAATCAAGAGTTTTGTCTCTGGAGGAGAGTGATTCCTCTTAAGGGTAAGAGAATAAACATCCAAAAACCTTAGAAAAAGGTGGGCAAATGACTCGAACCAGCATTTTGCAAAGAAGATATACTAATGTTCAACAAGTATTGGAAAAGATGCTCAACATCATTAATCATTATGGAAATGTAAGTCAAAACCAAAATAAGGTACTATTTGGCACCCAATAGCGTGGCTCTGATGATGAGGATAAAAATAAGAGTAAAAAAATAGGAATTAGAAGGAGAAGGAGAATGAAAAGAGAAGGAGAAAAATAACAAGTGTTGGTGAGGATATGGAAACGTTGGAGTCCTCATACATTTCTGGTGGGAATATAAAATCATGAAGTACTGGCAAGCAGTTTAACAGTTCCTCAAAAAGTAAACAATTTCTATATGACCCTGTAATTCCACTCCTGGGTACAGATCCAAAATAACTGAAAAAATACTGAAACAAATACTTGTAGAAGAATGTTCACAGTAGCACTATCCACAACAGTCAAAAGATGGAAGCAACTCAAATGTTCATCAAGTGATGAATAGAGAAACAAAACTTGGTATACACATTCTTAATTAGTCGTTAAAAAGGAATGAAGTACTGACACATACTACAATTGTGAATAAATTTTGAAACCTATGTGAAAAAAGCCAGACACAGAAAGGTCACATATTGTATAATTCCATATATATGAAAGAGCCAGAATGGGCAAATCCATAGAGACAGCAGATTGGTGGTTGTCAGGGGAGTGAGTGGGGGTTGAGGATGGGAGAGTGAATAAAGAGTGACTGCTGAAGAGGTACGGAGTTTTCTTTTGGGGTGATGAAAATATCTTGGAACTAGATATCGAGTGATGGTTGCACAATGTTGTAAGTGTACTAAATACCACAGAATTGTGCACTTTTAATGGTTAATTTTGTGTTCTGTGAATTTCACCTAAAAATGGCACTGAATTACCATTTTTTACCTATCAGATTGGCAAAAATTCAAGTTTTACAGCATATTCTGTTGCGAAGACTTGTGGTGAAACAGGTGCTTTCATAAATTGCTGATGGGAATGCAGAATAGTATAGATTCCATTGAGGGTAATTTGGCAATAGCTAGCAAAATTAGATGAGCATTTACCCTTTGACTCAGCAACTGACTTCTAAGACTAGATCCCATAGATGCATGCAGTAGAAAAAAGACCAAACGATGTATGCACAAGGCTATTCAGTGGAACTCTTTGTAATATAATAGCAAAAGAGTAGAAATGGGATAACTCTCTATCAGTAGGGACTCAATTGAGTAAGTCGGGGTTCATGCACACAATGGAGGGCTCTCTGTCTGTAAAAAGGTTGACACAATGCTGTGGAGAAAATTTCTGAGGTGGGTTGCTCCATGAAAAAAATCAAGGTAAATGTTCAGAATAGGCAAAGCTATAGAGACATGAAGTAGGTTAGTAGTGGCCTATGGCTGGGAGGAGGGAGACCAGGAGATGGGCAGATTGGGGGTCTGGATAGTTGAAAATATTCTAAAATTTAGTGATGATGAATGTACAACTCTGAAAATTTAAAAAAATATATTGTATAATTAAATGGGTGAATTTTATAGCATGTGAATTATATCTCAATAAAGTTGTTACAGAAAAAGAGAAAAAGGGATAGATTTGGTATGTGAACCCTGGACTCTGTCAGATTGCTTATAATCAGTGATTGAGCTACAGTAAATAGTCCAGAGGCAATGGTTCAGGGTAACAGAGATTTTCAGAAAATATTGCTATTTGGGTGAAAGGAAGTGATTTCAAGTCTAGGGTATATTAACAAGTCAGGGAAATAATTTTTGAAATAAAACAGGAAGTGATTCCTCATCTAGAAGGCCAAGAACCAAACTATTGGTTCTTGTGAACGTGAAATGGGTCTAGAGAGTTATTTGAAACCTCTTTCTTACCCGATGAAAAAATATTTCAGGTTGGCTCCTGAAGGGACAGAAAAGCCAATGAAAAATTACCAGCCAAAAGTGTAAGTAAGTTGATCTGGTATCTAATCTTGACAGGATTGTCTATACTGTAGATGATTTATAAGAAAAAGTCCAGAAGATTCCACAAGGGAACATTACAAATCAAATTAGAAAAGGTGCCTAGGAAAGAGCTAGGCTTGTTGGCCAACTTTTCTTTGTTTAATCACATCTGAATCTTTATTCTCAGCTAGAATTCCTGTGGAATGGGTTATTTGTGCACTTTTCACAGTCAACAAATTGGAGGAAAATGAAAAAACTGAGGTGAATCCAGTGGCACAGAAAGTGTTGGTAAAAGAAAAGAGTAAGCCAAATTCTTGGAGGCTGCAAGATGTTAGATGATAATACAAGTAGACAAAAAGTAGTTCATTATAAATTAGCCAACAAGAATAATTTTGCAGTGATTTAAAGCAGTTAGAGTCACAGCATCACATTAAAATCACTTTAATATTCAAATTATCTGTCACCTGTCAAAACAAGTTTTTAGAAAGAATAGCTTTCATGTGAAATATTCCATAGTAAATTCAAGGACATTCAATCCTTGATTATATTTTCATGAGTGAAGGGCACATGAATGAAATGAGTCCTATAGATAATTTGACTGATTTTTATATAGTAGGTACTGATGATTGAATATTTGTGGGGTTAATTTATGATTAAAATTTACTTATGCACCTTAAAATTCATACAGTGGATAAGATGTGCACAGAGAAATGACTCACCTTTAATCTGGCAAATTAGATTTCTTGATGTTAAGGAGTCTATATCAGATGCTTTCTAAAGTAGTGTTTTTAAGGGGCACCCGCTACTGATAGGGTGAGCTGGTATGGAAAGAATGATCATTCCCTTTTTTTAGAACCCTGACCAATATCTGAGACAGTCCACTTAAAAAAAAGGGGGAGAAATCTTGTTTCAATGATAAACATTTCATAGGAGACCTTATGATTGCAAATCAGAGAAAATATGAGTTTTCTCATTCCCTCACCTTACTTCCTCCTCAAAACATTTTGGATGCTTCCCAAGTGTTATTTCATGTGCTAAAATCCAAGATGTAATAGGTTATTATATTTCCTTGTTGATTTTAACTCTAAAATGTGGATTCAGGATTAAACTCTGCTGCTAGTTTAGCTTCTTTCAGCATGTTATCTTCTTTTCACATGTTATCCAAATGGAACACAAATGTTCTCTAAGAATTCACAGGACTAAAAAATATTTTTGATGGTTTGCTTAATGTTTTAAAATTTGTTCTCATTTTTTCTACTGTATAGAGACAGTCTAAAAGCTATATTTTAAATCTGAGGAAAGAAATCCCACATGTCAGAGAACAGGAAATTTACTTATTTAATTTGTGATGGTTGAAAATTATAATCTGGACGTCATGATATGACAGTTACTTTTTATAAACAGTAATTATTCTATTATTACTGTTGTTATTGTTATTACATTATTGCATTTTAAGAAAATTATCTTAGTAATTTTCTTTTTCAGGTAAAATGTTGTCTTCTTGGTAGGTTTCATTATACCAAGCCATGAGCTTCTAAATGTTTATATTTCACTTGATACACAATCATTTCGTTAGTATTCTTTATGAAGAGCTTTCACACATTAGTCTACTTTAACATTAATCAACAGTATACAATTTATATCTGAAATCTAGATATGTCTCACAATTAACACTATGTCTGAATTGTTTTATTTTTTATCTTTTTAAATGAGAAATGTATCTCTCATTAACTTTGTTATTCTTCAGCATAGATTTTCAAAACTAAATTGTGTTAAAACAAAATACATTTATACTAGGGCTTTAATGGTTGGCATTTCTTCTTTTTTTCTTTTCTAAATATTTATTGTTTATTTACTATGTGCAGTTATTAGTCTAAGCAGTGAAAATGAATGGTAAGCCAAATGAAAGTTGTCTTAGCCCCTCTGGCGGCTATAAATTCTGTTATATAATGAATTACAGAAACATAATTTTTAAATTTTTGGCTGTGTTGGGTCTTCGTTGCTGTGCACGGGCTTCTCACTGCGGTGGCTTCTCTTGTTGCGGAGCACGGGCTCTAGGCACGCGGGCTTCAGTAGTTGTGGCACGCAGGCTCTGTAGTTGTGGCTCGCAGGCTCTAGAGCGCAGGCTCAGTAGTTGTGGTGCATGGGCTTAGTTGCTCCGCAGCATGTAGGATATTCCTGGACCAGGGCTCGAACCTGTGTCCCCTGCATTGGCAGGCGGATTCTTAACCACTGTGCCACCAAGGAAGCCCCAGAAACATAAGTTAGGAAAAATAAGGGGTGCTATAAATTTAAAAAGGGGAACTGATCCATCACGGATGTAATGATATCAATAAATGTCCTGAATATGTAAAGTTTTAGTTGACCTCTAAAAGAAGAATAAAAGAGTAGGTGTTGATAAATAGATGGAGGGATCCCATATTCTAGGAATGTGGAAAGTTCCAAGGGAAAGTGAGAAAATACTAGCTGCAAATCACTAAAAGGAAGTTGATATCAACTCCATTTTGACATTATCTGAGAGTATCTTACAGTGACTTTATCAGTATCTCACTGCTGACCAGATGGAAGTATTGTTGGTGGGAATGTAAACTGGCACGGCCACTATGGGAAGCAGTATGGAGGTTCCTCAAAAAACTAAAAATAGAGGTACCACATGATCCAGCAATTACACTCCTGGGTACATATCTGGAAAAAAATAAAAACACTAATTTGAAAAGATATATGTACCCCAGTGTTCATAGCAGCACTATTTACAATAGCCAAGGTATAGAAGTAACCCAAGTGTCCGTCAACAGATGAATGAATAAAGAAGTGGTAAATATATACAATGGAATATTAGTCATAAAAAAGAGTGAAATTCTGCCGTTTGCAGTAACATGGATGGACCTGGAAAATATTATGCTTAGTGAAATAAGTCAGACAGAGAAAGATATCACTTAAATGTGAAATCTGAAAAATAATACAAATGTATATAGCAAAAGAGCAACAGGCTCACAGATATAGAAAACAAACTAGTGGTCACCAGTGGGGAGAGGGAAGTGGGGGGCATGTTAGGAGTATGAGATTTAAAAATATAAGCTGCTATGTATAAAATATGTAAGAAACAAAATATATTGTATAGCACAGGGAATTATAGCCATTATCTTGTAATAACTTTTAATGGAGTATAGACTGTAAAAATACTGAATCGCTATGGTGTAACCTGAAATTAATATAATCTTGTAAATCAACTATGCTTCAGTAAACAACAACAAAAGAACTTGGTCTGTCTGATGCTAAACCTCCTGATGGTATAAATAAATACAAAATCTTTATCACAATATGGAAGATTTGTCATGATCTGGCCCCAGCCTCCCTTTCAATCTAATTTTCTATTCCATCACATTATATAACCTACATTCCTGACAAATAATATGGGAAAATCTTAGAAGTCATAAACCAAATTTTATTTACCTTTCTATCTCCCTCAGGATCTGGCAAAATGTCTTGCTCTAGTAGGAACTCAATAAATATTTATTAAATTTTCATTAAAATTTCCATTGCCATGGAAGTGTAGTTTCAACTGTAAAAAACAAAACAGATACTACTTATCAGATAGAAAAGCAGAAGAGTTTTTGTGTTGTTTCAATTATTAATTTGTTTTGAGAATAAAAACCAACTTAGCCAAAATAATATAATAAATAAATATTCTGTGAAAATTATTGCATAACACAGAGTGGTTTTCAGTAAAAGTTTAATTAATCCTTTAGCAAAATAAGTATGGTGTCACATATGTAAAGCTATTTGAAATATTTTAAATTTTTGTTTTCATAAACACATAATTTATTTCGTTTTGTTTTGTCTCACATAGTTTATAAGAAGGCTTAAATGTTAAATATGTTTGAAACTTGGTGATCTATGAATAAAAACAATAATTAAGGTTTCTTTATCTCAGAAACTCATTACTGTTGTCTGAAATTCTGTCGTTTGCTTTATGTAGTCAATTTGTAATGGGGAATTGTCATATAAATTAATAAACGGATAAGTTCACTTTTCAATTATACTAACAAATTATATTATTAAATAAAAAACAGATTTCCTAATTATAAAATGCAATTGAGATATTATTTGAGATACATTCTTTAGTAAAGTTTCTAATGAAATTCTAAAGCCAGATGGTTGGTATTTTTATCATTATGAGATGATTTACATTCTTGGTGTTCTGTGGTTTTGTTTTATTATTCTCTGTGCTGTGTCCCTGGTGAATTTATGCTTTCTAACCAATTATGTAACTCTAAGCTCAGTTCACTTAGGGAGGAATCTGTGGCAAAGCTTAAGACAACAACTTTGTCTTTATGCTTCACCATGATGAGGAAAGAGTATTACTCCTCTGCTGGCGGAAGGGGTGGGGTGTGGGTACCTCACTGATGTTGTGCTAAGTACATTAAATGAATTCCTTACTTAAACCCCACAATAATCTTTTAAGGAATGAATTCTTTCTGTTCCTATTTAATATGAAGAAAGTGGCATTCCTCTGGTCACACAGCAGTAAAAAATCCTGGGCTGCTTTTCTCCTATAATTTTCAGGTTCACGTAGTTGGAATCTTCTGAGTTAGCCATTAAGCTCTTTTGCTTCTAAGGGAGGTAGACCCACCAGCTGTGTTTTTAGGTTGAGCAAGGTGAAAGGTGCTCACACTTCCATTTTCTGTTTCTGTGACCTTGAGAAATTTATGTAATCTTTCAGTTTCATTCTCTAAAAAGTGAGGATAATAATAGCACTTATCTTTTGAGGTTATTGAGATAGATAAATAGCATAAAGTGTGTAAACCATACTGCCCAGTGCCTTGCACTGAATCACTTTTACTGTTATTATTCTTAATGGTAGAAACACTGAAACAAGTAACCTAGTCAGGACTTGAGGCTTTTCCCCAACAGCCTGGTTTAGGTGAGTTGTCTCTAATCTAGTCATCTGTGTAATCAGAATAAATTTACTACCTCTAAGGATTTCCCTGAAGATTTTAAACTGATAGTGTATATAATGCTCCTAGGATAAAGTCTGACATAGGTCTTTGTATATATTGGTTTCTTACTCTTCTCTGTGTGAATTACCTTGGCTACAATCTTAATATATGGGGAATGGAGCCATAGGAAGATGCAGGGACCACCAACTGAGTTTAAAAATCTTTATGAGTTTTTAAGTCTGTGTGAAATACTATTTGGGTAACAGTATTTGGACTGGGAGAGATACTCTAAGGTGCCAAGTTGCAAGTGTACAATTTATGTGGCTTTTCAGATTAATATGTTATAAAGGAACTTGGTCACTAACATGCCAATTCTGCTTTTAAAAGTTTAACAGCATTGCATAATGAAATAAGATCCTGTGATTTTAATGTCTTATAATGCAAATTTCACAACCTTTTGAAATACAGCCTTTTAAATTAATTTTAGCCAGAAAAAGTACCTTAAAGTATGTAGACTTATTTAAGTAATTCTTTAAACATATTAAACAATGATCTATTAAACTGGCCTCAATGAAAATATAGCTATATTAAACAACTTTAATATTGAATATGAAATTTTTTTTGTCTCTGTGGAAAGGCCCTATTAATTGCCAAGTAAAATCTGTGAAAATACTGCGTATAAGTAAGCATTGATGTGAACAGCCACACTAAAATCAATTTTGGTGGTCAGTTGTAAAAATTTGATGATAAAAATGAAATGTAGTTTTATAGAAACAGTTTAAAATCATTATTTATACAAAATGGATTACTAAACTCTTTATATCATTTAAAGATATTGTCATTTAGCAGAAATTTATGTTTTATTATTTTAACTAAAAGTTTTATATTAGTCCATTGAATCATATTCAGAGATCTGAATCATTTGTAAAATTTCTAGGAAATAATCCAAGTGTTTTAGATTATGAATATCCCATATCTGAACAGTGGGATTACAGCATATGTTTTTTTAACTGAAGTCAGCTATATATGATCACTTGCTTATATCTATATTTTTAAACACTTAGACTTTGCATATGTATTCTGCTAAACACTACAAGTCAGTTTATATATTATTAATTTATATAGAATATCACTCAACAGGCTAGATTTTATACTTCAAGGGTTATTTATAAAATTATGAAGGGAAATTTTTACCATATGTGCCATACATACTTGTTTTAGAACCTAATAAGGTAAAATGAGTCACCTCTGGGTTGGAATTCAACATTTGTGTAAAACAACATAATTTTTGATCAACATTTTACTACTGTACAACACTACAGAAAAAATGTAAAAATTTTCAGTAACATAAGAAAATGTATCAATTGTGTTTTTTAGTTGTTTGATTTTTTTTGTTATTTTATACTTTTCCTTTGAAGAGTACCAAACCTGAGGCCTTTTAGTTGATAGCAAGTTGATTTAATATTATAACCTTCTCATTGATAGAGTTAACTAATTATTCTTTGTCTATGAATTCAAACACTGTGGAAGCAGCTAAAATAAATATTCATAAACACTCTAAAATCAAATATAAAATTTTAAATAAGATGTAAAGAAACTGTATTCCCATCACAGTTCAGAATATTTCTGTTGACTATAAATAATCAATTTGATTAGTCAACACAAAAAAGCAATATATACCAACATTTTTCTTGGCAAAGGAGGTATAACAATGAACAAAACAAAAAAATCATTGCCTATAGGAGCTTTCATTTAGTGGGAAAATTAGGCAAAAAGCAAGTAATAGTTAACATAATGGTATGAAAAATGGTGATGTGTACTAAAGAGAAAAATAAGAGGGGTTTTAGAAGGAGGTTAGGGAGTTGAATAAAAGAAAATACTGGTTTTGCAAAATTAAATAGAACAGTCAGGGAAGATTTCATTGAAAAAGTGACATTTTATTAAGTATCTGAAGGTGGAGAGGGAGTCAGCCATGCAAGTCTATGAAGGAAGAACATGTTAGGTAGAGGAAACAGAAGTGCAAATGTCCTGAGGCATAGAACAGTTAAGAGGTCAAAGTGAGCCAAGAGGATAGTAGTAGATGTTGAAAACAAGACAGCAGGGCCAAAATGGAGTTGCTTATGCTAAGCTCTACATCACTACCTTTGAGTGATCTACCTAAAAAGCAAGGATTTTGTAACTTACCAAATAGTTTACTGTGCTTCATATTGTTTCTGAGTTTTTCACCCTGAGCAACTTGGAAAATAAAATTGTTTTTTGCAGAGATGATGAAGAAATAGATATGCGTTGGGAGGTGGGGGAGTGGAATAATCAGGTGCTCAGTTTTCAGTATATTGGTTTAATAGTTCTATTAGATACTCAGGTGGAGATGTCAAGTAATTAAGTTGGTTACATGAGCTAGATGAGAGAGCTATGGGCTTGAGATAATAATCTAGGAGATTTCAGTATATTTAAAGCAATTACGAGTTCACCAAAGATTTGATAGAAATTAGAATGTAGATGAAAAAGAAATCTGAAGAGTAAACTCTGGGCCCAGCAACCTGTAGGGTTTGGGAATAAACAAATGATTGAGAAGGAGACCCTAAAAAAAAAGAAGAAAGACAATGAGACCATGGGTTACAGAAAATTGAATGAAAACAGGAGGTGGGAGTGAGTGATCAACTCTTATTAATGGAGCAGGGAGAAGGGGAATAGAGAACTGATTTTAATCTAAACCTTTAGTTCAGAATTGTCAAATTCAAGGGAATCTTATGTTATTCAACACAATAAAATTATTTTACAAATTAAAACTACATGTTCAAGAATGCCAAATAATTAATTCTCAATCTACTAATATGGAAATAAAATTTTCTGGCACTTGAAGAAAGAGGAGGTTGTTCCTGGCCCTTTTAAAATAGCTCTGAGACAGAAACAGCCACTTTTTGGGGAGATTTGTGTTACTGTTACTTCATACTGTGCTCATTATCTCATCTGCTTTTTATGTTATTTTGGGGGAGGGATATTTTCCCTGCTTGATTTTAGACATTTGCTACTAAACTCTTAAGTGTAGAACTTGGTGGCATATTGAAATTTTTTCCTTTGACCTCTTAATTAAATCTGAAGTTTACCAGCCTCTTTTTGGTCATTTGACCCCTTGTAACTCCTCTTGTTTCAGTTTTACTGAGCACCTCATTTTGACAGGTAAGACTGGTATTCTTATGACATGATAGAATATTTAGCCAATTGACATTTAAATCTCAGACTGCTGGACATTTTCCTTAACTTCCTAGCCCTTAACATGCTTTTATGAAAGAAGAAAAAAATCCTTTTGGCCACATTAAGGGTCTCTCATTGTTTGGTGTCATCATGTGACAAGTTCTGATCAATGATCTGTTACAGGAAGTGTGACGATTTAATTGCCAGCACAAGGTCGTCTAAAGCTTTTCTTACTCTTGCACATCAATGGAACTTTGAGATGGTGGTTGCTCTGTCAGTCTGGGTTCCTGAGAAACTAAGGTAAGCAGAGAACTCTCTTCCCACCTGCTGACCTGTGATAGACATGTAATAAAACACAAAATATACCTTTGTTGCTTTAAACCCCTTAGTTCGAGATAACATTTCATTTTTTGTTTTGTTTTGTTCTGTTTTTTAAAGTACAGTGTAACCCAGCTAATCTGGCTGAAATAGTTTTGTAGGAAGTCTGCTTCCACAGTTTTTCAGAGGATCTAGAAATCAGTGATCAGTGATGGTTTTTATCATTTACATTAATTTTTAAGGACATTTTCACATTTCTAATTTTTATTGTAAAATATTGGTTTATTTTTAAATATATTTGAAAAAATTTTAAAAATGAAGTTAATAAATTTTAAATAAAGCCATCATTGGTAATATCAATGTATATTATTGTATATCAATTACATTTAGTAATTATTTTAATGTTTTTATTCTTGTTTATTTCAAAGTTGTTAGGATATTACTTTAGAGTTAAAATAAAATCCTCATAATAGCTCATCTTTTTTGAGCATTAATTACCTTCCAAACACTGGTCAAAGAGCTTAATGTGCATTAATTTATTAAACGGATTAGCTACATTTGGTCCTGTCCAAACGTTTATTGAGACATTTCATCTGCCAAAAAGTTTTTGATATTTGGTGCTATCCAAAACATCCATTGAGATATTTGACCCATGCCAAAAAGTCTTTGAAATTTGGTCCTGTCCAAAACATCCATTGAGACATTTGGTCTATGCCAAAATGTCCTTGAAATTTGGTCCTATCAAAAACATCCATGAGCATATTTGGTCCATGACAAATGGTTCTTAATATTTGAGCCCGTTAAAAATGTCCATGCTTAGAAAACATCCCTGGGTTCAAATAGCCCCTAACATTTATTTATACTTTTTGTTGACAGGATTAATACATAAATACTATTATGTTTTATTGGTCCAATAATTGTGTTGTGGTTGTATTGCCAATAATAACCCTTCTTGCCTTGGTAGACTTGATAATCACACGTAGGGCTAAGTAGATGGGTCAGGGTTTGAATCTTGCAGAAGAGTGTAATTTATATTAACTATATATACTGAGGAAGAGTCGTACAGTTTGAGAAATGCACAGAGGACGACAAGTCCAGGACAGGATCTCACAATGCATGATGTGTTAATATGCTACTGGGCATTTGTTTGGACGTGGCTTGATCATTCAATAAGTGTAGAGTTTAAAAGGAGGAACTTGGTCAAGTTGCTATGTAAAATGGGCTGGAAACACATTGAGGTGAACACTTTACAGAGAGTCTCACTTGTTTGGGAGGAGTGAGAATGGGTATGGCTCTCCTACTCCTTAGTGGTTGAGTGTAATAGACACCTTGAGGGTGATACCAGGCATCTAATTAATCCTTCTACAATCATTCCCAAGGTTAATGGGCAATATTTCCCTTGAATTGATGTCTTATAAAGGTATGATAGCAGTAGACCACAATAAGTGTCTGCTGCTATTCAGAGAGGTTTTAGTGGGTGTGACTCCCACACATACCTGCTAATCAGCATGGACCATCACTGGCTGGTACCTACTTACTAGCTGATTCAGTCCAGATGAACCTGGAGTTGAATCCATAAGATATTAGTAAGGTTTTTCCTACCTAGGCAATCCATCCATCCATCCGTCCATCCATAACCATTTTTCTGTTGCTTGTCAATATGACATCTTTATTTGAAAATTCTTAGTGGAATATGGCAGAAATAGTATACTCACAAAAAGAAAAGCCAATGCTACCTTATAATGGCTTTTGTTACCTTTTCTGTTTCTTTAACAGAGATAGGGGTAAAAGGTACAGTTGTTGTAAAGAGAGGGGGACCTGCAATGTCCAGTGTACAACTAGTCAGGATTTGGATAATATTACAATCATTCTAGATGGGACAGGAAAACATCAGCACAAAGTTGGTATTGAAGAGGAAGTAAGGAAGACTGAATAGGTTAAAATGACAGGCAGAAGAAGGACCAAATGCACTACCATCGCAGATACTTCAAAGAACTC
The DNA here is from genome assembly GCF_965194825.1 of Balaenoptera physalus. Lineage (NCBI taxonomy): Eukaryota > Metazoa > Chordata > Mammalia > Artiodactyla > Balaenopteridae > Balaenoptera > Balaenoptera physalus. Next base: position 35,930,362 of record NC_138892.1, on the reverse strand, counting down.
TCCATGATATTCATGATGAAGGTCAGAAAGAAACTCATTAAAGTAGCAAGTAAATAGAATTCAAAACAGACAACAATCTTTGCATGGAATTGAAATTCCAGAGGAGTGTATAGTGACCAGATGTGGAGCATTTTTTATGCATGATTCCAGTGCTTAAGATGATGAAAGAATTATTTACACAGCTTATGACAATATTTGATGTTTAAGTGCCAATACCACACTATTCAGTGATGGCACCTTCACAGTGGCATCAAAACAGTTCCCTCAGTTATGTATGTGCACCGTGTAGTATTGGATTACAGTATGCCACTGATTTATGTACTAACAATGAAAAGGCCAGAAGACACTTACAGATATAAATTTGAAAAAGTACTTGCATTTGCATAAGAAAGAAATCTCAGCATTAACCCTTCATTATGCATGATGGATTTTGAGATTGCAAATATGGATGCAATTTGACTATTCCTACTAAATGCACACGTAAATGTTGATCGTTTCACTTTTCACAGTCACTGTGGTGAAAAATACCTTATTTAGGTCTAACATGTGAGTATATAAAAATGGAAAATAACACATGTAAGTGCATCCATGTTGTTTGGACTTCCATTTTTTTGTGGTTTTGGAAGATGTAATTGAAACTTCTAAGTACATTGTGGGGCATGCAGAAGAACATTTAGATGACCTATTGTATTATGTTGAGACAGTATAAGATATTGTGGAAGATATTTTGTGGGTGCAGGTTGTAGAAGAACGCAGAAAGTCTAATGGGACCTGCACTCTGAACCACTAGACTAGATTCCTGTGTGACTAAATAGTCCTTATACCCATTATTTTAGATGTTTTATAATGCACTTGACATTTGGCTGATATTGAACATTAATATTCTTTCCAATATTTTACATGAATAATTTTGAGATAAACATTGGGTAAGCTTTCCTCTTTGTGGTTCAGAATATTTCCATGACTTAGGTGCCTAGAAGTGTCTATTCTGATTTAAAGAACATAAGCTTTTTTTTAACACTTGAATAAAAAATTCCATATTGATATTTTTCTAAATTATTGTATTAAAGAACTGCCAGCAGTATATGAAAGAGTCCCCATTGAATGGATGTGGATCTAAACCAGCCTAGAATCATGGGTAAATATAGTGTAGGATGGACTAAGGCTGTTTCAACATTGAGACTAGAAGTATGTGAAGGACAATATTAAATTACACAATTTCTTTATTATGCCTACCTTGTGACATTCTCAAAAATCTACTTTCAGTACATGTATTTATAAAATATTCATGTTCTGCATTCACATTGACTTGATTAAATGTAAAATAACAGTGTCCAATATTAGGAAATAAGCAAAATAACTGAAAAAAAACCCTGTGCAACACTGTATCAGACCTAAAGAGAATGTCACACTGTTCAATTTTAAATTAAGAGGACAAAATAAACTCATGATATAGTAGATAAGTGCAGGAGCATGAAGAAAATGTTTACCAGATTGAAATAACAAAGGAGAACAAATGAACCAAATCCAGGACTGAATAACAGAATTACTATGCTTCTTTTGTTAAGCATTAATTTTTCATAGGCTTTAAAAGGATTTGACTTATTTCTTGTGGTTATAGAATATACAAAATCCATTGCCAATGACACTCATTATTATGCATACAGAACCTGGTGTGTTAGCAATGAAGTGAACCAGAGAATAATGCTGGGAGAATCTTCTGCACTCTCTTCATTTAAATTGTAAGCAGAGTCAGAGGTTTGCTAGAAGAAAGAATATTCTACATTTTTGGTCTGCTTTTTCCAACTTTGCTAGAAGAGTTCTTGTTGCCAAAGTTTACATCATTGTTTAGCTGACCCCCTTCTTATGACTCTGCTGTTAGTCACTCTAATTTATTCTAAAACTGTGGAAAAAGAGAAAAAAAAAATAGTTGAAAGATCTTAAGATTGTTTTGTAGATTTTATTTCTAAGAGGAGAATGTGTCCCAGTCAGTGTCTATAATAAATCTTGGTTGTTTGTGACAAATTACTTAAATTTTCTGATTCTAGGTTATCCATTTTAAAAATTTAGTAGTATTAGTAACTGTTCTTTTGAAAAGGTTGTTGTGAGTTTGTGAGCTTTAAATAAGCAAGTGTATGTGGAGATTTGAAAACCATAACAATTATGTAATATACAAAAAAAAATTGCCACAAGAAATCCAATATTTAATAGTTGTTTATTAAATCTCTTCCCCAATACTATATCTGCTGTATAATTAGATTTTAAAAATTCCATTCATAGCATGATCTGAATGGCTTTTCATAATATTTTAGACCATATTGCTTTTGTTCTTCTCTGAAAGGGACCACTGGGATATTTGACAATGAGAGAAAAATAGATATCTTCTAGTTGGGATAAAAGGTGCCATTATAAGAATAGATTCCTTGAATAAGTAATAACAGAAATACACCTCTTTTTTCTGAATGTTATTCTCATAATATTTCCATTTATATAAAATGTATTTTTACTTCTATTATAAAATATAAAATCTGATATATAGTTAAGTGGTTTTACTACATTTAGAAACCATTTGGGTCCAGATTTAAGCCTCCATATCTAGATCAAATATAACTATTTAAGAATATACTAATTGGTTATCCCAAATTCCAAAACTGATCTGAGAGTAGAGGTAGTTAGGAGCCATAGCCCCAGTGCATATCAGGCAAGTTAGTGTTAGCATTTAGTAGTTATTTCTGCCATATGCTGGAAGGCATTGTGCTTTTACGTATTGACATTTCCTTTGATACTTCCACAATATATGTTTCAAAGACCAAATAAAGTAGTTTTACAAAGTAAAATTTGGATTTTGATGTCTGCTCAGGAATGGATATAGAACATTAGAAACTTGTTTTACTGTCCTGAATCTGATATTTATTCAAACTCTGTGGGAAATCCAAAAATAGATTTGCAAGTTTCTATTCATGTTTTCAAGGCCCTGAATGAGAAGTTAACAGGAACTTTCCTTCATCAATCATATTGTGGTGTGATTTCTAGCTTGAAACATTGAGCCTTACACTGCAATAGTTGATTTAATGGAATAGGAATTTTGGTTTCTAGTTAGATTCCGTTAACATTCATGTAGGAACATGGTTAGAATTGAAGTCAGTTGTTGTTTTCCAGTTTCACAGATGTCCCTGCTTAAAATTTTAGTGTAATTTTCCTAATACCAATTCTCTTTATAATATACAATTTGAGAAAAAGATAAAGTAAAATTCAGTATTTTTGCTGAGTATTATGATATTATTACTTTAGGTAAATATATCATTTTAGGTATTAAGTATAAAAAAATAAGTTGCAGGTGTCTGTAATATACTGATTGTCAAACAAATAATAAGATCATGAAATTTGCCAGAAGATAATTCAGAATAACAAGGCACCATTTAAAACACACATACACTTGGGCCCCTAATGTTTATCTGTCTGTTTCTCCAAAAATCAAATTGAGAACTTGTTCACAGGAACTCATAAATCGAACCATGTTCTTATAAAAATGCAGCATAAAAATTAGGCATCTGGGTGTCTGGAACTCAGACCCTCTTTAAACATTAAAATCAGTGCTTAAATTGCTTCTGGAAGTGAACAGGAAATGCGTCCTGGCTGTGTGTTTTATGTGGCCAGGAACCTTCTGTAGGTGGGCTGTCGAATTATCCAGACACTTGGTGTGAAACTGAACATATTCAAGATAAGTCGCAAATAGGTGTTGTTAAAATAATATGACCTGGGTCTTCAGTTTGATGTGTTTATTTGACAGTTTTCTAAAAAGGGGAAGTGAAATTGTCCTGTGCATTTTTCATAAGTCAGTTATTGTAAATACATTTATATTTGTCTCTGACTCTGTGTCTAACTAACAGCAAACTCAAATTGGAAAGAGCAAGACTGAAAGACGTATTTATTTATTTACTTTTAGTATCCACTATATGAGTTTTCAGACTCAACTGAATTTTAAAGGCATTTTATTCAGATCAATGAATATGGGGAGATAAGAGATAATTCAAAAGAATATTCTTTGAACTTTTAATTATCCCCTGCATCTATTTATATATAGGGAGTCTGTGAGTACAAGCATTTTTGTTGCTGTTGTTATTTAATTTTTTACTACTATTTTAAGAATGCATTAAAATGTAAAGACACAGAGCACTTGCCTAATGGAAAAACAAGTAGAAAGAGTGAATTGTTTTACTGACTACTTACTATATTCATAACATGTCAAAATAAAGACGCCTCTTCTCTTTGTTATTTATAAGACTGAGGTTACCTCCCATTGCCCTCAAAATGTGAGAGAAAATAATTCCTAAGTCACACTGCAAATATCACCATTCTAACATGGAATCATCTCCCTCTTCTCACTCAGGAGAGCAGGGACTATGAGTGATGATGTTTCATGTCAATGCATGAGGCCTGAAGTCAATGTTTAGAACTGTCTCCAGAAGCCAAGGAGAAGGTTTAAGATGGGGAAGTATATATTAATTAGCAAAGCTAATGCCAAAAAAAAAAATCAAAATAAATAGAAGGTCATGAAAGCCAAATATTGAGGTTCACCTGAAAACCATGGATAAATTGAAAATAAAATAGATATAAGCATAGAAACTCCATCTATGTTACTCTCTGCAATGATAAACACCAAGTTGGAGACAGGCTGGGCAGGGCTTCTTTTCTTGTTGATCTTAAAGAGTCTAGATTCACCAGGTACAACCTGACAAGTCTGTTATGGAAAAGAGTATCGTTGATGCTTTCAATATGTGTGATCACAATTATAATAGCAATAATAATGGTTAACAGTAGGTTATCTTAGAACAGAAAGGCAATCTTTCTCTGTGCTGGTCCTTCATCTCAACTATTGTCAGTGGAACCAAGTCACTTATGTGTATTATAAAAGTAACTTAAATGTGTTTTGATAGATCATTCACCTTTATAATTATTTTTGTGTATGTTAATACTAAAATCATATTATTTCTTGGTATACCCAAAATACCTTTTGGATAACTGTCAGTGGCAGCACTTGGTCCCAAGCTTTGGTTGTGGGGGAAAGGTTATAGATAAAGACTGGAAAAAATAATTCCTGGGCAAGGACTTAAAATTAAAAACCTATATTGAAAATAGTGCAAATCTAGAGACCAAAAATTCTTATATAGATTGAAGATTAAAAAATATGAATGAAGTTAAAAATTAGGAAACATTCAAGTATTAAAGATGAAGGGAAAATAATAAGAAGACAGCATGGCATAACTGAATGTGTGGAGGCATAAGCTGTAGAGATAGGGGATCTAAACCTAGCTCAGCTTCTTACTAAGTATAATATATAAATCTCAGTTTCATCACCTAAAGATGAGATTCATAATAGCTAGCTTACTGGTTTGATATGAATATTAAATATAATTATATCAAGAATATAACAAAATATTTTAGTAAATGGAGTAATTGTCTGGCAAGCAGTCACTAAATCAGGGAGTAAAAGTAAGAGTAAGAGTAAGTAGGAAGGAAGAAATTTTCCCAAGCTAGTGAGATGCAAAGTTCAGGGAGTCAGCAGGAGGCCAAGCAGTTTGCCCAGTAACAAGCAAACTTTGAGATGTATTTTTCTTTAACTATTCCATAGCTGTAGACAACTGTGTTAATTTCAACGTTTCTGCAGTATCCTGTAGTATTAGGTACTTTGCCTAAAATATAGAGGATGATCATGAAAGGGCTTTAATGAATAGATATATGCATAGAGCAGATGATGCAGTGTAATGAGCATTGGGCTTTAAATGAGGTTCTTATTTCCAGTTCCAAGTAGGTCACTGGATAGCTGTGAGAACTTGAGCAGGTGATTTAATCCCTGGAAGTAGTGTGGTCAACTGATGAAACAGTTTTTAAAATGTAGCAGGTTTAATTTTTACTCATAAACAAAATTTATTTTTAATCTTAGCTTTTTTTTTTTCTCTTAACTCTGGACATATTCCCCAAATGGCTATGGCTTAGGTTTCAAGTGCCAGTATTGGCAGTGACTCTTCATGACATCATTAGATGTGCTGTTCAAATAAAATAAAATTACCACTAACATATGTAAAATATAATTTAAGAAGTAACCAAAGTACACCCAAAAGATGTGGGATCTTAAAGCAAATATAAATGGTATTGTTATCTACACCATGTATTGCTCCTCCCAAAAAGGAAACTTAATGGATGAGGCGGTCACTGGGAGAGATTCCTTTCCTGTTAAAAACATAGCATCATCATTAATTGTCACTCTCTGTATAATCAACCACTGTAGGGCTGAAAACAAGTGATACTCTATCTGGCAGTATTCTGAACTCTGCACGTTTCATGTTGTAATTGGTGAAGTTGATCGTGTTAAGAAAAACTCAACATGGTTACAGAAGAATTAGAAAATAGGAATTTAAAAGCATCAAGCCGTGGATATACTGTCACATAATTTGATTTTTTTTTTGTTTTTTATTCAACAAATATTTATTGAGCAACTATCATGTTCTTGGCCATATTCTAGATGCTAGTGAGAATGAGATAGACATGACCCTTGAATGTGTCATTTCATTAAGTACTACAAGCAGGTGAACATGAAACACATACGTAAATGCCAACAAATATCAAATAATGATGAGTACAATCCAGAAAATTAAAATAAAGTGAGGTAATTGAGAATAACTGAATAGTCACTTTAGATGGCCAGAGCAGATTTCTCTGGCTGCTATGTCAGTAATCGGTGACAGAATAATAGCGGTGATAGCTGTAAATGCCTTTACAGTGGTCAGTTGCAGGAAAGTGGCAGCTTGAACTAGATTTAGGTTAGTGAAAATGAGAAAATAAAAATATCGGTGCTATGTTTTGGTATAGTACTGAGAGGATTTACTCATATATTTAATGAGGGAACTAAGAAAGAAGGGAAACCAGGATAAAACACTAGATATTTTGCTTGAGCTTCTGGGTCTATAGTTTTAATTACAGAGCTGGGAAAGACTGAGGGAGAAGAATTTGAAGGAGGTAAATAAGAGTTTTCTTGAGGAAGGTGCATTAAAGTTTAAGAATCCTCTTATATATCCAGTAGAGCGGTCAAGGAGACAGCTGGAGTTCAAAAGAAAGTTAAGAACTGGAGATGTAGATTTTAGAGTAGCCCATATATCTTAATAACTCCGCTTTTATTGATCCTCAAGGCATAGTGCTACTCCTCCTCTCAGTTTTGGTTTTTACAACCTAAAGCTTCCTTGATTTTACGTTTTTTTAAACTTTGAATTCCAAAGACTTTCCCACCACTTACATTGGCTCTGTATCATTAACCTCAGGAAATTTACAGAACCTTTCCAGTACTTATAGTATAAAAAAATGGTTTCATGCATGAATTAAACAAAAGAACATTTGTGCCTGAGTCATGGGGCTCTTTCCAGTCTCTGGAATTTTGATTCTTTATCTGTAAAGAATAAAATTTGGTAGTGTTTTTAATTAACAAAAAAAAAATCTTTGAAACTCTGGTTGAAAAAAAATGTCTCAAGTGGAACCTCAGGAAATATAAGTAAAACAGGTATGTTCTGTTTAAAGGAGACTAGAAAAATTCAGCCTTTTAAGTCAACACTCTATGCCACTCATTTGGTACTCAGACCTGCCCACTTAGGGCTCTGCTTATGTGCCATATGATTAGATGGTATCTAAGGCCCCCTGTGGGACTAATGATTTTATTAGGTTATTGCCTCAGGATGGAAATATCTCCTATGGATTCAGCTGGGTCTGAATTAGTTTTAGACTGTTGCCAATTCCAGAATCTGCAGGTGGTAACCTACACACGTGGGAGCACCTGGATAGGCACAGGTTAGAGATGGAGACAGAATCTGACAGTCAGAAATGTTCTGTGTAGTGCAGAGCAGTTGCTCTGTGATTTGAAACACATGGTACATAATCTACAGAATCCACAGACTGGAAGAACTACACACTGATAATTGAGATTTCACAGTGTGACATTGTGCATCTCCTCTTTTATTTAGAATCACTGGCCAGGGTGCTAATCTACATCAGGATTTTCTAAATAACTGAGAAATTAACCACTTATACTTTTTTTTTTTTTTTTTTTACTGTTCAAACTGCTTTCAGTTATACAAAATGAATAATAATGAATAAATGCATTATCTTCTCCAAACTTTTAAGAGTACACATGGAATGTATTTTAGCAGCATTTCCTTTATGAATCTCAAGTTATTGCTATGAACAATAACATTTATGTTGTGCTGTAGATAGAGAAGAAGCTCTGTATATGTTAACAAGGTTTCAGAGGACTGACTAATTTAGCGTATAATTGTTTTACCAACTGTATCAATTTCTCCTCACAGGTTTGAATTGTTTGTCTCCACTCTGGTTAACAGATGCCCTTAGGAATTATTCAGATGTATGTACTACTTTTCATCCCTGCCTTCAGTACTTTTCTGAAGTAAAAGGACTATCATTTCAAAGGCTATTGTAATCAGAGTGGTGATTGTTCTCTTCCCCCTGTTCATGCCATAAAATTTATCGAGCACCTTCTCTATGCCAGGAATTGTTCTACGTACTTGTCAGTAAACAAAATAAAAATCATTGCCTTATATTCTAGCAGTGAAGAGAGACAAAAACAAACAAAAAACAAAAGCAAAAAAAACAAAACAAGAAAGCGAAGACAGGTAAAAATACCTAAAAATAGGTAAAATATTGAGAATATAAGACCTTGTGCTATTTTAAAAAATGAAAAATAATGAAGGATACTAGAGATTGGGAATATTGGATGTGAGGAATGTTGGAGCAAGAGTGCAGGCTGCGATACAAGATGGACCTTATTAACACGGTGACTTGGAGCAAATATTTAAAGGAAGTGAGGGAATTAGTCGTGCAGACATCTGGGAAAAGAGCCTTCTAGACAGCAGGGAAATTAGCAAACTCCCTGTTTTGGGAGCATTCCTGGAACAACACAGAGGCTAGTGTGACTGGAATGAATAGTGCTGAGGGAATAATAACAGAAGATGAGGTCAGAGAGAGGACAGAGAACAGATAATGCAAAACTTCATAAGCCATTGTAAGAATTTAGGTTTTTATTTAAGTTGTGATTGATTCTCCTATTGGAGCATGCCATAAACTACAAATAGCACCTTTTCCCATCAGAGGTATCTTTAGTGCCGTAATTCCTGCCAAGTCATATGACCCAAGTGGCAGGATTTCTTGTACCATGGCTGGACCTGCAGCAGAATTCATTCATGCTGTGGAACTGCTGGCCTGAAGCAAATAGACTGCAGACATTTCTCCATCAAAGATGAGTTTATTTGGAATCAGCAGAGAATTGCAATTCAGAGTCTGCAACCACATGAGCCACATTCAAGTCCCTGCATGGCAAGGGAAGGAGAAAGCTTTTATAGAGAGAAAAAGGTAGTTGGGAGGGTCATAATAAACAAACAGCCCATGCTTTTCATTGGCTGAGTCCTTGTCAGGAAAGAAGAGGAATCTTTCTTTTTCCACTGGGCTCTGTCTGCTGTTATCACAGGGTGTGAGATTTCCTCCGCTTTGGTCTCCCACCTCTATTTAATTGAGGTTTCTGCTTATTAATTTTTACAAACAGCTTTTCTTGTCGCTCGGTGTATGGCTGGAGAAGTATCATCAAGCACGAATAGGCTGCTTTCAGAACCCAGAGAAGCCTGTCAGGTGTTGTGCTTCCTCCTTAATTATTAGCCTGTGTGAGATGCAATGATATATCCTTTAAGTTGGAGGTGATATCCCAGCATCCTGAGGATCACTAAATTCCCTAATACTCCACTGATGCAGCAGTGTTTATGAAACTTCACAGTGTTTATGTCTTTTCCTCAGGAGTATGTGTTTTACTAAGGCTTCCTATTTATTTGACATTTCCTTGTTCATTATATCCAGTCAATGTTCTGTTATTGGTAAAACGGATATTCTACAGAACGTCAAGGTGGTTTAGGTCTCTTTGGACTATATTATGACAGATGGCAGAAGGGTTAACTTAGCCTGGAGTAAAATTGTAAATGTGTGCTATATTTTTCATCCCATTTGATTGTGAACTGCTTCTGATTCTCCTTCTTCAGAGGTAAAAAAGAAAGTACTTGCCAGATCAATGACCCCGTACTATGTACCTGAGTCTTTGTTCATTTTTTTCTAGCAGATTCCACATCTGCCATAGCAGCTTCAACTGGGGTTCTATATGGCAAAGCTTGATCATTGGTGTCTGCTACTATTCATCTTCTTTTTATAGTAGGAGGAATGAACTGAGGTATGATAGCTTCATAGACTTTTTATTGGGTTAGCTTCCTTCGAAATCCCAATTATTCATCCTTGATTTCTTTTTGTTGTATTACTGTGGTGATCTATTGTTGGCTACCCATCTATCTTGACCTATCCTCTATTAATTGTCGCTATAGTTCTCTGAAGTTAGGCCTGCCTGCTGCCTTCAAATGTTTCCACTCTTTGTTATCATTGGGCCTATTTTTCTTTGAAGGCTAAGTGTTACCACTTGGTCTCTATCAGTTCAGGATTCTGTCATGCCATTGCTATCAGTGAGCCCAGTTCAATAACAACATCTCCTTCAGAGATGCTATTGTCTACAGAAGAGAGCCTTATTGCTTTGGAAAATAGTATATTTTAGGGTGTCCCACAGAAGATAATTGGCTGAAATTTTCTGATGTAATATGGTATATTCACTCTAGCACGCACACTTCTCTGTGGCTTTTTATCCTTGTCTCTACGATCTGCCACATCTGTTCTGGTCTTTCTACAACATTTAAGATGGGACACCCCTTTCAGCAAGCTTCCAGTTTCCAAACCCCAACTTAGCAGCAGTATATTAATTTCATTTTTCTGAGGTCCTCGCCACAGAGTTAAATACTGCAAAGAATGCTCCCTTATTGATAAACTCTCCTTTGTTCAACTTCCTATCCCTTTGCCCTATATTCGTCATTTTCAAAATTCATTTCCGTAAATACACAGGAAGCTGCTGCTTTCTGAACATGTTGGCTGGGTCCTCCACTCCTGTTCTCCTGGGTATAACCCTTTCACCACGGGAATCTCAGCACTCCCTGGGAAATGTTGTGACTCAACCATAGTTACTGGTCTAGTGACCAAGAAGGAAGGAAGGAAGGAAGGAGTATATCCTCAGGAGTGCATGTGTGGTCTTGCAAGGAAGAGACCTCTGGATTATTGTTAAACAAGAGTCAGAAATTGGGTCACATCTGCAGATTTTCAAGTGTATTGAGCCAGATGTGTACATCCCAAGTTGCAGATTACCTTCCATCCCAGTTAATGCTTGAATCGAGAACTAAACCTTCCCTGAAACTCTGCTACCCTTATAATGACATTCTGTCCCTTGGCCTCAACTTCATCTGTTCCTTAGCTCTGGGAGAAGAGGATCTTTTTATATACTGACAAAAAAGTCCTCTAATTTTTACACTTCACCTTAAATTACTGAGTAATTACCCTAAGCTCTTCATTGTTTTCCTCCAGTGCATTCATTGTCCTATATAGTTAGTATTTTCTCTAATTTCTCAAATACCTGATGTATTGTATACAAGACTGTGTTCTCTTTTACTAAGATTATTCTATGTCTGTGAAATATATAACAATGTTACCACGAGAGTTTACCAGGGGCTATCAGTACTCTACCACCAGTGCTAGCGTACTCATGCCAGTCAGCCAGTTGGTGATTCAGCTCCAAAATCCCATTTTACAGTCTGCTTCTAAGACCACACTTAGAACCAACTCTCTTCAGTCAAAAATCTCCAGTAGACAGAATCAGAAATGGAGATTTCACCCAGGTGGTTTATCGTGGGAGATGAGCGGCTGTAAGGAATAAGGGAAGCAGGGTAGAGCAGAGTTAGAAATATGACTCAATTACAACAGAGGCCTTAGCTGATGCTACTAGTAATTCTGGAGCTAAGATGGACCCTCTGAGTTGTCCAAAGTGTAGGCAAGAGTGTTGGGCCTTGTTGCCCCTACATTGAATATTCATTGGATGTAAACTACTCTTGGAAATGGGGCATAATCTTGCCACACGAGCTTCCATCCATTCGCGTCAGGAAACGCTGGGAGAAGAACCCAGCTGTGATCTCTAAGCAGCCAACACTCCTAGCACCTGGGGGAATGAGTGCCTCCGTGCTTGTGAGGGATCTTGGCAGCGAGTACAACATCCATTATATCAGCAGAGAGGAAAGTTGTGGGTAAGGCAGATTTTGGGAGAATACGGAATTTAGTTTTAGATGTATCCAGTAAGAAAGATCTGTTTGACATTCAAACGGAGATTTGCTTAGGCAGTTTGATGTGAGTCTAGAGTTTAGTAGAGAAGTTGAACTTAAAAAAAACGGATATTTTTCTGCATGTGCTTCTGAGTTGCAGGGCTGATGTTAATGGCTATTGAAATTCTCAAACTGTACACTGTTGTGCACCTGTTGTTTGTTGAATGTCAGTCTCTCGCATTAGAATGTAAACTCCACGTTTTTGCTTCACCATCCTGTTCCTAGTATCTAGCACCTAGAAGCTCAGTATAATTTTGCTGAATCCCTGCCAGGTCAGGGTGTACGTTTACTTCTACTCAGAAATTTAATTAATTAAAGTATATAAGAATGTAATCTTTTGGTTGCTTTTTAAATATTTTCATTCCATGTAGAGGGATACTTTTTCAAACTGCTTTAGAATTCAGAGATCTTAGAAATATGGAGTTTTTAGCTTAGAGTTAATCAGGAATTTGATATAGCTCAATATGTTTATTAAATCATTCTTGATATAATTTTCTGCATTATAATATTTTAAAATTATAGTACATGCATGTAGGCACAGAAAGCAAGTTGAAAAAAGTTGCAATAATCCCTACCAAGAAAGTGTATGGATGTGCTTTAATGATTCTAGAAAAAATATGAAACGCTCACTATTTTTAGCAATCATTTATTAGCAAACAAAAGAAGACTTTTTCCATCTATAATTTACCTGTTTTGTGAGAAGAGTTTCTATCAAATTCCATGACTTGACACATTTAAGCCTACTGTAAGCAGAGTTAAGATATCTTATTGTTCTTCCTAAAAATTAAATGTCTCAATTTTGATTAAGTTAAATGTAAAGAAATTGGTTTATTCTCCAAGATATATACTAAAAGGAAGTAGGGCATGCTTTTCATTGGTCTCTTCATGTTATTAATTTTCTAATTGTGAAGAGCCCTTGTGAATTGCAACTCAAATAATAAACATAACATCCTCTGAGGTCAGTGACTTGACAAGAGAAGAAACTATAAAAAAATAAAATCTCTGTGTATTTTCAAAGTGCTAATTATTAGTGTAAAAAATTAAGGAGTTATAAAATTGGTGGAGTATGATGGTTTACTAGGTTGAAATAATATTGCAGATATGATGATAGTTAAAACCAAAAACTCTATATTGCATCTTTGAAAATGTTATTCTAGCATGAAATACACATACAATATTTTTAAAAATACAGAGCAAAGTTATGCATCATATAAAATAGACTAGCTCAAGATATATGAAAGGTGAAGAATTTCTGTTTGAAAATCATCCTGACAGCTGAATCTGGTAAGAGTTACATAAATAATTTCAAAAAAGTATTATTCACTCTAATTTGTGAGAACTTTGTTTTACTTCCTGTGGACTTCCTTTGTTTTACTTCCTGTGAATATATCATATATAATGATATATTCAGACATAGGTGGGTGTATGTCTTTATTGAGTTAGAGATGGCCAGATTTCTCATGTAGATTTATATTATCATTATCCAGAAGCACTACCTTATGATCAGATATTTAAGGAATATCACTAGGATAATGATGCAAAAGTCTCTGCTCTTACAATTGTCTTTAGAAAGGGTTATGATGAAAAATAACATACAAATAAGGAACAAAGACAAAAATTTCTTTTATCATAAGCTAGAATCACTCTATAAATAACTACATATTAGATAAAAAGTGCATTTTATTTCAACAAGTTTCTTTTGAGTATCTACATTTGACATTTTACTTGTTTCTGGATTAATGGAACCTAATGTGATTTCTGAAGTCACAGATAAGAGGAGGAGACAGATTCTAAATAAATAATCATTGAAACATAAGTACAAGTAAGTTGTGAGACAATCTATAATGTAATTACAAAGTGTTATGTGAATTTATTAAGATTTGTCCTATTTGTGGACATCATTAATGGCTTCTTAGAGGAGGATAATGATTTGAGCTAGTTTCAAAAAACAGAAAAAATTTAGCTGGAGAAGAAGGGAATTCTAGGTAGAAGGACTTTTATAAAGGTAAAAATTGTGAAAGACCGTGAGCAGAATTATAAATAATATAGCCTGCCATTCTTTGGTGGCACCAAGTCCATCTTGTCCTCCCTCCAAATGGAAGTATTTTAAAACCATTCCATGATTTCCAAGTTTCCGTTCAACCTGCTCGTCATGTATTTCTAGACCATTGCTTATTAAGGAGAGCAAAGAGACGGACTATAGTCTTCCTATAACTAAGCCGTCTCTAGGAAAATTCAAGTTTTCATCTTTACAATAGAATAATTTAACAAATATCTACTCCAGTATGGGTCTCTGTGTTGATAATCTCAGACCTAAGACCCTGGTCCACCATGTAATAAAGGCTACATTTGGAGATGAACCCTGGAGATAGCCCCACTCTTTGTGACTTGGTCTACCCCAAAATATGTTATTTAAGCTTGTGAACTGGATCATTCAAATGTATGTAATTCTTTCTGAAGGTTAAGGCAGATTATCTGGCACCCCACCAGATGGAACTGAGACATCAGATCTGTTTCATTCATACAGAGGGTCTAGAGATCTTTGTAAAGAAGGAGAGTGTGGAGTTTCATCCAGCTATATTTTGGCTTCAGTGAAGACAAAGACCGTTACTTCTGCTTGATTATCAGTCCCGTTTATTCAGTGTCCACTACTCAGGAAGAGTAAGTTTGCAGAAGAAGATAATGGATTAAGTTTTGAGTGTCGTGGAATTTAGATTCTCATTAAAAGTCCATTGTAAATACTACTACTACTAATAGCTATCATTAATCAAATGCTAGTTTTATACCAGGGCTGGAACTATATTCTTTACATGAATTGATTTATTATTTGTGTAATGAATACCTTATATAGATAGGTGAGGAAATTAGAGTTTAGAGAAAGAACCAAAGAAAGAGTTAAACATGTCCCATATACTTGAAAGTTATCCAAAGAGGTGATAGTTAAATTTGTGAAGTGAATATAATTGCTAAGGGAGAGTGTATATGGTGAGAAAAGAGGGCTGATTATTAAGCCTAACTAAACCCTTTTACTTGTGTAGAGATCAGATGGCAAAAACTAGAACTATCAGTGGAATTCCAAGTGGCTGGGCAAGGGAGAAAATGTCTTTTCTTAAAAATAGAGATGTGTTTATGTGGCCAAAAGCAAAAACACTATTCAAAGGTGTGATTCAGAAATATTAGAGCCAGGTGAGCATAAGAACAGTGAAATAAATGTAAATGGAGATCAAAATGGGAACAGAGGGCATTGTCTACCATTGGCTCATTTCTTCTACTACTTATGTCAAGGTGCTCAGGTGATTAAGATGCATTTATTAGTCCAGAGTTATGGTAAAGAGAAATGAGAATTTGCTTATCATTCAGGGGTAGACATGGAAAAGAAAACAACCCAAAAACATTACTGAAAATTAAAACTCTTGGATATATCCGTTAGTGCCCTGAGAAGAAAGAGATGGTATTCTTTAACTGGGTAATATGAGAGGAGTTTAATAAAGTGTTTATGAAAACTAGAAGAGATACTAACCCCAGGATTAGTAATAGGTGAAATCTACTCATGCCTCTAACTCTAAAGAAGAGGAAATTGCTCCCAGAATTCAGAGTAAAACAAGTGTTTAAAGAGGACCAACAGATAAAAACTATGACCTGTCTAGGGATACTACCAACATTGGAAATCCCTTCTGGAGGAAAGACATTAGAATACGTACTGGAACTTTACCTTCCTATATTCCTTAACCTTCTGTTAGTGATACTCATTGGCCAAACCTAACCATAAACTGTAGGATAAGTGAGTTCGTTAATGTAGATCGAATAGGTTAGCCTCCTGATACATACAGCAGAATGGAGAAGGGTTTGGAAGAATGCACACAGAAGTTTGGTGTTTAGCAGCAATCTGTCTTCTTAAGATTCTTCCCAAGGTTAACACGCAAAAGATATACATTCAGAGGATAAAGAGTGAAAAAATAGAGTTCTGAGGATAAAATTCGTAAGAACACCAAACTTTGAGACAAGCAGAAGATTTTCTTGTTATTTAAGAAACAAGAAAAAGGATATATTTCTTATCCTTGTCCCCATAGGATGCTGTACTATTCCATTCTGTCCCGTCTGTCCCTGCCCTTGGCCCTTGGAGGTAAGTTATGGATATGTAGAAGATAAATCACATTATCAGTTGTATCATATATTTCAATGTAGTTATGCACAATCAAAGCCAAAATAAAGGCATTTTATTTGTGAATACTTGGTCATTAGTGATATGAAAGAGAATTTATAACAGAGAAGTTGAGTAGGAGCAATATTTTGGAAGAATTGAGGCATGAATGCTCCCTGAAGAATTAGAAAACATGAATCTAGGTTTTTCTTTTAAGAAATGTGATGGTAAACAGATAATATCTTGAGAGAAAAACATTGGTCAGAAGAGGATTCTCGCTTCAGATGCAAAAGAATATAATACATTCCTAAACCGAGGTAAAGCAATAATGAAATAAGACATTCACCAAGTAAGGAAGGGATTGGGGAAGAGTGATGCAGAGAATCTCTAAAGAAGATGTGTTGGGGCGGGGCACAAATTTGGGGATGCAGATGACAACAGAGTGGTCTCCTCGATAAATAAAATGGGATATTTTTCTTTAATACCAAAAGATTTAATTATGACTCAGGAAAAATTGAAGTGAAGGGACAAAGAAATCACATCATAGTTTATAACCAGGGTGTCAGTAATGTAGAAGTGGTCATCTAGGTAAGTGTGAGCTCCATGCAAAAGTATTTTAATTAAGTGCTTTTTGTCAGAAGGAACAGAGAGTCACACAAATTATTTTAAGTAGTAAGAGAATTATTTTAGAGCTATGCAGAGGATAAGGATGTGACCTTATAAGGATAAGGTCCAGAACTTTTCAGTAATGCAAACAGGTTACACAGAATTCAAGGCTGCAGGCTGTGGATATGTATTTTAGTGCTGTGCCATCAGCATAAATCAATAACTCTCTCTGTACCTATCTTCTTTCCCATTATAAACTGGATGCTTGATTTTATGCCACTCAGTTGAAAATATTCTTACCAGCTTTGCTAGAAATCATTGTTCAGAATTGGCAAGTGCTTTGTATTAAACTGCTAGAAACATAGCATGTCTGTCCTTTTATCCAGTGCTCATCTGTGTTTTAATCAGGGTCTGGAGTCATGGTCATAATCATGTTTGCTCTTAGATACTTTTTCAGCAAGATATGTGTGCTTGGCTAAGTCCGTAGAATTGGGAGGTAGGCACCTGTGCTGATATATCTAGCATGAAGTGTGAGATACTACTATTGCTGATGAGCCAAATTCTCAAAGAAAGCCAAAGCTAGTGCCCGTCACACAAAGAATTTTCTAAATTGCCCAAATTTGTAAGCCCAAAGATAAGGATGATCCTCAAGAGCAGAGCAGTTTTTATCCATGCCGTTACCTTCTATCTTCTGAGAGATAAATTATATTTATATATATATATATATATATATATATATATATATATATGGACCAAATAAGTATCCTTCCTGCAGAAGAGAATAATATTGGCTACCATAACCTAGTTTACTGAAAATTTAAGATACTAAGTAAATAACTGACCTCAAAGATCTGTGTTTAGTATTATCTCATCACCCCTTAATTTGTACCCAAATAGTGTCCTGTGAGAAATGAGGCGATCCTTCTGAATCAGCATTTAAAAAAATGCTTTATTCTACTGATGTTTATTGAGAGGGTACTACTGGATGCTGTGTTTTAGGCCCTGGTGATGCTGTTATAAACAAAAAGGTATAGCTTCTTTAGTATTCTTGTATTTAGCTATTGCCAGACAAAAAGAGAAACACTGCATAATCTCACTTTCTATGTGGAATCAAAAATCGTCAAATCATAGAAAGACTGCACAGAATGATGGTTGCCAGAGGTTAGGGGTGTGGGAAATGGGGACATGTTATTCAAGGGACACAAAATTTCAGTTACGCAAGATGAATAGTTTTGGGGATTTAATGTACAGCAACGTGACTACAATTAACAATACAGTATTGTATACTTAAAGTTTGCTAAAAGGGTAGATCTTAAGTGCTCTCACCCCCCCACACACAACACACACATACACACACACACATACACATACACACACATGCACACATACACAACATAACTATGTGAGAAGTTGATGGATATGTTAACTAGCTTGATTGTGGTGATCACTTCATAATATACATGTATATCAAAATTTCAAAATTGTATACCTTCAATGTATACAATTTATATGTGTCACTTATACCCCAATAAAGCTGAAAAAAATTAGCCAAGGGAAGTAGAGCACAGAGTCAGAGTCCAAGAAACGCAGAGCTTCCACTAGCCTCTCCCTGAGAAGTCATGGATGGCTTACTTTCCTGTTATGATGTGTGATAAAACAGAAGAGTATTATCAACCAGGGAAGTTCATTCAAGCCTTGGTGCCCAGAGTTTTTATTGGGGCTTGATCACATTCTGCCCATCTCTGGCCCTTCCAGAGGTTTGGCTGATACATTTATTCTCCAGTCCTTCTGGAAAGAACTGATACTGCATGACTCAAAGCTCCCATTATAAATCATGCTGAAAGACTGTCTGGTAGCCAAAGCCCTCATGCAAACAAAGATATTCCTGACCTATGTGACACTCTAAAGACCTAGGCATCATCTCAGGAGTGAAGGGCAAAGACCACAGCTTAATTCTTCACTACACAAACACAAAGGAATAAACTACTAGTGTATGTTATAACTTCGTTGTATCTCAAAACGTTTTTACTGAGTGAGAACAGCCAGAGAGAAAAGAGTAGATACTATATAATTTCATTTATATGAAGTTCAAAAACTGGCAAAATTAATCTATGGTGATAGAACTCAGAAGAGTATTAACTGATGGAGCTTGATTTTGACTGAAAGGCACAAGAACATTTTCAGGGTGATGTAAATCATCTACATCTTGGTAGGGAGAGTTGTTAACACAGCTATATAGTACATATATATTTATCAAAACTTGAATTGCACCCTCATGGTCTGTATAGAAATTTTTCCTCAATTAAAAACAAGCTGGATATAAAAGATGATTGCTAAGTCTATATGATGTGACTAGATTGAATATGGAAGAACATATTTAAATGGTCTGATATCCTAGAAACTATCTTAAGGAAATTTGTAAAATTGATCTGATGCTTCTGGGTCATATTAAGATGTACAGTCATGAAAAATAGCCAGAGTTGATCTGATTTATTTCAGCCACTTTCATATAGACATGGTCTCTTTCTTTTCCTAGAAGTTAAGTGAGACAAAAGTAGTCCCATTTTTCAAACATTCCACTCCAAAGCATTACTAAATTGGTTTATTAACATAACATATGCACGCTAATTTCAAAAATTTCCTGCCAGGGAAAATTATGTCTTGTGCAACAAAATTCCAACTCTTTTATTAATGTAAGTTATAAGAGTAATTCTGAGACTGTGATAATTGTATATAAGAATACCAAAGATAATATTAATTATCTTCAGAATAGCTTTGATACAATAAAAACATACATTGGTCATATATTTTATTTTTCATATTTAAAATGACAATATATGGTAGTATGCATATGTTTTGTTTAAAATTGTCTAGCCTTTAGACAATTTTTTAATTTCTTAATGATAAGGGACCTTTTTATATTGCTCAGTTTAGTTGGGGAATTGCAACATTTACTTGTATCATTTGCATAAGTTTCCTTTGAGTCAGTGGGAATGAACTCAGAATCCTGCAGTACTCCAAATGTGATAATTATAGCAATATCTTTCAGTGCTTTTCACAAAAGTGATAATCCTCTCAATCACCTGGTATGTATATATTTATAAAAAATTATAAAGACAATTTCTGAATTATTTTCTTTCTATATTAAATAAGTATTTCTTTTGATAAATAACAAAAACCTTGATTTTGGTAAATTTATAATAAATGTAAATTGGAAGTTTAGGTAAAACTAGAAAATTGGCAGACATCCCATAAAGAAGTGAGGATGATAAATAACAATGTGGAGGTTTTGCTAAGTATTGACAGGGTGTATAAAAAAATATTTTCCTATTTATGACAACCTCCAAGCAAAAAGATCAATATAGCAGAGTACTCAATGAAAGGCATAATATCTATTACATGAAATTATTTTACATTAATACTGGATAAAACATAGAAAATAACAGACTAAAAGGGGCTGTTTAAAATAAACACATTAATCATGCATGAGCCCTGAGAAAAGTTCCTGCCTCAATTTTAAATAATCAGGTTGAATTTTTCTATGAGCTTTTATTTTCATACCTCAAATATATCTCAGCAATGGGTAACTGCCAGCTTATGAATATTTATAGAACATTTCCTAGTTTCTCATGCAAGATAAACTCTGAAGAATTTCATGGACAGAGAGTTTGATTTTGCATGAGTCCCAATTGCATATTTCCTAAAAGTGAAGAGATGTTATTGATAAACTGAAATCACAGCAACACTGCTTGAGTCTAAAAATGAATTTGGATTATATGCCATCTAAAAAAGGATTGATTGAGGTGTGGAAGTGTACTCTTATATCATTATATTTATATGAAATACTTAAAATTTTTTCTCTGTGAATCTTAAAAAAATGTTTCCCATCTGATGACATTTTTATTAGTGAAAATTTGGGGGGATGAAGGGGAGATTTATAATCCTAAACCAGTCAAGATGGTTGGGGTACAGTTTTTTTTCCATCTCCCTTAGGTGTATCTAGAAACAATCTGGTATTCCATGTTAGGGTTTCATGTAGGCAGACAGACATGGTCAGTTTTATTATTATTTTTTCCTAAGATATGGTCAGAAACTGGCATTCTGTATTTGCACTAAGTCCTACTTCTGTTCACAGAATATTACATTTTTATTATTATTTTTCCTTAATTCAAAATTTAAGTGAGTTTTTAAAGTGATTATTCTAACTTAAAAGTGGTAAAAGGATACAACAAAAATATCACATTCTTCTGATAGCTGATATCTTAGGCAATTACTTCAAATAGAATAGCTAAATATACTTAGGTTCATGATATAACAAAAACATCAGGTAATCCCTCTGTCTTGTAGTTGCAAAATTGTGTAATAGACACACAGAAAGACTGACAATAGATAGGAGTGTGGGTAGTTTACCACACAAAGGTAAGAGTGTGTGGGTAGCTATGAGAGTGGGAGTCTATTGAAGTTCAACTTTGTTTCTTTTTTCTCAATAAAATAGCCAGCGGGTCATAAACTGAGCATTTGTGTTGAGAAGTAGTGGTTGGAGTTTTCAGGGGAGGGGATTAAATGGCTACATCTGATATTGGGGAGTGAGGAAGTATGATTGCTGGGCACCATTAAAGATCCTTGAGCTACCTTAGTTGCCGTGACTTTAAAGAGAGGCTAGTCAAAGTTAGACCAGTCAAAGCCATTGTGTTTTACTCAAGCCAGTGCAGACTTACAAAAGGTAGATATAACCTGGGTTTAAGATCAACAGAGTAACTGGAATGGGAGAGCTACAAGAGGAAAAAGGAACATGCAAAAAATTGATTGTAAAAGTTGACTATGGAAAATAGGTAAGAAGAGGAGAAAGAAAAGAGATAAAGCAATGACACAAAATAGATTTAAAGTTATAAATTATATTTTTGTCAAAGGCATCAGAGATCTTTTTTCCCCAGCTTTATGGAGGTATGATTGATAAGTAAAATTGTATATGTTTAAAGTATATAACATGATGATTTGATATGTGTTGTGACATGATTACCACAATCAAGTTAATTAACACATCCGTCACCTCTCATAGTTACTATTTAGTGTATGTGTATGGTGTGAATATTTGAGACTTACTCTCTCAGCAAATTTAAAGTGTACAGTATAGTTTTATTAATTATAGTCACGATGTTGTACATTAGATTCCCAGAACTATATTCATCTTATAGTTGAAAGTTTGTCCCCTTTGGCCAACATCTCCCCATTTTCCTCACCTTACTGCCCTTAATAACCTCCATTCCACTCTCTGTTTCTCTGTGTATGACTTTTTGGATTCCACATATACGTGATACCATATGGTATTTGTCTTTCTCTGCCAAGTATGGAGTTTGATGCCCAACAGATTAACTAAGTGAAAGACAAAACTTTTAGACACCATCTGTTGTCTAATGAATATTAGTGTGAATGATTACTTGTTGTTTTGTTTTCAGATAACATTTTATGGACTTCAATACTAATTATTGTACTTAGAGAAATATATCTCTTCATAGTCCATGTGATCAAACATCGTTCAATGACTTTTGTCCAGGTGCTCAGTGAAGAGTTCAGACTTTTTCTCATATATGTAGACAACCTGCCAGTCTTTAGACTATTTTAATATTAAGTTCATCCTTACCTCACTCTGTTCTCCTGTGTTCTGTGCATACTTACATATTCTTCTTCTTCTTAATATTCTTATTATTATGTTGTATTAATATATAGTAGTACATGGAAGCTGCATTCCCTCGATCCTGTGACATATTGCTTTGAGCTATTTGGACATTAGCAGGCATCAGTTGGAGATGGTGTGGTAGGTCTCCCCATCTCCTTGCCTCACCCATCATCTCTGGAAAAGATTACATTTCCTCTGTGGCTCCAGGACATACAGAATACGCTTGTGACATCCAGATGCTGTTCATGACACTAGTCTCTCTATTTATGTGACCTTACCTCCTCCTTTTGTTCCTCTAGCCTAGGAGTTAGCAGCTTCTTCTCTTAGACATCTCTGATTTTCTTTACTGTTCTTAGTTAGCTTCTCAGATTTTCTGTCAACTGTGTATCCAATTCACTATCATAATGTCCCTCTATTTTATTTTTTTTATGTTGTATATTGAGGTATAGTTGATGTACAATATTATATAAATTTCAGGTGTACAGCATAGTTATTCACAATATTTAAAGGTTGTATTCCATTCATGGTTATTATAACATAATGGCTATGTTCCCTATGTTGTACTATGCATCCTTGTAGCTTACTTATTTCATACGTAGTATTGATAGTTTGTATCTTTTAATCCCCTATGCCTCCCTTGCCCCCCCGACCCCACAACTGGTAACCACTAGTCTGTCCTCTGTGTCTGTGAGTCTGTTTCTTTGTGTTATATTCACTAGTTTGTTTTATTTTTTAGATTTCACATATATGATATCATACAATATTTGTCTTTCTCTGTCTGTATTCATTTAGTACAATACTGTCCAAGTCAATGTATATTGCTGCAAATGGCAAAATTTTATTCCTTTTTATGGATGAATAGTATTTCATGGTTTATATATACCACATCTTCTTTATCCATTCATCTGTTGATGGACACTGAGGAAGCTTCCATATCTTGGCAAGTGTAAATAATGATGCTATGAACATGTGCGTGTACCTTTTCAAATTAGTGTTTGTTTGTTTGTTTGTTTTTATAAGTACCTGGGAGTGGAATTACTGGATCATAAGGCAGTTCTATTTTTAGTGTTTTGAGAAACGTCCATAGTGTTTTCCATAGTGGCTGTACCAATTTACATTCCCATCATCAGTGTACAAGGGTACCTTCTTTTTCACATCCTCACCAACATTTGTTATTTGTGGTCTTTTTGATGAAAGCCATTCTGAATGTCCCTCTATTTTAAATACTGGTTTCTATTTCTCTTGCTTGACCCTGAATGATAGAAACTATGTAAGTTTACCGATTGTTGTATACCAAAATGTCTATATATGTCATTTATTCATCCAACAAACATTTAAGTACTTCTTTGGCATTAGGTACCAAACAGGGTTTTGAGAATATATCAGTGAGCAAAATTAAGTGTAGTTTGTCCTTATAAAACTCCATCTAATAGTTCAGCAGATATATAAGAGATAATACAGAAATTCTTGGTGTTGAACTGGCTGTGAATAAGGTTGGGGGCGGGGAGGAGATAGCTTTTGCATAAGTAGATAGATATTTGGCAACTGCTCATAAAGTAATGTTGCATGTAGACCATGTTTTGTGGGGAAATGTGCTGAGATGTGTTTTGTTTTGTTTCGCAATGTTGAATTTTAGATGTCTTTTTTTTTTTATTTTTTTTTATTTTTTTTTAAAAAGATTTATTTCATTGATTAATTGATTGATTGATTGATTGCTATGTTGGGTCTTCGTTTCTGTGCTAGGGCTTTCTCTAGTTGCGGCAAGTGGGGGCCACTCTTCATCACGGTGCGCGGGCCTCTCACTATCGTGGCCTCTCTTGTTGCGGAGCACAGCCTCCAGACGCGCAAGCTCAGTAGTTGTGGCTCACGGGCTCAGTCGCTCTGCGGCATGTGGGATCTTCCCAGACCAGGGCTCGAACCCGTGTCGCCTGCATTAGCAGGCAGATTCTCAACCACTGCGCCACCAGGGAAGCCCTAGATGTCTTTGATGTATTAAAACATCCAAAGGGAATTGCAAAGTAGTCAACTGGAAAAGTGAAGGCTTCAAGATAAATACTTGGTTGTTATTTGCAGATGACTAAAATTAGAAGCCCTGGGAATGAATGAGCACCTCAGGAAAGGGTATAGAAGGAGAAGTTAGGATGGATTTCTAGAAGTTTATAAACTTGTAGCTTAAAAATAGTCCAATTCGGGAAATGAGTGATCCTCATTTTCCCCAGAACTACCTTTAAATATTCAATAATTATATTTCTACTGTTTATAAATGGATTGTTCCTCAAAATCTAAGAAGAAAACAGCTTAAAAATTCCATCACATGAAATGTTTTCAATCATATATTATAGTTTTCTTTTATGTGTACTTGCATATGACACAAACGTATTAATACTACTTTCTAGATGTTGGACCTTGAGTAATACCTAAAATTTAAAGGTAACTTTTTCATCTAACCCCAACCATAGACCAAAACATATGGAGAATTATGTGGAAACATCTTTTAACAGATACCACTTTTTTTTAACTTACCCACACATATTTATTCCTTTTTGCTACAAATGCCAGAATATTGATATACACTGTGTTTATGTACAGAGACATACTTTCACTGACAAATAAAATTTTTTTATTAATTCTCATAGAAAAACTCTGTATTCTTCAAACATTTATTTAACACCCAATTTAAAGCCCTATTTAGGGAATAGTTTTAGAATATCTTTTCTTTTTCCCCGAGCTTTTTTTGAGGTATAAATGGCAAATAAAATTGTATAGATTTAAGGTATATAACTTGATGTTTTGATATACATATACAGGCATACCTCAGATATATTGCAGGTTTGGTTCCAGACCACCACACAATGGAATAAAGCAATTTACACAAATGTTTTGGTTTCCCTGTGCATATAAAAATTAAGTTTACACTATATTCTAGTCTGTTAAATATGCAATAATATTATGTCTTAAAAAACAATGTACATACACCATTTAGGTATATTAGGTGTCTTAAGTTTCAGCAGTATTGCTCTATCTGATGCAAGTTTCCTGGTTTCTCTAATCTGCAGGTACAGTCCTCTGTCCAGGTTTACTCTATACTCTCAGCCTCTTGCCCATGCCCAGAATTAGCACATAATCCAGGAAAAAAAGCAACTGCAAATAATAAGCTTTCCCCTTCAGGAATCTCTCTTTTCCAAAATCTTAGCCTTTCTACTCTTCCCTGTTTCTGCAGCTCTCTGATGTTTTAAGTAAATTATTTCTTTGTTTTATTTAGCTTTTGTAGTTGGTGTGTATGTAAGCATTGCTCTGTTGCAAATTATTCCATCCTAACAATAAGCAGAAATGCCTCTTACTTTAATATTTATTTCCATATACAAATTATGTGAAGGTAGAATGCTTGATTTTGAATCTTGAATTCACCCATTACTGTATACATGACCAGGAAAAAGTCATTTAATCTCATATCATCTCAACTTCTAATTGTGTAAGCAAGAAAAAAAAATCTACCTACTGATAGATTTGTTATGAGGATTAGTTAATACATAGCGATTGAAATAGTGGGTGACTTATTTTCAGTGCTCAATAATATATTAGCTATTATTATTCTTATTGCTTTTACTTTTGTTGTTTAAAATAATGAAGTTAGCAGATATCCATGGCTGCTTGAGTATAATACAATTCAGAAGTTTAATTCAGTTATATATACATTAAAGAGGTGCCATGTGCAAGGCCTACCATAATTACTAAGCACTGTGGTGATCAAAATGAAAGCAAATACTATCTCGGGAAGTATATGCATTAGCAATGTACTTATGTAAAGAACAGTAAGTTCTATAAGAAAAGCAAAATCAAAGATAAGTTTAGAGGCAGAGCAGAGAAAGTTTCCCCTCCCCACCAGATGTTAGATTAACATATTGGCAGCTCAGAAAATAAGTACAAATAGTTCTACCTGCTCAAGCCACTTTAAATACTCTCCCTAATAAGTTCCACTTGTGTAGACTAGAAGCTCTAATTATCAAAATGCCACCCCTAAGCACAAACTAGGTTCCTGAAATATCTTTGAATTGGCTCATTGACTACACTGAATATGCTGCTCAGAACTGATAGAGAAACTGCCAGGGAAGAACTTGGCTGAAAAGCAAATTACATTTTTAAAAAGTTTCGGGAGTGTTTATTGAGTTCCAACCCGTTTAAGAGTCTCTTTCTTAATTGTCTTCATCTAAATGCAAGTCTCGTTAAATGCATGTGAATATTCAGCATTTTTAAAGCAATGATTCTCTTGTCCTTCTTTAATTGTACTTTTACAGAATTTACATTCTGAATGAATTCGGCTAGTGTCAGTTTAAATGGGGTTGAGTATATTTAGACTAATATTTGTGATCAATTCAATGATTTCCTTCTTCCGGCGAACCATGGACGTGAAAAATTTATTGGTTGCTTTTAGGAAGGGAGAAGATGCGAATGAGAAAAAAATGTGTGTGTTGAAATAAGTTGAGGCAGAAATCTGTGATATACCTTTAAGATATTCTTTTAAGTCATTGTATTCAAAAACATTCTTTGAGTACCTACTCTTTGCCAGAAATGTTAGAAAAGAGTAACAACTAAATCAGTGTTAGTCTATGATTTTTTTTTACCACTAGCCCCATTCTTCTCAAAATGCACATGTAAATCAAAAAGTGTTAACTTTAATGCTGTAAATGAATATATTGGTAGTATAGTTTATATGTCCCAGATAATTTAATACAAAGCTTATTTTATACTAATATTATAATAGATATTGAATTTGTAAACAAAACTATCTTTATAATGAAACATTGAAGTTGTCAAAAGAACACTGATCTTTAGTTCACGAAGTGTTTTTAAACTATTAATGAATATATTTTTAAAATTTCATGAAGATTGTTCTAAAATGCTTTACACACTTTTAAACAAGCATCTGTATATTTCACAATGAAAATATAAAAGGTAAGTAAATCAGAGAACTATTGAAGTTAATCATCACAAATACAGTAAGACAAAAGTTGAAATTTCAACTAGGTACAGTAGCTTTGATGTGCAATCCTATGTATAATCTGTAATGCACAGATTTTTAAGGATACTGCCTGCTACTCATTCATGACTCCAGCATCCTAGAACATACCCTTCCCACCTACCACATTTTGAGAATGTAGAAAGAATGAGAGAGATGAATAAAGTAGGTTTTTGTGAATAGGTTATCTTTGAGAAAAGCAGGGCTGTAAGCCCCTTTTCCATCCCACTTTGTTGGGGGTAGTGTCTACCTTTCAAAGAAAGTGAGGGTGGGACTTCTGTTAAGCTACTCAGAATACTTAATATGAGTCTCATGTAGATTGAAGATGCACTGCTCTGAAGATCTCACTCCTGCTAAAGAAATTTAAGATGACTAGAGACAGTCTGGAGAATTACTTTGAATTTGGAACCTTTAGAATGCTGCTTTGCTGGGATCAATTGGGCTGAACTCCCAGAATTTGTAGCATACAGGTATGCATGACCATTTCTCATGGAAGATATACTAGTCCCATATGACTCTGTGGGATGGTCTTCGATCCTTCATGCTTCCTGGAAAGGTGAAGGCACTCTATCAGCAAAAACCTAGATGTGAACTTCTAGAGCCTGAGGAAGGAGCCAAAAATGAATACCAGAAGAAAATAAAAGCATTCCAGGGTTAAAAGAATTTCAGGATGGGGAGCCTAGTGGGGACCTTCTGAGGATTGCTTGAAAATATTCCATAACAAAATCATGTGGAAATACTTACTAGCTCCACAGAGTACAAACCCAGTTTAAGGCACTATCAATTTAAAATAAGGCCATTCCTCTTCCTTTTTAGAAAATTTAGAGAAGACCTACCAATCACATACACCCTTTTCCTATGGTGAATTTGCAGCCAAAAGCTGGTCCAAGCTACACAAGGAAAGGATATTTAACTTTAAAGAAAGCTCAGAGTTTTGAATGATATTTTAGATTGAACTTTTTATTACTAATTGAGTAAAATAGTAATAAAATAGTGCTTGTGGTGGGTAAGAGCAAACTGAACAAAAAGTAGAAAATAGGTGTGGTGATGGTAAGTTCAAGAGTTAGATGATTGACTAAATTTCTCAATTTTTCATGGAAGATTGGCAAGAGTGGTGGACTAGATTACAGTCTTACTAAACACTTCCCCCATAGTGCGTCATCTTTTGGGTGGGTCTTGATTTGTGTAAGCCTGTAACAGTAATCTTCCCACACCCCAGACCCTATCACAGGGATAAGAGACAGGTAGTGACATGACCTTAAGCTAATCAATACAGGACATTTCCCAACCAAACAAATATGCTCCGGGAGGTAGAAGGAATCTGCCTTCAATTTTTGAGAGTCACCTTGGGGTCATGAGGGCAGCAAACACCTGGAGAAAACCAAATATACATAAAGCATTCATGAGAGAGAGTCACAAAAATTTAGAGACACGAACCCAACTGAACTGGTCTGAAGTCTGACCTTCAGTGAAATCAATTGCACTCCTCTCTTGTTTGACCTGTTTGAGTTGGGTTTTCTCTTATTTGTATCTAAAATACAGTCATATAGATTTGTTTACAGATTATAAAATAATGTTAAAAATGACTTCACAAAGGACTTCCCTGGTGGTGCAGTAGTTAAGAATCCACCTGCCAATGCAGGGGAAATGGGATTGATCCCTGGTCCGGGAAGATCCCACATTCCGAGGAGCAACTAAGCCCGCATGCCACAACTACTGAGTCTGCGTGCCACGACTGCTGAAGCCCATGTGCCTAAAGCCCATGCTCTGCAACAAGAGAAGCCACCGCAATGAGAAGCCTGCACACCGCAGCGAAGAGTAGCCCCTGCTCACTACAGCAACGAAGACTCAACACAGCCAAATAAATAAATAAATAAATAAATAAAATTATAAAAAAAAAATGACTTCAGACAATTATACATGATCATGATTTCATATTAAAGATATGCATAGAGAGTATTTCATGGATAACTGCTCCTTTAAGAGGGCAGAATAGCAGTGTGTTTGATAGGGTGGGCAATAGAATTGTGTTCCCGAATTTTAACACCTCATTTCAGATTCATTACTTTTGAGCTGTTTCTTCATGTATCCAAATCTGAAATGGAAATACCACCGGAAAAATCTGAGAAGCAATTCCTACCTTTCTGTCTAGTGTGCCAGACTTAAAGAAAAAGAAAGTTTTGATGGGGTTGATTTTCAATAGGTGCATTTATCTTGAGCGAACTGTCCTTAGTTGGGGGACTATACTACTGCCAGTTGTCCTCTGATGACTTCAGAAAGAAAGGGAAACAACAAGAGTAAGAATCATAGAGAAAAATAAGGTATAAGTTAATTAAATTTAATTGTATAACTTTCTTTGCTTTTCCATTTAACTTATGCAAGGTCAGGAGGACAGGTACTGTATTAACTCCTATTGCTGCCATTACCACAATTTATCAAAAATATAATGGCTTAAAACAATACCCATTGATTATCCCACATTTCTGTAGGTGAGAAGTTTAAAGAAGCTTGACTGGACTCTCTGTTCGGGGTCTTAACAGGCTAAAATCAGTGTGCCAGCCAGGGTTGCAGTTTTTATCCGGGTCTTGTAGTCTACCTCCAAAGTCAATGATTGTTGGCAGAATTCATTTCCTTCTCATGCTTTCCATGTGGTCCTCCTGACTGTCAAATAAGCCACAGGAGATAAATCCCTTCCATGCTTTTAATCTCTCTTTTTCCTTCTGCTACTAGCCAGAGAAAGGTCTCTACTTTTAAGGGTCCATATGATTAGATTAGGTCCACTGGATAATTCATATTTCCCTATTTTATGATCAACTGATGAGTAATTTAAATTGCATCTCTAAAGTCCCTTTTGCCATGCAACATGACATATTCATGGAATTCATGGAATTAACACCAGTGGGTGAAGGTCCTGGGACTACCACAGGTTCTGTATTTTTTTTTTTTTTTTCTTTTGAGAGGAAGCATGAACATACTAGAATAAAAAGCACTTATTTATATTGTAATCTTGGTTTAATTACATGGCAGTCCATTTATATGAGACGAATAAGCCCTCCAGGTATCATTTCCTTGACACTTTTGAAAAAAGTTGTTTGAAAAACAAACAAATATTTGGCTTTATTTATTAATATTGTGCAAAATCAAGTTTATACAAAAGCTTGATATTATTTCACATGAATCCTAATGCCTCTTGCAGAATTTTGCAAACATCCCTCACTAAATAAATTATTGAATCGCTACATCTGAAGGCCATAAAAAGGCCAACAACATAATAGATGACATTTGCTTGGAACTTTATATCAGTCTTATAATTAAAAATTCATATGAGATCTGTTTTTTCCAGTAACTGCCTTTTGCAAATTACAATGACATTTCTTGAGGCATTAAATGTTTTTAATTGTTTGTAACAATTAGTCTTTGCAGAACACTCTGATGAACTAGAGATCTTGACAAACATAACTCAGTAAACAATAGTCCAGTTGGAAGACAAAGTGTTAACAGACTTACAGTCCACTCACATGTTACTCACTTTATTTAGGTCAGCTCATTGTTGTACAAGAGCTGTGATCAGAAAAATAACGGAGGAGCTGAGACAAAAGCCAAATGCTTTTTAAAATAAAAAAAAATAAAATTAAACTAGAGTTTTGGTTATAATACAGAGAAGACTATGGCAACATAAACTATGTAAAGAAAAAAATTATACTGAAGCCAACAGTTTCTTTTTTTTTAATCATAGTTCTAGCTTTCCTATAATTCCATGTATGTCCTTCACAGTTATAATCACAATATACATAAAATCATATATATACTTCTCCTACCTAATATTACAGGGAAAACACTATTCCATTTTTCTACATAACCCTATTTTGATAGTTGGCTAAGTCTGTCAGTTTCATGAAACATAAATCCCTTAGCTATTCTATTGTTGGACACTTAGATGACAGTATGTTTTTAATAATATAAATAAGGCTGAATATTTTGCCAATATTTTCTTTTTTAAAACAATAGTTAGTTTCCAGAATTAGATTATTTTGAAAAGTTGTTGAATGTTAGAAAGAAATTAGACAAATATTTTGAGGAAAATCCCTGAAATAGTTTTTTCAGACGACTTATTGGATACATATCTTTTGTGGGTATATATGGATTGTTTTGGATGAAAAGATAAGACCACCCACAGCACAGATTTGTTTTCACACTCCATCTGTTTGGTATATACTGTGTAGATGAGAAAAAAAGTTCTGACCCCAGTGAGACAGAATGTTTAATAATATTTCTATCATATTCTTCAGTTTTTCTGTGTCACTCTCTCCAGATGCCTAACAAGATTGTAAGCTTTGCAAAAACCTTCCAAAAATGGAAGCTACTTCTCAAAAATGAATAAGGTTTAATGACCACATTGCATTCATCACAAAAAAGTGCTACTTAAATACCAAATAATGTATGTACAAGTATGGAGAGGTACAAGGCATGTGGACTAAGCTTATGGTCTAACTCTTTATGATAAAGCACACATCCCTGAATGGGGATGTTTGCCTGTGTGTGTGAAAGACTGTTTAAAATACTGTTGTACAAAATTTTTATCTGTTCAAAAATCTGTGTATTCTTGATATAAGATTGGACTGCTTTAATGATAAATTCTTTATCTTCAATTGCATTTTATGATTTGATTTAATTTTCCATTTGTTTTATTCATAATTTAACAGCAAACAGTAATGAATTTGACAGGTAAAATGTGAAATTTCATCCAACTCAAAAATGACCCAAACCTGTATCTTCATTATTGCACTGAAGGTTTCTTATTGTTTTCTTTTTCCTTTCCTAAACTAACAGCACTGATTTTACATATTATTACCTTAGGAGTTAATCATGTGTCATCTTGGAATATATATTGTGTTGTTACTTTTAGTATTATTAATACTGTTAACTCATAATTTATTTTTAAATGTTCTTAGTGAAAAGGAAGATCATATAAAAATAAGCCCAACTCTGCAAGTAGTTAAGAATCTATTGTACTTAATATTTTTGAGACTTCTGAAAATAATTTTAATAGATGTTCACTAAACTTCCTTCAAGTTTTAAATCCTTGACATTTATAAATGCCTTTGACTTATTTTTCAACATGGCTGTAAATTTCTTGTGGAAGGGACTGTGAATAAAATGCCACTCACTGTAAGCCACACAACGCCCAGCAAAGTGTCTTGTATACAGTAAATGCCCAATAAATAACAGTTGATATAGTCAGGGAATTAGCTAAATTGTTAGAGCAAAACTTTTATGTAAGAGTTATCAACTTTGTCACTTTTTGCTCTGCTTTGGTTTAAAACCACTTTCTCTTCTTCTGTTGACAAATGGTTTTTAGACCAGTTTTCTGATTGCTTGTCAATAGTTTGGTCAGGTTTAGAGAAGAAAGTCAATGAGCTTTTTTTCCCACTCTTCCTAATTTTAAATATTAAATTTTCATGTAAATATACAAATATGAATATTAGGTTTTTAGTCAGATAGTTCATCCAAAAGCATTTGCTTCAGGTGGTATAGAAACTCACTATGTTCCTGAGATAATTTGGTATCAGAGTTATTACACATGGGTACTTTTCTATTACACATTGGTACTTTCTCTGTAATACACATTGGTATTGTTACCCTTCCATAAACACATTCCATCTTTTTGGCTTTTATTTTACCTTCTACTTTTACACAAGAGTGGAAAATAGGCATGATTTATAAAAGCTTGTGTTTATAAAAGCTCACTGTTCTTAAACCTGTGTTTCTTAATGTGGATTATTTTTCAGGTCTAATCTTATAGAAATATGAGTATAGAAATCTTAACTGCCATAAAAATATATATATATACACACACACATGTTTCTTAATTGAGAAAATTTTGAACTGAATTTAAGTCCTATATTAATACCTAAGTATTATTATGTTACTGTTTCACTGACAATGCAGTAACCTGTTTCTCCTCTCATCTAAACACTTCTTTTTCTCTTCACCACCTCCTCCTCTTCACCTTGATCCCAGTCATGGGAATCTTGTAAGACCAAAGGCATGGTCTTTTATTCTTTTCCTGTTCTTCTTTCTGTGAGAAATATTCTCTCACGTTTTCAGACTGTGCATTTTATAGAAATATTTTTTGCATGTGCTACTACTACTAATTAACCTTAAGTCTTATTTTCATTTTTGACAATAGAAAACTCTAATGCAGGATCTTTGTCACCTCAGATTCATAATATCAGAAACAAAGTCAGCATTTTCCCTCACAAAAGGGATTTTTTTCTTACATAATTTTGGCATATGCTGTAGGTGTTATGCCAGTATTCCAGATCAAATGCTGAAATTCATAGTTAATACCTCCTTCGCTTTCAGCCCCCAAGGAACTGCTGGTTATCATTTACAATATGTATAAATTGCACTTGTTCTTTTCCAGTCTCACTTTCATTACTCTCATGTAGATCCTAATGAAACTAGGCCTGAATTGCTGGAAAAACTTACAAATAATCTTTTTATACTTTACTGTTTCACTTAAATGTAGTTTTCTGATGCCTGTAAATAACTGAGGAGTATGTTTTTTAACAGTATCTCTTAAAATGTGAGATGGCAGTGAAAAAAGTTCAAGGCTGTCACATATATAAAAAATCCCTAATATTTAAAAATGATTAGAGAGGGGTCTAAGATGGAGTGTAGGAAGCCCCTGAGTTCATCTCCTCCCGTGGATACACTGAATCTACACCTATGTGTAGAACAATTCCTCCTGAAGAAGACTGGAGAGCTGATTGAACAGCTATTGCATATAGAAGGACACATAGGAATAGGTAGAAAAGATGGAGACATGGTATCCACGGAAACCCCATCCCAATGCAGTGACCTGCAGTAAGGAGGCATATAGCTGAGGGGGCTAGAGTGCAGACTACCTTCCCTGGGACACAGAAAAAAAAAATTAAAAAAAATCCCAAACAAAACGAAATCCCCAGCAGTTTAAAGGGAACCGAGATTATACAAGAAGGAAATCCATTTACAAACCCTAGAGCTTTTGCCAGTTGGACAGGGAACTGCTGGAGCCCTCTATGGGAGCCCTCAGAGGAGCCAGTCAAACAAAATGAGGAGACAGAGGAATACTTTTCAAACAAAAGAACAAAAAACCCTAGAAAAAAGCCCTAATGAAAGATAAGTAATTCACCTGATGAAGTGTTCAAATAAATGGTCATAAGGCTGATTACTAAACTCCAGAGAGGAATGGAGGAACTCAGTGAGAACTTCAACAAAGACTTAGAAAGTATAAGAAAGAACCAATGAGAAGTGAAGAATAAAATAACTTAAAAATACACTACAAGGACATCAACAGCAAATTAGATAATATAGAAGGATGCATCAGTGATCTGGAAGATAGTGAAAATCAATCAGAAGAGCAAGAAGAAGAAATGATTTTAAAAAATGAGGCAAGTTTAAGGGACTTCTGGGACAACATCAAGCATAACAACATATGCACTATTGGGGTCCCAGAAGGTGAAGAGAGAGAGAGATAACAAATACCATATGGTGTCTCTTATATGTGGAATCTAAAGAAGAAAACAAAGAAAATAAAACAAAGCTAAAACAGACTCAGATACAGAGAAAAAACTGGTGTTTGCCAGAATGGAGGTGGATGGGGTGTTGGTCAAAATAGATGAAGGGATTAAGAGGTACACATTTTCAGCTATAAAATAAATAGATCACAGGGATATAATGTACACATAGGGAATAAGGTCAATAATACTGTAACAACTTTGTACGATGACTGATAGTAACTGATCTTATTGTGATGATCATTTTTTTTCTTTTAAATTTAAATCATCATTTTTAAACATTGAAATGTAGTTGATTTATGATATTGTGTTAGTTTCAGGTGTACAAAATTGTGATTCAGTATTTTTGCAGATTATATTTCATTATTGGTTATTACAAGGTAATGGGTATAATTCCCTGGCTATACAGTAAGTCCTTGTTGCTTATCTATTTTATATATAGTAGTTTGCATCTGTTAATACCATACCCCTAATTTGTTGCTCCTCCTCTCCCTCTCCTCTTTCTTAACCAAAAGTTTGTTTTCTGTGTCTGTGAATCTGTCTCTGTTTTGTATATACATTTATTTGTATCATCTTTTAGATTCCACATATAAGTGATATAATATTTGTCTTTTTCTGTCTGACTTATTTCACCAAGGATAGTATTCTCTAGGCCCATCCATGTTGCTGCAAATGGCAATATTTCATTATTTTTTTATGGCTGAGTAATATTCCACTGTGTCTGTATACATTATATATACACATACCATATATATATATGGTGATTACTTTGTAATTTATAAAAACATCAAACCACTATTTTGTACACCTGAAACTAATTTAATTATGTATATGAATTATAACTCAATTAAAATTTTATAAGTTAAAAGGATTATAACTAGGCTTAATTTCCTCACTCAGGTCACTCTTTCCTTTATTGCATGTTTCTAACTCTTTCACAATATACAGTTTACACTTGAACAACAGGGTTGAAATGTACAGTTCCACGTATAAGCTGATCTGTTTAAATAAATCCACACTACAGTACTATACAATCTGCAGCTGGTTGAATTCGTGGCTGCAGAGCCATGCATACAGAAAGCTGACTCTGCAGAGTTGTATGTGGATTTTTCACTGTGTTTGGGGTTGGCGATGCTAACCCCCAAGTTGTTCAAAGATCAACTGTATTCTTTGTCTACACTCAACATCAATGCACATACACACACAGACACATAGACACAGACACAGTAAATATATCTAAAGATTACTTTTGAGGAAGCTTTTTAGATATTTTGTTGATAGATACATCTTGCAAAGCACAGAGCTGCAGTCCTGACAGATAGTAAACACTCAATGATATAGACTAATCAATTGTTTATAAATTCAAGTTGACCCTTAAGATTATATGAAACATACAATTAGAACTCTAGCATATGATAGGTTATCAAAATATCTGAATTTATATCAGGCTTCATTAGTATGCTTTGTAATCTAGATTTTATTTCTTTAAAGGAAAGTCTTGAACTTCCTCTACATCTGGGAAGATTTTTCTTCTTTTGGACAGAACAATGTGTTATATGACATATTGAAACAAATGTTTTCTAGTTTATCTTCCAATATAAAATGGAAATCTGAATATGATATGATAAAAATATAGACCTTGAAGAGTGAACATAATGGGTAGATTTGATCACTTTCATCCCCAAAATACAGATGTACTCACATATATCTACGTTATCTTGTTACTGATAAATGTGTTTTAGAGACCTCCTAACAGTAAAAGAATTCACTCTTAAATTTGTTTGTATAAAGATCCCTTTGATAATTTATTCAACAAATACTTTGTGCCTACTCTTTGCCAAATACATGCTAGACTGAGGACGGAAGGAGAAATACAGAGCTGTGCACTTCAGGATGATGTCAGTCTAAATAGAATAAAATAAATATGTTGAACATAAATAATTACATGTAAGAGCTAAAAGACCTATGCCCTAGATGCAATAGTAAAACAAACAATGGATTGATCAACTCTGATAGGGTTAATCAAAAAAATGTTTCATAGAGGAAGAGATGCTTATATAGTAGGCTTTTAAAGGATTAGTAGTTATTCAGGTGGGGAAAAAAAGGCATTATTATAGGGAAAACTAGCGAGATCCCAAAGGCAAATCTGTCTGAAATTAACTGATGGGGGTTAATCAAAAAAATGTTTCATAGAGGAAGAGATGCTTATAATAGGCTTTAAAGGATTAGTAGTTATTCTGGTGGGAAAAAGTCATTATTTTGGGGAAAAGTAGTGGGATCCCAAAAGTAAATCTCCCTGAAATTAACATGGAGTTTGGGGAAATTCTAAGTTTGTCATGGCTAGGGCAAAGATTATATGTAGATGTTTGGCTAGGGAAGATATTGAAGAAATAAACCAGGTCAAACAATGAGGACTATTGTCATGAGTTTGGATTTTTATTTCTGGTGACTTGGAGACTAGAGACAGTCAATGAATTTACTATGAGAATTGCAGGATAAGGTTGGCATTTTTGACTTTTCTTCAAACAAATTGGAGAAAATATTGTAGAGGTAGGTTTGAATGGGAGGTTAGAAGTCCCTACATAAACATTTTTAAGCATCCAAGGGAGAGGAAGAAGAAGAAATATAGATGATGACTAGGGGCAGAAAAGAAAGAGAATGCAAAGGAGACAGAACGTAACTGAAAATCCAGACCACTTGTGTCAACATTACTTAACGATTTATTCCAGAAAATTCTTTACCAGGAAAGTAATTCTGTAGACCAATAATTACTTTCACTGTTTGCCAGTTTGCATCAGGAAGTTGTTGCAAATAAATTTATTTGAGCAGTTTTCTCATCTGGACAAACAGATCGCCCATTACGATAACATCTTGCTCACCTGGACAAACATCATGCTTTTCAGATACCAGTTTGCTTTCAAAGACTCCTCAAAATTCTTACCACATTGAGTCCACCAATCCTAAAGTATTATAACATGAATTTTGCCCAATCCCAACAAATTCCCCATCTTGAAGAACCCACATAACACCACTTCAACCTAGACCCCAACTCTGTAAATACCTTTCCGTAACTTGACTCTTCTGAGACTATTGAGACTCAAGGTGGCATTCTTCCTTGCTGAAGTAAGTTTAATAAACTCAAATTTATTTGATGAAAATATTTTTCTGGCAATCTTTGTGGGAGAATTTACAGCCAAGGGAACTTACTTATTTCTTGGATATTAGGGGTGAAGGGGAAGGAAGGAGGCAAGGGGGTTATGTATTCATAAAGGGAAGAGGAGAAGGAGAAGATGATCAGTTTTCTAGCTTCAGAAATGAATGAGTATTGCTAAAGAGCAATTTTGGGTTGACCTATTGGGATGACTTATTCTGTATGTTAATTTGAGTACATCACAGTATCCAGGTATTTTGTCTGTATATTTCTGTAAAGATATTTTTTTAGATGAGATTAAGATTTAAATCAGTAGACTTTAAAGCTGATAGCCCTCCATAATATGGGTGGGCCTCATCCAGTCAGTTGAAAGGCTTAATAGAAAACACACTAAGGTCCCCAAGGAAGAGGGAACACTGCTCACAGACTGTCTTTTGACTCAAGCTGTAACCTCAGCTCTTCCCTGGGTCTCTAGCCTGATGGCCTACACTGAAGATTTGGGACTAGCCCAGACAATTGTATGAGCTAATTCCTTAAAATCTCTTTCTCTTTCTCTGTCTCTCTCTCTTTCACATACACATACATACACACACACAACACATTGCAGTGGTTTTGTTTCTCTGGAGAACCCTTATATACCTATCAATTACTTCATTATAAAATTGATTATTTATGTATTGAATGCCAATTAAGCTTTGCTTTTTGTATTGAGTGAGGTTACATGTACTCTACCTCGAATATGATACACTTGCAACATGTCAAATTTGCTACTACTATTGAGCCAGTTTATGTGATTTTGACAGTTTAATCTATTTGCCATTATTTCTATTTCATTTAAATTTTTCTCCAGATCAATGTAGAGATTTATTTGCTAAAAAAAATTTTTGGTGACTTTACTTTCATTTACATTATTTTTACTACCATATTACTTATTGTATGCTTAAATTGTTTTATGAGGCGTGCTAAGGACATTACACATATTTTATAATTTAATCACAAAACTGAGCAATGAGGTAAGTACCATGGTCATGCCCATTTCTCAGGTGAGAAAATTAGGAAGATTTAGGTTAATTAATTTACTTAAGATCACACAGCTAAATTGGAACAAATAGGATTGAACCCAGACTGTATATGTTAGGGCCCATGTACTTAACTTGCATGCCATACTTCAAATTAATAATAGAAATAACCTATATGCATATTTCTATGTTTCATGGCAAACACTAAATAAAACATGACATAGTGGAAAGACATTATGACAATTATAGTTAAAATAGAGTTCTAATCTTTCTGTTACACTTTCTAAACTTGTGTTTTCATTAACCCTTCTGGTCTTAATTGGAGTAACTGGAATTGGACTAAATAGGCACTATTTTTTGAAAGCCCACGAATAATTTTATGAAAATGTAGACATTTAAAGTAATCCTGGCATAGTAATTCTCATACATTGCATTGTTTGTTTGTTTTTACATCTGGACATTGTTAAAAGTAGCAGACTGATGTGATACCTTTCTTAATTTTTAAGACATAGTATTTCTTTTTTTAAACATTGATGAATAGACTATTCTATTTATAATAATTCAGTGAAAACACTGCAGGTTGGCAAGAAGAGTTTAATTGCTGTGCCAGTTTCTGATTTATCTTATTAGTGTTCTCTACTTTTATTTTTATATTTTAAGAAATGATTTTAAAGTATTCTTTCTTTTTTTTTTGGCTGCACTGGGTCTTCATTGCTGCATGCGGGCTTTTTTTTCTCTAGTGTGGTGAGCAGGAGCTACTCTTCATTGCGGTACATGGGCTTCTCATTGTGGTGGCTTCTCTTGTTGCAGAGCATGGGCTCTAGGTGCACAGGCTTCAGTAGTTGCAGCACACAGGCTCAGTAGTTGTGGCACGCAGGCCCTAGAGTGCGCAGGCTTCAGTAGTTGCGCCGTGTGGGATCAGTAGTTGGGGCGTGCGGGCTCTAGAGCTCAGACTCAGTAGTTGTGGTGCACGGGCTTAGTTCCTCTGCGGCATGTGGGATCTTCCCGGACCAGGGAATGAACCCGTGTACCCTGCCTTGGCAGGCGGATTCATAACCACTGCACCATCAGGGAAGTCCCAAGAAATGATTTTTAAGTATTCTAATCCTTTTATTCTGGGGGCAGACAGTTCAGAAATCCTTTCAAAGATTTCACATATTCAAACACAAGCTTTACTTTTGATTTTAAAGAATTTTTAGAACTGTTTAAATATTTTATTTGATACCATCTAGCAGTCCACAGTAAGTTAGTATCTTCCCTATAACAACTGAATTTCAACTGATTAATTCACATCTCACAATATATCGTTGACTCTTACAATATATCGTTGACATTTACTTTGCAAGACTGAATATTAACACGTGCTTGTGTATGTTCTATTATTTCAATACAATTTACAGACTGTAGTTTCATATTAAATATAGAAGGAAGAAAGTAATGCAAATGATCTAAAAGTTGCAATCATAAATATATATATTAAAATGTACAAGATTTTTTCCTATTTTGATAAAAAGATCACCTTTTAAAATGCAGATGAGATAATTTTATATTTATACCTTTTGAATAAGAGATAAATATATTTTAAGTATGGTTATATCAGTGAATATGTTCTGTGGAAAAATGAATTAAAAAAATAAAAACCATCTACTTGCTTGTTGTCAATATAGTGTCTTTATATGTAAACCCACGAACTAGAGCTGTTTGTAACAGAAAGACAGCTACCTAGCTTTTCTGGGGAGGCTAGAAATAGATAGGCTTTGGGGGATATCCTTTATTCCTTTTAACCTTTCCCAACTTCTTATTCTCTAGCTCTTTCAGTGTTGGCCATTTTTTCTATTAACTACTTATTTACAACTTACTTACCTTTAGATGTGTTTGAAGCTACATACAATAAAAACACCAGATACAATAATACTATTAAAACCATACAAAAATCCTAAGCTAATTAAAGCTACTGAAACTGAGTACAAGGAATGGAAAGGCAAAAAAGGGTGGGGGAAAGAAAGACTGCTTATATAGTAACAATGGTCAAAATAAGGAAGCATGGCATCCTGTCAAAATGTGTGAGTTTTAAATTTAATTCTTAAGGACTTCCCCGGTGGTCCAGTGGTTAAGACTCTGCCTTCCAATGCAGGAGGCGTGGGTTCGATCCCTGGTTGGGGAACTAGGATCCCACATGCCGTGGGGTGTGGCCAGAAACTTTAATTCTTAGCTCTCACCCTGAGAAAAATTTATTTTTATGTACAGATATGCAAAATGAGCTGATAAGTCAAAATCTCTAGTTACAATTAGATTAAGTAAAGTATACAAAAAAAAAAAGAAAGAAAGAAAGGTCATGAAAGACAAAGTTATAAGAAACTTCACAGAATTGAGAACTGTGCTGTGATTACAGTGCAATGTGGAATCCTTGATTGGATCCTAAAACAGAAAAAGGACATCAGTGGAAAAACCGGTGAAAGCCAAATAAAGTTTGTAGTTTAGTCAGTAGTATTGTACCAATGTTACTCTCTTAGTTTTGATAAATACAGAATGGTTATGTGAAATGTTCACATTAGGAGAAGCTGGATGATTGGTCCATGGGGGCTGTCTGAACCATTCTTGCAACTCTTCCATAAGTTGAAAATTTACAAAATGCAAAGTTAAAAAAAGTTATCTAATTATTTAATAGCTAATGAAATAATTACTGGATATGTTTGTAATTCAGTAATACACTACAATAGCAGATGAAAATTATATTTGCTTTCTATACTGCTGTGATGATGTGGTGTAATTAAATAAATCTAAAAATATTACCTCAATTGGACCCCATTAGTGGTGTATCCAGGTACCCAGGAAACAGCAGTCACTAAAGATGGAAAAATATAAAAGAGGAGGAAACAAAAAAAAAGCATTTAATATTTCTGACAAGAAGGGAAGATGTTACACAGGAGCCTGAAATTTTAAAGAACTCCTATTAAAGTAAGAAAATAGTAGGTTAAAAGTTAGAGGAGGTCACTGACAGGTACTTTCCCTCTTTTATGGAAGAGAGTCACTGTGATGTAGCAGGGAGATCATTGGAACAAACTCCCAAAATGTTTGAAGGATAAGGAAAGTGCCGTGGTTTAAACAATCAAAATAAGAAAAAAAAAAATAGCAATGATTTTACTTCCAGGAATCTTTGTGTAGAAATTCCACAGAACCTGCACATGTCAACTACCTTCTAAATAAAAGGTGCTAGGCTGTAATATTGCAGGTGGCCTCTAAGTTTTAGGAAACTACCTCAAATTGGAACCCATTTAGTATGAAAAGCATCCTGAAAAAAAAACAAAAGGTTATATCATTACTTCACATCTTATGTTAGCAAGATAAATGCCAGATTGCTTAAAATGTTAAATGTAGGTATTAAGAAATAAAAGCATAAGAGAATAAAATTTAGATCACAAATACATGATTGTAGATTGAGATGCTCTTTCTTTGAGATAAAAAGTAATGATACTATGAGTGAAAATATTGATAAATACAAAGTATTGAAATATAATACCATACATACCTATACCTACACACTTAAACTTGATATGTACAATTTTTAAAAAAACCTAAAAATTAGTAACAACATATTTTGTAACCAAAGGATAAATATTTCTATTGTATAAAGAATTTCTGTAGATGAAAATATGGAAGTAAAT
Source organism: Balaenoptera physalus (assembly GCF_965194825.1). Classification (NCBI taxonomy): domain Eukaryota; kingdom Metazoa; phylum Chordata; class Mammalia; order Artiodactyla; family Balaenopteridae; genus Balaenoptera; species Balaenoptera physalus. Next base: position 35,887,240 of record NC_138892.1, on the reverse strand, counting down.
ATCGCAACAGGAAAAAAAAGAGCCATGGCTTCAATTCAGTGGGCCTGTAAACTTGGAAATAAACTCTTCTCCCTCCCACACACACACTAGTAATAAAACTAATTACATACTGGAAGGGAAATAATAATTAATTAAAAACTCACATATCTGAGAATATTCTGTGTATGTTTCAGGTCACTGTCACTCTTTTTTTCATGTATAGTCATCCTTTGCTGACTAGAAGTGTCACCTGCACAATAAACTAATTAATTTTAAATGCCTTAGATTGTCCTTGCTCTCTGTTCTTGCTCCATTAATATTTCTATTTAGGTGCCTCCAACATGCTTTTTAAAATTTACTTAAGTGTGTAGACTATCTTACAGTTTGTCATAACAACTCACTGTCCTCTTGATTCATTTCCTTAGCCCTTAATGAGTTCCAGTGTCTATTTGAATTTTCTGTTAATATATTATTTCAGTAACTGAAATTTAGTGTTACTTTTCTCAAAATGTTTTCAGGCATTTAATGTTATATACTTACTAGTGGTGTATCTCTTTTCCATTTCTTTCCATATACACTACAAGGCCTTTAAATTTACTTTGTCTCTAGTCATTTGTATAGTGTAATATACACATATTATATATCTTCTTGCAATATATATGCATATGTATACATGTATATATAATTCACATATTCAAAGTGTGCAACTCAATGACTTTTGCACAAAATGAATGTATTCATGTAATCAGCACACAGATAAAAGAAGAAGAGATTACCAGCACCATAGTAAATCCACTCATGCTTCCTTCTAGCCACTAACTGCATAAGATAACCAGCGTCTTGACTTATAATAGGCTAATTTTGCTTATGTTTATGTTCTTTTGAAAACCTATTCAGTTGTTACTTCATTTTTTCAGTACTATGTTTCCTTTGCGTAATCTTTATCTTAAAATTATTAGTAACATCCATTACATAGGATCTTGTCGCAGAATAGTTAATGAGAACTCCCTCTACTAGCCACGGTAAAGTAGTAAAACTAGGTAGCTAGAAAACTGTCCAAAATATACAAAACAATTTTTTTCAGATACCACAAAACAGGTAGCACAGGACTGTGATCCCCAAGAGAAGGAAACAAACAAGATAAGGTCTCTCTATCACCTGCCTTCCTGCCTAAAGATATTTTCTAGACTCTGATGCAAGTATAGTTATTGAAGCAGAACACAGTGGTCCTTCTGAATTAGACAGAAATTCAATTTCAGGACAGCAGAGGTACCTAGAATTTATGGGACAGAACACCAGAGAGGAGGAAACTCTTCAGAGAAAGATCTCCAAAGATCTGCATATGCATTCTCTTTGAATCTGTTGCTGAAAATGAAGTTACACTTATGTAGGGTGAAATTGCACGAATGGGCAAGAATGACTGAGAGCTGCAGGATAAATGATTCCCAGTGCTCACAAAGGATGGGAAGATATTCCACTTCCAATGAGTCTGAGAAGAGAGACTTAAAATTACCTGGACATTCAGAAGAAATGCCAGAGGAAATACAGAACAACAACAGAAATGATTAGAAAAATAGCAAACACATAGATCATAAATTTAAAGCAACCATGTCAATAATTACATTAAATGCAAATAACCCAAACACTCCAATTAAAAGACACTTTGCCAGATTGGATAAAAATGCAACTATGTGCTGTCTACAAGAAATACGCATAGATTATAAAGACGCAAAAAGATTAAAAGTTAAAACATGAAAATATATACCATGCAAATACTAATCATAAGGTAGCTGAAGTATTCTATATTAAAAGCTAAAAGAGTAAACTTCATAACAAGAGGTATTAACGGAGTAAGGAGAGACATTTAATAACAGAAAAGGGATATCAAAAAGATGTGGCAATACAATACTTGTGTGCAATAATTATAGAGTTTCAAATGCATGGCACAAAAAAATGACAAAGAAATAGAGAAATCTACAAGTATAGTTAAAGATGTCAACATTTCTCTCTCAGTAATTGATAGAACAAGTAGACAGAAGATCAGAATAAATATAGAAGACCTGAACAATACTCTCAACTTCCATCTGCCAATGATCGAAAAGCCCCTATACGAAGCTCCAACTGACAAGGAGGAGCTTCTGTGCCTGCATATTGGTTGAAGGTACCTGTGGAGGCTGTGTTGTTCCCAGGGTCTGTCTGGAAAGGCTAAGTGCAAATCTCATAGTACATAGGAATTGATGTCCCATAGTGGTAGATTTTGGTCAAGGGAAGACAGATGGGAAGGAGTCAGTATATACATTGATTAGCTTGTCTCTTTCCCAATATCCCAGACTGTTTAAGGTGCCTTAGTATGTACAGGACTGATCAATATGCTCCTTGTGAAACTCAGTAATGGCCAGCTCAGTAATGCAGCCCTATGTAATTACTCTTCCATCTTTTGAATCTCATTTTCTTATTCCCTTCACATTTTCTCTAAAATTGCACAACACCTCTCCACAATGTTATCATTTAAGTTTTTGCCTTAGTTTCTGTGTTCTAGATGAACCGAACTAAGAAAACAGAAGAGGAGTATTTTTCGAGTATTTTTTTCCTACCCCTCCTACCATGGGTGTGATATGAAAATATGATTGTAAAATGTCACCTTGAGTCTGCTCCTGTCTGAGACCTAAGAAGCTTCCATGTGTTGCTCTCCTTTATTTTTGTTATGTCAATGTAAATAGAAAATTATGTGGTTACATATCTTCATTGTTTGACTACTTCTTGTTCATCTGAACTATTTGATAGAAAATGCACAATTCAGGAACCTTGAATGGGAAAAGCACTTTTGCCCGTTGTGTAGTTAGTAAGGGTTCAGAGAAATCTGGGCAGCCTGGTACTTGGATTGCTCTCCTTGTCCTCTTCATGCTAAAGAGTCTTAGTTCTGGAGTCTCCGTAATGTATGTTGTGCCTGGACTTCCCTTTAAAAACTGGCCCCACTTGCCCAATACATGGCCATAGGTCTTATTCAGATAATTTTTTGTACCACTTCTGGTTTTCTTTTCATTTTGTCATCTCTTTGACTTACGACCTCTCATATCTCTTGTTTAAAACCATGAATTTAAGCCTGAACACCAGAGAATAGCATACTTATTGAATTGTATGTAATTGTACTTCCTGGACTATTCTAAAACTGGGGCCCTGAATATAAAACTAAGCATTAAACATGAGTTATCTCTGTAAAAGAGAGAAAACTGACTCATATTACTTTTGAAAGCACAGACATAATTTTACCTCTATGATCACCTTTAAGACATGTAGGCCAATGTTAATATAACCTGTCACATAATAACTTTGTCATTTTTACCATAACATGTACAATCAATAAAGAATTGAATTTCATTTTCTGAATCATACCTTGGACTCATTCTGCCTTAAAAGAATCTTGAGTTTTTGGGAGCATGACTGTATCATAACTCTAGAAAATTTTCTATTAGAGTTTATGACACACTGTAATGAGAAAAACAAAGACTATTTCAGGTATATTAAAACCATTCCAGCATTGTTGATGATACCATTTCAATCTATTTGATTTATTTAAAGCTTGTAGTTTAACCTTTTTCAGGACAATATACCACTACAGTGTTCATATACATAGAATATTAGCATTTAGTTAGTAGCAGTGAAGTAGATTTATAGCATAGAAAATATCCCAACTGATAACAAATAATAGAAAAAGGAGATTAGATGTAGATGTTTAAATTTTATGAAGTTTTTCATTTTAAAACTTGGACTGATTTTAGAAAATATTATAAGTGTTACTAAGGGTGCTCTATAACTTTCAGGCTTTGGTTTAAAAATAAAGCTTTTTGTTTGTTTGTTTTTTAATGATATCTAATAGAAGTGGATTAAGTCTTAAGTTTATTAAGACTTGGCCCCCTAAAATTCAAATAATATATATTTTCTCTTTTACAAATATGTATTTATTCAATCACTTTAGCATATAGTAAAGAATTTATTAATATTTCTGACTTCTATTCTTTTAACGTCATCAAGAAGTTTGAGTGTAATCAACTCTGAGTTATGAGTAATCTTGATATGTGAGGAGTATAATGTAAGAAGAGAGGACAGCAATAGGAAATAGGATAAAGATACAATTAACTCAGCACAACTCCCTTCCTTATTTTATATGAATTTTAATGATATATAGTATTTTCATTACATTTTCTTAAAAACATATTTTGAGATAATTGTAAATTCACATGCAGTTGCAATAAATAATACAAAAATATCCCATATGCCCTGAACCATTTCTCCAATGGTAATATCTTGCACAACAATATTAAAACCAGGAAACTGACATTGATAAAATCTACCAAACTTATTCAGATTTCACTAGTTTTATATACAGTCCTTTGTATGTATGTAGTTTAGTTCTACAGGTTTCTCCCCACTATCTGAAAGTAGAACATTCCTATGAAACCTTTTGTAAGCCGAAATGGTGTAAATCGAAGAAGCAGTTACCTTATGACACATCTTGCTTAACTGATGCACAAGATAAATTGAGATAAAACACAGATGCTCACAGACACAGTTCGATGCTATGGTGGCTTGATGCTGAGATGTTGAGTGCAGTTCCCTGGGAAGAAGCTTGACGGTGCCATTTTCAGCTATTGGGGCTCCCCACTGCCTCTATAATGGCTTCCTGCAAGACAAACATGGAACACTATTTTGGGTTTTTGCCTTTTTTCATAAAAGCAAAAATCTTCTTTCGATTTCTTCAGCATTAGTTTTTTTTTTTTTTTTTTTTTTTTTGCCACGCTGCACAGAATGTGAGACCTTAGTTCCCCAACCAGGGATCAAACCTGTTCCCCCTGCCATGGAAGCATGGTGTCTTAACCACTGGACTGCCATGGAGGACCGCCTGGATTTCTTCTGGTTAGCAAAAACTCGTCCTAATGCAGGTCCTTGGAAAAGCGAAGTGGCATAAAGCAAAGTTAAAAAGTGGGGGCTATGTGTATACATTTTATTCCATGTGTTTCTTTTATCAAGATACAGTCAAGATACAGAACAGTCCTATCACAGAGATCCTTCATGCTACACCTTTATAGACCTGGCCACCTTCCTCCCTGTTCTCCACCCTCCAATCCTTGGCAACCACTAATATTTTCTCCATTTCTATAATTTTGTCATTTCTAGAATGCTATATAAATGGAATTATACAGTATATAACCTTTTGAGATTGTTCATTTTTTACTCATCGTAACTCATTTGTGATCCATCTAAGTTTTGTGTATTATTAGTTTGCTCCTTCATATTGCTGAGTAGAATTTCTCTGTATGGATGCACCACAATTTGTTTAATCATTCACCTGCTGAAGAACATTTCAGTTGTTTCCAGTTTTGGGCTATTATGAATAAAGCTGCTATGAACATTTATATACAGATCACTTTCTGGGACAAATGCCAGTGCAAATGTTGTGCAATTGTTGGCTCTTTTGGTAAGCCTATATTTACTTTTATAAGAAACTGTCATGTTATTTTCCAGAGTAGCTGTACAAATTTACTTTCGTATCAGCAATGGATGTATGATCCAGTTTCTCTACATTATCACTAGTATTTGATGCTATCACCATTTTAAAATTTTCACCATTTTGGTAGGTGTGTAGTGATATGTTATTGTGGTTAAGTTATGCTTCTCTGATGGGTAATGATCTTGAACATCTTTCCATGTGATTATTTGTCATCCGTATGTGTATCATCTTCAGTGAAATGCCCCTTCATGTCTTATGGCCATTTTCTAATTAGATTACCTGATTTTTAATTGTTGAGTTTGAGAGTTGTTATATATACTATATGGTATTTCGCTGTCTGATAGATGGTTTGAAAATATTTTCTCTCAATTTGTAGCTTGTTTTTTAATCCTCTTAATAGGACCTTTTGTACAGTATGTAATTTTAATTTTGATAAGATACAATTTATAAAATTTTCCTTTTATGGATTGTGCTTTTGGTATCAAGTCTAAGAACTCTTCTTATTTTTAGGTTCTGAAAGATATTCTTTTTTATGTTGTAAAAGTTTAAAATTTTTATGTTTTACATTTAAGTTCAGGATTTTTATATAATGTGTGAGGCTTTGGTTTTTAAAAGCACTGTAGGTTTGGTTTATATTTTTACTTCAATTATTTAATTTTAATGAAGTATTAAAAATTTCCAATAGGAAGGGATTTTAAGTTTTTTATTAATTTCTAGATTTATCATAAGGTGATCAGAGAATGACATTTACAACATTTTTACTTATGCACCTTAATTTGCTTTATGATGCAATATATTTGGCCAATTTTGTGATTGCTCCACGTATACACAGCTAAGAAATGGCATAATATGAATGAAATACTAAAAGGCTGGTCTCTAAAGTCTGCTGTTAACCATTGTACTATGCTGCATATTCAAGAAACCAAGGATATACTGCTCAACTATTAAAAAGAATGAGTTGTACTATTTATTTATCAGTCATCATTATCCAATAACTTAGAGTAATATCTATTTTATGCTGCTATGCGAGCAAAATTAAAAGGAGAAAACGATGTATATAAAGTGGTCTTATTTTTATGTAATGTGAAAGCATATGTATGTCTGCCTGCTTGAGCAGAAAAAATAGTTTTAAAGATATGTATGTTTAAATAAAATTTATATTTCTTTAAATAAAGATATATATGTGTATAGATATATGTCTCAAAGAGTAAACATGGCTTACTTTGTTGAGTGGTGGAGTTGGGGATTGGAGGATAAGAGGAGAAGTCTGTTAACTTTTTCTTTATAAATTTCCTCATTTAGCTGTATTATATTTATCAACTATTATTTGGTAATTTAAAAAAAATAAGCTGGAAAAAATTTTTGGCTATTTTTCTCTGATTTATTTAAAATCATAAAAATAAATGGTTTACACATATTTTTGTAGACTCAATTTAGCACACAAAAATGGTCTTATTTATTAAAAAAATAAAAATAAAAAAACAAGGGTCTGATTAAGTAAAAAAAAAAAAAAATTATGTAGTCTAGAATGATAGACTTTGAACCCCCTCTCTTTCATTTTACTCTGTCAAGTATGTCAGTTCCACATTAAATTATATCATGTGCTTTGTTTTACAATTAAAATAAATTACCTGTGTTTGTAGAATAATTAAAGTTTGCCAAGGATATGTGATTCATAAATTTAGAGTTATTTCAATTAAAAACTACCATTTGATTGTGGTTCCTGAAAACATACACATCAACACCTGGTAAACATTTAGGGAGAAATACCTTGATAACATTTAAATCATTGATTTAAATTAATTTCTTTCAAAGATATTGTGCTTTCAACTAATACCTGGAAGTGTCACTCAGTGGTGGGTGGCCATCCTGGTGATTATTACTGTTGGAAATATTCTAAGAATAAAGACAAAATAGTAGTTCATCACTTAGCAGCAATTTTTCTATTAAGAAAAGGTTGAAACTGACAGTTAATTCATGAAACTTTGAATCCCCTGAATGGAATTGATATTTGGAAGGGATTTCAGTTTGACTTCATCAAGTTAATTTGGATTCAAAAAGAGTTATCATCTTGTCTTTACCCAAAACCCATTTCAAGTCAGAATCTCAGACCAGACTTCCAGTCATGCAATCAATTGTTACCTCTTGCAGTTCCTCTGGGAAATATTTATTTTCTCTATTTAGTGTGTCTTTATTTCTTAGTTTGATAATATATATTTAAATAACAGTTATCTTAAATATTAGCTCAGGAAATATAATAAATGTCAATTTACAAAATCACATTGATGATTATCTTATAATTTAAAATGTTTCTAATATTAAAAAAACTAATTAGCACAACTCTTATTTTATTCTATTTTATTTTATGTCTAACTGACATAACTTACATAATTGTGTAAGTTACAGTTGTAAAATATGTTGATTTGATAGGTTTATATATTGCAGTATGATTGCCAACATTGTATAACTAACATCTCTATCACATCACATAATTATCATTTATTTTTTATGGGGAGAACAATTAGAATCTAGTCTCTTAGCAACTTTAAGTTTATAATATAGCATTGTCGACTATAATCTCTATTTTGTTTTTTGAAGTATTTTCTTATTTTAAAAGTTATTTTAATGCAAATATTAATCTTTTAACCATTTTAACTGAAATTAGAAATTTGGGCTAAGATTTCGTTTGTAATCAAGCGTAGTTTGTCTTTTTGTGTTGAACGATATTTCTGTGTTTCGTGAGTAATGGAATGGCTGTGAAATAAATCTAAATTCCTATATCTTTATTGTATAATAGGACTGGGTTATTAGCATAGTTATGTCATAATATTTTTAGGGAATGACAGTTTTTTATGTTACTAAATTTAATTTTCCTACATTAAATGAGTAAAACTATGTGTGTAAAGGGATGGAGTTCTCTAATCACAATGCAACTCAAACTGGAAGAATAAGCAATAAATGGAGAGTAGTATGGCACTCATATTTGAGCTTTAGCACGTTGTAATTCCAAAGATTTAGATAATTCTTCTGGCAATCTATTTCTGTGTAGTAAATTAACCCAACGTGGTGGCTTTAAACAACATTAATTTTATTATATCTCACAGGAATTCAGGCATGGTTAGGATGAGCAATTATTCTGCTGCATATAATGTCAACTGGGGTCACTTGGTGATAACTTGCTGGCAGCTGGCCTGATGTGGAGGGTTCAAGATGGTTAAAATCACATACTAAGCGCTTTGGCAGTAGTGGCTGGAAGTGGGGGTCAGCTAGGCCCCTCTCCCACTCCATGTATTTTCAGGGTGTCTCAAGTTTTCTGTGTATTAGAGAAGCTGGACTTCTCATATGGCAGCTTAGAGTGTCCAGCAAACAAGACACAGCTGCCATTACTCTTAAAATGTAGGTCTGGAACTGGTACAGTGTCTTATCCATCTTACTTTATTAATCAAGGTGGTAACAGATGGTCTTAAAAGTAGGGTGCTACATCAGTGTGTTTTAATATATAACAAACCGTTTCCTTAAACAAAATTTTTTCATAATCACTCACCCATCTTTGGGGCCCCTCAATGTCTGCTGATATGGGCTAGGCTCAGAAGAGGCAACTCAGCAGCTCTGCTTCAGCTATCTCTCATCTTCCTCCTTGGATCATGGGTTAGCCAGTCATGGTTCAGACACTGAGAGTTTAATCATTGTCAGAGCAGAAGGTAAACTCCCTTCTCTTGAGTTATACAGAAGTGTTTATTGTGGCCAGAATTCAATATTGTATTAGTTTTTTTTATAGTTTCAATTAAAATTTAAATTTTGAGTTTCAATTTAAAATTGGGCTGACTTTTTAAAAGACTTTATTTTTTAGAGCAGTTTGGGTTGACTTTTAATCATGATACATATTTATTTTACAAAAGCTCAAACTATTGAAAATATTGAGAAGGAAATTTTTAAAAAAATGCTCATAATTAAACCACTTTGTTTCTTTTTAAATGAACCAAACATTTCGTATAAATTAAAAGCTTTCATTAGTGAAAGAAAGTGCAGCACAAGGAGATTCATTTATTTATCAGGAGACTAGACTTAAAAACTTCTAAAGAAGAAAACATAAAAATTAAGTTTCATTGTTCTCGAATAGAGGCACAAGCTTCACCCAGTTTATGGAGCAGGTGGAAGGCGTTAAGATCAGATTAGAACCAATGGATTATAAAGTAAAGGCAACTTTAAACTTGTTTTATTGTTTCTGATCCCTCATTTACAGAAGATTGCATTTCATAAAAGACTTAACTGCCTTTTATGGTGGGAATGCTTTAACACATTTATTTGTAAGGCTTGTAAGGATTTATAAACATTATGTTTTAATTGTTGTTGTAAGACTGATGTGCTATGGCTGCTGCTTTCCACTGCTTTAGTTCAATAAATCTCCATGTTCATATCCTCCAGACTTTTGATTGGCCATTTCAATATACAAGCCAGGATTTTCTTCCTGACCTTGTGTAGGAAGGAGGAACAAAGGCATGGAACATATTCAATAATTAATGTTTTCTGGTATTCAATATATGGTATAGATACTTCAAAAAACCTTTAAGATGTGAATATTGATCAACTATGAAAATTGAGACATACCATTTTAAACTTTTAATTTTAGGGATTTTAATATTTTTAGCATACTTTTAAATATTTAGTAGTGATTATTTTTGCATTATTATTTCACATACACTAACTTACTCATTAATACACTGACAATAAATTAAGTTTTAAAAAAATTAGTGAATTAAAATGTTAACATGTTAAGTTACTGTATAAAAACAAAGCTGAATTTATAATATCTTGATAATTTTAAGTTAGAACATGGAATAAAATACACATGTTGACTGTATGCAGGTTATTAATGAATAGTTCTCCTAGGACTCTCCCTCAAAACCATCCAGACTGTCCTACTATTGATATTTTCGTGAAAGGTATTTAGCCCAGGTCAATAAAATCAAACTGGAAGCAGTTTGTTTTGAGTATAGTATTTGGAGTGTAATACTATGTTAAAAATGATTAAAGAAGACAGTTTAGATGGTACAAACAAACTTTATTTAATACATTGTGAAATGGACAGTCTCCTTTAGGAGAACTGCAAATGGGGCAGAAGGCAGCAAGCTCTTATAAGAGAAGTAAAGAACAAGGAAGAGAAAAATAGAAAATATCTAAGTGGCTGTTACCGCATCGTCAACTTTGGGTTGAGAAGACCCTGAGTTGGCCTGGCATTTGGGGATTGGTTGACTGGATATACCGTGTTTCTGGTCAAGCAGATCATTTACAGGGACACACAAATTATCTAAATTTTGGTTTGTTGACATAGTACCCAGGCAAAAGAAGCTCCATCTTAGGCACAGGAAATTATTTCAACTACTATCATTGGGTATATCATGAGACAAATCACCTACCATGTAACATTTCATCTTAGTTCACTGACCATGTATGCACCTGATTTTGTTCAATCAACACATTTTTATTAATCACCTGCTATATGCCTCATGCATAAAGAAAAATGTATGATCATAAGGCAATAAAAGATTCAGGTGTTAAATAAAATAGCCAGCCATATAAGAGAAATATTTGGAAAGCTAAAATTGAAAGCTGGTAATTTAGCTGAAGAGAAAAGCGATTCTCTGGATTTGTTCACACAGAATCCCCTAAGCAGGACTGTAGGGCTTGGTCAGAAAAGCACCTTTACAAAGATGGCATTGATAATTATGGATTGACTATCTTGGTTCATAGAAATAATCTTTAAGCAGAGTCAATCACAACAGTAAAATGACGGATTTTACTGCCTGAATTCATTAGAGATTATTGAGAGGGTGTGATTTTTATACTGGTAAATTCTGTAAAATATGAGCCTTTGGAAATTGAGGACTTTGTCTAGATGGTTCCTTGCCTCCCTGTTAGCTTCAAAGTAATGTTTTTAACTGTAGAAAATGTGTTATCTTTGCTTCTAAAAAAATTTGCACATTTTTTTTTGGTAACCATCTCTAAGAAGAAAAGAAAATTGACTGTCATTATAGGAAGTTAATTTATTTTTAGAAAGTTAATTTATTTTTAGGATGAAAATAGTTTTGAAATCATGTATTCCATTAAACCCTGTCCCAAAGAACATGTTGTTAAGAGAAGTTTTACACTCTTTCTCACAATTCTTTTATTATTTTGCCAGGCTAAAGAAGATTAGATGCATTCATACCTACAGCTTTAGACGGAATTCCATTCATTTATTTGAATCTCTTGAAACTTCTTTTGTAAATGATAATCCAAGTCCAGTTAACAAAACAATCTTAGATCATCTAATAGCATGTGGCTTAAAGTAGTGAGAAACAATCCTGTCGTAAGTACATTGCTACACATGACATTCAGGTTTGAGCTACTACAAAGGCCTCCTAACAGAATGAAGCATAAATCAGCGCAAGCTGTGGAAACAATAGCTTTCCAAATATTGTGCTCTAGTGTCGACAGAGCGCCATAACACGAAAACATAACAGAGTCAGGATCAGACCACACTCAGGTTTTCAAAGGAAAATATACAGTGCTGCACAGCACAGATGCCACCCCTCTCCTCCCGGTATACACACATCTGTCGCAGTTCTGAAATAGGTCTGTTTGGCTCAGAGGAGCCAGTGATGGCACTGCCATTAACTGTTTGATTTCAGTGAAGCTCAAGCTAGAGATTTTAGGAGGATTTCTGGAGTGCCATTTGCTGAGACTTGTTTCTTACTGATACCTTGCCACTCTTTTCTGATGTTTACGTGGGGCCAGTTTAAAAAGATATTGCAACTTAGACTTTCTTTTAATAATCTTCAGTGGCAACAGTGCCCACAATACATAGACAAAAATACTTTTTTTTTTTTTGTTTTTACAAGACATTCTGTAGTAGTTAACATATTTGTATTTGTAACTCAAGATAACTGAAGAATGGTCTGGATGCAGTAAATTCATTGCTGCCCCCTAGGCCCCAACCATAAAAAGACATAGTCAAACTTGTCCCTATCCTCTGCCTTTCCCTCCAATGTGCTGATCATGAGGTGTACTTATTGTCTAGGATATAAGGCGTAGGAGATTTTACAGATTTTCATCATGGTGTTTTATACATTTTTACAAGCTAACTTAAGTACAATATTTTTATCAAAAAATAATAATAATGCTGAGACTTTCAGAGGCTACAGTGCAATCAGATGATCAGTTTAGGCCCCAGTCTTTGAAGAAGCAGTGCAGTTGGGGCAGGGGTGAGGGTAGGGGGACAGATGATCGATCTAAATTTTGGTGCTAAGAGAGCATCACGAGCCTTTATACAGATAGTTAGCTTTTAACCTTTGATTTTAATTACGTATGTGTGTCAGAAATTTGATTTTAAATGTACCTCTTATAATTCCTGCTTATTAAATTGACTTTGGATGTGTATTACTGTGTGCCTGTTTATGTTGAGGGGCAAAAAGACCAAGAAAAATGTGGCTCAGGCTCAGTGTCCCCCTAAGGATTACCCCAGTGGTGAGTGCTCCAACAGAAGGAGGAATAGGAGCTCTAAAAATTCTGAAATTTTTCTCAAGCATATGTATATATTTATTTCATATATAATATCATATATATAATATTATATATATATTCAGCAATTAGTAATAACTGACATCTATAGTACACTTATAATGTGCCAGGTACCATGCTAAGATTGTTACACATATATCTCAATCTTTGAACAAGCTTTTAAGAAGTAGATACCATAAAAAAATCCCAATTTACAGATGAATAAATCAAAGCACAAATAGTTTGCCCAAGATTACATATGCATTAAAGTTGTAATTAAGAACTAGACAATCGACCTTGGAGGTTGCTTTTTAAATATGGTAGTTGCTTTTTAAACCCGCAATCATGTGGTAAACCATGCAGAAGCACTCATAATTTGCTTAAATGATTTTTAAGTTTAATGTTGTTAAAAGACGTTATCTCTTAATAACTTACACTTCCATAGTGTTTAGTACTCTAGGCTGCAAGTGACAAAAATCTCTGGGAGATACATATGGTTTTTATTTTATTATATTGTTTTATTAATAAATTGATAAATAGTATTCATTATACTAATTATTCATTATACTGATAAGTATAAATAATAAATAGTATTATTGTATTATAATGACACAGAGGATATCTCATGAAACTCAAGGTCACAGAAATAGACTGGAAGCAAGGTCTGAAGCACAGAGCTTTGAATAGAGAGGGAAAGATCCAAATAATTCAGAGCAGAGAATTGAAAAGAATATTTGCTGACAACCTATATTTTCTCCCTACTAAGAGATGAGATATGAATTCTTTCTGACCAAGAGTTTTAAAGAGGATGGCAAAAGATAAGAGAATCTAGATGATGATGTACAGAGGGATTATATGTGAGAAGTTTGTGAGGTAAGCAGCAGATTCTTCAGGGGAGACCTCAGAGAAGAGGAGAAAATTTCCCAAGATTTATCCTGAAAAGAGAGCAAGACTCTTACAGATTGAGCAGTTATTGACCAAGATTGAATTTCCAAAAGGAAGTGGCTCTGAATAATCTTGAATTGCATAGATTGTGATTATCTATTAAAAATTACAGAAGCCCTGATGCAGCATGGACCTGGAAATTGGCATTGCAGAATTTTTGCCTCCCTAGAGCACAATGGTAACACATATGATTCAGTCCAGAACAACTGAAAGACACAGAAGCCAAGTGGAGAGCAAGTGTTATGGAAGAGGAAATAAAGAGGCAACGTCTGTGGATATAAACAGCAGATGTAGTGGAAACAAAAGTCATGTCAAATCCTTTTCATTTTTAATTTCTTCCTTGTTCAGTCATTTTTTTCAACAAGTGTTTATTGAGCACGTACTATGTGCCAGAAACTCTTCTAGGTGCTAAGCATACAGCAGAGAACAGGACTAAAGTTTTCTGTCTTCATGGAGCTTACATCCTTGGGGGAAGGCTGACCCATAGACAGATAAGTAAATAGATAAAATACCAGATATTGGTAAGTGGTATGGAACAAAATAAATCGTGATGTAAGGGTGCTGGGGGAGGGAGCATTTGCTATTGTATCCTATAACCTGTTCTGGGAAAGCTCACTAATAAAATGACAATTGAGGAGAAACCTAAGGGCAGTGGGAGAGTAAGTCACTTGTTATCTGGGGGAAGAAACATGAAAACAGCAAATGCAAAGGCCCTGGAGGAGGAGTATGCTAGGAGGATACAAAGAAGAGCAAGGAGGCCAATGTGGGTAGAGTTGAGTGAAGAGGGGACAAGTAGAAAAAGGTGAGATCTAATAGGGTCAGTAAAAGCCAGTGAGCAAAAATAACACTACATATCCCCAAATCTTTGGTATTATTTAGGCCTCCTAAGTCCAGATATCACCTGGGAAGAAGATAAAATTCATGGAAGGCAGGAGAATATTGATTGAGCAGTTATTGACAAAGATTGAATTTCCAAAAGGAAGTGGCTCTGAATAATCTTGAATAGCATAGATTATGATTATCTATTAAAAATTAAACCATACCATAAACTGACTTAAGATATATTGAAAACATTTTCAGGTATAAATTTTTTATTAACCTACAAATTGTATATTAAGAAATCAATGTGAGTCACCAAACAGTGAAGAATAAATGTTAATTTATAGCTTTATGAAAAAATTCTTAAATAGCATTTCAGAAGCAATGTTTGGAATCTAATTTTATTTATTTTGAATTACAGTGGATATAGATGAAAAGTTAAGTATCTTCATCAGTGTTTTGGGGCAGCTCAGGAAAAAAAAAGGCCTAAAATAAGAAAAACTGCAAGACAATATAAACAGTAAATAACCTGAATATAAACTGTTCAATGAGGGAGACAGAAACAGGTTTCTAAAATAATCACTAAAAAGCTTTGGCTTAAAATTCTGTGATGGAAATATCTTGTGACTTAAAAGCATATTTTCAAAGATAACATTTGCTCAAGGCAAGGATATTTAAAAATAATAGGATTTTATGAGAATATTCCAAACAATTTTTCCTGGTTAACCAGTTAAATTACTACAAGTGCTAATTTGCATCCTGTGAGTAGTAAGAAGGTTCTCCTCTTCAATTTCACAGTTATTTTTAAGTGACTTTATTTTCTAGGAATGGCTAAGCCTGATTTTGTTGGATCTTTGCTGAGTAATAGAAAGCATAGCTTTAAGTATGCTGGGGGATGCCCTGGTCCTCACTAAACAAATAGAAGAATATCAAATACAAGTTAATGATTTTTCAGAAACCAGTAGAATTTATATTTTGTCACTGTGGCTTGGAACTTAGAATGCTCATTTATGCATACTAGCTGTTTTGCTTATTTGTTTAGAGAATGCTATCAGTAGAGTGAAATCCATTAATTAATTTTCCATGATTATACCTTTCTAATTATATAAAATTAACAATCCATTCATATAGGTTCAATAAAATTATAATAATTCATAACTTTTGATAAATCTTACATTCACTCCATTATCAGATTCTGAAATGGCCAGGATATTTTTCATTGTCAGATTGTAAAAATAATTTTCAATCCTATCTAGTTTTAAAATTTTAGTTCAATTTTTATTTTTTCTACATGCATGTGCTTGCTGAACAATTCTGTTTCTCCAGAGGTCCTTATAGTTTTTTTTTTTTCCTTTTCCCAATCAGCCCTGCTGAGTTTATGACTGTCATCTTAATAATTTTTATGCTCAGCTCTGATTATATCTACCCTAAACCAAACCAAAAAATATTAACCTTTACACACTTACATAAAATTCTATACCCTGGGATTCAAGGCCTTCTATAACAGGTAACACTTTTCAGGCCTTCTTTCCCAGAGTTACGCTTGGGAAAGAAGCGTAATGCTTGTTGGCTTGTCCAAGCTCATGGTTTCTCTATAATACCCACAATTTCCTGTCTACTTTTACTCTTTTCCTAGACATCATTATAACAACACTAATGTGATTTAATATTGGCTTGACATCACATAGTTTACAAACTGCTTTCACAAATACTTAAGTCATTTAATCCTGAAAACAAAACAGAACAAACAAACAAAAACAAAGACTGAAACGTTCTGGGGTCTGTCTTCATCTTATTGGTAAGGCATAAGGGACTCTATAAATGTGACCCATATATCAATGAGTAGAGGCAAGTTTCACATCTTTGCTATTAAAGATTATTCCATTTACTACAGCTTTTTCCAATTTCTTAGATATAATAGAATCTTAGATCAGGGGAGCATCTTAACAATCACCTAGTGTAACCATTTTGTTCTGTAGACAAGAAAATAAATAGTTACCTGGACTTAGAAAGTCTTGTCTTCCTCACCTGGGTTTGAAACACCTGTGCTCTGTATGCAACACTTGAGGGAGTCAAAGATGACTAAGAAATGGTCAATGAATGACCAAATAAAATACATATTCTAGGACAGAGGCACTTTAGCAAAGAGGTGAAGAAAGTTAGGTAAAGAAGCAGTCAGTTCAGAATGGAGCTCTGGGAATGTCTTTTCTCAAATACAACCTCATGATACTTTATTGGCACATTATTCTAAACTTACTACATCCTGTTTAATATATAGATATTTATGAAACTATATTAAGGACATAGCTTTATATTACTACAAAATTTTGCAACAGAATATTGAGTAATACCTGCACATAGTCATTATTTCATTGTTTAAATGAATCAAATGATCACATAGTATAGAATTAACCATGAAAATAATAACTTTACTTTGTTTAGTGTTCATTTTATATTCCAAACGCTAGGCTAAACTTTTAACGCATATCACATTTCATGCTTAGTGTAAGCATATGAGATAAATATTATCCCTATCACATTGTATTTTTTAACCCTAATCCAGTGTATACTAAGATTTGTATAGGTATTTGATGATTTGAAAGCATTGAGCATAAGGTCCATTAGCTCTGATTGGACCACGAACATAATTTATTTGGGATAGGGGAAGGGAACAACATAATAAATTAGACCTACGGAAGCAACAGAAGTTGATGTATATGATTTAATCTTCCATTTGAATACAAGGAATTGAAATTTAAGATAAAGATATTTTACTAGCAGAGACAAAAGGAAGTTGAATGTGTCATTTTCTTCACTCCTAGTTCTTGGCATTTCATGATAAGCCATTTGTATTTGAGTTTGGATGGAGCCACCTTATGAGTGTGTTCCAGTTTGAAAATACAGGAACTGGTCTGTGTCTCAGGATTTATTAGCAGTGAAGATCATTTTCAATAGAAAGAGGGAGGGACAGCATATTTTAAAAAACATTAAGAAAAAATTCAAACAGTAAAAGTATATAAAATGGTATAATGCTGCATAACATCCAAATTTAACAATTATAATTTTTTCTATATTTGCTTTATCTACATCTTTAAATAATTATTTCAAAGTAAATAAAGTGAATACAAATATCTTAATGATTTAGTATCTCTAAGAAAATTGCCTACATAACCAGAATAGTATCCACTCCTAATAATCCCATTTTTTTTTTTTTCAGGATGCCAATAATGGCATTCTTAGTGATTATTACAAACCCGTTTCCAGTCAAGGATTATACCATATACTTGCTTAGACCAGATTTATTAATAAACAGTTTTGGTTGGGAAACTTACAACAGTTGGAGCAGATTAATAATGATTTGAAATAAATATTAATATGTGGTGTATCAGTTGTCTATTGTTGCCTAACAAACCAGCCCAAATATAGTGGCTTAAAATTGCCATTAATTTAACTCACAATATGGTTTGGCAATTTGGGCTGGACTCAGCAAAGAATTTGTTTTATTCTTGGCTGAATTCTCTCATGCATCTGTGGTCAGCTGCCAGCCAGTTGCAGGATGGCTGAGAGAGGCAGGCCTAAGATACTCTCATTCATGTGTGTTGGTTGGCATTATATCAGAGCAATAATAGCAACCAGCCATATGTCTCTCATCCTGTCAGGATAGTCTGAACTTGTTCAAATGCTGTTTCAGCTGGGTTCTAAAGAAAGAGCAAACATGTACAGTCTGTCGAGGACTAGACACAGAACCTGGGTACCTTTGATTCTACCACATTCTGTTGGCAAAGCAAATTGCAAGGCCACAAGATTCAATATGTAGAGAGATAGATTTTACTTTAGGTGGGTAGAGCTGCAGAGTCTCATTGCAAAGGGATTTTCGTGAGAGAAATATGGAGAATTGTGGCCATTCTTGCAATTTACCACTTGTGTATTGTCTTGAGATGTCACCATATGAAGAATGTGGTAGAACTCTGCTTTTGAATCACTAGATAAAACTTTTTATTCAGACTTCTTGAGTCTGATTCTTAGCCCCAGACTTACTAAGTGGGCAATTTCAGATAGGATCTTAATATCCTGTGGGTCTCAAATGTCATGGCTTAAACTCATGGCTAATGGCATACTGAGTTCACTTCAAGGTGGACCAAGGAGCCACGTACCATGTTGTTCCCAGATGTAATATTTGTATTAGTTAAAATTATCATATAAATGCTCATTATTATAGGAAAATAAGTACATAAAGGGTTTTTCATATAATAAAATCCTATTTAGGTAAACAGGAGTAAGATAATTTTACTTCTAAATACGTAGATAAATAAATAGCTATCTACTTATTTATGCCAAAATATTTATGCCAAAATATACTCCCAAGAGAAGGACAGTTATGGAATTCAGATATCTATAATCCAATTAAAAACACCCCAAACTATAATATAATTTTATATACATATATATATATATATATTCTATGTAAACTGTAAAAAAAACAGATGGATGCACAACAAATTTAGGATTATGGTAACTTTAGTATTAACAGAGTAGTTTTGAGTGGGTCAGTGTGTATGGTTCAAAGTGTACTTCAACTTTAGTTGCAAAGTTTTATTACTTTCATATTTAAAATGACCTAATGGACTCTAATGTTAGTCTCTTTAGGCTCCTTTATGTTTTATAAAAATTATCAATAAATGGAAATATTTATATGTGGAAAAACTGAAGACAGCATAATCAGTAACCTGTATAGAATTACGGCTGTGAATGAGAGTAAAGAAATAGTGACTAGAAGGACTGTGGGGTCAAGGGAGACATTTGTTTGTTTTTCTCCTTTCAGTTTTTTCTTTAATTCAATTTAAGTTTCATCTGAAAAATCTAAGCAGAAAGTCAGCTTTATGATTTCTAATTTAATTTCTTTCCTAAGCACTGACTTTGATTCCGTTTTAGGTCATATACAATATAGTCCATATTAATTTTGCATGTCTTTAAAGTTTAACAGGATGTTAAATTACAGAATTTCAACAAATATAAAGTATATAAAATTGAAATATAAAATACAAAATATTTAGTGAAATTGCAAAGCTGATCACAAAAGTCACTACCTACCTCCATATCCAAAAGACAGCCATCAGGGTGCCTTGGCATTCCTGTGCAGAAATGACTAAGGAGTAGTAGAACAAGCCCTGATAGCATCACTTACTTTCCAGTAATTTAAGGTCAACCTTGAAAAAGAAAGTGACAAGCTAATGGAGAAGAAAACTGTTGGGCAACCTGAGTTCTTGGTAACTTTCTTCTCTCTTTCTTGAAACTAAGAGAAGGGGCCTCACAAAGAGTTTCTCATAGAATTTGGGGTTTTCCACATTATTTTCCCGTAAGCTTTGGTAACCTGTTGTTGCTCTGTCTCCAGCCCTACTCAAGAGGACAAAAAGGAATTCAAGAAAAAAATCTGAGTTGGTGGTGGTGGTGGTGGGAATATGTGATGAAAGGTGGCAGAATATGCTACTCCAAAGTATGCCACTTCAGTACAAGAATCATTTTGAGCTAAAGGCACTTGAAAAACAGCAGCTGTAAGAAGAGTGTTCTGATCTCCTTTTTTCTTCCTGAAAACAGGAGGTAAAACTCCCATATGAAATGTGCCCTCCCTATACTAGGAGAAAAGAAACATTCTTATCATCAGGGAAGGGATATTAAGACTAAGAGAATTTTACACAAACAGACCTTGTGAAAATGATTCTTACCTTCCTTTAGCCTCTCCATACATTTTAGTTACTTTTCCACAATTGCCTGTCTTTGTTCAACTTATTTTAAAAGCATTTAAACTTTGCCACTTCTTTGGGTCTTCATTTCCTTAAGAGGGCTTCCTTGTAACTTGAGACTGAAATTTATATGCTTTTCATTAATCTGTCTTTTGTTACAGAGCCAGAGTTGAAAGTTAAGATGGGTAGAGGAAAGAATTTTCCTCCCCTACAGTGATACATCCAGAATACAAGAGTATTCAGTTAACAGATGATACTGTGGATAGCTGAGCTTGAGCTAGCTTATGACAACCTCACCTTAGTTTATTGCCACTAAGCTGCCAGGGGCAGGAGCTGAGAGCTAATGTAAGAGATCGCATTTAAGTTGATCTTCCATTCAGTTAAAACCATAAATGTGGCAGGACTCCTGCTGGACCTGCTGGAGAACTCACACACCTGACACCAGAGGGCACTGTCAGGGCATAGCCAAAAAAGGACTTCAGCAGGGCCAGTTAACTAAGGATGCTTGCCCCCTCCCCTTCCTTCCCTCCTCCCAGACTCCAAAACACAAGAAGAGTAAGGGATCTAGAAGAGGGAGGAAAGAGAAAAAGTAACGATGGGGCTCTATCACCTCTCCACTCCAAGGACCGCAGACAAAGCCTAGGCCAGTACTGAGGGTGGGAAAAGGGAGAATGTGGAAGATAAATAGATAATCAAAATCTTGAATTGGATTGTGCTGGGATAGAATTTTAAAATCACTAACCATGACTGAGAGGAAATGAGGTATTCTAAAGATGTCTTTAAGGAACAGAATATAGTTTAGTTGAAACCAGTGACTGAAGAGAAATAAGACCATTTTGTGTTTGTATGCCACCAAGGGTGAACTTACTAAAATCATTTGCTTCTTGTATATTTGTTTTATTCATGTTTATATGTACCTGTACTTCATTCCACAAAGAATATTGAGAGTGTTTGCATTAAATGATTGCGTTAAAGAGGCATAGTGGTGAAGAAATAAAGCAGAGGCAATAGGGTAGAAATTAAAAGACAAGGAGAAGGTGTACCAAATACAAATAATAAGATATTCTATTCTTTGTCAGAGGTGATTCATATATCCAGCCAATTCTGGTTGTCCTAATAGACAATGCAAAAAGATGAACATATTCAGTTTCAGTACTCACAGAGATTGTAAATAAAAGGAAACAAATTGCTATGGAGAAATAATGACTAGTTAGAGAACAGATATTTTTATTAATCACTTCCTGTATTTAGGACAATGAGAATTTTGTAACCAGACAGTGTCCTTACCTTCAGGGAACTCACACTCTAGTGTGAAAAAGTTATTTAGAAAATATTTGCAAGTATAAATGAGAAGTACAACATATAAAGAGTGAGTTTTTTTACACATTATACTTGATGGGAATTCCTCTGACCTAAGACACTTATGTGAGTGTCTTTATATTTGTGACTGAGAAAGTGTACCTACTTCCATATATATATAATGTGCTCCTAACCAGTATTTAACGGGACTTTAGCCTCACTCAAATATTAGGAATTATATGGGGCTAGAGTAATTTTGTTCAACATTTTTATTCCTTGGATTATCAACCACAATCCAGTTGTTGAATTACATTAAGGTATATCAGTGATTTTAGGTATAGTTATTAGAGCTATATCAGCAATGATTGTGAAACCTGAAATTTTACTTCTACCCTTAATTCAGTAGCTTTCTCACACATAACACACTACTCAGTTTCCAAGCAAATTACAGGAACTGCTAACAGAAGTGGAAAATAGTTTCAGAAATAGAGAATTTTAGGGGTAATCCAGTATAAACAAATAGTAATGTTGTTAATAGTGAGAACTTCATCTGTGCTGACTAGAGATTTCTATCCTGTTTATATTGTCAGCCTAAAGAATCCTGATGAGATTTTACAGCCCATTTTTAGCTACTCAAGCAGAACATTTTCAGGTAGGAACATTACAAAGCAACCTTTCAGTTTTAAGTTTCAAGTAAGTGAATGAAAAGATTCAGGGACTGTATTTCTGTATCTAAATGAAAGCATAAATCTCAATAACTAAGGACTGAAGTATTGGCATGTTAACTTAAGCTTACAGGAAATAGTTAATAAACAATAGGCTTTGAGTTATGTATTAATTTGGATATACAATAACTTCTGATACCAAGAGAGGAGAAAGAGACCACAAAATACTGTGGATAAAATAATATGGGGAGATCAGCTCGGTGCTTTGCTGATGACCTAGAGGGGTGGGATAGGGAGGATGGGAGGGAGGCTCAAGAGGGAGGGGATATGGGGACATATGTACGCATATGGCTGATTCACTTTGATGTACAACAGAAACTAACACAGTATTGTGAAGCAATTATACTCCAAAAAAGATCTATTAAAAAAACAATATGGAAATTTAGTTCCAACCAATCCTTGTGGGTAGGGTCCAAGATTGGTTAGGCAATTATGCTACCCTCAACATTTGGCTTCTAAGTTTGAGTCAAAAGGTGCTGATCTAGTTTTTGCCATCATCCAGACAGTGGGAAGGGAGAGAGGGCCACAGGAATGCATGACAAAATCTTGTTAAGTCTTCCTGGAAGTGGCTATCATCACTGAGGCTCAACAGACATAGGATTGACCAGAACTTAGTCTCAGGGCTATACATAGCCACAAAAGGCGTAAGATGTAATATATGTAAGAGCAGATAAATTCCATGTCTGTGGAATAGGGGAGAACAGATATTGGTGACACCTGGTAGTCAGCCACAAGATATTATATCTCAACTACAATTTCCTAACAAATACTTTTAGTTCTCAAAATTATAGATCTTTTATAACATTTTTAAGCTATAAACTTAATATATGATTAGAAGAAATAAGAAGAGTTTTATTCACAGTTTCATCCTTTGAACCTACCATTTTATATTCCATCATATATTTCCCCCTTTAATAAAATGTTTCATAATTTCCAATGTTTTAAATATTCTAAATATGTATGAAAATTAATAAGTTATGGTCACTTTTTCATTGCAGTTATTCATAATTATAATGTATATATTAAATTCCATCAACTATGTATAAATATACAGGTCTACAAATGTTTTAGAAAGTCCCTACATTCATTGAGAAGTTTGGCACTTGATTCATACTCTTCTTTACCCATAAACTCCTGCAATGATTCTAGATGATTACAACATCCATCCATCATCTTTTCTTTACTATTCTTTGAAAAGAGAATTGAATTTTGAAATCAGTGTGGCCCTTTGTATGTTATCAATATGTTTATCCAGAAATGTGTGGCTATGTGAGGCAAGGGCTTGAAGGCTGTCTCAGTGAGGGCTTGTAGGATATTCTTCACTACATCGTGCCTTTCTTAAAATTCAGAGCCTAGCCCTTGGGCTTCCAGACTCACAAATGAAGAAAAATAATTAATTTCTCAAGAAAAATTCACATTAATCAAATCCACAAGTGTAACAACGCTTATATATACAAGATACAATAACGTATCCCCTAAAATAGTTACTGAACTACGACAGTTAAATAATAAAACACTATTTTACAGATATTTATTGAGTTTAATATTTTGTACAAAATATAATGGAGGTGTTAATGGGGTATAAATAGACAAATCAACCTTCTAGAAAGTAATGTTCAAATGAAAGAGGTGAGCTTCTCTAAGTAACTAACAGAGGGCAATGAACTAAGAGGACTGAAATGCTACTGTCTTTGAACTTAGAGCTTTCCAAGTTAAAAATTCTTCTTCATATCTTCAAAATGTTCAGTAAATAATTTGAAACCCCTCCATCTGCTATATGTCCCAGTCTCTAAACACATAGACAACACTGTTTAAAATAGAGTATGGTGATATTGGAAATGCTATGTTCCTAACCTATTTATTGAATACACATCTGTTCCCCATTAATAAGCAATGTGGCTACTCAAATATACACACTTTCCATTTTTATTGTAGGTCTACTTTAGGACCTATTTGATTTTGGTGATACATTAGCAAATTAATTTATTCCTGCTTTAGCACTAAGCTATCTTCATTATGATGGCTTTATAATAGCTATTTCTTGTAAGATAAGTCACTTATATAGAATATAATTAAGCTCTGAGTAAAATAAAAACAAAATTTTAAAATTAATGTGGATTAAACACAGTATAGATTTATCTCTCTCACACATAAAAGTAGAGTGAATGGGCCAGGAGTGGTAGATCTGCTTCAGGAACATCAGAACCCATGATCTTACCACCTTGTTCTTCTAGCATCCTCAGTGCCTGGTTTCTGCTTCATGGTTCATTTCCAGCTACTGAATCCAAATTCCAACCACAAAGAAGAGGGGAAAAAAGGAGAAAAGCAATACTCTCTGGCTTTAAGGACAGTTACTGCAGACAGCACACACCACTGTCACTTATGTCCCATTTAACAGGTTTTAATTCACTTTTATAGTCGACCATGGAACAACACAGGGTTTAGCAGTGCTCACCCACAAAGCAGCTGAAAATCAGCCTATAATTTAAAGTTGGTCGTCCATATCCAAGGTTCCTTGCTACCCAGGAATTCAACCAACCATGGGTTATGTAGTACAATAGAATTTACAATTGAAGAAAATCCACGTAGAAGTGGACCCATGCAGTTCAAACCCATGTTGTTCAAGGGTCAACTGTATTTACAAGGGAGCCCAGAAAATATTCCTTTATTTTCAGAAATATTCTTGCTTGGCTGAAAAAAAACTGAAGTAGATAATGAGACTCAATTACAGTTTTCTCGAATATCTCTCAATTTAATGTTCTTCAGTAATGTGCAGTATCTTCTTGACAAAACTCTTTCAAGTACAATTGAGAATAATCTCAAGGTTTATTTTCAAAGAAAACCTATAAAATGCCTAAAAAAATATTTTGGAGAGAATTATATCATTTTATTTTTCTATGATTAAGTTTCTTAAGTGTTTTTCAAATTATCTGTATCATTACTGATTTTTGTTAGTTTTATCAATTATTGAATGATATTGATAAAATCTCCCACTCTAATGATGTTTTAACCCATATTTATAATTATATCATTTTCATTTTGTGTATATTAAGTTAATCTATGTTTAGAATATGTAATCTTCTGAATATTCTTGAATCCTCTTTCTATTTCCCCTCAACCAAGATTCTCGTACTCCTTAAAGTCTATACACTGTTGTCACATGCCTTTAATTCAATTTGAAAATGCCTTTCTTATTTAGTTATGTCTTTCTGGTCTAATATTGCTGGCAATTTGGGGTTGCCATGTGCAAATGAAGAATTCCAAAGGCTTTTTGCTTCTTCCCAATTACTCTTCTTCCAATCTCATCCAATTGCATAGTTTCAGTTATCACTTCTACATGGATAACATATAAAACTTGATTTCCATGTCCCATTGGTCTCTATATTCAACTCCTGATGTATATCGCTAACTATAGATATCTAGTAACTGAAATTTTTTCCTGGCAAACTGTATTCATTTTTTCCGCAAATAACCTCTTGCTTCTGAATTTCCTCCTCTTCTGTATGGTACAGTTATTGTCTCATTCTCCCAAATCTTCTTTGGCTTTGCTTATCTTTCACTCTTACAACAAGTATAAAAACTGTCAAATATAAATTTATATTATCTCTCCACACTTACCAATCCTTTTCTACTTTAATTATTAAGAAATATTTTAAGTATACATCAAATATTAGAGAATAGTATAACAAACATCCACCTTTTTTTTTTATGTGGCTGGTCAGATCTTAATATTTTGCCCTATATGATTCAGATTCATTTTTATATTTCAAATAAATTATAACTTTAAAAGTTTGAAGACCTCTATATTTTCCTGATCTCATGCTCATTTTTCCATTTCAGAAATACCTACTTTTCTACATTTAATGTTCATTATTTTTATTTATCTCTTCTCCATAAAAATATATAACATTGGTTTATATGTTTTTAAATTTTTCACACGTTATGCTTTTGAGCTTTATCCATGTTGATATCTGTAGACCTAGTTAATTAATTTTGATACTTAATTATATTAATATAACATTTATCAATTTTCATTTTAGAGGACAAAGATTAATTCTAAATTTTAAATATTACAATAAATGCAATAAATATTCTTTAAAATGTTACATTGTGTAAATATATAAGAGTTGCATACAAATTTTACCAGTAATAGAATTATTAGGTTATGGAATATGTTTATTCTCAACTTAGCTTTTGCTAAACAGCTTTTGAAAATCGTTGAATCAATTTTTTACTCACATGAATAATCAAGAAAACTTTCATTGTTCCTCATCCTTGGTAACATTTGTTATTAAAAGTTGTTTTAGAGATAGCTTAGAAGATGGAGGAGTAGAAGGACGTACACTCACTTCCTCTTGAGAGAGCACCGGACTCACAACTAACTGCTGAACAGTCACTGACAGGAAGACACTGGAACTCACCAAAAAAAATACCCCACATCCAAAGACAAAGGAGAAGCCGCAATGAGATGGTAGGAAGGGTGCAATCACAATAAAATCAAATCCCATAACTGCTGGGTGGGTGACTCACAAAATGGAGAACAATTTTACCACAGAAGTCCACCCACTGGAGTGAAGGTTCTGAGCCCCACATCAGGCTTCCCAACCTGGGGGTCTGGCAATGGGAGGAGGAATTCCTAGAGAATCAGACTTTGAAGTCTAGCGGGATTTGATTGCAGGACTTTGACAGGACTGGGGGAAACAGAGATTCCACTCTTGGGAGGGCACACAGAAAGTAGTGTGTGCATCAGGACCCAGGGGAAGGAGCAGTGACCCCATGGGAGACTGAACCAGACCTACCTGCTAGTGTTGGAGGGTCTCCTGCAGAGGCAGGGGGTGGCCGTGGCTCACCACGGGGACAAGGACACTGGCAGCAGAAGCTCTGGGAAGTAGTCTTTGGTGTGAGCCCTCCCAGAGTACACCATTAGCCCGACCAAAGAGCTAGGTAGGCTCCAGTGCTGGGTCGCCTCAGGCCAAACAACAGGGAGGGAACCCAGCCCCACCCGTCAGCAGACAAGCGGATTAAAGTTTTACTGAGCTCTGCCCACCAGAGCA
Organism: Balaenoptera physalus; assembly: GCF_965194825.1. Lineage (NCBI taxonomy): Eukaryota > Metazoa > Chordata > Mammalia > Artiodactyla > Balaenopteridae > Balaenoptera > Balaenoptera physalus. The sequence goes on along the minus strand of NC_138892.1, from coordinate 35,859,630 downwards.
ACACCCAACTCTACCTACCACCAGTCCCTCCCATCAGGAAGCTAGCACAAGCCTCTTAGATAGCCTCATCCACCAGAGGGCAGACAGCAGAAGCAAGAAGAACTACAATTCTGCAGCTTGTGGAAGGAAAACCACATTCACAGAAAGATAGACAACATGAAAGGCAGAGGACTTTGTACTAGATGAAAGAACAAGATAAAACCCCAGAAAAACAACTAAATGAAGCAGAGATAGGAGACAACCCCAGAAAAAGAATTCAGAATGATGATAGTGAAGATGATCCAGGACCTCAGAAAAAGAATGGAGGCAAAGATCGAGAAGATGCAAGAAATGTTTAACAAAGACCTAGAAGAATTAAAGAAGAAACATCTAGTTCAAGAACAAACACCTAGAAGAATTAAAGAACAGAGATGAACAATACAATAACTGAAATGAAAACTACACTAGAAGGAATCAATAGGATAACTGAGGCAGAAGAATGGATAAGTGACCTGGAAGACAGAATGGTGGAATTCACTGCCACGGAACAGAATAAAGAAAAAAGAATGAAAAGAAATGAACAGACTAAGAGACCTCTGGGACAACATTAAATGCAAAAACATTTGCATTATAGGGGTCCCAGAAGGAGAAGAGAGAGAGAAACGATCCGAGAAAATTTTTGAAGAGATTATAGTCGAAAACTTCCCTAACGTGGGAAAGGAAATAGCCACCCAAGTCCAGGAAGCACAGAGAGTCCCAGGCAGGATTAAACCCAAGGAGAAACATGCCGAGACACATAGTAATCAAATTGACAAAAATTAAAGACAAAGAAAAATTATTGAAAGCAACAAGGGAAAAATGGCAAATAACATACAGGGGAACTCCCATAAAGTTAACAGCTGATTTCTCAGCAGAAACTATACAAGCCAGAAGGGAGTGGCAAGATATATTTAAAGTGATTAAAGGGAAGAACCTACAACGAAGACTACCTGACAAGGATCTCATTCAGATTTGAAAGAGAAATCAAAAGTTTTACAGACAAGCAAAAGCTAAGAGAATTCAGCATCACCAAATCAGCTCTACAACAAATGCTAAAAGAACTTCTCTAAGTGGGAAACACAGGAGAAGAAAAGGACCTACAAAAACAAACCCAAAACAATTAAGAGAATGGTAATAGGAACACACATATCGATAATTACTTTAAACATAAATGGATTAAATGCTCCAACCTAAAGACACAGGGTTGCTGAATGGATACAAAAACAAGACCCACCTATATGCTGTCTACAAGAGACCCACTTCAGACCTAGGGACACATACAGACTGAAAGTGAGGGGATGGAAAAAGATACTCCATGCAAATGGAAATCAAAAGAAAGCTGGAGTAGCATTACTCATATCAGATAAAAAAGACTTTACAATAAAGAATTTTACAAGACACAAGGAAGGACACTACATCATGATCAAGGCATCAATCCAAGAAGAAGATATAACAAGTATAAATCTATATGCACCCAACATAGGAGCACCTCAATACATAAGGCGAATGCTAACAGATATAAAAGAGGAAATTGACACTAACACATTAATAGTGGGGGACTTTAGCACCTCACTTACACCAATGGTCAGATCATCCAGACAGAAAATTAATAAGGAAACACAAGCTTTAAATGACATAATAGACCAGATTTAATTGATATTTATAGGACATTCCATCCAAAATCAGCAGATTACACTTACTTCTCAAGTGCACATGGAACATTCTCCAGAATAGATCACATCTTGGGTCACAAATCAAGCCTCAGTAAATTTAAGAAAATTGAAATCATATCGAGCATCTTTTCCGACCACAACGGTATGAGATTAGAAACCAATTACAGGGAAAAAAAATGTAAAAAACACAAACACATGGAGGCTGAACAATATGTTACTAAATAACCAGGAGATCACTGAAGAAATCAAAGAGGAAATCAAAAAATACCTAGAGACAAATGACAATGAAATCATGATGATCCAAAATCTATGGGATGCAGTGAAAGCAGGTCTAAGAGGGAAGATTATAGCAGTACGATCCTACCTCAAGAAACAAGAAAAATCTCAAATAAACAATCTAAACTTGCACCTAAAGGAAGTAGAGGAAGAAGAACAAATAAAACCCAAATTTAGTGGAAGGAAAGAAATCATAAAGATCAGAGCAGAAATAAATGAAATAGAAACAAAGAAAACAGTAGCAAAGATCAATAAAATTAAAAGCTTGTTTTTTGAGAAGATAAAGAAAATTGATAAACCATTAGCCAGACTCATCAAGAAAAAGTGGGAGAGAACTCAAATCAATAAATTTAGAAATGAAAAAGGAGAAGTTACTATGGACACCACAGAAATACCAAGCATCATAAGAGACTACTACAAGCAACTTTATGCCAATAAAATGGACAACCTGGAAGAAATGGACACATTTTTAGAAAGGTATAACCTTCCAAGACTGAACCAGGAAGAAATAGAAAGTATGAACAGACCAATCACAAGTAATGAAATTGAAACTGATTAAAAATCTTCCAACAGGGCTTTCCTGGTGGCGCAGTGGTTGAGAATCTTCCTGCCATTGCAGGGGACACAGGTTCGAGCCCTGGTCTGGCAAGATCCCACATGCTGCGGAGCAACTAGACCCGTGAGCCACAATTGCTGAGCCTGCATGTCTGGAGCCTGTGCTCCGCAACAAGAGAGGCCGTGATAGTGAGAGGCCCGCGCACCGCGATGAAGAGTGGCCCCCGCTTGCCGCAACTGGAGAAAGCCCTCGTACAGAAACGAAGACCCAACACAGCCATAAATAAATAAATAAATAAATAAATAAAAATTAAAAAAAAAAAAGAAAAAAGTGTTCAAGTACTTTAAAAAAAAAAAAAAAATCTTCCAACAAACAAAAGTCCAGGACCAGATGGCTTCACAGGTGAATTCCATCAAACATTTAGAGAAGCACTAACATCCATCCTTCTCAAACTCTTCCAAAAAATTGCACAGAAAGGAACACTCCGAAATTCATTCTAAGAGGCCACTATCACTCTGATACCAAAACTGGACAAGGATACTACAAAAAAGAAAATTACAGACCAAGTATCACTGATGGATATAGATGCAAAAGTCCTCAACAAAATACTAGCAAACAGAATCCAACAACACATTAGAAAGATCATACACCATGATCAAGTGGGATTTATCCCAGGGATGCAAGGATTCTTCAATATACGCAAATCAATCAATGTGATATATCATATTAACAAACTGAAGAATAAAAACCATATGATCATCTCAATAGATGCAGAAAAAGCTTTTGACAAAATTCAACACCCATTTATGATGAAAACTCTCCAGGAAGTGGGCATAGGGGAACCAACCTCAACATAATACAGGCCATATATGACAAACCCACAGCAAACTTCATTCTCAGTGGTGAAAAACTGAAAGCATTTCCTCTAAGATCAGGAACAAGACAAGGATGTCCACTCTAGCCACTGTTATTCAACATCGTTTTGGAAGTTTTAGCCATCGCAATCAGAGAAGAAAAAGAAATAAAAGCAATACAAATTGGAAAAGAAGTAAAACTGTCCCTGTTTGCCGATGACATGATACTATACATAGAGAATCCTAAAGATGCCACCAGATAACTACTAGAGCTAATCAGTGAATTTGGTAATGTTGCAGGATACAAAATTAATGCACAGAAATCTCTTGCATTCCTATCACTAACAACGAAAGATCAGAAAGAAAAATTAACGAAACAATCCCATTCACCATTGCAACAGAAAGAATAAAATACCTAGGAATAAACCTACCTAAGGAGGTAAAAGACCTTTACTCAGAAAACTATAAGACACCAATGAAAGAAATCAAAGATTATACAAACAGATGGAGAGGTATACCATTTTCGTGGATTGGATGAACCAATATTGTGAAAATGACTATACTACCTAAAGCAATATACAGATTCAGTGCAATCCCTATCAAATTACCAATGGCATTTTTTGCAGAACTAGCACAAAAAAATCTTAAAATTTGTATGGAGACACAAAAGATCCCAAATAGCCAAAGCAATCTTTGGGATTGAGGGAAAAAAACTGAGCTGGAGGAATCAGACTCCCTGACTTCAAACTATACTACTGTACTACTACTATAAATAAATTGGGGTATGTTCATATAATGAACTAATTAACAACATAAAGAAAAAATTGAAGATACACACATTAACATGGATGGTTCTCAGCAAAATTATGCTAAACGACAAAATCCAGGTGCCCAAAAAAGTACATATGTTGGTTTCTATTGATATGACATTTTAGAAAAGGAAAATCTAATCTATAGATACCAATCATATTGATTTCTGCCTGGGGTGGCATGTGATGACAGGTTGAAATGAAAATGGAGTAACAAAAGTTCAGGCATGCAAAATGGAGTCAGGTGGCCATTGAGGATATGGTCTCAGATTGGTCCCCAGAACCTGAACTTTCTGAACTGTACAATACCAAACCTAAGTATACCTCCCATTGTTTTTAGAACAAGACCTACTAGCTGCAACTTCATTGTAACTATGCAACAATTTCGGACCTCAACCAATCCCAATCCTTGCTTAACAAGAACCCTTACTTCTTACCAGCTGCAATAACATTTTTTTTTTTTTAACATCTTTACTGGAGTATAATTGCTCTACAATGGTGTGTTAGTTTCTGTTTTATAACAAAGTCATTCAGTTATACATATATATATGTCTCCATATCTCTTCCCTCTTGCATCTGCCTCCCTCCCACCCTCCCTATCCCACCCCTCTAGGTGGTCACAAAGCACTGAGCTGATCTCCCTGTGCTATGCGGCTGCTTCCCACTAGCTATCAGTTTTACATTTGGTAGTGTATATATGTCCATGCCACTCTCTCACTTTGTCCCAGCTTACCCTTCCCCCTCCCTGTGTCCTCAAGTCCATTGCCTAGTAGATCTGCGTCTTTATTCCAGTCTTGCCCCTACGTTCTTCATGACCATTTTTTAGATTCCATATATATGTGTTAGCATATGGTATTTTTCTCTTTCTGACTTAGTTCATTCTGTATGACAGTTTCTAGGTCCACCCACCTCACTGCAAATAACTCAATTTCATTTCTTTTTGTGGCTGAGTAATATTCCATTGTATATATGTGCCACATCTTCTTTATCCATTCATCTGTTGATGGACACTTAGGTTGCTTCCATGTCCTGGCTATTGTAAATAGTGCTGTAATGAACATTTTGGTACATGACCCTTTTTGAATTATGGTTTTCTCAGGGTATATGCCCAGTAGTGGGATTGCTGGGTCATATGGTGGTTCTATTTTTAGTTTTTTAAGGAACGTCCATACTGTTCTCCATAGTGGCTGTATCAATTTACATTCCCACCAACAGTGCAAGAGGGTTCCCTTTTCTCCACACCCTCTCTAGCATTTATTGTTTGTAGATTTTTTTATGATGGCCATTCTGACTGGTGTGAGTTGATATCTCATTGTAGTTTTGATTTGCATTTCTCTAATGATTAATGACATTGAGCATTCTTCCGTATGTCTGTTGGTAATCTGTATATCTTCTTTGGAGAAATGTCTGTTTAGGTCTTCTACCCATTTTTGGATTGGGTTTTTTGTTTTTTTCATATTGAGCTGCATGAGCTGCTTGTAAATTTTAGAGATTAATCCTTTGTCAGTTGCTTCATTTGCAAATATTTTCTCCCATTCTGAGGGTTGTCTTTTGGTCTTGTTTATGGTTTCCTTTGCTGTGCAAAAGCTTTTAAGTTTCATTAGGTCCCATTTGTTTATTTTTGTTTTTATTTCCATTTCTCTAGGAGGTGGGTCAAAAAGGATCTTGCTGTGATGTATGTCATAGAGTGTTGTGCCTGTGTTTTCCTCTAAGAGTTTGATGGTGTCTGGCCTTACATTTAGGTCTTTAATCCATTTTGAGTTTATTTTTGTGTATAGTGTTAGGAAGTGTTCTAATTTCATTCTTTTACATGTAGCTGTCCAGTTCTCCCAGCACCACTTATTGAAGAGGCTGTCTTTTCTCCAATGTATATTCTTGCCTCCTTTATGAAAGATAAGGTGACCATATGTGCGTGGGTTTATCTCTGGGCTTTCTATCCTGTTCCATTGATCTATATTTCTGTTTTTGTGCCAGTACCATACTGTCTTGATTACTGTAGCTTTGTAGTATAGTCTGAAGTCCAGGAGCCTGATTCCTCCGGCTCCATTTTTCTTTCTCAAGATTGCTTTGGCTTTTCGGGGTCTTTTGTTTTTCCATACAAATTGTGAAATTTTTTGTTCTAGTTCTGTGAAAAATGCCAGTGGTAGTTTGATAGGGATTGCATTGAATCTGCTGATAGCTGCAATAATAATTTTTGAGAAACAACTTGTGTAACTAACTGTTGCCTTGCAGTTTTTGCCTTTATAAGTTTCCTCCATCACAGTCTAGTGGAACACATTTCAAGTGCTTCTTGAATCTGTGCTTTCCAGGCTACAGTCTGAAGAAACCACAAATAAATGCCTCTTTATTTCAATCAGGTCTTTGTTTCTGAAATTTTAGTGAACGCACAGAAGAGAGTGATGGGACAAGAGTCAAAAGTGGAGTTTTACGGTTTTATATCATGATTGGTGTAGTGGTCACATGGGTGTATACATTTGTGAAAGCATCCCAAAAATAATCAAATGGATTCATTTTACTGTATATAAAGAATACTTTGGTAAAACTGACTTGAAAACGGAATTGTGAAAAATCTACATTGAGGAAACTACAAACTGAAAATCTGAACAGTTACTTAGAAAATGCAGTAAGATACTCTGCTTCTGGTCCAAGAATTCATTACTGAAAATCAGTTTTCTCAATTAACATACTTATGTAATTTCAATTTAAAAAATGTTTTTTTTTTCTTGACAGTCGTAAAAGGTTTTAAAAGTTTATTTAGAAGGAAATAATGGAAGAAAATAAAGTATTTTGAAACAAAATAATGATAGAGGACTTGCCTCAAGAGATATTAAAATATTTTCTAAAGAAATAATGTTAACAGTGATATATCAGAAAAAGTGTAGAAAAAAAGTATAATTTAAAAAATTGTAAATTATAGAATCGTTTCTTAAGTTTTGGTACAAATACATCTTTCATCACATCTTATACAAATATCAGAAATAAAATTTAATTAATTAAATTCAAGGATTAAATTTTATCTTAAATATAAATTGAATACAATATTAAATATAATTGAGCATAATTAAATATTTTACATAAGATATTCATTAAATGGAGATAGACTTTCTGGCTATAAAATGGGTATCAAGAAATCAGACAGGGAAATGATAAATAACTATACAAGAACTACCATATGACCCAGCAATTCCACTCCTGGGTATGTATCTGAAAATAAACAAATAAAAATGTGAAAAGATACATGCATCTCATTGTTCATAGCAGCATTATTTACAATTGACAAGATATGGAAACAACCTAAGTGTCCATCAACAGTTGAATGGCTAAAGAAGTTTTACACACACACACACACACACACACACACACACACACACACACAATGGAATACTACTCAGCCATTAAAAAGAATGAAGTAATGCCATTTGCAGGAACATGGATGGAGTTGGAGGGCATTATGTTAAGTGAAATAAGTTGACAGAGAAAGACAAATAGTATACGATATCATTTATATGTAGAATCTAAAACATACAACAAACTAGTGAATATAAGAAAAAAACAAAAGGAAACAAAACAGACTCACAGATATAGAGAACAAAACTAGTGGTTACCAGTGGGGAGTGAGAGAGGGGCAATGTAAGGGCGGGGGGAATGGGAAGTACAAACTATTGTGTATAAGATAGGCTCAAGGATGTATTGTATAACCTGGTGAATATAGCCAATATTTTGTAATAACTGTAAACAGAAAATAAACTGTCAAAATTGTATAAAAAAATTCATAATGAAATTTATTAACTAATGCCCAATATTAATTTACAGTTTTTTTTCTTTTGGTGTAAAACTTGTGTATAATTATGTGTACAAATCTGAAGTATGCACTCACTAAACTTTGACCTTTGTAACTCAAATTCCTATTAAGATATAGAATATTATCATCATTTCAGAAAATTATTTTATATCCTTCCCAGTCAGTTCCCCATTCTCTGCCCTGAGGCTACTAATGTTATGATTATTTTTTCATCATAGGTTACTTTTAGCATTTCAAGTAAAAGGAATCACACATGTACTGTTTTCTGTAAGGCTTTTTCAGTCAGCTTTTGAGACTCATCTATATTTCAGGTATCAGTCATGCTTTACTTTTTATTGCTAGTAGTAGGAATACCTGAGTTTGTTTACTCATTCTCAGTCTGTTGAACACCCAGGCTTTTTTCAGATTTTGGCTGTTACAAATAAAGCTATGCATATTAAAAAAAAAAAGTCAGATAGGGAAATAATTTCAATTCACAGTTAACATACTCGACACTGAAAATAATATGAAGAGCTAAATGAAAATATTGCATGAATATGGCAAATGAAATACTACTGTCTATAAAATACAGAGCTCTTGTGTATTGATAAAAGTGATGTTACTGTAAGAACTGGCAGAAGATATGCATAAATATTTCACAGAAAATTTATTTAAGAAACTAATTCTAAAAATATGAATCACTTTGTGTTACAATAAATGTCAATAAAAGGTAAGATGGATTTTTACCCATGTGAAAGAAAAATATTAAAAGATATAATAAATATTCTCCAGTATATTTTGAAATGGGCATTCTCAAAGCACTGTTTGTAGAAATATAAATTGGTAAAAATTTTGAAAATCCTTATTCAACGTCTCAAGTCACTCAAAATGTTCAAATTCTTTTCTAGTAACCTGAGAATTTTTACAAAGGCAATAATCAGAAGTGTGGTAAAATTTTATGTATACAGATGCTAATCACATAATTATTTAGATACAGCCTCAAATACAATATTAAATATTCAAAAGCAGTGACTTATACATGCATAATTTATATAACTGCCATTATATGTGTACACGTATTTTATGATTGCATTTTTTTTTCAATGATATGTGTGTATTTACTTAGCTCAATCACATGCACTTTCTCTTTTTTTTTTAAACACCTTTTTTGGAGTATAATTGCTTTACAATGGTATGTTAGTTTCTGCTTTATAACAAAGTGAATCAGTTATAAATATACTTATATCCCCATATCTCTTCCCTCTTGCGTTTCCCTCCCTCCCACCCTCCCTATCCCACCCCTCCAGGTGGTCACAAAGCACCGAGCTAATCTCTCTGTGCTATGCGGCTGCTTCCCACTAGCTATTGGTTTTATATTTGGTAGTGTATATATGTCTATGCCACTCTCTCACTTTGTCCCAGCTTACCCTTCCCCCTCCCCGTGTCCTCAAGTCCATTCTCTAGTAGGTCTGCGTCTTTATTCCCATCTTGCCCCTATGTTCTTCATGACCTTTTTTTTTTTTTTTTAGATTCCCTATATATATGTTAGCATACGGTATTTGTTTTTCTCTTTCTGACTAACTTCACTCTGTATGACAGACTCTAGGTCCATCCACCTCACTACAAATAACTCAATTTCATTTCTTTTATGGCTGAGTAATATTCCATTGTATATATGTGCCACATCTTCTTTATCCATGCATCTGTTGATGGACACTTAGGTTGCTTCCAAGTCCTGGCTATTGTAAATAGAGCTGCAATGAACATTGTGGTACATGACTCTTTTTGAATTATGGTTCAAAAATTTAATATGTATAAATCATAATGAAAAAATTATGAGCATTTCTAAATTGTGTTTTTTAAAAATTCTACACTACATAACTAAGTAGAGAATACATTGCAAAAATTGTAATGACAGTATAGAGAGTATAAAACTACAAATGAATTATTAGACATGTAATAAATGTGATTTGGTTTATCGATAAGAACTGATAATTCCTAGCATTGTCCAATTTGATTTACTGAAATTTTATATCAACTTCATAGATTAAATCTGTAATTTTTTTAACTTTCCATCTTGAACAGTAAATTGATTTATTTTCCCACATTGACAGCTTTTTAGCATAAGATAAAGAAGTTTGCATGTAATCTATTAATTTAAAAACACAAGATGTTTTAGCATTTCTATACTTACTGGAATGCTGTTTTATTATACAGTAACCATTAAAAAGTACATCTTCAGTCAAGACTTGGACAGAATCTTATATGTGTTGATTTTCTGTCTCCGTCTACTGTGATTTTTTTAATTCAACACCATGAAAAAGTGAATGGGAAATTTCTTTGTCATAGGTGTGAAATCAAGGAACAAACTTGCTCTTCTTATATCTTAAAGTCCCCCCAATATAAAATGCCCATGGCCATTAAAAACCACCATCCTCAACCTTGAGTCTTGTTTGGAGATTTTAGTGAGATGATGCAGTTTTAACAAATGCTGCTAGCTAAAAAAAAAAAAAACACAAAGAAAAAAAGACAGAATAATATAAAGGTTACATTTTTAGGTAGAGTTACAGTTTAAAAGCTATTTTTAAGTAAGAAGATTGCTTTTAACTGGAAACCGGAAAACCTGCCAAGCATATGTTATAAGTGGATATAAAAAAAAAATGTTAGGGGCTTCCCTAGTGGCGCAGTGGTTGAGAATCTGCCTGCCAATGCAGGGGACACGGGTTCGAGCCCTGGTGTGGGAAAATCCCACATGCCGCGGAGAGACTAGGCCCGTGAGCCACAATTGCTCAGCCTGCGCGTCTGGAGCCTGTGCTCCGCAACAAGAGAGGCCGCGATAATGAGAGGCCCGCACACCGCGATGAAGAGTGGCCCCCACTTGCTGCAACTAGAGAAAGCCCTCGCACAGAAACGAAGACCCAACACAGCCATAAATAAATAAATAAATAAATAAGATTTAAATAAATAAAAAATAAAAAGGAAAAGTAGAAAAAAAGATGTTGCCATAGAGATAAATATGATATATTAAAAAAAAATGTTAGGACATTCAAGTCACTGATTGATATGCTTTGAAAGACTGTTCACTTAGGAGCAATCCCCATTGCAATGCTAGAGCATAAAATGGAAAAGGAGAGGAAATAAACTTACTTAAATCATTTATTAAAGATTTACAGAGGCAGTAATAATTTTACCTTTAAAAAATTATCAGTGAATGAAATTAGTGCTGGTGAAACCAAGGGATGGAAACCAAGTACATGTTAGCTGGTGTTCAGTGGATCGCTCCCACATCTCTGCCAACAATACTTAGCTCTGACCTTGAAACACCTGTCTGTTGGAAGGGACTGTCAAACTGAGCTATGTAAAAGTTGCTCTGTGCTTTGAAAATGAGGAATAAATGAAATCCTAAACTCTCTTTTCTTCTGTAATCTGAGCTGTTAAACAAAAATTTTTCAGGATTAAACTAATCAGTTCATTAGCCCTCTTCTCAGTTACTAAATCTAGTGTTTATAGGAAAAAGTATTATTTTTAAATGTGAAACAGAATTTATAAAAACCTCCTCAATGGGAATTAGAAACTACAGTATTTACTTATTTATTATTTATTTAATATATGTATTTATTTAATATATCTATTTAGATTTATATATATATTCATTTGTTATATATATAAAACTGAATCACTTCGCTATACACCTGAAACTTTGTAAATCAACTATACTTATATATATATTCTTTTTCAGATTTTATTTCATTATGGTTTATTACAAGATATTGAATATAGTTCCCTGTGCTATACACTAGTTCCTTGTTGTTTATTTTACATATAGTAGTGTGTATCTGTTAATCCCAAATTCCCAATTTATCCCTCCCGCCTTTCCCCTTTGGTAACCATAAATTTGTTTTCTATGTCTGTGAGTCTATTTCTGTTTTGTAAATAAGTTCATTTGTATCAATCATTTTTTTTAGATTCCACATGTTAGTGATATTACATGATATTTGTCTTTCTCAGTCTGACTTCTTCATTTAGTATGATAATCTCTAGGTCCATCTATGTTGCTGCAAATGTCATTATTTCTTTTTTTTATAGCTAAGTAGTATTCATACACACACACACACACACACACACACACACACACCCACCACATCTTCTTTATCCATTCATCTGTCGATGGACATTTAAGTTGCTTCCATGTCTTGGCTATTGTAAATAGTGCTGCAGTGAACATGAATATTGTAAATAGTGCTGCAATGAACATGTGGTACATGTGTCTTTTCGAATTACAGTTTTCTCGGGATTTATGTCCAAGAGTGGGATTGCAGGATCATATGGTAACTCTATTTTTACTTTTTTAAGGAACCTCCATACTGTTCTCCATAGTGGATGCACACATTTATATTCCCACCAACAGTGTAGAGGGGTTCCCTTTTCTTCGCATCCTATCAGGCATTTATTACTTATAGACTTAAAATTTTTTTTCTTAATTTTTATTTTATATTGGAGTATTGTTGATTTACAATGTTAGTTTCAGGTGTACAGCAAAGTGTCAGTTATATATCTACATATATCTATTCTTTTCCCATTTAGGTTATTACACAATGTTGAGTAGAGTTCCCTGTGCTATACAGTAGACTTTTTAATGATGGCCATCCTGACCTGTGTGAGGTGTGTTCTGTGTTCACTCAGTAGTGAAATCTTTTTAAAGATTTCTTTTATCAGAGTTTTGTAATTTCCACATACAGAAGTTGTACATGTTTTATTAGATCAATGTGTAAGTATCCCATTTTTTGGTGTTAATATACATGATATTGTGTTCTTAACTGCAAAACCTAATTGTTAATTGTGGGTATATAGGAAAACAACTGACTTTTGTATAATAACCCTATGTCCTATGATCTTGATAGTTCCAGAGTTTTTGTCGTATCATTTGCTAAAAAGGCAATTGTATGTTGTCCCCATTTTATTTTATTATCTTATTATACTCATTTGGACTTCCATATAATGTTAACATGGAACAGTGAGAGGGGACATCCTGCCCTGTTTTTAATCTCAGAAAAGACATCCAATTTCTTGCAATTATGTATGAAGATTGCTGTAAATTTTTTATATTTGTTCTTTTTCAAGTTGATAATGTTTCTCTTTATTTCTAGTTTGCAAGAGTTTTTAATCACGAAAACAAACAAAAATGAAACTAGCTTTTATTAAAACTGAGAATTAGATTTATGAGATTTTTTTTGTATTAGCTGATAATAGTTCTATAATGGTTTTTCTTTAACTTCTTGAATGTGATGGATTACATTTATTTATTTTTGAATGTTGGATCAACCTTGCATGCCTGGAATAAATCTCATCTGGTTGAGGTATATGATTCTTTTTGCATTGAACTTGCTAGTAATTTCTTGAATTTTTTCATTTAAATTCATGAGAGATATTGGACTATGCTTTGTTTTTCTTGTATTATCTTTATCATGTTTTGTTGCTAGGGTAATGCTGATTCATAGAATGAGTTAGAAAGTGACCCCTTGTGCTTCTAATTTCTGGAGGACATCGTAGAATTTTGTATCATTTCTTTCTTAAATATTTGGTAGAATTTTGCAGTGACATCATTTGGCCTCACGCTTTCTCTTGGTAGGTCTAAGTTATTGATTACATTTTCTGATTGCTATAGGCTTATTCAGATTACATATTTCTCTTTCTGTGAGTTTGGTATCTGTATATTTCAAGGAATTTATTCGTTTTATATAAGTTTTCAAATTTGTGGGCAGAGAATTATTCATATGATGCTTTTATTATCCTTTTAATGTCTAGAATCAGTAGTGATGGCTTCTCTTTCATTTCTGATATTCACATTTATTTCTTCTTTCCATTTGTCTTGATTTGCTTGGCTAGAGTTTTATCAGTTTCACTGTTCTTTTCAAATAACTGGCTTGGATCACATTGATTTTCTCTATTGGTCTCCTATTTTCAATTTTATTGATTTCTGCTCTAATTATTATTATTTCATTCATTTTTTTTGCTTGCTTTAGTCTAAAATTGCTCTCCTTTTTCTAATACCCTAAAGTGGAATCTTGCTTGTTGATTTTAGATCTTTCTTCTATTTAGTATCAATACTTTAATATTTACTCTAAGCATTCACTCATTGCTTTCACTGCACCTCACAAATTTTGAAAAATTTTATAAATTGTTCTGTCAAAAAGTTTACCATTAGTTCAAAATATTTTAAAATTTCTCTTGAGATTATTTCTGGGCCCCAAATTTTGTTTAAAAGTATGTTGTTTAATCTCCTAATATTTTGGTGTTTTTCAGCTACGTTTCTGTTACTAATTTCTAGTTTAAGTCTGTTGTGGTCTGAGAATATACTTTATATGATTTCTATTATTTTAGTATGTTAGGGTGTATTTTATGGCCCCGAATGTGCCTATTTTCTGAATGTTCTCTGCAAGCTTGAAAACAAGATATATTCTGCTTTTGTTTGTTGTAGTATTCTATAAATAACATCAATTTGATTGATAGTAGTTTTCAGGTTAACTACATGCTTACTGATTTTCTGTCAGCTTGATCTATCAATTACTGAAAGACGGTTGTTGAAGTATCCAATTATATAGTGGGTTTGCCTGTTTCTCCCTGCAGTTCTATCAGTTTGCCTCATGCAGTTTGACAGTCTCTTGTAAGGTGCATACACAATAAGGATTGTTATGTCTTCCTGGAAAACTGTTCCCTTTATGTTATGCCCCCTATTTATCCCTGATTATTTTTCTTGAAGTCCTCTGTTTCTAAAATTAATATAGCTACTCCAGCTTCCTTTTGACTATTGTTGTCATGGCATATCTTTTTCCTTCCCTTTACTTTTTTTTTCTCAGTCAAAAATTTTTATTGGGTCATTACTCTGCTTTTGTGTGTGTGTGTGTGTGTGTGTGTGGTATAATACAAACAACATTTTCCGCCTTCACCTTTTTAAGTGTACAGTTTAGTGGTATTAAATTCATTCACATTTACTGTACGACCATCACTACTGCCCATCCCCATGACTCTTTTCATCTTATAAAGCTGAAACTATATACCCATTAAACAGTTACTCCCCCTTTTCCTCCCCACCCCACCAAGCCCCTGGAAACCACCATTATACTTTGTCTTCATGATTTTGACTGTTCTGAGTATCTCACATAAGTAGAATCATACAGTTGTTGTATTTTTGTGATTTGATTACTTCACTTAGAATAATGCCCTCAAACTTCAAGTGTGCTGTAATATATGTCAGAATTTCCTTCCTTTTTAAGACTTAATAATATTCTATTTTATATATATATATATATATATATATATATATATATATATATATACCACATTATGCTTATCCATTCATTTGTCAATAGACACTTGCATTGCTTCCATGTTTTAGTTATTGTGAGTAATGTCACTATAAACATGAAAATACAAATATCTTTTCAGGACTGTACTTTCAATTCTTTTGGATATATACTTAGAAGTGAAATTGCTAGATTATATGATAATTCTATTTTTAATTTTTTGAAGAATCACCATACTGTTTTCCACAAAGACTGTACTATTTTACATTCCCACCAAAAGTACACAAAGGTTCTAATTTCTCCACATTCTCACCAACGTGTTCTTTTCTTTTCATTTTAACCATTATTATTGGTGTGAGGTGCATCTTGCTCATTTTTTAATTGGATTGTTTTTTTTTTATTGTTGAGTTTTAGGAGTTCTTTATATATTCTTCTGTATATTAATCCCTTATCAGATGTATGATTTCCAAATAATTCTTCCAATTGTATACTGTGGATAGTGTCTTTTGATGCACAGTATTTTTTAAAATTTTCATGAAGTCCAATTTTTCTACTGTTTTCTTTTGTTACTTACGCCTTTGGTATCATATGCAAAAACTCATTGTGAAATCCAATGTCAGGAAACTTCTGTCCTATGATTTCTTCTAAGAGTTGTATTGTTTTAGGTCTTACATTTAGGTACTTGATAGATTTTCAATTAATTTTGTATATGGTGTTAGATAAGTACCCAACTTCATTCTTTTATATGTAGAGATGTAGTTTTCCCAGCACTATTGGTTGAAAAGGCAGTCCTTTCCTTATTGAATAGTATTGGCACTATTTTCAAAAATTACTTGCTCATATATGCACGGGTTTATTTCTGGGCTCCCTATTCATCTTCCAATCCATGAACATGGGATATATTTCCATTTATTTCTTTCATCTCCTTGATTAAGTTAATTCCTAAGTATTTTACCCTTTTTGATGTTATTATAAGTGGAATTGTTTTTGTAATTTTGTTTTCAGATTGTTCATTGTTTATGTACAGATGTGCAACTTATTTTTGCATGTTATCTTTGCATCTTTTTACTTTGCTGCATTCATTTATTGGTTCTACAGCTTTTTTTGGTGGAATCTTTAGAATTTTCTACACATAAGATCATCTCATCTGCAAACAGATGTAAGTTTACTTCTTTTCCAATTTGGATGCTTTATGTTATTCCAATTACACATATGATACACCTTTTGAAATCCAAGAATATATTCATTTTTTGCATGTCTGATCTCTTTTGTTTTTAATTCTTTACTCTTTGCATTTACTTTTGTGAGGTTTCATTAAACTATCTTCATGCTCACTCATTCTTTCTTTAACAATGTCTAAACCATTATCATGCCCATCAAAAACATTCTTTATTTCTTTTACAGTGTTTTTGATTTTTACATTTTATTTTTATTAGAGTTTTCATTGCTCTGCTTATATTACTCATCCATTCTTACAGCTTGGGTACTTTTTCCACTACAGTTCTTAAGATGCTAATCGTAGTTATTTTAAATTCCATATTTGATAATTATAACATCTATGTGATATCTGAGTCTAATTCTGATGCTTTATCTATTCAGACTGTATTTGTTTGATTTTTGTTTTTTTGCCTTTAGTATGCCTTGTAATGTTTTGTTGCAAGCTGGACATGCTGTATAGAATAAACAGACCTTTACTGTGAAGTTTTATTAATTTGGGTAGGGGTTGGGCTCTACTTAATGTTTGCTGTAGTTGTAAATGTCAGAGGTTTAAAACTTCTCTCATATCCTTGTTTTGATCTCACCTGTTACTAGTGGCCTTCTCTAAGAACTCTTTCTTTAATAGCTGCATCTTGCAGCTCCTTTAGCTATAATCCATACATGGAGTGTGGTAATGTGTGGGGAGATGTGAGAGGGAAGCTCTCTAAAAGCCTATGATTAAACTACTGCTTTTCAGAGAGCCAGTTCCCTAGGCTGAGACCATCATAAGTGTCTTAGGTACACACACATACACACACACACACACACATACCTCAAGTGAAAGAAGAAGGCCAGAGGAGACTGGAATCACAAAATGCCTTGTTTCAAGGTATGTAAAACTGTGATAAAATCTTTTTCTCTTGAAAGTAAGCCTCTGTTATTAAGCAAGTTCTGAGTGTGTTTCACAACAGTTACTCCTCCCCCACCACCAGTGCAAAAGCTCATCTGGGATCTTTCTTGGGTCTTTGTCATTAGAATCTGATTCTAATCAGAATCAATGATTCCTGTAGGTAGAGCCTGTGAGAATGTGGATGTCCTCCTATGAATGGCTGTCATCTGCAGTAGTAAGAGTTTCTCACTACCATATTAGTCCAAACTCAGTCCAAACTCAGCCTTCAGGAATTTGTCAAAATTACCATTGAAGACTTCCTACAAGTTTTTTGCTCTCCAAACTCACCTTGAGATGAGCATGGTAGTTTGCCCTGTGACCTCAGTTCTCTGATGGGTCCATGGAAATTCATTGAATTGGTCTGTTTAGCTTTTCTTCTTGTAAGTTTAGGAGGGACAGTTTCCAGTCTCTCTGCATGTTGGAACTATAACCAGAAGCCAGCACCCAACATTTTATGATGAAATTTTCCAAATACACAAATAGTAAAGCACTTAAGGCACATAGTTACACAACTCAATTACATAGATGCATAACAAACATGTAGAAATATAGAGAACATTTATCTCCAATTTATGTTTTGTACCCAGTTTCAGTAATTATCAACATCTTTTCATATGCCCACACCCACTTCTACCCCACCATATTATGTATATTATCTAAAGTATTTAAAAGAAAATCCAGGTATCGTATCATTTTACCCATAAGTAATCAGTATTAACCTGAAGAAAAAGGAACATTTTCTTCATATCCACAATGTCACCATCATGCCAGGCAATAATAACAGTTACTCAAAATCTTCTCATACTCAGTCCTTTTTAAAACTTCCTAGGATATCTAAAACTTGTCTTTTTATATTTGATTTGTTTTATAAACTAAGTCTTAATGCAAGAAAGTGACCAGAACTTTATGAAATTTCCCCAAGCTATCATTAGGAGATAGGAAAAGGACATTCATTAGAGTACGGTTGAAGGATGTGTTTGGAAGAAATAAATCATTTTATATTTATTCCCCAGTGAGTTGAACCTCCTCAGTAAATTGATGATAGTTTTTTCTTCCAGAGTCAGAGCTAATTATGGTACCATTTTAAAGCATATTCTCTTTTATGTATTGAATCAAAATATGAAATTTACTAAACATTAAGTTTTTGTTAAAATTTTTATCTACTTCTAAGCTTTTTTTTTTATCATTGTATTGTTCTTTGTTTCTATTCCCATGGGAACTATATTTGGATTACAATTAGTTTACCATATAATCATCCTTCTACTTTTATATAATTTCTTGTTAATGCTGATATTTTTCTTCATAAATTTTATATTTAAAAATGTATTGACATTATACTTAACTTACAAATTAATTTGGATATGATTAAAATTTACTGTTGGAAACAGCAGAATAAATACCACCACAATTGCCCTCTCATGATAAGCAAGTTTAATAGTGGATAAAATGCATGAGGCATTTTTTTCTCAGGCAATGGACAATAACCAGTGATGGTCTGTAATGATTGAGAGAGGGAAACGCATGAGGAAGGTCCTATGGCAGCTCTGTCTCTCTGCTTACAGGGACTTTATTGACCATAGAATGGAAGTGTTGACAAGCTTAAGGTGGCCATAGTGACATCATGAGCTGATGAGGCAGAGATCAGAGTCTACAGCTACTTAAAATATTAATATGTGTTGGGCAATTTATCTACAAGGAGGAAGCTGTCCAGATTTTGGGGTGGGGGCGGGGCTGGATGTCCTCTCCAGAATTCTGCTTGGGGATTTCTCATGTATCCCTGCTGAGGGCTGGGCTGAGCATGCTCAGGGCATGTCACTGAGAGACCCTTCCAGAAAATAGCTGCCATGGGGCTGAGAGCTGAACAGATATCAGCATTCTTGCAGTACTTGGGCCAGTCTGAGTATAAGACTTCTTGAGCACCTCCAGAAAGGGACACAAATTAGGAGTAAAGACCACAACCTAAAGTAAGTGTGACACTATGGGTTCAAGACAAAACAGCCCTAAAAAACAATAAAACGAAGGCTAACAGGATCAAAAGAATCCTCCAGTAATTTAATTGACTACCAAGCCTAGTTTAAACCACTATCAATACCCATTAAAGAAAGACAGCATAGTCCAGTCTCTATAATATACATGCACAGTGTCTGTCCTACAGTAAACAAAGGACTAGCCATGCAAGGGAACAAATATGTGTGACCTGTTATCAAAAACAACGAAAAAGGTGATCAGTAGAATAAACTTGGAGATGATTCAGGTATTGATGTTAACAGAGAAAGACTTTAAAATAGCTACAATAAACATGTTCTATGCCTAAGGGAATAAATATAAATAATGAGTGAAAATATGGAGAATATCAGTAGGGAAATGGATACTATTTAGAAAACAAAAGCAAGAATTAGTGCATTCAAATGGAAATTTTAGCGCTGAAAAATACAGTATATGAAGTAAAAAATTCCCTGGATTGTTTTAATAGCAGATGGAGACTGCAAAATAAAAGATCAGTGAAACTAAAGATGAATAAATAGAAAATATACATTTTGACGAACAAAGGAAAAAAATGACTAAAAAACAACATCCAAAAAGGTAGAGCCTCAGAGACATGAGACAATATGAAGTATTTTAGCATATGTACAATACAAATTCCAGAAGGAAAGAAGAAAGAATTGGGCATAAAAATGTATTTGAAGAAATAATGTCTAAAAGTTTTTCCAAATGAGCCCAAAATATCCACTTACTACATATCCAAGAAGAGCAGCAAACCGCATATAGGAAAAATTCAAAGAAAAGCAAAACTCATAGTTAAACTGCTATAAATCAGAAGTAAAAAAGAGAAAACCATAAATGCTCCAAGAAAAACAACAAAACTTAGAGACACATAAAAATAATACAAGTGTGATAAAAAATGGGCGCCAGAAGATATTAGAATGACAATGTTAAAGAGCTGAAAGAAAACAATTATCAACTTAATATTCTATATCTAATGAAAATACTTTTCAGAAATAAGAATAAAAATAGCCATTTCTTATGAATTAAATATGAGAAAACTCATCAACAACAAAATTGTAGTAGAATAAAAAAATGCTAAAGGGAATGCTATTAGAAGGAAACTCGTATCCACAGAAAATAATACAGAACAACTGATATCTTAACTTTTTGTGTAAATATAAAAGGCAAACTTTCTTTACTTCTTAATTTAGTAACACGATGACCATTAAATGCAAAACTATAATATTACATTGTGAGTTAATGTATGTACAATGTAAAGTACATAAAAACATTAGCATCAGCCTCAGACCTAGAGTCTGTCATACAGAGTGAAGTAAGTCAGAAAGAGAAAAACAAATACTGTATGCTAACACATATATATGGAATCTAAAAAGAAAAAAATTCTGAAGAACCTAGGGGCAGGGCAGGAATAAAGACGCAGATGTAGAGAATGGACTAGAGGACACGGGGAGGGGGAAGGGGGAAGGGTAAGCTGGGACGAAGTGAGAGAGTGGTATGGACATACATACACTACCAAATGTAAAATAGATAGCTAGTGGGAAGCAGCCGCATAGCACAGGGAGATCAGCTAGGTGCTTTGTGACCCCGTAGATGGGTGGGATAGGCAGGGTGGGAAGGAGACGCAAGAGGGAGGAGATATGGGGATGTATGTATATGTATAGCTGATTCACTTTGTTATAAAGCAAAAACTAACACACCATTGTAAAGCAATTATACTCCAATAAAGATGTTAAAAAAAAAAGGAAAAAATAAATATACTGATTTTATTAGGTGATAGAAATGTGGATAATTTGAATTTTACATTACTGTTATTATTTAAATATTAGTTTTTCAGTAGACTTTTTAAAAAAACCTACAAAAGAGGGAAATAATTGCTAGGTTCTATAATAAAGCCATGGGAATCATTACTGTGGATAATTCCACAGTATAACTTATCTAGAAATAAAACAATAGCTGCTTATTTTTAATCCATAATCAAGGACCATGTAAATGTTTTTTATAAACAAATATAAGCAAGCAATACATGCATGTGTGCTTGTTGAAAATATTTTTAAAAATATAGAATTAATTAGAACTTTATTCGTCAGATGTAGTTTCAGTACATCGTGTGTACTTGTGGACAGTTATCTGTGTATTTATGTGTGTGCACTTGTGCACATCTTTGGATATAGAGGAGAGAGGGTGATGGAAGACAATGAATTAGAGAGAGAGAGAGAGAAACTGTCATTTTATAGTCACATTATCTTACTATCTCTATTTTTCTAACAAAACTTTTGCTGGAGAAAAAAATCAAAGTTTACTCAACTAATCCCCACATAACATTAATATTACTGTGCAAAATTCTTAATTAGGGAATTTAACTTAAAATCCCTATACATCAAAGTGTGTACATCAGGAAAATTCCTTTAATGCAGTATATTTATTTTTTACGCACGTACATAAAATTGTGGTGTAAGTATAAACAGAATTAAGGAAAAGTGCTGTGGAAAAAATTAGAAGACAACTTATTTTCTTGAAAAATATTTCTCTAGAAATATTGAATTTAGCTTCATTAATTATTATCTATTTACTTGTTTGGGTCAGTTTAAAAGGATTAGAATAAGAAGTTTGAGTGCTATAGCGTACAAAAACCACTTTGTGCCTTACAAAATGAAAAGGACCTTTTATTTCTTGGATCGTGGATCACCTGGTTTTCTTGATACATGCTTCTATGTTGCTATTTACAAGGGGAAGATATTCACGAATGGTGATTTTAAAAGGCTCTCAAGTCTCCTTGGTGCCAAAAAATCTTAACTAAGCAAATTTTTAATTAGCCAATTATAAATAAATCTATAATGTGGAGAGATTTAAATTTCTAACAAATTATACATGGACCTAAAAATTAAGAAATTATATTTGGTATCACCCATTTTTAGTTTAATTGAGCCTAAAGCCTCAAGAAGATAGGTGAAAAGTGTGTGCGGTTCCAATTCTGTAGTCATTGAAAAAAAAAAAAACAAACCCTGCAGTAATTTGCATTTTGCTTCTAAGAGTTATAACATTAGCATTTATGACAACTTATTTTTAAACTTAAAAGTCTATTTTCTCCTATAGAATTTGAAGCAAACAGCAATTCATTAGTTAACTCTCCTTTAGTTTCATTTAATTACATAATCTGTATTGAAAATTAATATTTCCATTAAAGCTGTGTTCTAATTCTATATTAAATCAATGTGAATGACTATATTGAAAAAGTTGGAGCATATACTGATTGCACCACAAGCCCAGAGGTAAAATGGCTCTTATTTAAAAAAGGCTTTTTGTAAGGTTCATAGACTGCCACATTCTATTAAGATGAAAAAATTTTATCAACTGCCTCATGGAAATGGCTCTTTACAGTTAACACTATTAGCTAGTTTTTTTTTTTTCACTATGGAAATGGGAAGATTATAAAAATGTATCTAATGAGGTAACAAAACACAGTTCTCTTTAAAATTAATGCAGTGAGATTGCTGTTTCATTATATACTTATATTTCTACTTGTTTAAACCCAAAGTAGACATACTATTCAATTCAATCCATTTTTAAGAATATTCTTTATCTCATCATTATCAATCAATTTGAAACATTAATTGCATGACCACATTGAACATGATCAGTCTCCTTGATATCCATCCTGTTTTACCAATGAAGAATATTCCAAGTAACCAGGAATATATAAACCACATAACATATATTTTCTCCATCTGAAGTATACCAGGCCATCACAAAGTACAGCAGGGCAAAGGAAAAATGGTACCTAATTTTTTTTATCTTAAAATCGTATACAGGGGGAATAATTCCAATAGGAAGGCCATTATTCAACCATATGGACATTCACCACTTTCCTACATTGAGCAGTTGACATGATATACTTAGCAGAGGATACAGGAAAGGGAATGGCCCTAAGCCTCAAGCAAAAAATGTATTTAATACGGTCCTAGGATTGTATAAAGCTACTAGTGAACTGGTAGAAATGATTAAAACTATTCACAAGAGGACAGCATCTTAATGACTCCCAACATATCCACAGATAAACTACCATCAAACAAAAGATCAGAATTTAGAAAATAAGACATGCAAGAAAACAAAAAGAAGAAATAAAATAAAATAAGATAAAATAATAGAAAATACAATAGAGGCTAGCTTGCTAAGTTAGACTTACGAGGTTACTAAAAAAAAGACTAGTACAAGGCTGTCATTTTTTTTTCCTACATAAAGCAAACACTCTCCTTTATTATTAGCAGACCTTAAAATACTGTGTTTTGCAGAATTCACTACTTTACTATTTAAAATGGCATATTCTTATTCTCTATTTTCCACTTCTTTGGTTTAGAATTTCAAGTTGCATTATGTTTTTTTCAGAATGTGTGTAGCACAGTCTAGCCATATTATATATTTTAGAAAATAATGATTTTGTCAGCTTGGAGTCAAGAATATGTGAACTTTGTTAGAAGAGAAAAATTGGCAATGATTTAAAGATAAATTAGTTTCTGTTGCCTACTTGTCTTTTTAGATAAAGTACAAAATACTTCCGTGAGTGTCTTGCGCATGTAGTGTGTTACTACTTCCTACACATATCTATAATACATACCACCTGTGATTTTTCTTAGGTTTATCATATTAATATGAAACTATGTCAGTACAACATGTGTGCAACCTATAAAATGTCTCATAAATATTTGTGTTTTAATTTATTTATTTTAATTTCCAAATGTATGCAAGAAGGATTTTTTGAGTATTATAACAGCAAGCACAATGGCAAAACTTGGATGAGAGGACAAAAAGGGAAATGTAGCAAATTGAGAAGTAATAGTGAAACTCATAATGGCAAACATATATATATATGTGTATAACAAATCTGTGTATAACAGATGAGCCACAAATCTGATCAAGAGGTTTCTCATGGTCAACATTGAAAAATAATATTTTTCTATTATAAACGCACACCATTAGTGAGATATCATATTGAGCCATCGGAGAATTTACAACAAATTTTGGTATTAACATCCATAGAAATTTCTCCCAGTAGCATCCACAGAAATAATTATACTCCTTTATTCATTTGTTATTTTATGTTTACAATATTTTTATAACAATACCTTTCCTGATTTAAATTAAATATTGAAGAAATACAATTTTTCTAATGTATGTGGAGAGTATAAAGACAATAATTCTAACCCTCTTGTAGCCATTATCCAGTGTGACAGAGCACATAACCATTTCATTACAAGAACCTTTTACCAGAGGTCGCCTTCTCTCTGAATTTTGTATTCTCTGGCAAAAAGCAAATTTTGCCATGTGAGTTGGTTATATTGGATTATGGATTATATAGATTTCCATGTCTTTTTGAAATATATATAGATTGAACAATATAATAGATTTCCTTCTATTTTTTCCACTTAATAGTATGTTGAGATTCATGTTGATTATTTAGCTAAAATTAATTATTCTACTTCACGAATACATCACTCTGTGTGTGTGTGTGTGTGTGTATGTGTGTGTGTGTAAGCATTTTCCTTTTGATATTTCTCTCTTGCTCACAGACTTTTGCTGCTACAAACTTACTAACATAAAAATTCTCATATATACTTTCGGTATACGAATTAAGACCCTCTTCTCCCCAGGTTATATGTCTAAAAAAAAGTACCTGAAAAATAAGGTATCGTCAGATTATTTTTCATCGGCATTTCTCTCTTACACATGCTTACCAACTATTGCAATATTTAGATTTCTTTGTTTTGTTTTTAAAAAATTTTACTGCTCTACTAAGTTTAAGTGGCAACATTATGTTTTATTTCCACTTCTATTATAAATTAAGTAAAAAAAAAAATTTCACATGATTCTTGGCCATTTGTATGTCCTCTCCTCAAATACCTTTAGAAAAGTTTATCCATTTCCCTTTGGGTTGTTTAACTATGTCTTAAAAATGTGTGGAATATATTTCACACACATATAAAATACATATTCTAATGTACAAGTTATGACACATACATGTCATATTTTTCAATGTGTATATATATTCATATTCTTTTTTTTAAACATCTTTATTGGAGTATAATTGCTTTACAATAGTGTGTTAGTTTCTGCTTTATAACAAAGTGAATCAGCTATACATATACATATATCCCCATATCTCCTCCCTCTTGTGAATCTTTTGTCAGATATCTATGGCAATATATTTTTCCCAGTTTGTGGCTTGTCTTTTCACTCTTCTTATGACATCCTTAATGAAGAGATATTTGTAATTTTAGAAGCATAGAACATAACATAATTTCTCTTCATTTGTACCTTTTCCTAATTTAAAATCACAGATTTGTGTGCATATACTCTATATATGTAGAATGCATATTTTTAAGTTGTATAAGTTTTCCTTTAACATTTAAGTAATTAAACTATTTGGTATTTTTCTTTTACAGTATGGTTTACTGTTTATTTAATAGGACTTTATTTCATTACTGATCTATCATGCCAGCTGTCATTTATTGTATTTCCAGAAGACATAAACCTGTTCCTAATCTCTTTAGTGTAGTCTAGTCATATATTCCTTTCAATGCTATGCTGTGTTAATTAATATATCTTTATATTCTCAGGATATATATCTTTGAATATATCATGGTTTTTATTCATTTTTAACTTCCACTGGAAGTCTGAGTTTTTCTGTTAAATGTTCCTCTCTAATCTTCATCCTTCTTTACTTATATTTTGTGTTTTCTTTTTCATTATACCTTACACTAAATTAAAAATTTTTCCCTCTCAGTATATCTGTTCAATAGAATCTAATCTGATGTTAAATCCTTCTATATTCCACTTATAACATTTTTAATTTTCACGAAATTTATGTGGTCTTTTCCATAACTGCTTGAATATTTTCATCATTCCCTTACCCTTGCTTCTTTTCTTTTCTTTTCTTTTCTTTTTTCATGGAAAGGCATTTTATTTTAGATATAGCAGTTTGTACATGTCAATCCCAAACTCCCAATCTATCCCTCCCCTACAACCTTCCCTCCTGGTAACCATAAGTTCATTCTCTAAGTCTGTGAGTCTGTTCTGTTTTGTAAATAAGTTTATTTGTATCATTTTTTAGATTCAGCATATAAGTGATATCAGATGATATTTGCCTTTCTCTGACTTACTTCACTTAGTATGATAATCTCCAGGTCCATCCATGTTACTGCAAATAACATTATTTCATTCTTTTTAATGGTTGAGTAATATTCCATTGTATATATGTACCACATCTTCTTTATCCATTCATCTACTCATGGACATTAAGGTTGCTTCCATGCTTTGGCTATTGTAAGCAGTGCTGCAATGAACATTGGGGTGCATGTATCCTTTCAAACCATGTTTTTCTCTGGATATATGCCCAAGAGTAGGATTGCTGGATCATATGGTAGCTCTATTTTTAGTTTTTTAAGGAACCTCTGCACTGTTCTCCATAGTGGCTGTACCAATTTATATTCCCACCAACAGTGTAGGAAGGTTTCCTTTTCTTCACACCCTCTCCAGCATTTGTCGTTTGCAGATTTTCTGATGATGGTCATTCTGACTGGTGTGAGTCGATATCTCATAGTTTTGATTTGCATTTCTCTAATAATTAGTGATGTTGAGCATCTTTTCATGTGCATCTTGGCCATCTGTATGTCTTTGGAGAAATGTCTCTTTAGGTCATCTTCCCATTTTTTTAATTGGGTTGTTTGTTTTGTTGATATTGAGCTGCATGAGCTGTTCATAAATTTTGGAGTTTAATCCCTTGTCAGTCGCATCATTTGCAACTGACAACCAGCCATTCTGTGGGTTGTCTTTTCGTTTTGCTTATGGTTTCTTCTGCTGTGCAAAAGCTTTTGAGTTTAATTAAGTTCCATTTGTTAATTTTTGTTTTTGTTTTTCCATTACTCTGGGAGACAGATCAAAAAAGCTATTGCTGCGATTTATATCAAAGAGTGTTCTGCCTATGTTTTCCTCTAAGAGTTTTATAGTATCCAGTCTTACATTTAGGTCTTTATTCTATTTTGAGTTTATTTTTGGATATGGTGTTAAAGAATGTTCTAATTTCATTCTTTTACATGTAGCTGTCCAGTTTTCCCAGCAACATTCATTGAAGAGACTGTTTTTCCTCCATTTTATAGTCTTGCCTCCTTTGTCGTAGATTAATTGGCCATAGGTGCGTGGTTTATTTCTGGGCTTTCTGTCCCATTCCATTCATCTGTATTTCTGTTCTCTGTTCCTTGCTTTTTTCTTAAGGCACTCTTATTTTTTAAGCAAAGTAAATATATTTATTTAATAATTGCTGTCTAATAATTCTAACATCTCTGCAAGTCTGAATTTGCTGTCTGATATTTCTTGGTTATAGTAACTTGGTTTTGTCTACACCTTGTGACTTGCTTTTTTCACTTAATTCTACCTGTGAGAATCTTTGACACATTCAGAGAAGGTATACTTTTTCTTCTGCCAGTCATATGGGTTACACAAACCGAAGAACACTTTAAAATATTTGCTAGAGATTTGGGGAAACAACATAGATTTTATGAAATTGGTTAGCATGGTTAGATGAGGTCTGTCTTGTGATTATAATCTTTAGGATAGATTTATTTTACCCTTCAGAAAACCAAGATTCATGTGAGACTGTCCAAATTCATTGCATTCTCTCCTATGAATGAAACTATTTCCTGGACTTTGTGGTCCAATCTTTATATCACGGGATTCTATTAGTTATTCAACCCTAGGAAAGCCCTAGACATTATTTCTTGTCATTTACCTCACCCCCTTCTTCCCACTCCTCATACACCTCTCAAATTGAAATTTCAAGTGACGGGGGTTTAGCAGAAACCCTCTGTGTGGAAAGCCAGCTTCTGAATTTGCTTCCTTCAGAAGATCCCCCTTTTCACTTTGTTTGGCTTTTCCTGTTTCTGTATATTCTTGTTAACTTGACAATGTATTTAAAATGAAAATTTCATATCACATAAGATATGAAAAGATATAAGAATTTTTAGCTGCTTAACACATTAAGCAGCTTAACACATGTGAATTTCATCCAGGGTATTTATCCAGTCTGCAATATTTTACAAAATAGAAAATTATCTTCATTTTTATACCTATGTTTATGTCAAATATTATTAGAATAAGCTTATTAGAGGATATATGTTAGAATAAAAATAAAATATGCATACATATAACCAAAATCAAAGAAAAATATACAAATAAAATCTAATTATACTCTCTGGGCTACTGAAAATTGTGGGGAAGAAAAGAGTGACATAAAATTATTTTCAACAGCATGAGCTAAAATTAAATCTCATAGTATTTTTTTCAAAGTTTCAAAGAAAAAATACTTGACTCAGTCTTCATCCTTTTAACTGCTGACATTTTTCCCTCCTTATTGTACATCTATAGATTATTTCTTCAACATGAGTGCAATTGAGAAGACAGAGTACTTGCAAGGTCTTCTTCTTGTGCTGGCCTTTCTCATCTGCTTGACATATCATAGTATCCCATGAATAATTAAATATAAGAAACTTGGACATATTTAGTCTTCTTTCAAGGTTTTCTTCCTTTTTTCTTTTTCTTCTTTCTTCTCAAATACTTTGAATTTAAACAAGGATAATTCATTTGGAAATTCTACCACAATATATACATGAACTGCAGGGGAAGAGGCATACCCTAAGCTGTATAAATAGATGATTTTACTACACATAATTCCTCAGATACATACACAGTTTTAGCAATCAATATCTATTTGGACAAAATATGTCCTGTGAGCTTAGGATGACACTGTCCATTCCAGTAAAAGGATAGTCATACTGTAGCAAAGCACATCTATTATTGTGTTGTTTTTGGCAACAGTGAATGTTGAGAAAGAAGACAGTTCTGCAGTTCTTTGGTAGTTAAAATTATTTATCTTTTCCTCTGAGAGCATGGCTACCATTACATGCTGAATATTTTGCAATAGATCTGTGTGCTGATTAAGATTCATGTTGAGGTATTTCTTAAGTATTTAATTTGAAATATAAATTTATTTGACAGACTTTGTTACTTTGTGTATCTTTCCAAGCAGTATGCACATGTGGTTATATCTTTTCTCCTTTCTCCTAAGCTTCCCTTTGACCACCATTGAAATGTTATTTATATAGAGAAAATCCTCTATTGGTGAATACATTTTTCCCCTGTGGTTTTAATGTCTTCAACATTGATATGCTGGAGAGAGAGGATATGAGAATTAATGATACAGAACAACAAGCTTTATTCTTCCTCCTCCCTTTTTCCTATGACTACATTGAGCTAGCACTTAAACAGACACAGTTGCACCACAGAAAATTTTACTGGCAATTATGTTACAGAAGGCTGACAATCCTTTATAATCAATAAAAAGTGGTAACTATGTCCATGTAACTGAAACTCTTCATTAAAAACTGATTGCAACAATGAGGCCAAAACCTGAAATAATTTTACAATAACATGAAGATGTAGAATATCTCACTTTCACTATTAAAATTCCAAGTATGTGGTGCCTTAATTTATAATTTGTATATTATTTACTCAAAGTGGATGTATTTTACAAAGGGAAAATACATGACATTTCACAATAATGTATGCATGTCAAAACATGTCTATAGCTATCTAAATGAAGAATCTTAATGTGACGGGAAAGAAACTTTTCTGTGGACTAATGATGCCATTATAAGGCAGACAAGGAGTTCATTGCTTCATACAATAGATGTGTTTTTGAAAACATCTGCCAAAAATGCATAGTTTGGGTTTCCCTTGTGGCGCAATGGTTAAGAATCCACCTGCCTCAATATCAAAAGAACAAACAACCCAATCCAAAAATGGGCAGAAGATCTAAATAGACATTTCTCCAAAGAAGATATACAGATTGCCAACAAGCACATGCAAGAATGCTCAGCATCATTAATCATTAGAGAAATGCAAATCAAAACAATGAAGTATCACCTCACACCAGTCAGAATGGCCATCATCAAAACATCTACAAACAATAAATGCTGGAGAGGGTGTGGAGAAAAGGGAACCCTCTTGCACTGTTGGTGGGAATGTAAGTGGATACAGCCACTATGGAGAGCAGTATGGAGGTTCCTTAAAAAACTAAAAATAGAGCTACCATATGACCCAGCAATCCCACTACTGGGCATATACCCTGAGAAAACCATAACTCAGAAAGAGCCATGTACCACAATGTTCACTGCAGCTCTATTTACAATAGCCAGGACAGGGAAGCAACCTAAGTGCCCATTGACAGATGAATGGATGAAGAAGATGTGGCACATATATACAATGGAATATTACTCAGCCATAAAAGGAAATGAAACTGAGTTATTTGTAGTGAGGTGGATGGACCTAGAGTCTGTCATACAGAGTGAAAGAAAGATAAAAACAAATACTGTATGCTAACACATATATATGGAATCTAAAAAAAAAAAATGGTTCTGAAGAACCAAGGGGCAGGACAGGAATAAAGATGCAGACGTAGAGAATGGACTTGAGGACATAGGGAGGGGGAAGGATAAGCTGGGACGTAGTGAGAGAGTGACATCGACATATATACACTACCAAATGTAAAATAGATAGCTAGTGGGAAGCAGCTACATAGCACAGGGAGATCAGCTCGGTGCTTTGTGACCACCTAGAGGGGTGGGATAGGGAGGGTGGGAGGGAGACACAAGAGGTAGGGTATATGGGGATATATGTATACATATAGCTGATTCACTTTGTTATACAGCAGAAACTAACACAACAATATAAAGCAATTATACTCCAATAAAGATGTTAAAAAATTTTTAATAATTTATTTGACCAAACAAAAACAGACAAAAAATAAAAGGAATCCACCTGCCAATGCAGGGACATGGGTTCGAGCCCTGGTCCCCGAAGATCCCACATGCTGCAGAACAACTAATCCTGTGCACCACAACTACTGAGCCTGTGCTCTAGAGCCCACGAGCCACAACTATTGAAGCCCACGCACCTAGAGCCCGTGCTCTGCAACAAGAGAAGCCATGGCAATGAGAAGCCTGCTCACCGCAACGAAGAGTAGCCCCCGCTCGCCGCAACTAGAGGAAGCCCGCGCACAGCAACGAAGACCCAACACAGCCAAAAATAAATAAATAAATTTATATTAAAAATAAATAAAGTATTAAAAAAATGGACATTTTGATAACTGAGCCATTTAATGTTCTAAAGAGTTGCCATTTAAAAACAATCTGATATAAATTTCTTTTAAAGAGAATGTAGTATAAATCTCATTTAAAAGAAAATAATCAGTACTTTTGTACTATTTTTTAACAGTGAATCTCTCCTTATAGAGATTTAGAATTCAACATAAGCAATTAACGTAGCATTTTAAAAATTTTGTAATTTATACTAGGGCTTTCAGTTTATGGTATTATGAGATTTGTGTTATAAAATAAACAGAATTTGTGTGTTTTAATTATGAATTTGGTTCTCTTTTATGTTTGATGCTGAGTAACTTGATCATTTGTTTAAGGTCAACACATACTGAAAGATCTGAAAGACTCTTGAGTTCCCCCTGCCCTCCCCAAGGCACAAAGAACAGAAATAGTACCTATCTTAGCCTAAATTTTTCTCAGAGAAAATCCTGTGACAATATGATCTCAGGGAGCAAAAGTGCAAGACATGGAGAGTGAAAATGAGAAAGGTGAAAAGACCAACACAAGGATGTTATATGGATTTAACCAGTGCTACAGCCAACTGGTGTTTTATCTTAACGAGGCTGTCTAAGAGACCTTATACAAGACACCTCAGAACTGTCCACCTGAGGGTCCAAAATGAGGACATATTCATCTAATCATTCTCATACCTAATTGGCCGAAGGTGGCTCCATGGGCTTTGATTACTGCATATTTCTGTTTTGAACATATGTGAATGATGGGCA
Source organism: Balaenoptera physalus (assembly GCF_965194825.1). Taxonomy (NCBI): domain Eukaryota; kingdom Metazoa; phylum Chordata; class Mammalia; order Artiodactyla; family Balaenopteridae; genus Balaenoptera; species Balaenoptera physalus. The sequence goes on along the minus strand of NC_138892.1, from coordinate 35,827,278 downwards.
AATTCTTATGTGTTGCCCTGCCACAGTTTCAGGGAAACTCCATGGCAGGAAGCAGGGGTAAGGTGCTATCAATTACATCTGCATGAAGTTGGTCAAAATCTTCATTCAGTTATTACTGTAGCAGTAGCTGGAGTATGAGATAGGGCCAAGAAGATTCTGAAGTTCTCACTAGAGTTGTACAAAAGGAACCTATAATATTCTTCTTAGATTTCAATTTTATTTTGCTGTACAAAATACAACCAAGATAGACTATATAAAGTCAGGCATAAACTTTAATCTTTTCAATTAAACTTAAATGTTCCTCAGTTACACTGCCACCACTTCCATAATTTCTTCCAGTGTTGACATTTTGTGACATACTATAACTAAATTTATTTGATGTTGTTATTGCAAATCTTTATATTTTACAAATGCTTTTAAAATTAGACTTCTTTAAAAATTCCACATAGGGACTCCGCTGGTCACACAGTGGTTAAGAATCTGCCTGGTAAAGCAGGGGACATGGGTTTGAGCCCTGGTCCAGGAAGATCCCACATGCTGCGGAGCAACTAAGCCTGTGTGTCACAAATACTGAACCCGCATGCCATAACTACTGAAGCCTGCATGCCTAGAACCCATGCTCCGCAACAAGAGAAGCCACCACAATGAGAAGCCCACGCACCGCAACGATGAGTAGCCCCCACTCGCCGCAGCTAGAGAAAGCCTGCGTGCAGCAATGAAGACCCAATACAGCCATAAATAAATAAATAAATTTATATAAAAAAGAAAAATTCCACGTAAAAAAAAGTCAATATAATATTGCCATTTAAGAGATTTTCAAAATATTGACTGTCTATGCAATTCTCCTGCTGTAATTTTGGATGTGATAGTTTTAATTCTTTGCTACTGAAATGCTTTTAAAAATTATATGATGGTTCTTTCATTAATCTTGAGATTCTCTTTGAGGTTTTTTATTGATCTTGGCCTACCATTGAGTCTTAAATTCCTTCTTGAATGTTTTGAGCATCATCACCTCAAATATTTTGGAAGGCGGCTCCTTTTCCAAGCATGGAATCAGGAAGCTTCAAGATCCAAAATAAGATTCCTATACCCATGAGTCATCAGGCCTTAATGGTGATATGAGGATAATTCTTATAAATAGATTTTTCCTATTTAGCTTTTCGGAAGTCATATATATATATATATATATACATACACACACACACACAAATATATATATTTTAACGTCTTTATTGGAGTCTAACTGCTTTACAATGGTGTGTTAGTTTTTGCTTTATAACAAAGTGAATCAGTTATACATATACATATGTTCCCATATCTCTTCCCTCTTGCATCTCCCTCCCTCCCACCCTCCCTATCCCACCCCTCTAGGTGGTCACAAAGCACAGAGCTGATCTCCCTGTGCTATGCGGCTGCTTACCACTAGCTATCGATTTTACGTTTGGTAGTGTATATATGTCCTTGCCACTCTCTCACTTCGTCCCAGCTTACCCTTCCCCCTCCCCATATCCTCAAGTCCATTCTCTAGTAGGTCTGTGTCTTTATTCCCATCTTGCCCCTAGGTTCTTCATGACCTTTTTTTTTTTTTCTTAGATTCCGTATATATGTATTAGCATACGGTATTTGTTTTTCTCTTTCTGACTTACTTCACTCTGTATGACAGACTCTAGGTCCATCCATCTCATACATACATACATGTAGAAGTATGAAATTAGAACACTCCCTAACACCATACACAAAAATAAACTCAAAATGGATTAAAGACCTAAATGTAAGGCCAGACACCATCAAACTCTTAGAGGAAAACATAGGCACAACACTCTATGACATAAATTACAGCAAGATCCTTTTTGACCCACCTCCTAGAGAAATGGAAATAACAATAAAAATAAACAAATGGGACCTAATGAAACTTAAAAGCTTTTGCACAGCAAAGGAAACCATAAACAAGACCAAAAGACAACCCTCAGAATGGGAGAAAATATTTGCAAATGAAGCAACTGACAAAGGATTAATCTCCAGAATTTACAAGCAGCTCATGCAGCTCAATGTCAAAAAAACAAACAACTGAATCCAAAAATGGTCAGAAGACCTAAATAGACATTTCTCCAAAGAAGATGTACAGATTGCCCACAAACACATGAAAGAATGCTCAACATCATTAATCATTAGAGAAATGCAAATCAAAACTCCAATGAGGTATCACCTCACACTGGTCAGAATGGCCGTTATCAAAAAAGCTAGAAACAATAAATGCTGGAAAGGGTGTGGTGAAAAGGGAACCGTCCTACACTGTTGGTGGGAATGACACAACCACTATGGAAACCAGTATGGAGGTTCCTTAATAAACTAAAAATAGAACTACCATATGACCCAGCAATCCCAGTGCTGGGCATACCATGAGAAAACCATAATTCAAAAAGAGACATGCACCACAATGCTCATTGCAGCGCTATTTACAATAGCCAGGACCAGGAACCAAGCTAGATGTCCATCGACAGATGAATGGGTGAAGAAGATGTGGCACATATAGGCAATGGAATATTACTCATACAGAGTGAAGTAAGTCAGAAAGAAAAACAAATACTGTATGCTAACACATATATATGGATTCTAAAAAAAAAAAAAAAAAAAAGTACTGATGAACCTAGTTGTAGGGCAGGAATAAAGAGGTAGACATAGAGAATGGACTTGGTGACATAGGGTGGGAGGGCAAAGCTGTGGTGAAGGGAGAGTAGCATCAACATATATACACTACCGAATGTAAAATAGTTGGCTGGTGGTTGGCTGGTGGGAAGCAGCAGCATAGCACAGGGACATCGGCTTTGTGCTTTGTGATGACCTAGAGGGGTAGGATAGGGAGGATGGGAGGGAGGCTCAAGAGGGAGGGGATATGCGGACATGTGTATGCATATGGCTGATTTGTTGTGCAACAGAAACTAACATGGTATTGTGAAGCAATTATACTCCAATAAAGATCTATTAAAAAACAGCAACAAATATAATTCAGCATGCCCACGGGGAAAAAAAAAATCAGCTTTTGCTTTCATTGCTGTTACCTTTTTTCCCAATTTTAAATTTCATTGATCTGGTCTAATATTAAGTATTTCTTTTTTTCTGCTTGTTTTAAGCTTAAATTTTTCTTTTTTCTCTAGGTTCCTAAGGCTGAAGCTTAGATTTTTGATGTTAGATCTTTATTCTTTTTTAATGTATGCATTTAATGCTATATATTTCCCTCAAAGTCCCATTTTAACTGCCTCCCATCGTTTTTAATTAGTTGTGTTTCCATTTTTATTGGGTTCAAAATATTTATCTTCCTCCCTCCCTTTCCTTTCTCTCTTCTTCTCCTTTTCTTTCTTTCTCTCGAATATAAACAGTTAAACCACGAACTTTCCACTGTTTGAGCTGTATCCTATAAATTTATATAAATGTTATATTCATTATACACCTTAACATACTTTAACTTTTTGCCATTATTTGATCCATGAATTATTTAGAAGTATATTGTTAATATCTAAAATTTGACTTATAATCATACTTAAAATCATATTGTTAGTGATTTCTAATTTAATTTCCTTGTGGTCAGAGAACATATTCTGTTTTCAGTTTACTTCAGTTTTTACTCTTTTTCATACAAGACTCAATAGTCTTGTTTCATGGCATAATGTCTACTTTGGTAACAGTACAATTTGCACTACATGTTGCATACAGCATCCTATAAATGTGGTACTTTTGTGTCTGTCTCTTATGGCTTAATTTATTTTTGTCTAGAAGTTTTCAAATTTACTGAGAGAACAGTGTTAACGTCTCCAGTTGCACTTATGGCTTGTTTATTTCTGGATCTAATTCTGTCCATTTTTGCTGTATGTTTTTAGATTCTGTGCTATTAGGTACATAAATTTGTAAGACTTTATATTTTTCTGACACTTTTATTATTTCTTTTAATATTATGGCTTGAAATTTATTTTATCTGATAATAATAGGCCACTATGACCTACTTACACACTGTTTGTATGGTATATTTTTTCATAGTCATTTACTTTTAGCCTATATATGTCTTTATATTTAAAGTCTGTTTCACTTAGGAAACACATATCTGGGTGGTGTTGTTTATGTAGTAGTTACTTTAGTCTATTCAGATAATCTCTGTTGTTTAATTGGTGTATATAGTCCATTAATCTTTTTTATTATTTAGGAGGGGAAATTTTTTTTTTAATCATTTTATTGAGATTGACATACAAAAAGCTGCACATATTTAATATATACAACTTGATGAGTTTGGAGATAAGTATATGCTTGTGAAACCATCACCACAATCTATGCAATAAACATATCCATTGCCTCCAAAAGTCTCCCATTCCTCTTTATTGCTAATATTACTATTATATCATTATTATTTGTGATAAGAACACTTAACATAAGATCTTCCCTCTTAGCAAATTTTTAGGTATGCAACAGAATATTGTTAAATTTAGTCACTATGCTGTACAGTAAATCTGTAGAACTTATTTTGCATAATTGAAACTTAATATCCTTTGACTAATACCTCCCTGTTTCCCCCTCTCCCCAACCCCTGGCAACCACCATTATGCTCTCTGCTTGTATGAGTTTTAGTATTTTAGATTCCTCGTGTAAATGGTGTCAAATAGTATTTGTCCTCCAGTACCTGGCTTATTTCATTTAGTATAATGTCCTCCAGGTTCATTCATGTTGTTCTTGCATATGGCAGAGTTTTCTTCTTTTTAAGGCTGAATAATATGTCATTACATATATATATATATATCTCACATTTTTTATCCATTCTTCTGTCACTGCACATTTAGGTAGCTTTTATGTCTTGGTTATTGTGAATAATGATGCTGCAATGAACATGGAAGTGCAGATATCTCTCAAAGATTCTGATTTCAATTATTTTTGGTACATACTCAGAAATGAAATTGCTGGATCATATGGTAGTTCTGTTTTTGAACTTTTGAGAAACCTCCATACTGTTTTGCATAGTGGCTGTATCAGCTTACATTATTGCCAAAACTGCACAAGAATTCTGTTTTTCCACATCTTCACTAATACTTGCTATCTTTTGGTTTTTTGATCATTGCCATCCTAAATGCTATGAGGTGATATCTCATTGTGGCTTTGATTTACATTTCCCTGATGATTGGTGATAAGGAGAACATTTTCATATACCAGTTGTCCATTCATATGTCTTCATTGGAGTCTATAAATTTTAATATGATTAATGTTATTGTTAGGTTTGGATCAAAAATTTTATTATTTTACTTCTTGCCTTTCTTGTTTTCTTCCTTTGTTTTTTTTTCTTTATAGCCATATTTTTGAGTATTTGAATACAATCTTTTTTTATTGACATAGAGTTGATTTACAATGTGTTAATTACTGCTATACAGCAAAGTGATTCAGTTATATATATATATATACACACATATATATACACGTTCTTTTTTTTTATTCTTTTCCATTATGGTTTATCATAGTGGGGATAGCAAATGTAAGCTTTTATATATAGAATGGATAAACAACAAGGTCCTACTGTATAGCACAGAGATCTATATTCAATATCCTATGATGAACCATAATGGAAAAGAATGCCATCATTTTTTAACTTTAAATGATTATATGATTTATAAAATTAAATAAGAGGGGAAAAAAGCACAAAGGAAAAATACTGCTTTTCATTTGCCTTGATATTTATTATTCTTGGTGCTCTTCATTCTTTCTTGTAGATCTGATTTTGATCAAGTATCACTTTACTTCATTTTGAAGACCTTCCTTAAACTTTTTGTAGTGTTGGTATGATGGAGATGAATTCTCATAGTTTTACTTTTCCCTGAAAATATGTTTACTTTTGATGGATATAGAATTCTGTGTCGATAGTCTTTAGCCACTTTAAAGATAATGCTTCACTCCCTCTAGGCGTCCTTATTTCTGATAAGAAGACAGCCATTGACCAAATGGTTGGTTTTCTGTTTATGATGAATCATTATTAGTTAGCTGCTTTCAAGAGTTTCTTTGTACCTTTGACTTTCAACCCTTTGACTATCGTGTGTCTTGGAGAGGTTTTCTATGGTGTTCATTGGCTTGTTATTTGCTAAATATCATGTATCTGTATATTTATATATTTTTTTCAAATTTGGGGAAATTTTGGCTATTATTTCTTCAAATTATTTTTTCAACCTTGATCTCTCTACTCTCCTAGAATCTTAATTCCACATATGTTGGGCTGTTTAATACTATGTAAAACATTAGTGAGGCTCTATTTGCTCCCCCCACCGCCACCAATATCTTTTCATCTTTTTTCTCTGTATTAACCTTGAGTACTTTCTATTGATCTATTTTTCTGGTTCACTTAATATTTTTTATCTATCCTATTTCATTGGTTGTTAAGTCTATTCAGTGAATTTTTTTCTTTCAAATATTTTATTTTCCACCTCTATCCAGAATTTTTTGTCTATTTTTATCATTTCTCTTTCTCCTGAAATTTCCTATTTTTCTTTCTTCTAGTAAACGTATTTTTTTTTTTACATCATTGAGGAAAGGAGTAATACCTGCTCTAAAATCTGTATCTGTTAGTTTGAATGTGTGGTTTATCTCAGGTTCAGATTTTATTGATTTTCTTTTCTCTTGGGAATTCAATCCATGTTCTTGGTTCCTCATAAGTCAAATGGTTTGGGATTGTATCCTGGGCATTATGAATGTTAAGTTTTATAGCTTTGGGGTTTCATTATATTTCTCTGATGGTGTTGTTTCCTTTGTGTATCCAGGGATTTTCTTACCTGTACTTAAACTGCAAACTCTGTTCCACAAATAGCAGCTTCAGTGTCAGTTCAACTCTTTTGCTTTTAGGTAAGCTACTTTGAGTCTCTTGGGTGACTCAGAGGTCAGTGAGAAATGTAGGTGGACAACATTTGCATATCCTTTCTCTGTCTCTTTTCTTTCTGTGCTTCCTCCACTGACAATATGATAGTTTACCACCAATAGTTTTTGGGTTCCCCCAACCAGAAAGACTATAGCTTTTCCACCAGTGCTGCTGCTGACAATGAACTGCCATGTGAGATGCAGTTAGTCGCAGGCTAAATGGGCAACTAACTTCATACTGTTTGCCTTCTCTGAGCCTATACTATTCTCCAGAGTCTGCCTGCTTCTGTTAATATGTAGTGACTTCAGGTTATTTTCTATTATGTCAAGGTTTTATAGTTGTTTCCATAGTGAGAGTTCTCCAGTCGGATCTTACTGCAGAATAATGGGAAGTTAGAAGTTAAGAATGGTAGAAGTCATACAAATATTGCGTTTATTTACTAAAAATGAATATGATTTAAAAAGTATAAATTGTGTTCAATTTTTGAGAAGAAATAAAAGGCTACTCTTTCAGTTAGTAAAGTATCATTTAGTATATTATTCATAAGAACATTGCTGGAATATACTATTGTGGTTAGACATCAAACTGCATCCATATTCCCTAAGGGAGTAGCTTATTTCTTAGAATGATATAAGCCATTTTCTATTATATGTTATGCCGAATACAGAGAAAGAAAATCACCAAAGAATGATCAGATAGTGCCATCCAAGAACTTTAAATACCTATATCATTTATAAGAACTTATTTGTAGGGGTGGTGGTGGTGGTGGTGGGATGAATTGGGAGATTGGGATTGACATATATACGCTAATATGTATAAAATAGGTAACTAATAAGAACCTTCTGTATAAAAAAAAATAAAAATCAAAAAACTAAAAAGAACTTATTTATAGAGTTCTTTTTTGTAACTACCATTTGCCTTGGAGGGGGAAAAATCTCATCAGAAAATAAATTTAATTGTTTACATTAAATTTATATTCTAATGAGGTTTGTTTAAAATTGAAATAATTTATTCATCATATCTACATCTCAGTAGTAAACAATTCTAGAAATGTCTAGTAACAGTTTATATTACTCAAATAGTCAAGTTCACTCAAAAAGTCATTTCACATACACTCTTTTGATCTTCATGACACCAATTTTATTCTACTTTGGCTCACTTTCTGTATATTATAATTTTCAAAATTATCTATCATTAAATAGGCATTACACGAATATATTTGTATGTGGGTGTAAAAGACTATGAGAGAGATAACATTTTTCAAACCTTCTATAACTCAGTTCGGATTCAGTTTAAAAATCAAATTAAAATTTAGGTGGTTACAGGTAGGCTTCCAAAGACCTTTATGCTATTTATAGTATTGGTTGTTATAACATGAATTCTTTGACCAATATCTTTTAGAAAAAAATTGTAGATTATTATGGTTGAATTCCTTTTCTCTTCTTCTAACAGGTAACTATGAACTTAAAATCATAAAGCTCACATCTGTGGAAAACCAAAAAAGAGAGGAAAAGGATCCCATCATAAGTTACTTTAAATGTAAAATGTTTGCTTAAGAGATTTTAGGTTTTTTTTTTTTTAAGATTTTTTTTTGATGTGGACCATTTTTAAAGTCTTTATTGAATTTGTTACAATATTGCTTCTGTTTTATGTTTCGGTTTTTTGGCCCTGAGGCATGTGGGATTGAACCCACACCCCCTGCATTGGAAGGTGAAGTCTTAACCACTGGACTGCCAGGGAAGTCCCAGGATTATTATTTTTAATGCAATAAATTATATGTCATAACTCTAAGAAGTAGGGTTATATTTTAACCCTAAAATTAATTTTGGATTAAAAAGATGCTTTTGAAATTGCTATAATGCAGTTAGCCAATTGTAATTTTTGTGATTTGAGCACAAGAACATGTTTATCTTCCCTCAATTCTGTATTTTCCAGTGTTTTCAGAGAATTTTTCAACCTCCTCAAATTTGTAAGGTTTAGTTATATCAGTATGTTACATACATAGCACAGTGGATTTGCTAATAAGACTTAATTTCCCTTATATAGTTTTTGTGTAAATTAGAACAGTGCTCAGTACTATGACTACTGTACAAGGTTCTTTTTTGAGAATCAACTGTGATAAATATAAGGAAAACACTTTGAAAACAAAAGTGCTACACAAATGTTTGTAATTATACAGTTTTATAATCTTTTTCCTGAATTAGAACCACTGGCTTTTCACTGGAGTAGTCTTCTCAGGGCCCTGGAGACTCATCAGAACTGTTTCTCATAGCACATTATTCCTTTTTCCACAGTGTGTAGTTCCATCAATCCACATTTCATCACACTTTTAGGATTAAGAGCCTGAGTTATTGTTTCTCAGCAAGTATTTCAGTCTACATTTATACTTCACTCTATCCCTGCTCTCTTATATAACAACATATTCTATGTAACTATTCATTTTGACCCTGAAAAAAGACCAAAATATAATTTAGTCATATCACAGAGCTCCTTTCTGAGGTTACATTACCACCTGAAAGTAATCTCATGCATATCTGGGGGGCTGGCTACATACTGCAGGCCTCTTTTAATTAAAAAATATTGTATAATTGTCAGGGTACATTTTAAACTATGTTTTAACAAGCAAGGGGCTATTACACCTTAAATAAGGATATACTGTCTTGCCAATGAATATAGATTGTTTTATATTCCCTAAGAATTCAATTTTTATTTTGTTTAGTGGATGTGCATTTAATATATAAAGTGTACTCACATGGAAAAAAGATTTTGTTAGTGATTAACTAATTAAATTAATTAAATTAGTAAATTCCAGTGATAAACATATCTCCTTAATAAACTAGAATGTAATTCTATTCTTAATTAAAACATTAGAATTAGCATTTCTTTTCAAGTTAATACAAAGTCCAGATTGATTACATTTTGAGTTTAAGAAGTTTGTCTTTGTGTTTGTTTGCTTGTTGACTTTTCTTCTGAGGCCTCTTACTATTACCCTTGGAAAAAATCATCTTCTCAAAAGACTTAGCACAAAAACAAAAGAAAAACAAAAAATAACCAACGAACTGAAAAAGTTCAGAGAGTTTTAGAAACACAGTAAAATTATCAAAGTAAAGTAAGGTGTCTATCCTAAAAAGTTTAGAAATAAGTAAAGTAAATCTATTCAGCTTCAGATGACTTAAATACAGTCCTATAGATATTATGTTAATTTTTGTTTCATTCTTTCAGGAGGGGGAACATTCTAACAAAATAGAATTATTTGAAAATAAGAATTTTCATTTTTGAAGCCTTGAGTTTCACATCCCTGAAATTAAACAGTTATGCAATTAAGTAAATATGAATTGATTCTCAATCAGAGTTATTGTGGGAGGAATCTTTATGCAGTCATACTCAATGACAAAATTTTCTTTTAACCCTGTTTTGTGTGTATTTGTGTTTGTGTTTAAAGATAGTGTTGCACTGACATCTGGGAAGCTAGACTATTAGATATGAGAGCCAATATAAGAAAAGGAATAGAGTGTGAATAGGGGATGATTAAGAACAAGTGTATGAATTGCTAAATTAAATGAGCCCATGTAAATTTAGAGACTGCATGTTCTTAAGATTTATCAATGCCCTTTTGGGTCCTTTTTAGAAAGTTTAGTAACCCAGATTCCTGGAATCACAGAAAACAATTGTAAGAGAATTAAAGGATAAGGAATAGTAAATAGTAGTAATGGGAAGGGAATAGGGCAAAGGGATTGGGGGTACCATCAAAGGATTGGTGAAAATGATGTACCATGAACTTGCAGTCTTGTAGCTTGAGCTGTATTGGCTCACGTAGATTGAAAAGAAAGCATAGGAGGAACACAAAAGTGAGGGATAAGATCAAGTGAGAAACCCATATACTAAAATGTGGATGTATAAGAAATGATTTAAATATCCTATCAAAGGGAGGGATTTATATACACTGCGTAGGATAAAGGAGTAATAGCAGTGGTGAGAAAGGTTAATAACCCGCTCAGTAGCCCAGATGTCCTGGATTCCAAAAGATGCACAATATCAAAATCTGTATGGTATAGTCAAATGTTTATTTTTCCAAGAAGTTAAAATTTAACATCTGTCAAGGAGCCAATTGCATGTGTATTTTGCACCAAAACATGGATGTTTTCCTTTTCACTGAAAACTCAAGGGAAACATTTAATGTACTTGAAGAACAGAGGCAAGACAGCATTATGTGTTTTATCATTAAAGAACCAGACCCTTCACCAGGTCAAGTTTTAGAGTCAAGGACAAGTGTTAATGTTTAGTTCAGAATACTTATAATGTTTTTTCCATAGCTAGTAAGATGTAAACTAACTGTCTCTTACTATTTAAAACCACCATAAACATACTGAATATGAAACTAATGAGAAATCCCTTGTACCAAAATCTCAAACAATAACTGTATAATAATTCCCAAGAAAGACACATAAAATAAAGTAGAATATTATGTAACTCTAGCAATCTTCCTTTGCATAATTAGATAACTTGAAGTGCAGGAAAGAACGATCATTTCATAAAAGGTGATTGTAACTTGATGTCTATCTCAAATCAGTAATACTATATTATAAATACACACACACACAAACTTAAATCCAGAAAGATAACTGAAGATCATATATACAAATATTCTCATTTTGCAAATCAGAAAATGAGGCTCAGAGATTAGATGTTATCAAAGTGCAAGCAACTATTTATTAGCTGAATATTTGACTCACAACCTCTGATTCTTGTCTTCAAGTTCCAGGACTACATATGTTATTTGTCTGTTTTCCATGCTTTATTATATTAGTATATCTTAAAGTGCATAGATATATTATGTATAGCATTTGAAATCCCTCCAATTTAATTAATTGCCCACTTTAAATTATGCAAAACATTTATTAAAAAGTATTCATCTGTGTTATTATAGTTCATGCTGATATTCTACTAGTACTTATTGTAAAAGAGACTAACACCAGGAACAACAAATTTAATGTAAACCATTTTCCATTAACTAGAATCTGATGAATACCAGATCGTGTAGATTAGCAAACGCAACCCTAAGGTTTGTGAAACATCAGTGTCTCCAGTTATCCCTAAGTGGTCTGCAAATTAAGTAAAAATCAATATAAAGTAATTTTAATTTATTTTAGTTCATTTAGTATTCAGTAAGTCATAGAAGATTCATTTATGTCTAGTTTTCTTAACAGGTTTTATTTTTTAGATAAGTTTTAGGATTACAGAAAAGTTGAACATATAGTAATTAGAGTTTCCATAATTGCTTCTCCCCCCACACATGGCTTCTCCTGTTACTAATATCTTACGTTAGTGCAGTTTCAATTGATGAACCAATATTAATACATAATTATTAATTAAATTCCATAGTTATTATAATTTACTCTTTGTGTTTTAAAGTCCTATGGCTTTTCACTAATGTATAATATCACGTCCACTCTTACAAAATCATACAGAATAATTTCACTGCCCTAAAAATGCCCTGTGCTCTACCAATTCATCTCTTCCCTCCTCCCCTTGAACCCTGTCAACCATTGACTGTTTTACTGACTGTATAGTTTTACCTTTCTAGACTGTCATAGAGTTGAAATCATACAGTTGGTAACTGGCTTCTTTGACTTAGCAATATGCATTTAAGAATCTACCATGTATATCTGTGACTTGATAGCTAATTTACTTTTTTGTCACAGAATATACTCCATTGCATGTACCATAGCTTTTTTGTCCATTTACCTATTGAAGGACATCTTGGTTGCTTTCAATTTGGGGCAATTATGAATAAAACAAATCTAAATATCCATATGCAGGTTGTTGTGTAGACATGAGTTTTTTACTCATTTGGGTAAATATCTAGGAGTGTGATTGCTGGATTGCATGGTAAAATTATATTTAGCTTTGTAAGAAGCTGCCAAACTGACTTTCAAAGTGACTGTACCATTTTACATTCTCATGATAAATGGATGAGAATTCTTGTTGCTTCACAGCCATGCCACTATTTTGCTGTTGTCAGTATTTGGAGTTTTAGCCATTCTAATAGATATGTACTGATATCCCATTGTTGTTTTAACTTGCACTTTGTTAATGACATGTTATGCTGCGCATCTTTTTATATGCTTATTTGACATCTGTATGTCCTCTTTGGTGAGGTGTCTGTTCAGATCTTTTGCCCATTTTTTGAACTTTGTCGTTGTTGTTGTTATTGTTCTTGTTGAATTTTAAGAGTCCTTTGTACATTTTGGTTACAAGTCCTAGATCAGATATGTGTTTTACAAATAGTTTTTCCCCCAGTCTGTGGCTTGACTTTTCATTCTCTTAACAGTATCATATAGAGCAGAAATTTAATTTTAACAAAGTCCAACTTATTAGTTCTTTCTCTCATGGAGCATGCCTTCGGTATTGTATCTGAAAAGTCACTGCCAAATTCAATATCATCTAGATTTTCCTCATTATCTTCTAGCAATTTTTTTTTTCTTTTTTATTAAATTCTCTTTTGTTGAACCACTGAGTATATGTTTCTTTCTGGGCCTCTGACTGATACGGGGCTGGACAATAAAAGGTATTTTCCAAATGACCGCTATCTCAGCATCTGAAGATTTAAGAATACAAAGTGTAATAGAGGAAACAGCTGAGTTAGAAAATGGTTCTCTGAAGAACAAAATATCTGGAATCAATGTAAGTGAATGAAAGGAGCTAATCTCTTAGAAAAGTTAAAGATGAGGAGGATTCTGTAAAAGGAAAGACTTAGGTGAGATTGGAGGCTTTTATATCACAATGTATGCATAAGTGTCAAGAGTTTTTTTTTAATTAATTAATTAATTAATTTATTTATTTATTTATTTTTGGCTGTGTTGGGTCTTCGTTTCTGTGCGAGGGCTTTCTATAGTTGGGGCAAGCGGGGGCCACTCTTCATCGCAGTGCGCGGGCCTCTCACTATCGCGGCTTCTCTTGTTGCGGAGCACAGGCTCCAGACGCGCAGGCTCAGTAGTTGTGGCTCACGGGCCCAGCTGCTTCGCAGCATGTGGGATCTTCCCAGACCAGGGCTCGAACCCGTGTCCCCTGCATTGGCAGGCAGATTCTCAACCACAGCGCCACCAGGGAAGCCCCAGTGTCAAGAGATTTTAATGTAAGTGCTGGTTATGCACATTCTGAGGACTGAAAATATTAAAAGGGAACCCTGAAGTAATATAGGTTTAGTAACTTCAGCAAGCAGCTACCATATTTAAGAATGAGGAAAGGAGGGGAAATTTAGTAGTTACCATTATCTGGAAGCTTGGAGGAGGGCCTTTGTGGTTCTGATACCAAGAATCTGAAGAGGATGGCTGGTGATGGTTCTGTAGAAACTCGGAGGAGAGTGCCTGAGACCCCCAGAGCTGGAACTTGGATCTGAGAAAGAGGCAGCCCAGCTGGTGCTGATATTTCTCAGGGGTGCAAAAAGACTGGGAAAAATCTGGAAACAGAAACCAGCTGTGCTGCCTGAGTGCGAAGGCATTGTTGGGTGATGCTACTGAGAATGAGAAGTGAACAGAAATGAGGCTTTCCTCTTATAGTCCAGTCTCCCTATACTTCCCCCACTTAGCATAACTTAACAAGGAATCAGTTGTAAAGAAAAACATGTAGTTTGCGTAGTCACAGACTCAACTTTATAGAGCGGAGTATAAAGATGGTGTGTTTGGAGCTGAGAAAATTGTTATAGTTTCCTACTGGCTACTCACGGTTAGGAAAGGAGTTGTTAGGACCTCTGATCTTCATCAGATAACATCAATAGCACAAGCTTGAGTTTCTATTTCATTTTGAAAGAAAACAATCTATGCTAAATGCTCTCTAGTTTAAATTCATGTGAAATAGGTAGGAAGATAAGTTTGACTTAGTAACATTCCTGTTACAGTTTTCATGTTCACTGAGAGCTGAGTGTGTGTTATCCAGTCACACTTGGATATCTACATAACACATGATAAGATACTAACATGATTCTATCCTCCCATTTTCACTCTTCCTTCATTATGGTTGATATCCAAGTTTAGGTACTTGGTACTCATCAGTTTTCATCTGGATTAATAAATGTTTTTCTGTTAGATTTCATTAGCCACAGTTTTTACATTGCTAATGATCTACTATTAGTCATCTTTCTAAAATAAGAAAAAATAGATAAATAAGAAAAATAAAACATCAACACCAATAACTGACTTTCTGTTGATTCCAGGTAAATTATAAATCTGTAGCATAGAATAAAATGCTCTATAAATTCATTTGAATTTAACCTTTCAGAACTATCTATACTCATTCCCCTCCCATGGAATATTCTAGATAGAGCAAACTGTTACCTCTTCCCAAAACATATGGTGCATTTTTACACATTTACATCCTGAGTTACTCTTTCATGATCTTTTAGGTAGTAAATGGATAATTTCTAGGAGGTCCCCAAGGAAACAATCTTTCATTTAAGGAAATATATTCCACTGCAGAAATGCAGACAAGAATTAGGCCTACCCTTGAGGACTTCAAAATAGTGTCATGGTATAAGAAGGAGGCATAAAGATATAATAATCAGTACTTTATAATGATATTAATAATAACACCACAACAATGTTTTAAATACCAATTATAAATCAGATCCTATACCAATTTTTAGACAACTTATTTTATAACTGGCACAACATTATGTGAAATATACAGTAGTGAAAAAATGAATCTCAGAAATCTCAGCTATGTTTTCCAAGCTTGAAAACCGAGTAAGCAGCATCCTGAGAGCCTTAGATTCCATTGATCCTAAAAGCTTTGGCCCTAACCACATACACATACTGCTTCTCTCTAAGTGTCTTGAGGGCAGAAACTATGCCGTTTAGTTTCAGTAGCTAGCCAAGCAAATTATCTATAGGGAATTAATAAAGACTGGTGTGTAAGGATAAGGTAAATAATAATAATCAAGATAATACAGACACTAGAGAGTGACACCAGGGCTGGGGAGGTCAAAGATCAAGTAAAGTGACAGGATTAGAAGGGAGGAAACGCTCTGCATATTTCCACAAAGTGCAGAAAAGACTTGAATGGCCAGGACCAAAGCAAAAAATAAATCCCTAGTAGCTAACAAAGGAGAGGACTGGAACACAAGGGAGCTCATGCAGAATATGAATTCAAGAGCAAGATTTTTCAGAGGCCCCATTTTTGTCTTTACTTATCATATTACTGTTCTTGGATACTGCACATTTTAAGGAAAACGTGCCTAAATGCTCATAGGTTAAGAAAAGAGAAAAGAACTCTGACAGGGTAGTAAGTACCTGAGATGAACCACACAGTTTTGTAAAAGAATTCCTCACAGAGATCATGTTGCATTATTAGAGAATTTAAAATTGCCATTAAGAATGCTAATTCTTTGCTTTTTATAAGTGATGATTTGATATTTTCATTCTAAAAGTTCTATCCTATGAGATAATATTTTCAGGATTGATTTCAATTAATGCTTCAAGGTGTCGACAAAAAAATTAATCAGTCAATCTAAGAAAGAAATGGAAGATTTTATTCGAGCCAAATTTGAGGATTATAACCCGGGAAGAGCATCTCAGAAAGCTCTGAGCACTGTTCCACCCGTTAGAAGTCAAGGCACAGTTATATAAATTTTCTGAGACAGAGGGCTTTACATCAAATGATGTATTATTGGCAGTTTACATATTCAGATCTAAGCGTCATTGTGGTGAGTCATGTGACCCTTTACAAGATAAAGAAGGAATGCTATCTGTTAAAGAGTTGTCTTGTTGATGCTAAGACAATGTTGTTCTTATGGTTGAGCAGGTGTTCCTGCTGATGGGAGAGGTTTGGTTGATGCATAATGCAAATACACAATGCACAGTGCAGGGAGAGAGGAGGCCAAAAGGCAGAGAAGAATTTTTATGTTTAGATTTTTCTTGTCTTGCTATTAAATATGAATTTTACTTCACAAAGGATACCTGAGACCTACTCACAAAGAAGGTTTGTCCCCTACACATTCAAAAATCTTGAGGATTACATATTTAAAAAAAAAAAAGTTTGAAAAGAATTGAGATGAGGGGCTTCCCTGGTGGCACAGTGGTTGAGAATCTGCCTGCCAGTGCAGGGGACACGGGTTCGAGCCCTGGTCTGGGAAGATCCCACATGCCGTGTAGCAACTGGGCCCGTGAGCCACAATTACTGAGCCTGCGCGTCTGGAGCCTGTGCTCCGCAACAAGAGAGGCCGCGGTAATGAGAGGCCCGCGCACCGCAATAAAGAGTGGCCCCCGCTTGCCCCAAGTATAGAAAGCCCTCGCACAGAAACGAAGACCCAACACAGCCAAAAATAAATAAATTAATTAATTAATTGAAAACTATTCAAAAAAAAAAAAAAGGATTGAGATGAAACCAATGAATGAAATTTTAGTCTGAAGTTATCATACCCATGTTACCAATGAATTTTTATGGTACTTTTCTCTGAATTAATTAATTTTGAGACCGTTTGAAATTGTGCGGCAGAGTGACATGTTATTTTTTAAGTATTAAAAAATATCTAAACATAATCTTAAATGTAGATTTATAATAAATGGTATTATATAAATTTATTAACTAACTTTATTGAGCACCAATTATATAGTAGCTACTATAGAAAGAAATAAAAATATTGTTTTATTCATTAAGGGGTTTAAAGTCTATGGAGAAATAGATAAGAAAATAAACAGTTACATAATTGGGTAATATTAAATTTGATCTAGACTCCATTAAATCTTTGTATTTGAACAAATGATCTATGAAGTTTCTTCCAATTCTAAAGAAACACCATCTGGAGACTATTTCTTGAATCACAATATTTTCTCCATACCTGGAGTCCTCTTAAGTCACATAACTTGGGCCAGATTTTATTCAAACTGCACACTATCTAAATACCTACTTGATAATAGCTGGCAATCAAGCATGATTTAGGTAGATTTTATTGTAATAACTAGTTTGAATAATGATAGTCCAGCATGGCAAAATTGTCAGGTTGTTAGCAGGGACCCAAAGTCAAAATTTCTCCATTCTATGGTGGAATAAAAAGTAAAATTTGTTACAAATGATCAGTCACGCATGATACCTTGAATACACGGATCTTCTCCTATGGTGATTTTCTTATCCTTGAACAAAGTGGAATAAGTAGGTTATATCATAGAATCCTAGATGTTAAGAAAATTTATTTCGGTAGAGATATTCTCTGTTTATTTGCCAAACATTCAAAAGGGGCAATAGACACTGTTACATGTTCTACTGGAAATATTTCATAGGCTTACCTTGTGTTACTGGCTTTTGTTAAGTAAAGGAAACTGAATGTTCTTTGTCATGCAGTGGTTTATAGGGAAATGCAAAAAACTATAAAGAGTTTTTATGTCTTGTGTAAAAAGTAAATATTGAAGCACATAAAATAATTGTAAATAATCTTAGAGAAACACAAAGTTTTTACAATGAAATTCTATTTGAGAAATTGTTGCACTTTGACTTCATCCATAGATTGTCAAACACAAAAAATGTTCAATAGGTAATAAAATAGAACCATTAAAAGGAAAAGCACTGTATATGACTATTTTCTTTTGTAGTAGAATCATATGTTGCTTCTCTAAGATTCAGGAAAAATACTTTTCTTTCCGGTTGTTATGTTTAGAATTAATCATACAATGCATTAGTCATAACAGGGATAGATTCCTTAATCAGTAAAAATGATTCATTATGGTAGAATGTTAGGTACCTGTGATCTGATGTATACGTTCCACATAGGATACCCGGTTTACAATAATAGAAACTAGACTGCTTGGGGAGCAAAAGTCTCCATATAGAGAAGGGTTGATGGCGTTGACACTTAGTTTCACATTCCACAAAAGATTTCCTTTCTTCCTCTCTCCCCCTTCTCCACTTCTCTCCCTTTCTTTTCTGTCTCCCTCTCTCCTCTTCTCCCTCCCTCCTCTTCTTTCCTTTCTTCCTTTTTTTCTATGTCTTTCCCTCAGAAAATACTTATTGAACACCTACTATATTCCAAGCACATTTCGTATGTAACTTTTTAGATTTTTGTGACTTGGTGAGGGAGAGAGAGAAGAAACAACAACATTCAACCAGTTGAGTAAAAGAGTTAATAACTGGTCAAAGAGATTCCACTATGTCATTTTCAGGACAACATTGATTTTACAGCAAAAAGAAAAATGCTACCTTCCGTTTCCCTTGGCAACATTCTTGTTACCTAAAGGGATTTGGCTCCTAGCTTGGTATCTACATTAATTTAATATCAGTAAAACATGAAACATATAACCAGAACTGTCAAACACAGAATTTTGCCAAATATAGCATCTTAGTATTAGTACTGCATAGAAAATAAAAAGGCCATGAACTATTCATGCTTTCTTATTTGAATCATATTTCATAGTCTATCCATATGGCTTTAGGTTATAACTTACTAAAAGGAAGTACAACTATTCAAAACATATAATTCATGCCATAATTTTTGCAGGAAGATACACACAATTTCCTCATATTCAGAATTAAGTGTGTTTACCTACATGGTCTATAAACATCTAGTTAGAAATAATAGATCAGTATATATAAATTATGGTTAAATGATAAATGTTACCCTCTGAATTTCCACTACAATATAAACCATACTTTTCACATACATTTTACTTTTTCACATAACATTTTCAAATGTGATGTACCATTTGACTTACAGTTATTTTTAATTATTCCATTACCCTTTTACATATGAAGTAAAATAAATTAATAAGTTAACAAACAGAAAGATATTATCAATAATGTAATTCAGTGGTTCAGTGGTTTGGATGTGCCTTACCATGTCCAAATATAATAACCCTAGTTATTCTTAGGTGAAATAATGGAAAAGAGGAAGGGACTTTAACTACTGAGCTCCTTGCTATATCCTTGTTCTATTCTGTAAAATTTAGTTCACGCAAAAAATATTTATAGAGCAGTTTCCATACGTCAGGCTCTGTTTTAGGTACACTAGGTACAGCATTAAAACAACTCAGAAAATCTTTCCCCTCAATAAACATACAACCTAGTTGGTAGAGGATGAGAATCAGTTTGGGGGAAAAAAATAAAGCAGAATAAAGAAATAGGAAGTCCCAGGGTATGGTTTGGATTTCATCTCAAGTTACTTGTGTCTATATGCTAGATTCTGAGTGAGGCTGAGATTTAAGGAAAGGTTTTCAGAATAATAGCCTGGGGGAATGATTTGGATGGAAGTGTGTATTGGATATCACATTACCTCTCTAAGCAAAGTATTCACTTCTGTTCTCCTTCTGGAAATGTACTTCTTTATCTCTGAATACTTTAACCATTAACAATCTACTTCTATATATGAATTGAAAGCATCTCCTATCTTTGTTCACTCTCATAAAATTTGGGCTGGAGTGCAGACCTGTTTCCTAGATCGTCTTAGCCCATCTAGCCTGAAAGGGATATATAGCTAGCTAAATACATTCATAATAATATTAATAATACTAGTTAAAGTTTATTGGACACATTATGCCAGGCATACTTCTCTGTGCAGTGCATGCATTATCTCTGAATTCTATGGGGTTGTCAATGTCATTCTCTCTATTACAAAGATGAAGATGCAGAGTAAGGAACTTGCACAAAATTCATGTTCTCTGCAATCTCACTTCAGAGTTTGCATCCATCTAGAAGCTTCTGGATTTTTATTTCTGGATAGTTAGGCAAACAGCACCCCATCTATTTTGGTTTGTTTACTTCACCATGTCAAAAAACATCTTTAATCTTAATTATTACATCTTATGTAAAATACTTTCTCACTTATAGACTAGGTCAGGGCCTCCAGTTATTTATTTTCATAGAACTATGGGTTTGCCCCATCACATTTCATTTTAGTCACTTACTTAATTGGTTTTGACACTAGACTCTCAGCAGGAATCAAGCCCATTGTCATTTTTATTATATCTCAAGAATATGAAATAGTCCTGTAGCATAACCAGTGTACCCTAAATACTTTTAGAGTGAAGAGCTTTTAAAAAAACTGAATTGACTGACAGAGTGATGTCTAAGAGAGAGGGAGATTAAGAGAGAGAAAAAAAATTGAATTTATAGAAATTTGAGATTAACTCTATTGTTTCTATTATTTAAAGCAGTTCAAGAATATGAAATATACTGAACTATTTTCTAACTTCAAGTTCTCAATAACTCAAGGAATAAGTAATACAATTTTGGCAGAGTCCTCTAGTTTTATGATCTTTTATCAGAATTAATTTTTGAATACATTAAATATTCATGTTAGATCTATTGTTGACTTTTGATCTCATGTTAGTTTTGTCTACTTGCCATTGTTTCATCATGAGCCTGTTCCAAACCCCTAGGGGTATATGGTATTATTATAGAGAAGACAGACAAGAATTGAGCAGAGGAATGGAATAGGATAGATTAGAATTTGGAGAGAGAAAGAGGAAGTGTGTTTGTGTGGGTGTATGTGTTGGGACAAGTGCTGTCAGGATGACAGCAGAGCTGAGCTTTGGGAATGACAGCATTATTAGAGAAAATTGAATCTTGGAAAATCAGTTCCAGGAATCATTTTAAAATTTCTATGAATTTTGCCATTTTCTTTAGTTTGTGCCATCAACTGTATCTTTCTTAAGCTTTTTCAAGTTGACATTGTCAAGGAAAACTAAATCAACCCTCTTTCCTAGTGTTTATACTATTATAGTCCAATTAATATATTTCCTATAATTTATATAAAAACATTTGAAAAATACAAGTTCATATATTTCAACTTGAAATAAGAATATTTATAATATTAAGAATATATATAATTATGTAAAATGCATTAAATAAAATTAAAACTATGATTCAATTATTTTTAATAACTATAGTTTAAAGCAGTGAAAGATTATGGCTTCTTCTGAAATATAACTTCAATAACTTTTTCAATTTTAGGCATGCATTACTTAATTTGAGATTTTGGAAAAATCTATATGAACTATTTTTTTCATTATGTCAATGAAAAATTAATCAACCAATCTAAGAAAGAAATGGAAAACTTTATTTGAGCCAAATTTGAGGATTGTAACCCAGGAAGAACATCTCAGAAAGCTCTGAGAACTGTTGTGCCCATTAGAAGTCAAAGCACAGTTATACAAGTTTTTTGTACATTAAATGGCATATTATTGACCGTTTACACAATCCAGATCTAAGTGTCAAGTGGTCCCTTACAAGATCAAGAAGGAATGCTATCTTTTAAGGAGTTGTCTTGTTGACGTTGCCCTTTACGGTTGAGCAGGTATTTCTTGGCAATGGGGAAGTTTGGTCAATGCACAATGCAGGTACACAATGCACAGTGTGGGGAGAGAGGCCAAAGAGCAGAGATAATTTTTATGTTTGAAGTTTTCTCGTCTTGCCATAAAATATGAATTTTATTTCACAATTACTATTCTATTTTCAAGGGAGTCTTAGATTGATGTTTCCTAATATGTGAGTAGAATTCACCAGAAGACTTCAATACCTGTAGTTTCATGTTTATATTCTATAGTTTATTTAGTTAAATCTCTCAAAGTCATTCACTTGTATGTACAAATTTTGTCTATGAATGTTTCCTAGTATATTTCACATTGGCCTAGATCTATTTAATTTTCTCATGATTATCATTTAAAAAATAATGGCATAGACTATAAATTTTTACTTTCCAGATACAGTTAAAAATTATATGTAGGGTATAAAATAGAGTATTTTCTAGTTGATTTCTGAGCAGCTTTAGCTCCTTTTTTTTTAGGGTACCCTTATTTGGTGTTCATTATTTCTCTTCAAGTTTCATGTGCCATAAGGAGACTGATACTACCCCCAGCTTCAGGGATGGGACTTCAGTGATCTGAGCCAATCTGGATAATCCCATCTACTCTGACACAGGGTTCTGTTCCAAGATGCAATTATACCAAAGGCTTATCAGTGCTCTGTATTTCCCTGGTGTCACTAAGTAGGGCAAGGTCAATCAGAACTAAACCAGTTATATTTGTTCTTATTTGTAGCAGCACACTCTCCCATCTGCTGGTCATGCAAAAGAAGTATTCAGCCCCTACCCCTACATTCTGCCCTTGACCCTGTAGACTGCTGAGCAGAGAGACAGTACAAAAGGAGATAATTGAAACATTATTGATACATTGCTGAATGAACCAATACAGATATGCCCTTGTCTCTAGATTCTCCAGCTATATAGTGTGTTAATGTATTTTTTATAATCTTATGAAGACAGTTTGAATTGTGATTTTGTGACTATCAGAAGACACTCTGACTTCTCTAAAAAGTAATTAAATATAGGTTATTCGAGTTCCTCCTCTTCTCTCTTTTTTTTTTTTTTAATTTAATTTATTTATTTATTTATGGCTGTGTCGGGTCTTCGTTTCTGTGCGAGGGCTTTCTCCAGTTGTGGCAAGTGGGGGCCACTCTTCGTCACGGTGCGCGGGCCTCTCACTATTGCGGCCTCTCTTGTTGCGGAGCACCGGCCCCAGACGCGCAGGCTCAGTAGTTGTGGCTCATGGGCCTTGTTGCTCTGCGGCATGTGGGATCTTCCCAGACCAGAGCTCGAACCCGTGTCCCCTGCATTGGCAGGCAGATTCTCAACCACTGCGCCACCAGGGAAGCCCTCCTCCTCTTTTCTTATAAAAGTAAACATTGGGTTTTCATGTTCTATCTCTTATATGGACTTCTAGATTCTCTAGAGGAACGTGGAATGTCCATCACTCTTATGCTTTGAAGGCTTTCAGTACTCAATGACACAGAGTCTACCCAAGTCTAACCTTAAAATTGCTCATGGCTGCTTTCCCCCACTGCCCTTGTGAAGACCCTACTTGCCAAGGTGTAGACAGAGAAGGTCGAGGAATATGCTCATTCCAAATCATTAGCTTCCTTATGCCTCCTAAATAAGTTAAAATAAGTCAAACAACTTTTAATTCAATCAAATAAATATCTCAGTATTATTTTATATAGGGAGGATAGGGAGTAGATTTACATGTATTACTGAAGATAATTCTTCCATGCTCTACTTGATTTCTAGTTGTGAAGAGAGTGTTTAGATCATAATTTTTCCAGGTGCATTTCAGTTTGATAACTAAGTGGATCTTTGTTCTTTGAAATATCTGTTAATGAAAATCAAAGGCAATTTCAGTACCAAATGGTATTAATTAGTTGATAAACTGCCACAATATGGTTATACAATTTATTTTAAAGCCATTCTCTAATACAAGGCTTACAAAGATTCCTTTAATTAAGATTTTTGGTTTGTTTTATTTTCTAACAATATCTTCATCAAACATCTTCTATTGTGTCTGATTCACAACTAAAAACATGCATATTTGAATTAGTAAATTATTTTGTAATCAGTTGTTTATGCTATTGTTTCTATGACTAGACCATAAACACTCAAAATCAGGGTGCACTTCTGACTTTATAGAAATTCCTATTTCCTAGAACAGCTTTAGATCACACAATAGTAGTAAATATTTCTGGAAAACTGAATTAACTTCCTCATTCTTTCTTTCACTACCACTGCAGCCAATATTAGAGTTTAGTTTGGGGATTATAGGAAGAGGACTGTGATGGCCAGAATAATGGCCCCAAAGATGGCACTGTCCTAATCCTCAGAGCCAGTGAATATAGTAGATTACAGGGCAGAAAGGGATTAAATTTGTAGATGGAATTAAGGTTGTTAATCAGATAGGAAGTTTATTCTGGATTATCTGGGTGGGCCCAATATAATCACAAAGGTCTTTAAAAGTAGAAAAAGGAATCGAACCGGAGAGGTGACAGAAGGAGAAGACTCAGCCCAACTTTGCTGGCTTTCTTTTGGACGAAGTCCATGAACAAGGAAAGCCTCTTGAAACTGAAAGACAAGGACGTGTAATCTCCCCTAGCATCCCCAGAAAGGAATACACTTTGCCAACACTTTGACCTTAGTGCAGTGTGATACAGGTCATTCTTCTAACCTATAGAATTGTGAGACAATAAATCTATGTTGATAAACTCCTAAATTTGTGGGAGTTTGTTTCAGCAGTAATAGGAACACTAACTAATATAGGGCAGTGGCAGGCTCCCGCTCTGTGATGACCTTAGAAAAGCTCCTTCTCACTGACATCCCACTGGCTTCTTTTATCTTCTGTGGTCTGAGATATTCTGTACCATGAAGCCTCACTTGTCCCCAAACACATAAACTTGATATCCTTTCCACATTGCCCAACTTAAAAAAAAAACAAAACAGTCAATTTAAAGTGAAGAGAAAGTTGAAGGTCAGAAAAGGGAACACCTCAAAACACCCACCATTTCCATAATGTTAATGACACTTTCTATGTCTGCTGCTCAGTTTAAACTGAGATCGAGTAAAAAACTTTGTAAAGAAAATGACTTCCAAAAAGAAATATAAATTAAAAAAATTTAAATTTATGTGCATATATTGAGTTATTCATAAATTGCCTCACTTTAATATGAATGTAATGAAGCAACATTTAAAGAAAGACTTTATCTCTTATACTTTTATTCAGATGAAATAAGCTTTATATTTGCATATTTGGGTCATTGCAAAGACTCTTTTCCATAAAATTTTGGTAATTAGTGCAATGAAGCTGGAAAGATCTTGCTTTCAGTGTTCTGGCTCACTTGTGACCTGTTCATGCTAACAGCTTTAATGGAAATATTTAGTTGTTTCATTTTATATGTAATCCTGGCAGTAGTTTGACATTTTAATGTTTTGTCATATTATCTTTCTGCTTTTTCTCTATTTGAGCAGAAACCATATGATAATTTGAAAATAAAAAAAATGTTACAAAAAATGAAAAATTTAAAGTAATACTATATTTTAAGCACAATCTCTACTTTAATGATTGACTATTTTCATAGGTCATAAGCATGTTCTAATTTTACTTCTCAGGTGACACAGGTTATATGAATAATTGTGAAAGCAGAATGGACTTCCGAGAAATCTAAACTTATAAAAAAAAAACCTGAATTTTGTGTAGACACTCTTTCTTTTATTTATTGAATTGCATAACTTTAATATATCTGAATAAAGCATTATTAAAATAAAGAACTTATTTTAACTCCTAAGTTTTTAAAATAAGCAAAGAGTGCCTTGATGATTTTTGTATGGTAAATAAACTTGGATTATATATACCAGGCAAACTGACCAGAGGCTAGAGGAGAGGAGATGGGTGGACTTTGGAGGCTGGGGCTGGGCAGGAGAAGGGAGAGAAGAGGGTTGGAGAGGAGAAGGCACTCCTATCTAGGTAGCATGTGAAAGGAGTACAAAGACAAGCATGAAAGGTTAACTTTCCTGAATATTTGTAGCCATTTTCTTGGCTTTTTTCCACTCCATTCTATCTTACTATAATTAAGGACTTGGAGAATTCTAGGATCTATATACCCCTTCTTCCTTTGGAAATTTGATGCTAGAGATTGTATACTTTCTTAAGATTGTACTCAGAATAAAACTATGCAAAGCTCAACTATTTTCATTTACATACTTGGAACAAAAAAAGTGAACTATAGAAATGCAACGTTTCATGCTTGTGTGCTAACAGTGATCAGGAATTTGAGAGAAGTATACCAAAAATGTTGGCACTGTTTCAGGGAGCTGTAAAAATTTCCTGTTGAAGGAAGGAAGCAAACGTGTCCTACTACCTCTGAAAAATTCTTCCATCTGGCCTCTTGTGCATTATATTTTATACAGTTACTTAAATTTATGAACATGAGTTCCTCTCAGATTTAGGGTAAATGACCCCCTCATGACCCTTTATGAAATGTTAGGTGAAAAAATAGAATTTATACAAAAGCTCATGCGTCTAGACATGCTTTCTCTAGATGTGTATTTACTTGCACACAAACAGCTCCAGTCAAACCTAATAAGAAGATAGCACAGGAGCCTAAGACGGAGCAGAAAAATGGCAACTCTTACACTGGTTTTGTGTTATTTAGGGAATATAAAGAAGTGGATTCTGTTATCAGTCCAACAATTTTGTGAGTAAATGGAATTTTTCTAGATAATTCCTCAAATTTAAAGTGATTTTAAAAGAACTATGAATCGAAATAAAGAGAGGTAAGAATCCTTTATTTAAAATGTTAAGTAAGCTTGGGATTTCAATAAACTTCAATTTGGAATTATACTTCTTTCAGTGTACTTAAATTATGATTATGAAACCACTGGGAAACACTGGATATTCACCAAACACGTGAAAATAATTATTCATCCTGTTGTAGCACCAAAGAACAGATGTCAACACTCAGCCATGTAGGGAAAGATAGCTATTAGAAAGGAAATTAAAAACACAGCCAGTGCCAACAGGTTTTTTGTAACTAAGTTATTTACATTTTGATCCAGTGGAAGAAAGAATACATTCCAATTAAAACAAAAATTTAGAAGAAAGCCGGAAAGGATAGCACAGTAGTAAAGGATACCAGCCAATATGAAAGGACAGGTGTTAAATCTTCCATAGACTATAACTGTCTTTTAACAATTTAAAATAACGTATTATAGAAAGGATTTTAAATTGGGAAAAGAGCTTTATGTAGCTTTATCTATGTATCTTTATGTTTGTTTAAGGAAAGAGCCACTTTGCAACAGGAGGCAGAATTCTATTCCTTTATACTTTTAGGTCAACATTACTTTCCCACGAATTTCTGTCTTTTGGTAATCCTTTTGGAAGCAAATGCAAGTCAAGGAAAGGGTTGATCCAGAAAGCAAACACCTATCAACAATTTTCTGCAGCCCTTCTCAGACTCAAGCAACCATTCTGAGTAGGAATGCTAGCTCTGGTCAGGAGGTAGAAGGTTTTGGAGAGCAATCTTAGGCTTAGTAGAAAGAACGGTACTTAAAAAAAGGCTTTAAGAAGTGATATTTGGGGAAAGCGGCGGGGGGGGGGGGGGATGGGGGGGTGGTGGTGGTGTGATGAATTGGGAGATTGGGACTGACATATATACACTAATATGTATAAAATGGATAATAAGAATCTGCTGTATAACAAATAAATAAAATACAAAAATTCAAAAAAAAAAGATACAGAAAATTACATATGAGTTCAGAGAATATACGCGATCATTAAAAAAAAAAAATGTATGGTTCCAGGCACTTTCCATGATCTTATTCATTTTATTAAAATCTCACAATGACAGGGAAAAAAAAGTGATATTTTGGCATTACGATTTCAGGTAATGACCAGTTTATAAGATACCAGTTTAAAGTAAGAAAAATTTAATTGCCCTCCATGTTTAGATAAATGCAAATCACTTTGTTTGCAAACACATATCCAGTGAGAGTGGTGAAGGGGTAGCATTTTCTATGACACTTCAGTCTGTGGTATACATGTCATAGTTCCATGTATTTGAAAGCTTTTTCATGGTTAGCCTTTATTTTGTCCTAAGCCTGTTTTACTCATCTATAATTTTAAGTGCAATTTGAGTGTAAGATGAAAAAGAACCCCACAAAACTGCCTGCCTAAAAGTTGACTCTCCACCATCTTCCACAAATTTGTCCCTTGCATCCCTCCCCCATCAACCACAACCCACTGTCTCTGACCTCTCTTCTTGATTGGAAAATAAATAAGTTTTCCTTACATTATATTGATATACAAACTAATTTTATTAACATCAGTAGCTTTTAATATCTATATAATGTAATATACAACTTTGTTATTACTTGTGTACGCTAATGCATAATGTTTCAGTTGATCAAAAGACATTACATATCTTTAAGAGTTGGCTTGGTATCTTGGATTGGAATAGAACATATAATTTTTCCCGTTAAAAATAATAGGAATTTCTTTTTCACGTAAGGGCTTTTTGCTTAATGGCGGATTTCTGGGAACATATCCAGTTGTAAAGTGAGAAATAGGTGGTATTAACAGGAGTAATAGTAGTGATAGAGATGAGAGTATTTAGTATTTGCCTGAAGCATATGAACCATCTCTTTATTGAAGCTTACTGTTTTTAATTGAAGATGACCAGTAGAAGGTGTCCTAAGAATGACTAATTACTGATGGTGTTAATTTCAATGTTACCAAAACACATTTTAAATATATTTTCAAAATCTATGAATTAAAGGCATCCATTGTTTCTACTTCTTAATATAAATTGAGGACTAACTCAGGTAATTAAATGAAATATTTTGGTAGAGTGCATGCAAAAAATCTTGTTGGGGTTGTGTTGTTGTTATTCAAATGACATATAAATTATTTATATGATGCAGACAGCCTAAAATTCCTATCATATGTGATCATCACTAGAATGTTAATGAGATATTCACAGATAAATGCATCATGTGTTGGAAAAATTTATCTGTTTGGCTTTTTCAGGAAAATTGAGCCACTACTAGATAAAAAAAGTAAGGTATTTAATATGTAAATTGTGGCTTACAAGAATGTGAGTGGAGCCTGCATCAGTGAGGGTCTGAAAGGCCATCCATACTCAATCACTAAGGACTCAGCCAGAAGAACAGGCCACAGTAGAAGCCAGAACTCATGGAGAAGTCAGCTGATTTGCTGCTACCTCTGTCACCATCATGAAAGGAAGTTCTTAAAGATCTTTGAGTTCTGCAGATTCCTCGCATCTGGCTGCCATGACCTTTTGAGCAGAATGACTTCTTTGTCACTTCTACCTCCCAAATGTTACATGACTTGCCTCTCATTAGCAAACTCTAACCCATGACCAGGTATGGAAGGAAATTCTAGGAAACGTTGTCCCCAGCTTTAGAAGGGACTTTTCTGGTGGTGCTGAGTTAAGGACAATCAAGCACATTACCAAAAATGCTATAACATATCTATACATATAAACATATGGTCACTTTGCAATGGCTTAATGAAATAACCAATTAATTATTGTTAGAGTTAGAATAAAGTCCTCCTATTTTCAGTCTTAGGTAGTTGGATACTTACAGAATTAATATTTGTTAGCTGGGTTTTCAGATATTGTCCACCGTTTTCTTTTTTTGTTTTTCCCTAATGGGTCTTAGAAACAGTCTTCACCTTTTTTATATCCATGCTGTAAGGAATCAGTGCTTTTCTAACAATGTATGTAATTCGTTTTTCAATCAAATATCAGGTATAATCAAATGATGTATTTGCTTGCTAACTTATACACATCATAAAAATTCAATTTTTGAATAAATTTATTACCACCAATTTCTACTTAAAATATTCAGTTTCCCAGATGTACTTTTTTAAAACTGAAAGTAGTTGTGGGTGAAAAAAACATAGTGGTAATAAAATAGTAATATTGTTATTTCTTGACAATTTGCTATGTATGAAGTAGAAACTAAGGCTTTTATATATCCCAGCTCATTAAATTATCAACTTTAATTATCAGTCTTATTTAAAGTATGTCTTATGAATCCCTCTTTAAAGTTGAATAAAATGAAGCAAAATTTTAAGTAACTTGTAAAAATTCAAAGAGCTATTGAATGATAGAATTTGGATACAAATTCAAATTCAAGCTATTCTGAGTTAGCTTGAAATCATAAGCCTTCCATAACATTTCCTATAATTTGCAGTATAGGTGTATATCTGATGAGACCAAAATTTGGCATGTAGTGGGAATATGGTTGGGGAGCAGTATATGGGAAGGCTGGGAAACAAGAGAACTGTGGGAAAAATTTTGTTTCCTTGAGATAGCACATTTGTCTAGACTCCAAGCTCTTCTTTATACAGGCCCTTCCTCTGATTATGATTTTTCTAATATTTCTTGAAAACTAGAGGAAACATTTAATGACTAAATCAAAACCTCAATAATCTAAGCAATCATTTTTATTAAATAGAGTCTAAGTGCCAGTACAACATAATTTGCAGCAGTTTTCTAATATACATTTCTTCTCTGCCATTTATTTTTAAAATTCTAGGCAAAACCTTATATAAGATTTAAAAATACATTACTTAAGAAATAGGAAGGTAATGATTTTCAAATGGCTTAATGATTTTGAACATTAAATGTTATATTACAGATCTTAGAATGTTTTGCAATACAGTATTAATTTACCTGAGAGGTTATTCCACAAGGAATAAAAACATGTGTTTCTAACTAAACTTATTACTTTAAAAGCTTGATGAATGACAACTATAAAAAAAAAAATCCCCTTAAAACCATAGACTAATTGGTTGAATATAAAGTCTCTGGGGTCAGAAACAACAGATGTGCATATACATTAAGGCAAAATATGAGGCAAGAGGAACAGATAACAGCAAATAAGTCTGTCGTTTTATGTTGAATGACATAAGAACTCTAAATGTTTCCTTTCTCTCCTACATTTTGTTCATAGGCCCACATGTTCTATGTCAATGAGTAATGACTTGCCATTCCTTATGTTTTTTTATTTTTTTCCTGTTTCTGTTGCCTTTCCTCATTACAGTTCTTCTCAGTGTCTGCTCACAACCTTGGCTCAGTTCAACCTGCCATATGGAGGCATATCTAGGGAGTAGGTATAGTTTCTCCCTACAGGCCCTGTACTCTTCAGGATCACCATTAAGCCAGTTATAGCTTTGACGTCTTTTCCACATTTTTTTGTATCTACAAGATTTTTAAAATATTGCATCTTATTGTTGCGCAACTTTTGCTGTCCCCTGCAATCTCTTTACCTGAACGTAAAAGCAGACTGACATTTTGAAGTTAAATGAAAATATGCTGATGCAAGATACAAATTAAAATGGCTTCCCTTGCCCCTGGGATAATTCAGCAGTCTTTGAAATGACTCACAGAGCCATTCCAGCCTGGCCCCTGCATACTTCTATGGCTTCAGTGCTCATCTTTCTTGCTTTTGCACTCCATTCTTGGGTTGCTTGACTCTGCTCGTCTTTCTCATTTCTTAGTCTTAGTGCGGGCTGTAACCTCTCACTTGATCATCTCCTGCCATGTTTTCCTGAATACATCTTAGTCAGTTTTTTCAGGTGTCGCCTTAGAAGACATGCTCTTTATGTACTTCAGGAATGTTTATCTTCTTACCATGCTCCCTATTTTGTTTAGCTTCAACTACCACAGTGTCACTTTTTTTTTTGTACTTTTGTTTTAATTGCTTGCTTTCTGCTTTATATTGTAAGCACTCAGAGGGAAAGACCACATCTATTCTGCTCTCCATTTCAAATTTCACTCGTCACACAGAGTCTAAGATATTACTTGTTAAATAGACATTTCATCTTTGTAAATTCTTTACCTGGATGCCTCTTATCATTTACCTATACATGTTAAATTGTTAATATGATTGGATTGTCAACAGTTATTAAGTCAATGGTGTGGGGGTTTGGGAATTTTCAGAGGGAATGATACAATATCAAGCATTATATATTAAAATAAATTTTAACTCAATAATTATAGGAATATATTTTCTAAATAAATTTCAGATCTGTGAATGAGAATTAGCTTGTTCAGTTAGTATTGTATGAGCAGTGTTCAAACTATGAGGACAAAAATAGTACTTTAGGGGTGTGTGTGTGTGTGTGTGTACATGTACTGCTTTGCCAGACACCACATTTACTATTTATACAATGCCTCAAAATCATGTAATAAAGAAGAAAACAATCAAGAGGTAAGTTGGTTAAAATCTTATAAGAAAACAGCTAATATCGTAACAAATACACAGAACTTGTATATCCCCTTTCCTATTATAAATATCTCAAACATTAAACTAAGAAACAAAGCTGAGGAAAATACAGACTTTGAATAAATAATATAAGTGGAGAAAATAAATGTGCTAAATAAAATATAAATTTCTTTTGGCCAGATTAAATTTCCCTGTAATACTATTTTGGCATACTACATATTGAATAATGAATATATAGCAAATAACTATTGACTTGGATAGGAAAACAGCGATAGCACCTAATTCTTGACTATTAAATGGCTTTCTAAACTGACTTGAGAATGAATTATGAGTTAATTTGGCCACCAATAACCAACATTTCTTCTGATATCCTGTACTGGATAGCATGAGGAAAAAAGATTTCTTTCAGAGATATGTGAACCTAAATATTTGAAAACTTACAAAGATCTTCTGCATAATAGTAGGTTTCTCAGTGTTTTTGAAATATGTTTTCCCACATTAAATCAATTGTGTGTGTGTGTATAACAATTGATTCAATGTTTGAAAAATATATATATATACATATTGGTTTGAAGGAGGAAAGAAGCAGAATTTTTAACAGTTAACATTAATTATTAACAGTTAACAGTTCATATAATCTCTGTCTTAGATGTTAAATAAAATATATCTTTTGCAACTTATATTCAGAATTTTGGTAAAATACTGAATTTCTCTACATCTCTATTCTATGGATGTTTTATGAATTAAATAAAACAAGGAATATAATTAGTCCAGCACTTGGCTCAGTACTTATCCTAGTAGTAGTAGTTGTATTGGTGTATTCATTAAAAAAACAACTTTATTTTTATTATGCTTTAAATTTTGAATTTGACTTATTAGTTCTTAGTGCTCTGAAAATAAAGACATATTTTCCACCACATATTTTGTTGTTCAGGGACAGCAAATGGAGAAGACTTAGTTTCATAACCTACACTTTTCCAATGAGAACTTTTCAAATAAATTAACTGGGAATTAAATGTGAAAATATTAAAAATATATATATTTCAAAAAAGATACTTCCAAAACAAACAAACAGACACACAACAACAACAAAAACCCTTCATGAACAATCTTAAGGAACTATTTTTTGTTTTAACTAACATTTTTATTTTGTTATTTTTAAAGAAGCACTACCCTTAAAGATTTCAGACTAGTTTAAACTAGAGGGTGCATTTCAAAATGTCTGATCATTTGCTCAATACTTAACTTATTCTACAGAAGACATCTGCCATATAAAATTACAAGAAAATGGAACAGGTATAAAAATCTTCTGTGCTGTAAATGGAACCATTAAATGGTGCCTGCTTTGTCACATTTTGTTGGGACTGGTTAGAGATGTAACATCAGGTAATACATTTCAGAGTGATGTGACAAGGAAATTAGATACTGAATGCTTTGTAGTTCTCAATTTATAAAACTTTAAAATCTCATTTAAGGAATGACACATCCTAGAAAAGCAAACCAATCAAAACTTCTTCTAAATTCTTGAATTAACAACAAGAAAAATTAACTTTTTTTTAAAGAAAAAAGTATTTTGTTCACTGGGATCTGAATCATTACATAAAACCTCTGTTAGGATCATTGCCAAACATAATCTGTGTACTTATTCAAGGTTGCATGATGCATTAACTACATTTAAAAATTTAATTAAAATAAGAAATTACATTTAAGTATTTATAATAAATTCTTTCAAAGTTTTCAATATCAAATTCAATGAATGGGTGTGTGTGTGAATGTGGTATTTTAGTTTTTTGAGTTAAAAATACACTTTTAATTCACTAATTCTAACAACTGAATTTTATAGAACCCAAGATAAGAAATAACAGTACAGTCCCTAGGATAAGTTGAATTATTGTTGGATGGGTGGGGGTTTTGGCAGCTTACTTCTCCGAAGCAGCAGGGTATTCAGAGCTAGTAATGATAGAAATACTTCCAAACGAGAGCTACAGTTATAATTGAAGTATAAGGAACTTAGATGGGCAAGTTCAAACATTCAGCTCTGTGTCCTAAAAAGAATAATGAAAACAAACAAATCAAAGAATTGAAATAAAAATTTTAAAGAAGAGAAAAACATCAGTTGAACACTAAAGTAAGCATAAAATAAAAATATGAGAATGGACAGTAAATAAAATCCATATATGAAATAGTAAGATAGTAATTCTCTTTGATTTTCAGCTTTAACTTTGAAGTTTAAATGCATATATAATTTTAAGTAATTGCTCTCTATTTGGAAATTTTGAATATATACTTTATGAAATAATTCCTGAAAGTAATAAACTGAAATGTCAGATGATACTACTATTATGAAATTTTAAACATGCAAATATCCATTCAATATCTATTTACTGAGTACCTTTCTGTGCAAGACATGTGTTAGAGAAAATGAGAACTTAAAAATGTGTACTAAGTTTACTCCTGCCTTAGTGAAGTTAGCAACCTTGTGTAGGAGCAGGTGAGTGAGCAACTGATGTAAGATATTCACTCTGTACTTATGTGAAAGTGCTTCTTACATTATTCACAGAGGTGACATGTTAATTCTACTCAAAGGGAGCAATAATGTCCTTTCTAAAGGGTTAAGATTTGAACTGAGACTCACTAGCAAATATATGACTTTAGCTGGTGAGATTTTGAAAGCAGTCTGAGTTTAGGAAATGAAATATAAAAACCATAGTTTACAAATGTACAAGATATGTTCAAGAGACAGATAAGTCCAGTATATCAAGATGAGTGAATGAGATAGCTTGGTTTCAGGAAAGAGGAGTTTCAGGAAAGGGGAGGATGGAAGAGTTATAAGTGGCACTGCATGGGACCAGCAAGCATGGGTCAGATAATGGAAAACCATGAATGGAGCCTCATTCTTTGAGAAGTGGAAAGTCAGTGCAGATTGTTGAGAATGGAAGTAACATGATCAGAGAGGCCAGATTGGAAAGAATTTAGTCAAGGTAGTTAGTATTCTAAGTGGAAAGGCAACAATACTCTGAACTATTACATATTGGAAAGAAGGGATGAATGAAGATATTTTTTGAATTAGAAGTAATATTTATTCATTGCTTAAAAAATACTTAATGCCAGCTACATGTCATACACTATTCTAGGACCTAATAATAGAAAGATTTTCAAAATAGAGAAGTTTCCTACTCCCCACTCTTGGGGAACTTATGCTCTAAATCAGACTGGTTAGGGAGGGCTTCTCTGGGAAGGTGATGTAGAAGAAGGAATGTGATGGTAAAGAAGTGGCAGGTCATGCAACAATAAAAGGAAAGAACTCTTCAGATAGAGCATGCAGTTGGTGCCAAGGCCTACTGAGGAGGAAATGCAGAAACGTGGTAATTTCAAAGGATAGGAGGAAGGTCTCTATGCTTGGAGCTTGAGTGGCAAGGGATGGAATGGTAAGAGGAAGAGAAGTAGAGAGAGCTTTATAAGCCACCATAAAGAATTTTGATCATTTTTTTTCAATTGGGATTGGAAGACATTAGGTAGAACAGTGACAGATTTAGCTAGTGGTTTTAAAATTTTACTCAAGCTGTCTTATCAAAAAATGGATCACACAAAGTCAAATGAATAGTAGATGATGTCTCCAGTGCTTTGACTCTGTCTGACCTGAATTGTGATTCCATTATGAAAAAAAGAAAAAGGAAGAAGAGACTTGGGAATTAAAATAATGAGTTTGTTTTTTCTCTTACTTTTGAGTGTAAAGAGTGTAAAAGTGTAACATCACAGGCACCCAGGGAGAAAAATGTCACAGAGAACAAGGGCTGTACTGATACATACTACAGAGAAATCAAGAGTGATGAACACAGAGAAGATGTAAATTGATTTCTCAATTACAAGGTCATTGTAAATCATCCAAACAGCAGCTGGCTAAAGTGATGAGAAGAGAAGCCAAATTATTAAGGTTGAAATGGAGGTGAGAATTGGAGCTATCAAGTGAATTCTATTGTTTAAAAAAATTTAGCAGTGAAATAAAGGAAAAGATTCAGGCCTTTCAGTTATTTTGTAGTGCTACAAAAGAAGTCTTTCTTCTGAAATGTGAAGCAAACATATAAAAGCTGATTTCTGGTTTTTTTCGATCAACTTTTTGCATTTTCAGTTTTGGAAGTAATGTATCACTTGTTTCACATTTACACGTATTTTAAATTTAGAAATAAATTGGTTGTACATAATGGTCTGACTTTGATTGCTTAATATAATGAAAATGAGTGAAAAATATTTGAAATATGGAAAGTAATAGATATGGATTTGATTTATATGATTTTAGTTTTTTCTTATGCAGAAGTTCATTTAAGGACACTATTATAATTTAGTAGGGGTATTAAGTAAATGCAAATGATGCAAATGAAACTTTAAATAATGTTTCTAAGATTTTGCCTCCTCCCATATCAAACAAAGACAATTAAACTCAGTGTGAAGGCAAACTTCTGGTTTAAAACAGTAAGACTAGGTAGGTTTATTCCTAGGTATTTTATTCTTTTTGTTGCAGTGGTAAATGGGAGTGTTTCCTTAATTTCTCTTTCAGATTTTTCATCATTAGTGTATAAGAATGCAAGAAATTTCTGTGCATTAATTTTGTATCCTGCTACTCTACCAAATTCATTGATTAGCTCTAGTAGTTTTCTGGTAGCATCTTTAGGATTCTCTATGTATAGTATCATGTCGTCTGCAAACAGTGACAGCTTTACTTCTTCTTTTCTGCTTTGGATTCCTTTTATCTCTTTTTCTTCTCTGATTGCTGTGGCTAAAACTTCCAAAACTATGTTGAATAATAGTGGTGAGAGTGGACAGCCTTGTCTTGTTCCTGATCTTAGAGGGAATGGTTTCAGTTTTTCACCATTGAGAATGATGTTGGCTGTGGGTTTGTCATATATGGCCTTTATTATGTTGAGGTAACTTACCTCTATGCTTTCTTCCTGGAGGGTTTTTATCATAAATGACTGTTGAATTTTGTCGAAAGCTTTTTCTGCATCTATTGAGATGATCATATGGTTTTTCTGCTTCAGTTTGTTAATATGTTTTAACACATTGATTGATTTGTGTATATTGAAGAATCCTTGCATTCCTGGGATAAACCCCATTTGATCATGGTGTATGATCCTTTTAATGTGCTGTTGGATTCTGTTTGCTAGTATTTTACTGAGGATTTTTGACCTGTATGCAGAAAACTATAAGATGCTGATGAAAGAAATTAAAGATGATACAAATAGATGGAGAGATACACCATGTTCTTGGATTGGAAGAATCAACATTGTAAAAATGACTATACTACCCAAAGCAATCTACAGATTCAATGCAATCCCTATCAAAATACCAATGGCATTTTTCACAGAACTAGAAGAAAATATTTTACAATTTGTATGGAAACACAAAAGACTCCGAATAGCCAAAGCAATCTTGAGAAAGAAAAATGGAGCTGGGGGAATCAGGCTCCTGCATTTCAGACTATACTACAAAGCTACAGTAATCAAGACAGTATGGTACTGGCACAAAAACAGAAATAGCGATCAATGCAACAGGATAGAAAGCCCAGAGATAAACCCATGCACATATGGTCACCTTGTTTTTGATAAAGGAGACAAGACTATACAATGGAGAAAAGACAGCCTCTTCAATAAGTGGTGCTGGGAGAACTGGACAGCTACATGTAAAAGAATGAAATTAGAACACTCCCTAACACCATACACAGAAATAAATGGAAAACGGATTAAAGACCTAAATGTAAGGCCAGACACTATAAAAGTCTTAGAGGAAAACATAGGCAGAACACTCTGTGATATAAATCACAGCAAGATCCTTTTTGACCCACCTCCTAGAGAAATCAAAATATAAACAAAAATAAACAAATGGGACCTAATGAAACTTAAAAGCTTTTGCACAGCAAAGGAAAACATAAACAAGATGAAAAGACAACCCTCAGAATGGGAGAAAATATTTGCAAATGAAGCAACTGACAAAGGATTAATCTCTAAAATATACAAGCAGCTCATGCAGCTTAATATCAAAAAAACAAACAACCCAATCCATAAATGGGCAGAAGACCTAAATAGACATTCCTCCAAAGAATATATACAGATTGCCAACAAACACATGAAAGGATGCTCAACATCGCTAATCATTAGAGAAATGCAAATCAAAACTACAATGAGGTATCACCTCACACCAGTCAGAATGGCCATCATCAAAAAATCTACAAAGAATAAATGCTGAAGAGGGTGTGGAGGAAAGGGAACCCTCTTGCACTGTTGGTGGGAATGTAAATTGATACAGCCACTATGGAGAACAGTATGGAGGTTCCTTAATAAACTAAAAATAGAACTACCATATGACCCAGCAATCCCACTGCTGGGCGTATACCCTGAGAAAACCATAATTCAAAACGAGTTATGTACCACAATGTTCACTGCAGGTCTATTTACAATAGCCAGGACATGGAAGCAACCCAAGTGTCCATCAACAGATGAATGGATAAAGAAGATGTGGCACATATATACAATGGAATATTACTCAGACATAAATAGAAACGAAATTGAGTTATTTGTAGTGCGGTGGATGGACCTAGAGTCTGTCATACAGAGTGAAGTAAGTCAGAAAGAGAAAAACAAATACCATATGCTAACACATATATATGGAATCTAAAAAAAAGGTTCTGAAGAACCTAGGGACAGGGCAGGAATAAAGACGCAGATGTAGAGAATGGACTTGAGCACACAGGGAGGGGGAAGAGTAACCTGGGATGAAATGAGAAAGTGGCATGGACATATATACACTACCAAATGTAAAATAGTTAGCTCATGGGAAGCAGCTGCATAACACAGGTAGATCAGCTCAGTGCTTTGTGACCACCTAGAGGGGTGGGATAGGGAGAATGAGAGGGAGATGCAGGAGATATGGGGATATACGTATATGTATAGCTGATTCACTTTGTTATAAAGCAGAAAGTAACACACCATTGTAAAGCAATTATACTCCAATAAAGATGTTAAAAAAAAAAAACAGTATGACTAAACATTTCTAAGAAACTTTTTAGAGCTCAAATGACAGAAATAATAGAATTGTCTGTGAATCCGAAGCACCTTTTGGTGTATTGCCTCACTTGATCCCCATGACAACTTAGTAAGCATGCAAATTGAGGAAACTGAATCTTAATGAGATTGAATTGAATTTTACAGTTTAGCAATAATAGAATTAGCATTTTGGCCCTAGTTTTATTATACTTAAATAGGAGCTTTTGCCAAAAAGCAATGTCCAAAGTATTCTAAGAAAGCCTATAATGGACCCAATAAATCTTACCATTTATTATTTTTTCCTGTAATGGTTTCTAGAAAGTTCAGAAATCAATTTTACAATTATTCAGGGTCATATGTTGTTTTACTACGTTATTGTTATTTTACATTGCTTTACCATTATGTATGCAAACATTTTGGGTTGTCATTATTTGATAAGAAAGTTTGTATTGTATTTGAAACTAGACACGATGATTACAAAGGATGAATAAATGAATGAATGAAAGTACTAAATTATTCCTTGACTTTTTTTGTATGTATTTGAAGAGATCTTCATTCAACTGAAATTTCCATTTCAATAGCATATTCCAATACTATTTATTTAGTAAATATTCACCAAGTACCTATTAAACATATTAATTAAAAGAACAGTATGATACAGGGTATGAGCAGAGGGTTCTTTGTAAGTGAGAGAGAACCATCTGGTTATTCATCAAGAGATTCCACAAGATGGTCTTTAAATCTGGTGAGTAAGTATCTAAGTTTTAGAATTAAAATCATGATTTTTCTGCCTAATGATAGTAGCTCCTTCTGTTAAGGGTGAATATATGTAATAGACAAGTTCAAAGATACTCATACAAACCAGAACTACAATGTATTAATTCAAAGTGAAAATATATCTGCTGAAAGAAATGCATTTGTATTATCTGATAAATGTTTCTTTCTTGTTATAAAACAACATGGGAAAGCCAAATTATAATCATAAATTTGTTTAGTGATAAGACCCTCAAAGAATAAAAAATATATATATTTATGATTACCTACATCACATTGGCAAAATGAGGAACTAAAATGTTTTATTTATTTATTTATTTGTACAATCTTGTTACTAGTATAAAGTCCTTGTAATTTATTTTTATAAGACAGATTTGTAAACCATTTGAATAAGCCAGTCACATTCTTTAGGCCTAAGAAGTCTCTGCCCTGGACTAGATTTGGAAGTCCCTTCCTCAGTGAATGTCCTTCTCATATGTTCCAGCAGGAACAGCACCCTCAGTGTATTGACAAATTTTTAATTAATGTTACTATTTTACTCACTTTTTCTCATATGTGTCAGTGTCCTATGTGTCATTTTATTTGTTTAAGGTGATTTTACATATTTCTGATATAATCAATTATAGAATGACTTTATAATATTGGTCAAAGAGCAACTTTATTTTCTCATTTTCAAGTTCTTAGAGACATGTCTGTTTCCACTTATGAAAACAAATGTATATTTAAATGTAATATTGTAACGTATACTTTTTAAAGTCCTATGCCTTTTTTTTTACAAAACTAATAATGATAGTTATCCATAGGCAAAATAAAAAATAAGGCAAACCCCACATCTGGGAACACTGAATCTAATTCCACAGTTATTTAGAAATCATTTATCCATTTTTATTAATGATTCTGGTATAGTTTTATTATGTAATCTTCCCTGATGCATTTTCTTCTTTAATTTGACATTAGTTATTAGTTTTCTTTTAAGTAAATTTTAATTTTCAAAGTGAAAAAATTATTTCTAATCTGATTAGGCAAATGATAATCCACCTGCAGTGTATTGTAAATAGTATTAAAGAATATTGTTTGAATTGTATTGATGTTTCTGTTTTACCAATAAAGTGCTATAAATTTAGATTTATTCAAAATAAAGGCATAAGTGAATCAGTAAACTGATTACTATTCAACATTTCAGCAGGCTTTCTCAATCTTTCCATACCTCTTATCTCAGTGAATAACTGGACATATGGCTTAGTAGGGTTCTCTGGAGACTGAAGAAGGGAGTGATTTTTTTTTTTTTTAAA
Organism: Balaenoptera physalus; assembly: GCF_965194825.1. Taxonomy (NCBI): domain Eukaryota; kingdom Metazoa; phylum Chordata; class Mammalia; order Artiodactyla; family Balaenopteridae; genus Balaenoptera; species Balaenoptera physalus. The sequence continues at coordinate 35,785,746 of NC_138892.1, read as the reverse complement.
GAAATTGATTCTAGTATGTATGGTGAGCTTCTGTGTCTGTGTGTATCTGTGAGTGCTTGAATATGCTGCACAATATGAGGCTGGGGATTTTTGCCAAGGGAGAGCATGTGGCCATCCATCACAGGGGGGTGGGCAGTCATTTACAGAATGCTCCTTCCCCTTTACAGAATTAAGTTGCCAAATGTGGAAAGTTACTGAATAAAGGTAATGAGGTCATTCATATGATAACTGTATGACTACAACTATGTGCAAAGAATGTATAGACATATATACATACACACACACACAAACATATGAAAAATTTATTCTCGAGAAATAGTTTGTATGTAAATATATATAAGGTAAAGTTTATATGCATAAAAATTTTTTAGGGTAAAGTTCTTCAGAAAAGTAAAATTCAAATTCAGTACATGCAACTATGATTTCAAGCAGCAATTGAGAATTTCTGACTGTCTAAAAAGTTATTTACATGAATATTTAAATCAATGGTGGTGGATGTTAAGTCATTATGGTATTTAGAGTTTATTACTTACCTTTAAGTGGCATTGCAACAGTTTGTTTTAAAAGTCAGTCTGTAGAATTCCTTTACAATTATTGAGACAAGATGAACAATTTCATGTTTCATCTTAAGAATGTGAGTATATATGTCGCTTTTAAAATTCTTTTAGGGAGTAATTGAATAAGGAAATCAGAAAATACTGTTGAAATACACAAGTTGAGAAGGAATAAAATAGGTAATACCATGACAAGGAGAGAGTGGACTGATGCATTTCATATTCAAAGAGAGGATTCTGTAAGACGCAATAATTGTTTGTCTGAAGTAGGTTGATGTGGAGCAAAGGAAGAAGGTGTTAAATATAAAGGTAGGTTTAGAGTCTGAATAACGAGAATATTGGAAGATTTGAAGTGTCTTGTCAGAAGACAGTTTTAACCTTTTTCTTGATTTCCGTTTGGCAGAATCCATTTAAAAATTTGGGACGAGTCAGTCAGGACTTTCAAACTATTTAACCATTCATCTAGTCAGGTTTATTTGAGTACCAAGATATCTCATTACTTAAATATAGTTATTGCAATTGAGGAAAATAAAACACTTTACCTTGATCAACTGAAATGTATAATCTGAATTATCTAAACTTTTGATCCATAAGAGTCTACTACCTCAATATTCTTCTTAATGTATTTTTACTGTTTTATTTGGTTTAATTGAAAATTTGGTAAGATCATAAAAGCTCATCACCATGACTCCTTATAGCTCTTCAGTTTTTAAATTCAAATTGCCCATTTTAGTATTATGCATGTGGTTATTAATACAGTTCTAACTAATGCTATATACACGTACATACACATATACACACACATCTCTTCAAATTCAGCTTCAGCACATAACTTTATGTGCGTCATTCTTCTAAATACTACATTAAGTGCTGAAGGAAAAAACATGAATAAAACATGATTCTGCACTCAAACTGTTCACTGACTAGTTGGAAGGATAGATCTAGAATGTAATTCAATAATGGGATGATATGAAAAAAATTATTGAATAAGTTTCAATGTACAGAGGCAGAGTGATCCTAGGGTACCAGAAATATGTGAAGGAGGCTTCAAAAACGAGGTGAAATCAGAGGGAAGTTTTGAGGACTGAATAAGACATTTGCAAAGGAATCCAAAGGAGGAGGGGTATTTTGAGTGGAAGAAATTTCATTAAAGAACTTGATATGTTTACGCTACTGCTCAAAATGAAAGAAGTAACCCTGGAGAATAAAAAGTGGGTATAGGTAAATGTGATTAGGACGAGAGGCTGAGGAAACAATATAGGATGGCAGTGATGAAGGCTGAAGAGCCAAAAAAATGGACCTCATCTGAATACTTTGGCTTAGTGTCAAGGTCTCTGCAGTCTTTCCACTACTCCTCCTTCACCCACCTCCAGATTGATTCAGGCCTGCAGTGAAAGGGAGTTTGGATGTATGCATCTCTTATTACATGCCAGCCATATTGTCTCATGTAATCCTTCTAGCAAGCCTCTTGCATTAGGAAGGAAAGATAAGCAGGAGCCAACAGATCCTGAAGGCATCTGTACACAGCACTGAGAGTTTAATATTTTATCCTATTTGTGATGGGAATTCAGCATTTATAATAATAAATGAAATAATAGACTTGCGTTTCTTAAATAACACTCAAATAGCAGTGTGGAGAATGCATTGGCAGGGTACTGAGGGCAAAAATGAAAGGATATAGTTCAGATATTCATACTCATATAATTTCAATACCTTTAGTTGTTAACAGATAATAGTTTGCTCAATTTTATTACCATGAGAACAATAGGATACGTATCAGAAGAAAATAAATCTATTATTTACTTCCGGTAAGCCAGATGTTAATGTCACACATTTAAGTGTCGGTTTTATAAACTAGAAAAAAAGCACCAGTTGATTGAGGAAAGCAGAAGAGGTTGAAGTGAAAGGTTTTCTGAAAATGTTCAAACTCACTTGGGAATTCTACTTATTGTTCTTTTAAAAGCTATTACTCTACTGTACCCTGCATTATGCTCAAGGAAACCACTAATAAACAGCAATAATAATGACATGGTAAATTGTCCCTATGGATTCCTATACATTTCAGTAATGACTTGTATAACAAGATTAAACTACATAGGAAAGAATAATCAGAAAACATGTACACATATTATATCCTTTATTGTCTTATTTTATATTGTTAGATGTTCATGCATTGTGGGTGTAATAAAAACTTAAGACAATGCTATTAAAAAGAAACCTATAATTACAGCAGTGAGAATAAGCTCTGAAAGCAGAATCAATAGGTGAATTTCAAAGTATTTGTAAAGAAAATAAAATCTTTTGGGAAATTTTGAACACTTGTGATTCTGTGCTGTACACCTAAATTATTATGACCTACATAACTCTGGCATAATTTCACCATGGCTTGACTTTTTCCACATCTGGATTTAGTTGGTGGCTTTAGTAACATGGATTTTCTTCAACAAAGTCTACATTTGGTTTCAGGATTTTGTCTTAAGAGCATTGGAGAAGATCTGAAGGGCTGGGGAATAATTCCTTGAAATGTAGCTTTTGTCAGGAAAGATTACCATAGATAGCCTTTTGTATTTCCATACAGGAAAACTGTCAATATATAAATATCCAAACATTCAAAAAGCCAAGAATATAAAAGTCATGATGCTTATTTGATCTGCCAATCTGCTCTTTAAAGGAGAGTGATGTGAAGGACCATTAAAAGTTAACACTGTAATTAGTCTGCAAATGTAGTAGAGTTTGGATTCATGGACCTTATTTAAAGTCAGGGAGATGAAGTGAACAAGTTAATGTGTAAAATATTGAGAAACATTCCTATAGCATTCCCAATGGTATATATTGAAAACAAAGGTATACTGAATAATTAATATGCACCAGTTAGCTTCAGAGTGTATATACCATTTATACTTAGAAACAGATCCCATACTGCATTATCACTACCATTTTACAAGTGGGAAGGGTGAGGTATAGTGAATGTTATTGTTCTGCTCAGAAAGTGGCATTCAAAATGTTTTGATATTTAAAAATATATGCTCTCTTTGTCCCCTTTTCTAGAATTCATTTTCCATGTGGATAGGAATTATCAAAGCAAAAACTGCACTGGACAGAGTTATAGAGGTAAGAAAGATTTTATTCAAGGCTATTCTAATAGGGGAGAGAGACCAGAAAACAGTTCAAATACAAGTCTACTGGAAAAAGAATGCAAGAGTTTTTAAGAGGGGGACTGGTGGATGATCATGGGCCATCTGTGTTTCCTAATAGAAGGACACTGAAATTGTGTATAAATTTTAACTTAGTAATTCAATTTCTAATACTTTATTCTTGGAAAACAATCCAAGAAGCACACAATTATATTTTTACATATTAATATTTAATGTAGCATTATTTATGATAGTGCAAATCTGGAAACAATCCAGATGAGCAGCAAAAGGAAATTGGTAAACAAACTGTTCTTTCCAAATGAGGGCACACTATATAACCATTTCACAGTGTTTGAAGGGTGTATTTATTAATGTAGAATAATATTTATGGTATTAATCAAATAAAAAACTAAGTAGATTATATACATATTTATATTGAGTATCCGTTTTTGAAAAGAATATTGCATTTAGTAGAAAATTTAGACTCATATAAGGTAAAGACGTAGCAGTTTTTATTTATCAATTATGAAATTAGGGTGATATTTTTCATAATCTTTGTATTTTCTAATTTTCCAGAAAATAATACACCTTTTTTGTGTGTGTGATTAAAGAAATGTGGAAAACAGAGAGAGAGAGAATAAAAGGGAGAGAAAGAGAGAATGTGAGGGGCATTTGAAAATAAAAACACTTGAAACTTAAGCAAAATGAGGTTAAAATGATCATATAATTCATAGAAAATTAGTATTCTATTAGTAATGGATTATTTAGGTTTCTTTTACGACAAATAGAAAAAGTCAGCTCTCACTTATGTAAATATTAACAATAACACAATTATAATATGTATATATGATATATAATTATATACTAATTATAAATGTAATTATATATATTAATACTTATTAGATGAAGACATGCTTGTGGCTAGATAAGTGAAATGTGTTTGCAAATAGCTGGCTTTAGTCATGACTGAAATAGGGTCATCAGGCCCATCACTTTGTTGTGTTTGCTTTTGTGCTGCCTGTATTTTCTGCTAGGACCCAACTTTGATGTACACTAAGTTATATGTTTTTCTATATGTTAACAAATTAATATCCAAGTAGCTGGAGGTGTGTCCTATCACAATGTATATATTCAAGGCGATCAAACATCTTGGCTAGGAGACGATTTTCTAATTGGGCAAGTTCAGGTTGAAGTCTTTAGCACTTCAATTACATGGAGTGAGTAGAGGAAAGATGGCCCTCCAGATGAAAATCAGGGTGCTATTTAATATATGTGAAAGAATTCTGCATATGAAAAGAATCAGGGGGCCACTAAAAATATGAATTATACAGGTGTCAGTGAGAGATTGTAACTAGGCTAGCTAGGTAGAAAACTACTGTAATGATTATTATAATTACTGTACTAATCAATATATAAGTGATATGGATTAATGCAGAAACATTAATGTTATTATGTATTACAATATAATGTAAAATATATTAACTGTGGAAAGGTATTAATTGAAGCAAAGTGTGACAATAGTATAGTAATTCTATAATTAAAACACAAATTAAATGACGTTTTTACACTACCTCACAAGATTTATGTGTAGTTTTATATAAGTTTTGTGAAAAATACTTTATTCGACTAAAATTTAACCATATCTCCTTGGAAAAGACAGTTACAGAAAATAATGAATAAGCACAAATGTACAGAACTAAAGGCGAAAAGTTTTTAAAGAACCGAAGTTTATGGTTTGAAATTTTCCGAGTCAAAAGCCGTTTCTAAAATCCATTTGGCACATCATATACTTACAGCACCCTGTCTGATAATCTGTTAATAGAGGTAGAGATGCAGGAAAGTGCTGCTTTAGAGAATCCAAGCTCAGAGTGAGATTGCTTGAACTTGAATTTCAGCTTTATCATTTACCATTGGTGACTTAATCTCTTTGTGCCTCAGTTTCTTTATCTGAAAGCAGGACTTAATTCAGCACTTAATTCAGGGATTAAATGGGTGTATATATATACACTCACACAAACACACACACGTATACACATATGTACAAGTTAACACAACAGTGTCTGACATATAGAGAGCATTTCAAAAATATTGAACATTGTTAATAAAAATTCAGTATTAGATATTAGCATTTCAAAACACAATTATTTTCTAACAAAACTGAATGCTTTATATAAAAAACGATTATACATGGCTATCTGTATTCCAAGTTAAGTTTGTTTGCTTGCTTGTCTACAGGGAATTTATAAACATTAAAATTGTCTTCACTGTGAAAAATTTTTATAAAATTTTCTTCAAAAATAATTAGATCACTGTTGTGCGCTATAATTGAGCTGCAATCACAACAAAACTCCAATGGTCATAGAACAATTGAAAACAGTTTCCTATAATCACCATTATTTAGAATAGAAGATGTTTTCTATTTTCATTAGGATATCTATTTTTTGCCTCTATACTTGTCTATCTCATAATATTTTAAAAGTTTTGTCTCATTATTCAGAAATTACATCCTCTTGCCTTGCAAAACCAAGAATTTGCCTACCTCTAAAAGGAGAAATGGAACTATTCCCAAACCTTTAAACATGAAGGAAAGATACATACACATAGACACATCGAATATATTCTTAGAGAAAGTTTGGGAAACCATGAGAATGGGTGAGGAGTTTGGTGGGAGGGACGGGAGAGAATAAAATTTCAAATAGAAAACTAAAAAGAAATCTGAGAAAAACAACCTAAAATGTATTTGTCAGTTTCTTTTGTTGATGTGCCTTTTTATTTTTTTATTATTATTAAAAAAAATTTATTTATGTATTTATTTATTTTTGGCTGCTTTGGGTCTTCATTGCTGCACGCGGGCTTTCTCTAGTTGCCGTGAACGGGGGCTACTCTTCGTTGCGGTGCTCGGACTTCTCATTGTGGTTGCTTCTCTTGTTGCGGAGCACGGGCTCTAGGCCTGTGGGCTTCAGTAGTTGTGGCTTGAGGCCTCTAGAGCGCAGGCTCAGTAGTTGTGGCGCACGGGCTTAGTTGCTCCGTGGCATGTGGGATCTTCCTGGACCAGGGCTCGAACCCGTGTCCCCTGCATTGGCAGGCGAATTCTTAACTACTGCGCCACCAGGGAAGCCTGATGTGTCTTTTTTAAAGCATTCCTTGGAACAAAGTGTCTTTAACAGAGAAGGTAATCAAAAAATAAAGCTTAACCAAATATGTGATTTTACAAGTTTGAAGCTTGTCATCTACTATCGTATATAGGGATGACTATCGTGGAAATTAGTTCCGATTAATCAGTAGGGGGGCACTGTGTAGTTGGACTAGAATATTTGCATATTTTATGTTTCACGATGGTGTGCTAGAGGTAACTTGTATTTTACTTTGAGAGTGATTTTGTCCCAACTCTGTGTTCAGTAACAACACGTTGGTAGCTTGAAATTGTCCATGCTAGGAGTATTAACACCATGGAAATCAGCAAATACTAGAAAACAGGGCTTTCTTTATCCATTTTTTTCTCTAGAGAGCCTGATGTTCAACATTTACCAGCATCCTGCTCATATCTCCTCTAGTCAAGAAATGACCTCATTCTTTGAGAAAAGCTCATGACACCGAGTCTTTTCTCTCAAAACTGTGGGTAATTTGAAGTCTAGAGAAAGTAATCCCACTACTGGATATGTGACTAATGTACCATATATATGTGAATACCATCAAGTTCCCCCAAAACAAAACAAACTAATATGAATCAAAAAGACAAAAACTATAAGCACTAGAGTTCTGTGTTTTTACACTCACTAAAGAGAGCTAACTAGATTTTCCCAGCCAATTTCAGAGACAGTAAGAACACTATTTCTCAGAGAAGCAAAATATGCTGAAAATAAGAACAGTTTGAAGTGGTAGCTTAAGAAAGAACAGAGACAATGTCAAACTACATCCAGGACCTGTTTAAAGAGTGTTACACTTCACGTGGGTCTTCACTTTGCCTAAATCTGACATTAGTCCTGAAAATGTCACTGTGAGTATTTATTCCCTACACATAAAATACCGAGACTCAATATCTCAGGTTGAAGCAGTGTGGCACACAGAGAAAAGTGAGCTGTTTTAAACAGTGTTAGGATGAGACTCTGGAAGACTCTGAGTGAAGATATCTTTCAGTCATGTCATAAGTAAAATATTAGAAAGATAAGGAGTTTATTTTTTAAGTGAAAAATATCACTTATAACAGCAAAATTGCTAAGTAGCCTATCTAATTCCTTTTGCAGACCAAGTCACTTGATGTTTGTCATCTGGTGTCAACAGTTAATAGGTGACTCCATAGAAACGTGGAAAACGATAGAAGGACATCATCTGGAATATTTGATCATTAATCTGTTTCTAAATGATTGCCTCAGCCAGAAACTTAACACTAGTGGGGACTTGTTGTCATGACTATGACACTGCCATGTTCAGTCTTGTCCTTCTGAAGGGAAATAAAGCTGTACTTCTACTCTGCTTTCCTTACTTCCTTTCCATAATATTTCAATTGTGATTTTTGAAAAGAGAGTAATTGTGTGAGGGAAATCTCAAGGGCAGGTCAGTACTGTAGAGAGGAACTATAGCATACAGAAGGCTGTGCCACAGTAATTATTTTAATAGAGAATATTTACTGCAAAAATGTTGTATAATTATTGAAAAAAATAAACCAAAATGGATAACAAAGGTAACGCTGAGATAGTCAACTTAGACCTTGGAGAAGTATCCACTGCTCAACTTGTGCTGAATCTTCAGGGTTATCTGAAGAAGCAAAAACAAGCTAGTTTTGCAGGTTGGAATAAGTCACAGCTGCCAGGATGAAGGGTTGCTGTGATGACATTGTCCAGAAGGAGAAGCAAACAGGTGGCAGCAATCTCTTCTTCCCCCCCAGACTTCCAGATGCCCTCTAGCATCCCATTTGGCAGAGCCTAAGAGCCAACTAGCAAAGTAGAATGTGATTCACGTAGTCCCAGCCCTCACATCAGGAGGCAGTGGAGAGACGAATGGGTGTGAAGCTGAGCTAAATCTGGAACTTTGTCCTGATCAGCAGAAATACCTACTTTATCTATAAACTCATGAACAAAAATATATGGATGATATAGTAAGTTAATAAATTTTATAGTGGTTTGTTGTACAGCAACAGATAACTAATGCACTACTGTTCTGGTTAAAATGCTGTCTTCAAACCTGGGAGAACTCAGAGACTCTTTTTATCCATGATTTCCTATTGAACAAACAACTTGAGAATAAACTTTATTTCTACCATGTGTTAAATGAAGAAGATACAGAAAGTATTGACTCCACATAAAAATACAACTAGGGTCAAAAATAACTATGGAGCTTATTTTTTTTAATTTTTAAAAAAACTTTTGGCTGTGCCACGTGGCATGCGGGATCTTAGTTCCCCGACCAGGGATTGAACCCGTGCCCCCTGCGTTGGAAGCGAGGAGTCCTAACCACTGGACCACCAGGGAATTCCATGGAAATTATTATTAGAGAACAGAATGTAAATATTTTAAACCATAAAATGTAAAAAATGTAGAATATATATAGATATGGTATAGATAAATATAGATATGTATATATCTCCAAAGAGTGGAGGTGAAAGATGATTATGATAGATGTCTGTTGAATTTGGGCTCATTACTTCTGGCAAAACTGTACTCAGTATATTTGCAGCCGCACCTCCCTCTTTTTCATGCCGTGGGATGGTTAATCCTGCTCTCAATGTCAGGAGTAACCACTGATAGTTTGTACATATCAGCATATCCCTTCCCCCTCATTGCACTTAGTGGCTCAGATGTAAACGCACCGTTCATTTTATAGCCGGGATTTCTTAACCTTGATACTCTTGACATTTTGAGCCAGAAATTCTTTGTTGTGGAGGGCTGTTCTGTACACTGTAGGAGGTCGAGCAGTAACCCTGGCCTCTGTTTACTAGACTTCAGTAGTATCTATTACCCTATCCCAGTTGTGACAAGCAGAAAGGTGTCCAAATATTGCCAGATATCCTCATGGGTGCAAAATTGTCCCTGGTTGAAGACAAAAAGAAATGCAAATATAAATATATATATATATATATATATATTTATATTGTTTAGTATTTAACAAGTAATGCTTATCTTTCGGCAAACAAAAGATAAAACCAGAATACCACCATGCTGTCCAATATTATATTCCACCACAGAACATGTATGTTTCTTAAAAATAAGTAAAATGGAAAATACCTGATACATTTGAACATGACAGTTCATGCCAATAGAAAATTGAGCACTGATCAAAAAAAACAGCTGTCTAGATTTTGTTAAGTGAATAATTAATGCCTCTGATGTTGCAATGAAGTATGCTTTAGAGGGCATTTTATATTGATAAAACGCTTAAGTTTAAGGGTCTGTAGATGAATTTTGATAAGCAAGCTGTTGCTTTATAATATAAGCAAGCTGTTTTCTTCAAGTGAGAAAATTGCTCTAAAAAGAAAGCTGTTTGCTTGGATGAGAAAATTGGTTGCCCATTTAAACTTGTTTATATTAATATTCTGAAGCAAGCAGTGTAAAGATGTGTTAGTTTGAAGTTTTACGTTTCCTAGAACAAACAGATAAGTTATATTTGCTTCAGTGGTCTCAGTTCTAGTGTTAAGTGGAGGAGCAAGGGTCTGATACCTACCTCCCCTCATAGTTTTGAGGTATAGTTTTCCTATACATGTACCAAGTTGCTTCTTATCAATTTAATTTTCTGATATCTTTTAGAAGGTAATAGGTTTATTTTTAACTTAGTCTAGTTTATTATAATTTTTATTTATGGGATTTATTTTTACAGGTGTGCTTGGAAAATTCCTACTGAACCTGAGACCCTGTTATTTGCATTTTACTCTATTATATATGTAGTTGGCATTATCCCCCTTTTTCCTGGCATCTTTTCTTCCACTCCTAAGATTAATGTGGTTAGAGTGGAAGCAGGCATACTTAAAATTGACCAAAGACAACTTAGAGTCTCCTCATTTGGAATTTGTGTCTGGAAAAGAAATTAGTTCTTGGTGATTCATACACAAATCCAAATACTTCCAGTAGCTATATTTGTGTGTGTTTGTGTGTGCACACATGTGTTTGCATTATGGGTCATAATATCAGAGGAGGAGTTGAGCTACAAAAAAGCAGATATTTAGAAAGAAACAAAGATGAGATAAAGAAGAAAAGTATTCCTGGTGTCAGGGCTGGCTGCATAATTTGTGGGGCCCAGTGCTAATGAAAACATGAGACCTCTTATTCAAAAAAGCAAAAACAAAGTGCTGTTAAAGGTACAAAAATATAAAACTTTTCCTCCATCTTTTGTGGTCCCTTTTTTGACCTATCAAGTTGTTTTTAATTTCCTACGTAATGTTGTGCTTCCTTAAGAATGAGGACACTTGCAGGGCAAGTGCAGACCCTCAGAAGTACCCACTGATGGATGCCCACTCCCCTATGCATCCCCTACCCCCAACCCAGGCACTGGTCTAAGATGCTGTGACCCAGCCAGGGAAAGTCAATCCTTTCCATAAGCCAATCACTCCCAACCCAGAGTGAGAGAAGACTCCGAAGGGATTGTGATCTCTGTGCCAGGGCACATTAATACCTGAATCATGAATACACGACAGTCTCAACCTACCAAGTTGTCTGATGGACGTGCCATGGCTTTGCCAGCCTGGGGTGGGGATGGGTGCTGCCCATGCTGCATTCCCAACTCTGACTTGTGCCCAGGTCTCCACAGTTGCTGGGTAGATCAGGGGTTGGGGGAGCGGTGCAGGGGCCAAGCCTCTGGGGGGCAAGTGCGGCAGGGACCAGTGGGCAGCTGAGAGGAGATATGGGCTGGCAGGCCAGGGTGCCAGAGGACGGGGGAACAGGCAACCTGGGAAGAGGAGAGGCAGGACGCAAGACCACCTAGGTGCCTAGGCTCCAGGGCCCTACGACATGCTCCATTGTCCTGTGGAACTTCACCTACAAATACAATTTCAGAGATAAATGTTAGGTAATTTCAGGATTAACCACAGAATATTAACTTTTAAGCACCAGCCTTTCTGAGTGAGACTCTGAGTGGCTGTTTGTGAGCCCATGAATCTGACCCTAGTAGGTATTACAGTCTCTAGTTTAAGTTTATTCCTGAGGCCTAGCTGTATGCATGTCCTTGGATTTTTGGAGACTGCCATGTATCCTTACAACTTGTTCATATTTTTTGCTTAAGGTAGCCATAGTGAAAATCATTTATTTTTCATTAGGATTCCATTCTTTTCATTGGCTTATTTCTCTCCCATTCCCTTCTTCTACCTTTCCACTACCCCCATCTCTCCCTACTACTCCCTCTCTGTAACTTTTTCTTTCATTCTCATTTGTATCTTTAATCCTAGAGTTTATTGTGGGATATATAGTCATGAAACACCTAGTAAGACCCTAATTCCATGACTTTGATATGGAAGAAATGAAGTTATCTCAGAGAGGCATCTCCCCCTTAATCTCATGATATTACAGCATCTCTTCATGTTGAAGGATAAACAAAAAATACTTAAAAATTGATTTGGGCTAGTCTCTTATTTCAGAATTCACTAAGACAACTTATAATTATTTTTAATTAATTAAACTTTTAATTAATTAAAATGACTAAGAGACCCTAATATTAACAACCCTCTAGATTTTAAGAAATAATAATTTGTTCCATTTGTTTACCTTTGAGTAGATGAATGTAAAAATGATGAAAATTAACTGTAAACAATAGAAAAATGACATTCATGTTCTTAACAAAATGAAGCATGTCAGATCTGAAAAATCTGTAGGTAGAAAAATCTTTCACCTTAAATAGGTTTCTGTTTTTTAAGTCAAATTCTTATCTGAACTTTCTCCAAGCAAAGGGCATTAATATTCAAAGTGCTAGGGAATACAAAGTTTGTTTACAGTTGTGCTTTAGACAAAAATCTCATCTAGTAAATTTAATATACTTGGGCCACAGAATATATTATACATTCTTACATTACTCCCAAAGTATCCACATGTTAATTTCAGTTGAGGCTCTTCCAGTAAAGGGCAGCTCCTGTTAGCATGTTAGCATTCATAAAAAAAAAAAATGTCTTTTAGATGCACATTTTAGAATAAAATGGAAGAGTAGTATTTGTAGGATCAAAAAAAAGTTATTGCTGTAATTTCTACCATAATTCTAAAACACTTTTCTTAGTACTAAAAGAACACAAATATTGATGTGCTCTGTGACCTAGAAAAAGATTACAGAGATAAATAGAACAAACCAGGAAACCAAGAAAGCATTGTCTCTAGTAAACAATGGATCTATTCTAGGCTGTTATTTTGTGTTACATTCCATTTTTGTTAATTCGAAGTTTACAAAATACGCAGGAACTTTTGTCTGTCCAGTGATTTATCTGTATAGTTTTCCACTCTATTTTAAGTAGTTTTAAAACATACAACTCCCTAGGGACCATGCCGAGAGGATACAAGTATAGTTATTTTCACTTCATATTTTTAAAGATGAAGAACTTTAAGTCTTCACTAAGACACTATTATAACTTCAACTTTTGCTCCCTTGGCATCCTTCCTTTTTCAGCTACTGTTCTTTAAATAGCCCTTCTGTTTTTTTGTATTTATAAGCTCTTTCTCCCTACTGACATTTTTTTCCTCAGGAAATAAACATTTGCCTGTTGTTCTTATATTAAATAAAGGTATCAAATGGGTCAGAGTACCTTCAGAAGCGGCCACAATTGAACCCACTATTACCACCAAAATTCTTAATGCCGGTAGAGTAGTCAGTGTTTGTCTCAAGTTCCTCGCTTCTACTAGTCTCCTATAACCTCTATAATTCTACTCAAATTATATTTTCCAAAGGGAGCCAATGACCAAATCACCATACTTCATTTCAGTCTCCATCTTGCTTTAAAATATTTGTTACCATTTAAAGTTTCACTATAAAGAGAATAGAATGGACAATGAATAAACTAATCTCCAGATTACACCTCCAAATGGTAGCCTTGCATTTGTGCATTGCAGCAACACTGCTTCATTAAACAATAATGATTTCTGCAATTAAAAAGTGTATGCATGTAAGGACTATACCTTCAGGGTTTTTTCCATACTTAAAAAGATAACTATAGAAATAGAAAAATAATCACATTTTCTTTGAACATCATGATTTTTATGTGATTCAAATGTTTTAATTAAATAAATCAAACTTTTAAATTACATCATTTTATGATGTCTACATATAGAATATAGGGGTACTTACAAGGTACAGTAACTTCTCTAAAACATTGATTCAGTTGTTCAAACTTTTTACCTTCTAAGAATGATACAAAAATTAAGATTAATCGATTCCATTTCAGTATTTTATATATATTATATATTATGTATAATCATACAAAAAATAAGATCAATCGATTCCATTTCAGTATTTTGTATATATTATGTACTATATATTATATATTATGTATAACTAATATGTAATATATCATGTATAATTATATTTGTATATATATATACTGACTGTAAATACAAAGTATTTGAGGCTATTTCCAAAAACTCCTCAGAGAAATTTATGCACTATTTATTGCTGTACCAGTCAGTCAGTAACAGAAATGATACAATCAAATTAAATAACTTTAGTGTTTACTACAAGAGAAAAAAAGAACACTGCAAAATTGTGAAGTATTACATATTTTATTACTTAAAGTAATGTTTATGTTATATTTTCAACATCCTGACATTAGCTTACACTCCTTTATTTTTTATATTCAAAATATTTGGGAACAGTATTCTTTTTGGTTTTACTCCATTCTGGTATGTTCATACACAAACATGCATACGTGCCTGCACACACACACACACACACACACACACACACACACACACACTTCAGCTGTCGTGACTCTCTGCCAAGATTACAGCAAACTAATTTTTTCTAGTTCTGCTCCGAAGGCAAGATTGAAAAAAGATGTGACTATGTGAAAACCTTCATCAAAACTATTCTCCATTTAGATTCCAACCATGCTTTCATTGTTACATTTATACATGTAATTCCTTTCAGTGGAAGTATCTTACATGACTCAGTAGACTATTTAACCCATTGTTTTCATTTCTTTTGACTTCATTTCTCATTATTTTTATTTTATTTTAAAAGGTACTGTTTGCTAAAGAGAGAAAACTTGTTCATCTTCATTCACACACTTTTCTAAATATAACTGGCTTATTTTAACTCTTATGCGACATTTTGATGCCCAGTCATATTTTGTTTAAGTTAAATTCAGTAAGTAAATCATGTGACACACTTGTCTAACAACATGAAAATAAGAGTGTTAAGACTTATGAGACAAAGTAGTACCTTTAAACTTTTTTTGAGTTATAGTTAATTTACAATATTATTTTAGTTTCAGGTGTGCAACATAGTGACTCAATATCTTTATAGATTATACTCCATTTAAACTTATTATATAACTATATGCTCTGTGTTGTACACTATATCCTTGTAGCCTATTTACTTTATACATAATCTTTTGTACCCCTGAATCCCTTATCCCTATTTGCCCCTCCCCCCCTTTCCTCTTCCTACTGGTAACCACTAATTGGTTCTCTATATCTGCAAGTCTGTTTTTGTTATATTCATTTGTTTTCTTTTTTAGATTTCACATATAAGTGACAACATACAGTACTTGTCTTTCTCTGTCTGACTTTTTTTACTAGGCATGATACCCTCCAGATTGATTCATGTTTTAGCAAATGGCAAAATTTCATGATTCCTTTTTCTATGGCTGAGTAATAGTCCATTGTGTGTGTGTGTGTGTGTGTGTATATATATATATGTTGCTTCCATTTCTTGGCTACTTAAATAATGCTGCTATTAACATTGGGGTGAATGTATATTTGTGAATTAGTGTTTTCATTTTCTTTGGCCTTTCTTTCTGCCTTTAAACATTTTCCTTCTTATCTCAAACTAAATATTTCCTAAAAGTTGATGGAACGTTTAAAATATTATCTAAGATACTAAAAAACGGGCTTCCCTGGTGGCACAGTGGTTGAGAGTCTGCCTGCCAATGCAGGGGAGAGGGGTTCGAGCCCTGGTCCAGGAAGATCCCACATGCCGCGGAGCAACTAAGCCCGTGCGTCACAACTACTGAGCCTGTGCGTCTGGAGCTGTGCTCTGCAACGAGAGGCCGCGACAGTGAGAGACCCGCGCAACGCGATGAGGAGTGGCCCCCGCTTGCCACAACTGGAGAAAGCCCTCGCACAGAAACGAAGAACCAACACAGCCAAAAATAAATAAATTAATTAAATTAAAAAAAAAGAAGAAGATATTAAAAAGCAATGACAAAAATTGTGAATAATATTTTTATCCAATGTCCAAAAACTCCAAGTGTATAACTTTTGGTACTTTGAGCTATAACAGCTCTTGTGGCTCTCTAGAAAGCAATGATTTCTTCAAGATAAAAATACCTACTTAGAGGGTATTAACTTTAAATTCTGTTTTGAATTTGGAAAAAGCCCCAGGCCGATTTTCACAGCATGTTAAATTATCATGAAATAAATCAAGTTATGCAAGTGCTCGATTGCCTGAGAAAAGTGAGATTAAAAAAAAAATAATAAGTCAGCATTTTCTGTTAGTGTTTAAAACTGCTCAGTTACTTTAGTCAATGCTCCATCTGTCTGCACAAACAGACTTACTCATCAGGAGGAAAATTCTATTTTTTAAAAATGTATATGGGAAGGATGTTCTCAGAAATTGGTAGAGCTCTTTTCTGAATGTGTATAAGTTATGCAAAAAAAAGTTTCTCTAAGTATGCTTAGGACTTACAAGAAAGTACATTATGCTATTGTTTAGACACTATAGATATAATTATTGGATAACAATAACCCCATAGACTTCTGGGCTGCAAATAGATATTGGCAAGGCCTTCTTGATTTTAAAAAAGAAATTGGCTCAATATATGCAGAGTTATCTGCAATAAGGAGTAAACCTTTAAGGCTCAATGAGGAGTTGCTCAACTATTCCAAACCTGTATATATCTATTCACCTATTTATTATTCAGTTTAGGGGTTACAGCATCAAAAATGTTTAAAATATGTATCATAAGACTCAGCAGGAGATATTTATACAAATGCACCAACAATAGCTTAGTTATTTGCAAATCTTTGTCAAAAAAGTGTGTTTGTATGTATGTGTGTGTGTCTGTGTGTATACCTGTAGGTGGGAATTGAGATTGCCAGTGGATGTTTCTAAAGATAACAGGGTCCTTCCCTCAAGAGATATATTGCTTACTGGAGACATGGAAAAATACCACAGTTCCTCAATTCTAAGGTGTATATTTTTCACATTGTAATATCTCTAAAATTAGGATGAATCTTAGCGTCAATAGTGTATTACAATTTTTGTCAAGTTGTTATTGTCATATAGTTGTCATTGTTTTCACATGCACAGAACATTGTTGTGTGATCAAGAAAACACCAACATCAAAAATTACAGAATGGGAGGGTATGACTTAGAAGTAAAACCCAGAGACAGTACTGAAGCCCTCTCTTAAGAAATAGATTATGAATGCTCTTGATGATAGAGAATGATACTATATAACAAATATTTATAATCCTGAGTTGAAAAGTAACTTAGCAAAAGTTGAAGTCAGAATTTGAAGTAGCTTTAGAAACACTTTACCCTCTTTATTTCACTTATATTTTCCTTCTTAGGTCTGCACAAAAGTATCATATAATAAATTATTTTAAATAAGTCTAAAACACTTATTTCTACTAGTAATATAGAATTTTATGTAGAATGATACATTAATATTAATTATATTAACAGTGAGTTTTGGTTTCTTAGAGGATTAAAAATTTGGGTACATGATACACCCATTTATGTTTTATATTTGATGAAATATGGCAATGGTAATAGCATATGAAAACTACTAAAATAGAGGAAAAAAGAGCTGTACAATATGGAGTGAGAGTAATGAATTAGCATAGTCTGCAGGTGTCAGGGGAATATTTGACAAAAAATTGAAAATGGAACTGAACCTTGAAGGGTACACAAGGCTTTACCGGGAGGAGAAATGTAAAGAAGGTTTTCCATGCAACAGGTAGAGAAGCATGACAGTGCATGGTGGTAAAAAAAAAAAAAAAAAGAGCCATAAATGCAGCTGAAGCATTTTGCAGAATGTGTTCCTTAAAGTATTATTCCAGAGAAATGGTCAGCAGTGAAAGGCATCTGTGGTCAAATAAACTGATATCTTCTCCTCCTTGGGAATTTCATGAAAAATACACTATGTATTAGGGATTTGGCTTAATATTTTTTAACTAAATATATTTTAACCCAGAACACACTCTTAGGAAATGTCAGGGTAGATAATGAATTAAAAGGGAAAGAGTGCAGAGATGGGGCTGGTTATATAAAATAGACCCACAGGCCTTTTGCATATTGAGTAAGATTCTTCAAAGGTTTTGAGCTTTATTCTTGGAGCCATTAATAGCCATTAGGAAATGGGCAAAGAGTCCCTATTTGAGATTACAAAATTTAATAAAAGGCAAGAACTTTATTTAATAAATAAATAAACATATTTAAATATATACATTAATATATAAATTAATATAGAATTTTATTTAATAAAGTTAGATGTTACTTTCCCAAGAAGAAAGAATAAGTATTGTGCTCCTTTTTTCCCCTACATGATAGGCATTCACTATAAATGTTAATAATATAGACTCACCAAGTGTAGTTCTAAAATAACTTAAAAAAGAAATATCTGTAGTATTGGATGTCTCATTGGTTGTCTATGAGGCAATTTTTAGCTAATTCCTTTTTTAAATATTTATAAAACTATTGAAATATAAACATAATTCAATAAGATTTAAATTATTGAAGAATAATTCTCATGATAGAAACCACTCATTTCAAGGAATATTAAAATGAAATTTGTTTCTGTAAGGTAATATTTGTAGGATTACATGTAAATTTCATATGACTGTAAATATACATTTACATGTAAAATTTAAAAATTCTTTTAGTTTGCAATCTGTTTCTCCAAGAAGAGAATATATTAACCATCCTTACTAAAACATATGCTACTATTAGTTCATAGCTTATTTTCCTGGATGTGATTTAGTAAAATTGTACTATGGAGTAAATCTCCAGGTGAGGTTTAATGTATGTTTAGTATTAATCATTAGAAAGCTTGTCACCAAAGTTGTTAAGCAGCTCACAATAGGAAGAACATATTCTACCACACTCTTATAGTAAATCACTGTCTTCGATCTTTCTGATGAAAATTGAACCTTGAGTGTGTTAACATCATGTTCAGTAAGATTATTTATTGTTTTGATGTGGCCAGATATATTAGGCATGTCTTTGCATATCATTAAGTATGAAGGTGAAGAAAAATGCCCTCCACAAAAATAAAATAGTATCATTAACACGGGCCAAATACACTGAACACTAACAAGGGCCAACATATTGTTTTAAGCTAAGAGATATAATTGGTAGTTAATGCACCTTTGAATTCCCACTGTTTTCCACATCATGTATAACTCTTTGAACTTTTTAAATTCTAAGTTTTTCTCGAGAAATAAAATGAAAAGTACAGTGGATGTAAAGGGAATAGTACAGCTGCATGTCCTGGTTACCTGGTTGACACACTTTTATTTTCAGTAATAGTAACAGCAGCAGCAACATCTGGATTCTTGGCTCACTGCACTATGGAAAATGACTGGCCAGATAGTGCTTACTTACATTGGCATCCAGTGACTTGCCTGAAGTTCAGTCAGTTGGGGGACTATCTGGGAGAACCTGCCCAGATGGATGTCATACTCCTTTGATAGCCCTGTCACTGGCAAGAATTTGTTCAAGTTTACGTGTCTAAGAATAAAATCTTGTTCAAGTTTCTGATGATTTCTTCCACATGTTAAAACCCTTTTTTTTGATACAGAACAAAGGCCAAAAGCATTCAAGTGGAGGCAAAAAAGGAGGTTTCAAAAGATCCCTTGGCTGGCTCACATTTGATGAATTATTAAACTACAGATTTCACCATGGGATAGAGAATTCAGTTTTCAGCTCTAGATGAAATACCAAAGTGAAAGAACCCTTCTGAGATGACAGATTTACAGCAAAGCTGAAAGGATGAACAACTTCAACCTAAAAAAATTTTATTTATAAGTAATGCAAAGAAAGAAACAAGCTGATTTCATAATTTGACATCAGTGAATGAGCAGAACACTTATATAGTGAGAATATAGCTTTCTCTTTGATGTCTAGACCTTATTTGCAGAGGTTAACCACAAATTTAGTTTGAGGCTATATCAGGGTTAGATAAAATCCTAAAAAAATGTTAACTATCTGATATTTAATTCCTCTACAAATGCCTGTTTTTGCCAGGCTATGCTTTGATACTACCAATGATAGCAGTTCACTACTTTCTGAGGCAGACAGTTGGAAAGTGCATCTTGGTATTTCAGGGAAATCATTAGCCAACTACATTATGAGATCTGATTGTATCTGTGAGGACCATTGTATCTGATTCCACTCATATTAGTCTGTTTTTCAAATATTTGAAAGCAATCATTATATTCCACCACTCCTCTCATCTTGAGTCATTCCGTCTTCAGGCTAGCAAACTCAGTTTCCAACTACTTTTTTAATGCATGTATTTCAGAACTATTTATTTTCCTTGTACACATATTAATTTAAATATACCTATCTTAAAGTATGATTTTCATAATAAATAATATTAAATGTGATCTCACCATTGTGGAAAATAACTCATAAGGACAAGCTAAGATTTGTTAGATAATTCAAATGTTGCATATTATAGATTGAAGGAGACAGACTCCACAGGATATCCCAGAGATATCAAAATCCAGATGGTCACTATTTATTCTTCCTTGCAAGGCAGTAAGAGTGCCTTGTTCCTGTCTACCTTCCTGAGTATGGCTTACATAAGAAACCCTTGTACCCATTCTTTACCCTCCAATACCTTATAGTCTAATGAGATAAAAGACTGATAATCACAAGGTAAAAATAGATTGTAGTAAGTACTCCCATTGAAGCAGAACACATTGAGTCTCTTTTATTATGAAGGTCTGAGGTCTCCAAGGTCCCTAAATTCCCTTTGCTCAGAGTTATTTATGACTGGAATAAATAAACAGTTATATATTCATTTATATGAATGAGGATAATTAACCTAAAGAAATCACACTTCTTACCTTTATCCTTTCATTTTTTGTTGTTTCTCCTCATTCACTTATTTAAAAATAATTTCTTTAACATCTTTACTGTAGTATAATTGCTTTACAATGGTGTGTTAGTTTCTGCTGTATAACAAAGTGAATCAGCTGTACATAAACATATGTCCCCATATCTCCTCCCTCTTGCATCTCCCTCTCACCCTCCCTTTCCCACCCCTCTAGATTGACATAAAGCACCTACCTGATCTCCCTGTGCTATGTGGCTGCTTCCTATTAGCTATCTAATTTATATTTAGTAGCGTATATATGTCCATGCCACTCTCTCACTTCGTCCCAGCTTACCTTTCCCCCTCCCCGTGTCCACAAGTCCATTCTCTACATCTGCGTCTTTATTCCTGTCCTACCCCTAGGTTCCGCAGAAACTTTTTTTTTTTTTTTTTTAGATTCCATATATATGTGTTAGCATACGGTATTTGTTTTTCTCTTTCTGACTTAATTCACTCTGTATGACAGTCTCTAGGTCCATCCACCTCACTACAAATAAATCAATTTCGTTTCTTTTTATGGCTGAGTAATATTCCATTGTATATATGTGCCACATCTTCTTTATCCATTCATCTGTCGATGGACACTTAGGTTGCTTCCATGTCCTGGCTATTGTACATAGAGCTGCAATGAACATTGTGGTACAGGACATTTTTTGAATTATGGTTTTCTCAGGGTATATGCCCAGTAGTGGGATGCTGGGTCGTATGGTAGTTCTATTTTTAGCTTTTTAAGGAACCTCCATACTGTTCTCCATAGTGCCTGTATCAATATACATTCCCACAGTGTAGGAGGGTTCCCTGTTCTCCACGCCCTCTCCAGCATTTATAGTTTGTAGATTTTTTGATGATGGCCATTCTGACTGGTGTGAGATGATACCTCATTGTAGTTTTGATTTGCATTTCTCTAATGATTAGTGATGTTGGGCATCCTTTCATGTTGACAATCTGTATATCTTCTTTGGAGAAATGTCTGTTTAGATCTTCTGCCCATTTATGGATTGGGTTCTTTCTTTTTTTGATATTGAGCTGCATGAGCTGCCTGTATATTTTGGAGATTAAGCCTTTGTCAGTTGCTTCGTTTGCAAATATTTTCTCCCATTCTGAGGGTTGTCTTTTGGTCTTGTTTATGGTTTCCTTTGCTGTGCAAAAGCTTTTAAGTTTCATTAGGTCCCATTTGTTTATTTTTGTTTTTATTTCCATTTCTCTAGGAGTTGGGTCAAAAAGGATCTTGCTGTGATTTATGACATAGAGTGTTCTGCCTATGTTTTCCTCTAAGAGTTTGATAGTGTCTGGCCTTGCATTTAGGTCTTTAATTAATTTTGAGTTTATTTTTGTGTATGGTGTTAGGGAGTGTTCTAATTTCATTCTTTTACATGTAGCTGCCCAGTTTTCCCAACACCACTTATTGAAGAGGCTGTCTTTTCTCCATTGTATATTCTTGCCTCCTTTATCAAAGATAAGGTGACCGTATGTGAGTGGGTTTATATCTGGGCTTTCTATCCCATTCCATTGATCTCTATTTCTGTTTTTGTTCCAGTACCATACTGTCTTGATTACTGTAGCTTTGTAGTGTAGTCTGAAGTCAGGGAGCCAGATACCTCTGACTCCATTTTTCTTTCTCAGGATTGCCTTGGCTATTCGGGGCCTTTTGTGTTTCCATATATATTGTGAGATTTTTTTGTTCTAGTTCTGTAAAAAATGCCATTGGTAGTTTGATAGGGATTGCATTGAATCTGTAGATTGCTTTGGGTAGTAGAGTCATTTCCACAGTGTTGATTCCTCCAATCCATGAACGTGGCATATCTCTCCATCTGTCTGTATCATCTTTAATTTCTTTCGTAAGTGTCTTATAGTTTTTTGCATACAGGTCCTTTGTCTCCTTAGGTAGGCTGATTCCTAAGTATTTTATTCCTTTTGTTCCAATGGTAAATGGGAGTGTTTCCTTAATTTCTCTTTCAGATATTTCATCATTAGTGTACAGGAATGCAAGAGATTTCTGTGCATTAGTTTTATATCTTGCTACTTTACCAAATTCATTTTTTAGCTCTAGTAGTTTTCTGGTAGCATCTTAGGGATTCTCTATGTATAGTACCATATCATCTGCAAACAGTGACAGTTTTACTTCTTTTCCAATTTGGATTCCTTTTATTTCTTTTTCTTCTCTGATTGCTGTGGCTAAAACTTCCAAAACTATGTTGAGTAATAGTGGTTAGAGTGGGCAACCTTGTCTTGTTCCTGATCTTAGTGGGAATGGTTTCAATTTTTCACCATTGAGAATTATCATGGCTGTGGGTTTGTCATATATTGCCTTAATTATGTTGAGGTAAGTTCCCTCTATGCCTACTTTCTGGAGGATTTTTATCATAAATGGGTGTTGAATCTTGTCAAAAGCTTTTTCTGCATGTATTGAGATGATCATATGGTTTTTCTCCTTCAGTTTGTTAATATGGTGTATCACATTGATTGATTTGCGTATATTGAAGAATCCTTGCATTCCTGGGATAAACTCCACTTGATCATGGTGTATGGTCCTTTTAATGTGCTGTTGGATTCTGTTTGCTTGTATTTTATTGAGGATTTTTGCATGTATATGTTCATCAGTGATATTGTTCTGTAGTTTTCTTTTTGTGACATCTTTGTCTGGGTTTGCTATCATGGTGATGGTGGCCTCATAGAATGAGTTTGAGAGTGTTCCTCCCTCTGCTATATTTTGGAAGAGTTTGAGAAGGATAGGTGTTAGCTCCTCTGTAAATGTTTGATAGAATTCGCCTGTGAAGCCATCTGGTCCTGGGCTTTTGTTTGTTGGAAGATTTTTAATCAAAGTTTCAATTTCAGTGCTTGCGATTGGTCTGTTTATATTTTCTGTTTCTTTCTGTTTCAATCTTGGGAGATGGTGCTTTTCTAAGAATTTGTCCAATTCTTCCACGTTGTCCATTTTATTATAGTTGCTTGTAGTAATCTCTCATGATCCTTTGTATTTCTGCACTGTCAGTTGTTAACTTCTCCTTTTTCATTTCTAATTGTATTGATTTGAGTCTTCTCCCTTTTTTTCTTGATGAGTGTGGCTAATGGTTTATCAGTTTTGTTTATCTTCTCAAAGAACCAGCTTTTAGTTTTATTGATCTTAGCTATTGTTTCCTTCATTTATTTTTCATTTATTTGTGATATGATCTTTATGATTTCTTTCCTTCTGCTAACTTTGGGGATTTTTTGTTCTTCTTTCTCTTAATTGCTTTAGGTGTAAGGTTAGGTTATTTATTTCAGATGTTTCTTGTTTGTTGAGGTAGAATTGTATTGCTATAAACTTCCCTTTTGAACTGCTTTTGCTGCATCTCATAGGTTTTGCGTCATCATGTTTTCATTGTCATTTGTTTCTAGGTACTTTTTTGATTACCTCTTTGATTTCTTCAGTGATCTCTTGGTTATTCAGTAGTGTATTGTTTTGCCTCCATGTGTTTGTATTTTTAACAATTTTTTTCCTGTAATTGATATCTAGTCTCATAGCGTTGTGGTCAGAAAAGATACTTGATATGATTTAAATTTTCTTAAATTTACCAAGGCTTGATTTGTGACCCAAGATATGATCTATCCTGGAGAATGTTCCATGAGCACTTGAGAAAAATGTGTATTCTGTTGTTTTTGGATGGAATGTCCTATAAATTTCAATTAAGTCCATCTTGTTTAATGTATCATTTAAAGCTTGTGTTTCCTTATTTATTTTCATTTTGGATGATCTGTCCATTGGTGAAAGTGGGGTTAAAGTCCCCTACTATGATTGTGTTACTGTCGATTTCCCCTTTTAAGGCTGTTAGCATTTGCCTTATGTATTGAGGTGCTCTTATGTTGGGTGCATAAATATTTACAATTGTTATATCTTCTTCTTGGATTGATCCCTTGACATTATGTAGTGTCCTTCATTGTCTCTTGTAATAGTCTTTACCTTAAACTCTATTTTGTCTGATATGAGTATTGCTACTCCAGCGTTCTTTTCATTTCCATTTGCATGGAATATCTTTTTCCATTCCCTCACTTTCAGTCTGTATGTGTCCCTAGGTCTGAAGTGGGTCTCTTGTAGACAGCATATATATGGGGCTTGTTTTTGTATGCATTCAGCCAGTCTGTGTCTTTTGATTGGAGCATTTAATCCATTTACATAAGGTAGTTATTGATATGTGTGTTCCTATTACCATTTTCTTAATTGTTTTGGGTTTGTTATTTTAAGTCTTTTCCTTATCTTGTGTTTCCTGCCTAGAGAAGTTCCTTTAAGATTTGTTGTAAAGCCAGTTTGTTGGTGCTGAATTCTCTTAGCTTTTGCTTCTCTGTGAAGGTTTTAATTTCTCTGTCAATTCTGAATGAGATCCTTGCTGGGTAGAATAATCTTGGTTGTAAGTTTTTCCCTTTCGTCACTTTAAATATGTCCTGCCACTCCCTTTTGGCTTGCAGAGTTTCTGCTGAAAGATCAGCTGTTAACCTTATGGGGATTCCCTTGTATGTTATTTGTTGCTTTTCCCTTGCTGCTTTTAATATTTTTTCTTTGTATTTAATTTTTGATGGTTTGATTAATGTGTGTGTGGCATGTTTTTCCTTGGATTTATCCTGTATGGGACTCTCTGTGCTTTCTGGACTTGATTGACTATTTCCTTTCCAGTATTAGGGAAGTTTTCAACTATAATCTCTTCAAATATTTTCTCAGTCCCTTTCTTTTTCTCTTCTTCTTCTGGGACCCCTATAAGTCAAATGGTGGTGTGTTTAATGTTGTCCCAGAGGTCTCTGAGACTGTCCTCAATTCTTTTCATTATTTTTTCTTTATTCTGCTTTGCAGTAGTTATTTCCACTATTTTATCTTCCAGGTCACTTATCCATTCTTCTGCCTCAGTTATTCTGCTTTTGATTTCTTCTAGAGAATTTTTAATTTCGTTTACTGTGTTGTTCATAATTGTTTGTTTGCTCTTTAGTTCTTCTAGGTCCTTGTTAAACGTTTCTTTTATTTTCTCCATTCTATTTCCAAGATTTTGGATCATCTATGCTATCATTACTCTGAATTCTTTTTCAGGTAGACTGCCTATTTCCTCTCCATTTGTTTGGTCTGGTGGGTTTTTACCTTGCTCCTTCATCTGCTGTGTATTTCTCTGTCTTCTCATTTTGCTTAACTTACTGTGTTTGGCTTCTCCTTTTCGCAGGCTGCAGGTTCATAGTTCCCGTTGTTTTTGGTGTCTGCCCCCAGTGGGTAAGGTTGTTTCAGTGGGTTGTGTAGGTTTCCTGGTGGAGGGCACTGGTGCCTGTGTTCTGGTGGATGTGGCTGGATCTTGTCTTTCTGGTGGACAGGGCTGTGTCTGGTGTTTATTTTAGGGTGTCTGTGAACTTATTATTATTTTAGTCAGCCTCTCTGCTAATTGGTGGGGTTGTGTTCCTGTCTTGCTTGTTGTTTGGCATAGGGTGTCCAGCACTGTAGCTTGTCGGTCGTTGAGTGGAGCTGGGTCTTAGCGTTGAGATGGAGATCTCTGAGAAACCTTTCGCCCTTTGATATTACGTGGGGCTGGGAGGTCTCTGGTGGACCAATGTCCTGAACTCGGCTCTCCTACCTCAGAGCCTCAGGCCTGACACCCAGCTGGAGCACCAAGAATTTGTCAGTCACACGGCTCTGAAGAAAATGGAGAAAAAAAAAAGAAAGAAAAAAATAAAATAAAATAAAGTTATTAAAATAATAAATAATTATTAAAAATAAAAAAATTTAAAAGTAATTTAAAAAAAGAAAGAAAGAAAGAAGAGAGCAACCGAACCAAAAAAACAAATCCACTAATGATAACAAGTGCTAAAAACTACACTAAAGAAAAAAAAAAATGGACAGACAGAAGCCCTAGGACAAATGGTAAAACCAAAGCTATACAGACAAAATCACACAAAGAAGAACACACATACATACTCACAAAAGAGAAAGAAGAAAAATATATGTATATCATTGCTCCAAAGTCCACCACCTGAATTTTGGGATAATTCGTTGTGTATGCAGGTATTCCACAGATGCAGGGTACATCAAGTTGATTGTGGAGATTTAATCCGCTGTTCCTGAGGCTGCTGGGAGAGATTTCCCTTTCTCTTCTTTATTCGCACAGCTCCTGGGGTTCAGCTTTGGATTTGGACCCGCCTCTGCGTGTAGGTCACCTGAGGGCATCTGCTCCTCCCCCCCCCAGACAGCACAGGGTTAAAGTAACAGATGATTGGGGGCTCTGGCTCACTCAGGCTAGGGGGAGGGAGGGGTACGGAATGTGAGGCGAGCCTGTGGCAGCAGAGGCCCGTGTGACATTGCAACAGCCCGAGGAGGAACTGCGTATGTTCTCCCGGGGAAATTGTCCCTGGATCATGGGACCCTGGCAGTGGTGGGCTGCACAGGCTCCCGGCAGGGGAGGCGTGGATAGTGACCTGTGCTTGCACACAGGCTTCTTGGTTGTTGCAGCAGCAGCCTTAGCGGTCATGCCCATCTCTTGTGTCTGTGCTGGTAGCCGCAGCTCACGCCCGTCTCTGGAGCTCATTTAGGTGGTGCTCTGAATCTCCTCTCCTCGCACAACCTGAAACAGTGGTGCCTCTTTGGCAGCTCCAGACTTTTTCCCGGACTCCCTCCCAGCTAGCTGTGGCACACTAGCCCCCTTCAGGTTGTGTTCACGCAGCCAACCCCAGTCCTCTCCCTGGGATCTGACCTCCGAAGCCCGAGCCTCAGCTCTCAGCCCCAACCCACCCCGGTGGGTGAGCAGACAAGCCTCTCAAGCTGGTGAGAGCTGGTCAGCACTGATCCTCTGTGCGGGAGTCTCTCCGCTTTGCCCTCTGCACCCCTGTGGCTGCGCTCTCCTTCGTGGCTCTGAAGATTCCACCCCCCCCAGCCCCGCTTACCAACCCCCCCCCCACTTAACCCCCACCTCCGTCTCTGCCAGTGAAGGGGCTTCCTCATATGTGGAAACTTCCTCCTTCACAGCTCCCTCCCGGAGGTGCGGGTCTCGCCCCTATTCTTTTTTTTTTTTTTTTTTAAAAGGGAATGCTATTTATTTATTTATTTATGGCTGTGTTGGATCTTCGCTTCTGTGCAAGGGCCCTCTCCAGTTGCGGCAAGCGGGGGCCACTCTTCACCGCGGTGCGCGGGCCTCCCACCATCGCGGCCTCTCCTATTGCGGAGCGCAGGCTCCAGACGCGCAGGCTCAGCAACCGTGGCCCACGGGCCCAGTCGCTACGCGGCACGCGGGATCCCCCCAGACCAGGGCCCGAACCCGTGTCCCCTGCACTGGCAGGCAGACTCTCAACCACTGCGCCACCAGGGAAGCCCTCGCCCCTATTCTTTTGTCTCTCTTTTTTCTTTTTTCTTTTTTCTTTTGCCCTACCCAGGTATGTGGGGAGTTTCTTGTCTTTTGGGAAGTCTGAGGTCTTCTGCCAGTGTTCAGTAAGTGTTCTGTAGGTGTTTCACATGTAGATGTATTTTTGATGTATTTGTGGAGAGGAAGGTGATCTCCACATCTTACTCCTCCATCTTGAAGCTCTCTTCACAAATATTTTTATTTGTTCAGGAAAGTCATGAAAATTTCTTTCACTCTGTCTTTGTAATGTTCTTTTTCCTGATTGCTTTTCCTTCTTTCAATACAATTCTCACAAGACTGGAGTTTTCGTAACTTGCTTATTATAACTAAAAATTAAACATACAACATTTATTAAAGCAGCACTATTCATTTTTTAGCAAATAAAAAGCTTTTTCTTTAAAAATGCAATTATTTTAAAAATCAAGTTTAATTTTCTGTTACTTTTGAGAGTGCTCAGAAGATCCCTTAAAGAACCCTAAATTATGTTTCTATTCTATACCTTCATTTTTTTCTTACTCTGAAACTTCCACTGCTCAAAATATTTATTAAAAATCATACCACTTAAGCACTGTTCTATTTTTGACTAATTTATCGTAAGAATAATATATAAATACATAAAGCTTCAACTACATCATGTTTTAAAAAAGAAGTTTTTGCAATATCCTGAAAATCAAAAATTTATGTGCAAATAGAAAAATGATTGTTTATTTCCAAAGAACGAATGTATAAACATGCATGAACATAACTTATACATGTCTAATATTTCTTCTGCTGTTTCTTGAGATAAGCACATAAATGAATTCTTGGGTCTTTCTCAATGTGATAATCATGCCCAGAATTCTTATATTATTTGACCCAAGACAACTTTGGTATTCTTGTATTCGGAAGTTGTATTCTAGTATTCTAGTATTCCAGTACTAGATTAGTATTCTAGTCTGTCTTAAATATTAAAAACTCTTAGCCTGGGACAAATTGTCAGCTTAAAATGCTACAGTCAATGAGATGATTATGTGGGGCATTGTTTTTGCAGCTCAATAATTATTTTCCCTCAAAATAGGTTGCTAGGGTTAGAGTTATCAAATAATAATTATGATATGACGGTGACCTTGAAAATATCATAGTTCTGTGTTTTACAAGTATTTTGTAAAAATGTTGGAGCGAATGGTCAAACAATTTTCTTTGCAGCAGGAATTCTGAGATCTTATGTAATATGGTTCAAGAGCATTGTAAATCTCTAAGGGGTGATATAGTAGGCAGTATTTCTAGGGAAGAAAATGTGTGTGTACACACACGCAGGCACACATACATATTATCTATCCATCTATCTACACATATACAAATAGCTGTTTGAGGAATATATCGTGGGACTACTTTTCCAAATAACACACTTTAAGAAATGCTGGTATAGGCGAACTATTCATCTCACACCAATGTAAAAAAGGACTAAGAGATAATTTCTTTGATGTTTTGCTCAGAGTCAAACAGATAATTAATGACAAAACTTTATTTAGAAGATATGGCTATAGCAGCAGCAGTAGCACAAAGAGCTCAGCTACACTGTCATCAGCATACAGGCAGCCAGTCAAAAAGTAAAATGAAGACAAGGCACACCAACCACTCCAAAATTCTGAGTCTTGCATTATTTTTTTCTCTTTTTCAAAAACATAAGAGCATATAATCAAAAGGATTCTGAGTTTCAACTTTGTTTTTATTTTTTAAATGTGTCAGTATTTTACACTGCTGGATGTACAAACTTTATACAGCAGCACAATCTTATGATTTTTAAATAAGAACCTAGGAATGGTTTAACGAACCATTAGGGTAGTTTTGCCCAAGTTATTGCTTTTTAAAAATGTTTTCACTGTACATAATATATATGGAATTGACTTAAGAAATACTAGAAACATCTTTTAGAAGAATGTAGTTTGATATTTATTTAGTATAAAAAGTTTGTGCACAGTGTAACAAGTACAGTTTTTACAAATCGGTTTAGAAATATATATATATATATACACATATATATATATATATAAAACCTGTCTATATATATATATATAAAATCTGTCTTCTTGTCTAATCAGTACCCTTTCTCCTTGCCCCTTACTGCCATAACATTCAGAGGTGAGCTGTTGAGTTGTGAATGCTGTTTTTTTTTTAATTGAACAAATAGCAGTAATAATTTAATAGAAAATCAAAATTTCCCAAAGTAGTTACTTTCAAACACTATCCACTAAAGTATTCTTCTATTCATCTTTTTGCCTTGGTCAATCTTGTAAGCTGTTTTTTAAAAAACATTTTACTGTATTCCTACTTTTCATTCCTTTGTCGCAAATACATAACTTGAGCTCTCTGCATATTTTTCTGTGTGTGTGTGTGTGTGTGTGTGTGTGTGTGTTCTTCTCCCCATTTATGTATTCTGTCTCTATCTCTGTTCTCTTTTAATGAATGAATCAATCATTATATATTAATTATTCATCTTATACCACAGTATGCTAAAAAATGGAAGAGATGCAAAGGAATCTAAGGCAAGATTCTTTCCTTCAAACAGTTTATAATAAACTTAGGTAAACAAAAGCGGCTTGAGTTAAATAGTTACATGCTGTAATGACTGTAAAGACAATATAAATTAAGGGAACCTGGCATTGGTATGGATTCGAAGGGTCTGAGAAGAAATTTTGGAATTGAAGTGAGGTTATATTGTCCTTCAAGTTTTTAGAGGAGGAAAAAAATAAATTCCATGCAACAGTGGAAACTCAGAAGTATGAATGAGAATAAAGTAATCAGCCTCACACATGAAGAAGGTGCATATATTTTGGAGAGCCAAGGAACCAGGAATGGAATGACTGTTTAACACTAGGATGTTTAATCTAGCAGTACGTTTTACCTTATTATTAAAATAAAATGTAACATTTTGATAATGATTTCAACATATACAAAGAATTATTTGTTAAATACTGAATACTTATTACTAAAATTCAACATTTTTGCAAGGAAGGAATAGAAGCAAATATCCCTAACCACATTATCATAATAAAAACAAAAACCTATACACGTTTTAGTAAATGGAGAGCTATTAGAAATGTTTCTTTAGGTATCAATAAAAGTAAAAATATCATCATTATTTTACTGCTTTTGGTATTACATGGGCGGTCCTAGGTGAAATCATAATAATGATAATAATAGTGATATAGATGCACATGAGAAATTAGGATTACTTTTCTTCATTTGCAGATAGTATTCTTATTTCCAATAGAAAAACTAGCAAAAATTTGGCTTATTTATTAAATATTGCCTGAGCATAGCAAGTTCATGGATATACACTCATTTAAAAAATTTTATATACTAGCAACAACTAATTAGAAAGTATAATTTAAAAATATCTCACAATAGTAATAGCATGTTCCAGTACCTAGGAATAAGCCAAAAAGGCAAGATATTTATGGGTATAATTATAATTTTTAATGAATGTTTTAAAATAAGATAATTATGTGCAAAGATGTACTGTGTTCATGAATGGGAATGCTCAATATTCAAAAGATATCAATTCTCTATAAATTAATTTATAAATTCAAAGCAGTGAAATCAAAACCACCACTTTTTTTTTTTTCCATTAAAATTGAAAAACCCTTCATTAAATTTTTAGGGAATTTTAAAAGCCACAAGTAGGCCAGACAATATAACATAAACCCAAGGAGAAAAGATATGACATTTAAAGGTTTAAGACACAAATCTATAAAATTCAAGAATTTGGGTGTTGAACCAGAGATAGGCAAATAGATTATTCAGAAACAGAACTTAAACATTTTGGCTATCATTATTATTAAATCAGACAAAGTCTTATATTCTAAGATGCAGGAAAACCCCTGGTACCAATATATCCCAGAGAAAACTTTCCTATACTTGTATGATGAGGTAAGTGTAATGTTACTCATTTCAACATTATTTGTGATAGAAAAGAAAACAAATGAAGTAGATTTCAAGATTGTAAAGCATGAATAAATTATAAATACAAAGGATCTTCAAACAACAGCAAAGTGAATGCAGTTGTACTTGAATACTTGAATTATCCAAATTGAATTATCCAGGTTTACAAAATTGTAAAAACAATTTTGTGTAAAAAAAGGTTGCAAACATATATTATGATAGCAAGTTTTGTTGATTATACACACCAGTGTTTTGTCACTTTTTATACATGTATATGTAGTATATGTGTACACATATGTGCCAATATAGGTATGTACATATGCACCAAATGATAAGAACATAGATGCAGTAGTACTTAGCTTTGAAGAAAAAAGAAAAATGCGAGATTGTGGAGGAAGTACAAAGATAGTTTCAACTATATAAAGTTTTGTTTAAAAGATCTCCAAATTTGTTCTCTTTGATATCTTTTTCCTTGAACTGGAGTTGATGGAAATCATCCATATATTACATAATAAACTAACAGCTCTTTTGTGAAGAAAACCTCACTCTCTAGTCCCATCAAAAGCTCAATAAATTCTTTGTCTTTCTTATATTGCCTAGGGTGGGGGGATGAAAGCCTAATGCTAGTAGAACCACTATTATAATCTCTTAGCATACCTTGTACAAGTGGTTTGACAGCTGGATTTAGAATGTGGGGTATTTGGATCTGTAGTTTAGTCTTGACCTCTTTAGCATGAACCACCTCTGAGATAGGAAGAATCTCATTTTGACATGTTTCACTAATGGTCTCTCCCCTTATGTATTTCCCCCTTGACATAAGCATGCAGTTCCCTTGCATAGTTATCCTGTGAAATTATAATTCAATGTGCTATGCTTATTTTGCTTCAGAAATCAATATTGTTTTCCACTGGTGTCCAAATATGTAGAGATTCTTCAAAGTGCATTCAGAATCTCTTGTGATTTTTAACTAAACTCTATTTCTGACTTCCCTCCATCCTTACTCCCACAGTGAAGGAAAACAAAATGGAAAAGCATCTATTGTTGCTTTTTTTCTATAGGAGAATAAGGGCTTAGTCGGAGAGGGCCCATAATTATCATCATCTTATGAACCTAGAATTTTCTAACTTTGCATATCTGATCATTGAAATCTTAATGCTTTTTTTTTTTTTTTTCAAATTCCAAATCCTCTGTAAAGCCATGTCTTTCTCTTCTAAGGGAAGCAATTTATTAAAAAAAAAAAAAAAAAATCAGTGTCAACTATGTGTTAGGTATTCTTCTAACCACTGAGATAAAGAAATGAATTTAAAAACCACAAAAAGAACAATGAACAAAATAGAAAATTTTCATTTCCTCCCCGTTTTATATTCTGTGGAATATAATCTATCATTTTAATTTCTCCTACCACCATCTTCTTCCCTACTCTATATCCAACTTTACCCAGGCTAGTGCTAATTTCCTTAAAATACTATCTATTTATTGCTATGTTAATTTCTTGATAGCCCTGATTCAGTTATCTCTATTTCAGTTGCAACACACACAAAAGCAGAGAGCATAATAGGGGCTCAACATATATCCAGATTTGACTTTATTCATTTAATAAACATTTTTGGTGTCATACAACATGACAGCTGATTCTAGAATAGAAACTGGATCTGAACAAATGTAAAATGAATAATGACCTGAGAGAAGCAGATGTTATTATACATGAATTAAAGATCCTTTGTTGAAGTTTGATGTATCGTATTAGTTCCTAATTGGGCAAGAAAGAAGGGGTCTGTATAGGCATTAAATGACTATATGGTCCAGGATCCTGAATGGTTAAAAGAATGTGCTGTCAGGTTGCTAACACAATAGCAGGGAATTGACAGGGGGAAAATGTGAAACAGCTGTTGTTATATTTTAAGAAGTCTTAAATAATGCTAAACAGTGATTTTTAAAAGATTATTTAAAGATTTAGGGAGAGAATCAGGTTTTAATTACAGCAAAGAGTAGGAATAGAAAATGCATGTAGAAAAGCATAACCACAATGAGTTAGTGAAAGAAGGTAGAGAACAGTGATATGAATACAAATAATGCCTATATTTGAAACTATATAGAGTGAAAAATACATTTGGCTTATCATATCCTATCTTTACAGCAATGCTTGAAACAGGAACATGATTAGAACTTGCACTGAATTCTACATATCTTCAACCTAGTTCCCATTGCTTCAAATTAAAACTATTTGTCTGTAGTTTTGATAGAAGTTGCTTGTGTGAGATAAGTATTCTTCTAGGATCAAATGGAAGTTTTATTTCTATATATTTTCTAGTTTAGTCTGAATTATTATTGATCCTCCCATCAATAAAGAAGTATGAAAGGAATGATGTGATTATTTTGGTAAAAGGAATATTCTGAAATCAATGTGGAAAATGGAGAAGAGTGGAGAAAAGACAAATATAGAAAAAGGAAGGACAATTAGAAGGCTGTGGAATTAATCTGGTGAGAGGTATGAAATAAGAAGTGAAGTCATGTGAAATAAGAAATGTCAATGGAGACAAGGAGAATGGAGAGGATTTCTATCAGTGTTTGGATGCAGAGATAAAAGAGAGGAAATATTGACAACTGAAAACTAGATTTCTAGCTTTAGACACTGGCTATTACACAATGTCCTTCTCTGTTAACACCAGAAAAGGGAGAGATTTTGTGGTAAATGGGAGACAAATTGGTTTGAGAACATTTTGAGTGAAGTATTTGTTCTAGGATGTCCAAATCAGAATTTCTAATATAGAACTAAATAAGTAAATATGATCTTAGAGCAGAACTCTGGAAAGATTTAAAAAATCTAGGTGATGAGAGAAGTCATGGAAATTAATGTTTTCACTAAGTACAGTGTGCCATTAGAAGACATGATGGTGGGTGGTGAAAACTGGTGAACACCAACAGATAAAAATTTAGCGTAGGGAAAAATGCCATGAAAAAGATGGAGAAAAAGTTGCTATATATGTAGGGGGAAATATGGGAAGGTGTTTTATCGCAGATTTCAAGGTAAAAAATCATGGGAAGAAAAAGAGAGGTTGATTAAATCAAAGAGAAACCAAGAAAAATAATAGCTAAAAGTCAGTTTTCCTACAAAGTGACCATTCACAACTTTAACCAGACTTGTTTCGGTAAAGACTTGAGTATAGACCCCAGGCTGCAAGAGTTTGAGGTATGAATAAAGAAAGGTTGGACACAAGTCTTAGTGGGAATGAAAGAGACACTTGGTCTTTGGGTGTGAATAAAAGAGACAATTATTAAAGGCATGAAGAGGAGGTGATAGAATACAGCATCGAGATGGTGAGATTAGCCTTGCTATGGGAGGAATATTTCCATTTCTACCAGAGAGAAAAGAGGCAAAGGTGTTGAGGCAATTTTATCTACTTTGCAACACCTCAAAAACCAACAGGAAAATAGTAAATGTTTTTGATAATGATAACCTCATTCTGTTCAAACTGAACCAATTTAGATCTTAAGGTTTGTCTTTAGTGAAAGACAAGAAAAAAAAAAAAAGAATGAGCTTAAATGTTCAGATGTTTAAAAACAAACATCTAGAGCAGCAATTTAGAGTAACATGATATAGATCAAGAGAGTAGTTAACCTCTCATAGCTAGTAGGTATTTGCATGTTTAATCACAGATGGTGTGTACAAATTTGTGCCAGAACTTGCTGTCTCTAATTGGAAACACCTCAAGTCAACTCCAGGCCTCCTTTTCAGAAGCCAAATGTACTTTTAGCCCAATGCTCCCATTAAAATTACAGGTTTTTAAAGATTTTTTTAAATTTTTTTTTTTATTTATTGATTGATTGCTATGTTGGGTCTTCGTTTCCGTGCAAGGGCTTTCCCCAGTTGCGGCAAGTGGGGGCCACTCTTCATCGCGGTGCGCGGGCCTCTCACTATCGTGGCCTCTCTTGTTGCGGAGCACAGGCTCCAGACGCGCAGGCTCAGTAGTTGTGGCTCACGGGCCTAGTTGCTCCGCGGCATGTGGGATCTTCCCAGACCAGGGCTCGAACCCGTGTCCCCTGCATTGCAGGCAGACTCTCAACCACTGCGCCACCAGGGAAGCCCAAAATTACAGGTTTTTAAAAGATGTTATTCCAAAAACTCACTGCTATAAAATATATATGCATTTTATTATCTCCCTTCCCTATGTCAGTACTCTGAGTGTAATTTCTTCACCTAAATAAATATATTTAAAGCACATTGATTATAATAAATTTGACTTTAATTTGTCTCATATGAAATTTGTTTTTCCCCCTCATTTCAATATTCATAAAAATATGTTTGAACATTCACTCAAACAGCAACAACAAAACCTTACTCTTCCTAACTCTATATCTATTTTTTCCTCATAGACAATATCTTTCCCACACCAACAAATAGTGTTTACATCCTTTATATTTTCTGGAGGCTTGTCAGAGTCACTGGTTATATTTCATTAACTGATCTGTATGGTTATTGATAGCTAGTTCACTGTTGGTCACATTTTTAATTGTCCCCTAATATTTCAAACTTTTTTCTGACATCTCTCCATAATCCTTCAAGTTTTCTTTCATTTCTGCACATTTTAAACTAATGAAATACCCTTTAATAGTCCATACTGTGTTATCAAAGTCTGTTCTGTGTTTTCGTTTTTACTTTATAAAATAAAATTTATAAATGAACATATAAATAAAGGATATCTCCATTTAGGATTATAGTGGGATTATTTTAAAATATTAGCAACTGTATTTGTGCATCTACAAAAGTGAGTGCAAGTAAGTGTGGGGTTAGAACAGTTAGGGAAAAAGAGAGTAATGGAAGGGATATAGAACAAGAATACTAATAATATTGAATAATTATCAATAATGTTTAAGTTCTACATTTACTGGGGATACCATCCTCTTTAAGTTATATTCATAATCTTATTAAATATGTACAATTATAATGACCACATCAAAGTAGAAAGAGAACTTGAGGTTTAGAGAAGTTATTATAAATGACATCAATGATCACACAGCTAGTAATAGTGAAGCCAGAATTTGGACGCCAATTGTCTGAATCTAGGAAGGATCTTAAGCACTAATCATACTTCTGGTTAGAGATTGTTCTATAATTGGAATTTGAGCACTAGTTCTATTGATTACTAGTGATGGAAACTTGAAGAATGAATTTCTGAAGCTTGGTTACCTTTGCTTTCATATTTGGGTAACGTTTGTTTGTATTAGATAGGTTTAATTGCTACCACAAAAAGACTCTTTAACATCTTTTACCCAGACAAGTTAGGAGATTAATTATCTCTCAAGTAACAATCTAGAGATGGACAATTGATTTAAGAATGGGCTGCTAAACTAGCATGGCAAGCAGCCCACCTGAAAGTCATAAAGAAATTCATATTTCTTATATCTTTTCGATTTATCATTACCTAAGGCCTTTTTCTTATTTCACATGATATAATACACACTTTTGTAATGAGGGAAAGAGAAAATGGAAAGCAAGAAATTGCCTTATAAAATGCTATAAGTTGCAAAAATCACTTATTCCATTTACCAAAATCAATCATTGATATACCTAGCTTCAAGAGAGACTGATAAAGGTAGTTTCTAGTTGAGTAATGTGTCAGTCATGAAAATACACAGCTCAAATCTCTCTTTAAGAGAATAGTTTAGGAGAAATGTAATTGGCAGACATCATCCAGCTGCTGGACTTTTGGATTCACTGTAGCATTCTAGCCAATGATATGCTCTCTTTGGCCTATACCAAGTCAACAGTTGTGCTTGTTGGGTTACTAAAGCTAGATTGTTTCTGTTTGGAACCTCTTTGATGGGTAATCATTTTTTTCTGGGTCCTTTAAATGTCTGGCATATGCTTCCTCAAAGCTGCACTAAACTCAGGCCTTATTACCTAATCATTTTACATTCCATTCTTCCTTTCACAGATGCCATACTGTATCATAGTCTGAAAGTGCTCCTTGCCAGCTCTTAATCCTTTTTCACTTAGCCTGGAGTTTAAATCTCCTTCACATCTAATTGTGCTTTGTCATATGCTTCTCAGAGGACCCAGAATGAGATAGTGGTCATGTGCTTAACTAAAATCTTAGGGGTTCAGTCACACAAGAGGAAGGTTATAATGGATCCCAGGAACATTTTGCTTTCTCAGTAATGATCTTCAATTCTGTTCCACCAAATATCAATTCATATCATTTTCTCCAAATATAGAACACATTTACTCTCTCTCCAATGAAGAAAATCCAAAGTCCCATATGGTTATTTCATCCAGTTTAAAATTCAGGATCTCTGAATAATGTGATCTCCCTTCTATCCCATTAGCATATGAAACTGATTTAATTTTTTTTAAAAAAAACATGCTATTTATCTTCTCACATTGAATATAAAATGACAAAACTGGAACTTGTTGAATACAATAAAAACTCCCACTTGGAAAAAGGAAGAATGCAAACACATTCAGTTATCAACTCCTGATAGGCTGGAATTGAGGAGAATCCTGTTCTGTCAATAGAGTTAAGTACTTCTGTTAGCCCATCAGCCTGCCCCTTGTTCTTTTCTCTGGAAATAACTCTGTATACCTTGTTTTCTATGGTTCCTGGTTTTGTTCTTCGAGAGATATTTTTTAAATTGGTTTAGGGTAGATATTATTAATATTCAGTACTAATGAGCTTCTCTCCGCTTATAGGCAGAGGAAAAAATTGTTCTTCTATGCCCACTTGAAGGTACATATGGCCACATGGCTTTCTTTGGCCAGTGAAATAATGGAAGCATCCTAATGATGGTGGAAACGTATATTTACATGGGAGCCATCTACCCTGGAGAGATGTCTGATTTTACATTAAACATTGTAGATATAAGAAATAAGACTTTTTTTTTTTATGGTCTTATGCTATAGAGATTTTAGTCTTGCAGTGAAACTTAGTCTACACTGACTAATGCATCATTTTTTTTTTTTGCATGGTCACATTTTAATGAGTGTTGAAATGTGTGCCTTCTCCAGAAATGGTGAGCTTTTGGAATCTATTTCCTGCTAGGGAAGGTTTGGAAATCTCGGGGCCATTATAGGAATAAAACAATCTGAGATAATTTTGTAATTCAGACTTATTTCTCTGGCAGTAAATTTATGTAGTAGTTTTCTAGTTTATTCATTTGCAGAAAATTCCACTGTTGAGTAACCAAACCTAAAAATCTATTCTTGACATCATATTTAAATCTATTGATTATCTTTTTTTGGTTACTGGCTTCTGTGCATGAATCATTTGTCTCCCCCTGTTTTTAATCAGGACATCTGAAGCAGTAAGCTATCTGAAACACCTCTCAGACTATTTTTTAACCTCAGTTCTGACTCACAAGATCTAGCTGAAATTCTAAAGGAGAGACCTCAGAGCAAATCTCTGAACAAAAATAATATCTCCTTCTAATTACATTTGAATAACTTCTCCAAACATATGATATACCCCAAATTATTCAGTATAGCTATAGGCTTATGGGCATGTGGTGTGCCTTCTAGGTTAACAAATAACAGCAATTTAACCAAATGTTTGCCAAAACATAATAAGGATCACCAGCTTTTTAGCCTGCAGTACTGCCTGTCCTTCCATATTCTAAGCCAGTACTACATATTTCAGACTATCTATTTATATATTTTTTAAACTTTATGGTCCCCACTTACATCAATGGACAGATCATGCAGACAGAAAATCCTTAAGGAAATACTGGCCTTATGATATATTAAACCAAATGAACTTTATTTATATATATAAATGAACATATATATATATATATATATATATATATATATAATTCTATCCAAAAGCAGCAGAATACATATTCTTTTCAAGTGTACATGGAACATTCTCCAAGATACATCACATGCTAGGTCACAAAACAAGTCTCAATAAATTTAAGATGATTGAAATCATACCAAGCATCTTTCTGACCACACCACTATGAGACTCAAAGTAAAGTACAAGAAAAAAAAACTGCAAAAACACAAACGGGTGGAGGCTATACAGTATGCTACTAAACAACCAATGAGTCACTGAAGAAATCAAAGAAGAAATCAAAAAAATACCTGGAGACAAATGAAAATGGAAATGCAATAATCCAAAATCTGTGGGATGCAGCAAAAGAAAAGTACATGGCAATACAGCCTACTTCGGGAAACGAGAAAAATCTCAAACAACCTAACCTTACTCCTAAAGGAATAGAAAAAAGTGGAACAAAGAAAACTCAAAGTTAGTAGAAGGAAAGAAATAGTAAAGGTCAGAACAGAAATAAATGAAATAGAGAATTAAAAAAATAGAAAAGATTAATGAAACTAAGAGCTAATTTTTGGAAAAGATAAAGAAAATTTATCAACCTCTTTAGCAAGACTCATCAAGAATAAAAGAGAGCCCAAATAAATAAAATCAGAAAGGAAATAGAAGTTACAACCAACACCATAGAAATAGAAAGGATTATAAGAGATTACTATGAACAATTATAGTACAGGAAAGTAGACAGACTAGAAGAAATGGATAAATTCCTAGAAATGTACAATTTCCTAAGACTGCATCAGGAAGAAAGAGAAAAAATGAACAGAATGATTACCAGTAATGAAATTGAATCAATAATCAAACAAACTGCCAACAATGAAAATTTCAGGACCAGATGGCTTCACAGGTGAATTCTATTAAACATTTAAAGAATAATGAACACTTATCTTTCTAAAACTATGACCAAAAATTGAAGAGGAAGGAGTGCTTCCAAGCTCATTCTACCAGGCCAGCATCACCCTGGTACCAAAATCAAACAAAGACACCACAAAAAAATTATAGGCCAATGTCACCAACTAACACAGATGCAAAAATACTCAACAAAATATTAGCAAGCCAAATTCAACAATACATTAAAGGGATCATACACCATGTTCAAGTGGGATTTATCCCAGGGATGCAAAAGTGGTTTAATATCTGCAAATCAGTCAATGTGATATACCACACTAACAAATATGTTTGGGTATTTAAACTAATGGGTTTCTTGATCAATTACATAATCCATTTGGGAGCATTTAATGATTCAATCACATTAAACATACTTTCATTTTGGTGTTTATAATTTACTTGCCTTCCAAAGTCCATGATGTCATATATGTTTTACTGAAATTGGGATAAACTAGAGGACGTTCAATGGCATTCTCTTAGATGCCCTTTTGGGGAATTATGAAGAACAAGAATGCATGCACATACCTATAGAAAGAGAATCTCTTTCTTTCATACCCTTGAGAACAGTAAAGAGTGTTGAAAAAGGAACATATTGCAGACAAACATTAATTACTCATATGGACATCATCAAGTGCCAACTCTGAGCCAGACACTATGCCAAGTACTAAGAAAGGAAAGATGAGTAAGATAGTATCTCTTGCCAAGGGTTTAGACTGATCAAAACAACAAACATTAATAGGTGTTTGGTGACTCTGGTTCAATATTTTGAACTAGATTGATCTGCTAGCCCTCCTGGAACCTCATTACAAGATTTAAAAGACATATAAACCCACATCAATAAACAGAAAAGTGGTGGAGAGGCAATTAATGGAAAATGGTTGTAAAAAATACCTGGAAGAAGAACACTTAGTATGTTTGCTAGATAAAGTAAGGCAGTGGAAGTCATAGTGCAGGACATCCTCAGAGAAGGCTGAAGAAAGAGGAGAGAGATGATCTGCCAATGCCAAATCACCCATTCCTGCACACAGGATGATTAGATGGCAAACATCCCCCCCTTAGGTAAATGCATAGAAGTAAATGTAATTATATGACTGGAAAGGATTAGAATAGCTGCGGTTGTAGCCCAGAATAAATCATCTGCATTTTGGCATTTGGGAATGCTCAGTAAAATGTCAGACTCTTCACCAACTCATTCTAGAATGAAATATATCAGTTGGCAAGTTTCATTCATGAATGAAAACCACATAGTAGCCTCTCCTTTTACTTTATTAATTTAATCATATAATTAATTTCTCAACAAAACCAAAATTGTCCCTGGAGGAAAAATATATTCAGGGAATTGAAGAATACATAAATAGAAAAACAAAAAATCACAGCCAAAAAAATTAAAGAAGCTAGGTTAACATATTTAAGCAATCTAGGACAACCAAATTCCAACTAAAAGGATTGTGGAGAAAGAGAGTAGAGGAAACCAAATGGAAGACAGTATAAAAAATAATTCAAAAAATTATTTTAAAACCCAAATCTTCAAGTAAATATGATACATATGATATAAATATAGAGATATGTGTGTGTGTATGTAAAGTGAATAGAAATAGTTGGAGCTTTGATGCATTAGTATTGGTTTTAAGAACATCAACAATTCTAAAAGTCTTTTAATTTTTCTTTATTTCAACTTTCACTCACTTGAAATAAACTTCTTTTTTTTCATTTTAAATAATGACTGTGGAAGTGCCAGGATAGTAAGGTCAATTGTGGCAAAAGCTAACTGAAATATTTTATTTTGAATTTTGTTGAAATATTTCAGATTCCATTCACCGTACATCACCAAATTAACTCCAGATTTACACAGGACAAAGGAGTTCATTAATTTCATGTAATCATTGCATTTTGAAAACTTCCGATTAGTCCGGGAAGTCAATGAACACATTGATGCAATAGACGTAGAAGTCTGTTTAATCTCAGAAGAAATTGAAACAAAAAAAAAGTTTAAACAAATTGTGTGGCACTCTTGAAGTTTTTGTACCTGGACTATGCTGTGAATCTTTTTTTCTTTTTTTATAAAATTCACATGGGAAAGTTTGTTTCTTATGCATTTTCAGTTTAAAATTATATGCATGAATATGATCCTCAAGCCTAACATTTTTTATTGTAAATTGCACATTGCTTTAAATGTCCATTTTTCAGAAAGTATAAAAGCTCAAATAACCATATATCTAATGCCTGATTTTGGATAGATATTGAATTAGATCTGAATGGATACAAATGTGAATAAACCATTATAAGAAAGACCATAGAAAACTTATTACATTTTAAACTTGGTTTTGGCTCTATTGAAATTTAATTAAAAATAATTAAAGTGTAATTCCATTTATTGGGACACATCATATTGCAGTTTATTAAAATGGTAAAAGCTTCTGGGCTGAAAGTTATAGATATCTCAAAATGAAATAGGTTGTTTTGAGAGATAACAGTCTGTACAGGAAAGTGAGAGAGAGTGAATTCTGTTTTCATATTATAAAGGGTTTCTGATATAACAACCACATATACCTACAAAGAAAGACTCTGGCTATACTGATGTGTTTTTCATTGAATCTGCCATGAAAATGATTAAAAACACCAGCTCTTCTGTTTAGTCAGTGTGTATTTTTTTTGTTTTGTTTTGTTTTGTTTTTGTGAACACCAGCACAAAGTAACGATACATTACCTACCCAAAGAATATATAATTTCAGTTGAGCAGTCTACTCAGTAATACCAAGGCTGTCATTAAATCAAGAAAATTAAGATTGTGGATTTTAGGATGGTTTATAACTTTTCTGGAAAAATTTTGTGCTCGCTTGTTGAGCCTTTTATTTCCCAACCAGCTAAAATTAAATACATCCCTTTTTTGTGCTCACAGACTATTTTATACATATATATGTTCTGTATAAGCATTGTGTTGTATTTGTTGCTTTTGGTCTTTCCCACAAGTGTGTAATGTCTCTAAGGCAGGCATATTGTATTGCTTGTTTATTTATCTTCTTCTCTTACCACATCCATGGGCAGTTTGCAGATGCTCAAAAAGCAGTTACTTGATCTCTCAATTAAAGCAAATATAGAATGATATGTAAGTTCTCATTGCGTATTTGTTGTATCAATGAGCATTTGTTTCTTCATAAACTACTCAAGATTTAGATACGAATTTAAAAATAACTACAATGGAATATGTTAAAATATTTCATAAAAAATTAATAATAAGCAGCCAAAACCATATTAAGAATTAGCATGTATATTAAACATTTTAGATAAACTTAGAACATATTCTATTATAATTAAAAGAAAAAACATGATCAATGATCAAATAACACCAACATAGCTGTTAGAATGAAAGAGTAAGTGAATCTTTTGAAAAATCAGTAAAATACACTTCGAAAATATGTGTAAAGAATAGAAGTTTTTAAAAATCACCACAGCTTAAATTTATTTTTTTAACTAAGGATTACTAAGATCGAGGGAAGAGAAATGGGAAAATGGCTCATTGATAAGTATTGAATTATGCTGGCAAATAATACTTGGCACTGGGCACTGTCGTCTAGCGTTAGTACCAAGATACTATTGCTAACGCTAAAACAAGGGGACTCAGTTTCCTCAATTTCAGCAGTGTAGAGGTACAAGTTTAAGTAGAGCAAATTCAGGAGCTGTCATTCTGTACTCAAGCCTTCTTCAGGATAATTGCTCTTACTACCTTATCCAGAGTAGCTATCTTTTTCTTATAGTGAGGTCTCTGTATTTTCCTAGAAGCACGTTACAGTTTTTGTATTTGCCGCCATACAGCCTCCATCTCAGCTGCTTTTTGTTCTCACTTTTGTTGCCGAAAGAAAAAATCTTCCTGGACATGACTGTTGCTGAGCTGAATCAGGGAGAAGTGTTTAGAGGGCAGGTGGCGGGTAGGAGTGGGGAGAACACAGACTAGTTGAAAATACCTGAAAAGTTACATCTGTCTTCAAAAGTAAATTTTTATTAAAGAAGAAGAAAGTTTATAAAAAC
This sequence comes from Balaenoptera physalus, assembly GCF_965194825.1. Classification (NCBI taxonomy): domain Eukaryota; kingdom Metazoa; phylum Chordata; class Mammalia; order Artiodactyla; family Balaenopteridae; genus Balaenoptera; species Balaenoptera physalus. The sequence goes on along the minus strand of NC_138892.1, from coordinate 35,740,830 downwards.
TTAAGTCAATAGTTTAAAAAATATAGAAATTTTAAAATATATTTTTGGGATTATTTTGTAATATATGGAAATATCAAATCACTGTGTTGAGCACCAGGAACTAACAGTGTTGTAGGTCAATTATACTTCAAAAAGCAAACAAACAAGCACACTCATAGAAAGAGAGATCAGATTTGTGGTTATCAGAGGTGGAGGAAGAATAGGATGGAGGTAGCCAAAAGGTACAAACTTCCAGTTGTAAGATAAGTAAGTACGAGGGATGTAATGTACAACACAATTAATATAATTAACACTGTTGTATGTTATATAGGAAAGTTAAGAGAGTAAATCCTAAGAGTTGTCATCACAAGCAAAAACTATTTTTTTTTCTTTTTCTTTCCTTTCATTATATATGAGATGATGGATATTTACTAAATTTATTGTGACAATCATTTCATGATGTAAGTATTTCAGATCATTGTGCTGTACCCCTTAAACTTATATAATGCTGTATGTCAATTATATATCAATAAAACTGAAAGAAAAAATATAGAAACATTTAAATAAAACTTTTCAGTCTCCATGAACAAAATGTTAAATATTGAAGAATAAGAACTATGTCTTTACAATGGAAAATTTAAAACTTTGGCAAATGTGTGTGCAAGTAGAACACAAATCTGGTGGAGAAAATAGGATTAAAGAGTCACTATGAGTGGACTATACCAAACTCCTCATGATTATTTTTCTGTTAAAAATAAATTACTTTCATACCACTCTGCAAACCAAAATAGAGTGGTAGCTTATGTTTCACAATTTGTGTTTCTGATTTTAATTTCTCTCACAGCTTTGTCCTACAGAGATTTCCATGCCCTCTACAAATTGAGGCTGGCATGTGTCCCACTGTTGCTTCCAGTGTTTCTTTACTATCACAGATACCATCAGTGACATTAAACTAGACCTTGCTATTCTACTCCAATATTACTTTGCTGAGTTATAAAAGAATGTTCTTCACTTACTAAATTAAAAAAATATATTTGAGTCATGAGTATAAATTGACCATAGATCTCTACAAGTATGCCCTACTCCTTGTGCAAATTTGTAACAAATGATCTGTAGAATGCATCTATAAGGAGAATTGTGCATCACTACTCAAAACAAGGAATGAACAAACGTTTGCTAGATACAGACTTAAGTAAACTACAGAGGACTTAGAGTTTCCACTCCTCATTTCTCTCCTCCCACCTAATAGAAAGAAACAGTATGCAGAATTAAGTAACTGGCAGACATCCCATAGAGAGGAGAGGTAAGAAAATGAATCATTTTTGGCAATATCATTAGAGATGAAAGAACACCTAGGCATATACCCTATAGCTAGAGAGGTAAAAACATGGTAAAGGGCTTTAAAAATTCTTCTGATTTTGGTTAACTGTCTTGGAAACAGTTATTAACAAGGAGAGTCATGATTTACCTCTGAATTAATGATACCTTTGCCATGAGAAGCAAGCAAGCATTTTCTTACATACTGTGGATAAAGCAGATAAAGCATTGATTATGTGAATCCAGGCAAATCTGGGATCAACTGGAAGATATGTTCTAGCTCTGTGACACTGCTCAAGTCATCTGCCTCAGTTTCTTAATATACTCTCATAAATGTAGAAAACAATATGGGAAACAAAAGCAAAAATAAACAAATGTGACTATGTCAAACTAGAAAGATTTGCATAGTGAAGGAAACTATTAAAAAAATGAAAAAGCAACCTACAGAATGGGAGAAGATATTTACAAATCATACAACCATTAATGTGTTAATATCCAAAATATACAGAGAACTTATACAACTCAACATCAAAAAATAAATCCTGATTAAAAGATGGTCAGAGAGTCCCATACAGGATAAATCCAAGGAGAAATACGTCAAGACACATATTAATCAAACTATCAAAAATTAAATATAAAGAAAACATATTAAAAGCAGCAAGGGAAACACAACAAATAACACACAAGGGAATCCCCATAACGTTAACAGCTAATCTTTCAGCAGAAACTCTGCAAGCCAGAAGGGAGTGGCAGGATATACTTAAAGTGATGAAGGAGAAAAACCTACAACCAAGATTACTCTACCCAGCAAGGATCTCATTCAGATTGGATGGAGAAATTAAAACCTTTACAGACGAGCAAAAGCTAAGAGAGTTCAGCACCACCAAACCAGCTTTACAACAAATGCTAAAGGAACTTCTCTAGTCAAGAAACACAGAGAAGGAAAACACCTACAATAACAAACCCAAAACATGTAAGACAATGGGAATAGGAACATACATATCGATAATTACCTTAAATGTAAATGAATTAAATGCTCCAACCAAAAGACACAGACTGGCTGAATGGATACAAAAACAAGACCCATATATATGCTGTCTACAAGAGACCCACTTCAGACCTAGGGACACATACAGACTGAAAGTGAGGGGATGGAAAAAGATATTCCATGCAAATGGAAATCAAAAGAAAGCTGGAGTAGCAATTCTCATATCAGACAAAATAGACTTAAAAAAAAAAACTATTACAAGAGACAAAGAAGGACACTATATAATGATCAAGGGATCGATCCAAGCAGAAGGTGTAACAATTGTAAATATTTATGCACCCAACATAGGAACACCTAAATACATAAGGCAAATACTAACAGCCATAAAAGAGGAAATCGACAGTAACACAATCATAGTAGGGAATTTTAACACTCCACTTTCACCAATGGACAGATGATCCAAAATGAAAATAAATAAGGAAACACAAGCTTTAAATGATACATTAAACAAGATGGACTTAATTGATATTTATAGGACATTCCATCCAAAAACAACAGAATACACATTTTTCTCAAGTGCTGATGGAACATTCTCCAGGATAGAGCATATCTTGGGTCAAAAATCAAGCCTTGGTAAATTTAAGAAAATTGAAATCGTATCAAGGATCTTTTCTGACCACAACGCTATTAGACTCAATTACAGGAAGAGATCTGTAAAAAATACAAACACATGGAGGCTACACAATACACTACTTAATAACGAAGTGATCACTGAAGAAATCAAAGGGGAAATCAAAAAATACCTAGAAACAAATGACAATGGAGACACGATCCAAAACCTATGGGATGCAGAAAAAGCAGTTCTAAGAGGGAAGTTTATAGCAATAGAAGCCTACATCAAGAAACAGGAAACATCTCAAATAAAGAACCTAACCTTGCACCTAAAGCAATTAGAGAAAGAAGAACAAAAAAACCCCAAAGGTAGCAGAAGGAAAGTAATCATAAAGATCAGATCAGAAATAAATGAAAAAGAAATGAAGGAGACAATAGCAAAGATCAATAACACTAAAAGCTGGTTCTTTGAGAAGATAAACAAAATTGATAAACCATTAGCCAGACTCATCAAGAGAAAAAGGGAGAAGACTCAAATTAATAGAATTAGAAATGAAAAAGGAGACGTAACCACTGACACTGCAGAAATACAAAGGATCATGAGAGATTACTACAAGCAATTATATGCCAATAAAATGGACAACCTGGAAGAAATGGACAAATTCTTAGAAATGCACAACCTGCTGAGACTGAACCAGGAAGAAATAGAAAATATAAACAGACCAATCACAAGCACTGAAATTGAAACTGTGATTAAAAATCTTCCAACAAACAAAAGCCCAGGACCAGATGGCTTCACAGGCGAATTCTGTCAAACATTGAGAGAAGAGCTAACACCTATCCTTCTCAAACTCTTCCAAAATATTGCAGAGGGAGGAACACTCCCCAACTCATTCTATGAGGCCACCATCACCCTGATACCAAAACCAGACAAAGATGTCACAAAGAAAGAAAACTACAGGCCAATATCACTGATGAACATAGATGCAAAAATCCTCAACAAAATACTAGCAAACAGAATCCAACAGCACATTAAAAGGATCATACACCATGATCAAGTGGGGTTTATTCAAGGAATGCAAGGATTCTTCAATATACGCAAATCAATCAATGAGATAAACCGTATTAACAAATTGAGGAGAAAAACCATATGATCATCTCAATAGATGCAGAAAAAGCTTTTGATAAAATTCAACAACCACTTATGATAAAAACCATTGAGAAAACAGGCATAGAGGGAACTGGCTCAACATAATAAAGGCCATATGTAACAAACCCACAGCCAACATTGTTCTTAATGGTGAAAAACTGAAACCATTTCCACTAAGATCAGGAACAAGACAAGGTTGCCCACTCTCACCACTATTATTCAACATAGTTTTGGAAGTGTTAGCCACAGCAATCAGAGAAGAAAAAGAAATAAAAGGAATCCAAATTGGAAAAGAAGAAGTAAAGCTGTCACTGTTTGCAGATGACATGATAGTATACATAGAGAATCCTAAAGATACTACCAGAAAACTACTAGAGCTAATCAATGAATTTGGTAAAGTAGTAGGATACAAAATTAATGCACAGAAATCTCTTGCAGTCCTATACACTAATGATGAAAAATCTGAAAGTGAAATTAAGAAAACACTCCTGTTTACCATTGCAACAAAAAGAATAAAATATCTAGGAATAAACCTACCTAAGGAGACAAAAGACCTGTATACAGAAAATTATAAGACACTAATGAAAGAAATTAAAGATGATACAAATAGATGGAGAGATATACCATGTTCTTGGATTGGAAGAATCAACATTGTGAAAATGACTCTACCTACCAAAGCAATGTACAGATTCAATGCAATCCCTATCAAACTACCAATGGCATTTTCCACAGAACTAGAACAAAAAATTTCACAATTTGTATGGAAACACAAAAGACCCCGAATAGCCAAAGCAATCTTGAGAACGAAAAATGGAGCTGGAGGAATCAGGCTCCCTGACTTCAGACTATATTACAAAGCTACAGTAATCAAGACAGTTTGGTACTGGCACAAAAACAGAAACATAGATCAATGGAACAGGATAGAAAGCCCAGAGATAAACCCATGCACATATGGTCACCTTGTCTTTGATAAAGGAGGCAAGCATATACAGTGGAGAAAAGACAGCCTCTTCAATAAGTGGTGCTGGGAAAACTGGACAGATACATGTAAAAGTATGAAATTAGAACACTCCCTAACACCATACACAAAAATAAACTCAAAATGGATTAAAGACCTAAATGTAAGGCCAGACACTTTCAAACTCTTAGAGGAAAACATAGGCAGAACACTCTATGACATACATCACAGCAAGATTCTTTTTGACCCAACTCCTAGAGAAATGGAAATAAAAACAAAAATAAACAAATGGGACCTAATGAAACTTAAAAGCTTTTGCACAGCAAAGGAAACCATAAACAAGACCAAAAGACAACCCTCAGAATGGGAGAAAATATTTGCAAATGAAGCAACTGACAAAGGATTAATCTCCAAGATTTACAAGCAGCTCATGCAGCTCAATAACAAAAAAACAAACAACCCAATCCAAAAATGGGCCGAAGACCTAAATAGACATTTCTCCAAAGAAGATATACAGATTGCCAACAAACACATGAAAGAATGCTCAACATCATTAATCATTAGAGAAATGCAAATCAAAACTACAATGAGATATCATCTCGCACCAGTCAGAATGGCCATCATCAAAAATGCTAGAAACAAATGCTGGAGAGGGTGTGGAGAAAAGGGAACACTCTTGCACTGTTGGTGGGAATGTAAATTGATACAGCCACTATGGAGAACAGTATGGAGGTTCCTTTAAAAACTAAAAATAGAACTACCATACGACCCAGCAATCCCACTACTGGGCATATACCCTGAGAAAACCACAATTTAAAAAGAGTCATGTACCAAAATGTTCATTGCAGCTCTATTTACAATAGCCAGGACATGGAAGTAACCTAAGTGTCCATCATCGGATGAATGGATAAAGAAGATGTGGCACATATATACAATGGAATATTACTCAGACATAAAAAGAAACGAAATGGAGGTATTTGTAGTGAGGTGGATGGAGTTAGAGTCTGTCATACAGAGTGAAGCAAGTCAGAAAGAGAAAAAGAAATACAGTATGCTAACACATATATGGAATCTAAGGAAAAAAAAAAGGTCATGAAGAACCTAGTGGCAAGACGGGAATAAAGACACAGACCTACTAGAGAATGGACTTGAGGATATGGGGAGGGGGAGGGGTAAGATGTGACAGGGTGAGAGAGTGTCATGGACATATATACACTACTAAATGTAAAATAGATAGCTAGTGGGAAGCAGCCGCATAGCACAGGGAGATCAGCTCGGTGCTTTGTGACCACCTAGAGGGGTGGGATAGGGAGGGTGTGAGGGAGGGAGACGCAAGAAGGAAGAGATATGGCAACATTTGTATATGTATAACAGATTCACTTTGTTATAAAGCAGGAACTAACACACCATTGTAAAGCAATTATACTCCAATAAAGATGTTAAAAAAAAAAAGATGGTCAGAGTATCTGAACAGTCATTTTTCCAAAGAAGATATGCAGATGGTCAACAGACAACTGAAAAGATGCTCAACATCACTAATCATCAGAGAAATGCAAATCAAAACCACAATGAGATACCACTTCACACCTGTCAGAAGGGCTATCATCAAAAAGACAACAAATAACAAGTGTTGTCAAGGATGTGGAGAAAAGGGAACCCTCATGAACTATTGTGTGGAATTGTAAATTGGTACAGCCTCTATGGAAAGCATTATGGATGTTCCTCCAAAAATGCAAAGTAGAACTCCCATACAATCCAGCAGTTTCACTTGTGGGTATTTACCTGAAGAAAACAAAAACACTAATTTGAAAAGATAAATTGTTCATTGATAAATGAATGGATAAAGAAGATGTGGTATATATATATATATATATATATATATATATATTTATATATTTATATATATTTATATATATATATTTATATATATATATTTATATATTTATATATTTTCTATATATATATATATTCCATTGTGTGTGTGTGAATATCTATACATACACGCCCACTGGAATATTAGTCAGCCATGAAAAATGAAATCGTGCCATTTGTGACAACATGGATGTATGTAGGGGGTATTATGCTAAGTGAAATAAGTCAGACATAGAAAGACAAATACTTTTTGATCTCATAATGTGGGGTCTAAATAAAGAAAACAAACAACAAAATAAAATGAAAACAGATACATAGTTACAGAGAATGAAGAAACCAGAGAATGAAGAAACCAGTGGTTGCCAGAGGGGAGGGGTGTTAGAGGGGTGAGGTAGGTGTAAGGGATTAAGAAGTAAAAACTTCCAGTTATAAAATAAATAAGCCATTGGGATGTAATATATAGTGTAAGGAATATGGTCAATAATATTGTTATTCCCATAACTTTGTATGGGAACAGAGGATTTTCAGGCTTGCCATGGTGATCATTCCATAATGTATTCAAATGTCAAATCACTATGTAGTACACTTGTATCTTACATAATACTGTATTTCAATTATATTTCAACAAAAAAGCAATATGACTTTAATTTAAAAGTATCTATTTTAAAATAATTAGATTAATTTTGTGTATCCTTAGATCACTGTTTCTCAGCCTTGGAACAATTGACAGTTTGGGTCAAATAACTCTTTGTTGTGGGCTACACTGTTTATTGTAGGATGTTTAGCAGCATCCATGGCCTCTACCCACTAGATGCAGTAGCACCCATCCTCCCCAGTTGTGACAACCAAAAATACCTCTAGACATTGCCAAATGTCCCTTGAGCAGCAAAATTGCCCCCCATTAAAAGTCATTGTTTTAAAGACCTGAGATCAATGTTTGGGAAAGCAAAAGACAAATATTAAGTGAAAGGATTAGAGATTTCTTTTTTCAGAAACTGACATGCATGGCGTTTAAACTGACAAGATTACAGTTGAAAGTTACTATGAGTTTATTCAGTACAACTTCTAATTTGATAATGGAATCACCTGTACCTATTGCCTACAGATATTATATCCCAACGTCTTTTTGACAAATGTGGCAGCTAGGCTAGTTTTTGTTCCTCCTTTTCTTGCAAATCTAGAAGTTAAGAAATAGCCAACCATTGGAACAACTCAACAATGGAAGTATTTGATTAATGTAGGCTTGTATTGGAAATACGCAAAGAATCTGAGTGGACATCTCAATAGAAGGTTGGATGGAAGGCATTCCCACATTAGATAAAATGACAAAAATACTCCAACAACTATAATTTTGTGCATATAATAATAGTGATTTTATTGCTTACATATGCAATTATGAAATAGCCACGTTGTTTCCTACCAGTCACATATATAAAGATGTTGAGTCCCTTAGCTTACTTCAGCCAGGCTGGATGGCACCTTTCACTTGACAGGCAGCTTGCCATGACTCACTCAGCACTTCCATAAGTTCAGTAAATACAACCAAGTGAAAATTGGTAAGAAAGAAAGTGTGCGTATGGTCTCCAGATGCAATTTTGCTACTATAGAACCACTAATATAATCCAGGCTCAGTCAATTTAACCTGGAAGACACCCAGACAATATGGAAACATTGACTCTGTTAACAGGTAGCATCAGGTTAGAGTCTCTGAAACCATACCACACACAGAAGGTTTCTACTTAACAGCAATCATTGATTTTACTATTTTACTATTATGTTCTTAGGGATTCTAAGATCACATGAGCACTAGTTTTCTTGCCAGTATTATTTTCAGCAAGTTCCATGATCCATCACAGTTAGACAATGAGAAACTTATCAAGTAGTTGCCATAAACCTGTCAAAATCTAATTCATCAATAGTCTCAAATGTCACTCATTCAGTCAAGTATGCACTTACTAGCCACAGGATTTTACCCTCCTCTTTCATGTATAAATTCTCCTGTAGATAATTTTCACTATCATATTAGATGTAAACACAGATGCAAATATGTAGATACATAAACACACATATGTATATAGATATCTATCTTAAGATAGATGATGATAGATAGACAGCTTTAGAAAGAAGTGATATAAATAGATTTAGAAAGAAGTGTCAGGGAAATACGCCTTGGAAAAATTGAAAAAATGATGGTTTTGTTTGTTGTGTTTTAAATGGGAGCTAATCAGCAATGAAAGAACATCATGAAAATTAATGAGCTGCCCACTAAGAAAGACTCAAGAAAGATCAGTTACTCCAAGATGTGATAAAAGGGATGTTTGAAAAAAGTTTTCTCTGGTGGAAACCAACTAATAAAAACCTGAATACTGAGGGTTGCTGTGGCAAATAATTTGGTAAATTATTGGCACTTGGTATCTTGGACCCAGGTAATTAAGAAGGAAGTTTCTCTAGATATATGACAAAATGGTAGCAAAGAAACATGTAACTTTTTATTTTTTAACTTTTTTATGTAATGTAAATAAGCAGACTGACATAAAAATCACAGGCATTGTCATATCTGATTTTGTAACATCAGGATGTATTAATTATTCTTTTGTTTAATTTTAAAAAGTTAATTTCTCTTTTTCCATCAAACTACCTTATAAACAGCCTTACATGTCTTGTAACTACAGGGGCCTTTCCATATTCCTTTGTATAATGAATTCTTACCTTCTCTCAGTTTTCCTCAGTGCAAATAGACCAAAAATAAAAAGAATTCATTTGTCTCATAGATGTATTCATGAGTAGTGAACTCTGTTTTAGTAAATCATGTGCACACACTATAAACTGGATTAATGAAAGGAAACTTATTTTTAAAAATAAGAACAAGGGAAGCTTTCAAACAGCTTGACTCACAGGGAAAACTGCAAGCTCTTTTCTTTGTTTTATGTTCTGTGGTCACTCATTGAAAGTTTATTCCCTGATATGAGTACTGCTGGGTACAAGAGGCATCAAGTGTGTGGATGGAGTAGAATAAATACATTACTATTACAAGGAGGCCGTTCAAAATGCCTCTGGTGACTATGGATGTTGTATTTTCTTAAACGAACACTGCATCATTTTCTTAGTAGATGGGAGAACTCACCATGTGAATACATTTCATAGAGTAGCATAAAGCCACCTACTGGTTAATCCATATGAAAACTCTGTGTGATGGTTAAGTATTTCCAGAGTTGTCATGGAGAAGCTGAGAGGCAGACAGAAAATCAATGCCAGAGTAAAAATTGCACCTTTAATGTTTTGTATTTTTGAATGTGCTCTGAACACCCCTTTGATTTTCCTAATACAATTATTTATATTAATTAGGATAATCAGTATGCCAGGCACATTCCATTTATATCTCATGTATTCTTCCTAAAACTACTGAAAAATAATACTTAGCCATATTTTAATGAACTTGTGACAAGCTAGTGTAGAGCTAATTTCAAATTCAACTTCCTTAAACTACAAATTTCAGGTTCTTTTGAAAATAATAAATACTTTCCATTATGTATTGGAAAAATACGGTTTTGTGCATGCAGATTACATAATAAATATATCAATAGTATTAGTGCTTGATAAAATTTCTAAGAATTACCCCAGTATCTTGCACATACTGGAATACTTTGTCTATCTCTCTCTCTCTCTCTCTCTCTTTCTCTCTCTCTCTCTAGATATATATGTACATATTTGTCATTAATTTGAATAGTAGAAATGGGAAGAATTGGAAATATGAAGACTTTGTAATTAGTACTATTTCTGTCCTTAACTGAGGAGATAAGTATCATCTCTATATTATCATAATCAAATTATTTTAACAACAGCTTTCTAACTCACAGAGTTATCAGACTGTATTTGGACAAATAGAAATAATGAGAAACTATGTAAAAATAACTTTTTGAAAAATATAAAATAATTAATAATTGATAAAATCAATGAGAATACTATTAACCTTATGACTTGGCCTTATTAGTTTTTCAAATAAGTTTTCTTTTTAAACAGAATTTTAGGGTTTATGTATCTTTAAGGTTTATTATTTTATGTGAGGAAACTAAACGTTTTCAGGGATTGGGGGTTATTACAAACTTGCTGACGGAAACAAAGAACCATGGCAGAACTGGATTTTAGGTTAAAAAGTTAACTTGTACGTTCTTACAAAAAGAAAAATCAAACATAAAATGGTGATGAAGAGTTTTCCCTTATCATTGAAAATATGAATTATTATTTTCTGGGAGGAACTTAAAGAGTTTCTGTGGCTTATAAAACCAAGAACCTTTATGACAACGCAGTTTCACTCTATAACATTTAGTTATATTTGTGTAATATTTATCTATAATTCATATTCATCTAACTATAATTTCAGTTGCAGAATACCACTTTACCTTGGTAACTACTATTCTTAAAATAACACAAATACTTGTTCAATGAAGTTGAGACTGAAAGTCAGAAACAATTATCATAGTATTTGTGTATTATATTTGAAGTCTCTGAAACTAGAAGCTATGCTACTAATGAATCTAAAGGTAAATAACAGCCCAACTCCCAGGAGTCAACCTTGATAAGATCAAATATACTGGCTCTAGCAGCCATAGCAATTATCAAAACCTGTGGCCCACCCCAAGTCAATTTGCACCTGGTGAAATGTGAATGATCATCTCCTCACTTTAGCCAGTAGACATAAGAAGGAATGTGCTTTTCAGGGAAAAGCAAAATGAATAAAGCAAAATAATAATATATATCAGCTTCCACTGTTAATCTATTAATAAATTCTGGTAAACATTACAAATTTTTTTAAAAAGTGAAAGGCAAAAAAATGGAACTCATAATCAAAACAAATAAATGCAGAACCAGTGATGACTCAGACAGTGGAATTAGCAGATCATGATCTTCAAGAAAAGGTAAAAATAATGAATGAACAGATGGGGACTATCTTCAGAGAACTGAAGACTATAAAAACAATCATTTTAGTGCAGTGAAAATGAGAGAATAATGACAGATATATATCATTATAGATTTGTTCAAACCGATAGAATGTATAGCATCAAGAGTGAACCCTAAGGTAAACTGTGGACTTTGACCTTTACCTTATCTGATTATGATAAGTGCATGTAAGTTCATCTTTGGTAAAAAAAATGTATCATTCTGTTGAGTATGTTGATAATGGGGAAATCTTTGCGTGCGTGGGGTCAGAGGGTGTATCGGAAATCTCTGTACCGCCTGCTCAATTTTGTTGTAAGCCTAAAATTACCTTTTAAAAAAGTCTTTAAAAAACAAACACATAAACAAAAAATTAAAATCCTAGAATTGAAAAGTTGGGACTAAGGGTTAGTGAACTTAGTTATCAGTGAGTTGAAATGTAACATAATGATTAATTTTAGAACAAGTAGAAGAAAGAAAATAGAACAGACAAGCTATATAAGAAAAACTGGTCAAAATTTTCCATAGAAACATCAATCTATTAGTACATATTCTAGGACCTCAGGAAATCCCGTGTAGAGTAAATATGATAAAATGACACCTAGACACTTTGAAGTAATTCCTGAAAACCAAAATTAAAGAGGAAAATCATGAAAACTGCCAGAGATAAAAAGACATATAACAGGTAGAGAACAATGAAAAGAATGTTACCTGAATTCTTGTCAGGAATAATGCAAACTGTTATATTGATATAATGGAAGGCATTTTTAAAGTAATGAGATAAAAAGTAAAAAAACAAAACAAGACAAAACAAAAACCTGTACAACTTAGAATTACTAAGCTAAAATATACTTGAAAAAGAAGGTAAGACTATTAAGTCTGACTGGTGGACTGATCCTTTTATCATTATGTAATGTCCCTTTAGCTCTAGTAATTTTCTTTGCTCTACAGTCTATTTTTTCAGATATTAATATAACCACTTTTTTAAAATTAATGTTTTCATGGTATGTCTTATTCCATGTTATTACTTTCAACCTACCTATATTGTTGAATATAAGGTATGTTTCTCATATTCATATAGTTGGGTCATTTTTTAAATCTACTTTGTCAATCTGTCTTTTTTTGAATGATATTTAGATTTAATGGCACAGTTTTAATATTAAGATGTATATATTAGCTCTTTCTGTGATTTGACAGATAAAATGAATTATATTAAAAAAATCAGTGACTTGTCCAAAATGATAGACAGGATCAAAATTAGAATATGATCAATAACTTCTGACTTGACTCCAAGTAAAATAATTTCTAGTTTCTTCTTACATATTATACTTAACACTAACATGAATATACATTGATATAAATTTTATTAATCAATTCTAAGGATTCTACAAAAGCATACAGTTAATATACAATTATTTTCACACTAGTATGTAAGCACAGTTGTTCAAAAGTCAAGACCAACAGTTTTTGAGTCATCTTTAGTGTGTATATTTTAATTCTTTTGTATAATTCTAAATATTTCTTTCACATTGGTCTTACAGAGGCTGACATATTTTTTTGAGTCCAAATACTTTCTAAGGGTTACTTAAATTAGTATTTCTGAAAACTACTATTTATAGGATGTAGGTGATTTCTTTTCCATCTTCCAAAAGCAGGTCTCTATAATTTTAATACCTTTTTCAAAGATGTACTTTTATCATTATTTTAATTGATTTTTGATTCCCATGGTAATTGCAATATGACTTTTACAACCAACCATAATCTTTTACCTTAGCTGTCAGAGTTTACTACCACAAGATGACAGCAGATAGCAGGTGTGTAAGAGCAAAAACACTACAGTCACACAACCACAGGAAAGTGTAGCTCAGACTTTTGAAAAAATTGTACCAATCAAATCTCCGGTGCAGTAAACACAAAATGAAATACATAAAATAATCCTACTAGAAACATAATGACAAATGTAAATGACAATTTTATGCTGGAGATAAAATACTTTGAAACGGCCCTGCAGTCCTATGTTAATTTTCTAATCTAAAACCATATTAATAAAATCTATATAGACCTTTAGGCCCTCTAAGTTAAATGTGTTCTTTATTGGGAAAAAAGTCTTCCATCTACCCATAATAGTAGCACAATTTAGAAAATGAATCATAACATTAAATTTTGAGAATTGGATAAGCTCTATTAATTGGATAGTAAGTTGGATAGTAAGTTGATTTAACTGTATAAACCCCCTTGGTACAAACATTTTAACTAATGAGTTTGGACATTTAAATTTTTGAAAATACTTATTTCTGTTAAAAAACAAACAATAATTTTCCTTAGTAAGAATGCATAATGAGAATAATTATACATATGTAGCTTGGCTGTACATCTCCTCTTTAAAAAGTATATGGAATAGTTTTGAAAATAAACAGAATATCTGTGAGTTACCATAATTAAACATTAGAATCACTGACATTTATGATTTTTCTTAAAAAATATAAAATATTTTGTTACCAAATGGCTTATTGGATTAGAAATGGGAGGCTGCATAATATAGTAGCTAAAGGTACAGTTTCTGGAATCAGACTGCCTGAGTTCAAGTAATTGCTCTTCTGTTCACTCTGTCTGTGACCTTGGATTACTTACTTAATTTTTCTGTGTCTGTATCCCCATCTATGATATACGTTTAAAATTATAGAATAACTTCTGTATTATTATTATTTCTATATTCTATTTCAATTTCTATATTCTAAATTGTAGTACAATAATTTCTAACGTGTCTCACAAAGCTATTGGAACATTTCAGGAGAGAATACACACATTTGCTTAGCATGCTGCTTGCAGTTTGTAAACTCTATATAGTGACCTGCTGTGGCCATTTTTAAAGCAATTTCAAATGCCTTTCCCTGTATTTTGCCAAAATATTATATAGTTTATTGCTTTCCATGTTGATGATTCAGAAATTCACATTATGTTACTTTGGGTGTGTATGTGTGTACACTTTTTAAAATGACACTTCAAAGGTTTGGGAAATCTTTGAAATCTCATTGAAACCAGAACATATGAAACCTGAGTGGCCTGACGAGCCAAAACACCACTATTCTTTCCATATATCAACCCACCCTTTGGTGAATTTTAAAGGTTCAAATGCAGCCAGGCAGTTCTAAATGCACCATGAGTTTTGTCAGTATTCTTGCTGTTACGATTCTGGACAATGGCCAAGCTATAAAAATAGTTTAGACATGAGTGAAGTGATGAAGTCACTCATGGGGAATTACCCTGTTATCCTCCATTCTTAAATGGGAGGTTGCAAAATCAGTCAAATAACTCAGAGGGGGGAAGTTGGCCCCCTCTTCATTAAAAGAAAAAAAAAATCAGAAACAAAAGGTAGCCTGACTTCTGGGGACATTAGCCATTTGTATATGCAGTTAGATGTAAATAATGGAATTTTTCATTTCTTAGTACTTGGGTGTTTTGAGCTAAGGAAAGTCAAGAATCATTAAAAAAATCACAGCATAAAAATTGTTTTTAAAAAATAATGAACGTAAATCTTGGTTAAATTCTGCTTTTGGATTCTTGCCTATGAGTACACTATTGCATTCACTTTGTTTCTCTTTAAGTTTGGCCCATTCATTAGGAAAATGATACTTTTTTTTTGTATCTCCATTTAATTTTTGCAACCGATCAGCACTTTTTAAGGGGCTCATTTTAATATGAAAATTAAAGTATTTTTCCTGTATAACCGCTATTACAATTACTGCAAGTACATTTAAGTGTATCTAATAAAAGAATTATTTTATTTTAAATAGACGACTGCAGTGCCCTTCTATCTCTATAACCAACAAAATTTGAAGGTATTTTCTCAACGCACAGTTTCAGTGCATGATTTATAGAAAGCTACAACAATTCTCATGTGAAAGATCACCATAGAGAGAATTTAATTCTGTATTGTGAGAGTCAGTGTCACTTAAGCCTACATCAGGATATTACAGCCTTTAATTAAGTTGGCCCTTACACCCTGTGCCAAAATATCTTTCAAGTCAGCCAAATTGCTAAGTGTAATATGCTTATCCATGCAAATTGGTAAGATAATCCAATATTGTTCTAGTAGTGAGGCTTATATTTAGTTTGAATTTACCTGAATCACACAGTTTTAAAAACGTTAAGACCCCTAGGCACATACACGAAAATTTCCCTAAATGTCAGTAAATAACAGCATTCAGTTATTATAAAGCAGTTTTCTCCATAGGACTTAACAAAAATTTTTGTAAATTGTTTTATTCAAATAAATAGATTTATGTTTTTGTTTTCCAAAGAAAAAGTATCATTTTCTCTTCATTCAGTATTTAGTCAACAAATGCAGTTACATCCTGTACTTTGAATGGCTAATCCCCATGAAACCACTGACAACTCCCATTTGTCTATTTTGATGCCCCTGATTTTTTTTTCTTTTTCCTGCCTCAGATTTCAAAAGGTCATAATGGACATTTTCTTTACAATCCCTGAGGGAGTTCTTCACAGCTCTGTTTGCCTGCTTCCTGTTCAAATTGCTTAAAGAATTTGGGGCTGAAAAACATTCTTTTTATTAGGACTCAAACAGACTTCTTTACACAGACTATAGTTTCTCAAAAAAATGGGCTGAGTTGAAACGAAAGGCTTATCAAAATGCCTTCTGGACGTCTAGAAAACAATTAGTAAAACAAGATAATTGTCAAATTTAATTTCATCCCTTTGTAAGAATCACCTCATTAAAATGTTTGTGAATAATTTCCAGTGTTGACGACAAACCACTTCTATTAATTGTACAGTGCTTATCTAGAAAGAATAAAACCCAGTGTGTTCCCACTGAATCACATGATTTAACTGATGGCTGCCATGTCTAATTATGATTATTATTACAACAACCATTTTGAAGGAATTTATTTAAATATTGTTTGTCTCATTAGACTGAAAGGGATTTTTAGACAAAATTTAACAAATCAATTGCATCGTGTAGAATATAGTTAATACATATTATAGGAGATATTTTTATTTCATTATTTTAGAACTTCAGAGGATTCACAAGAATGTATCACAGGGCAAGTCAAGAGTTAGAAGGTAATTGTAAAAAAAAAAAATGAGATGTAGTATCATAACAAAAGACCATGCTGATGTCAGAGGCCTGGCTTTTTTCTTAATGAAATCTTATAGACAAAGATGAGGTCACTCAAAAAAACTGCTCATCAAATTCTTCCTCCTCACTCCCTCCTGCTTTTCTTTTCTATGGCTTAGTCTATGATTGTGTATGTGTGTGTATAAAGCTTAGGTCCTAAATTACAATATGTTTTTGTTGAGACATTACTAAATGCTAGTTTTTCTACAAACAACTGGATGAACAATTAAGCTTTTAATTGATTATGTGGATACTTTATTCAGTATCCACATGTGAAAAATTTACATTTAAATCATAAATTTGAATATAATGATAAATACATAATAGAAATAAATTAACACTTAAAAATAAAAGTGTTTCAATTTCTTTTGCACCTATTATGAAGATAATAAGTTGATGTGTATTTAGAATATTTCAATCCGATATTTGTTTTTTTTTAAACCAAATAAATCTGTTCTCTAAATTAATTTTTATTTTAAAGTGTTTGTTTTGTTTTCTATTTAAGATAGGGTGTATTTCAAGCAAGATCTCAGTGGTCACTAAGATTGTATCTAGTGAAAAAAATCGTATTTCTGCTAATTATTTTTTAAGGGCCTATGTCTTCTCTTTCCTCTTGAGTTTATGTACTTAGAGTCTCTCATTTTCTGTACTCAGACTCACACCACAGGTATCAAAGGAGAAAAATAAATAAAATATTTGTTTCAGTAATATATTGATGATTCTATTCTACAGTCACACATAATTATAAGTCTCTCTATAGTCTGTCTTTTAAAAAGAATATATTAACTTGCCATTTTCTCCTTAAAAGTAGGTGTATGGGGGTGAAAGCTAGAGAGAGATGGGAGTGAGAGCTGAGGTTGGGAATTACCTTATTCCAAGATACTCATTAATAGGAGGACAGTTTAAGTGAGTAGTAACAACATTATATCTTCCTACGTACTATTGTTTATTGAATGCTTTAAAACTAATGCTTAAAAGTGTTTTGTTTCTTTTTTTCCTGTAAATTTTTAAATAAATACATGCTAAACTATATATTATTTCTCATACTTTATTGTGCATCGATGCATGAAGTTTTTGGAAATGCTAAAGAATATACTACATACTTTAAAAAAAATGTTGTCATATTTGCCTTGAAAGTGAATTTAGTGGACCTAGAACCTCTGAAATTAGCACTGCTCCTGTTGAAACTTTTCCTGAAGTTCTCTACTTATGGTATTCTCAGAAATAACAGGATATAGGGAGACCCTTTAGGCTATAGCTTCCCAAGGTCATGAGATGTTGAATTGTGGATAAGAATGTTTTTAGAGTGTATATGCCAATACCCATTATTTCTTAGGAACAAAATATTTGTGTTCTCATTCTGATATCAGCATGCTGTAAAGCCCTAGAAAGAGGTGAAAAGCAAGAGGGCAGAACTTCCAGAAAGATCCTTCTAGAAGTAGTTTGGTAAAAACTAAGAGCAGTGCTCAGTGGGTAACTATGATAATCCCAGTGAAATCACTTCCCAGTGAGTTACATCAACACAAGTACTATAGTTATACCATGTGTTTCTTTTTCGATAACCCCACTAAACTTTTTCAGAAGTATATTAGCAGTTAATTTTCATAGAAAGTTATCGGTGTATCTCCTAAACCACGTCCTGAGAACGTTCATTGCAATGGGGACTGAAATGGTCTAACAGAGAAGCTCCAAGGGGATTCCTTCTGTAGTCAAATCAGCTCAGTGCCCCAGAGTTTTAGAGATTTGTTTTAAAGGCCAACAAAATAATTAAGTCTAATGCAGCAAAATAACTAGCCAAATATTTTCAGCACCTTTGCCAACAGACCCAAACCTGAAGCAAATAAATTCAGTGAATTTTTATGTAGGGTGACTGTCAGAAACTTAGCATTAGACATAGAAAGTCAAAATCATATAGTCTATAGTAAAACAGTTGTCACAACACAAAATCTGCTTTTTTATCCTTATACAACAAAGTAATGTCTTTTTAACTGTAGTTATTTATCTTCATAAACAGTAACACTTCCTATCTCAATGCTTAAACCAGCAACTCATAGCTGGCCTGTTAAAATCCTGCCATAACTCTACTCCAAAGTAGCAATCATTCTTCCCTCTCACTGAATTTTATTTTTAATCAAACTAAACAAAATCCCTCACATACACCTTTCATCTTCCTGATTTATTGTTTTGGGCCTACACAATCCCTTTCCCCAGAATACTAATCCTCCTTAAATCCATATTTTCTAATATGGAAATCCCAACTCAAATCCCTCTGCCACCACAAAAATTTTCCCCCAGCCAGAATTAATCTAGTCCTCTTCTAAACTCCCATAACACTGGAACAATATCTCTATCCTGTCATATATTATTTTGTATCCTTTGTTACAGTATTGGTTTATGTCTGCTCTTACTTTCAGTTTGCATATTCTTCAAGAGCAAGGAAAGTGCATGTTTGTGTATATATTTACATGTCCTTCTCTCAGCATAGTACATTGCACATATTCCTTGTAAGCTTCATAAAGGAATTGGTATTTTAGTCACTGTCATAATGAGGTATCTGTCAAAATAAAGCTTAAATGAGCTTTATTTAAACAAGATTTCCATTTCCCAGAGAGATGGCATTGACTTTGCAGTGAAAGAAGTGCTAATTTTTCACAAGACAACAGTCATTGGTAACTCTTAAACATAAATATATGAGATAATTTCCCATTTTTCAAACAATGCTTGTGAGCTTTACATCACTGTTCTTGGTATGTTTGACCCAAAACTATTCAAATCCTAAGCAATCCACCCTCTACTTTCACTCATTCTAAGGACATGTTCCTCTGTTCCTCTCTGGATACCGTGATGTTCAGAAGACCTTTTACTTTAGGGGAAACTCCTACACCTTTGAAGTCTCATTAGAGAAACCTCTGGTAGGTTGTGTTTTCCTGTCCACAGGATATGTATGAAAAATTAATATAATGTTTTCTCCAATTTATGTGCATTGCATATATCATGAGGTTTAGAAAATGTGTTGTGGCATTTATTTATGAATACTAATGTGCAATGAACATTGCAACTATTCATGGGAAAAACAATCTCCAAAAGAAATAAATAAATAATCACAGTTGAGAAAGAGGAGCCTGGCAGGATAAGAGCTATCTTTAGCATCAAAGATAGATGTTAGAATTTTTTCATACAATTTCCTACCTTAATTACTTTACCATCACAGTTGGTTTAATGTTTTCTCGTGGAGGGAAAGGAAAAGAAAGAAGTCTGCTATCCTTCTGCTTCATATGTAAGTGTTAAGGATCAATGTTTGTGTCCTGCCAAAATCTGTATGTTCAAATCCTAACCCGCAATGTGATAACATTAGGAAGTGGGGTCTTTGGGAGGTGATTAGATCATGAGGGTGGAGCCCTCATGAACGGGATTAGTTTCTTATAAAAGAAACTCCAGAGAGCTCTCTTCCTCTTCCTCCATGCGAGGACACAGCAAAAAGATGGCAACCTATGAACCAGGAGGTGGGCTCTCACCAGACCAGAATCTGCCAGCACCTTGATCTTGAACTTCCCAGTCTCTAGAACTGTGAGAAATAAATTTCTGTTGTTTATAAGCCACCTCATCTATGGTGTTCTGTTATGGCTGCCCAAACTGATTAAGATGCTAAGTGTATGCAAGAAGCACAAATATGACCTAGTGCTGTCCATTGTACTACAGGCACCCTTTATTTCTATTACCCCTTCATACTTCACAGACACTTTTATATTTTTCTGATGTGCCATTGTTTCACTGAGTGACTGATTCAAATAATAATTCATTACTGAAATGAAAATGTGTTCCTTTTGAATATTCCTTTTGAATTCCACAACAGTCTTCACATCATTTTGAGAAATTAATCCATAGTCTAGAAAAGTCACCAGGAAGACTAGACAGTGTAGTTGGCACACATTTGAGCAGGAGATAATCAATTTTACTTTTTAATACATTAGGTAATATTTGTGTAAAATGATATCTCACTGGGGATAGGCTTATTTCTATTTCATACTTCACTAACTTTTTTTCATGTTAAAAGGTGTTATTCTGGGGCTTCCCTGGTGGCGCAGTGATTGAGAATCCGCCTGCCAATGCAGGGGACACGGGTTCGAGCCCTGGTCTGGGAGGATCCCACATGCCACGGAGCGACTAGGCCCGTGAGCCACAATTACTGAGCCTGCGCGTCTGGAGCCTGTGCTCCGCAGCGGGAGAGGCCGCGATAGTGAGAGGCCCGTGCACCGCGATGAAGAGTGGCCCCCACTTGCCACAACTGGCGAAAGCCCTCACACAGAAACGAAGACCCAACACAGCCATAAATAAATAAATAAAATCTAAAAAAAAAAAGGTGTTATTCTTCTCTTTTATAATCATCATTAAGATTCCCATTATCCAGGTATTAAAGGAACTTCTATTATGTATTGAACCTTGCTGTCAGGTAGTAATAAAAAACCATCTTGAAAAAGAAAAAAAAGGAAAACCAAAAGCATATCAACAGTGAGAAAGAGCACAGGAGAAAGATTATGGTTTAAGGCCATTATAACTTGCTAAGTTACACTTAGAAGTCAAGAAAAGTTTCATATACTGGAAAGAGTCTTCAAGCCTGTGTTTGCAGAGCCATGGTGTCCTATTCTTTAGGAGATGACAAAATACCACAAGAAAAATGAACTTTTTTAATAAAAGAAATAAAAGTTTTATAAGAAAAATAAATGGCCAGAGGAAAAACTAGGAGAAAAAAAAAAAAGCAGGAGGAGAAAAGAAAAAAAGCAGGAGCAGAAAAAAAGAAGCGAATAGAATTAAATTAATTAAATTTATTTTAATAACAATTCATTTTATACCTGTTCTGTGCCAGATGCTATGTTAATTGCTAAAAAATAAAAAATTATATTAAGATCCCAATCTTCAACAAATTCATAATGTAACAGAGGAAATTGGTGTTAATGATGATAATAATAATAGTAATAATGAAAGTAAAACATTTTGTGCAGTAACTAGAGTAAAATGTTATATGAATGTCTTTATGAAGAATACCAAAATGAACGTGTGATTTTTTATTTCAATTTGCTTTTAAACATAGCACCATGTTTACAAAGATAAGGCTTGGGCTTAAGGTAATCATAAATTACTAGAGTAGACATAGAAGTCAATACAAGTTTAATGACCTTGAGAGAGTCTCCTCACTTGTGAATATGAAGCCATAGTGCTATTTTTCAGGGGGTGACAAAATAGCACAATATTAATTTTTAATACTGAGAAAAAAACCTAAACCTTTAGTATTAGGAAAACTTGAAATTCTTGGGATGTTTATGTTGTTTTGGGATGCGTGTTTGTATGCTCACATGACAGAAATTTTGGATGTAGTTTATAGACTAAGAAAATGATCCCTTATATTTTATATTAACTTAAAAACAATTTTTTTTTTTTAC
This sequence comes from Balaenoptera physalus, assembly GCF_965194825.1. Classification (NCBI taxonomy): domain Eukaryota; kingdom Metazoa; phylum Chordata; class Mammalia; order Artiodactyla; family Balaenopteridae; genus Balaenoptera; species Balaenoptera physalus. Next base: position 35,718,444 of record NC_138892.1, on the reverse strand, counting down.
TTTTTGGGTTTATTTATTTATTTATTTATTTATGGCTGTGTTGGGTCTTCGTTTCTGTGCGAGGGCTTTCTCTAGTTGCGGCAAGTGGGGGCCACTCTTCATCGCAGTGCGCAGGCCTCTCTCATTATCGCGGCCTCTCTTGTTGCAGAGCACAGGCTCCAGATGCGCAGGCTCAGTAATTGTGGCTCACGGGCCTAGTTGCTCCGCGGCATGTGGGATCTTCCCAGACCGGGGCTCGAACCTGTGTCCCCTGCATTGGCAGGCAGATTCTCAACCACTGCGCCACCAGGGAAGCCCTATATTAACTTTTGATCAATATTTTTGTAAACAAAATGTAGAAGTTAGACTTTTAGAATCAGGTCTTTTTCATGTACTTTTTATTAGGGAATATTTCAAACATGAACCAAGATAGAGGGACTTTCAAAATAAACTGATATAAATCCATCCCCTACCTTACATCTTATTTTATTTGTATACCTATTTCCTTTTCCCCACCCAAATACTATATTAAAGAGAGTCATAGTCATCATTTCATTTCATCTGTGATTATTTAAGCACATTCAGAGCATTTTATTTTATTTTATTTATAAATTTATTTATTTATTTATTTTTGGCTGCATTGGGTCTTTGTTGCTGCACGTGGGCTTTCTCTACTTGCAGCAAGCAGGGGCTACTCTTCCTTGTGGTGTGTGGGCTTCTCATTGCGGTGGCTTCTCTTGTTGTAGAGCATGGGCTGTAGGCATGCAGGCTTAGTAGTTGTGGCTCATGGGCTTAGTTGCTCCATGGCATGTGGGATCTTCCCAGACCAGGGCTTGAACTTGTGTCGCCTACATTGGCAGCCAGAATCTTAACCACTGCACCACCAGGGAAGTCCAAGAGCATTTTAGATTCTGTAGGATCATTATTTACATCCCTTAATTTTACAGATGACAAAATTCAATTCAAAAGGCATAAAGTAATATGTCTAGTAAATAGTAGAGTTGGGATTAGTATCTGAGCCCAGTGCCTCATCTGGTCCTTGTACAGCTGAGTTTTAGGAAGTTATAAGAAGAATGGAAATTTCTCATTAGGGAATTGCAGAGGAAAAGATGACACATCAATGAAAACATGAAGGCCTTATATTCTATTTTCAGCCCTCAACTCTGAAGAGCTGTTACAGCTGCAGTGCTGCAAACCCTCAGAATTATAGTTCTTAAGAGCATTCCCTAATATAATTTCTGCATGCAAATCTCAGTCTCTACTTTCTGGAGAAATTAACCTGTTTCAAAATTGAACCTTAGAGTTATTTCTTGTCATTGTTATAAGTCTGTATATTTTGAAGGCTCTGATTTGTCCTAAAACAATTTGCGTGTTTGTATGACTCTTCCCCATCAGTGGCTGGCAAGAGAAGTATAAAATAAGATGGTAAATTACTTAGTTAAGCCAAAATTGGGATGTAAACTTGGTTACGGGATCTTATGTAAATAGCACAGAATTTATACTGCAGATTTGGTAGGAAATAAGGGGCTGTTGAAAATGTCTGTATTCATGTCATAGGAAGGAATTTATCTCTATATAACTGGCTCAGCAACATCAATGTGTAGGTTAGTAGGCTTGGGTAGTAGACTGCCATCTCCACTGAGTTCTAATAAGGGGTGATACTTGCCAGAATGTTATACAAACATTGGCAAAATGAAGACATGAAAGTCACGGACTACAACTTTTTTTTCCCCCAAATATGTTGGGGACAAAAGTCAGAAAGCAGTCTGTAGCTGCCTATAATTGCACTCATGAAGCAGCAGTGAAATTTGGCCATTTTCTACTTTGTTACCAACCATTGCTAGAGTTGAAATAATAAGTTTCATTTAAGAGATCTGTTTAATGCTTCACAGGGTTATCCATATTTTTCTCACTAACTCAGAGTTGGCACAGTTCAAGATACTATGAAGCAGCTAGGAGGGATAAAATCTTGGAAGAGAACTGAGTATTAGGAACCAGGGAATACTACATAAGACATTTTGTTGAACAGTGAGATGGATGCACCTATATGCAGTCCTTCTTCTCCTGGCTGTTTGTATTGACTTGCTGTACATGAGGTAGTTCTAGTTTCAGTGTCTTTAAACTTCATTCTGACATATAAAAATAAATCACCAAATTACCTATAAGCAATAATCAATAACAGAGTTACAAAATACAAGGTTAATATACAAATGTCCTCCTCTTTCGTTTATTACCAGCAATGGACAAGTGAAATTTAAAATTCAAAATACAATAACATTTATATTAGCACCACAATATGAAATACTTAGGCATAAATATAACAAAATATGTACAAGGTCTATGTGAGAAAAACTATAAAACTGATGAAACAAATTAAAGAAGAACTAAATAAATGGAGAGATATTCCATGTTCATGGATAAGAAGACTTAGCAGCATTGTCAAGATGTCAGTTATTCCAAAACTTGATTTATATATATACATATATATATCTTATATCTATTTTATATATATAGATATACACATTACATCTTTCACAAAAATTGTCAAAATGGTTCATAAATCTAAATGTAAAACACAAAACTATACAACTTTTTGGAAATAGAAAAAAATCTAGATGGCCTTGGGTTTGGCAATGATTATTTAGATACAACACTAAAGACATACGGGAACGAAATAATTAGTATGTTGGACTTAATTAAAATTAAGTCCACAGGCACTGTCAGGAGAATGGGAAGACTAGCCACAGATTGAAGGAAATTATTTGCAAAAGACATACATAATAAAGTACTATATTCCCATAGTATACAAAGAACGCTTAAAAGTCAACAGTAAGAAAACAATTCAATTTAAAAATGGGCAAACGATCTAAGTAGATGCCTTACAAAAAATATATATATTGATAGAAAATAATCATATGAAAAGTTGTCATTACATACCTATTAGAATAACTAAAATCCAAAATATTGATGATACCAAATGCTGGTGAAGATGTAGAGCAACAGGAATTCTACTTCATTGCTGGTGGGAATTCAAGATAGTACAGCTACTTTGGAAAACTGAAAGTTTCTTAAAAACTAAACATGCTCTTATGATCCAGTGATTGTGCTCCCGAGTGATTTGAAAACTTATGTCCACACGAAAGCCTGCACATGGATGTCATGACGGCTTTATTCATAACTGCCAAAGCTTGGAAGCAATCATGATGTTCTTCAGTCAGTGAATGAATAAATAAACTGTGGTACATCCAGACAATGTAATATTATTCAGCACTAAAAAGAAATGAGCTATAAACCATGAAAAGACTGTGAAAGAAGCCAATCTGAAAAGGTTGCATACTGTATGATTCCAACTGCATGACATTCTGGAGAAAGCAAAACTATGGAGCCAGTTAAAAGATCAGTGATTGCCAGGGAATGGGGGGAAGAAAGAATGAATCAACAGAGGATTTTTAGGGCAGTGAAACTAGTTTGTGTGATAATATAATGGTGGATACATGCCATTATACATTTATCTAACTCATTGAATTTACATCACCAAGAGTGTGTCAGTGTAGGTTCATTGATTTTTAAAAATGTACCTGTCTTTGACAGGGGGTTGATAGTTGGGGAGGCTGTGCATGAGTGGGGCACAGGGCCTGTGGGAACTCTATGAACTTTCTGTTCAATTTCGTTATGAACTTGAAACTGCTAAAAAAAAAAATCTATTAAAAATATAAAAATTGGGAATTAAAAAAATAAATTGCCTAAATAACATGTATTCTGGTCTAGCTTCATACATACCCTCAGAGCCAAATAATGTCAATATAGTTGACAATTTAAAAGTCAAAACACCAATTAACATTCAACTACAGACCTCTGAGTTATACTCAACACCATTAACCAGTACAAAATTAATTTAAAGCATTTGAGAACTAAGTGGTGGGTGTGCATAGATTTTAGAATCTTGCAATAGGTATTACGCCAGCAGGAATATCTAGTTTTACTGATGAATATTAGTCTACTTTCTGATTGGCACATTTGTGAAGAGGCAGCACGGTGTGATGGATCAGCAGGTGTGGTGTGGAGTTTAACCAGTGGCCATTTGAATACTTGATCTGCTGCTTCCTGCGTAAGGGACAGTTCACTTCTCTGTCAAATAAAGATAAAATAAATTTTTAAAATTTAATACATATAAATGCATTAAACAAGGCTTGCACATAGAAGATACTGGATAAATATTGTAATTTTTATTAGGACTGCTGGTGGAAGTACAGGCAGAAAGAATATGAGAATTAGGGTATAGGATGGGATATACTTCCTAAACCACAGCTTGAGAACTGTCAAGTCACAGGCCCAGGGCAACTTGAGCTTTCACAGAAAGTGTTGACCTAGCTTCAAAAACTAAGCAACTATTCCTTTTATTTATTTTTTATCTTTTTAACTTTTGTTGGAGGTTGGTTGATTTACAGTGTTGTGTTAGTTTCAGTTGTACAGCAAAGTGAATCGGTTATACATATAATGATTCATTTTTATATTCTTTTCCAATATAAGCCATTAGAGAGTATTGAGTAGAGTTCCCTGTGCTATACAGTAGGTCCTTATTAGTTATATATTTTATATATAGTAGTGTGTATGTGTCAATCCCAATCTTCCAGTTTATCCCTCCCTCCAATACCCCCTGATAACCATAACTTTGTTTTCTACATCTGTAACTTCATTTCTGTTTTGTAGATAAGTTCATTTGTACCCTTTTAAAAAATTTTTTATTTTTATTTTTTAAAGATTTTTTTTTTTTGATGTGGACCGTCTTTTAAAGTTTTTATTGAATTTGTTACAATATTGCTTCTGTTTCATGTTTTTGGTTTTTTGGCCGCGAGGCATGTGGGATCTTAGCTCCCCGACCAGGGATCAAACCCGCATCCCCTGCATTGGAAGATGAAGTCTTAACTGCTGGACCACTGGGGAAGTCCCTGTACCCTATTTTTTAGATTCCACATATAAGCAATATCAAAACTACAATGAGGTATCACCTCACACTGGTCAGAATGGCCATGATAAAAAAATCTACAAACGGTAAACTCTGGAGAGGTTGTGTAGAAAACGGAACCCTCCTGTGTTGTTGGTGGGAATGTAAACTGGTACAGCCACTATGGAGAACAGTATGGAGGTTCCTTAAAAAACTAAAAATAGAGCTACGATATGATCCAGCAATCCCACTCCTGGGCATATATATGGAGAAAACCATAATTTGAAAAGATACATGCACCCCAATGTTCACTGCAGCACAATTTACAGTAACAAGGACATGGAAGCAGTTTAAATGTCCATCAAAAGAGGAATGGATAAAGAAGATGTGGTACGTATATACAATGGAATATTACTCAGCCATAAAAAATCATGAAATAATGCCATTTGCAGCAACATGGAGAGACCTAGAGACTGTCATACTGAGTGAAGTAAGTCAGACAGAGAACTATTCCTTTTAGATAAGCTGTGGCTCTCCTGTCTGTCTCAGTCTCTGTCTGGTCTTTCTCACTCTTGCATATGACCTGCCTAGTCTCTGCAACCATATGTGTTTGAAGCCCCCAATTTAAAGTGAACTAAATTGCATGGAGTAAGTCTACTTTTAAGTAGCAAACTATATTGTCAAACAATATTTAATAATATTTAATGGTACTTCTATTTAATTATATTTAGTGTTTCACATGTTAAAATGTAGATAATTTTACATAAAGGCACAAGTAATTTCTCTTTAGTGGAAATTTATGGCTGTTGCACTGTAAGACATAACCAATTTAGCATCTAACACCTAACTTCCATTCATTAATTGAAATGTATCTGTAAATGTGTCTTAAATATGAAATCATCAAATGCTCTTTGATATAATTTTAACATCTTATTGTTTCCTAATTAAGTAATAAGTTTAATAAAATATTGACACGTGCTCATTTTATCTTTGCATGAGAGTCATAATTTTACCTTTTGAAATTACACTTTAGTAACCTTATTGTTAAATAAACATTAGCAAACTAATAGTAATGGTTAAAGATATATTTGATTTTAATTCATTTTGAATGTAAAAATAGGTTTGAATATGAAATCAAATTCAAGTGAAAACCTTATAATCTTTAACTTGAAAACATTGTTTACAGTAGAAGTAATTGTGAAAAGTACTACATTAATTTGGTAGTGGGTGGAATTAGATGTTTTAAACATGAGCTTATGCAAAATTCTGCAATTACAGTCTAAAATAAAAAGATCACTTTTACAAAATTTGAGCAGGAATCTGTACCAGTGCTCCTAAGCTGTGATTCCCAATTTCTCACCTACTGCTTCTTCAGATACCTAAAACACACTTTGATGATTCAGACTCTATTACAAATTTCAAACAAAAGTAGGAAGAAAAAAGTAATCCTATTCTGAAATCTTAATTCCATAGTAAAAAGAAAATGTCAAGTAAAATATAAAAAAACAAAACAAAGAATGCAAATTTAACAAAAAAACCCCCTCGATCCTTTTAATATATTTTGAAAAATTTTAACTGAAAAAACCCTTAATCCTTTTAATATATTATTGATATTTTAATGACACCTTGTCAAAAATCATTTCCTATTCACCCAGTAAGTTATATGTTTTCTTGGTAATTAAGCTTGTTGGGACTCTCTTAATAGTACTTCGGAAAGATAATTCTCTCTCTCCTCCCTACTCTTTTTCTTTCTTTCTCACCATCACATTCATCTTCATACTCATCCATAAATATACCCACATGCACAAACACATATACCCATGCACTGCCCTTTTAGGCATTAAGAAGAATGCCAAAAGGAAAACAAGATTTATTTTCAGCCTGACCATTTCAATGTAAATATTTGATGAACAGCTATATGCTTATACATAGTAATTATTTATGTAGCAAGTAGGTATTTATAAATGATAATTTGTATCTTTAAAGATGTGTTAATAACAATATTTCAATAGTATATAAAAACTTCAGAAAAAATAAAGAAGTTCAGTTAAGTTTCAAGAATATTGGCACTTTTTGCCCTAATACTACATGTAAGGCAAGATAAACCATATTCCTTAAGAATATAATTTTATCAGTTCATTGGTGAAAAATTCATATTTATGAAAAGAATTGTTTAGAGATATAATCAATGGTGTGCTGGAGTCAGCTTTCATGATCTTGTCAGAACTGAATGTTTCCGTTGCTTCCCATCTCTGTGTTTCATCTTTAGTGACCTGTTGGTACTTTAAAATCAGCCATGGTGGTAGTACTTCTTTACACAGTGAAAATCGGCAAGTAGTACAAAATAAAGAGTTGTTCATGTGTGTCTTTTTGTGTGTGTGTGTGTGTTTGGAGAACGGATTATTAAAAATTATCCACCACATCACTGGACATCACCTACACCTTGCACAACACAGTGATCTTTTTTTTCCCCTTGTTTCAGCTGGCATTAAGCTTTCCTTTTTTCTTCAAATATATCCTTTTATGTTTGTAGTTATAGAAGAGCCAGTAACTGAAAAATGTGATTACTGATAAAGTCCTTTTGTTACACTTTATGGCATGAAAGAAATTATGAAGCATAGCTTCAAAATATATTTTACTATTTAAATATTCAATTTTGAATTAATAGTATTTTAGGGATCATCATTTTTATAAAACTAAAACTCTCTTTAGAAATGTTCTAATCATTGTCCATCCTCTTCCACTAAATTTAGAAAATGTCAAAATCTATCTGCTTGATCAGTTTCTCCATTTGAAATAGCTTTTAGGAGACAGAGAAAAAAATGCGATGAAACTCATGGATGGATTGAATTATGACTGAGATGCCCATCTTAAGTCAAAAAAGGTCTTCAGCAAGTCAGTGTTTCCTTTCTGGAAACTTACTTTCTTATCACCTAGTCAGAAAACCTCCTGTCTTTATTTTATTTTTGAGTTTGGCAACATCTGTGTTGTTTTTCTTCCATGACTGAAGACGCTACAAATTGTGGTGTCACATGCACCACTGTTGTCTGGAGTAAAGCTGGAGACTACATAATGAAGGTATATCTAATTGTGTTTACTTCTAAGATGTATATAGACGTTTAGAGTAGTAATTTTGCATTCCTGGATCAAGAAAAAATAGTAAAGCTCCTCTTTTGTTGCTGTTGTTTTTGTCACTGTTGTTTTCAGAAATGTAAAAAATTGTGTTATAAGGAAAACTTTTTTATGGTAAAGAAAAATTTTCTAAACTAGATGTCTTTCTAGGTGCATCAAAATCGGTCTGTGTTCGTTATTACACCAATTTTAGCCAACCCTCATAGTGAAGACATTATTGGTGATAATTTCTTTTTGGATTTGGCTGGTTCACATTCTTTCTAGGACATGAAGTTCATGGTTAATACATGTCAACTTGAAAAATAGGATCCAGTTCCACTAGACATCCATTGGAGACAGAATTTCGCTGCAAATAGTCAATTCTCTTTATTCATAAATTCCATATTTGCAAATTTGCCTACTGGAGAAAATTTGTTTGTAATCCTCAAGTCAATACTCATGACACTTTCGTGGTCACTTACAGATTTGAGGGGAGAAGCAAAAAATTTGAATTGCCTGACATACATGTTCCCAGCTGAGGCCTGACAGAGTGATGCTGTTAATTCTTGCTTCAGCTCTTATACTGTAAATGTGTTCTTTTTGTGGTCTATTTCGTGCCAGTTTTTGTGCTTTTTGTTGGTGGTTTTATTGTTTAAAATGGTACCCAAGCATAGTGTTAAAGTGGGTCTCCTGTTCCTAAGCACAAATAGGCAGTGATGTGCCTTAAGGAAAAAATGCGTGATGCATGTGTTAGATAAGCTTGTTTAGGCAGGAGTTATAATGCAATTGACTTCTACTGAGTTCATTGAGTTCAGTGTTAATGAATCAATAATGTATATTAAAGTGTCTTTAAGCAGAAACACATAAAACAAGTTACCTAATGATTAGTTGCTAGAAGTGTTGTGACCAGAGGCTCGCAAGGACTTAACCCTGTATTTCTCCTAGGAGCAATGATTCAGTGTTCGTTAATTTAGCATTTTCAGCCACTTTATAGATTATGACTACTGTAAATTATGAGGATGGATTGTATCTTGAAATAATGTAGTGAGCTAGAATGTCATAACGAAAAAAGATTTTGTGGAGAACTCTCAGTTTTCACAAAACCTTTATTATCATTAAGTGATACTCTTCAATTAAACAAAATATAGATATTTATAATCAAAATTTAACAAGTGATAATAATGATATAAATTTCAAAGCCACCTTAAAACTGTCAATTCTATAACTATTTGTTGGCCAAGGCATTCCTAAAAGTTTGACTCATTTTGAGAACACTTATTTTTTGATAATATTAGCTCTGTATACTCTAGATGATGTAGACATTCCATTTTTAGAATTATTCAACTCATTTAAAAACTATAATATATATAATAGAAAAGTGAGGAAAAAGGGTTAACAGGGTCTAAATCTTCAGGTCATCTGTATTTGAAATATAATAAACTTCTACAATTTACATATATCCAAAAATGTATTGTCTTTATAACATCAACCCATATAATTTAATAAGGAGAAGAAAAATAGTTACCATATATTGAATATTTATTACGAAGCAAATGTTTTCCTTTGCTCTTTGTATGTTATTCTATTTTGTCCAATTACTCCTCTGTCAAGTAAATTATATTAGTATCCCAATTATACATATAAGGTTACTGGGAGCCAAGTCTATTAATTAACAAGCCCAAAGTAACACAGCTGCTGAGGAAGAGAGCCTAGATTCAAAAGTGGGTAGGCCTGACTCCACAGGCCAGGAAGTAAAGACATAATGTATTATAGATAACACTTTTAGCTAATAATATTTTGTCAGTACATGAAAGTTCCATTTTCAAATCTGCTCTCCATCCATGATACCTAAAATATCACCTATCTATGTTTGTCTGTCTATCTTAATATATATGTAGAATATTTGTAACTTGGACTGTTTCCCTACTTTAAAATTCAACACTCTTAATTAAGAAACAGAGAGTAGTCATGAATATAATTATGTGTGAACTGGGATAAGGGTATGGGGTACTTGAAAACAATTGTCATATGCTTTTTTAGGGAAATAAGTAATTCTCTAAGTTGTTGGAATGGCTAAATATTTAACAAATAATTTAAAGAAACAGAATATTATCACCTCCTGAAAAGAATACCTAATGGATTTGGTACAATTATGGACACCTTTTTTTAAAAAATTTATTCATTTTATTTATTTATTTTTGGCTGCATTGGGTCTTTGTTGCTGTGTGTGGGCTTTCTCTAGTTGCGGAGAGCGGGGGCTACTCTTCGTTGCGGTGCGTGGGCTTCTCATTGCGGTGGCTTCTCTTGTTGCAAAGCACGGACTCTAGGCGCACAGGCTTCAGTAGTTGTGGCTCTCGGGCTCTAGAGCGCAGGCTCAGTAGTTGTGGTGCACGGGCTTAGTTGCTCCGTGGCATGTGGGATCTTCCAGGACCAGGGCTCGAACCCGTGTCCCCTGCATTGGCAGGCGGATTCTTAACCACTGCACCACCAGGAAAGCCCTCGACACCTTTTATTAAACAAAACTGATGACAAAACAATCTTTTCTCAGAATATAAACACCGAAACGATAGCAGTCAGGTACTCTAATTATTCTTTGTAAAATTCTCAGATAAATTTGGTTATGGTATTACTTTTTGTTTAATATGTGCTATACATCATTTTAATAAAGTAATTATTATTTCTGCTTTACTCATTCCTAGCGAGTATGAAATTTCTCCCTCTTTTTATTTGAGACCGGATTTCCACATACCCCCAAACCCTTTGAGGATCTTTTCAATTTTTCAAAGAAATAAGTTTTTGACACGCTGTTTTATAAATCCAGTGGAACCTTTAGTTCAAATATTACTGTAGTTCTTTTATTTCAGTAAAATCTTTCAGAGTGGACCAAGGTAGATGATCAAATGTGATTCTTCCTAAGGGCATCACAGTACAACAAATGTATTTGTTTTCTGGATTTGTGACAAGTAGCAAACTCTGTTTATAAATACAGGTTGCACCATAGGTATTAATGACACTCTGTCACATCAAATCACACAGTTTCCACGAAATAATTTTAGGGTGTCTGATTTTCATTCTTTCTGTGCCTGTTTTTATAAGCTGAAGACGATCAGCTTTGTTCCACTGAAATAAAATTCACAACAAAACATGAATTCTACCCACCCCTTCAACATGTCCATCCCTGTTTAGTCATGGGTATCTGAAGTGGCATAAAGAGCAGATTTCTTTCACCTTCAAAGACAAAATAGTGCATCTCCTCCCTTTTTTTTTTGTCCTCTATAATAGGAAAATCTATCTGAAAACACTAACCAATTTACTACCTTCTCTAAAGTTTTATGGCAAATTAGGCACAGCTGAAATCAATGGAAAGTTCCTCTTACAGGGTTTCTCAGGGTTTGATTCTTCACACATGGAATTTGCCAGGAAATCTCAATTATGGTTTGGGCTCTGCTGGAGGGTGTGCCTCCTGGCGGGGAGAATCCCTTGCAATAGGGATGAAGACCCTCCCTGCTGGACTAGTTCTGGAGTAACTCAGAGGATAAATAGACGACGTGGTCTCAAGAGTGTCCGTCCAGATACACAGAGAGGCATTTAACAGCCACCGCCATCTCCTAATTAGAAACAGGTGCACTGAATCGTTCATCGACAGCTCAGTTTCTGCCCTTCTTTACATTTTAGTGGTATGTCAGTGTTTGACAATTAGATGAAAAATGCAGATAGATGACCATAATAGAATGGATGACAAAGTGAGGAAAAATATGATTCCCAGGGATAAAGTCTTGGATTCAAAAAACATAGACAATGGAGTCCCCTTATATGTTATATAAGTTATTAGTTTGTAAGAAGGAAATAAATTACCCATAATTATACTAAACAGATAGATTCCATAGACAATGAACACATTCAAGTCTGAAATAGTCATTGGCAAAATTCACAGAAAGGATATACAAATGGTCTATAAAAGAGTTGTGAACCATGTAGACTCCAGAGCCAGGTGGCCTGGGAGCAAATCCTGTCTACTTACCTGTTGTATGACCTTGGGCATGTCACTGCTTAACCCTTGTGGGTCTCAGAGTTCTCATTTTTCAAAATTGGAAATGTTACTAAGACTTGCCTCATAAAATTGTTGTGAGGATTAAGTGAGTTCGACTAGATCTAAAGTGCTTAGAACACTGCTTGTCATAAGGTAATTATGGTCTGTGTTAGCTACTGCATTTGTTGTTGTTATTGTTACTGTGTATATCTTTGGTATTGATGAGAATAGCCATCATGTGGCATGGCTGATCACTTAGAGAAACTTATTTTCGTTTGGCGTCTGAACCACCACATTTCTTAATTTTTTGGTTTCACTGTTCTTTTCCAGTATCCTTTACTGACTTTTTCATCTTTTGCAGTGTGTCTAACATCACTGTCTCCAGAGCCTCTAAATTTGGGGCTTGCCTCAGGGATCCTTCTTTAGACCTCTTTTCTATGTGTATTTACTCCCTTGGTGATAGACTCATGGCTTTAAATTCCCTCTATCTGCTGACAATTCCCAGAAATATATCTCCAGACTGTATATATTTCCTGAACTACAGGCAATTGTTTATTTCAACATCCCTCCTGTAATCTGTACAAAGCAGGAGCAAAAACAGATTTTGTGAGACCTAAAACTTACATAATTTGGGGAAACCTTAAGAAAAATAACACAATAACGTTAATACAAAATTAGGGCTAAAAGTGGTTTTTTTCTCCCACATGTTCTATAGAGATTCACACTACTTTCTTCTGAGATGTCTTTTAGCATTTTACCATAAACGCTCATACTGTCATACTTCTTGTCTGCACCTGACTTTCCTTCTTCACTTAGAACACTCTTCAATCCCCCAATACTCCAGCAGTCATTGAAATCTGTATAAGAGAGGTGCCAGGGTTTTACCCCTCACTAGCTAAATAGTAAATCTGCCTCAGTAGGAGGGTATTTGAATTGATTCTAATATAGTACTCCTTCCTCTTATTTAAAGAAATTGGAAAAGAGAGTCTCTTTGAAGACAGGGTTCTGGATATAATTCTTTTTCTGATAATTTGATGCATTTGTGCAAGTCTTGGAAAAGGAAAGCAGCATATAGATAATTTTCCTGTAAGTCTTGGCTGTTGCTTCTAGCTGTCAAGGTTGAGGACACACGAGGCTCTGAAGAGCTTTCCAATGTCCACTCTTTGGGTTGGTGGGTGAGAAGAAGCAGTGGTCACAGCAGGGGCTTTTTGATCTGACTTAATCCCTGGAGCACAGATTGATATATCTGTTCTTCTGTTTCCTGGTGAGGAGAGGAAGTTAATGAGGTAGTAGTGATGGGGGAAGAGCTATTGTAGACATCTGAGCTCTGGGTCCAGAAATTATCTCCACAAAAGGACCTGGTGAAGTGGGGCAACAGAAGAGTTTCAAATGTTTGTTGGATGTGAGCCTAGAGTGTTTGTTTTTGTTTTTTCCTTTCAGATAAAACCAGTGGAGAATGTAAGGTATCAGAAAAGAAATGTAGATGGAGTGGGCTTAGTGAATCAAGTAAAGTTCTCATATCTCAACATTCCAAAGGAGGAACAGGAATATTCCATTTCCTAGGTGTGTCATGAAAGGATCTGAAAAAACCCAGCGTTTTTCACAGCCTAACATGGGCCAGCCGTAACAAAAGTGACTCCCATTCTTAGGAGAGACCTGTAAGCATTTGAAAAAGAGTACCAAATTTAAAAAGGTCCTGAGGTTGAAAATAGATAATTTAGCAGTGAGCTGCATAGACCACATAAGAATGAGGAGCACTTAGCAGAAACCAGTGGGGAAAGTTGATGTCCCAGACAAATTATCCCCCTGTAATTTTACTAGACATTACCCAAGAAAAATAAAAACATCCACAGAAAGACTTGTAAACAGATGTTCCAAACAGTTTTACTCACAATAGCCAAAAACTGGAAAAAAAACCCTTAAATGTCCTAAAATAATAGATAAACAATGCTTTATGTTCCCACTATGGATTAAAAAGTTCTCATATGGGACAATGTTGTCCCCCTGGGGAAGATCAGTAAAATGCAGGGTCACTTTTGACTGTCATGATTGAGGTGGAATGTGGTATTAGCTCTGGTGAGTAAAGGCTAGAAATGCTCTTAAGCATCCTACAATGCAGAGGACATCTCCTTTAAAACAAACACTATCCAGCGCAACAATTCGATAGTGCTGAGGTGGAGAATCCCTGTACATGAAGGGCACCAGGAATCTGAATAGCAGAAACTGGAAACGACGATCTCAGGAAAAACAGATATGTAATGTATTAATTCTTAAAGGGTACCAATTTTATTAAGGAGGTGATCAAGCTTTCTCTGTTTGCTTTGAGCTCTCAAGTTATTTTCTGCTGTCTTGGAAGTGACTGATTCACCAAATGGCCTCTTGGGACAATAAATTCTCTTCCTAAATGAAAAAATAAATTCTAACCCTCAAAGCTTTTACTCATCTTCTCATTATATAACTAGTTCTATTATACTTAACTGAACTTCCAAGCAGTCACTTTGGGGCTTCTATTTTATTTAATTTATTTATTTATATTTTTTGCATCAATCGACCTTTAATGTCCAAGGCGTGGATGCAGAGCACGGGAGATGTGGCGGGGTCTCAGCCCCTGCTCCAGAAATGAGGGAGAGATGAACACAAACCAAACATTTCTAACTGGCCACACAAGTCTGGGAGGGCAGGGGGAAACAGATCTGGACATTCATAAAAAAATAAACCGAAACTCAAGCACTCAGTCTCGTGCTCACCAGAGGGTTTGATATAGGGGACTCACTCACCATCCCCGTCCCCATCCTCCCCTGTCAGCATCAAAAAGAAAGCTCAGCACACACTAAAGTCTTGAAAAGCGACCATTCTCCAGCCTCCCCACCTACCCCTAGGATGGACTTAAAAAAAAAAAAAAAAAGGTTGGATCCCAAATCCCCCTCCCCACAGCATCAACCCTACACATGAGAGTTTTTAATGTGATTTGCAAGAATCAACTGGGGCTTCTATTTTAAATGAGCAAATATTTCTTGGTAACAATGTACACTGCATCAGACATTGGGGAAAAATCAATGCATCATTTTTACTTGTCAGCGTAGGCCTTAATTAGATCATTTTCCCTCTCTTTTGTTTGTCTTTTCAATTCTAAATAACTTCCCCGTTAGCTGTTTTTCTTTTCTGGTGATACTAGTTTTCTCATGCCAAAATTTCAAACCTATATCTTAGGTTTATGTCACTGACATATAAAGTACTAAAATACAGGGACTAGTCAGACTTATTGTAATTCAGCAATAGCCTATATTTAGTTTCTTTGCAGAAGGAAAATAAGGAGCTTATACTGTAAAAATATCTACCCATCAAAATGTTTGAAATGGAAATTTAATGGTCTAAACATCTATTTAAGTGCATAGAAAGATGTATAATGGCATTCAAACAAAACCATAGTTGATAGTACTTCATGAAAATTATTTATCCTTTTAAAATTTTGTCATGAACTGGGGAGCTTGTGATCTCTGGATCCTTTTTTCTTAACTTGCACATATGGAATGTCACAACATTGGTCTTGTGGCGATCAAATATGAAACCATTTCGGAAGGGAGATTTCTATATACGGATCCTATGCAGGAGATACTTTTCAAACATAGCCAATGACTTCTATTTGAACAGGTGTTTAAAGTTTTTCTTGCAACCTTTGCCTCCAGATTTCTGCAAATACCTACATCATTTCCAGACCTTCATTGTAATTATAAACATATTCGTTTAAGAAGTGCATTCTTCAAATAAAAAGTTGTTTTTAAGTGTTAAAGGGTCACAATTAACTGGTCTAGCTTAGTATTACAATATTAAAATATTATTATAACTCTTGATGTAGACATATTTAATCCAGTGGAAAAGGATTTCACTTTCCAAGTTCACAGCTAACATCTCTTGAGGGATTTATTTTGAAATAAAAGTAATGTATTAATTGCAACTCTACACAAAGGTCAATCCTATGCAACTTAACATAATCAGAGATTTCTATCTCATAAATCGATAACACATTTTCTTAAGAGAAAATATGGACAAGATTGCAATAAACTAAGTTAAACATAAGTATTCTTCTAACCTTTTGAATTTCCCTGTTCCAGCTATTAAAACAGATTTTTAGGAATGGAAATATTGAAAATCATTTTACAACATCAGTGACATTTTCAATGTTTCCTCCTTTTCCTTCTCTTACTGTTTTAGATATTTGGACCTTCAGAAATTCATATTTTTCCTCACTAAATGGTGAACATAAATTATGGAACATATTGATGATCATTAGATTTAGAACAAAATTAGATTCCAATAATTGAACTGCAGAGGGGAAACTGGGAGAGGAGACAGGGACTAATACTTACCTGTTGCCTAATGTGTGCCAGAAGTTTTGCAAGCCACATTGGCATGCATGAAAAAATGACAGCGTTGTGGCTGTATTATTATCCCCATGTTTAGAAATGAGAAGTCTGCGTTGCAGAGAGATTACATACTTTTCTCAATCCACACAGTTAATAAAAGTCTGCTAAAGATTTTATCTATGTTTGTCTGACTCCAAAATCTGACGCTTTCTTTTTTGTTTTCTCTGATGGAGGTTTTTATTTATTTCCTTTTAAAACCACTTTATAGAGGTATGGTTGACATACAAAAAGCTATGTATTTTTTTATGCATACAACTTGATGAGTTTGGAGAGACGTATACATCTGTGAAATCATCCCCACAGTCTATGCCATTAACATATTCATCACCTCCCAAAGTTCTCTCCTGCCCTTTTTATTATCTTATTATTAATTTTATGATAAGAATTCTTAACATAAGACCTATCCTCTTAACCGTATTTTAAGTATACAATACAGTATTGTTAACTGAGTCATTATGCTCTACAGCAAATCTCTAGAATTTATTCATCTTGATAAGTGAAACTTTGTACCCTTTGACTGATAACTCCCCATTTCCTCCTCCTCCTCCCAGGCCTTGGCAACTATGAGTTTGACTATTTTATATTTCTCAAATAAGTGGTATCATGTACTCCAAAATACATAAGAAACTGTTACAACTCAGTAGCAAAAAAATAGGCAAATAACTGAACAGACATTTCTTCAAAGGAGACATACAAATGGACAGCAGGTATATGAAAAGATGCTCAACATCACTAATAATCAGGTAAAGACAAATCAAAACCATAATAAGCTATCACCTCACACCAGATAGAATTGTTATTATCAAAAAAAAAAAAAAAAGATTACAAGTGTTGGTGAGGATGTAGCGAAAAGGGAACTCTTGTACACTGTGGAAAACAGTATGGAAGTTCCTTAGAAAATTAAAAATAGAACTATATGATCCAGTAATCCCATTTCTGGGTATATATCCAAAGGAATGTAACCAGGATATCAAAGAGATATCTACACCCCCATGTTTATTGCAGCATTGTTCACAATAGCCAAGATGTAGAAGCAACCTGAATGTCCATTTCTGCACAAATGGATAAAGAAAATTTGACACACAATGGAATAGTATTCTTCCACTGCAGGGGGCACAGGTTCGGTCCCTGGTTGGGGAACTAAGATCCAGCATGCCGTGCAGCAAGGCAAAAAAAAAAAAAGGAAAACAATTCTGCCATTTTTGGCAACATGGATGAACCTGGAGGTCGTTATGCCAAGCAAAATCTGATGCTTTCTGCTCATTAGAATATAGTATTAGACCTAATATTAGAAGATAGTACTAGTATCGCTACTTGTAATAGTAACTGACCTGAGAATAGTGATAGCAGCAGCAGTAGTAATTGACAAAGGAGAGAAAAATGAGAAAGAGGAAGAGAGAAAGCTAGAACTTATTAAGTATTTTCTATGTGCTAAAGACCTTGAATGAATTACTTACTTTAATCCTCAAAACACTGACATACAGTGGGTAGTGCTATTTTGCATATTTAGTAGATAAAAAACTTTAAGTGATGTTAGATTAGTTGTTCAAGTAGCACAGCTAATAAATTATATAGTTCATATTCAAACTGCAGGAATCTAATTTTATAACCCCTGTATTACCACTTGGCTGATAATTTATTATGGCTCATGATATCGCAAGTAAAAAATATATAAGTAACACAGTAATTCTCCTCTGATACAGAATGAGAGAAAAAACAGAATGATAGGAAGAATCTTCAGTAAGCAAAAGCAGGATAAAAATGATATTTACAGTATAATCTTAACTATATTCAGAATTATTGCAAGAATGAATAAGTGGTGTAACACAAACTGTTACTGATCATATTACCTGTGTTGTGGAATTACTACTACTACTATTGTTATTATTATTTGCTTTTCTTTTTGTATTTTCCAAAGTTTTATCAATTGCAATGTATAACTTTAACATTTTCATTAGACAATAAACAGTATTTTAATAGCTTTTTAAAAATTGGAAACTGATGCAGAAAGGTATTTAATGATTCCTCCATATCAGTATTCATTTTAGACTAAGAATAAAATCAAGATAACTATTGTGAAAGGATTATTACTTCTATGCTTAGAACAGGTAAACACAAAATATAGGTAGGAGACTTTGGTAAACTTTAAAGAGTAACTTTCTATGAAGTTTTAACAACTAAATGAATTATTTTGTTTTTGTGCAGGCATCAGCAAAACCATTATAGATTTTTCCATCTTTAAGATTCAAGCTAAATGTTACAGTTTTAAAGGATTCTGTAATTTGTCCTGCTGTGTATAAAAACTGCGGTTTTCCCACTGAAATTTACAATCAGCATATTCCATAAAGTTCTTGTTATGTAAATAAATAGCTGAAGGGAAGTGGCTATAGTATGCTTTGAATTGAAAGCTCAAAATCTTTATAATAGAAATATTCGTCAGCATGGATTAATTTAAATAAAACTGACATATATACACTACCAAATGTAAAATAGATAGCTAGTGAGAAGCAGCCGCATAGCCCAGGGAGATCAGCTCCGTGCTTTGTGACCACCTAGAGGGGTGGGATAGGGAGGGACGGAAGGAGACGCAAGAGGGAGGGGATATGAGAATAAATGTGTACGTATAGCTGACTCACTTTGTTATACAGCAGAAACTAACACAACATCGTAAAGCAATTATACTCCAATAAAGATGTTAAAAAAACCATGGATTAGAGGATTATTAATGAACAAGAAGAATATGAGGTTTTCTTGCATCTATATTTTAGTTTCAGTCAGTGACCATATAAACAATAAATGAAATATGGCAATAGAGAAATGAGAGAAAGACTACCTTTAAGAAACACAGTTGAAAGGAAACATGATACAATTTCAGAGACAAGGTTTGTGGGTTAGCAGACGTTTTGTTCTGTCCAGAACATCCATAAGACATTGTTCCATGAGACATTTTTTCCATAAACCATTTGGTCCACGCAAAAAAGTCCTTGAAATTTGGTCCTGTCCAAAATGTCCACAAGCATATTTGATCCAGGACAAATTGTTTTGGGCAGGATCAAATGTCAAGTACCTTTTGGCATGGACCAAATATCCTATGGGCATTTTGGATAAGACCAAATGTCCTGCAAGGGGTTTGTGGAGAAGCAGTTTAATTTTAACCTCAGTTACACATAATGTCTGTCCATAATATGATCTTTCCAGGACTTAGAAACATTTCTGAATGGGCTATTTTTATGACACTACGTCTTCAACACTGGAATCAAAAGAATTGTAAATAAAAATTAAAGAGAAAAAGTTATTTATAAGTGTTAGAATTTCTTCTTTGTTTCAAAATAGGTGACATCTCAAAGACTCAAATCTTAAAACAGTTAATTTTGGGGACATCTAATTTATGAAGTAATTTCTTTTTGCTAATCTTTAGAAATATTGAGACTTTGGATTATTCAGAGATGCAATATGAAAGCTAGGATGGAAATGACATTCTGAGGAAAAAACTGGCATACTAAATAAATAGTTCAATTACCATCACCCTTTCTGCATACAAGTCATTTTATTTTGCTTTCAATTAAGATTTAAATAAGGGAAATGTTTACTATATCAAAATATGATTTATCCATTTAATAATAATAAATATCACTATTTTCATTAAAGTTCATAACTCTTATTAATGTTTTTATAATAAAATAACTATCTGCAAGGAACCATGTAAATAGCAGCTAGCTGAATTGAGCTATCAAAAAAAAGATAAAAGTAAACATATGCAATCATGAAAGATCTGAGAAAGCTATTACATGCATAACATGTATTATCTAACCTCAAATTCTACATAACTTCATTGGGAAATATGAAAAAAATTACAGTGCAATAAAACCATTATTTTATATTACAGAATATTACCATTGTTTTCTATTTATGATGTGACTTCCCAGTAAATTATGTAATTTGGCTGGCATTTGATGCAAGTCCATTTAACATTTTAAAGCAGTATTATAACCTTGATCAAATTCTAAAATAAAGTCTTTTGCTTAACCTGGAAACATTCTAAACTGATTATTTAGACACCATAATGAGTAGAATATTGAAGAAGAAAATATGAGGGAAAATGGAAACTGTTTTCAAAGAGGAGGTACATTGAAAAAGATTTAAAAAATCAAAAAGAGATATAAAATGTGCCTTTCACTAGCCTTTCAACTGCCCAAACTTTTCCACTGAAGCGTAAAGTTACTAACTACAGAGCTATCAGAGAGAATCCTTTGCCTACTTACCACTTTCTAGACTTCACCTCCACTATGTTCATTATTCTCTTTCCCTTAGAAATTTGCAACTTGGAAAATATAGATCTCACTAGTTAAAAATTTTCAAGACATTGTCTCAGTAATTTAAAGTCTTTGCTTTCTGTAAAGTAATCTAATTAACTTTCTTTTTCTCTAGGACCAGTATTTGAGGTCCATGTCCAGCTTTTCTGCCTGGCTTATTTCTATGCCAGTTTTCTAATTGGATGAGTCAGCGCTCTGTCAATTTATTTTATAAAAACATTATGAAATGTTAACTCTTGACCTCTTTAATGGGATCTTTGTCAATTCAAATTGTGGGCCCTTTGGCACTCAACAGTTTCCATCAGACATTGCATTTACAACTATACTGCCACATTTCAAAACATGAAAGCCAAGGAAAATACTGCAGGATTCCAGCTAAGGATGTGGAGTTTAGATCAATTCTTCAAAAAAAAAAACAAAAGCCAAATCTCTATTGCCATGTCGTGATGAGTTTTACACTAGGGAAACTCCAAAGTCTTGATAGTTATAGCTATTGTATATTGTATTATTATTGATGTAAAAAGTTTTTTCTTAAGAGTGATAATAGTCATCAAATTGAGATGAGGGATGCTGCTTAAACTTTTCTATGAAAAAATTTTCTAGGAAATTTTTTAAGATGAAGAAGAAAAGCAGAAATATTAGCAGGGTTTGATTTACTTTATGTTCATCAGTGGCAGCAATGACTTTTTTTTAAAGTATATTTGACATAATAACAATAACAAAAGTATAGCATTAAAAAAAAAGGATGCTATGAGGGGAAAGCTTCTAATGTTTGCTACTATTTTATTGATGTCATCTAATACATATTTGAGTTACCTTTAATTTTTATTAATAATTTTTATGGCTTCTGCAATTATTTTTAATTATCTTGAATAAATTTAATTATAAAGGAACTTAATATAAATTTCTTATTGAATTAAATAAGGAGGAGGTTTCCTTTATACTTTGAGTATCACCACTTTTAGATTGCAAAAAAAAAAAAAAACAGTCTATAGTAAGTGTAATCTGGTTGGGGATTTTATTCAGGAAAAATAAATCTAGCAAGCAAGGTATTCCAATATGTAGTATTGATATAGAATATTCAAAAGAATATTACATCATTCAGTAAGAATATGAGTATGACAGAGTGTAAATAAGAATTATTCAATAAGAAATACACAGTTTCTTATTGGGAGAACTTATACTTTTCTTCCTATGTATTCCAGAAGGGTTAACCTGAGGTATTTTTATCCATTTGGTAGGCAATTGTATTATCTCCATTTATAGTTGAATAAGCAGAGATACAGAAAGCTTAAGTAACTTGTCTGAGGTCAGATAACTTCTAAAGAGTGCCACAGGTTCATAGGTTGACTGATTCTAGTGACAGTGCTTTTATCTACTGCGCTGTGTTGCTTCTTTCTGTGGTCCCCAGATCCAAGCATTTTATCAGAGTTGTTCAGTTTTTATTAAGTATATTTATATGTAAAATAAATGTCTTTTTCACATATACATGTATCATTATAATAACATCCAATCACTTCACGTAATATTAGGATTGTTGTCCTTTATCCAAGTATAAAATGACTCAGTTACAGAAAATATAAATAATGGAAAACAGAATAAAGAAGGAACACTGACAAATTAATATTCTAGAATTAGAGAACAGGTTATAATTGAATAGACAATAATCAAAGAAGAGACAGAAGATAATTCCCCTAATGTCTCGCTGATTAACAAGCAAAATCTATAGAATTTGACCTCTCTCAAGAAATATCCTGGTATTTTAAGTTTATTTTGAGAACAAGTAATGTGGCTAAGCCATATGAGGGGAAAACAAAAACAGACTTTCAAAATAGAATAACGTGGGGGCTTAACATTAGTTCTAAGTGATAAAAATATTTAGTAATAATTGTTTAAGGAAAAAGTACTTCAATTGAAGAATTTTAACCAGGTGTATTATAATCCTTGTGTAAGTGCAAAAGACACAAATTATCAGATGTCTAAGGGTGGAAGAAATAAAACATCCATAAAATCTCTTGAAAAATATAGTCAAAACATAATCTATCAATAAATTATTTTATTCTCTAAAGAAATCAAGAAAAAAAGAGACAAGGGAAAGAAATTATCAGAAAAATTATGAAAACTTGTGTTTACTAACAATTATTACCACCATGATAATGAAAGCATCTGTAAGAATCATGACATAAAAATTAAATGAACATAATCTACAATTACTAATGACATGTATCTGAAATAACATTTTATCATCACAACAACTGAATGAATGATGGAGCTAAAAGAAGAAAGTAAATGCATCATCTTACTGCTTTGATGTTATTAGCAGGGAAAGTTTACATGTGTGGTTAAAATGAAAATGGCATATGTATCTTAAATATATTGAGAAAAAATAAAAGTTCATCAAAAATAGCAAAATCCAGCAAAGAGGAAAAGAGATAAAACAAATTTGGCATAGAAACATGAAAAACACAAATTAGGTGAGACAGATAAGTCCCAACTTGTAATTTATCATAATTAATATGAATCAACTAAACCAACATACTAAAACAGAAAGATTAGGGGATTACATCAAAAGTCAAATCCAAATAAGTGGCATTAACAAGTCAAATATGTGAAACAAAGAAATATATAGAAAACTTTAAAATATAACCAACAAGAGAGTGTGACATTACTAATAAAAAAAAAAAAAAAAAGCAGGGATTGTGGGAGAATTAAAGAAGATAGCATTAAATCAGGTTAAAATAAAATGTATACTGAAGATGAAACAGTCATGATTTATTGCTAAATACAATAGCATTATGCATAAATTCTTCAAGTAATCCCTGTGGTGTCTTTTTTCCTCTTTTCCTTTGTTAATTTTTGTTGAGTACCACCATAGGGAAAAACAAATATTTCTCTCTTTCCTAAACAATCTAGATATTTTTTAGTATATGATCTTATTTTTATTATTATATTAGTTTTGATTCAGGCTTATTGAATCTTGAACATTATCAAAACTAGATTAGGGTTTTCTTAAATTTTCATTTCCTACTCCAAGCATTCCACTCATCTTGTGGAAAATTATTCATTCTTTATTTAAAATAGCCACTTGTGACTTCCAATACAAGTGGAATACATTAGGTAATAGGAAGCCAATACTTCTGCTGATAACACCTAGAAAAAAGCTGGATAAACTTAAAAAATAAATCATTTGAAGGCACCAAAGACTATTTCATCCCCACACAGCTATCTCTAATTCAGTCCTATCACCTAACAGAAGAAAGAAGATACCTTCTCTTGGAATACAGCATCATCTGGAGCATCTATGATTTTTTTCTAACAAATTTATTGACATAAAGTAAAAAATTATTAGACATGTTAAAATATAAGACAGTAAGACTGATAACCTAGAGAAGGCAACAGACAATAGAGGCAAACCAAAAGGTAATTCAGACATTAGAATTAATAGAAAAAAGTTTAAGTAACAATTAATATGTTCCAGAAAATGCAAAAAATAGAAAAAAGTATTTGAAATTACGGAAAAATTCATTGGAGAATTGAAATCTATAAGAGAGCATTAAATGGAAGTTTAGGAAGTGGAAAATCAAATACCTGATTGAAAATGTAGCGTACGGATTTCACAATACATTTGACAGAGCAGAAAACTTAATCATTGTGAAATGGAACATAGGTGAATAAAAACAGTCAAATTGAAACAGAGAAACAAAGAATGTTAATAGAAAAATAGAGCATAAAATATACATGAGATGCACTGGAAACGTCTAATATATGTCTGCCTGGAGTCCCAGAGACAGAATGGAATGGAGATGAAGCAATATTTGAAGAAATACTTGCCAAGAATTTTTCAAAGCTAATGCAAGACATCAATCCACATATTGAAATGAATCACAAGCAGAACATATATAAAGAAAATTATAACAAAATATATCATAAATGAAACCAAAGGCAAATAGAAAGTCTTTAAAGTAGTTAGTGAAAGAAGACACGTTAATTTCAGAAGAGTAATAAGTCTGAGACCTGACTTCTCAACAAAACTGATTCAAAGACAAGGACTATGGAGTACCATCTTTAACGTGCTGAAAGAAAATAGCTCTAAACTAGAATTCTATACCCAGAAAAAAACTTTAAATAAATTTGAAAGATATATTGTAAAACAAGAAAAAATATTGAGGAAGTTTCTCACTACACAAACCTGCACTAAAAATAACAAAAAATTGATTTCTGTAGTCAAAAGGGAAAAGTTCAAGATGTAAACATGGAGATGCAAGAAAAAACAAGTAACAGTGGAAAGGGGAAAATATGGATAAATATAAATGAATATTGTCCATACAAAACAGTATTTAAAAAGACTTTGTAATTTGAAATAAATTTGGAACCAAAATGCATGACAACATCAATGTAAAAGTCTGGAGGGGGAAGTGGTAATAAAGTCAGTCAGCTATATAGCAGATTCCATGTCTCGGAATATGACTGCTCGACCACTCCCATTAGAAAATCATCCCTTCCATAAAACTCAAGGAGAGAGCAAGAATGTGCAGTTATTTTCATTCTGTACCAATACCGTCTCTTTAATTAACTAAGAAAACTAAGTGATTGGTAGACCCACAGAAAACTAAGCTTCATTACTGTAGAGATGGAGGGACCCAGATTCCCACCATGGTCAGATATCTTCAATAGCTCTGCTCCCTGAGTTACAAGGCTACTCTAAAGAAATGGCCACGTTGAGCATTAGTAGGAGAGTATTATGTAAAATCTGTTTCATTCCATATTCTTCACGTAACTACAGCTGTGTTGTCACAAACTAATTGATTAGTTCTTGTGATGGTTAGATTTATGTGGCAACTTAGCAAAACTGAGGTTTCTTCGAGGAAGAAGAAATTCTGCCTCAAGTCCGCGGTGTCAACTGTCTGAGTTTCTAGCCTGTGAGCCAGCCATACACATTTCAACTTGCTTAGCTCATTGTTGGGTAAGCCAACTTCTTGAAATAAATCTCAATCTCTCTCTGTTTCTCTCTCTCCCCATATATAATCTCCTCCTCTTTCTATTCCTGTGGAGAATCCTGTGGAGACATGTTTCTATTTTATTTTCCTTATGAATTTGATATAATTTAGCATATGTTCCCATAAGTTTTCTAATAACTGAATGGATTTTTTTACATCCAACTCAAATATATTTCCACAATAGTCTATTTACTTTGTTATAGGTGACAAATTAGAGAAAAAATGTGAATAAGTTCTCAACATAGCTTAAGAATATATCATCTAATTTTTGAGGGCATGGACTACTTAACTCTTGCTTTAAGTGAATCCAATGGTAGTCATGGGCAACTCTGTAAGAAAATATTGGACTTACCTCCCCAACTATACCATACTTACATACTTACTTTTAAACAAAAGTTCTACCAGTTGTTTTGATGAGTACTGATTGTATTCTCAGTGTTCAGTGGATTTCATAAAAACTCATGGTTCTAGTAGAATTAAATGAATTTTAAGTCTAATAGAGACATTTAGTTAATATTACTAGTACAGCTTCTAGTATGGTATAAAACAGGCTTAGAATATAGTTCTAATTGTTCACATTAGAGATCTACTGCAATTTCTCCTCACCACGAATGATGATGCATTCTTTTAAGACACGTTTTTAAGTTCTACTGCTAAACGAGATATCTAAATTGTAATCATTTTATGCACTTGGCATAGGTTGAATGCCAAGTGCATAAAAAATACAGGCAAATAAAAAATAGGCAATTATTTTTATTGGCTTACAATGTTGTGTTAGTTTCTGCTGTACAGCAGAGTGAATCAGTTATAAATATACATGTATCCACTCTTTTTTAGATTCTTTTCCCATATAGGCCATTGCAGAGTATTGAGTAGAGTTCCCTGTGCTATACAGTAGGCCCTTATTAGTTATCTGTTTTGTATATATTGGTTTGGCCAAAAAGTTCGTTCGGTTTTTTTCCATAAGCTGTTATGGAAAAACCTGAATGAATTTTTGGCCAACCCAATAGTAGTGTGTATATGTCAATCCCAATCTCCCAATTTATCCCACCCCTGCTTCCTCCTTGGTAACCATAAGTTTGTTTTCTACATCTGTGACTCAATTTCTGTTTCATACATAAATTCATTTGTACCATTTTTTAGATT
This sequence comes from Balaenoptera physalus, assembly GCF_965194825.1. Lineage (NCBI taxonomy): Eukaryota > Metazoa > Chordata > Mammalia > Artiodactyla > Balaenopteridae > Balaenoptera > Balaenoptera physalus. The sequence goes on along the minus strand of NC_138892.1, from coordinate 35,691,499 downwards.
TCACATATAAGCGATATCATATGATATTTGTCTTTCTCTGTCTGACCTACTTCACTCAGAATGGCAATCTCTAGGCCCATCCATGTCACTGCAAATGGCATTATTTCATTCTTTTTCATAGCTGAGTAATATTCCATTGTATATATGTACCACATCTTCTTTATCCATTCCTCTGTTGATGGACATTTGGGTTGTTTCCTTGTCCTGGCTATTGTAAATAGTGCTGCAATGAACACTGGGGTGCACGTATCTTTTCGACTTATGCTTTTCTCCAGATATATGCCCAGGAGTGGGATTGCTGGATCATATGGTAGCTCTATATTTTAGTTTTTTAAGGAACCTCCATACTGTTCTCCATAGTGGCTGTACCAATTTACGTTCCCACCAACAGTGCAATAGGGTTCCCTTTTCTCCATACCCTCTCCAGCATTTCTTGTTTGTGGATTTTTTGATGATGGCCTTCCTGACAGGTGTGAGGTGATACCTCATTGTAGTTTTGATTTGAATTTCTGTAACAATTAGTGATGTTGAGCATAAATTTAAGTATGTGAGAATGTTTTGTAGGCTTCTTGGAAAAGTGGAAAATCATGTGCTCAAGGCATGATTACACATATGTAGAATATCTTTTCTGCCCTCACAAGGAGAAAAACATGAATAGCTTCCCTTTACAAGATATTCTATAATTACTTTTATACTGAAATTAATCAAAAAGAAAATACATTAAATATGGTAAAATATATAAATGGAATATCTTTTTTAGATCACGATAAATGTATCCCCAACATATGTCTAACACATTTATTCAACTTGTTTTTGTTTGGAACTGGTATTTTCCTATGGTGATAAATTTTATATAGAAAGCCATTCTCAAAAACAAATTTATTATATCACTATTAATATCTTCCTGACTTTATAGCTTCTAAAACAGTTACAATTCAGAAAAGCCATTATCCTGAATTTTTCAGTGATTACTCCTACAGCATCTTTCCAATATTTTTTTCTAAAAAGAATATCTCTACACCCTCTTCGCCTGCAGCTCTCTGTATAAGAAATATGTTGTTCTTTTAGGATAGCATAACATTAGATTTAGCAATTTTTGGTTGGCACATCCCACCCCCTTCCTGATTTGCTCTGTTGGTATGATTTGTGCTAAATTTTGGTTTTATTGTCACAAAATACTGTCTAAAAGCTTTGCATAATGTCTTTCAAGTGGTTAGACCTAGTAAACACCACAGACTTTATTCAAGGTGACTATATCTAATGAGAGTAAAATTCATTGTCCATTTTTTAAACCCATTTTGTTATGTAGTTAATAAAAACAAATGCATTTACTTGAACACACCATCTTGGTTTTAAAAGTTAAAAAAATTAAGTCCCCTAAGATGCTGTAGCTTCAAACCATACATTAATAAATTGGGTAATACAGGAAATTCAACAAATATTCCATTTTCTCTGGCACCTAAAAACCAAAGAGTCAAAAGAAAGAATGAATAATATTTCAGAACTTGGATAAATAAATATGTATACAATTATAAATTTATGCCAAAAATTTTAAGCTTTTCATTTTATACAATCAATTAAACTATACTTTTTTCTTAAAAATGTTTTCTTTTATGGATGGGTAACAATAACAAACTTGATTATTAATGTTGAGGTGCTTTCTTTTTTCTTTACTTAATCAGAAAAGAAGCCAGAATTATTAGTCAATAGTCACATGTTCATGCACACATATTTTTATAATCTTCACATATCATGTAACCTTTGGGGCAAAAAAGTTAAGTATCATATTATAACAAGAGCTTGAATTGAGGTCTCACAACTCACAGTGCAGTCCAGTAGTCTCAGATAAAGCTTACAATAGCAGACATGATTACTTAAACAGTTCAGGAATATATGATGAGACATTATTCAGTCATCTAGTATAAGTAATCCTAAAGACATGCCATAATTTATTACAGTTGGATCAGGCAATGCATCCTGAAGCACCAGCAAAATTATTCCCCTTTATATGTATATTCAACTAATCTTTACATGCAGAGTCTCATGAAGAAAAGAATCACTGAGAGTAAAGCAGACCAACAGGGGGAGATGACATGTATATCTGCTGCTATATCCATGTAAGCTATAATTTAAGGTCAGCAAAACCAGAGTTTGACTTTCTCTTTTCCCCTATGAAGAAGTAAGATGCCAAAACATCTTAGAAGTTGGCTTTGATTCACCTGCAGGTGCGAAGAGTTGAATGTGCGTAACCATGGTGATTGAATAAATAAAAAAGTAATCTGAAAAAAAGTATACCTTTGAGATTTAAAATTTTACATCAGCCAAAATATGCTGTAATATTTTTAAGAGAGATTTTTTAAAAATCAGAATGAAGGACACTAAAGCTTACACGTGAAATTGTTTGATTTCACAAAGTAGTAGTTTATTTTTTATTTTTTGGTAAACAGTCATGCAAAAAACTTTTATTTTTCTAAAGCCATGAGCTTTTTAATGTGCTTTAAAAATTGTGTTTTCTGGGACACTTAAATCCCTGAGCTACATTTATTTTCTAAGTAATAGCTAAGGAATGATGATAGACATTCAAATATTTTCTCCAGAGTGAGCTTGCAGACAGTGATTAAAATGCAATGACTGGTTTTATAGGAAATTATCTTTATAACCATTTAATCAAGTCCGGTTTATAGAAATCTCTGTTTATTACCAAGTACGAACACATCTAAATGTAAACCATTATTTCACTGTTGTTTTGAGTATAGTCAACTTCTGATTGCCAGAAAATATAATACCTGTAATATGGATTTTCCTAAACAGTTTACATTAAAACATAACTTTTCCTTGCTATCTAATTTGCTTCTAAGGTTTTTCTATCACCAGGGAATTTCTTATAGGATATAAACTTATTTTATGATTATTTGAAATTAATAATTTAGATAATAAATTTGCCAATCATGAATAGTTAAGAGAACCCTGCTCTATACTGAGAAAATGTTTTCAAACACAAAGAAGTAGGTATAAGTAAACATAACTTTGTATAGAGGGGAATTTAACTTTACAGTTACCTCTTTTTTTTTTTTTTTTTGTCTATCTGAGAGTCTTTATTTTGCATTTATTTATTTATTTATTTATTTATTAACATCTTTATTGGAGTATAACTGCTTTACAATGGTGTGTTAGTTTCTGCTTTATAACAAAGTGAATCAGTTATACATATACATATGTCCCCATATCTCTTCCCCCTTGCGTCTGCCTCCCTCCCACCCTCCCTATCCCACCCCTCTAGGTAGTCACAAATCACTGAGCTAATCTCCCTGTGCTATGCAGCTGCTTCCCACTAGCTATCTATTTTACGTTTGGTAGTGTATATATGTCCATGCCACTCTCTCACTTTGTCCCAGCTTACCCTTCCCCCTCCCCATATCCTCAAGTCCATTCTCTAGTAGGTCTGTGTCTTTATTCCCGTCTTGCCCCTAGGTTCTTCAGAACTTTTCTTTTCTTTTTTTATATTCCATATATGTGTGTTAGCATACGGTATTTGTTTTACTCTTTCTGACTTCACTCTGTATGACAGACTCTAGGTCCATCCACCTCACTACAAATAACTCAATTTCGTTTCTTTTTATGCCTGAGTAATATTCCATTGTATATATGTGCCACATCTTCTTTTTTTTTTAACATCTTTATTGGAGTATAATTGCTTTACAATGGTGTGTTAGTGCCTGCTTTACAACAAAGTAGATCAGTTATACATATACATATGTCTCCATATCTCTTCCCTCTTGCGTCTCCCTCCCTCCCACCCTCCCTATCCCACCCCTCTAGGTGGTCACAAAGCACCGAGCTGATCTCCCTGTGCTATGCGGTTGCTTCCCACTAGCTATCTATTTTACGTTTGGTAGTGTATATATGTCCATGCCACTCTCTCACTTTGTCACAGCTTACCCTTCCCCCTCCGCATATCCTCAAGTCCATTCTCTAGTAGGTCTGTGTCTTTATTCCCGTCTTGCCACTAGGTTCTTCATGACCTTTTTTTTTTTTCCTTAGATTCCATATATTTGTGTTAGCATACTGTATTTGTTTTTCTCTTTCTGACTTACTTCACTCTGTATGACAGACTCTAACTCCATCCACCTCACTACAAATAACTCAATTTCGTTTCTTTTTATGGCTGAGTAATATTCCATTGTATATATGTGCCACATCTTCTTTATCCATTCATCCGATGATGGACACTTAGTTTACTTCCATGTCCTGGCTATTGTAAATAGAGCTGCAATGAACATTATGGTACATGACTCTTTTTGAATTATGGTTTTCTCAGGGTATATGCCCAGTAGTGGGATTGCTGGGTCGTATGGTAGTTCTACTTTTACTTTTTTAAGGAACCTCCCTACTGTTCTCCATAGTAACTATACAAATTTACATTCCCACCAACAGTGCAAGAGTGTTCCCTTTTCTCCACACCCTCTCCAGCATTTATTGTTTCTAGCTTTTTTGATGATGGCCATTCTGACTGGTGTGAGGTGATATCTCATTGTAGTTTTGATTTGCATTTCTCTAATGATTAATGATGTTGAGCATTCTTTCATGTGTTTGTTGGCAATCTGTATATCTTCTTTGGAGAAATGTCTATTTAGGTCTTCTGCCCATTTTTGGATTGGGTTGTTTGTTTTTTTGTTATTGAGCTGCATGAGCTGCTTGTAAATTTTGGAGATTAATCCTTTGTCAGTTGCTTCATTTGCAAATATTTTCTCCCTGTCTGAGGGTTGTCTTTTTGTCTTGTTTATGGTTTCCTTTGCTGTGTAAAAGCTTTTAAGTTTCATTAGGTCCCATTGGTTTCTTTTTGTTTTTATTTCCATTTCTCTGGGAGATGGGTCCAAAAGGCTCTTGCTGTCATTTATGTCATAGAGGGTTCTGCCTTTGTTTTCCTCTAAGAGTTATATAGTGTCTGGCCTTACATTTAGGTCTTTAATCCATTTTGAGTTTATGTTTGTGTATGGTGTTAAGGAGTGTTCTAATTTCATTATTTTACATGTATCTGTCCAGTTTTGCCAGCACCACTTATTGAAGATCCTGTCTTTTCTCCATTGTGTAATCTTGCCTCCTTTATCAAAACTAAGATGACCGTATGTGCGTGGGTTTACCTCTGGGTTTCTATCCTGTTCCATTGATCTATATTTCTGTTTTTGTGCCAGTACTGTACTGTCTTGATTACTGTAGCTTTGCAATATAGTCTGAAGTCAGGGAGCCTGATTCCTCCACCTCCGTTTTTCTTTCTCAAGGTTGCTTTTGCTATTCGGGGTCTTTTGTGTTTCCATGCAAATTGTTAAATTTTTGTTCTAATTCTGTGAAATATGCCAGTGGTAGTTTGATAGGGATTGCATTGAATCTGTAGATTGCTTCGGGTAGTATAGTCATTTTCAAAATGTTGACTCTTCCAATCCAAGAATATGGTATATCTCCCCATCTGTTTGTATCATCTTTAATTTCTTTCATCAGTGTCTTATAGTTTTCTGCATACAGGACTTTTGTCTCCTTTGGTAGGTTTATTCCTACGTATTTTATTCTTTTTGTTGCAGTGATAAATTGGATTGTTTCCTTAATTTCTCTTTCAGATTTTTCGTCATTAGTGTATAGGAATGCAAGAGATTTCTGTGCATTAATTTGTATCCTGCTACTTTACCAAATACATTGATTAGCTCTACCAGTTTTCTAGTGGCATCTTTAGGATTCTCTGTGTATAGTATCATGCCATCTGCAGTGACAGCTTTACTTCTTCTTTTCCAATTTGGATTCCTTTTATTTCCTTTTCTTCTCTGATTGCTGTAGCTAAAACTTCCAAAACTATGTTGAATAATAGTGGTGAGAGTGGGCACCCTTGTCTTGTTCCTGATCTTAGTGAAAATGGTTTCAGTTTTTCACCATTGAGGACGATGCTGGCTTTGGGTTTGTCATATATGGCCTTTTTTATGTTGAGGTAAGTTCCCTCTATGCCTGCTTTCTAGAGGTTTTTTTTCATAAATGGGTGTTGAATTTTGTCGAAACTTTTTCTGCATCTATTGAGATGATCATATGGTTTTTATCCTTCAGTTTGTTAATCTGGTGTATCACATTGATTGGTTTGCATATATTGAAGAATCCTTGCATTCCTAGAATGAACCCCACTTGCTCATGGTGTATCATTCTTTTAATGTGCTTTTGGATTCTGTTTGCTAGTATTTTGTTGAGGATTTTTGCATCTATGTTCATCAATGATATTGGCCTGTAGTTTTCTTCCTTTATGACATCTTTGTCTGGTTTTGGTATCATGGTGATAGTGGTCTTCTAGAATGAGTTTGGAAGTGTTCTTCCCTCTGCTGTATTTTGGAAGAGTTTGAGAAGGATAGGTATTAGCTCTTCTCAAAATGTTTGATAGAATTCGCCTGTGAAGCCATCTGGTCCTGGGCCTTCGATTGTTAGAAGAGTTTTAATCACAGTATCAATTTCAGTGCCTGTGATTGGTCTGTTTATATTTTCTATTTCTTCCTGGTTCAGTCTCAGAAAGTTGTGGTTTTCTAAGAATGTGTCCATTTCTTCCTGGTTGTCCATTTCAATGGCATATTGTTGCTTGTAGTAATCTCTCATGATCCTTTGTATGTCTGCAGTGTCAGTTGTTACTTCTCCTTTTCCATTTCTAATTCTATTGATTTGAGTCTTCTCCCTTTCTTTCTTGATGAGTCTGGCTAATGATTTATCAATTTTGTTTATCTTCTCAAAGAACCAGCTTTTAGTTTCATTGATATTAGCTATCGTTTCCTTCATTTCTTTTTCACTTATTTCGGATCTGATCTTTATGATTTCTTTCCTTCAGCTAACTTTGGGGATTTTTTGTTCTTCTTTCTCTAATTGCTTTAGGTTTAAGGTTAGGTTGTTTATTTTAGATGTTTCTTGTTTCCTGAGGTAGGATTGTATTGCTATAAACTTCCCTCTTAGAACTACTTTTGCTGCATCCCATAGGTTTTGGGTTGTAGTGTTTTCATTGTCATTTGTTTCTAGGTATTTTTTGATTTCCTCTTTGATTTCTTCAGTGATTTCTTGGTTATTCAGTAGCATATTGTTTAGCCTCCATGTGTTTGTTTCCTTTACAGTTTTTTTTTCCTGTAATTGCTATCTAGTCTTATATTGTTGTGGTCAGAAAAGATACTTGGTACAACTTCAGTTTTCTTAAATTTACCAAAGTTTGATTTGTGACCCAAGGTATGCTCTATCCTGGAGAATGTTCTATGAGCACTTGAGAAGAAAGTGTATTCTGTTGTGTTTGGATGGAATATCCTAGAAATATCAATTAAGTACATCTTGTTTAATGTGTCATTTAAAGCTTGTGTCCTTATTTATCTTCATTTTGGATGATCTATCCATTGGTGAAAGTGGGGTGTTAAAGTCCCCTACTATGATTGTGTTACTGTCTATTTCCCCTTTTATGGTTGTTAGCATTTGCCTTATGTATTGAGGTGTTCCTATGTTGGATGCATAAATATTTACAATGATTATATCTTCTTCTTGGATTGATCCGTTCATCATTATGTAGTGTTCTTTTTTGTCTCTTGTAATAGTCTTTACCTTAAAGTCTATTTTGTCTGAAATGAGAATTGCTACTCCACCTTTCTTTTGATTTCCATTTGCATGGAATATCTTTTTCCATCCCCTCATTTTCAGTCTGTAGGTGTCCCTAGGTCTGAAATGGGTCTCTTGTAGACAGCATATGTATGGGTCTTGTTTTTGTATCCATTCAGCCAGTCTATGTCTTTTGGTTGGAGCATTTAATCCATTTACATTTTAAGGTAGTTATCTGTATGTATGTTCCTATTACCATTTTCTTAATTGTTTTGGGTTTGTTATTGTAGGTATTTTCCTTCTCTTGTGTTTCCTGCCTAGAGAAGTTCCTTTAGCATTTGTTGTAAAGCTGGTTTGGTGGTACTGAATTCTCTTTGCTTTTGCTTGTCTGTAAAGGGTTTAATTTCTCTGTCGAATCTGAATGAGATCCTTGCCGTGTAGAGTAATCTTGGTTGTAGGTTTTTCCCTTTCATCACTTTAAGTATGTCCTGTCACTCCCTTCTGGCTTGCAGCGATTCTGCTGAAAGGTCAGCTGTTAACCTTATGGGGGTTCTCTTGTATGTTATTTGTTGTTTTTCCATTGCTGCTTTTACTATTTTTTCTTTGTATTTAATTTTTGGTAGTTTGATTAATACGTGTCTTGGGCATATTTCTCCTTGTATTTATCCTGTATGGGACTCTCTGGGCTTCCTAGCTTGATCAACTATTTCCTTTCCCATATTAGGGAAGTTTTCAGCTATAATCTTTTCAGATATTTTCTCAGTTCCTTTCTTTTTTTCTTCTTCTTCTGGCACTCCTACAATTCGAATGTTGGTGCGTTTAATGTTGTCCCAGAGGTCTCTGAGACTGTCTTCAATTCTTTTCATTCTTTTTTCTTTATTCTGCTCTGCAGTAGTTATTTCCTCTATTTTATCTTCCAGGTCACTTATCCGTTCTTCTGCCTCAGTTATTCTGCTATTGATTCATTCTAGAGAATTTTTAATTTCATTTATTGTGTTGTTCATAATTGTTTGTTTGCTCTTTAGTTCTTCTAGGTCCTTGTTAAGTGTTTCTTGCATCTTCTCCATTTTATTTACAAGATTTTGTATCATCTTTACTATCATTACTCTGAATTCTTTTTCAGGTAGAATGCTTATTTCCCCCTCATTTATTTGGTCTGGTGGGTTTTTACCTTGCTCCTTCATCTGCTGTGTGTTTCTCTGTCTTTTCATTTTGCTGAACTTACTGTGTTTGGCGTCTCCTTTTTGCAGGCTGCAGGTTTGTAGTTCCTGTGTTTTTTGGTGTGTGCCCCCTGTGGCTAAGTTTGGTTCAGTGGATTGTGTAGGTTTCCTGGTGGAGGGGACTAATGCCTGTGTTCTGGTGGATGAGGCTGGATCTTGTCTTTCTGGTGGGCAGGTTCGCATCCGGTGGTGTGTTTCGGGGTGTCTTTGACCTTATTATGATTCTAGTCAGCCTCTCTGCTAATAGGTGTCGTTGTGTTCTTGTCTTGCTTGTTGTTTGGAATAGTGTGTCTAGCACGGCAGCTTGCTGGTCATTGAGTGGAGCTGGGTCTTAGCATTGAGATCGAGATCTCTGAGAGAGCTTTCGCCGTTTGACAGTATATGGAGCTGAGTGGTCTCTGGTGGACCAATGTGGTGAACTCGGCTCTCCCACCTCAGAGGCACAGGCCTGACACCCGGCCAGAGCACCAAGACCCTGTCAGCCACGCAGCTCAGAAGAAAAGGGAGAAAGGAAGGAAAGAAGGGAAGGAGGGAGGGAGGGAGGAATGAAGGAAGGAAATAAAATAATATAAAGTTATTAAAATAAAAAATAATTATTAAAAATAAAAAAAATAAAAAGTAATTTTAAAAAAAGGGACAGAAAGAAGGAAGAGAGCAACCAAACCAAAAAACAAATCCACCAATGATAACAATTGCTAAAAACTATACTTAAAAAAAAAAAAAGAAAAGAAAAAATGGACAGACAGAACCCTAGGACAAATGGTAAAAGGAAAGCTATACATACAAAATCACCCAAAGAAGCATACGCATACACACTCACAAAAAGAGAAAAAGGGAAAAATATATATATATATTGTTGCTCCCAAAGTCCACCACCTCAATTTTGGGATGATTTGTTGTCTATTCAGGTCTTCCGTAGATGCAAGGTACATTAAGTTGATTGTGGAGATTCAATCCGCTTCTCCTGAGGCTGCTGGGAGAGATTTCCCTTTCTCTTCTTTGTTCGCACAGCTCCCGGGGTTCAGCTTTGGATTTGGACCCACCTGTGTGTGTAGGTCGCCTGAGGGCTTCTGTTTTTCGCTCACACAGGAAGGGGTTAAAGGAGCAGCTGCTTCGGGGGCTCTGGCTCACTCAGGCCGGGGGGAGGGAGCGGTACGGAGGAGGCGGGGCGAGCCTGCGGCGGCAGAGGCTGGCGTGACGTTGCACCAGCCTGAGGAGCGCCATGCGTTCTTCCGGGAAAGTTGTCCCTGGATCACAGGACCCTGGCAGTGGCGGGCTGCACAAGCTCCCGGGAGGGGAGGTGTGGAGAGTGACCTGTGCTCGCACACAGGCTTCTTGGTGGTGGCACCAGCATCCTTAGCGTCTCATGCCCGTCTCTGGGGTTCACGCTGATAGCCGTGGCTCACGCCTGTCTCTGGAGCTCGTTTAGGCGGTGCTCTCAATCCCCTCTCCTCACGCACCCTGCAACAATGGTCTCTTGCCTCTTAGGCATGTCCAGACTTTTTCCCGGACTCCCTCCTGGCTAGCTGTGGCGCACTAGCCCCCTTTAGGCTGTGTTCACGCAGCCAACCCCAGTCTGAATCCCAAGCCTCAGCTCCCAGCCCCTGCCCGCACCGGCGGGTGAGCAGACAAGCCTCTCGGACTGGTGAGTGCTGGTCGGCACCGATCCTCTGTGCAGGAATCTCTCCGCTTTGCCCTCTGCAGCCCTGTGGCTGCACTCTCCTCCGTGGCTCTGAAGGTTTCCCTGCCACCCCCCACCTCTGCCAGTGAAGGGGCTTCTTAATGTGTGGAAACTTTTCCTCCTTCACAGCTCCCTTCCCGAGGTACAGGTCCCATCCGTATTCTTTTGTCTCTGTTTTTTCTTTCTTCTTTTGCCCTTCCCAGGTACGTGGGGAATTTCTTGCTTTTTGGGAAGTCTGAGGTCTTCTGCCAGCGTTCAGTAGGTGTTCTGTAGGAGTTGTTCCCCACGTAGATGTATTTTTGATGTATTTGTGGGGAGGAAGGTGATCACCATGTCTTACTCTTCTGCCATCTTGAAGGTCTCCCTTTCTTCATAATTTTTAGCAGGAATCTCTCTCTCTCTCTCTCTCTCTGTCTCTCCCCCCGTCTCTCTCTTTTATTTACTTATTTATTTTTGATAATGAGAGCTAAGAGAAAGTTGCTTGGATCTAAGTTTATTCTCATGGTGTTTTAAGTTTTATTCTCCGGTGCTTCATAAAATGCTTTATTTCTGAACAAAAACTACCATCACTACTTACAACACGAACAGGACTATCATTAATAAGCCAAATTGTGTCGAAAAATTAAGATACTCATAAGAAAAGAAATCCTGTGCTGTTTCTAAACTATCCATCTCTGTTAAGAGGAAATGTTTTCTATTGAGGATGTGTTTGGGTAGAGACATAAAAGTTTAGGAAGAAAGCATCGTAAAGATTGCCAGACCAAACAGAGTAGTAAATGTTGTAGGTAATATTGAAGGTAATATTGAAGACTCACTTATTATGCTCTGTTGTAGGATTTTTTTCCTAGCAGTGATCACTAGCATGCTATAAGCACATAGACAGACTTTATATTTATTCAGAGATTTTCTTTTTATTCCAGGATTATGAAAAAGAAAAAGGATATTGGTATTTAGAAGATCTGAAAGACAACAGTTCAAAGAATGGGGCTTGCACTTGAAGAAAAGTAAGCTTTGACAGACGACAGTACTGGTAAGGAAGAAAATAGAAGAGTCTATAGATTAAATAGCCTGAGGAAATATAGGAGTAAAACGTAGTCAAACTCAGTGGAATAAGCCTCAAAGAAGCAAAGAAGCAGGGATTTTATTAAAGGAAAAGCCATTTCCTTGAAACTGCTTCAGGGTTGAGGTGACATAATGTGTGCGCTATAGGAAATGGTTATTCTCAAAGGATACTGTACTGGAGGCTAAGGGCAGGAGATAGCGAGATTATCAATAATGGAATGATTGGAGTTTCAGAGGACGCAACGGGAAAATTTGAAAGGGGAGAAAGTGTCAATTTAAGTCACTGGAGAAGAAGCTTACAGTATTATGTGTCTATAGATAATCAATCAAGGTTTAGATAATATTATCATTTTAGGTATGAAGTTAGGGGAATGGTATAACCCTCATGGTGAACGTTATTGACTGATGAGAGGCTATATATTAAAACACATTGGTCCCCGGTGTCACACTGAATGCTGAGAACTAAGTAAATGCCTTCTCCACAGGTCTGATGGCTGTGGTGCGGTCAGAGTAAGTCATCACACCAGGTGGCTGAGAGCAAATAGTAGAGTTCATCTGGCACTTGTTCCTTTCCCATAGAGCCCTTGAAGTGGGCACAGTGATAGGCAGAGAAGCCTGGGCTGGCACATCAGGATTTGCAGCTTGTGTCAAATCATATCACGTTTTGCATGTGGCTTTCTCTGCTTTTCACTGCTCTAGGACATTTTCCTTGGAGTAAAATTTCCAAGCATCAAATTTTTTCTTCCAAAATGTGTTAGAATGGTGATAAAGTATTTCTAACAGTTGTATTTTTTACTTTCAAGAGTTTGGATTTGGAAAAATAAGAAACTTATTTCTGTGGTTCTTTATTTGTCACATTATAAGGAGTGAAAAAGGGAAAGGAAGTGAGTAGTGGCAAAGTTGACCTCTTTTGCTCGGTTAAGCAACCATATTCATGTAATAAAGACTTATTTCCTTAATTTAATTTAACTTTCATTAATACTAATATATTATGCCCTGGTGTTTATATCTTTCTACAAAATGCATGCAGATTGTTTATATATCTGGACTACGTTTGAAAGCATTATGACCTCTGGCTCTTCTAGGTACCCAGTGGTTGACAGAATTATTTCTGAAAATTTAAACAGCAGAACCAGAGAAGACATTGTAAAATCTTCTGAGATTGAGAAGATTATTTCACCATTTGACAATGTCTTAAGGATAGTTACATAAGAGGATTTCTAGAGAATTTCTTTTGTAACCATAATTTAAAATGAATGTTCCCAAGGCACAATTCTGGGAAATTATATTAATAGCAGCTATTTGTTTGATAATTTAATTGACAACTTTTCATTGACTATTACCAATTCTAAAGTGACTTCTTCAGATTATATGGGAATTGACTTATTTAATTTCCACACTTACCACACATTTACTAAACCTGCTTTGAAGTGATGAGATTCTGAACTTACAAAGGCTAAGCTGAAAGTATATAGCTCTTATTCTATGAGTACTATTTAGCTGTGCACATAACTTTGTTATTATTCTTTTTCTACCAGACTATATGATTAACAGATTCAACCAGGTATATCTCTCCTATGCTTAGGTTAAAGTGAGACTCACCCATATCTCAAATTATTGATTTAAAAGGATTTATCAGAAGCCATAAACAAAAAAAGATAAGGGAGAAAACACACAAACAAAATGACTCCTTTTCTGGCTTCTCACCCCACTCACCTTTCCATTGTAAACATAAAATTTTCTTTCTTGCTCCTATAATTCCTATGCTTAAAATCGTTCCACTACCCCCAGTTACCAGGATTATCACTTCTAGTGCAGTGTTTTTGAAACTGAGATAATGGATTAGAGGATCATAACCCATTAGTGGGGTTGTGAAATCAGTTTAGGGGTTAGAATTGAATAAAATAGGACTGAAAATATGAGTGCATCAAACACAATAGGGATACGTATGATTTCATGAAACTGTAGTTTCTGTAATTATTATGAGTGTGTGTCTATGTGTTCATATGTGTGTGTGTCTGAGGTATAGGCTGTTTTGCAGTGTAGGTTGTATTTGTAACTCTGGTGCATGTTCAAAAACATTTGAAAGCAATATCCTAGAAAACGGATACTCATCTTTCAGGACATGATTTTTACAAAACCATGACAATGAAGCTTTGTGTGCTACCAGTCACCTTTGCTGGAAAGAACTGATTGCACTGTTCAGCACCACATTGTAGCCTGTAATGCCATTTTGCCTTTATTTCTATGCCTGCATTTCTTTGATGAGCTGTATTGTATTACTTTGATAAAACAAACTGACTTGTTAATTCATCTTCACAACCACAAACTTGAATTGTCCGGTATATAACAGACACTTAGCTCATGTGTTTGAATAATTGTATAAACCGGTATGTAATTAATTTAAGCATGTTCAATTTTGAATAAATTATTACTTCTTTAAGTAGATACAATTCATAACTTAAAGTCAAATAGAATTCTGCAGTTATAATCTAAGCTTTATTTACTTTGGACATAGAAAGCATGTTTCCTGGTACAACCCTACCAAGTCATACTCCTAAAATGAATAGATGCTATTACTTAATTAAAAAAAAAAAAGTTAGGTGAAACAGTTTTAATTGTAATCATCTGGAAACTTTCCAGCCCCAATTAAACTACAGAATGAAGAGAGGACTCATTTGAAATGCAGCTGTAACATATATCTGTGTCACAGTGTCTGAAAACAAGTTAGCTGCCCTGAAGAAGCCTTTATAATATCATTGCTAATATTTGCTCATTTCAGTGATCTGCTGTGTTTCCTCAAGAGGTCAGATGCTAACCCTCACAAAGCCAGTTGCCTAGGTACTACCACACTCTTTCAGCCCTTCTTAGGCCCACTAGCAATTAGTTTTGTGAACAGATAAATAATGAATTTTTTTCTGACATTACTAAAACAACTTTTACTTGAGCTGCTTCATTGATGTTTTCTTTAATTTTATACCACTAAGTCATAATTATTATGCTCATAAAATAAATGCAAAAACAGAAGATGAAGTCATCTTGAAAATGCCTGCAGTAAATTGGATTGATTTATTGGTATTCTTGTGACCATCTCTTTGTAACAACCTCACACCCACACAGTGAAACTACTCTCTAGTAATTACTGATGGAATTATGATATTTTATACATTATAAAAATGCTACCTAAAGTTTGCATATTATAGTAGAAAATATGGCATTATAAAATAATACAATTATTTTATTGGGGACAAATATATATTTAAAAATATACACAATATCAAGAAACACTTTTCCCTCTCTAGTACGCTGTTAATATGAAAGATTATTTTTCAAAGAATGCCAAGAGGAGAGTATATCATTCTTATGTAATTTATAGACTTACAATTAAAGAAAGAATTGAGAAAAAGTAATTAATAGTTTTCAAAATTATTATTTAAATTTTGGAGGAAAAATTACACTAAGTTCATTATTTCATTGTCTATAAAACTAGTAACCTTTGTGTAATTACACATATTGCTCATACTTATATAATGATTGCTCAACAATTATAAGATATTTGGTCATATTTTTATTACTAATATGTTTTTAACAGTGAAAAGTGAAGGCTCCTCCACTGAAACAACTTCACAGGTATAACAAAGAATCCATTATCAGGAAAAAAAATTGATTTAATCTTTTCAGAACATGACTTGACACGGTTAAAAATTGTAGTCACAATATTGCCTGCATAATTTCAAACAATCCTTTACCAAGAGAAGATAGTACTTTCATGTGAAGTCGAATGATTCTTTTTAGAGACATCTTGTTCTTTTTGTTCCTTTCTAAAACTAAGATGCAACTTTAATTGTTGTTGTCTCTAGCAAAATAAAATAACATTTATTTTTACATTTTAAGAACTAATTATTTTTTTAAAAATTTGTCCTAAGGATAAAACAATGATGTCCCTCTTTCAACCTTATCTTTCAGCAGGCATGGAAAAAAACAAAGTGTGTCTGTAAAAATTTGTTAATCTTCGGAAGTTAATGCATAAATATTACAAAAAATAACAATTAAGACTTTTTAAATTTTAACTTGGCAACTAACATTATATTTATGCAAATATAGCTTCTATTACATTAATCCTAAAATAATCTGGTAAACCACATTATGTTATTGTCACTAAATTCAACTAGATAGGAGAAAGAATTTCATCAGCAAAGTACAGGCAGATTGCTTTGTTATTTCAAAAATGATCAAACTTAGCAAGTTGTACCAGCCTTCTCTTTCATCATTTCGGTGGCAAATGGTGAATGCTAAATATCAGTTCTGCCACAATATTTAGCAAAATCAACAGATGATAAATTAAATCATAGCAAGTAATTCGATAAGTATAACCTAACTTTACTTCTGAGATTAGAAAGTAATCATTTGTAAATTACACAAAGAAAGAAATATCAATTTCTTACTGCCAGTTTTATTTTAAAAATTCAGTTGCACTATGTATAATTATTAATTTTCTAATCCATCCTCCATACCAGGAAAGAAACTAACCAGATTATAGAAGATTTTATTATTGATAAATTTGATTGTAAAAAAAATGCAATCCCTTCCCTGAAATAAAAATCTCAGGAATTGTCTTTTCTAGGAGAAGTTTCTAAAACATTACAAAATCAAAAAAGATGAAACGCTAATTATGTAAGTCCAAGATATGAAGCCAGCTGTGGGAACATAAGTAATTAGACATATTCCAGAGCCTGTGGTCAAGCCATAGACAAGCTGTATTTATGAGATATATTTATAAGGCCATTTTTAATATTTACTAATATTAGCAAGAAATTAAAATAAAAATTAAATTGTTGTTGCTAAAGTTTCTAATAAGAGGCAACTAGTAAATTAATGCAATAATCATTAGTGCTTTTTGCAAAATATTTCTATTATTCACCATTCGAGGCATAGGTAAGATCCATACACTAGAATTTTCCTTTTCCTCCAGTGATGTTTAAGGTCCAGTGATGCTGCTTCATCATCAGCTTGGGACCCTGACCTACGATTAGGAGCAGAAATCCCTTGCCTACTTGCAGTGAAGAGAAGGCATGAGCAAGTAAGAAATATTATTAAATAATATTTTGGAGCTTTTATAGAACCATAATTTTGCCTTTCCTGACTGATACAATGGCAGAAATAATACCTGTGATATTAGCATTTTACTCCATGTCCAAAGCTTTCTTTTTCTTCACAATTCCATTCTGTCACAGAATGCATGTAGTAATCCTTAGCAGGTCATGAAATCAATAGAGTAGATCATATCCAGTATTTTTTTAAAAAAGAAATTAAAATGAAAATAATGGAAAACAGCTTAAATAAATTATTAATTCATCAGACCACTATATATATGTATGTGTGTATATATGTGTGTATATATATGTATGTATATGATAGAAAGGAAGAGAGAAAGGAGTTTACACTTATATATATGTATAAGGTAAAATGTAGGTAACAGTAAAACATATGATATAAATCATATGCTATTTGACATAAAGGAAAATGAAAACATAATAATATTATAATTTGTGTATTGTAAATAAAGCAGTACTCAGGGAAATTTATAGCATTGAATGCATATATTAGAAAATATGAAACATCTAATAAGAAAACCTAGATAATTGATTTACATGAAGGAAATTAATAAAATGCCTTTAACCATCAGAAAAATGCAAATTAGAACTGCAGAGGTACCATTGCACACCCTCTAGAATATCTAAAATTAAAAACAAACAAACAACTTCCCAGCACCAAATGTTAGAAAGAAAATATTACCTAGGTAGCCCTTAAGTATTTACCTAATACAAATTAAAATATATTTCCATACAAACACTTACACATGAAGGTTTATAATAGCATAGTTCATAATACTAAAATACTGAAAATAAGCCAGGTGTCCATTAAACTGGTTGGTGTATACGGTGGAATATTATTAAGTACAAAAAGGGACAAATTAGTGAAACATGCAACAACTTGGATGATCTCAAAAATATTGTGCTGAAAGAAGTCAGATACAAATGACTGCATATTGGATGAAGCCATTTATGTGAAATTCTAAAAATGATTGAATTAATTTATATTAGTACAGAAACCAGATGATTGCCTATATTTGGGGGTGGAGATGAGTAGCTAAAAAACACTGGCAGGGAGATTTTGTCAATAACAGAAATGTTCTTTGAGATGGTGGTTGCATGGGTATGAAGTATACATTTCTCAAAACTCTTCATACTATACATTTTAAATGAGTACATTTCATTGCATATAACTATACCTCAATCAAATTAATACAGTTTTGAAATCCAACAAAATATTGGTTGATACACAGAAAATAGTGTTCATGATGTTATGAAATCTAAAATATTGATATGGCAGAAATGTCTACCTTCCCGTGTGTTTTTTTCTTCATTTGGGCACATAACTAGAATATATTTCTCATCACTTAGTTAGGCATGACCATGTGAATGAGTTCTAGCTATTTGACTATTATACTGTGAAAGCACTGATATTTACCAGTTCCAGGCCTGGTTCCTGAAAAGCACCTGTATATGAGATCCTCTAGTTCTTTCTTCTTTTGCTAACTGGATGAAAATACTCTAGCAATTTTGGAAGATATGTTTGAATATGGCATAGTCTTCATAAGTTTGAGTCCCTGAATGACTGTATAGGAGCTACCCTCATATTACCACTTCATATACAAACATCTGGAGCTGTTTATATGAATAAATACAAAAAAAATTTTTTTTTGGCGTCTCTATGGTACACCAGTCAACCCACTCTAATAACATTTGATATAAAATTCTGCAGAAAATAAATCTTAAATTTCTAAATTTAATTCTCCAGCAAACTTTCATCACCTTGGGATAAAAAATAAACTATTTGCTTAGGAAGCCCTACATAATTTGGCCTTTGGCAGTCACTTTCTATCACTCTCTTTCTCTTTCAATATATTTCAACCACAATAAGTTTCTTTCCATCACTCAAACATACCAGCATGTTTTGTATGCTGTTTCTTCTGCCTGGAAATATATTCCCCAAGATAATAGCATGACTCATTTTCATTATCTCTTAAGATGACTTGACCAATTAAGCCTACTTCCCATCTACCATTTTCTCCCCTTTTATCTGGCTTCATTTTTCTTCAGGCACTTAGCACTACTTTCCAGTATATCATATAATACACTTATTGTTAATCTGTTGATTTCTTGTTCCTACTACCAGCATATAAATTGTGCGACGGCATCAGTAGCAGTTACAGGAGTACCCGGTACATACAAATTACTCAATAAATGTTTGATGTAGAAATTAATTAATATATGAATATAATTATTGAGAATTTTGATCTTCTTAGAAATAAATGACAAAACAGTCAGGCAAAGAAAGAATATGCTAACATGAGTAATTCATACTTTCATTGTGAGATGCTCACTTTCCCATTGGTCAAAACATAATTATTGTGCTTATCTTGTTTGATTTTCATCTGCAAATAGGGGAAAAATCATCCAGACAACTAACATCAAAGAATTACCATTTTCATAAATGTGAACAGCTAAAGGATTTGTCATTCAAAGGAACCTGTCTCTGTTCAGGGTAAAATGTTAAACTAAAAAATGTGCAGATAAATTTTAGATGTTTGCATAAACTGTTCAATGAAAGCAATAAAGCATGTACAAAGAAAGACACACATTAGGACAAATAGATGTATTTTCTTGGGAAAAAAAGCATTTTTTGTCACTTTAATATGCTTTAAACTCTTTGATTACAAAGATGTATTACTTATAGCAGTAAATAAAATGTAAAATACTGTATATTACCATATAAAGTCATATATTAATTAAAGGCCAACAATATTTATCTAAATATTATTTGACAAAGAATGTGTATTAGTTAAAACATGAGTCCAAATTAAGAAAAGGGTATCAAAATGGGTTATATGTAGTGATTTGCATGCCTATGTCTTCTGTTAGTTTGTGTCTTAAAAGTAAGAATAGTATGCTGGTCATCATTATATCCGCAGTGCCAAGTGAAGCTCCTCAATCAGTACATAGTAAGTGCTGAATGGATGTTTGTTGAATTGAGGATAGAATATTAAATGAAAGAACTAATGTAACTAAGGCTTCTGGTAATCTCAGCTTTTGGGGACTCAATTCTAAATTGAAAAGTGTGGTCAAAAATATTATAAGAACACATGCATTAAAGTATTGTATTTCTTGGGTCAGGAGTTTTCAAATTTGATGTACATAAGAATAGCTTAAGGAGCTTAAATATTTTAAGCTTCACCAAACTCAGTAAATCTAGAGTAGGAACCAGAATCTATATCTTCATTAAGAACTACTGATATTCTACAGTTTGATATAGAAGGCCCTAGAAAGAAATTTTGACAAATCCTATATTAGGTCGTTTTCAAAACTTTAATGGCCATTACTTCCCATATAATACCTAACAATGTCAGTTATCTGACTTTCTAGCTCAAGGAAAATTAACATTATCAATTCATAAAGATCCATATTGCACAGAATTTCTAAAATGCCATTAAGAACATTTAGCTGAGAAATGTGTCCCCTCATAAATATATAATAAGATAACTTTATCACAATATTTGGAAGAATGGAATAGGATTATTAAAGAAAACAACCAAGGCCAAGTGACATCCTTCTCACTAATGCCCGCTTGTATAATCTTGGCTAAATCTATAGTTCTGCCAAATTAAATCTTTCAACTTTTCACCTCTGTCATTTTGTTTTAATTCAATAGTTATTTCTCAGATGTTTTAATCACTTGGGAGGTTCCACATTTTGGCAAATTTGGCATCGTATCCATATACTTTTACACTCTCTAAACTATATAGACCCAGCTGGCAATTTAGAGCAAATGAAAAAGATAAAAATTAATTTGTAAACACAATACTCTTCTCTGAAACACGATGAGAAACCTGTAAAGCAGGAAAATAAATGAAATTTACCTTGTGGTCTCTTATCCTTGTGACTTTGGAGCAAGTAATCAGCTATGGAGAAGCAGAAAGAAGCTCTGATAGAGTCTCCTTGTTTTTTACCTGCTTTAACGTCTAGTCTCTCTTTTATAATCTGTACTTTAGTAGCAGGAAGTAAGAAATATGATTTTCCTATTTTTTTCAGCTATAACCATTATTTTTGATAATTATTCTCAAGTAGACTTCTGAAAATTGCCACATTATATTTTCACATATAAGAAAAGGTAACAGGATATTTTGTCATGCATTTAAAATTTGTATAACTTTGAGCAAGTTCTCTAGCCCTTCTAGAACTTAGTCTCCTCATCAAGAAAAAGAGAGGTAGCAAAAATAGCCCTCTTGTGTGGTTATTGTGCAGGTTATATAAGATGATAAACAGGAAGTATTTATTGCAGTGCCAGGAAATAAAAAGTTCTTATGTTGCTTGTGGTATATTCATTCATATTATGAAAGATTAAACCATATATGTCTATGAATGACAAAATGTAACCAACAGGAAATGAGCAGAAGTCTTAGTGTCAGGACTGTATCTGTGCAAACTGAAGATAATGTAAAACTTTGTAGGCAAAGTGGGGAACAGATTATACATAAATAACAAAAGATGACATATTCTGTTGAACAAAACTTTAGGCACTAAAAGCAGAGCTAGTTTTTCTTTTCTAGTTTCATGTTGGCTTATTTTAACAGACGGAAGTAGCGTTTGTTGTAAGGTGTAGGTAACCTATGTTAACTTCATGGTCTGAAGTGTTTAGCTATCAAGTGGATTCTTTAGTAGCAAGTTATCTGTCACTGAAGTGTTCTGAAGTATATACCTTGATGTTTAGAAGAAAAATACTTGTTAAAGCAACTTTCATCTTCTGGGATTTACTTTTTAAACCTTCCATTGCCTGTAGTTATTGACTGCATGTGCCAGGCCTCTAGAAATTAGAAGAATATATCATTTGAATATATATTCCAGAATATCCTTCACTTCCAGTTCCTTGAATTTAGTTTCACTATATATCTTTAGACTCAGGTTATTTTTACAGATATATTTCATATTTTCATATTATATATATATTTGTATCTTTAAATATACATACAAGTTTGATGATAAAATTTCTATTGAAAAGCTTTATAGCCAAATATACATTATATGTAATTAGGCCTATAATTAATTTATTAAATATAATGTTTTGTATCTCTTTCATAATATTTTTTCTTTAGTCTTAAGTAATGATATACAGCTATCACTCCTATACAAATTGACAGCAGAAAATATTAGCTGTTTTATAATTTTTGCATGTAAATGAAAGGAAGTAGTTTTGCTTGATTTCTGAAATAAATGTAAAATAATTTCTTATTGAGCTGGGAAAAGAAATTGTTGGATCAAGGATGATCCAAATAAAAATGGGATTTTTTCCTGAGCATTCACAAAATGATATCTTTGCATTTTCAAAACAAACAAAATATTGTTTCAGAGAAATAAGTTTAATGTCATAAACTATTAAAGTGATCAATTTAAAAAAAATCATTAAATACTAATCAAGAATTATTTTGTGTATTTGATATATGTAAGCAAACCATTATTTGGTTTAAGTTTAAATGTCAGGTGAGTAAACATGGATGTCATATAATTTCCTTAGAATGTGTTTCAGGTGAGTGGCTAATTAGAGAATGATTTAACATTGATGAATTGATCACTTTCAGTTGTGTGTGTGTGTCTAATTATATTTGTATAAATATGTGAAAAATAATCATTATACTTTTAGTATCACTAAAACTCCAGGGCACAAACTGAGAATTACTTTTCTAAATATCAATTTCCACAAAATTTTCAGATATTTTTTTCAAGTTCTTGACCAGCAAACAATATGTAAAAGCTGTTTATTTGTTTTTAAGAACAACTTTGGAATATCTTTACATCTAGCCTATCATACATAATCGTCTAAACAGTCTTACCTGATCTCAAGTGATTAAAATGCACACTGAAGTCCAAAGGGGGATAAATCCTCCCTAGTTTTCTGAATTTCCTGGGCTTTAATTTGACTATGGCATTTCATTTTTCCAAGAAACGGTCAAATTCTACATGTTTCTTACTACGTTGATATTTGCATCTTTTGCCTAAAGGAGCTGGAGAATTTGGACCAGTCACCTCAATTTTGTCAGTATAAATTTCCATTATTTTATCTTTCACAAGCCTTCCTTCACAGTCACCACCTAAAAGATGCACTGCTACAGGCAGTGACAATGTGTGGACAAGGCATGAGGAGAATGAGGACTCAATACAAAGGATGAAATGCAAAGGATGAAACGTAGCTGCTCCTTTTCACATTAAATCATACGTATAGAAATGACTTTTGGCTACTCACAAAAATCCATGGTTGTAAATGAGATTAGATGAGATTAGAGTTCTCAAAAGAGCTCTTAACTTGAAGTCATCATATATAAATTCTAAACAAAGTTTTGCCACATTCCAACTTCACTATTTGACATTCATTGTAATATCTCTCTGTCCCAGCCTTAATTTATTTTGTATAATCCATTATGTTATTTTAAGGCTAAAGTAAAGTGATATAGTGTATATTTAAACTGCCTCATAAAATATAATGTATTACAAAATCCTTAAGAAAAGATTTGTTGATTTATTCAAGTTAACAGATACTAATGAGAGGTGTAGAGATTTCAGTGCCCTTAAAAATCTTAAGTAAATTGCTCACTATTTCTGGTTTGATATTTTTTTAATCCTAAATGGATGGTGAGCATTATCAAATATGTATTTTTTCATTGATTAACACTATCATATAGTTGTTTTCCTGTTAATACAGTGGATTTTATTAATCACTTTTCTTATTAAATCTTTTATTCCTGGAGTCTCTGAGATAAGGTCAAAAGGACCATGAGTGATTACCTTATTTAATATTTTCCTGGATTTAGTTTGTTAACATTTTGTTTATGGTTTTGACATGTATAATTATAAATATGATTAGATTGAAATTTATTTTTCATGCGTTATTATTATCATCTTTTGGTAATAGCGATCCTAGTCTCATAAATGAGTTGGGAAATGATCCCTATTGTTCTGTTCTCTGAAAGTGTTTGTGAATGATTCTAATATTCTGTTCCTTAAATGCTTATGGAAATGACTTTTGGAGCAGGTGGTTTTTTGAGCGGGGTAAGATTTTCAGTTATAAAATACCTTAAAAATTGTTATGAGATATTCACTGTTAAATTTCTTCTTAAAACTCAGATGAAGATGGTTTTTCTTAAGTTGGTTCTTTTCCTCCTTTTAAATATTTGTTTTAGAGCACTTTTAGATTCACAGCAGAATTGAGCAGGAAGAAGAGAATTCTAATGTATTCCTTACTCCTCACAAACACAGTCTCCCCTACGGTCAACATCCCACACCAGAGTGGTACGTTTGTTACAACTGATGAACCTACAATGAAACATCATTAACAACCGAAGTCCATGCTTTACATTAAGCTTCATTCTAGATGTTACATTCTATGTTTTTTCAAAAATGTATAATGACAAGTATCCAGCATTATAGATTCATCAAGAATTGTTTCACTGCCCTAAAAATATTCTGTTCTCCTGCTGTTCGTTCCTCTTTCCCTCTCCCTGACAATCACTGATCTTTTTCTGTCGCCATAGTTTTGCCTTTTCCAGAATGTCGTATAGTTCGAATCATACAGTATGTAGCCTTTTCAGGTTATCTTCTTTCACTTAGTAATATAAATTTCTCTGTCTTTTCATGGCTTTTTGGATATGGATAATATTCCATTGTCTGGATGTATCACAGTTATTTATCCATTCACCTACTGAGAAAATCTTAGTTGCTTCTAAGTTTTGGCAATTGAAAATAAAACTGCTATCAACATCATCTGTAGGTTTTTTTGTGGATATAGTTTTCAGCTCATTCTGACGAACACCAAGGAGTGTGATTGCTGAATCATATAGTCTGAGTATGTTTACTTTTGTAAAAAACTGACAAACTGTCTTCCAAAGTGGCTGTACCATTTTGTATCTCCACCAAAAATGAATGAGAGTTCCTGTTGCTCCACATCTTCACCAGCATTTGATGTTGCCAGTGTTCTGGGTTTGGATTATTCTAATAGGTGTTAAGTGGCATCCCATTGTTGTTTTAACCTGCATATGTTTTAATCCACTGACGTATGATGTGGAACATCTTTTCATATGCTTATTTGTCATTGTCATTTGTTTCTAGGTATTTTTTGATTTTCTCTTTGATTTCTTCAGTGATCTCTTGGTTATTTAGTAGCGTATTTTTAGCCTCCATCTGTTTGTATTTTTTACAGATTTCTTCCTGTAATTGACTTCTAGTCTCATAGCATTGTGGTCAGACAAGATACTTGATATGATTTCAGTTTTCTTAAATATACGAAGGCTTGACTTGTGACCCAAGATGTGATCTATCCTGGAGAATGTTCCATAAGCACTTGAGAAGAAAGTGTATTCTGTTGTTTTTGGATGGAATATCCTATAAATATCAATTAAATCTGCCTTGTTTCATGTGTCATTTAAAGCTTGTGTTTCCATACTCATTTTCATTTTGGTTCATCTGTCCATTGGTGAAAGAAGTGTGCTAAAATCCCTACTATTTTTGTGTTACTGTCGATTTCCCCTTTTCTTGCTGTTAGCATTTGCCTTATGTATTGAGGTGCCCCTATGTTGGATGCATAAATATTTACAATTGTTATATCTTCGTGGATTGATCCCTTGATCATTATGTAGTGTCCTTTTTTGTCTCTTGTAATAGTCTTTACCTTAAAGTCTATTTTGTCTGAAATGAGAATTGCTACTCCAGCTTTCTTTTGATTTCCATTTGCATGGAATATCTTTTTCCTTCCCCTCACTTTCAGTCTGCATGTGTCCCTAGGTATGAAGTGGCTGTCCTGTAGACAGCATATATACAGGTCTTGTTTTATAACCATTCAGCCAGTCTATGTCTTTTGGTTGGAGCATGTAATCCATTTATATTTAAGGTAATTATCAATATGTATGTTCCTATTACCATTTTCTTAATTGTTTTGGGTTTGTTATTGTAGGTCATTTCCTTCTCTTGTGTTTCCTGCCTAGAGAAGTTCCTTTAGCATTTGTTGAAAAGCTGGTTTGGTGGTGCTGAATTCTCTTTGCCTTTGCTTGTCTGTAAAGGTTTTAATTTCTCCGTCGAATCTGAAGGAGATCCTTGCTGGGTAGAGTAATCTTGGTTGTAGGTTTTTCCCTTTCATCACTTTAAATATGTCCTGCCACTCCCTTCTGGCTTGCAGGGATTCTGCTGAAATATCAGCTTTTAACTTTATGGGAGTTCCCTTGTATGTTATTTGTTGCTTTTCCCTTGCTACTTTCAATATTTTTTATTTGTATTTAAGTTTTGATAGTTTGATTAATATGTGTCTTGGTGTGTTTTTCCTTGGATTTATTCTGTATGGGACTCTCTGCATTTCCTGAACTTGATCAACTATTTCCTTTCCCATATTAGGGAAGTTTTCAACTATAATCTCTTCAAATATTTTTTCAGTCCCTTTCTTTTTCTCTTCTTCTTCTGGGACCCCTATAATTCGAATGTTTGTGTGTTTAATGTTGTCCCATAGGTCTCTGAGACTGTCCTCAATTCTTTTCATTCTTTTTTCTTTATTCTGCTTTGCAGTAGTTATTTCCAATATTTTATCTTCCAGGTCACTTATTCGTTCTTCTGCCTCCGTTATTCTGCTATTGATTCATTCTAGAGAATTTTTAATTTCACTTATTGTGTTGTTCATCATTGTTTGTTTGCTCTTTAGTTCTTCTAGGTCCTTATTAAACATTTCCTGTGTTTTCTCCATTCTGCTTCTAAGATTTTGGATCATCTTTACTATCATTACTCTGAATTCTTTTTCAGTTAAACTGCCTATTTCCTCTTCATTTGTTTGGTCTGGTGGATTTTTACCTTGCTCCTTCATCTGCTGTGTGTTTCTCTGTCTTCTCATTTTGCTTAACTTACTGTGTTTGGGGGTCTCTTTTATGCAGGCTTCAGGGTCATAGTTCCCACTGTTTTTGGTGTCTGCCTCCAGTGGGTAAGGTTGGCTCAGTGGGTTTTATAGGCTTCCAGTTGGAGGGGACTGGTGCCTGTGTTCTGGTGGGTGAGGCTGGATCTTGTGTTTCTGGTGAGCAGAACTGCATCCTGTGGTGTGTTTTGAGGTTTCTGTGAACTTATCATGATTTTAGGCAGCCTCTCTGCTAATGGGTGGGGTTGTCTTCCTGTCTTGTTTGTTGTTTGGCACAGGGTGTCCAGCAGTGGAGCTTGCTGGTCATTGAGTGGAGCTGGGTCGTGAGATTGAGATGGAGATCTCTGGGAGAGCTCTCGCCGATTGTTAGTATGTGGGGCTCGGAGGTCTCTGGTGGTCCAATGTCCTGAACTCGACTCTCCCACCTCAGAAGCTCAGGCCTCACACCTGGCTGGAGCACCAAGACCCTGTCAGCCACACGGCTTTTGGGAAGTTTGAGGTCTTCTGACAGCATTCACTAAGTGTTCTGTAGGAGTTGTTCCCCATGAAGATGTATTTTTGATGTATTTGTGGGGAGGAAGGTGATCTCCACGTCTTACTCCTCTGCCATCTTGAAGGTCCTCTTTCTTCACACCTCCTTTTGCTAGAGGATCCACATTTCATCAGGACTGCCAGCCAGCAGATCCCACCGGGCCATCTGCTTCTTGGTCAGTAGCTCCCTGCACAACTGGTACCCAGGGCCCAACTCTAGTGAGCCCCTGAAACTGCTCCAATCTTTGTTTTTTATTGGTGTATTTAGACCATTTCTTTCACAGTGGTTATTGATATAGCTGAAGTAATATCTATTATATTTTTTTACTATTTTTAACTGTTGCCCTTTTTCTTTAACCCTATTTTTCTCTTCCAGTTTTCTTGCATTTTGCTTTTGCATTTTGAGCAATTTAAATGATTTCATTTTCTCTCCTTTCTTAGCATATAGGTTATTCTTGTTTTTAGTTACTTTTTTGGTGGTTGCCCTAGAGTTCGCAATATACATTCACAACTTATCCAAGTCCACTTTCCAATAACGCTATACTACTTCACAGGCAGTGCCAGTACCTTATAATAAATAAAAAAATAATCCTAATTCCTTTTTCTCGTCTCTTGTGTCATTGGTGACTTTCTTTTCATTTATACATAAGCATACATAAGGATGTGTATATACATAAGCATACATAATTGTATTCATTGTTGCATTTATTATTTCAAACAAATTGTTACGTGTTAGATCAATTGAGAATAAGAAAAATAAAAGTGTTTATTTTATCTTCACTTATTTCTTTTCCAATATTATTTCTTTCTTTATGTGGATCCAAGTTTCTGATGTATATCATTTCCTTCTCTTTGAATAACTCCTTTTAATATTTCTTGCACTTCAGGTCTATTGGACACAAATTCATTTAATTTTAGTTTGCTGAGGTAGTTTTATTTCATATTCTCTTTTGAAGGATGATTTCACAGGGTACAGAATTCTAAGTTGGTAGGTATTTTCTCTCAGCTTTTAAAATATTTCACTTCACTCTGTTGCTTGAATGGTTTCTGAGAAGTCAGATATAATTTTTATCCTTACTCTTCTACAGGTTAGGTGATTTCTTTTTTACCTTGGTATCTTTTAAGATTTTTTTTCTTTATCTTTGATTTTCTGTAGTTTGAAACTGATATCCTTAGGTGTAATTTTTTTTTGCATTTATCTTACTTGCTGTACTATGAATTTTCTGGATCTGTGTTTTTGGTGTCTGACATTAATTTGGAGAAATTCTCAATCATTATTGCTCCAAATATTGCTTTTGTTTCTTTCTCACTTTCTTCTACTTCTGGTGTTCCCATTATGTATGTCTTACAATTTTCACAGTTATCCCATAGTTTTTGGATATTCTGTTCAATTTTTTCAGCCTTTTTTTTTTTTTTTCTCTATTTGCTTTTCAGTTTTGGAAGTGTCTATTGAAAGAATCTCAAGTTCAAAGATTCTTTCCTCAGTTGTGTCTAGTCTACTAATATGTCCAACAAAGGCATTCCTCATTTCTCCTACAGTTATTTTGAGCCCTGGAATTTTTAAAATTTGTTCTTAAAATATCTATGTCTCTGCTTATACTACCGATATATTCTTGCATGTTGTCTGCCTTTTCCTTTAGAGTTTTACCATATTAACCACAGCTGTTTTAAATTCAGAGTCTGATAATTCCTACATCCCTGTCACATCTAAATTTGGTTCTAATGCTCGTTCCGTCTCTTCAAACGATGTGTGTGTGTGTTTTCCTCTTAGTATGTCTTATAATTTTTTTGTTGCAAGCCAGATATGATGTACTGAGTAACAGAAGCTATGGCAAAAAGGCCTTTACTGGTGTGGTGGAAAGGTATGGGCAAGGTGTGTATTCTATAGTTCTATGATTAGGTCTCAATCTTTCAGTTACCCTCTGCCCCTGGGCTGTGAACTTCACAACTACCTCTCATTTTTTTGCCCCCACCTTAGGAGAGACATGATGGCTGGAGGGGCCCGGAGTGGGATGTTTCCCTTCCCCTAGGTCAGTCTCTGATATAACCTCAATAGATTACATTCTATTAAAATAATTTCTCTTGAGGGCAGGCCTTCTAAAGAAGTATAGAGAAGTTCTGGCTATTTCAAAATCGTTAATTTTTCCCTCTTCTTGCCAGAAGTCTAAGGGGATTTTTCTCTGAATTTTATGTGAGAACCAGGTAGAGCTACAAGAGGTAAAACTCACAAAATAGTGGGGGTCTCCTTTTAACTCTCAATCTTATCTACACTGAGCCTTCAGCAACTCATCAGTTACAGTATAGGTTTTCCTATTCCAGTATTGATTGCCAGGGATGTTTTTGCTAGTTGGTTTCTGCTTCAGTAAGTTGTCATTGTCTGTATCTATTTGTGTGTCTCCTATGTTGGGGGGCAATGGTTTTCCCTGTGGCCTCAATTCTCTGAAGGATTTAAGAAGAGTCATTGATTTTTCAGTTTGTTCAACTTTTTATTTATTATTAGAATGGATTACCAACTTTCAAAATCCTTACATGCCCGACTGGACACATAACGTCTTAAGTAAATTTTGATATGTTGGATTTTATGAGAGATTTACCCATTTCCTCTCAGTTTTCAACTAATTTTTTAATAAAATTGACTGTGTACTTTTTTTAATCATAATATTTTTGTATTCTGATATGAATGCCTTTTCTTTTTCTTTTTTTTCCAATGAATGTTACCAAAGATCTGTTCATTTTATTAGAACAAGAAGCATTATATTAGAAGACAGGGATGGAGAGAGGTGTGGGAATGGTGGAGGACTAAATCATTTTTCAGGCTATTCAGGTGACTTCGGTTTTTACTCTGAGGGAAACAGGGAGCCAGTGAAGGCTTCAGAAGAGTCTTTATCAAGTTCGCTCAAGCTGCCCTCTTGTAGACTGAGGAGGTGGCAATGGTGGAAACAAGAATATTGTTAGGAGGAAATAGCTGCTATCATCACACGAGATATTGGGTGCTGTAACCTTACTGGTAGCAGTGAATTTACTGGAGTCTAAATTATATTTAGACTCGAACCCCATCTTGATAAGATGGGGTTCGAGTCTAAATATAATTTGAAGACAGAATCAAACATTATAGACAGGTTGGATGTGTGGTGTAAGAGCAAGTAAAGATTAAACCAGGGTTTTGCGCCTGAGCGAAAAGAATGTGAGAGTTAGCTGGGACGAGGACACTGCTTGGGGGAGCAAGTTTGGTGATCATGATGGCGGTTAGATTAGGAATTTAGTTACAAAAAGTATATACCAGATTTGTATCCCAATGAATACATTCTACAAAAATGCATTTTTTTCTTTTGGGAATAATTTTTGTCTCCCTGTCCACATGATAACGAAATTTTTTTTCCTGGACATGAGTGCTTCATGATCTTAAAATTGTTTTTACACTGCGTTTTGACCTGTTACTTTTCCCCTCTTTTAGCATATTTTATCCAGAAGAGTTAATATTCACGTTTTGATCTAAATTGAAATGAATTCACCTCATCATTGAGAAACAGATGCATGACATTTCTTATTTTATACCATTAAGTGAATCTCCTGACTACTACTTTTTTTTTGGTATGGTTTAACCACGTTTACCCAACTATCATCTATCTTTTCTATCACACTCCTTAGCAAAACATTTATTTTTCATCTAGAACTAATCCACACATCCAAACAGTCTCTTTCAGTTTCCCATGTTCCACTTGGATCCAGGAGAACAGTATTAAACTCGGAGTAAGTTGATTAGTTTTACTGTGTGAAGGCAATTGCTTTAAACACAGGATTAACTCCAGCCTCATACTCTTTTCCTTACTCAGTAAATACAGATTTCCTGACCCTATGAGACATGAAAAATTTAGGTAGCACTTATAACTTACATAGTTTGGCATCGCTAAGGAGAACGTTTTCCTATATACCCTGTGGCATTTCTAAAACCACTTCCCCAAAACACTAGCTAGTTTCGATTCAGCTCTTTTCCTGTTAACCTCTTGCCGGCATGTGTAGCTGGCACTTGACTTGGCCATTCAGTGAGCCTTCCCTCATTTCCATTTCCACTTCCTTCACAGATGCAGAAATTCAGCTACAAGGCATGGAAGCACTATTCTGCAGCCTCCATTATTTCTCAAAAGGCCATATATCACAACATATGTCCCCACATTTCTATCCATTTTACCTCTAGTGTCTCTTCCCAAAATTCTCTTCTCTCTTTTTGTAATCATTTCCAACAAACTGCACATTCATTACCCAGACTGGGGAGTATTATACAGATAATCTGTCTGCGGAAATCCTAAACCAAAATTCAGTGCTATCAGGGACAGGGAATTATTTCAATTGGATATCTGAATAAAATTATTCCTCAGGTGATTCAAACGTTTAGTCTTATGGTTTCAGGCAGACACAGTCTGAAGGTCTGACAGTTTTAAGTAGAAATGGGAATAAAACTGTTTTCCTGGATCAGATCAGTCTCAAGTTAACCATGCCAACTTTCATTAATAAATGTTCTCCAAGTTTTGCTACCTAAGCTATTTCCATTGTTTTTATTTCCTTTTTCAGGCAATATTCATTAAACAGGTGGGATTCTGAAATATAAACCCTATGAGATTTTAAAAGTGTCTCAGGAGAATAAGAATACAACATTATAATAATGTCTCCAAACTAGGCCCTCCATAATTATAAATACTTAAACAACTTTGTAGATTTTCAATAAAATTTTTGATGAATCCTAATTTTAATAAAAGCCTTGCATTATTAATATTGAAAATAAAGGTAGAAGAACTAACTCAGATTATTTGAAAGGAATTATGAGGTGTCTTTATTACACAATTTTATTAAGTGTTTAATCAATGAATTATTAAAACAGTACAGTTTGTAATGCCACCTAGTGGAGTTCTGAGTGAAAAAAGTCCCCTGAGTATAACTGACGTATAATACGAAACATAGGCAAAAAGAATGTTAATCCAATCTTCCTATATGTTAACACTGGACTCTCTCTCTCTGTATATATATATATATATACACACATGTATATGTACATATATAACCACTTCCCCAGTGCATAGCTGGCACTTGACTTGGCCGTCTAATGTGACTTCTCTTCCTTCTGTAGAGAAGAGAAATATATATATATTTCTGTATGTTACCTTGAGATATAAAGCATTAAACATTTAAAAGCATTAAACTGGAACAGAAAGAGAAGACAATGTATGTCTTAGAAGTTTCTCTTTAAGTTTTTTATAGGTGTAGAATGTTTGAATTGAATCTCAGAGACTATAGGTAAATACTTTGCACAATTAGTTATAAATAGCTGCATATAAAGATAATTAAAATAACTAAATAGCAAAGTATATACAGAATTTATGGTAATATATAACATCTTTTTAATATATTAGCACAGATTAAGCCATTATCAGTTAAACCTTTAATTTTTAACTCCATGTAAAATTACTTGGATAAGTATGAAGCTGTGATTTATAAAACTGGCAGTATATAAAAAATTTTCTCATTGAAAGTTTTGAGGGATAAGGCCCAAGAATGTCTATCTCTGAAACCTCCACAAGTTATTATGACACATAATAATGGCTGATATCTGCTGGTGTAAATTATTATCTAGACTCAGAGTCTAGTGTCCAGATCACCAAAAATGACAAATAAAACCAAATACAGAATATTGTCTTATGATGGTTTATTTGTATTTGGATAAATAGGTATCATGGCAATACTCACTAGTTCCACTTCTCTGTCAGTTTTCAATACTGGTATACCCTATGATTCTTTGTCTCATCTCCGTCTTTACAATCTCCCTGGATCACACAACTCTCTATGGTTTCAGATACCATATATATGCTGATGGCTTCAAAATGTATGGAACAAATTCATATCTTATCTTGACTCTCAAATCTGTAAACAACTACCTCCCGACTATCCCTATAGTTTCACACCAATTTCAGAGTACCCAAAGCTAAAGTCATCCTATTCCATCTCTAACCCCCAAAGAAATTTATCAAAAATTTCACTTTCCCTATTTTAAGTAATGTAACCAGCATCCACCAAGATAAGAAAATAAATGTTCAAATGTGATTCTTCTATCTACTAACTTCTCACCACTTAACAGTCCTTAAAGCTCATCAATTATACTTCTTAGTCTTAAATCTCCTTAATTCCATCTCTCTTTGCTGTGATTACCTTAGCTCAGTCCTTCTTATTTCTTTCTCTGATCTTGGACTCAGTTTTGTTTCCCTCCAGTCCATCTCTTCCCTTCACTCTATAGAGTGATACTGAAGTGAGCATTCTGAAATGTAATACTTTAACCTGTCGTTGATATCCTGAATACCCTTTAAATGGTTTTTGAAATAAATTTGATACATATTAACAACAGTATTTCTCAGAGGCTCTTCAGTGATCCAACTGCCACAGAATCACCGATGGGTGGACTTATGAAAATATATATTCCAGAGTTTGATCCTAAACCATGGGGTGCAAGGAAAACTTTAAGGGAACACTCACTGCAGAACCACTGAATGCTGAAAGACACATTTTTTGAGGCATTGCTGGTATATTAAGCACTAGGAAATTTCTTCAAGAGCACTCCTCCTAGAATAAAAACAAAAACAAAAACAAATTGGTGCCAGATCTAGAAGAAACCCGGTTACATATTTCTGGAAGTATTACAGGAATTGGTTAAGCAGACAATCACTGATATTGGGTTAGTGAGCTTTGGGCCAGTTTCTGAGCCTCATAGTCTTATATTGAGACAAGAAATTTGAGGAGAGCTGAAATATGCTCATATCAGATACATCTCCTTGTAAAAAGATACAAATCACCACAGTGTTCATTGCAGCACTATTTATAGTAGCCAGGACATGGAAGCAACCTAAGTGTCCATCTACAGAGGAATGGATAAAGAAGATGTGGTACATATATACAATGGAATATTACTCAGCCATAAAAAGAAATGAAATTGAGTTATTTGTAGTGAGGTGGATGGACCTAGAGTCTGTCATACAGAGTGAAGTAAGTCAGAAAGAGAAAAACAAATACCGTATGCCAACACATATATATGGAATCTAAGGAAAGAAATAAAAAGTTCTGAAGAACCTAGGGGCAGGACAGGAATAAAGACGCAGATGTAGAGAATGGACTGAGGACATGGGGAGGGGGAAGGGTAAGCTGGGACAAAGTGAGAGAGTGGCATTGACATATTATACACTACCAAATGTAAAATAGATAATGGGAAGCAGCCGCATAGCACAGGGAAATCAGCTCGGTGCTTTGTGACCACCTAGAGGGGTAGGATAGGGAGGGTGGGAGGGAGACGCAAGAGGGAGGGGATATGAGGATATATGTATATGTATAGCTGATTCACTTTGTCATGCAGCAGAAACTAACACAACATTGTAAAGCAATTATACTCCAGTAAAGATGTTAAAAAAAAAAAAAAGATATGAATCCATTTTGGACAAACATTATGCCAGTTTAGTCTCACAGGGATCTGCCAGATGACAACATGGAAATGGTCTTATAATAAATATCATCAAGCACACAAGTACTTATGTGTGAAAAAAATGATTTTAATTATCTGCTAGGATGTAAGTTATTGAAATTGCCAGAAACACAATATTAGGAAGCCAAATACCTGTATAAGATTTTCAAGAAAATTTTTTAAAAACGTAGTTCTAGAAATAAAACAATTTTTTAAAAATGTAAAGGTCAACAGACGGATGAAAGAGCAAAAATGATACAATGGAAAAGAGAAATAAAGAACTAGAAGATGTATCCAAAGAACACACTCAGCATAGAGTGACAGAAAGATAGAAAATACCAAAAAAAGTGAAATTGAAAAAAGTAACAAAACATTTTAATGTGTATTTGATAAGATTCTCACAAAAAATAGACTAGAATGAAAGGGAAAATTTTAAGTAATAATTGCAGAACAATTTTAATAATTAAAGCAAAAATTGAATATAGTAATTCAGGAATTAAAAACATATAAAAGTTGAACAAAATAACATATATCCATAATTAAAGAGGTTACGATTCTGAATGTCAGGGTAACATAGCATTTTCTGTGCTTTTATTCTATATTTATTTATTTATTTATTTGGCTGCATTGGGTGTTCGTTGCTGCACGTGGGCTTTCCCTAGCTGTGGCGGGCAGGGGCTACTCTTCATTGCAGTGTGCGTGCTTCTCATTGCAGTGGCCTCTCCCGCTGCGGAGCACAGGCTCCAGGCGTGCAGGCTTCAGTAGTTGTGGCACATGGGCTCAGTAGTTGTGGCCCGCGGGGGTACGCGGGCTTCAGTAGTTGCAGCATGCGGGCTCAGTAGTTGTGGCCTTTGGGCTCCAGAGCAGAGGCTCAACAGTTGTGGCTCACGGGCCCAGTTTCTCCGTGGCATGTGGGATCTTCCTGGACCAGGGATCGAACCCGTGTCCCCTGCATGGCAGGCGGGTTTTTAACCACTGTGCCAGTGCCTTTATTCTTAAAAGTTACTCCAAATTAATCCCTATCAGGTAAAAGTTATTCATTAATTTACTAAACATTGCATCATGGATTTGAAACTACAAGATAATAAAGATTTATAAAACTATGTTACCCAGAGTACGTATATTAATTATGAATAAAGACATTTCCTATTAAATACTATAGGTAATTGAGTGTCATTCAAGTTTGGTTATATCTATCAGGAAAATCTAGCTTATTTTGAAGTAACAGACAACTCCCAGATATCAGTGGCAAGAATCATGGTTTATGTTTTGTTCATACTCAGTGTCCATTTTGAGTTATCTGTGCGAGCTACCTATTGTCATCATCATCCTCACCATGGAAACCAGGCTGGTACTGCCATTATCTGCTATTGTGAGTTGTTACAGTAGAGGGACAGGAGTAGGGGAGGGCACTCACTGGCTCTTCAAATGTCTACCTAGGAGTGACACACATCCCCTCCTGTCCTA